>NC_081439.1:125483621-128337371 GCF_949786415.1 Peromyscus eremicus
CAGGTGATAATTCTCTTGGACTATTTAAGTCCTTGTCACCTTCTAAGGTTTTGAACAAATTATTCAGTTCATTTTTTTACCCCAAAAATAGTTCGTAGATGAGAAATGTCTCCAAATAATCTTTGAAAGTCATTAAAAGTCTGTAGTCTATCTCTCCTAATTTGCACCTTTTGGGGTCTAATTTTTTGTAGCTCTATTTTATATCCTAAATAATTAATAGAATCTCCTCTTTTTATCTTCTCAGGAGCAATTTGTAATCCCCCACAAGGCAAAATTTTCTTTACTTCTTCAAACATTCTTTCTAAAGCATCTGCATTTTTGAGTCAGCTAGTAAAATATCATCTTTATAATGATAAATTATAGATTTAGGAAATTTTGTATGTGTCACTTCCAATGGCTGTTGTACAAAATATTGGCACAGGGTTGGGCTAGAAATCTGAGGGAATTTCAAAATAGCTACTTAGCTTCAGAGGTGTGAATCCAGAGAGAGAGAGAGAGAGAGAGAGAGAGAGAGAGAGAGAGAGAGAGAGAGAGAGAGAGAAAGCAACAAAGCATAGCCATGAGTTCTAGCTAAAAGCTTAAATTCAGCCATGTGTTCCTGCTTGAGCTGAGTCGAGTTTGGGCTCTGGCTTCCTTCAGCTCCAACCACATGCATTGGCATTTCAGCCAAAAGCAGCTCTATCTGCAGTTGCAGTTGAGTGCAGCTGACCAGTAGCTCCAGCAGGCCTGACTTGTTTTGTAGCACCACCTGTGGATAACCACTTGTAACTATGGTCAGTTGGGCCTGGGGCCTAGGCCAAGCTAGGCCCGAGCTAGGGAGGCGGGCTCGCCAGGTGGGAAACCGGACCCACCACCAAGCCAAGCCAAGCGGTTTTTAATGAATTCTGGCCACTTGGGTGCCAAATGTAGATGAAGAGTCTTATTAAATAAGAAACTCAGAGCCAATTGTAGAGTTAAAAGGCCAAGATGTTAGAGCAATAGCTAAGAGCTAAAAACCCTTTCTTATCCTTCACTGCTGCTGCTGTCCTTCCTCTCAGCAAAGAGGCCTACTTCCCATGTGTCTGTCCATTTATTGACTTTCTGTTCTGCCTTCTCATTGGTTGTAAACTCAAACACATGACCTCCACATCTCTGTCTGTCTATACAGGCCTTCAGGTCTTCTAAGTTTGGTATTGAGATTAAAGGCATGTGTCTCCATGATGGCTGTATCCTTGAACACACATAGATCCACCTAGCTCTGCCTCCCTAGTGCTGAAATTAAAGGTGTGTGCACCACCGCCCAGCTTCTACTATGGCTTGCCATTAGCTCTGACCCCCAGGCAACTTTATTTATTAACATACAAATAAAATCACATTTCAGTACAAATAAAATATCCCCATACTTACTAGCTCCCACAAAACGATCAAATTCCCAGAAAAATCCCAACACACCAATCTGCAAAATTTGGGTACTGCTACATAATCATATAAAAAACCTTCAGAAAGCAAAGATAAGATAAATGGAATATTAGCCCTTGAGGAGACTTATTGCATGATGAAGGTCATTGTCAACTCAAATCAATAGAGACAGTAGATCACAGGAGCCCCAAGTGCCTGAGCCAAATATTCTTTTTTATTTGTGTGGATACAGGAATTCATGGGAGCATGTGAGATGAATATTAAGTCAATGTATCATTAAAAGTATTACACTGGCAGATGGTTTATGTTAAAAAATTGGCCATGACTCACAGAACTGCAGACCTGAGGAAATCAAACTTTTTCCTTTTATAGGGTTCCAAATTTAAGTTAGAAATTTTGTGTGCTTTCCTTATCTTTGCTCATATTAACGGTACAAATAAAAGAAAGGTTGCTTTCTTGTTAAGTGAGGTTAAGAAAACACTGTGTCCTACTAATATCAAAATTGTGGAAGTAGCAACAAAATGGTTCCTTTCATAATTAGTACTGTTTTTATTCTTTTATCAAAAAACAATCTTGGAGTGAAACAAGCAGATATTTTGGTTGTGTTAAAACCACACTATGGCAACAGTCCACAAATACAAAATGATGTTAAAGGCAACCACAAAACCAGAGAACAAATGTTTGTTTTCTGATAAGATGTATAAAATAACATTGTCAACTAATTATTTTGCCTCTTCAAGTACTTTATCTCCTTTCATTAAAATTTATGTTAAGGAAATTAATTACCACAAGTTGTCTTTCTAATCTCTGTTTGACAGAGGAAAGATGAAAAACAAATAGAATGATTAAAGGGAAAGCATTATTTTTGGAAGGGACCATTTTTCCTTTTCTTGTACTTCTTTAGTGTTTCTGTGAGATTAACCTGTATTTGTGATGGTATTTCTACCTTTTTAATGCATTTCAAATATCAGCTTCTCTAAAAGAGTCATATCTTAATGAGCATTTCAAAACCTCTGCGTCTTAAAATCATACTTTTATTCTTAATATTTTCAATATTCTGAGCAAGGTCGTGGTCTTTTCTCTGTACACAAACATCATCTGCTTTACAAAATCTTCCTTATAACCTCCTCAGCACTTTTAAAGAACATTCTACCGATTCATTTAACTACTTCCCTCAACAGCTCTCTTCTCCTCTATGCTATTCAAGGTGCTTCCATGTACCATTGATTTTACATTTACACCATCATTGGTAGCTGTTCTTTGTCTTAACTAACTTTAACATTTAAAATAAAGGACAGACTCTGGCAGCTGTAATTGGACAAAGAGGTAAGTCTTTGTTCTCATAGCTGATCACCTCAGCCTCTAGACTTTAGGCCCAGGGGCACAACTGGTACTCTCATACCCCCACCCATTGCAGCCCCAGTTGCAGGCCTGCAGGCAGGACTCCTGTGGGCAGGCCTGACCATCACCATCCACACTAGACGTGTAACCTACAAGCCACAATCTACTACACAAACGCACCCATCCCCAGAGACCAACAGCAACTGCTCCCTGAGATACAGACTCAGTCAGCTACAATTGGACCAAGGGTGCCAACTGGAACAAGATTGGTTCCCTGAGACACACACACCATTTGCACTAATTGGAGAAAGAGAGAGGTAGATGCCAGTGCAGGAATGCATTCAACAACATAAAGAGCAATATGGTACCACCAGAACCTAGTGGTTCTCCATTAGCAAGAACTGAATATCCCAATACAGAAGAAACAGAAGAAAATGAGCTTACATGACTTTAAGAAGATGGTGGAAGTCTTTAAGGGGAAAGGAAAATTTCCCTTAAAGAAATTGAGGAAAAGGTGAACAAAAAAATTGAAAGAAATCAATAAATCATGTAAACAAGCCAAGAAAACCAAGAAAAAAATCATCAAACAGGTAAAGGAAACAGTTCAAGACTTGAAAACTGAAACAGAGGCAATAAAGAAGACACAAACCGGGGAAATGTTGGAAATAGAAAATCTGAGTAAACAAACAGGAACTACAGATGCAAGTATAACCTACAGAATGCAAGAGATAGAAGAGAGAATCTCTGGCATTGAAGATAAGATAGCAGAAATAGATTTGTCAGTCAAAGAAAACATTAAGGCCAACAAAGTCACAACACAAAATGTCCAGGAAATCAGGGACAACATGAAAAGATCTAATCTAAGAATAAGAGGGATGGAAGAAGGAAAAGAATATCAGCCCAAAGGCACAGAGAACATCTTCAACAAAATCATAGGAAACTTTCCTAATGTAAAGAAGGAAATGCCTATGAAGATAAAAGAAGCTTACAGAACACCAAATAGACTGAACCTGCCAAAAAAGTCCCCTTGCCACATAGTAATCAAACCACTAAACATACAGAATAAGGAAAAAATATTAAGAGCTGCAAAGGAAAAACACCAAGTAACATATAAAGGCAGACCCATTCGAATAACACTTGACTTCTCAATGTAGACTCTGAAAGTCAGAAGGTCCTGGACAGACTTTATGCAGACATTAAGAGACCATGACTGCCAGCCCAGACTGTTATACCCAACAAATCTCTCAATTCCACCTTAGACAGAGTGCACAAGATATTACATGATAAAACCAAATTTAAATAATATATATCTATAAATATAGCCCTACCAAAAGCACTAGAAGGAAAAATACAACCTAAGGAAGTTAGATGTACCCATGAAAACACAGGCAACAGATAATCCCACACCAACAAATCTCAAAGAAGGGAAACACACAACACTACCACCAAAAAATAATAGGAATTAACAATCATTGGTTATTAATATCCATTAATATCAATGGACTCAATATGCCCATAAAAAGATATAGGCTAACAGAATGGATACAAAAACAGGATTCATCCTTGTGCTCCATACAAGAAACACTACTCAACCTCAAAGACAGACACAAGCTCAGAGTAAAGGGCTAAGAAAAGTCTTTCCAATCCAATGGACTTAAGCAGCAAGCTGGTATAGCTATTTTAGTATCTAACAAAATAGACTTCAAACTAAAATTAATCAAAAGAGAATGAGAAGGACATTACATATTCATCACAGAAAAAATTCATTAAGATGAAGTCTCATTTCTGAACAATTATGCCCCCAAAACAAGGGCACCGACATATGTAAGAGAAACATTATAAAGCTTAAGTCACATATCAAACCCTACACACTAATAGCGGGAGACTTCAACACCGCACTCTCACCAATGGACAGATCTGCCAGACAGAAGAAACTTAACAGAGAAGTGAATCACCACTGGGTCAAGAAATGTAAGATGAATTTTAGATGGTCTTTTAATAAAAAGCCCAGAGCCAAATATTGGGGTGAAAACTGAGAGATCAGAAGAATAGAACAAGCCAAAACCAACCTCACCTGACTGTAGCTATCATTTTCCTGGTCCGGCTTGGCCCATGGTCAGGACAATTCTCTCTCACCAGCCAGTCCTGCAGCCCCTCAGATCCAACCAAGTAAACACACAGAGACTTATATTTTTTATAAACTGTATGGCTGTGGCAGGCTTCTTGTTAACTGTTTTTTTTTTTTATCTCAAATCAACCCATTTTTATTAATCTATAAGTTGCCATTTGGCTCGTGGCTTACCGGTATCTTAACATCTGTTTCTCATCGTGGTGGCTGGCAATGTCTCCTGACTCAGCCTTCCACTTCCCAGAATTTTCCTCTCTCCTTGTCCCACCTATACTTCCTGCCTAGCTACTGGCCAATCAGTGTTTTATTTATTAACTAATCAGAGCAACACATTTAACATACAGAACATGCCACAGCACTTGACCAACTCCTCAGCCTCCAGAGAGAACTGTTTCCTGTGTATTTATACCTATATACCTTTCTGTTCCATGCTATGTGACTTCCTCTTTCTGCCCAGTTCTGTCACTTCCTGTCTGTCTGTACAGACCTACAGACCTCTATGGTTAAGTAGTGCTGGGATTAAAGGCATGTGCTGCCGCACCTGACTCTGTTCCCAGTGTAGCCTTGGACTCACAGAGATCTGGGTGAATCTCTTCCTCCCGAATGCTAGAATTAAAGGTATGTGCTATCACTGCTTGACCTCCATGTATAACATAGTGGCTATTTTTTTTCTTCTGACCCCCAGATAAGCTTTATTGGGACACACAAATAAAATATCACCACAAAGGAAGAAATTAAAGACCTTCTAGAATTCAATGAATATGAATGTAAAAAATACCCAAACTTAGGGGATACTATGAAAGCAGTACTAAGAGGAAAGTTCAAAGCTCTAAATGCCTACATAGAGGAGTTGGAGAAATCTCACACTAGCAACTTACCAACACACACAAAACTCTAGAACAAAAAGAAGCAAACTCATCCAGGAGGAATACATGCCAGGAAATAATCAAATTGAGGGCTGAAATCAATAAAATAGAAACAAAGAGAACAGTACAGAGAATCAATGAAACAAGAGTTGGTTCTTTGAGAAATCCAACAAGATAGACAAACACTTATCCAAACTAACTAAAAGGCAGAGAGAGAATATCCAAATTAACAAAATCAGAAACAAAAAGGGGGACATAACAACTGACAATGAGGAAATCCAGAGAATCATCAGATCATACTTCAGAAAACTTATAATCCACAAAACTGGAAAATATGAAAGAAATAGACAATTTTCTGGATAGGTACCGTATTCCCCAATTAAATCAAAACCAGAAAAACAATTTAAATAGACTGTTAACTACTATGGAAATAGAAGCAGTCATTAAAAGTCTCCTGACAAAAAACAAACAAACAAACAAACAAAAACCCAAAAAACCCAGGGCCAGATGGTTTCAGTGCAGAATTCTACCAGAATTTTATAGAAAAGCTAATGGGGGAATTAGTAAGGCAACCCTACGTGTTAAAAGGGAGGTTTATTTTGGGAAAACTCACAACAAATAAAGGGATGGGTTACAGGATCTGGGAGAGGTGAAGTGCAGTCCAGTGGTGTTCTCTTGAGAACTCTGCTCAGTCTACCATCCAGTATCCGGGATCACGAGGAACCAAAAGAGCCTGCACATCCAGATCTCGGGTCTTAAGGGCTCCAGTCTAGGTCCTGCCTCAGGGGCAACCCATAGGTAAGTGTGACAGTTACCAGAGGACTCAATGGGACTAGTAATTCCAGGTGAAAGCTGGAACAGCTCCCCACTATAAAGAGCCAATACCAGTACAACTCAAATTGGTCCACACAATAGAAACAGAAGGAACATTGCCAAAATCTTTTTATGGGGCTACAGTTAACCTGATACCTAAACCACACAAAGATACAACAAAGAAAGAGAATTACAGACCAATATCCCTCATGAACATTGATAGATGCTGTCATCTTGCTGTAAATTTCCTTATTATGTTTAGGTGTGTTACTTGTGTTCCTGATCTCTCCAAGACCTTTATCATGAAGGAGTGTTGGATTTTTGTCAAAATACTGGGAAACTGGATCCGATTCCACTAAAATCAGGAACAATACAAGGCTATCCACTCCCTCCAAATCTATTCAATATAGTACTTAAAGTACTAGCTAGAGCAATAAGACAACCAAAAGAGATCAAGGGGACACAAATTGGAAAAGAAGAAGTCAAGCTTTCATTATTTGTAGATGATATGGTAGTGTACATAAATTAACCCAAAAATTCTACCAAGAAACTCCTACAGCTGATAAACCCCTTCAGTAATATGGCAGGATATAAGATTAACTCAAAAAGCCAATAACCCTCCTATACACAAATGATAAATGGGCCAATAAAGAAATCAGAGAAATATCACTCTTTACAATAGCCACAAATAATATAAAATACCTTAGGGTAACTATAACCAAACATTTGGAAGACTTCTAAGTCACTAAATATAAGTCATTGAAGAAAGAAATTGAAGAAGATATCATAAAATGGAAAGATCTCTCATGCTCATAGATAGGTAGAACCAACATAATAAAAATGTCAATCTTACCAAAAGCAATCCATAGATTCAATGCAATCCCTATCAAAATCCCAACATAATTCTTCACAGACCTCTATGGTGATATTTTACTTGTACTGAAATGTGATTTTAATTATATGTTAATAAATAAAGTTCCCTGGGGGTCAGAGCTATTAGAGCCATAGTGAAAGCTGGGCTGTTGTGGTGCACGCCTTTAACCTTTAATCCCAACACTTGGTAGGCAGAGCTAGGTAGATCTCTGTGTATTCAAAGATACATCCAGCATTGGAGACACACAGCTTTAATCTCAATATGAACCATAGAAGACCTGGAGGTCTGTACAGACAGGCAGTGACGAGGCAGTCATGTGGTTGGGTTTACAACCAATGAGAAGACAGAACAGAAAGTCTATATAAAGACAAAAACACAGGAAGTAGGTCTCTCTTGGCTGAAGAGGATCACTGAAGCAGGAAAGGTAAGACTCTTAGCTCTGATCTCTTGGCTTTCTTCTTTGCATTTATTCTGTGTTTCTTATTTAATAAGACAGTTGGTTACATCTACAGACCTTGAAAGAACAATTCTCAACTTCATATGGAAAAACAGAAAACCTAAGATATCTAAAACACTCCTTTACAAAAATGGAACTTCTGGAGACATCACCATCCCTGACTTCAAGCTCTACCATAGAGCTATAATAATAAAAACAGCTTAGCATTGGCATTAAAACTGACATGTGGGCAAATAGAATCGAATTGAAGATCCTGACATTAATCCACACATGTATGAACACCAAATTTTTTAAAAGAAGAAACCAAAACTGTACAATGGACAGAAGAAAGCATCTTCAACAAATGGTGCTGGCATAACTGGATGTCAAAAGGTAGAAGATTGCAAATAGATCATATCTATCACCATACACAAAACTCAAATCCAAGTGGATCAAAGACCTCAACATAAATTCAGTTACACTGAACCTGATAGAGAAGAAAGTGGCAAGTAGCCTAGAATGCATTGGCACAGGAGACCACTTCCTAAATACAACACAAGTAGCACAGACATTGAGAGCAACAATTAATAAATGGGACCAACTGAAACTGAGAAGCTTCCGTAAGGCATAGGTCACAATAAATAAGACAAAACAACAGCCTACAGAATGCAAAAAGATCTTCACCAACCCCACATCTGACAGGGGGCTGATCTCCAAAATATATAAAGAACTCAAGAAACTAGACTTTAAAAATATTAAACAATCCAATTAAAAAATGAGCTACAGCTCTAAACAGAGAATTCTCAACAGAAGAATCCCAAATGGCTGAAAGACATTTAAGGAATTGGTCAACATCCTTAGTTATCAGGGAAATGCTAATCAAAACAACTTTGAGATACCATCTTATACTTGTCAGAATGCAAAGATAAAAAACAATGATGATAGCTTATGTTGGAGAGAATGCAGAACAAGGGGAACACTCCTCCACTGCTGGTGGAAGTGCAAACTTGTATAGCGACTCTGGAAATCAGTATGGCGACTTCTCAGAAAATTAGGACTCAATCTACCTCAGAACCCAATGGTATCACTCTTAGGCATATACCCAAGCAATGCTTAATCATACCATAAGGACACTTGCTCAACTATGTTCATAGCAGCATTACTCATAATAGACAGAAACTGGAAGCAATCTAGATGCTCCTCAACTAAAGAATGGATAAAGAAAATGTAGTACATATACACAATAGAGTATTACTCAGCTATTAAAAAAATGCCATCATGAAATTTGCAGGCAGATGGATGGAACTAGAAAATATCATCCTAGTGAGGTAACTCAGACTCAGAAAGACAAAGATGGTATGTACTCACTCATAAGTGGATACTAGCTGTAAAGCAAAAGAAAATCAGACTACAACCCACAGCTCCAGAGAAGCTAGGAAACAGGGAGGACCCTATGAAGGATGTAAGGATAATCTTGGGAAGTTGAAACAGGGGAGATCTCCATGAGTAAACTGGGGATGGGGGGTGCAATAGAGGGTAGGGGATAGGTATGAGAACATGAGGGGATGGAATGGTCAAGCTGGGGGAGGAATGGAGTCATAGAGCAATGAAAGAGATTTCTTGAGAGAGGGAAACATTGTGGACTAAGGGAAAAACCTGGTGCTAGGGAAATTCCCAGGAATCCACAAGAATGACCCCATATTAGACTACTAGCAGTAGTGTTGAAGGTACCTGAACTGGCCTACTTTGGTAATCAGATTGGTGAATACTCTGTCATCATAGACCTTAATCCAGTAACTGATGGAAACAGATGCAGAGATCTATAACCAAGCCCCAGGCTGAGCTCTGAGAGTCCAGTGGAAGAGAAGGGAGAAGGATTATATGAGCAAGGGGAGTCAACATCATGATGGGGAAATATAGAGAGACAACTGAACCAAACTCATAGGAACTCAGGAACTTTAGACTGACAGCTATGGAACTTGTGTGGGACTAGACTAGCCCCTCTGCATATGGGAGACAGTTGTTTAGCTGGGTCTGTTTGAGGAGCTCCTGGCAGTGTGATCAGGATCTATCCCTGGTGCATGAGCTGGCTTTCTGGATCCCATTATCTATGGTTGAATACCTTGCTCATCCTGGAAGCAGTGGGGAGGGACTGGGTACTACCTCAACTGAATGTACCAGGCTTTGCTGTCCCTCCATGGGAGAACTTACCCTTTTAGAGGAGGGGATGAGGGTTGTGTTGGGGTGGAGATTAGGCAGGGATGGGGGAGCATGAAGAGGGTTGAGAGTAGAATCTATGTTTGGTATGTAAAATGAAAAAAAAAATTAAATAAAAAACATTTAAAATAAAGTTAATCAAGCTCTAATTGAAGAGCCAATATTTTTTATTAACACTGCTAGAACACTTCAATTGATTAAATATGTATGTAATTTAAATAAAATGTCATTGGTTTAACAACACTATTTTGTAAGATTGTATGTGTTCTAATGATGTAGGTTGGATAATCAAATAGATAGCACATAAATAGCATTCCATTCTATTTGGTTAATGTTTTTCTTTGAAATCTTTAATTTACTCAATGCATGTACATGAAATATTCATTTTTCATGTTTAATGGAAATTCTATCATTTCATGATTTTATTAACTTACTTTTAATGTGCTTCTGACTGTGGATCTGTCACATTCCAAATCTGTGACTGGGGTTTTTGGTTTTGTTTCATCTGCTCATAAATACTGAAATGCTTGGATACTGAGAAATGCTGAACTGTCCCCTTGGAACAGACTTTAATTCATAACACTCAAAAGTGAAAGTAATGTACCATCCTGCCAATGACATAATTCTAATGATCATCATGTCTTTTTATTATTGCTTTCCTACGGAACAGTCCAATTCACGCTTTCACTTCCCAGTCTCACCACCTCTCCTACTTATGTCAATTTTCTCATAAATAAACTCATTTTTGCCCGAATCTAGTCTCTGGATCTGTTTCTAATTTTAAAATTTTTTAAACTTCAGAGGTTTTTTGATAGGTTCAATTCAATATTATAGACCAAGTCACTACAAATATCTCTATATAGGGCTAGAGAGATGAGTCAATATGCTTCCTAGCTTCAGAAACAGTGTGGCCAGCTCTAGCAAGATCCTTCCACTGTGGCTTCCCTGAAATGATGTACTATATAATCTTGAGTTCTGAGCCAAAAGAACCTATCACTTCCTAAGTCACTTCAGTGTGGGTGCTTTTTTAAAAAATTCATTTATGTGTATATGACTTTTCAATGTTATTTATGTGTGTATATGTTTCCATTATGTATATGTGAGTACATGCATATATGTGTATACATGTCTGTGTACTTGTATGCTCAGAAGAAGGCCAGAAGGGGATATCAAGTGTCTTATTCCATCACTTTCTACTTATTCCTTTGAGTCATAGTCTCTCTAGGAAGCATGGGCTCAAATATTATTGTCCAAGCTGGAATCTATAAGCCACAGCTATCCTCCTGTCTTTTCTCCATGGGAGATAGAATTGTAATACCTATATCTCTCAATAAACTCCAGAGAGGAGGAACAGTGGTCACCAATATGAATCTGTTATAACCATGTGAAAGACAGTAGCTTTGTTGCATAGGTCTTAGGTTCCTAAATGAAGTCCTTGGAGATTTGCAGCAAATCTAATTAAATTCTAAGCCATCTCTCAAGTCATGCCATGGAATTTTATCACAGTAACAAAAAATAGCTAAGATGCTGCCATATGGGACTTCATGAATTTTATTTTTGGTACTTCCGTTAGTTAGTGTATTACAATACCTATATCTCTCAGTAAACTCCAGAGAGGAGGAACAGTGGTCATCAATATGAATCTGTGAAAACAACTACTTAGCAGAAACACTAGAAGTCTAGAAAGAAGTGAGGTGCTTCAAACTGAGGGTATCCCAAATGAGCATGAATCTTTTCCATCAAAGTAACAGGAAAAAAGAAACTCTCAAATTAGTTATTATTTTCATTTTATCTTTTTGGAGACAGGACTCATTTATTAATTTTTCATTAAACATGAAAACAGACAAACATCATCTGACTCTTGGGTTCTAATGTACTTGTATTAAAGAAATATATAACAGAGATATGTAATTGAACCTCAGAAATTTCATAATTTAGTTAATAGGTCAGGAAACAGACAATGCATATAAATATACTAATATCCTTAAAGATTGAATACATGCCATGAAGATAACAATTTGGTGCATTTACAAAGTTAATAAGAGTAGAATTGCTGTGTAGACATTTTAGTCATGGGTAGATTAAGGATGTCCCAGTGAAGCCTAAGGGAAGAAGAGAAGATATTTAAAGAGTGAAGGGGAGATAATTTTTAGGAAGAGAAATATATGGGTCTGGAATCAGAAAAGAGACTCCAGAAAATTATTTCAGATAATTTGATTAACTACTCATTTATGGATAATAGGAAAAAATTATGAAAGATGAACAAGGAGTCAAATAACAGAGGAATTTGTGTGCTATATTAAAATGTTGAAAATATATTTAAGGTGCAATAGAAATCCATCAGAGAATTTAAAGAAATGCAGGAGTATTATCACACTTACATTTCTAAAGTTTACTAAGGCAATTGCCTGCAGAAAAAACTAGAAGGCAAGAAAGAAAGAGGAAGACCAGGGAAAATATAATTGTATTTACATAAGTAAAATTTGGTTTTTAATAAGGACTATGGGAATGAGAATGGTTATAGTAGAGGCATGTCCAAGACACATTCTAGAACAGTAATGTATTTTTCTTTTGAATATTTTGAGTGGTAGGAGAAACAGGAATATGTGAATATCTGATAGTACCATCTGCTGAAAGAAATTTCAGAATTGGTGGAGATGACATTGAACTGGTACAGAAAGGCAGGAAGAGCTGAGCATATAATTTTCATAAGTTTGTGAGATTTATGAAACAGTTAAGAGAAGATCTCAAGAGTGTACCTGGATATGCAACTCTGGGAGTCAATTAAGGATAAGGAATTTACATCCTTAAGATCAAGATGATAAAGATACTCTTTTTATTAGAGTTACAATGACAAAATACTGTATCTTCAGTTTCTACAGTAACAGTCGCTTGTTTCCCCACAATTCTGGGTTAAAAGTACAAGGCCAAGACGCTCTACGTACTGTTAGTTTACTCTGAAGCCACTGTCTTGGAATCTCAGAAAGCCACCTTCTCCCAGTACTATCAGATTATGTGTTCTCTTCTGTGTACATTGTTAGTATATTTTTATATACTGAAATTTCCTCTTTCCACAAGAATACAAACTATATTGACTTAATGTAGTTATCACATTTTGTCCTAAATGTCCCTGTAAAATCTGATCTCCTCTGAGAAACTTAGAGTTAGAAATTCAAGAAATAATAGCTCAAGTTACCATATAGTTCTTCAAAGTAATGTTTATGTTCATTGGAATTCATAAAATCATCTGTACAATGGATGGAGAGACATTGAAGAGTTTGTAAATCTCAAATTGGAGAAACATGAATATTTCAATGAAACTGTGCTCTCAAATGGATTATGGTGGATTTCCAGTGAACTAAGTGGGGGAGTATGGTGAAAAGCCAATAGAAGACAACAATTCAAAAAGGAGTGGGCAATACAAAAAAATGAAATCAAGAATGAGATGCATTCTTTTCAGTTTGTTGATAAAGAAGGCACTAGTGATTTGACTAAACTTGATGTTTATAATGATTTTAATATGGAATACAAAATGAAAATAGAAACAAAGTTTGAAAATATTCTAGCATATATTTATGATGATAAAATAAAAAAATATAATTTAGAGGCTAACTGGCTCAAAGATAACCCCCCCCAAAAAAAACAAGAAAGAATGTAAAGCAGTGTACACCGAGTTGGCCTTACACAAAGTGAAGTTAATTTTTCCTGTTATAATGGAGAGGTGATGGGAAGAAAAAAGGAAATGACTGCAGAATGTTTTTGTAGACTTTGTTATAGGAAAATGCACACTTCCTCCAAATATTTCAGGAAAGGAGATTGTCTGGAAGCTTGAAACCCTAGTGTATAGACAGCATTTATTCTTCTCACCAACATATAAGAAACATGTGCACCAACTAAAGTTGCAGTGTACACACAATTCCTTGTAGGGCACTGATTCTCGGCAAATTGGTCCTGGGAGCTGTCAAGGCAGAGAGAAAGGCTTGATTGAGAGCCATTAACACAAATAAGTAATAAAAAATAAGAGAAAACTTTTATTACAATCAAAAACAGTAACTTCAAAAACAATTAAATTGAAAACCACATTTATTGAGTTAATAAATCATGAGTTAAAAACAATTTTATTTTTAAAGACTTCTTTGAGTTCAAAATAGTGAAACTACTTTATTGGTTTGTTTTGAAGTCACTGTTTTAGAACTCAATGAATAGTTCTTTATCACACTCATTTACCCCGTAAGTTTCCCTTTGCCAAAAGCACTGGCCCAGTTGTAAACAGGGAAGGTTCTACATCTGAGCATACGTCTCATGGGTATTTCTGACATCTAAATTGCATTTTGAACCTTGCCTTCAAAGGTTTTGTTTATTGTGATCTCTACCACACACACTCACACACATTCACACAGTATGTATGTGTGGCTGTCCATACATATACCATTCTGTATCTGTTCTGAAGACACATTCTGAAATCATATTGCTACATTGAGTAAGAAATATACAATATAAAGAATTGTTAAGTAGGTAAACATGGATCACTGCTGAGAAAAGGGGTACTGTAAAGTTGAAAAATTGAACAGGGAATAAACTTAGAAGAAGCCTTCCCAAGATTGAGATTCATACTTTTGAAAGGAAAGACTTGACTACCTCTCAAAACACACACTACAGCAGTGGGAAAGAGGCTTGTCAAAATCCAAAAGCCTTAGGGGCCATTCATTACCAGATGGCAGAGAAAGACACTAGAGAATATAGGGTATGGCTGACCTCTGAAGATTGCTTTTGTGGTAGGAAAGAATTCTATATGAAATGAGCAGGCCACAGATGATTGGTGAAGACACTCAGATTAATATTAGTAGGATTCCAGATACTAATCCCAATGGAAATACAACAAAGACATCTCCATACTCTCTTGCTTTGCAGTATCCCTTTAGTACCCTCTGAACCTGTGAGCAAGCCAACAGACAAAGAAGAAATCATACCATCTGGTTCCAGAATCACAAAGAAGTGCAAAGTGTGAGGTCACAAAGAAGTAAAATTAATTAAACTTACTACATATTTCACCAACATGACAGCCCAGTCATGAACTGAACAAAGACAGTATCAGTGGACATACCAAATTATATGGGAAAAAGCTCATGAGGCTTCAACCCTACACAAATAAGTATGGTCAACTGAGGAAAGTTGGAATATGGAGAAGTGGTCCCCAGGGAAAAGCACACACATTGGTCATCTAGTGCCAAAGTGTCAACCCTGAAAATATATACATGTAACATTATACAGACTGAGCAGGTTAAATTATATATAAAACAAAGGACTACTGATTCTTGCCAAAACAATTGGGGTGATGGCTTTATCAAAAGGCATCTTCTGAGGCCAGGACAATATGGCACCATCCCTGAAGTGGCCTTCGCAATTTGGAAAAGGTACAGTGCCCTTTACTTTGAAGGCAGCTGAACAGGCAGTGGGACAATGGCTTCTGTGCAACGGAACAGCAGCTGAAGTAGTTATTCTTGAAGAGTAATTAAGCTCATGCCTCTCAATTGTAGAATGGCATTTAATAGAGGGAAGTGGAGAAGAATGGGATGCTGAGATGAAGCCATATATACACAGCCAAGAAGAATGGACAGCTGAATTCAAAAACCATCAACAATTTCCAGAATTTAAAATCCTGAATCATGAGATGTCACTAGTGGAATTCAAGTGTTTCTGGTACATGGACTGCTCTCACCCAATGTGAGGTTGAACTATTGACCTTGTGTACATCTTACTTCACAAATGAGTCTGTCAGATATGCTAAGCCTATAGGCTGAAGATGATGCCCCAGCACTGTGGAGAAACCTCAGGTGACTGTCCAGGCAGCTGGCTGTTTCTGTCAACTCTCATTTTTTTTGGAAATTGCTTGCATGCACTTCCTGTTTTTATTTTTGTTAGGTAATATTATTTCCTTCTTGGATCTCTGAGGGAGTTGAAGATTAGTTAGTTATAGTTGAAGGTTAGTTAGTTATAGTTGAAGACTAGTTAGGCTAGAAAGTGAATTAGGTACATTTTGGACTTACCAAAATAGGATAGATAATGGAATTATTTTCTCTGAATTTGTCAAATAAAAATGGGCTAAACATTGTTTAGGTATTTATTACTTGTATATATTGTATATAGTTATTGTACTTTTGTATATAGTTTTTCTTTTGTTAGTTATAACCTTTTTCTTTTTTTCTTTTTATTAAAATAGAAAAGGGGAAATATGGTGGTATTTTATTTGTACTGAAATGTGATTTTATTTGTACGTTAATAAATAAAGTTGCCCAGGGTTCAGAGCTATTTGAGTCATAGCAAGAGCATGGCGGTAGTGGCACATGCCTTTAATTCCAGCACTTGGTAGACAAAGCTAGGTAGATCTCTGTGTGTTCAAGGATACAGCCAGCATTGGAGACACATGCCTTTGATCTCAATACCAACCATAGAAGACCTGGAAGTCTCTACAGACAGGCAGTGATGAGGCAGTCATGTGTTTGGGTTTACAACCAATGAGAAGGCAGAACAGAAAGACTATATAAAGACATACACACAGAAAGTAGGTCCCTTTCGAAGAGCTCTACTGGCTGAAGCAGGAAGGGTAAGGCTCTTAGTTCTGACCTCTTGGCTTTCTTCTCTGAATCGGCTGTGTAGCTCGAGTTTTCCTGCCTGGCCGACAGTCAGGACAAATCTCTCTCACCTGCCAGTCCCACAGCCACTCAGACCCGACCAAGTAAACAAGAGACTTATATTGATTACAAATTGCATGGCCATGGCAGGCTTCTTGCTAACTGTTCTTATAGCTTAAATTAATCCATTTTCATTAATCTATACTTTGCCACATGGCTTGTGGCTTACCAGCATCTTCACATGCTGTTTGTCATCATGGCGGCTGGCAGTGTCTCTCTGACTCAGCCTTCTACTTCCCAGCTTTATTCTCCTCCTTGTCCTGCCTATACTTCCTGCCTGGCCACTGGCCAATCAGTGATTTATTTATTGACTAATCAGCAACACATTTGCCATACAGACCATCCCACAGCACGGCTCTGTGTTTCTTATTTAATAAGACATTTGATTACATCTACATATATATGTGTGTGTGTGTGTTTGTGTGTGTGTGTGTGCGTGTGCGTGTGCGTGTGCGTGTGCGTGTGTGTGTGTGTGTGTGTGTGTGTGTGTTTGTAGGCATATACATGTATACATGTACTAAAAAATGAGAAAACAAAAGCCATGGACTTGAAGGACAATGGGAGAGGTATATGGCAGGGGTTGGAAGGAGGAAAGGGAAAAGCAAAATGCATTTTAACATTTTAATAGTTTATTTCTAGAAGTTTTACATTATATTTTTACACTTTGGTTAATCACAGACAATCACAGTGTGGCACATGAAACCATATAAAAGTTGGTATTATTACTATTACACTAGACATTGTCATTATGCCATTTAATATACCTTTGTACTTCATTGTCATTAAAAGTCACATGGGCCTCTAGTTTTAATTTCCACAAGTTAGTACTCACATGCATGCACTCTTTGTTGGAGACATATTTTCATGCTACTGGAACCCTTTGCCACCAACAAAAGGACAAGACACACGTAAAATTTTTATTTTTAACTAGCCCTAATCTTATGCCAAGAGAGCATTGCATGTTTTTATGTGCCCCTGATCCCTTACCTATGGTTGGAGTGGTCTTGAGATGTGATCCCAATATCTCTAGAACTACTCTAATTAACTGAGCCAAATCAGCCTTTGATAGAATTTGTTCAGTGCAGACAGACATTTTCCCCCTTCTTATATTCCTGATTCCAATTTACTCCCCACTTATTTATTTAGAGAATATTCTCTCATAAATTTAGGTCTCACTTAATCTGTGTTCTGCCTTCTGTGGTACTAGTAGAATTTGACTCTATAGTTTTGTGAAAAGTAAGACAGAAGTTCCTATGCCACATGAAACCTAAGTGACAGTCTCTTCAATTTCTCTCCAGGTTTAGTCATCATCTGCAAAATAAAAGCATGAATTTTATGATTTGTTTCATTTCCATTTCTCATATTTTATTCATTTCATTTTAAATGCCAGATGCTATGTTAAGCTCAAGAGGAACTGAGAGGATTTAATGACTATCTCAAGATTGTAAAGATTTCACAGTTTAGAGAAGGAAAAAGACGCTAGACCAATAATTGTAAGCTAGCACACTGGCATACAGAGGGGGTGTGAAAAAAAAGGGAGGAATGATTCTACCTGTAGAATTTGGAGAAGGCTTTAAGAACCACTTGAAAGTAACAATGAAGATAGTGTAGAAGTTTTATGAAAATAAGAGAGGGATTTAGGTAAATTGTATAAAAATTGCTTTAATTCTCAGTAAAAATCTTTTCATTTAATCAAAAATATTTAATTTGAATGCAAGTACTGAAAAGAAAAAATGCTACCTATATAACTTTAAATAATTCAAACTACTAATATTTGCCTTCTAATTTACAGTATATAGATTTTCATAACTTAAATTTTCAATTTTTATGATGATTAATTGAATGCCTATAATGAAAACTGATTGCTAAATGTGTTTGGATAAACATCTGACAAACTAGAAATATTTTTTCTCATTTCTTACACTACAATATATTTCACACTAAATAAAGATAGTTGAAAACTAAAACCATATAAGAATAAAGTGCTGGGTTTTAATATATTATTATTATACTTAATGTTAAAAATTACCTCATGATTAATTTTTTTAAGAAAAGTCAAGAAAAAGTGACTGACAGAAAATAAATAGGATTTCATAAACATAGAAGGACTTTTTGAAAATGTATGCCATAAAATGAATATATAACATATACAATTAACCAGCTCATATAAATCAACATAAAGCATAATACTAATGCAACATTTTCTTGGCTCAAACCTTTAAATGCTTTCCCCACAATTATTAAATAAAGCCAAAACTCATTCATCTATTACTCAGTTTCAGAATTTTATTTCAATGTTTCTACTTCCAGGCCTTTCCAGTATTTCAATTTGTGCATCTGACAAAAGTAGATGAAAAAAATTCCCTTTGAGACACAGATTTATTTTCCCAATGGTGTTTATTTTTCATAATTCCTATTTAAAATAAAACTATAAATTTGTCCTATAGTTCAATGTCCAAATCTCAAGAAACTACTAATGTTCTTTCTCTATTAGGGCTCTTGTGAGTTTTGCTACAAGGATATTTTTCTTCACTGAAATTTCTATTACTTGTTAGGGGACTCTCACATGACTTTCCATACTCTCTTTTCTGTTTTACTAATTTGTAAATTATTTCACCTTGTATACCCCTTTAAACATTTTTGGTCTGCCGGGCGGTGGTGGCGCACGCCTTTAATCCCAGCACTCGGGAGGCAGAGCCAGGCAGATCTCTGTGAGTTTGAGGCCAGCCTGGACTACCAAGTGAGTCCCACAGGAAAGGCGCAAAGCTACACAGAGAAACCCTGTCTCGAAAAAAAAAAAATTCTTGGTCTGAGAATTTGTCATAGTCTTCATTTTCCAAGGTAAACCTGGCATTTATGATATGGCATATAAGAATGACAATGATGAGACATAATAAAACAACCCTATCTTAACAACAGGGCAGAAAATATATAAATAGTCCAATTATAAATCTATGTATGCAGTCTACAGACCAATCACAATCCTTGAGTTTCTGACTTTTTCTCCCATAAAATGTGTAGTAATCATCGGGGCTGACATTGCTCCCTCCAAAACCAAAATCCACCTAAATTTTTTTCATTAATTGTTGTTACATACATATATGTGTACACACACACACACACACACACACACACACACACACACACACACACCTGCTCAGTCTGTATAAAGTATCTTTGTGTATGTTTTCAGGGATGACCATTTGGTACTGTGTAACCAATTGAAATTGAAGGAAACTATTTCTCCTCCTCTCAGCATTCTTTGATTAATGAAAAAAAGAGGTCAGGAATTTGAAAAAGAACAAGGATAGGTAAATGCTATGGCTTGAATAGAAGAAAGGAAAGGGTGAAATGATTTAATTATATTATAATCTCAAAAAATAAAAGAAAAATTAAAAGGTTTAATACATATCCCATAAGATAAAGCATAGGTACTTACAAACAGAAATGAAAGTAATTGTACATTTAAGGAATTCAGTACTAATATTCATAGTAGCTATATTTGTAATGATAAAACCTAAACATGAAAAAAATTCATACATTTATCAACTACTGACTGGATGTTCACACTGAACTAAATCCATACAGCAAAATGTTACATAACATAGAGGAATTAACTACTCATAAGAGGAATGACATGGGTAAATATGAAGATAACTACACTCTTTAAAAGAAGCCATACAGAAAGGTTTTATAAATTAGTGGTTATTTGGAGAGGATAAAATCTAGTAACAGCAACAAGAAAGTATTTTCAAGGAACTGGATGCATTGATGGGACAATTCACAAGTGTACAAATGTCAAATTTTTTCAAAGTATACATTTAAACATGTCATGTTTATTTTATGTCTATTGTGCCCCAACTAAACTCTTAAAAACAATAAGCATGGTCAAATTTAAAAAGAAGAAATAGGGAGTATTATAAACAACTTTACAGAAATTATTTAGATAACTGATAACTGAATAGTCTTTAAAGCTAGATAAATAACTAGAGCTCACTCAAAGAAGCAATTGATCAACTTAACATCCATGAAACAGAGGCTATAATTCAAAATCACGCACAAAAAGTAGGCCTTATATTACACCAAACCATGAAAGTGCAATTGATTCCCTCTGCAGAAAAGAAGTATACAAGTTAGAAGAATAAAACTTGAAAATTGCTTTGGGAGACAGGGAATCAAATAAACAAAAAAGGGTTTATCTTTGAGAACTATAGGTTGAGAATGGTGCTAAGACTGCACTGTGAACTTCCATACTTCTTTTCTTGGGTTATTGCCATTCACACACCTTCCACTTGGCTGTCAAAGCTGTAGTTTTAGTGATTTGAGACTGACAGGAAAAACAGCACCTTTGCAGCCAGTAGTGGTGAACTCAAATTGCAAAGGTAAGGGGGAGGGAATAGGGAGACAGAAAAGTGAAGGCTTTGCAGGCTTCAAAGTGACAGACTTATTTAAGGACAGAGAGGAAAGGCCCAAGGCCTTGTTAGCTCAGATATGTTGAAATGATTGCAGGTGAACAAGAGACAAGACAGAAAATTAAGGAGGTCATTTTACAAATTAGATACAAAGAAGCGCTGACATTAGCTTTTGCACAATCTGAGTTGGTTGCTAAACCACACATATACCAGGAAACAAAGAAGAGCACGCCAGAAAATTTTAGAGATCTCAACTAAGTACATCATGAAAAATATTCTTGATGTTGTATTGCATACTGTAAAATTGTGGAGAGTAGATCTTTGGTGCTCTTGTTCCAAAAAATGGAAACTGAAATATATTACTTGTTAATTGTCTTGATTATGGAAAGCAATTATATAAATTTATTTAACATATTATATAAATGTATTCAATATTTGTATACTATGTATTTAAGTCTGCTGTGGGATGGTCTGTATGTCAAGTGTGTTGCTGATTGGTCAGTAAATAAATCACTGATTGGCCATTGGCTAGGCAGAAAGTATAGGCGGGACAAGGAGAAGAATGCTGAGAAGTGGAAGGCTGAGGGAGAGACACTGCCAGCCGCCATGAGGACAAGGAAGATGTAAAGTACCGGTAAGCCACGAGCCACGTGGCAAAATAAAGATTAATAGAAATGGGCTAAATATAAGAGTAAGAGCTAGACAATAACAGGCCTGAGCTAATGGCCAAGCAGTTTAAATAATGTAAGAGTCTGTGTGTTTATTTTATAAGTGGGCTCTGAGACTGATGGGACTTGGTGATGGGAGCTGGAGAAAAGTTCTCCAGCAACAAATGGCGCCCAACGTGGGGCACGAACCCACGACCCTGAGATTAAGAGTCTCATGAGTTATGCCAAAATGTATATTTTAAAGGTACCTTGACTTCAAAATTTGGATATAAGGATATGTTGCTTTGGAAAAGAGTCTCTGCTCTTGTTTCCACAGAAAGCCAGAGACTATGGATTTGTTCCAGATTAAGATACATCAGGTTTGACCAGCCAAGACCCCCTGAAAGGTCTCCAATGACACCATGGCCCAGATGATTCAACATCCACAATGGTTTCAAGTCAACTGGCTCAGATATACAGCCTCACGGACTACTCCATGATCCTAAAATTTTCTTTCTGTCTCCAGAAGATACAGCGCCCCCCTCCAGCAGGAAGTAGTAAGAGAAGCTACGCCCAAATTCCCAAATATACCAAGCTGGCTTTAGAGATGGAATTGGCTCACTCCCCCTCTAAACCCAGACATATTGCTCAAAGAAAAAAAAATGGTTAAGAGATTCTTGTGTCCCAAATCAGAAGAGCCCTCTGGTGTGGGACAGAGAAAAAACAATATTTTTATTTAAATCAGGTTGATTATAAATACAATCTCTTTCTAAAGAAAAAAAGGGGATAGTTTAGATATGATAGGATCAAAGGGTAGATTAATGAACCTACTTTTAAAGAGTAACAACTTGTTTAAAATGTTTTACATTGCTACAGATTTTAGTTTATTGATACAAGTTTAAACTTAATTTTGTTATACTGTATATATATTTCTATTCTTGTTTGAGGTATTATGTTTATGTAACTCATTTAAAATTGTAATGGATAATTAAAAAATAGATTAATAGTTAGTCATCTATGATAATATTTGTAGCCATGTTAGTTAAGTCTTCTAGGTATACATAGATATATTTCAGATAGATAGGTAGTCTTCAAACACTTCAAAGACCTACAGAATATGGCATTTAAAATGTTTTAAAAATTTAGACTTTTTGGACAGTGAGACATGTCTGCTCCTGACAGCACCGATTTACTTCAGAGAGGAGGATGGGCATCGAAGACACTCCATACGGAGTTTATCTTCACCTTGACAAAAATAGCCATTTGGGCAAGAAACTGTTCTTGCCTGGACTGTCTGATCAACTGGACATGCAGGACCCATACAAAGGTGACCACTGAACTTTGCTTGACAAAATGGTCCTTCAGGTTCCTGCTTTGCAGAGAAAACTGCCAGACATTCTACAGGACACAGAAAAAAGTAAATAAGAGACTCTAGGCCTGTGGGCTGAAGACAGATGCCCCAACTTTACAAGAGAACTTTGAATGACTGTCCAGGCTGCCAGCTGTCTCTGTCTACCCTACAAGACTCCTAAAAGTTGCTTATATCCTTCTCCATTTCTCAGGTAGTAGTATATCCTTCTGAGGTCTTTGATGTGGTTAAAGACTAGATACTTACAATTTTCCTTAGTTATAATAAAAGATAAGTTAGATATAAAACCTTAAACTTACAAATATAAGATAGATAGGATCTCTTCTTTAATATTGTAACTGTAATTCTTGCTTAATAATTGTTTTGTTATATGTAATTTTACTATGTTAAAGTTAAAACCTTCCTTTTTAAGAAAAGAAAAAGGGGAAGTGCTGTGGGATGGTCTGTATGTCAAGTGTGTTGCTGATTGGTCAGTAAATAAATCACTGATTGGCCATTGGCTAGGCAGAAAGTATAGGCGGGACAAGGAGAAGAATGCTGAGAAGTGGAAGGCTGAGGGAGAGACACTGCCAGCCGCCATGAGGACAAGGAAGATGTAAAGTACCGGTAAGCCACGAGCCACGTGGCAAAATAAAGATTAATAGAAATGGGCTAAATATAAGAGTAAGAGCTAGACAATAACAGGCCTGAGCTAATGGCCAAGCAGTTTAAATAATGTAAGAGTCTGTGTGTTTATTTTATAAGTGGGCTCTGAGACTGATGGGACTTGGTGATGGGAGCTGGAGAAAAGTTCTCCAGCAACATAAGTCAACATAAATGCTTGTAAATACATATTATATATATGATATATGTATCAAACATCATTTTGTATACATTAAATAAACATTTCTAGTGGAAAAAAGAAATAGAGAATTAAATGCAAATTAGAATATACTTTTCAAATGAACAGGTTAGTTTGCCAAAGTTCAGGCTAAAAATGTCAGAACACAAATGTTTTCAAATTCAGTGGCAGACTTTGCAGTCCAGGTACAATTCCTCTGAAGCCAGATAGGGGAAAAAAGATCATAAAGGGAAAAAAATGTAAAGGAAAAAGTAGTCAAGATTGGTTCTCAGGGCCTAAAAAGTCTAAGAGTTCATTTACACACTACTCTGGGCAAATTCTAAAATCGAAACCTAAACAAATTCTAATGACTAAAATTTCAGGAAAAAATACAACAGAAATCAGAGGTACTATAATATATTGCAGAAAAATAGATTGCATCAACCCAAAATAATTCAAAATGTAAAAGATAAAGGGATGAATGTCCTATACTAGAGGGAAAAATAGTCAAAATGGACTAACTGCACCTAGATGGCAAATTTAGCAATTGCCTTGTGTAGCATGAATCTTAGAGGGTCTTATTAATAAAAACAAATCTGAAGCCAGGTATTGGGGTGAATGTTGGAAGATCAGAGAAGCAGAACAAGCCACAGCCACCTCACCTTGCCAATTTCTCAGCTGATCCTGTTTCCTCAGACTGGATGCCTCTCAGCTGAACTGTGCTGCTCAAAGCCTAAAAGCTTAACCAGCCAAAAGCTTTTAGTTTCTGGTCTTCACGCCTTATACATCATTCTGCCTTCTACGATCACTCCCTAGGATTAAAGGTTTACTTTCTGGGATTAAAGGCATGAGTCACCATGCTTGGCTGTTTCCAATGTGGCCTTGAACTCACAGAGATCCAGAGGGATTTCTACCTCCGGAGTGCTAGGATTAAAGGTGTGAGTGCCACCATTTTCTAGCCTCTGTATCTAATAGCTGTCCTGTTCTCTGACCCCAGATAAGTTTATTAGGGTGCACAATATTTCGGGGAACACAATACCACCACAGCCTTGAAACGGCGATCAGAAATATATTCAGAGAAAACTGCAGAGGAATTAGCAATTTTAGATGAAAAGAAAGGCAAGAAAACTATAAAAATAAATCAAATGGAGATTCCTCACTTTAAAAGTACAATAACTTAAATGAAAAATCTATTGCATGAGTTCAAGTTCAGTGTTTAGATGACAGAATGAACCAAAACCTTAAATGGATTTAAAAAATAATCCAGTCATTGAACAATTACTAAAAATTTAAAGGGAAAAACCAACCTAAAATCAATAACCTCTGAGGCAATGAAAAGTCTTCATTTTGCAATGGAAGTATCAAAACAAAAAGGCAGGAAGGGTCTTAAAAATACTGGAACAAATAATGGTCAAATTTCCTAAATTTGCTTTAAAATCTATTTTAATAGATTTCAAAGTTTGAAAGTCACTTTATTCCAATACAAAGTAGTCCTTACATGATAGTTGTAGTGGTTAGTGTGTATTGTCAACCTGACGGGATATAGAATTTTCTGAGACAAACTTCTGGGAATGTCTGTGTGAGATTATTTATTTTCCATTAACTGAGGTGAAAATGCATGTGGTAACTGTGTGTGGCAACATTACATCTACTGGCATCCTATACTATATACAGAGGAAATCTTACTTGGTATCAGTATTCATCACTTACTGCTCTCTGACTGCAGATACAATAACCAGCACCATCATGCTCCTGTTGCCATAATGATTATACTCAGGAATTATGACGTTTTTATCAGTTATTTTATTATAGCACTCTGACAAGTAACACAATACTTACAAAGACAACTCTACCTAGGTACATCATAGTCAAATTTCTGAAAGCAACAGGAAATAGAAAATAAAAATAAACCAAGACACTCTTGTTCTCACATCATAGAAATAATTATTTTTGAGAATCCTAACCTTAAAAGTAAAAAATATGAAAATGTTTCTAGAATCAGCATAGAATTGAAAACATTAAGATTTTGTTTGATTTCTGAAAATAAATTTTCAGAAGTATAAATCATAAAAAGTATTTTTAGGTTCCTTAGGGTTCTGTCCAATGACAGAGAAATGGATGAGATCTACATGAACAACCTGGACGTGAGTGGGGGTAATGAAAGGCAAGGGTTGAGGGAAAGAGAGCTTGGGGGAGCGGGAGATCCCAGCTGAATAAAGAACAGAGAGGGAGAACAAGGAATAAGAGACCATGATAAATGAAGACCACATGGGAATAGGAAGAAGCAAAGTGCTAGAGAGGTCCCCAGAAATCCACAAAGAGACCTCCACAATAGACTACTGGCAATGGTTGAGAGAAAGCCCTAACTGACCTACTCTGGTGATAGGATGGCCAAACACCCTAATTGTTGTGCTATAAATCTCATCCAATAACTGAGGGAAGCAGATGCAAAGATCCATGGCCAGGCCCCAGGTGGAGCTCCAGGAGTTCAATTGGCGAGAAAGAGAAGAGAATGTATGAACGAGATTTGTTGAGACTCAGATTGGAAAAAAGCACAGGGACAAATAGCCAAACTGATGGAAACACATGAACTATGAACCAATAGCTGAGGAGCCCCCAATTGGATCAGGCCCTCTGGATAAGTGAGACGGTTGTTTAGCTTGAACTGTTTGGGAGGCACCCAGGCAATGTGACCAGGACCTGTCCTTAGTGCATGAGCTGGCTGTTTGCAACCTGGAGTTAATGCAGGGACACTTAGCTCAGCCTGGGAGGAGGGGACTGGACCTGCCTGGACAGAATCTACCAGGTTGAAATGAATCGCCAGGGAAGTCTTTGCCCTGGAGGAGATGAGAATAGGGGGTGGGCTGGGAGGAAGGTGGGAGGGGGTGAGGGGGGAGGACAGGGGAATCCATAGCTGATATGTAAAATTAAATTAAATTATAAAATAAAAATAAAATAAAAAATAAAAATAACATTATCAAAAAAAGTATTTGTAGGTTGAATTCATGTAAACAATGTTTTTCATTGCAAATCACACTACCCTAAAATTGAAAGTGAAAAATCAAAATACATCTGAGAAGATCTTTGTACCTAAAATATATAAAAGGATTTTACAAGCCAATAATAATCAAGCAGCACCACATTTGAATTGACATCAGATAATATGATGTATGAGTGACAAGCACTTACCACAATGTAACATATTAGTTAATGAGGAAATGTATATTTTGTCATCATTATTATATGCCAAGTAGGATGAATAAAAATCTTAAAAAATGACACTAATTATGCATACATATGCAATAATAATTAATAAAAATTAGTTAAGAATTTTAAGAAGAGTAGGAAGGAGTATATTGAAGGTTTGGGGGGAAGAAAGGGAAAGGTGAAATGTAATTATATTACAATGTCAAAAGTGAAAAAAAGAAAAATAAGAGCAAGGAGAGGTATTTGGGAGTATTTAGAGGAACATAAGGAGGAAATAATATAATTATATCATAATCACAAAAAATAACAAAAATATGAAACTACCAAATTTTGTCAGGATGTTAAGAAACTGAATTTCTCATACATTTCTAAAATAGCACAAATACTTTATGAAGATTTCATGTAGTTTTTTGAAAAGCTAAATTTATTATATGACCTTGGAAATCAATTCCTTGGAATTTACTATAAAATTAAAAATGTTTTTATCATAGCTTTTCATATGACCTTTCCAAAGTTCTTTATTATTAGTTACCCTTGCCCATGATCTTTACTCTGCTTTCCCATCCCCAACAAAATCAACACTTTCAGTTGAATTTTACCCTTTCCAATTTATATAACCTGTATTATAACACATTTCTCTTTAAATACTCCATTATCCCTCCCTACTTTCCTAAATATTTACATAGATATATACAAAGGGGTTTAAAAAGAGTTACCTTATAATGGGGTGCAATGCCTGCCCCATACTCCATAAGCTATCGAATAAAAAAAAGTGCCAGATATGAATTATCTATTTTTTTAGTTATTTGTCAGTGGGTTCCCATAGACTTCCCTGCACACACACACACACACACACACACACACACACACACACACACACACACATTAAACACTATTGTCACTGTGCTTGGTTATTCTCCAGAATATCATTGAAGATGCTATTGCTGAAGACGCTATACCTGAGTCATAGGACATGGATAAATTGAGCTGATTCCAACCTGGAAGCATCATCCCTACTGGCAAGTGCTGTGAGATGTCCTTCTGTGTGCTGTGAATACGTATTGCTCTGATTGGTTGATAAATAAAGCTGCATTGGCCTATGGCAGGGCAGGATAGAGCCAGGTTGGAAAATCCAAGAGAGATAGTAGGAGGAGAAAGGAGAGGAAAGAAATGTTGCAAACCGTGGGCAGGGGAAGCAAGATGTAAAAGTACTGGTAAGCCACAAGCCCCATGGCAAAGTATAGATTTATAGAAACAGGTTAATTTAAGATGTAAGAGCTAGTTAGCGAGAAACCTGAGACATTAGGCCATATAATTTGAAAATAATATAAGCCTCTGTGTCTTTATTTGGGACCAAGTGGCTACAGGATGTCAGGGTGGGAGAGATTCAGCTGCAGGGCCCAGGCAGGACCAGGGAAACCTTTCATAGTGCTTTCAGCTTGTATGCATGCTACCTGGGGATAAAAATCTATAACAGTCTTACCTAGCTGTCTTCTCTGAAAGCTATAATAATAACTGCTCTAGTAAAGCATCCCCACTGGTGTAATAGTGGCATTAATGTTACAGAAGTAACTAGCCATTTTCTGGTTGGATTTGAATTTTACTCCATAAAAAAATGGAACACATGTGTGATATCATTACCTGGGCCAAGAACCCATGACTAGATAGATCATAGTCCCTAGGGGAGAACCTATACTATTATTCTATTAGCTGCACATAGGAAGTTCTTATCTTTATACTTACAAATTAGTGTATCTCTCAACCTTCTGGACAGAAACTTCTTTTTATAGACATGTGGTGATGAATGCAGAGACCGACAACTAGTCAACATGCAAAAAATAAGAGACTTGGGAGTGCTCAGCTCTCTGTGGATTAACTATCACACCCCCTACCCCTAAAGACTCAAAGATAGCCGGGCGGTGGTGGTGCACGCCTTTAATCCCAGCACTCGGGAGGCAGAGCCAGGCGGATCTCTGTGAGTTCGAGGCCAGCCTGGGCTACCAAGTGAGTTCCAGGAGAGGCACAAAGCTACACAGAGAAACCCTGTCTCAAAAAACCAAAAAAAAAAAAAGACTCAGAGATAATCACAGATGTGCAGGTAGAAAATTTGCAATAACTAGAGGGTATAGGCAGATATCTGTATTCATCAGATGTGACAATGCAGAGGACTTACATCATGCATAGGACTTACACAAGAGAAAACCAGACAAAATCCCAACAAGGATGAGTACCTATCTTTAACTGAGGAGTTACTGATAACTGGTGGCTTCCAGGGAAAGGAATATCTTTTCCTTTCATAATGTAGTACCTGAGAAGCTACCCATTTCCAGTAGATAGTCTCAGATCAGTGAATATACTATAAACACTAAATTCACTCTGTTTATATATAAAAAGCAGGGGGAAGGGAGGTGAAAACATGAAGTTGGGAGGGGAAAAGGACATGAGTGGATGATGAGGGAGGGATTAAGCTGACAGAGCTGTGCTTAGATTTGATCCAAACAAAGTATTTCCATGTATGAATATTAAATAAAATACTAAGAAAGTAAACTAAAATGCATATCCACATAATGACTTGTACAAGTTTGTTCATAATCACATTATTTGTGATGTATGAATTTTGAGGCAAGTGTAAGTGCAATTCATTATGAAGAATTTAAAGCATTCATATAAATAAAATAATAACTATATGTAGAATAATAATAATAATGTGAATAAATCTGAAAATCTTAAGAAACAACCCCAAATTTAATTGACTATATATTGTCTGACTCAACTTATTTGATGAAAGGCCAATGTGTAGTAGTAATACAAAGATTGTAATTGTAGTTGTTATTTGCTTGTCTCTTTCCTTGATTTAACTTCTCCACATGTGATCTATAACTATATGATTAATAAATAATTACTTCATTTTTCTGTTCATAACAAAATATTTAATTATTTGATATGAGACACAACTTACAGACAGTTTGTGGATATAAAATATCAAAGGATTCAAATCTGAGAGGTAGCCCATGCTCAAATATACTAACTTAGATTTATCATTATTTTGTGAATCACAAGGTGAAAATTGGAATTTAAATACAATTTTGTTATTTTCTGATTAATAAATGGTTATAAATTATATGAATGATAACAGCTTAATTCAATGATTCTTGCAATCCTTTTGCCTATGTGCAATTAGCTTGGCTATTTTTTTATATTACCCACAATTTTTGCTGCATCAGACCTGTTAAATTTACATGATAATGTTACCTTCAAAATTAATGTTGAAACTTAATCCCAAGGCAAGAGGTGTGGCCATTAGGAAGTCCTTAAGTCATGATGACTCTAAATTGGATTAGATGTTCTACTGGAAACAGCTTGGCAGTTTTATTTTGTGTTTTCATCTTTCTGACCTTGGAGAACATAAAAATCCCTTCACTGTGGAGAACACAGCAATAATTTTGTTATTTTGGAAGCAGAAAGCATCCCTCACCAGATACCAACCAATCCTGTCATCACTTAGATTATGAGACTTCATAGCCCCCAGAACCATGGGAAATTTATATCATCTACAAATTAATCATTATCAGAGAGTTTATTACCATAACACTAATAGAATAAGCCATGAAGCCTTTTCAGATAAAATATCAGCAGCCTCATTTGAGTTAACTTGAACAGGTTGGTGTTGGTTAACTATTTCTTCACACAGTTAATACACACTTCCTTTCAACATGGAGGCTCTAAGTTGCGACCCTTTACATGTAATGGCTGTCTTTAACAAATATCAGATACCTATTCAGTTAAAATCCAGAGATATGTTACATCATCATTTCTACCACACTCTGTTAACCCACTTACAAGCACATTCAGGTCACTTGCAAAATCCATTTATTTGTGGCTGTAGCTATAGCTTGTTAGGGTACTATGTACAGCATTTTATAAATATTGTCTCAGGAGCTGAACTTTCTAGAGTTATATAATCTACAACTAAAATTCCTACCTATGCAGCCTTGTAAAAGTTATTTAACCTTTGTAGAATCAACTTTTATATTTGTAAATGTTTTAAAATTTATTTTTATTACTATATTTTTTTTGTGTGTGATATGTATACTGGTTGTCCTGGAAGGGGAAAGTAAAATGTAAGATACCCTGGAGGTGGTGTTACAGGTGGCTGTGAGCTGTTTAATGTGGGTTTTAGGGACCAAACTTGGGTCCTCTTGAAAAGCAGCAAATGCTTTTAACTGCTGAGCCATGTCTTAAGCCCTTTATAGTAAATTTATGAAATAATATTTCACTCCTAGAGTTTTCATAAGGATTGGAACAATAAAATTGAACCTAGTTCTACTTTAGTAATAAATCATGCCCAATTTCAAAGTTCTAAAATAGTAACCAAGAGCCAGCAATGGTGGCACATGACTGTAATTCCAGTAAGTTGGAGGAAGAAACAGAAGAATTGGTACAAGTTTGATGCCAACCTCAGCTACAGCATCTTCTGGGTCACTCTGAGCTATGTAGAAAAATCTTGTATCAATAAACCAACAAATGAATGAATAAGTGATTGAACTATTAAGTACACATGGTGGACATTTTTGCTCATAACCACCTGTAACACCACCTCCAGGGGATCTGACATTCTGTTTTGCCTCTCAGAAATCAACAGTACAGCTATGTATGTCTTTTGTTTTTTTGGCTACGTATGTCTTAATGGTTTAATAAGTCAATGCTTCCAGCTAAGGAAGAAATCACTATATTCAGTTTTTTTTTTTCATCCTGCCACATCAAAAGTTTTTGGAGTTCTGAAGATACTCCAGATGAGAATTAAATCATCTAACCAGTAAACACTGAACATTTAATTCTCAGCTCATCATCCAGAAAATGTACCCATGCAACCAGAGTTAACAGGAACATGCAATTCTCTCCATTCTTGAGAGATCAACATAAGGAAATACTTGCCAAAAACAGTCTATGACAGAGATCAAACTAATTAATCTTTAGCCTGTAATTTGGCTCATGGTAAGAATTTAGTGAATGCTAACATATTTCAAAACTTCCATCATGGCAATTATATAACAAATATATTTTCTTGATAAATTTTCTATTAAAATACAGTTGTTTCTTTAAAAACTATTTCTAGAAGTAGAATTATAGGGCCCGGCCATAAAGGAAAAAAAAGAAGAAAAAAAAAGATTTTCACTGTGAGAAATACTGCCTCTTTCTGTATTACTGATCCTTTTTTGATACATGAGATATCAATATAAGTGGGAGAGGGCCTAAAATGCTTGGCCAAGTGGGCTGATACACTGATACATGAAAGTGTTCATTACCAAATCAGTCTGATATGGAAATTTTTCATGCTAATGGAAAAATGGGATAAGTTTTAGGTAAAATAATCTGTCAAGATAATAAATGACTTCTTAGTAGATGTACCAGAAATATAAAGTAGTACATAAAAATTCTAGGTAGTTCTTACAATAGGATAACCCATGGGTTAAACTAAGTGTAAACAGGGAGTTTTAAATAAAGTTTGAGTTAATTTCTTAACCAAAAATGTCTATTATACAACATTATACATTCTTATTTCAATCATGCATTTGAGGTACTTTAATAAATGACATCAAAATATGATCATCTTTGACATTAATGTCATTTTATTTTTATTACATATATATATATATATATATATAAATCACTGTCAGAAATAAGACTTATGATGTTTCATTTAACAATTTGACAAGTTAAGAATAAGACAGTTTTGACTGAGTATGTATTTTGGAATCTCATAAGCCTGAGTTTTTTTTATTCTACATGCCCAATATTGATGAGTTTTCTCATACTACCTTTGCCTACCTTCAATCACACACAAAATGGTAAGTGATACTCCTTGGATTATTTTTCTGTTAGTTTTTAATTATGATACAAGATACATTCATAGTATATCGATAAGTTGGTTTATTAGTTATCTAATTGAAAACTTATGAAGATAAAAATCACCCATTATATCTCAAGCTACTAAAGAAAGTACCACAGAGCAAAATATAGAAGTTAGTCAAAGAATTGTAAAATAGTATTTCATGTTCAGAATTAAGACCTTAGAGATGGCTAATATGAAGATATAAAATTATAAGGAAATAAGACAGAAGGCAATAGGGGGAAAGGAGAAGAAGGTAGACAGATCTGATACTTAAATGTCATACCAAGAAGTTGAGGTTTTAATTAAAATGAAAATTGAGTGTCCAAAATGGACCAGTTGAACTTTACTTGAAATGTTTAAATCAAGTTCTTTGTCAATAAGTGATATCAACTCATTCATATCAAACAAGAAATCTACCTCTCCAATCAATGATGAGCTTCTGTTTTCTCCAAAAATACATCCAAAATCCACCTATATTTTATATCAACTGTTACTACTCTAGGCCAGAACAACATCATCAACACCTGATCTATATTAACAGCCAACTAACTGATTTATTTTTTGCTTTTCTTCCCTAAAATTCATTCTCTACAAGTGTAGCCCATGAGCTTTTCTAAAATTATAAATATTAATATGTAATTGTGTACGTTCCTGATGAATTTAAAATAAAATATAAGCTTCTTCTGTGATCTGCTATGCTACTCTTGATATGGACTTTGACTTCCTCAGCATCTATTAAGAATCTGGCTCTTTTCTTCACATATAGCAAGTGCTTTCATTTCAAAAGTATTGTTCATGTTGTTCTCTTTGCTTAAGACACTTGAATCTGGCCGAGCGGTGGTGGCGCACGCCTTTAATCCCAGCACTCGGGAGGCAGAGCCAGGCGGATCTCTGCGAGTTCGAGGCCAGCCTGGGCTACCAAGTGAGTCCCAGGAAAGGGTTTCTCTGTGTGCAAAGCTACACAGAGAAACCCTGTCTCGAAAAACCAAAAAAAAAAAAAAAAAGACACTTGAATCTTACTGTTAATTTGAAACACCTAGTCATCCTTCAAGATTCAGTTCAAATGACACTTATACTAAGTAGTTTTCCAAAATCATATCCTTGAACCTATAACTTCATCTGGTTTTCTTATTTTGAGTACTATTTCTTTTATACTATTTAGTATAAAAATATAGTAGTGGTGTGTCTACATCTGTCTCCTACACTAAACCCCAACTACAAAAGAGAATCAGCCTTTCCTTTTCTGAGAACTGTATTTACCCAACTATTAGGAAAAATATTAGAATTCAACAACTACTTACTGAACAAATCCATGTCCTAATAACATTTTGTATCTGTTATAATTATCATATTTAAGTAACTGGAACTTAAAGTTAAAACTTTCTCATTTGCAGGTAATCATTATGACTTTTGGGAAGGAACATCTACTAGTGTCCCCAGGTTCTATACTCAGAATATTACCAAATTCTTGATGTCCTGAAAATAAGAAAAAAGAACATATCTAGATATTAAGTGACTTTAATACAATTTTAGCAACTTTTGAATTGAATTCTTTATGGAGCAGTTGGAAGTTGAATCAAAGCTTGGTTAGAACAAATGATCTTAGATTTAGCAGTCTATAAGTAATAGAAATAGGACAATAGATCACTCCAGAAAAACATTTAGTTCGAGAAGAAATGAAAGATTAGTGTATAGACCTGTTATTTGGATCTTAGCCATTCTGACTGGGGTAAGAGACAATCTCAAAGTAGTTTTGATTTGCATTTCCCTGATGACTAAGAATGTTGAACACTTAAAAAAAAGACTTAACCACTTATATGTTTTCATCTTTTGAGAAATCTCTGTTAAGTTCCAAGCCCAAAATTTTATGTGGGCTCTCTGATTTCTTAATGAGCAGAATTTTTTTTTAACTTCTTGGTGTATTCTATATATGAACCTTTGGTCTGACTTATAGTAGGTAATGTATTTCCCTGTTCTTAGGGCAGCTTCTTCATTTGAATGATAGTGCCCTTTCCTGTACAGAAGCTTTTTTAATTTTATGAGATCTCATTTCTCTACTGTTTTTACCTATGTTGTCAGAGTCCTGCTCATAAAGTCCTTTCCTGTCCCTATCAGTTCAGTCACATGCTTTACTTTCACCTCTATTATAACCAGAGTATCAGTTCTTCTGTTCTGGTTATTGATTCATTTGAAGCTGAGTTTTGTGCAGGGTAAGAGATAAAGTCTAGCTTCCTTCTTATAATTGTAGCTATCCAATTTGGACAACATTTTTGAAGACACTGTCATTTCTTCAGTGAGTATTATTGGCATTGTATTCAAAAATCAGCTGACTGTAAGAGTGTGAGTTTATAATTGGGCCTTCAATTATGTTCCATTGGTTAATGCATTTGTTTTATGTCAGCATTGTGTCACCTTTAATGTTTAGATATGTATGTTTCATTTTAAATACATACTAGGGCCATAAAATTAGTAAGAGGCAATGGGGAGAGGCTTTCAAAGGAAGGAAGGAGACAGTGATTTAAAGGGAACAGGAAAATAATATAACAGTAAAAGTTAAATTATAAGGGTAGGGGAGAGGAGGAAATATGGTGTGGAATAACTAACATAAAGACCTGAAAAGTCATATGAAAATCTGCTTTGCTACTTCAGAAGCTTTCTAAACTATGAACATATACACAAATAAGAAAAGTTAGAATGGAGTTACCCTACAACTGCACAACAATTTCCCTACTAGACACTATAAGCTAACAAATAAAAATCCTAGTGTCACTCTCTATTGGAAGTTTTGGCTAATAAGGGATTTTAGACCCTCAAATACTACAGACCTTTGCAATTGTTCTTGATTAGATTCTAGAACTTCGTGCTAAGACCCTCATGCTGAAAACACTACATATTTGAGTCACAGAACATGGAGAAATCAATCTGGTATTCACCTGGAGGCGTCACTCTTATTGGCTAGCTTCCACAGTGCTAGATGCTGCTATGTACATTACTAGAGAAGAAAATAATCATTAGTCTTACACAGATATGAACCTTACAAGTTACAATAACCATCATTCTGGCAAGATGTGCCCACTGACACAAAATTGGTATGAATGTCATGATAATAACCAACCACTTTCTTAATAAATTTGAAGCCCATTCCACAAGATGGAGGCCATACCTGATACTGTGACTGGGGTCACAAACCTGTGGCTAGAAAGATCACAGGTTAGAGGAACTGTGAGTTCATACATGCAATTGCCACGTTGTGTCCAGAAACAGTTGCTTTGTAATTATCTACCATCTTACAATAATTCTTTCCCTTTTTCTATAATCATCCCTGAGCCAGAGAAGGATGGAGTGGATATAGATATAGTAGGGGAAAACTTACTACTGCTATTCTTATAAAAGGCCATAATATTAAACAGATTACTAATGACATCACTATATGCATAGAAGTACATCTCTCAAATGTCATCAGAGAAGTTTCTTTCACAATTGATGAAGATTATCACAGAGACCCACAACTGGTCAAGGCACAGAGAATAAGAGCTATGGAATGTTCAGCTATGAAAGGGACATACACATCACACTCGGTCTTTCTCAGTCTCAGTGACAATTACAGAAGGAAGAGCAGAAAGTTTGTAATAGCCAAAGGTGGTAGCTTAGTACACAACAGGGCAGTTGTGCATATGAACTCACAGTGATGATGATTATGATAATTTGTGCTAGAAGATCTATGCATTCTCAAGGCAGAAAAAAATCTAAGCCTAAAGAAGGAAGGTAGGGACAAAGTCCCATGCCTAGCTGAGGAATTATTGGTAATGGATAACTTCTGATAAAAGAAGAGTCAAATTTTCTTTAAGGATCTCGCTCCTAGTAGGCGGAAAATCTTCCACTGTGTTTATAGGCAGTATTACTTGGACTAGATTTTTTTTTAATTAGGACACAAAATTAGGTGAATACAGAATGGAGGTTGGATCTTGGAGGAGTTAGGTGAGGAGGATGAATATGATAAAAATCATGAAATTCTCAAAGAATTAATAAAATATGCATTAAATTTTTTAAACTGACTATACCCTAGTAATAACCAAGGTTAGTTAGCAGGTTGAAGACATGAAAAAGAAGAAATGAACAAATGAGACTAACACTAAATAATTAAAGTAGTGAAAAGGACACTGTAGCAGGAATCTTAAGTGGTTTTATTAATAAAATCAAACCTGGAGCCAGGTATTGGGGTGAGTGCTGGAAGATCAGAGAAGCAGAACAAGCCACAGGTACCTCACCTTGCCAGTTCCTCAGCTGATTCTGTTTCCTCAGACTGGAAGCCTCTGAATCCTTATCCAAATGAATCTCAGCTGAACTGCTTCTCAAAAGCCTGAATGCTTAACCAGACAAAAGCTTCTAGTTTCTTGTCTTCACACCTTAAATACCTTTCTACCTTCTGCCTTCACTTCCTGGGATTAAAGGCTCACTTCTTGGGATTAAAGTCACCATGCCTGGCTATTTCCAGTGTGACCTTGAACTCACAGAGATCCATGCCTCCAGAAGGCTAGGATTAAAGGTGTGAGTGCCACCATTTTCTAGCCTCTATATCTAGTGGCTATTCTGTTCTCTGACCCCAGATAAGTTTATTAGGGTGCACAATATTTTGAGGAACACAATACCACCACAGGACACTGTGGTAAACATGGGTGTCATTGAAAGCATGGTAGACAATTTTAAGAATGAAATGGTATACAGCAAATATTCTCAAAGAAAATCATACGAGACTAGATACCAATTGTCTCCATAATGGAGAACTGCTACCATCCTTATACCGATCAAGACTGGTATGGTAGTTATTGTCTCCAGACCTATTTGAAAAGAAATGAAGTTGAATTATGAATTTGGCTTATGTCTGAAGGTTAGTGAGGAAGGCATGAAAGAATACAAATTTACTGAGAGTTCTAAGGAGAAATTAGGTTAAATGGCTGACCTGAACTTTCAGAGTTAATTGAGGTAAAAATATGCTGAGAAATGTGGGTTTAATTCTTAGAGGAAATAAAGATTAAATTTGAGAAGTCTTTATTGCCATTAAAGATCAGATATAGAGGAACACAAAAAAGGAAAAACTACCAGAGCAAGTCATAGGTACAGATGGTGGAATTTAACAAATTTAGTGGTAATAAAGGAAACTCTGAAGTCTGAAGAAAAAAGGTAACACATTTTATTTTACTGATGATTAAGTACTGCTTATTTTTATCAAGAAACTTCTATTTCATGTTTTTTAGGCATTTTATTTACTACTTTATTTAACTCATTTAATCCTTTTAAAAGCTTAGAAAGTTGAAACTTCTTATCTGAGGTCATACAGCTGTGCAATGGTGAACCCTGCATTCATCCCAGGTCTGATGATGATATGCTACCTAACAAAAATAGTGTGGTTATATACTCGTGCCACACTTTGGAGACTAAAACCATACATCACCATTTTAATAACACAAATGTTTCTATCTTAAGTCATTGTGCACTACCTTGATAGGTTTGAGGGATACAAAATAAAATATGTTGCAGTCACTGTCCATACAGGCTTTAAAGTTAGAACTGAACAAATACTATCAGAAAAAAAGTCAATTTCTGTCACCAGATGAAAGCAAATTCTAAAAGATTAACTCAGTAAAGACCATTATGTGGTATAGCTTTAAGAAGATGTAAAATAAAGAACATAAATACTTACCACCCTTCTAGATCAGTCTTTTAATGCTAAACAAATTGATAAAGATCTGATAGGCATAAGGCTGGCAGAAAGAATTCAATGGGCCTAGTCTTTAACCCAATCAAGGTAAATGTGTATTTTGTAAGCACAAAATAAACTTATTGATAGTTTGTCTGAAAAATCTTCAACAACAAATAACTTCTTTTCTCACCATGTGACTTGCAGATTTTTCTTTTCTTCTGCCTGCAGCACTTCTGATCAGTGTGTTTGTTCTTTACTTTTTGACTTCCTCTTGAGTTTCAAATGAATTTAATAAACAATTTATTACATTATTTTACACCTTGCTCACTTTTGTCTTTTGTCCTGTGGTAAGGTAAAGACAATAGAGGGATTCTTCAAAATGACAATGGTGTTATCAAAATGACAGAAGAGCATTCATTTGGGAATCTATGGTCTGCGAACTGAATGAAATGAATTGGAAAATAAAAAGGAGTCACTAAATATGATCTAAAGAGTGAGGCTAATTCATGTCTGTAATTTGAAGAATCAGACTTCTTGCTTTATTGTTGAACTGTAGTTGAAGAAAGCAAGAGGCAATGGCTGATGCAGAAGCAGACACTCTCAATAACAGTCATTAAATTTAGGAACATAAAGAAGAAAATGTTTTGAAAAGTTCATTTTCATCAACAAAATTAAGTAAGTAAATGGAATCTTCAGCAGAGTTTTATATTAGCAAATTAATACAAACTATGAATATTTAAGTCTTTATAAAAGAAAAGGGCATGAAAGATACACCAAATACTATATAAGCCATCATGGCTTTAATACAAACATGGACTTACACTGAAGTAGTAAAATTGTTTAGACTGCAACACACACACACACATACACACACACACACACACACACACACACACACACTCACACACACACACACAAATTCTGAAAAATATAACTGGATGGAACTAGTTTATTTGTATATTAAAGCAAAATACACATCAAGGGATTTATTCTGTCAACAACACTGGGTTTTCTTTGTCCCAATAAATTTTCTTTCCTATATTCACCTGACCATTGCCAAATTACACCAACTACCTACTTAATCTAAGATTCCAACCAAGGGTAAAAGTACAGTTTTAAGAAAAAACTGCTTATTACTGAAAAACTTTCCTTGCCTTTTTGCATTTTCTAATTATTAAGCACATAGAATGTTTATTAAAACAATAAAGACAACATCCCAAAACCTGACATTGGCCACTACTCTAAACCAGCACTCACTTGCTGTTGAGTTTATTGATATCCTAAGTAGTATTCTGGAGTGAAATCTGTGTTACATAATCTTTCTGTATTGATTGGTCTGTATGTGTCATATACTTTCTAAATCTCTGGAATTGTTACCAATGCTTATGGAACTGATAAACTAGGTGGAAGATATAATGACAAGTATACACAATAAATAATAAGCAAAACGGTGTTGTAAAGGCAAAGAATAAGGAATAACAGAAGAACTTCCCTGAGCCAAGGTTTTCAGTGTGCATGTCTTCCTCTCCACTTAGTTATCATCCCTCAAAGCCTAGGTATAACAAATTTAAATATAATCTGTCAGTATCTTCTGCAATCTGCCTCATACTCGAGATGCCACCATATATTTCCATTTTTATCTTCTATTACTACATTATACAATTTGCTGATATAGAAGATTGCAATAAATAGCTCATATAAATACCAAAATAGTTGTGTGTAACATGATGAAGACTATGAGCCAGATATTGTCTTAAATTCCTTACATGGTCTAACTAATCCCCACATCCAGGAAAATATCACTCTCTTCATTTTCAGACGATAAACTAGAGTTCAAGGTGATTTTTTTCAAAGCTACAGAGTTGAGAAAGTGGTTAAAAGTATTTGAACCCAGATCTGTCTTATAGATGTTACCCCCAAAAAGCACCTATTAGATTTTAATGATGATCTGAAAACACTTCACTGAAGGATAGACTGACAAACATTTCTGTAAAGGATGAGATAACAACTCTTTCAGTGACAAAGTACACTGTTGTAACTCCATCACTATACCTTGAGATTAAATTTAGATTATATATATGCAAATTAGCAAAGATATATGCTAATAAAACTTCATTTACAAAGACATAAAGTGGGTTGGATTTAGACGTTGGGTTATAATTATATGGATTCCTGCACAAGACTAAACATTCCCAATATCCTATGTGTAATTGTCAATAATCTGTGGCCTAGCTCCTTCCTCAGTCATCTTGATGCATGTATAATGTAACATCAGACACACAACCAAAGAAAAATCTACATTCCCAGGTCAGATTGCAAAAAAACAAAAAACGCAGACAGTGTGAATGGCCATGACAGAATGCCCCCTGGATCTACTATTTATAGAAATGTTCTTTAATGAGAATTATCTAAATGAATCCCAGGACACAGAGTTTAAAAGAACAATCATAAACTTTACTAAAGAATTGAGATGTTTTAAAGACAATGCCAAGAAACAGCTTAGTGACCTTAAAGAAAATAAATGTCTGCATGATGTCCAAGAAAGCACAGAAGGCTGAATGAAATAATATAGGCAAACTAGGATTTAAAAAATGAATTCAAATAAAAATAGAGAAAAATTGAACAGAACATGAGAGGAAATGCAGGCAAACTTGGAAAACTCAATAACCCAATCAGAAAACTCAGGGTTTTAAGGTAGAAATAGAATGGATCAAATGAAGTATGAAATATTAGGACTTGAAGATAAATTGGAGGAATTAGACCACACAAGCAAATAAGACAGAAAACACACTCATACACAATAAAAGAACTTGCAGGAATTATGGAACACTATGAAATGATCAAATCTTCAAGTTATAGGCACAGATGAGGGAGAAGAACCCCAGGTTAGGGGCCTAGACCACATCTCCAAGAGGGTCATGGAAGAAAACTTTCCAAAACTAAGAATATACATATTCAAACAGACTATACAAGAAGCTCACAAAACAATAAATTGACAAGACTATAAAAAAAAAAACCTCCACAGCATAGTATAGTTAAAACAGTAACTATACAGAATAGAGAAGGGGTATTGAATGCTGCAAGAAAATACCCTCAAGTCACAAAGGCAGAATAACAGCCAACTTCTCAATGGAAACTTTTAAAGCCATAACGGAGCTGTACTCCAAGTTCTAAAAGACCACAGATGCCAATCTAGAATATTACCTAACAAAATTATCTGCTGTACATGAAAGAGAAAGAAAAAACTTTCTATGATCTAAACAGGTCAAAATATTTCATGTCTGCCAATCCAGCTGAGTTAGTTAGTATTTATATTGATGTAATAAAGACCCCATGATACAAAGCAACTTGAGGAGGAAAAGGTTTATTTCAGCTTACACCAGCATGCAACAGGCCATGACTAAAAGAAGTCAGAGCAGAAACCCAAAGCAGGAATCTGGAGGCAGGAACTTCTACTGAATCCATGTAGGAGTACTGCTTACTAAATGAATCCTTGTGGCTAGCTCAACCTGCTTTCTTACAGGATCCAGGACCACCAAGCCAGGGATGGTACTGCCCACAGTGAGCTGGGCCTTCTCACATCAATCATCATTTAAGAAAATGCACCACAGGCTTGTTCACAGTGTAATATGGTGAGGGCCTTTTTGTCATTACTTAATAATCCTTCTTCCCAGTTGACTCTACATTGTGTCAAGTTGACATAAAACTAGCCAGCACACCAGCCTGACAGAGAATACTGGAAACAATGCTTTAGATTGATGGTTGTAATAAGCATAGCCAAGAAACTATAGAAAGAATATAAATGAAGCTATAACTATTGAAACATAAAACAGGACTAAGAACACACACAGAAAAATATGATAATAGTCATCACACACCTTTCAGTAATTCTAAACAATAATGGTTTCAAATCCCCTATTAAAAGTCATAGATTAGTTGAATGGGTTAATAAATAAAATCCACCTTTTGGTTGTCTGCAATAAACTTGGTTTTTTAATAGACACCACCTTAAAGTGAAAGACGGAAAACCGTATGCCAAACAAATGGGAGCAGGAAGCAAGCATGTGTTGTCATTCTAATATCTGACAAAATCAACTTCCTACTAAAACTAGTCAGAAGTTCTATACAAAGACAGTTCATTTCAATCAAGAAAACAACTAACCAAGGAGTCATTAACATTCTAAACATGTGAGCACCAAACTCTTATAAACTCAATTTCATAATAGGCATACTATGACTTCAAGACACAGATTAACTCCAACTCAGCAATGGTGATTTTCAATATCCTACTTTCACCAATAGACAGGTTATATGGACAAAACTAAACAAAAATAATTCTACTCAAACATCAAAGAATGCACATTCTATTCAGCTGCCCATGGAAGCTTCTCTAAAATAAATCACACTCTGGGACCCAAAATAAGACTTATAAAACTCAGACATATCGAAATAATTTCATGTTTACTATGTAAATGCAATGTAACTCAAAATCAACAGCAAAATGAATCTCTCCTAATTATATGATCTTACAAAGATTAAATAACACATTACTGAAACTATGGACATGTTAAAGTAGAAATCAAGAAAAATAACATATTCTAGTGAGAGTGAACAATTTATAGACAGCATCTGACTTCTGTGCATTCACATAGGTGAAAAAGCAAAAAAAAACAAAAACAAAAACAAAAACAGATCTCCTTTATAACGTCACTAACCATTCTCACCACCTCACAACTTCCTCAAAGCCCATGTGCAACTAGCATCAACTTAGAGGTTAGGATTTCAAAATACAAATTAGAAAGAGGCACAAAACCATGGTGAAAGGTGATGATTTTTATCTGTAAAGACTACTCTGCAGACTTAATCAGAAGAGTGAAAGAATAGATGATCTTTTTAACAACTAATATGTAACCCAAGCTAGAAATATAGTATCTATACTAGGTAAATAAAAGTATCTGTGAAAGGTAATGGTGGATTTGGAAGTTATCTGTGCTCTGTGAACATTTATAATTAGAAGGGACGGGCTTCTAGATCTGGAGACCTGAGTAGATGTTGGATTTATTTACAGATATGTGTAACATTGGGTAGCAGTAAGTCTGACTGAAAGTGGAGACAATTGAAAATCCAGACTTACATGTTTATGGAAAAGAAAACCACACAAAATAACAGAAAAATTAATTTCTATGAGAATGTGCTTTCTTTTTTTCTTTTTCTTTTTCTTTTTTTGTTTTGTTTTGTTTTGTTTTTTGAGACAGGGTTTCTTTGTGTAGCTTTGCAGCTTTCCTGGAACTCGCTTTGTAAACCAGGCTGGCCTCGTTACTTTCTATAAATGTCTGTCTACTGTTGTTACTGGTAACCAAAAATTTAAAAATACAGTAAGTTGAAGTATGGTCATAGTAGTAAAATGCTAACTCACATGGTAATGGTAGGTAGATAATAGGCTATAAGTTATAAGCTTTTATGTAGTAGTTATAATATTATTTAAAAATGAATATATGTATAGTTCATGAAAATAATATAGTAAATTTATAAAGAAAATCAAAACAAAAACCTAAATTCAGACCATGTACCTAGCAAAATGGTAGTTTGGGGTGATTTTTTTTAAGTGTTAATGAATAATGATGTTGGAGTCTAAAGATGATAGGAACCTTGATATACCTAGCTACTTGTTATAAACACACACACATGCACATGAGCTCAGAGAAGAAGAGATAGACCTATAAGCAGAAATTTTCTAAAAAATAGAGTCCAAAAGTTTTGAGTTTTAATAGAGTTAGAAAGGCTGTCTCTTTTTGAAATGCAAAAAAGTTATTTTTAAAAGTGGCAAAAAGCTATGATCAATATGAACCCATTAAAAGTCTTCTGTTGGGCCAAAGGACACACACTAATAGAATTACCTTCCAAATAGCTTGTAATTTCAAATAGTCTTAAAGTAGCAGCAGTGAGGTAAAAGACAGAGGAAAGAGATCCGGGAAACAAGGTTTATCCACATTTAAGAAAGAACTTTTTGTATAATATTGGAATAACACGTAGATCAAAAGCTTACAATAATTATTTAGTAATAATTTACAAGTAGAATGTGTGTGTGTGTGTGTGTGTGTGTGTGTGTGTGTGTGTTTGTGTCTGTCTGTCTGTCTGCCTGTCTGTCTACCTATCATCCATCTATCCTAACTCAATCACCAACAGAAAGCCTACTGTAAATCCCATGAAACTCTCAAAGACAGAATGTATCCCTGCATACATAATAAAGCCAAGAACCGAAGACTGCCAGTAAAATACCTATAGTCAAACCTGGGATTTGAAACTTGCTACAGCAAGAAATATTATATGCCACACACTCTTGTCTGTGCCTCCCAAACTAGTTCCCTTCTTCTTCAAAATTCATTCTATCACCCTTGTTCTTTCCCCCTTCCCTCAGGAATTCTTCCTAACCTCCCATAATCTACTTTCTAGCTGTTGTGACCTACATGTACTTATGTCTACATATATAAACATATTTCATATATATATATGTATATTTATATTTTACAAATATTTGTATTTTATAAAATACATATATATATTAAAATCTAGGTTTAATCACCTTAGGTACTTTATGTCTAAATATTGTTACATCTGAGGATTTCATTATAAATTTAGGGGGATGGGAATAAATCATCTCATAACTTCTGGAAATGTATAGGCTTTTAGAATTTGGACAATATTTAAAGAAATAGTTTCTGTTCTAGCTTGACTGCTATCAAGAAATGGACTCACGTTCAATGTTCTACTTTAAGTTTCATCTCGAATGTAAGATAAGTGAAGTGAGAATAGAATTGCCATAGGTAAAGTAATTAATTACATTAACAAGAATGGAAGTCACTTTTACTTGTGTATATATTCTAGCTTTTATCCTGTTTCATTCATGACTACTGACTACTTAAGGCCATGAAGTGATCTCTTTTGAAATGTTGTTCACATTGTATAGAATTGCTTCATCATGGAACACTGTGACCTAACTATCTAGAAAGTAAACATCATGGCTTAAATTTAATTGCCAGGCTTGTTACCAGCTGTCAGCTGTCAGCTGTCAGAGATGTTTCTTTCTCACTCACTTGAGATATGGCAATGAAAAATAAATAACATAAGACAATGAACAGACAGTGGCCAAGGAATTCCTGCAAAAATATGTGGTGGCAGAATCAGAGACTTATCATGGAATTTATTTAATGCATGGTAAAAATTTTTTCACAATGCTTGTTCAGCTGAATGACACTGTTTCCTTAGCCAGGATTGCTAAATATACCAAGGTGTTACTTTTCAGAGTATTATTTTTAATTAAGATTACATTGTTCTACTCTACCATTACAAATTAAGTATAGTAGAACAGAAGTAGCATTAATTTACCTTACCTTTTCTGAACATGCTTATGCAAGATATAAGGAATTGCATTCAGATTTAATTGAGCACATTCTACAGTGGTGTAAAACTTGGGACTCTCTCACTTAAAATCATTATCAAATATGTAGCATGTACAGAAGAATAAGAAGAAATTCTTAATTAAGAAAGTTAAATATGATACAGATGGCCAGTAATTCACATTATGGTAGATTGTAATTCAAAGCCTAAGTATGTAGATGAGATGTAGCCCCTGAAATGTAAGAGTAAATGGGCATATATATGTGAGACCTGTTAGAATCTATGATGTGAATTTATGCTTGTGGAAAACAAGTTTGTCCAATCAGAATCAGTCATTTTGTAAATGAATGAAGAACAAATATTTATCATAACTTTGTGTATTTGAATTCAAATTGTAACCCTATTTAGAATAATCTCTTAGCAAGCACATAATTTTTGAGAAAGAAATGTCTTTTGTTGACATATTTAGTTGAATGACAAGAAAAAGTTATATCTAGGTTATGTTCAGCATGCATCAGAAAGGTACCCTTACTGAATTTTTGCCCGCCCCCAAGTCAATGTACAAACAGAATGTCATTAATGATGCCATCACTGTATTCTCCCCTTCTTGACATTCTCTTGAGTCTATATAAAAATGATTTTTTATCTAATAATTACATGTGCTTACTGTTCTGATTTCACTTATGTTGCTGTGATTAAATACCTTAGCAAAAGGCAGCTAAAGGGAAAAAGAGTTTATGTTACTTCACTTCCAGGTTACAGTCCATTTTTGAGGAAAAGTCAAGGCAGGAATTTTAGGTAACTAGTCACATAACATCCAAAATCATCAAGAGGGTGAATTTATGCCTGCCTAGTCCTAGCTAATCTGGCTTTCTCTATTCATATAGTTTAGAGTGGCAAACTAGGGAATGATGTCATCTACTTATCGATCAATTTTCTTACATTAATTAGAGCACAGTCAAGGCAATTCTTCACAGACATGTCCACAGGCAACCTGATCTAGACAATTCCTCACTGAGACTCTCTTCTCAGAAGATTCTAGGTTGTTTCAAGTTGACAGTTAAAGCTGATACCACCTAGCAAGCATGTTCATTTTCTCCCTTAAAAATTAAATGACAAGAAAACATCCTGGTACAAAGGCAAAATGAGACCGATTGTCAAGAATTACAGGCTTTTCATGTAGAGAATCAGCACAACAGGTGGAAAGACCACTGACTTTAAAGAGGTTTATGATTTTATTAGAGTTTGTGCTATCCCACTGATTCATCCTTCCTCCCCTTTTCCTCTTTGTCTAAAGATGTCCATGTTCCCTTGTGCAACAGAAATTGCATCTCTGTATCTGCCCACAAGCACAGAAGTAACTGAATTGTTGGCTGGCTAAGGTAAGAGTAGTGTGGTGTAACAGGGACAGCAGGATCCACCACCAGTGAAGGGAAATGGCCTATGTTTCATAAAATGGAAACTTACTGTTGGGAGCAAAAGGCCACAACAAAATAGGAACCTACTGCCTATTGAAAGAGGCAATATTCCATTTACAAATGGGGAAAAATCCTCATACTAGGGTCATTATGTTCCCATCCAAAGTCTCACTGTCTCAAAATTAACCACCATCCTTACTCATATTAAAACAGGAATAACTGTTTCATGAATGTGATCCTAAATTCTAAGAAGCTTAAATCTGATTTTCATAACATGTATTCCTATAATGTTTCTTAATATAATATATAACATTCCTTTCAATCTTTGTTTCCTTAAATGTTAGATTGTTCCTCTTAAAACAGTATCTTTATGCCTGTTGCCTTGCATCTTTCAGGGAAGCAGACACTAGGCACGTTCACACTGCCATATTTCCTCTTAAACTTCCAAAAGAAATAAGGTTTACCTTAACAATTTAAACCTTTCTATTGAGGATTATTTTTCATTGCTTGAAACCATCCAAGATTATCAGCAGAGAGATTTGAGTTCAAAAACAAAATGAAAGACAAGAAGCAGTTTGGGTTGTATATATCATGTGCAGTAAAATAAAAGAAACATCAGAATATTCATTCACTTCACAATGACTGACAGAAAGAAAAGTCAAAACAAGATACTTCTCTTCATGTATCTACCTTAGTGTCCCTAACTCATCCTCTTGCTCCCCTGTAAATGGACGTTTCTTGTCCTGACCACCCAGTCCCAAATAAACACACTCAGGCTTATATGAATTATAAATGATTGGCCAAGAGCACAGGCTTATTACTAACCAGATCTTACATTTTAAATTAGCCCATATTCCTTATTTACGCTCTGCCAAGTGACAGTACCTTTATTAGCATGGCACATTCATCTCCTATTCCCTCTTCATCTCGCTGGTGACTCCTGATTCTGCCCTTCTCCTCTTATCCTTAGTTTGGTTGCCCCACCAATTCATCCTGCCAGTCTACTGGCCAATCAGCATTTTATTAAACCAATTTGAGTGACAAAGCTTTGCAGTGTACAAGAGGGTTATTCCACAGCACTTACACATCTGGAAGATAAACTTTTCTTCCAGAGCAATTCATGGTTCTATTTTTAACTTTACTTTGTCAATGTAGGTGGGACAGTCCTTCATATTTCCTGATTCACTAAAAAGTCTGCCAGATACTCTAGGCCTACAGGATAAAGATGGATGCCCCAATGTTATAGAAAAACTATGGGTGACTGTCCAGGCAGCCAGATATCTCTGTCATTTCTAGTTTTGGAAGTTGCTTGCAATATACTTCTTATTTACTCTGGTAATATTATATCCTTCTGGAGTTTTCAATGGAGTTGAAGACTAGGTAGTTATAGTTTTCCTTAGTTATGAAAATGTTAATTAGATATGAAACTATAGACTCACAAAAATAGGATAGATGATAGAATATTTTCTTTAATTTTGCCAAATATAAATAGACTAGATATTGTAACTGTAATTCTTGCTTGATAATTGTTTTGTTATATTTAATTGTACTATGTTATAGTTAAAACTTTCCTTTTTATTTAGATAGAAAGGGGAAAATGCTTTGAGATGATCTTTATGTATGCTATGAATATATGTTGCTCTCATTGTTTGATAAATAAATCTGTTTGGCCAATGGCAAGGCAGAATAAGGTAGGCGTTACAATCAAACTAAACACAGAGAAGAAGAAGAAGAAGAAGAAGAAGAAGAAGAAGAAGAAGAAGAAGAAGAAGAAGAAGAAGAAGAAGAAGAAGAAGAAGAACAAGAAGAACAAGAAGAACAAGAAGAAGAAGAAGAACAAGAACAAGAAGAAGAACAAGAACAAGAACAAGAACAAGAAGAACAAGAACAAGAACAAGAACAAAAAGAAGAACAAGAACAAGAAGAACAAGAAGAAGAAGAAGAAGAAGAAGAACAAGAACAAGAACAAGAACAAGAACAAGAAGAAGAAGAAGAAGAAGAACAAGAACAAGAACAAGAACAAGAACAAGAAGAACAAGAACAAGAAGGACAAGAACAAGAACAAGAACAAGAAGAACAAGAAGAAGAGGAATAAGAAGAACAAGAACAAGAACAAGAAGAACAAGAAGAAGAAGAGGAATAAGAAGAACAAGAAGAAGAGGAGGAAGAGAGGGAGGAGGAGGAGCAGGAGGAGGAGGAAGAGGAAGAAGGGGGAGTCAGGGCAGACACGAGCCAGCTGCTGAGGAAGCAGGCCATGTAAAAACTGAGGTAACAAGCCATGAACCATGTGGCAAAGCAAAGATAAGAAATATGAGTTAATTTAAATGGATGAGCTAACTAGTAAGAAAACTGGGCCATCAGCCAACCATTTATAATTAATATAAGCCTCTGAATGATAATTTGAGAAGGACTACAGAATGGGGCGGGATGGAGAAAAGCCTCCATTTACACTCCCCCCGACTCTGAGATTCTTTACTGAATCAGTGGGCAACACTTGTGATTTTCAAGGAGAAATTACAACATATCCAGGTAAAGTAATTTCCTGTGGATATCTGTTTTCTGTTTAGAAACTATTTTCAGCCTAGAGAAAACGCCACATAGCAGTGGTATGGGATGCCACTAGCCACATTCTCCTAGAAATTACTTCTAACACAGTGATGGAAATTCTGGTGACTCCCTGTTAAGTTCAAATTCACCCATTGCCTTGCCTAGGATGTGTACCACTCTCCTTCCCCCTCTCTCACCACCATTATGGTTAAATATAAGTGTGCAATTTCATTTCTTAATAGTTAAAGTCCAACTCTGTTTAAGATTTAGAGGAAATTTAACATATATAAAGACTTTCAGTTCTGCCTTCTCATTGGTTGTAAACCCAACCACATGACCGCCTCATCACTGCCTGTCTGTAGAGACCTCCAGGTCTTCTATGATTGGTATTGAGATTAAAAGCATGTGTCTCCAATGCTGGTAATATCCTTGAACACACAGAGATCTACCTAGCTCTGCCTATCAAGTGCTGGGATTAAAGGTGTGCGCCACCACCAACCGGCTTTCCTATGGCTTGCTAATAGCTCTGACCCCTGGACAACTTTATTTATTAACATACAAATAACATTTTAGTACAAAATAAAATATCACCATATTTCCCCTTTTCTATTTTAATAAAAAGAAAAAAGGAAAAAGCTTATAACTAACATAAAAAAACTATATACAAAAGTACAATAACTAGCCAGGCGGTGGTGGCGCACGCCTTTAATCCCAGCACTCAGGAGGCAGAGCCAGGCGGATCTCCGTGAGTTCGAGGCCAGCCTGGGCTACAGAGTGAGATCCAGGAAAGGCGCAAAGCTACACAGAGAAACCCTGTCTTGAAAACCCAAAAAAAAAAGTACAATGACTATATACAATATATACAAGTAATAAATACCTAAACAATGTCTAGTCCATTTGCATTTGACAAATTCAGAGAAAATAATTCCATTATCTATCCTATTTTGGTAAGTCCAAAATGTATCTAATTCACTTTCTATCCTAATTAATCTTCAACTATAAGTAACTAATCTTCAACTCCCTCAGAGACCCAAGAAGGAAATAATATTAGCTAACAAAAATAAAAACAGGAAGTACATGCAAGCAACTTCCAAAAAAATTGTGAGTTGACAGAAACAGCCAGCTGCCTGGACAGTCATCTGAGGTTTCTCCAAAGTGTTGGGGCATCATCTTCAGACTATAGGCTTAGCGTATCTGACAGATTCATTTGTGAAGTAAGATCTACACAAGGTCAATAGTTCAACCTCACATTGAATGACAGCAGTCCATGTACCAGAAACACCTGAATTCCACTAGTGTCATGTCATGATTCAGGATTTTAAATTCTGGAAATTGTTGATGTTTTTTGAATTCAGCTGTCCATTCGTGGCTATGTGTGTATGTGGCTTCATGTCAGCATCCCGTTCTTCTCCACATCCCTCTATTAAATGCCATTCTACTATTGAGAGGTGTGAGCTTAATTACTCTTCAAGAATAACTGTTTCAGCTGTTATTCCATTGCACATCAGAAGCCATCGGCCCACTGCCTGTTCAGCTGCCTTCAAAGAAAAGGGTACTGTACCTTTTCCAGATTGCGAAGGTCACTTCAGGGATAGTGTCATATTGTCCTGGCCTCAGAAGATGCCTTTTGATAAAGCCATAACCACGCTTGTTTAGGCAAGAATCAGTAGTCCTTTGTTTCATGTCCTGTTTGTCCTGTTTGTCAGCAGTTGATTTGTGGATACTTTGTTGTCCAGTGTCTAACTTTACCACAATGAAAGTTAACTCCAATTGCAGTTTTTTCAATGCCCATATTTTCTCTGAAGTAGATTGGTACTGCCAGGAGCCAACATGACTCATATTCATAACAAAAAAGAAAAATTTTCTAAGTTATTAAAACATTGAAATGCCATATTCTGTAGACCTCTAAAGGGTTTGAAGATGACCTATCTGTCTGAAATATATCTGCTCAATCTTGAAAACATACCTAATATGACTACAAGTTCTATTATATTGTCTAACTACTAACTTTCATTTTTTATATCCTAATAGTTGGTAATAATAACATTGAAGGATCAGAAAATTGCATTACATTGTTAAATGAATGGTATAATTACAATTAGAAATATACATATAGCATTTTCTAACAATATCAATTTCAATATATATAATTTGTATACAATATAAAACCATCCAATCCAATGTAAAGTATTTATATTTTTCTTTTTTTTCTTTTTTTAAAACAAGAACCTTAAATCTAATCTCCTTTGCTTAGCCCTTTTCCTAACACTTGACAACAACTTGTAACCAACCCCCCTGTAGCTGGAGAATTTTTCTCCAGCTCCCGCCACCAAGTCCCACCAGTCCCAGAGCCCATTTATAAAATAAACATATAGACTCTTTCATTATTTAAACTGCTTGGCCATTAGCTCAGGCCTGTTATTGTCTAGCTCTTATTCTTATATTTAGCCCATTTCTATTAATCTTTATTTTGCCACATGGCTCATGGCTTACTGGTACCTTACATCTTCCTTGTCCTGATGGCGGCTGGCTGTGTCTCCCCCACTCAGCCTTCCACTTCCCAGAATTCTTTTCCTTGTCCCGCCTATACTTCCTGCCTAGCCAATGGCCAATCAGTGATTTATTTACTGACCAATCAGCAACACACTTGACATACAGACCATCCCACAGCACTTCCCCTTTTCTTTTCTTAAAAAGGAAGGTTTTAATTTTAACATAGTAAAATTATATATAACAAAACAATTATCAAGCAAGAATTACAGTTACAATATTAAAGAAGAGATCCTATCTATCTTATATTTGTAAGTTTAAGGTTTTATATCTAACTTATCTTTTATTATAACTAAGGAAAATTGTAAGTATCTAGTCTTTAACCACATCAAAGACCTCAGAAGGATATACTACTACCTGAGAAATGGAGAAGGATATAAGCAACTTTTAGGAGTCTTGTAGGGTAGACAGAGACAGCTGGCAGCCTGGACAGTCATTCAAAGTTCTCTTGTAAAGTTGGGGCATCTGTCTTCAGCCCACAGGCCTAGAGTCTCTTATTCATTTTTCTCTGTGTCCTGTAGAATGTCTGGCAGTTTTCTCTGCAAAGCAGGAACTTGAAGGACCATTTTGTCAAGCAAAGTTCAGTGGTCATCTTTGTATGGGTCCTGCATGTCCAGTTGATCAGGCAGTCCAGGCAAGAACAGTTTCTTGCCCAAATGGCTATTTTTGTCAAGGTGAAGATAAACTCCGTATGGAGTGTCTTCGATGCCCATCCTCCTCTCTGAAGTAAATCGGTGCTGTCAGGAGCAGACATGTCTCATTGTCCAGAAAGTCTAAATTTTTAAAACATTTTAAATGCCATATTCTGTAGGTCTTTGAAGTGTTTGAAGACTATCTATCTATTTGAAATATAACTATGTATACCTAGAAGACTTAATTAACATGGCTATAAATATTATCATAGATGACTAACTATTAATCTATTTTTTAATTATCCATTACAATTTTAAATGAGTTACATAAACATAATACCTCAAACAAGAATAGAAATATATATATATACAGTATAACAAAATTAAGTTTAAATTTGTATCAATAAACTAAAATCTATAGCAATGTAAAACATTTTAAACAAGTTGTTATTCTTTCAAAGTAGGTTCATTAATCTACCCTTTCATCCTATCATATCTAAATTATCCCCTTTTTTTGTTTTAGAAAGAGATTGTATTTATAATCAACCTGATTTAAATAAAAATATTGTTTTTTCTCTGTCCCACATCAGAGGGCTCTTCTGATTTGGGACACAAGAATCTCTTAACCTTTTTTTTTTTTTTTTGAGCAATATGTCTGGGTTTAGAGGGGGAGTGAGCCAATTCCATCTCTAAAGCCAGCTTGGTATATTTGGGAATTTGGGCGTAGCTTCTCTTATTATTTCCTGCTGGAGGGGGGCGCTGTATCTTATGGGGACACGAAGAAAATTTTAGGATCATGGAGTAGTCCATGAGGCTGTATCGTCTGAGCCAGTTGCCTTGGAACCATTCTGGATGTTGAGTCATCTGGGCCATGTTGTCATTGGAGACCTTTCAGGGGGTCTGGGCTGGTCAAACCTGATGTATCTTAATCTGGAACAAATCCATAGTCTCTGGCTTTCTGTGGAAACAAGAGCAGAGACTCTTTTTCAAAGCAACATATCCTTATATCCAAATTTTGAAGTCAAGGTACCTTTAAAATATACATTTTGGCATAACTCAACAGCTTTTACAATCAAATGTTTTTCTGCAGTTACGAATATCAAAGAGAACGTAATCCAGATTCTCTGTGTGGTAGTCATCTTTATGTGGCTTATTTTTTTATATTAGTTTGAGCCTATTCCTTTTAAACTGCAGCCTTCTAAGCCTGAAACGGCGCAGTGGCTGCTGGCTCTGCCCATTTTAGCTTCCCAACATGGCGGCGGTCCGCTTTCCGCCAGCTCTGGGAGCCATAACTCTCAGAAATAGTGAGTCTACATTTTTACCAAAGTAGCGTGTAGCCCAGAAACCTCTTTTTTTGTTTTGTATTAGCAAAGGCTAAATTCATCACACAGTTTAATGTGCTACTTGCAGAGGCCTCATTCCCACCATACTGCAGGTCGAGAGCGCACGCTAGGAACCTGCCAGTAGCTCAAACCGGCAGCTGCCGCTTATTTGAGAGAGACAATTAGGAAGCTGTTTTTAGGTCCGTTTTAGAATCTTTTTTTAAGTTTTTAGGTGGAAACTCTTGCCCCACGTTGGGCGCCATTTGTAGCTGGAGAATTTTTCTCCAGCTCCCGCCACCAAGTCCCACCAGTCCCAGAGCCCATTTATAAAATAAACATATAGACTCTTTCATTATTTAAACTGCTTGGCCATTAGCTCAGGCCTGTTATTGTCTAGCTCTTATTCTTATATTTAGCCCATTTCTATTAATCTTTATTTTGCCACATGGCTCATGGCTTACTGGTACCTTACATCTTCCTTGTCCTGATGGCGGCTGGCTGTGTCTCCCCCACTCAGCCTTCCACTTCCCAGAATTCTTTTCCTTGTCCCGCCTATACTTCCTGCCTAGCCAATGGCCAATCAATGATTTATTTACTGACCAATCAGCAACACACTTGACATACAGACCATCCCACAGCACCCCCCTAATCAATGAAAATTATCCCAGACCCAAAACTCATTAAAAAACCAAAAAAAACCCCACCCACCCCACAGAACCTCTTTGGGAATGTGGACATTGTATTCTTAAAATTGCTTCCTGCTGGGTATGGGCAAAGGTATCTTTATCCTGAAAAGGAAAATTTTAGGTTAATTGTCAAATTCTAGGAAAGGTAACTATATCCTTCATTATCCAGTCTGTGTATAATGCCAAAGTTCAGGGTTTATCTCAAATCCTTATTCAAGTAGTCTTTGAGACTGGGTCATCTCAGCTAACCCTCTCAAAATTGCTCTGAGCACTTTGTAGATCAAAGTTGATCTGTAGATGATGTTTGTCAGGTTAGTGATGTTATTATTGTCCATGTGGAATTGTTGTTGTTGTGGGGCCCCATCTTCTTCCTGGAGACTTCAGTTGATGTTAGGCCTGACCGTGAATTCCTGCAGAAAACTGATAAGAGACTCGAACACAAAGACATATCTATGCAGCTAATTGAAGCCTTTTTTCTTTCTAGAATTAGTTAGTACTCTATATGACCATTAATATCTTAACAAAGTTTAAAATGTATATATATATGTATGTACATTAATCTTATAAATTTTGATACAAAATTTATACTTTAAGAAAAGTTTAAAGAATCAGAAGAGAATCAAAGAGATGAGATTAGTAATATAATAGTCCCTTAATTAATTTGGCTTTTCTCCTGTCCCATAGGAGAAGATGGCTCTTTTCTTCTGGCAAGATACAGGGAGTTAGCTTTTTCTTTTTAACAACATGCTTGAGTTTAAAGAAGGAGAGAGCCATTCTCCAACTCCAAAGTCAGCTTTAAATTTTAATTGAACTGGGACTATTAGAAGACCAGTAGTGTTAAATCTTTAGAGAAAAGCAGAAACAAACATTTAGGAAGACATAAATTTTTTTTAGATAATATACCCATACACCATTTCACTCTGTTTCCTGGGATAGATGATTTGTCCCTTTTCTTCAGTTGTCTCATTTGTCCAGTGTTCTTCAGATTCCTTAACCTTCATTCTCCTAAAAGACAAAAACAAAAACCTTTCCCCAAGGTTTTTTGGGGATTTTTCTTTTTGGCAAGTTATTATCTGATTAAACGAAAAAGCATGCTACTGGTATAAGTTAGTCCAAATTGGATGTTCATGCTAGTTGATGAACAATCACCTCCTCTAATTAAGAGGTCTCTCTTGTTCAAATCGAACTTTTATCAATTTTGATGGTACCCACAGCTTATCTTCTCCTGTAGAAACAAAAGCAAAACCTCATCCCCAATGTAACACATATCCTGGTTTCCATTCTGAGGTCAACACATCCTTAAAGTATATAGGTTGATTTAGTTCTGTAGTTTTTTTTCTATTATCCAATGTCTCTCTGAAGCTGTTGTTCCTTTCTCATTGGCAGTGAGAAAATTCAAAGTTAATAGAGCATTATGTAGTCTATTTCTGGGGGTTTTTGTGACCCCTTTCTGTTTATTTAGCATATCCTTTAGAGTTCTGTTTGATCTTTCTATAACTGCTTGACCTGTAGGATTATATGGTATACCTGTAATATGCTTTATATTGTAATAAGCAAAAAACTGCTTCATTTTAACAGAGACATATGCTGAAGCATTTTCAGTTTTAATTTGTGCAGGTATACCCATGATGGCCATAACTTCTAGCAAATGAGTGATTACAGAATCAGCTTTTTCAGAACTCAAAGTAGTTGCCCATTGAAATCCTGAATAAGTATCGATGGTGTGGTGTACATATTTCAGTTTTCCAAATTCTGCAAAGTAAAACACGTCCATCTGCCAGATTTCATTCCTCTGAGTACCCTTTGGGTTACATCCTGCTTGTAATGATGTTTGATTGTAGAAGGAACAAGTAGGACATTTCTTTACTATTTCTTTGGCTTATTGCCAAGTTATGGAAAAATCCTTTTTTAAACCTTTATTATTGACATGATGATTTTTATGAAATTCTGAGGCCTCCAGCACATTTCCTATCAATAATTTATCAATCTCATCATCGCCTTGTGCTAGAGGGCCTGGCAGTCCAGTATGAGATTGGATGTGAGTTATATATAAAGGATGACTCCTTTTCCTGATTGTATCTTGTAATTGAATAAATAGTGAAGGTAATTCTGGAGCATCAGGGATAAATTCTGCAGTCTCAATATGTAATACTACTCTTTCAGCATAATGAGAGTCAATTACTACATTGAGAGGTTCTGAAAAATCAATTAATACCAACAGAATAACATAATTCTGGTTTTGAACTGAATTATAAGGACTTTGAACCACTTTACTTAAATTTTCAGATTTGTAACCTGCCTTTCATTGTTTGTTTACATCTGTATAAAATGTACGAACTTCAGGTGTGGGTTTTTCCTATACAATTCGAGGCAAGATCCAACCAGCTCTCTTTATAAGATCAATTATCTCACTTTTGGGATATTTGCTGTTAATTTCTCCCAAAAACTTACTGCAAGCTTTTTACCAAGGTTCATTTTTTATCCATAGTTTTTCAATGTCCTCCTTAGTTAAAGGTATGACAATTTCTGCTGGGTCTATTCCTGCTAATTGATGAAGTCTCAATTTTCCTTTCCAAATCAAGTCAGAGATTTTTTCCACATAAGTTTTTAATTTTTTATTTGGTTTATTTGGTAAAAATATCCATTCCAATATAATATTTTTCCTCTGCATTAATATTTCTATAGGAGAATGCCTAGTAGGTAAAATTACCAAAATGCAATCCAGCTTTGAATCAATACGATCTACATGCCCTTCATGTACTTTCTTTTCTACCAAGGCCAATTCTTTCTCAGATTCAGGTGATAATTCTCTTGGACTATTTAAGTTTTTGTCACCTTCTAAGGTTTTAAACAAATTATTTGGTTCATCATTTTTTAGCCCAAAAAATAGTTCATAGATGAGAAATGTCTCCAAATAATCTTTGAAAGTCATTAAGAGTCTGTAATTGATCTCTTCTAATTTGCACCTTTTGGGGGTCTAATTTTTTGTAGACATATTTTATATCCTAAATAATTAATAGAATCTCCTCTTTGTATCTTTTCAGGAGCAATTTGTAATCCCCAGCAAGGCAAAATTTTCTTTACTTCTTCAAACATTCTTTCTAAAGTATCTGCATTTGAGTCGCCTAGTAAAATATCATCCTTATAATGATAAATTATAGATTTAGGAAATTTTTTAAGTACCACTTTCAATGGCTGTTGTACAAAATATTGGCACAGAGTTGGGCTATTGAACATTCCCTGTGGGAGGACCCTCCATTGAAATCTTTTAACCAGTTGAGAATTATTATAAGTAGGCACTGTGAAAGCAAATCTTTCTCTGTCTTTTTCTTGTAAGGGTATTGAAAAGAAACAGTCTTTTAAATCAATAACTGTGAGAGGCCATCCTTTTGGTAACAGAGTAGGCAAAGGAATTCCAGATTGTAGAGTGCTCATTGCCTGAATTACTTTGTTAATTGCTCTAAGGTCTGTTACCAATTTCCATTTACCAGATTTCTTTTGAATAACAAATATAGGAGAATTCCAAGGGCTGGTTGATTCTTCAATATGCTGAGCGTTTAACTGTTCTACCAGCTCTTCTAAAGCCTGGAGTTTCTCTGTTGTTAAAGGCCTTTGGTAAACCCATACAGGCTTGTCTGTTGACCATTTTAAAGGTAGAGCTATTGGTGTTTTTAGAAGATTATCAGTTGTTGTGCCCTGTTCTTTTATGACATTGATGGCTGGTGACCACTCATTAAAATAATATCTTCTAATATTTCTCTCAGAAACAGTGCACCTTAAACAAACTTATCTGGGGTCAGAGAACAGAATAGTCACTAGATAGACATAGAAGCTAGACATAGTTGCACACACCTTTAATCCCAGGACTTGACATCTCATGTCTTTTTTGGGAAAGACACATGCCTTTAATCCCAGGAAGTGATGGCAGGAAGCATAAAGGTATATAAGGCATGAGGATCAGGAACTAGAGGCTTTTTAAGCTTTTAGGCTTTTGAGCTGCAGTTCACCTGAGATCCATTTGGGTGAGGACTCAGAGGCTTCCAGTTTGAGGAAACAAGATCAGCTGAGAAGTTGTCAAGGTGAGGTTGGATATGGCTTACTGTTTCTCTGATCTTTCAGCATTCACTCCCAATAACTGGCTCTGGATTTCTTTCTATTAATAAGGCCTTTTAGAGATTCATGTTACACTGCATAAGCAAAACAGTTGTGTAGCTTGATCTGCTTAAGGGGCCCCCTGGCAGTAGGATCAGGATCCATTCCTGGTGCATGAGCTGAGTTTCTGGATCCCATTACCTATGGTGGGACACCTCACACAGCCTCGAATATACCAGGCTCTGCTGACTCCCCATGGGAGGCCTTACCTTGTTGGAGGATAGATTGGAGGGTGGGTTAGGGGGAAGGCTGGGGGTGGTAGGAGGAAAGAAGAGAGGGGTATCCGTGGTTGGTATGTAAAATGAATAAAAAATTTCATAAAAGTAACTTTTAAAGAACAGAATAAATTATTTTACTTGACGAAATTAAGGTAGTTTATGTTAGTAATTTGTCCACCATTCTGTTCATCAGTGTCAACTTTGAGAATTACATCCAAAGGTAAACTAGTAAGAACTACTACCCTGTGTCTTCATCATTTAATTTTTTCTGAGGATCTCCTAATTTTTCTGAGAGTCTCCTATCTAGACTCTTGATAGTCTATAAAGTCTTTCCAGGAAACTGACCCTGGTATCTCACTAGAGCATCTCAGTTTCACTGTAAAGCAAAATCAGTTATAGCTTCCTATATTGCATGCATAAAGTTAGAAGCTGATGAAACACAGAAAGGCCTTAAAAGTTACAAACTTTCATCCTCTTCTTTTCCCATTTGTATATGTGTATTTCCTTTTCTCTTCTAAGGAATGAAAACACAACCAAGTAATTAAAAAGGTAAAAGTTAAGACATCATAGCCATTTTAAAAAAGCCATTATAAAATGAAGGTATTTGTAAGAAATGTACAAAGTAAACATTAGGATAAGATTGCAAAATTACATCTAAAATTGATTAGCTTCCAAAAGATAGTAAATATCTGAGGTTGTCTATCCCAATGAACAAACTCAGTTCCGTATTAAGCAAAATTCTACAACTTAATGAAGCTATATTAAGTCTAAGAGAAAACAACCAGACTTATTCATCAATGTAAGAATTATTTAATGAGCTTTTGAACATTGGATTGAATAGGTGTATCTTTCAAGTTTCAAAATTTTCTAGCAGTAGTCATGCTTGTTATCACAAATCATGAAATTTTTTTCAAATATTTGATTTAGTGACCTGTTGCATTGCTGATACTTCCCTCACAAAAGAATCTCTGAGGGTACTTTGCAAATGTAGACACATGTAACATTAAGCAACTTGTATGGCCAAGCCTAACTCATATACAGTTTGTGGAGGGAATCGTGACCTGGACTTTACAAACACTTTACTGTTGGTCTCCCATGAAAGACAAGGAAATCAAGTCCCAAATACACCCTCTATAGAATTTCATATAGAACAATCAAAAACTAACTTAAATCTTCTTTTCTTTAGATTCTCTTAGACAATCAAGGGTATTTGCAGAACTGGAGATTTTTTTTCTCTTTATTGCTGTTTTGAACAATTTCTTGTGTTTCTAATATACTGAAACTCTTGGATCTGTGGGTTCATAATTTTTTATCTAATTTAGAAAAATAATAGCCATTATTGCTTCAAGTGTCTTTCTAACTAACTTCCCATCAGAAAAACTAATGCCAAGTATAGTACGCTGATTGAAATGGCTCCTTAGTTCACTAGGTGATCTGTAATTTTCTTTTTATCATTTCTTCTTTTGTTCTATACTTTGGATAGATCCTATTGATATCTCTGAGTTCATTGATATTCTGTATCATCCAAATACTTTATAATCTCATGAAGTGTATTTTTATTTTAGACATTTTAGATTTTGTCATTGTCAGTTTAATATGTAATTTTATTTTCTATTTCATTATTTTTGGGATTCAATACAGTTGTAATAACTTTTAACATAGTCCTAGTGAAGTTAGTCTCTCCTCATTGTACAAACTTTGATGCTTTTTCATATGCATAAACATTTTTTTGTTTCTAGTTACTGATATTTTTACTCCTTTTATTTTATCAATTTTTATTTTTCTAATACTTTTCTCTGTTCTTAAGAATTTTATACATGAAATTTCAAACAAAAGAATATGATCATATCAACTCCTTTTTTACCTTTGTACTCTTACCACATCCCTGCAGCATGCCCCTCTCCCAATTTAATGACTTTGTCTTTTTTGATAACATACTAAATTCAGTTGGTGCTGCTTTTGTGTGCATAAGAATAGGACTATCTACTAGAGCATGGAGAATCCACCAATAGACACAACCTCAAAAAGAATAATTTTCTCCAGAAACTACCACCTTCCAAAAGCTCCTCAGTAAGTGATGGAGCTTGGAGAATATCTCCATCATCTATGCTACAATTTTAGATGCATTTATTTTTTGCAGGTCTTCCACAGTTAATGATAGCTGCTGTGAGTTAATGAATACAGAATCCATGTCGTGTCAGGAAGACAGCATATTACAGCACTCCTCCCCATCCTATGACTCTTACATTCTTTTCACTTTTCTTGTTTATGTAATTAAATTGTAAAGTTTTATATTTTCAGGCCTTGTTTTTTAAGCAGGAAAACCCAATTGCTCTATGGCTAATTATTTCCTATAACTCAAGTAATTTTTCTGGGTATACTGTTCATAGCCTTGTGAAATTTAAAGATTTTCCCATCTGTATGATGGGAAAAGACACAATGACAAGTCCTCTGTGAGCATGATTCCAATTGGTAGTTCTTTGCTCTGGGTGAAGTGAACTTATACCTAAGTGCCAATTAGTACTACAGTGAATATTGTATGAAAAAACTGCAGAACCTTAGAATTCTCTATATGTATAACCGAACACATCAATCTAAATAGAAATTATTTACTTTATGAATTTAATCTATGTGTTAAAACCATTTGTCACTAAACAGATAATAACCACATCAAAGAAGGTAAATTCCCATAATTTTAAATCAACGCACTCTGTAGCTAAAAGAATTGAGCAAACTTATGTACTCATACTGTATTTTAATGATAATTGTTCTATAAATGTTAATCTGATATACATATAATTAATTCTCACATTATTTTAATAGTTTTCCAAAAAGTACAATCTATTTTTCTTTTCTGTCATTTCCTATGCTGCTGATCTGAAGAACAGCTTTAATATTTTAACATATATAAAATATATAAAGTATAAAAGAAATATTCAAGCACTATTTAGTGCCTGTGAGACAATTTGAGCCATTCTACAGTGTTTTGTATATGCATTTTAGAATTAGACAGCAGGCTGTAATATGAACATTGGAGGAGACTTTGGTATAATTAAATATCTGGGAGAGGTAAATTCAATATTTCTATTTGTGGAGTCTACTGTTAGATTATATCTCTAGCATAAGGGGACTTGGCTTCTGTCTGATTGTGAAAATTAGTAAGGTATAGTGTCATGAACTTAAGGAAATTTGACAGACATTGGGCAGGAAGGTGGGCTGGGTTATAGCACTGAACAGGCATTGTTTTGTTGCAATGATATTTTGCTCTACCTAATTTGTATCTAATGGCCAAATTCTTAAAACCTTGGTTCTAGAAAAAATTTGGAAAGAATGAAAACTCCAGACCATATCCATCAAAGCCTTATATATCAAAACACGAAATGTTTCTAACTTTATTTTGAAGTAGTGTTTATGCTTCATCAATATTTAAATAAAAGTGGTTGACTTCTAAAAGTACCCCACAACACAAATGGAGTATTATGATCAAAGAGCTACAGAATCAAAATCTATTTATTTAAATACAAACTGGCTGAGGAAGATGGCTTTGCTTGCCAAGTCTGAGATAACCTACCTTGGTAGCTGCGTTGTTGACAGATACAGGACTTCTGTGGCTAAACCGAAAAGTAAAATTAATAGCCAAAGAGAAGGTCATTTGAAAAAAATCTTATCACTCCCAAACTCCCATTACATCCCTATGTCTTATGGAAAGCATCTCAGATCAAATACCCAAGAAAAATGGAGAACGGTGGTTTATATTCTTTTGGAAAAACAACCTTGGAAGAGGGGAAACTCAATAAACTTCCACTTGCTGATGTATGTAAGTTATACCGTTCCCCACATGTTCTGTAACACTTCTTTGTGGTGTGCTCAATAAAGAGCTATAAGTAGTGGAGATAAAATCAAATGTAGAAGTATCCAGCAAATAGATATGAGGCAAAGTTTTACCATGTTTTAATTTGTGCCCTCAGTACCATGCCAAAATTGGCATAGACAGTTCAGCACTATAGAATCTAGTAAAATATCCTTTGTTGGCTACCCACATGCTTTTTTGATGTTAACAGACTACACTTAAATGACATATTAAGAAATTCTTACTGAACAGGAATATTAATCAACAAATAAATATTGGGTGAATATTATTCCCTAAGCATTATATTATGATGTGTGTGATATTAACACACAAAAGTAAACAATATACAACATTTCTCCCCTTTGTTTCTTATTAATTCATTAGACAGAAAAGTAATAATTAGTATTGTAGCATGAATTTTAAAAGGTCTTAATAAAAACAAACCCAGAGCCAGGTATTGGGGTGAATGCTGAAAGATCAGAGAAACAGAAGAGGCCACATCCAACTTCACCTTCTCAGCTGATCTTGTTTCCTCAAACTGGAAGCCTCTGAGTCCTCGTCCAAATGGCTCTCAGCTGAACTGCTGCTAAAAGCCTAAAAGCTTAAAAGGCCTAAAAGTTTCTAGTTCCTGGTCCTGGAACTGCTCAACATCCTTAGTCATCAGGGAAATGCAAATCAAAACAACTCTGAGATACCATCTTATACCTGTCAGAATGGCTAAGATCAAAAACCCTGAAGACAGCTTACGTTGGAGAGTATGTGGAGCAAGGGGAACACTCCTACACTGTTGGTGGGAATGAAGACTTGTACAGCCACTTTGGAATTCAATATGGTGGTTTCTCAGAAAATTGGGAATCAATCTTCCTCAAGACCCAGGTATACTACTCTTTGGCATATACTCAAGGAATGCACTGTCATGCCACAAGGACACATGCTCAACTATGTTCATAGCAGCATTATTTGCAAAACATCTTTTTTTGATAAAACCTTTACACAATTGTCTTCGTGTATCAGTGCCAACTATTGTATCAATAAGATAAATTCATAGGCAGGTTTTGCTGCCTTTCAAACTTTTCAAATTGGTATCTAAGCCCTGATTCTACTTGTATAGCCTCCTACTATATCAGCACCACTGGGATGAATCTCTAATAAATAATCAATATTGCATCTCTCAAGGTAAATGTTTATCTTGTGGTCCATGAAAGTTAAATGTTGCCATAGCCTTTGAAAGAAGACATCTTTATAGTAGATCTATTAAATTAATGTGGGGCATCTTTGGGATAATCAAAAGAAATACAAGAGATTTTTGGCAAACATATGTGGATCAATCCAGAAATGTTGTAAAATCGTATATAGATAACCACACCAAAAGTCAAGAAATTGGCATCTGTGACCATTGAAAAGTCTTTAAGTATTATATACCCATGATAATCTTTTTAGAATTCTATTGAATGCAATATTGAAATGGTAAGAAAAATAGGAAGGAAAATAGGAAGACTATTTTGAGAGACTGATTCTATAGAGTCTTTAAACTACAGAAAATTAATAGAGAACTTAGAGTGACAGAATATTTTGAATAACATCATAGCACTACTATATAAAATTCTGTACATATCAACAAGTCACTTGATCATTAAACCTAAACTATGAAACATAAATGATAATAGCTACCCTCAAAAGAACTAATATGATATCTGATATGAAATTGACTTATTTGCAATGTGAAATTGGACCTAAATTTTGTCACTTGTTTTGTTCTCTTCAAGTGATAACTCAGAATAGTACAGGCTTCCCAGAAGCTCAAGTATAGCTGGTAATTACACATAGCTAGTATCTTCCTTATGTACTATCATTTTCTTGGAAAGTTATGATTATATATCTGACATATGTAGTGGGTAGCCATTCCAGCTTTGATCTGGAAGTTCCAACCCCCATTGAGACTTTGGCAACTGTCACGCCTACAAGGTGGGGCCAAGGGAGCTGCCTGGAGACCTGAGATCTGGATGGGCTGCGCTCTCGCTCGGTTCCAGGACCTTGGACAGTGAAGGTGAGCCAAACAGAGCTCCAGAGAATACCACTGGACTGTGATACACCTTCCCCAGACCCCACGACCTACCTATCCTTTAACTTGTAAGGTATGCCATTAAATAAATCTCCTTTTAACTACGTGGAGTGGCCTTAATAATTTCACCAATATCTTCTGTAAATCTTGGTTAGCAGATTCCAGAGAGAGAATTTTTTTTGTAAGCTTTTATTGTTATCTTAAAGCCTGTAAATCCTGGTTAGCAGATTCTAGAGAAATAATCTTTTTTTGTAAGCCTTTATTGTTATTTTTTAAATCTTGTATCAATCCTAATAATGACTCATCTTTGTTCTTGTTATTAAACCAGTGTTTGAACATTGTGTGAATTATTATGATGAATGCCAAAATGGTACAGGCCAGATATGCCTTAGGAAGGTAGTATATTTTCAGGAAGATGTCATTCATCATACAGGCAAAAAGGTTTTTAAATTCTTGTGAGGTAATGTTGTTGGCCATATTACAAGAATTACTCAAAATTTGTTAGTCAATTTTAAGGTGTAAAATTATCAAGTACTTTTATTTGAAACAATATGTTTACCTTTCGTGGTTTTGGGGGGGGTGTAGTAGCACCTTTTAGCCAGCAGGTGGCGTTGGTACAGCTCCAAAGCAGGGCCTGCTGGTGATCTTGGCTGACTGCAGCTCGCTGGAGTCAAGATGGCGGGAGCTGGAGCTGGCACTCAGGAAGCGGGGGAGTGTCTCTTTCACTGGTCTCGGGGCTAAGCTAGGGAACTGAGACCAGACTAGCTGCTCACTTTTTTAGGAATGGAACCGTGTAGGCATTCCCTGGTTATATGGAACTTTTAAGGCGGGTTTAGGTACCTGCTAGCCGGGGAGGAGGCTGAGGGTGGGAGCCACCCAGGCCTTTAGAATTTGCCCCACATTGGGCACCAGAAATTGGTGAATTTTTCTCAGGTGGGTTTTATAGTAAGAAGACCAGGAAACTTTCTTTGGGAAAAGATCAGGGGACTGTTGAGTTGCCAAGCAACCCAACCATGGAACCTAACTACAAAACATTGTTACTAATGGTTACTGTAGCATAAAGATAAGGAAATGTTAAGTTTTTTTTCTAATAACTCAGGACTTGTCCAGGCATGTCAAAAGTTTCTGGTTAGTGGCTCAATACTGGACAACAGAAACTTAACTCAGGCAGGCAAAATGGCATGGCTCTTAAAATTGTCCTCGGCATCTCCTCCCTTTATTTTATTTTATGAGGGAGTATGCCCACCTGAGTGGTGGTGGACCTTAAATGGCTGGGGGAGACATTGACCTGACTCCTCCTAGAGCTGATGTGGGCTTGAGAAAAAGAGTACCTTTTGGGAAGGAGAGGACTTAGGCATTTTTGGTGCCTCTAGATACAAACCTCCATGCAAGTCAGGTTTGTCTCTCAGGAAATCCAAACCAAGGGCTATTAAATCAGCCTTCCCCTGCAGTGCTTGGCCTTGCACCCAGCGGTGTCCATGCTGACTGATGCCAATAAACATAGGTTCAGACTTTATGCTGCTCCTAAAGGAGAAGAGGACTGAGAAATATAGGGATCACAACCTCGATCCAGCATTTCGAGCCAATGGTAATGAACATGTATAGGTTTTGATACCAAGGAGTCTATTTGTTTTTTGATGAATCAGATTAGCCTGCCAATTATAAAAGGACCCAAAGTTACAAATAACAAGATGCTGACTAACGGTCCTGCAAGAGGCATCAAAAGTGAGAACATGGATGATTTCCACCAATCATCTGCTGCAGCAGAGAATTGCTGCTTATGTAGCTCTGGGCTAAGTTTATGTAGCTTATTTATCTGGGTTTCTACCATTCCAGACTCATTAATATAATAACAACATTCTTCCCTCAGAAAAAGGCTTGTCCCACTCTTTTCTGCTGTCAGCAGGTCCAAGGCCCGTTGGTTTTGTAGGGCAACCTGTGCAAGAGAGATAAGCTGTCTCTGGAGGGAGCATAAGGGTGCTGCAGAAGCCTCAATTGCTACCTGAAGTTGTTTGGATAGGTGAGCCATTGTTTTGAGGGAATGACTCAGAACTCCTCCCACCAAGCCTGCAGAGACCAGCAAGGTGGCAAGGGAAATTCCAGCCACAAGGGGCAAGAAGACAGCTCTTTTTGCTTGGGCTGGGGAGAGTCCCATCCCAAGAACTCCACAGGGGTCCTGAGCATAAGTTGTGGGACCAGAGTAACAGGTAAACAGAGCATGTCCTGTGGGATAGGGATGGTCAAATTTTTTGATAGAGTGCCATTGCACCAAAAGAAAAATCCAGGGGGTGCAAAAGGATGATTGGGTAATACAGTCTGGTTGCAAAAGGAAAGGGAAGCACTAGAAAAGCAAAAATCAAACTTGGAGCAGCCTGCGTCAAGAAACAAGGGTACCTCAGGGATGGGGCGGAAGCCATGGGAATTATCAGTGGTAGTACAATTAAGGACCTGAGGCAGGGGTACTGCTATCAGGGGAGGACATCCCAAGGCTGCACATAGGAAGCATGATGAGAGATTCCCAGTGCCAGTAACACTGGCAAACATAAGGCCTTCTCAGAGGAGAGAAAGCCAAGAAAATGGAGAGGAGGGGGATGATATTTGTGTCATTAAATTTTTTTCTTGTATAAGGATATTATGATAGACCATAAATTGTACTTGTACATAAGAGCACCAAATGTAAAGTCTGCAGCTAGGCCATGTGGCTGTTTGGGCCGTGTACATGGCTCCTTCTAATGGACTAGTCCATCGTGAGTCCCACGGGTCCCAAACCCAAGGGAATATCCTGTAGATGTCTTATAAAATTTAGGGCCGTTCCATTCTCTCCCAATTACCTGTCCCTTAGCAGGAGGAATGGCATCGTGAATTTTGCAGTAAGAATAAGGACATCTGTAGCTAGAGTTTTCCTGCCTGGCCCACAGTCAGGACAAATCTTTCTCACCTGCCAGTCCCACAGCCATTCAGACCCAACCAAGTAAACACAGAGACTTATATTGGTTACAAACTGTATGGCCATGGCAGGCTTCTTGCTAACTGTTCTTACAGCTTAAATTAATCCATTTCTATTAATCTATACCTTGCCACATGGCTCGTGGCTTACCGGCATCTTCCCATGCTGTTTGTCATCATGGCGGCTGGCAGTGTCTCTCTGACTCAGCCTTCCACTTCCCAGCTTTATTCTCCTCCTTGTCCCGCCTACACTTCCTGCCTAGCCAATGGCCAATCAGTGTTTTATTTATTGACTAATTAGCAACACATTTGCCATACAGAACATCCCACTGCAGATATCCTATGCTTTTTCTTTTTTCAAATAAGTTTTGCAATTGTGAACAGTCTGATCACACAAAAAAGAGAGCAAGAGCCACCTTGCTGGGGGAATTATGAAAATCAGTAAAGTTGAGTAAAATGAGATTCTGACATCATTGCAAGGGGCAATCAGTGGTAGCCAATAGGTAACCAAAGGTCTGTGTTTTAGCATAATTAGTATAATTTTCAGTCAAATAAAAATGCCATGCAAATGGGGATGTGTTGACCAGTCTCTGGTCCTGATAAGAAGGTACAGGCAGCAGCAAGATCCAGAATACCCAGGGAAATCCTCCCAGTTTTTTCTTCATCAGCATCTATAAAGAAGGAGAGGGAAAGGGAAAAAACGACCTCAGGGGCTATCCTTTTCCCTGGGTGATTGGTTAGAGTTGACTTGTTTAACTAATCTCTCCAGGAGCCAACGAGGGCCTCCCTCTGTTTGGTCATAGATACATGCTGACCTTTGACCCCAAAACAGGACTGGGTCGGGCCCTTTCCACTGGGCAGTTAAGGGGTCTCGCCACATGTCCAATACTTGGTGGCTTTGAGTTTGTGAATGCCAAAAGCGATCTGCTGCAGACCTTTCATTATTGTCCAAGGTGAGGAAATTAAGGACAAAAAGGGCATGATGTAAAAGATTTTGGGAGTTGCCTCGAGTATCATACAGGCTTCCCTTCTTTAATTTATGAAGCATAGAATTTAGAGTCTGATGAGCACGTTCAATGATGCCCTGGCCTGGGGGTTGTAAGGAATACCAGTGACATGCTTAATCTGAAGTTGTTGGCAAAAAGATTGAAATTTTTTTTCTAGTATATCCTGGGACATTATCAGTTTTTATAATTTTAGGCTTTCCTAGAACAGAAAAGCACTGTAAAATATGGGAAATAACATTTTTGGAGGCCTCTCTGGCCTGGAGAGGGGCAAATATAAAACCACTAAAGGTATCAACTGTAACATGTATGTATTTAAGTTTGCCAAATTCAATTAAATGAGCAACATCCATTTGCCAAATTTCATTGGGAACCAAGCCCTGGGGGTTAACTCCCAGATGTTGAACTGGGAGGGAGACAGCACAGTCAGTGCAATTTTTAACAATTTCTCAGGCCTGTTCTCGGGTAAGCTTAAACAACAAACGAAGGGAATGAGCATTTAAATGGCTTGGGCAGCCTGAGTAAGGGATCCTGCAAGAACAGGAAAAATTAATTGTGTGGCTGCATCAGCCAATGCATTTCCTTCAGATAGAGGACCAGGCAATTTTAAATGGGCCCGTAGATGGCCAATAAAAAAGGGGCACTATCTAGCCATAATCAAGGAGCACAGCTGAAGAAAAAAGTGGAGCTGCACTGGTAGAGGGTTTCATAAAGGGAATAGTTTCCAATAAGGGAAGAGAATGGGCAACATAAGCACTATCAGTATACAAATTAAAGGGTTGAGAATAAAATCATTGAAAAACTTGAATGACTGCATAAAGTTCAACAAGCTGTGCTGAGGAATATGGGGAGAGGCAGGAGGTAGACTTTCCATCCACAACATAGGCGGCAACTCCATTGGCTGAGCCATCTGTAAATATCAGGGGAGCCTTCCTTATAGTTTGTGAGGCAGTTAATTTGGGGAAAACAAAGGAATGAATTCTGGAAAACTGTAACAAGGGATCACTAGGATAATGGTTATTGATAGTACCAAGGAAGGACAAGCAGGCAATGGGCCATTCATCATTTGTTTGAAGCTGCCAATCTAATTGTTCTCGCGTATAGGGGACAACTATGGAATCAGGATCTTTTCCAAAGTATTGACGACTTGTTTCTCTGCCCTTAATAATTAGCTTGGCCATTAAAGATAGATAAGTGGCCAGGACCTTGGAGTGATAGGTACATAGGTGGACCCAGAGTAGGGGATTCCCTCTTTTTTCTTCTCTGATGGTTATTTGTTGCCAGAAGACTCCTGTGGGTACATGGGATGTTGCAAAAGCAATGTATAACAGGAGGTCAGAATAGAATATCTGGAAAACAGTTTAGTTTTGAATAGCTTTATTGACTAGAACCATAGAGGCCTGGGCCTCAGGCGTAAGCTTTCTGGTGGATGAAGGGTTTGAGTCTCCTTTTAGAATCTCATTAAGGGGGACCAGTTCATTAGTGGTAAGTTTCAAGTAAGGTCTGAGCCATTGAATATCACCTAATAATTTTTGGAAATCGTTTAAAGTTTGAAGATGGGAAGTTCGTAATTGAATCTTTGGGCTTAAGACTCATTGATAAAGCTCAAAACCCAGGTAAAGATAGGAATCTGCTATTTGGACTTTGTCAGGGGCAATTTGAAGTCCTCTTGTTGAAAGGGGACTATACGTTAGCTCCTGATAGCACTGGAAGAGTAGCTCTTGATGTTGGCCTGCTAAAAGAATATCATCCATATAATGGAGAATACAGATGGAAGGCCACTTTACTCTGATGGGATCTATTGCTTGAGCCACAAATTTTTGGCATAGAGTGGGACTATTTGCCATTCCCTGGGGCAGGACCCTCCATTGGAAACGTGGCATTGGTCCCTGGAAATTAATTTGGGGGACACTAAAAGCAAAATGTGATTTATCCTCAGGGTGTAGGGGAATAGTAAAAAACAATCTTTGAGATCAATAATAATTTTATGGTACCCAGAAGGAATTGCCACCAGAGAGGGCCAGCCAGGCTGTAAGGCACCCATAGGAGCCATGACCTTATTTATGGCCCTAAGATCTTGTAATAATCTCCATTTTCCTGATTTTTTTTTAATAACAAAAATAGGTGTATTCCACAGGGAGTTTGTTGGTTCGATATGACCTTCAGCAAGTTGTTCCTATACTAACTCTATAGCAGCCACAACCTTTTCTTTTGTTAAACGCCATTGACCAACCCAAACAGGATCATTTGTATTCCAGGTAATTTTATCTACATGGGATACAGGAATGTCAATGGCCATTAGGTTAAATTTTGAGAAGACCCTAATCCAGCCCTATCATTTTTAACAGATATTGGGATAGGTGTTTCAATGCCCTGAGAATTTTTTCCTAAGCCCTTGCCAGGAAGGAAACCTTGTTTAAGCATCTGATTGGTGACAATTTCATTGGGACTGCACATGATGACATTCATTTGGGTAAGAATATCTAGACCCCAGAGATTAACAGGTAGGCTAGGGACAACAAAAGGTGTAACAATACCAGAATTGCCTTCTTCATCAGTCCATCTAAGGACCTGTGAACTCAGTTAAGGGTTTGAAGTCTGGCCAATGCCTTTAAGATGGGTGTGGGACTTGGTAAGAAGCCACGAAGTGGGCCAATCTCTATGGGATATAACAGTGGTATCAGCTCCTGTGTCCAAAATTCCTTGGAAGGTTTTGCCATTAAGCTTGAGAGTAAAGAGGGGGCAGGATTGAGAAATTTGTTGAAACCAATAAACATTGGAGGAACTGGGACCATCCTTGCAGCGGACAATTTTTTTATACTTAACGCTTGAATGTCGGAGAGGAAGTAATAGGAGTTGGGCAATGTGGATGCCTGGGTGGATAGTAATCATGCCTGTACTTGTAGAGGCAAGAATCTCAAGTTCTCCAGTAAAATCATTATCAATAACCCCTGGGGAAATTTGAATCCCTTCAAGGGTGGTGCTAGCTCTTCCAATGATTAGGCCAAAGGTATTAGGAGGTAAGGAGCCATAGACTCCAGTATTTAGGAGCTGAGGGCCCATTTCAGGGGTCAATATTGACTGGGTAGTGGAACCTGGGTCCAGTCCTGCACTCCCTGTGGTTGCTCTCCAGAAATCTGAAATGGATTGGTGGGGTTGGGGAGTGGCTGAGTCTGGGCAGGGGGAACAAACCTGATAGCCCCTGAGGTGGTCCTCTGGGTGGGAGCCAGGGGATGGCCCCTCTGGAAGTTTCCCTGCTGTTGAGGAGGTAATGGTTGACCCTGTGCATTTGTTTTGGATCTGCATTCTGAAGCCCAATGTTTGCCTCTGCCACACCGCCGGCAGAGAGAAGTGGAGGGGAGGGCGCTCATTGGGAGCTGCACAAGGCACAGTGCATTCTCTGGAGAAATGGCCAGGTTGTTTGCAGTTAAAGCAGATTTTAGGGTCTTTGTTGGCTGCACAGAAGGCAGCTCCGATGGCGAGCCCCATGGCATGGGCGGAGCCAATTCCTGAGCATAGCCTGACATAATCACAAAGTTCAGACTTAGCGCAATGGGGACGAATGGCAGCCTGACAGGCAGGATTGGCGTTTTCAAATGCTAGATGTTTTACGAAAGTGCTTTCATTTTTTCCATTACCAAGAAGCCGCTCAGCAGCGTCATTTAGGTGGCTGACAAAGTCACTATAAGGCTCATCAAGGCCCTGTGAATCTTTGCCAGGGAGGTGGTAGCCAACACTTTAGGGGGCAAATGTTTCCAGGCTTTTAGACCTGCATTTTGAATTTGTATTAATAAGCCTGGAGCAAAGCGGGCTTGAGTTTCATTTTTATCATAGGGGCTGTTACACAGGAGCTTTTTAAGAGTCCATTTTTTGGAGAATTTTTTTTTTTGTATTGCGTTGAGCCATCTCCCTACAATTTTCAGTAAAATCAGTTTTCCATAAAACATAATCTCCACCTGAAAGTGTACCTCTAGCTAGGAAATACCATTCATTAGGTATAAGCCAATGGTCACTCACATTTTCTAAAAGAGCCAAAGCAAAGGGAGCTGTAGGGCCATAATTGGCAACTGCTGACTTAAGTTTTTCAAGATATTTAAGACTGAGGTGTTTGTATTTTTGGGAAGTATCGAGGGCTTCATCCTCAGAGTCAGAGCCCTCAGATGTGCTACCTTCATTATCTGAGTGTTCAGATGCTTCACCCTCAGTATCAGGAGATGATGAGCTTGTAACTCCTGCAGCTGAGTCAGGCTCTTCCTTAGCAGTCTGGCTATGAGTTACTGGGAAGGCATAAAGAGAGTGAGTAGCTTTAGCAAGAGGAGCCCTTTTTCGATTTGTTTTTGTGGGCACCTTTTGGGTGCTGTTTTTAGTATCCCCTGGGCTATTTTTAAGGTCTTTTTGGGATTTAAGGCTAATGTGGTTAATTCTTTATCAACGGCGCAGAGTTCTATTATGAGTTGAAGATGTTCGTGCTTTTGTTGGAGGACCTCCTTGAGGAAGGAAACCTCAAGTGAGGAGAAGGCTTTTGGCTCTTTGTAAGAGGGCAGAGGTTTCCTCATCCTCAATAACAGGCACACAAAAGGGTGATGCAGAAGCCATCACAACCTGTGGTGGAAAGTGGTAGGGAGGGGGTTTAAAAGGAGAAAGTTTGGTGGTGGGCATGTTTGAGGAGGGGGGCCAATCAGGATTATGATACTTGGCAGCTTCTTCCTCTAAGGAGGCTTCCTCCTCTGGGGATAAATCATCTTCAAAATTTTTGAGGGAAGGGTATACATCTTGTGAGGAAAAGGGGGGGAGAGTGTGGTTGTTCTCGGGGGATGATGGGGTAGCCGGAACAATTTTAGACATGGGTGGTTCAGGAATATTAATACTGACAGAATGACAGACAGAGGGTAGACAGGAGGACTCTTTTAAGGCTTTTTCTCCCTCCTTAATTAATTTTTTAACATCAGGGGAATGATTATAAGTTTTTAAGACATCATTAATTAAATTCCAGTAGGAAAAGCTTTGGACGGGGACTTTTTCAGGACCAAAGGTCTGGTAAAAATCATTTAAACAGTCACCAACCCATCTCCAGCGTTTTTCATCTGTGGTTCCTTTTTGGGGAAACGAAGGACAGATATAGTCCAATATAGTCAAGAAATTTTTTTAAGTCTTTCTTTTTAACCCTAGTTCCTCGTGTCTTGAGAGACTGTTTCAGTCCCGAAATAAACAAATTCTGTTTATTAAATGCTTGTCCCATGGTAAAGTTACCTTGCGTCATCACGTTAAAATTCCTCCAGATCTGACTCATGGCCGGGCATTTCCATGGCGATCACTGACCGGACCTTCACTCGTGGAGCCATCTTCCATGGTGGTCCAACTCTTAGGCAGGCCTGCCTTGGTGTGTGACGATGTTCACCACTCCTCCACGTCCTTGAGCCTCACGCTGGGCGCCAGTTGTCCCGGCCAGCAGGATCTTCAGCAGAGACCCTAGAAGGGGGAATGGCGAATGAAGGGACAAGAGACACAGAGACACAGAGAATTGACAGCAAGACAGTATTCTGATCAAGCTGCAAAATTTTATTTTTCTCAGGTGAGTTTTATAGTAAGCAGACCAGGAAACTTTCTTTGGGAAAAGATCAGGGGACTGTTGAGTTGCCAAGCAACCCAACCAAGGAACCTAACCGCAAAACAATGTGACTAATGGTCACTGTAGCAGAAAGATAAGGAAATGTTAAGTTATTTTCTAATAACTCAGGACTTGTCCAGACATGTCAAAAATTTCTGCTTAGTGGCTCAATACTGGACAACAGAAACTTAACTCAGGCAGGCAATATGGAATGGCTCTTAAAATTGTCCTCGGCATTTTTCCTTATAAAGCTACATTCTTAATAGTTCAGGATCCTTAATGGGGTCAGTGCCACATTTAGCACAGTTCTGTTTTTTTTTGTTGTTTTTGTTTTTGTTTTTGTTTTTTGAGACAGGGTTTCTCTGTGTAGCTTTGAAGCCTGTCCTGGAACTTACTTTGTAGACCAGGCTGGCCTCGAACTCACAGAGATTTGCCTGGCTCTGCCTCCTGAGTGCTGGAATTAAAGGCGTGTGCTACCACTGCCTGGCTTTTAGCACAGTTCTTACCACAGTTTGCTACATAAATTTAAAAAAATGCTTGTGGAACATATGAATAAATCAGACAGAAGACAGAATTGTGAATTTACTACTTACTTGCTTACAATTAATTATAGGGAATGATCCATGTCTATTACAATTTGATGATCATTTCTTCACAAAACAAATACACACTTTGTCATTGAAAATTTAAGATACTGCACATTTTTAGTTCATCACCCATATTAAAATGTTTTGGGAACTTATATTTACAAATTCAATGATTCGGTTATTGGTTTAATTATTAAGGCAACTCCATGTAGTTAAAAGGGAGGTTTACTTTGTGGGGTAACTTACAATTGAAGGGTTAGCTAACAGGGTCTGGGAAAAGTGAAGCACATTTCAGCAGTGTTCTCTGGAGAACTCTCCTGGGTCAACCTCCAGCGTCCAGGATCCAGGAACCAAGAGAGCTGGCCCATCCAGATCTTGGGTCTTCAGGGGTCCTCTCTCAGCTCCGCCTTTTAGGTGTGACAGTTACTAAAGCCTCAATGGGGGTTGGTACTTCCAGGTCAAAGCTGGAATGGCTACCCACTACATCTCCCCCTATTGTCTAAATGAGAAGGATCTAACCTAATTCAAGACTATATACAATAAGAATGATTATCAAATATTGTCCAGGAGTAATAAGGGATAATGACCTAGATAAGATGGAACTACAACCAACGTCAACAATATGAAACAAGAAACACATACTAAAATCTAGAGAAGTCTGGAGCATAGGTGAATGGCATGTTACAAAGATCATTCCAAAAAGTGTCCTATCCTAAAGAACCTAAATCTAATATGTTCTAATATATATATATATATATATATATATATATATATATATATATATATATATATATATATATAAAGTTGTAACTATAACTGCTAGTCTTCAATCTCATCAAAGGCCTGAGAAAGAATATAATGATACCTGAGAAATGGAAAATGGATGCAAGCAACTTTCAGGAGTCTCGCAAAAGTAGTCAGAGACAGCTGGCATCCTGGACAGTCACCTAATGTTCCTCAGCATTGTTGGTGCATTCAAATTGGCTACAGGACTAGAGTATCTGACAGACTATTTTCAGAAGCAGGAATTCTGAAAAACCATCTTACCCTGTCTTGGCAGAGTTCAGAAGTTACTTTTCCTTGTGTCCTGCTTGTCCAGAAAGGACAGCATTCATACTGTCAGCAGTTGAGGCAAGGGCAGTTCTTTGCCCACTAGGCCATTTTGTGCCAAGAATACAAACTTCCAAATGGGAATGTGTTAGAAGCCCAACATTCTCTCGGGATCAAATTGGTGCTGCCAGGAGAAATTGTGTCTCATGTCAACAGAATTCTAAGTTGTTTAGATGCCATATTCTCTAGACCCATGAAGTGTTTGAAGATTACCTGTCCATTGGACCTATGTAGCTGTAAATCTGGATAACCTAACTAACATAACTATAGAGAAGACAAGCAGGTAGAGCATGGGACTCTTAATCCCAGGGTCATGGATTCGTGCCCCACATTGGGTGCCAGTATTGGATTAATTATTAAGGCAACTCCATGTAGTTAAAAGGGAGGTTTATTTTGTGGGGTAACTTACAAGTGAAGGGATAGGTAACAGGGTCTGGGAAAGGTGAAGAGCAGTCCAGTGGTGTTCTCTGGAGAACTCTGCTTGGTCTACCTCCAGTGTCCATGATCCAGGAACCAAGAGAGCCAGTCCATCTGGATCTTGGGTCTTCAGGGGTCCTCTCTTGGCTCCGCCTTGTAGGTGTGACAGTTACTGAAGCCTCAGTGGGGTGGTACTTACAGGTCAAAGCTGGAATGGCTATCCACTACATTCAGTAGATATGGAGGAAATACATGATGTGAATTTGTTAAAATTTTAGTAATTTATATTAACTAAATCTTAGTCTACAAGCTTGAAAGTTTTGTTATGATAATATTCTAGTCTATGTCATTTTATATTTATCCTTTGGAATCTATGCCTAGACTTAATAACCTAACTTTCTCATTATCAGTTATTTGACCTCAAGACTAATTTTATAGCCTACAGGGGAAAACTTTTCATGCTAATTAGTTCTTCTTGGTTATAATCCAAGAGAAATGACAAATTTCACCTTGTTTTAAGATGCATCTTGATACCGGTTTTCGGACAACTGAATATAGCATGTGAAATTTTTAACCTCACATATATTTCCCCATGAGAAAGAAACACATCTTATCTGAATACATTTTACTCATTAATGTCATTTATCAACAAACATCTTACAACCCAGGTATCTTACTGTTAAGAAAATGAAATACACAAGAAGTAAAATAATCTGGAATTCATATACTAATAATTCAAAAAATTAAATAAAATCTAACTTCATCCTTGGTTTATTTCAAATAGCTGGTTTATTACTAAAATATATTTCTGTTTGCCATGTCAGACTTATTATACACTATTAAAGATTCTGTAATTAATGAACATTTTAGTTTTGAAGTTAGTTTATTCATAGTTCTGTATCATCCGTGGCAAACCAGTCATTTTTTGATACTTCCAGAATGTGACATAGAGGTGAAATTAGTATACTGTTGTATTGCAATTTCTCCACTGTTTCAAAATTCTCTGAAATTATTAATTTTTTGGAGTCATTCATTTTCAGTATTGATGTCTTATGTAGGTTCCAGGGAATCTGCATTTAGATGATCAGGCTTTCACTGAAAGCTCTATTATCCAGGAATTTAACATGTTATCTATGCCCCAAATCCACCAATGTTTGCCTAAATAAGACCTGTAAGATGACAACAACATCTGACACACCAGCATGGATAGGGAAGTCTTCCAAGATCCTAGCTGTAAATGAAGAGCTACAGATAGTCACTGGCTGCTAAGAGATGGAGAGAAAGACTTCCCCAGAGATGAGTTCTTAAGTGGTTATCACATAAAAATTGGTCATCTTAAAAATCATATATGTATATATGAAATGGACTCAGAGAAGGAGGCCATGGATTTGAGGAGTGTGTGTGTGGGGGGGAGTGGCTGGGAAGGAGTTGAAAGGAGGAGAAGGAGGAAGAAATAACACAAATACAGTTTCTGTATTCACTCCCAGTTCTCCACTGAAAAACCTGATTCTCAGACCCTGTAGGACCATCTTCTTTATATTCAGACACTGAGACAGAGGGTATGGGGGTACAAACCTCACAGATAAATTGAGTCTACTCTATTCTTTCATTTTTTTCTGCTTACTTATTTCTTACACTGGTGAGTGTAGTTACTTTAATGGGCAGCACAGGCAAAGCAAAGTCTATAATAGCCTGACTCATATAGGCAACACAGACAAAGTGATTTTTGTGATGGCATTATTTGTATGTAACTTTGGTTAATCAATCTTTGTGTTTCATGAGTTTATAATTTCATAATTTTAATATTGATTTCATAATCAATAATTAAGATGCCTAATATATTAAGTTTAATGTGTATGAGCAGAAAAATCACCTAATAAATAAAAGAAAGGCTATATTGGATCATAGCACTAGCAACTATCAGCCCATGAGCCAGTTTTTAGACTTAAGCCAGTTTGCAGACTCTGAACTCCTTAAATGAAAGGAAGGGTGGGTTCTTCTGAGGAAGGACTTTACTAAAATACCTAAGAGTTTTATTGTTAGCCCTTTTCCCTACCTTCCCCCAGAAGGACCTAGGGCCTTTTTAATAGGATAAATGTATGCTAGGGAAAAGGGAAAACAGACTGTTGAGGACCATTGGATACTGGTTCTAAATTAACACTGATCCTGGGATACCATAAAAATCACAATGATTCTCCAGTTAAAGTGGGGACTTAATGAAGGTCAGGTGATTAGTGGAGTTTTGGCTGAATCCTGACTCACAGTAGGTCCAGTAGTACCCCAAACTCAGATTGTGGTAATTCCCCCAGGTCCAGAATGTATAATTGCTATAAACATAATTAGAAGTTTGCAGAATTCCCACATTGGTTTGTCAGCCTGTGAAGTGAGATAGGGGTTATGCACACGATCAACAACATGATCTACTAATCACCAAGGCAGACTTGGCTATAGTTGCTGCTGAGTATAGCTCTGACAACATTGGAGACTAACACTGAGCCCCTAATATGAAGCCATTCCTCAAGGCAGCTAGCTAGTAACAAAGTGGTAGTTTGACTACCATCTTAAAAAGTAACTAAGACTGCTGTGACAAAAAACACTGTAACCAAAGCAACTTAAAAAATAAGACATTTAGTTAGGCTTATGATTTCATACAGCTAGAGTCCATCAGTCACATCTTGATCTTCACATAGAAAGTTGAGGGAGGACACACTGAATGGTGCAAGTCTTTTGAAGCCTCAAAGTCCTCCCCAGTGATACACCTACACCAACAAAATCACACCTCATCCTTCCCATATAGTTCCATCAATTGGGAACCAAGCAGTTACACATACGAGCCTCTGGGAGCCAGTCTAATTCAAGCCACCACCAGTACAGTGGAACACTTCCTTTGTGGAAAGAGAAATCCATTTGTCCATTCTACCATTACTACATAATGCTTCTTCTAAAACTACCACTGGTATAATTAAATACTATGTAATTCATTTGTCACAGTATTCCACATAGCATTATTTCTGATCAAAAGACTCACTTCACAGCCAAATAACTGACAGTGGGCTCATGCTCGTGGAACCCACTTGTCTTACAATGTTACTAACTACCCTCACGTGGTTAGTAACTATAGTTACTCAAGTAGTGTATCAAAGCTAGTTTGATAGACTGGTGGGATGGACATTTGAAAACAGTTACAGCACTGATTATATAGCAGTAGCCTGGAGGTCTCAGGCAGATTCTCTTGAAGGTAGTATATGTTTTGAACCAGAGACCAATATATGCTTCAGTTTCTTTCACAGCCAGAATTCACAGGTCCACTCACTATCACTCCTAGTTACCTAAAGGACAAAATTGCTTCTTGTTCTCACAACCTTAAAATTCTTCTAGCCCACAATTGCTAGTTCTAAACAGAGTAACATTCATCCAACCAGCAGATACCACAAACATCCCATTGATCTGTAAGCTCAGCTCCCTTGTCACTTTGGGCTTCAGATGTATTTAAGCCAGCAAGCTAAGAAAAGAGTAACTGTGTTAGGAAAGGTGATTGATCCAGACTACCAGGGAGATATTCTGCACAATGCTGGTAAGGAAGATTATGTTCAAGATATCCTTTAAGAAATTTTTTGGCATTATCATATCCTGTGATTAAAGTAAATGGGAAATTAAAGCAACACAATCTAGGTAGGATCACAAAGGTTCTAGACCCTTCAAAAATGAAAGTATGTATGGGTCAGTCCTCTAGAAAAAGAACCAAAACTTGTTGAGGAGCTTGCTGAAAGTGGAAGAAAAACAGAATGGGTAGTGGAAGAAAGTAGTTATAAATACTAGCTAAGGCCACTGGACAAATTTAAGGAAAATAAGGATCATAATTGACATAAGTATTTACATTATATTTTTAAGAACATGATTGTACTTATATATACATATATCAAGCAGATATTTGTGTTTTCTTTACTCTGTTTCTTTATCATGTAATAGAACATTAACTGAGATATCAGTGGTTATTATTATATTTATATTATGAGACAACAAAGCACTAAGCAGTCCTTGAGGGCATACATTGTCACCTATTCTAAGATACATAAATTGTTTGCAGTTGTATGCTAAGTAGTGATGTCATGTTAGGGATAATTGTGACCTGGTTATTATTGCTTTCATTTGGAAATTAAGCACAGCATAAGGAGGTGTGAGTGTTTTTCAACTTGGTAAATGGTAGACTTAAGATGGCTAATCTTGGTTGTAAATTTGACTATTGTAATCAAGTAAAACCCAAGCACCTGAGTACCCACTGATGGATTTTCATGATTGGATTATTTGATATGAGAAGACTTACCCTAAATCTAGGCCACACTTTGTGGTGGCAGCCCACATAAAAGGACATGGAAGAAAGAACCTTTTACATTTTGCCTGTTTCCTCTCACTCTTACTGGTAAGTTCATCTATTCAGTTGCTAAGGCATTCCTTCATTAGTTTTAGAACCTACTTCATTAGGATCCCAACAAAGACAGGAGACCGCTAACTCTCTAGGAATCTTCTAGGACACCAGAATCATATTCTGACTGCTGAACTATTCATTCTATCAATTATGTTTCTTTAAAGAACTCTGAATAATATATAGATACAGAAAAAGTTATATATGTATGTAAAAGTGCATATGTATTCTCTCAATGATATTGAATGTACAAGACTAGGAAAGAGACTAAATGGAGGATTAGAAAAGGCCTGTTGCATTGCCTTAAGAGCTATTATCACTTAGAAGTAAAAGAAAAATGAAAGACAAACCAGCCAAACAGACAAAGAGCTGTTGAGAGATCAGTAGATAATCAAAAAAGTAGTGCAAAATAAAATGCAGGTCTTATAGATGGTAAGATCTAGTTAAGGAAGTATAAGTAGGATGTCTCTTAAAGTCTGTAGTCTAGCTCTGCTTTGTGTCTCATCTCTGATCATTGTTCACCTGAGATGTGAGCCAATAGATGCCTCTTACTCTTGCTGTCAGAGAGCTACCCACTACTATGCCTTTTATGCTACAGGGGTCTCTATTTCTTTAAACTGTGCATTATTCTTCAGCAGGTACTTGGTCATAGCAATCCAAAAAGTAATTGATAAACCAGGAACATGAGAATTTCAAGAAGGAAATAATGGTCTATAGTAGCAAAAATTGCTAAAATGTTATGTTCTAAAATAACTACAGAAAAACAAAGAAAATTTCTTAGAATTGAATATCAGTTCTGACTAAAGTTTCTAATTCTCAGCTATGAGATCACAAGTTCTCCACTGTCAAGTCATTCCTATACATGACATATAGCCAACTGCTTACTACATATATATTAAACTATTTTAATAATAACCCCATTGGAACCTTGCATGGTTACTGTTACAATGACTGTGTGTCCTTTTGTGGCTAAGCATCAATATTTCCTGGCCACAATATACCAGCTAATTCTGACTCTTGCATTCTTGCATTCTAATACCAGACTCTTCTGATAATCAGCATGCTTTGCAGAATTTATGCAGTGAACTGGCTGAGGTATTTCCCATTATCTGCAGAATTTTGTCCCTGCTCTTGCTCACTTTTCTAGTACCAATCAGGAATCATTTCCCAACACAGAGAAGCCTGTGATTATTTTTTCTTCATAGATCTTGTTATGACTTCTTTTCCAATCAATGTATTGCATTTCAACTGAACTTTTTCTGCTTAATCATTATCATCTGTTATAAACATTATCCTACAAAAATATCTGCAATCATACATCTTCATCTTCATCAATATTGAAAATCAGTTCTCTAGGAATTCCTTGCATTTTCCATTTTATTTTTTCCTTCAAAAGACATAACATTTATAATATACTCTATTCCATGCCTTTAAATCTATTTTATTTGATGCAACAGCAGAGTTGACTGTCAGATAAATTGCACTTTCCATTTAAAAACTTAAGAAGCTTTTAAAAGAGAGTGAGATGATACAATTCAGCCTTGCCACTATATTTACTGGAGTTTGTTTTAAAGGTTCACTGTAGAATTTCAAGAGTGCATGTGTAACTTGTTCATGGGTCATTAGGGCATACTCTGCAGGCCTCAAAAAGGTGATTTTGTAAAAATCTATACAAGTTAATGAATCCAAGTTTCATTACATTATTAATTACATTCAGCACTAAGATACTACATAGTGTTACTTTCTCCAATTACTGGAAATCATGGAAAAGGAAATGCTGGGAAATTGGAAGGGCAAGTATATACAAGTTAGTAATGTTCATGCCTTCTGATTTAATCTCCTTCTTTAGTTTTTGTTGTTGTTGTTGTTGTTTTGTTTGTTTTTATTTTTTGAGACATGGTTTCTCTGTGTATCTCTGGCTGTCCTTGAACTCACTCTGTAGAACAGGCTGGCCTCAAATTCCTGTCAGAGACCTGCCTGCCTCTACCTCTTGAGTGCTAGGATTAAGACATGTGCCCCACTGCCCAGAACCTTTACTATAGTTTCTGTGTATATGTCTGCTGAGTATTTATGAGTACCTAGAGAGTAAAAGAAGATGTTAAACCTCCTAGAGTTGGAGTTATAGGCAGTAAAAAGCACCTAGTGGGGATTCTGAGAACTGAACATAGGTGTTTGTAGAGAAATTTCTAAATGGTCTTAATAAATAAAAAACATGGAGCCAGAAATTTGGGTTAAAGCATGAGAGAAAGATCAGAGAAATAGGACAAACCATGAACTAACCTCATCTCACCAACTCCACAGCTTCCAAATAGAGCTTCTTCTTGAATACCCATGTTTATATGCCTTTTCTATTCTGTTCTTGGATTGGCTCGCTTAGCCCAGCTACATAACTTCCTCTTCCTACACAGCTTGGTCATTTTCTGTCTGTCTATACAGACCTCCAGACCTCTATGGTTGTTACTGGGATTAAAGGCATGTGTCACCACACTTGGCTCTGTTCCCTAGTGTGGTCTTAAACACACAGAGATCCTACCTGCTAAGTGATAGGATTAAGGGTGTGTGCTACTGCTGTCTGACTTTGTTTACTTATAATGTCTAGCCGTTTTGCTCTGATCTCTAGGCAAGCTTTATTAATTAAAGCACAAATAAAATATCACCGCAGGTGCTCTGGAAGAGCAGCAAGTGCTGTTGATCACTAAGTGATCTCTCAATTTGCCAAAATTTTGCCTGTCTTTAACTTTAGGCACTGTACCCACAAGACTGTACCCACAAGACTGACTGAGGTAACTTTGGGAGTATAACTTTCTGGAAGGTTTTTTTTTTTCATTTTTCTTTATTAAGAAATGTTTTACTCACTCCACATACTATCCACAGATCCCCGCTCCTCCCTCTTCCCACCCTGCATCCCCACATCCCCCAAATCCAGGTCTCCCATGGGGAGTCAGAAGAGGCCAGAACACTGAGCCTAGGCAGGTCCAAGCCCCTTACGACTGCACCAAGGCTGTGCAAGGTGTCATACCACAGGCACTGGATTCCAGAAGCCTGCACATAGACCAGTTACAGATCCTGATCCCCCTGCCTGGGTGCCCCCAAACAGTTTGAGCCAAACAACCATCTTCCATATCCAGAGGGCCTAGTCTAGATCCATGCGGGCTCCACAGCCACCAGTCTACAGTTCATGGGCTTCCACTAGTGTGGCCGGTCATCTCTGCATGTCCTCCCATCATGATGTTGGTTTTTATGCCAGTACCAAGCTGTTTTTATTACTATAGCTCTATAGTAGAGCTTGAGGTCAGGGACCATGATGCCTCCAGAGGTTGCTTTATTATACAGGATTCGTTTAGCTATCCTAGGTTTTTTGTTTTTCCATATAAAGTTAAGTATTGTTCTTTCCAAGTGTGTGAAGAATTGTGTTGGGATTTTGATGGGGATTGCATTGAATCTATATACTGCTTTTGGTAAGATTGCCATTTTTACTATGTTGATTCTACATATCCATGAGCATGGGAGATCTTTCCATTTCCTAATATCTTCTTCAATTTCTTTCTTCAGAGACTTAAAGTTCTTATCATACAGGTCTTTTGCTTGCTTAGTTAAAGTTACCCCAAGGTATTTTATATTATTTGTGGCTATTGTAAAAGGTGATGTTTCTCTGATTTCTTTCTCAGCCCCTTTTTCATTTGTATATAGTTGGGCTACTAATTTTTTTTTTTTTTTTTTTAGTTAATCTTGTATCCGTCCACCTTACTGAAGGAGTTTATCAGCTGTAGGAGTTCCCTGGTAGAAATTTTGGTGTCACTTATGTATACTATCATATCATCTGCAAATAATGAAAGTTTGACTTCTTCCTTTCCAATTTCTATCCCTTGATCTCCTTTTCTTGTCTTATTGCTCTAGCTAGAACTTCAAGTACTGTATTGAATAAGTATGGGGAGAGTGGATAGCCTTGTCTTGTTCCTGATTTTAGTGGAATTGCTTTGAGCTTCTCTCCATTTAATTTGATGTTGGCTGTCAGCTTGCTGTAAATTGCCTTTATTATGTTTAGGTATGTTCCTTATATTCCTGATCTCTCTAGAACCTTTATCATGAAGGGATGTTGGATTTTGTCAAAGGCTTTTACAGCATCCAATGAGATGATCACGTGGTTTTTTTCTTTCAGTTTGTTTATATGGTGTTTTACATTGACAGATTTGTGTATGTTGAACCATTCTTGCATCCCTGGCATGAAACCTACTTGGTCATGGTGGATAATTTTTTTTGATGCCTGGTTTTGGTTAGCCAGTATTTTATTGAGTATTTTTGCATCAATATTCATGAGGGAGATTGGTCTGTAATTCTCTTTCTTTGTTGCATCTTTGTGTGGTTTGGGTATCAGGGTAACTGTAGCCTCATAAAAAGAATTTGGTAATTTTTCTTCTGTTTCGATGGTGTGGAAAATTTGAAGGGTATTGATATTAGCTCTTCTTTGAAAATCTGGTAGAATTCTGCTCTGAAACCATCTTGTCCTGGGCTTTTTTTGGATGGGAGACTTTTAATGACCATTTCTATTTCCATAGGAGTTATTGGTCTATTTAAATAGTTTATCTGCTCTTGATTTAACTTTGGTATGGGGTACCTATCCAGAAAATTTTCCATTTCTTTCAGATTTTCCATTTTTGTGGAGTACAGGTTTTTGAAGTATGACCTGATGATTCTCTGGATTTCCTCATTGTCTGTTGTTATGTCCCCCTTTTCATTTCTGATTTTGTTAATTTGGATGCTCTCTCTCTGCTTTTTGGTTAATTTGGATAAAGGCTTATGTATCTTGTTGATTTTCCCAAAGAACCAATTCTTTGTTTCATTGACTCTTTATATTGTTCTCTTTGTTTCTATTTTATTGATTTCAGCCCTCAATTTGATTATTTCCTGGCATCTGTTTCTCCTGGGTGAGTTTGTTTCTTCTTGTTCTAGAGCTTTCAGTTCTGCTGTTAAGTCACTAGTGTGAGATTTCTCCAATTTCTTTATGTGGGCATTTAGAGCTATGAATTTTCCTCTTAGCACTGCTTTCATGGTGTCCAGCAAGTTTGGGTATGTTGTACATTCATTTTCATTGAATTCTAGGAAATCTTCAATTTCTTTCTTTATTTCTTCCTTGACCCATTGGTGATTCAATTGGGAATTATTCAGTTTTCATGAGATTGTAGGCTTTCTGTAATTTTTGTTGTTGTTGAAATCTAACTTTAAGCCATGGTGGTCTGATAAGATACAAGAGGTTATTTCAATTTTTTTGTATCTGTTGTGATTTGCTTTGTGGTTGATTTTGAAGAAGGTTCCATGGGGTGCTGAAAAGAAGGTACATTCTTTTGTGTTAGGGTAGAATATTCTGTAGATATTTATTAAGTCTATTTGAGTCATAATGTCTGTTATTTCCCTTATTTCTCTGTTAAGTTTCTGTCTAGCAGACATGTCCATTGGTGATAGTGGGGTGTTGGAGTCTCCCACTTCTAGTGTATGGGGTTTGATGTGCAATTTAAGCTTTAGTGATGTTTTTTAACGAATGTTGGTGCCCTTATATTTGGGGTACAAATATTCAGAATTGAGACTTCATCTTGTCTGATTTTCCCTGTGATAAATATGTAATGTCCTTCCCAACCTCTTTTGATTGATTTTAGTTTGAAGTCTATTTTATTAGATATTAGGATAGCTACACCAGCTTGCTTCTTTTTTTATTGTTTTTTTTAATTTTGCAATGCAATTAAGTTCTACATACAGGCACAGATTCCCTTGTTCTCCCCCCTCCCGCCCCCCTCACCTTCCCCCCAGCCCACCCCCCATTCCAATCTCCTCCAGGGCAAAGCCTTCCTCACAGACTGAGATCAACCTGGTGGACTCAGTCCAGGTAGGTCCAGTCCCCTCCTCCCAGGCCGAGCCAAGGGACCCTGCATAGGCCCCAGGTTTCAAACAGCCGACTCATGCAATGAGCACAGGACCCGGTGCCACTGCCTGGATGTCTCCCAAACAGATCAGGCCAATCAACTGTCTCACCCACTCAGAGGGCCTGATCCAGTTGGTGACCTCTCAGCCATTGGTTCATATTTCATGTGTTTCCGTTTGTTTGGCTATTTGTCTCTGTGCTTTATCCGACCTTGGTCTCAACAATTCTCTCTCATATAAACCCTCCTCATTCTCACTAATTGGACTCCCAGAGATCCACCTGGGGCCTAGTCATGGATCTCTGCATCCAGATCCCTCAGTAGTTGGATGAGGTTTCTAGCACGACAATTAGGGTGTTTGGCCATCCCATCACCAGAGTAGGTCAATTCGGACTGTCTCTCGACCATTGCTAGCAGTCTGTTGTGGGGGTATCTTTGTGGATTTCTGTGGGCCTCTCTAGTACTTTGTTTCTTCCTATTCTCATGTGGTCTTCATTTACCATGGTCTCCTATTCCTTGTTCTCCCTCTCTGTTGTTGATCCAGCTGGGATCTCCCACTCCCCCAAGCTCTCTTTCCCTCGACCCTCGCCCTTCACTACCCCCACTCATGTCCAGGCTGTTCATGTAGATCTCATTCCATTTCTCTGTCATTGGGCGATCCCTGTGTCTTTCTTGGGGTCCTGTTTTCCAGGTAGCCTGCCTGGTGATGTGAGTAGCAGTCCAGTCATCCTTGTTCCACATCTAGTATCCTGTTATGAGTGAGTACATACCATGTTTGTCTTTCTGAGTCTGGGATACCTCACTCAGGATGATTTTTTCTAGGTCCATCCGTTTGTCTGCAAACCTCATGATGTCATTGTTTTTCTCTGCTGAGTAGTATTCCATTGTGTATATGTACCACATTTTGTTTATCCATTCTTCAGTGGAAGGGCATCTAGGTTGTTTCCATGTTCTGGCTATTACAAACAATCCAGCTTGCTTCTTAAATGCATTTGATTGGAAGGTCTTTTCCCAGCCTTTTATTTTGAGGTGGTGTCTGTCTGTCTTTGAAGTTGAGGTGTGTTTCTTGTATGCAGCAAGTGGATGGATCCTGTTTTTGTATCCATTCTGTTAGCCTGTGTCTTTTTGTAGGTGAATTGAGACCATTGATATTGATGGATATTAATGACCAGTTATTGTTAATTCCTGTTATTTTTTCATGGTAGTGTTGTATGTTTCCCTTCTTTGCCATTTGTTGGTATGGGACTATCTATTGCCTGTGTTCATGGGTTATCTAACTTCCTTAGGTTGGATTTTTCCTTCAAGTGCTTTCTGTAGAGCTAGATTTGTGGAGAGATATTGTTTAAATCTGGTTTTATCATGAAATATTTTGTTTACTCCGTCTATGTTGATTGAAAGTTTTGCTGGGTATAATAATCTGGGTTGGCATCCATGGACTCTTAGTGTCTGTATAACGTCTGTCTAGGCCCTTCTGGCTTTTAGAGTCTCCATTGAGAAGTCAGGTGTTATTCTTATGGGTCTGCTTTTATATGTTACTTGGCCTTTTTCCTTTGCAGCTCTTAATATTTTTCTTTATTCTGTATGTTTAGTAGTTTGATTATTATGTGGCAAAGGGACTTTTTTTGGATCCAGTCTATTTGGTGTTCTGTAACCTTCTTGTTTCTTTATAGGCATTTCCTTCTTTAGTTTGGGAAAGTTTTCTTCTATGATATTGTTGAATATATTTTCTGTGCCTTTGAGTTGGTATTCTTCTTCTTCTATCCCTTTTATTCTTAGGTTTGGTCTTTTTGTGGTGTCCCAAATTTCCTGGACATTTTGACTCACGATTTTATTGGCTTTAGTGTTTGCTTTGACAGGTGAATCTATTTTTTCTATTGAATCTTCCATGCCAGATATCTGCTCTTCCATCTCTTGCATTCTGTTGGTTATGCTTGCATCTGTAGTTCTTGTACATTTACTCAGATTTTCCACTTCCAGCATTCCCTCAGTTTGTGTATTCTTTATTGTCACAATTTCAGTTTTCAAATCTTGGACTGTTTCTCACACTTGTTTAAATGCATTCTCTTGGCTTTCTTTAAGGGATTTACTGATTTCTTCCAATTTTTTGTTTGACTTTTCCTCGAGTTCTTTAAGGAATTTTTCATTTCCTCTTTAAAGACCTCTGTCATCTTCTTAAGGTCATTTTTAATGTCAATTTCGTCTGTTTCTTCTGTGTTGGGATGTTCAGGTCTTGCTGATATAGGTTTTGATGGAGCCATATTGGTTTTTATGTTGTTGACTGTATTTTTGCACTGGTGCTATCCATATCTTTCTCCACTTGGTGCAAGTGCTGTCTGTGTCTGAGAGAGCCTCTCTTGGTCTGATTGATACTCTTGATCCAGTGGGAGCTCTTGGTCTAGTTGATGCTGATGGACTTTTTGTCTTAGGGAGCAGCTCTTATACCAACTGGCACTAGTGAGCTTTGTCTCAGGGAGTAGCTGCAGTGTTAGTGTGTGGTAGATGGTGGTAGTCTGACCTGTCTTCAGGAGTTCTGCCTGCCTACTGGCCTCTTAGTCCAGTTGGGTGCTGGCAGGTTCTGTTTCAGGGAACAGCTGCAGTCTGGAAGGGTGGGTGGGATTTTTGGGGAGGTGAGGCTTAGGTTACAGGGTCTGATGGGGGATGGGGGTAGTCTGACCTGTGTGCTGGATGTCTGCCTGCCAACTGGTCTGAAACTAGAACTGTAATGGGTGGTGGTGTAGGGGCACAGGGTTGTGCCCCTGGGCACAAAGCCTAGGGACTAAGAAGTTCGGGTATGAGGATAAAGACTCACCTCTTAGTCCAATCGGGTGCTGGCAGGCTCTGTCTCAGGGAACAGTTGCAGTCTCAGAGCACTTTCTGGAAGTTTTAACTGGAATGAATTTCAAACAAACAACAATGTCTTGTGAAGCCAGTCTTGTTTGGATCAACATACTTAAGACTGTTCCAGACTTGGTGTAGCCTTCTATTCTTGATTATAGCTTCTGTTTATTAATCTGAATACCTTAAAGGCATGAATAGAATCATAAAAATAGAGTTCCACTTTTGGTATTCTCAAATGCTAGAGAATACATCAGATTTCTTTATATAGTAGCCATTTCCTCATTTGTAAAGTGGTGTATAATGCCATATTCTACCTATCTACTTGTGTTCACTGAGGTCAAATGAAATCACATGCTTTAAAAAGGTACAGTTTAACATGAACCCTGTATATCTCTGTAAGTCCTGGTTGTCTTTGCATTACCAAAAGTTTACCTATCTCCCAATTCCATTTCTGTGGCTAGATATATTTGCAAGTAAGTAGGTCAAGACAACCACAGCATGACTGCTGCTTAAATGTTCACTCTTTGGAAAATGGCACAGGCTTGGCTTGTTTTCTATTTAAACAAATATTTCTTTCTTGTGCAAAATGTGCCAAGTTATTGGCCTTGGTTTCCTTAGTATTGGCACAAAGGAACTGACCATGTACCAAGCAACTGTAAAAACCTCTCACAGTGCCCCATGGCTTGTGGTCACATAAGCAAGCACTACCCTCTCAGTATTTACCTTGTTGGTTTTGTTGTGGGAAGAAAACTATTTCACTTTGAACATTAAACTCTATTATGTACTTTTAACACTTTCCCAGGCAAGAGATTGTAATGAGTTTTATCTGCCAGTGGCCATGTCAGAGTAGCAGCAAGTAGTAGTTGAAGTGTCAGCCCACCAGGATGCAAATCCCTGATGCATGAATCTTGGCTAGGAAAGACCCCAAGACCACAGATGCCAGAATGTCTTTTGCTTCTGCTGTGCCTTTACATGTTTGCTGCTGCCATCTTTCTCTGGTATCTGGCATGGTGTTAATGGGTGTGGATAGATCCCTAATGCCTGTAATGTAGTGTGTTTATCTCATGGAAACATCTCATTCCACTGGGCTTTTACTTGTGGCTTATTATTAAGATGACTTCTTCCTAAGTAGTACTGTCTAATTGATAATAATAATGTTAATTTAAACAGAGTTTTGATGATAAAAATAAAACAAGGTAGTGTCACACTGCTACAACATATGAGTTTCTATTAATGAGCCATATAGACTGTGGCTTAGGTTAATGATTAATTAAAACAACTGAGTCCCAGTACCCCAACCAGCTTAAATTCTTTTAACCTTAATGTTGGGTGACGTGTTCACAGGTTTCAGAGAGCACAATAGCTGAAACAAAGCTTTGAAAATAACTTAATGTTATACTAAGATGTTTTTGTCAAATAGCTTTTAGATAAAAAACCCAAGAAGATAATCTAAAGTTTTAGAAAGGCACATAGTTTAATGACGAACTCATTAAGGTCAGGGAAAAAGAACAAAGCAGCCCAATTATTATTAGCAGATGTGCCTTTTATGCTAGAATTTGTTGATGACCAAAGGTGATTATTAATTTCTTATGCCCATTTCTGCCCTCAATCTTCTGGTATAAGAAACTATTGATGAATAGGTATGCACCCTAAATATTTAAAGTAGAGCTGACTGATTTTTTTCATATATAAAAGTTTAGGTTTGTGATTCCTTTAAGATGCCTTATAAGATTACCTTTCAAGATAAGTAATGAAGTAATTGGCCCTTTCTTTGCAACTGCAAAACATAGCCTGTCAGTAAAAGACCTGACTAAGAATAGCTTGCTTGCCTACATGGTTAATTATAACAAGTTGCTTGGGTATGCATGTAAATGGTTCTTGGGATAATTTTTCATCTGGAATACATGAAATGTTTAATCATGACAGGTGGTGGTAGTGCACACCTTTAATCCCAACACTGGGGAGGGAGAGCCAGGGGGATCTCAGTGAGTTCGAGGCCAGCCTGGTCTACAGAGCAAGATCCAGGACAGCCACTAAAACTACACAGAGAAACCCTGTCTTGAAAAAAAAAAGTTTAATCATGTAAAGGATATGGAAAACATGCTGTTTTTTAACTTGTAATCATTCACTAAAAACAGAATGTAATCCCATTGTAATTTTTATATTGCCTGAAAATTTTTGCTGGGATATATAAGCTGTAAGAAAAAGAATAGAGTTAGAGAGAGTTATAACAGGATAGAGGGAAAACATCAAGAATGAGAGAGTTAGAAGGAAAACATCAAAAATGAGAGAATTAGGAGAATATCAAGACAGAAGGAGAAGGAAAACAAGAGAGACAGAGGAAACATTTCTGGATAGAGATAAGAAATAAGAATATAGAACACAGAATAAGTAATTCAGAAGAATAAAGAAGGAAACCATGAAGAGAGATCGTGCGTGTCTTTTTTCCTTACTCCCTCAGATTAATAAGTCTAGTACACACAGACTCTTTGCTGATGGGGGCTGGCCCCCCAGGCAGTGATATTTGTCTTTTCTATCTTCTTTGATGCTGGAAAAAAACTTCCCTTAAGGCACTCAACCATAAACCTTTTCTGAGCTTTTATTAGTTGTTATCTTTGTGTTGTGAATCATAAACATATATTCAGTCTTGCAAAAGTTATAGATTTCATATCTATTTGCCTATAGAATGGATGCCTTGGATATACTACAGTTAACTTTATGACTACCTTTCTATGATTAATTTGTAGATCCTGTATTCCTACTGTAATCTTGTCTTCCTATTTTGCCTAGCTTTGTTAATAGAACCAACATCTACAAATCCTTTCCAATTAGAATATTTGCATCACATTTATCACAAATATTATAAAATTTCTTGAATAATACATTTTTTTACTTTCAAAAACACATAAATTTCATTACTATTTTGAAAATTCCTACTGGCTTTTCCTCTAATTGTTCAAAAAATGTACCATATTATCCATAACTGGACACTGCTTATCTCACTAGCACCATTTTGTATCCATCCTAACACCGTCACCATCTTAAACATTAGAAGTTAAAACAAATTACATGCTAGCATCTAAACAAGGAAAGCTATTTTTCTCTACCTTGTCATTTATGATGTACTACCTAGATTCTGGTTAAAAGCACATTTTCTTGGGGAAAGTTTTCATAATTATCTCTCAACTGAAGGGATTGCCTGAGCTGCATAGTCTTCTCTTCATGGCCATGCTTCCCCCCTTGGTTGAACTTCAGGCTTCCCCTTCCCACTGTTATATGTTCTTAATGACATGATGTTTTCAATCTTGTAATATTTTTCTATTTTCTCTTCTCTCTGTCATATAGTTAGTGGGACAAGTCATTCAAGAAGGAGACTTGGAGAAAAGTTTGAGATAAACAGATAAACATGCTTGGACCTGAAATGAGAAGTGTGATGACATTTTATTTGTGTTCTAACAAATAAAACTTATATGGGGATCAGAGAACAGAACAGACACTAGAGGCCAGACAGTAGTGGCACATATGCCTTTACTCCTATCATTCAGGAGGAATAGATCTGTCTGGATCTCTGTGAGTTCAATGCCACACTAGGAACAGAGTCAGGCAGTGGTGGCACATGCCTTTAATCCCAGCACTTGAGATCTCATGTCTTTGCTTGGGAAGGATACATGGCTTTAATTTCAGGAAGTGATGGCAGGCAGCACAAAGGTATTTAAGGTGTGAGAACCTGGAACTAGAGGCTTTTAAGCTGTTCAACTGAGACCCTCAGGGGTGAGGACTCAGAGGCTTTCAGTCTGAGAACTTGTGGAAACAGGAGTTGCTGAGGAGTTGTAGAACTGAGGTTGGTTGTGACCTGTTCTGCTTCTCTGATCTTTTAGCTTTCACCCCAATATCTGGATCCAGAATTTTTATTAATAAGACCATTTAGCCATTTGTGTTACAGGGAAATTCAGCTCTGCTTCCAGAGACAGCATGTCAGTGAGTTAAACAACACATTACAGTTAACCAATAGAATTACATTACAGGATTGTATGGTTTCTCTATCTCTTAATGAGGCATTGCACTCTTTCATGAAAGGATATTTATCTTATCTGCCTTTATATCCTCATCAGCTAACACAGTTCACAGAAAATGATATGACGAGAATAAATACTCACAGGATTATAAGTTTCTTTGGAGAATTGATGAGTTATACCTCAGATGCATACAATGGATTTTTAAACAATACAAGTGTCATTGGTACACAGTATGTTTATATTTTAGTTAACATGTACTCATTCAACAATAAGAAATGTGTAGAATCAACTTTTACAGTTATGTAGCAAAGAAAGGTATCCAATAACTAAGTAAAATAATCTGAACTGTTAAGAAGTACAGGAAATTATGAGATTAGTAGCAACATGGTCTAAACTAATCTGAAGATTACCGGCTTAACATAACCCATATTCAAACTGAGGATTAATAATAACAAATGGGTGGGTAAAGGATAGAAGAGAACACTGGTTGAAGAAGATGCTATAATCTGAGCTGGCAAAGGTTTACATGGTGAAAAGATGAGAAAACTGGAAAATGTAAAAAAATGGAGAGGCAATTTATAGTGAAACAACTGAACATCAGCCAATAGCACAATAGAATTTGTTTGGTTAAAATATGTATCTACTGGAAAATATTTGAGTTAATTACCAACATAGATATGTTCTGTGCTAATTATCAACATAAATATGTTTTGTGTTGATGATAAATAAGAAAGAAGAGAGTCTGGAGGCAGGGTAATTGGTGATAATTATTTTTATTCATTTGTTTCTATTTTCATAAGTATATTTATGTATGATTAGTGGTTTGCTCTAATTTGGTGGCAAAAAAAGGGGAAAGGAAGTTTCATAATTTAGCCTTCTGAGTTTAAAGTCAGCTAGAATTGTTGAGACAAGGCTTGGAAAAAGCACAGGGACAAATAGCCAAATGAATGGAAACACATGAACTATGAACTAATAGCTGAGGAGCCCCCAACTGGATCAGGCCCTATGGATAAGTGAGACAGTTGATTGGCTTGATCTGTTTGGGAGGCCCCCAGGCAGTGGGACTGGGTGCTGTGCTCATTGCATGAGTTGGCTGTTTGAAACCTGGGGCTTATGCAGGGACACTTGGCTCAGCCTGGGAGGAGGGGACTGGACATGCTTGGACTGAATCTACCAGGTTGAAATGAATCCCCATGGGAGTCTTTCCCCTGGAGGAGATGGGAATAGGGGCTGGGATGGGGGAAATGTGGGGGGGGGGCAGGACAGGGGAATCCATGGCTGATATGTAAAATTAAATATATTTATATATATATATATGTTTTATATATATATATTTTATATATATTTATATTTTATATATATATATTTATATTTTATATATATATAAAAAAAACACCACAGTCTCAAATAGAGATTCTTTTCAGGTGTAACTGAAGAAGATTTTGACTTGTTAAATAAAAGAGGTGAAGAGTAAGGAAATTAAAAATATCTTGAATTGCCTTGCATAATATTTGAGATGGAAAAATTAAGAGCACTTCTCTGCCAAGACAGAGAAATGATCAAGAGTTAAATCAGTTAGCCATTTTTGATATCTGGCATGGTTTGCTCTATATATAGAAGTCAAAATACACATTACAGCAGTAGGATCTGATGGATATTTCTACCAACTTTAGATTATTTACTCATTGAGCTAATAAGTATCTATTGAAACCTTATGGCTGTGTCTCAGAACCTGGGCTAAGCAGTAAGGATTAGACAACTGAAAAGGAGATGAATGAATTATTGAGAAGATGACTACAAATGAGATTCACTCCATGCCATTGCAGAAAATAATTTCACCAAATGAATAATCTGTTAAAATTATATACTAATGGTTCTCTTTCTGAATAATTTTAATTTTCGGAATTTCTGGTATTGTATGGACTATACATATTTATCATTTTATAAGATTGTAATGCTTCTAGGCAAAATATATGTTACCAATATTTTTGATGCTCAATTGCCAATCTTTCTAATACTAAAAAAATTCTAAGAAACCAGCTAAATTTTTAGAATGAAATAAAAATTAGGAACTGTCATCATGCAGGTTTATTTAACCATTACCAGTGATGACTATTTTAACATGCAATTCTTTTTGGAGTTGTCAAATACAATATGAAGAGTGTTTGTTATAGGGCAGGTAAAATGGTGAGTATATAGTAAAGTTGAAATGCTCAACACAGATTTTTTTAAAAAGAACATAGAATATTTCGATAGCTCTGTACTATTTGATTTATAGAAACTTCCTAAAGTGACCTCAACTAAAGTCCTAAATTTCACCTCAAAGTTGAAATAGCAGATATACTCATGAATGCTTTCATTGAGATATTGGTTTTACTTGTGATATTTGAATAATGGTAAAAAGGTGTTTTTATCATTATTCTTTGAGATAATTATTATAAACTGTGAATTATGCTGAAATAAAAACATTTATTTTTAAGTGTAAGTTGTTATGAATTACTTACTCATTTGCCAGTCAATTCTTATTTTCTCCCCAGGAGGAAAATTAATTTTACTAAGCCACATAAGTTTGCTAGTAATCACCTTGGACTATAAACTGTATAATCACCTTATATTTTCTAAAACCCAAGAAATTTCTCTTCTTGGACCATTCCCATATGAATTTGCACAAAGACAGGGCAACATGGTTTATGTGAGGAAATAAAGCCCTTAGGTGCCATGACTTTTGTTTGTTGTTTTTCTTCAGCAGTCAGAAATACAAAATCCCTTTGGTAGTACAGGGATATTCCATATTGTGCCAAAGCACAAATTATTTCCCTTTAAACATAAGAATCTTCTTTTAAAACTTGATGATATTGTTTTGGTTTAATATAATTACAATATTGCTTGCTTTCTTTTCTTCCCTCCAAACCTTACAATGTACCTGTCTTCATAAGCTTTTGTATGTATTTTTTTAAGGCTGACTATTTCATATTGGATAACTAGTTGGTGTGTTCTTCCTTGGGGAAGATTATTTCTCTCACTCTCAGCATACCTTCGTTACTTGTAGTTCTTTGTGTATGGTTTAGGCCTTGTGGGTTTCCCCCCATCTACTTTGGCATGTCTATTGGTGTCATCCTTGTTCAGCTAATATATGGGCAGTCATATTGATGAGACGTTATAGGCTTATCTACTGATATTACATGAGATGTTATCTTAAAGCAAACTCCTGATTCTCTGGCTCTTAAATCTTTCTGCCCCATCTACAATGAGATCCAACACTCTTCATTTTTATTGGTTGTGGTTTTCTATAGTAGTCTTCTGCTGCAAAGACAACTTTTCTTGATAAGAGGTAAGGACTACACCTATCTATGGGGATACAGCTCATCCATTAAATGCTAGGCTTACAACCAAAACCATCTTTTTATAAAAGTCCTTATTTGTGGGTTTGTGTCTGTGTGAGTATGTGCCACATATGTGTGGGTATACATGTAGTTGAGTTAGATCTCAGGAGCTGAAGTTATAGTTGCTGGTGAGCCACTTGATGAGAGTGCTGGGAAACAAACATGAGTCCCTGGAAGAGCATCACCAAATACTCTTCACCACTGAGCAATCTCTCTAATCCCCAAAACACAGGCATCTTAGTTGAAAAAAATCTAAGTACATATTTGACTTTGAAATTTGCATTAATATGTGAACATGCTACAAACCCAAATAATTAAAAAAGGTAATCAGTTCTGTTTCTGTATTCCATCCAGTTCCTATCCCTTGCAATCCTACTTGTAAATTCTTTCTATACCACCTTTTTCTGGATAACACAGTCATAGACTGAGGAACACAATCCATGTATTTTCTAATTTATAATTTCTCACTTGAGAAATACATTTCATATGGTGTGTGTTCATATATAATTTTATATAATTAACAACTATAAGCTTTTAGTGAATATATAATATTCTATTACATGGATATGTAATATAAACCCCTCCTCCTTCTATGTTGTGTTGTCAGCTTTCTGTTGCTATAAAAATATCTGTGGCTGAGCATTTTATAAAGAAAGGAGGTGTATTTATCTCACAGCTCTGAGGTTTTGGCTGCATCATGAGAAGATAAATTGGCCAGGCAGTGGTGGTACATGCCTTTAATCCCAGCACTTGGGAGGCAGAGGCAGGTGGATCTTTGTGAGTTCGAGGCCAGCCTGGTCTCCAGAGTGAGTTCCAGGAAAGGCACAAAGCTACACAGAGAAACCCTGTCTCAAAAAACAAAACAAACAAACAAACAAAAAACAAAAAAGAAGATAAATGGTCCTACAGTGAATGTGAATGCAAGGGAGAAATCACGTACTATGGAGGAAGCACACATGATTTGCAACAAATTCCACTCACAAGAGCTAATGTACCTACTCTATGCCACAAGATTAAGCTCTTCCAGAGGAAGATACAATCTTTTCCCATTATAACTTCAAACATAAAAAAAAATGTTTAAATCAGTTGACTATAAATGCAGAGGTCTATTTATGTGTTCAATACTCTTGATTGGTGTATCTACTTTTACATCAGTACCATGCTGTTTCAATTATTAGTACTTCACAATTGTAGGACTAAGTTTCTCAGATCGCACCAAGCCCCCACAGTCCTGTGTCCTGCTTATAAAATAATCACTCAGAGCCTTAAAATTATTTATAACTGCTCAGCCATTGGCTAAAGCTTATTACTGATTAGTTCTTATGCTTAAATTAACCCATAATTCTTATCTATGTTTAGCCATGTGGCTTGGTACCTTTTCTCAGTTCTGCCTTGTTATATTGCTTCCTCTTTGTCTGACTGGTGACTCCTGACTCAGCCTTCCTCTTCCCAGAATTCTCCTCATCTGCTTATCCCATCTATAATTTCTGCCTGGCTACTGGCCAATCAGCATTTTATTTATCAACCAATCAGAGCAACACATATTCACATTGTTGCTGGAGAGTTTTCTCTCCAGGTACCGGAACCACTGGGCACCATTTGTTGCTGGAGAGTTTTCTCTCCGCCCAGAATTCCCTTAGCCCACTTATAAAATAAACATACAGATACTTATATTATTTAAACTGCTTGGCCATTAGCTCAGACCTATCATTGTCTAGCTCTTACTCTTATATTTAGCCCATTTCTATTAATGTATACTTTGCCACGTGGCTTGTAGCTTATTGGTACCTTATATCTTCCTTGTCTTGGCGGCAGCTGCAGTCTCTTTCTCTGCCTTCCTGTTCCCTCAATTCTCCTCTCTGTTAGTCCTGCCTATACTTTCTGTCTGGCTACTGGCCAATCAGTGTTTTATTTATACAGAGTGATATCCACAGCACACATCATACAAAATGACATTCCACAGCACTTCTCCTTTTCTTTCTAATCAAAAAGGAAGATTTTAACTTTAACATAATAAAATTACATATAATAGAACAGTTATCAATCAAGAATTAGTTACAATATCTAGTCAATTTGTATTTGGCAAAATTAAAGAAAATATTCTGTCTAGCCTATATTTGTGAGTCTGAAGTTTAATATCTAATTTATGTTTTACCATAACTAAGGAAAATTATAATTGTAACTATCTAGTCTTCAACTACATCAAAGACCTGAGAAGGGTATAATATTACCTAAGTAAATAGGACATGCTTTGTAAGCAACTTTCAAAATCTAGAATGACAGAGACAGCTGGCTGCCTGGACAGTCACCCAAAATTCCTCTGCAACTTTGGGGCATCCATTCTTCAGCCTATAGGCCTAGAGTCTTTCAGTCGCTTCTTTCTGTGTCCTGTAGAATGTCTGGCAGTCTCCTCTGTGAACAGGAACCTGAAGGGCCATTTCACTTTGCAAAGATCAGTGGTCACCTTCCTATGGGTCCTACATGTCCAGTTTATGTAGCATATTATCATCAGTCCAGGCAACAGCACTTTCTTGCCCAAGCAGCTATTTTTGCCAAGAAGAAGAAAAACTCCATATGGAGTGTCTTTGAAGCCCATCTTTCTCTTTGAAGTAAATCAGTGCTTCTTGGGGCAGATGTATCTCACTGTCCAGAAAGTCTAAGTTTCTAAAACATTTTAAATGACATATTCTGTAGGTCTTTGAAGTGTTTGAAGATTACCTACCTAGTAGGATTATATCTATGTATACCTAGAAAACTTAACATGACTATAATTTTGACTATCATAGAAGACTAATTATTAATCTATATTTCTTAATTATCCATTATGATTTAAATGAATTACATAAACATAATACCTTTGAGTAGAAATACATATATAATATAACAAAATCAACTCTAAATTTGTATCAATAAACTAAAATCCATAGCAATGTAAAATATTTTTAAACTAATTGTTGCTCTTTAAAAGTATGTTTATTAATCTACTCTTTCATCCTATCTATACTTTTGTTCTTTAGAAAGAGATTGCATTTATAATCAACCTGCTTTTAATAATAATAAACATTCATAAACAATATTTTGGGAATTTGGGCATAGCTTCTCATACTACTTCCTGCTGGATGAGGGTGCTGGCAGTCTAATGGGGATCCTGAGAAAATAAAGAATTATGATCAAGTCATGACTGGAGCAGTCTGTGGCACTTTATTCTCTGAGCCAGTTGTCTTGAAGCTGTTTTTGGATCTGTTATTATGTGTTTAGAAGCCCTTTAAAAAAAACAAAAAAAAAAAACTCTTTTAGGCCCCACAAGGTAAGCCAAAATGTAGGACAAAGTTTCTCAGGTCCCACAAAGCCCCTGCAGTCTCATGGCCTGCTTACAAAATAATCACTCAGAGCCTTAATATTATTTATAACTATAACTGCTCAGCCATTATCTCAGGCTTATTACTGACTAGCTATTACACTTAAATTAACCCGTAATTCTTACCTATGTTTAGCCACATGGCTTGGTACCTTTTCTCAGTTCTGCCTTGTTATCTTGCTTCCTCTGTCTCTGACTGGTGACTCCTGACTCAGCCTTCCTCTTCCCAGAATTCTCCTCATCTGCTTATCCCACCTATACTTCCTGCCTGGCTACTGGCCAATCAGCATTTTATTTATCAACCAAGTAGAGCAACACACATTCACAGCATAAAGAATGACATTCCACAACACACAATGTTGTTGAAGCTCAGTATGATAGTTCTAATTTTGTTCTTTATGCTAAAGACTGACTAATTAGAGTGCTTTAATACTCCAAAATTAAATTTTAGGATTGTAAAACGACTTTTGAAATGTGGAGGGCCCCCACAATGCACTTACTCTCAGTACCACAAACACAATCATTATTGAGATAGCACCTGGATCCCAGGCACTTTCCATTTCTGCTGATAGTCCCACGAAGCACCCCATTCAGTGGCTGTGGTTGTAATCTGGAGAAGGCAGGGCTCTCAGTTCCTGGGCTGCTGCAGCATTTCACTCCCACACACCAAAAACACCTGGCCCCATTCAGGGCTGGGTTGCAATCAGGAGAAGGTGGGGCTATTGAGTCCCAGGCTGCTATAGCCTTTCACTCATGTTCACAGCCATCTCAAGCACTCCCAGGAGAGTGCACTTTTACCCTCCCTTTAACTAACAATGGGTAACTTTCCTGCTACTGCAAAGGAACCTCAGATATTGGCATTTAAACCTCTTTAATGGACCAGAGATATTCACGTCAAGCACACACACCCGGTTAGTTTTTGTTCTGAAGCTTCTGCCATAGCACCATGGATATCCCCCAAGAACATCTGGGATTCTTCTTTATTGATGTGTATTTTTTTTCTAGCCAGAAAAAGGGAGGTTCTGGAAGGAAAATCCCCACATGCTTCATTTATACCCATATTGCTGGGCATTACAGCCTGTATAAAATCAGGTACTATGGATGATGTTCTTAAAGCTTTTAAGACCACTTATAATACACAAAAATGAATTTCCTTGTGCTTGACTTACCAACTCCATACATAGAGCCAGATTTGGAGGATGAGGACAACCCACCAAAGAAGTCTCCTATATAATCTCCTTCTGCTTCATCTCCTGCTGAGGGAACTCGCTATCCTTGGGTAGAACTACCCTCATCCTCATGCCCTGAAGAGCCTCACTGTGATTCCCTTAAGGCAAAACTGTAGCTGGAGAGTTCCTGGTCCTGCCTGGCCCACTGTCAGGACAAATTTCTCTCACCCGCCAGTCCTACAGCTGTTCAGACCCAACCAAGTAAACACACAGAGACTTATATTACTTATAAACTGTATGGCCATGGCAGGCTCCTTGCTAACTGTTCTTATATCTTAAATCAACCCATTTCTATTAATCTATAAGTTGCCACATGGCTCATAGCTTATCAGTATACAAAATGACATTCCACAGCACACAATGTTATTAAAGCTCAGTATGATGGTTCTGCTTCACATCGTGGTGGCTGGCAGCATCTCTGTCTGAGCCATCCTCCTCCTAGAATTCTCATCTCTCCTTGTCACTTCTACAATTCCTGCCTGGCTACTGGCCAATAAATGTTTTATTTATTAACTAATCAGAGCAACACATTTAACATACAGAACATCCCACAGCACTTCCCCTTTTCTTTTTTTTTCAAAAAGAGAGGTTTTAACTTTCACATAGTAAAATTACATATAACAAAACAATTATCAAGCAAGAATTACAGTTATAATATCTAGTTTATTTATAATGTCTAGTCTATTTGTATTTGGCAAAATTAAAAAAGATATCATATCTATCCTATATTTGTGAGTCTAAGGTTTCATATCTAACTTATCTTTTATCATAATTAGGGAAAATTATAGCTATCTAGTCTTCAACTACATCAAAGACCTCAGAAGGATATAATATTACCTAAGAAATGGGAGAAGGATGCAAGCAACTGTTGGGAGTCTTACAAGAGTAGAAAAAGACAGCTGGCAGCCTGTACAGTTATCCAAAGTTCCTTTGTAAAGTTGGGGCATCTCTCTTTAGCCCACAGGTCTAGAGTCTCTCATTCACTTCTCTCTGTGTCCTATAGAATGTCTGGCAGTTTCCTCGGCAAAGCAGGAACCTGAAAGACCATTTTTCCAAGCAAATTTCAGTGGTCACCTTCCTATGGTTACTTAATGTCCAGTCGATACATTTTTTCAAGCAGTCCAGGCAAGAACAGTTTCTTGCCCAAATGGCTAGTTTTGTCAAGAAGAAGATGAACTCCACATAGAGTGTCTTTGATGCCCATCCTTCTCTCTGAATTACATTGGTGCTGCCAGGAGCAGACATGTCTCATTGTCCAGAAAATCTTAATTTTTAAAACATTTTAAATGCCATATTCTGTAGATCTTTGAAGTATTTATGATTACCTACCTAATTGAATTATAGCTATGTGTACCTAGATAACTTAACTAACATAGCTACAAGTGTGATTATCATAGATGACTAATTATTAATCTATTTTTAATTATCTATTACAATTTTAAATGAGCTGTGCAAACATAATACCTTAAACAATAGTAGAAATATACATACAGTATAACACCTATCATATCTATATCATATCCCCTTTTCTTCTTTAGAAAGGGATCACATTTATAATCAACCTGATTTAAATAAAAATATTGGTTTTTCTCTGTTCCACACCAGAGGAATCTTCTGATTTGGGACACAAGAATCTCTTAACCTTTTCTTTTAGTAATATGCTTGAGTTTAGAGAAGGAGTGAGCCAATTCCATCTCCAAAGCCAGCTTGGTATATTTAGGAATTTGGGTGTAGCTTCTCTTACTACTTACTGCTGGAGGGGGGCACTGTATCTTATGGAGACACAAAGAAATATTTAGGATTATGGAGTAGTCCATGAGGGTATTGTCTGAGCCAGTTGCCTTGAAACCATTCTGGATGTTGGATCATCTGGGCCATGGTGTCATCAGAGAACTTTCAGGGGGTATTGGCTGGTCAAACCTGATGTATCTTAACCTGGAACAAATCCATAGCCTCTGGCTTTCTGTGGAAACTAAAGCAGAGCCTTCTTTCCAAAGCAACATATCCTTACATCCAAATTTTGAAGTCAAGGTACCTTTAAAATGTACATATGGGCTTAAGTCAACAGCTTTTACAATCAAATGTTTTTCTTCAGTTATGAATATCAAAGTCTTGTTTCATCCGAATCTGTCTTATTGTGAATCTATTGTTTTAAACTGCAGCATTTGTAAGACTGAAACAGCACTGTGGCTGCTGGCTCCACCCCCATCAGCTTCCCAACATGGCAGTGGTACAGTTAACTGCCAGTTCTGGGAGCCATCAACTCTTAGAACCAGTGGGTCTATGCTTTTATCCAAGCAGCGTGTAGCCCAGAAACTTTTTTTTTTATGTATCCACGAAGGCTAAATTCATCATGCAGCATAATGTGCCCCTTGCAGATGCCTCATTCCCGCCATACTGCAGGTCAAACACACTCACCAGGAACCTGCCATATAGTAACTCAAGCCTACAGGCTGCCACTAACTTGAGAGAGACAACTAGGAATCTTTTTTTTTAACACTTTATCAGGATTTAAGTGGAAATTCCTGCCTCATGTTCTGGCGCCATTTGTAGCTGGAGAGTTCCTAGTCTTGCCTGGCCCACTGTATGGACAAATCTCTCTTGCCTGCCAGTCCCATAGCTGCTCAGACCCAACCAAGTAAACACACAGAGACTTGTATTATTTATAAACTGTATGGATGTGGCAGGCTTCTTGCTAACTGTTCTTATATCTTAAATCAACCCATTTCTATTAATCTATAAGTTGCCATGGGGCTTGTAGCTTATCAGTATCTTAACATCTGCTTCTCATCGTGGCGGCTGGCAGCATCTGTGTCTGAGCTGTCCTCCTCCTAGAATTCTCCTCTTTCCTTGTCCCGCCTATACTTCCTGGTGGCTACTGGCCAATCAGTGTTTTATTTATTAAGCAATCAGAGCAACACATTTAACATACAGAACATCCCATAGCAACTCAAAACCACCCTCAGTAATTAAAGCCTGTCCTACCCTGGTACCTTAGCCCCTTATGTAAGACCCCTAAATTAAATATCACTCTACTAATCCTTTTGCCTTTCCAGTTAATGTAGGCCCTAATGCAGTCAACCAGCCCTAGGTGCCCACCCCTCTTATGGATCTGTCTTTTGTTTGTAATGCCCCTAATGAATCAGGTCCTAACATGTCATTTTTGACAGGTGCTTCGACAATGGACAATGCATTTACAAACCTATTAGAATTGATACCATTTAATGACAGCAGTACTTGACACTGTTGCCTTTCTTAACTGGCAAGTGGCCTGTAAAGAACAAGCTGAAGCACACACATGCCTGAATATTCAGTATAATGGAGGTGAGCTAGTCAACTCCCATAAACATTTTTTCAAACAGCTGATACATGACCCAGGCATGTAAGCTATTGTTCTTTGCTAAACTAAAGACTCTTAGAGATCCCATCTCCATGAACATGAAAGCAATACAAGACATGCTAGAGAATAGGAGGCATCTCTGGTATATATCCCATATTCGATCACACTCGGGATTGCCAGGAATGCTAGTCACTTTAACCACCGTGTAGATAAAATGACCATGACAGTGTCTCTGCCAGTGCTGGAGCAGGCCAGGTGCTTACACTAACAGCTTCCACTGTCACCTCATAACCTCCATAAACATCTGCCTGACTTGCCCTTGTCAAGTTGTAAGCACCTAGCATGAACTTGCACCACCTGTGCTCCCCTAGCACCCTTTGGAACACTAAATAGAGCAGGAGTTAACCGCAGAGGCCTAATACCCAATGCACTCTGGGCAAATGGATATTACTCATCACCCCCCTTCAGCAACTTAAAATATATATACGTAATAGTAGATACATACTCCTCATTTACCTTTGCCCTAGCACAGACTAGGGAAAAAGCCTCCCAGGCAATCAAGGCATTAAAAACCACTATGATAGTCATGGGAGTGCCTTGTAGCATAAAAACAGATAATGGCCCAACATATACCTCTCAACAGTTTAAGGATTTCCTCATGGAATGGAAAATAGAGCACACCACAGGTATTCCATATAACCCCCAAGAACAGGCAATTGTAGAAAGAACAAACCACTCACTAAAGGATGATTTACAAAAAATACCCAAGGAATTGAAGATGGATCCATACTTGACCCTGGTGGAAGCTCTGTTTAAGAACTTCTTAGCTGGGCGGTGGTGGCACACACCTTTAATCCCAGCACTCGGGAGGCAGAGGCTGGCGGATCTCTGTGAGTTCGAGGCCAGCCTGGGCTACCAAGTGAGTTCCAGGAAAGGCGCAAAGCTACACAGAGAAACCATGTCTCAAAAAACCAAAAAAAAAAAAAAAAAAAGAAGAAGAACTTCTTGTCAGCCTATAAGCATTGGGCCTCTCTCCCTAGAGAAACACCACTCCCTCCACTCAGATGGAGAGACCCTATATCTAATCTCTGGCAATCTCCTACCCCTTTGTTAACATGTAGGTGAGGATATGTTTGTGTGTTCCCACAGGGTCAAGCCAAACCAATATGGTGCTAAGCAGAGAAATACGGGCCTGCTACAGATCAAGAAAATCTCAAGGAGGACCTCTCCCTTTGCTGACCGTCCTGCTACTGATCCTGCCAATGATAGTTCAGGCCAAAGATCTTTGGGCACTTGTCCCTGCCCCATCTATCCCAATGCCTGTAGTGGTAGCTGCCTCTTCTTTCCCAGGAATTTATACAACTAACAAAATCTTGGACCTTTCCTTATGCCTGGTTTCAAGATTCTCTTAATTATTCATTTGGATTTTATGATCTAGCAAATATCCTTTGTTTTGATGCACACCATAGGGTGAATACTTCTGGGTGCATCCATTTCTTCTCTTATGTTACAAGAGATTGTAAGAGACTACAAGGGGTAATTGGAAGAATGACCAGAGTTATGCTGGGTATCAAAATAATGAGCCTCACTATTGAGAGAAAAAAAAACACTGAAGGCATTCAGCAACTATTTGGTTCCTTTTGTCCAAGTTCGTGGGAATATACCACCAATATCGAAATACCTATTAACTGGGATCATTGCCTTCCTGATTTTGTACCCCATCCCCTTTACAAAAAGGCTAACATGGGACTTTGGATCCAGACACCAGAGGATGGCAAGGCCCCATTATCTATGAACTGCAGCACACCAAAAACTACTGATAGTTACTTCATGAGATGAGTAAAAAAGGCCAGAACTGTTTTGGGGGCCTGGCCTCTATGTGGCCTCCATGCCAGCATGGATTTAAGGTTCTTTCTGTTTATAAGAAGAGGCACTTATTTCAGTGAAGATTATGCCTTTTTATATTATGATACCATCTCTGCTTCTGACAGTTACAAATGATCTCTATGTTGTTATGTGAAACCAATTTGCCCTTTCTGCGACCCCTAAATGCATAAAGACCCCCTTTTTCTTTATCTTAACCAGTTCCTCAATGCCAATGCTAAATTGCACTCAAGACCTTTGTAAGCTGGGACCCTGCTGGAATCCCGAGGAGGCTTCACAGGCAGTAATGGTGCTCCTCCCCACTTTCTTTCGGGTACCTTTGACCAATGTAACTCATTTCCATGGGGGAGAATTGATGGAACAAACTAGAATAAAAAGAGACTTTGGAATAAAGGCAGCCATAATAGTGGCTATTCTGCTTGCTGTTGTAGGTGGGGTAGTGGCCACAGCCTTCTTGGTTCAAATGGTAGGCACTGCCTCTACACTTAATATGGCCATAGAGGAATCAGCCCAAGCCTTAAGCCCTCAACATCTGATTAATTCTCATTTCCAGTCAGTTATACTCAATTTACAGCATCAACTAGATTTACTGGATGAAAAAATCCAGACCTTTAGGTGGCTGGTAAGAGAAAACTGTGATCCCCGATTCTCCTCCTTTTGTTTAACCCCTTAACCAGTCTTGAATATAACACAAGCCAAGATTTGGTTAAGTGATATCATATTGAGAATGTGGAGCAAAGAGTTCTTAAACCTTATGGTACAACTCTCTAATGAAATATTAAGCCTGAACTCCATGCATGTGAAACGACTGGAGGTGTCCACAACATTCTTTGCTCAAATTTGGGGTCACATAAAATCAATCCTTGACCCTTCAAAAATTATAACATGGAAATGATAAGGGGAATGATACTCTTAATAATTCTATTGTTTAAGTGTTTTCTACAACATGTTTCCTGGCAATGCCACATCAACAAAATGCCCTGATCATCACCCACCCCCCACCAAGGAAGTAATAAGAGCCTGATTCATGGAAATTCGTGATGCCTCTGTCTGATGCCTCTGTCTAATGTCCTCATACCCTAGGCGCTTTCGAGGGGAACTACCCTCTGAGGGCTGGTAGCCAGAGCCTGTTAGGCAGGCCAACCTAAGACAATTGCAGTTGCCATGTTGGGGGATCCCTGATGTAGGGACAACAAGATTAGAGCAAATAACTAATTCTCACTAGCAGCCACAAAATAAAAAGGGTGATAGGTGGGTAAGGCTGAAAGCACTGGGCCATGCCTTAAGCAAACAAAGAGCTGAGATATGTGCAGTAGTGCCCTGACCCAGTGGAGCCTGAAACTAGACCCCAAAGATGACAACTGCTGGCATAAGACCCAGGGCCAAACCAAGAAATGCCAGAATAGACATAGGAGCAAAGTCTACCAAACAGCACATACATAAATATCTCAGCCCTTTGTTTAATAAATGAGATTGTTTGCAAATCTCCCAGAGCCTGTGTTGTTGGTTCTGTGTCTGCTCATCCCCTACCCCCAGGATCAGAGCCAGTAGGACCCCAGCTGCAGAGCCAGCAACAAATGTAAATCCAGATACACTGAACCTAATGGAACAGAAAATTGGACATATTCTCAAATGCAGGAGATAACTTCATGTACAGAAAACCAATAGCACAGGCACTAAGATTGACAATAAATGGTACCTCATGAAATTGAAAGTTTCTGTAAGGCAAAGGACACCATCAATAGGGCAAAACAGCAGCCTATAGAATGGGGTAAGATCTTCACCAACCTCACATCTGACAGAGGGCTAATTTTCAATTTTCAAAATATATAAAGAACTCAAGAAACTAGATTTCAGCAAACCAAATAATCTGATTTTAAAAGTAGGGTACGTATCTAAACAGAGAATTCTCAACAAAATTTCAAATGTTCAGGACATACTTAAGGAGATATTCAACATCCTTAACCATCAGGGAAATGCAAACCAAAACAACTCTGAGATTCCATCTTACACATGTACTGTATTGTTTTTGCATTCACTGCCAAAATGCTCCTCCTAATACCTACAAGAGCCATCTCTACCTTCCTACACACCACTATTTTACATCCTACTTTTTTTTTTGGTTTTTAATAACTCATCAAGTCCTATTTGTGCTGTCTGTATACTCATGGACACTGGGCCAGTCACCCTTAAAGAAAATCTTTGATCTTATGGTTCCTACATTTTTTTTGGTTCTCCCCTTTTAGAGTAGTGACTCTCAACCTATGCACATAGTGTATTTTTATGATTATTTAATTCTTTATAGCATTATTTATCAGCCTTGCCTCATATCTATAACACCCTAAGTCTTAAACTCTTCTCAGTTACAGATTCCTACAGGATAATGCTACAGTTTGAAGAGCTTTGGTTTTTGCTTATGAAACCATTCAGTGATATTTGGACATCTGGTAGTAATAGTCTTTTATAGGCAAAAACTATGTAAGGCAAAGAGACTTTAACTTAACCCAATTTGTGAAACAAGCATGGTTGAATTTGTGTTGTATCCCTAGTCTCCTGCCACGGGAAGCCTTGTTCCCTGCATCATCAGCTGAATAATGTACATTCTGGAACTACTGTGCTGATATAATAAAGGGCATTGCACTTGGATGGCAATTTAAATCTAACAAGTTTTAGCTTGTAAAAAAATGGCTTACTATGGCGAGTGGAAATATTTACTATGGATGTGACTCCAAGGACTACAGAGACTTCTACTATACTCATTTTTCTTCTGAAAGCCAAAAAAATTAAATAATGCCATGAGTATAAAAATGCTTTGTTGAGACTATAAAATTATACTACCCATATATTTGTATTTGAAGATATGCTACCTTGAGAATGCTCAATATAGCAAATGCATGGGGAATTTATTGTTTGGTTCCTTGCCAAGAATACTGTTCATTGAATTTTAAATGTCACTGCATTTCTGTCAAAGAAAGATACTTCATTAAACTTCTCAGTGATCAGCACTGGACCAAAAAAATTCTATAAAGTATCTGCCATTTATATTGGTGTAGGAATTTAATATCTCATTTCATTATATGTCATAGAAATTTCTTAAACACAAAAAAACACTGTATAACCAATGGAGGTACTCTTCCCTAGGGAAGTCTATTTCTCTCTCTTTCAGCATTCCCTAGTTGCCTTACTTAGTTCTTTGTGTGGGGTTGAGGGCTCCTGGGTTTTCTTCAGTCTACTTTGGCATGTCTATTGCTGTTATCCTTGTTGAGCTCATGTTTAGGCAGTCATGTTGGTAAGACTTAATGGGTGTATCTTCTACCATTATTAGAAAATACATTCTAAAATAAAACTCATCAGTTTTACAATCTTTCTGCCCCACTCACTTCTGTAATGGTCCATGAACCTTTGGTGCAGTGTGGTTTTGTAGCTTTATACATTGGGATTGGGTTTCACAACTCTGTATTTTGATTGGTTGTTGTAGATGTAATTCAGTGTAGATGTAGCCAACGGTTTTATCAGACAAAAAACACAGAGCCAATTCAGAGAAGAAAGCCAAGAGGTCAGAGCCAAGAGCCTCACCCTTTCTGATTCAGAGATCCTCCTCAGCCAAGAGAGCTCTCCGAAAGAGGAGCCCTCCTTCCTGTGTGTCTGTCTCTATAGTCTCTCTGTTCTGGCTTCTGATTGGTTGTAAACCCAATCATGTGACTGCCTCGTCACTGCCTGTATGTACCGCCCTCCAGGTCCTTAAAGGCGTACACCACCACTGCCACGCACTTGCTATGGCTCTAATAGCTCTGACCCCAGGCAACTTTATTTATTAACATACCACCACATTTCCCCTTTTCTAATTTAATAAAAAGAAAAAAAAAAGAAAAAGGTTATAACTAACAAAAGAAAAACTACATACAAAAGTACAATAACTATATACAATGTCTAAATAATTTCTAGTCCATTTGTATTTGACAAATTCAGAGAAAATAATTTCATTATTTATCTTATTTTGTTAAGTCCAAAATGTATCTAATTCACTTTCTATCCTAATTAATCTTCAACTATAACTAACTAATCTTCAACTATAACTAACTAACTTTCATTTCTTTATATCCTAATAGTTGGTAATAATAACATTCAAGGATCAGAAAATTGCATTGTTAAATGAACGGTATAAGTACAATTAGAAATATACATATAGCATTTTCTAACAATATCAATTCCAATATATATAACTTGTATACAGTATAAAACAATCCAATCCAATGTAAAATACTTAGAACTAGTAATTGTCTTTTTCTTCTTCTCTCTTTCTTTTTTTTTAAATAAGAACCTTAAATCTAATCTCCTTTGCTTAGCCTTTTTCCTAACCCTTGACAACAACTTGTAACCAACCCCCTAAACAACGAAAATTATCCCAGACCCAAAACCCATTAAAAAGATCAAAAAACCACCTGCCCACACCACCTCTTTGGGAATGTGGGCGTTGTATTCTTAAAATTGCTTCCTATTGGGTATGGGTGAAGTTATCTTTATCCTGAAAGAAAAATTTTAGGTTAATTGTCAAATTCTAGGAAAGGTAACCATATCCTTCATTATCCAGTCTGTGTATAATGCCAAAGTTCAGGGTTTATCTCAAGTCCTTATTCAAGTAGTCTTTGAGACTGGATCATCTCAGCTAGTGATCTCAAAATTACTCTGAGCACCTTGTAGTTCAAAGCTGATCAGTTGTCTCATTTGTCCAGTGTTCTTCAGATTCCTTAACCTCCATTCTCCTACAAGACAAAAACAAAAACCTTTCCCCAAGACTAATTTTTGGGGATGTTCCTTTTTGGCAAGTTACTATCTGATTAAATGAAAAGACATGTGTTACTGGTATAAGTTAGTTTAAATTGGATGTTCATGTTGGTTGATGAACTATCACCTCCTCTAATTAAGAGGTTTCTCTTGTTCAAATCGAACCTTTATCAATTTTGATGGTACCCACAACTTATCTTCTCCTGTAGAAACAAAAGCAAAACCTCGTCCCCAACGTAACACATACCCCGGTTTCCATTCTGAGATCAGCACATCCTTAAAGTATATAGGCTGATTTAATTCTGTAGTTTTTTTCTATTATCCAATGTCTCTCTGCAGCTGTTGTTCCTTTCTCATTGGCATTAAGAAAATTCAAAGTTAATAGAGCATTATGCAGTCTGTTTCTGGGGTTTTTGTTACCCCTTTCTGTTTATTTAGCATATCCTTTAGAGTTCTGTTTGATCTTTCTATAACTGCTTGACCTGTAGGATTATGTGGTATGCCTATAATATGCTTTATATTGTAATAAGCAAAAAACTGTATCATTTTAACAGAGACATATGATGGAGCATTATCAGTTTTGATTTGTGCAGGTATACCCATGATGGCCATGACTTCTAGCAAATGAGTAATTATAGAATCAGCTTTTTCAGAACTCAAAGCAGTTGCCCACTGAAATCCTGAATAAGTATCGATAGTGTGGTGTACATATTTCAGTTTTCCAAATTCTGCAAAGTGAAACACGTCCATCTGCCAGATTTCATTCCTTTGAGTACCTTTTGGGTTACATCCAGCTGGTAATGGCATTTGATTGTAGAAGGAACAAGTAGGACATTTCTTTACTATTTCTTTAGCTTTTTGCCAGGTTATGGAAAAATCCTTTTTTAAACCTACATCATTTATTTTTATCGATAATTTTGGTCTTTGTTCATTAATAGAAGTTTGCCAAAAAAAATTTTTTATGTTTTCTCCTGAATTTTCTATTCTCTCTGTTTCATCATCCTGACCAGCATGACTTATTCCAATAGGCATTTGGTTATTTAATTGCTCTGAGTAGGGGTTTCCTCTACGACTGCAGGAAAGGTTTGAACTGGATTTGCTATTGGGGCCTGCATGAGGCCCCTCTGGGAGTTTCCTGAAGACTGAGGCAAAGGATTACCCTGTCTGTCCCTTGTTGATCTACATTCGTTGGTCCAGTGTTTTCCCTTACCACACCTTCTGCATACTCCAGAAGGAAGGGGCATTCTGTTGCCATTGTTCCTTGAGGAAACATTGTTTCTAGGAATGACCTGTTTACAGTCCCTTTTCAAATGTCCTTGCCTTCCACATCCAAAACATCTAACATTCCTCAAACCTCTTGAAATTGCTTCTGCTACCCACGTATCATCATGCTCATTAGTTTCAACATTAACCGTGTCTCTAATCCAATCTTCCAAAGGTGCAGATCTTGCCTTTAACGGCCTGATTATTGTTTTGCATGCTGCATTCGCATTCTCAAAGGCCAAAATTTCAATTATTATCTTACCAGCTTCTGAATCTGGGACCATTCTCTTTACTGCTGAAGCCAGTCTTTGTAAAAAATCTGTGAAAGTTTCTTTTGGGCCTTGTACAACCTTTGTAAATGACTCAGTTTTTTTTCCTGGTTCCTCAACTCTGTCCCATGCATTCAAGGCTGCTGTTCAACATAAAATTAGGGTTTGGACATCATATAAACATTGTGCTGGTGCTGAAGCATATTGACCTTCTTCCATAAGCTGATCCTGGCAGACTTGTATTCCTTTATCTCTCCACTGTTTTTCTATGTTTTTAGCTTCATCCTTGAACCAAGTTAGCCACTGAAGCCTTTGACTGGGTTCCAGAACAGCTTGTGCCAGCTCCCGCCAATCCTGTGGTACAATCCTATTATATGTTGACCAAGAGTTTAACATTTGCTTTACATATGGGGAATGCATGCCATAAGATACTATTGCCTCCTTAAACCTTCGTAAATCTAACATTTCAATTGGAGCCCAAATATTTTGTGTAGTCATTTGATCAGGCAACTGCTGTACGGTTACTGGACAAACTAAGGGTGACTGTGTGAAAACAGGCTTTCTGTAACCCTATGATCCAATCTTGAAGCAACTTCACTGTTAGTTTCTTCTGTCTGAGTTTTTACAAGTGTATCAAGTTTTTCTAAAGCTGTCACCCTGGCACTTAAATTGACTATCTTCTTAAATAGTAAAATAAGAATAAATATAGTAATAAAATGCATAATTCTATCAACATTAATCTTCTCATATAACTGTTCCATTGTTAGACTGTCTAAAATTGCAAACAAAGCCCAATTTTCTTCTAATGAACACAGAAAACCCATTCTCTTTTTTTTTTTAAATGTGGAAAAAAATTTCTCTTTAAATAGTTTCCTTTAAAATATTGGATAACCAAGTCCTCGTAGAACAGTACAAATCCGAGGGAATTTCAAAACAGCCACCTAGTGTTTGAGGTGTGAATCCAGCTTAGCATTTAAACGGTTTTTAATGGATTCTTGTCACTCATCAGTTTTACAATCTTTCTGCCCCACTCACTTCTGTAATGGTCCATGAACCTTTGGTGCAGTGTGGTTTTGTAGCCTTATACATTGGGAGGAGCCCTCCTTCCTGTGTGTCTGTCTCTATAGTCTCTCTGTTCTGGCTTCTGATTGGTTGTAAACCCAATCATGTGACTGCCTCGTCACTGCCTGTATGTACTGCCCTCCAGGTCCTTAAAGGCGTACACCACCACTGCCACACACTTGCTATGGCTCTAATAGCTCTGACCCCAGGCAACTTTATTTATTAACATAGCTCCACAGGTTGTAATTATGTATAACAACAATTAATTAATGAAAAAATAGGCCATGAATTTTAAAAAGACTAAGAAGAGATATCTGGGTGGATTTGGAAGAGGAAAGGGAAGAGAGAAATGACTGAATTATATTTTAATCTCAAAAATGAAAGAGTTGTTAAAAAAATAAAATATAGACTGTACTTGCAAAAATATGCTGCACTTTTTTTTTTGAAGAATCTACAAGTTCTTTGGAACGTACATGAATGGTTCTAATAGTTACAAAGAGACATTGTTGATAACTCAGAGTTTTGAAGTAGGCTATATTTGGATCAATGTAAAGCTGTCAAGAGACAGAAAATAAAAAGAAACAGCTTTAGGTCTGTAATAAAAAAAGATCATAACAAAGTTAATTTAAAATGCAGAACAGTTTTCAGTCATCCTAGAAATAAATTTCACACACTTTGGAAATCAATTCATTTACAAGAAGTAAGTAAAATATATGCAGAAAGAAAATATGGGTCTGGTAAGTGAAAAGGCAAGCATTTTCATAGCTCTTGAGAGTTCACAAAGCACTTTTTCCCTATATCATCTCATCAAATCCTCACTATAGTCTTGTAAAACAAGAAAAAGCAAGTATTTCCTCATTTTTAAAAAGAATGCAATAGGGCTTGTTGTTATTTTGGACTCCACATAGTCTTAAAAGCAAATAAATGGATCAGATATGTGAACAGAAAATAAAATGAAGAGCATTTTTGTGAATGTTTTGCTGGCATCACATCAGATTTAACAGTCTGAAGAACACCAAATTTCAAACTTAGCCCCACATAAAATCACTTACAGAGTTGTCAAACATACCAGTGTCTGAATTACACTCTTAGCAACTTAGCTCTCATTGGCCTGGCCATCAGAATTTTAGCTGCTATAATGTATTGTTTAAGGTACCACTAGAATGTTGTGCTACATTTTGACACCAGATCTTTATTATCTGTGATAGTACATCAAAGACGCAACAATGTCACAATGCTCCAGGAAAACCCCCCCAATACTAAAGCCTTCTTCCATTCATTATGGAAGACTATGTCAGCTATCTTCAGAGTAGTCTTCCCACAAACAGTAAAAGAGATAGACTTTTTTTTACAATTTGAGAGAGAGCAAGGAGGGTACATGAAAAGGGTAGGGTGGGGGAAGGAAAAGATCCTAAAGAAAATGTGTGCACTTTGAGTCCTAAGCAGAATTTGTATGACTTTACCTTCTTAGAAGGACTTAACCATCATAGGTAAAGTTAAAATGAGTATATATATTTAAAAAGCCTTAGAGCTGGTCCTGGAGTGTAGCAAGTACTATATAAACGACTAAATAAACATTAAAAATGACATAATTATACTATAATTTGTTATAATTATAAAAAATATGATTCCAAAACCTGTATTGCAGTTTGGAACATGAAAGAACCAGGTGCTATAAAGTTTAGTGAGCAAATGGGTGATTTGGATGATGAGCAAGTTCACAAAAGAAAATAGTTCCTGAGTTGGTATCTGAAATACAGGCCAGTGTTAGGCTGAGGTCAGACAACCATTGAGTTGGGGGGGGGGGAATCTAAGAATCATAAAACACATTGGCCTGGCAGTGGTGGCACATGCCTTTAATCTCAGCACTCAGGAGGCAGAGGCAGGTGGATCTATTTGAGATTGAGGTCAGCCTGGTCTCCAAAGCGAGTTCAAGGAAAGGCACAAAGCTACACAGAGAAACCCTGTCTCAAAAAACAAAAAACAAAAAACAAACAAAAAAACATTGATTTCATGAAGATTCATGTATTAGTGTTACCAACTCTCTGACTAATAAGCATCCCATTAAAGTATAGAACTGTGGTTCTTTCATGGGAATTATTAATTTATAGGTGGACAGATATTCCAGGAGAAGCACTCTGATCTCCAGTGGAAACACTCTGGTCTGTTTAAATCTACAATTGCTCTAACATATTCACAGACACCATACCTACACCCAACTTAAAACAACCATAAAACCACACTGAAATGTGCAGGGGTGCCGGGGACCATCTGCTTGGCACTAAAATGACTTAGTCTTACTCCTTAAGGAGACAAAAGGATGGGTTTGTTTTAACTTAATCTACTCTGGTGGTTGTTGACAATTTTTTACTGCCATCTCATTTTGAAATCTGTCTTCCTGAAGATCTCAGGAAATTTTCCTCACCCTCTCCTCTGTTTATCTTTCTCTCTGTGTCTGTCTGGCTGCCTGGCTGGCTGGCTCTCTCTTTTTTCTCTCTCTGTCTCTGTCACGTTGTCTCTGCCTGTCTCTGTCTCTCTGCCTATTAACTATCATCTATCTATCTGTTATCTATCATCTCTATCTCTACTCCCTCCCTCTATCTCCATCTCTATCTTTCTTCTTCCTCGCCTTCTTTCTGGTTCTTTATCTTTTCCTTTTTCCCTCTCCCTCTCTTCTCTCCTCTTCTTCTATAAGTGACTACCCCTGGTCTTTGCTATACCCTCAAGAAATTCAAAGATGCTCTGGCCTTTTGTTGTTCTAAGGAAGTAATAAACTGAATTGCCTAAAATCTATAATTTGAGAAAAACATAATGAAGTCATTCTAGCTCTGACAGCCTAAGCCCAAATTACCAAGCCATATCCTCCAAATGTGTTTTCTGTGACTGCATAATATTCCTTTTTTTGCTTACCTCTTTGCTTACTTTTACACATGAGCCAGTTTCCAACAAGTAAGCAACTGAGTACACAAATAAAATCCAGACTTAGAGCTTACCTTTAAAAATTAGAGAAGATTTGGCAACACTGGCTCTATATTGTCCCATGTAAATTTTGTTTAGACCTGGTAATCACAGCATTAATTTTCCTGATGTCATCAAAAGGCCAATGTATTCATTTATATTCTTATGCTATGTCTGTAGGAATTTACAATTCTTAATTTGCAATAAACAGGTCTTATAATTTCTAGTCAAAGCTCTTGCTTCTTCTATAAACTTTAACTGGGAAGTTATGAACATGTCTCCAATTACTCCTATTAATCATGATATATCATAGGAATTAGCAATATCAGTTTTCTTTCCTACTTCTTCAACTCTGTCCCAAGCATTCAAGGCTGCCATTTGGCACAAATTCAGGATGTGGTCATCATATAGAGATTGCCTTTCTACACTAGCATAATCTTCCTCTTTAAGAAGTTGATCTAGGGAGATTCCAATACCTCTAGCCCTACTTCATTGTTCAATGGTCTTAGCCTCATTCTTCCACCAGGTCCACCATTGTAATCTGGGACCAGATTCTAAGACAGCTGTAACCAAATCTCTCCAGTCTTGAGAGAGAATTCTATTAAAAGTTGACCATGAGTTTAGCATCTGCTTTACAAATGGGAAATGCATACTGTATGACACTATAGCTTTATTGAATTTCCTCAAATATAATGTTTGTACAGGAGTCCAGTCAGCTCTTACACAACCTTGAGCATTTGGCAGTTCCTATAAGGTTACTGGATAGATTAAGGTTGCCTTTTTGAAAGCCTTAGGCTGTTTCTCTGTAACCATGTAATAAAATGCTGAGATTGGTTCACCTTTAAATTCCTTTGTCTGGGTCTGAATTTCTCTATGATCTGTTTTAACACATTTTTCTGAAATTTTTACCTTGGCACTCACATTAACTAATTTTTAATGATAAAACATAAATGATCAAACAAATAATATTTATAATTGATATTACATAAATCCCCTCTACATTAATTATCCTCTCATTTAATTGTTCCATTTTAAGATCATAATGTATTATCAAATAGAGACCAAATTTCCTCCACTGTAAAAATATTTCCCATTTTTTTAATGTTGGAAAAAAATCTCTTTTAACTAATTTCTGCCTTTAAGAAATCCCAATTGTCTTATCAAATCCACCAACAATGATGATTCAGATGTGAAGCTGATTGCTTCTGTGTAGATCAGTAGAAGCCCAAGCAGGTTTCAAAGTAGCTACAAAGTATGGTAGCAGCCCAAGATGGGGATCCAGAGAGAGCCCACAACACACCAGGAGAAAAGAAGCCAAAGAGCCAGCCATCTGCACGAGGGAATGGAAGAAAGCAGCTAACACCTATGGCTTTTGGAGCACCCAAAATCCTATTGAGTTTGCTGCAGAGAGGCTGCAGCAAAAACTTAGCCAGCGGGTTAGGGAATACAGCCCATGTTGGGTGGAGACTCCAGCCACAAGCAGCTCAGACCTGAGCCAGGGCCTGTAAGGCCACAGACAAGCAGCATTTTCATGAATTCGTGCTGCACAAGTTTGGACACCAGATGCTGTTCAAATCTTAGATGGTCTTTTAACAAAAAAAACCCAGAACCAGATACCAGGGTGAAAGCTGAAAGATCAAAGAAGCAGAGCAATCAGCAACTAGTTCTTACCTCTAAAAAAATCCTCAGCCTAAAAAGGATGAGTTTCTGTTTCCTCACACTTTATATACCTTTCTCTCCCCTGCCATATTACTTCCTGGGATTAAAGGCGTGAGATCTCAAGTTCTGGGATTAAAGGTGTGCCACTACTGCCTGAACTCTATGTGTAAACTAATGGCTGGCTCTGTCTTCTGATCCTCAGAGGACAAGTTTCTTAGGCTACATAATACATCACCACAACCTAAAGGTGTTACTTTCCTTAGATTCTATCATGTCCTGAAGCTCAAATAATCATTGATTGTTATTTTCACATGCATAATTGTCTTCAACAACAGATACACAGCAATCTAATAAGGAATAGTCACAATTCACATCTACTCATTATACCTACATCCACAACTATATACTGGCACATTGTAAGTGATTATCCAATAGACAGATTTGGCTTATAAGGATTAAAAGTTTATGGGATTCATTGAATTTTCTCCATGTTGTACAAATAATTTATATTTATGGTAACTTTATAACAATGATATAATATATACAAGGCAAAGTCCATATAGAGAATAAAGACTTTGGCTCTGTAAATCAGGCATAAGGGCAATATTTTAACCTAGGGAAAGTGTCTATTACATCTGACTCAGACACTCAAGTTAAGTAATGACATTAAAAATATTGAGAAGAAAATCAGGCACATTCAAAAGCTTGCCAGTGTCCTCTAGCAGCGCATCAGCTGTCCTTTTCTGTATTTTAGTTTGTTCACATCTATTATCCCACTTCACCACAGAGCCTGGTGTACTAATACTGTAACCCTTTCTATTTTTTATGTATAAAGGACTTCAAGACATGTAGAAGACCAGACGGTTTGGAAACAGCCAACATTTTGCTCTTGGTTCAACTTTTCTTGTTCATGTGTTTATTACTATGAAAGAGAAGGAACAATGGCTATTCCTCCCTCTTCATTTTCTGTGCATTTGCTTTCTACAGCCCCTTTTAATGGGGATTACTGCTGAATTTTATGTACACATTTTAACCCACAACAATCCCCAGCCTAATCTAGGCAAAACTTGTGTGTTTTGACAGCCTCAGCTTTGTCTACCAAAGAGACTGGAATGTGACCCTCCCCCATTCATATGCTTGGGAGGAGATTTAAGCAAATATATACCTGAGTTTTTACGACCAAATGTCTGTCTTTTCTCTATCAAGATAATTCAGGACCTTATTGATTCCTACAAGATTCAGTCAAACACTTATCTCACCAACCATCCAGGCTTGTTCACATATTGGGACATCTACACAGAGCATCATTATGAGCCTCAGACACTGACATGATTTCCAGGTAGCCATGATCTCTGGGCAAGTCTATAACTAAATTTGTTGTAGCTTCAGAGACTATTTTTGACAATTCATACTGCCCTCCTCAACTTCTTGCAGCACAATAATGCTGAAGTTTTAACATGTTACATTCCCAAGGCAATCAAATAATGACATTGGATTTGCCTACCTTTCAAAGCTATTTAAAACATTATATAAAACAACAGATGGAAAAATGCTTTGAAAACTATAAAGATTTATTCAAATGGTAATTCTTTTTCTCATTGTTTAAAAATTATTGCTAAAGGCATTTTCTTCCTAGTCTCTTTAAACAAAATCTATACACATGAAGGATTGTGAGGCTCATCAGTTTTAAGCATATGCAAGATCAGTTATGTCTTTCAGGGAAAGATTTTAATTATTTTGCCTTTCCCCCTGAGACCAGCACATGGTATTATGAAACACTGTGCAAACATGACTTTCAGACACTATTGAAATGTGTGAGCATGTTCTGCCTTTCTAGCAAGGAGAAGTAAACCCTGAAATAATCAAAAGCAGAATTCCAGAAAGGCCATCATAGAATTGTTCACTATTTTAATTTATATACATTCATCTAATTTTTTCAACATGGGAGACAAAGAGGAAAGCAGAGGAAAAGTAGCATTGCCTATGTCAGAGAACATTCTGAAAACAGATGTCAAATCACCTCTCACCCAGTGACAGAATCTCATGGTCATCATTAAGTGAAACAGTCAGTACAAAAGCCTAATGATTTTCAACTTTTAAATATATCTTTCTGGTTCTGCTGCTAAAGGCTCCCTGCCTCAATAATGAATCTGCACCATTCTGCTGAATTGAGCAATGCCTCTTGTTGTCAAAGAGGTACTTGTTTCCAGACAAATAAGAAGTTATTATAAAGAAAAGAAGCACGCAATAATCAGCATGCTTGGGGACCTTTGATAGCACTAATAAGATTAAACTAAGCCATAGAGGAAAATGACTTCCAATTTCCATAATCCACATAGAAATTAAACCAACAGATTTCACCTGTGACCATATCTTGCAGAAACTACTTTGAGACCACAGCATTGAAAAGACATGAGTATGATCCTGTCACCATCACTTTCAATGCTCAGGACAAAAACTACAGCTTCATGTCCCTAACTGGATGGTAGCAATGGCAAAGAGTAGACTATAGCAGCAATTTTCAAATAAACAGACTAGAGGATTATGCATGACCTACTTCCATTTCATGCTCAGCTAGAGTAGATTCACAATTCTTTCTAAATTTTTTTAAATATATTTATTTTGTTTGTTTACTTGTGTGTTTATATAGGTATGTGGGTGTGTGCACATATCAGAAAGGGGCAGCTTGTATCATGAGTTCTAGAATCTGAACTCTGGCCCTCATGATTGTACAAGTGCTCTTAACCACTAAGTTATCTCTCCAACCCTGAAATCCATACTTCCAACTAGCCTCCATTATGTCAAGGACCTCAAACCCTTTTCCTGTCCCTTTAAAACATTAGTGCATATTTTAAGCCAATGTATAACAATTAAAAGATTGTAATTTAATAAAACCCCATATAAGGATAAGACTTACAAGAGTTTAAATTCTTCTCCAAACTACAGAATTATAACTCTTCTACATATATGAGGGGCAGGACCAGTAGTGATAGGAGGTTTACCTCCAGATAATTCCCTGGTGGCAGTATTTTGGGGTGAGTCATCCACAGTAAGTTGCAGTTTCATTAATTGGTAAATAAAGATGTGATATTACTATTTAGAAGCATGTTACTAGATTTAAATAAGATGGTCCTGTGAGAACACTTTTTCTAGTACATATTATAGAGGGTCTGGTTTGAATTGAATCTTCTACCCCAAATTCATTTCTAAAATAATATATCTTGAAATGTGGCCCTATTTGTAGATCCAAAGACATTATTTGGTCTTTAATGTAAGTGATCAAGTTAAAATAAAATCATTAGGGTGGCCATAGTACTATATATTATTGGTGTCTTTATCAAAAAAGACTAGATTTGGGAATAAGGAGAGTGCATTCAGAGAGAATGAGTGTAGCTAGAGTTTTCCTGCCTGGCCCACAGTCAGGACAAATCTCTGATACCTGCCAGTCCCACAGCTGCTCAGACCCAACTAAGTAAACACAGAGACTTATATTGCTTACAAACTGTATGGCTGTGGCAGGCTTCTTGTTAACTGTTCTTATATCTTAAATTAATCCATTTCTATAAATCTATACCTTGCCAAGTGGTTTGTGGCTTATCAGTATCATCACATGCTGCTTGTCATGGCAGCGGCTGGCTGTGTCTCCCCCCTCCTTCCTGTTCTCTCAATTCTCTTCTCTGTTAGTCCCACCTATACTTCCTGCCTGGCCACTGGCCAATCAGTGTTTTTTTTTTTTTTAAGTGTCTTTTTTTTTCCAATCAGTGTTTTATTTATTGACCAATCAGAGCACATACAGACCATCCCACAGCAAATGAGTGTGGAAAATAACAGAGAAATTTGGAATCATTCCTACCCTTATGGGCCTCAGAAATGGATTAGCTATGCTGGAACCAACTATTTCAAATTTACAGTGTCTAAAACACTGACATTTCTATTATTTAAGCCACAGTGTCTGTGATACTTTGTCAGGCAGACCTAGTAAACTAATGCAATATTCAGTTTCAGTAAAGCTGACTTCACATGTACATCTACTTTTGATCAACTCATCTGCTTGAAGATCCAGAAAACAGAATATACAAACAATTTATAAGTCAGAGTTACTCCTATTTATCTGAAGACAGAGGTAGCCCTGTAAAAGAGAAATAATGAACAGCGCTAGTTGTATACTTTATCACAGAATCCAGGGTAACTTGGGATGAAAACTGGAATTACTAATAAGTAGAGTGGTTTATCAACAAGCATCAGAATAGCACTATGTAAAGTAAAAGTGGACTCATGGTCTTCTAAGAAATGGAGGGCAAATGTATATGTGTCTCTCCCCACACCACTACATTATCAACCAAGTCTGCTAATGAGGAAAGATTCACTAGTTCCACTAGAGCAATCTAGCTAATTTTACTATAGCTATCAATTAGCTTGAAAAACATGAGCTAAGGTCAGAAGAAAATATCCCTAAGTTAATTACCTCCATGCCATTGACTTGAACATTTTGTTCATTTCCAAAATGCTTCAGGCTAACTGAGCTTCTGATCAGTTTGGTGCATGATTTACTGCAGAGAAAATTATGTTCCCATTAATAATCTATTAATTTCTGATTCTTTTGCTTAGAAAAAAAGAGAATAAGGCACAAAAGCTTTCAATGTTAAGTGTTTTCATCTTGGAATCTTATTGTGGAACAAGTCAAGGTCGTTCATTACTCAGTAGGAGAGAGGAGGGAAAGCTCTTGGCTCACAGAAACTTTCCTCCCACTCCTGGACAAAGAACAGTCAGTGTACCCTGTGGATTTTTCTCTTGGCATAGGTTCCTCCCTGTTCAGTTTTATTGACATGCTACCACTGCTTTATGAAGGGGTCTACTCTAATCTGGAGGATGTTGTGAGTAAAATACGTCCTCTCTACACTAATTGATTTTTTAAATTAATCACTTCATTTGTAATCCATTCAACCTAGCAGACATGAACATTCATCATACTGAGCAGACCCTCAGCACAGACAGAACATTTACAACTGGCAATTAGTCTATGAACTGGCTCGGGAGTCTTTAAAAGAGATTGAGGCCATTCCTGTAAAGCTAAAATGCCATGCAACATTAAAAAGTTAAATAACTTTGTGAACCGTTTTAATGAGAAAGACAAATGCAAAGTGAACCTATCTGGAAAACCTTTGATTTTACTATTGATAAGAATGTGATTAATGTGCAAGCATGCTCAAAATTCATGAATGCCCTCTGCTTATGGAGGGGCAATGAAGTGATATAGAAAATGAATGGGTCTTACCGTAGATAAATTGGGTCTCCAATTTTCTAGGGGTCTGATCAAAGTTCTGAGCCTTACTTTCTACAAATGTTTATAGGATAAGTAATATCCTTTTCCTACTTGAAGGACACTTAGGAAGCTCTAATAAGCTTAAAGCACATTAAACCCTTTTATAAACCATGAAATATCTCATATTTAAGTGGTATTAAAATAACAGAATACTTTTAAAGAACAATGGGGACAAAACTTAATAAACAATTATTAAGGTACAAACATTATTTCAAGTTCCTATCATAATCAAGCAGCTGAGGGAACAACAATATGGCCACTAACATACCACATACCTTTTCATCTCTGTGTGTCCTTGGCAAACCCTCATAAATATTATGTAATTGATGAACACCACCTTCCATGAAACAGCACGGACAAGTAATCTCAGCTACTTGTAAGGAAGATGCAAGGAAAATCACAAGTTCAATCCTTGCATGGGTAACTTAGTGAGACCCTGTCTCAAAATCTTAAAAAGCCAAAAGGTCTGGCAATGGAACTCAGTGGCAGGGTACTTTTCCAGATGTAATCCCAAATCCTGGGAACATTAGGGAAAGGGGAAAAATAGATCAGAAAAGAAATTCTGACTTAAAACTGTATTTTGGCTGTAAGTAGTAAAATGCTGAATAGAGAAGGTAACAAGTTGTAGAAAAAACTAATTATATCATTACATTTCTTTAAACAAACAACTGTAATTGATCAGCTGAGTTGAGACTGCTTATTAAAAGTTTTTTATTAAAACAAAAAGCAAAATTGTTTTTCTCAGTGTTTGTGAAAGCCCTACACAAACATGACTTCCTCTCTTCCAGAACAATACTTTCTCATCATGCTCTTCATAATCAAACTGTTCTTCTCACATTGAAACAACCCTTACACTCAGAGTCTGAGCTTAAATTTTAGTGCCAGACTAATCTTCTGTTGCATTGAATATCATTACTACTAAAAAATCTAATAACATCTTATTATTTGAATAATAATTTCATTAAGATCTTTTAATAAGACTATGCTATCTCTAAGTGTGACTCTAACATAAATTATTCCAGAAGTGCCACTTTTATATAATCACTCCCTAGAAAAAGCAAAATAATAGTCTCAGTTCTCAATTTCTGAATTTTTCCAGGTTCCTTTTGTGATTTTCCTAGATCTGACTAATCAAAGAACACTAGAGCTGACAGGGCCTGAACTTAGTCTGCCATCCACATCTCCAGATCAGAAAATTGATGTCAGTGTTATCATATCCTCAATAAGACACTTTTTTTTTTTTGGCTAATTCTCAATGTGATGAGTTCTATACAAGATCCTAAAGAAAATGTGTGCACTTTGAGTCCTAAGCAGAATTTGTATGACTTTACCTTCTTAGAAGGACTTAACCATCATAGGTAAAGTTAAAGTGAGTATATTCTGGATGAACAAGTGATGAAGGCAATAGATACAGTTTTTTATTAAAGGAAAAGCCTACAACTTGAGTAAGGAGGCCCTTACCCAATATATTCTGGTCAAGCCACTTACAAGTGAGGCATTGTTGGTTTCCTTAGTGTCTGTGAGTGTTAATTGTGTTACTCTGATGATGACTAAGAGATCCAATGAAATGTGTTAAAAATATACTGTAAAGGACAAATTAATTTTTGTGTAAAAATTTGTTCTTAAATACCTTTATAGAAAAATAAAATCTGTTTGTTTGTGTCTTTGTTTACAATAGGACCTGGGTGTGTTGGTCTGGCAAACGGGAAATCCAATGTGTTTATCAGGCTGGTATTGAACTTGAACCAATCCTCCTGCCTCTGCCTCCTTAATGCTAGACGACAGGATATACTTGAACACCCATGCTGGACTCTGAAATTAAAATTTGAAAGTGATGGAAAGAAAGGAGTGATTTAAGATGGGAACCCTATCACTTTCTCAATTATACTGACTGGAAGGTCAGTTTGTAGAAGGCATTAAGAGTGTGACTTCCACAGACAAAAGCAGACATGGGTAATAACAAAAAAATAAAAAGAAAAGAAGAGGCTTAGAATATAAATGAAATGCAGTTGCAAGCTTAGAAACAGGACAGGTAGAAGAAAATAGGTGCCGTGTCTGTGGGGCTTAGGGACCGTACCTGAACATGGACAATAATAGTTATGCAGACTCTCAGAAGTCTAGGTGAAGACAGATATCCAGGCTCTCTAATGGGGTGTGTGTGTGTGTGTGTGTGTGTGTGTGTGTGTGTGTGTTTGTGTGTGTGTGTGTGTGTGTTTGTGTGTTTATGTATGTGTGTTAGTGTTTGTGTGTGTAAGCTGAGAGCATAGATCCAAATTTCCTGGGCACAAGTGTCAGCTTTACTAGGTAAGAGTTCTGTAACCTTGGACAAGCTTCTCTAAATGCTCAGTGCCTTTGTATCCTTAAGGGGTTAAATGAAGATTAAATGAGCTAATATTTAAAAAGCCTTAGAGCTGGTCCTGGAGTGTAGCAAGTACTATATAAACGACTGCTAAATAAATATTAAAATCCACTTTGAATCTCAGCTTTCACTTTTACAAAATACTATTTACTTCCTGTTTGTGAAGGGAAGAAACAAATAATTGTGTCAAATTATGCATAGGCATTTATTTGCATTCCTGATAAATATTCCTTTAAAACAATAGTAAAAGTTATACATTCATACAGGTAGTTCATAAAGTGGTAGAAGACAGATAATAAAAAGAAACAAAAGCAAACCAATTCTACTTGGGTATTAAGTATTGAGTTTTCATGAAAGAGAAAGGTCTGTTACATAGTTGGAAAAGGTAAAAGAAAGAAAGTGCCACAGACTCTGTGTATGGCAAGTAACTTTACTGAATAAGAAGTGAAGCCTTTTAGTAGTAAAGTAGAAAACTGAGACATCAGAAAAACTGGTTTCAAGTCACAGAATCAATCAGTAGCACTTCTTGAACAAAGATTCAATCCCAGGTTCTTTCAACTCTTTTTATGCACAGACTTGATTTCTCGTGTTACAAATGCATGCATCACAGTTTTTCAAATCATACAAAGGAAGTAAATTGGTGGAGGTTACTCATTTTGAAATAAAAAAGTTTGTGTTTAAAGAAAAAAAGGGCACAGCAGTGTTCCTTGAAAAGCAGCTATTATTTCTGCATTTGAAATCAGACCTAACTCTTCCAGCAAATGAGGGCTCCTGTAATAGTGTGGAGTACTCACTCCCCAAACACTAAATAAAGACATTTCATTTGCGTAAATAATAATAGCCATGACTTTACAAGCATATAAATCAGAGTATTTGCAGAGATGTGTGCTGGTTATTTTTAGAAATACAAGAAACCTGCAAAGTCAGAGGAGCCTTGGGGTAAAGCACATGTGAGCTAAGCTTGGTGACTGTCTCCTTTCAGATCAAGATTGTTTGCTACTTAGTGAACCATATGCTGCCTCTAGGAAAACTGGGAGTTCTAACTTTCTCCCTGATTGCACTGTGATTTCCTCAAAGGCAAGGACAAAAACCGTAATGTCCTTATTTTTATGTTCCTGCTTTGATCACAGATAAGGCAGCCTGAAATGACTATTTCTTGAAGAAAAACTTTGAGGGCCAACTAATTTTTCTTCAAAATAGTCATGGACTGGCAATATATAAATCTCTAAGCAAAGGTACATGTGATGGTTCTGCAGTTAGAAACTGACAATAAAAAATTAACTATACAGTTTGTCTGATGTGAGAAATTCTGAGTACAAAAGCAGGGTAGAGATACAGACAGTGCTAGAGAGCAAAAAGAATTGACATTTTAAGCAGGGAGATGAGGAAAGGCCTTTAAAAATTTGACATTTGAAGGAGATTAACTATTAAACTGTGCCATCAATGGGAAGAAAAACATCCCTGGCAGAAACAAGGGCTAGTGCAAAGATTTTTGTGTGAAATCCTGCCTGCTTGAAAGCCAGCAAGAAGGCTGGCATGCATGCAGGAAATAGGAAGTGTGGGTAAAAGGAAGTATAATAGGGCATAAGGTTAGAAATAGAAAGAAGTATAATAGAGCTTAAGGTTAGAAGGATAACTAGGAGCCAACATAATAAAATATTTATTAGGGTTTGAAGCAGGGAACTCATATGGTTTTCTAAAAATCACCCTGTCTTTGATTAATAGAATATGTCAGAGGAGCAATAAGTGAATTGGGGAGTTCTATCATAAGACTATCTTCAATAATTTTGGTTCAAGAGGCAGGTAATTCGTGTCAGGTTGGGAAGTGGTTAGTTTCTGGATGAATTCTGAATGCAGAATAATGTTTGCTGATGGGTTATATTTTACATGTGAAAGAAAATCCTTACATATGGGAATCAACACTTTTTGCTGAAGGAACTAGCAGTGTGAAGTTTCCAGTACAAAAGAAAAGCTTGCATTCCCACCAGCAGTGGAGGAGAGTTCCCCTAGCTCTACATCCTCTCCAGCATAAGGTGTCTTCAGTGTTTTTTATCTTAGCCATTCTAACAAGCATAAGGTGGTATCTCAGAGTTGTTTTGATTTGCATTTCCCTGATGATTAGGGATGTTGAGCAATTCCTTAAATGTCTTTCAGCCATTTGAGTTTCCTCTGTTGAGAATTCTCGGTTTAGTTCTATAGCCCATTTCTTAATTGGACTGTTTGAAACCTGGGGCCTATGCAGGATCGCTTGGCTTGGCCTGGGAGGAGGAGACTGGACCTACCTGGAATGAGTCTACCAGGTTGATCTCAGTCCACGGGGGAGGCTTTGCCCTGGAGGAGGTGGGAATGGGGGGTGGGCTGGGGGGAAGGTGAGGGGGGCGGGAGGGGGGAGAACAAGGGAATCCGTGGCTGGTATGTAGAACTGAATTGTATTGCAAAATAAAAAAAAAAAAAGAAGACTAGAAAGGAGTCAGATTATGACTGGAGTACAGAGATGAATAGTTTGATATGAACACCTCAAATATTAAATATATGAACAGAACCACAGAATAGACTTCTTGAATTCATGGAAGGGACACAAATATATATGGATGATATCCAAAGTCAAGTTATTTAATAAAATCAAGTTATAGGTTTGCCCCCACCCCAGAGTTCACATATTCATGTCCTAAATTCTTATGCCTTGGAATATGAGCTCATTCACAGTCAGGTTTGTAGAAGAATGGTCTTGTTAAATAAGAAACACAGAGCCAATGCAGAGATGAAAGCCCAAAGGTCAGAGCTAAAAACCTTACCCTTCACTGCTTCTGTTGTCCTCTTCAGCAAGAGACCTATTTCCTGTCTGTTTGTCTTTTTTATAGACTTTCTATTCTGTTTCTCATTGGTTGCAAATGCAACCACGTGACCTCCTCATCACTGCTTGTCTGTACAGACCTCCAGGTCTTCTATGGTTGGTATTGAGATTAAAGGCATGTGTCTCCATGTTGGCTGTATCTTTGAACACACAGAGATCTGCCTAGCTCGGCCTCCCAAGAGCTGGGATTAAAGGCATGCACCACCACTGCCCAGCTTCTGTTATGGCTTACTATTAACTCTGACCCCCAGGCAACGTTATTTATTAACATACAAATAAAATCACATTTCAGTACAATTAAAATATCACCATATTTCCTCTTTTCTATTTTAATAAAAAGAAAAAAGGAAAAAGTTATAACTAATATAAGAAAAACTATATACAAAAATACAATAACTATATACCATATATACAAGCAATAAATACCTAAACAATTTCTAGTCCATTTGTATTTGACAAATTCAGAGAAAATAATTCCATTACAAGTTTATCATAGGAGTCATCAAATTAAAACGTTATAAGGTTATTCTTATCCCAATATACCTGACAGCTTTATAAAATCAGCAGTTGGGCAGTAGATTTACACAAATGCACAGACACATAAAGAATGTCATGCAAACGTGAAGACAGCCACTTGAAAGACAATGAGTAATACCTCAAATAGGTGTCCCTTTACCTCAAGGAAGAAAAAAAAAAGTAACATTGTCAAACTTTAGCTTTCCAGCTCCTAGAACTGTGATAATTTGTTAATGCAACACAAAAAAAAAACTATAACCACTTAATTAGTGAGTATGGATGGAGAAATAGGTCTTAGAATTCAGTGGAGCTTCACCTTCAGGCATTATAATTTTCAGTCCATAAAGAAGAGTCATCAGCAAGTAATTAGCAAAGGAGACAGATGGATCAGCGAGAGGGCCTGGCAGATCCATATGGGATCAGATATGAGTTAAGTATGAAGGATGCTTCCTAGTCCTGATTATATCTTGTAACTGAGTAAATAACAAAGATAATTCTGACTCAACAGGAGTAATTTCTGCTGTTTCAACATGTAAGACCACTCTTTCAGCATACTGAGAGACAGTAACTATGTTGAGGAGTTGCTAAAAATTCTGATTTTTTAACTGAATTATAAGGTCGTTGAACCACTTTACTTAAATTTTCTGATTTGTAACCTACCTTTCCTTGTTTGTTTGCATCTGTATAAAATGTAGGGGCTCCAGATATTGGTGTTTCCGTACAATTCAAGCCAGGATCCAGCTAGCGCTCTTTAAAAGTTTAATTCTATTGCTTTGGGGATATTTGTTGTTAATCTCTCCCAAAAAATTACTGCAAGCTTTCTGCTGTAGAGGTAATTCTGAACATTTTTATGAAATAGGAAATACAGAGCCAAATGCAGAGTTAAAAGCCCCAGAGGTCAGAGAGCAGTAGCTAAGAGCTGAGACCAAGACCGCCTTCTTACCACCTGCTGCCACTGCCTTCCTTCCCCTGAGAAAGAGACCTACTTCCTGTGTATCTGTCATTTGATTGACTTTCTGTTCTGCCTTCTCATTGGTTGTAAACCAAACCACATGACTTCCTCATCACTGAATGTCTATACAGACCTCCAGGTCTCTATGCTTGGTATTGAGATTAAAGGCGTGTGTCTCCATGCTGGTGCTGTCCTTGAACACACAGAGATCTGCCAGTCATGTGATTGGGATTAAGGGCATGTGCTACCACTGCCAGACTTCTGCTATATGTCTTGTTATTAGCTCTGACCCCCAGGCACTTTTATTTATTAACATACAAATAAAATCACATTTCAGCACAAATAAAATATCACCATATCTTGCTCATAATTTGTCAATTTCATCATTAGTTAAAGGTACTACAATTTCTGCTGGATCTATTCCTGCTACTTGATGAAGTCTCAATTTTCCTTTTAAAATCAACTCAGAGAGATTTTCCACATGAGTTTTTAATTTTTCATTATGCTTATTTGGTAGAAATATCCATTCCAATGTATTATCTTCCCTCTACATTAAAATTCCTGTGGGAGAATGCTTAAAGGGTAAAATAACCAAAATGCAATCAAGCTTTGGATCCAAACAATCCACATGTGCATCCTATATTTTCTTTTCCACCAAAGCCAATTCTCTCTCAGCTTCAGCTGATAATTCTCTTAGACTATTTAAGTCCTTGTCACCCTCTAAAGTTTTGAATAAATTACTCAGTTCATTATTTTTTACCCCAAAAGTGGTATGTAGACTGGAAATGTCTCCAAATAATCTTTGAAAGTCATTAAATATTGGGATACACAATATATCACCACAATGTCTCTTAATTCCACAATCAGAATTCATCAAATCCATTGTGATCCTTCAATATTTGGTAGCTACAACTATTTTAATATTTATCATATTTGAGGACATATACCTAATGTTATGACAAACTTTCAGTTTGTTTATTCACTGAGGCTTTGTAAGATTCCATTTGGATTTTAAAAATAACTGTTTTCTTGCAAGTTTGTGAGACACTAATTTCATCTAACATCATTTTCTAGAACTGTAACTTTCTTAAGGAAATAGTGAACTAGTTACTTACAGTACTGAAATCCAAGTCCCTTAGCTCTTAAAGACATTCTTCATAAAGCCTCCATGATAGAACTAAAAGATTATTTTTCAAATCCCCTATTTCGTGGTGCCTTCATTGAGCAGGCCAAGGTTGATATAACATTCACAGGACTGCATAAATTTCTTTGGTCTTCCAACATTAGTAATGAGTGTTTATGAGTGTCTCCTAAGAAAATCCCTGATTTTCTTGCTGTGTTTGTCTGTGTGCATAAAAAAACTTACACCAAAGAGAAGGCAATAGCAGGAGATCTAGGTGGCAGTTAACCCTAAGTCACTAAAATTTGAGAGACTTTCTGACACAGAGTATGAACAAAGTTGTCCCATGCCAAAAACACAAACAAACAAACCCTCATAGATTATTTTATTGAGGGAGAAGCTTTCTTTCTCCCGTGTCTTTGACTACACAGGATGATGTGCTGTGTGAGAAGAGATTGAATATGAAAACATCATTTTCTGTTTCTCTCATTTTTAACTTCCCTTTCCCTTTCCTCAAGCTATAGCTGATTTTTATTTCTCTGGATGCTGGAAACCATGTGTCTCAGTAAGAAGTTTTACAGAGCCTAAGTTTAATTTCAGAATTGAATGCTTAACTTCTAGTATCTTTTGCATTAAAGTGCCTATGTGACTGTAAATGTCATGAAGTGATTCAGTCATTAAGACAGCTGTTGCCTTATTAATGATCCAAGAATTTTGATTGGAATTCTAGACGTGAAAACTTAACTGTAGATGAACAGTCTTATTAAATAAGAAACACAGAGCTAAATTCAGAGTTAAAAGCCCAAGAAGTCAGAGCAGTAGTTAAGAGCTAAAAACCCTTTCTTACCCTTCACTGTCACTGCTGTCTTTCCTCTCTGCAAGAGCAAGAGCAATACTTCCTGTGTATCTGTCTTTTTATAGACTTTCTGTTCTGCCTTCTCATTGGTTGTAAACCCAACCACATGACCTCCTTGTCACTGCCCATCTATACAGACTTCCAGGTCTTCTGTGGTTGGTATTGAGATTAAAGGCGTGTGTCTTCATGCTGGCTGTATCCTTGAACACACAGAGATCTGCCTGTCATGTGATCGGGATTAAGGGCATGTGCTACCACTGCCAGATTTCTGCTATGGCTTGCTATTAGCTCTGACCCCCAGGCAACTTTATTTATTAACATACAAATAAAATCACATTTCAGTACAAATAAAATACCACCATACTTAACCACATTTATTTTGCTTTCACTGTATGTATACATGTATGTTTTCAAACCAAACAATTCTGCAATGAAAATTTGTAAACTGTATAAGACTATAAGAGACTGTTAATGCATCAGAGATCGTTAATGTATTAGAAATCAGAATATTCTGAACAACTCAGAAGGAGTGGCCAATTCAAAAAGAAAAATAAAGGATAACATCTACCTGGCACCTGGTTTCACAAACAAACTTGGCAATAGAGGCACACTTTAAAGGAGAATATCAGTTGATAAATTCAGTGTGATTTAATATTAGCTACTATAATAGGATTATAAAAACCAAAACACAAGTGGTAATTATAATGATATCATCTATGCTGACTGAGTTATTACCTTCATTCCTGGATTATTCCATTATCTTCTTCCTATAATATCCAGAAAGTTGGTTGCTCCCCTTTTCCCACAATTCCCTTGCAGCCTTTATTTTAGATATGTGTTTAGGTGGGGGTCACTGGAGAAGCACAGACACAAAGCATTTCTCTTGTTTATGCACCTGGTCTATATGACATCACAACCTGACTAACCCTGAGAAAGCTGAGAACAGAGCCTTTTAACTACACCTAGTCACTTCTACTCTTTCATTCTAAGAAGAGTTAATACATCTGCTATCAGTACTACATGACCTTGGTAGCCACTGCATTTTGTTGAACATTTAGAAGTTGTAATGATTTGAAGTATTCAATTGTGTACACTGAAGCCACAATCACATCCTTTTTAAAAATGTTTCCAATCAGAATTAGGCACACTGAATCTAACTAATTGGAAGGGTCATATATAATACATATTATTTCAACAAGTCAGTTTTCCTCTGTTAACCAAAATTATAGATCAGTAATTATATTCCTTCTTATAAAGAGTTATAGTGGGTATAAATAGCTAAAATACTAAATATTACTAAAAATAGGTAAAATGCAGTTTGCCCACTACTTGTCACATGGGAAATACTTGGTCAGCTTTATCTTTTGGATTCATTGTTGCTACTGGGGACACTATTAACACCTACTAAAAATATGAGAAGCACTGAATGTCTGTTAAGAGAGATGAATTTTGTTTGCCCTACTCACTACAAGTTCAGACTCTAATCCCTGACCACAAAAGTCCTGAAAGCCATAGGTTTGGTATCTGTACTTGCAGACAATAGCTTCAAATCTCTCTTTTCTTTGTCTTTTTCCCTAGTTAATAAGCTATTCTTCACTAATTGCTTATAATCATTTTCTGCTGCACAGTTTTATATCTACTATGTTCACAGCTGTCTGGAAATATATTATCTCATTATTATACCTAAGTCTCCTCATCACAGTGCCCTTGCCTTCCATTTAGCATCTTCTAAAATGTCTCATGTCAGGACAGAATGATTTTGTCATTCCCTATGTCCTTCTTTCCTTCGCCTCTGTATACCTTGTTTCAGGAAGAATGTTTGTAGTAGATGAAAGAAATGGGAAGATTATTAGCTTATAAACCAAACTAATTAAATTAATGAGATATAATAATGTTATAGAAAATGGTACAGTGTTTGTTTTTCTTGTAGAAAGTATACTCTAAAAATGCATTTATTCATTGAAAAAACACTGATTTGTTTGTTTACATATTTCTTTGTTTATCATACTTAGCTTCAAGGTCCTGGCTTTTGATCAAACAATAATGGACAAATTTCTCCTGTTTCATGAAGCAGATATTCTAGTAGCAGAGATGACAGAAAGAAATGTGTGATGAGATAATTGTCAGTGTTGGGGGAAATAAACCAAGATAAACATCCAACTGGCAAAAGCCCATTTTTGACACAAAATTCAACCAGTATGCATCATAATCCTAACCTAAAAGAGAACATACTATATAACATTTGACCACATGGGAGAATGTCTTCAGAAGCAGAGGTACAGGAAGCACTCCTAAACACACCCCAGGACAGCCCATCATGTATCTGTTTTCCAGAGTTGGTGCTGCGCAAGAGAGGTGGAAGTTTTTCTTCATCTACCAGATTGCATAAAACTCGGGATATGACCTTCATGCCTCAAGTTTCAGGTCTCCAAATTTTTTAATGAATATGAACTTTAATACCAACATGGACACAGAAGCTAAGATAGAAACTGATGGAGAAAGAAGAAGGACAAATAGCAATATGTTTCCAATAAGTACATGAGGCCCTGGATTCACTATATTTTACTCTTCCCCCACTTCCTGCAACCTCTATCAATCCCATTTTAGTGTTCATAAGAGTTTTACTCTAGCATTTGGGAGTGAAGTCCAAGTATTGTGTGTTTGAGGCCAATTTGGAATTCATAGTGAGAAACTGTCACTGGATCTGCAACTAAAAGTTTTATGATCACTGCAATCTCTTGGATTTTATCATCTATAAAATTAGAATTATAATGTCTGTTATACTTGCTATGAAATGTCACAGTAATAATCAAAGGAGACATCATACGTGAGTATTTTTAAAGCACTATGTAAATATATAGTACATGTATCCACTATTGTAAACAAAATGAAATCTCAGAAAAAAAACCAACCCAGCTCATTTCTTTGGATTTTTTCATAAGAAATATATTACAGCAATTTCAAAAGTGACATTAAGAGTAAGAAATGAACACAAAATGCCATTAACAATAGAAAGAAAACAGATTATGGTTCACGTTCAATGAGTCATTAACAAGTCAGGAAACAATCAGGAACTGACATTCAAATATATGCAACCATCTCTAAAAGTTTTAAACTGGAGAAACGTTTAGAAGTTTTGTATGGGAAAATTTTCTGTGTCAGAATTTCTTTTTGTTTGAACCAGACTTTAACTCTGGATGAGAAATAAACTGTTTACACGATTGTCCAATGACACTTATATATATAAAAGTAAAACCTCATGAACAGTTTCTGTAACTCTTAAGTAGTTTAACTAAAACCCTCAAGAAATCACTTCTTTCTCTCTCCCTTCTTTGATGAGCCATACTTTGAGTGCATTCAGCATGTTCCACTTTCTTAAATCACAAAAAGCCCAGGGACACATCTGTACTGGTATCCATGAAATGTGATGTAAAGCTTATGGTGACATTTCATTAATGCTGAAATGTGATTTTATTTGTATGTTAATAAAGTTTCCTGGAGATCAGAGGTCATAGCCATTAAGCAGAAGTCTGGCAGTGGTAACACATTCCCTTAATTCAATCAAATTGCAGGCAGAGTCTCTGAGTGTTCAAGGACATAGCCAAGCATAGTGACACATGCCTTTAATCCAAGTACCAACCATAAAGACTTGGAGGTCTGTATAGACAGACAGTGACGAGGAAGTCATGTGGTTGGGTTTAGAGGCAATGATCAGGCAGAACAGAAAGGCAGTAAAAAGACAGGGCACAGGAAGAAGGTCTCTCTCTCTCTCAGGGGATGGATGGCAGCGCGTAGTAAGCTAAAGGCTATTCGCTAGTGCTCTGATCTCTTGGCTTTTAATTCTGTATTTGGCTCTGTGTTTCTTATTTAATAAGACTATTTAGAATTTTGTCTACAAAAGCTGGATGTTGTTTGCAATTGGCAAGCTTCATGACACCACCAGAAGTAGGGAGACTATATCCAAGAGTGGTGGTGTGACCATCTACAAGATACTACAGGTGGATCTATCTCCTGTCTGCAGCCAAATGTCTAACTGGGTACCAGGAGCTCAGTGAGGCAAAAGCAAGTAAAAGGTCCCTTCTGCATATCTCATACAGCTTATGCAGGGTATATTTTTACTGAACACAGCAGAGAAATCAAGAGCATAAAAGCCAGTAAAGGAAATGAAACAAAGAATAGGTATCAACCATGCTGGGAATCTCTGAAGTGCCTGGAATCTCTTTAAAAAAAAGTCTACCAGTCCACGGGGGAGGCTTTGCCCTGGAGGAGGTGGGAATAGGGGGTGGGCTGAGGAGAAGGTGAAGGGGACCGGAGGGGGGAGAACAAGGGAATCTGTGGCTGATATGTAGAACTGAATTGTATTGCAAAATAAAAATAAAAACTTTAAAAAAAAGCTTTAGTACCAACAACAAAGCTAAGTAGTGCTTGAAAAGTGTAAGAGGAAAAGGAACCATTGAAAGGGGTGGTTTCTTAGTAATGAAAGCTCTCTGTAGATTTGCTCTTAACAAGTTGTTTATTTCCGTTCTAACAATTGCCTCTCTATACCAAATGTTTTGTTGTTGTTGTTGTTACTCAACTACCCTTTTGACACTTGCTGTTCTGGCTACAATTGAAAGGAACTAGCAGACATTTTCTGAGCTATCAGACTCTCACACAGAGCACAGACAATTCCCTTCTACACCAGGAAGACAAAGCAAAGGGCATGATTTTATGCTGACCACCATTTACTTCATTCTCTTGCAGTACATACAGTGAATAAACATACCCATTCACTTTGGAATGTAAACTGTCTGTATTCCAGACCCAGTTCTACCATCTATTAGCTGTAAAATATAACTACTACCTGGCCACTTCTGTGTGCACTTCTTCCTGGGGGCTTCTAGGCCATAAGATTGTTTTCCCTGTCTGATCATTTGGGTTTCTTTCTCTAAAACAGGAAAATAAGTAGAGCTGGCACTTCCCTGTTACATAGTTTCTTTCTATCCCTGCAAGCAGGCCCAAGTGTCCTTTTGTTTTTCTGAGAAAGCCTCTCAGTGTTCTTTCTAGAATAACAGCATCCTTGACAAAAACAAGAAGTTACAGATAAGACAAGCAGCATTCTCAGTGTATAAAATGATGATATATCTCTATATCTAGCTCTATAAATGTACTTACAATTATAATTTCAGTATGTTAAAATAAACGAAATAATTGCTTTTGTCAGAAGTGCAAGACAAGAGACATCTGTAAAACATGTTAAAAAAAAAACTTTTTACCAGGGGGATATCACAAATCCAGGAATTTCAGTTTACTTTACGCTTTTAAAAGAGAATTATTGGTCACTGCCCTTGTTTTGTAGACTAAGATTCATACAATTCAGTTCCTTGTTTGACTAAAATAAAAAGTAGTTAAATGATAATGAAGCATGTTCATCATATTGAGGATACAGTCTTTCAGAGAGGACTGAGCACTAGAATATGAATGGGAAATATGTGATTTGTAGTCACTGTTCTGCCACTAAGCTACTTGGATCTTGGAAAAAGCCAGAGTCCTCTCTATAGAAGGAAGACTTTGGACCAAGTAATCTACGGAACACTGGGTGCCTTAGATGATGAGAGGAAAATAATGCACCACACCTAAGAGATTTAGGGCCTTCCTAAATATGGTCTTGCTCATTTGGAGGTCCTCAAATCAGCATTGCTAAGTCATTATGTATTATGCAACATTAAAATAAATTTCCTAATCTCTTGAAATAAGCAGGTGTGTTAAAATGAATCTAACTGTTCCTAGTTTACAGATCATTTTATGTTTTTCACACTGCCACTTGTAAGGCTTTGGAGAAAGCACTGCAACTTTACACATTAGAACAATTTTACTACCAACAAGATTGCTTTAAGCAAATTAGAATAATTATCATTTCTGAATTAGATTATGTTTCTATTTTAGAGCTTATGTAACTTGTATTTGAGTTCTCATTCCACTAACATAAATATTCACTCACCATGCTCAAAAATATGTCACAAAAAAGTAAGAGCTCACTGTATACTAATAATAAACTGACCACGTTCTGCAAAATAGTGCAGGAGTTAACTCATACATAGCTATGGTAAGAAATAAAATTGTGCTTTGTTCACAAATGTTATTTTCATTCCTCCACTAAATCCTCCCACTCACAAATTCATTTCCAGAAGCAATTACATTTTAAATTATTTACTTTTCAACATAATTCATTATTCAAAAAGTGTTAACATTTTTCATCTGTTGCTTTACATATTCTGTTATTTTTTAATGTTGAAAAAAAGGGGAAAGAATTAAAATTAGAAAATACCCATAGACTTAACAAAGATAACTTATCAAATAACTACAAAATACAGTCACAAAGGGAGTCTTATTATACTATGAACAAAGAGAAAAATGTCTGCATTATTTTATTAAGGAAGGAACATTTACATTTAATTTCTAGTAATCTTAGAAAATAAACAATAACAACCACATATAAAAATATATTTACCATAATCATGATTTCCTGAACAGTTATTATAAGTCAGACATTGGTCTTATCTATTTACACATTTCCTCACAGCCTCATCCCATGATTTTGGAACTATTTTATTCATATATAAGAATAAAGAAAATAATAATTTGTTATTTATAATCTACCTTCTTTGTCATGAATATATATTTCAAAATATAACTCTAAAGTTAAACAAAAAATACAACATAAGGAAAATAATTAGCACCTAGGTAAAAAAATAGCTGGAAATAAAAATAACCTGCCTGTTTCTATTTGTTTGGACAACACTTTAGGATACAATGATGTATTCAGACACTAGGTTAGCTCTATCATCATTAACTAAAATGGATGGTAAAAGACTCTTGGAACTTACTGTACTTCCTACCAAATATTTTCAGCCATTTCTTACTATAAAACTTGAATTTCCCTGTCTCAAATGACAGAAATTCATTATCTTACTAGTTAAGACTTTCTGCTTGAGGAACTTTTCAGATATGGCAGACTACAAAGTATTATTTTGAGACCAAACTGCCCAAAATTGTCTGCTTCACTTTTAATCATTGACACTGCCAATTGGTATAATCAAAGACTTAGCTCTTCTACATGATCACTGTTTTAGTGTAATCAACCCATCTGGCAGTGTAATTTAATATTTATGCAATTCAAGCTACTCTTTACTGAAAGATCTTTTCCCTGTTCTAGTTTATTTTCCTTTGGAGGCATCCAAATCTGTTGCTGCTCTTTTTCAATTTGAGTACAATGGGTCTGACATAAAGGTAGCTCTTTCCTTTGTTCATTAATCTGTACATTATTTGTTGAAATATTAAGGCAATTCCATGTAGTTAAAAGGGAGGTTTATTTTTTAGGGTAACTTACAAGTGAAGGGATAGGTTACAGGGTCTGGGAAAGGTGAAGTTCAGTCCAGCGGTATTCTCTGGAGAACTCTGCTCAGTCTACCTCCAGTCAGTGTTCAGGATTCAGGAACCAAGAGAGCCGGCACTTCCAGATCTCAGGTCTTAAGTGCTCCTGTCTCAGCCCCACCTCATAAGCGTGACAGTTACAGGAAGCCTCAGTGGGGGTAGTACTTCCAGGACAAAACTAGAACAGCTACCCACTAAAGTACATTATGGTTCTGGTAGTGCAAAGATCGCATCTTCTATTTAACAATCAAATCAAAATGTTAGATCACCAAAGAATACGTTGAGAATAGCCTAGTTTTGACCCAAATTTGGAGAGAAGAGAAAGAGGAATAAAAAAAAGCTGAACAATAAGACACACAGAGGGGTAAGAAGTTCTGGTACACTATTACACAGTAGATAACACATTTGCAGAACATTTTCAAAAAGTGAAAGAAACTGTTTGGAATGTCACAATAAAGAAATGATAAATGTTTGTGAAAACATATAGAGTCAACCTAATTTTAAAATTGTATAATAGATGCACATCTGTTCAACATTTGTAAAAAAGAAGGAATCAGGGGAGACTAACATGATGAAATTCCAAAGTAATCCCCTTTTATTTATTTCCCATAGTGAGTGATGGACCTGAGAAATGTTTGTAAAGGGGCTATGAAATAAAGTTGAAGTGTGGAACAGAACATGGTATATATTTCTGTGTTATTGTTCCATACATAGAACTTGGCCCTTTAGGGTTGCAAGCACTTGGCAACATAGTTTAAAGCAACTGAAATAATCTCCAAAGTTTGCTGATATTAAAGGTTTCTTCTCAATCACATTCTAGGAAACAGAAGAAATAACTTTATTCTATAGAAGCATCTGTCAGTGTTTTCCCCAAAGTTATCAAGATACAGTATAATATGAAGTCCATCTAAATATAACTGTGTGAATACAAGCAAAGTGTTACTTGATACTTGAGAATAAGACAATGTGCTTCTAATTGATCAACAATCAAGATGAATATTTGGTATAGCCTTGTTTTTTTTGTTTTTGTTTTTGTTTTTCAAGACAGGGTTTCTCTGTGTAGCTTTGCTCCTTTCCTGGAACTCATTCTGTAGCCCAGGCTGGCCTCAAACTCACAGAGATCCACCTGGCTCTTTCTCCTGAGTACTGGGATTAAAGGCATGCACCACCACTTCCTGGCTAGCCTTGTTTTAAAAGGAAGTGAAAGGGGTAATATACCGCTTTGAGTAATATTGTAACTCACAAGAAATGTATCAGTGAGCACATCTTATCTGGAGTATCAGTTTCAATTTGGGCTACCCCTCAAATGTGCCATTGGCAAACTAGCACATGTTCAGTTCAAGATAACCCGGACCTGGCAGTGAAAAAAACTGAAAGTCTGCCATGGATATCACAACTGAAACTCAACACAGAAAGGTATATGTAAAAATCTTCAACCTATGGAATGCTGCTACATTGAAATGGAAGTGTATATGTCACCGTACAGAGCAACTCTAGGATACAGAGAGAAGTAGCTTCTGTCACTTTAACTCTTTCATGAGAATGGATAGGCAATTATAAAGAAACAAATGAGGTGAAAAAGTGCCAGGTAACAGGTTTGCTGATTCATTTCAAATGGTGAGTGATTTGATTTGTTTGTTTGGTTTATGTTGTTATGGAATTTGAATCCACTAGAAAGACCCAGAGACTCAATCCAAATTTAGATTAAAATTAAATTAATCTATTCTTACTGCTAGCAGAAGTACAACAGCCTTAGCACCAAATTGAGATCATGTCGTGCCATAGAGGGCTAGGGGAATGATATCTAAAGGTGGGCATCACAGTTATCTTGCTTCTACATAATGAGCCACTGCATGGGAATATTGCTTTACTACCCTTCACTATCTCTCACTCCTGTTACACAGGGATAGAGAAAACTGTTTCATCCCTTCCCACAGTGATAATCTGTTTACAAAAGCCAGAGCAAGCAGTTAATTAACTTATAGCAAGCACACCATTCTTTCATTTTTATCTCATAGCAGTAACATCTTTCTGGGGAGGATGCAGGCCACTAAGACTCCATAGGAATTTCATGGTGAAGATCAACAGCTATTAATGGGGTGCCTTGTACAGAGTTAAATTTTCTTAGCCATTAAAATATGCATAATTATATATTTATTTTGGTTCTTGGGATAGAATCCACGGCCCCATACATGATAGGCAGGTACTCTACGACTGAGTTACATCCCTACCATGCTGAGTAATTTTTTTCCAAAAGTGATAATTGAGATACTAGTAATCAGTACTTGGTAAATTTAAAATAATATTTCTAACTCTTCTTCTTTATTTACATCTCTTCCCCAAGTGTGCGTTCTCAGTGATGTGAGAAGTACTTGTTCACACTAAATGAGTTCCTTAGTAGGAGGAAATTGTGTTTAATCAAATCTATGTAAATATCACTCTGAATAAAAGTTCTATACATTCATAAATAACACATGTCACAGTCATGTGTTAGAACACTTTTTTGGAGAAAAATACAGTAACTGGGCATCAACAGGAATAAGGGTAATGCTCTAATAAACCTAAAAGCATAAGTAATGTAGAAGGGTACTTCTACCAAAGATTCCAGCCCTGTTCAGTATGTATGTGGTACAGGGATTCTGAGAAGCTTACAATTGCAATCAAATAGTCACCACTTATGAACCAAAATACTCAAGCTCTTAGCTGCCCAATAGAACAGCCATTAAGTTAAATGAGATGGGTTAAAATATAGTTTCATTGAGGCCAAGAACCTGAGACCAGATAGGTCACAGGCCTTGGAGAAAATCTACTATTATACTGCTAAGTGAATATAGCAATAAAATGACTCCTAATGACATATTGTTATACCCACAAGTCAATGTCTTACTCAACCTTCATCAGAGAAGATTCTGATGAAGATGGTAATTAACACAGAGTCACACAATTGGAAAAAATGCAGAGAGTGAGAGCGTTTGGAGTGCTGAGCCTTAAATTGGATGCCGGTATCATATCTACTCTCTGCCCCCAAGGTTCAGGTATCTATGCAAAAGAAGATGTACAAAGGTAGAAGAGTGAAAACTGGTGGATGTCTTCAAGGAAAAAAACACTTCAGACCCAATAGGGCAGAACTCATACAGACTATATAGTTATGTACAAGACCCCCACAAGTTCAAGCCAGACAGCATGGAGGAAGGTAGATGGGCACAAAGTATCATCCCATCCAAGAAGCTATTCACAAGAAGCTCCTGAGAGAGGAAAACTCATTTTTCTTCAATGAAATGACATCCTAGAGCAGGTACTATGCTCAGGAATAGTTGACTAACACAAATTAGACCTCATGGTCTTTTTTTGTGTGCATTTTCTTTTAAGAGAGAGAAAGAACATAAAGTTGGGTGAGTGGGAGGTGGAGGAAGACCTGGGAGAATTTGGAGGAGGGGAACATATATGATTAAAAACATATTGTTTGATATTCTCAAAGAATAAATTTAAAAATTATTTTAAATGTACTACATCACTACTCATATTTTAAGTGACTAGTAGTCATACACAAATGAAAATTACCACATTTTAGAAGACAGATATAGAATATTTGCATCATCACAGAAATATATATTAAATACGATTGCTTCAACCCATTCTTGTGGAATTAACATAATTACATAAATATTATAATTCAAGTCTCACTTCCTTCTTTTTTTTCATTTCTCAGAGAGGAAAATGGTGTAAAATTATCATTAGACAGAAATAAACTGAATGCAGTCGCCATAACAGAGAGAGTCACCCTGATCAATAGTTCCCATTCATGAGGTGTTATCTATGGACCTGAGAAAAGTATGATCTGTGTATATCATATGTCTCAGCCCAACATAAAATTGCTGATCCCTAGTCAGTTATATATTATTCATTATATGTAACTTATTTGCATATTTATTTTAAAGAATGTAAATGGTATTCAAAAGGTCTTAAGAATATTCCTTCCTTGTACAAGTTTCCTCCATTCCTACTTACTTACTCTTGTTCTTAGTTAGCAAATAAAAATAGCTATAGCAAGAAGATGATAAATATGAAACCATCATGACACTGTATGTTTTCTTTATGTAGCATCTAGAAGCTAAAGGATTTTTTAGACTAAAGTATAAATGCATATGAAACACGTATTAAAACCTATGGGCCTTATGGAGAAAACCATTTTTTTAAAATAAAAAGCATATGAATCCAGGAAATAGAATAGCTGAAGAAAATATCATCTTATAAAATATCAGTTTTTCTAGAACCCAAACCCAGGAAATACAATAAAAAGAAACAAAACAAGTTCCATTTTACTTGTAAGATGATAGACTAACACCAGAGTATCCAGACTTGTGGGGAGATGAGAACAAGAGACTTTTTCCTAGAGACTGAAAGTTAATTCAAAGGATCCAATACAAGAAGAAAACAGAATGTGAAAGATATTCAAAATTGCAAAGGCAAAGTTTCTAGTAATCCAAATGAAGGAATCAAGTTCAAGGCCTAAGCTTGTGGGTTCTGAAAAAGAGACTGTCCTCTGTAAGCCTGAGTACCTAGACATTCCCAAGTGTCATGCCCATATCTTAGAAAGACCCAGACTTACAGAACAAACAGTGGACAGTATGTAAAAAGAGATAGAGATGAGTGAGACACTGGAACTATGGTCTAACAAGTCCTGTATGTGATGGGCTATTGTTCCTGGCATATAATAGGAACTAGCCAAATGTTTGGTTTGTATGCAAATAAATTCTGTATGCTAAGGCTTGAGATTCATAACACAATCCATACTCACATGTTACTGGTGCATGGTTAATATTATTTATAGACCTGTTTATATGTAGCAGCAATATTGTAGATAGACATACAGAGTGAGGAGATAGGATGCATTCTTCAGGAGAAGGGAAAAATAGATTATGAATAAAGAAGACCATGCCATGGGAAATAGAATGCTTGATTTGGGAATTTCATGACCAGGACTTGTTTAGCATCAAAAGAAGCTGTAGAAAATGAGAGGAGGAGGGGAGTTGAATATGATGATATTTTATTTGTATTAAAATGTTATTTGTATGTTAATAAATAAAGTTGCCTGGGGGTCAGAGCTATTAGCAAGCCATAGGAAAGCAGGGCAGTGGTGGCGTACACTTGTAATCCCAGCACTTGGTAGGTAGAGCTGGGTAAGTCTCTGTGTGTTCAGGGATACAGTCATTATTGGATACACATGCCTTTAATCTCAATACCAAGTATGGAAAACCTGGAGGCCTATACAGACAGGCCGTGACGAGGCGATCATGTGGTTGGGTTTACAACCAATGAGAAGGCAGAACAGGAACACTATATAAAGACTTTAACACAGGGGTAGTTCTAGTTTAGAGAGGTAGGTCCACTGCAGGAGGAAGGGTAAGGTTTTAGCTCTTAGCTCTGACCTCTTGGCTTTCTTCTTTGCATTGGTTCTGTGTTTCTTATTTAATAAGAAGGTTGGTTACATCTACAGTTGATAATACATAGCTGACTGGCTCTCTAGTGTTAGTTTGGGGAAACTACATTTATTCCAGAACTTCATAAAAGGACACAGTGAAGAACAGGCTATTGAAATGTCCAGTCTCCTTCCTTGTCTGTTTAATCTAACAATACTAGGAAAGCCTAGGTCATGTATGTCTGTATGTGTGATATATTTATTTAGGTTTCCCATTGCTGGGATCAAAAGTGACAACAGTATGATATACTGAAATTCTAACAGCACTATAACCAGCCATCTCCAGGAAGATTTCATTCTGAAAATAAAATAACTCCAAAAATTTAAGAAAAAGTGGGATACCATAGACAATTTGATGAACACATTTTTCTAAGTTCTTTGCCACAATTGTGTGGCATCTGCTTTTATACTTGAAATAAATAGCAATAAAAATGAAGAGGCTCAACCAGGGTTCATTAAGATCACAGCTGAGTTTGGACAGACATTAATGGAACTGTAGTTATTTTGGAGGAGTTTCCCTGCTGAGACTCTCAAGTTCCTCACTCTACTCAACTATGTAATCTGAAGAATGTCAGCTAACTAACAGACTCCTGGAAATTCCCACTGCTTAGTTTTACACACAGGACCTCCATTCTATCTCCACATGAAAACTCTTTTCAAGATTTTACCAAAAGGATGTCTTTTACTCTGGCCTACAAGTAAATTTGAATTATAAGCAGTTTTGCTTAGTCACAAAGAAACAAAGAGAAAGAACGGAATTAAGGAAGAAAAGAAAAATTGAAAGAGGAAGGAAGGACAAAAAGAAGAAAGGAGGAAGAGTGATGTCTATCTTCTCCTTTTTAAGTGAAGTGTGAAATAGTGTCATCAGTGAAAATCTTGTGAAAGGGGGATATACAAGAAGGAAAGAGATCCAAATAAAGTTAGTAGTGTGATGATGGCGAGAAACTGGCAAGCTTAATTGTAGAATACCACCACACTTAATAGACTAGAGATTTCAAGGATAGTTAAACAAGGATAGTTAGAACTGAACTTTCAGAGCATTAAGGGCAATTATGTGTGTGATTATATTTAACTGAAATTCAGGTTGTCTTATGAGGAACAGAACTGTAATTTTTCGATAGAGTGTCCAGTACTAACGTGCAGTAGCAACTCAAATAATGTTAAATGAAATTATGAACATAAAGATGGCTGTTAAGACATTATAGATAAGGGGAAACAGTCACAATTTGGGTGTTAAATAAGCAAAAATAATAGACTATCAGTGCTGATATTTCACTAAGTGAACAAAAGTATGTGAGGATATGATTAGAGGCAAGTACTCAGGAAAACTGGGTTTCAGAATTATAAACAAGGAACAGAGTAATTACTTTAGGCCTGAAGAAAGTGATCATGGAAATAAAAAGACAGCCAGCTGGATGGCCAGAAAAACAGAGACCCAAGTACCACAGGCTAGAGTTAAAGAGAAGATCAAGCAGTGTCGATCATTGTGTGGGCAGATGACATTGATGAGATGGGCTGGTTGGGAGGACTTTATAGCATCTCTGTCAAGGAAGTAACAATGAAGATATATAAGAAATATTTGAAAGTTATTGGCCAGTGACCTTGATTAAGAGGATTTGTTGAGCTGAAGCAAGATATATATATAATGTTGTCTTATTAATTTGATTCCTATGGTGAGTAAAATAATAATCTTAAAAGTCTACATTATAATCCCTAGAACCTAGATATCATCTTATAGAAATAAAAATAAATATTTTGCAAATGTGGTTACTTTAAGGATCTTAAGATGAAAAAAGATCTCTTAATTAGGCCCAACACAATCCCAGGGTCCCTATAAGAAGAAGGAAGGAAGGCATCAAAAGTGACCGTAGGAGGTAGAAGTGATGTGATGAAATAATGTAGGCAGCCCGTAAAAACAGAAAAGAGCAAGTATACAAATTCTCCAATGAACTATGCAGAAGGAATGTATCCTTCATATATTATGTTATAAAATTATGTAGTAATTTTAGACTTCCAAATTCAAAAATTGTATAACAATCACTCTCCATATGTCACAAAAATAATTAAAGACAAAGGGGTCACGCATTTGAAAGCAAGCAGGGGCAAGGTGGGAGACAATAGAGGAGTTAAGGGGAAGAGAAGTAATAACACAAATGTACTACTTGTATATGAAATTTTCAAAAGAATTTAGTATTCATATTATTGAGATATGAAAACATATGTATAAAAATGCCATAAGGAAACCTATTTTTTTATCCAAGAATTCTTTATACTTCCAGAGTTAGGAGGATTAGTCAAACTCTTCACTAATTGCTTACAGTGTGAGATAAACTACTACATCTGTTAGGTCATGTAAAGGAATAATTTTGGTACCTGAAGAAACCTGAGTTTGAACACTAGTTGCCTCAGTTATCAGTTGTAAATTAATGAGCAAATAATGTAACCTGTTTAAGTCTCACAGTAATGTCCTCATGTGGAAAGTAGGGACAAATATTGCTTAGAGTGATAACATGGGAATTAAATTTCATTGAATTACCTGGAGGCATTGTTAAATGTGTTTGTGCTTTATTCTTTTCCATTTTCCCTCTGGTTTGTTTTTTAAAAAGGTGACCCTAATATTTGTGGAGTTCATGAGGTTTGATTTAATCCTTGCTAACTTAGATGCTTTGCTTTGCCACAAGTCTTGTTAAAGATAGCTACATTCTGAACACTTATCCTCAGTACCCATTCATTCCTGTGCTTTAATATGAGTGGAAAGGTGAATGTCTGGGAGTGTTTCTGGGGGTAGTCTAGAGCCATTGAATTCCCCTTTCTTTTTTTAATATTTTTTTAATTAAGAAATTTTTTATTCACCCTACATACCACCCACAGATCCCACCCCCTCCCTCCTCCAAATCCCCAACCCTCCCTCCCAAGCCACCCCTGATCCCCACATCCTCCAAATCAAGATCTCCCATGGGGAGTCCTGGTACACCCAGCCAATGCAGGTCCTAGCCCCTCCCCGCCGCACCAAGCCTGCTCAAGTTGCCACACTACAGGCACCGGGCTTCCAAAAGCCTGCCCATGTACCAGGGATGGATCCCAATCCCCCTGCCTGGGTGTCCCCCAAACAGTTAGAGCTAAACAGCTGTCTGCCATATCCAGAGGGCCTACTCTAGTCCCATGGGGGCTCCACAGACATTAGTCCACAGTTCATGGGTCTCCACCAGTGTGGCTGGTCATCTCTGCATGTCTTCCCATCGTGGTCTCGATGACCTGTTATTTTTGTATGTTACCTTAGAAATTAATTAAAACAAAAATGTTTTCATTTTAACAGCAAAATAATGATACTTTGTTTTAGGTATGTTTATAATCTAATTTTTTACTGTATCCATACATAACTAGTATAGTCTAGAACACCCTCATGAACTGTAGGAAAAAAATGTTACTCCAGGGTGACATTACAAGCTTCAGGGAACTGTTATTTTCAGTAAAGGATAACATGACACTGTACTTTTTCAGTTCACGATAACATGATACTATACCTTACCAGTCACTGCCATAATCTTCTTCATCTCTAGACTTGACAAAAAGACTTGCCATTTTGCTCAATAAAAGTGAAATAAATCTAATTGAATTTATAGGACAAGTTAATGGAGGTGTGTGTAAAAGAAGCACAAGAATTTTCCCACCTTCAGATGTCAGAAAGAAGTTTCAGTAAGCAAAGAATAATAAAGTCTGAGAAGAGAGAAAAACAACTAACAACCAGAGCTACAACTTAACATTGTGCAGCAGCAAGTACTCTGTACTGGTGCAGACAGGTTTAGTTCTAGGGTCTGCCATGTCTTTTATGAAATACTACAAAACCATAAAATACTTGGGGTGTGTGTGTGTGTGTGTGTGTGTGTGTGTGTGTGTGTGTGTGTGATGTGGGTTGCTTGAATTTTTCACAATGTAAGTCATCATTTCTGAGTTGCACAGTGACTTCAAAAATAGGTAAAAAAGATTTATCACTGGTGCATGAACTGGCTTTTTGGAGCCCATTCCCTATGGAAGGATACCTTGCTCAGCCTTATGCAGAGGGGAGGGGCTTGTACCTGCCTCAACTTGATATGCCAGACTTTGTTGACTCCCCATGGGAGGTCTTACACTCTCTAAGGAGTGGATGGATGGTGGGGTGGGGAGAAGGTAGAGGGTAAGTGGAAGGAGGGGAGAGAGGAGGAACTGTGGTTGGTATGTACAAATGGGAAAAAAAACTTTTAAGTAATAAAAAAGTAGGTCAGGTAAAATTCTAATGCTTTTCATTAAATCTATAACTGCTGGAATTACTTTATCAGTTTATGAGGCATAAAAATTAAACACCATTGTTTACTACTCACATCTTATTTCTGAGGGAAAAAAGCTAGAATGTGTGAAATGAATCACTGAACAAATGGAATGTGTCTAAGTGACTTTTTAAAACTTCCAAAATAAATAATCTTTCTTTCAAAGATAAAAATATTGCTGGGATATAAAAGTATGATCTCAAAGAAGCCATTTAGAAGAAAAATCATATATTCATATGAGTGCAAATTTTATTTCTGTTTTCAATATTACATTTATTCCTTAGCTCAAGGGGCCTTCAGAGGCACATTAAAAATGGATTCTACTAGTTAAAGAGCATCTGATTTGTGGTTTTTATTTTGGGGGAAGGGATGTGAGACAGGTTCTCACTCTAGCTCAGATTGGCCTGAAATACAAGATGTATTCCAAGCTGGCCTTGAAGCTCTAACTAACCCTTACATCTCAGCTTTTAGAGTGCTAGGATTATACCACTAAACATGTATAAGATCTTAAAGGAAGATTTTGATAAAAACAAAAAGAAGCTTTTACTTCTTATCAGCAAAGTTGCATATAACTCACTGACAAATTTATCCATCCATTCATATAACATTTAAACATTTCTTCTGGCTTAGGCAATGGAAATTCCAGAGTAAAGAAACCAGATTCCTGACATCATTGAATTCATAGTATAGCCTAAGAGAATGACAGTGAATGAGCAGTCTCAAATATAATGAATGTTATGTGGTGAAGCAAAGAAAGCAGTATGTGTGAAGACCCTGAAGCAAGACAGAACATGAATACTTATAGAATTTAAAGAATTTCAGTGTCACCAGAAAAGAAAAAATAAAAGGAAAAAAGTACAGGAATGCTAGGAATTTGTGACTTCAAGAGTCCATGGGAGTATAGACAAAGGTTTCTTTTCTTTCTGTTTTATTGAAAATAGGTTCTTTAAAGCCTTCCATCACCCTACTGGAACCAGAGGTGAGTCTTTATCCTCATACCCAAACACCCCAGGCCCTAGGCTTTGAGGCCAGGGGCACAACCCTGCGCCCTTACACCACAACCAATTGCAGTCCCAGTTTCAGGTCAGTTGGCAGGCAGGCTTCCTGCAGACAGGTCAGACTACCACCATCCCTCATCAGACCCTGTAACCCAAGCCCCACCTCCCCCAAATCTCACCTACCCTAGGAGACTACAACTGTTGCCTGAAATAGAGCCCCCTAGGACCCGATTGGACTAAGAGTCCCGGTTTCAGGCCAGCTGGCAGGCAGAACTACTGCACACAGGTCAGACTATCACCATCTACCATGTGCAAAGACTGCAGCTACTCCCTGAGACAGAGCCCACTAGCATCAATTGTACTAAGAGCTTCTCCCTAACACAAAGAGTCCATCAGCATCAACTAGACCAACAGCTCCCACTGGACCAAGATTCAAGATTGGATGAAGAGATCAGACCAAGAGAGGCTCCCTCAAACACAGACACCACTTGCACCAAGTAGAGAAAGAGATAGATAGATGCCAGTGCAAATATACAGTCAACAACATAAAAACCAATATGGCTCCATTCGAACCTATATCAGCAAGACCTGAACATCCCAACACAGAAGAAACAGATGAAATTGACATTAAAAAATGACCTTAAGAAGATGATAGAGCTCTTTAAAGAGGAAATGAAAAATTCCCTTAAAGAACTTGAGGAAAAGTCACACAAAAAATGGGAAGAAATCAGTAAATCTCTTAAAGAAAGTAAAGAGAATGCATTTAAACAAGTGTGGGAAACAGTCCAAGATTTGAAAACTGAAACTGTGACAATAAAGATGACACAAACTGAGGGAATGCTGGAAATGGAAAATCTGAGTAAATGTACAAGAACTACAGACGCAAGCATAACCAACAGAATGCAAGAGATGGAAGAGCAGATATCTGGCATGGAAGATTCAATAGAAGAAATAGATTCATCAATCAAAAAAAACACTAAAGCCAATAAAATCATGAGTCAAAATGTCCAGGAAATTTGGGACACCATAAAAAGACCAAACTTAAGAATAATAGGGATAGAAGAAGGAGAAGAATACCAACTCAAAGGCACAGAAAAAACATTCAACAAAATCATAGAAGAAAATTTTCCCAACCTAAAGAAGGAAATGCCTATAAAGGTTACAGAACACCAAATAGACTGGATCCAAAAAAAAGTCCCCTCACCACATAATAATCAAACCACTAAGCATACAGAATAAAGAAAAAAATTAAGAGTTGCAAAGGAAAAAGGCCAAGTAACTTATAAAGGCAGACCTATGAGAATAACACCTGACATCTCAATGGAGACTCTAAAAGCCAGAAGGTCCTGGACAGATGTTATGCAGACACCAAGAGACCATGGATGCCAACCCAGATTATTATACCCAGCAAAACGTTCAATCAACACAGATGGAGTAAACAAAATATTCCATGATAAAACCAGGTTTAAACAATATCTCTCCACAAATCCAGCTCTACAGAAAGCACTTGAAGGAAAATTCCAACCAAAGGAAGTTAGATACACCCATGAAAACACAGGCAAAATATAGCCAATACCAACAAGTACAAAAGAAGGGAAACATACAACACTACCACCAAAAAATAACAGAAATTAACAATAACTGGTCATTAATATCCATCAATATCAATGGTCTCAATTCACCTATAAAAAGACACAGGCTAACAGAATGGATACAAAAACAAGATCCATCCATTTGATGCATACAAGATACACACCTCAACTTCAAAGACAGACACTACCTCAGAATAAAAAGCTGGGAAAAGACTTTCCAATCAAATGGTTTTAAGAAAAAAGCTGGTGTAGCTATCCTAATAACTAATAAAATAGACTTCAAACTAAAATCAATCGAAAGAGATTGGGAAGGACATAACATATTTATCACAGGGAAAATCAGACAAGATCAAGTCTCAATTCTGAGTATTTATGCCCCAAATACAAGGGCACCTACTTCTGTAAAATAAACATTACTAAAGCTTAAATCATACATCAAACCCTATAAACTAGTAGTGGGAGACGTCAACACCCCACTCTCACTAATGGACAGGTCTGCCAGACAGACACTTAACAGAGAAATAAGGGAAATAAGAGACATTATGACTCAAATAGACTTAATAGATATCTACAGAATATTCCACCCTAACATAAAAGAATAACCTTCTCTTCAGAACCCCATGGAACCTTCTCCAAAATCAATCACATGCTTGGTCACAAAGAAAATCTCAACAGATACAAAAAAATTGAAATAACCTCCGGTATCTTATCGGACCACCATGGCTTAAAGTTAGATTTCAACAACAACAAAAATTACAAAAAGCCGACAATCACATGGAAACTGAATAATGCCCAATTGAGTCACCAAAGTTCAAGGAAGAAATAAAGAAAGAAATTGAAGATTTCCTAGAATTCAATGAAAACAAATATACAACATACCCAAACTTATGAGACACCATGAAAGCAGTGCTAAGAGGAAAATTCAAAGCTCTAAATGCCCACATAAAGAAGTTGGAGAAATCTCACACGAGTGACTTAATAGCACAACTGAAAGCTCTAGAACAAGAAGAAGCATACTCACCCAGGAAAAACAGATACTGGTAAATAATCAAATTGAGGGCTGAAATGAATAAAATAGAAACAAATAGAACAATACAAAGAATCAATGAAACAAAGAGTTGGTTCTTTGAGAAAATTGACAAGATAGATAAGCCCTTATCCAAACTAACCAAAAGATAGAGAGAGAGAGAGCATCCAAATTAACAAAATCAGAAATGAAAAGGGAGACATAATAACAGACAATGAGGAAATCCAGAGAATCATCAGGTCATACTTTAAAGACCTGTACTCCACAAAATTGGAAAATCTGAAAGAAATGTATGAATTTCTGGATAGGTACCACATACCAAAATTAAACCAAGACCAGATAAACTATTTAAATAGATCAATAACCCCTAAGGAAGTAAAAATGGTCATTAAAGGTCTCCCAACCAAAAAAAGCCCAGGACCAGATGGTTTCAGAAAAGAATTCTACCAAATTTTCAAAGAAGAGCTAATACTAATACTCTTCAAATTGTTCCACACAACAGAAACAGAAGGAAGATTATCAAATTCTTTATGAAACCACAGTAACCCTGATACTCAAACCACACAAAGATACAACAAAGAAAGAAAATTGCAGACCAATCTCCCTCATGAATATTGATGCAAAAATACTAAATAAAATACTGGTTTACCAAATCCAGGAACACATGAAAAAAATTATACACCATGATCAAATAGGCTTTATCCTAGGGATGCAAGGATGATTCAATATACAAAACCTGTCAATGTAATACACCATATAAGCAAACTGAAAAAAAAACCACATGATCCTCTCATTGGATGCTGGAAAGTCCTTTGACAAAATGCAAAACCCTTTCATGATAAAGGTTCTAGAGAGATCCGGAATACATGGAACATACCTAAACATAATAAAGGCCATTTACAGCAAGCCAACAGCCAACATCAAATTAAATGGAGAGAAACTCAAAGTGATTCCACTAAAAACAGGAACAAGACAAGGCTGTTCACTCTCCCCATACTTATTAAACATAGTACTTGAAGTTATAGCTAGACCAATAAGACAATAAAAGGAGATCAAGGGGATACAAATTGGAAAGAAAGAAGTCAAACTATCATTATGTGCAGACGATATGATTGTATACATAAGTGACCTCAAAAATTCTACCAGGGAGCTCCTACAGCTGATAAACTCCTTCAGTAAGGTGGCCAGATATAAGAATAACTCAAAAACATCAGTAGCCCTCCTATATACAAATGATAAATGGGCTGAAAAAGAAATCAGAGAAACATCACCTTTTACAATAGCCACAAATAATATAAAATAACTTAGGGTAACTCTAACTAAGCAAGTGGAAGACCTGTATAATAAGGACTCTAAGTCTCTGAAGAAAAAAATCGAAGACAATATCAGAAAATGGAAAGATCTCCCATGCTCATAGACAGGTAGAATCAACATAGTAAAAATGACAATCTTACCAAAAGCAATCTACAGATTCAATGCAATCCCCATCAAAATCCCAATGCAATTCTTCACAGACTTGGAAAGAACAATACTTAACTTTATATGGAAAAACAAAAAACCTAGGATAGCTAAAAGAATCCTGTATAATAAAGCAAGCTCTGGAGGCATCATGATCCCTGACCTCAAACTTTGCTATAGAGTTATAGTAATAAAAAAAAAACAAAAACAGCTTGGTACTGGCATAAAAACCAACACGTGGACCAATGGAATTTAATTGAAGACCTTGATATTAATCCACACACCTATGCACATATGATTTTCGACAAAGAATCCAAAACTGTACCATAGAAAAAAGAAAGCATCTTCAACAAATGGTGCTGGCATAACTGGATGTCAACATGCAGAAGATTGCAAACAGGTCCATATTTGTTGCCATGCACAAAACTCAAGTCCAAGTGGATCAAAAACCTCAACATAAATCTAGTTACACTGAACTTGATAGAAGAGAAAGTAGGAAGTAGTCTGGAATACATTGGCACAGGAGACTACTTCCTAAATATAACACCAGTAGCACAGACACTGAGAGCGACAATTAATAAATGGGACCTCATGAAACTGAGAAGCTTTTGTAGAGCAAAGGACATGGTCAATAAGACAAAATGACAGCCCATAGAATGGGAGAAGATCTTCACCAACCACACATCTGACAGAGGGCTGATTTCCAAAATATGTAAAGAACTCAAAAAGCTAAACTTCAAAATACTGAACAATCCAATTAAAAAAAATCAGCTACAGAGCTTAACAGAGAATTCTCAACAGAAGAATTTCAAATGGCTGAAAGACACTTATGTAAATGCTCAACATCCTTAGTTATCAGGGAAATGCAAATCAACTCTGACATACCATCTTACACCTGTCAGAATGGCTAAGATCAAAAACACTGAAGACAGCTTATGTTGGAGAGGATGTGGAGCAAGGGGAACACTCCTCCACTGTTGGTGGGAATGCAAACTTACACAGCCACTCTGGAAATCAGTATGGTGGTTTCTCAGAAAATTGGGAATAAGTCTTCCTCAGGACCCAGCTATACCACTCTTGGGCATATACCCAAGGAATTCTCAATCTTACCACAAGGACACATGTTCAACTATGTTCATATCAGCATTATTCGTAATAGGAAGACCCTGGAAACAACCTAAATGCTCCTCAACTGAAGAATGGATTAAGAAAATGTGGCACATATCCACAATGGAGTACTAGTCAGCAGTAAAAAGCAATAATATCATGAAATTTGCAGGCAAATGGATGGAACTAGAAAATACCATTTTGTATGAGGTATCCAGACTCAGAAGGACAAACATAGTATGTACACACTCATAAGTGGATACTAGATGTGAAGGAAGAGATGGCCAGACTGCAACCCACAGCTTCAGAGAAGCTAGCTAACAGGGAAAGACCCTAGGAGGGACACATCAATTACCCGGTGAAGGAGAAGTGGATGAGATCTGCATGGACAGACTGGGTGTAGAGGGGGTAGCAGAGGTCAAGAGTGGGGGATGAGAACGTAGGGAAATGGGAGTGTCAAGATGGAACAGGGACAGAGTGAGTGGGCAGGGAGGGAGATGCCATGATAGATGAGGACATCATGGGAACAGGAAGAGGCAGGGTGCTAGGGAGGCTCTCAGGAATCCACAAGGTTGACCCCACCTTGGTCTGCTGGCAGTGATCCAGGGGGTGCCTGGACTGGTCTACTCTGGGAACCAGTCTAGCTAATAACCTAGCTGTCATCATAGAGCCTTTGTCCAGTGACTGATGGAAGCAGATGCAGAGATCCATGGCCAGACACCAGGCTGAGCTCTGGGAATCCAATTGATGAGAGAGAGAAGGGATTCTGCAGTCAGGGGAGGTGGAGATCTTGAATGGAAGATGTGCAGAGATGACTGGCCACACTAGTGGAAGCCCATGAACTGTGGACTGGTAGCTGGGGAGCCCCCATGGGACTGGACTAGGCCCTCTGGATATGGAAGATAGTTGTTTGGCTTGAACAGTTTGGGTGTCACCCAGGCAGGGGGATCGGGATCTGTTCCTGGCGCATAGGCAGGCTTCTTGGAATGTGGTGCCTGTGGTGTGATACCTTGTGCAGCCTTGGTGCAGTGGGAAGGGGCTTGGACAGCCTAGCGTCAGTGTTCTGGTCTTTGCAGACTCCCCATGGGAGACCTTAATTTTGGGGATGTGGGGATGTGGGGTGGCTTGGGAGAGAGTGCTGGGGCATGGGAGGATGGAGGAGGGGGAATCTGTGAGTGGTATGTGGAGTAGAAATTTTCTTAATGAAAAAAAAAGAAAATAGGTTCTTTTTCCATAAAATACATCCTGACTACAGCCCCCCACTCCTCCTAGTTCCTCCCCACTTCCCCTTCTATCTTGACCCAGTTCTTTCTGTCTCTCATTAGAAAAGATCATGCTTCTAAAAGGTAACAACACATAACAAAATAAAATATAATAAGGTAAAATGAACACTACCATATTGAAGTTGGGATGGCATCTCAACAGAAGGAAAGGGGCCCAAGAGTCACAGACCCACTTGTTCACACGCTGAGGAGTCCCATAAAAACACTAAACAGGCTTTTGTAGAGCAAAGGATACAGTCAACAAGGCAAAGCGACAGCCTACAGAATGGGAAAAGATCTTCACCAACCCCACATCTGACAGAGGACTGATATCCAGAATATATAAGGAACTCAAGAAATTAGACATCAAAATACCCAACAGTCCAATTAAGAAATGGGCTATAGAACTAAACAGAGAATTCTCAACAGAGAAAACTCAAATGGCTGAAAGACATTTAAGGAATTGCTCAACATCCCTAATCATCAGGGAAATGCAAACTAAAACAACTCTGAGATACCACCTTATGCCTGTCAGAATGGCTAAGATCAAAAACACTGAAGACACCTTATGCTGGAGAGGATGTGGAGCAAGGGGAACTCTCCTCCACTGCTGGTGAGAATGTAAGCTTGTACAACCACTTTGGAAATCAATATGGTGTAGATGTAACCAACCTTCTTATTAAATAAGAAACACAGAACCAATGCAAAGAAGAAAGCCAAGAGGTCAGAGCTAAGAGCTAAAACCTTACCCTTCCTCCTGCAGTGGTCCTACCTCTCCAAATTAGAACTACCCCTGTGTTAAAGTCTTTATATAGTGTTCCTGTTCTGCCTTCTCATTGGTTGTAAACCCAACCACATGATCGCCTCGTCACGGCCTGTCTGTATAGGCCTCCAGGTTTTCCATGCTTGGTATTGAGATTAAAGGCATGTGTATCCAATAATGACTGTATCCCTGAACACACAGAGACTTACCCAGCTCTACCTACCAAGTGCTGGGGTTGCAAGTGTACGCCACCACTGCCCTGCTTTCCTATGGCTTGCTAATAGCTCTGACCCCCTGGCAACTTTATTTATTAACATACAAATAACATTTTAATACAAATAAAATATCACCATATTTCCCCTTTTCTATTTTAATAAAAAGGAAAAAAGAAAAAGCTTATAACTAACATAAGAAAACTATATACAAAAGTACAATAACTATATACAATATATACAAGTAATAAATACCTAAACAATGTCTAGTTCATTTGTATTTGACAAATTCAGAGACAATAATTCCATTATCTGTTGTATCTAATTCACTTTCTATCCTAATTAATCATCAACTATAACTAACTAATCTTCAACTCCCTCAGAGACCCAAGAAGGAAATAGTATTAGCTAACAAAAAAAATAAAAACAGGAAGTATATGCAAGCAACTTCCAAAAAATTGTGAGTTGACAGAAACAGCCAGCTGTCTGGACAGTCACCTGAGGTTTCTCGGCAGTGCTGGGGCATCATTTTCAGCCTATAGGCTTGGCGTACCTGACAGACTCATTTGTGAAGTAGGATGTACACAAGGTCAACAGTTCAACCTCACATTGGGTGAGAGCAGTCTATATACCAGAAATACCTGAATTCCACTAGTGTCATGTCATGATTCAGGATTTTAAATTCTGGAAATTGTTGATGTTTTCTGAATTCAGCTGTCCATTCTTCTTGGCTATGTGTGTATGTGGCTTCACTTCAGCATCCCATTCTTCTCCACATCTCTCTATTAAGTGCCATTCTTCTGTTGAGAGGTGTGAGCTTAATTACTCTTCAAGAATAACTGTTTCAGCTACCTCCCCATTGCATATCAGAAGACATCGGCCCACTGCCTGTTCAGTTGCCTTCAAAGCAAAGGGCACTGTACCTTTCCCGGATTGTGAAGGCCACTTCAGCGATGGTGCCATATTGTCCTGGCCTCAGAAGATGCCTTTTGATAAAACCATAACCACACTTGTTTTGACAAGAATCAGTAGTCCTAAGTTTTGTGTCCTGTCTGTACTGTTTGTCAGCAGTTGATTCGAGGATACTTTGTTGTCCAGTGGCTAACTTTTGCTACAATGAAAGTTAACTCCAATTGCAGTTTTTTCAATGCCCATATTTTCTCTGAAGTAGATTGGTACTGTCAGGAGCCGACATGTCTCATAGTCATAACAAAAAAGAAAAATTTTCTAAGTTATTAAAACATTTTAAATGTCATATTCTATAGATCTCTGAAGGGTTTGAAGATAACCTGTCTATCTAAAATATATCTACTCAATCTTGAAAACATACCTAATATAACTACAAGTTCTATTATAATGTCTAACTACTAACTTTCATTTCTTTATATCCTAATAGTTGGTAATAACAACATTCAAGGATCAGAAAATTGCATTACATTGTTAAATGAACGGTACAATTAAAAATATACATATAGCATTTCCTAACAATATCAATTTCAATATATATAATTTGTATACAATATAAAACAATCAATCCAATGTAAAGTATTTACATTTTTCTTTTCTTTTGTTTCTTTCTTTTTTTTTAAATAAGAACCTTAAATCTAATCTCCTTTGCTTAGCCCTTTTCCTCACCCTTGACAACAACTTGTAACCAACCCCCCTAATCAATGAAAATTATCCCAGACCCAAAACCAATTAAAAGACCAAAAAAAAAAAAACAAAACAAAACACCCACCCACACCACCTCTTTGGGAATGTGGGCGTCGTATTCTTGAAATTGCTTCCTGCTGTGTATGGGCGAAGGTATCTTTATCCTGAAAAGAAAAATTTTAGGTTAATTGTCAAATTCTAGGAAAGGTAACTATATCCTTCATTATCCAGTCTGTATATAATGCCAAAGTTCAGGGTTTATCTCAAATCCTTATTCAAGTAGTCTTTGAGACTGGATCATCTCAGCTAGCTCTCTCAAAATTGCTCTGAACACTTTGTAGTTCAAAGCTGATCTGTAGATGATGTTTGTCAGCTTAGTGATGTTATTATTGTCCACGTGGAATTGTTGTTGTTGTGGGGCCCCATCTTCTTCCTGGAGACTTCAGTTGATGTTAGGCCTGACGGAGATTTCCTGCAAAAAACTGATAAGAGACTCGAACACAAAGACTATATATACGGCTTTTTAGAATTAGTTAGTACTCTATATGACCATTTATATCTTAACAAAGTTTAAAATGTATATACATATATATATTAATCTTGTAAATTTTGATATAAATTTCATACTTTAAGAAAAGTTTAAAGAATCAGAATAGAATCAAAGAGTTGAGATTAGTAATAGAATAGTCCCCTAATTAATTTGGCTTTTCTCCTGTCCCATAGCAGAAGATGGCTCTTTTCTTCTGGCATGATACAGGGAGTTTGCATTTTCCTTTTAACAACATGCTTGAGTTTAAAGAAGGAGAGAGCCATTCTCCAACTCCAAAGTCAGCTTTAAATTTTAATTGAACTGGGACTATTAGAAGTTAAATAGTGTTAAATCTTTAAAGAAAAGCAGAAACAAACATTTAGGAAGACATAAAATTTTTTAGATAACATACCCATACACCATTTCACTCTGTTTCTTAGGATAGACGTTTTGTCCCTTTTCTTCAGTTGTCTCATTTGTCCAGTGTTCTTCAAATTCCTTAACCTTCATTTTCCTAAAAAACAAAACAAAAACCTTTCCCCAAAGTTTTTTTTTTTTGGGGGGGGGATGTTCCTTTTTGGCAAGTTATTATCTGATTAAATGAAAAGGCATATGTTACTGGTGTAAGTTAGTTTAAATTGGATGTTCATGATAGTTGATGAACTATCACCTCCTCTAATTAAGAGGTCTCTCTTGTTCAAATCAAATCTTTATCAATTTTGATGGTACCCACAGCTTATCTTCTGGTTTTTTTTTTTTTTTTTTTTTTCAAAAAAGAAAGCCAAGAGGTCAGAGCTAAGAGCTAAAACCTTACCCTTCCTCATGCAGTGGTCCTACCTCTCTGAACTAGAACTACCCCTGTGTTAAAGTCTTTATATAGTATTCCTGTTCTGCCTTCTCATTGGTTGTAAACCCAACCACATGATCGCCTCATCACGGCCTGTCTGTATAGGCCTCCAGGTTTTCCATGCTTGGTATTGAGATTAAAGGCATGTGTATCCAATAATGGCTGTATCCCTGAACACACAGAGACTTACCCAGCTCTACCTACCAAGTGCTGGGATTACAAGTGTATGCCACCACTGCCCTGCTTTCCTATGGCTTGCTAATAGCTCTGACCCCCGGGCAACTTTATTTATTAACATACAAATAACATTTTAATACAAATAAAATATCACCATATTATGGTGCTTTCTTAGAAAATTGGGAATCCATCTCCCCCAAGATCCAGCTATATCACTTTTGGGCATATACCCAAGGAATGCTCAATCACACCACAATAGCACTTGTTTAGCTATGTTCATATCAGCATTGTTTGTAATAGCCAGAACATGGAAACAGCCAAGATGCCCTTCAACTGAAGAATGGATAAATAAAATGTGGTATATATACACAATGGAATACTACTCAGCAGAGAAAAACAATGACATCATGAGGTTTGCAGACAAATGGATGGATCTAGAAAAAATCATCCTGAGTGAGGTAACCCAGACTCAGAGACAAACGTGCTATATACTCACTCATAGGAGGATACTAGATGTGGAACAAGGATGACTGGACTGCTACTCACATCACCAGGGAGGCTACCTAGAAAACAAGACCCCAAGAAATACACGAGGATCACCCAATGATGGAGAAATGGAAGAGATCTACATGAACAGCCTGGACATGAGTGGGGGTAATGAAGGGCAAGGGTCGAGGAAAAGAGAGCTTGCGGGAGCGGGAGATACCAGTTGGATCAACAACAGAGAGGGAGAACAAGGAATAGGAGACCATGGTAAATGAAGACCACATGAGAAGAGGAAGAAGCAAAGTGCTAGAGAGGCCCCCAGAAATCCAAAAAGATACCCCCACAACAGCTGGCATTGGTCGAGAGATAGCCCGAACTGACCTACTCTGGTGATGGGATGGCCAAACTCCCTAATTGTCATGCTAGTAACCCCATCCAACTACTGAGGGATCTTGATGCAGAGATCCATGGCTAGGCCCCAGGTGGAGCTCTGGGAGTCCAATTAGCGAGAATGAGGAAGGTTTATATGAGCGAGAATTGTTGAGACCAAGGTTGGATAAAGCACAGGGACAAATAGCCAAATGAATGGAAACACATGAACTATGAACCAATGGCTGAGGGGTCGCCAAATGGATCAGGCCCTCTGAATGGGTGAGACAGCTGATTGGCTTGATCTGTTTGGGAGGCACCCAGGCAGTGGGACCGGGTCCTGTGCTCATTGCATGAGTTGGCTGTTTGAAACCTGGGGCCTATGCAGGATCGCTTGGCTCGGCCTGGGAGGAGGGGACTGGACCTACCTGGACTGAGTCTACCAGGTTGATCTCAGTCCACGGGGGAGGCTTTGCCCTGGAATGGGGTAAATGGGGGGTGGGCTGAGGGGAAGGTGAGGGGGGCCAGAGGGGGGAGAACAAGAGAATCCGTGGCTGATATGTAGAACTGAATTGTATTGCAAAATAAAAATAAAAATTAAAAAAATACACTAAACAGAAAGCTATGATATGTACACAAAGGACCTGATACAGACACCTGTAGGCCCTGTGTTTGCTGCTTCAGTCTCTGTGAGTACATGTGAGCTTTGCTCGGTTGATTTAGAGGGACTTGTTCTTCTGGTGTCCTCTGTCACCTCTCCTTACACTCCTTCTTCTGCTTTTCCTCAGGGTTTGCTGAAATCTGAGGGAAGCAATTTATTAGAAACATCCCATTTAGAGCTATGAGTTCCCAGCTCCAAAGCACTCTCTCTCTCTCTCTCTCTCTGTGTGTGTGTGTGTGTGTGTGTGTGTGTGTGTGTGTGTGTGTGTGTGTGTGTTAAATGTCTCTCTGTCGGTCTGCAATTGTTCCCATCTGCTGCAGGAGGAAGCTTCTCTGAGAATAACTGGACAAGCCACAGGTCTATCAGTATAACAGAATAACTTTAGGAGTCATTTTATCACTCCTTTTTCTTTGTTTTTAGGCCAGCTGTAGCTAGAGTTTTCCTGCCTGGCCCACAGTCAGGACAAATCTCTGACACCTGCCAGACCCACAGCCACTCAGACCCAACCAAGTAAACACAGAGACTTATATCAGTTACAAACTGTATGGCCGTGGCAGACTTCTTGCTAACTGTTCTTATATCTTAAATTAATCCATTTCTATAAATCTATACCTTGCCACATGGCTTGTGGCTTACCGGCATCTTCACATGCTGTTTCTCATCATGGCGGCCGGCAGTCTCTGACTCAGACTTTCACTTCCCAGCTTTATTCTCCTCCTTGTCCTGCATATACTTCATGCCTGGCCACTGGCCAGTCAGTGATTTATTTATTGACCAATCAGGAACACACTTGACATACAGGCCATCCCGAAGCAGCCAGCAGTTCCTGGTTGCATCCCAAGTCATTGGGCTATCTAGTCTCTGATTCTTGATCACCCAAGTAGTACCAAGTATGGATTCCATCTCACCGAGTGGGCCTTAAGTCAAATCAAATATTGGCTGATTACTCCCACAAGTTCTGTGCCACCATTGTCCTAGCATATTTTGCATACAAGATAGCATTTTAGATGAAAGGCTTTGTGTCTGAGTTGGTGTTTACATTTCTCTTTTGACAGCCTGCAGAGAACATTCCCATACCAAAGACACTAGAAAATAGGGGTGAATAGGCAAAGTCTTCTTAAATTTTTTCCATAAGTGGATCTTTTCTCTCAAGAAATTTTAAGGGGCACGGGCATATATGAATCAAGAACATACAAGTAATAAATCATAAAGACATTTATTTGAATCCAATTCTTTGGTATTTATATAGTTTTACCATTTGTTAAAGATGAAAGAAAATTTGCCTGCTAATGAGATGGATGGTTTTATTTATTTTTACTTTAAAATTAAATATTTCCAGAACATTTGATACTGCAACACATAGAACAACTTCAATTTTTTTAAGAGTTGATCAATATTTTGATGCTATTATTGTCATTGCTGAAAGTGCCACTACACATAAATATGTAGCACAAAATGGCAGAAACTGTTGGAAATTCTGTGCTAATCTCAAGCCAAAATTCTTATGAAACTCGAGTCAGAAACTCAAATAGCAATTTTTAAAATCAAACATTCAAACACAGTAAAATCCAAAGATATATTGATACAAGCTGAAGAATACCCGTATGGAAATTGTTAATGTTTTCATTTTCTATAAACTATTACATTTCTATATAAGAACAGAAAAACTGTGTGTACAGTAAATGCTGAAATTAAAAACATGCAATGTTCTCACATAGCAACTGAAATATTTCTGGCAGTGCTTGACAGAACTGAGAGGTATGATGGCATACACAGTACAAAGTGTGTACGTTGTGTGTTCAGCATAAGGCTACATTGAATCCACACAATATAACATTGGCAAAAGGTGTTGAAAGCACCTCAGATGTGGTAACTATTTGATTTTCAGTTAATCCTGGTCATTGCGTGTTCAGAAACCTTCACTTTTACCAAATTCTTCACAAATCTCATATTCAGTTACATGACCCTATACTGGGTTGTGACCCAAGATTAAAAAGTTGAGCTTCAGCTGGGCGGTGGTGGCGCACGCCTTTAATCCCAGCACTTGGGAGGCAGAGGCAGGCAGATCTCTGTGAGTTCAAGGCCAGCCTGGGCTACCAAGTGAGTTCCAGGAAAGGCGCAAAGCTACACAGAGAAACCCTGTCTCGAAAAACCAAAAAAGAAAAACCAAAAAAAAAAAAAAAAAAAAAAGTTGAGCTTCAGACAGTTACCTAAAACTAAATGAGATTGAGGCCCAAGTGATGAGAGTTTATGGTGATATTTTATTTGTACTGAAATGTGATTTTAATTGTATGTTAATAAATAAAGTTGCCCAAGCGTCAGAGCTATTAGCAAGCCATAGGAAAGCTGGGCATTGGTGGTGCACACCTTTGATCCCAGTACTTGGTAGGCAGAGCTAGGTAGATCTCTGTGTGTTCAAGGATATAACCAGCATTGGAGACACATGCTCCAATGTGTGTCTGGAGGTCTGTACAGACAAGCTGTGATGAGGCAGTCACGAGGTTGGTTTTACAACCAATGAGAAGGCAGAACAGAAAGTTTATATAAAGACAAACAGACAGGAAGTAGGTCTCTTTTTCAGAGAGGTCTCCTGGCTGAAGAGGCTAGCTGCAGCAGGCTGGTAAGACTCTTATCTCTGATCTCTTGGCTTTCTTCTTTGCATTGGTTCTGTGTTTCTTATTTAATAAGATGGTTGATTACATCTACAAGGGTTATTGTCTTCTCCACCTTTTCACATGAGTAGGCTATACCATAAAGGGTACTGAAACAACTAAGCACCAACTGGAAGCACCATATATTTACATTAGAATGAGGAACATGGGTACCTCTGTGAGATTTAGGTTATCAGTGTGTGTGTGTGTGTGTGTGTGTGTGTGTGTGTATGTATGGTTATGGATTGCACCCAGCTACTCACTTCCTGTGTTTCCAGCATATAGACATCTATGCTAGCACTATCCACCAATGTTTCTCTTCCATCCTTAGAATGTTAGTATGTTAAGATTGAAGGAATATTAAAAACAAGCAACCTCTCCCTCAAAAATATAATTCTTTTTACCAGGAACATCATAATCACTGATAAAGCTAAGTGCTATATTAACTTTTTTTGTTGTTATTTAGTAGACAAGAAGATTAAATTCAGGGCATTGGAGACACTAGTCAATCATCTCCAGTACTGAGTTATATCTCCAAGCCTGTACCCATTCTAAATATGGGCCACATTGACATTAAAAGTTTCATGTTATTCTAAGATTAAATAGCTATAGACTGAGGAATTGTTGCTATAGTAACAGATTATCCACAGTTCTTTTAAAAATAAACTTTCATGTCAAAGCAAGAATCCATTCAAATAGTATTAATAAGCAAGCACACTGAGAAAGAAGAAAGTGGTATTTCAAAAACATTTTACATTTTCAACTTTCATTTTCCTTTGAAAAACACATAACCATACCTAAAATAGAAATTTTGAGATGATTCAAAGAATTTCCATTTGTTCAATGTGAAGGAGGAGCTCTGTATTTGAAATTAATTTATAAATTTTATTTAAGCTTTAAAACATACAGCAATAGACATTGCTATTACCTTTATGCTGTGAGCAATAGATATAGTTTTGTATTTGCCCTATACAAAATACTTTTGCTCTTCTGAAGTACAAAGTGTATAACACACTCTAAATATTTAATCTATGTCAATTATTATATAACAAAAATCTAGATGAAATTGTTACAACATTTAATGGTCAAGTGAGTCTAAATGTAGAGACTTAAAATAAGGTGGCATAGTCAGTTCATCTTTTTAATTAGCATGTGATAATTGTACAAAGTAAAGTCTAAGTTGCATCTCTGCTCTGGTATCCAGTAACTTTGTTGCCTTGATATAGGACCTTCACCTGTATAAATATCTTTAAGTTCCCCTGTCAGAAATTGCAGTGGTGAATAGTGGCTGTGTGCCTTACTTCATTCTAGATTTTTGATGGACAAATGAGGGGATGTAGAAATAACCTTATAAACTTCAAAAATATGAGATTATAATTGCATAGGCTTCCTCCTTTCACAAAGAAAGTTGGGTGTTAATTTATAATACATATGTTGTAAAATGGATAGACTGTTAGACTTCTTAGCCAGAGAAGATAAAGTTCTCATGAATCTACTTCATGTTTTAAAGTAAGGCCCAAAAGAAAGCAAAATGAAGATAGTGAAGATCAAACAATGATTGCTTCAAGTCTAACTGTACACAATTTATATATGTGACATACTATAATAGTGTTCACTTTGAATATAAACAATCTTTGAAGCTTTGCTAGTTACATTTATCTAAAAATAAAAGAACTCAGAAAAAATTTCAATGAGACTTCAGTGCTGAAAGGATGAGGAAATTACCCTCAGAATCACTTTGTGTTATAAACTGTAAAAAAAAAAAAAGGCAATATGTTTCTATGTCAAGCAACAATTGAATTTTTGTAGCTCACTGAGAGAAAGCAAATAAAGTTAAAGCTGAATAAGAAGGAAAGAGTATGCCAGAGGCCTGGGTTTTTGTTTCTGTTTTTGTTTTTGTTTTTGTTTTTGTTTTTGTTTTAAAGGAATGTCAGTTCCTGGAAATTAAGAAGATAGATATGAGCTGAAGTAAGTAAATCATTGATTTCCTGGATTTAAAAGACATTTCATCAAGGACGTGTTTACTTACATGGAAGCAAGTTGCTAACGAATATCAGAGATAGCATAAGGCAGAAGAAACTACCTTCAACTGTGGATTAGGCATTAATCAGCAAGCTCAAGGCAAGGGTGGATAGCAGATAACTTGGAGCACCTCTTGATCTAAGTTGAACTACAAACTCATTTGACAATCACTACATTGGGAATAAATGATCCATGCCATGTAGAAAAGCAGTTGCAACAAAACTGACCATTTTACTGGAACTGACTATTTAATTTCTCTCATAGGTCTGTGCTCTAGTGGTAAGAAACTAGACTTCTATGTCAATAGTCTAGGAAGCAAGCCTGCATCAAGGAGAAATGGCTCTGGCGCCATCTAGTGTAAATGCTCTTGGAGTAGATGTTCATGAAATGATAGATATTCACAAGTGCCATCTAGTGACAACGGGGAAAAAGTGCACAAAGACCAGGAAATTCAGAAGTCCTTTGTAAACTGAAGCTTATCTGGTGATGAGAACATAGGCTTTTGATCTCCTATAGGTAGGATTTACATTACATTCTCAACTGGAATGTATTGTAATACATTCCTTCTGAGTTCAGGTGAGAAGAAACTTGCCTTTTGTGACCTACTGGACCACTTCTGTCTCCTGAAGTATCATATTGTCTTCTGGCTTCCCTATACTCTGCCCATGTCTCCTACACTGTATTCTCAATAAAAAAGAGCACTAAGTTGTGTGTGTGTGTGTGTGTGTGTGTGTGTGTGTGTGTGTGTGTGTGAAAGACATTACTCCTCTGAAAGCCGCCTTACAGTTCTTTTTATTCAATATACTAGTCGACATTTTTCAAAATGCCTCCATTTCCTCACTACATACTTCTTTCTTCTCTGTCCTTTTCCCACTCAATTCTAGCCACTCTTCTCAGAGGACTATACAAGAAAACATCAGAAATGTTCTTGCTTTGAACTTGCAAATATTTTTCTTCTACCTGGTTGAAAGTGTCTTATATGTGATGTTTATTTGGATTTCAGAAGGCTGGCTTTTCAAAAAAAGGCTATGGTGTAGTATACTAGGTTAGAGCCTGGACCCTGGTGTGAAATGCACATTGCTTATTTCTTAGAGCCATTGTCCGTCTGCTGTGTGACTTTGAACAGACATTCATTCTTTATAATCCTGTTCCTTCAACTGAAAAGTGGAGATAATAATGAAATTTATAAGTTCTGACACAAAATACCCAATAAGAGGCTCATCCTTAGCAGAGGCTGGATGCATTGAAGCTCCATAAATATTATTTCTTTGCTCATAGTAAGATGGACAAAGACAGGTTTGTGGTTATTTGATAAGATGGTCCTCTACCTGGAAAAAAAAACTAGATAAATATTTTAGTGCTCAAAGAATGTAGCCTGTGTACAATTTGCTTTATGAATTCATCAAAGGAAAATATAAATGGACTGCACATCAAAGTCAGAGGTGACAGTTTAAAATTATATCAAATGATGTATGCAAAGATCATATCAATTATGAATGTTGGCTCTATGTTCTCATTATCAATGATATACATATTTGAGTCTACAATATTGAATACCTAATGGTTAAACAGGGTGCTGTAACTTAGAAATGGCACACATAAAGATAATAAGATATTCAGTCATCTGAAAGTTCAGTAGGAGTGAAGAATGCTGTATGACTGCCAGGACTAATCTGATCTTACAGTGCATTAATCAGAGCACCACATTGAGAAGAGAGAACAGAGTTCCAGCCTACTCTGCATAGGTGAAACTGAGTTCTTTTTTAAGCAGCACTCTTTAAAAGGATATGTTTAATAAGCAGTCCTACATGGTAAAGGGAGGATGGGCACATGAGTACTTTAAGGGTCTTAGAAAGTTTTAACCATGTCCCATTTAAACTTTCCCCTTATGGTAAGATCTGCCTGATGGTGCAGTCAGCTCCTTATTAGCAGAGATGTTCTAGGAAAGAAGGGTAAGAGGAGTATTTCGTATATTCTATCCAAGACTTCTAGAGAGATTGAGGAATGAGTAACAAAGCTTCCAATCCTGAGAGTTCATGATACAACTGATAAGAAAAAATAAAGCTAAATAAGAGATAGAGGTTAGGTAGATCTAGGAGGTACGAAATGCAACAAAATATGGAAAGAGGAAGGAGTATCAGTGAGGAAAAATGAGTGAAGTTTTAGATGCAAGACATTTTTTATCAAAGTGAAACAAACACTATCAACATCAACCTTGCCCAAGTCTTCAAGTGGGCTTCTTTTAATAAGCAAGGTTTAGGACCCAGGGCCTATAACAGGAAAAATCTCCTGTCTATCTAGTGAATGACATGATGCACAACTGTGACTCCGTCTGCAAACTAGCAAATCCATAAGCAGCAAATGTGGCTTAGTTTGAAGTGTTTTGATTTCTGTTCTTCAGTTATGGTGATTGTTCATTGACAAAGGCCTCTGGCATGTTATTTTAATCATGTCATCATTTATCCCAGCTTGTACCTTGACCCTAATTTTTCACTAATGAATATAATCTTCCCACACAGAATATGAAGATAGCAAAGGAGGGCACACAAACATACATTCTGATTGCTAATATATCATTAGATGCTGTTCATCTTCCAGTCCAAGAAACATTTATCTAACTATCTTATATGGTGAGATTATGGATTTTAGCCAATAAAAACAGAATCTGTCTTTTCCTGCCATGATTTAAATGTTCAGATATAAATGGGTCATCAATCTCTTTTGCATTTTGATGATAACATGCAAAATGCATTTATTTAAATTCTGAAACAGTAAAACAAACCTTTGTGTACATGAAGTTTCATATTGTATAAACACAATCACCAATAGTAAAATTTCAAAACTTCATAAATCGAGGTTGAAAAATGCACTATCTCATTTTAATGAATATCCACAATTTCTATAATAGTTTAAAATTTATATAAAAATAAACAAAATTTCCATGTTCTTCTTTCCCTTTCTTCCATCCACTCCATTATTAGCTAAGGAAACCCCCTAGTGGACAGTGTGGTCTGGTTATATTTAGTTTTAAAATAAACTGCCAAGTTGTCTTCCAAAGGGGCTATACCTTTATGTACTCCTACCAGCAATGAAATATGACTTCTATCGTTCCAAGGCCTTCTCAGCATTTTCTGTTGTTAGGGCTCTGTGTATTAGCCTTTTTAACAGTGATATGAAATTGTTGTTTTTATTTGCAATTTCCTACGGATATATGACATTGAGCATCTTTTTATACACTTGTCATCTGTATATCTTCCTTAGTGAGATTGTGTTCAACTCATTCACTTTTAAGTTGGTTATTTTTCTTATCTTTGAATTTTTACAAAAAAAGGTCTCTTTTTTATTTTTAAGTTCCATCTATCATTTTTTTTTCCTTTCATGGTTTTCATTCTTAGTATTATACCTATAATTCCATTGCTAAACCTAGGACCATTCAGATTCTACCTCTTCATTATGAAAACACTAAGAAATAAGATACATTTAGACAAAAGTATAAAAATATTTCATAGAAGTTATTTTCTCATTAACAATTATTTTAATTTTCATTAAAATGTTTTAATTTTCTGAATTGTCTTCTATTGGTGTAAATATTAAGGGCACTCCACGTAGTTAAAAGGAGATTTATTTAATAGTGTAACTTACAAATTAAGGGATAGGTAGGTTGCGGGGTCTGGGGAAGGTGTATCACAGTCCAGCGGTGTTCTCTGGAGCTCTGCTTGATCCACCTCCACCATCCAGGGTCCCGGAATGGAGCGAGCACCCGCCGATCCAGATCTTGGGTCCCCAGGTGCCTCCCTTGGCCCCGCCTTGTAGGCATGACAGTTGCCGAAGTCTCAATGGGGGTTGGAACTTCCAGATCAAAGCTGGAATGGTTACCCACTACATCTCCCCCTTTTTGTCTAAATAAGAAAGTTCTAACCTAATAAAAGACTACATACAAAGGAATGGTTATCAAATATTGTCCAGGAATAATGAGGGATAATGACCTAGATAAGATGGAACTACAACCAATGCAAACAATATCAAGCAAGAAACACATACTAAAATCCAGAGAAGTCTGGAGCATAGGTAAATGGCATGTTACAAAGATCATTCCAAAAGGTGTCCTATCCTAAAGAACCTGAATCTAATACTTAATATGTTCTATCTACTAAGTTGTAACTATAACTGCTAGTCTTCAATCCCATCAAAGACCTGAGAAGGAATATAATGGTACCTGAGAAATGGTAGATGGATGCAAGCAACTTTCGGGAATCTTGCGAGAGTAGACCGAGACAGCTGGTAGCCTGGACAGTCACCTAATGTTTCTCAGCATTGTTGGTGCATTCAAATTGGCTACAGGCCTAAAGTATCTGACAGACCATATTCAGAAGCAGGAATTCTGAAAGACCATCTTACCCTGTCTTGGCAGAGTACAGTGGTCGCTTTCCTTGTGTCCCGCTTGTCCAGAAAGGATAGCATTGCATTTGTACTGTCAGCCGTCGAGGCAAGTAGGCCAGTAGGCCATTTTGTGCCAAGAAGACAAACTTCCAAATGGAAATGTCTTAGAAGCCCAACATTCTCTCGGGATCAAATTGGTGCAGCCAGGAGCAATTGTGTCTCACATCAACAGAATTCTAAGTTATTTAAATGCCATATTCTCTAGGTCTATGAAGTGTTTGAAGATTACCTGTCCATCTGACCTATGTATCTGTAAATCTGGATAACCTAACTAATGTAACTATAGAGATGACAAGCATTGGTGACTATAAATCTATAAGTCTTATCTACCGAAATAACCTAAGGACTAAGGCTTCATGTAAACAAGGTAAACAGTCTATAAGCAAATGTATGGTAAAGAATGATGACTTCAAAATTGTGACAATACACAAGATATTTATAACAGAGGTAGGAATATATAGTACGATATGCAATATGACAATAAACTTAAATATATATCAATATACCAAATATCCTAAACAGAAGTAGAACATACATAAAGTATGACAGATATAAATTTACATTTGTATCAATATACAAATATTTCAAATAAGAGTAGAAATATATGTACATTATTAACAAATATAGTTCTGTATTTGTATCAATATTCAAATTATCTTAAACAGGAATATAAAAATAGTTTACATTTGTAACAATATATAAGAATCCATAACAGTGCAAATTACAGTACAAATTATCTAAGGCTGCTATTTTACTAAATTTGTATACTAGTATATACAATAATCTACCATAATATCTTATACCTATCCATTCCATTTCTTCTTTTCCCCCTTTTCTTTTTTTTTTTTTAGAATACTGAGTCTAATATTTTCTTCCACCCCCAACCCTATAACCATCATCCATAACTCTGAGAATTATGAAACCTAAGGGAGAAGGGGCATCGTTTTCTTAGAATTGCTTCCTGCTGTTTAGGGGGTGATGCTATCTCTGTTGGGTACTGTGAGAAAACTCAGATAGTTAAATCTCAGTTAGACTAACTGTAGGTTCTGCAACAAGTCTTAGAGTAATGGGTAAGATTGTCTGAAATTCTGGCAAGAAGTGTAGTATGATGATGATTACCATGGCATCATTCTGGATTGGGTAGAGTTGCTGTTGTTGGGGCCCCATCTTCCTTCTGGAGACTTCCGAGATTGCTATTGGAAAAAACTTATTTGTTATCAAAATGGAAGGTTTGGATTTAAAGAGGACATAGCATGTAAGAAAGGATTCTGAAAAATCAAGAGTAAGCATGGAGAGAATTAGAATCTAGAAGACAATGGTCCCTTTTTATTGGTTTCCTTCTGTCCCACACCAGAGGGCTCTTCTGATATGGGACTGAAGAATCTCTCAACCTTTTCTTTTAGCAATATGCTTGGGTTTAGAGAAGGAGTGAGCCAATTCCATCTCCAAAGCCAGCTTGGCTTATAATTGAATTGGAACCACCACTTTTCTAGATTGATAGAGAGATAGATGTTAGACAGTGAGATTTTACCATATGTAGATTGGTACCAATAGATTCTTTCTTTCTGCTGTAAACATCTGGATATCCAAGGCCTTATGATTTTTGGAAGATGGGTATTTCCATTATCCTGGAAAGACAAAAACAGAACCCTACCCCAACCTTTGATTGTTAAATTTTTCTTACAACTTGTAGAGATGTCACATTGGTGGATGATCTTTTACTTCTCCTCATCAAGGGGTTTTTCCTGTTCGAATTGAATTTTTATTAATTTTGTTGGTATCCATAGCTTTTCTCCTCCTGCAGAAACAAAGGCAAAACCCCTTCCCCAACGTAGAACATATCCAGGTTTCCATTCTGAGGTCAGCACATCCTTGAAATAAACCGGTTGGTTTAGCTCAGGAGTTTTGTCTGTCGTCCAATGTCTCTCCGCAGCTGTTGTTCCTTTCTCATCAGCATTGAGAAAATTCAAGGTTAATAAATCACTAAGCAATCTATTTCTAGGAGTCATTGTTACCTGTTGCTGTTTATTTAGCATATCCTTTAAAGTTCGATTGGATCTTTCTATGACTGCTTGGCCTGTGGGATTGTGTGGTATACCTGTAACATGCTTTATATTGTAATAAGCAAAGAATTGTCTCATTTTATTGAAGACATATGCTGGGGCACTGTCTGTCTTAATTTGTACAGGTATTCCCATGATGGCCATAACTTCTAATAGGTGTGTAACCACAGAATCAGCCTTTTCAGAACTCATAGGAGTTGCCCATTGAAATGCTGAATAGGTGTCAATGGTATGATGTACATACTTTAATCTTCCAAATTCTGCAAAATGAAACACATCCATCTGCCAAATTTCATTTCTTTGTATACCTTTTGGATTGCTCCCTGTAGGTAATGGAATTTGGTTATAGATGGAACAAGTGGGACATTTTTTCACAATATCCTTAGCCTGTTGCCAAGTGATGGAGAAATCCTTCTTCAAACCTTTGCTATTTACATGGCATTTCTTATGAAATTCTGAGGCTTCTAGCACATTACCTATTAGTAACTGATCAATCTCATCATTACCTTGTGTTAGAGGTCCTGGAAAACCCGTATGGGATCTGATATGTGTTATATATATATAGGATGTTCCCTTTTTCTGATGATTTCCTGCAATTGTATAAATAATGACATTAATTCTGTATTATCAGGAATAAATTCAGCAGTTTCAATATGTAAAACAACTCTCTCTGCATATTGAGAGTCAGTAACTATATTGAGGGGTTCTGTGAAGTCCATCAGTACCATAAGAATGGCACACAGTTCTGCCTTTTGTACAGAGCTGTATGGACTTTGTACCACTTTACTTAAGTCTCCTGATTTATATACTGCTTTCCCTGATTTATTTGCATCAGTATAGAATGTGAGGACTCCAGAAATTGGCTTTTGTCATACAATGTGAGGAAGGACCCATTCAGTCTTCTTTATGAATTCTATTCTCTTGCTTTTGGGGTAGTGGTTGTTAATCTCTCCCAAAAAATTAGGCAGGCTCTCTGCCAGTATTCATTATCTTTCCATAATGATGAAATTTCCTCATTAGGTTAAAGGTACTACAATTTCTGCTGGGTCGATTCCTGTCAACTGGCGAAGTCTTAGTTTACCTTTTTGAATCAAATCAGAGATTTTTTCTGTATAAGTCTTTAATTTCTTATTTGGTTTACGTGGTAGGAATATCCATTCCAATATAATATCTTCCCTGTGCATCAAAATACCTGTTGGGGAATGTTTGGAGGGGAATATGACAAGAATGCATTTAAGTTCTGGATCCACACGATCCACATGTGCTTCTCGAATTGTCTTTACTAATAGAGCCAATTCCTTCTCAGCTTTGGCTGATAATTCTCTTGGACTATTTAATTCTTTGTCCCCTTCTAGAGTATTAGCCAAATTTTGTACTCCATCTTTGGGTATTCCCATGATACCCAGTAAGTTGGAAATGCTTCCTAATAACTTTTGAAAATCATTAAGAGTCTTCAATGGATCTCTCCTTAGTTGTACCTTTTGGGGTCTAATTTTTTGTAGCTCTATCTTATATCCTAAGTAGTTAATAGAATCTCTGTAGCTGGAGTTTTCCTGCCTGACCCAGAGTCAGGACAAATCTCTCTCACCTGCCAGTCCCACAGACGCTCAGACCCGACCAAGTAAACACAGAGACTTATATTGGTTACAAACTGTATGGCCATGGCAGGCTTCTTGCTAACTGTTCTTACAGCTTAAATTAATCCATTTCCATTAATCTATACCTTGCCACATGGCTCGTGGCTTACTGGCATCTTCACATGCTGTTTCTCATTGTGGCAGCTGGCAGTGTCTCTCTGACTCAGCCTTCCACTTCACAGCTTTATTCTCCTCCTTGTCCCACCTACACTTCCTGCCTAGCCAATGGCCAATCAGTGTTTTATTTATTGACTAATCAGCAACACATGTGACATACAGAACATCCCACAGCACTTCCCCTTTTTTTTTCAAAAAAGGAAGGTTTTAACCTTAACAAAGTAAAATTACATGTAATTTGGGAATTTGGGGGTAGCTTCTCTTACTACTTCCTGCTGGAGAAAAGTGCTGTATCTTATGGGGATACAAAGAAAATTTTAGGATCATGGAGTAGTCCGTGAGGCTGTATCGTCTGAGCCAGTTGCCTTGACACCATTCTGGATGTTGAATCATCTGGGCCATGGTGTCATCAGAGACCTTTCAGAGGGTCTTGGCTGGTCAAACCTGATGTATCTTAATCTTGAACAAATCCATAACATCTGGCTTTCTGTGGAAACAAAAGAGACACTTTTCCAAAGCAACATATCCTTATATCCAAATTTTGAAGTCAAGGTATCTTTAAAATATACATTTTGGCATAACTCAACAGCTTTTACAATCAAATGTTTTTCTGCAGTTAAAAATCCCAAAGACAACACAATCCAGATTCTCTGTGTAATACTCATCTTTACGTGGCATATTTTTTATATTGATTTTACTGTCTCTTTAAAGACTTTATTTTTTAAAACTAGATATTTGTTTATATAACTTTATATATCACCTTTTTTGTCTCTTTCAAGCCTACGTATATTTTACACACATTGTAAACTATTATATCTGAATCTGTCTTATTGTGAATCTATTGCTTTAAACTGTCGCAACTGTGGCTGCTGGCTCTGCCCACCTCAGCTTCCCAGCATGGCGGTGGTTTACCGCGAGCTCTGGGAGCTATCGTGGGACTATGCTTTTATCCAAGCAGCGTGTAGTCCAGAAACCTCTTTTTTTGTTTTGTACCAGCAAGGGCTAAATCCACCATGCAGCTTAATGTGCCACTTGCAGAGGCCTCATTCCCGCCAAACTGCAGGTCGAGCATGCACACCAGAAACCCACAAGGAGCTCAAACCATCAGGTGCTGCTCATTTGAGAGAGACAATTAGGAACTGTTTTTAGCTCCATTTTAGAATCTTTTTTCTCTGTTTTTAGGTGGAAACTCTTGCCACCATGTTGGACACCAAATCTCCTCTTTGTATTTTTTCAGGAGCAATTTGCAATTTCCACAGTGAGGCAAAACTTTTTTTTACTTCTTCAAACATGCTTTCTAATGTATCTAACTTTGGATCAGCTAATAGGATATCATCCATATAGTGATAAATTATGGATTGTGGAAACTTTACACAAATTATCTCCAATGGTTTCTGCACAAAGTATTGGCACAAAGTAGGGCTGTTTAACATTCCCTGTGGGAGGACCTTCCATTGATATCTCTTGACTGGCTGAGAATTGTTATAATTAGGTACTGTGAAGGCAAATTTTTCTCTATCATTTTCTTGTAAGGGTATGGTAAAGAAACAGTCTTTTAAGTCAATAACTATTATAGGCCATTCTTTAGGTAGCAGAGAGGGCAAGGGCATCCCAGTCTGTAGGGAGCCCATTGGCTGAATTACTTTATTAATAGCTCTCAGATCTGTCAGCATTCTCCAATTACCAGACTTTTTTTAATAACAAATACAGGAGAATTCCAAGGGCTGGTAGATTCTTCAATGTGTTGAGCATTTAACTGCTCTTGAGCCAGCTGTTCTAAAGCTTGTAGCTTGTCTTTTGTCAAAGGCCATTGTCCAACCCAGACAGGTTTATTAGTTAGCCATTTTAAAGTTAAGGCAGTTGGTACTTCTGAGAGTTCAACAGCAGTTGTGCTCTGTTTGTGAACAGCCTGAATAGTTGGTGCCTGATTTTTATAGCATGTGATGATATTATTCCTAGAAACATGCATTGGTCTGTATTCTTTTTCTGAAAGTGTAGGAATTTTAATCTGGGTATTCTACTGTTGTAACAGTTCTCGGCCCCAAAGATTTACTGCTACATTTGCTACATATGGCTTCAGCCTTCCTCTCTGTCCTTCTGGCCCTATGCATTCAACCCATCTTGAACTCTCTTTTATCTGAGATAGGGTGCCAATCCCTAAAAGTTGGACATCCACTTCTTGAAGAGGCCAATTCGGATGCCATAATTTTGGTGTAATTATAGTCACATCTGCACCTGTGTCTATCAGGCCCTCCATAACCAGGCCATTAATTCGAATTCTAAGCTTTGGTCTTTGATCATTTATGGAAGTCTGTCAAAATATTTGTTTTATAGTGTTCTTTGTAAACTGTGATCCACCCATCAGAGCTGTTTTATCATCCATTGCAGTATCGGTTTTTACATTAGGCATTGGTTTATTCAGTTGTCCTGGAGAGGAATTTCTTCCACAGTGGCTGGGAATGTTCGTACTACATTTGATTTGGGGGCCTGCAAGAGGCCCCCTGAGGCGTTTCCTGCCAGTAAAGGGTTGCCTCGTATATCTATTTTTGATCTGCACTCACTGGTCCAATGTCGGCCTTTGCCACACCTTCTACATATTCTGGGAGGTGGTTGGGGTCTCCTGTTTAGGCTATTCCTAAAAGGAGTATTACTTCTAGGAATATCCCACATACAGTTTTTACTTATATGACCTGGTGTTCCACATTTAAAACATTTGGTAACACAGGGCCTTCTTTCACCTCTGGGATTTGTCTCTCCTATCCAAGCCTCATTACTGTAGTTAAGAGACTCAAGACCATTAGTATACTGAATCCATTCTTCCAAAGGAGCTGATCTGATCTTTAATGGTGTAAGTATTCTTCTGCATTCTGCATTAGCATTGTTGAATGCCAAGGACTCAATTAATACTTTTCTTAATTCTTTATCTGATACAGCTCTTGTTATAGCTGTGTTCAGTCTTTGTAAAAAATCAGTGAAGGGTTCGTGCGGTCCCTGAAATATCTTTGTGTATACCTAAGTTGGTTTTCCAGGTTCTGGAATTTTTTCCCAAGTATTTAGAGCTGCTGTACGGCATAGGGATATTGTATGCTCATCATATTTGGCTTGTACATCCTGTCAGTGAAACATCCCTCACCAAGTATTTGATCTTGGGAGATCACAAAACCCCTGAGTTTACCTTGTTGTTCTAATTTTTTTGCCTCTTCTCTCAACCAGCTTTTCCACTGTAGCTGCTGACTATATTCTAGAACAGCTAAAATTAACTGATGCCAGTTATCTGGGATGATTCTATGTGAGGTAGACCACGAATTTAACAATTGTTTTACATATGCGGAGTGTATCCCATACGTAACTACTGCTTCCTTTATATTTTTGAAGTCCCTTGTTGAAATTGGTTATAATGTATATGTATTATATGGCTCGGGGTGTGTGTCATCCGGTGACTTCTCATGGATGATAACAGGATAAGCCATTGTATGAGAGCCATTTGGAGATGTTACAACCTCTATGGTCTTGCCCTTCTGCTTATAAGGTCCCTTGTCATGTTTACTGAGAGTTTCTTCTAAGGCCTGCAAACGAGCACCTAGGTTCTGTTCTATGGAGTGAACCTCCTCTCTGGCAAGGGACTCCAGATTTCTCATGGAATCATAGAAGTTTTTATGTTCCTCAGAAACACATGATTCCATGGACCTTATCTTATCAATTAATGATAATCTTTCTTCCTTATATAGTGTCTGGAGAGTTAGTGTTCTGTCCGTTAAATATTCACATTTATTATCAATAAGATCAATTTTTGGTACAAGCCTGTTTTGTAAATCCTGATCGGCAGATTCCAGAGAAAGAATCTTTTTCTGTAAGGTCTCAATGCTATCCTTTAAAGCAGATTCCAGAGATAGAATCTTTTTCTGTAAGCCTTCATTGTTATTTTTGAAAGCCCGTAAATCCTGGTTAGCAGATTCCAGAGAGAGAATCTTTTTCTGTAAGGTCTCATTGCTATCCTTTAAAGCAGATTCCAGAGATAGAATCTTTTTCTGTAAGCCTTCATTGTTATTTTTGAAAGCCTGTAAATCCTGGTTAGCAGATTCCAGAGATAGAATCTTTTTCTGTAAGCCTTCATTGCTCTCGCTTAAAGCCTGTATCAGTCCCAATAATAACTCATCTTTGTTCTTGTTATTAAACCAGTGTTTGAACACTGTGTGGATTATTACAATGAATGCCAAAATGGTACAGGCCAGATATGCCTTAGAAAGGTTGTATATTTCCAGGAAGATTTTATTCATCATACAGGCAAAAAAGTTTTCAAATTCTTGTGAGGTAATGTTGTCAGCCATATTACAAGAATTACTCAAAATTTGTTAGTCAATTTTTTAAGGTGTAAAATTATCAAGTACTTTTACTTACCTTTTGTGGTTTTGGGGGGATGAAGTAGCACTTTTCAGCCAGCAGGTGGTGTTAGTACAGCTCCAAAGCAGGAGCTCACTGGAGTCAAGATGGTGGGAGCCGGAGCCGGCGCCGGCACTCAGGAAGCAGGGGAGTGCCTCTTTCGCTGGTCTGGGGCTAAGCCCTGGAACTGAGACCAGACTAGCTGCTCCCTTTTTTGGGAATGGAACCGTGTAGGTGTTCCCTGGTTATATGGAACTTTGCAGGCGGGTTTAGGCACCCGCTAGCCGGGGAGGAGGCTGAGGGCACGAGCCACCCAGGCCTTTGGAATTTGCCCCACGTGCAGTCCAGCAGTGTTCTCTGAAGCTCTGCTTGGTCCACCTCCACCATCCAGGGTCCCAGAACCAAGAGAGCGCCCGCCAATCCAGATCTTGGGTCCCAGGTGCCTCCCTTGGCCAGGCCTTGTAGGCGTGACAGTTGCCAAAGTCTCAATGGGGGTTGGAACTTCTAGATCAAAGCTGGAATGGCTACCCACTACAAATAACTTAAAAGAGAATTTTTTTTCCACATTAAAAAAATGGGTAATATCTTTACAATAGAAGGAATTGGTCTTTGCTTTATAAAACATTAGGCAGTCTGAAAATGGAACATTTACATGAGAGGATTAATATTAATGGGATGTATGTAACATCAACTATGCATAATATTGGTTTACTTATTCTTAATTTTACAATTTAAGAAGATACTCAAATTACTGCCAGGATAAAAGCTTTAGAAAAACCTGTTAAAATGAATTATAGAGAAATTCAGACTCAGACAGAAGAATTTAAAGGTGAAATTATTTCAGGATTGGATAATAAGGTTACAGAAAGAAAGTCTGTTTTCAAACAATCAAACTTAATTTATCTGGTAAACATACAACAGCTACCTGATCAAGTGTATGTACAAACTAATTGGACTCCAATTGAAATGTTAGAGTTAAGAAGGTTTAAGGAGGCAATAGTATTTTGTGGCATGTATTCTCCATTTGTAAAGCAAATGTTCAATTCATGTTCAACTTGTAATAGGATTATCCCTGAAGACTGGAAAGAATTGGGAAACACTGTCCTGGAACCCAGAGCACAGCTCAAGTGGCACATGTGGTACTGTGATGAGGATAAGACCATAAAAAGTCAATGGAGGGCTAGAGGTGTTGAAATCTCCCAGGATCAGCTTCTTGGAGAAGGCCAATACGCTGAAATACAAAGACAATGTTTATATGATAGCCAAACCTTAATTCTATGTCACATGGCAGCCATGAATGCATAGGACAGAATTGAGGAAGCAGGAAAGAAAATTGAGTCATTCACAAAAGTTATACAGAGCCTAAAAAAATACTTCACAGATTTCTTATAAAGACTGTCTTCAGCAGTAAATAGAATGATCCCAGATTCAGAAGCTAGCCAGATAATAATCGAATCTTTGGCTTTTGAGAACACAAATGCAGCATGCAAGAGAATAATCAGACCATTAAAGGCAACATCTGCACCCTTGGAGGATTGGATCAGAGACACAATTAATGTTGAGTCTCATGACCATGATGATATGTAGATAAGAGAAGTAATTATAAAAAGTTTGAGGAATGTCAGATGTTTTAGATGTGGAAAGCAAGGTCATTTGAAAAGAGACTGTAAACAAGGCATTCCTAGAAACAATGTTTCTTCAAGGAGCAACAGCAATAGAATGCCCCTTCGTTCTGGATTATGCAGAAGATGTGGTAAGGGTAATTATTGGACCAAGGAATGTAGATCAACAAGGGACAGACAAGGTAATCCTTTGGCTCTGTTCTAGGGAAACTCACAGAGGGGCCTAAGGCAGGCTCCCACAGCAAATCCAGTTCAGACCTTCTCTGCCATCAGAAAAGAAACCCCTATTCAGAGCAATTAAATAACAAAATGCCTATTGGAATAAACCAGGCTGCTCAAAGGTGATAGAAGAACTGAGGCAGAGAAAGTAGAAAATTCAGGAAAAGCCATGAAGCAAATTTTTTGGCAAATTTTTATAAATTAACAAAGGGCAAAATCAACAATAAGAATAAATGATGTTTTGTTATCTGGCTTAGAGGACACAGGTGCTGACGTGAACATAATTGCACCAGAATTTTGGCATCCAACTTGGCCTTTTCAGGAGGTAAACATTCAGCTGCTTGGGATTGGAACACTATCTCAAGTGAAACAGAGTACAAGATGTCTCAAATGTATAGGTCCAGAAAGACAGAGAGGAAAATTAAAGCCATATGTGGCTAACATAGCTATGAATTTATCGGGATGTGATCTACTACAACAATGGAATACTCAGATTAACATCCCTCCAATCTCAGAAACAAATCATAAACTAGCACATGTTTCTGAGGGAAATATTAGGAGGTATTATTCTAACGAGTGGTCACCAGCCATCCAGATTGTACAAGAACAGAGCACAACAACTGATGATCTTCTAAAGACACCAACAGCTGTTCCTTTAAAATGGTTAACAGAGAAGCCTGTATGGGTTCAGCAATGGCCTTTAACAACAGAGAAACTCCAGGCTTTAGAAGAGCTGGTAGAAGAACAGTTACATGCTCAGCATATTGAAGAATCAACCAACCCTTAGAATTCTCCTGTATTTGTTATTAAAAAGAAATCTGGTAAATGGAGAATGGTAACAGACTTTAGAGCAATTAACAAAGTAATTCAGCCAATATTCTCTCTACAAACTAGAATTCCTTTGCCTATTTTGTTACCTAAGGGATGGCCTCTTATAGTTATTGATTTAAAATAAAGTTTCTTTTCATTATCCTTACAAGGAAAAGACAAAGAAAGATTTGCCTTCACGGTGCCTACTCATAATAATTCTCAACCAGTTAAGAGATATCAATGGAGGGTCCTCCCACAGGAAATGTTTAATAGCCCAACCCTGTGCCAATATTTTGTACAACAACCATTGAAAGTGATACATAAACAATTTTCTAAATCTAAAATTTATCATTATATGGATGATATTTTACTAGCTGGCTCAAATGCAGATACAGTAGAAAGAATGAAGAAGTAAAGAAAAATTTTCCTTATTGAGGATTACAAATTGTTGCTGAAAAATACAAAATGAGTTTCTATTAATTATTTGGGATATAAAATAGGTCTACAAAAAATTAGACCCCAAAAGATGCGAATTAGAAAAGATCGATTACAGACTCTTAATGACTTTCAAAGATTATTTGGATACATTTCTCATCTAAGAACTATTGTTGAGGTAAAAAACTGATGAACTGAGTAATTTGTTCAAAACCTTAGAAGGTGACAAGGACTTAAATAATCCAAGAGAATTATCACCTGAAGCGAAGAAAGAATTGGCCTTGATAGAAAATAAAATACAAGAAGGACAAGTGGATCGTGTTGTTCCAAATCTGGATTTCATTTTGGTTATTTTACCCTTTAGGTACTCTCTCACAGAAATTTTAATGCAGAGGGAAGATATTATACTGGAAAGTATATTTTTACCAAAGAAACAGAGTAAAAAGTTAAAAACTTATGTGGAAAAAATATCTGACTTGATTTTGAAAGGAAAATTGAGACTGTGTCAATTAGTAGGAACAAACTCAGCAGAAATTGTCATGCCTTTAACTAAGGACAACATTGAAAAATTATGGGCAGTAAGTGAACATTGGAAATGAGCTTGCAATAATCTTTGGGAGAGATTAACAGCAAATATCCCAAAAGCAATAGAATTGATCTTATAAAGAGAGCTGAATGGATTTTGAGTTGCAATGTATGGGAAACACCCATATCTGAAGCTCATACATTTTATACAGATGAAAACAAACAAGGAAAGGCAGGTTACAAATCAGAAAATTTAAGTAAAGTGGCTCAAAGTCCTTAGAATTCAGTTCAAAATAAGAATTGTATGCTGTTCTGTTGGTATTAATGGATTTTTCAGAACCCCTCAACATAGTTACTAACTCTCAGTGGGCTGAAAGTGTGCTATTACATATTGAGACTGCATAATTTATCCCTGATGAGTCAGAATTAACTTCACTATTCAGTTACAAGATATAAGCAGGAATAGGATGCATCACTTATGCATTACTCACATCCAATCCCATATGAGTCTGCCAGGCCCTCTAACACAAGGTAATGAAGAGATTGATACATTGTTGATAGGAAATGTGCTGGAGGCCTCAGAATTTTATAAAAAAAAAATCATGTCAATAGTAAAGGTTTAAAAAAGATTTTTCCATAACCTGGCAACAAGCCAAGGAAATTGTAAGGAAATGTCCTACTTGCTCCCTTTAAAATCAGACTTCATTACCAGAGGATATAACCCCAAGGATACACAGAGGATACTCTGGCAGATGGACGTGTTTCACATTGCAGAATTTGGAAAATTTAAATACGTACACCATACCATCGATACTTATTCAGGATTTCAATGGGCAACTGCTTTGAGTTCTGAAAAAGCTGATTCTGTAATCAAACATTTGCTAGAAGTTATGGCCATCATGGGTATACCTGCACAAATCAAAACTGACAATGCTCCATCATATATCTCTGTTAAAATGAAACAGTTTTTTGCTTATTACAATATAAAGCATATTACAGGTATACCACATAATCCTAAAGGACAAGCAGTTGTAGAAAGATCAAACAGAACTCTAAAGGATATGCTAAATAAACAGAAAGGGGTAACAAAAACCCCCAGAAATAGACCACATAATCCTCTATTAACTTTGAATTTTCTCAATGCCAATGAGAAAGGAACAGCAGCTACAGAGAGACATTGGATAATAGAAAAAACAACAGAATTAAAACAGCCTATATACTTTAAGGATGTGCTGACCTCAGAATGGAAACCAGGATATGTGTTACACAGGGGACAAGGTTTTTCTTTTGTTTCTACAGGAGAAGATAAGCTGTGGATACCATCAAAATTGATAACGGTTCGATATGAACAAGAAAGACCTCTTAATTAGAAGAGGTGATAGTTCATCAAGCAACATGACCATCCAATTTAAACTAACTTATACCATAAACACATGCCTTTTCATTTAATGAGACATAACTTACCAAAAGGGAACCTCCCCAAAATTAGTCTTGGGGAAAGATTTTTGTTTTTGTCTTTCAGAAGAATGAAGGCTAAGGAATCTGAAGACCATTGGACAAATGAGACATCTGAAGAAAAAGGACAAATCATCTAGAAAATAATGTCCCAAGAAAAGGAGTAAATTGGCCTATTGGTATATCATCTATAAAATTTCATAAGTCTTCCTAAATATTTGTTTCTGCTCTTCTCTAAAGACATTTCACAGATGATTTTCTTGTAATCCCAGTTCAAATAAAAAATTAAAGCTGGCTTTTGTGGTGATATTGTGTTCCCCAGTATATCATGCACCCTAATAAATTTATCTGAGTTTAGAGAACAGAACAGCCACTAGACACAGAAGCCAGAAAATGGTGGCACTCATACCTTTAATCCTAGCCTTCTGGAGGCAGAGATCCATCCAGATCTCTGTGAGTTCAAAACCACACTGGAAACAGCCAGGCATGGTGACTCACGCCTTTAATCCTAGGAAGTAATGGCAGGAAGCAGAAAGGTATATAAGGCACGAAAACCAGGAACTAGAGCCTGGTTAAGCTTTTAGGCTTTTGAACAGCACTTCAGCTGAGATCCATTTGGATGAGGACTCAAAGGCTTCCAGTCTGAGGACACAGGATCAGCGGAGGAATTGGCAAGGTGAGGTGGCTATGGCTTGTTTTGCTTCTCTGATCTTTCAGCATTCACCCCAATACCTGGCTCCATGTTTGTTTTTATTAATAAGACCTTTTAAGATTTGTGTTATAGGCTTTGGAGTTGGAGAATGGCTCTCTCCTTCTTTAACCCCAAGCATGTTGTTAAAAGGAAAATGCAAACTCCCTGTATCATGCCAGAAGAAAGAGCCATCTTCTGATATGGACAGGAGAAAACAAAAAATATTAAGGGACTATTCTATTGCTACTAATCTCAAATTCTTTGATTCTACTCTATTTCTTTAAACTTTTCTTAAAGTATGAATTTTATATCAATATTTACAAGATTAATATACATACATATATATATTAAACTTTGTTAAGATATTAATGGTCATATAGAGAACTAACTAATTCTAGAAAAAGGGCTTCAATTTCCTGTCTATACATGTCTTTGTGTTCGAGTCTCTATCAGCTTTCTGCAGGAAATCATGGCCAGGCCTAACATCAAATTGGAAGTCTCCAGGAAGAATATGGGACCCCACAACAACAAAAATTCCACTTGGACAATAGTAATACCACCAAGCTGACAAACATCACCCACAGATCAGCTTTGGACTACAAACTTCTCAGAGCAATTTTGCGATGGCTAGCTGAGATGATCCAGTTTCACAGACTACCTCAACAAGGACTTGAAATAAGCACTGAACTTTAGCATTTTGCACAGACTAGACAACAAAAAATATCTTTCCTAGAATTTAACAATTAACCCAAAATTTTTCTTTTCAGAATAAAGGTGCCTTTGCCCATTACCAGAAGGAAGCAATTTTAAGAACATGATGCCCACATTCCCGAAGAGGTGGTCTGTGTGGGGGGTGGTGGGGAGTAGGGTTGATCTTTTAATGGGTTTGGGGTCTGGGATAATTTTAATTGTTTAGGAGGGTTGGTTACAAGTTGTTGTTAATAGTTAGGAAAAGGGCTAAGCAAAGGAGATTAGATTTAAGGTTCTTGTTTTAAAAAGTTATGTAGAAGTGATAGAATAAAGGGTAGATTATTGAATCTACTCTAAAAAGTAAAGAGAAGATATAGATACGATATAGATAAAAAGATAGATTATTGAATCTACTTTTAAAAGACAGTTACTAGTCTTAAATACTTTACATTGAATTGGATTTTTCTATATTGTATACAAATTATATATATTGAGATTGAGATTGTTAGAAAATGCTGTACGAATATTTCTAATCTTGTTCAAGATATTGTACTTATACAGTTCATTTAACAATGTAATGTAATTTGCTAATCCTTAAATGTTATTATTACCAACTATTAGGATATAAAGAAATGAAAGTTAATAGTTAGACATTACAATCAAACTGGTAGTCATATTAGGTATGTTTTCAAGGTTGAGCAGATATATTTTAGACAGACAAGTCATCTTCACGCCCTTCAGAGATCTACAGAATATGGCATTTAAAATGTTTCAATAATGTAATTTTTTTCTTTTTTTGACTATGAGACATGTCTTCTCCTGGAAGCACAACTCTACTTCAGAGAATATAAGGGCATTGAAGAAATTGCAAATGGAGTTAACTTTCATTATGGCAAAAGTTAGCCACTGGACCATAACGTGTCATCAAATCGACTGCGGACAAACATGACAAAATGGACAGACAGGACATGAAACAAAGGACTACCGATTCTTGTCAAGACAAATGTGGTAGTGGCTTTAGCAACAGGCATCCACTGAGGCCAGGACAAAATGGCACCATCCCTGAAGTGGTCTTTACAATCTGGAAAAAGTACAGTGTCTCTTTCTTTGAAGGCACCTGAACTGGCAGTGGACCGATGGCTTCTGATGTGCAGTGGAACAGCAACTGAAACAGTTATTCTTGAAAGAGTAACTTAGCTGATGGAGTCTACTCTCTCAATGGTAGACTGGCATTTAATAAAAGAGATGATGCCACCCACAAGCCGAGAAGAATGGGATGCCAAGAGGAAGCTAACCACAAGTCAAGAAGAATGGACAACTGAATTCCAAAAACACCAACAATTTCCAGAATTTAAAATCCTGAATCATGACAGGGCACTAGTGAAATTTAGGTGTTTCTGGTACATGGACTACTCTCACTGAATATGAGGTCAAGCTATAGGCCTTGTGTACATCCTACTTTATGAATGAGTTTGTCAGATATGCCAAGCATATAGGCTGAAGATGATGCCCCAACATTGCGGAGAAACCTCGGGTAACTGTCCAGGCAGCTGGCTGTTTCTCTCATCTCACATTTTTTTGGAAGTCGCTTGTTTGCACTTCCTGTTTTATTAGGTAATATTTCTTTCTTGGGTTTCTGGGGGAGTTGAAGATTAGATAGTTATAGTTATAGTTTTCCTTGTTAAGAATTTCAGAAAAGAAAGTCACTAAAGAGGTGTAAGTGTGTAAATTTGAAAGACATTATAAGATAGTTCTCTGCTAGTAATATAAGTTAGGATAGAAAGTGAATCAAGTACATTTTGGACTTACCAAAATAGGATAGATAATGGAATATTTTCTCTGAGTTTGTCAAATGCAAATGGACTATACATTGTTTAAGTATTTATTGCATGTATATATTATATATAGTTATTGTACTTATTGTATATAGTCTTTCTTATATTAGTTATAACTTTTTTCTCTTTTTTCTTTTTATTAGAATAATAGGCCAGGCAGTGGTGGTGCATGCCTTTAACCCCAGCACTCGGGAGGCAGAGGCAGGAAGATCCTTGTGAGTTCAAGGCCAGCCTGGTCTACAAAGTGAGATCCAGGAAAGGCACAAAGCTACACCGAGAAACCCTGTCTCGAAAAACCAAAAAAAAAAAAAAATAGAATAATAGGGGGAAATGTGGTGATATTTTAATTGTGCTGAAATGTGATTTTATTTGTATGTTAAGAAATAAATTTGCCTGGAGATCAGGTGGTAATTAGCAGGTCACAGCCTTGGTGCAGTGGGAGGGGGCTTGGACCTGCCTAGGCTCAGTGTGCCAGCCTCTGCTGACTCCCCATGGGAGACCTTGATTTGGAGGATGTGGGGATGTAGGATGGCTTGGGAGATAGGACTGGGGGGACGGAGGAAGGAGGGAGGTATCTGTGGGTGGTATGTGGAGTGAGTGGAACATTTTTTAATAAAGAAAAATTTGAAAAAAAAAGAAGTCAGGTGGTGGTAACCCACACCCTTAATCGGATCACAAAGCAAGCAGAGTCTCTGTGTGGTCAAGGACACAGCCAAGCGTGATGACCCTTGAGTCTTTAATCCCACTTCCAACCATAGAGACCTGGATGTCTGTATAGACAGGCAATGATGAGGAAGTCATGTGGCTGGGCTTAGAGCCAATGAGAAGGCAAAACAGGAAAGCAATAAAACACAAGACACACAGGAGGAAGGTCTCTCTCTGTGGGGAAGGACAGCAGCCAGTGGTAAGATAAAGTGGTATTGACTCTTTGCTAGTGCTTGGATCTCTTGGGCTTTTAAATCTGTATTTGGCTCTGTGTTTCTTATTTAATAAGACCATTTAGAATTTCATCTACATATGTATTTATCGCAGTACCATTTTCATTCCTCAGGCTCTGGAGTATGATTTGAAATCGGGTACTCTGCTATCTCTAGCATTGTTCTTTGTTTCTAGGATTGTTTGGTTCTAGATTGCTTGGGATTTTTAGGGTGTTTGGTGCCTCTATATAAATTTTAGGGTTGTTTTTATCTATTTCAACAAAGAAAATCATTGGAATTTCAGTGATGATTGCATAGAATCTAGATACATTTTTATAACACACCCACTGCCACAATATTAATTCTGCCAATCCATGAGCATAGAAAGTCTTTTCAACTTCTACTGTCTTCTTCAACTTCTTTCTTATTTTGTAGGTTTCACCGTAGAGGTCTCTGACTTGGTTAAGTTTATTCCAGGGGAGTTTTGTATGTTTTTGAGGCTATAATTAATGAGGTTGTTTTCCTGAATTTTCCTCAGTATGTTGGTAATTAGTGTGTAGTAAAGCTTCTATTTTCTTGTATTTCTCCTGTATTCCACAATGTAGCATGAATCTTAAAATGTCTTATTAATAAAATCAAACCCGAGGCCAGTTATTGGGGTGAATGCTGGAAGGTCAGAGAAGCAGAACAAGCCATAACTACCTCACCTGGCCAACTTCTCAGCTGGTCTTGTTTCCTCAGACTGGAAGCTTCTGTGTCTTCATCCCAGTGGCTCTCAGCTGAACTGCTGCTAGAAGCCTGAAAGCTTAACCAGCCAAATGCCTCTAGTTTCTGGTCCTCACGCCTTATATACCTTTCTGCTTTCTACCATCACTCCCTGGGTTTAAAGGCTCGCTTTCTGGGAATAAAGGCGTGAGTCACCATGCTTGGCTGTATCCTTGAACACATGGATTTCTGCCTCTGGAATGCTAGGATTAAAGGCATGTGCTACCACTGCCTATCCTAAGTATCTAGTGGCTTTTCTGTTCTCTGACCCCAGATAAGTTTATTAGGGTACACAATATGTTGGGGAACACAATACCACCACATTCTGCTACCTCACTAAAAGTGCTGAGATCCCAGACTATTCTGATGCACACTTTGATGTCTTCTTATTTTTCTGTTTTTTTTTTTTTTTCCGAGACAGAGTTTCTCTGTGTAGTTTTAGTTTCTGTCCTGGATAATGCTCTGTAGACCAGGCTGGCCTTGAACTCACTGAGATCCCTCTGGCTCTGCTTCCTGGGTACTGGGATTAAAGGCATGTGCAACCATCACCCAGCCCTTTGATGTCTTCTTAGTATAGGATAATATTATTTGCAAATCAGGATAATTTTAAGACCTTTTCCTACTTGTATCTTTTTATTTCTTTCTTTTGCATATCTGTTGTGGTTTAAAATTTGTGTATTATATTCATTAAGAGTGAAAATCGATACCCTTACCTAATTCCTGAATTTTAGAGAAATGCTTTCAATTGATCCCCATTCAGAACAGTATTGACTATAGATTTGTCAAACATAGCCTTTCTTGCACTATGGTACAATAGAGGATTAATATCTTGAACATATAAATAACTAAAAGAGATTAGTATCAAAAGAACAAGATGTTCATTCAATAAATGGGCAAATGAATAAAAAACATACCTGTCCCAACAAAGAAGTGCAAATAGCTAATAAATTTATTTTTAAAAAATTCAACTTCTTTGTTATTTGGGAAATATAAACAAAAACTCTACTGAGATATCATTTCACTCTAAACAAAATGACTAATGTCAAGAAAAAATATGCTCATGAGAATGAGTGGGAAAAGAAATTTATACATATTGGTGGGAATGCAAATAAATTAGTTCAACTGCTATGAAAATTAGTATGGATGTTCTTTTAAAAACTAAATATAGAACTGATATATGATGCAGTTATATCATGCTGAGAATATACCTGAAGGCATCAAAGTCACCACACAATAAAGATACTAGCATACTCATAATTATTGTTGCACTCTGTACAGTAGCCAATTAATGAGATCAGCTTAGATGCCAATCACAAAGTAATTTTCAAGATGACAAAGGAGTAATATTCATTCATTTAAAAAAACAGAATTACATCATTTATAGGAAATATATGAAATCAGATGTCATTACATTAAATAAAGTAAGCTAGATTCAGAAAGACAGTTATTAAATGTTTGTGCTCATTTATAGACTCTAAAGAAAAGAAAAATGTAGTAGGGAATCTATTAGGAAATAGAAAAATAATTTGGAAGAAAGGACAGTAGAGAATAAGTATAGGGGCTAAAGTAACTAAATGGGTTATATGCATATATGAAATTTTCACAATGAAACCCATTAATTTATATAATTAATATGTGCTGACACAGATTTTCTTACATATTAATAACTTTCATTTCCTAGTATCTGATCCTCCTCTCTTTTATGACCTCTCCACTCATGCACATCAGACATTTCTACCTTGATACTTTATTGACATAGCAAAGTCAACATATCCAATGAAACGTTCAAGTTGCTTCTTAAATCTGATTGTCTCATTATGTGACCTATTTTGCTTCACAGAAACAAATAGCTAGTGACTCAGAAATAAAACTTCAGTGGTCTAACTCCCTTTTTTTAATCGTTCACATGCCAAATATTGTCAAGTTGAGTTGATTCTACCTATACAATGTCTTGTACATGTATTTCCTATGTTCCATTGTCACTGCCTCAAGTTCCAAAATCAAGATTTACTCAAAAGTTTTCCAATATTCAGTCTTAAATTTCCTTTCTTTAACTTCAATAATTATTATCAATAGTAATTATATTGACCTTGTCACACTTCTTTTTAAACATTTTCAACTTCCCATTACAGACTATCTTTTGTAAATAGCCATGTTGCAAGTATTGTGAGCTTTATGGGTCATATAGCCTGTACCATACTTGCTCAATTCTACTGTTTTTAGCATTAAAAAAGCCATATACAATATGCAGATTTATAAACTTCATCATATTATAGAATTTTATTTGCAAAAATAAATATTCAGCTCAACTTGGCTCAGGGAGCATAGTTTGACTACCCCATATCTAGACAGAATTAATTTATTTTCCAGAATAAGACTAAAATTCCTCAACAAATTTATAGCAATTTTTTTTCTAATTTAATCCTATTTTCTGAAGAATTTGTAAGTGCATCATAGTTATCTATACATATACATCTAACATAGTTATCTATACATAGTACACTTTCACAACTCTGTGTTTTTCCATGTTGTTTCTTCAACCTGCAATTCACTCTTCTGTGATTTTTCTCTGTGATAACTTTTCATCTCAAGAAACTTTAGAGCATTATGTGTGCTTTTTGTTTGATTTTCTTTAGAATTTCATGTATGAGCACTGTATTTATATCATTTCTACCCCATCCTTTGAACATCCAACTCCTTCCATGTCCCCCTATTCTCCTTCAAATTCATGACCTTTTCCATATATATATATATGTGTGTGTGTGTGTGTGTGTGTGTGTGTGTGTGTGTGTGTGTGTGTATAAATTCAACCAGCTGAGCTCATATATACATGTGTTCAGTGATGCCCATTTGGAATTGGATAACCTATCCAAAGAAACAGTAACAAAGAAAGAAACTTTCTTAATTTTAACTTGTCTTGATAATAAAGGAAATGTGTTCTCTGTTAAATAGGTGCAAAGTGTTATGCAAAATCCAGGAACACATCAGTGAAACTGTTCCTCAGGATGAAAAAAAAAAGAAAAAAAAAAACAAAGTGGGAAGAACTTGGATATGGAGCATATAGCCAAATATATTATGAGCAAACTTTGAGAGAGAATACAGAACTGTTTGGCACCCAAGTAACACTGTTACCTGGAAGTTTTTTTCTGATTTCATTTTTTCAATTTTAAATAGAGACTTTGAAAAGAAGTAATAGAATGCCCTAGCCTTGAAATTAAGTCAGCATATTTGTGACACCCTTATCCAGAATCTACATATGGAAAGAAATGGAGTTTCTTAGAGTATTTTATAGAATGCAAATGCAAAGCCCACTGCTGTGTCTTAAAAACTCAAAGGTATGGCCACTCTTGGCAGTGAAGTACTTTGGGCCTAAAGCCAGCTTAATTTTCTACCTAACAGCTAACTGTATACCATACTACAGTGCTACAGTGACTAAGAGAGTTTGTGTATAGTGACATGCTCTCATTGACAAACACTGATATATGTCTTGGGAAGGCCTTGGCTGACATGAGTAAAACTGATTTATGGAACCAATACTATTAGTTGTGTTCTAACCTCATTAAGGCAGACAATTGTGATAATGCAGACTTCTTTCTGAATTGAGGCAGATATTCAACTGGATGGTTCCATTTTCTCTGGAGTTTTTATCTTTATGTAATGCTTTAAGTAGCACTCCCTATGTGTTTAATGGTAATTTATGGTGAAATTAATTTTTTAAAAGAGGGGTTTTTTTTCAAATTACTTATTTCTCTTCCCTGGAGAAATGTGTAAGGGAAGCAAGTCTACATTTCCCACAGATAGGATAAAAATCAACTCTTACTTTAAAATTTCCACTTGTAATCTCTCATATTTGGTCATCCCAAAACTATGAGCCAAACATGATGAGGTCAAATTTACATGGAATAATTTGAAGTTTATCCTATTCCAGATTCTTGTGGGAGCTATCAAACACCACAACTAGGGAATGTTAGTGCTTGAGACCAAGTAAAGTTTTGAGATACAGAGTACTCATTCATATTGTCAAGTCCTTTATGCCACCAGACGGCTTCAAGAATTTTGTGATTCCATGAGGCCTTTTGCAGGGAAGACTTAAGCAAAGAATTACTTAAAGCCAAAAGAAGGACTCAGTGAGGACTTTTCTTGCTTTAATTTCCAAGCTTTGTCAGGAAGGGACTATCTTCTAGAAAACATGTTTAATTAATTTAAGGAAGTTAAGACAGAACAGCACAAGCCCAGAGAGAAGATGCTGCAGAGATGGCTTCCCTGAACTGGCAGTCTTTACTAGTTCTGAGAACCTAACTCCACCTTCTCTTCTCTGAACCAGTGCTATTCTCTCTTAGCTCCCTGAGATTAAATGGTAAATGAGACAAAGCAAGAAGAGAAGCATGTTTTCCTTCCAGGATTTCCCATTCAGGTCATCAAAAAGAAAAAGTAAATCCAGTTTCAAGGAAAGAAAACAACTTGGTTTATTTTCTAGAAGCCTAAGCCCATTCAACCTAGACAGGAATTGTCATAAGTAGAAAATAGGGACTTCCCCCCTCAATGTGTGTACCCTCACTTTGGAAACCTTTAAACTGTATCTTTGTGGCTTAAATAGTTAGTTCACCAACCTGGGCTCCAACCAACTAAGAAATCAATGCCAAAGAGGTCCAGAGTGCACTCATTCTGCTGCAAAAATACAACCCCAACAGTGATTCGGTAACCCCTATACATAGCTATTATAGGCTTTGAAAAAGTCCTGGAATGGTATTATTTTTTTAAATAACATTTAACTGATTTTCAAAATAGCTATTACGGTTACCAAACTGCTACTATTGCCCATACTCTGGAATCCTCACACAGATTTGTCTGTAGAAAGTTTACATTGTGTCCAAGTGTCTAAAGGCAAAGATTTACTTTGAGATTATTAAGGAAATTCCTCATGATTGTCCAGCAGCCCCATCTGAGGCCTTGACCAAGTTGCTGAATTTGTCTTTCAGTCTCACATTTTTAAGCAATAAAAAAGAATGTAGTGAAATTAAAGAGACACTATGATAAAATGTTGAGGTGGATTCATATTAGGGTTCAAATGCATTGATAGCACACCCCATATTTTTATGTATTTTTATTCCCCAGCACCTTCTTCAAATAGTCATACATAAAAGGTTATTGCAAATCATGTTTTTCCGTTGCCATAGGGCTTTCTATTTTAAAGGAGTAAAAGCAACTATCTCCTTAACGAGGGCATTTTTTTCTGTTAGACATTGCTAGATACATGATATACCATGCAATCTAGTATAGTGCTTTTGTTGGGTAATTCAGGATAGACAATAGAGAAGACAGGTTCAAAATGGCATTGTTTTTCTCCTATTCTACAAGCTGTCATTTTCCTGTCACTTTCATCTGAACTATGATAAATATCTCTATTTATTGGTTACACCAAGACTTTATCCTTAATTTTTCAAATAAAATACATGTATACATACAGGAGAGAATCTAAGATTTATATGTTTGACTTTGATCTAGATTTTTATTTCTTAGTCATTTTGTATTAATCAAGAAAAGATGAATTTCTGGTCTGTCTCCCTTCCTAGCTTTATGAGATGATTCTCATGGCCTCTCTGGCTTAGGCTCATTACTGAGATCTACTCTGCTGTGATGATGGTATCAAGGTGGCCAAAACCCCAGAGTAGTCACACTTGAGTTTTCTATTTAAGTCTGCTGCCAGAATTCTGACTGGTTCCTAAACTGTAAGATGAATTGCTAAATGGTCTTATTAATAAAAAAAAAAACCTGGAACCAGATATCAGGGTTATAACTGAAAGATCAGAGGAATAGGACAAGCCACAGATAACCTTATCTTACCAACTCCTCAGCTTACAAAGAGATCTAATTCCTGTATACCCACACCTATATGCCTTTCTGTTCTTGCCATCTTACTTCCACTCTCCACCCAGCTATATCACTCCTGTCTGTCTGTCCAGCTCTATCATTTACTGTCTGTCTGTACAGACCTCTAGACCTTTATGGTTAACTAGTGTTGGAATTTAAGGTATGTGCCACCATACCTGGCTCTGTTCTCAATGTGGCCTTGAACTCACAGAGATCTGGATGGATCTCTTCCTCCCAAATGCTAGGATTAAAGGCATGTGCTACCATTGCCTGACTTCTATGTTTAATATAGTGGCTGGATTTTTCTTCTGATTCTCAGATAAGCTTTATTGGGGTGCACAATATATTGAGGGACACAATATATCACCACACTGAACCTCTGACTTTTTGCTTTCATGGGATTGTGTTTAGAACTGGTCACTTTGTAATATGCTGGATTAACACCTGAGATATTTAATCATCCTCTTCTTTTTTCCTTTTTGACATCAAGAATAATGATTTATTTCTCACATTCAGAGGCAAGACAGAGCAGAAAGTTTTCAATTAGTATATGGTCTGCCTAGAGGAGGATTCTCTCCATAGCTGAGTGCTGAGAATTGCTTGGGATACAAGGCTGCTAGTGGATTCTGGAGACTTGAACTGCATTTCAACTTCTTCACTTGCTTACATTCCCTCTTCATTGTTATGAATAGATTTTCAACAACAAGCTGGAAAGGAGGAGGAAAGAAGGAACTCAAGGGAGGAATTAAAGTTTTCAATCATATTCAAAATGCCTATACTACAAATTAAACTTCAGAAAACAAAAGATTAATGACAGCATATGGCATAATTAAGACTGAGGCTTGGTATATGTTTTTTGTGACTCCTTTTGAAGGCTTTGGCAACATCATAGGCATGGCTCCTAGAGGAAGTATCTGCTATCCTATAAATCCAGCTTTAGAGAAACTAGGGGCTGTATAAGGTGGAATAAGAGACCCAGATAGTCAATAAACAAAGACAGAATGTCATGTGGCAAGGAATGACCAATCCTAATTTTTCATATTTTGCTGCAGATTTGTGTTATAAATGCTCTTTTATATGTTTGCTATGAAATTTTACCTTATTGTCATCACACACTCTCTCATTTATAAAAGTAGATCCACTGAGAGAAAAAAGAAGGAATTTAGTCTGATATCCAGTTGTGTTCAGGAAAGAAACAAGAGAAACAGAAATCTGGAACAAAGTGAAAATGTCCTATTTTGGTTATACAGACCAAAGAAGAATATGGGACACAGATCAGAAAGGAAGAAATCTCTATCTCATAATTTAATGTTGCAAATATGTAGTAATGACTAAAGCAAGTTGAACCAGACATCTAAAGTATCCTCCAGTAATGTGAGAGCAAAGTAAATTCTCTGTCTTTGGCAGGCAGACCAAGATCAACTTTTTCAGGAAGGCTTGAATCTTTATTGTATACCCAGAAAACCCTGTATCACTTTTGTATGCCATCTTCTGGGTCTTGTCTGCCAACACATCTTGTTTTGCCCTTTAGTTTCTCTGGAAGATGATTTTGTAGACTCTCAGTTGGCCAGATTGTGACAGTCTTTCTTTTAACCAAACATCTGGGTATTTTTAAATGTTCAACAAACATTCTTGAAATTGTTCTTTGCTTTCAAAACTTTCTTGAAACAAAATATGACTGGCAAAATGTCTCTCAGTCCTCACCCTAGCACTTTGCCTCTGATATTTATTGGCCATTGCCAAGCTGCCTTTGCTACATAACTCTTCTTTCAAGGACTACAGAGGAACTTTTGACTTAATTGAGAAGCTATCTCTCCTTGGCCCCCTACTTTGCATCTTAAAATGCAGATCATATTAAGTCTATACTTTTTGTAAATCATCTGTGGTTAAAAGCATATCACCTCCCCACCAAAGATATCTAGTACCCCCAAATTTGTGACTGTGTTATATCATTTGGCAAAAGAATTCTCTGTAGATGTGACTAAAGAAGTTTTGTGCTCTATATTATATGGGTGTGACTAATGAAAGAACATTTTAGATGTAAAAGAGGAAATCCCCAGTGTCAGAATCAGAGAAGGAGAGAAGAAATTAAGTGATATGGTGGAGAATCAATGACCCAAATACTGTAGGTATCCTCTAGAAACTGTAGAAGAAAATCCAACAAATTCTCTAGAGCCTCTAGAAAGGACCAGAACCACTGACACCTTGGCTACAACCCAGTGGGTCTCAATCTAGACTTCTGACCTCCAGAAACAGGATCCTGCAACCAATGCCTCAGGGATGTTGAGGAATGACTACATAGTTACACCTAGCTGTAATGGGGATTAAAATTTCAATACATAAATTTTGGGGGACATATCTACATAATAGCACATAAGATGTCACCTATTTAGGAGGTGTCCTTTCTACTAAGGCCAGCAGAACAAACTGGATTACCTGAACAATTATTGCCTCAAATACATTCCACCATCCTGACAAGAGGCCCCGTACTAAAGTGACCTGAATAAAGGAAACCTAGGAGCTATCTATTGATATTGGGCAGAAAGGAAGTGAAGCCTATGAGGCCACAGAAGGATAAAGTACATCCTCTGAGACTGAAGCTAGAGTACAAAGCTGCTCATGATAGGTTTTGTCCTTTCAGATAACTCTAGCCTGTGTCAAGTAGACATAAAATTATCCAATACAGGAGATATCTGGAAATTTCTGGACCTGACACATACCACGTACAAGCAATGGAAAGCCAAGTTTATCTATTTATCTACCTTCCTCTGGTGCTGCTGGGCTATGGCTTCTGCATTACCTACAGTGCTCAAAACAGGCACTGTGCTTTTTGGTTTTGATTATATAATCGCTTCCCAATTCCAGAGCTTGAACTTCTACAAAGTGAAGTCAAGTTCATGGATTTTTATCATCTCCCTATGTATCAGTTTCTGTTCTCTTTCCAGAATCCATTGAGGAAGTGTACTTTCTCCCCTCTCCTTTCATGGTAGGGACTTTTCAAATAATAACTCACTCTTTCTCTGGATCACTAAGGTTGAAGACTAAGTCTTAAGGAAAGAATCTTTTCTATTTTTCTTTACTTTTAAACTTTTATTACATGTATTTACTTATTTATTTATTCACTGGAAATAGAGTGTGCCTTGGCACACATGTGGAAGTCAGAAGAGAACCTACTGGAGTTGGTTCTTTCTACCTTGTAGGTCTTGGGAATCAAACTCAAAACATCAGCCTTTGCAGCAAGTGCCTTTACCCACTGAGAAATCTCACTGATCCAGAGAAATCTTTTCATATTATGATAGAAGTATTTCCACAATCTGTGCTCGCACAGAGATTCAGAAAAGTTAGGATTACTAGAAACTAAATATTAGAAAATAACTATGTTAACATAATATTCCTTAAACAGTTTGTCATGACAGATATGTACTGTTTGAAACAGAACTGAGCCAGATCACTCAATAAAGCTATCTCACTGGTGGCCCAGAAAATATTTTCTCATGTTCAATAAACTCTGGTTAAGCCTAGAAAAACTCCATTCCCTTCCTAAATTTCAGTTTTACCAATTAGAAATAGAGAGGTGCTGGGGAATATCTGTCTATATTGTGAATATATGTTGTTCCCATTGGTTAATAAATAAGCTGCTTTGGCCTATGGCAAGGCAGCTTAGAGGCAGGTGGGAAATTCAAGGAGAGAGACAGGAAAGAGAAAGGTGAAGTCTGAAGAGAGACGCCAGCTGCTCACTAAGGAGCAACATGCCAGCAGATGGGTAATGCCATGTGGCAACTTATAGATTAATAGAAATGGGTTTATTTAAGACTAAAGTGCTAGCTAGCAAGAAGTTGAAGCCATAGGTCATACAGTTTGCAATTAATATAAGCCTCTGAATGATTATTTTATAAGTGGCTGCGGGACTGCAGACAGGGTGGGACCAGAGAAACCTGGGACTGCAGGGCTGGGGAGGACTGGATAAACCTTCTGACTACAGAGGGGCACAAACCAGTTAGTCTGCAATCTTATAAAAGTTTATATTTAAACAGGTAAATCAATCAGAAAACATAGGCTCAGAAAAATGATGTGGTTAGCTCAATTTAAACAAAACTGTTGTTTCTTTTGTATGATTCAGTGGGTACTGAGACTCTCTGGTGCTCTGGGTAAAGCAATCCTCACTCACTGTCTTGGACCTGCACGAAAGTGTGGGATCATGGAAATCTCTAATTGATTGAATGTCAGATAAATCTGTTTTTGCAGCAGAAAGGTATATCAAATTAGCTTCTATTTGCTTTCCCCTGGAACCTTATTTTTAAAATAAGAAACTCATGACATTTGTGTTTATAAATAAATTTTCAGGTTAGCCCACAAGATTCATTTTCATTTCCAATCCTGGCAACATTTTAAGATTATAAATGAAGTATTGGCATCATAGCAGAATTAGTGTATAATGAACTCTTTTTAAAGACATTACATGGAAAACGAATCTGTGGGTGGGAGAAAATATATGAAATCATCCTTTATTTCCATGTTAAACAAGTAAAATCTTTACCAACAAACAACTTGGTTTTTATTCAGGGATTATATTTTGCTAAAGTAAAATGTAAAATTAAATGCTAGTTTCTTGAGGAAAACAAAATAAAGACACTTGCAGAAAATTACAACCAGCTGGGAACCTTTGTCTCTGAAGCAAAAGTCATATTTCATTCCAATCTGTAAAGGTCAGTCCTTGTTAGAGAAGACAGCACTAGCATATCTACAGTGAGAGAGCAGCTCCCCCATGAGGCCTCGTCTAGAACTGAGAGGAAGAAAAGGAGTTAAAGAAAAAGGCAGAATATATGGTGTAAGATAGCAGAAGACAAACTGTCCCTGGGTCTCAGGGTGGGTATGAGTGAGGAAGGAGAGCAGCAAGCTTTGAGCTAATGCTTCCTTGGAAATATCTGGTTTCTTTGTATTTGTGTCATTACATGAAAGTCTGTGCTTGAAAACAATATTGGATTCTGGTGGAAATGTTAATATACATCAGAATCAAACACTTTAAAATTTAGGCACTCTGGACATTAAGTTTAGCAGGGAATTCTAGAGAGCTAAAAGGCAAAAAAAGAAAGGAAATGGGATTGAGGAAGAGGTGAGTAAGCAATGTGATTGAAGGGAGATGAGAGGAAACACAAGTGGAATAAGAAAGGGAAGGAGAGCAGAGAGGAGGAATAAATGGAAGGAGAAAAAGAATGAGGTTAAAGAGAAAAGACATGGCACAATCAAGAGATGACAGGAAAGAAACATATATTTGTTCACTCAAAAATCCCCCATTTTATCAGAAACTCATATTTGTTCACTCAAAAACCCCCGATTTTATCAGAGCACTTTTTCTATCAGCAATCTTCACAAAGTTTTTTTGTTTTAGCATATTTTTCAATTGTCCCAAAATTCTTGACTCAATCAGCTAAAACTACATAGCAAACTCCAGAGTGGGAGACTCTTTTCTTTTTCAGTGCCAATTAAATTTTCTGATTTTTCTCATCCTGAGTGAGGTAACCCAGACTCAGAAAGACAAACATGGTATGTACTCACTCATAGCAGGATACTAGATGTGGAACAAGGATGACTGGACTGCTACTCACATCACCAGGGAGGCTACCTGGAAAACAGGATGCCAAGAAAGACACGGGGATCACCCAATGACAGAGAAATGGAATGAGATCTACATGAACAGCCTGGACATGAGTGGGGGTAGTGAAGGGCAAGGGTTGAGGGAAAGAGAGCTTGGGGGAGTGGGAGATCCCAGCTGGATCAACAACAGAGAGGGAGAACAAGGAATAGGAGACCATGGTAAATGAAGACCACATGAGAAAAGGAAGAAGCAAAGTGCTAGAGAGGCCCACAGAAATCCACAAAGATACCCCCACAACAGACTGCTGGCAATGGTCGAGAGACAGCCCGAACTGACCTACTCTGGTGATGGGATGGCCAAACACCCTTATTGTCGTGCTAGAAACCTCATCCAACTACTGAACTGAACAAACTTCTAGTTGTACTTATGTTATCCCTCTATACCTGTCTAGCACATCCATGTAGCTAGATTCCACACTGACCCTGTATGTGTCATCTAAATCTGAAGAGTTATTTGCACCTAGTGTCTCTACTTTTTTATTTTCCATTCACACGCAGCTTGGTGTTATTGGCACATCCACATGTTCTTTCAATTAAACAGCTCCTCTGCTCTCATTGTTAGAGAGTTCATAATTTCCAAAGCAAACAAACTCGATCTCTCAACTATACTTAGTATTGTGTTAGCTTCTCACCAAAACTTTCAAATTCCTGGCAACCACGACACTCAAATCCTTTTATTCTATTTTGTTCATCTCCTTTTACTTTATCAACTGTCTAAATCTTGATAAACATTTGGGTTTCATTCTCAGGCAAATGTTCTTTTCATGTTACACAGGTTTCCAGGATAATCTCATTATCTATTTGGTATTTAACTAATAAGTTAGACCTCTAACTTCAAACCCTACATCCAACAGATTACTTGGCATCTCTACTTGGATATTTCAAAGACACTCCAATTTTTCTCCTTAAATGTTCTTGTCATAGTCTATTTTGCATCACAGTAAGAAAATGCCTGATACTAGGTAAATTATAAGTAAAAAGGATCTGTTTACTTCACAATTCTGGATAGCCAATAGATGACTTCAGCATCTATTTTGTTCTGATGAAGGCTTCATGATGGATGGCATCACATAGCGGGAATAAGAGAAAGAGAGGTGGCATGTGAAGAGAAAGAAAGCAAAAAAATCAAAAAGTAGCAAGTTTATCTTTTGTAGCTAGAGTTTTCCTGCCAGTCCCACAGCAGCTCAGACCCAACCAAGTAAACACAGAGACTTATATTGCTTACAAACTGTATGGCCATGGCAGGCTTCTTGCTATCTGTTCTTACAGCTTAAATTAATCCATTTCTGTAAATCTATACCTTGCCACGTGGCTTACCGGCATCTTCACATGCTGTTTGTCATCATGGCAGCTGGCAGTGTCTCTCTCTCAGCCTTCCACTTCCCAGCTTTATTCTCCTCCTTGTCCCGCCTATACTTCCTGCCTGGCCACTGGCCAATCAGTGATTTATTTATTGACCAATCAGCAACACACTTGACATACAGACCATCCCACAGCAGACACCTATTCAGAATTTCAGTGGGCAACTCCTATGGGTTCTGAAAAGGTGGATTCTGTGATTACACACCTATTAGAAGTTATGGCCATCATTGGAATACCTGTACCAATTAAGACAAAAAATGCCCCAGCATATGTCTCTGCTGTGGATATCATTCTGTATAAATAAAACACTGATTGGCCAGTGGCCAGGCAGGAAGTATAGGTGGGACAAGGAGAGAGGAGAATTCTGGGAAGCGGAAGGCTGGGAGAGAGACTGCCAGCCACCACCATGACAAGAAGCATGTGAAGACACACCAGTAAGCCACAAGCCATGTGTCAAGATATAGATTTATAAAAATAGATTAATTTAAGATATAAGAACAGTTAGCAAGAAGCCTGCCATTGCCATACAGTCTGTAAGCAATATAAGTCTCTGTGTTTACTTGATTGGGTATGAGCAGCTGTGGGACTGGCAAGTTAGAGAGATTTGTCCTGACTGTGGGCCAGGCAGGAAAACTCTAGCTACAAATGGCGCCCAATGTGTTGGCAAGAGTTTCCACCTAAAACCTGAGTAAAAAGATTCTAAAATGGAGCTAAAAGCAGTTACTAGTTGTCTCTTTCAAGATAGCAGCAGCCTATGTGTTTGAGCTACTATCTACTATGGCAGGTTCCTGGTGTGTGCGTTCAACCTACAGTATGGTGGGAATGAGGCCCCTGCAAGTGGCACATTTAGCTGTGTGGTGGATTTAGCCTTTGCTAGTACAAAACAAAAAGAGGTTTCTGGGCTACACGCTGCTTTGATAGAAGTATAGACCCACTATTTCTGAGAGTTAATGTCTCCCACAGCTGGCAGAAAACGTACCACTGCCATGTTGGGAAGCTGAAGTGGGCAGAGCCAGCAGCCATAGCACCTTTCAGTCTTAGAATGCTACAGTTTAAAGCAATAGGCTCAAGGTAATATAAAAAAAATAAGCCACGTAAAGATGGTTACCACACAGAGAATCAGGATTATGTTTTCTTTGATATTCGTAACTAAAGAAAAACATTTAATTGCAAAAGCTGTTGAGTTATACCAAAATGTATATTTTAAAAGTACCTTGACTTCAAAATTTGGATATAAGGATATGTTGCTTTGGAAAGGAGGCTCTGCTTTTGTTTCCACAGAAAGCCAGAGGCTATGGATTTGTTCCAGATTAAGATACATCAGGTTTGACCAGCCAAGACCACCTGAAAGGTCTCCTATGACACCAAGGCCCATATGATCCAATATCCAGATCCACTTCAAGGCAACTGGCTCAGACGATACACCCTCATGGACTATTCCATAATCCTAATATTATCTTTGTGTCCCCATAAGATACAGTGCCCCCCTCCAGCAGGAAGTAGTAAGAGAAGCTATGCCCAAATTCCCAAATTATATGTAATTTTACTATGTTAAGGTTAAAACCTTCCTTTTTAAAAAAAAGAAAAAGAAAGGGAAGTGCTGTGGATATCATTCTGTATAAATAAAACACGGATTGGCCAGTGGCCAGGCAGGAAGTATAGGTGGGACAAGAAGAGAGGAGAATTCTGGGAAGCAGAAGGTTGGGAGAGAGACCGCCATCCACCACCATGACAAGCAGCATGTGAAGATGCCGATAAGCCATGAGCCACGTGGCAAGGTATAGATTTATAGAAATGGATTAATTTAAGATATAAGAACAGTTAGCAAGAAGCCTGCCATGGCCATACAGTCTGTAAGCAATATGAGTCTCTGTGTTTACTTGGTTGGGTCTGAGCTGCTGTGGGACTGTCGGGTTAGAGAGATTTGTCCTGACTGTGGGCCAGGCAGGACCAGAAAAACTCTAGCTACATATCCCCAATAAAATGAGACAGTTCTTTGCTTATTACAATATAAAGCATGTTACAGGTATACCACACAATCCCACAGGCCAAGCAGTCATAGAAAGATCCAATCGAACTTTAAAGGATATACTAAATAAACAGCAACATGTAACAATGACTCCTAGAAATAGATTTCATAATGCTTTATTAACCTTGAATTTTCTCAATGCTGATGAGAAAGGAACAGCAGCTGTGGAGAGACATTGGATGACAGACAAAACTCCTGAGCTAAAAGAATCGGTTTATTTCAAAAATGCGTTGACCTCTGAATGGAAAGCTGGATGTCCTATGTTGGGGAAGGGGTTTTGCTTTTGTTTCTACAGGAAAAAGAAAAGCTCTGTATACCAACAAAATTAATAAAAATTCGATTAGAACAGGAGAAACTCCTTGATAAGGAGAAGTAAAAGATCATCCACCAATGTGACATCTCTACAAGTTCTAAGAAAAATTTAACAATCAAAGGTTGGCGTAAGGTTCTGTTTTTGTCTTTCCAAGATAATGGAAATACCCGTCTTCCAGAAATCATAAGGTCTTGGATATCTGGATGTTTACAGTAGAAAGGAAGAATCTATTGGTACCAATCTACACATGGTAAAATCTTAATGTCTAACATCTATATATCTATCAATCTAGAAAAGTTGTGGTTCCAATTCAATTATAAACCAAGCTGGCTTTGGAGATGGAATTGGCTCACTCCTCTCTAAACCCAAGTATATTGCTAAAAGAAAAGGTTGAGAGATTCTTCAGTCCCATATCAGAAGAGCCTTCTGGTGTGAGACAGAAGGAAACCAATATAAAGGAACAATTGTCTTCAAGATTCTAATTTTCTCCATGCTTACTCTTGATTTCTCAGAATCCTTTCTTACATGTCATGTCATCTTTAACTCCAACCTTTCCATTTTGATAAACAATACGTTTTTCCAATAGCAACCTCTGAAGTCTCCAGAAGGAAGATGGGGCCACAACAACAACTCTACCCAATCCAGAATGATGCTGTGGTAATCATCATCATACTACACTTCTTGCCAGAATTTCAGACAATCTTACCCATTACTCTGAGACTTGCTGTGGAATCTACAGTTAGTCTAACTGAGATTTAACTATCTGAGCTTTCTCACAGTACCCAACATAGATACCATCACCCCCTAAACAGCAGGAAGGAATTCTAAGAAAATGATGCCTCTTCTCCCTAAGGTTTTATATTTCTCAGGGTTATGGATGATAGTTATAGAGTTGGGGGTGGAAGAAACTTTTAAACTCAGTATTCTCCTTAAGAAAAGAAAAAGTGTCTCAAAATAAAGGAAAAGAAGAAATGGAATGGATAGGTATAAGATATTATGGTAGGTTATTGTATATACTAGTGAACAAATTTATTAAAATAGGAGCCTTAGATAACTTGCACTGTAATTTGCACTGTTATGGATTCTTATGTGTTGATACAAATGTAAACTATTTTTATATTCCTGTTTAAGATAATTTGTATATTGATACAAATACAGAACTATATTTGTTATAATGTACATATATTTCTACTCTTATTTGAAATATTTGTATATTGATACAAATGTAAATTTATATCTGTCATATTGTATGTATGTTCTACCTCTGTTCATGATATTTTGTATATTGATATATATTTAGGATTATTGTCATATTACATATTGCACTATACATTCCTACCTCTATTTTAAATATCTTGTGTATTTTTACAATTTTTAAGTCATCGTCCTTTACCGTACATTTGCGTATAGACTGTTTACCTTGTTTATATGAAGCCTTAGTCCTTAGGTTATTTAGGTAGATAAGACTTATAGATTTATAGTCACCTATGCTTGTCATCTCTATAGTTATGTTAGTTAGGTTATCCAGATTTACAGATACATAGGCCAGATGGACAGGTAATATTCAAACACTTCATAGACCTAGAGAATATGACATTTAAATAATTTAGAATTATGTTGACATGAGACACAATTGCTACTAGCAACACCAATTTGATCCTGAGAGAACCTTGGGCTTCTAAGACATTTCCATTTGGAAGTTTGTCTTCTTGGCACAAAATGGCCTAGTGGGCAAAGAACTGCCCTTGCCTCAACTGCTGACAATATGAATGCTGTCCTTCTGGACAAGCAGGACACAAGGAAAAGTGACTTCTGAACTCTGCCAAGATAAGGTAAGATGGTCTTTCAGAATTCCTGCTTCTGAAAATGATCTGTCAGATACTCTAGGCCTGTAGCCAATTTGAATGCACCAACAATGCTGAGAAACATTAGGTAACTGTTCAGGCTGCCAGCTGTCTCTGTCTACTCATGCATGATTCCCAAAAGCTCCTTGCATCCATCTTCCATTTCTCAGGTACTATTATATTCCTTCTCAGGTCTTTGATGGGATTGAAGACTAGCAGTTATAGTTACAACTTAGTGTGTATATATGTATGTATGTATATGTGTATATATATATATATATATATATATATATATATATATATATATATTATCTTAGAACATATTAAGTATTAGATTCAGGTTCTTTAGGATAGGATAGGACATCTTTTGGAATGATCTTTGTAATATGCTCTAGACTTCTCTGGATTTTAGTATGTGTTTCTTGCTTGATATTGTTCGTATTGGTTGTAGTTCCATCTTATCTAGGTCATTATCCCTCATTACTCCTGGACAATATTTGATAACCATTCCTTTGTATATAGTCTTATATTAGGTTAGAACCTTCTTATTTAGACAAAGGGGGGAGATGTAGTGGGTAGCTATTCCAGCTTTGATCTGGAAGTTTCAACCCCCATTGAGGCTTTGGTAACTGTCACGCCTACAAGGCAGGGCCAAGAGAGGACCCTGAAGAACTGAGATCAGGATGTGCCAGCTCTCTTGGTTCCTGGACCCTGGATGCTGGAGGTAGACTGAGCAGAGTTCTCCAGAGAACACCACCAGACTGTGACACACCTTTCCCAGACCCTGTTACCTATCCCTTCACTTGTAAGTTACCCCACAAAATAAACCTCCCTTTTAACTACATGGAGTGACCTTAATAATTTCACCAATAGTGTCCCCTATAAACTTCTTCATGAAGCCTTGTATTAACTCCCTTCTAGATATAAACCATGTTTTTTAAACTTTTTATTGATTTTAAGAATTCAACACATGTATACAATGAAAAATTATCATCTCTAACCCCCTTTTTTATTCATTTTACATACCAACCACAGATCTCTCTCTCATCCCTCCTCCTGCTCCCCTCTTTCCCCCTCTAACTCCCTTTAACTCCCCCATTTTTCCAATTATGCCTACTCTCAACTTCATGTATTTTGGTTTTGATAATCTCTTAAGTCCTAATTAGTGATTCATCCATGTGCATGGGTGCAAGACCATCTGTAGCTAGAGTTTTCCTGCCTGGCCCACAATCAGGACAAATCTCTGTCACCTGACAGTCCCACAGCCACTCAGACCCAACCAAGTAAACACAGAGACTTATATTGGTTACAAACTGTATGGCCGTAGCAGGCTTCTTGCTAACTGTTCTTACAGCTTAAATTAATCCATTTCTATTAATCTATACCTTGCCACGTGGTTCATGGCTTACCGGCATCTTCACATGCTGTTTGTCATTGTGGCGGCTGGCAGTGTCTCTCTCTCAGCCTTCCACTTCCCAGCTTTATTCTCCTCCTTGTCCCGCCTATACTTCCTGCCTGGCCACTGGCCAATCAGTGATTTATTTATTGACCAATCAGCAACACACTTGACATACAGACCATCCCACAGCAACCATCCACTAAAACATAGGAAACCTATCAGTGGCCATATTCTCAAAATAGGAATAACTTCCCTTCCCAGCAACTATCCATTACCAATAGCTCCTCAGCTCGTGGTAGGGCCTTGATATTCCTTCCCTCATCCTAGCTGAATTCTTTTCTAGCTTGTTCTTGTTAAAGTAACTACAACTGCTGTGGGTTCATTAGTGAGATCATCATGTCATATCCAGAAGACCGCATATCACAGAACTACTCCCAATCCTTGTTTTTTGTAATGTTTCCTAATTTCTTTTGAGATAACCTACTGCTACTACCATTATAAAGGCACATACGTTTTTGCCTTGGTATGTTGTAGTAACTTTGTATAGTCCTCATATCACATTTACGTTCTTAATATCCATAAAAAGCTGTCTATCAGTTGATATCTCAATTTGGCTATGATCACAAGAATAGAAGCTATAGCTATACTACTTACAAATCATGTTAAACAATTTGAAGATAACTATATTCAGATCAAAGATCAGTAGATGGTGCTAAATAATCATCAAAGGCATATTGGCTTATTAATTACATATTTTGAATGATGCTAAAGAAATTATCAGATGGAGCTAGGCAGACTCATGCCTATCCTCTGTGAATCTATAGTATAAGATAACTAGTCTAGACCAAAACATACTTTCAGTAGGAAATTAGAAAATAAAATATTGAAAGTAATTAGCTATATTCATACTAGAGAAATAATAAATGATAATAATAGTATCAAAGAAAGCCAGAAGTATAATTCTAGCTCACAGACAATTAACCATAAATCCCTCTTTTTTCAAATAGGAGAATATAAGATCTCTATTAGCACCAAATAGACAGGCCAGTGCATAAGCAACAAACCAATGATCAGGTTCTTTGGAAGGCATCAGGGAAATATGGACAATGTTGGCAGGTATGTAGACAATAAGCAAAGTGGGTGCAAGTGAAGACTGACCTCTTCAGATAGTGGGATCCATCCCAATGCTCCATCCTGGTGCTGTATATGTGGCTTAGAATTCAATGATTGCCATTAAGAAACCTAGCTTTCTTGAGTTACCCTAGCCTTCTTTTCTATCTGTAGTCCCTTTTTACACAAATAAGGTAATCATGTAAAGAACATATGGTTCTGTTTCCCCAGGACAGAGTAAGAATGGTTGTCTTGCAGCATTCCTAGCAAAAATCCAGTTGTGACTTTCAGATTACAGCATCTTGGAAAGGAGATTGTGTGGTGTATATTGTGTACCCTCAATGTGGAGATTAGTGTTGTGTACTCTAATAAACTTATCTGGGGATCAGAGGACAGAGCCAGCCACTAGATTAGATACAGAGGCAAGAGAGTGGTGGCACACACCCTTAATACTATCACTCGGGAGGCAGAGATCCATTGGGATCTCTGTGAGTTTAAGGCCACACTGGGAACAAAGTTAGGTAGTGGTGGCTCACGCCTTTAATTCCAGCAGTTGAGATCCAATGCCTTTGCTTGAAAAGCACACATGCCTTTAATCCCAGGAAGTGACATGGCTGGTTGGAGAATGGTATATAAAGTGTGAGTAGACAGGAACTAAGCAGCAGTTCAACTGAGACACTCAGGGGTGAGGACTCAGAAGCTTTCAGTCTGAAGATTCATGGAAACAGGATTGGCTGAGGAGTTGGCAAGGTGAGGTTGGCTGTGGCTTGTTCTGTTTCTCTGATATTTCAGCTTTCACTCCAATATCTGGCTCTGGGGTGTTTTTTTATTTTTTTATTAATAAGACCTTCTTAGATTCATGTTATAGAGGTTGTTTATATCATTTTAGGGCAGATAATATAGGTACAAAGGGCCTTAGATCTGAGAAATTCTAGGCTATGAATTCCAAGAAAGTGACCAGGTAGTGGGAATTAGATGAAATTAATGTCAATAAATATAGCCCTCTTATTACAAAGAACAGAATTTTGATTCTAAAGAAAATGCATTGATTCTCATCTACAAGGATCTTACTATCTATTAAAAGTAATAAGGCAAGTACAATAGAGGCTACCATACAGTTTCATTTGATGAGAGTTAGAACTGTTGACCACCAAGTGAGGACTAAGAGCTAAGAGCAAAATCATGTTGGGCACCAGATGTAGATGAACAGTCTTATTAAATAAGAAACACAGAAGCAAATGCAGAGTTAAAAACCCAAGAGGTCAGAGCATTAGCTGAGAGCTGAGACTTAAAACCGCCTTCTTACCCTTCCTCCCACTGTTGAACTTCCCCTCAGCAAGAGACCTACTTCCTGTGTATCGTCTTTTTATTGACTTTCTGCTCTGCCTTCTCATTGGTTGTAAACCCAACCACATGACCTCCTCATCACTGCCTGTCTATACAGACCTCCAGGTCTTCTGTGGTTCGTATTGAGATTAAAGGCATGTGTCTCCATGCTGGCTGTATCCTTGAACACACAGCGATCTGTCTGTCATGTGATCTAGATTAAAGGTGTGTACCACCACTGCCTGGCTTCTGCTATGGCTTGCTATTAGCTCTGACCCCCAGGCAACTTTATTTATTAACATACACATAAAATCACATTTCGGTACAAATAAAATATCACCATAAAAATCCTATTGACAGTCTAACAGAAAAGAAACTGTATCTGGTTGGGAAAATCATAGGAAGTTTTCATGGAGTCTGCTTAAGCTAGCTATAAAATAAAATAGCTATAAAATAAAATTTAGTAGCAAATAGAGCTCTGAAACTCAAGAGATATCTTGTTCAAGTGTGGAAGTTAGATCCATCAGATAAAAAATAGTAATATGACAGCCTGGACATGAGTGGGGGTAGTGAAGGGCGAGGGTTGTGGGAAAGAGAGCTTGGGGGAACAGGAGATCCCAGCTGGATCAACAACAGAGAGGGAGAACAAGGAATAGGAGACCATGGTAAATGAAGACCACATGAGAATAGGAAGAAGCAAAGTGCTAGAGAGGCCCACAGAAATCCACAAAGATACCTATACAAAAGACTGCTGGCAATGGTCAAGAGACAGCCCGAACTGACCTACTCTGGGGATGGGATGGCCAAACACCCTAATTGTCATGCTAGAAACCTCATCCAACTACTGAGGGATCTTGCTGTGGGATGTTCTGTATGGCAAATGTGTTGCTGATTGGTCAATAAATAAAACACTGATTGGCCATTGGCTAGGCAGGATGTGTAGGCAGGACAAGGAGGAGAATAAAGCTGGGAAGTGGAAGGCTGAGTCAGAGAGACACTGCCAGCCACCACGATGACAAACAGCATATGAAGATGCTGGTAAGCCAGGAGCCATGTGGCAAGGTATAGATTAATGGAAATGGATTAATTTAAGCTGTAAGAATAGTTAGCAAGAAGCCTGCTATGGCCATACAGTTTGTAACCAATATAAGTCTCTGTGTTTACTTGATTGGGTCTGAGCGACTGTGGGACTGTCAGGTGAAAGAGATTTGTCCTGACCATGGGCCAGGAAAGAAAACTCAAGCTACAAATCTCATCCAACGTGGTGGCCAGAGTTTCTACCTAAAACCTGAGAAAAAAATATTCTAAAACGGAGCTAAAAACAGTTCCTAATTGTCTCTCTCAAATGAGTGGCAGAGGCCAGTTTGAGCTACTGGCGAGTTCCTGGTGTGCGTGCTCGACCTGCTGTATGGCAGGAATGAGGCCTCTACAAGTGGCACATTAAGCTGCATGGTGGATTTAGACTTTGCTTGTACAAAAAAAGGGGGGGTTTCTGGGCTACACGCTGCTTGGCTAAAAGCATAGACCCACAATAGCTCCCAGAGCTGGTGGTAAACCACTGCCATATTGGGAAGCTGAGGTGAGCGGAGCCAGCAGCCACAGCTGTTACAGTTTAAAGCAATAGATTCACAATAAGACAGATTCAGATATAATAGTTTACAATGTGTGTAAAAATATACATAGGCTTGAAAGAGACAAAAAAGGTGATATATACAGTCATAGAAACAAATACATAGTTTTAAAAAATAAAGTCTTTAAAGAGACAGTAAAATTAATATAAAAAATATAAGCCACATAAAGATGAATATTACACAGAGAATCTGGATTGTGTTGTCTTTGGGATTTTTAACTGCAGAAAAACATTTGATCATAAAAGATGTTGAGTTAAACCAATATGTATATTTTAAAGATACTTTGACTTCAAAATTTGGATATAAGGATATGTTGCTTTGGAAAGGAGACTCTACTTTTGTTCCCACAGAAAGCCAAAGGCTATGGATTTGTTCAAGATTAAGATACATCCAGTTTGACCAGCCAAGACCCCCTGAAAGGTCTTTGATGACACCATGGCCCAGATGATCTAACATCCAGAATGATTTCAAGGCAACTGGCTCAGACAATACAGCCTCATGGACTATTCCATAATCCTAAAATTTTCCTTGTATCCCCATAAGATACAGCGCCCCCCTCCAGCAGGAAGTAGTAAGAGAAGCTACGCCCAAATTCCCAAATTATATGTAATTTTACTTTGTTAAGGTTAAAACCTTCCTTTTGGAAAAAAAAAGGGGGGAAGCGCTGTGGGATGTTCTGTATGGCAAATGTGCTGCTGATTGGTCAATAAATAAAACACTGATTGGCCATTGGCTAGGCAGGAAGTGTAGGCAGGACAAGGAGGAGAATAAAGCTGGGAAGTGGAAGGCTGAGTCAGAGAGACACTGCCAGCCGCCACGATGACAAACAGCATATGAAGATGCCGGTAAGCCATGAGCCATGTGGCAAGGTATAGATTAATGGAAATGGATTAATTTAAGCTGTAAGAACAATTAGCAAGAAGCCTGCTACGGCCATACAGTTTGTAACCAATATAAGTCTCTGTGTTTACTTGGTTGGGTCTGAGTGGCTATGGGACTGTCAGGTGAAAGAGATTTGTCCTGACCATGGGCCAGGCAACAAAACTCAAGCTACAGGATCTGGATGCAGAGATCCATGACTAGGCCCCGGGTGGATCTCTGGGAGTCCAATTAGCGAGAATGAGGAGGGTTTATATGAGCAAGAATTGTTGAGACCAAGGTTGGATGAAGCACAGGGACAAATAGCCAAACGAATGGAAACACATGAAATATGAACCAATGGCTGAGGGGTCACCAACTGGATCAGGCCCTCTGAGTGGGTGAGATAGTTGATTAGCCTGATCTGTTTGGGAGGCATCCAGGCAGTGGGACCGGATCCTGTGCTCATTGCATGAGTCGGCTGTTTGAAACCTGGGGCCTATGCAGGTTCGCTTGGCTTGGCCTGGGAGGAGGGGAGTGGACCTACCTGGACTGAGTCTACCAGGTTGATCTCAGTCTGCAGGGAAGGCTTTGCCTGGAGGAGATGGGAATGGGGGGCGGGCTGGGGGGAAGGTGAGGGGGGCGGGAGGGGGAAGAACAAGGGAATCCATGGCTGATATGTAGTACTGAATTGTATTGCAAAATAAAAATTTTAAAAAAAGAAAAAGAAAAAAAATAGTCATATGAAGAGACAAAGTTCAGATGGATAGTTAAATTGTAACACATCCATATATTAAACTATGGGCAAAAAAGAAGAAAATCACTGAGTGAAACTGAAGATGAACATTAAGAAACATAGGAAAACTGGTATCATGGATGCTAAAGAATTTCAAGAATTAAGATAGTCGATGGTATAGTGCCAAATCTACGTAAAGATTCAAAAGAATGGAGGCTGAAAAGGCGCCACTGGATTTAGTAATGAGGAGATCTATGGCATGTTTAGTGAAAGCTTCATTGAAATGAATTAACATGTGAATAGCATGGCTACACTGAATGGAGCTCTCTCTTTGAAGAAGAGATTATTCTGAAAAAGAAAGAAGGGGGCTGGAGAAAAGGAGTTTCTTTTCTTTTATGCTCATAATTGTAAAATGAAGAGGGAAGTGACAGAATTGCAAGAATAAGAAGGAGAAAGGGAAAGAGGAGGAGGAAAAAAGAGGAGGAAGAAGTCAGGCAGCAGGAAGAAATGGAATTCAAATGATAACTTGAATAAGATAACCTTTAGAAAGAAAAACAAATGTAAGAATGTAGGAAGAGTCTAGAAGTGGCAGTAGCAGTGGATCAGGATCAGGATGCCTATCTGGAGATATATATCATCTCCTTCCTCTATGATATAGGAAATATATAAAGTAATAAGCATACATCTGGAATCGCAGTCCAGGGTTCTAGTCTTACCTCATGATCTTATAGATATTATTTACTGCCTGAGTGACTGTTTTCTCACTGAAAACTGGAGAAAACTTCCTGATTGCACCAAGTTTCTATACTATACATTATATTCATATATCATGTATCATAGTATATTTCAAGGAGATTACCATGGATCCATCACAAAGTTGGTATACAATATATGACACATACCATTATTACCATTATATGCAGCATAAATTGAAAGTTACATTGCTATTGTTGCTATTTTTCTGGTATGCACCATGGTGAGAATAATATTTATTACACATGGTTCTGGGAGAAAAAAATGGTGATTTGTGGTAAGTCAGAATTAGTCTTTGCCAATGCGAGGATCGCCTTTTTCTGTTAAAATCAGTTCTGAATACACAACCTAATTGCATCTCTTTCTCGCTATTCTCAGCTCAACTATGGTCAACTCCTCCTCCTCCCCCTCCCCTTCCCCTCCTACTCCTCTTCCTCCCACTCCTCCTCCCTCCTCTTATTCTTATTCTTTTTTTTATTTGTATCACCTAAAGGAAACACTTGAGTATAATCACCCACTGTATTGCATACTGTTCCTCCCTGTTATGCATCATCAGAAGCACCAACGTAGATGAATCCACACTTCTTTATCTTGTTTTTCCACTCTCGACTCTCCAATACTAGAGTCTTTACTTCTGTTCTCTAAATCTGAGCCCACCACTAGTACTACCAACATCTTTATCATTGAAAAAAATGATGAATAAGGAATAATTAGGCTACCAAGGGAGTGTTTAAAAAAATGAAATCTAACTAAGCACCTCCCACTTTTGAAAGCCACATATAACATTCAAGACATACTGAGTTTAAAGTTGCTGTTTATGTATGCATGAGTGCTTCTGTCTAATATGTGTAGTGTTTGCATGCAACTTCTTATTCTCACCATAGTATACTTTGGCCTTATTGAATTGTTGAAAGATCTCAAAATATTATTTCCTGTATCTCTGAGCTTTCTTAAGGCTCATTTCCCAGAAAATACTAATTGGAAAAAGTTTAAGGGAGAATGAAGAAAAACTATAGGAAAAGACAGTGTTAAGAGACAGGATGGGAGTTAGGGGTAGATGAGCAATTAGATTTACTTACCTAGCAATGGCTCCACAATTTATCATGCATTAGCTTTGAAATCACCAATTTCTTGTGCTAAATTATTTTGTCTAAGATGAAAGGAGTAAAATAATGGTTTATGTTCTCCTTGGTCAAATCCATCCTTCCAATTATACATGCAAAGGGACTATTTTTCAGTACCCTGTACATACAAAACATTCAGTAATTATCAAGTATTATTATTGTGTTATCTTCACTGCATAAATCAAGAGCTATGAAATTTCAATTTAATAGCATTTCAAAACTTTCTTAGTCTAATTTACTCAACAAGAACATAATCTCACATACTTCAATTTCAAATTTCCTTTCCTAGGAAAACTCAAGTTTATTCCGAAGGGTTTTTTTTGGTTTTTTTTTGGTTTTTCGAGACAGGGTTTCTCTGTGTAGTTTTGCGCCTTTCCTGGGACTCACTTGGTAGCCCAGGCTGGCCTTGAACTCACAGAGATCTGCCTGGCTCTGCCTCCCGAGTGCTGGGATTAAAGGCGTGCGCCACCACCGCCCGGCCCTAAGTTGTTTTGAAATTATGGGCACAAGTGACACTCATCACAGAGTATCAAATAACCTTTCTTGTGCCTAATCACCTCTAGCAAAATAAAAAAAAATGAGTTTATATGTTATACACAATTAGCCATGATAACAGCATCTCATGGGCAACAAACTGAAACCATGCTATTTAGCTTTGTGGGTGAAACCTTTTGAGAGTTAAAGCTAGTTAGTTGTTTATTCCTGTCATCATCTAAATTTAAAATGAATCATTCCTTTTTAATTAATAGACATTTCTATCCCCTTCCAAGTCAATTTAACAGAGTCACATACTGAACAGAAAATCAAAGCTACATAAAATGTATCATCAGACTAAATGATGGCTTTAGAACTCAAAGACAGTAACTTGTTTCCAATTTTCCATTTATGGTAAGGAATTCTCTTCTTAACATTGGTATCATTTGGAGACTTTGAGGTTTCCATTGGGCTTTCAGAGAAACCAGTGAATTTTCATTAAGTTTGTATTCAGGGGAAGATGATAAGAAAGTTAAGTTTATTGAGTGATTGTTTCATGCTAGATTCTCCTACAAGCATTTTCACATTTAATCTTCAAAACAACCATGTAAAGTACAGATCATTATAAGAACATCAGTGCTGAGGAAATAAACTCACAGACTTTAATGTATTCATAGTCACACAATTTGTAATTGATGAGCTTTAAATCCAAGCCCAAGATACAGCAAGTATTGGAAAGTTGTCTAAAACTCTGATGCTTCATTAATTCAAGAAGGTCTGTTCCCAATTAATTCAAGAGAGTGATGCTGAACATTACTTCAAAAGCAATTGAATTTGCATATGACCATTTAAGTATCTACAGAAAAATACTATTCTACTGATCCTTAAAATATTTATATAATGTATGATACATGGATTTGGCTTATTTTCCTGTTGTAAAAAGATGTTTTAATTTTTTTCTCACTTGATGAAGTAGATTACTAATATTAATTAGTAGCTGAATTTATTCATAATTCTACACTAGGTATGACTCCCTATTCACAAAGACAGATGTGCCAGAAATATTTTTCCTTTGTATTTTACAATACAAATTGTTATTTTGAGGTATATTTCACTGGCATGTGAACAATGCAATCTCAGTTAATGTGAGGTCCCATTCTTTCCTTGGATTGAATGATATTTATACTCTAGAAATTTCTAAAATGGTCAGGCAAAAGAGATGCCTGGGCAAAACACGTATCCTTGAGATGTCCTTTGTTACTTTAAAGCCCCAAGGCTTAGTAACACATTGCTTGTGTAACATGAATGAGAGTGCTGAAAAAAATTGGAACTTCTTTATGCCAAGACAAGAAATTCAGGAAGATGTAGAATGCACCAGGCATGAAAATGTGGCTCAGTCATTTGCTTTGTGACTGCTGGAGCCTGGGAAGGAGAAACAGGTTGGAGGGCCTTGGCTCCCCAAAATTTGTGCTCTAGCCAAATTCCTCCTATTTTTCTTTCCTACAGCCTAAAGAACTCTCTGTTCCTGAAGACAAGAGACTTTATTTCTTTTCTTCTGCCTTTCACTCCCTGAAAATATCTGTATAACTCTCTGGGCTTAAGCTTTTATACATACTTTTATTTGTCATTTTTACACAATTCTTTATTTTCAATTTCTCTGTGTCATTTTATGCATTTGGTAATTTTTATATTTATTTATTTACTAAAAATTAAAAAGCATTTTTCTTTGCATAAAATTAATAATTATTTGAAAACTTCCTCAAAAAAATGTTCTTAGCATATAGTCTTGTCTTTCCCTTGACTTTGTAATGATCTGAATTTTAGTTCTAGATTTTATTTAAATGATACAGTAAACTTTTATTATGAATAACTTTATTTTCATACACAAGAATATGATCTTGGCCAGACACAGAATCTTTTTCAAACCAATTTTCCCTTAGAACTTTGTCCTTTACTCTTCACATACAAATCTAATCTTTGCTGATTTATATAAAAGTTTCCAATTCTTTTTGCATTCACCTTTGAAACAGGGTGATGCTCTGTAATTTGTGCTGTTCCAGAACACACAACCCAGGCTGGCCTCTGGCCTCAGAGCAACTATGCTCTAGAATATCACAATCCAGGCTAGCCTCTGGCCTCAGAGTCACTGTGCTCTTCCTGCCTCGGCCAATGAAGTGCTGGGAATAAAGGCATAAGCCACTTGAATACAAGCTTTACTTTTTTTTCTCTCTGTCTCCTTGGAAGCTTCAAGAATTTTCTTTTACCCTTGACAATTGAAATCTATAAAGATATGACCATTTGTGGATCTTTAATATAGGTCCTTCTCATCATTGGATGACTCCTTTTATACTCAAAATCCTTATCTTTTTCAGCTTGAGAAAAAAAATTCTGATTTGAAATCTCTTAAATTTTTCATTCCCTCTTAGTATTCATCTTGTCTCTTACTACATGGAAATTAGACTTCCAAGCATGATTGATCATGTCTCTTTTATCTTAAAATTTTATCTTAGGCTGGGATTACTTGCTTCTCATGTCTAATTGTTTAACTCTTGTCCAGAGCAAGAATTTGGACATGGGTTGCATTTTCTTATTTATGGTTTTTGTTGCACTTTTATCTTGGTGGAAATAATTCACGCAAAAGGTTTTTGGTCTCAAGGCTTTCAGTCTTCAGTGAAGCCTGTTTTGTCTCACAGATGTCATCATTTTCCTTCCTTAAAAATTACATTTATTTATTTATTTATTTATTTATTTATTTATTGCATGCGCACACATACATGGAGTTCAGAGGTCTAATTGTAGAAGTCAATTCTATCCTTCTAACATGTGGGTCTCTAGGATTGAACACAGATCATCTGGCTTGGTGACAAGTACCTTTATGCGTTGAAAAGTCTTGCTAGCCCAAGATGTCATAGCTGAGGAAGTTTTGTTGTTGTTACTGTTTTTCTTCTTAACTTAATACCTGAATTGTTTCTGTTTATTTTTTGGCAGATTCTTCTCTTAGTTTGTGGTGGTCTTGGTTTTTTGTGTAACTGAGTAGTAACACTTGGTTGTTCCTTTCCATAGTGCAGCACATGTTGACAAGGTTTTTTGCTGAAGTTTTTAGGTATATGTTCTCAATGGGTTATATAAAAATAGATAGGGCATGAATCCTATCTTTTTAAAAATGTTTATCAACTGAAACAGATAATAACACTCTTAGCACTTTATTAGTTACTTTTCTGTTGCTATGATAAAACAGCATGTTCTAAAGTAACTTATAGAAGAGTTTACTTGGGGTAATGGTTCCAGAGTCTGAGATTTCTTCATAATTGTGGGGAAGGCACACTGGTAGGAGCAGGAAACTTGCTCATCACATTTCCATCCACACACACAAAGAGAATGAACAAAAAGTGGGGGCAATTCTCAGTCCCCCTCAATGACATACAACCTTACCTCCAGCAAGGTTGCACCTCCTAAAAGTTCTATAATCTCCCTAAGCAGCACCACCAACCTAGGAGCAAGTGTTCAAATACATGAGCCAATGGGTGATATTTTTCATTCAATCCACTATGGCATTTTTACATTCTTGTGAAGTTGACAAAATCCAAGCTATTATAAGTCACAGACCATCTGTAAAATAGAAGTTGAGCTAGGTAGTTGAGTTTGATAACTGAGAAAGATGAGTTCAATGTGTATGTGTTTACTTTTAAAGAAAAGGTATTATTTCCCTTTTGCCCCTACCCTGGCTTCCATGGTTGAATTAATGACATGCTTCAACCTAGAAAGAAGAGGAATAGTTTGAAAAAGAAGATCAGCTATGCCTGTAATTATAATTCAGTTTTTTAGGTAATTTCATTGGTGTTTTGTCCTAGAACCCCTTCTACCTTCTACCTTCATTTACTGACTTTAAATTTGGAGTGGCTCTTGTTTCCTCAATGTTCTGCTATATATTTTATGTTTTCAGCTTATTCTATTCTTATTTATTTAACCTTGTCTCTTGTATATCACCAAGAACTCCCCATTATTTATAGCCCTCTGCTGATATACACCTTTTTTAAATCAGCATTAGTATTTGTGGATCTGCTATATTCTGTCAGTGACTGCTCCAGGTACTAGAGATATAGCTATGAATGAAACAGAAAAAAATCCCTGATTTCATAAAACTTTGCCTTCAAGAAGTAAGAGACAGAAAAGAACCTATCATTAAAATTATCAGCTTATCAAATAGTGAATACTTGAAGAAAAATGTATCCAAGAATGGAGTATGTTTCTTCTTGGATCATGGGATAGGGAATGATATTACTGTATTATACTAGAAAGGCTCTAAACCCAGATTAAAGGGCATAAAGTAATAGTGGCCAAAAGACTCCAAATAGAAATCAGCAAATAGACACTGTAAAGGAGGAAGTGCCTGATGCTCTCTACACGAACGGAAATGATGCTACTGTAGCTTTGTTTGTGTATTGTTGTTTGAATTATTCTGAGTAATTTGAAACAGATAAATGAAGTGATTATTGTGCTCAGTTGGCCCACTTGATTAAAACTTCCATTGTGGTTTCCTCCTTTGAATGGATTCTTTTCATTCTCCATACAACACTTACCAATGATCAAGCCCCTTTGAGTTCTAATTTTTTTGTGCTGTGCTATATTGTGCTGTGCCATATCCAGTCAGCACCAACTTATGAGAGCTGAGTAATATTAATATTCAAAAAATTTACAAGCTTGGTATTAAGAAATTGGTAGCTTGAAATTTGCTATGGTTGGAATAACTACTTTGCATAATATTTATTCAAAAACAATAAATCATATTTTTTCATTCAGAAGCTAATTTCCTTTTTCTCTGAACCGCTACCTACTCAACTTTGAATTCTTTCTCAAAAGACAAACAAAAATCCAAAACAACAACAGAACCCCCCAAAACAAAACAAAATAAAATAAAATAAAATATAATCATACCCCCCCAAAAAAACAAAAAACACAAAACCGTAACCAAAGAAAAGCTCAAAAAATGGGGAGTCCATTAAATGTTGGTCGGCTTCTGAACTATTCTTAAACATGAAACATGGTACAGAGTAGTTGATATACCCAGTGTCATTCTATTGGAGAAAACTGATTTTCCCTCTCCCCACAGGTATAAATTACAGTTCAGTTGTTAACCTTTACTCTGGTAGCTAGATTTTCATTCACTTACTCTTTCATCCATTTTAAAAAATATAACAAACTAACTTTCATATCATGTAACTTTCGTGTGTGTGCATGTAATCTCTCAAAACAAATTAATCCAGAAATTTTCTTATGAACTAGACTTGTGATTTTGTACAATCAAGGTATAATTATTAAGAACTATAGTAATATATTGGTGATACCCAGCAAGTTTCTGTATCTCCATTTGACTGAAAAATGCAGTAGTTACTTATTGTTAGGGAGAGAGATATGCCATGAAAATGTGGGAGGGATCAACAGTAAATAGTAAACAGAGATTAGATTAAATCCAGAAATATTGGCTTCTGTTCTACATCAAGTGTAGGTAATACTATAGGTAATGAGGGGGGTCTTCTGTGGTGCTTTAAGCAAAAGAGAAAAGGGAAACCCTGGAAATCTCAGAAGCTGCAAAATGAACTTAAACTCTGAAAAAAATATGTATAGTTTAATAAAGGAGATCTACAGTCTGTGTAACATGCTAGAACTGGATAAGGGACTCCATGCACTTCTTAGTTTGCTGAATGATATCATGGTGAGAAATCATTTAAGAGATGGGGTCTTAGAATCAAATCTTATATTGGGGGGTGATATAGGTTTCTACATTATCTATTCAAGAACTAACAGCCTGTTCCTTTTTCCCTTCCCCTCCAACTTCCCCCTCTCCCTTCCCTTTTCCTGCTGTGTGAAAGACCACCTTGATAGTAGAAATTAGTTGTAATTTGGACAAAGATTCATGGAAACAGTTCTATTTGATGGAATGTGTGGGCTGGTCTACAATAAAAAACAGATGGTGCTTCCATTTGGGAATGGTTTGGTATATGAGAAGAGAAATTAGGTGAGCTACAAGTGGGGGCTGAGTCAGAGACCTGAGTGGCTAAAGCAGGTAGTATTGCTCAGAGCTTGTGCTTCAGCCACATTACAGACTGCTTAGTTGGATTACCCTCTTCACACTCAGCCTCAGAAACATTTAATGGAGACACAACTATTTCTTGAACATTTCTGATACCCCCAAGTGCACTGGCAGTGTGCCTGTAGTTTGTGTGCACATGTGTGGAGGGGGCAGGGCCAGGTAATCCAACTGGGCATTCTATAAGCTCTGCTGGCAAAAATGCTTGAGTGTTGACCTTGCATTTGTTCTTTTCCAAGATTCATGTACCAATATCACTAGCAGGTATTCAGAAGAAACATAGGACAATGTTTTAACTGCCACTCACGTGGGTGTTAGAATGGGGTTCAGTCTCCATTCAGCCCTTCCTGGTTTAACATATATGGCCATGAGAGAAACCAAAAGTGTTCATGGTACCCTTTACACACTTCTTTAATAAATATCAAAGTTGAGGGAACATGGGTTATCTCCAGCTCCAGCCCCTCAGCAAGGAGCAACTGTTGACTGAACTCTTAATTATTTTGTTTTCCTTCATTTTTATTTTTCATATTTTTCTATGATTTGCTACCTATCCCACATTTTATTGCCAACTTATTATTAATACTTTTACTTTCATTACTTTTTAACATCTTAGTTTATAATTATCTTGGCTCCTTTCCTTTCTATCTTGATTGGAATTGGGGCTATTTCCAATTATGTGTTACAGTAGTTAGTATTTAGGGGTTTTGTGCCATTCTATTGCGGTCTACTTTCTCCCTGCCAAGTAGTAATGGTACATGCCACTGCAAGAGAGTTTGGCAGGATGGTTCAGTATATAAAGTTTTGTCTTGTAAATAAGCATATCTGAAGTCACATAAAAATTCAGATATGATAGTACATACTTGCAATTTCATCATTGGGAAGGTAGAAGCAGGGAAATCTATGGTGTTCACTCAATAGTTAGCAAAGCCAAACTGTTGATAATCAGGGCAATAAAAGACCTTGTCTCAAAGACAGTGAATGGTATTTCTGAAGATGACTCCCAAGGTTGTCCTCTGACCTCCATATCAACATGCATACAAGCATGCCTCCATGCATCAGCATATACACATGCACTTATGCACCCATGAATACATATGCAAGAACACATGCAAAAATAGAAGACTGTCCACTAAGATGACCTTCATGTAAAAGATATCTATCCCAACAGACGAAAAAGTTACTAGGTGGAGAGCTCCCAAAAAGAGAAATTCAAGGAAAACTGATTCCTCTAAATTTTCACAAGTCTTCAACAGCCAAATCCAAAGACTTTAAATTGGTTGAAATGTTGGGCAAGGAAATCTAAATTAATTTTAAAATTATCAACAAGATCAAAGAAAATAAATGGATGACTGAAGAAGTCATTCAAGATTTAGAAGAGTTCATCATGCAGATACTCAAAAACCTGGAAATTTTATAGATTAAAAAAATCAATAAGAAAACTTAGTGGAAAGCAACACTAGTAGACTAAATCTATCAGCGTAATAAATTAGGGTTTGAAGACAAGTATTACAATAATATGGCTATAAATAAAACAAAATCACAACCATAATTTTCAAGAACTCTGAAAAATTATTAAGAGACCAAAGCCCTACTAATCTTTTTTTTTTTTTTTTATAAGAGGTATGAAGCCGAGATGTGTAGCTTGAGTTTTCCTGCCTGGCCCACAGTCAGGGCAAATCTCTCTCACCTGCCAGTCCCACAGCTGCTCAAACCCGACCAAGTAAACACAGAGACTTATATTGGTTACAAACTGTATGGCCATGGCAGGCTTCTTGCTAACTGTTCTTACAGCTTAAATTAATCCATTTCTATAAATTTATACCTTGCCACATGGCTTGTGGCTTACCGGCATCCTCACATGCTGTTTGTCATCATGGCAGCTGGCAGTGTCTCTCTGACTCAGCCTTCCACTTCCCAGCTTTATTCTCCTCCTTGTCCCGCCTACACTTCCTACCTAGCCAGTGGCCAATTAGTGTTTTATTTATTGACTAATTAGCAACACATTTGCCATACAGAACATCCCACAGCACTTCCAATTTTTTTTTCAAAAAGGAAGGTTTTAACCTTAACAAAGTAAAATAACATATAATTGGGGAATTTAGGCATAGCTTCTCTTACTACTTCCTGCTGGAGGGGGGCGCTGTATCTTATGGGGACACAAAGAAAATTTTAGGATTATGGAGTAGTCCATGAGGGTGTATCGTCTGAGCCAGTCGCCTTGAAACCATTCTGGATGTTGGATCATCTGGGCCATGGTGTTATCGGAGACCTTTCAGGTGGTCTTGGCTGGTCAACCTGATGTATCTTAATCTTGAACAAATCTATAGCCTCTGGCTTTCTGTGGGAACAAAAACAGAGTCTCCTTTCCAAAGTAACATATCCTTATATCCAAATTTTGAAGTCAAGGTATCTTTAAAATATACATTTTGGCATAACTCAACAGCTTTTACAATCAAATGTTTTTCTGCAGTTAAAAATCCCAAAGACAACACAATCCAGATTCTCTGTGTAATATCCATTTTTATGTGGTGTTTTATACTACCTTTACTGTCTCTTTAAAGACTTTATTTTTAAAAACTATTTCTTTATATAACTGTATATATTCCTTTTTCTTTCTCTTTCAAGCCTACGTACATTTTTACACACATTGTAAACTATTACACCTGAATCTGTCTTATTGTGAAGCTATTGCTTTAAACTGCATCAGCTGTGACTGCTGGCTCCGCCCACCTCAGCTTCCCAACATGGTTACCTTTACCACCAGCTCTGGGAGCTATTGTGGGTCTATGCTTTTATTCAAGCAGCGTGTAGCCCAGAAACCTCTTTTTTTGTTTTGTACTAGCAAAGGCTAAATCCACCACGCAGCTTAATGTGCCACTTGCAGAGGCCTCATTCTCACCATACTGCAGGTCAAGCATGCACGCTAGAAATCCACCAGTAGCTCAAACTGGCAGCTGCTGCTCATTTGAGAGAGACAGTTAGGAAGCTGCCACTCATTTGAGAGAGACAATTAGGAAGCTGGTTTTAGCTCCGTTTTAGAATCTTTTTTCTCAGTGTTTAGGTGGAAACTCTTGCCACCACGTTGGATGCCATTTGTAGCTTGAGTTTTCCTGCCTGGCCCACAGTCAGGACAAATCTCTCTCACCTGCCAGTCCCACAGCCGCTCAAACCCGACCAAGTAAACACAGAGACTTATATTGGTTACAAACTGTATGGCCGTGGCAGGCTTCTTGCTAACTGTTCTTACAGCTTAAATTAATCCATTTCTATAAATTTATACCTTGCCACATGGCTCGTGGCTTACTGGCATCCTCACATGCTGTTTGTCATCATGGCAGCTGGCAGTGTCTCTCTGACTCAGCCTTCCACTTCCCAGAACAAAATTATCTCAAATCTAACATACACGGTCATGCCTCCGCACATGAAATATGCAGCTCCCTACACACACACACACACACACACACACACACACACACACACGGTAATATATTGTGTATCAAATAAAGCTTGCCTGAGGATCAGAGGACACTAGATCAAACATAGAGGCCAGGCAGTGGTGGCACACACCTTTAATCACAGTACTTGGGAGTCACATGCCATTAATCCTAGCACTTGAGATCTCATGTCTTTGCTACCAGTATTTGGGAAGCACATACCTGTAGCTAGAGTTTTCCTGCCTGGCCCACAGTCAGGACAAATCTCTATCACCTGCCAGTCCCACAGCCTCAGACCTGACCAAGTAAACACAGAGACTTATATTGGTAACAAACTGTATGGCCATGGCAGGCTTCTTGCTAACTGTTCTTACAGCTTAAATTAATTCATTTCCATTAATCTGTACCTTGCCACATGGCTCGTGGCTTACCGGCATCTTCACATGCTGTTTGTCATCGTGGCGGCTGGCAGTGTATCTCTGACTCAGCCTTCCACTTCCCAGCTTTATTCTCCTCCTTGTCCCGCCTATACTTCCTGCCTAGCCAATGGCCAATCAGTGTTTTATTTACTAACCAATCAGAGCAACACATTTGCCATACAGAACATCCCACAGCACTTCCCCCCCCTTTTTTTTTCAAAAAGGAAGGTTTTAACCTTAACAAAGTAAAATTACATATAATTTGGGAATTTGGGTGTAGCTTCTCTTACTACTTCCTGCTAGAGGGGGACGCTGTATCTTATGGGGACATAAAGAAAATTTTAGGATCATGGAGTAGTCCGTGAGGCTGTATCGTCTGAGTCAGTAGCCTTGAAATGGTTCTGGATGTTGGATCATCTGGGCCATGGTGTCATCAGAGACCTCTCAGGGGGTCTTGGCTGGTCAAACCTGATGTATCTTAATCTTGAACAAATCCATAGCTTCTGGCTTTCTGTGGGAACAAAAGCAGAGACTCTTTACCAAAGCAACATATCCTTATATCCAAATTTTGAAGTCAAGGTATCTTTAAAATATACATATTGGTTTAACTCAGCTTCCTTTACAATCAAATATCTCTCTGCAGTTAAGAATCCCAAAAACAACACAATCCAGATTCTCTGTGTAATATTCATCTTCACGAGGCTTATTTTTTATATTAATTTTACTGTCTCTTTAAAGACTTTATTTTTTAAAACTATGTATTTGTTTATATAACTATATATCACAATATATCACCTTTTTTGTCTCTTTCAAGCCTACGTATATTTTACACACATTGTAAACTATTACATCTGAATCTGTCTTATTTTGAATCTATTGCTTTAAACTGCAGCAGCTGTGGCTGCTGGCTCCGCCCACCTCAGCTTCCCAACATGGCAGTGGTAGTTTACCACCAGCTCTGGGAGCTATTGTGGGTCTATGTTTTTATCCAAGCAGCGTGTAGTCCAAAAACCTCTTTTTTTGTTTTGTACCTGCAAAGTCTAAATCCACCACGCAGCTTAATGTGCCACTTGCAGAGGCCTCATTCCCGCCATAGGGCAGGTTGAGCGTGCACGCATGCTAGGAACCCACAAGTAGCTCAAACCAGCAGCTGCCGCTCATTTGAGAGAGACAATTAGGAAGCTGTTTTTAGCCCCGTTTTAGAATTTTTTTTTCTCAGTTTTTAGGTGGAAACTCTTGACACCACGTTGGACGCCATTTGTAGCTAGAGTTTTCCTGCCTGGCCCACAGTCAGGACAAATCTCTGTCACCTGCCAGTCCCACAGCCACTCAGACCCGACCAAGTAAACACAGAGACTTATATTGGTTACAAACTGTATGGCCATGGCAGGCTTCTTGCCAACTGTTCTTACAGCTTAAATTAATCCATTTCCACAAACCTATACCTTGCCACATGGCTCGTGGCTTACCGGCATCTTCACATGCTGTTTGTCATCATGGCGGCTGGCAGTGTCTCTCTGACTCAGCCTTCCACTTCCCAGCTTTATTCTCCTCCTTGTCCCGCCTACACTTCCTGCCTAGCCAATGGTCAATCAGTGTTTTATTTATTGACTAATCAGCAACACATTTGCCATACAGAACATCCCACAGCACTTTAATCACAATACTTGGGAGTCACATGCCATTAATCCTAGCACTTGAGATCTCATGTCTTTGCTACCTGTATTTGGGAAGCACACGCCATTAATCCCAGCAGTGCGAAGAAAGTGAAATGGCTGGGCAGAGAAAAGGCATATAAGATGTGAGGAGACAGGAACAGGAAGCTTTTTGGCCAAGGACTCAGAAGCATTCAGTTATAGAATTCATGGAGTTGGCGAGGTAAGAAGTTGCTCTTGTTGGCTTCTTTGTCTCTCTGATCTTTCAGCTTTCACCCTGATATCTGGCTCTGGGTTTTTTATTAGAAGACCATTTAGGAATTCATGCAACACACACACACACACACACACACACACACATCAGAGGGAGGAGGAAGAGGGAGAGAGGAAAACCATACATACAATAACAATAAATATTTCTTCAGAAGGTTGAGGAACTAGGTCAGTGAGTAAAACTGCACAAATATGAGAAACTTAACTCCATCCACAGCACCAACAAAAACTATATAAACAGCCAGATGTGATGACATGTGTCTGTAATCCCAGCACTGGGGAGTGGATTCCTGTAACTTATTGCCTAGCCAGCCTAGTCTATTTGTTAAGATCTTGGTCAGTAAGAGATCCTGTCTCAAAGAAGAAGGTGGACAGCAATTAATGAGTACACCTGAGGTGACTTCTAACCAAAAGATCTATGGCCCCACCCTATATACCACAGGGGATTCAAAGCCCTACCTGTATTCTTTCTCATGGCTTTCCTTTTTGTGTCAAAGTGAAAGTTTACCTGATATGATGACTGAAATTTACAGTTCTATCTTGTATGTTATCAAAAAGTCATTTGACTGCCTGTTTAGTATTCTTTCTTGACAATGCTTCATTATTTTAATGTGGATTGGCAGAGAATTTTCCATATCTTTCATATTATGGCTCTTTTTTTCACAATAACAATTTATTCTTAAAGTCATTTTTCTCATATGAACTTTCCTACTATTGTTAACAATAGCAAAGCTGCACTTTGAATATCTTTCTTGAAATACTGTCAGCTCCATAGTCAACTTCGTCACTCAAAAATAGTACTTTATACAAAGCACTAGAACACAACAGTCATCTTAGCTCAGGCTGCTGAAAAAATGCTCAGGATTTTTTTCTATAAAATTTATCTGTTATTTATTCATCTCATTCAATTATCTAAGCATTATTATAGTATAACAAAAATTGAAAATGACAAATACTATGTATATGCAAAAATTATGCATTATGTAGATGTTACCTTTATCATTACATAGTTATCAATATTATATATTTAATACATATGTTTCATTATAAGAGCTACTTTATAGACTTAATATGTATAAAGGATGAAATTGATAAAATTTTATAAATTAATGGTGGAAGAAATACACAAATGAATAAATAAAACAATATTAGGCTATACTGGTATTGAAAATGTTTATAAATTATCAATTGCCAAAATTATTTATCAGAATTAACACAATTAAAGTGTTAATATGTAGATGTAATAGTCTTATTATTAAATAAGAAACACAGAGCCAAATGCAGAGTTAAAACCCCAAGCCCAAGAGGTCAGAGCAGTAGTAAGAGCTGAGACTTAAAACTGCCTTCTTACCCTTCATGCCACTGCTGTCCTTCCCCTCAGCAAGAGACCTACTTCCTGTGTAACTGTCTTTTTATTGTCTTTCTGTTCTGACTTCTCATTGGTTGTAAACCCAACCACATAACCTCCTCATCACTGCCTGTCTATACAGACCTCCAGGTCCTCTATGGTTGGTATTGAGATTAAAGGCATGTGTCTCCATGCTGGCTGTATCCTTGAACACACAGAGATCTGCCTGTCATGTGATCGGGATTAAAGATGTGAGCCACCACTGCTTGGTTTCTGCTATGGCTTGCTATTAGCTCTGACACCAAGGCAACTTTATTTATTAACATACAAATAAAATCATATTTCAGTACAAATAAAATATCACCATATTTCTCCCTTTCTATTTAATAGAAAGAAAAAAGTAAAAAAGTTATAACATATAAGAAAAACTATATACAAAAGTACAATAACTATATACCACATATACAAGCAATAAATACCTAAACAATGTCTAGTCTATTTGTATTTGACAAATTCAGAGAAAATAATTCCATTATCTATCCTATTTTGGTAAGACCAAAATGTACCTGATTCACTTTCTAGCCTAACTTATATTACTAACAGAACTATCTTATAATGTCTTTCAAATTTATACACTTACACTTTAGTGAGTTTCTTTTCTAAAATTCTTAACAAGGAAAACTATAACTATCTAAACTTTAACTGTAACTATCTAATCTTCAACTCCCTCAGAGACCCAAGAAGGAAATATTACCTAACAAAAATAAAAACAGGAAGTGCACGCAAGCAGCTTCCAAAAAAAAAATATGTGAGTTGACAGAAACAGTCAGCTGCCTGGACAGTCATCTGAGGTTTCTCTGCAGCACTGGGGCATCATCTTCAGCCTATAGGCTTAGCGTATCTGACAGACTCATTTATGAAGTAGGATGTACACAAGGTCAACAGTTCAACCTCACATTGGGTGAGGGCAGTCCATGTACCAGAAACACCTGAATTTCACTAGTGTCATGTCATGATTCAGGATTTAAAATTCTGGAAATTGTTGATTTTTTTTACTTCAGCTGTCCATTCTTCTCCACATTCCTTTATTAAATGCCAATCTACTATTAAGAGGTGTGAGCTTAGTTACTCTTCAAGAATAACTGTTTCAGCTGCCATTCCACTGAACATCAGAAGCCGTCGGCCCACTGCCTGTTCAGTTGCCTTCGAAGAAAAGGGCACTGTATCTTTTCCGAATTGCAAAGGCCACTTCAGGGATGGTGCCATATTGCCCTGCCCTCAGATGCCTTTTGTTAAAGCCACAGCCACACTTGTTTTGGCAAGAATCAGTAGTCCTTTGTTTCGTGTCCTGTCTGTCCATTTTGTCCTGTTTGTCAGCAGTTGATTCGAGGATACTTTGTTGTCCAGTGGCTAACTTTTGCCACAATGAAAGTTAACTCCATATGCAGTTTCTTCAATGCCCATATTTTCTCTGAAGTATATTGGTACTGCCAGGAGCCAACATGTCTCATAGTTATAACAAAAAAGAAAAGTTTTCTAAGTTATTAAAACATTTTAAATGCCATATTCTGTAGATCTCTGAAGAGTTTGAAGATGACCTGTCTATCTAAAATATATCTGCTCAATCTTGAAAACATACCTAATATGACTGCAAGTTCCATTGTAATGTCTAACTACTAACTTTCATTTCTTTATATTCTAATAGTTGGTAATAATAACATTCAAGGATCAGCAAATTGCATTACATTGTTAAATGTATTGTACAAGTACAATATCTTGAACAAGATTAGAAATATATGTATGGCATTTTCTAATAATATCAATCTCAATATACATAATTTGTATACAATATGAAAAAAATCCAATCCAATGTAAAGTATTTAAACTAGTAATTTTTTTTTCTTTTCTTTTCTTTTCTTTTTTTAAACAAGAACCTTAAATCTAATCTCCTTTGCTTAGCCCTTTTCCTAACCCTTAACAACAACTTGTAGCCAACCCTCCTAAACAATGAAAATTATCCCAGACCCAAACCCATTAAAAGACCAAAAAACCACCTGCCCCACACCACCTCTTTGAGAATGTGGGCGTCGTATTCTTAAAATTGCTTCCTGCTGGGTATGGGCAAAGGTATCTTTATCCTGAAAAGAAAAATTTTTGGTTAATTGTCAAATTCTAGGAGAGGTAACTATATCCTTCATTATCCAGTCTGTGAATAATGTGAAAGTTCAGGGTTTATCTCAAGTCCTTATTCAAGTAGTCTTTGAAACTGGATCATCTCAGCTAGCCCTCTCAAAATTGCTCTGAGCACTTTGTAGTCCATAGCTGATCTGTAGATGATGTTTGTCAGCTTAGTGGTATTATTATTGTCCACGTGGAATTATTGTTGCTGTGGGGCCCTGTGGGAGCCCGTTCTCGGGTTCCTCATGGCTTTACCCAGCAGGTCCGCATAGAGGATGATTAGGACCACGGGCCTAAGTGCAGGTGTCTGAGATGGTCTGCACTTGGCTGTGCTGGGGGAGGAGGTCTTTTGCTCCACCCCTTGGCGTCTCTATAAAAACCCTGGGGCAGAGACAGTCGGGGCCCATTGGAATAGGTTCCAGGCCCTCTCGAGGCTATCCTTTATTTTCTATCTGTTTATCTCCGCGATATTCTCCACAATAAATCCTTCTATCTAATATTTCCTGCTGCTCGCACTCAAGAAAACTCTAGGGAACTGTGGGGGTGGTTGGGTAAACGCCCCACAGGGCCCCATCTTCTTCCTAGAGACTTCAGTTGATGTTAGGCCTGGCCATGATTTCCTGCAGAAAACTGTTAAGAGATTCGAACACAAAGACATGTATAGGCAGCTAATTGAAGCCCTTTTTCTAGAATTAGTTTGTACTCTATATGACCATCATATCTTAACAAAGTTTAAAATGTATGTATGTATGTATGTATGTATATATATATATATATATATATATATATATATAATCTTGTAAATTTTGATGTAAAATTCATACTTTAAGAAAAGTTTAAAGAATCAGAATAGAATCAAAGAATTAAGATTAGTAGTAATAGAATAGTCTCTTAATTAATGTGGTTTTTCTCCTGTCCCATATCAGAAGATGGCTCTTTCTTCTGGTATGATACAAGGAGTTTGCATTTTCCTTTTAACAACATGCCTGAGTTTAAAGAAGAAGGGAGCCATTTTCCAACTTCAAAGCCAGCTTTAAATTTTAATTGAACTGGGACTACAAGAAGACCAATAGTGTTAAATTTCTCTAGAGAAGAGCAGAAACAAACATTTAGGAAGACTTGTGAAATTTTGTAGATGATATACCAATAGGCCATTTTACTCTTTTTCTTGGGACAGATGATTTGTCCTTTTTCTTCAGTTGTCTCATTTGTCCAGTGTTCTTCAGATTCCTTAGCCTTCATTCTCCTAAAAGACAAAAACAAAAAACCTTTCCACAAGACTAATTTTGGGGAGGTTCCCTTTTGGCAAATTATATCTGATTAAATGAAAAGGCATGTGTTAATGGTCTAAGTTACTTTAAATTGAATGGTCATGCTGTTTGATGAACTATCACCTCTTCTAATTAAGTGGTCTCTCTTGTTCAAATCAAACCTTTATCAATTTTGATGGTATCCACCTCTTATCTTCTCCTGTAGAAACAAAAACAAAACATCGCCCTCAATGAAACACATATCCTGGTTTCCATTCTGAGGCCAGCATATCCTTAAAGTATGTAGGTTGATGTAATTCTGTAGTTTTTTTCTATTATCCAACGTCTCTCTGCAGCTGTTGTTCCTTTCTCATTAGCATTGAGAAAATTCAAAGTTAATAGAGCATTATGCAGTCTATTTCTGAGGGTTTTTGTTACCCCTACCTGTTTATTTAGCATATCCTTTAGAGTTTTGTTTTATCTTTCTATAACTGCTTGTCCTGTAGGATTATGTGGTATACCTGTAATATGTTTTATATAGTAATAAACAAAAAACTTTTTCATTTTAACAGAGACATATGCTGGAGCATTGTCAGTTTTAATTTGTGCAGGTATACCCATGATGGCCATAACTTCTAGCAAATGTTTGATTACAGAATCAGCTTTTTCAGAACTCAAAGCAGTTGCCCATTGAAATCCTGAATAAGAATTGATGGTGTAGTGTACATATTTCAATTTTCCAAATTCTACAAAGTGAAACACGTCCATCTGCCAGATTTCATTCCTCTGAGTACCCTTTGGGTTACATCCTGCTGGTAATGGCATTTGATTGTAGAAGGAACAAGTAGGACATTTCTTTACTATTTCTTTGGCTTGTTGCCAGGTTATAGAAAAATCCTTCTTTAAACCTTTACTATTGACATGATGCTTTTTATGAAATTCTGAGGCCTCCAGCACATTTCCTATCAATAATTTATCAATATCATCATTGCCTTGTGCTAGAGGGCCTGGCAGACCAGTATGGGATTGGATGTGAGTTATATATAAAGGATACAAATAAAATCACATTTCAGTACAAATAAAATATCACCATATTAATACTTTTGCTTTGGGGATAAGTGAATGCTTTCCCAAAGAGATGACTTGGGCATCATACCAAATTTAATACTATTCTTCCAGTCCATTCATCTTAAGGAATAAGCATCAACCAATTGAAATCACTTTCCAAAGAATGTGGCTCACAGCCAGTATAATTTGCCCTCTTAGAAATCAGTATCAATTGTGAAATCACAGAAATTGTGAAGTGCTAACAAGGAATGACAAGTAGGCCCATGGAATTCCGTAAAGAGTACAGAAATAACCCATTGCACATGTGGAAACTTGACATATAACAAAACTGACATTTTATGATCGCAAAGGGAATAAAAATGCTCTTCCATGAGAGTTGCTATAATAATGTGTTATCCATATGGGGAAATAGTGAAATTGAACCTCTACCTCCCACCACATAAAAATCAGCTCCAGATGCTCCAAAAACTTAAATCTGAAAGACCTAGCTTAAAATTTCCAGAAATAATGCAGAAAATAAGTCCTTCAAATGGTGGTATAAAACAAGAATTGTTAAACAAGGCAGATGTGGCCAGAAGATAAAAATTATACTCAACAATTTTAAAATGAAGATACTGATGAAATAATCCAGAAAATCAAATATGTTATCAATATGTGCCCTGAACAAATAATTGCTATAAAGAAATTAATGGAAAATCAAAAAATGACTAAAATATATACACAGATTTCACTGATGAAAAAAAGGTGAGCAATAGAAATTAGTAAACTACATTGATAACCAAAGTAGTAAAATTGAAATTACACTAATAATCATAGTCAGTGTTTACTGATTCTGAGATAATGGTCACATAAAAACAACAGAATCTTTAAACATGTAGAAGTAAAAGTTGCTGTAATTATTTTTTAAAACAATTTGACTGTTCAAGTATGTACATATGCACTAATTCTATGCTTAGATACAGTTGTAGGTAACATCACATTATTTAACAGCCAGTAAGACATATGCAGTACCACAGTAATTTTTCTGTTTTCACCACAAAATATTCTAAGAACTAGCACATTGTAAAGAAAATTTTATTAAGCTCACGGTCCTAGTGGATCAATGCCATGGCACTAGCTTCTACTTAGCCATGGTAAGATCCTAGTGGCAGATGATATCACAGTAGCAGAGTACATGAAAGAAGTTTTCAAGTAATGCTTCAAATTCTTCTATAACAACCACATCTTATTACTTATTACTGCCCCGTGTGAGGAGACTTGTTTCAATCCTTTCTGAGGGTGGTTCCCTCAGAATTTAATTACGTTACTCTATGCTCTGTATTTCAAAGGTTCTACAACCTAAACCCAAACACTGGAAACCACTCTTCCAGCACATAAATCTCTAAAGGACCCACTCAAACTATTTCCAAATAATACTAGACATCAACAAATTAGAATGGATGTCAACCTAGACACAATATTAGTCAGGACTCATCTGTGTTAATATACGTGGTAGAAACTCTTGGCCATAGGTACCATAACATATGTCCAAAGTGCTTCTGCAGTGTGTCTTATACCACTCACTGACAACTAAATGCGTGATTATGATGTTATTTTCAAACCATGAGATATTGAACAATTATGAAAATAAACTATAGCTACATATATCAATATGGATGAATTTAAAAATATAAATTTGATGAAATAAACTGATCTCAGAAAACAGAATATAATTATAAATGACATGATTTCTTTCATATAAACATCAAAACTGTATAAAATTTCATTTCTACCACTGCTCCTCAGGAAATAGTATCTATTACCTGACCTCTATAGCTAGAGGTTCAATAAAGATTTTAGGAGCCAACAAGCCTAGCCATGATGGTGTATGGGTGGTGGAGGAATAGGAGGAGAGAAGAATGATGGGAGCACTCTCATTTAAATTGTGAAATATAATATTTGAATCCACATAATTGAGATCCTCACCTTGTTCCTCAATTTGGCAGCAATAATTGGACTTACTGTATTATCAAAAAATATTAAAGGGCACAAAGTCAGGAGCGGACTGTGTTGGGTTGAATTATGGGAGATTTAGACAGGGAAATGTGGGGCAGATATGATGATGCTTCATTGTATACTTTTATGAAATGCTCAAGACCATGGAGAATGAGGGGATATTCCAAGGCAGAAGAAATGGAATATAGTGTTATAAAGAGATAAAGGGGAAACTAGAAGAGGAGAATTAAGTGAGGAGAGGGAGGAGAGGACAAGATAAAGGAAGTAATATGGAAAAGGACAACTAACAATAAAGGCTTTTTGAAAAAAAATGTATGAAAACAGTACTATAGAGTGTTCCTACAATTATTTATATATATGAAAGGAATTTAAATAGAATCACCATATAATGGGGAAGAGAATGCCTCATATAGACATCTTATGCCACAAAGTAAAACCTCTAGTTCTAGGAATGAGTTACATCTTATTGAGTTCTTGACCAAAAGGGGCTCATAGACATCCCAAACAATATAGGTTATTTTTATGGACACTGGCTACTCTCTAGAACCTTATAGTAAGGCCCTATTGCTGAGGACAGCACTTGCTTATGTCATCAAATGTGGAGAAGTCCAGCTGGTCCCCAACTAGCTTTACTTCTACTGACTAATGTTCATGATGCTAGAAGGTATTCTGCAGTTCCAGAGGGAAAAGGTAATCATCAATATCAATCAGCTAGAAACCCTACTACCTACAACAGTGAACCTGCCTGCAAGATACAATGATGTAATAGTGGCACTAATGCTATAGAAATCATCAATCTCTTCTTGATTAGATTTAAGGCACAGTTCATAAGATGGAACCCATACCTGACACTGACAAAAGTGGCCAAGAACCTGACACTAGGTAGGTGATGAGCCTGGGAGAAAATCGGATACCTAGTATATTATTCTGCTAAAGGACATAGCAATAAAATGACTCCTAATGACATTGCTACACCCATAGATCAGGGCACTGCTCACCCCCAATCAGAGAAGCTTCTTGCAATGGATGGGAACAAACACAGAGATCCACAACTGGACAACATGCAGAGAACGAGAGACTTTGGAGCACTTAGCCCTAATTCTGATATCTTACACAAAGCCTTTCACCCAAAGGCTCAGGAATCTATGTGTAAAAGGAGACAAAAAGATAATAAGAGCCAGAGGTGGTGGATGACTCGAAAGAAACAGAACAAACAGCCAATGCGCATATGAATTCAGAGAGACTTGTCTGTACAAGTTCAAACCAGACAAAATCCCAGCAATAAGAAGAAGTGACACAAAGTCCTATCCCTAACCAAGAATTGATACCTTCTGGTAAATGAAAAAATCAGCTTTTTCCAATGGAGCATATCAACCACACTCCATGGCAGGACCCATGCCCAGGAGCAGTTGACCAATGCAAAATCGACTCTGTGGGGGCTTTTTCTGGGGTGGGGACAGGTGTTCTGTTTCATTTTGTTTTGGTATTTTTTCTTACTGTTTTTGTTTGTTTTTTATATTTGTTTTTGTGGGGTTTGGAAGTGAACAGAGAGAGAAGATGAAGTTGGGTGGGTAGAAAGGTGGGTAGAATCTTGAAGAATTGAGGTAGGAGAAGAATGTGACAAAATAATTGCATGAAACATTTTCAAATAAAAAAGAATCATAAGAAAAAAGAGGACACAAAGTTAGGAGGAGACTGTGTTGGGGTGAACCTGGAGGAATTTAGACAGTGAAATAGGGGGCAGGTTATATGCATGGATGAGATGCTTGAGAAAAGAGAAAAATTAATATTCAAATGTTTATTAAGTGATTGGAAACATTTATGTAGAAATGAACATAATTACATCAAACTGAATATATCATATGTAAGAGAATATAATATATTCAGATATTTGGATATTTTGCATATCCATAATGGACCTATAACCAATTTTGAAGATATTACTCACTTAAAAAATATCTAACTACCTTAATGAGCATTTGATTGGCAGAGCTCTTTATGTCTCTTAGAACAAGAACTTGCTCACAGATGAGGAGTGTGGGAACAGTTCTAAAGGAGATCAGCTTCAGGAATTGGATGCCAGATAAAACTAGGAAAGGTGCTTAGATGATGAAGACAATGGGATAGAATCCAAGGCCTAAAGTTCACAGCACAGAGAATGATATCCAGCATCAAACTTTAAAAGTACACAGTTCCAATGGGTGTGAGAATAAACTATAGGGACTAACCAGGGACAGAAATAGGTACTTGGAAAGAGTCAAACATGATTGTAATCTAACTCTAGGAATTGTAAGTATAAACTAAAGCTAGGCAGAGCTGGAAACTTCGGATAAATAATATGGTCCCTTTTTGTCATAATAAATATTCCATGCTCTGTATGCCCTGTCACTACTTATACAAAAGGAAAGTATATTAATCTAAAAATACTGCTCCTTCTCTATCAAAGAACTGTTAGAAATCTGCAGGGGAAAAGGAGTTAGTAATGGTATTTTTAAGCACTTCATAATGTTCACTGTGATAAGCACTTTAAATATGTCATCTTTTTAATACCCAACTAGGGGTAGTACAATGATTGACTTTATCATATAATCAAGAAAATCAATAATGCTGTGAAGGTCATGTGGGACAGAAGTAGAGTTTTTGGTTTGGGCTATGTGTCCTCTCACTCCATGATCTTCGTTCACTACATAGCCTCTCCTAATCCTTGCTAAAATGTCACTTCAAGTAGCCTCAAGTTACTGATAATATCCCCCACACCATGGGCTTATTTCAAATTATATTAGAACAAATTACCTCCTTAGATTGTAATCAAACTAGCACATTAATACTAACTGTGAGAGGTTTTGCTAATTATACTTCAGTTTAACAACAGGGGCAAAGCTGTAATTTGAGCTCAGCTTGTCTTTGCAGGTCCTCTTGTGGTACATTTCTACTATTGCAGTTTGGTCCTGTTCAATATCTTAAATTTATGAAGATTTTCCAGCAGAGGCTTGTAAAACAAACAAAAAGTCAGCATTTAAAGGCAACTTTAGACTGAGAAATATATTTTTGAGAAGAGTATTTTGCTATTCCACTTAAAGGATAAAGTAGCATCACATACTTCATAGCAAACTTGTCTTCAAGATAACATTTGCATTGATTTTCAGCACAGTCTCCACATCTGGAAGGACAGCACTGTCCAAGGTCATGTGCATACTCACATGTGGCTTTAGAGAACTTGAAAATGATTTTTAAATAATTGTACTATATTTTATTTAATTGGCTTACATTTAAATACTTTTTATTATTTCATAGGGCTATTTTTCATTGCCACCACTGACAATTTAGTAGCTCAGTTCATATGTGCTACCAGTAAATTAAACACCAAATTTCAGGTACTTAAAAAAGAATGTCAAATATATCACGAATAATATTTTGAGACAGGGTCTTGTTGTGTAGCTTTGGCTGGCCTGAAACTTGGTATGCAGACCAGGATGGCTTCAAACTCAAAGAAACTGATCTGACTCTGCCTCCCAAATGCTGGGATTAGAGGTTCGTGCCACCACACCCAGCTCATGAATATTTAACAAATATGCATTAGTATATTTCTATCATGTTTCTCCAAGTGAAACATTTTTTTTAAGATTTCACTTATGTTTTTACTTTATTGAAGCAGCTAGATAGCTTTCTTTGTACATGAGGCTTTTGTTATATTTTTAATATTTTGAACATTGCTACTATACAGTACTTAAATATTAGTGAGTTCTGCCAGACTGTAAGACTTAAACATTAAATTTGCTGAAAATCATGAGAATTATAACTTTGATGAAACTTTATATCTGTTTTCAGGAACATCTATTGGAAGAGTTGTCAATATTGTCTCTAATTCCTCTCCATTCTATTTTAATTCTCCTACTTCCAAAATTCATTTTACTAATTATTCTGTCCCATCTCCACATTTTCCACCACTTCCTCCCATTCATACTAGATTTTTACGCATTGGTTTCTTTTGCGACTTTCCAGTATTACTTCATAAAAATGAAGTGCTTAGGATTATGTATCTCTGTCTTCTTCAGCTTTACTTATAAAACAGGTAGCATGCACTGTCCTGTCAGTTATTTTATATACTTCACAAAACATTATAAAATCTGAGGTTGACATCACTGCATACACATAACTTTCACTATATTTCAACTGTATGATATTCTATTAGATGGCCCCATGATTTATTTAGATAGCCTACAGCAGTAGAATATGGACTCATTCGTTATTAAGTATACATGTAAGGGTATAACTGATTAACAGAATACTGAGTACTGACATTTGGCACAGAGAGACCTGTATAGAGACTGTACTTTTATACATTTCTCTAACAATGTCTAACAATGTCTGTGTCCTTACATCTTTTCTTCTCATGCTCTTTTGAACTCTCTTTTGTAAATTGTTCTTGTGTGTCTGTGTATATATGTACATGTGTGAGTGAAGATCAGAAGAAAATTTGCAAGAGTCAGTTTTTCTTCCACCATGTGAATTGAACTCACATTATCAGGTTCAGTGGCAAGTGCTTTTATTGGCTGAGATATTTTGCTGGCCCTCTCTTGAACTCTTTCACATTGGAGTTGGAATTCTGTATGGAATAACAGCATTTGAGAAAACAATGCATTCAAACTGTTCAAATAATGTAATGTTGAAGTATAATATATAGAGAGACAGAGAGGCAGATGGAAACACAAATGCAGAGCTAGAGCTGAAGAAAAGAAACCAGGGAGGAGAGGTATACATACAGGTACATATAGAGGGGCAATAAGTAATTCAGTAGGACTTGTATGTATTATATGTATGTGAAGAACAGGGAAACAGATATAAACAAAAAGTGTCTATCGTGTGCCAAATAAATATTTATTAAATGACTTGATGACTAAAAGTTAAAATTTCAAGTGTGAATTGTGTTTACGCATGGACCTGTGTGTACTTGTTTATATGTTAAGAACATTCCTTTCTAAAGTCGTTTTACTCGAGTTAAACTATTGTAGCCATTTTTAAAGCTTTCTACTAAATTGTTTTGTTTTGTTTTGTTTCCTGCAGCAAAACTCCAATTCAGGTAGTAAAGAATCAAAATATTGAGAGCAGTCAGAGCGGCTTAGGGCTCTGAAGACAGTTCACTGGGTAGCCTAACCACTAAAAAGAAAGCTTCCTGTCAACCTCTGCTGCTGTTGGATTCTCTTAAATGCCCTGCTGTTCTTTCATGCTGCACACTGGTTGGTTTAGGCATGATTATGCAGTCAGCTTCTGCATCAATCAAGAAATGACAAAAATGAAATCTGTTTTCAAGTGTTCTGTGATACAGTGTTGGGGTAAAACAAAAAGGTAGGGGTCTATCCCTTAAAGAAAAGGTGCTTCAAAAAATAGATGGAAATCTTTCACATTGAAAAATTGTTCACTGCATACAGAGTTCATTTAAATAGCTTGCTCCCTTAGTGCCCATAAGATGTGACTGGATTTTCCAAAAGTGTATATACACAAAGTTTTTCAGGAACACGTTTTGTGAAGTGACAGACCTCTGTATTTAGTAGCAATTTTAAGCTTCCATTGTGTGTTTGTTGATTTTAACACTTGTATGCACTAAAAACCTCTCTAATGAAGAATAAAAAAGCAAAATCTTTCCACTGATTTATTTTCAGTAACATCTACAGAAAGTTCATCTAACAGAATGCAGGGAAAATCTATAGTTCCTTGTATTAAGTACTTGGGCTCTCATCTTAACAGAGTTGGTGCATTTTATTCACAGTCCTGCATTCATTTCTGGGTATTATTTTCAAACAGTATTGCAGTATAGCTCATTTCAGATCAAGATTCTTAAAATAGCTCAGAAAACCCTTTGTTCTTCATTTGTTAACTTGCTTTATTTTAATCAGTGCAGTAGTCATGCTTATATTGATATCTCTCAGGAAGATTTGCTTCATTAGTGTAGGCAGAAAGGCAGACCAGAATGTAACCCATGTGCAGTGTTGGAGAAAAAAGATTTAAAGCAGGAACACTGGAAAATGAAAAACAGAAATGTGGTGCTCCTGGGGGTATAGTCTTGCTCATGGCATGCTGCCCAGAAGCTGCTGTTTTTTCCTGGCTAAAATCATGGGGAAGATGAAAAGCTGAATCCAACAAACAGAGGCAGATTGTGGTGGGAAATACAGCTTCATGGAAGTCAGCAGTTTTCAAGGCTGGAGTGAGGGCACAAGACAAGCCAGGAGGGTACACAGCTTAGCCAGTGGCACCTGGACAGAGCAGTACCAAGGGAAGAAAACAGTATTCCCATGAGAATGGGACTCTGTAAGCATGAAACTGAGGCTATGGTTTCTCAGAAAGAATATGGGACCTAGGTTCATCTTTTGGATGTATAGTACAGCATTAGGAGAGGATGCACGTATACAAAAAGGAGAACCATGCAAATAACAGCAGCCATAAGAGCAGCCACAGAAGCAGCAACAGCAGCAGCAACAGCAGAAGTAGAATAGCAGCTACACTGAACTGGAACAGAAAACATGATTTTTGCATCAGATCCTGAAAAGATGATTAAGGAATCCAAGTGTACCAGATTCCTGTAGCAAGTACAAGTGAGAGATCCAAAACAAGAATAGCAGACTGGAAATGTAGGTCAATTTTAGAGTGCTTTCCAACTGTATGTGACCCATGGGTTTGACTCCCAGAAACACCAAAAAGTAAAGAGGATACATGCATGCAGGGGACAAAACTAAATAAAATTGAGACATATCTACTATGGCAATATTCTATGATGTTGTGGGTCATGAAATAGTGAACTCCCATGGGATCTGGTAGGATGGAAACAGGACCTTGAATAATGTGCCTGCTGTATTGGGATATAAACTTCTTGATAGCTAACTCTTCGAGTAACCATCCAGAGAGAATGCCTTCCCAATAGACACTGCTCCCTTAAATCAGTCCTACCCCAGATATCTCTCTAGTAGGTCATGATTTCAGTTGTGGGGTCACTCAAGCCAAATTCTGTCTGCACCTAAACTCACTCCAGGCAAACTGGTGCCAGCAATTGACCCTACAGGTCAGAATTTCCCCCAAGGGATGTGACACCTGGTTTCAGAAATATCCCAGGCCAAGTTCCCTTACATTCCACAGGCTTTCTTAGTAAGCCTCATATCTCCTACAACTGTCAGAAAATTTTCAAGCCAGTTTCTCATGACCAAAATCATAATCCTATAATCCTTGAAAAGTATTCAGAAAAGATATCCCTTACAGTGTAGGACTGACACAGCCAGGCACCTGCATGAAAGCCCACCCCTCAAATCATAAGCTTCCCACAAAGCTATAGTCTGATTAGGAAGCCCTATTCAGTGCAATTGACCCTTTCATGATGAACAGGGGCCTAGTCCACCCTTGGAACTGTTGTCACTTAAAATCCTTTCTGCTGGAGTGCATGTTACTCAAATAAAGGATGTGTTGAATGGAAGAAGTATTCAGTTCCACAAAGATTTCTGGAAGCTAACCCAAGTACCTTGGAAGGTAATATTTTCCATTGGGAGGCCAAAATGATTTAACTTTGGACAAGTGCATTTGAATATATTAAAAAATAAAATTAAATAGGTCCTTACATCTAAGAGACAGTTTAGGGAGTCTATTTAGGTTGGAGGATTTTGTGTGTATATGTGTGATAGGTGTGGGTGTTTTAAATTTTTATACAAAATGTTACTTTACATTAAATCCTAGGTGAGTTTGAACTTTCACCCATTACTCTGAAAGTTCACCCATTACCTTGAATGATCACTGAAACAAAAGCAGAAAATATTATTAAATATAGAATGAGTAACATTCCATTTGGCTGGAAGTATAACTTCAAATATTACAGGCTTAAACTAGACTTTGAAAGAAAGTGAAAATGACCTCAAGCCTCCAATGAAACCATCATAACAAACACTGTGCCCTTTAATGGGCCATCAGTGAGGAAGCTAACCTCTGGCCTTTAAAATGAGAGCTATTTTTTTTTAATTGTGTGAGATAGTCAGCTGTTTTCTTACCTGGTTTCCCATTAAAACCTTACTCTCTTCCTAAAGTAGCAGCTACCTCACCTTGCCAATTCTTCAGCTGATCCTATTTCCTCAGACTGGATGGCTCTCAGCTGAACTCTGCTGCTCAAAAGCCTAAAAGCTTAACCAGCCTAGTTCCTGGATTTCATGCCTTATGTACCTTTCTGCTTTCTTCCTAAGGTAACAGTCAGATTAGAAATACTGAGGAAGTAAAAAAAGAATGAGAAGTAGGTTTGCTTTTAAAAAATGGACCCAAATGAGAGAATGCAAACTCTGAAGACACAGGGGCTTCAGATACCTCAAATATCCAAGACTATAAATATAATACAAGCTGGGATCTTCTGAGAGTTATTTACTAAGTGATAAATCAAGGTCTATACTCACTGTTCAATAAAGTACAGAAAAGACATGAGGCACTTTGTAAACTTCTAACTTTTGGACAAAAATAATAAATTGAAATTAGGGAAAATATCATCACAAACAAACATGGATTCCTTTCCAGAGAATAACCCATTCTTGTATGGATTCTCCCTCAGTCGTTGACAGACAATGCTCCATAGTTTCATGGAGTACATGGATTCCCTATAGTTCAAGATGAACAGTAAGAACAGTTCTCACTAAATTCTTCTACTCAGAGTCAGTCAGTGCTGAGCTTCACCTGTACAGCTCCAAATCTTTCTTGTTATTCAAAAACTCAGGAAGAAGAAATTCTTCACAGAAATGGCCAAGGGGCATGTGAAAAGATAGCCAGTATTATCAGCCATCACAAGAGTATATACAAAATGAACTGAGATGGTACATCATATCTTAAAACCACAATTACATTTGTGACCTCTTTTGAAAGAAGAGAAACTGAACTGCTGTGGTATTGAGTCACTCTATGTAGCACTGAGAAAGGACTAGTCACAATAAAAAAGACAGTTGCTAACAACTGTGAATAAAAATGTGGAGAAATTGGAACTTTCAGGCATTGCTAGTTGGGATGTAAATGGTAGAGCTGCTTTTTCAAAAGGCCTTGCCATTGTATAAAATATTAACACAACATGCCAATATTATTGGGAAATTCTGCTCATAGGTGTACACTAGAGAGGAATGAAAATAAGCATTCTTACAAAAACTTGTGGACTAATGTTCATAAGCATTATTATCCATATTTCTCTACGGTGCAAGTGCAATGTCTACCAAAAATGTATCATATCCCTACAGTACAATCATATAGGTACTGTACTATTAAAAGATTAACTACTATCTGGGTGCAGTGGCATATGCCCTTAATCCCAGCACTCTGGAGGCAGAGACAGGAGGATTTCTAGGTAAGTTTGAGGCCAGCATGGTTTACATAGTGAGTTCCAGAACAGCCAGAGCTATGTAGTTAGACCCTGTCTCATAAAAAAGAAAGGAAAGATTAGGTATGATATTAATCTTCCTAAAGTGTGGATGGACCACAAAAAAACATGTAGAGAAGCAAAAGAAGCATGTCATGTGAGATCACATATTATGAGATTCATTTTTATAAGAAAAGCAAGAAAGGATAATGTAGCACAAATCTTAACAGGTCTTATTAATGAAAATAAACCTGGAGCAGGTTATTGGGGTGAACGCTGAAAGATCAGAGAAGCAGGACAAGCCACAGCTACCTCACCTTGCCAATTCTTCAGCTGATCCTATTTCCTCAGACTGGATGGCTCTCAGCTGAACTCTGCTGCTCAAAAGCCTAAAAGCTTAACCAGCCTAGTTCCTGGATTTCACGCCTTATGTACCTTTCTGCTTTCTGCCCTTACTTCCTGGGATTAAAGGCTCACTTTCTGAGATTAAAGGCATTAGTCACCATGCGTGGCTCTTTCCAGTGTGGCTTTAAACTCACAGAAATTCAGATGGATCTCTGCCTTAGGAATGCTAGGATTAAAGGTGTGTGTGCCACCATTTTCTGGCCTCTGTATCTGGTTCTATTCTCTGACCCCAGATAAGTTTATTAAGGTGCATAATATTTTAAGGAACACAATATCACCACAGGGTAAACTTGTTTTTTCATTTGATTTAAGTAGGTATATTAGAGTAGCTGGGTAAATTGGAGCCTAGAGGAATAGGGAGTGATAGTTACTTGACCCTGGGTTTCTTTTTGTGATAATAAAAGTGTTGTAAAAGTGATCATGATGATGTTTTTCACAACTTTGTTAATACAGCAAAAGCCATTTAGTTCCACAGTTAGCATGAGTGAATCATGTGGGATATAAATCATATTTCAATAAAGCTGATAAGAAATGAACATAGGATTTTTGTTCCAACCAGCATATCTGAAGAGCCATTCAATACTAAATGTTTTTACTCCTGGATTTCTCAAATTTCTTAGGAAACACTATTTTGAGTTAAAGTCAGAGATGTACCTATACTTGTTTGTTTTAAACAGTGCTGAGCAAGGCAAAAATTTGATATTGTTCACTCTTAACAACATGACATTTAGTAATTTATATTAGTATATTTATACTAAGGCAACAGGTAAATCTGTCTTGGGATCTGGAAGATTTTTTTCTTTAAATTTTTAATTTAGAAAAAAAATTCCCAGTTACAAAATAACACCATAATCAGCATACATAACATCAGAAAATGCAAAAGATATAAAAAGCCAGTCACTTTATTTTCACCCACAATATAACAACCTTTAAAATCTTCATTAGTTTTTCCTTTTTTGCAGAGCATATTTTTCATATGATTGTGATCACATGTGGTTCCTCAGCATTTGTCCACTATCTGTTTTCATTATAGCTTTGAAGAATGAGCTTAGTGAAACTTGGCCACTGGTCTGTCTCTCAAGCTTCCTCCTCTCTCCCCTCTTGTTTTCCCTAGAGCTCAAAACCATCACCAAGTAAGCCTGAAGACAATGGAGCCATTAGGAAGAAAGCTATCAATCCAGGCTTATAGTGTCTATCATCTTGAAGTACCCATCCATCACCATGAGGCTTTCTGTTGTCTCTCCCAGTATTATATAGAATGAATCAATACCATAGCAACAGTTCAATTTCATCTTTGCAAAGAAGGTCATGAATACAATCAGAAAATTTAAGAAGCCTCAGTTCTCTTCTAATCAAATATTACCTCCTTGTCATCTCACAGATTTGCCATGCTGTTACAGCTTTGTTTATGCATGAACTCTCTAATGCTACTGGTAGAAGGACACATATAGTACAAAATGGAAAGTTATATTCATATTTCTAGGGCATGATACTGATAGTGTAAGAAAATGCTAAGTCAAAGGTTGTATTTTAAAAGCCTATGATCTTAGTTGCATCAATAAACAGTATGGTGTCACTTTAAGCCATTGGACTATCTATTCCAAAGTCCCAAGCCAGCAAATGGCAAATGGATCCCAAGCTTGCAGATCTAATGAATGGAGAGAAGGGGAGGGAGGGAGGGAGGGGGGGGGGAGAGAGAGAGAGAGAGAGAGAGAGAGAGAGAGAGAGAGAGAGAGAGAGAGAGAGGAGAGAGAGAGAGAGAGAGAGAGAGAGAGAGAGAGAGAGAGAGAGAGAGAGAGAGAGAGATTGTAGAGTTTTTTTAGAGCCACTGTGCTCGAGAAAGGTTCACTTTCTGTGCAGATGTGCTCATTGAAAGAAGTGCCACTTGACTCCACAATTGAAAATGTTTGATAGAGGTAAGATCTACAACAATGACACTGAAAGATTTAAACTAAATAATCCAGGACTATTGAGGTAAGAAAAGCAAAGTAAAAATGTGTGAATATTAATCGAAAGGTCAAAGGTTATGAGCAATTCTCTCAATCCATACACTTTACTGGAATGAACTGATATTAAAGGATTCAGTCCAATAGAAAGAAACATATTTTGTTAAAAAGTGGCAAGCAGCTCAACCTAGGTCCTGAGGAAGTGACATTCTAAAAGGTCAGGTGCAGAGAAATTAGTTATACATGGATACAGTTTCAGAGTTTACTTTGATGAGCAAGTAGCTTTGAAGTGAACTGAAGTCTTAAAGAAAGAGCAACATGTGTGACATACAATGAGCAAATGCAATGAGCAAATGGAAGCTGGTGAAATGGCTCAGGAGCAAAAGTCCCAATGACCTATGTTGGGTCTCCAGAACCCACAAGGTAGAAGAAGAGAAAGGACTCTGGAAAGCTGTCCTTTGACCTCCACACTTGTGCTGTGAAACACCTGTGCTCAAACAGACACACATACTCAAACATTAAATTTCATATATATATATATATATATATATATATATATATATATATATATATATATATATATGAAAAATGACCAAATGGGTGATTAAACTTCTAAGTCTCTTTGAAAGGTGAAATTTTAATGTATATCAAAGCATCCATGAGTCCAGGTGAGCAACAATACACCCCAATCCAGAAAAGATCTTTGAAAGACAGGAAGACTATTGCCAACATCACAGAACTAATTCCACACATGGGATCTTGCAGTTTTAGGCTCACAGGAAAGGACTGATGACACTGTTTTTCATTTTAGGGCTGGAGATCCACAGATTATTCTTTAGGATATTCCATAGTTTCTATCAGGAGTAAAAAGAAACAAATTGGGAAGTTCATTCTAAATTTCAGTTTGTCATCTTCCTCTGCCAAAGACAGATGGGATTAGATAGAAACATATGGAGAAAGGTTTTTTTCCTAAGTCTCGGATATCTTGTATAATTCTATAGTTTCCCATTATTATACAGGGATAGGCTGTAACTTGGCTGCCACTTCAAAACAATTTCATCTGGAACTCAGAGCCTATCCAGTCCTACATTAATCCTCTGTAAAAACAACAATATAGAAAACAGCTTCATAAGTAGGCCAGGTTTTTCTCTTCCCTTCTTAAAAACTACTTCTGACCCATATGCTGAGAGCAATTCAGCCCTACTTCCCTCATTTCATTTTCTTACCATTCTTTGGACTCTGTATGAGGCTTCTAGGGTTTTGAACAACACACCAGATCTCAAAATTCATTTCTATGTTGTATAACTATGTGTATGTTTATACTTACCTCTGATATTTGAAACCAAATCATTGGCGGTGTTTGCTAGTCTCTCCCACCACCAGTGTTTAAGGTTTCCTTGCAACCAAACTTTCTTGCTTTTAAACAGACCCCACTGTGAGCACATTTCACCCAGCTACTACCACCATTCTTCAGGAAAAATTTAACATGACATGATTTGTTATATAGTTGGCAAAGCTCTCTTTGTCTTTTCTATGTTTAGGAGTAGTAGACTAAATTTGCTTCCCTTATTCCTTTGAATAACTATTTCCCCATCCTCAGAAATCAAAGAGGATATCATTCCAGCTACCCCATTATTTTTTTGTATGTGCATGTGTGTGTCGCACGGCAGGGTGGGGCAAGCTGTGTGTAGAAGTCGGAGGACAACCTGTAGGAGTCTGTTATCTCTCTCTAACGTATCTCCCTGGAAATAATTTTCATCACCAGCCATGGCAGCAAGCTATCTTGAAATCCCAGATAGTTTGAATTAAAATAAAACAATGAAGCCAGGTGGTTTTGGCACATGCCTTTGATGCCAGTACTAAAAAGGTAGAGGCAAGCATATCTCTATGCGTTCAAGGACATCCTGGTCTACAGAGTGAGTTCCAGGACAGCCAAGGCTACACAAAAAAAAAATCCTGTGTCAAAACGCCAAAATAAATCAATGAAAGATCAATAAGGAAATATGGAAGATTATTAATATTTTCTAAGAATGGACTAGGTTTTTACAAACAGAAAACAAAACATGAAATCAAGAATATATGAACATTACAATGAAAATATAAATCTTTTGCATGTTGAAACAAAAAAATTGCAAACCAGAAAGCATGGAGACATTTGTTTAAAATAGGTGACACATAAAATAAAGTTAATAAATAAAATTACTTGATGGGTTATCCAATAATTGCATGGTCCTTTACCTATTTATCAGAATGTTTGTCTTTCTGTGTTGATTTTTAAACCATCTTTTGCTGTGGGATGGTCTGTATGTCAAATTTCTCTGATTGGTCAATAAATAAAACAGTGATTGGCCAGTGGCTAAGCAGGAAGTATAGGCAGGACTAACAGAGAGGAGAAAAGAAAGAACAGGAAGGCGGAAGGAGTCACTGCCAGCCGCCACGATGACAAGCGGCATGTGGAGATGCTGGTAAGCCACGAGCCACGCGGCAAGGTATAGATTTATGGAAATGGATTAATTTAAGCTATAAGAACAGTTAGCAAGAAGCCTGCCACGGCCATACAGTTTGTAAGCAATATAAGTCTCTGTGTTTACTTGGTTGGGTCTGAGTGTCTGTGAGACTGGCGGGTGACAAAGATTTGTCCTGATTGTGGGCAAGGCAGGAAAACTCTAGTTACAATCTTTTGTATACTGACAATATGGACAATTATGCATGTCACTGAGATTATATAGATAATTATATAGAGATAAGGGTGACAAGTTTCCACTGAAAAAGTAGAGAGTTTATAATTGTACAAATTTATGAACAGTTTTACTCATCACACTATATACAGGTGTCAAATTAAATTGAATAAAACACTGAAAGAAAATGTCTTACCTATATAAAATGTGATAATGAAATCAAGGTAGTGAACAGTTCCACCTTCTTTAATTAATACCTTTTAACTTTCTTTTTGCATTTACTTATTATTCATTCAATCATTTATTTATTTGAGGTGGGAGAAGCCCATGTATGCCACAGGAGATTTTGGACTTCAGAAGACAGTAGCCTCTCCTTCCACAATGTAGGGATCCTAAAAACAAATTCAGATCGTAAGAATTGGTAGCAAGTGCCTTTCTTCACCGAGGCATCTCTCTAGTTCCTCTTTTGACTTTTCTAAATACATACAAATTGTATATACTTATGGAATGCAGTGTGATGTGGGAGGGGGATTTCTAGGAAATTTTGTTTTATTAGTTAAAATTACAGATGGCACATTTTTTTTTATTCACTTCCTTCTTCCTACTTTGGACAAAGAAATGATGATTAAAACTAAGATACTTAGCTTTGAGCCACTAGACCAATACCAGCAACTTTTTACATCAAGATACTCATTTTTGTCAAGAAAAGCTAATTTTATTAAACAACAGCTATTGGGGTTTTCATATACTTTACACCAAAGAACATTTCTTGTGGATCCTTCTCCTATGATTAAGCAATCAACACACAAAAATGAGATACAAACATTGTTTCGTTTCTATGATGCTGAATTCTTTGCAGCAATCTTACTCTACCAAGGGATGTTCAAATACCTGATAAAAGTTACTTCTAGACGTATCTATAAAGGTTTGTTCAGAAAGAGATTAGCATTGAAGTTGGTAGACTGAATAAAAGGATTGCTCTTAACAATGCAAGTGGGGACATTCAACTTTGCAGGTCCTAGAAAAAATAGCAAGCAAAAATATCTGCTTCTCCAGCCTTAGGACTTTGGCTCAATTACAACATTGACTTTTTCCTGAGCTTCCAGCTTGTAGAGAGCAGATCATATCACTCAACAACCTCCGTAATCCCATGAGCCAATTGTTATAATAACTCCCCTCCTACACAACAATGCAGATTTCTACTCATTGATTTTAACCTTATATATAACCTATGTATTGACAACAAAATATCAAGATTAAAAGCATTCAAAGTGAAAGAATCCAGGAAGAAAAGGTCAAATTGTGCTTGATTTCATTTTCATAGACCATGTTGCAGATTATAGAGATTGAAGAATGACGGTTGCTAGGGACTGGTAGGTAGATGTAGCAGGCCTTTTTTTTAGGCCACCAACCAGCTTCCAAATCATAACAGAGACCTATTAGTTTTAAACACTCAGCCTAGCTTAGGCTCATTTCTGACTAGCTCTTAACTTAAATTAATCTGTTTCTCTTTATCTACATTTTGTCTCAGAGCTTTTTACTTTTCTTTCCTTCTGTATATCTTATTTGTACTGCTTCTCATGTCTGGTTGGCTGGTGGCTGCCTGGCTTCTTGCCTCAGACATGTCCCTCTCTTTCTCCCTCGGTCTCTTCTTCTTTTCTCCTGTCTTGAGCCTAGATTTATCCTCCTGTTTATTTTCTCTGCCTGCCAGCCCTGCCTATCCCACTCTCTGCCTAGCTATTGGCCATTCAGCTTTTTATTAGACCTTAGTCAGGCAAGGTAAAACAAATGCAACACATCTTTACATAATTAAACAAATGAAACACAAACAAATGTAACACATCTTTACATAATTAAACACACATCCTTACATCATTTAACAAATGCAGCATAGACAAACATACACACTTTTATGCAGTTAAAGTAATATTCCACAGCAGAAGCAAATGTAACATATCTTTGCTTAGTTAAAGTAATATTCCATAACAGGTAGAGATGAATAAGGAGTCACTGTTTAATAGGTACAGTATTTCAGATAGAAAAGAAGAAAGAGTTTTGGAAATGTAAGATGACAATGGTTGTATAACAGTGTGAATGTCACTGGTGCCCCTGAACTGTATGGTTAAAGTGGCAAAGATAGTTCATTTTATGCTATACACATTTTTACCACATTCAAACTGGGGGGCATGGGTTGGAGGGCATACTCCAATCATTTTTAGAAACTTTAAACTGGCTACATTTTAAAGTTTTAATGTATGTTATTGACGGTGGTCCATGGTGTTTCTGAGTATAAAGAAAACAGATTTTCACATGTACTGGGGAAGGGATGATCTAAATTGGTCAAACCACTTTAGAGAGAAAGATAGTCAATTGTACCCAAAAGTCTTATAAATATTCATGTACTTAAACACACTGATTCTACTTCTAGGAATACAGCCAATAAAGTAATTAAAAATGCAGACAATGTTTTACATCCAAAGATGTTCATAAGAGCATTTTTTCTAATACCAAGTAATAGGAAGTAACATGTATCCAGAAAAGGGTTGCTTTAAATGAATTGTAGTACAAACTATCCAAGGGATATTAGATCATTATGATGAACAACAGGATAGATCTATAGCTGCATTTTTTTAATCACCTAAGATGTTTCAATTTAAAGTGCCAGTTATACCTCAAATCTCTTAAATTAGGACTTCTGGAGGTGGGGCTCAGACATCAGTACTTTTTAAAGCTACCCCACCCCTACTACCTACTGATTCTACTATGCAACCAAGCTTAAGAACTGCTTGTGTAGACTTCTATTTATTGACATGAAAAAAATACAATTACTCACTAGAATTTGATGATAAAAGCAGATTATAGAACAGTCTGTATAGCATGAGCTTATTTAAAAATATAAATGTGTGGGACTTTTGAATAAGGATGATGGATCAAACACCCACATTTGCTTTTACTTCCTCCTGAAACTCCAGTAAAGCAACAATAATTTTTTTAATATGAAAACCTTTACAAAAAAATAACTATAAGGGGAAAAACAGCCATGCAATCTTGGAAGTTAGAAAGCGTTTCAGTGGAAACTTAGAAGGAGAGCTGAATTTCAAACTCATAGTAGAAAATACCAACAATGCAATTTACAAAGTAGAACCCTCACCTTCAGTAAGGAAATATAGGAAGAGCTTCCAGAATGGAAGGATATGTTTCTAACTTGAAAGGAGCCAGTAAATGCTCAATCTAGTAGAAAAATCAGAGCCACATAAGTCACATTTTTAGAGAATTTTAGAACATTTAAGTCAAAGTTATTGTCTTCCAAGTTTCTGTTAGTTTTGTTGTCTGCATATTTTCTTTTGGAAACTTCTAATACCCCAATGATGAGACAAACCACCATGACACAATTCTGTGTCTCCTCCGTTAGGAATGTATACTTCCCTACAGTTGGTCAATGATTTCAATTGCACAAATGAAGCCAGAGTCAACTCTTTCCTAGAACTCATAGATCTCTTCTGAACTTGTAAGCACCAAGGAAGCTAGTGGAAACCATGTGCTAGAGGCCTGCTTGACCACAAAGCCAGCACTAAAGAAGCAGAGGTGCAAAGCAAAATCAAAACTGAAATGAAATTTAAAGTTTGGAACTTGGGCCACCCTTAGCCACCCAAGGTTATATGAGCCATCAGACATTGTAGTTTGCTTAAGCATATCAGAGGTGTATTTCTGTCACTCTAAACCAGGAATCCTGACTGATTAAAAAGGTATTAAATGAGTATGTCAGAGAACAATCATATGAGATAGTAATCTAGCAGAACATGTTAACTTTATCAGGTTTCTGAGGCAAATTTCAATATTTGAAAGCTGTAAACAAATGGTTCCCTTGCCCACCAGTTCCCAAAGAACCACTCAAAGGCTTAATATTACTTATAAATGCTCTGCCAGTAATTCAGGTTTGTTACTAACTAGCTCTTACACTTAAATTAATCCATAATTCTTAACTATGTCTAGCCATATAGCTTGGTACCTTTTCTCAGTATGGCATTCTCATCTTGCTTCCTCTGCATCTGGCTGGTGACTCCCTGACTCCATCCTTCTCCTTCCCAGCATTCTCAGTTTGGCTTTCTCACCTAAATTCCTGCCCAGCTATGGGCCTGTCAGCTTTTTTACTACCCAATGAGAGCAGCATATAATTCACAGCATATAGAAGGACCATCCCACAACATTTTCCCCATTTCTGTCTAACCAAAAAGGAAGGTTTTAACTTTAACATAATAAAATTACATATGACAAAACAGTTATCAAGTAAGAATTAGAGTAACTCTATCTAATCCATTTGCATTTGGCAAAATAGGAGAAAATACTTAATAATCTATCATATCTTGGTGAGTCTAAAGTTTTGTATCTAATTTACTTTCTATTATAACTAAGGAAAATTATAACTATAACTATTTTGTCTTCAACTCCATCAAAGACCCCATAAGGGTGAAATGTTACCCAATGACAGGGACCTCAAGCTGCCTGGACAGTCATCTGAAGTTTCTTTGCAACTCTGGGGCATTCATCTTTGGCCTACAAGCCTAGAATATCTGACAGACTTATCTGTGAAGCAGGATTTTCTGAAGGGCTGTCCTACCTTATCTTGGAAAAGTTTAGCAGTCCTTTCTTTTGTGTCCTGCTTGTCCAATTTGGACAGAATACTGTCAACAGTCAAAGCAAGGGCACTTTCTTGCTTAGTGGCTAACTATTGCCACAAAGAAAGTAAACTCCATATGGAGTTTCTTTGATGCCCATCATCTTCTCTAAAGTAGATTGGTGCTGCCAGGAGCAGATGTGTCTCATTGTCATAAAAAAAAGAACTTATGTTATTAAAACATCTTAAATGCCATATTATGTAGATCTCTGAACTATTTGAAGACCACTTGTGTACCTAAAATATATCTGTTTTTCCTTGAAAACATACCTAATATGACTACAAGTTTTATTGTAATGACTAACTACTAACTTGTATTTCTTTTTTTAATTGTAAGCCAAATTTTTAATTAAATACCTGACATAGATTTAAAGAAATTAGCTACTGAGAAATGGAACATTGAAGAACGAGGTAGTTTCATGAAAGCTCAAGGATTTACAAAGCATTCAATGATTTTTGAAATTGTTTCCACTTAACTATTAAAAGAATATCAGTTTGAACCAATAAAGAACAAGAGGTTACATAATGCAGATACATATGTATGGTGATATTTGGCTCAATTTCTACCTTCTAACCCATCACTCACATTGAATTGACTCATCTAGTGAAATCTTTAAACAGTAACTCCTGGCATTGAGGAGAATGTGAAAAGCTAATATTTTTTTTCTACTCTTGAATCCTAGGAAATTAGATTCATTCTATTAATTACACTGGACTCAATACTCCTCTATTGGCTATGTATAAAAAATAGATGAGGAAGTAAGAGATGTTCTTCAGCTTCATCTTTTAGGTTTTTATGTGACAATTGTGTTTTAACAATAATCTTCCTGTAGAAATTGAGCCAACAAACTGTTTGGGGGGCACCTAGGCCAGGGAATTGGGATTTGTCCCTGGTCAATGGGCAGGCTTCTGGAACTCAGTAGCTGTGGTGTGAAAGCTTGCACAGCCTTGGTGCAGTGGGAAGGGGTTTGGACTTGCCTAGGCTCAGTATGCTGGGCTCTGCTGATTCCCCTTGGGAGACCTCAATTTGGGGGATGTGGAGATGTGGGGTGGCTTGGGAAAGAGGGCTGGGGGTGGGAGGAGGGAGGAGGGGGGATCTGTGGATAGTATGTGGAGTGAGTAGAAAAATTCTTAATAAAGAAAAATGAAAGAAAAAAAATAAAAAATTTTAAAAAAAGAAATTGAGTCAAATATCACCTAACTTGCATTTCTTTATATCCTAATTAGTTAGTAATAATAACTTTCAAGGTCTAGAATTTGCATTACATTGTTAAATGAGTTATATAGATACAATACCTTGAACAAGAGTAGAAATGTATGTGTAGTATGTTCTAACAAAAATAATCTCAAATTTGTATTAATATACAAAGATCCAAACCAATGTAAAATATTTTAAACTAGTAGTTGCTTTTTAAAAGTAGATTCAATAATCTACCTTTTTATGTTATCAATTCTATATCCCCATTTTTTCTTTACAGAAGATCCCTGAATCTGATCTCCTTTGTTTAGCTTTTTTCCTGATCATTATCCATAACAACTTATAACCAACCCCCATAAAATGATAATAAATATCCATAACTCATTTTGGGGGAATATGGGCATAGTTTTCTAGACTACTTCCTGTTGATTGGGGCACTGGTAATCTTTGGGGTACCCTAAGAAAATTCAGGATTATGGTCAAGTCCTGAATGGAGTAGTCTGTGAAGCTGGATCATCTCAGCCAACAGCCTTGAAGCTGTTCTGGATGCAGAATTCAGAGGAAACTGCAACAGAGATGCTCTAAAACATTGGATCATCTGGGCCATCCATTGAAGGTTTTTCAGGGGGTCTTCGTCAATCAAATCTGATTTTTCTTAACCCAGAATTAATCCAGAGCCTCTCATTTCTTGTTGAAACAAAAGCATAACCTCTTCTCCAAAGTAACATATCTTTTAACTTAAATTTTGAAGACAAGGCATTTTCAAAATATATAGGTTGGATTAACCCAGCAACATTTATAATCAAATGTCTCTTAGCACCTATTGCTCCTTCCTCAGCTGTCAAACAAAATAACTTACAGTATCCAGACTCTCTGTGTATTTCTCATCTTTACATGGCTTTATTTTTATATTACTTTACTCCCTTTTTAAGGACTTTATTATTTGAAAACTATATATTTCTTTTTTATGACTGTCTATACCTTCTCTCTACTTTCCTAAGACTTTGTATATTTTTAAACATACTGTAACCCACTTAGATCAGAGGGTAGAGCTAGTCTACCAGCAGACCTCCTCCATTCACTCAGTACCCCCAACCCACACTCCCTTCCTTATCACCATATCCCATCCCCTCAACTTGGGTTGAGACCCCCTGCGTCACCAAAGGCCAAGCTAGCAGCCAGAAGTCCAGGCCCCACTCCACTTGGACAGAGGCTCCCTAATGGATCAGAGGTTACAGTGGCCTCAAAGAGGAAGCAGTAACCAAGGAAGAAAACACCTATCCAACAAAGACAAACTCAGAAATCAGCACCTAGACAGAAAATAATGGAGCTAACAGATGTTATGATTCAAATGGACCTAACAGATACCTACATTTAACCCAAACACAAAAGAATATACCTCCTTATCAATATCTTATGGAACATTCTCCAAAATTGACCATATACTTAGTCACAAAGCAAGTCTTAACAGTAGTGTTTGTTTCTATCCTAGGTCACTGGGTTGTCCTGCCACTGGGCTCAGGCCCTCCAGGCAGTGTCAGGGGTGAGTTCCTTCTCATGGCATGAGTTTCAAGCTAGATCAGTCATTGGTTGGCTACTCCCACAATCACTGTGCCACCTTTACCCCAGCACATCTTGTAGGCAGGACAAATGGTAGGTCAAAGGTTATGTGGCTGGGTTGTTGTCCCTGTCTCTCTATTGGAAGTGTTGCCTGGTTACAGAAGACAGCCCGTTCAGGCTCTGTATTTCCCATAGCTGGGAGTCTTAGATAGAGTCACCCTTGTAGATTTCTGGGAGTTTCCATTGCACTAGATTTCTAGCTCTTCCCATCTCTCCACCCAGAGAGATGCCACCCAATTCCAGTTGTCTCTCCAAGTACTCGCCTTCCATCCTCTCCCTACCTGATCTTTCCGGTTCCCATCACCACTCCTCATCTAGACCCATCCCTGTGATGATATTGTGTTCCTCAAAATATTGTGTACCCTAATAAACTTATCTGGGGTCAGAGAACACAACAGCCACTAGATAAAGGGGCCAGAGAATGGTGGCACACATGCCTTTAATCCTATCACTTGGGAGGCAGAGATCCATGCGGATCTCTGTGAGTTTAAAGCCACACTGGAAACAGCCAGGCATGGTGACTCACGCCTTTAATCCCAGGAAGTGAGCCTTTAATCCCAGGAAGTGATGGGAGAAAGCAGAAAGGTATATAAGACGTGAGGATCAGGAACCAGGCTGGTTAAGCTTTTAGGTTTTTGAGCAGCAGTTCAGCTGAGATTCATTCTGGATGAGGACTCAGAGGCTTCCAGTCTGAGGAAACAGGATCAGCTAAGGAATTGGTGAAGTGAGAAGGCTGTGGCTTGTTCTGCTTCTCTGGCACCGGGTTTGTATTTATTAATAAGACCTTTTAAGATTCCTGCTACATGTTCCCCCAACCCCTGTGATGTCTATTCTATTTCCCCTTCTCAATGAGATTCATGTGTACCCTCTTTGAGCCCTCCTTGTTACTTAGCTTCTCTAGGTCTGTGGATTATAGCATGGTTGCCCTTTACTTTAAGGCTAATATCCACTTGTGAGTGAGTATATACCATGTTTGTCTTTCTGGGTCTGGGTTATCTCACTCAGGATGACTTTTCTAGTTCCATCCATTTACCAGTAAATTTCATGATGTCATTGTTTTTAATAGCTGAGTAATACTCTATTGTGTAAAATACCACATTTTCTCTATCTGTTCTTTGGTTGAGGCACACTAGATTGTTTCCAATTTCTGGCCATTATAAATACATAAAACTGCTATGAACATAGTTGAGCAAGTATCCTTGTGATTGGATGGAGAGTCTTTTGGGTATATGCCCAGGAGTGTTATAGCTGTGTCTTGAGGTATATTGATTTCCAATTTTCTGAGGAAACTTCATACTGATTTCCAAAGTGGCTGCACAAGTTTGCACTCTCACCAGCAATGAAGGAGTGTTCCCCTGGCTCCACATCTTCTCCAGCATGAGCTGTCATCAGTGTTTCTTATCTTTGCCATTATGACAAGTGGAATCTCAGAGTCATTTTGATTTGAATTTTGCTAATGGCTAAGGATGTTGAACATTTCTTTAAGTGCTTCTTGGCCATTTGAGATTCTTTTGAGCATTCTCTGTTTGCTGTGGGATGTTCTGTTTGTCAAATGTGTTGCACTGATTGATTAATAAATAAAACACTAATTGGCCAGTAGCCAGGCAGAAAGTATAGGCAGGACTAACAGAGAGGAGAATAGAGAGAACAGAGGGAGACACTGCCAGCCACCACCATGACAAGGAAGATGTAAGGTACTGGTAAGCCACAAGCCAAGTACAGTAATCTGTGGCAAAGTACAGATTAATAGAAATGGGTTAATTTATGATGTAAGAACAGTTAACAAGAAGCCGGAGCCATAGGCCAAACAATTTAAATAATATAAGCATCTGTGTGTTTATTTTATAAGTTGGCTGTTGGACTGCCGGAGCTTGGCGGGACCCAGAGAGAAAACTCTCTATCTGCATCTGTTTAGATATGCACCATTGGGTTATTTGTTTTCTTGATATCTAGTTTCTTGAGTTATTTATATATTTTGAATATTAGCCCTCTGTCAGATGTGGATTAGTGAAAATCTTTTCCCAGTCTGTGAGCTGCTGTTTTGTCCTATTGACTGTGTCCTTTGCATGTGAATGACTTCTACAAAAAAACTTAAATATGTGGAGGGATTGGAACACCAACCCAGCCACAAAACCTTTGACCTATAATGTGTCATGCCTACAGAGTGTTCTAGGACCTAATCCTAGCAGACTCCTCATCAAAGAGACCAGAGAAACTTTATCCAGCAACCGATGGGAGCAGATGCAGAGCCCCACAGCCAAATATTAGTTGGAACTACGGGAGTCCTGAGAAGTAGGGAGAGGAAAGATCAGAGGAACCAGAGGAGTCAGAGACACCATGAGAACATGGCCCACAGGATCAACTGACCAGGATTTATGGGTGCTTGCAGGTAGCCTCTAGGGGTCTGACCTATGTCACCTGCGTATATGTTAGAGTTGTGTAGCTTGTTTGTCTTGTGGGACTACTAACAGTGGGATCAGGGGCTGTCTCTGACTCTTTTGCCTGATTTTGGGACCCTTTTCCTTCTACTGGGTTGTCTAGTCCAGCCTTGATATGAGGGTATGTTCCTGTCTTACTGTAACTTATTATGTATGTTTGGTTGATCTCCCTGGGAGGCCTGCTCTTTTCTGAGGGGAGGCAGAGGGGGTATGCATCTAGGGTAGAGGAGAGGTGGAGGATAGCCTTGGGTAGGGGAGGAAAGGGAAATTACAATCAGGATGTAATATACAAAAGAAGAATAAATAAAAATAACAGGAAAAAAATAAAGTCTTCTCATGAGATTACTCAAACTTCAACAAAGTCTTTTTACTTTACACTTTTTTCTTTTATTGAAAATAAATTATTTTCTCATACAATATATCCTGATTACAGTCTCCTCCCTCTACTGCCTCCAGTTCCTCCTCACCTCTTCTGCCATCTGGATCTAGTCCCTTTCTGTCTCTCATTAGAAAAGAACAGACTTCTAAGAGATAACAACCAAACATGACAAAATAAAGTATAAGATGAAGCAAAAACTATCATATCAAAGTTGGACCCAGCAACCCAAAAGGAGGGAAAAAGTTCCAAGAGCAGGCACAAGGGTCAGAGACCAGAATACCATAAAAATACTAAGCTAATAGCTATAATATATGTGTAGAGGATCTGGTGTAGAACCATGTAAGCTACTTCAGTCTCTGTGAGCTCTATGCACCTTGTTTAGTTGATTCAGAGAGCCTTGTTCCCCTGGTGTCCTCCATCCCCTCTGACTCTTACACTGTTTCTGCCTCTTCTTTTGTTGGCCAAGAGGGTCCCACAGAAATCCCCAGACAACCCAAGTTGTTGCTAAGACAAACGTTGCTCTCTGCAAACTGACAGTGGGGTCCCATTGTCAAGGTCAATATGTACACAATTCATTGAAAATAGAGAAGTTGAACTGGTCCCTACATGGAGTCCTCACCCATGTGCTCTAGACTCTTTGGTGTGAGAAGGTATTCTGCAAGCTACTGAAAGAGAAATGTAAACACCAACTCATCCACAAAAACTTTGACCATACAATCTGTCCTGCCTGAATAATATGCAAGGGCAATGGTGACACAGATCTGTGGGAGTAGCCAATAAATTTCTGATTTGGCCTAAGGCCCCCTCCATGAGAAGAAACCCATGCCTGACATTGCTTTGGTAACCAAGAACCAAAGATTAGATAGACCAGAGACCCAGTGTAAAACTAAATACTACTGGACTAAAAGAAAAAAAATCAATAAAATGATTCCTAATGATATTCTGCTGTACTCATAGATCAGTGCCTTATCAATGAGCACTTTTAAGGGAATGGAGGCCCTTAAAAGTACTGTGCATGTAGAAGCATTTTCGTCCTGAAGGCATTATAAAGAGGAACTTATGTATGTTTTCAGGGCTGACCATTGGGTATTAGATGACCAATTAGTGTACTCTTTCCTAGGGAAGATGCTTTCTTACACTCTCAGCATTCCTTAGTTACCTATAGTTCTTTGTGTAGGATTGAGGCCTCTTGGACTTTCCCTTGTCACATTATATTAAGAAGGGGTATAAGGGAGGGTTTAGAGTGAAGACATGGAAGGAAAAAATGATGTAAGTATACTCTGCTCTCAAAATATAAATATTTAAAAACAAAAAATAAAGAAACTTATAACTACAACTGGCTGTTTTACAAATTATTTAGAATCTGTTAAAACTTCTAAACTGGAGCTGGTGAGATGACTCAGTAAATATAGATACTTGCCAAACAAGCCTGGTGACCTGAATTTTATTCCCCAAACCCACAGAAAGGTGGAAGGAGAGAACTGATTCCACAGAATTGTCCTTTTGACCTCTGCACATGCAACATGTATGCATGTGCCCCCCATGCAATATGTGTACATGTGTTCCTCACAGTAATAAATAAAATTTATTTTTGTAAAAGTCTTCCAAACCACATTTGATAATATATTCTCACCAAGGCATATTTTTAGAATTAACAGAAAAATTTCAAAATATTGCTTCTAAAAACAAATTTATGAGATTAATATTGTGAGTTTTATTTTTTAAATATATGTATTTATGTTTTGTCTGAATGTATGTCTGTCCACCATGTGTATGCCAGGTGTCACATCAGCCAGAAGAGCATTTCAGATCCCCTAGAAGTGAAGTAACGGACAGTTGTGAGCCACAATGCAGGTTTAATGTGTTTTTGTTGTGGCATTTTCTTTTAGAAATTGAATACATGTACCTATTTCTCTTTATCAAAGGAAGAGTGGCAAGAAGGGAGAGCAGGAGGAGAAGTGAAAGAAGAAAAAAGAAAAGAAAGAAAGGAAGGGAATCAAAGGGGAAAAAGGGATGCAGAGAGGAAAGAGAAAGGGAGAGGAAAGGGAAGGAGGAATGGAGAAAAAAGGAATATCTAGCACTTGAATTATATATGTTAACTATAATTTTGATTTTCAGTGTGAACGTAGTATAATAATGATTCTGTAAAGCCAGGCTTCCAGATGGCTATATTCTAAACTTGGTTTGAAAAATCACTAGCGTAGCCTTGGTGCAGTAGGAAGGGGCTTGGACCTGCCTAGGCTCAGTGTGCCAGGCTCTGCTGACTCCCCATGGGAGACCTTGATTTCGGGGATGTGGGGATGTGGGGTGGCTTGGGAGAGAGGGCTAGGGAGTGGGAGGAGGGAGGAGGTGGCAACTGTGGGTGGTATGTTGATTGAGTAGAAAATTTCTTAATAAAGAAAAATGAAAAAAGAAAAATCACTAACTAGGTTTTACATATGTATATATTAAATGGGGGAAAGCCCTTGAGACTTCAACCCTACATAACAAATTATAGACAACTAAGAAAAGCTGGGAGCAGGAGAGGTGGCCCTCCCCAGGGAAAAGCACAAAAATTGGTTAATCCAGTATCAAGTTGTCAGCCCTGGGAACATACATACAAGTTGTATTATATAGACTCAACAGGTTGTATTTGGGAATATGTATGTATATACAAATACATACATACATACATACATACATACATACATATGTATATAATATGGAATAACACTATTGGAAAAGCAAGTCTATGAGTTTGAAGGGGAGTGGAGAGGAATGTATGGGAGGCTATGGAAGGAGGAAAAAAAGGGAGAAATGTTTAAATTAAAACACAATTTCAAATTTAAACAACAAAATAAACAGTAACTTAGAGAGAAAGAAATCACAGGACATGTGGCACCAAGAGATGCCCTTAAGCAGGGGTTATCAGCCCTCCTAATGCTGCAACCCTTTAATACAGTTCATCATGTTGTGATAACCCTCAACCATAAAATTATTTTCATTGATATTTCATAACTATACGTTTACTGTTATTAATCATAATGTAAGGAAGGGAATTTATTAGAATGTTTTACAGACTGTGGTCCAGCTAGTTCAACAACAGCTGTCTACCAACAAAAGGTCCTAATTCTTCAGTGCACAAAGCTGGATGTCACAGCTGGTCTTCAGTATATACCAGAATCCCAAAGAAGTGATGCCAGTGAAGGAATGTACTTGCAAGAAATAGCAAGCAGGCTTCTATGCCCTTTATATAGCCTGCCAGCAGAAGGTGTAGCCCAGACTAAAGAAGCATATTCCCACCTCAAAAAACAAAAAAAAAGGATCCAGATTAAAAGTGGATCTTCCCACTTCAAATGATTAAGTAAAAAATCCTTCACAGCCACTTGGGTCTTAATTAATCCCAGATGTAGTCAAGTTGACAACCAAGAATAGCCATCACAAGTGGTTTACATATTTTACTGCACTAAGTCATCACAAAGTCCTCTGTGATAAACATGATTAACGTCTGTGTAGTAGAAAGGAAAAAAAAATGGTGATGCAATTTGCCAAATGGTAAGGAGAAGACCCCAAATGTGATCTATCAGTGATTCATCCCACAATATGAAGCACATCTCACTTATGCCTAGAGCTCAGAAAAATGGTTAGAAATTGTTTTCTGAAAATAGTTGACCATTTATTCAAAAAAATATGACTTCATCCTGAGTACCACACTTACTTAATGTGAAGATTGGAAATACTAGGCACCTAATAAAATAAAACTTCCTTCTAGTTAGCAAATATCCATTGAAATCAAACTATTTTTTTATTCTCAAATATAAAATATGAAGAAATTGCATTGGTAGAAATCCCAAATCTATTAGAATGAAAAACAAAACAAAACAGAATGTGTCTCATTACAAGGCAGTTAGGGGTCAGGTAAAAACCTGGAGCAAGAGAATCTCACAGGAATCTACAAGGATGACCCCAGCTAAGACTCCTAATGATAGCAGTAAGTAGCCTGAACTGGCCATCTCCTGTGGCCAGGTTGGTGCCTATCCCAGTTGTCTCCAGAGAGGCTTCATCCGGCAACTGATGGAAACAGATGCAAAGACCCACAGCCAAACATTAGGCAGAGTTTGGGGAATCCTGGCAAAAGAGTGGGCAGGTAGATTGTGGGAGCCAGGGGGGCCAAGGATACCACAAGAAAATTCACAACTAACCAGGGCTCATAGGGTCTCACAGAGACTGAACAGACAACCAGGGTGTCTGCATGGAACTGACCTAGACACTCTGCATATATGTGACAGTTGTGTAGCTTGGTCCTCTTGTGGGACTCCTAACGGTGTAAACAAGGTCTGTCTCCAACTCTTTTACAGACTTTTGGGACCCTACTCCTCATACTGTGTCGCTTTGCCCAGGCTTAATACATGGGGAGGTGCTTAGTCTTACTGCAACTTGATATGCCATGTTTTATTGATACTCAAGGGAGACCTGCCCTTTCCTAAACAGAAACAGAGGAGGAGTGGTTTTAGGGGGTGGGAACAGAAGGGAGTGAGGAGGGAGGGACTAGGAGAAGGGGGGGAACTGCAGCTAGGATGTAAAATAAATAAATTTATATAAAAATAAACAAGTATTTCTAAAAATAATGATGTACTTTGACCTTTGAAAAGCTGTTGCAGGACTGGTGAGCTGGCTTAATGGGTAGAATAGCTTGCCACGAAGCTTGATGACCCAAGTTTGATCCATAGAACCCACATAATACAAAGAGAAAATAGATTCCTGCCAATTATCCTCTGAATACAACATATGTGCCCATGGGATCTTCACACACACACACACACACACACACACACACACGCACACGCACACACACGCACACGCACACGCACACACACAGAGTAACATAAAATAAGTAAATCTAAGGGTAATTTTTAAAAAGCTATCATATTTATCTGTCAAATCATCTAAGCACAGATTATGATATTTCAGGCTTAGTAGTTTATCACAATATATGACAAAATCAGCTTATTTTGCCTATTTTTATTTTTATTTTGTTAGAGTAATTATCTAAATGGTATCAAGTCAAAGGGAATCCTGTGACAAAAAGCCAAAGACGTCAAATTTCTCAAATCCTAAATATATTATTTCAAATCAAAATATGTTTTTGTTTTTGTACTCTGTAGCTAGAGTTTTCCTGATTGGCCCACAGTCAGGGCAAATCTCTCTCACCTGCCAGTCCCACAGCCACTCAGACCCGACCAAGTAAACACAGAGACTTATATTGGTTACAAACTGTATGGCTGTGGCAGGCTTCTTGCTAACTGTTCTTACAGCTTAAATTAATTCATTTCCATAAATCTATACCTTGCCACATGGCTCGTGGCTTACCAGGATCTTCACATGCAGCTTGTCATGGTGGCGGCTGGCAGTGTCTCTCTGACTCAGCCTTCCACTTCCCAACTTTATTCTCCTCCTTGTCCCGCCTACACTTCCTGCCTAGCCAATGGCCAATCAGTGTTTTAATTATTGACTAATTAGCAACACATTTGCCATACAGAACATCCCACAGCACTTCCCCCCTTTTTTTTTAAAAAAAAAAACCCTTAACAAAGTAAAATTACATATAATTTGGGAATTTGGGCATAGCTTCTCTTACTACTTCCTGCTGGAGGGGGGCGCTGTATCTTATGGGGATACAAAGAAAATTTTAGGATTATGGAGTAGTCCATGAGGGTGTATCCTCTGAGCCAGTTGCCTTCAAACAGTTCTGGATGTTGGATAATCTGGGCCATGGTGTCATCAGAGACCTTCCAGGGGGTCTTGGCTGGTCAAATCTGATGTATCTTAATCTTGAACAAATCCATAGCCTCTGGCTTTCTGTGGGAACAAAAGCAGAGTCTCCTTTCCAAAGTAACATATCCTTACATCCAAATTTTGAAGTCAAGGTATCTTTAAAATATACATATTGGTTTAACTCAACATCTTTTATGATCAAATGTTTTTCTGCAGTTAAAATTCCCAAAGACAACACAATCCAGATTCTCTGTGTAATATTCATCTTTATGTGGCTTATATTTTTTATATTAATTTTACTGTCTCTTTAAAGACTTTATTTTTTAAAACTATGTATTTGTTTCTATGACTGTATATATCACCTTTTTTGTCTCTTTCAAGCCTATGTATATTTTACGCACATTGTAAACTATTACATCTGAATCTGTCTTATTGTGAATCTATTGCCTTAAACTGCAGCAGCTGTGGCTGCTGGCTCCACCCACCTCAGCTTCCCAACAAGGTGGCGGTACTCTTACCGCCAGCTCTGGGAGCCATCATGGGTCCATGCCTATATCCAAGAAGCATGCAGCCCAGAAACCTCCCCTTTTGCTCTGCACCAGCAAAGGCTAAATCCACCACGCAGCTCAAAGTGCCACTTGCAGAGGCCTCATTCCCGCCATACTGCAGGTGGAGCATGCACGCCAGGAACCCGCCAGTAGCTCAAACCAGCAGCTGCCGCTCATTTGAGAGAGACAATTAGGAAGCTGTTTTTAGCTCCGTTTTAGAATCTTTTCTCAGGTTTTAGGTGGAAACTCTTGCCACCACGTTGGACGCCATTTGTAGCTTGAGTTTTACTGCCTGGCCCACAGTCAGGACAAATCTCTGTCACCCGCCAGTCCCACAGCCACTCAGACCCAACCAAGTAAACACAGAGACTTATATTGCTTACAAACTGTATGGCCATGGCAGGCTTCTTGCTAACTGTTCTTACAGCTTAAATTAATCCATTTCCATTAATCTATACCTTGCCACGTGGCTCGTGGCTCATGGCTTACCGGCATCTTTACATGCTGTTTCTCATCATGGTGGCTGGCAGTGTCTCTCTGACTCAGCCTTCCACTTCCCAGCTTTATTCTCCTCCTTGTCCTGCCTACACTTCCTGCCTAGCCAATGGCCAATCAGTGTTTTATTTATTGACTAATTAGCAACACATTTGCCATACAGAACATCCCACAGCATTGGGTTTTTTTGTAAGCCAGGCTTACAATGTAACTGAAGATGACCTTAGACTTCTGGTCATCCTTGCCTCCACTACCTAAGTGCTTGGATTGCAAGCATGTGCTACCATACCCAATTTATGCAGTGGTGGGTATTTTACAAACTGAACCACATCCATAGCTCTAATAGACTGTCTCTTATTTATTATTATTATTATTATTATTATTGGGAAATTTCATACATGCAAGGAATACATCTTTATATAAGGTTTCAATATATAAGGTTTGCCTTCATCTTGTGGTGAAATCACAATAAAACAACAGCAATGGATGTGATATGTCTGGTATAGGGACAAGGAAAAGAAAAACAAGTGGAACATTGGCGTCCAACGTGGTGGCAAGAGTTTCCACCTAAAAACTGAGAAAAAAAATTCTAAAATGGAGCTAAAAACAGCTTCCTAATTGTCTCTCTCAAATGAGCGGCAGCTGTCGGTTTGAGCTACTGGTGGGTTCTTAGCGTACATGCTCGATCTGCAGTATGGCGGGAATGAGGCCTCTGCAAGTGGCACATTAAGTTGCATGGTGGATTTAGGCTTTGCTAGTACAAAGAAAAAAAAGAGGTTTCTGGGCTACACGCTGCTTGGCTAAAAGCATAGACCCACGATAGCTCCCAGAGCTGGTTGTAGCCATGTTGGGAAGCTGAGGTGGGCAGAGCCAGCAGCCACAGCTGCTGCAGTTTAAAGCAATAGATTCACAATAAGACAGATTCAGATGTAATAGTTTACAATGTGTGTAAAATATACGTAGGCTTGAAAGAGAAAAAAAAGTGATATATACAGTTATAGAAACAAATACATAGTTTTAAAAAATAAAGTCTTTAAAGAGACAGTAAAATTAATATAAAAAATAAGCCACATAAAGATGAATATTACACAGAGAATCTGGATTGTGTTGTCTTTGGGATTTTTAACTGCAGAAAAAAAATTGATTGTAAAAGCTGTTGAGTTATGCCAAAATGTATATTTTAAAGGTACCTTGACTTCAAAATTTAGATATAAGGATATGTTGCTTTGGAAAGGAGACTCTGCTTTTGTTTCCACAGAAAACCAAAGGCTATGGATTTGTTCAAGATTAAGATACATCAGGTTTGACCAGCCAAGACCCCCTGAGAGGTCTCCGATGACACCATGGCCCAGATGATCCAACATCCAGAATGGTTTCAAGGCAACTGGTTCAGATGGTACACCCTCAGGGACTATTCCATAATCCTAAAATTTTCTTTGTATCCCCATAAGATACAGGGCCCCCCTCCAGCAGGAAGTAGTAAGAGAAGCTACGCCCAAATTCCCTAATTATATGTAATTTTACTTTGTTAAGGTTAAAACCTTCCTTTTTGAAAAAAAAAGGGGGGGGGAAGTGCTGTGGGATGTTCTGTATGGCAAATGTGTTGCTCTGATTGGTTAGTAAATAAAACACTGATTGGCCATTGGCTAGGCAGGAAGTATAGGCGGGACAAGGAGGAGAATAAAGCTGGGAAGTGGAAGGCTGAGTCAGAGAGACACTGCCAGCCGCCACGATGACAAACAGCATGTGAAGATGCCGGTAAGCCACGAGCCATGTGGCAAGGTATAGATTAATGGAAATGAATTAATTTAAGCTGTAAGAACAGTTAGCAAGAAGCCTGACATGGCCATACAGTTTGTAACCAATATAAGTCTCTGTGTTTACTTGGTCAGGTCTGAGGCTGTGGGACTGGCAGGTGATAGAGATTTGTCCTGACTGTGGGCCAGGCAGGAAAACTTTAGCTACAGAACATAGTATAGGAAAATAGACCTATGAATATAAATTTTACGTGTCAGTAGTGGCAAGTACTATTACTTAAGTCAGGAAGTAGTACCAGGGTAGATTACTCAGTGGATATTGCTAAGATAATTAGATACCCTATCATACACCCTATTAAAAAAAAGATAGTAGTTCATAAATTTCACATGAAAACAGAAAACTTCAGAAGACTTAAAATGCAGTGTAGCTTTTTGTGTAGAAATGAAAAGCTGAACATCATCAGAATTAACAATTATTACTCTTTGAAAGCCACACCAAGAAGTGAAAAGACTTCTTCTGAGCCTTTTAGCTAATATTAAGTATAAAAATGAAAAGACAAGCTACATAAGTTAAAATATTTGCAAAATACATATGTATTAATAATAAAATAGAATAATAACAGAAATAGCAAAATATAAAATGAGCAAAATATTTGTAACTGTTAACCAAAACCATTACATAAATATATCTGGGTCTTATAGGCATGCAATTCTGGCTCCTACAGAGGTTGAAGCAGGAGAATTACAAGTTCAAGCCCGACCTGTGCAATTTAAGGAGCTCTTGTTTCAAAATAAAAAGTTTAAAAAAGGGCTAAGGATGTAGCTCAGTGGTAAAGTTGAGCATTCATGAGGCAGTGGGATTAATCCCTAGTATTTAAAAAATGCCTGCCTGGGGCTATAATGGTACAGCACTGCTTTAACAACCTAGGTTCAATTCCAGTACTACAAATAAATGACAAAGAAATATATAATAACCTAATGAATTTATGACTACTCATCAAGCAAATGCAAATTAAAGCCAAATATAATGACACAAAATGACAACTAGAATAGCAATTTTAAATGTCAATATCCAACACTAGGAAGCATGTTGAGAATCATATTGCTTATGGAAATGCTAACTAGTACAGACACTTTCAAAAATAATCAGTGTTTTTTTTTTTTAAATCAAGTTAAATACACCTACCATATGACCCAGCATTTTCACTTCTGGATATTTACTCAAAAGAAATAAAAGCTGTTTTTGAGAGGATGGAGTGATGGTTCAGCAGTTAAAAGTACATACTACTCTTACAGAGGACTGAGTTCAGTTCATAGCACCCAGATAGAGCAACTGTTGACAACCACCTGTAACTCCAGTGCCAGAAAACCTGATGTCCTCTTCTGGACTGCAGTCATGTGCACAAGTATACAGTTCAATGCACACATAATTACAAGTAAAAATAAAATATTTTAAAAGCATGAATTGACATATGTACTCTGTGTAAATGCTTATTCTAGGCTTATTCACAATATTTAAAGACAGAAAATCCAATGTCCTTTAAATAACAGAGAGATGAAAAGAAATGTGGTATGTGTATGTGTATGTACATAGGTAATACACTGCTTCCAAGCTACACAGAGTAAAGTGACTGATTTATGCAAATGCATGGAATCTATTCAGATGCATTTCCTAAGAACAAAAAATGAGACTCAAAAACGGTACATATTATATATTTTGTTAATATGACATTCCTAAAAATAAAAACCTGTAGGGACAGAAAACAACTGAGTTACTGGCAGGGCTAAGTGTGAAGGAAGTTCTTATGGTTGTCCAATAGTGGCCAGTTTTCAAAATTCTAAAAAACAGTAAAATGCACTGTGAACAAATCATCTCTCAATTTAAAAAAAAAAGACAGAGGAAAATATCTTTCCAAGATCTGCTAAGCTAAACACAACCCATAAAAAATCTTCAACTATGGAATATGGTTTTACTAGAATCATAAAAGGTCAACTAGACAATGAAACACTTATTCAGCCTTGGATAGGACAGAGGCTAATAATATATTCTTCAGGAACCTCACTGCTTCAGATAGTTCTTTTTGTTAGTGCTGAAGATACCTGTCCTGCATGTCTTAATTTTCACCTCTTTGCAGCTGCACTGTATCTTAGGAGAAAATCTCAGTCAAACCTGTCTCCCACAGTTCCTTTTCTTGAACTGTTTTCATGTTTTATCGAATTCCAAATCCTCCCTGTGCCTCTGCTAAGGCTATTTTCTAAGCCCAAGAAGTGAGTAATGCAGTGTCTCTTCCACCTGTTTCTATCTGATATCCTCCATCCATTTGAATCACAGCATCTATCATTATAGCTGCTTCTGGCTCCACATACAGGAGGAAAACATTGTGACCTGGCAGGGGGAGCAAGACAGGGGATCTCAGATTCCTTGCTGAATTTACACCTCTGCTGTGTATCCAATCCCAGAACTACTATCACACAGTCAACACAATAGATTTCCCTCCAGTCCAGTTGTGTCCGTTCAACTCCCTCCTATTGTTTCCTATTAACATTTTTCCCATTTTGGTCAAGGTACAGTCAAAATTCTCCATTTGTCCATTTAGAAATGACAACCTAAAGCCAAGATGTTAAAGCAAAGAAAATATGAAAAAAATTATTTACCCTATATGTGGCCTTGGAAAGAAACTATTCAGTAACAATTATATGGACTTAGAATTTCCCCATGTCCCACTGTCAGTTATACCCAACTCATTTTTTAAATAAAATCATTAAGAATTTAATTTTAATTTTCTAAAGTTATAAAATAAAGAAGTACCTTTAAGTCTCTAAGCCATTTCAGTTCATTATACATAGTATGCATAGAACATTCTAGAAATGCTGAAACTTAGAGACCACTTGCTCAAGCTCATAAACAGTAAACACTGTCTTACCTTCCCAGAACACTTGCATTGATCCACTGAATTTATAAGTAATTTCACAGAGAAATTATTTGGGTACTTTAAGGTGTAGAAATTTATGTCTCATTCACATATATTTTGGAGGGTTCTATTCCATACAGAAGTCATTCCTGAATTCTTGACACTTAAAAAAGTACAGGGTTCACTTTTCTGAATCAGCACTCAAAAACCCAAATTGCCTTGAAAGTCAAAAGTATTAATATATATTTGAATTGAGATATTCTCAACAAAAATCTTTAACTTGGATCCAATTTCCTTCTTGGCCCCCCTTTTTTTGGAAAGTCAATAAAAACAAAGGTTTTAAAACTTTATTAGCATTAATATTATAATAGCTCACACTTAGAAGTACAGCTATTTAAATCCTCTGCTTTTGAGTGAGAAACCTTGGAATACTCCACTCAGTCCTAAAAATTGGATGTCTCAATCAAATCCCTCCCCTCAGAGCTCAAAGAACCTTGTGGAAGAGGAGGCAGAAACAGTGTAAGACCCAGAGGGGATGAAGGACACCAGGAGAACAAGGCTCTCTAAATCAAGTGAACAACGCCCATATGAACTCACAGAGACTGAAGTAGCAAGCATGGGGCCTACACTGGTCTGCACTTGTTAACGAACATATGTATTATGGCTTCTAATCTGATGTTTTATGGGGCTCTTGAGTGTGTGAATGAGTGGATCTGATTCTTGTGCCTTCTCTTGGGCTCTTTTCCTTCTGTTGGTTTGTCCTATCCAACTTCAATGTGATAGTTTTTGTTTTATTTTATTATTGTTTATTTTGTTATATTTTAAATAAATGAACGAATGAATGAATGGATACTTACTCACTAGGGTAAAGGTTAACAACTGAACTATCATATATACCAGGAAGAGGAAAAATCAGTATTTTTCAATAGAGTGGCATTGGATATGTCAACGACCCCAGGGCAGGCCTCCTGGGAGAGGGAAAATCAGTATTCTACAATAGAGTAACACTGGGTATATCCACCACTCCAGGGCAGGCCTCATGTTCAGGAATAGTTAACTAACATATAATGGATTCCACAGGTTTTGTGTGTGTGTGTGTGTGTGTGTGTGTGTGTGTGTGTGTGTGTGTGTGAAAGAGAGAGAGAGAGAGAGAGAGAGAGAGCTTTTATTTGGTTACAGTTTAGTGGGTAATTTTTTTTTCCTGTTTGGATGTTGTTCTAGTTTGTTTTCTTACTTTTGAGGGGTTCTATTGTTGTATTAGGTTTTTTTTTTTTGAGAAAGTACTTAAAGTTGAGCAAGAAGGGAGGGGAAGAGGATCTGGATGAACTTGAAGAAGGGGAGAAATATGATCAAAATATATTTAAAATTTTTTTAAATAATAAAAAATAAAATCCCTCTGCTAATCCAGTCAGGAACTTACAATGTATCTTTAATCCATAGACTCAGATTTTTACTGCTCAAAGATTTCTATCATGTCTTTACAATTTACTCTCTATTTATTTTTTTTCTTCCTCTGTAATTAAAATCAATTTTCTTATTGAATTTCCCACATCTTTCATCCAAATATCGTGATTAACCATGATTTTCAACTCTCTGTGTTTTACATTTTGAGTTAGGTTTTGGGTTATAATGTTTGAATCTCAATCATGACTTTTATGCCCTTTATTTTTAGCTATTAAATTAGCCTTTTTGTTGCCCTCACATTTTCTCAAATGTTCTATGCTCCTTTCTGTTCCAACTATCCCATGCCTCCTAGCAACTCTATGTACCTGGATGTGTCTGATGAATCTTTTTTCTGACTGAAGAATCTGTGAGGTGATTGTTTATACTGCAGTAACTTCACTTTGTGGGCTTCAGTTCTAGATTTTAGAAAACCACACTTTAAAGTAATTTCAGTTGAGTAGGTATAGGCTGATCAAGAAGACTCCCTGCAAAGCAATAGTATAGAAATAGTTAGGTAAGTAGAAACTAGACATACCTCCTGTCTTAGTTTGCTTTCTATTGCTGTGACAAAAATTCCAACCAAAAGCTACTTGGAGGAGGAAATGGTTTACTTGGTTTACACATTCAGGTCAGCCCACCACTGAGGGAAGTCAGGACAGGAATTCAAGACAGGAACGTGGAAGTAGGAACTGAAGCAGAAACTGTGGAGGAATGTTGCTTAGTGACTTTCTCCCCCATGGCTTGTTCAGTTTTCTTATACAACCCAGCACTACCTACCCAGGGGTGATACCACCCACAATGGGCTGGGAGGTCCCACACCCATCTTTAAAATCCTACAACACTTGCTTACAGGCAATCTAACAAAGACAATACCTCAGTTGAGAGCCCTTCCTCCCAGGTGACTCTAGCTTATGTCACGTTGACAAAAACTAACCACCACATCTCCCTCTCATTTTGACAATCAATGTTTTTTCCAGGAAAATCTGTACAGTATTCTCTTTGTCAGCCCAATGATCCAGGATGCTATTTTTCAAATATTCCTGCAGCCCATGAAGGAGAAAATTCTCTATCAGCTTGCTCCTGAAGAATGCAAGGCTTGATGTGCTCCCAACAATTGGAGGTCCTAACATATTTTTCCAAGGAGAAGTAAAGAGATTGGAATTGAGAACTATATATCCAAAGTATCTCTTTTCACTCGCAAAACTTTGTAATGAACAGATATTAAAGATTATTTTATTTTAAACCATAAATTGACTTTGAATTTTAAAACTCTGCCCAATTTTCCCTCCAAATTATACAACTGCTGCTGCTACCTGTGTCCGGGAATTCCTGTTGGATGCACAAGCCATTTCCACGAAGGAATTTAAGATGCAAACTCTCACTAGTTGGTAAAAACATCTGGTATCAGCTCCACTGCATGGAGAACTTATTTATTAGAAGCATTTTCACAAATTTATTGCCATGAAATCCTGCCAGAAAAAAAAAGATTATTGCCAGAAAGAAGATCCTGATTTTAAAAAGCTACAAGATTTGTTCCATTTTTAGTATTTATATAGCTTTCTCAGAAGACCAAACTGTCGGTGTTCAGATTAACACCAGCTCCCAGCCTTAATTTTGAAGAATTAATTTCTTTTGAATAATTAATTGGTCAGTTTCTATGAATAATAATAGTCTGATCAAAGTGCACATTATTATTTTATTTATTAGGCAAAATTACCATTTACCAGGCAAAAGCATTATCAAACATAAATATCTCAAGCCAAACTGACTTTCATTTCCTTCTGTTCTTTATTATATTGTACTTTAGTCAGCATTCATAAGTCAGGTTTCAGTACTAAAGGAACCCATGAAATAGCAATCAGTTCTACCACAAGGCTTAGTGAAATACATTCTTGTATATACTTATTCTCAGTTATATCAACCTAGATGTAAAATTGTCACAATAGTAATATACAGTTGTGTAGATGAATTTCTAAATGGTCTTATTAAATGAAAAACACAGAGCCAAATATAGGGGTTAAAGCCTTAGAAAGATCAGGGAAATACGGAAAGCCACCAGCCAACCTTACCTCATCAATTTTGCAACTTCCAAATGCAAGCTACTTCCTGTCTTACCCACACCTTTATTACCTTGCTGTTCTGCCCTCTCATTGGCTATCTTAGCCCAGCTACCTCACTTCATCTTCCTACACAGCTCTGTCACTTTCCGTCTTTCTGTACAGACCTCCAGGTCTCTATGGTTGGTACTGGAATTAAAGGCGTGTGTCACCACATTTGGCTCTATTCCCTATTATGGCCTTGAACACACAGAGACCCTGCCTGAAAAGTGATCGGGTTAAGGGCGTGTGCTGCCTGACTTCTTGTTTATTTAAAATGGCCGGCCTTTTCCCCTGATCTCCAGGCAAGCTTTATTGAAGCACAAATAAAATATCACCACACAGTTGTATATCTCTGGCCATGCTCCATCCCATATAATTCAGAGGAAATGGTAGTCTCTTCTGTTTCTTAAAACTAATTCTGTGTTCTCCTTTGTTCTATTTCCTTGTTTCTATTCTGATATCTCCTATCTCTAAAACTCTGTTACTACTTCCAGATGAAACAGGGCTGCTAATATCCCTGTCTTCAAATTATACCACTGCTGCTACCTGTGTTCAGGAATTCCTGTATGGATGCACAAGCCATTTCCATGAAGGAATTTAAGATGCAAACTCTCACTATTTGGTAAAAATATCTGGTATCAGCTCCACTGCATGGAGAACTTATGCCAAGTACCTAAGTACTGGACTAGGTTTAGCAGCGTGCATCATAAAGCCTGATTTTATGTAGTGCTGGGAATCAAATATTGGGTTTTGTGCATACTAATCAAGGGCTCCATTAACTGAGATTAATTATTAACAAACAAATTATTTTGAAAAATTCAATAAAAAACAACAAAGAAACAATGCAGTTTCCATTTACCCCTAACTTGATTACCACCAATGCTAATTTTTTACATGTTTACAATTGTAACAACAACTAAGAAACCCAAAGAGCTGGAGAGATGGCTCAAAGGTTAAAAGTGTATACTGCTCCTTTTTTGTTTTGTTTTGTTTTGTTTTTCGAGACAGGGTTTCTCTGTGTAGCTTTGTGCCTTTCCTGGAACTCACTCTGTAGACCAGGCTGGCCTCAAACTCACAAAGATCCGCCTGCCTCTGCCTCTCAAGTGCTGGGATTAAAGGCATGCACCACCACCATATACTGCTCTTGTAGAGTCCCTGTCATCCATGTCCAATGACTCCCAACAGCCTGTAACTCCAGCTCCAGGGGCATCTGATACCATTGGCCTCCGTGGGCACCTGCACTCACATGCACATACCCATGCACAGACATACACTATATATTTGTTTTTAAAACACCATATAAAAGATGACCAAATAAAAATGTTAAAACATTTTTGTGTACATCTTATTAAAACAGATTCACAGGTGGCAAAACACATGAAAGATGTCAATACCATAAATTATTAGACAAGAAAAAGGAGCAATGGAAATTTTTACCTATTAACTGATGAGAATGCAAAATGGCACAGCAGCTTTGAAAGAGCTTTCAGCAATTGGTATAAATTCAAACATTATTTTGCTGTATGAATGAGTAACCACATATCTTCTTATCTACTCAGATGAGGTGAAAGCTTATGTCCTCATATCAAAAAAAAAAAAGAAAAACTATACAAGAAAGTTCATAATAGGGTGAAACTAAACAGACAGTAAGACTATAAGTAGTTAATAGGTGCAGTAAAATAAACAGAACATGGAAAATTTTTGATAATGTAACTATTTTATGTGACAATGCCATGGTGGATAATTTACAGATTTATCAGATCCAATAGAGCTGTGTAATACATATAATTAATGTCAATGTAAGTTATAGACTTTCACTAATGATATATAAGTTACAATGAATGCTCTCATAATAATGGATGATATTAATAATAAAGATCATTATGCAAGGGCAGGGCATGAGAAGAGTAGGACTCTGAACTATCTGCTCAATTTTCCGTAAATCTAAATCATTGCATTATATTTTTTGAATATCTGTTTCAAAGGAGAGGTCAAAGCAAGGTGACATGTTCAGAGAAAATGGCATGAAAGAAGTCAGACTTTAGCAGTGTCTTGCAGGGCACATAAGATTTCCAGATTTGGAAAAGACAGAAGACATTTCACCTGGGATTGAGGAATGAAAAAGGCATAAAGGACTCAAGTTACAAAACCATAAACATAGACAAAATCGATGCAGATACAACAGACAGTTATTTAGTGGAAGGTAGGGGCCAAAGTGGGGCCAGAAGTTCTGAAGTATAGGTATGGAAGCAGATTTAATTCATGCTGAGTCTTCAGTATGTATTCATTCATTCGATTGTTCATTCATTGAATAAATATTTAGAAACCATTTACTATGTTCCAGACATTGGTGACAGAAGCAATAAATAAAAGATTTTTTTTTCTTTTTAAGTTTACATTCTAGTGAAAAAATGACTAACAACTTGCCTGGTATTTTTCAAGACACCAGAAAAAGTGTTATAGGTAGATAGAGTGATTGTGAAACTTAGAATGTAAGGCAGAAGAGATAAAAGATACCAGAATATGTAGAACATTGAGACTTGAATAAATAATGACTTTAGATTTTAGCAAAGAAATTTTACCAGGGGCTTATTGGCATGTTTTGAATGGCAGTGTGACAAATATGGCATGTAAGCAGGGGTATTGTTTTGTTTGGGGAATTGACAAAAAGAAGACAAGAGTGGTTACAGGAAACCAGGTGAAAGAATGGAAACTTGGATAATGTGCATTTGGTCAGAAGTAGATTCTGGACTCTGAAAGGATTTGGTATGGGATTACGTCTGAGAGAAATCTGTGTCAAAATCAGGACCAGAGAGGAAAGATACTTGGAAGAGAAGAATCATAATTAAGGCTAAACTGTCTTGCAAGGGGGAATTTCAAAATCAAGGTGTCAGAGTGAGACTGAGTGAGACTTCACGTCAAGAAGGAAAGACATCCCCCTCCCCCATGTAAGCTGTAGAGTAAAATTCCACCTCAGAAATTAAAAAAAAATAAAAGAGGAAAGACAAAGCCACAGCATACCGAAGTAGTGAGAAAAAACAACGAACACTTTTAGTCTACCTAGAGTACAAGGGCAAAGAAGACATTTCCCTGCCTAGAGAGTACTAACAAACAGTCCAGTGAAGAAAATAAATGTAAATAAATAATTCTAGTGTATCATACATGGCAGTAAAATATTAAGCATTCAGTGTCTGATGTATAGCCATTGCAAAAAAGAAACAGGAAGTATGTACACAAGTCTGTAAGAGCACACACACAAAATTCTTTCCAAGGTGTGTGAAGACAATGGCAAGAGTTTTCATGACCCTGGAAATGGTGGCACGTGGCTTTTTTCCCAGCACTGGGGTGGCAGGATCAAACAGATTACTGTGAATTCAAGGACAGCCAAGGCTAAATAGTGAGACCTTGTCTCAAAAGAAATGTATTTATTTATTTATTTATTTATTTATTTATTTATTTATTTATTTATTTATTTATTTATTTATTGGTTTTTTGAGACAAGGTTTCTCTGTGTAGCTTTGCACCTTTCCTGGAACTCACTTGGTAGTCCAGGCTGGCCTCGAACTCACAGAGATCCGCCTGGCTCTGCCTCCTGAGTGCTGGGATTAAAGGTGTGCGCTACCACCGCCCGGCTAAAAGAAATTTTTAAAATAAAATTTTAACACTAACAGTGGGAAACAGGTTTATAGTCTAGTAACATCTCTGTAAACGTAAAAGCTATACACAAATACTATCTATTTTGTGGCAGGCTTGGTGACACATGCCTCTTATCCCAGCACTCTAGAAGTGGAGAAAGAAGGATAGGGAATTTAAGAATAGTCCCTACTATGTACTGAGTTCTGGCCAGCCTGCCCTACAAGAGAATCTGTCCTTTAAAACACAATTTTAAATTATTAATGATATATCAGACATTACAATTGGTTTCTAGAGGAATGAGAGAGGTGAATGAGAAAGATGAATACAGATAACACACACAATAATATGAGTAAAGTAAGAACTAATGAGAGAATGCTGAGAATTGAATGAAAAGTTCACTCAAATATTTTCATTTGAAGTGAAATAACTAAACACTTGAACTCTACCTAGTAACTTTAAGAGGAAAAAAAGTATGTACAGTGACATGAAGTCATGAAACTATGTCACAGGACAGGGACATTTGTGACGTACTGACATGTATTAAAGCCCTGGGCAAACTGCGTATGTTACACTTGGAAGATATAATCTTTGCAATCAATATATCCCCTTTTACTATACTGGAGTTAAAACTAATGTTATGCTCCCATCTAACCTATGACGAGATTTGTTTTCAGCCCTCCTGGGTTCTTAATATATTGTGGATACTCCAAAGACCCTAGTTAAGTGGATCATTTTTGTATGCTGTAGCCTCAAGGAATGTGGCTCTTGATCCACTGCCTTAAAGCTGGAGTTCCAACAGCATTAACATTGTTCTGGCTGGGGCAGGCTGGGAACTGGAAGCCCAACATGCCTTTCATTCTAGTACTAATACATAGCCTGGGGCAATTCACCCTTTTTCCTCCAAGTGCACATTTACAAATAAGTCTTCCCTGTCACACTCCATCTTGCTTCTGTGGTCACCTCTCCCACACCACAGACAGGTTCATATCCAACTATAAAAAGGTACATCCACACATTATAAGACCATCATAGTTGTAATTCCACATTTACATTTTTTCTTGATGTGTGTGTATGCATTTGTGTGTATGAGTATGGGCACACACATATGCCACAGCACATGTGTGGAAGCCAGAGGAGAACCTCCAGTGCCAATCCTTGCCTTTTACCTAGTGATAGGGACTCTCTTTTTGTTGGTTGCAGCTGTTTAAGGCACCCTGATCTGTAAATTTCCTGAGACTCAATTCTGTGTGAGTGGTTACTTTGAATATATACAGACACTGCTAAACCCAGCTTTATAGGGATTCTAGGGCTTAAAAAATTCAGAATTTTGTGCTTGCATGGCAAACGCTTTAACCACTGGAGCCTTCTCTCCAGCCCCACATTTACAGTTGGGAAGTTAAATTTTATTCATCTAGTCCTGTAGATTCCAATTTCAATGACTTTTTTCTTTTTTGCCTCATTGTGACTCACTAGCACTTAAAACAGTACTTGGCACTTGTTAGGCATTAAATGAACTTCTCAGTTGGATGCAAGCCTTCTAGATTAAGGGAACATGGGTCAGGCTGGATACAAGTCCAGTACAGAGGCCAGAAGAAAAACAAGTTAGGCTTGGTTCTGGTAATAGAAGGCAAAGGAAGAGAGATGCATGGAAAGGGCACAAAAATGTAGGTTCCAGGATTGCTTTACCTTTGGTACAGAGCACACATAGAAGAGGTAGAAGCAAACCTTAAGGAAATTAGAAGTGTTTAACACATTCTCTCTTTTATTTCGAATACCAAGTAAAAGTGTGAAAGTCAAGTGTGTGGTCCAGCACTGAGAAAAAGATAACATTTCTTGAAGTCCTGACTACGACATTGTCCCTCAAAAAAATACGGGATGTACAATACTTCCTCAAATCGCTTGGTAGTATAGCGGTTTACTTTGCTTTCTGTTTGTACGGGTCCCAGAAGTCAGGGTCAATGTGGTTACCACTGGTCTAGATCAAAGATCAAAGTGTTCTGCAATGGAATTTATCGCTTTTCTTGAACGCCACTCCCGCTCCGACCTCCAGATCAATCCGGTCAAAGCTGTTGTGGAGAAAAGTCTACCCAAAGCCCCTCCAGCCCTCTCAGACCCCATTTTCTGCATGCCTGTTTCCACGTCCTCGCTTCATCCTCTACAGAAAACGTCTCTATTCCCAGCCAGCTGACCAAAGGCAGCGCGACCTATCACCACCCTCTGTGCTTTCCCGCCTTCCACCAAGCGCGCCATAAAATCTGCCCTGTTACCCTGGGCAGGTTCCCAGAAGGGCGCATGCGCGTTCTCGGCGTCCGGGAGGCAAGGGCGGAGCGGAGGGGGCCGAGCCCACTGTGGGGCGGGGCGTCGCGGGACACGTGACGTGGTTTGACTGTTTACACGAGGCGCCGGCAGAGCCCTCGGCCTCAGTCAGTCAGGCGCTAGGCAGCGTTTCGGTTTCACTTCCGGTGAGGGGCCGCGCCTGAGAGGGCGGGCTGTGAAGCCAACGGACGGCGAGCGCGGGCGGTGGCAGTGACGGCGGCGCCGCTGCCGGGGGGCGAGCGGTAACGCGGCGGCGGCGGCAGCGGCTGGGCCTCGAGCGCCTGCAGCCCACCTCTCGTAGGCGGGCTCCCGGCGCGAGGACCGAGAAGATGGAGGAGCTGGTGGTGGAAGTGCGGGGCTCCAATGGCGCTTTCTACAAGGTAATCGGCTACCGGACAGGCCTGGTCCTCGGCCTTCTTCCCTCCCTTGTGTCCCGTGCGGCGGCGGGCAGGCCCCGCGGGTGCGGCAGGCCCGGTGGGCGCGGCGGGCAGTGGGTTGTGAGGGAAGCGGCGGACTCGGGGCCTGTAGCTATCCTCCGCGCTCCGACTCCCGCCTCAGGCCCGGCGCCTGCTCAGCGGCACGCGAAGGAGCGCGGGGAGCTGAGGGCCATTCACCGACTGAACTCAGCGAATCAGGAATTCGAGGCCAGGGTATTCGGCCCTAGGACCGGTGCCGCGTGAGGTGGCAGTGGCTTATCCCTGCTTTCCCAAATAATCCTCTCTCAGTGGGTTCCGGGCCTGACACGCGGGAAGCGGTGAGGAGCCGGGCCGCCTTAGCCTGGCTGTCTCCTGCCTCGCCTGGGCGGCCGTTGGGAGTCTTGGGCTCCTGGGTTTTGGTCCACAATCCAGACTTTGGAGAGCTCCCCAGTTCTGAGCGAGGAAGAAGTAGTAGTCAGCCCGGAATCACAATGGCAACTGATTTTTAGTGGCCTCTCTTTGTGAATTTCGAAGGAGGTTTTTAGACTTAAAAGTTTCTGGAAGACCATGACAACCGAGAGAGCCATTAAAGATTCTGGCCAAAGGGAATATCCACAGCCTCCTAACCTCTTTCTAAGTGGGAGAAATTCAGGGATACCCATGTCTCTGCTTTAAAAATATTAACAAGTCTGCTCATTTAAAAATTTTCTCTGTGTTTAAGTTCTCAAGGACCAGAATATATGCGATAGAACTTAGGGATATTAACTGGGACTTATGATTGCTAGTGAATTTTACCATGACTGGAGTATTTGTTCTGTTCTCTGAAGTGCAGAAACGAGTATGTTCGCTTTGACTTTTGCGATGTTGTAGGGGACTATATAGTTGGGGTTTTAAATAGGCATTAATGGAATTACTGAGAGTTTTTATACCATTGAATATCAGATAACATCGTATGCTTTGGAAGGAACCTTAAAATATTTATATGTAGCTGTGGTGCGATTGTTGATACTGCATAAATGTAGATCTAGCAATATTGTAAATTTTCCTTTCTTGAGTGTTTATAACCTCTGTAAGGCCCTACCTCACTAGAATATTTTAGTAATGGAAGGAAGCATGGAAAATAGCTATTACCATTATCCAACAGTTTTAAGTTTATTGTGGAATAACTGACATTTCAAATGGGACATACTTGGCTAGACTCAGGAAAGTGACTTTAATAAGTTATGCTTTTATCAAGTTTATGGAGACATTAGAGGTAAATTTCATGAACGAGGTACACTTGTAAAATACTGATTTATAGCAAGAAAATACCCTTTTGTTGTAGTGTAGAAGGAGACATAAATAACACACACAGCATTTATGTAATTAATTTTACCAGGGCATTTATTTTCAATTTGCTATAATAAAAAATTGTTCCAGTTAGTTTTGGTTAGTTTGCATTAGATTTCTAGATTCTAGAGTGACGGTTTTAGTTGCTAGAGTTGGGGCACTGAGACACAGATGAGCAAGGGATAATAGTTAAGTAGTATTTTTGTTCATCTCTAATACCAGCTTAGAGTTGAGTCCACTGTTAGTGGCTTTTAATGAAGTTGGCTTGCCATCGAGGACAAGTAGCCCATCCTACTCTTGAAGGATTTATTGGCTCCAGTAATTTTGCTTACAAACTGACTGGAATATTTTTTTAAGTACTCTGTTTTTGCTATTAATCCCCTTATTTTTTTCTTGATTTTGTTTTTCAGCGACATCTTAATTTGAAGGTGAACAAAAAGGAATGGATTATGGATTATCCTTTTATTCTTTGAGGGGAAATATAATACTTTGAAAAAATATATGTTGATGAATTGCTATTGTGTTTAAACTTGTTTTTTAAAAAATCATTTCAACTGGTCTATATTAAGGGAAGAATATTGACTGTACTGAAATAGGTTTAAATTTTACATCACTTAGACTGTTGACTGTGACCAGAAAAAGTAAAGTGGGCATACTAAGTTGCTTTCTAGTGAAATAGATGACAAAGATGAGAAATAAAGCCCATTATAGAAAAATTGGGAACTTTGTTCATGAAATTGATAGAAATAAAATTTTAAAGCCAAACAAATCAAATTCAGTGTAATTGAATTCATTCTTTGGTTTGCTTACCAGAGCTACTGTATTTTGAAGGATAGTTGCACATACCCTGAGCCCATTAAGTTTGCAGAATAACTTTGTAGAACATATGCTGGGAATGATTTGATTCTTTGAAAGATCACTACAGCCAAGATCTGAAATTCACAAATCATACTTCTGACGTACTAAGGGCCAACCAGTTCAATGTTTTTCTTTTGGTGTTTAATTTTTTAAACTTTTAGATTTATTTGTGACTGTGTTTGGTTGGGTGGGTGCCTGTGTGTATCCCGTGTCACAGTTGCAGAGGTCAGAGGGAAACTTAGAGAGGTTGGTTGTCTCTCCACCATGTGGCTACTGGGGATAGAACTCAGGTCTGCAAGCATTTACCTGCTGAGCCATCTCAAGACCAGGCCCTTTTTTTGGTGTTTATTTTTTAAAGTTGAAAGTTAGATTTAGTAATCACCAGAGCCTCTACTTTAAGCTTTGGTATTTCTTTAACCTAGAAAAAGTTGGTGACATGTACCAGTTTTTGAGCCCTTCAGGCATGTTATTTAAAATATGAAGACACTTTGATTTGTATCTCATATGATCTTTACAAAGCATTGCTTAAACCAATAATGTTGCAATACATTGCAATATATCTTTATTCTAGGAGCACCTGCCCCTATGTAATTTTTTTGTGTATTACAGTTTTGGTGTGCTGAGAATGATAATGAATTAACTTCACTTTAGATGTAGAATAGGTGCCATTCAGATATGGAAGAACTCTATATACAAAGATTTCTAGGTTTAGTATTCTAGTCTGAAAATTAGTAAATCATGTGGGAGACATGATACAAATTTTTTTAAATAATTTATTTAACTTTGTTTTATGTGCATTGGTGTGAAGGTGTCAGATCCCCTGGATCTGGAGTTACAGACGTTTGTAGCTGCCATGTGGGTCCTGGGAATTGAACCCAGCTCCTCTACAAGAGCAGCCAGTCCTCTTAACTGCTGAGTCATCTCTCTAGCCCGATACAAAACTTTTTATTTCAAATTATAATGGCTAATATCTAATTCAATATTATGTGTAATTATGCAAATTCATAAATATATTGCTATATTATACTTAAGTATCTTAGTTTTAAGCTTGGCATCTGAGAAAAGACTCCCATTAACAGAGTATTGTTACCATAGGTAGTAGTTAATTAATATACAATGTACAGTACAGTCAAGATGTTTTTAATGCCAAGCATGGGGGCTCACACCTGTAATCCCAGCACCTAGGAGGCAGAGACTCAGGGATCTCTTAAGTTCCATGCCAGCCAGGGATACATAGTGAGAACCTATCTTTAAAAAAAAAGGTTTTCTTGAAGTCATTAGTGCCCAGCATGTCATTTTTAGATACATTGACTGGTAGCAATCAATGTTATATCACAAATGAAGTTTCACAAGCTTTAGAAATTTATAAGCCTGCATAAATGCAAATAAACTCACATTCATGGTTTGCTCTGAAAGCCAGCAAACTTTGAGTATGGATGTTAATTTGAATGTTGAAAAAAATGAATGATATAAATTACCACAGTTTATCCTCCCACATCTACATACCTTTTTAAGGTTTAGTGTCTTTGTGAAACCATCACCCCACCTTGGAAATATGCATTTTCCATTTCCATACTCACATATTCTGATAACCTCAACATTTTAATTACGTGCAAAATCTAACAGTGTAGTACTTGGGAGTTCAGATTCTGGCCCACTCTAGGAGATGATTGTGATCATGGTTATGGTAATAGTTACCAGGTGTGGAGTCCTAAGCACTGCTTTGCCTCCATTACTTAACTTTCTCCCACTGTTCTCATTTACATTAGGATGTAGATATATAGGGAGATGAGATAAATAATTACTAATGCTTGTCAGGGTGCTGAAAGTTTTGGATCTGGGATTTGAAATCAGACTTTTGACAATGAAATGATGAAATATAGCTTGAAGAAGTTAAATGTATTCTATTTCCTGGCCACTTTTCAATTTCATTATCTTTGCTCATAGTTGTTATTAGGACATTGCCTTAACATCTCATAACTACAATTGTTCTACAATGAATTTTAACTGTGGACACTAAGATGTCATAAATCTCCAGTTTATATATCAGTTTTCTTTTTTATTAACCCTTCTAGTTTGAGATATCATGAACTTTTTCCTATAAATTCTTATTAAGGAAAGATGAAGTTACAAGTCTTTGACCCTGCTGTGACATTTGTTTTTTTTTTTTTTCTTACTCAAGGAACTCACTAAACTTGAAAAGTATGTAACTTATATGAACAGCAAATAAACTTCAGGAAAACAAGTCAGTGGATACTGTTTTCTTTGTGCTTAGGTTGTCTTTGGTCAGAGTGAATCATATTTTCCTTAGAATTTGTGGAAGAACTGTTGTTAAGCTTTATTGTTCATTCCTTTACATTGCTAGTGCCTACATGTAAAGGGAGGGAATAAAAACTCAATGTATATATGAAGGCTTGAGTTTGAATCATATGTTTTATATGCCCCTGTACCATCTCTAGGAGGGATATTTTAAAATACTATTAAGCTTTCTCTGTGTTACACATTCTGTTATAGGTCTCTACTGATAATGTAACATTTAAGTGGTGGTTAGAGTACTACAGCTTGTAAAATGACCTCTTGTGACCAGTTCTTCCCTGTTTTTAAGATAGTTTGTTATCTTTTTAAGTTACTTTATTTTATATGTATGGGTGTTTTGGTAGGTGCTGGGAATTGAACCAGAATCCTCTGGAAGAGCAGCCAGTGCTCTTCATGGAGCCATTTTTCTAACCCCTAGTATGACTTCTTCACACATCTTAAAACCTAAGATGTATTGAAGGAGTCAGGGAGAATAAAAGTTTACCCAAATAGCACTGAACTTTCTGTCTTTTGTGCTTCAGTTTAATAAAGCAGTGTTTGAATTAGATAGTTCGGGCTATGATGACTTAAACTTTGTTTTTCCCCTGGTGAACAACCTTAGTGTGTTTGGTCACTGCTTTTTTTTTAATCACTTTTTTCTCCAAACCCTAAAGTCTTTTGTCATTTTTTTCTCTTCCCAGAGTCAAAGTAGCCATATAGTATTTAGTAACTTTGTGGAAATATCCCTTTCTTTTTCTATCTTATCTTTAAGCCTCTATTTGACCTTTATGACTTTAGTTTACTTTTTCCAAATAGCAGTCAGTGGATCCTATCATAATTATGAGTGGCTAAATCTCATCTCTCCTAAGGAAAACATTAGCACTATTAAGTGCCTGACATCCTGTGGAGAACATCAATCTTTAGTCATGCCCATAAGAGCTTCTGGTTTGATAGACCCATTAAAGCCTTTTTTTTTTTCCAAGTACAGGTGGAGAATTTAGCATTCTGAAGTACAAAGGCATTTATGTTTTTTATCTTTTATGAAAATTACATATGTGAATAATTTCATTACAACTTTAAGAGGCTACTCTGTGTCCTTACTTTAAAAATGAGGAATCTCAGATTCCCAGATCCTGCAGCCATTATATGATAGAGCCAACCAAGATTTTGAGCCTGTGTTTAATTCACAACAAAACTCAACCTCTTAAGTTCTCTGATCCCAGTAATAGCCCTAACTGTCAGATGCAGTGAAGCACTCTTTGGGCATTCATCCAATCTTCCCTTGAATATATCACAGAAATCTTATCAGCCTGCAGTTTTTACAAACACCAACTTAGCATGATAGCAAAGAATCATAGCAAAATGAAGTTATCCAAGTTGGTAGGTGAGTTGATAGCTCTCTAGAGGAACCTAGTAAATGAGTTGAGAGGCAGAGATAAAAAGCATCGTTTTAAGAAGTATAATGAAAACACATTATATGAAATATATGGAATATATGAAACCTGTGGAGGGAAGGTTTGATAAAAAGACTTTAAAACTGACAGGATGTATTGTCCTAAGTATGTGTGCAGGCCAGAGTTCACTGGTGAGATTCCTTTATCTACTTAGTAATGCAGCAACCAGAAGGTATTACATGCCTTCTATATTCAGTTAATATACAAACAGTGACTAAAAATGACTGATTTTGAAACAATCACGCCAATATCCATACATATATAAGCCTCATTAACTCAGAGGCAGTGGCCCTGTTGGGATATGATGATTACTCAAACTATTTCTGACACTTCATCTGGAATTACATTCAAGGACTGTGAAAACATTTCTTTTTTTTCCTTTTTTCCTTTCTCTCCTTTTAGTTATACCATTTACAGCTCTCCTTTGAGAGAATGCTTCATTTTTAGGAAATGGGCAAATGTACTGAATGCATATGATTAAACTGGATAATAACTTAGGCAAGTAAGGAGAAAAAAGAATACAGTCATATAGTCGTAAGACGAAGGCTGACTTTTAAAGAGTGCTTTTATGGTTGGTTTGAAAACTTTTAACACTTGTAAATGTATTAAATAAGTAGAATTTGCTACAATAGCCACTGAGCTATCCATAGCTCTTGAACACTCAAAATGTGGCAAGTGAATGGTTGACTCAATTTAATTGTAATCAGTTTTAATGTAAATAGCCACAGATTATTTCTGGTTGCCACATACAGCACAGTTTTAGGCAAAGACTTTGCTTTGCAAAGGGCAATTCTTCACCCAGCTGTACCAAAGTTCAGTTTGTTGTCTAAAGAGTTTAACATTTTCTGTATATAATGCCCTGTAAAGAACTAGTGTTGTTGTGCTGTTGCCAAGGTGTACAAACAAACATCATACAACTTTCAACAAGGATGAGGAAGCAATTACCTTTCCTTAGTAAACGAAAGATAATGGAAGTCTTGGTTTTAGTTTGGAATCTAATGATCTCCCCCAGAAATAATATTATTAACTTGGTATTAGCTATTATATGAGGACAAAGGACGCCTGGGCATGAAATGGGTATCCTTCCCCTTCTCCATAATTTTATTCTGTAGTATATAAAACCAAGAACCTGAGTGAACAATTTACACAACTTTTAATTCAAAATCAGACGCCTTTGTTGTTAAATAGGACAAACAATCTCTTAGCATACTAAAAGCATGCTTGCTTATGAAACAGGGTATATTCTAAAGTATGATGAGTAGTATTGAACTAGAGTTGTTAAAATGTTCTATAGAAATTTTAGTAATTTAAATAAATCTGGGAAATAAGCAAGATCAGATGGGTGGGAAGAAAATTTGGGTTCCTCATCAGTTAAACCTGTAACTATTTGGGTATATATGGTGATATTTTATTTGTGCTTTAATGAATAAAGCTTGCCTGGAGATCAGAGGAATAGGAACAGCCATTATAAGTAAACTAAGAAGTCAGGCAATGGTAGCACACACCTTTAATCCTATCACTTGGCAGGCAGGAATCTGTCTGGATCTTTGTGAGTTCAAGACCACACTGGAAACAGAGCCAGGTATGGTGGCACCATGCCTTAAATTCCATCACTATCAAGGCCAGCCTGGGCTACCAAGTGAGTTCCAGGAAAGGCGCAAAGCTACACAGAGAAACCCTGTCTCGAAAAACCAAAAAAAAAAAAAAAAAAAAAAAAATCCAACACTAGTTAACCATGGAGGTCTGGAGGTCTGTACAGACAGACAGGAAGTGACAGAGCTGGGCAGGAAGAAGAAGTGATGTAGCTGGACAGAGAAAACAAATCAGATGGTAGAACAGCAAGGCATATAGGCATGGGTAGACAGGAAGTAACTCGCATTTGGAAGCTGCCATGTTGGTGAGATAAGGTTAGCTGTGGCTTTCCCTATTTCCCTGATCTCTCTCTCAGGCTTTCACCCCTATATCTGGCTCCGTGTTTTTTATTTAATAAGACCATTTTAGAAATTCATCTACATATATAATATATCTATGTATGTAAGTACGTGTGTGTGTGTGTGTGTGTGTGTGTCCTTATATATTGTTGTGCTTGTTTCCTGCAGCTTTTGGACTCATTCCCTGTTCCTTTAATTTCCAACTGTCTGGGGTCTCCATTGTATCTTTGGCTTCATATTATTCAGGGGCTCCCCATAGGGATTTTATCCCTCATATACATATTGCTTGCTTGGCTTCTAATATTTCTTTTGCAGTTTGGGTTGAAATTTCCATAAAAGCAGGTGAATCACCAAGGTGTGCCGCCAAGGCCATATTGGTGAAATGAATCCTGGGGAATTAACTTTGTCTGTCACCCAATGTGAGCAGGGTTCCCTGGTGCTGCTGTCTTCTCAAATGAACATTTATTGCTTGCCTTGTAGATATCTATCCTACCCTCATACATATACGTCATGGGTTAAAAATCCTATTCATTGTCTCAGCTTTCTTATTGATAACTTATTTCCAGTCTCAAGCTGCTTTTCGTTATGTACAATTTCATTCTTGCTTCTCCATTCTCCACTGTCTTTGACTAATTCTTCCTTATACTTAAGGGTCAGTAGAAACCTCACCTTTGTAGTATAACTCCCTTATCAAAGTAACAGCACTGCCAACAAAGAGATCTTTTACCCAGACTTGGAGAGGAATATCTTAGGCACCAGTCCACTTAATAGATGTTCATTGAGCACATTCTAAGTATTTCCAAGATAATAGTCCATATACTAAATTTAACTTAGTTGTACTTTCAGTCTGATTTGAAACCTAAAAAGCAAATAGAAGATAGATAAGTGAAAAGGGGAAAATGACAATAGAGCACTTATGGAGAAGTTAAAGCTTATCTTTACTACTAGGCAAGTGATTCTAGAACAAGTTTCTTAATTTTTAAAAATATAGCCTTAAATGTACCTCTAACTTCATACTCAACACTGAGTTGTAATGGCCAGTGTAGCTATCTCTTTAAGATGCTAAACTCTAAGGCAGTTTTTCTTATTTAGTGTTGTAACTATCTATATTCCTAAAACCTAATATATAGTATCTGGCAAAATAGTTATGGTGAATAAGTGAATACCAGAAACTGATTTTTCAATCAAAGATCTATTTTATTCCAATTTTTTGTTTTGTTTTGTGTGGTTTTTTTGTTTGTTTTTGTTTTGTTTTTTTTGTTTTTTTTTTGCTTTTCAAGACAGAGTTTCTCTGTGTAGCTCTGGCTGTCCTGAAACTTGCTCTGTAGACCAGGCTGGCCTGGAACTCAGAAATCAGAGATCCGCCTGCCTCTGCTTCCTGAGTACTGGAATTAAAGACATGTGCCACCACCACCTGGGACTCATTTTATTCTTAAATATCTCTAAAATTTAACTTAAATGGTCTCCAAGCTTAAACTTTAGTTAATTTGTTGTATTTTTCTTCCAGGCATTTGTAAAAGATGTTCATGAAGATTCTATAACAGTTGCATTTGAAAACAAGTAAGTTTCTCACTATATAATCATAATGTTGAAGACTTTGAATATTTTATACCCATTCATTTTTTTTCTCATTTTCTTAAAAATGAAGTCTGATTTGAGTGTTTTTCCTATTACCAAACAAGTTTCTAAAGAACTCAGTATTAAATCAATGGAAGGCCCTCCAAATGACTTCAGAGCTCCTTAATGTATAATGTTTATTCTTCCTTATGTTCATTTGATTGTGAAAAAAAGGCACATTCTTCTCTACTATTAGCTGAGAATTTAAATAGCTGGAGTATTGGTAATTTTATTGAAAGTTGAAAATGTAGGAATTTGTGGATATTTACAACAAAAAATGGTTGAAGTTTTACAGTATTTTTTAATTATATAGTTTGTTTTGCCAGAAATTATGTTTCTACATTAGGTTATTTTTATTTTTCATAATAATGACAGGTAATCTTTATTGCTTTCTGTTTCTAGATCATAAAACAATACTAGAAGAGTATAGATGCTATCATTTTATTGGAAAAAAATCTATTCACTAAATTTGAGTGCTAATAAAGGTCTTTTTTTTAGTAGTAATCAGTTGAGACACTAAAGTAAATATATATTTGGTGCTGATGCTAGGATTTTGCTAACTAGAGAGTAACATTTAGCTCTTCCATACCATGATAATTAAGTACATCCAAAGCAGGCTGAAAATCTGTAGATAATAAAGTAGTATAGTGATTGCTTAGAACTTATTAGGAGGTGGGAGAGAGGCTGTAACTAAAGTAAAGACTTTCTATTGTGGTGATAAAAATGTTCTACAATTCACTAACAATAATTGTATTTATCTGAGAACATACTATAAACTGTTGAATTGTACATTTAAATTGGTGAATTATGTGGTTTATAAATTATATCTTAGGAAATCTCCCAAAATGCAGTCTGTGACACAGAGATACTGAGCAGTAAACACAAATGCCTTGCTTCTAAAGTATTAAGACCAGACCTGCAATTCACTGTCTAGAAAAATCTGAAATTAGACTGTAAGCACAGATACTTTTAACAAGGAATAGGACATGTTTAGAAGGACATAGATGAAAGGATTGAGTAATAAACCATGTTCCGTGCTCTAGACTAATAAAAATGCTAGTCTACAATACAAGTTTAAATAATAGAATACCTTTCTCAGAATGCCTAAAGACAAAACTTCCATAATTGCCTTTTTACTTTCTTAAGTATCCATCATTACACAATAGACAACTATAATATCATACCTCTACTGAAGGAATCATTGATAATTTGGGGAATAATCTTTTAGTAATTAAACTATTATTTTTATCTTTAATTTTGTGCATGTATGTATATCTATGTGTGAGTGTGTTCAGTATGAGTGCAGATGTTGATGGAGGCTAGAAGTATCATATCCCCTCTGGAACTGGAGTTAGAGATGGTTATAAGTTGCCCAACAAGGGTGCTGAGAATCAACTCAGGTCTTCAACAAGCACTCTTAACAGCTAAGTCATACTTCCAGCCTCATTGTGATTATACTTTTATCTGCTTATTTTCTTCACTAGTGAAACACTGTTTTCCAAAATGAGCATTTTGATTTACTACTCTTATTTTGTCCTGTGGACCATAAACTATTAAGCAGACTCCTTATTTTTCTTCATGTGTTTCTTTTTTTGGCTTTCCATCTAAAAAAGGGGGTGAAGGAAGAAAAAGATTCATCAAGAATATATGAAAGAAAACACATTCAGTATTTTATAGAGTAGGATCCTTTCATTGAGGAAGAGAGGAAGAATATCTTGTTTAGGTTGCTTAGTTTTTAACCTTCCATATTTAATGCCTTTGAACAGTAGATTTGAATCTCTGTGTATGTAAAGAATTAAAGTCATTATCACTTCTTTGGAACCAAGAAATTTGTATTTTGCATTCTATGCCTTGCAGGTGAAATTTACCAATCAATTTGTAACATGTTAAAAGTCACTAGTTATCAAGGTATAAAAAGGATGTTCTGTTTTAATTAAATTTTTTCTGATATATTCATAAGTCACAGAGAAGAGTAATTTCATCATTGTAGTTGTATGTTTTCTCGAGACCTGCCAGACTTCCATAGTCCCATGGCCCACTTATGAAATAATCACTCAGAAACTTAATATTAATTATAACTGCTTGGTCATTAGCTCAGGCTTACTACTGACTAGCTCTTACAATTAAATTAACCCATAATTCTTATCTATATTTAGCAACGTGGCTTGGTACCTTTTCTCAGTTCTGCCTTGACATCTTGCTTCCTCTGTGTCTGGCTGGTGACTCCTGACTCTGCCCTTCCTCTTCCCAGAATTCTTGTAGTCTGCTCACCCTGCCTATACTTCCTGCCTGGCTACTTGCCAGTCAGTGTTTTATTAAACCAGTATACAAGAGCTTTATCCCACAGCACATCATTTAACAGATTTCCACAAATTCTGACTTATTTGTCCTCTTATATAATAGTTCTTTTTTATAAACAGAAAGGAAAAAAAAAAGACAAATTAGTATTCCTCAATAGTGTTTTACTAAAATGTCTTGTATCAAAATATAGGCATTTAATGAGTCTGAAAGGTTACTCAGCAGTTAAGGATGTTCGCTGCTCTTACAGAGGACTGGAATTCAGTTCCTAGCACCTGAAACTCTAGTTCCGGGGGATCTGATACTCTCTTCTGGCCTTTGTGCATACATATGCACCGACATACAGGCATATAAATAAGCACAGACAGTTTTCAATTAATCTAAAAAAAAAATAGGTGTTTTACACAGAACAGATCTTGGTGTTTTCATATGAAAAAAAGTGACTGCTCTAGTGATTGAATTATCCAGTGTCTTTATAAAATTTGTTGCTTAGTATTTTCTGTCTTTGCAAGTAAAAGCAAAAAATGTATTGGTATCTTAAAACTATTCAGTATTATTTTAGATTAAGAAATGTAGACAATTTAATTGAACTCCTGTAGGCTGTCTCCATTGGGTTTCTGTGGTTTAGGAGACACCCCCCCCCCACCAAACCCGTCCATGTTTATACATCATACCGATCAGCATCCAGCTACCCATGGCAAGAATAGACCACCTCGTGGGATCTAAAATTTAAAGGGGGAAAAGTGAGTTGAGAATTGCTAATATGCTGACTGCCATTTTGCTTGGGAAGTAGAGGACAGCTTCTGTGGTTATGGAATGTGGTTGTAATTATTTTGCAAGTAGAACTGTGTTGATGATATTACTAACAATTACCAATACTAATTTAAGCATCAAAGGAATTCCTATTGTGGACTTAGATTTTAAAAGTCTTAGAGTTGAAATTATTAGATGAAAATCCTTTTGAATAATAGTTTTGATCTGCTGTTTAGAGAAATTCTGTATGGAAGCACAGGCTGCTATGCTGCATGTAGACTTTCTTAAAATGTCTGTACAATGCTATTATGCACCACTCAGCAAAAACTGGCCCTTTGAAGGCATTTGCTTCTTTAAAACAAGAAAGAGTCACATTTAACCAAAGTTGATTGCAGCATGGTCACTGTTTCCATTAAATACCAGAAGCATGTCAAATGCTGATACTTTTGTTTATTTGCAGCTGGCAGCCGGACAGACAGATTCCATTCCATGATGTGAGATTCCCACCACCTGTAGGTTATAATAAAGATATAAATGAAAGTGATGAAGTTGAGGTGAGTTCCCCCAGCCATGAAATAACTAAAGATTAAAGGCATATGTTTATTTAATTTGCTTGGGCTTTTAGAATACCTTGCTTTAAATTACCTTGAGTGTTAGAATTGAAATGGGCATATTCTTTTGAGTATCCCTTTTAATTAATAATTTGAAATGTTATATGGTGCTTATATTGGACTATTTCAGCAACAGTCTCAGAGATTATCTTGTCACTGTCCCAAATTCCTTTACTCATTAGTATACTCTTGCCTCCATCTCTAAATCTTTGTTTAGGTAATACTTGTTTCACTTGTTACTGTCCACTTTTTAAACAAAATAAATTTGTAATAATAGTTTTACAAAGGAAAGTAATAATTCTAACAAGGCATGATGGTGATTCATGCCTATAGTACTAGCACTTAGGAGGTAGAGGCTGGAGGATCAGGAGTTCATAGTTTGTTGTCAGATATATAGCAAGTTAGAGGCCATTTCTATGTACTTGTGATCCTTACCTCCAAAAACAAATTTAAGAAATAATTCTAGAGCCAGGTGTGGTGGCACATGCCTTTAATACCAGCACTCAGGAGACAGAGGCAGATGGACTCCTATGAGTTCGAGGCCCACCAGGTCTATATAGTGAGTGAGTTAGTGAGTGAGTTCTATGACAGCCAACTTACAGAAAGAGACCCTGTCTCAAAAAACAAATAAACAAAAGTCTATTTAATAGATTAGTAACCTAAAATTTATTTTGGTAGTGGTGAATCTTTCTGATATATACTTTTCAAACCTGTATCTTTTAGATCACATTTATAGCCCAAATGTCCTTTTATGGGGCATACTGTGAACTACCTGTTTATCTACCATTGAGCTCTTAGAATAAAAGGTGCTGTTGAGACTTGATCAAAATCATTGAATTTGTGATTCTCTACTCATTGAAAATTGGTTTTGTATTATACTTTGTACTTACACTCTTACAGTTTTTGTGGTCTCTTGCCTCCTGTTTCACAGGCCTCATTTTGAGCAGTTTTTTTTTTTCTTCTGCAGGACTTAGCATAATGACATTTTTTTTTTTTTTTGCAATTTCATTTGTATTTGTAGTATGAAGAAAGCAAATAAATAGGTACTTGTTAGAAATAATCAAAATGAAGTTAGGTCCTTAAATGCTACTTTTCTGCTCTGGATGTCAGAGGCACATCAAAACAGGGCAGTCTCCTGCCTTTTATAAGATTACATTCTAGCTGGAATAGCTAATGTCATAACAAGTAAAAAATCAAATGAAGGAAGAGAAAACGAAATGGAAGATAATGCAGGGGCAGCAGTATGATTTCAGAGTCTAGTTGGAGAAGGTCTCTGAATGTCCAAACTTATGTTCTCTCTACAATTTAAATGAGAAAATAGAATAACATTTATTTGCCTAAAAATGTACTTAGTGTCTCCTGGGCTTGGCTTTGCAAGAGATCTTAGTTATAAAGATGTTATCTAAACCTACAGGTCTTTAGGCTGCTGATATGGCTCAGCAGATAAGGGTACTTGCCACCAAGGCTGATGATCTGAGTTAGATCCCCAGAACTTACATGGTAGAAGAAAATAGGCACCTGAGGGTTGTCCTCTGACCTCCACATGTGCACCCATACACTTACATCACCAAGTAAATAAATGTATTTGTTCTTTTTCAAAAACCCTCTTCTGTCAGCGTCCCTGTGGGCTGCAGGCTGTGTAAAAGCAAGGGTCAGTTTGTTTATTTTTTTGTTTTTTATTTATTTATTTTGTATGTTTCTACGTAAAGGTTTTGGAGGAGTAAAGAAAACCATTTTGTTTTGTTTTGTTTTTACTTAGTTGCATGATGTGTAAGGTACAATGAGATGCCTCATAAAACTTATTTGAGGAGCTAGTGAGATGGCACAGCATGTCACGACACTTAAGTTCTATTAACACTTATATGCTAGTGTCTTCACAAAAGATTCCATGCTACACATTGCAACTGAACTTTGGAGTGGTTTCGCAAGAGATAATTATTATAATTGTGTGTGAGAGCCAGAAAAATGGTATTCAGAAGATTGCCAGCATAGATCTGTCCTTTTTATGGAGAAAAGGAGTTGGAAAAGCAGAGTATCCTTCAAGAAAGATAGAGGCCAGGACCCTAGTGGGCTGAGTGAAAAGTGAACTTAGTGAACAGGTAGTTGTATCTGTAACTTTGGATTAGTTCTACTCATTGAATAAAACAAAATGATGTTTAAATGATTTCAGATACAATTTTGTAGCTCATTAAGTACCTACAGAAAAAATCTGTATTATGGATGTCAGCTTTTCTCAAGTGTCCATATTGAAGTACTAAGTATTACTAACATAGAGCAAAGAGGTAAGCAAAGTGCTTTTAACAGTGAGTTCTCAGGTTGCTTCCAATTACATATCTTTGTCTAGGTTAGTATATAGGTACAGTTTGGTTGAAGACATGTGGTATATGATTTCAAGATAAGTGAGATTTCCTCAGTGTCTGATGTATGCTGGTTCTGAATTATGTTAATCATACATATTCTGTTTTGTAATTTTTGTGTAGGTTTATTCCAGAGCAAATGAAAAAGAGCCTTGCTGTTGGTGGTTAGCTAAAGTGAGGATGATAAAGGGTGAGGTAGGAAAATGCATATTTGTTCATACTATTTATGTTTTCTAAACCCAGGTACTACATTTTTATTTGGATATCTATTTTTATTTACTACCTGATTTTAAGTCATTTTATGAAAATGTCTTTATTATAGGTTTACTAGATACTATGTGTTTCCATTGACTAAAGTTCCCCCTCCTCTGAGAATTTCTATTTCAAAATGATAATAGGAGCTGGTCATGGTGATCCGTGCCCTTAATCCTAGCACTCAAGTAGCTAAGTCAGGAGGAACGGGGGTTCAAGGTCATCCTTGGCTGCATAGTAAGTACTAGGTTAGCCTGGGCTATTATGAGTACCTGTTTCAAAAAAATAAGAAAAGGTATTATATTTTTCTGTTCTTTTAAAAATATAGCTAAGAATGACTTTGTTTATTTCTCTCAGTTTTATGTGATAGAATATGCAGCATGTGATGCTACATATAATGAAATTGTCACAATTGAGCGTCTGCGATCTGTTAATCCCAACAAACCTGCTACAAAAGATACTTTCCATAAGATCAAACTGGAGGTGCCAGAAGATTTACGACAAATGTAAGTTGATATACAAAACATGCTATATGAAAAATGTTGGGAACATGCAAGAGTATATATTTTTAAAAATGTACATGTATACAAATGTGTACATGTGTATGCATTCAAGTTAGTAATTCGGAGTGTTAATTTTAAATTCAGTGAACTTCGTCAAAAGTAGTGTGGTTGCAGTACAAAAGGAAAAAAGTGTTTTTTCCTAGTTGTATAATCAAGCAAGTCTTGTATTTGTTTAAGCTTACCTTATATATGGCTAAAGTGTATAATATACATCAAGTTCTCTAAACCAACTTTTTCATAATCTTTTAAGATTTTGAAAATGACAAAATGATAATTCTATCAAAATTTAAGACTACAAAGTTTTCTCTTGATGTTTTCCCTATTAGATAAAATATTTTCAGAAAAATACATACTAAATTGAAGCCCAAGAGGCTTGGAAAAGTCCTGTCTATAATCTTTTATTTAGACTGATGTTAAACACTTCAGATAAGAGATTGATTTTTTTCTAAAGGTACAGTAAGTCTGATGTGGACTTTCACCATAGACAAATGTCATATTATTGTTCAGAATACATAGAAATCCTCTTTTTAATTCTAGAAATGATATATGCAAGTCATTGTTATATATTTCCTGCTCTCTTTCAACATACTTAGCTACTTTTCTTTAAAAGAAAAAAGAGCAAGAGACATTCAGATACCCTGTTGTAGTTGGTTGTTTTTTACTCCTTACTCTTTGGGGGACCCACCTCCCAGCTCTCAAGTAAATATACACGGAGACTTATTCTTTCTTATAATTGCCCAGCCTTAGCTTGGCTTGTTTCTAGCCAGCTTTTATTTATTTTTTTAAATGTTTTATTCATTTTATATAACAATCAAAGATCTCCCTCCTCCTGCCCCTCCAGCTTTCCCCCTCATCAACCCACCCGCACTCCCTCCTACAAGAAGGTAAGGCCTCCCATGGAGAGTCAGAAGAGCCAGGCACATTTAGTAGAGGCAGATCCAAGCCCCTCCCCCTGCCTCAAGGCTGTGCAAGGTGTCCCATTATAGTTATTGGGCTCCAAAAAGCCCACCCATGCACCAGGGATGGATCTTGATCCTACTCCCAAGGCGCCCCTTAAGCAGATCAAGCTACAAAACTGTCTCCCATATGCAGAGGGCCTAGTCCAGTCCCATGCAGGCTCCACAGCTGTTTGTCTAAAGTTCATGAGTTCCCACTAGTTTGATTTGGTTGTCTCTTGTAGGTTTCCCCATCATGATCTTGATGCCCTTACTCATAGAATCCCTCTTCTCTCTCTTCGACTGGACTCCTGGAGCTTGGCCTGGTGTTTTAGCCAGCTTTTCATAACTTAAATTATCCCATCTACCTTTTGCCTCTGGGCTTTACCTTTCTCTGTTTCTGTGTATCTTTTCTTTACTTCTTATTCCATGTTTGGCTGGGTGGCTGGCCCCCTGCATCCTCTTCTCCTTTTTCTCTGGTTCCCCTATCTTCTCCTCCCAGATTTCTTCTTCTATTTATTCTCTTTGCCTGCCAACCCTGCTTATCCTTTTTCCTGCCATGCTATTGGCTGTTCAGCTCTTTATTAAAACAATCAAGTGTTTTAGACAGGCAAAATAACACAGCTTCACGGAGTTAAACAAATGCAACATAAAAGAATGCAGCACATCCTAAAATAATATTCCACAACACCCTGTAGCTAATCTCCATAAGTTTCAGTTTGGCCCATGAAAAATACTGGCTTATTTGTAAACAAAATCAGGAATTATACAGAAGACAGTGATTTCCCTAAATGTGCCTTCTTCAGCAATCTAACCCTAACAGCTATTCCTTAAAAGCATAGCTGTTTCACCAGGTGTGGTGGTACATGCTTGTAATCTCAACACTTATGAGGTAAGGGCCAGCTTCAGTTACATAATTGAATTTAAGGCTAACCTAGGATAACTTGATAAGACCATATCTCAAAAGGGGTGAGGGGATGAAAATCTAGGGCTCATGAGATGACTCTGTAGGTATACTTGCTGCCACACCTGACAACCTGAGTTTGATCCCTGGGTTTCACATAGTGGAAGTAGAGAACCAACTAATAAGTTGTCACTTTACCTCCACATGCATGCCATGGACCACATGTGCTCAGACATATCATATATATGCTCACACACATCATGCATGTGCACATACAGAAACACATGAGTAAGTAAATGTTTTAAAATTAGCTAGGGAGACTCAGGAGATGGAGGTGATATAGATACAGTGCCATGTATAAAATTCTCAAAAAACATTTAAAAATTTTTTAATTAGCTGCTTTTTTACCTTTTATTTTATCAAGTGTTTGCTTTGACTATTTCAAAGATGTATATAAAAGAACGTAACTTGTAAATCAAGCATTTTATAATAAAAGAAATTTAGTATAAATCTTTGATTCTTAGTGTAATTCTATCTGTATATATTTGTGCTAGAGATTGGTGATTATTATGTTAATGATGAATATTTTTTTTTATTTCTAGGTGTGCCAAAGAATCAGCACATAAGGATTTTAAGAAGGCAGTTGGTGCCTTCTCTGTAACATATGATCCAGAAAATTATCAGCTGGTCATTTTGGTGAGTGTTTTTGAATGGTAGAGTTTGGTTTATTCCATTTGGGGCATTTGCTTTGGTAACAGTGTTGTTAACTTTAAATCACTCAGTCCATCAATGAAGTCACCTCAAAGCGAGCACACATGTTGATTGACATGCACTTTCGAAGTCTGCGCACTAAGCTGTCTCTCATACTGAGAAATGAAGAAGCCAGTAAGCAACTGGAGGTATGTTCATTTCCCTAGCACTGCTGGTAAAGCTGTCTAGAAATAACTACATGTTTCTCAAGTTCAAATATGGGCAGCTTGTTTATTTTCTATTTTCCTCTAGTTTAGAAAATTAAATTATACAAAGTATAATCATACTAAAGTTTTCATGCCTGTTGTTTTGAAATTACACAACAGCCATGTATTTTAAGGAAATTTTGGGACAATTCATTTTTACCAAAAGTTTGTCAAAGCTGCTATAGAGTGAGACAATACTTCTATATAACATGTTATCATTAAAGTACTAGAGAGTGTTTAAATATCTAATCTTATTCCTTTCATTATGTATGTTTATCTCTGTTTAAAAGGGTATAGAACTTCTTCATTCTAATTGGTTGTCACTCTTTAAAACTCCTGTCTTCAGATTCCTGCCAGAGGCTATTTCCCTAACTTACTATTTCGTCTGTTAAGGTGCATTTTATCTACTTTTATTAATCCTCCAATAATTGCCATCACCATACATTTATTTTCATTGATAACTATCTAGTACTTCCATCCATTACTATAGAAACTAAATGGATTTTATTTTAATGTGCCAACGCAAATAGATTGCTGTCAAATTGAAGACACCCTCATCATTATTCATTTCGTTAGGGGGAATCATCAGTTGATGTAGCAAAAGAAAGGGGAAGTTTCAAATTGCAGTTTAAGAGAAAAGGTAGTCAAGGATATGAAAATTGCCACTTTCCAATTTGATGTGTGATTGATGAACTCTTAACAGGAAAGGAAAAATTTACTTTTGTTTTCTAAATGACCACTGAGGTCTGATCGTTTTTGTTTTGTTTTGTTTTGTTTTGTTTTTTTGCTCATTCTTTCTTGATTTCCCCCATGTTCACAATTTTGTGGTTTGTTTAGTGATTTTCTCATAACTTTTAGGCCACAGCAGCCTTCTTAATTTAATTGTGAGTATTATGAAAATGTACTCATACACTTCTTCTTAAGCATCTAATTCTTCTTGAATGCTCTTTGCCATAACTTTGGTTTATGTGTATCCATAAATTATCAGTGGGAAGAATGAACCAGGCTAATGAATCAAGATCCAAAAACGTGACTTCTTGAAAAATCCTAGATTTTGTACATTTTACTAGTGTTATCTTTAAAAATAACTATTCTTCTTTTAAAATTGCTTACATTAGATATATTCATTCATTCAAATTATCAGGTGTGTTGAATAATTATAAACTAGTGTGCATGCCTATTTTATTCACTACTAATATTAAAGGGGTTCATATATCCTTATAAGAAGTACCCATTTTTCAACATGAGCCACTAATCTGTTCGGTTGTCATTAATGGCATGCTAGAACTAAACATTCAATTTTGATATGCTACTTAAAGATAGTGATTATCCACATGTGTGGGCTATCATTGGAACTTAGTTTTGTCATCACTGAATATTTTAAAGAGTTCATCAAGCTTGTGGATCCAGATCACTGTCTTACAGACTCTGAGCACATATATGAAACAAATTTGAGAATTCTGTATTCTGTAAGTGTTCACTTAACTGATAAACCAGAAAGTTTTAGAATTGCTTTCCTTGGGTGTGGGGAGTGTATTGTTTTAATGCCACATTTCAGCAAAATGTTTAGATCCCTCATATCTGGTGATGCATTATGAACATGACACCATTTCTAGAAAAAGTACTAATATATCCATAATAAAAGTGCAGTGAATAATTTTTTTCTTAAAGATGGTATTTTTAATTTTGTTACTTAAATTGCATTGAGTCTGTCAGACCAAGTGAGCTGTTTTTTAATTGGGATTATTTTGTCTGCTTCTTAATTATTACATTGTGGATATCATTGAATAACAAAGGCAGCCTTGCAAATAGGTTTTCAAAAGTAACCTTGAAAAACTGTCAACAAGTTCTTTCCTGTTAAGAAAAAAAAATATTTAAATGGCATAGACCTTCAGTAGCCTAAAAAGAACTTATGTGTGATTTTAGAATTAGTTTTAAAAATATCTTATGTGTGATTTTAAAATTAGTTTTCAAATAAAGCAATTTATAGGACCCTTATATATAGGGTCAAGATAATTTACATGGCTGACCTAAATGAAATTGTCTTCATAATTGATAAAGCATGTTCATCAGTTGTACATTTCTCTTCAGAGTTCAAGGCAGCTTGCCTCAAGATTTCATGAACAGTTTATCGTAAGAGAAGATCTGATGGGTCTAGCTATTGGTACTCATGGTGCTAATATTCAGCAAGCTAGAAAAGTACCTGGGGTCACTGCTATTGATTTAGATGAGGATACCTGCACATTTCATATTTATGGAGAGGTAAATATTTCACTATATAATCCAGTTGCCCCCCAAAAGCAAACAAACAGTATTTCAAATAGCAAATTTTTTTATCTTGATGTTACGCCCATTCACCCCTCTTTATTAGGATCAAGATGCAGTGAAAAAGGCTAGAAGCTTTCTGGAATTTGCTGAAGATGTCATACAAGTTCCACGTAACTTAGTAGGTAAGTCAAAAGTAACCATTGATATATACCACAAAAATAAAATTCTGTACACAACTTCTGTACCAGTTAAATCTCTTTCCATCACTGAAAAGTGTAATCTAATTGGAACAATCTTTGGAATGTAACCTGTTCCTATAGTGTATAGAAAATATATAAGATTCTATTTTCAGAAGATATACAAGAAATACTTTGCTAGTTCAGATCTATAAATGAAAAGATAAATTTTACCTAGCCTTCTCATAGCATATTTTTTATCATAGCATTAAATTTTTTTTTTCAGAATGAATGAGAATTGAGACCTTTATAGTTTGGTGGTATTTGATAAAATGATAGCATTCATGTCAGTTATCTCTGAATTCAATATCTGGATGTGGCTTACTTAGATCTATTAAGTTTGAAAGGTAAATTAACTCCAAATATCCTTGGGATTTTATGGAGTTAGTGGTGGTAACTCGTCCTTTTAAATTGGTTAATATAGTTTCTTCATCATCAGTGTGATGGATGTTAGCATAGGAACTCTTCACTGGCATTTCTAAATAATTTTGCTGTTTGGTAGAACATACATACCAAAACCAGGTATAGCTCTATATAAAAACAACAATAACAAAAAACCCAAAATGTGTTTTGAATTCATTGAATTTATAAATGAGATTGGGGCATGTCGCCTCAATCTCTTGTAGGAGTTTAAAATGAACAAACTTCCTATGTATTTTATGTACATAGTTTAAAAGATTCATAGGCTGCATTTTGTCAAAACAGAATCATAATAATTTTCCAGTGTTTCACACACGCACACACACACACACACACATGCACACGCATACACATATATATGTTTGTTTTTTTCAAGACAGGATTTCTCTGTGTAACACAGATCTAACTGTCCTAGAACTCGCTCTATAAACCAGGCTGGCCTGAAACTCACAGAAATTGCCTGCCTCTGCCTCCTGAGTGCTGGGATTAAAGGTGTGCACCACTACCACCATCACCATCACCACCACCACCACCACCACCACCACCACCACCACCACCACCACCACCACCACCACCACCGCGGCATTCCAGTGTCATTTTAAAAGTACTAGTAATAGCCCAGCATTCAGGAGACAGAAGGATCACAAATTCAAGGACAGCATGGGGGTACACATAGCAAGACCCTAACTCCAAAAAGTATCCAAGAGTCATGGTATTTTTTTCCCATTAAAAAAAACAGCTTTAAGGTAAAGTACAAATATTAGCAAAATTAGTAGCTCACAGATATACTAAAACAGAAGTATGTGAATGTAGTGTTACCATGGTAGCATATATACCAGTTGTATAGAAGTTACATGCATAGCACAGGATGAAGTGATTATGTTAGAATCATGGGTGTCCATTAAAGTTTATTTTGATGATGCTATGGTAGGTGAAATGCTTAGATGTATTTGGTAGCTATGTGACTTTGGATATCTGATTTAGCTCTTGAGAGTAGAGTCCTTTTTCTTCACTTATTACGTATATGAATGTGGTAATGGTCTAGCAGCTTAATTGACGTGTGGGTATGCATAGTACCCAGTACAGTTCTAGGCAAAGTAGGAAACTATGTTCTTTTTTTTTTTTTTAACTACTCCATTTCATTAAAACAGAATTGTAGTGAATTGTTCCTTTGGAATTTGGAAGTAACTGCAATATAGGATTAGACTGTTACCAAAAAGGAAAGAGAGATTATATCTGTAGTCTTGCATTGAATGAAGAGGATATTTGAAGTTATTTTCACCAGAAAGCCTGTTGCAGTGAATCAGTCTAATTGAGTTCTCTTGTTATACTTTTAGTAAATAAGAGAATTCTGTTTTGCAGAGGCATGCCGTAACACTGGGAATTCTGGACTTCTTCAGAAAGCATTTTCCCTAAGGTTTGCTAGGCAGGAGTTGAGGGAGGTGTTGTAATCAGTATTACATGAGTCTCGCCTTCTGATTTATTACTGTTTTTCACAAGCCCTCTTCAGTAGGTACACCAATTTATCTTCCTTAAAAATTTGCTTGTTCTTTATACACTTTTACAATGAGTTTGTTTAGTCATCAGTCCTTAGGGTAGTCAAGATATTTTCTTAATAGAAACATGCTAAAATCCCACTTTTCTTTATGCTAATTTACATTTTTATTAAAATCAACATTCATGAATATATAAGGATTATACAGGACAAACAAACTGGGAAGACTCGAGGTAGGTTTTCTATACATACATGGTATTCAATTGAACAAGAGTGAAGCAGAAGTAATAACAGATTTAAATTAGGAATCCTGATTTAGTAGCATGAATTCTGTTCTCTAACCACTGACCAGACAAAAGAGCTCATGGCGGAGGAATGAAGAAGCCACACAGCAAGAATGTCAAAACTGGGGCGGGAGGGGGGAGAACAAGGGAATCCGTGGCTGATATGTAAAATTAAATTAAATTATAAAATAAAAAAAAAAGAATCTCAAAACTGTGGCTCTGATTATAAGATCCGTGAACCCTTCTGCAAGAAGATCTTTTACTAGATTCTTATTTAGACTAGCTGAAAGCAACTTTTGACTTCACTTTTCACCAGTTTTCCCTCAGGTTAGGAGGTAGAACAAGCATATAGCAGCACTTCCGTCATGGTTTATATAAGTGCTTTAAGTTTCATGGCTGAACCCTTATAATCTGGTATACCTCATACACGGGTTTCTAGAATTACTAGTGCTTAATTTGTAAATTCTTACTTTACAGTGATGTATGATGGTGGCTATGAAAGTGATCATGTCCCAGTTTTGTATATAATTGAATTTTACAAAATGAGGTAAACAATCAAGTGCTATTTATTACTAGTACTTGATTCCACTTCTGAGTTTCAACAGATGTTTCTAAAGAGTACTTCTAAGCATTTTCATCGGAGTTTTGAGTTATCTGAAAGTATGCTTTACCTATGAATATGCTGCTCCGAATTGTGACTAATGCATAGAAATATATATTCTGTTAGTAACATTGACCTGAAGAATTTTTATTCCTTTTTGATACTTAGATAGCTTCCTAAGCTCCTTTGAAACTTAAGAATATCATTTGCAACTTAACATTGTTTGCAAATGTGCCATACACAATTCTAAAAAAAATAGTTAATGTGTATAAATGAGGAAATGTGAATCAGAGCTAGATAAGAATTGACATTGTCAAATGAGCAAATACATTTATTACCTTTCTTTTTCTTAATCCCTTTTGTAGAGCGTTACCTAATGGTAAATAGCACAGTACCAGCAAGTTTAAAGTATACACTCTTTTTTTGTTTTGTTTTGTTTTTTCGAGACAGGATTTCTCTATGTAGCTTTGTAGACCAGGCTGGCCTCGAACTCACAGAGATCCGACTGGCTCTGCCTCCCGAGTGCTGTATTAAAGGCATGTGCCACCACCGCCCGGCAAAAGTATACACTCTTATGTGAAATAAAAGGTTCTCTTTGAATTACCTTTAAAATTTCAAAATGATTCAATCAATTCACAAGTATTAATCAACTGTAGTACCTGACCAAAGGAGTTTAAATAATAACCTAATCAAAAGGACTAATTTATAATTAAACTATCATCTTAAAAAGCTTCTGTTTTGAATCTTATAATCCAATATGTATATATGAATGTATAAGAGTTTATAGTGGAGTGTGCTTGCAGGATTTGAGTGATGTCTTCTTTAAGCCAAACATGAATTATTTATTTCTTAGGCAAAGTAATAGGAAAAAATGGAAAACTGATTCAAGAGATTGTGGACAAGTCAGGAGTTGTGAGGGTGAGAATTGAGGCTGAAAATGAGAAAAATGTCCCACAAGAAGAGGTATGTAATAGTGCTTGTTTCTGCTTTGTCTAAAGAGAGTGAGTTTTCTGTTGTTTTATTTGACTTACTAATGTAGAAGCCCCTGTATTATACCCATATATTTTATTGTCCTTTTTGTCCTGTTTGGGCCTGCTGAGCATCAATAAAAATATTCTGATTATGACATGCTTGATACTATGGGCAGTAGACTTAATCTGTTTTGGTTTGGTTTTTTGGTTTTTCAAGACAGAGTTTCTCTGTGTAGCTCTGGCAATCGTGGGACTCACTCTGTAGGCAGGATGGCCTTGAAGTCACAGAGAACCACCTGCCTCCCCCTCACAAGTGCTGGGAATAAAGGCGTGTACCACTTCCACCCATGTTTTCTAATGCTAGACATTAGTCATTTTAACCTATATTTGTCTTATTTTGTAATCTTACAATGGGTGGTCATGAGTTTGCTATTATAAACATGTATCACTAGGTCAGCCATTAATGACAATTAAATAATATGTGTGGAAAACCTTTGTAAATGCTTTTGTTTGAGGGTTGTGTAGTAAGTGTGTTCATTCTGTGTGTGCTTTTTCTGCACATATGATCACTTTCCCCAGCATCCTTATATTTGACTTTTATAACCCTCATTCTTATCTACATGGATATATGCTTATTGGTAGTAACCTTTGAAGTATTTATAGAGTGTGGGAAGGGAGAACATGATGCAATTGTACTCTCAATATACTATCCACTTTACCTTTAAATTTTAAAAAAGTGCAGTTTATCATCTATCTAAAACTACTTTTACTTTCCTGCCAATTCACTGTCTGCTTTATCTGTGTTGCTTCAGCTAAACATCTTAAGTATATTTTACAAAAATGAAATGAATGTCTGTATCTCAAAGAAAAAGAAATAATAAAAATAATTGATGTAAAATGCACCCCTTCAGAGGGACTATTGGCAATTAGTGGTCATTTTTGAAAGTCTGTCCTTTCCTTCAGTGCTATAGCTACAGAAAAATTGTCCTTGCTCCATCGAATAACTTCCTTCCTGTGCTCAGGCAGGTAGCTCTTAACTAAACTCGGTGGACCAACATATAAAAAGAAGACAATGTCAGGAGGTGACTTCTTGAGAAAACAGTTTCTGTTGGTGCAAGAGTGGAATGCAAAATAGGAGAATGGGTAACAGTGACTTAAATGCATCATATCAATTCATGGAATAGTCAAACAATAAAAATTTAAAAGTCTTCAAAAAAAGACACAATCTACACACAGGGTCATAATTTTCACATTAAGTAGTTCTTTTGCAAAAGTTTATTTTAATTGAAGTTAAATCCATTTAGTGTTTTTTTAAGATTTATTTTTATCCATTAAAGAGTGTGTGTGTGTGTGTGTGTCAGAGAGGGAGAGAGAGAGAGAGCACAAGAGAGGATGAAGATAGAGCACAAGAAAGAATGAAGATAGAACATAAGAGAGAATGGGGTCCCCTCAGAGAGAAAGAGAAACCATAAGAGAATAGATCCCCTCAAGCTGGAGTTGTAGGCAGTTGTGAGCTGTCTGACATGGGTGCTGGAAACCAAAGTCCATGTTCTTCTAAGCCATCTCCTCTAGCCCCTGATTTGGTTTTTAATTGCATAATTTTCCCTCCTGTAATTTTATGTGTCAAAACACTTTATAGTATTTTGCATTCTTAAACATCATCCTTAACAGGAAAAGGTGAACTTTAAACATTTTGTTTGTTCCTAATATGTAGAATTATAAGATATCTTTATAAATAATTAAATGACTGTGCTTAACAAAAAGAAGTCATTGACAGAGTAATGAAACTAAATAATCTTAAAATTGGTACTTTTTTTATCTTTTGTGTTTTATGTTTTTATCAAGGAAATTATGCCACCAAATTCCCTACCTTCCAATAATTCAAGGGTTGGACCTAATTCCTCTGAAGAAAAGAAACATTTAGATACAAAGGAAAACAGCACCCATTTTTCTCAACCTAACAGTACAAAAGTCCAGAGGGTAAGAATTAATTTGTCACCTCTAACCACACTAAATATCTTTGGCTCAGATGCCACATTTGGTATTTGGGCTGTTTTCTCTGGTTAGATTTGTAGGCTACTCATATTTTATGTTTTCACATATGATTAATACCATATGAGATTACAAACCAAAGTAATGCATATTTTTTGATTTATTCACAGTGACAAACCTTAAGCTGTAAACCTAATGGGGTCACGTTTTTCTGTTGAGGGTGGACTTTTTTTCCATTCTATAATAGCTCCTTAAATTTTGCAGGTGTTGTAAGTCAAAGTGTACCTTCTATTAGATATGCTAGTTACTTCTTAAAGCCATATTTCAGAAACTAGTTTTCACTATTTGAACTAACCTAACTATTTAGAAATGCATTTAGAAGTCCTGCAGTGAAAGTCCTGCGTTCAGGCTTCTGTGTATCGTTCATTATAGTTAATCACATCACTTGCATTCCTTATACTGCTTTAGGTGTTAGTGGTTTCATCAGTTGTAGCAGGGGAACCCCAGAAACCTGAACCCAAGGCTTGGCAGGTAGGAAACTATTCCTTGAAAAATACATTTTAAGTTGATATTTTAATGTTTATTCCCCTTGTTAAGAAAGACTACAAATGAGCCTCATGGTTGGGGGCTGGTGGAGGAGTGTTTGTGGGTATTTGGATCCACGGCCCTGGTCTAAATCTCAAACAACTTCATTCCACTTAGAAGATCTTCCCTTAAATGTCCAATGTCGTTTCCCATCAGTCTTCCCCCTGTGTCTTTTAGGGAAGTTTGAGCTATACTGAAGGTCTTGGAATTCTCTGAAATTTATCATACTCTTTGCTGCTTCTAGATGTGTATACTAGAAATCTGATTGTGGGTTCATTCTACTAGGACTGTTCTTTCTTGACCCTATTGTGTGTGAAGCTTTCCTTGTCTACTTACCACATGTCTCCCACCTGCTCCATGCTCCTGTGTGCTCAGCCAGAGCATAATGTTATTAGATGTTTTCTTGTTGGTCTCCCCAACCACATTGTAAGCTCCTTGAGGTCAGGGTCCCTTACCTGCCCTTTGAGAATTGCTTATAATAAGGATGGTATGACTTAGAAGAGACTAAAAGCAAAAATGACATTTTATACAGAGAACTATAACTACAAGTGTATTGGATGGATATTTCTTTCTGCTGTGCATCCCACTTCTCATCTTAGAACAGTATTTATATTCTATTTTTTCAGTTTATTCAGATCTTCTCATGAGGCACTTTATTAGAGTAGTCCCTGTGTACTCCATCACTTTGTACCATGTTGTAAGAGAAAATAGTTTTAAGTGATGTTTTTCAAATTCAGCCTAATTAAATCTGCAACACAAAATTTAAAGCCTATTTTGGTGAATACTTGGGAAACATGTATGTAGTATTCCATCACTTGCTATTTGGCACTTGGAAATAATACAGTTAATGCCTTTGTGACTGTGCTAGTGAGAAAAAGAATAATATATTTTTGGGGGGTGGGGTATGATTTTCATATATCATAGTACAGAAGAGAAAATCCTTACATGTTTTCAACGGCACTTGATAGTTCACATAGTCATTGCTTCTAGGAGGCAGTGCCTTGCCTACTAGTTGATAATCAGCCTACAAGCAGTGTTTTCTGATGGTTCAGAATTGTTCTTCATCAACAGTATCATTCATATACAGGGATAAAGAAAATTCTGTTTCATTCCCTTCTTATCTTGAACCTACTGTATATTAATGTAAGCATCCCAACAATATCCAATGTACCAAGAAAATGTTCTTTAGAAAAGAGTGACACTTTGCTCAAGGGACAGCTTCTTGGCCTCCTATACCTTTTAGCTTTGCCAAACACTTATAACTGTAATACTTTTCATTAGTCATATGTGAATACCAATAACCATGTATATTTCTTCAGTAACAAAATAATTGAACTGTTCTCAACTTAGAATGTGTCTTAATTGTCCCCTCTTTGTACACCTGTAGCTAGGCTTCCCTACTGGTTGTGATATGGAATGGTTTGGGTTTTTTTTTCTTCTTTTATGCTAATGAGAAGTACAAATATTTAGATTGTACCTTTAAAATTATCCTCTATTAAAGTGATATACATAGAAGATCAGAGTTTTTCTCATGATTGAACTTTATAAGATTTTTTTCATAATATATTTTTGAAATTTATATGGATTTATTAAATATTATGCTTATGATTTTGGCTTGATTTCTGTTGTTCTTGTACAGGTTACTTGGTGTGTATTTTAATTTATTCTAATTTTTGTTCATGATTTGAATTCTATTGATTTGGTTAGCAAAATTGAGTTTATTTTTTACATTTGTATCCCTGGTATCTGATTTTAAACTGAATTTGATTTAGATATAACTTGTAGTAAGTGAATTAAAGCATAAATATTCATCTCATTTACAATACACATCTCCTAGTAAAGCTTATATAATTTTTAGTTATGTATTTGTTATTTTGCCAACATTAATGGTAGTCTTTTAAAACAATCTGGTATTTAAGGAAGCACTATATTGATCTGCTCTTCAGATGTGAAACTTGGTTTTACATATCGATTTCTATTTTAAACAGATATTTGTGTGCTTATTGCTTACCAGAGCCTATGCTAGGGATTTAGTCATTAGGGGTGTGTGTGTGTGTGCGGATGTATGTGTGTTTTGTTTTGTTTTGTTTAAGATTGACCATCACTAGTTCTCTAGGTTCACTATTACAATTTCTTTTTCAGGGTATGGTACCATTTGTTTTTGTGGGAACAAAAGACAGCATCGCTAATGCCACTGTTCTTTTGGATTATCACTTGAACTATTTAAAGGTGAGAACAGGATGACTTTTAACTTCTAATCTTCTTGTGCTAAATTATTAAAAGCTTTAGAGTAAATCCTTCCAAAACTATGATCTTTCTAAGCTATGCATAACAATGTATGACCTTGAAAAAAATAATAAATACATTGTTTTAGTTCATTTCTTGATTTTTTTTTTTGTAAATTTTTTCTTTGTAAATCTTAGGGCTAATATCCCAGTTCTTAATACATTCCTATATTTATGATTATTCTTCTGTTAAACCCTTAGACTATATCTATATCTATCTATCTATATGTAGATAGATATAGATATATACCTAAATTGTGTGTGTGAGTGTGTGTGTGTGTGTGTATGTGTGTATGTGTGTGTGTGTGTGTGTGTGTGTGTATCCTTTTAATATAGTTGAACCTTCTAGATTTTGTGGATGTTTTCCCATCTAAATTTTGTGTCTATAGCACTTGCCCTTGTCCTTATATCATATATTAAGGAAATCCTAGCATTTCATAAAGTCCTCTGTTTAAATGTTTACTCTTCATACTTTTCTCTATTATGTTAATCAAAGTATAAACTACTAATGTCTTGTATATGCTCATCTGATTATTGTTACTGTTATGCCTCCTTTAGCTTGCAAGCTGGGAAGTAGGAACCCGGAGGCTATTAATGGAAAGAGCACGGGATTGGCAATACAGCTGTGAACTAGCTATGTGACTTTAGGCAAGTCACTGGCCTACACTAAATGCTTTTTCAAATTCCCTTTGGCACAAATGTCATAAAATTTAATGAAATGAAATCTTAAGTGTTCTCATTTTTATAATATCATATTTCTGAAAAAAATACATAACCAGAATTATTATATAGGTCTTTTGAAAAAGTCTACAAAATAACCTAACTTCTATTTTATTTATGATACTATCTTAAGATGTGTTTGCTGACTTAAAGAATAAAATGTGAATGAGTCTGCTATTAAGTAAGAGTGAAAGGAAAAAAGGTGCAGTACCTGGTCATTTCGTTCATTCTTAGTGGTCAGTTAATAAGTAAAAGTGGGAAGGTTTCATCCAGCAAGGTTTGCATGGGTAGGATGCCACTTTGATTTGCTTACTTATTTTTTGTTGGACAGTGTGTTTTATGTGCAATCTGTTGTATGTGTTTTCCTTTATAATCTTAGCTAAAATATTTATTATGACCTAGGTAGAAAGGGCTGCATTGTATCATGTCCCTTGTTTTTTCAATTAATGCTCTTTCTTAGATATTTTGATTTATTTTTCTCTATTGAATATCTTGTCTGATTATTGGCAGCTGTCCTGTTGCCATTCTTTCTATCACCAAGTCATCTTTTGGTTGGGTCTGGCATCTCACCAAAACTGACTGCTTTGCCTAAGTAAATAACCCTGGAATCCATTCTGTTATGCAATATCTAGATAACACATTCCATGAGCTAGAAATATACTTTGAGAGGAAGCCACTCATTCAGCTATAGTCTTTCTTTTTTTCCTACCAAGTTTATTATAGATTCTGGTTTAGAGAACAAGTAAAATTCACTGTGGATTCTTTCTCAATCTGACCTTTTCTTTCCCAGATGTCAGAACCAAGATTTTGACAACTTAGTTTTTATGACCTCGTCTTGACTGATACATTGAATATTTGCTGTAGTTACAGATCTTATTCCTTGTAGCTAATAAGTGAGATGCTCATGGGTAAATTAGAAAGGCAAGGGTTAAAATGAAGTTTCATCTGGATTTGACAGAACCCAAGTTATTACACACCTGTGTATAAGGGTCTATCAGTGGATTTTGGAGTTGATTTATTTTGTTCAACTCAGTTTATATTGTTTGTTGTATTAGTTTAAGCAGAGTTTTAGTATTTTAAGAGACATGAGGTAAGATCTAGGTGTTTTGATGTGAGACCTAGGGTTTTCACCCTTCATATAAAGGAATATTAGCATTTTTAATTCACTCAAAATAAGTGGTCCTTAACTGAATAATTATATCCAAAAATAATACATGTTCTTTAAAAAATACCCCAAGCATAATACTTTGTAAATTAAAATATTAACTGAAAAAATAATTTCATTTAGCTTATTTATAATGTGATTTTAAAGGTTAGTTGATTAAACCTTAAATGTATGTCATTTATCTGTATTTTCATACTTTTTAGTATTGTTGTTAGTTAGTCAATCTTACATCAAAAAGTCCCCAAACTAACATATCTCTGCCTTATCCATAGACTAATTGAATAGTAGTGCCAAATCACTCAACCTGAAATTTATTCAGTATAACTTTAAAATGAGTGTTTTTGTTATATCTCTAAGTCTTGCCATCAGTAAGTGTATCAATAGTAATCTTTCTTTTTAAGACCATTCAATTTCCTGATAATTCTGTGTTAACAGTGTTTACTATAAATTTAGAACTGAAATTGAAATATTTCCAGTATACTTTTTTATCTGGTGAAAAGGAGAAAGGTATTACTAAGTAAAATGTCAAATTATCTTTACTGTTATCTTGTATATTTTAAATAGGAAGTAGACCAGTTGCGTTTGGAGAGATTACAAATTGATGAGCAGTTGCGACAAATTGGAGCTAGTTCTAGACCACCACCAAATCGTACAGATAAGGAAAAAGGCTATGTGACTGATGATGGTCAAGGAATGGGTCGAGGTAGTAGACCTTACAGAAATAGGGGGCACGGCAGACGCGGTCCTGGATATACTTCAGGTACAAACTAAGCATTTTCCTCAGTAACTTTATCTGTTCCTAGACTTAATAGCTGCTAATCTCTACTATTCATTAGAACTCCATTATAACAATTTCTCACTACATGGTTCCCAACTCACAGTGGGTCAAATTGTGTTTCAAGAGACACGTAGAATAAAAGCCTGCTAATGACACACGTAGTTCACAGGGCATTTGTGAATTCTGTCCATATTCTGATTGAGAATAAATCTGCTTAAGCCCTTGTATGTTGATGACCTAAGACCTCTCCTGATTTTATTATTGTACAGCCAAAACTTTTTTCATTTGTGTACTGTGGCTCATTTTTTGTCAGGCATGTGCTGGTCATACTTGCTGGATGGACTGTGTAAATCAGGGGTCTGCATCCTATGGCTCATAAGGTGATTTTGAGTGGCATGGCCAAAGTCAGCCCTAGGCACAGTCAAGAAGTAGGCGAAGTGTCTCTTTGCCTTCCCAGCTCTTCTATCCGTGCTTCTTTCTTTTTTCCCAGTAACTTTCAATGAACCCAGTGCCCACCTACGAGTTCCTACTGTCTTTCTTGCTTGACTGTGTATCTACTATATAACTTGCTAATGATGGTAAAGGTATAATCCATCTCACAAATATTTGCATTTCAAAAGGGAACTCTTTAAGATGGAAAAGCCTTCAAGATCCACAGGAGTGACGCTATAATGGTGAAGCTATAATTGGTCATTAGCTCCAACAGAGGAAGAGAGAGAGGTAGTAGAGTTGATATTCCAGAGTGGGGAAGAGACACCTACTCATAAGGCCAACCTTGAACCTAACCCTTGACCCTCCTCCCAACAGTTTGTTCTTTTGAACAATGAATTTTCCACCTCACTGTGGATCTCTTTTCCCCCACTCCCATCCTCTATGTCATTAACCCCTCAGACATAATGAATTGTTTTATAGTCATCCTTTGTTCAGTCAGTCCACTGGGAGTGGGAGGGAAGATTGTGGGCCATGCATCAGGAATGCATATCCCCTTTCATTGGGGATAATCCCACAAGAGACCCTTCTCTGAGGCATAAATACCATGGTGGCCTTTATTGGCCCCTTTTAGAGTTGGCCAAAATGACATCCTTTTGTCCCTGTGCCTAATATTAAAAGCTCTCATTATTGAAGTTTTGATTATCAAAGTGTTTCCGTTGTTTTAGACAATTTCCCCTCCATGATTGCAGCTATTTAAAGACATGGCACATTCAGGTCTGAACTTAGGTAGCTAACAAAACACCTTTTCTTTAAAAAAAAAAAAAAATTACACCCAAAATTACTTCGGATATAGCAAGCCCTTCATTTTGAATTTAAAATAACTTGTTTTTAAGTATAGAAGATGAGTATATTCTTTGGTAGGCTTCTAAATTGGGAAGAATATTGAATCACCCCTGAAACTTCATCTCTGGAAGCTTCTGTTAACCTTTTTTTAAAGTCAGACAATGGTATATAACTTTTAACTCTCGATAGGAACTAATTCTGAAGCATCAAATGCTTCTGAAACAGAATCTGACCACAGAGATGAACTCAGTGATTGGTCATTAGCTCCAACAGAGGAAGAGAGGGAGAGCTTTCTGCGCAGAGGAGACGGACGACGGCGTGGAGGAGGAGGAAGAGGACAAGGAGGAAGAGGAAGAGGAGGAGGCTTCAAAGGTATAGTGCTTTACATAACTGAGAAGTAAAGGTTAAGGGCCAGTGAGATGGCTCAGTAGATAAAGGTACTTGGCTGCCAAGCCTGAAACCCTAGTTCAGTCCGCAGGACCCACAAGGTGAAAGGAGTGAAACGACTCTTGCTATTTTATCCTCTGGCTTCTACATGTAAGCTGTGGTATATGTACCCCAACACATACACACCCAAAAATAAATTAATAACGATGTAATATTTTTTAAAGAGAAATAAAGATTAAAAGTAAACTGTTAACTGTTTGAAGCTAAGTAAAAGATCTTGGTGGTATAATTTGTCTTGTGCTTATCATATTAGCAAATAATTACTTTTTTGTTTGTATAGTAACAGAATAGATACCTTCTTGTGATTTATGGAAGCTATGAATAAATAATGATAACTAATTCATACTATTTGGGTTTCTAATCAGCATCTGATTGTTAATCCAGATTGACCTCGTGATTCATAAGATAATAACCTTCAGAATATTTTGTTTCTTGTTAGAATAGATTATTAATTGTTGTATACTTGGAATTGGTAGACTCTTCATTACATTTTAGCTTCTATGGTTGGTCTAAATGGGGAATCTGAAAATAGAGAATTTTGAGCAAATGTTTTAGAGTCACTAACTGTTGATATTCTAAAAATATTCATACAGGAAACGACGATCATTCCCGAACAGATAATCGTCCACGTAATCCAAGAGAGACGAAAGGAAGAACAGCTGATGGATCCCTGCAGGTAAAACTTAGGTGATTCTTTCCATCTAAGTAGTTTGAATGTGGACATTTGAGAGTTGAGAGGTTATTTTACTTTATTTTCAAACATGTCCAACAATGATAAATTTGTAGTATATTAGATATTTATTCTTCAACATTACAATTGTGAACAATCTTAGTTCTTTGTGACAAATATATAAATATGAAGATTTCTCCAGAGAACATGGAGAACATGTGGTCTTAAATATTTATGAACACTTTGGCAGCCACATTATAATTTTCAGACCATGTTGGTGGTTCTCCAACCCTCTCAAAAAAATATTCTGAGTGAAATGTTCTAAGTGACCCAAGTCAGGTCCCTTCTCCCTTTAACTGCAGGAATGGCATGTTGTCTTTATCTGTCTCATAGTCATGATAAGATAGGGCTAATGGTGTCTAGCTAGTTTCCCTGACCCATAGGTCAGCTATTTGTTTACATGCATAGTCTAGACTAATCTGAGGATTCCTTCTCAAGTAGCTTTGTCAATGCTTAACCAGTTGTTAAATAATTTCAAATTTACTTCCTGAACACATCCAGGCACCTTTACTAAGTGCTTCATGTGTATTTTATCTCACCTAATCTTACAGTAATCTACTGAGATAAGAAGTTTTGTCTAATTTATAGGTAAGTAAACAGAAGCAGCAGTTCAGTGACCACAGTCACTTAGCTAGTATATGGTGGAGTGATTGATATTCATTCAGACTTCGGTATCTGATTCTCAGAATTCATGTTCTCTTTCATTTTATCTGTAATTGTTAACTCTAAATTTTTAAACCAAGTAGTAAGAGTTCCTTTCTGACTAGAAACCAATACACATTATTAGCTAATTTTAACTAAAAATCTTTATAGTAGAATGTTCTTTAGAATTTATACCAAATCAAGGGAGTGTTAACTAAATGGTAGTTTCTGAAGGACCAGAATAGAAAAGGCTAGTAATATTCAGCATTAACACTTAAATTAGTTTATGCCCCTTAGAATGTTATTTTTAAATTACATTAATCTTTATACCTTCCTAGGATTCTAGTTCTACAAATCATTGTTTTCAGATTTCCTCTTATCATTCTATTCTTCAGCATTCAAGTTATAGGCCATTTGACTCTTCTTACTGAAGTACAAGTTCCTAGAAAGTAACATTACTATTTTTCTACAGTTGATATTAGACTGATAAAAAACTAGGACCAAAAATTTATGCTAGAACATTATTTAGAATTTTTAAATGTCTTTTTATTTATTAAATTATTTATTTTATGTGTATGAGTATATAGGTGCATCAGGCATTGGATCCCCTGGAACTGGAGTTACAGGTAGTTGTGAGCCACCATTGGGCACTGGGAACTGAACCCAGATCCTCTGCAATAACAACAGGGGCTCTTAACCTCTGAGCCATCTTCCCAGCCCCCATTATTTAGACTTTGAAGCAGCTACAAAGGAGGTTTCTAAAGAATCAGGTGGAGATTTTGGTATAGAAAAGCTTACTGATACTTATGATAGATGTAAGGGTGGGAACTAAATTTAGCTCACGAATGAGTTGGTTGAGTTCTCATTCTGATGAAGCTGCAATAAGACATTTTGTCTCTGTCTTGGTTTTCACAGTTGTTGAGAATAAACCATTCTTTTTGAAGTATGTTATTGTGAGTTGTGCTGTGTGTGTGTGTGTTCATGTGGTATGCTGTATACTCTGCATATACTGTATGTATCTTCTATTAGCCAATAATAGTGTTATAAATGGCCTCACTATTTTATTTTGCTTTAAAGACTATAAAATAGTGTAGGGACCAGCCAATCTATTGAACAGTACCTGAATAGGGGAGCAAGGATTAAGAAAGAAAGAGACAAGAGATAGAAGATAAAATTGGGAGATAGAATAGAATTCTCAGTGAATACTGTAGTAATCCCAAATTTATTTCTCGTAGCCTCTTTATACCCAAAACAAGGGAGGCAAAAGACATCCTTACCATGGTTCAAGGAACAAATAAGTGAAAACACTTCCTTAACTCTCAAAACATCTAGTAGCCGTGCCTTTGGCCAATCATCCTGTTATTCAGCCTTAAGGAGCAAAAACAAGCTTGAATTTTCTGACTTTTAAGTCAAGATGGAATTAAGCCACAAGCTGGAGTCACTGTGGGCTCCCACAAAATAGGAGAATACAAAGTTAGACTTTTTTTCTTAAATTTGACAGTGAGATGATCACTGCTTTCCAGCTAAAGAACAGTGTTTGAAAAACCTAAACCAATAAAGAGCTTACTGTGTTTTCATTTCTTACAGTTCTATTTTCATCTTCATACCCTCTTTTATTAAGATAGGGCCTCACTTATGTAGCTCTGGCTGGCCTAGAACTCAGAGATCCATCTGCCTGTATTTCCCCCTTTAACATGTGGAATTCACATTTCAGGCTTAATATTTCTTGTCAGGCCATTCACATAAGATCTGGTGTGTGTGTGTGTGTGTGTGTGTGTGTGTATGTATGTTTATATATATAAACTTGTTTTAGATTAGAATTGATTGCAATAATGAAAAGATTGTCCATACTAAACCATTACAGAATGCCTCCAGTGAAGGTAACCGGCTGCGCACGGGTAAAGATCGTAACCAGAAGAAAGAGAAGCCAGACAGCATGGATGGGCAGCAACCACTCATGAATGGAGTACCCTAAACTGCATAATTCCGAAGTTATATTTCCTCTACCATTTCCGTAATTCTTACCCCATTTTAGAAAACTTTGTTAGGCCAAAGACAAATAGTAGGCAAGATGGCACAGAGCATGAAAGGAACACAAATTCTGCAAAGAATTATTTTGATATTGGCCATAAAAAACAATCTTCCAGATTTGCACAAAAAGATCTTGAAATTTGAAGTATAACTTTTAAGTACACTTAACACTTCAGGGCAGGATTTTACTTTTATTTTTTAAAAATACTAAGCAGTGATCTTTATTAACTAGGACCATTCTCCTGCATTGGGCTATAACTCCACAGTACGTTTCAGTCTTTCTGAGTAAATCACATTTGTGGTAATCATACTAGATCTTTGTCTTCAGTCTCATATAAAGTCTCCATGAAATGCTGTGCCATTTCATGTCCTGTGTCAGTTTATGTTTTGGTCCACTTTTCCAGTATTTTAGTGGACCCTGAAATGTGTGTGATGTGACATATGTCATTTTCATTAGCAAAAAAAAAGTTGTATGATCTGTGCCTTTTTTATATCTTGGCAGGTAGGAATATTATATTTGGATGCAGAGTTCAGGGAAGATAAGTTGGAAACACTAAATGTTAAAGATGTAGCAAACTCTGTCAAACATTAGTACTTTATAGAAGAATGCATGCTTTCCATATTTTTTTCTTTACATAAACATCAGCTTAGGCAGTATAAAGAATAAGACTTGTTTTTTTGTTTTTGTTTTGTTGCACTGAAGTATGACAAATAGTGTTATTGGAAAGGATGTATAATTTTTCTGTATGGACAGGAGAAGAAATCACTATCTTTTCATTTGGGAGAGGCTAAAAATGTTTTCAGCTATTTGCAAATCTCTTGGTCGAAAGTTAGTAGGATATGCCTGCTCTTTGGCCTGATGACGAATTTCAACTAGAGACTTTTTCTTTTGTCCTCCCCAAATTTTGTTTTTCATTCATATTTTATGTTAAAGCTTATTTTGGGGAGATATGAAGGTCATTTTCATGAACACATAAAAACTCTCAGAAGTAGAGGTACTTTGTCTAAGAAACATTGAGAGCAGGTTAAATTTTTTGTAACTTTGAAAAGCAGACCTAGGATTGGTTAATACTTTTTTTTTTCTTTTTTGATGTGTTGAATCTTTAAGTTTTTTTCTCTTAATGAAATTTACTGAAGAAAAATATGTGAAGGACCTTCACTCTGAGATGTTATATTTTTCTTAAAAAATAACTCTGAGTAGGGGTACCACTGAATCTGTACAGAGCCGTACAAACCGAAGTTCTGCCTCTGATGTACTTTGTGAATTTCTTTGAATTTTCGTTTTTCATTTACTTTTCCTTGCATACAAATAAGCATATAAAATGGTAACAAACTGCACATGATTTCACAAATATTAAAAGATCTTTTACAAGGTATTGCCAAACATTAATGTTGATTTCTAGTTATTTATTCTGGAAATGTATAGTATTTGAAAACAGGAATTGGTACCTTGCACACACCATCTGTAAGCTGTTCAGTTTAAAATACTGTAGATAATTAACCAAGGTAGAATGACCTTGTAATGTAACTGCTCTTGGGCAATATTCTCTGTACATATTAGCGACAACAGATTGGATTTTATGTTGACATTTGTTTGGTTATAGTGCAATATATTTTGTATGCAAGCAGTTTCAATAAAGTTTGATCTTCCTCTGCTAAATTGATGTTGACGCAATCCTTACAATGATTGCTTTTAAATTTTAAGATAGGAAAGAAATCTATAGAAAGTGTTCTGTTACAAAATGTAACTTACAATTGGAAATTACATATGTCATAGGAGGTTAGCCGTTATTTACCAACTTTCAAGAACATAATCTTTAATAAGGTGAAAAACCAACAAATGGTACAGTCACAATGTACCGTTAAAATATGCACTAAGTCTCTTTTTTACAAAGGCTGAATTCAGCAAGGCGCTAACTTGCTTAAATGTGAATACTAACTTCTAAAACTGTAATTTGATTCACATGTTTTCAAATGGAGTTGGAGTTGATTCATATTACAATATTTGTGTGCAAAATGTGTATGTTTTTCAGTTTAAAGTCATGTTTTTAAAATCTTATTAAAGTTTCAAAAATCTGAAGATTGTTTATCTTATCTAGATGTAAATTTTTATTAAAAAGTTGCACTTATGAAAAAGCAAAATGTTAGTCTGACAGATGTTTGCTCCGTTTTTAAATTTTGACATAAATGGCAAAAATAATGTGTTGGGGCTGGAGGAGATATTTATCACTCAAAGCAAATGATCATTTTGTTTGTTTTAGGGTGTGTGTGTGTGTATGTGTACATATGTACATGCATGCACGTGTGCGCACATGTGTGCCTGCAGTGTAAATGTAGATATCTGAAGAGATCAGAAGAGGGAATCAAATTCCCTGAAACTGGAGTTACAGGTTGCTGTGAGCCACCTTATTGGTGCTGGGAACTAAACCCAGGTCTTATACACAGCAGTAAGTGCTCTTGACTGCCATCTCTACCCCTGTTTATCAGTGTGACAGGGTCTCACACTAACCTAAGCTGGCTTGGAATGGCTCACCTCAAACTCATGGCAGTCCTTTTGCCTTACCTCCTGAAAGTTGAGATTTAATATGGGTGTGATCCTGGCTTTTATGTTCTTAAAAAAACAAAAGTGAAAGTTTGTGTGCTTTCTAAAGAGAGAGAGAAAGGGTGCAAGTTGGGTGGATGGGCAAGAGGTGAGAATGGGGCAGGAAAACCATGATCAGAATATATTGTATGAAAAAACTTTTTAATAGAAATGTAAGACAAAAGATAATTAAATTCTATTCCATTATAAAATTCACTATGTTAAACATTGACTTATGTCCTTGAACGCATCAGCACACCCTGCCATTGAATGTGGAGGAGTAAGCAGGCCACAGGCCTTTGTAGTGTAAAAAAAGCTATTTATACATTTTTATTTCATTGTGTGTGTACATGTATACATGTGTGCCACAGTATGCATATAGAGGCCAAAGTACAACTTTTTGAAATTGATTCTTTTCCAAGGTGTGTCCCAGGGATCAAACTCAAGCCCCCAGGCTTAGTGGGAAGCACCTCACTCTCTGAACTCAAGAAAGCAAAACAGAATTAGTTTGAGATTTTTTTTTTGCATTAATTCCCTTCCCCCTACTCCCTCTATGCCTCACTATCACTTTTCCCTCCAAAGGTCGTGTATTTTTTTTTAAATCCACTGACTGATTCCATTTAATGTTACCAGTATGTTCATGGTTATAAGGCCAACTACTGGAGCATGGGTAGCCAGTCGGGGACTGAATTCTCGAAGAAAACTTATTATCAAATTGTACAGAATTTGGGTGATTTATGCTGAGTAGAAAAATTAGAACCCATTTGTTCAAGATCAAAGTTCTTTTGGTAAATTCTAAGGCATCCTTGTTAGATTACCCTAGAGGTCAGAACATGTAAGATACTGTGTAAAAGAATAGAGTGCTGAGAATCAGTCTTTCTCATTAGAATGTGCTGGTGTAGCAGATACCACACAAAGCAATTGAAGGGAAAGGCGGGCAGGAGGCAAACCAGGAACTGGATTCCACATTTGACTGGAGCTTAGAATAGCCATGTGATACTGGATACTTTCATCTCTTGGGCTGTCAATTCAGGGATTAAGGTTAAGGGGATGGGGGAGCGGGGTGAGCATTCTTACTCCACATTTATATTGTATTCATGTTTTATGTGGAGAAAGCTTCTTAAATATAATGGGAAAGTTAACATTGAATTAAAGGACAGTTCCCATCCATAGTGTATTGTCACTGCCAACATGCACAGAGTTAGGTGAAACCATACTTAATTAGGCATGGGATACAGGTTTGGCTATAGCATTAATCTACACATTGAAAACCCATTATTTTCAGGAAACTTCCAAGTTTGTTATAACTAGGGCACTTAGAATTTGGGAGTGAGAAGATACTGTTGAGGATATAAGAAAGCAAATTGAAGTTGAATGTGAGAAGAGCTTTGAAAAACTAAGTAATCAGATTTGCACTTAAGGGTAGGAATCCAAGTCTTGACTGCTGAAGGGGCTTTGTGCCCAAATCCTAGGCTGGCGACTTAAGTGTCCTGCAGTGCAAAACCCATGACACATAAGGTTACAACTGCTAGCAGCTGGTGTTCACAAAGAGCTGTCTGCTAAAAGCTATCATCTAGGCTCAGGCTGATTGACATCTAAGTCCTAATTTGACTGCCATAGTTCTTGCTCTGTGGGCAGATAGACTCACAGAGAAGCACTTTTGGAGTGCAAGTGTAGTCAGCTATGCCTTTATGTTGGCATGGGAGAATGGAACCCATGTGCTGCTTCCTGCTGACCCTTTGCTAATAACTTACCCCTCATGAAACCTTCATTTCTTGTATGGTTTGCTTTGACCCACTACTTCACAGATTATGCCTAACTTGAGACAAACTATGCCTTGCCTTTTGGAAACTACAAAGGGGATCAAACAGAGCCATGCCTTGCATAAATGAGTACCCCTCCTAGGACTGGTGGCAATAAATGAAAATGAGGTGGAGAGGTACTCCGTTGGAGTGCTTGCCTAGCTTTTCAGGGTGCCCTGAGTTCCCTCTCCAATACTACATGAACTGGGTATGGTACACAACTGTAATTCAGCCCTCAGGAAGTGAAGGCGGAAGGATCAGAAGTTTGAGATTGGGCTAAGGTACATAAACCCATCACAAATAAATGTGAATGAGATAAAATCTCTGATGAACATGTTTATGACCTATGACTATGTACAAAGACTTTGGAAAGCTTACCACCGTAAGCAGGTTGAAATAATTTAACCCTTGTAAATCTTAAGGGAAAATAATTTCAGGGGGGAAAGATTTCACTTTCACCCCCTACTGCCACTAAAACAGCTGATACAACCTAAACTTTGAACACTTGAGCAGTATGTACCACCCAGAGGTCTTTGTAGGAAAGTAAGTCTTGGCCTGTGGGGCTTCACTATACTTAACAGGGCGTTGGACTTTTAGCTGTGGACGATACAATATATTGAGGTTTGAATGGTTATGTGATGAAGAGGTTACACCCATGAAGTAAGTGAAACTGAAATGAAAACTTGTGGTTTTAATGCAGTGGTTCTTAACCTATGGGTCTGATGGCCTTAGGAACTAAGACACTGCTCAGTAGCAAAATTAGAGTTATGAAATAACAATGAAAATAATTTTGTGGTTAGGGGGTTACCAAAACATGAGGAACTGTATTAAAGGGTTACAGCATTAGGAAGGTTGAGAACCACTGCTTTAATACATGATTTACTTTTGCCTGACTGATTAGCTAGGCTGATGACCTGTAAGGAAGGAGCAAATATTATCGGGGACTGTGGGGGTCCAGCCCCTCAATAGTCCCCTCCCAGGGTCTGGGAAGAATCTACAACCAGCTGATAATTAATCTTTGAAGAAAAAAAATGAATCTATGTACACGAAATTCCTTAGTCCATACACTTTATTATTCTGTCAGTTCTCTCTCTACAAGCTTATACTCTGCTCTCATTTTTAGCTCCTTTCTTGCCCAATTTCTCTACATTTATCTGTTGTCCCCTCTAGGTTCTATCTTAATTTCTTCATCTTAGTTCTGCCCCTTCTAGGTTCTCATGCATCTAGTTCATATCATATCAGCTCCTCTCCCATCTCCTTTCTCTCTCATCTTGTTCTTCCCCATCTGGCTCTTCCTCATCTTCCATCTTGGTCCTCTAGTACTCTCTTCTAGCCCTTCAATCTAGTTCTTCACCATCTCAGTTTGTTCCTCTTAATTTCTTACCCATCTAGTTCTTCCATTCTCTTTTCTCTTCTCTGTCCCTGTGACCTGGAAGTCCTGGTATATATACACTTACAAGCAGTATCCCCTTGGCAGTGCAAAGCTAGGCTTCCAAGGTCAAACAGAAGGGTGATAAGAATCACATAGAGGGGGGCAGTAACCGTTAATTATCATTTGCAATCCCAAAGGGAAGTGACCAATAGGAAAATGAATTAACTAAAGGCTAAATTCGGGTAATATCTAAGAAGAGGGATCTTATGTCCTCTACTATAGTCTTAAATGTGATTGGTAGAAAATGTTAAGACTCTATAAGTTGCTAGGTCAATGAGAGAAAATAAAGCTGTCTCCTTTTTTCCTGTGACTCCTATCTGTCCAAGCTATCTGCCATTTTTTTGCAGGTGGGGGAAAGTGTGCTCGGTCGCTAGGCAACCTGTGTACAGTTAGATGCCTGTGGTAATAGAGGGAGATCTGGAGCTAGAGGTAAGATTTGGGAAAGGAGAAAGTTAAGCTTAATTGGCACATCCGCCAGGCCTTCTCAAATGGGTAGCCTGGATGCCTAAGTCTATTCTTAGAGAGTACAGAGGTATCTCTGATAAAGTACTTCCCTCCATCTGGGGATGGACCTGGACAGATGCTGCCAATAATGATAATTACAGGGAGGCTTGAACTGGGGTTTGGACTGAGCATAGCTGTTAGAGCAGAAGGTTATCTAAATATTCCCAGAAGTGGTTAGGTAAGGATTTAGAGGTCTATAAAGTTAGTAAGGCTGTAAGAAAGGAGGGTCTGAGCTAAATTGTGTAAAACTATTACTTAACATCCACCTGACATAGGCCATGTCTCCTTGTGGAATTTACCTTAAATCAGGAGACTTGCATGTGGACTGTTATTACTGTTAGTCCTTGAAAGTGGCTAAGGGAGATATCTGATTCCAGAGAAAGCTTTTCCTGAGGCTGTTCTCCAAATACCTTGAGTGTATGTCCAGAGAGTGATCAGTCCACACTATTAACCCTTCTTAGGGAAAAATCAATTGGGAAAACTATGAAGGCACGCATGATTTTCATAACATTATACAGCTGATATATAACAAGCCAAATAACACCAAAAGCTCCTTGGAATTTTGCTTCCTCTGGAGGAATTCCTTGATCCCTCCAGGTAGTGACTTTGCTATGGCTATGGTGATATTTTTATTTGTACTGAAATGTGAATTTATATGTATGTTAATAAATAAAGTTGCCTGGGGGTCAGAGCTAATAGCAAGCCATAGCAGAAGCTGGGCAGTGGTGGCGCATGCCTTTAATCTCAGCACTTGGGAGGCAGAGCTAGGTGGATCTCTGTGTGTTCAAGGATACAGCCAGCATGGAGACACACACCTTTAATCTCAATAACAACCATAGAAGACCTGGAGGTCTGTATAGACAGGCAGTGATGAGGAGGTCATGTGGTTGGGGTTACAACCAATGAGAAGGCAGAACAGAAAGTCAATAACAAGGACAGACACACAGGAAGTAGGTCTCTTTCTGAGGGGAAGGACGACAGTGACAGCTAAGGGTAAGAAAGGTGGTTTTAAGTCTCAGCTCTCAGCTATGGCTCTGACCTCTTGTGCCCCAGCCAGCAGGGTCTCAATGGGGGCGACCCACCTGTGGGAGAGAATGAAAGGGATGGGGAGACACAAAAGAAGACAGCAAGACAGTGTTCTGATCAAGCTGCAAATTTTATTCTCAGCAAGGCTTATATAGCATGGGAGGGGGAGGGGGCAGGAAGGAGGGAAGGAGTGCAGTTGAGGGGATACATGCAGGTGAAGGAGGATGTGCAGTTCATGAGGTTGCAGGATGTTGTGCTAGGTGATAAGGTCACTAGTCAGGGCCCATTGTTCTGTTGCTATGCTACCTGACCTACCTGACCTGTTCTTTATCTTTGGGGGCATCTGGTTTAGGGCAGGGGCTTGTTCTCTGGCCTAGCTAGTACTTTTCCATGGTCCATGTTTAGTTCCTGACATCTCCCCCTTCTATACATATAGCAAAACAAAGAAAGGAGGCCCAAATGTTTTTGCCATGATGAGGGAGGGGTGACAGAGGCTCTATCCCTGATAAGTTCCATTGTTGACTGTAGGTCCATGTAGGCGTTCCCACATGCCCCAAAGGAAGCTGGAATGATACAGTTTTTTACAGGGGGTGGGTGGGTTTGAATTTGGGAGGAAAGAGTATAGGGTCTGCATAACTGCCATGCAATAGAGCATGTCATCCAAGGCACCCAGGATGGTGGGGCACTTTAGTCTCCCTGCCTTCTGCAGTCCTGGCTGCACCCTCAATCCCCTATGCAGTGGGCTCCAGCTTCCAGGCACAGGTGCATCCTCCCCTGAGCAGAGGAGCCTGTGCTGATATGGAGTCTTTATCTGGTTCATCGAGACCATGATCATGGAAGATCGAGGCGATGGTAATGAACCTGAATTTGTTTTGCCTGAAGTTCGGCCAGCTGACCGTGCACAAATCGAGTTAGTCGAGACAAGGCCCAAGGGCCGAATGTCAAGACAAGAATGAGGCCAACCAAGGGTCCCAGAAGGGACGGCGGGAGGGTGGTTAGCCAGGGAGATGCAGAGAACTAATTTTGGAACCAGCCTAGCTCTTGATCTCTTTCTTTTTTGTGCTTCTCTAAGCCTTCGCGGACCTTGGCCATGCTATCCCTTGCTACTCCTGTGTGATCAGTATAAAAGCAGCACTCTTCCTTAAGAGCGGCTGTAAAAAGAGGAGGTCGAGCCTTTGGCAGTTTTGGAGGACCACCTCTGAAAGGGAGGTGAGGGAGGATTCAAGGGTGGAAATGCCTCGCTCACGCTGCGCTATATCCTCATCTATGGAAATTCTAAGCTCTGAATAATGTTGATTAAATAAAACCAGGGAAGCTATGCCTGTACTGGCCCCTGCAGCCCCGACCCCCAGGAAGACAGCCAGAGTGACCGCAGTCACGGGTTCCCTTTTCCAGCGATGGGGGGGGGGGGCGCGAGGGCAATCGTCTCTGCCAGAGTCTTCTCTTCCCATCTTGCCGAGAATTGATCTGGGGAATAATAGGTTAGCCTAGGGATAAGTTGAACCAATATACAGAATAAGGGGGCAAAGGAATTATTTAAATGAAGAGAAATACATGGTATTAGGCCATCAGTACAGGCCCACCAAGTATCATTGGCAGGGAGAAGATATCCAGACTTAAGGAAGATATTTAGGTTATCTGTGATATTACAAAGGGGTTGATAAACTGGGGGAATGGTAGCGCCTTGGGTGACAAGGCAGTAGCCTGAGCCCATAACTTGGGAGAGTGTAAGGCGAGATGTGGGTGGCTATTGCCAGCGACAGTTGTGTGGGTCAGTGGTTAGGGAGAAATCTAAATCAACAGCCAGTCCTTCATAAAATGGGGAGGCAGAATGATAGCAAAGCCATCAGGAGTCAACCAAATCAGGCTTGGAGGTATTAAGTACCTGGTAGTTTTTTTGTGATAAGGGTGGTAATTATATCTTTGGTAGTTGGTGGGGGATGTGGGAACGTGGGAGAAAAACCCATGGATGTCTGAGATATATTGATTGTATGTAAATCATTGTTGCCAAGAAGAGAGTTGGGACCAATGGCAACAGGTTAGGGGAATTAACAGGCTGCTTTAAAAGCTTGATGATAAAGGTGGCACCTGTATCTCTTCCCTCTTGAAATAGGCGAAGGCCCCAAGTGAGGCCTGCCTCCCAGGCCGAATGAGCCTTCCCAGCCTCGGTGAAGGTAACTTTTAGGGGCTGGCACCAGGAGGAACAATCAGGGGTGCCATGATAAGTATTAATATGCCCAATGGAATAATTACTGGTAACAGTAATAAAATCCCAAGAAGAAGAGGGGTGCCAATAGGCATTGCCAGTAGTTTTACCTCCGCAGGACTTGCAAAAAAGATCTCTGGCTCCCCTACATTTGTGGAGAAGATTGCGAGGCTGATGATGACCAGGGCAAACATAAAAACTGAGGGTGGCAAGTCTTTTTCTCTGGGCCTGATTTGCACACCCAGGGGTCGAGGCCTGGGGTCATGATAAGAATCAAAAAGCTTGGGAGCCCTTTCGGTAGGGGGTTGATCATCAACATGCCAATTGGGGGATGTTAAAGTGGCCATTTTACAAAGGTCAGGATAAAGGTCAGGCCACCAGGGGGCATGGGTGACTAGAGAAATTTGCCAGATAACATCTTGCCACCCTGTCAGCACCTGCCAGGTATGGTTTAAGGGCTGGTGGCGATTGGTGTTTTGGGGAAGGCTAGAGAGGCTGAGGCTCAGAAGGAGGAGTATGAGACCCCAGACAGCCAGCTGACTCACGCTGGGCATCTTTGTGGGTGGTCTCCATCTCTTTGGGGTCTCGGTCTTTGATGGTAGCTTTAGCATCTGGAAGAGAAGAAGGAGGGTCCTCAGGGGGGCTAGTCAACTCCCTGGGTATGTTAGGTAAATTTATAGATTGGAGCATGCACTCAGGGAGCCAGCGCGCGGCATCATGTGCCTGGTCAAAGATGCAAGCGGAGCCATGGCCCCAGATAAGTACAGGATCTGGACCATTCCAAACGCCTGTAAGGGTGTCTTGCCACATGGCCAAAGGGCAGCTGGCATCTGCTGAGGGGTGCCAATGGTGGTCAGCCGCTCATCGACCTTCACCATCCAGGGTGAGGAAGTTAAGAACAAAGAGGGTATGGCTCAGGCGGTCTCGGGGGGAGATGAAGGAAAGCTCCGACATCTTTAATCAAGAGAGCCATGTTTTTAAGGTCTGGTGGGCCCATTCTACAATGCCCTGACCTTGAGGGTTGTAAGGGATACCAGTAGTGTGAGAGATTTTAAATTGTTGGAAGAACCGTTTAAGTCCTCCACTGGTGTATGCTGGGCCATTGTCTGTTTTTATGTGTTTTGGGATACTCAAGGTAGAGAAGCAGACCAGGAGGTGAGCAATAACATCCTTGACAGCCTCACCAGAATGAGGGGAGGCAAAAATAAATCCGCTGAATGTGTCAACAGAAACATGAAGATATTTTTGTTTACCGAAATCAGGAACATGTGTGAAATTCATTTGCCAAATCATATTAGGCAGGAGTCCACGGGGGTTAACTCCAACATGGGGGACGGGATGGGAGACTATACAAGAAGGGCATTGTTTAACTATCTCTCTAGCTTGTTTTGTGATTTTGAACTTTAACTGAAGGGTTTTGGCATTAAAATGGTGGAGGCGGCGCAAGAAGCCGACAGGATGGGCTCTTGTAGGACTGGAAAAACCTGTCGAGTCACTGTATCAGCCAGGGCATTTCCCTCTGTGAGGGGGCCAGGAAGCTCCCCATGAGCACGAATGTGGCCAATGAAAACAGGATGGGGGCGTTCTCTAAGTTTTTGTTGAATTTGAGCAAAAAGGGGAGTGGCATTGGAGGTGGGCTGAATGAAGGGGGCTGTATCAAGAAGGGGAATTGAATAAGCGATGTACACACTATCAGTGTAAATGTTAAGGGGGGAATCATGGAAATCCTGCAAAACCTGCAGAACAGCAAAGAGTTCAACCAGCTGAGCTGAATGAAAGGGTGAAGGAAAAGGAAATGAGTGACCTTGAAAAGCATAAGCTGCAGTGCCATTGGCTGACCCATTGTTAAAGACGGTCGGGGCCTCAGTAAGGGGCTGGGGAAAATGATTTTTGGGAAGATAAAGGGATGAGTGCATGCAAAATGAAGGACTGGGTCATTGGGGAGGTGATTGTCAAGAAGGCCCAGGAACCCCAAGAAGGCAACACCCCAACAATCCAGTGTCTGGAACAAAAATTGAGTTTGTCCTCGGGTGTAGGGGGTTAGGATGGAATCGGGGTCCTTACCAAAGATCTGGTGCGAGGTCTGGCGACCGTGCATGATTAGGGAAGAAACAAGTTGGGGATAGGTGAGAATGACCTTAGTATGACTGGCAGGCATATGAATCCATAAGAGGGAATGACCCTTAAGTTTATCTTGGGCCCTTAATGTGGAAGGGGAACTCTGCCAAAGGACCCCAGTGGGTACATGGGAAGTAGATAAGACAACAAAAACCAGCAGGAGGGACTAATCAATCTGAAAAGAGGTTTGGGAGGAAATGGCCCTGGTGATTAGTGACAGGGCCTTATGGGCAGCCGCCAGGGTCAATTGAAGGGGGGAGGTGGGTTCATTGGGGCCCCAAAGAATGTCATAGAGGTGTAGAAGATCAGCGGTAGGGAGTTTTAAGTATGGTCAAAGCTATTGAATGTCCCCGAGAAATTTTTGAAAATCATTAAGGGTGGTAAGGTTATCTGTGCGCAGCTGGATGCGCAGGACTAAGACTCGATTGACATGCAATTCAAGGCCCAGATAACTAAAGGGCATGGAGCCCTGGATCTTATCAGGGGCAAGCTGTAAGCCAGCAGCACAGAGGGCCTGTGACAGATCTTGGAAGGTTGCTTCTAGGATGGAGGAGCTAGGGGCGGCCAAAAGAAGGTCATCCATGTAATGTAAGATATAAGTAGAGGGCCATTTTTGGCGTATGGGATCGACCACCTGGGACACGAACTTTTGGCAGAGAGTCGGGCTATTTGCCATTCCCTGGGGTAAGACGTGCCAATGAAAGCAGAGCATGGGGCTCTGAAAATTAACCCGAGGGAGGCTAAAGGCAAAGTAAGCTCGATCATTGGGGTGTAGGGGGATGGTAAAGAAGCAATGTTTTAAATCGATAACCATTTTGTGATAGGCCTCAGGGATGGTGATGGGTGAGGGCATACCTGGTTGGAGGGCGCCCATGGGTTGCATAACCTTATTAACGGCTCGCAGGTCTTGGAGAAGTCTCCATTTCCCAGATTTTTTCTTTATGACAAAGATGGGCATATTCCAGGGGGAATTAGATGGTTCAATATGACCGGTGGCGAGCTGTTCCTGTACCAATATCTCCGCTGCCTGTAGTTTCTCTTGTGGCAGAGGCCACTGGTCTACCCACACAGGTTTGTGGGTAAGCCAAGTGATTTTGTCTGCATGGTGTACAGGGGGAGCAGTGGCCTCAATTAAAAACCCTCAAAACCGCTGGGTGGTGGTGGCGCACGCCTTTAATCCCAGCACCAGGCGAATCTCTGTGAGTTCAAGGCCAGCCTGGTCTACAAAGCGAGTTCCAGGAAAGACGCAAAGCTACACAGAGAAACCCTGTCTCGAAAAACCAATAATAAAAAAAAAAAACCTCAAAACCAAGACCGAGCCTGTCTGTCTTATTAGTGGGAGTGACGGGCTGGGTTTGGCCCTGTTGAATTTTACCGAGACCCTTTCCTGGGATGAAGCCCATGCGTAACATTTGTTGGGTAACCACCTCATTTGGGCTACAGAGGATGACTTTCATTTGGGAGAGAATATCTCGGCCCCAAAGGTTGACAGGGAGCCCAGGGACCACAAAGAGGGTGACAGTACACTGGTTACCCTCCTCATCTGACCAGGTCAGAACTTTAGAGGATTGGAGGGCATTGTTGGATTGACCTATGTCCTTGAGGTCAATGAGGGAGGGGGTGAGGGGCCAGGAGATGGGCCAGTGGTCTTGGGAGATCACAGTGGCATCAGCAGCAGTATCCAGAATTCCCTGGAATATTTTGTCATCTAACTTAAGGGTAAGTGTGGGTCAAGAGTGGGAAATAGGCTGAATCCAATAAGCTTCTGATGAGCCAATCTGAGAAGCTCCTCGAGGCTGGGCGGACTGAATGGGGTTATCAGAGGAAAGTGCGGGGAGGGTAACTAGCTGGGCAAGACGAGTGCCGCAGGGGATGGCAACAAGACCCTGGAGTGCTGAGTCCAAAATCTGAATTTCTCCTGTATAGTCATTATCAATAATTCTGGGGTAGACCTGGACACCCCTTAAGGTGGATAAGGCATGGCCAAGGATAAGGGCATGGGTGTCTGGGGGTAGGGGGCCCCAAATCCCGGTAGGGATGACTTGGGGGCCCTGGGACAGGTCTAGTATTGTGTCGGTAGTGGCACAGAGGTCCAAGCCTGCGCTACCTGGGGTTGCCCATTGGAGAGAGCAGACAGTTGGGGAGCGGCCTGCGAGGCCCCATGGGGTGCTCCCCAGAGCAGAGGGGCCAGGGGCTGGCCCCGAAGAAAGTTTCCCGACAGGCGGGGAGGGAGCAGGGGAGGGAGCGGGCAACCATGAGCTTTGGTTTTAGATTTTCATTCCCTCGCCCAATGAAGGCCACGGCCACATCTAGGACATGGGGTGGTTGGTAGTGGCCGAGTGGTGACCCCAGGCTGGGTCATCACGGCTGTGCCCCCCCAGGGGGCAGGGATCCTCTTGGGGCATTCCCACACAAAATGTCCTAGTTGTTTATAGGAGAAGCAAAGGTGACTTTGTTGGGATCTCAAATCTTGGGCGCCCACCAACTTTAGGGCTGCACCGATAGCCAAACCTATGGCATGGGTGGAGCCAAATCCAGCACAAAGGCAGATGTACTCAGAAAGGGGGGCCCTATCTCTGTGGGGGCGTTGGACCTCCTGACAGGCTGGGTTTGCATTTTCAAAGGCGAGGTGTTTAACAAATGTGCTTTCGCTTTCCCCTGAGCCCAGAAGGTGCTCAGCAGCATCATTGAGATGGGATATAAAATTGCAATAGGGCTCGTCTGGTCCCTGACGCACCTTGGCCAATAAGGTGGTAGCAGCACCTTTTTGGGGAAGCCGTTTCCAGGCTTGAAGGCCGGAGACCTGAATCTGGGCCAATAAGCTGGGTGGAAAGGTGGCCTGGACATTGTTTTTGTCATAAGGAGTTTTTCCAAGTAGTTTATTAATGGTCCAATGTTTTGAGGAAGGGTCATCAGCATTGCTCTGGGCAGTCTCGCAGCAGTTTTTTGAAAAATCAGTTTTCCATAAGACAAAATCGCCCTCAGACAGGGCAGCATGGGTCAAAAAATACCAATCATTTGGCGTAAGCCAGGCCTTACTCTGGTTTTCAAGCAATGCAAGGGTAAAGGGAACGGTGGGGCCATACTGAGCACAGGCTGATTTAAGGCGCTCAACAAAGCGAAAGCTAAGTTTTTGGTAAGACTGACCGGGTGGGGGCCCTGATCGGCCCTGGAGCCTGTAACCAGGGGCTCCTCCTCGTGGGGGGTCTCTCCCTCCTCCTCTTCAAGGGGAGGCAATTCCTCCATCTCAGGAAGACTTGGCAGATCCGATCTACTCGCCTGGCTTCAGGTAACGGGAAAAGCCAAAACTGGCTGTGGCCGAGGTTTTTTGAGTGAGGGAAATGTGGGGGAAGGCCGAGGTTTTGCCCAGGTAGAGCTCAGAGAGCTCCTGATCAAGGGAGCGTAGTTCCTTTAGAAGGGCCAGGTGTTGTCTGCGGGCCTGAAGTGTGTCCTGTAGGTGCTGTAATTCTGTTACAAGATTAGGGGGGATTTCTGGATCATCAGGGGTCGGCATTGGGAGTGTGGTAGTGAACCTGCAGGGGCCTCAATGATTGGGGCACAAAAGGGGGCAATGGGAGGGGCATCATAAGGAGGGGGCTGAGTAAGATTGTATAGTGTCTTTGTTGGGAGTGGCTTTTGTGAGACGGGTGTTAAGGGGGCCAAGGATGCATGAGGTGGCCAATCAGAATTATATTTGGCGGCCTCTTTTTTTTTTGACCGACCTCATCACTAGGGTTAAGGGGGACAGGGTCAAGATCCTGGAGGGAGGGGTAGATTGTCTGAGGTGGGGGTGATTGGGCTCCTTCTTCCATATTTTTAATCTCCTGTATAGAGGGCTCTCTCGAAGGGGGTTGAGGGGAGTGGTGAGGATGTGAATCAGCACGAGAGGGGGGATGAGACTGTTCTTTCATGACTTTTCGTCCCTGAAAAATAACCGACTCGATGTCAGGGGAGGGGGAGGTCCTTTGGATCCTGAGGATATCGTTAACAAGGTTCCAATAGGAAAAGGCTACAACAGGGACTTTGTCTGGGCCAAAGACATGGTAGTAGTCAGTAAGGCAGTCGCCCACCCTTTTCCAGCATTTTTTATCAATTGTCCCTTCTTGGGGAAACCAGGGACAACAGTCCTCTAAGTGACTAAAGAATTTGTTCAGGTCTTTTTTTACGAACCCTTATTCCTCGTGTCTTGAAGGCCTCTTTAATGCCCTTAATGAAAAGATCATGTGAAGAATTTCCTTGTCCCATGGTTAAGTCTAAGTTTAGACTAACCTCATTCTTCTCGCTCTCCTCTGGATCGTCAAGAAAGGGCGTGGAGTTGGGCAGTCTCAACGGACGATCAGCAAAAATATCTCCACCAGACATCTGGACTTCCCTGGAGAAGGACGTTCAACTCCCGATGAGGCAAGGGTCAAGCCCCACGGGCACCAGTTGCCCTGGTCAGTGGGGTCTTAACAGGGGCGACCCACCTGCGGTTGAGAATGAAAGGGATGGGGAGACACGAAAGAAGACAGCAAGACAGTATTCTGATCAAGCTGCAAATTTTATTCTCCTCAGCAAGGCTTATATAGCATGGGAGGGGGAGGGGGCAGGAAGGAGGGAAGGAGTGCAGTTGAGGGGAGACATGCAGGTGAAGGAGGATGTGTAATTCATGAGGTTGCAGGAAGTTGCAGGATGTTGTGCTAGGTGATAAGGTCACTGGTCAGGGCCCATTGTTCTGTTGCTATGCTACTTGACCTACCTGACCTGTTCTTTATCTTTGGGGGCATCTGGTTTAGGGCAGGGGCTTGTTCTCTGGCCTAGCTAGTACTTTTCCATGGTCCATGTTTGGTCCCTGACACTCTTGGATTTTTAACTCTGCAATTGGCTCTGTGTTTCTTATTTAATAAGACTATTCATCTACATTTGGCACCCACATGGCAAGAATTCATTAAAAACTGCTTAGTTTGGCTTGACGGCAGGCCTGGCTTCCCACGTCAGCAGGCCCGGCTTCCTAGCTCAGGCCTAGCTTGGCCTAGGCCCAAGGCCCAACTGACTGTAGCTACAAGTGGTTACCCGCAGCTGGAGCTACTTGCTTAAAGCCAGTGCTACAAATAACTCAGGCCTGCCAGAGATACCACTAATTGCAGTAGCTACACGCAACTGCAGATAGGCTGCTTTTGGCTGAAACAACAACTCACGTGGTCAGAGCTTAAGGAAGCCAGAGCCCAGGCTTGACTCGTCTCAAGCGGGAACACATGGCTGGATTTAAGCTTTTAGCCAGAACTCATGGCTACGCTTTCTTGCTTTCTCTCTCTCTCTCTCTCTCTCTCTCTCTCTCTCTCTCTCTCTCTCTCTCTCTCTCTCTCTCGTTCTCGCTCTTCCTGGATTCACACCTCAGACACTAGGTAGCTGTTTTGAAATTCCGTCGGATTTCTACTGATCTATGCAGACTTGGTAAGTCAATTAAGATATCGGATATTTTAAAGGAAAAACACTATTTAAAAGATAAATTTTTTCCACGTTTAAAAAAAATGGGTTTTATTTGTACATTGGAAGAAAATTGGTCTTTGATAACACTTTAGGCAGTCTGAAAATGGAACAACTATATAAGATTAATGTTGATGGGATTATGCACATTATTACTTTTCTTATCTTTATTTTACTATTTAAAAAGATAGTCAATTTAAGTGCCAGGATAAAAGCTGTAGAAAAACCTGTTAAACCTGTTAAAATGAATTATAGAGAAATTCAGATTCAGACAGAAGAAATTAACATTGAAATTGTTTCAGGATTGGATTATAAGGTTACAGAAAGAAAGCCTGTTTTCACACAATCACCCTTAATTTATCTGGTAACCGTACAGCAGCTACCTGGTCAAGTGAATGCACAAAATATTTGGACTCCAGTTGAAATGTTAGATTTACAAAGGTTTAAGGAGGCAATAGTATCTTATGGCATGCATTCCCCATATGAAAGCAAATGTTAAACTAATGGTCAACTTATAATAGGATTATATCATAGGACTGGTGGGAGCTGGCACATTCTGTTCTGGAACCCGGAGCACAGCTACAGTGGCAAATATGGTTCAAAGAGGAAGCTAAAAACATAGAAAAACAATGGAGGGATAAAAGTACACAAATCTTCCAGGATCAGTTTGTTGGAGAAGGCCGATATGCTGCAATACAAACACAATGTTTATATGATATCCAAACCCTAGTTCTATGTCAAATGGCAGCCTTGAATGCATGGGAAAGAGTTGAGGAACCAGGAAAGAAAACTGAGTCATATACAAAGGTTATACAAGGCCCAAAGGAATCTTTCACAGATTTCTTACGAAGACTGACTTCAGCAGTAAAGAGAATGGTCCTGAATTCAGAAGACAGCCAGATAATAATCGAATCTTTGGCTTTTGAGAATGTGAATACAGCATGCAAGAGAATAATCAGGCTGTTAAAGGCAAGATCTGCACCCTTGAAAGATTGAAAAATTTGAAAGACGTTATAAGATAGTTCTGTTAGTAATATAAGTTAGGATAGAAAGTGAATCAGGTACATTTTGGACTTACCAAAATAGGATAGATAATGGAATTATTTTCTCTGAATTTGTCAAATGCAAATGAACTAGCTATTGTTTAGGTATTTATTGCTTGTATATATGGTATATAGTTATTATACTTTTTTTTTTTTTAGTTATTATACTTTTGTATATAGTTTTTCTCATGTTAGTTATAACTTTTCTCCTTTTTTCTTTTTATTAAAATAGAAAAGGGGAAATATGGTGATTTTTTTTGTACTGAAATGTGATTTTATTTGTATGTTAATCAATAAAGTTGCCTGGGGTCAGAGCTAATAGCAAGCCATAGCAGAAGCTGGGCAGTGGTGGCGCATGCCTTTAATCTCAGCACTTCGTAGGCAGAGCTAGGTGGATCTCTGTGTGTTCAAGGATACAGCCAGCATGGAGACATATGCCTTTAATCTCAATACCAACCATAGAAGACCTGGAGGTCTGTATAGACAGGCAGTGATGAGGAGGTCATGTGGTTGGGGTTACAACCAATGAGAAAGCAGAACAGAAAGTCAATAACAAGGACAGACACACAGGAAGTAGGTCTCTTTCTGAGGGGAAGGATGACAGTGACAGCTAAGGGTAAGAAAGGCGGTTTTAAGTCTCAGCTCTCAGCTTCGGCTCTGACCTCTTGGGCTTTTAACTCTGCAATTGGCTCTGTGTTTCTTATTTAATAAGACTGTTCATCTACATTTTGCCATTACCAGCTGAGTTCTTATGATATATTCCTGAGGCCTGCAGCAAAATATGAGTGCAGCTGTTTCTGAATTGGATGCTTCAGGCATTCAGGAGCACAACCCCTGGTTGAGTTGGTTACCAGTTCCACTAGACTGTTCTTGATTCCTGACAAGATATGAGTGCCACTATTGCACCTTTAAGAATATACCACCTTGCAGGACATTGTGGTTCATAGGCATCACAGCTGGGTGGGACTATTGGTTGTTCCCCTCCCTTGGCAGCTTGTATAGTACCTTCTTGGTACTATGACAGCTAGTCTCCAGGGAGGAGGCTTCCAGGTCAGATCCAACTTGATCCTATGTCCAACATGCTTGGTGTCTTCAGCAATAGGGACTTAACCTTCAACTTCTGAGTGGTAACCAAGAGTAGCAGCAATAGCTTATATTGTTTAGGGAAGTCTCTTGGACTTCCCTGATCAACAACTTGAGAGGGGTGTTTTTGTGCTTAGTACTAGGGTTTTTGTTACATAGTCTATGGCTTGTAGGGATAACATCAGCAGCAAAATGGTACAATGTCATTTAAGCCACATACAGGTGGACTGGACGGGGATACACACACACACACACACACACACACACACACACACACGTGTGTTATATGTAATTTAGGTAACTAAAAATAATGTGACTTCTTCAAGCATCCTTAGTATTAGTTTTTGTTCCCTCGCCCCTCTCCTTCTGTATTTACTATGCCCAAGGCTCAAGGAACATCACAGAAGAGTGGAAAGACTGCAAGAGCCATAGGACCGGGAAACCTATGAAACTGTATCTCCTTGAAATGATGGGGAAACTACACCCATGCTACCTCAACAATATGGCTGCCTAAACAGGACCTGAACAATGACAACACTAATAGACATGCCATCATGAAAGGGGGAAATCTCATGGAGCTTACCTCCTGGCAAAGAACTGTGAGCAACTAACCACTCCTGAGAGAGGGAGAACCAGTCAGGCATGACTCCCTAATTGGTTATTGAATACCAAGTAGTCAATTCTAAAAATATATACACACAAGCAACAATTAATGGGCTCTGGAGGCTGCATTTATAGATATGCATATATGTAATAATAACTGTTAAAGAAAAAGAGACTGTCTCAAAAAAAGGAGACTCTCTTAGTCACTTCCATTGACATGAAGAAATACCTTCACCAAGGCAACTCTTATAAAAGAAAGCATTTAGCTAGAGGCTTGCTTACAGTTTCAAAGAACTAGTCCATCATCATGTCAGGGAGCATGGTGGTAGGCAGGCATGGTGCTGGAAAAGTAGCTGAGAGCTACATCCTGATTGACAAGCAGAGAGAGAACTGAGCCTGGCATGGGCTTTCAAAACCTCAAAGCCCACCCATGGTGACATATTTCCTCCAACAAGGCCATGCCTCCTAATCCTTCTCTAATTCTTTCAAAGAGTTCTACTCCCTGGTGACTAAGCATTCAAATATATGAGACTATGGGGGCCATTCCTATTCAAACTACCATAGAGACCATGAATTTGAGAGGGATCAAGTGGGGAGTGGTACATGGGGCAAGAGAGGAAGGGGAAATAATATTTTGATTTTTTGTTTTTGTTTGTTTGTTTGTTTTGTTTTTTTGGGGTTTTTTTGTTTTGTTTTTTGAGACAGGGTTTCTCTGTGTAGCTTTGCGCCTCTCCTTGAACTCACTTGGTAGCCCAGGCTGGCCTCGAATTCACAGAGATTCGCCTGGCTCTGCCTCCCGAGTGCTGGGATTAAAGGCGTGTGCCACCACCGCCCGGCTATATTTTGATTTTTTTAAAAATTCAGAAAACCTTTAAATTTTTAAAACTGAAAAAAATAATTTTCTTCTTCAATAATTTCAGACATACTATATATCTTATCCACCTCTCACTCCCCCTCAAACTTTCCCCAGGTTCCCCTATTACATCTCCCTTCCAACTTCATGTCCTTTTTAAATTAATTTATATTTTAAAATCAACTGAGTCCAACTGATACTGCCTGTGTGTGCATGAGTATGGGGGTCATCCACTGGAGGATGGAGAACCTACCAGTGGCAGCACCCCAAAGAAATGTGACTCTCACTCCTGCAGCAGCAATCAATTGCCAAGAGCTAGAGTGGGTCCTCAGCTGGGGGGGGGGGGGGCTTGAGAGCCTCTCCTCCATTTATATCAAAATATTTATTGGCTTGGTCTTGTACAGGCAGCCACAACTGCTATGAGCTTATATGCACAATGGCTATGCTGTGTCCTGAAAGCAGCATTTCACAGCACTGTTATCCATTCTCTGATTCCTATGTTCTTTCTCTCTCCTTGTCCTGGTTAGGGTCACTATTGCTGGGATAAAACACCATGACCAAAACAAGTTGGAAAGTAAAGTATTTATTTGGCTTATGCTTCCACATCATAGTCCATCATTGAAGGAAGTTAGGACAGGAACTCAACACAGGGCAGGAACCTGAAGGCAGGAGCTGAGGCAGGAGCTGATGCAGAAATCATGGAAGAGTGCTGCTTACTGGCTTGCTCCTCATGGCTTAATCTACCTGGTCTCTTATATAACCCAGGACCACCTGCCTTGGGGCAGATAAGTGGCCACTCCCACAATGGACTGGGCCCTCCCACATCAATCACTAATTAAGAAAATGCTCTGCAGGCCTACATTCCAATCTTATGGAAGCTTTTTCTCAATTGAGGCTCTCTTTAATCTGGTTACTCTAGATTATGTCAAGTTAACATAAAACTAGCCAGCACACAATGTTGTGTGTGCTTCCACAATGTTGCCAGAACCTTTTGTCAGGGGAGGGTTGATATAGATTTCCCATGTACAGCTGAACACTCAAGTTTGCTTATTCTCAGGAATTTGACCAGTAATGAATCTCTAAATCAACTACTACTCAATGGGAAAAGAAACATCTCTTACCAAGGTTGCAAACAGCACAAATCTATAGGTATAAACAATAAATATATAGAAGCCAGTATGACAGAATATCATTTAGGTAGTAGGTTTCTCCCTCAGGCCTATGATCTAAGCATGCAGGCTTTTGATCAGGTTTACAGTACCAGGCCTGAGTCTGAATATTTCTCTCTCTCTCTCTCTCTCTCTCTCTCTCTCTCTCTCTCTCTCTCTTTTCTTCCTTCCTTTCTTCCTTTTTCTTTCTTTCTTTCTTTCTTTCTTTCTTTCTTTCTTTCTTTCTTTCTTTCTTTCTTTCTTTCGAGATAGAGTCTCTATGTAACCCTGGCTATCTGGCTATGCTGGAATTCACTATGAAGACTAGGGTGGCCACTCTACCTCACAGCGATCTGCCTATCTCTGCTTCCTGAGTGCTGGGATTAAATGTGTGCACATCATGCCTGATCTTCCTTTTCTTATTCATAAAACAAATGTATTTATATTGAGCTTTCTAAACAGTATTTTGTGGGGGCTAGAGAGATGGTTCAGTGATTAAGAGCACTTGCTACTCTTACAGAGGATCTAGATTCAGCTTCCAGTATCCATAAGGAAGCATGAAGCATGTTCACAAGCATGAAGTGTTTAGTTCAAAACTCAAACACTTGTGAAAAATCCAGGCATGTCTGTGCACATGCTGTGACTCCCAGTGCTATGGGGACTGGAGACAGAAAGATCACTGGGGCTTGTTGGCCAACAGCCTAGTTGTAGTTTCAGTGCGAGACCCCTTCTCAAGGTGAAGAGTGATAGAACAAGACATTGCTGTCTTCTTCTGGCCTCTGCATGCATACTGAGGTGCTCACATCTGTAATATGCACATGTAACACACACACACACACACACACACACACACACACACACGACAAAATGAGTGTTGGCCAAGACAGAGTAAAGGAAGCCATTACAAACTGTTGATGGGTGAGTAGGGCAACTACAAAACAATTTGGAAGTTCCCCAAGATCCAAAAACAAAATTGTCATATGATACATCAATGATGGTTTTGGGTATATAGCAGAAAGAAATGCAGTCTGAATACAGAAACAATAACTACATTCCCAAGTCTATTGCCGAACCATTCAAAATAGCCAAGTAATGAAATCAACCTAAGCTTGTTTCCTTTAAGTCTGGAAGAGAAATCTAAGCCATTAGCTAGCCACACATTGACACTCACTATTGCTAAATTTAACGAGGCAATTCCACATAGTTTATCTGGTAATTAAAAGAGGTTTATTTCAGGGGTAACTTACAACCAATAAGGGGTCAATTACAGGAGCCAGGAGAGATGAGATACAGTCAAGCATAGTTCTCTGGGGAACTCTGACTTGGTCTGAAAATTCAGCCTCCAGGACCATGAGGAGCTAAGAGAGCGAACACATATGTATCTTGGGTCTTAAGTGGTCCTTCTTGGCCACACCCTAGGACCAGGTCGTAGGCAGGTGTGGCAGTTACTTGCTGCCACACTAGGGGCAGTGTTTCGAGGTCAAAGCTGGAACAGCTATCCACTACATTTCTCCCCTTTTGTCTAAGTAAGAAAGTTCTAACCTAATACAAAACTATATACAATAGGAACGATTATCAAATATTGTCCAGAAGGAATAAGAGGTAATTACCTAGACAAGACAAACTACAACCAACAAGAACAACACCAAACAAGAAACACATACTAAAATCCAGAGTAGTCTGGAGCATAGGTAAATAGTATGTTACAGAGCTCATTCTAAAAGGTGTTCTATCCTGAAGAACCTGAATCTAATTTTAGCTAAGATACAAGAAGTTTGTAATTATAACTGTTAGTCAATCCCATCAAAGACCTAAGAAGGAACACCTGAGAAATGGGAGAAAGTCGCAAGCAACTTTCAGGAGTCTTGCAAGAGTAGACAGAGACAGATGGAAGACTGGAGACCTATAGTTTTTACGTACCATTGGCGCATTCAAATTGGCTACAGGCCTAGAGTATCTGTCAGACCATTTTCAGAAGCAGGTTTTTTGAAAGACTATCTTACCCTGTCTTGGCAGAGTTCAAATAGTCGATTTTCCTTGTGTCCTGCTCTTTCAGAAGGGACAGTATTCATACTGTCAGCAGTCAAAGCAAGGGCAGTTCTTAGCCCAGTAGGCCATTTTGTATCAAACGGAAATGTCGCAGAAGCCCAACATTCTCTCGGGATCAGATCGGTGCTGCCAGAAGCAACCATGTCTCACATCAATGGAATTCTAAGTTATCAAAACATTTAAATGCCATATTCTCTAGGTCTATGAAGTGTTTCAAGATTACCTATCCATCTGACATATGTTTTTGTAGGTCTGAAGAACCTAACATAACTATAGAAATGACAAGCACCAGGTGGTGGTGGCACACACCTTTAATCCTAGCATTCGGGAAATACACAATTGCAATATACAATATGACAATAATCCTAAATATATATCAATATACAAAATATACTAAGCAGAGCTAGAACATACATATAGTATGGCAAGTATTTTACATTTGTATCAAAATACAGAATACTTCAAACAGGAGTAGGAATATGTATACAATACAACAAATATAGTTTTATATCTGTATCAATATACAAATTATCTTAAATAGGAATACAAAAATAGTTTACATTTGTAACAATATATAATAATCCATATCAGTGCGAATTATCTATGGCTGATATTCTATTGAATTAGTTTGCTAGTAAATACAATAATCTACCTTAATATCCTATACCTATCCATTCCCCTTTTTCTTTTCAAAAAAAGAATACTGAGTCCAAATTTTGTTGTTTCACCCCCAACTGTACAACCATCCACTCATAACCCTGAGAAAAATGAAACATTTTGGAGGGGTTGTCATTTTCTTATAATTATTTTCTGCTGTTTAGGGGGCAATACTCTGTGGGGTTTTGTAAGAAAGCTCAGATTGTTAGGTCTCAATAGGGCTAGCCATAGAGTCTGCCACTAGTCTCAAAATGGATAAGATTGTGTGAGATTCTGGCTCAAAGTGTAGTATAATGGACCATCTCATCTTAGAACTGTCTTGAAGAGTATTTATTCCAAGGTTGATCACTGAGTAATGCTTGTGAGTATCATGGCATTATTTTGGACTAGATAGAGTTCTCATTTTTGTGGGGCCCCATTTTTTTTCTGGAGACTTCAGAGATTGCTGTTGGAGAAGACTTAATTATTTTACTGTGAAAAACTTGAACATTATTAATATTAAAATGGAAAGTTTGGATTTAAAGATGACATAACATGTAATCTTTAATTAATGTAAGGAAGAAATGTAAGAAAGAATTCTGAGAAATCAAGAATAAGTATGGAGAGAAATAGAATCTTGGTGACAATGGTCTTTTTTTATTGGTCTTTTTGGTCTCACATCAGGTGGCTTTTTTGATATGAGATAGAATCTCTTGATTTTTTCTTTTAGCAATATGCTTGGGTTTAGATAAGGAGGAGGACAAATTTCAACTCCAAAGCCAGCTTGATATATAATTGAATCGGGACCACAACTTTTCTAGAATTAAAGAGATATAGATGGTAGGCAGTGATATTTTATCCTATGTAGATTGGTACCAATAGATTATTTTCTTCTGCTGTAGATGTCTGGGTATCCAAGGCCTTATGATTTTTGGAAGATGGGTATTTTTATTATCCTGTAAGACAAAAAAAAAAACCAGAACCCTGCCCCAACCCATGTTAAGTTTTTCTTACAACTTGTAGAGATGTCACATTTGTGGGTGAACTTCTACTTCTCCTCATCAAGGGGTTCTGTTTGAATCAAATTTTTATTAATAACTAAACCAACTAAGGTATTCATAGCTTTTCTTCTCCCATGGAAACAAAAGCAAAAATCCTTCCCCAATGTAGGATGTATCCTGGTTTCCATTCTGAGGTCAACACATCTTTGAAGCAAATCCATTGGTTTAGCTCAGGAGTTTTTTGTTGTTGTTGTCCAATGTCTTTCTGCTGCTGTTGTCCCTTTCTCATCAGCATTGAGAAAATTCACAGTTAATAAAGCATTATGCAATCTATTTCTAGGAGTCATTGTTACCTTTTGTGTTTATTTAGTATATCCTTTAAAGTTTGATTAGATCTTTCTGTGACTGCTTGGCCTGTAGGATTGTGTGTTATACCTATAATATGCTTTATATTGTAATATGCAAAAAAAAACCTGACTCATTTTATTTGAAACAAATGCTGGGGCATTATCAGTCTTAATTTGTACATGTATTCCCATGATGGCCATAACTTCTAATAGGTATGTAATCACAGAATCAGCCTCTTCAGAACTCATAGGAGTTGCCTGTAGATGAATTTCTAAATAGTCTTATTAAATATATAACTATCTCTTCCTTCATAGTTTTAAAATCTCTCATTTGCTGGATGATGACAGGATAAGCCATTGTATGAGAGCCATTTGGAAATGTTACGACCTATATGGTCTTGCCCTTCTGCTTGTTAGGTCCCTTGTTATCTTTACTGAGAGTTTCTTCCAGGGCTTGCAAACAAGCACCTAGGGTCTGTTCTAGGGAGTGAACCTCCTCTCTTTCAAGGGATTCCAGATTTCTCATGGAATCATAGAACTTTTTTATGTTCTTCTGAAACACATGACTCCATAGACCTTATTTTATCAGTTAATGATAATCTTTCTTCCTTATAAAGTGTCTGAGCAGCAATGTCATCACCTTGGAGAGTTACTGTTATATCCATTAAGTATTCACATTTACTATCAATAAAATCAAATCTGTTTGTATATTTATTATTAATGGACTGAAGTTCTTGTAGTAAGTTAGCAGATTCCAAACTAAGGAGCCTGTTATGTAAGCCTGTATTGATAAAACAACCTTCTCAAAGTGTGTGCCCAATACTTAATGCCAATGCCCCAGTAATGGCATGCATGAGCACATTCCATTACACTGATGATGCTTTGACAATGGCCCTCACCTAGGAAAATATTCTCACTGTGATGTATGTTCTCTCACTTTAAAGGCTGTCTACATGTTGTTGGAAGCTAAATGAGGGTAGAGCTTGGAGTCAGGCCACTGGAGCTCATATTTAAGCACTATAGAAACAGCAATCTGAAGGGATATTTTATAGCCCAATAAAGGAAAACTACTAGCCTCAAAGATACCAGCTGCAAACAAGGCTTGTGGCCTGTTTGTTCTCTTTAGGTATCAGAAACAGTATATCCATACCTAGATATGTTATTCAAACATGTGAACCAATTTACCACACTGGTAGCCAAATTTAAGTAGAGACCCCTGTGCCAAGAATCCTCACAATCAATACCATAAAACATTACCTGCTATCCCCAATTATTTTGATCCCTTAGTGTTTATGTATCTGTGACTAGCTTCACCTTATCCAACATTCCAACCAGCAATAAGTTTACTAAGTCAAATTCTATGACATAGGGATCAGGAAGGATCAGATCATGGGAATCTGATCATATCTGATCAGGAAGATAAATCACATCAATAATTTTTATGTTTTTTAAATGTGTATATGTATGCACACATGAACACACATGCACCACAGCATGTGAATGCAGATCAACAGACAACCTGTGTGAGTTAGTTCTTTTCTTCCACTATGTGGGACCCAACCATCAAACTTAGATCATTGGGACTGGTGGTAAAGCCCTTTCCTGCTTAGTTTTCATGCCAGTCCAATGTTTATGTTTTTCAAGTGGTTAGATAACATTTGTTATGTATAAGATAATTTGAAATATGTGCCTTTTACGAAAGGGTCAATTCTAGGTGCTTAACACATCATATAATTTTTAACTATTTTTTGGGTAATAGCACATTAAATCCACTCTACATTTAAGTGCACAATATATAATAATATTGCTGTACCATATATACATCTCTTGAAATGCATTTCTCTTAATAATCTAACTATAATTACATGTCTTTTGGTCTACCATTCTCTATTTGCCTTTCTTCCTGCTCTCTCCAACCTCTACTAATCATGCTTATACTTTTTTTTCATATTCAGCTATTTTACATTCCACATGTGAGTGGGATCACTTGTTTGGTGCCTAGCTTATTTCACTTAACTTAATGTTCCTAGATCCATTCATTTTGCCATGAGTAACAGGATTTTTTTCCTTTTTCTTCCTGAAATATTCTCCATACGTATACCTAGCTCTTTATCCATCAGGTGATGTACGTGTATATTCATGTGAAGCCACACATATTCAAAGCACTCTTGAGTCAAAAGAGCAAAACTAGAGCCATCATACTACATAGCTTCTAAATACTACAAAGCTCTAACAACTCAAAAATAAAAAAAAAGCATGGTACTAACATAGAAGAAACAATGGAACATAATAGAGAACCCAGAAATAAATCCAAACACTTACATCTAATTTATCTTTTACCAAAGCACCAAGAACACACATTAGAGATGGGTGTGGTGATACATTGTGTATCCCAATAAACCTTGCTTAAAGATCAGAGAAACAGAACAAGCCAGCCACGTTCTTACCTCTATGAAAACCTCAGCCTCAAGAGCAAGAGTTCCTGTTTCCTCATGCCTTATATACCTTTCTCTGCCCAGACATCACTTCTGGGATTAAAGATGTGTGTCCTTGTGCCAGGCAGTGGTGGCTCACACCTTTAATCCCAGCACTCAGGAGGCAGAGCTAGGTGGATCTCTCTGAGTTCAAGGCCAGCCTGATCTTCAGAGCGAGATCCAGGACAGGCACCAAAACTACATGGAGAAACCATGTCATGAAAAACCAAAAAAACCCACAAAAAACAAAAAAAACAAAAACACCTGTGTTCTTCCCAAGCAAAGACATGAGATCTCAAGTGCTGGGATTAAAGGTGTGTGCCACCACACCTGGCTCTGTTCCCAGTGTGGCCTTGAACTCACAGAGATCCAGACAAATCTCTGCCTTCCAAGTGCTAGGATTAAGGGTGTGTGCTACCACTGCCTGACCTCTATGTCTAAACTAGTGGCTGGCTCTGTCCTCTGTTTCCTAAGCAAGTTTATTAGGGTACACAATATATCAGCACAGAAGGGCTAACTTTCCTTTCTATTTTATATCACTGTCAGCCTCCCTTTATAGCCTAGGCTAGCCACAAATTTACTCTCTGGTCCCAAACTTGTGATTCTTCCCACAGCCACCTCAGCACTGAGAGTACAAACATGTACTACCATGCTAGACCCTAAAGCTAATCTTTTTAATACATGATGTTTGGGGAATATTTAAAACTTGGAATTCTGTGTAGTAAAGAAGAAAGTCAGACTCTTATCTCTTAGATAAAAATACATACCAAAGTGGATTAAATATTTTAATGTAAGACTCAAAACTATAAAGTTATGGGAAATCCATCATGCCATTTTTTATGTAGAACCTCAAAATTATATGGACTATCTGGGGATAAATCTTAGTAGAAGTATGATTTCCTAGCATGTGAAAAGACCTGGATTCAATTAGAGAGCTGCAAAAAAATTTTTTTGAAGAGTCCAGACTACAAAAGTTAAAATGGACAAATGGACTTACCCACAAAAAATAAAACTTTGTAAAGCAAAGGAAAGAACACAATGAGACATACTACAGATGAGAAAAAATGTTTGCCAACTATACATCTAATAAGGAATTAATATCCCAAATATTATCTTAAACAAGTAAGAAAACAAAGAATACCATTAATTTAAATAGTTTAATATAGGTGCTGGATAAAATACATTAAGAGGCTAAAAATGCAGACCAAGAACCATTGAAGTAACATAGAATTGCAAGAAGTGTCTCCCAACTTGCAGCCTAAAAGAATAAAGGGATGAGGAGCTAAATATGAGGACTCCAAAGCTCAAAGAAGGGGCCTATAGAATTATGACCCAGATCTTTAAGAAAGAGGCGCTTGCTGGGTATGGTGGTACATACTTTTAATTCCAGCACTTGAGAAGCAAAGGCAGGTAGATTTTATGAGTTCAAATCAGCCAAGTTTACATAATGAGTTCTTGACAAGTCAAGTGTACATAGTGAGGCCCTGTCTCAGAAAGGAAGGAAGGAAAAGAGGAGAGAGGGAGGGAAGAAGGGAAAGAAGAAAGGAAGCAATGAAGGAAGGAAGGAAAGCATACACTGTCTGATTGGCATTAACAGTACCTTTGTAACTTGAAGACAGAAGTTCTTGATGCTGGGACTTGGAGCACTGAGGTTGAGGTGACAGCCAGTGGGCTGATGCTAGTGTCTAAAGAGGTATGATGAGACTGGTTCAAAGAGTATGAGGTAACAATGAAGTAATCATCCAGAAACTGTATTCAAGTGCTCCTATCAAGGTGAAGAACCAGGAACTTTCAACGTTCTAGAATTTTGTATTTACAGGACCTAACCAAGCACTGGTGAGAGAGAAATTTGAGGTTCAGAGTCCCAGCCCTAGCCTCAAAGATCAGGCTGTAGAAGGAACGTTTGTGTGTTGGTTCATTTTTTGTCAACTTGACATAAGCTAGAGTCATCTGGGGAGAGGAAACCTCAATTGAGCAAATGTCTCCATCAGATTGGCCTGTACACAGTCTGTGGGGACATTTACTTAATTGATCATTGATATACAAGGGACCAACCCATTGTAGGAAGTGTCATCCCTGGGCTGGTGGCCCTGAGTTGTATGAAATGGAAGCTAAGCAAGCCAATATACAATGTTCATTCATGGCCTCTTCTTCAGTTCCTGCCTTCAAGTTCCTGCCTCCAGGTTCCTGTCCTGAATTCTCTTCATAATAGAGTCTGATTTGAACATATAAACCAAATTAACCCTTTTCTCCCCAAGTTGCCTTTGGTCATGTTATTTATCACAGCAACAGAAATCAAACTAGAACAGTTTGTTACTGAGAAATGAAGTTAATTGACAGAAGGTGACAAGATGAAGACATGTGATATAAAATGGTATATTCAAATGGAAGTCAAACCAACTGCAATGACAAGTGGTTGCCCATCCAGTGGATATTATGTTATTTCTACTTCCTGCTTTGCCTGAGCTGCAGGCTCAACAGGACTTTCAATTTTGAGACTTGATACCATATGAAGAAGTCTGCTTATTATATGATATGGCCTTCCTCCATGATGAAAAATACTTCAATGGAATACTAAAGCAACTTTCATAATGATAATAGGTGTTAAAAATACATGGCAATACCGGCTCTACACAACAGATGGAACTTCAAGTGGTGCTTTGGGAAATAAAGCATTCTGCTTTTTGATGAACATAATCTACTTTTGTGTAGAATCCATGAGCTTCTGCTAATGGCATCACTCTTTGATCAAGCTAGGATGAGACTACTATCAAATGCATTCCATGCTCCCTTTGGAAATTTCTTCCATAAGCTAAATCAATAGACACATACATGCCCCAGCCAGCAGGGCTACAATGGCTACTCGACCACCCTAAGGAAGGAATGTAGGGACATGAGATACAAAGGAAATACACCAAGTATAGATTCTGATCAAGGTGCAACTTTATTTTTCTCCAGGAGGGTTTATATAGTTCCTGCACGGTGGGGGGGGGGGAGCAAGAAGCTGTCATCTGCATAAGGTGGGGCAAGCTAACAGGATGTTTATATAGGATGTTTACAGGGTGAAAGGGTCAAGGGCTCTGACTCAATGTCTTGTTGCTAGGCGACCTGACTGTAAGATGATCTAGTTCCCTGTCTTATCGGGGGTCTGTATTTTTCCACTAATTAGAGATTCTATCCTTGTCCCTGACATCTCCCCCTTCTTAGTAATAAATCTAAGGGCCAACATAAACCAGGTTCAAATGGTCTAAAATGAGGGCTCTGGAAGAGGCTTTGCATGGAGGATTACAGAGGCCCTATTCCTCTAAAGGTTGTGAAAAAAGGTCCGAGAGGGAATGTCTCTCCAGACTCAAGCACCATAGGCGTCCCCATAGTGCAGGAATCAATGGACCTTGCAGTTTTTTGAGGGAGTGGAAATGGGTAAGAGCAAGGCTGTTACTGCACAACCTCTATGCAACAGGGCATATAATCCAGGCTCTTGGGATTTGGGGTACCATGGTCCCCAGCCTGTGCAGTCCCAGCTGCACTCCAATCATGCCTTGAGTGAGCCTTTTTCCCACACACAGGTGCAGCCTCCCCCGAGTGAAGGGGTCTGTGTGGGGCATCTCTTGTCAGGGGGAATTTCAACCCTGGAGTCCTGCATATCAAAGCAGTGGTAATGAACCTGGATCTGCCTGGCCCACAGGTCTGTTATTTGGCTTCAGATGAACCAAGTGAGCCAGGAAAGTGCCCATGGCCCAAAGGCAAGGACCAGGAGCAGGCTTACAACAGGTCCTAGGAGGGAGGAAAGAAGGGTCGTTAGCCAAGGAGAGGCGGAAAAACTATTCTGGAACCACCCAAGCTCTTGTTCTCCTTTTCTTTTTCTCTTTTTCTAGTCCTTTTCTAACTTACCATACTGTCCCTGACTACCCCAGTGCGATCTGTAAAGAAGCAACATTCCTCTTTGAGCACAGTATAAAGGCCATCCTGTTGTAAAAAGAGGAGATCCAGGCCTCTCTTGTTCTGTAAAACTACCTCAGCTAGGGAGGAAAGGGATGACTTGAGGGCAGAAATTCCCTGTTCAAATTGGGCAATATCCTCATCTATGGACTGTAGCTAGAGTTTGCCATACAGACCATCCTACAGCAATGGACAGTTGAAGCTCAGAGTAATGTTAGTTGGACAGGACCAGAGAGGCAATTCTTGTGCCTGTTCTCATTGCTCCAACCCCCAAAAGGACTGCTAAGGTGATGGCAGTAACAGGCTCCCATCAAGGCAGTCATGTCAGTGTGGTTTCTCTTCCTAGAGATCTAGGAACTGATCTGAGGAATAATAGGTTAGTCTAGGTGGAAGGGACCTAAGTGCCCTGAGTGGCATCTCTGGTGCTACCCTGTTTGCTGTGCTACCTGCCAGCCACAGGCTGTGTCAAGCTGGACCAACATGGCTATGACCACCTGTGACACCAAGGCCAGCAAGTCCGACAAGCCTTTCTGACACTTTGGATGAAAATTCAGCACACTGCCCTTGGAAACATGACCCCTGCTGTCAGACTGGATTTGTGACAAGCAGTGTTCCTGCTCAGCCCAGAACATGATTGACTATGGGACTTGTATACTGTGTGAAAGATCTCAAACACAGTTTGCTGTAAAGTTCCCACTGTCCCCCCACAGGAACTCTGAGCAGAGTGGTAACAGAGCTAAAGGGCTGGTGGGGGTTGCTGTGGGTGAGGACAACAGCCTGGAGGGCTTACAGGAGGGACAGCATTTGAAACAGAAGTTTCCTCAGGAGAGAGGCTATCTCTCCTGGGCAGATCAGGTATATCTACAGCTCTAACCAGGCATTCTGGTAACTATCTGGGAGCAGAGTGTATCTCTTTTATGGCACCATTAACAGGACTTAGTCTTTCTGTGATGATCAGCGATGGTGTTAATGATGAATGTTCTCCTACCTCACATCATGAGAATCAGAAGGCTGCTGGTCCCCCTAGACCTCCCCTCCCCCTGCCGGCCCCTGTGACTCTCTCCCCATGAATGAAGGAGCGGGCAGGTGCCAAGGTGGAAAGGCCCTCCCCTCCATCCTCCACGCCCCACAAGCTCCCCTCCCCCCAGTGCCACCAAGACTTGACCTTCTACAACAGCAAGCATCCGGCCCTGCCAGCACCCCAGTCCCAGGAACTACCTCCAAGGCTGGCTCCGCCCCCCCATAAAGACAAACCATCGCCAACACCTCCTACACTTTGAGATCTTCCACCACCATCCACTCCAGACCGGCCTTACTCTGTTGGAGCAGAAACACGATCTCAGAGACAACCCCTGTCCTGCATACAAGGCGACTGCCCATCCAGAGACAAAAGGTGCCCCATCCTCTCTAGCCACCCAGGGGATGCATGGTTGCCTCAGCAAATCCCAAAATCACCAGTAGCTACCCCAAGCCCTAGTTCCTGGCAGGCAGGGTTTGCATTTTCAAAGGCCAAGTGTTTAACGAAGGTACTTTTGTTTTTGTCTGGCCCAAACAGTCTCTGGGCTGGGAGGGAATTTTGCCTGTGCTGCATTTGTATCATAGGGGGAGTTGCTGAGAAGTGTGGTGGTATTTTATGTTAATAAATAAAGTTGCCTGGGGTCAGAGCTATTAGAGCCATAGCAAGTGCGTGGCAGTGGTGGTGTATGCCTTTAAGGACCTGGAGGGCAGTACATACAGGCAGTGATGAGGCAGTCACATGATTGGGTTTACAACCAATCAGAAGCCAGAACAGAGAGACTATAGAGACAGACACACAGGAAGGAGGGCCCCTCTTTCGGAGAGCTCTCTTGGCTGAGGAGGATCCCTGAATCAGGAAGGGTGAGGCTCTTGGCTCTGACCTCTTGGCTTTCTTCTCTGAATTGGCTCTGTGTTTTCTGTCTGATAAAACCGTTGGCTACATTTACACTGAATTACATCTACAGAGAAGTTTTTTTAGCATCCAAGTTTTTGAGGATGGCTGTTCAAGTGAAGTAGTGGGAGTGGAGAAGGAACAAAGAAATCTGTAACTGGTTGTGATCAATTAGTTGTAAACACCACTACCCTCAGACCAACCCTCTAGAGAGGCCTCCTCAGCAGGGTCTAGAGGGAAGTTAGAGGTAAAATTGTTAACAGAGGGATAAAGATGGGCAGGAGTGGACTCCTGGGGATTCCTAGGTTTAAAAGTCATGAGCATCCCCTCTTCCATAGAGCGCAGGTCATGATCCGAGGGACAGACCGAAGGCAGACGGGAAAGCACTTGGGGGGTCTTAGGGCAGGTAGAGGGGGAGTAAAAGGCTTCTATGAAGATTTTTTCTCCTATATTAATAAGCTCTTGTATGTCAGGGCAATGTTTATAGACCCTAAGAATGTCATTAATAATCAAAAAAGGCTTTAAGGTCTTTTTTTTTTTTTACCCTAGTTCCTTGTATCTTGAGGGGCTCATTTAGGTCAGAAAGGAATAAATCTTGTGACAAAGTTGCCTGTCCTATGGCTCGTCACTTTTTTACCTGCATTATCTCTGTTCTCCTCCAGGATTGCGTCCTGAACCGGGCGATTTCAGGGGGATCCAACAACTTCACCAAGGCCTTGGTCTTTCCTCCAGGACATGACGTTCCGAATCCTCAAGAGGTGGTTTCATCCACATTGGGCACCAGTTGCCCTGGCCAGCAGGGCTACAACGGGTACTCAACCACCCTAAGGAGGGAATGTAGGGACAGGAGATACAAAGGAAATACACCAAGTATAGATTCTGATCAAGGTGCAACTTTATTTTTTTCCAGGAAGGTTTATATAGTTCCTGCAGGGTGGGGGGAGCAAGAAGCTCTCATCTGCATAAGGTGGGGCAAGCTAACAGGATGTTTGTGTAGGATGTTTATATGGTGAAAGGGTCAAGGGCTCTGACTCAATGTCCTGTTGCTAGGTGACCTGACTGCAAAATGATCTAGTTCCCTGTCTTATCGGGGGTCTGTATTTTTCCACTAATTAGAGACTCTATCCTTGTCCCTGACACATACATACTAATAATCTAGCAAAGATTACATTCTGAGAACAGCAAAGCATCTGAAATTAGAAAGTTAAGTGATTCTGTGCCATCCTATTCATGGTGCCCCACCCAGAAGATTTATGTTCAGATCTGCCTTAGTAACAAAATCATTATGAAAGGCTATCTTTTCATGTACAAATAAGCCAGTAACACTTTCAGTTCTGTACTCCTTGGAAAGTTCACAAGCATGTATTTCAGAGTGAATATCACACGGCAGAAAATTCAATACTGGCTAAAGTTGACAGATTAATTTAGAGGCTCCCTCTCCCTACATAGGGACATATAGTACATTTTGCCTGCTTTGGACCTACTCTCTACTTAGGGGTTGCAGTCACCACCTCTCCTGATCAGCATACAGAGATTTAAGACACTGACTACCTTTGGCATGAATTGTGATTTCCTTACATGTTACAATATGACAACAGAATTTAGCAATATATCAATGGATAGATATATCAGCATAGAATTCACTGGTATTGCCATGTTCCTTGCCACTCTCATTCAATAGGTGCAACTAAGTGGTAGTATATTCAATCAGTTCAAGCAACAACTCCACTAGCCATGTCAACACCAAGTTCTATGAGTGAGGATACAGCTAAATGATAGAGCACCTGTCTAAGACCCTGGGTTTAATCCTCAGCATTGCATAATCAAACAAGTCAATAAACTCCCCCCAGGTCTATTTTATATGTTCAGCTTCTCTGAGAGGTGGAGTACCAAACAGAAGTAGATTTTAAGAGATTCCAGGGTAGAAATATCTGTAAAGTGCTAAGTGTCAGAGAATGTCTAGAGAGACTTCAGACCATGATATAGATATAAAGGAGAACCAGAAAGAAAGAGCCTCAATTACAGAACAGCCAAGCAGTTCCAAGTAAATTTCACCCAAACTAATGAAGAATTCTTAAGGTAAAATCACTTTTTGAAAGAGTTCTATTCACAGCAATACCATGTATGAATACCATCACTGGGCTCAACAGTTGGCTGAAAATAGCATATAGGAAGAATCACCTTGATTCAAACACAGTGGTGGATCAAGAAGGACAGTATCTGGACTATATGTAAGTCAGTTGTAGTCTCCACAACCTATCAGAGTGGCAAACTTTCATTTGTCTCACACTATGCAATAAGTACCTTCTTTTTGAATCTCCACTGACCATAGCGAGTACCTAGAATGTTTTACTTGCATGGGTAAGAGAGAAATGAGGCTCCAACATGTCTGGTCTCCATGAGCACCTGCATCCATGGGCACATATCTACACACAGACACATGTACATGCACATAATTAAAAATCATAAAAATAGATCTTAAAAAATTAGAAATATGTCAGTCCAAGCATAGTGGCATGTGCCTTTAATCTTGATAATTTAGTCACAGCAAATCACTGTGAATTTGAGCCCATTCTAGTCTACATAGTGAGTTCCAGGTCAGCTGAGGTTGCATAATGAGACCCAGTTGCTGTGGAATAATGCTGTTGTACACTGGTTTAATAAAACACTGATTGGCCAGTAGCCAGGCAGGAAGTATAGACGGGGCAAGTAGACTAAAGGAATGCTGGGAAGAGGAAGAGCAGAGTCAGGAGTCACCAGCCAGACACAGAGGAAGCAAGATGTGAAGGCAAAACTGAAAAAAGGTACCAAGCCACATGTCTAAACATAGATAAAAATTAAGCTAGTCAATAATGAGCCTGAGCAAATAGTCATACAGTTTGTAAATAATATAAGCCTCTGTGTGTTTACTTGGGTCTGAGCAGCTGTGAGACTGGTGGGTGAGAGAGATTTGTCCTGACTGCGGGCCAGGTGGGACACAGAAAAACTTCAGCTACACCCAGTTTTTTTTTAAGACTTTAATAAAGGGATTGCTGCCTTTTAAGAGTAGCTGACATCCCAACTGGTTGTAAAGAGATACTTCCAACCATTGGAAACAACTAGAGGGATCAAGGTACAAATAATCTCTTTCCTATTTTGGATTGATATACCTATTTGTCTGACATGGCTAGGGGTCATATTGACTAAGATATTCTTGATACCTACCTCAAGTTATTTTGGATATTTGTATAACTTTGCATTCCAGTAGCCCCTTGTCAACTATGGAGGATACATCACAATCCTCACATGTACATACCTGAAACTACAGATACTACCAAACTCAGTTATGTATTATGCTCCTTCAATAGACACTTATCTATGATGCAGCTGAATTTGTAAACCATGTATATTACAAGGTTTTAACAATTATAGCCACTAAAACAATTTATTGTTGAATTCATAATTTGATGTCATTTTTGGGATGCCATAGAAAACTTGTAAGTGTGGCTTAATTGGGGGAAGTAAATGACTAGGAATATATCCTTAAAAAGTATAATTGTCCCCAGTTCATTCCCCTTTCTTTGCTTCTTGAATATGATGAAGCAAACCGCTCTGCTCCACTACATCCTTTACTACATTGTCTCCAATATGTTGCTCTGTTTCACTACAAAAATGGAGTCAGACATAACTAGATTGGCACCTCTGAAACTGAGAGTCAAAATAAACCATTCTTCTCTTTTTGTTGTTGACAGCAGGTGTTTTGTCATGGTAGTACAGTGAAGCCGGAAGTTTTCCTATGTCCTGCAACTGCTAAGTCCCAAATAAACCCATAGAGGCTTATATTGACTACAAACTGTTTGATCTATGACTCAGGCACATTATTAACTAACTCTTGCATCTTAAATTAACCCATTTCTATTAATCTATGTATTGCCACATGTCTTGTGGCTTCACCTATGTCCCATTACATCTTGTTCCCTTGGCAGCTCTCATTGTCTCCCCCAACTTCGTCTTTCTTCTCCCTGTATCTCTCTTGGGTTTCACACCTGACTATAACCTGGCTTAACATAAGCCAAAGCAGCTTCTTTACTAACCAATGATAGCAACACATATTCACAGCATACAGAAAGACCATCCCACAGCACTACAGGGTGATTAACACAAAAAATTCACACAAAGAAGAAGGGCTGTTACTGAAACAATATTTAACCATGTATTCAGAAGACTTTGGATCTGATTTGTCAGATAAATTTGGACAATTTTTGAGAAACATGTGAGAAACAACAACAACAACTTTAGAATGCTAAAAGCAAACCAGAACTTAACAAGTGATTCTATTATTAATTCAAAAGATCACAATGCTGATAGGGACATGGAAAGACAAAACTTCATGAAGTTGCAGAAATGAAAAGGGGTTCTATTAAGAAATGAGCTGGATTCCTGATAGCCTCCCCAGCACCCTGCCTCTTCCTATTACCATGATGTCCACATCTATCATGGTATCTTCCTCCCTGCCCTCCCACTCTGTCCCTGTTCCATCTTGACCCTCCCATTTCCCTATGTTCTCATCCCCTACTCCTCACCCTCTGCCACCTTCCCTCAACCCAGTCCACTCACGTAGATCTCATCCACTTCTCCTTCCCAGGGTCATCCATGTGTCCCTCCTAGGGTCTTTCCCTGTTAGCTAGCCTCTTTGGAATTGTGGGTTGCAGTCTGGCCATCCCTTCACTCACATCTAGTATCCACTTATGAGTGAGTACATACTATGTTTGTCCTTCTGAGTGTGGGTTACCTCACTCAAGATAATATTTTCTAGTTGCATCCATTTGCCTGCAAATTTCATGATGTCATTTTATTTTTACTGCTGAGTAGTACTCTATCGTGTATATGTACCACATTTTCTTTATTCATTCTTCAGTTGAGGGGCATCTAGGTTGTTTCCAGGTTCTTGCTACTACAAATAATGCAGATATGAACATAGTTGAGCATGTATCCTTGTGGTAAGATTGAGCATCCCTTGGGTATATGCCCAAGCATGGTATAGCTGGGTCTTGAGGAAGAGAAGGATGACCCCATCTTGGTCTGCTGGCAGTGGTCCAGAGGGTGCCTGGACTGGTCTACTCTGGTGACTGGTAACTGTCATCATAGAGCCTTTGTCCAGTGACTGATGGAGGCAGATGCAGAGATCCACGGCCAAACACCAGGCTGAGCTCTGGGAACCAACTAATGAGAGAGAGGAGTTTTTCTGCAGGTGATGCAGAGATGACTGGCCATACTCGTGGAAGCCCATGAACTGTGGACTGGTAGCTGTGGAGCCCCCATGAAAATGGACTAGGCCCTCTGGATATGGAAGACGGTTGTTTGGCTCGAACTGTTTGGGGGGCACCCAGACAGGGGGATTGGGATCTGTCCCTAGTGCATGGGCAGGCTTCTGGGAATCCAGTACCTGTGGTGTGATGCCTTGTACAGCCTTGGTGCAGTGGGAAGGGGCTTGTACCTGCCTAGGCTCAGTGTGCCAGGCTCTGCTGACTCCCCATGGAGACCTTGATTTGGGGGATGTGGGGATGTGGGGATGTGGGGTGGCTTGAGAGAGAGGGCTGGGGGTGGGAGTAGGGAGAAGGTGGGATCTGTGGGTGGTATGTGGAGTGAGTAGAAAATTTCTTAATAAAGAAAAATGGAAAAAAAAGAAGAAATGAGCTGGAGGTGATTGCTTATATATTGTGTCAAAAAATATAAACAAAAAAAGTGTGTCCACAGTTTGTCTATGCCCTGAGACTTTGTGTGGGGCTTAACTTAAAGGTGACAGATAAATCTGGTGAACAAAACTTAGGAATCCCGGTGTTCAGGCTATTGAATAGGAATTGATGGTTGCTTTGATCTATATAGACAGGATCTTGGAGGTGGAACAAAGAAAATCTTAAAGTTTGGTCAAAAAGAAGCATGTTTAATGTTAGGAACATGGAAGATGTTGTTGCTGAAGATATTAGTGCCACTAAAGAAAGCCACTACTTAAAAGTGGGACAACAAAAAATACCACCCTTGTGGAATATTATTTTAACTAGGCAAAGATGTGTTACATTTTTTTCTGCTGTCTTTGTTAATGAAGTAAGGATGTGTTACATTTATTTATGCTGCATTTGTTTAATTGTATAAAGATGTGTTGCATTTGTTTTATCTTGCCTGTCTAAGGCACCTGATTATTCTAATAAAAAGTGGAATGTCCAATAGCTAGATAAGAGAGGGATAGGCGGGGTTGGTGAGCAGAGAGAAAAAATAGGAGGAGAAATCTAGAGAAGAGAGAAGAATGAAGAGAATTGTGGAAGAAAGAGAGGGACATGCCCAGGGCCCAGAAGCCAGGTATACACCAGCCAGACACAAGAAAAAGTGAAAGAAAGAAAGAAAGAAAGAAAGAAAGAAAGAAAGAAAGAAAGAAAGAAAGAAAGAGAGAAAGAAGGAAGGAAGGAAGAAAGGAAGGAAGGAAGGAAAGAAGAAAGAAGGAAAGAAAGAAAGGAAAGAAGGACAGAAGCAAGGTGAAAAGCTCCAGGCAAAATGTAGATGAAAAGAAACAGATGAAAATAAGCGCTAAGGTAAGACTGAGCATTCAAAACTAATAATAAGTCTCTGTGTCATGATTTGTGAGCTACTTCATGGCCCAAAAGAAAAAGACTGGTACATGTACTCTGAGGACATCTCGGGAACTAGTTGAAAGCCAAGAACATAAAGATGTAAACTTATTTGAAACATTTTTCTTTTAAGCAGAGAGCATCACAGAGCTTTCACAGAGACACCTGGGGAAAGTACTTTTTTTGTACTCAGCCATTCAGGCACTCAGAGATGACTGCAATTTTTTTTCCACATGACCTTGGCTACTTCTCAAGATGGTCATGTGTAGCCTAAATGATCTTGGTTTTCAAGATATGCAGAATTCAATAGTATTATAGAAATGAAAGCCTATGCCCAGAATCTAAAGGAAAGGCTTACAGACGAGGCAGTTTGGCAGTGTTGGGCTCCTCTTGAGCAACTCCTGAGAGGATAACTGAGCTGTGAATATGATGCCTAAACTGAAATAGAGATTCAACAGCAAGGTGGAGATACCAGAAGCATGAAATATCTGCCCAGAAATCCACAGGAAATGAACAGAACCATTCCAATAGAAAACCCATTTTACGCTACAGGCTATATGGGTATTACTGCCCAAGTTCTTGAGATTTCACATTATATCATCATGTGCCATGGATGCCAGAAACAATGCTACAGAATTTACTGTTTTCCCTACTGAGCTCTAGTCTTGTCTTAGTCCCAGATCTCATTTCTTGTGCCTCCGTTCCTCATTTTTGAAATGAGATTGTATAATATGTTCTACAATTGTATGTTGCTAGCATTTAATTCTCTTTCAATTTTACAGGGAGTCACAGATAAGAGTTTTCCTTGATTCTCAGAGAAATATTTGAATATTTGAGAAATGATGGATTCAAGACTATGGGAACTCTTGGAGGTGGATTGTATACATTGTGAGATTGACAAAAATTGTGAGGCAAGAATAAAATGTTATGAGCTAGATGTAAGGCATCTGAAAGGCTCGTGTGTTGAGGGAAGACTCTAGCTGGTAGTGCTTTTTCAAGGTAACTGAATCAGGGAGGCATTAATTATTTATTCACCAATTATTTAATTCCTTAATGAGTTCATACTGAATGTATTATTAGGAGGTGGGGCCAACTGGAGGAAATGGGTTACTAAGCATGTGCCTTTGAAGGATATGTCTTGTCCTTGCCTCTTTCCTAATTCTCTCTGCCTCTTATACAACATGAGGTAAGCCATTTTCTCCCCTACATGTTCCCTAGCATGATCTGACTTACCATTGGAGGCCCAGAGAAGCAACAAAGACAAGTTGCCATGGGCCCAAACCTCTGAAATAAACTTTTCTGCATTCAGTTGTTTTCTCTCAGGTATTTGGTCACAGTGACATAAAGCCACTTACACAACCACAAAAAAAAAAAAAAAATCAAAGAAACCGGCTGGAGAGATGGCTCAGAGGTTAAGAGCAGTGGCTGCTCATCCAGAAGTCCTGAGTTCAATTTCCAGCAACTACATGTTGGCTCACAACCATCTATAATGAGATCTGGTGCCCTCTTCTGGCCTGCAGGCATACATGCAGACAGAACACTGTATACATAATTAATAAATAAATTAAAAATAATAAAAGAAACCTCTATTGTCAATATGCAAGCCCATCTCACAATAGGATAATGAAGGAACATTTTCTAACACTTAAACTTATAAATTGCCACAATTAAATCTATTCCTATGTCCTTTTCACACATTTTCTGGACATAGATTAAAAAAAATGACTGGCAAGTGCTGTGGCACATGATTTTAATCCCTGCATTCCTGAAGCAGAGGAAAGTGGATTTCTGTGAGTTTGATGACAGCCTGGTCACACAGAAAGTTTCAGGCCAGCTATGGCTACATGGTGAGACCCTATTTCAAAGCAGGATGGAGCAGGACTCATGGTAGAGAGTCAAGGCTGTTAGGATTGTAAGCCGATATGAAAGTAGTGAGAAAGGAAAAAAGTGCAAATCTCTTGACATTTAGGAGATTAAAAACAGTGGCATTTGGTGATGGCTATGTGAATAGGAGAGGAAATGAAGTAGGGTTTCTGATATACAGACTCTGGGTTTGAGTAATTATTTGCTTTTAGAGAAATGGAGATAAATTCATTCAAATATTGTTTATTGCATCTATACCACAAATCAGACAGTGATTCATTTTTTAGATACAGAAGAAAATAACACTGGTAGATGAACTTTAATATATAATTTAAGATACTTAGAAGGACAAATAGATATGTGCCCCTTTGTAGCATACATGGACAAGGTGTAGCACCATGTTTATATTATTCGTGCTACAACATGAACAATATGCTCAATAAGTAGGTGAATAAGCTCAATCTAAACTTGTGGAAGCACTGGAGAAACCCACATTGATGAATGTTTTATAAAACAAATTGATTGCACTCTAAAATTCTTGAGGTCATAAAATACAGAGAACTACTAAGGAACTTGCTCTGATCACAGGATAGTAAAGCAATGCCACTAAATACAATGTATGATCCTATATTGAATCTTGAACAAGAAAAGGTTGTCTTCCTTTATGAAGGATTCTTGGAACAATTAGCTAATAGAATAAGGTTTGTAGCTTACATATGATGACAATGCTAATTTCCTAATTTTGATAATTGCATTGTGGTTATATAAAATAATGTCTGGTTTTAAGAAATTCACATTGAAGTAGATGATCCCTGACTTAGCAATGGTTTGAGAAATTTTTAAAATTATAATTGTACAAAAATGATACACATTCAATAGTAACAACGTTTAAAATTTTGAGTATTTCTCCTTTCCCAGACTAGTGATATGTAGTACAATATTTTCTTATAATATCATTCAGAAGACTGAGCCACAGTTCCCAGTCACTAGAGTAAGCAACCTGTATTGTAAAATGTACTCAGTTGTTAAGCTAAGATGTCCACAGGTCAAGAATATTAAGGTCTTTTGGAATTATATCTTTAACACATAATGGTTTCACTGGGACATTGCCCAATATAATATCTGGGAACATATGTAGTTTGGAGCATATATAATTTGAAGCAGAAGGCTAAGACAAGAACTGTAAGAAGAAGGCTGGAGAGATGGCTCAGAGGTTAAAAACACTTATTGCTTTTGCAGAAGACTCAAGTTCAGTTCCCAGCATTCACAAGGCAGCTCACAATCATTCATAACTCCAGTTCCAGGCAATACAAGTACCCTTTCTTACTGCCAAAGGCACCAGGCACACATATAATGCACATACAGAAATGCAACCCCCAAAACACAACACATATGTAAAATTTTGATGTAATTATATATTTTATACATACTAACTTTACGTAAAATATATAATTATAAATAAAAATTATATAGTTTTTAAAAGAACTAAAATAAGTTATAAACAATAGTATTGCAGTTAAACATTCTTAAGCTGTAGCAGGCTTTCTTTTGGGCCACGAACTAGCTCCCACTACACATAGACTTATTGTAGCTTTGAATGCTCTTGGCCTTATTATGCTCATTCCTTGCTAGCTCTTATAACTTATATAACCTGTTTCTCTTCATCAACATTTTGCTTGAGGGCTTTTTACCTTTCTTTTATTCTCTATGTCTTACTCTGTGTCTTGTTGGCTGGCAGCTGCCTGGCTTACTGGCCTGTGGCATCTCCCTCTCTTTCTCCCTCATTTTCTCCTCTTCTCTCATTCTCCCCTCTCTTCTTTTCTCCTGCTTATTCTTTCTGCCTGTCAGCCCTGCCTATCCCTCTACTACTTAGCTATTGGCTGTTTAGCTTTTTATTAGACCAGTCAGGTGTCTTAGGCAGGCAAGTAAAACAGCAACATATCTTTACACAAACAAATGTAACACATCTTTTACTAGTTAAAGTAATATTCTATACCATTAGACTCTGCAATGAAACTGCTTGTGTTCTAAAAAAAAAAAAACTACAATTTTCTATCCGTAAGGCTTTAGATGTTATATAAATGTTCTATAAATTAATATTGTTCACCAATAAACTAGACAATAATAGTAGCTCATATGTCATACAGGTGATATGAGAGTGAAATTGGTGAGCAAATGTGAAGGAATTCTTTTGGTACCTATCATATATTTATAAACAAGTTTGACTATATTCAAGTAGTCAGCATCTCTCCTAGAAATACAGAGAGAAATGGAATAGAGCCTCTTTCGTCTCTTTTTCTAGGAGTCAGTCTATTATATGTAGCCAAAATAGTAATAAAAAATTCCATGATCATGTAACAGATGTCCCACTGAAGATTTGAAGTATAACTTGAGGACAGAGTAATGAATTCTGCAGGATTGTGTCAAGAGAGGTTTCTGGAAGAGACTATAATTTTGGATTAGAAGGTGTTGTACAGCACTATCTGCTACCAAAAGAGCCATCATTTTCATGAGTTCAGTGGTGCCTGTATGCAAAAGATCATCGCAGCTGCGCTTGTTGATTGCTGACATTCTTTTAAAGAAGGAGGATGTGAGGAGGGTCACTGAACCCTCACCTGAGTATGCAGCCACTCCTCCCAACCAGTTGTATGGGATTTTGCCCTAACTGCAAGTGTCCCAAGGGTCTCAGGGAAGGGCCAGAGTATATAGGCTGGGAAAGACTAGGAAAAGGGCGTCCCTTCTGCATAGTCACATGGAGAAGCTATTAGCACAGCCATATCTGAATGGAATGTCAGAAGTCATAGAGCCATCACAGCTGCTTGACAAAGATCCAGCAAAGCTGAGTCACATGTTGGCTGCCATGTCACCTTTGTTTTTCATCTCCACCTGTTACATACTTGGGGCATTTTTAATATTTGTACAATTCGAGGATATTGGGTTGATGTAAAATTCCTTATGAATCATTTATGCTTTCTCCCAGGAATGCTGCCTCTAAGCTTACCCAGGAAAGTCCTGAACATACTCTCCCCCCCACACACTTTGAGGGAGATATCCTTATCTACTTGAAGGTCTTCCTTATGTCATGGAGGTTGTGACACATAAAGAAGCCAGAGGTCTCTTTATGAGGCTATGAGACATTCTTGAAACATCTGTCCCTCTACTTACACAGGAATAAGATATTCAAAACAAAGTAAAATTAAAAAGGTCAACAAGATCTGGTGGGCTAGAGGAGTTGGCCACAGTTCAGATTACAAGCCTCTTCTCACTGTACACTCAGACAATTACGTGGCATACAACTCTGCCCTACATAGAGACATATTTATAAGTAAAGTATGGAGTGGAAAGATGATAAAACTATGAGATGTTAGGACCTCCCTCTGTTAGAAGTTAGCTCATGTAGAGCCACTATAATGTCATATGACCAAGGAACAACAGAATGCCAGGATTAGACATATAGACCAATTCAATAAAGATATAAATGTGAACATTGATTGTATTATGCCAGAATTTGAATAATAACTACAGCAGTTTTAGCCTGAGGATTTTTCCTGGGCACTCTGACCACTAAGAGTTAATAATATACTGCTTGAGACATGGCAAAATGCCCTGGGTAGTTGAAGATTTTGTTTTGGTCTAGTGTCCCTGAAGCAACGAAAACAACCAGCCTGAGCACAGCCTGCCATATGCCTCTAGATTCTCAAAAATTGGATTATGGGTTTATGAGTAAGAATGATAACTCTGTTTATTAATGATGTCAAAACTTGAGGAAAAATGATTGGAAATGATAACTCTGTTCTGTCATAGTTTATTAATGATGACTAAAAGATGAGCAAAAGGAAGTGAAACACATGTCCAAAACCAAAAATGATATGATCTATGTTTTGGGACATCATGAATGTATCCCTGCTAAATAAATTCTTTATAAATAAAGAAACACTCTGGCTGCTAGTCAGTCAGGCTGCAAGATTCTCCCGACCACCATGGCTTGGCTCACTTCCTTCTCCCACCAACTCTGTACATCCTCTGCAGGACCCATCCACCACCAGGGAATGGCTCCTGGCAAGCTATCATCTGTGCTGGGTGCAGACCTTCCAGTGCAACTGCTATAAGATGACCTAAGCTCCTGCTCATTACCCCTCACCCATGCTCTCTAAGTAAGCCTAATACATTCATTGGATCCTCAGAGGGAACCTTGTGGAATTGAACCTTGATTTCTCATTGGGACCTTATAAAGATAGGATAGATCTCCATTTCCTCCCTTCCTCTCCCACTGTCTTGTGCTAGGGAGAAAATTCTCAGAACATAACAAGTTACCAGAATGTTATTAGAAATGTATTTTCCCCATATATGCTCAAAGCATGGATTTTTAGAAGGCCATTTCATACTTCATACATAAGCAATGCTGTAGCTAGAGTTTTCCTGCCTGGCCCACAGTCAGGACAAATCTCTCTCACCTGCCAGTCCCACAGCTGCTCAGACCCAACCAAGTAAACACAGAGACTTATATTGCTTACAAACTGTATGGCGGTGGCAGGCTTCTTGCTAACTGTTCTTATATCTTAAATTAATCCATTTCTATAAATCTATACCTTGCCACATAGCTCGTGGCTTACCGGCATCTTCACATGCTGTTTGTCATGGCAGTGGCTGGCAGTGTCTCCTCCCACCTTCCTGTTCTCTCAGTTCTCCTCTCTGTTAGTCCCACCTATACTTCCTGCCTGGACACTGGCCAATCAGTGTTTTATTTATTGACCAATCAGAGCAACAGATTTGACGTATAGACCATCCCACAGCACAAAGCAGTAGTGTAGGACAAAGTGTTAAATGGTCTTATTAATAAAAACCCGGAGCCAGACATTGGGGTAAAAAGCTGAGAGATCAGAAAAGCAGAAAGAAGCCAGCCACATTTTTACCAGTTGGAAATCCTCTGCCAAAGAGAGCTACTTCTTGTATACCCACACCTATATGCCTTTCTGTTCTGCATCTTACTTCCTCTCTCTGCCCAACTACATCACTACCTGTCTGTCTGTACAGACCTCCAGACCTCTATGGTTAGTGCTGGTATTAAAGGTGTGTGTCACCATGCCTGGCTCTGTTCCCCAATGTGGCCTTGAACTAACAGAGATCCAAATGGATCTCTGCCTCCTAAATGCTAGGATTAAAGATGTGTGCTACCATTGCCTGACTTCTATGTTTAATATAGTGGCTGGCTTTTTCCTCTGATCCTCAGATAAGCTTTGTTAGGGTGCACAATATTTTGGAAGACACAACATATCACCACACAGTAGTGTTTGTCTTGTTGAGAGGGTCACACTCACTGCCTTCAGTGTGCATTGGGAGGATTATTAACTGCTAGTTCACACAGTTTCAAATTTCATTTTAAATGTCAATTTTAGCCTTATGCAAATCATACAAGCTCACTGAACCTCAGCTTCCTCACAAATAGAAGTGTTAATTGATAGATTCACAACATGCCCCCATGGTTGGGCATGTCCGGCGGACCTAGACACTTCCACCTAGCCAGTTCCAGGTCAAAATAACCATTTCCAGGTCAAAACGTCTCGCGTGACCAGGACCCCATGGCTTTGCGTGGTTGGGTAAAGTGCACAACACAATCATGTGATCTACGCGTATGCGTGGAGTAGCCACATGAACCTGTGTACGCATGTGCAACCCAGCCTTTATAAGCTGGCGCCATATTCCCGGCTCCCCTCTTTATGCATGTGTCCTTCCACAGGCCTGAGCACACCTGTCTCTCTCTCTTATCTTAATAAAACTCTTGTTAGTGGATTCTGTTGTGTTTCGTGACATTTCCTCACAGGGTAAGAGCGCCGCCAAATAACTAACATTAACAGTTACCTCAAGGCTTGTGGAAGATTAATATGTTAGCATGGTGCCTAGCACATGGTCTATACTCAGTGAAATACAAATAGTGGTATGAACTAAATTGCTCAGAAAAAAAGGTGACACCTGTGCTCTGGATTCTATAAGGCTGATTGATTAGAACTCCCATAAATATTAAAAGATGGAATTTGCAGATTAGAACCATCTTTGACTCCATTCATAGCGACACGTTGCTCAACTTTGTCTTTGTGACTATTAGGTAAATCCTCTTGGAATGTACAAACTCCTACCTTTCACTGAACTAAAAGTAAAGAATGTCATAAGACAGGATGTGAAGCATAAAATAGGAATTTCCCCCTTTGCTATAATCTGCCTACCTGCTGTTTCTACCAATGTACTTTAAAGGTGATGTGATTTATGTCTATTTTTGTTCTGCCATTATAAAACCTCATGGAACAAGATATTTTTGGGTAATTTGAATCTGTGTCCCTAGGTGATGGTCACTCATATTTGGCTCCAAAATAAACGATGTCTATTCCTTTTGAGGTAAGATTTGAGTTTTTGCATTAACAGCTTTTGCCAGCAACGTTTTAGGCTCCACAGTCAATTCATTTTCACTAGAAGAGTCACTCAAATAAACACCAGGTACAAGCCTTGTCTCCATTTGTTAGCATTCAGACCCACCCCTTGGGGACGTGGCCAATATGCAGGCAGTACCTTGGCCCACTCAAGATCCTGACCACATCATGTGATCATTGTTACGTGGTCTCTTTGCACATGTGCAATGTCCCCTCACAAAAGGGCAGGTCATTCCCCCACCCCCACCCCCACCCCCATCCCTGCTTTCCCATCTCTTTTTCTCTTCTTCCTCTTCTCTCCTCTGCACCCTTCTCTCCCTTTCCCTAACAAAATCCTCTATGGGAGCGCTGTCCGCATGGTGTGAGTGACTTTCTGCTGTGCCCCTTGGCTCAGCTGCCATGGCGCCATAGCAAAGCTGAAAGAAACATATACCCCATTCGTGTATTGGAAAGAACTGTGTTGGCTCAGCCAGAAGATACACATAAGAGTTGATCACTTAGAATTTTGAGCTCCATCATGTTCCCATAAACATGTTGGACAAGCCTGAGATACAGTAGGTCTGACTTCAGAGTGAGGGCTGAGGGAACTAACCTGGGCTATATGCAACCTTATCTCAAAAGACAAATGAACAAAAACCCCACAAAACAAAGTAATAAACACCCCCACCCCCACCCCCGCCACACACACATTGCATAAATTTTTTTCCTGCTTGCCTGTCCTGTTGTATTCGCTTAGACTCCAATAAAAACTCTCCTGTCCATGAAACTTAGAATCTACAAAGGAGTCCCAATGGGATCACATAAAAGAGAAAACTAAGGAAGTATGGGGAAAGGAGAAGAGTGCCACAGCAAAGTCTGGGTGGAGAATTTTACCAATTGAGTGTCAAAAATTTCAACACAATTAACATTTGTTTATGGCCATTATCCCTTCAATTATAAACCAGCAGTATTTTAGGATAGTCACCAGAAACTCCATTTATCACAAAAACATAACCAAATTCATTTACGTAAACTCATGGCTTCTGGTTTTATTTTAATAGATTGTAATTCCTTCTAAAGTGCCTCAGTAATCATTCTATAATTGCAGTCATTGAAAAGAGGAATTTTAAATCAATGTACACAAAAGCCACTAACTAGATTATGACTACTGTAAGATGTCTTGAAAAAACTCTCAGTGAATAGAAAAGTTGGCAACCATTGAACATAGCTTTCACTAAATTGGCTACATATTCTGTTTTCCATAGTCAAATACTGTAAGATTAATGATATTAATCATTAGATGCCAGATCTTAGGGGAAAGTATGTGAGGCGTGTAGCCAGAATCTTAAAAAGTTCTTATTAATAAGATCAAACCTGAGGCCAGTTATTGGGGTGAATGCTGGAATATCAGAGAAGTAGAACAAGCCACAGCTAACCTCACCTGGCCAACTTCTCAGCTGATCTTGTTTTCTCAGACTGGAAGCCTCTGTGAATGGCTCTCAGCTGAACTGTGCTGCTCAAAACCTTAAAAGTTTAACCAGCCAAATGCTTAACCAGGCTAAATGCTTAACCAGCCAAATGCTCCTAGTTTCTGGTCCTCATGCCTTATATACCTTTCTGCTTTTTACCATCACTCCCTGGGATTAAAGGCTCGCTTCCTGGGATTAAAGGCATGAGTTACCATGCTTGGCTGTATCCTTGAACAGATGGATTTCTACCTCTGGAATGCTAGGATTAAAGGCGAGTGCTACCACTGCCTATCCTAAGTATCTTCTGTTCTCTGACCCCTGATAAGTTTATTAGGGTACTCAATATTTTGGGGAACACAATACCACCACAGAGGGGCATTGAACCTATTTTCAGGGCTAAGATGAATATTTGAGTTTTGAAGATTAGCAGATTTAGCTAAATCAAAAGGAGGTAAAAGTGTATTGGAAAGGTGGAGGCAGGATTATAGGTCTTGGGAAGTTTGGCCTGAACACCTGAAGGAATGAGAAGGTAGCAACTGCTGAGCTCTTTTAAACAAGAGAAAGGTATGTGAATCTTTGGGGCTGTATTGTAGCTACATTTTCCCAGCTTGCTGAGGCTATCACCATCACAGAGCAGGGGGCCTTTGGTGAGCTAAGAGAACACTTAGGCTCTCAGTCAACAAAGTAAGCAGAACAATACTGCTGATAGCTAGGCCTGTGCAAATGCTAATGAGGCTGTTAAGAGCTTTCATTGGAAGGAAGAGAGAGGGTCATAAAACCTGAGATGCTTTTCACCACTTGATTCTGCTCCAGCTGCAAGCAGTCATGGGAGTGTTAGAATGTATGGGAGGTGCAAGGTTGACTGGAGTTTGGGACTCTGCAAAAAGTGAATGATGCTAGGGCACAACCCTACCCACACTCCCATGGTGGAGCTGCTTTTGAGTGGTTAATGCTCCTGCTCCTGTAATACTTATTTGTCTGCCAGGGTTGGTTTGGTGGATTCTTTTCTCTGGTCTATTGGTGCTGTATTTGAGGTCGGTAAGTATGTCTTTGTCTTCTCTGGAGAAACCAAACAATGAGGGTGTGTACATCCTGTGGAGAGGCAATAAGCAAGAGACCAACGCAATCAGATTTGCTCTTCTTTCTGTATACAAAGCCACAGTGTGGTAAATGGATTGAAGTGGGGAAGCCCACAGGTACAATTTATTAGTATTAAGAAAGCAGGAGGCAGTGCAGTCTGGTAGATAGATGACAAACATCATTTGTCAGTCAATTTTCTCCACAGCAACGTGGTAAGAAGTATTTAAATACAGAAATATCAAATCTAATGTATAATTTAAACTCAGATTAGGATTGTCTAACAAATGATACTTTTTCATTTTTTAATATGATGAGTTTTGTTTATATTTTTTAAGTAAATGAAATCTGATTTTTGTTCTTAAGGTTTTTCTAAGAAATTAGACAAGGCAGATTGAAATTTTGGAGGGTAGTTTCCTTTAATTAAAGTCAATTAATTGTAGATGTTAAAAACATCTAGAAAATGCCTTCAAGCATCACTGAGACTAATGTCTCGTAAAATAACAATGTTTTAGCCAAGTTAGTACTTAAAACTAACCCCTTTGGGTAGTTTCAGAGACAGAGATTATGTTGATTCAACAGGTGGGTTTGAAGAATTTAGAACAGTTGAGGAAGAGTCAGGTTCTTTAGTTGAGCAAACTGTATTACAGGTGTTGATGACAGAGAGAGGTTAGTGGAGACAGTGTACATGTCTGGGGACTAATCACATTATGGCTATTAGCCATTTTAAGTTCTTACGAATAATTTGAGTAGAGATGCTTAAGTCGGGGTGAGGAGACTTTTGAAGCAAAATTAACAGGCAAAGTCTGATTGGGTATGAGTAATAAAGAATCAAAAATAACCTGGAAGTTGAGTTGAAGTTATCACCATTGTGAGTTTATCTGTGCAACTGCCCTGCTCTGTTCTGCTGTATTTAGAAGACATTGTTTCCTTGTAGTAATCCACTGCCTCTGCCTCCTTACAGCTCTCTCTGACCTCTCTTCCACAATACTCCCTAAGCCTGTGTGTGTGTGTGTGTGTGTGTGTGTGTGTGTGTGTGTGTGTGTGCAGTATATATGACCAATTAATTAAGAGCTGACCATTCTGAAGTCTCTCACTTTTAATTTCTTTACCTTGGCCAGTTGCAGGTCTCTTTACTACTCTACTGTGTAAAGAAGTTTCTCTGATGAGAGTTGAGGGATGCATTAATCTATGGGTATAATGGTAAGTCATTAGTGGTCAATTTAATACCATATCAATTCAGCAAAATAATATTAATACTATGTTCTCTCTTAGGGTCTATGACCTATCTAGCCATCGATTCTTAATCTAATAATGGTGCCAGGTATGGGTTTCATATTGTGGAATGAGCCTTAAATACAATCAGAAAGTGCTTGGTTATGCCTATATTTCTGTTACAATTGTACCAATTGCCAGGTTAGTCATTATTATAGCTTCCTGAGTTCACAGCTGGATAAGATTGATGAATCCTCTTATCTCTAGTAGTGTGAACAACACCTTCTAGCACCTTGAAAGCTAGCCAGGAGGAATAGAGCTTCTAGATTAGTACTAGCTTGATTTCTCTATGTTCTGTAATTCAAACATGTGGTTTCTTCAGAAATAGGGTCTTACTCTCCACTTCTAGAGGGGAACTAAGAATATTTGCAATAAATAGTCTGAGATGTTTAGTAGTCTATGGGACCCCACTGGCCAACAACTTTGAAAGAAGTAACCCCTTCCCAGTATTGGGATTTTTTTAAAAAATATATTTTTATTAAATTTAGTTTTTTGTGAGTATGTACACATACAACAACATGTGTGTAGCAGTCAGAGGACAACTTTTAGGAGTGAGTTCTCTCCTTCTACCATGTGGATCTCACGGATCAAACTCAGGTTGTCAGACTCACAGCAGACATCTATACACACTGAGCCATCTCACTGACTCAGATGCTAGTCTTTTGCCTAGACATTTCTACTCAATGGTCAATGACCAAATGACATTTCACCTCTTAGTATCTTTCACTAACAACTTCAGGTTAAATATTTCCTATCTGTGTTCTTGTGTCTCTCTTCCAGGGTCAAACATTTGTTTTTAAGAAGGTTAATTACATGGTATTCATGAAATTCTGACTTTATTTTATATGTTTTATATGTTTGCTTCCTAGACTATGTTGTACATCTCAGAGCCAAGGGCCTCAAACTTAAACATAATAGCATCTGATTCTTTTTTTTGGGGGGGGGGGGGCTTTTCACGACAGGGTTTCTCTGTGTAGAATTGGCTGTCCTGAAACTCACTCTGTAGATTAGGCTGGCTTCAGACTCATAGAGATCCACTTGACTCTGCTTCCCAAGTGCTGAGATTATAGGCATGTGCCACCACCACCTGGTGCATCCAATTCTTTTAGAAACAGTAAAGTTGGACTTGCTTAGCTGATATCCAACTTGGAGCTCAGGAAAAAGGGGGAAATTAGATGGTAAGGATTAAATTTTCATTGAAACAAAGGTGATCTCTGAAGAAAAAAGAAGTAAATATATAAATATAACATCTGGTATTAGGAGAACCTAGAGCACAAAGAATGGGCATGGTAGCAGCCATCTTAGGGAATGTCTACATTTAGAAAATGGAGTGAAGATTATTAGAAAGACAAAATAGTTGAGCTTTTTCTGGCAATTTTCCAACAAAAAACATATTTATTGTACAATTAATATGTGCCCCCTCAATACTTAGGCACTGAAAAATAAAGCAATAAATGAATGGGCATCTTTTCTTATAGAACTTGTGGGCTAGCTTTCCTTTGTTAAAGGGAGAAGCTAAATATTTCAAATGCTGAAGAATCTGAGAAAAATAAATAATTTATCGGCTTTCAGACCTGAACATTGGAAGGTTCTGCAGGTAAAGGCTCTTGATGCCATGACAGATGATGTGAATGGGATTTCTTGGGCTCTATATGGTAGAAAGACAGAGCTGACCCTGCAAGTTGTCCTCTGACCTCCACTTGTGCCATGGAATCCACACCCATACATGAAGACAGACAGACAGGAAGGAAGGAAGGAAGGAAGGAAGGAAGGAAGAAAGAAAGAAAGAAGAAAGGAATTGAAAAACAACTGGAAGGGATAAGGCCAGTTGGATTCCAAACTTAAGGATAAAGGCCAAGAGGCAGATATGGTAGCTCATATCTGTAATCCCAGCATTTAGGAGGCAAAGGAAAAGATCACAAATTCAAGGCCAGGCTGGCTCACCTAGTAAGTTCCAGATTGGGCTACTTGGTGAGACTGTGTCTTAAAAACAAACAAAACAAACAAAATGACAAAGGCCAAGAATTGTGATCAAATAAAAAAAAAGGAATTCATATTCTGGTGCTACGGCACATAAATTGGGAATCTTGGGTATTTAGTAGGCCCCTAAAGTGCAATCAGATAATATAAGCTCCAGTAGAATGGAGAATGACAATACTAGAACTATGGTCTGGGGGATCAAAGAGTCTAAAAAGCTTAATGATCATTACTTTTCCTCTGGAAGTAGAAAGGAAATATCCATCTTGGGAAGAGCCTTGCTGTTGGCTTAATCAGTATGAAGCTAAACTGAGTTGGGTGGGTGTATGCACATTGAAGGTGACACTGTTTTTCACAGCCTCTGACCAACCTCTTCACACATGTGTTCATATATTATAGAATCTAGAAAACTAAAAACTAAAAACTGATTTTTCAGATTCTCTTGCATACCAGATTTAGGTGGGGTTTAAGTACAGCCAGTAAAATATGATTACATTATACTTAAAGGGAGATGTGATTCCACATGGAAAGGGAAACAACAAAATGGATATAACATAACCGTGTTGATGGTGAGTCTTGAGCCAGAAATTCTTGGAGTAGTTACCTAATACCTAGAAAGAGTACAGAGTTGACTTCTGATCTCCAGCTTCTTGATGTCTTATAACAATGAAGAATTTTGGTTCCTGTGAAAATCATCTTAGAGAAACAATTTGAAAGAGGAATGACTTATTTTGGCTCTAATTTCAGAGTATTTGGTTCATCATGTAATGAGGGGTTTAGCAGCTCACATCACAGATGCTGTCCTCTTTCAGGATGAGTCTTTCCCTCTTAGATAATTTTTTTTCTAGGAATGTCCTCATAGGTGCATTTTTTGACATACTTTACTAATCTCTTAGGTACTTCTCAAGTTAATCACAGTGGCAATTGAGATAAACCATTATAAACAAGTCTCTTTTCAACTAGATGCTCAAACAAATCCCAAACTACCCAATTTCAGAAGTGATACCTTCAAAGTCTCATGTCTGTCTTATAATGTGGAATACCTTCAGTATATCTTTAAGAGTTTCTAAAACCTTTTTTTTTGTTTTTTGTTTGTATTCTTTTCGATTCTATGATGTTGCCTTAGTTTAGGGGCTACATTATTGATCTATTAATCTGGGCTGGGAATTCCATGGTTAGTTCTCTATATTTTGACTAGGTGTGGCTTTCTGTAATGGTCTGCTACTGCTGCAAAAAGAAGCTTCATTGATGCCGGGTGAGAGCTGCAGTTATCTCTGGGTGTAAGAATATGTATTTAGAACACAATTAGGAATTATACTGGTTTACTAATGTGACAGTAGTACATTATCCTCCAAGATCCATGGCCTCACTATCCATGTGTAGATGGCTAGTTTTACAGTACCAGACATGATTTCTCTCCTGTTAATTGATCCTTGAGTCCAACGGTCTTGAATATATTCTTACTGTAGTTTGGATTTATCTTCCTACTTTCTATGACTCTCCTAGCTCTACTATTTATATACTTATTTAATAACTTAAACACTGCTAATATATCTTACACAAAATTGTCTCTATCAAAGAAATTCACACTCCTTGATAGAATTGCAGTAACACAGAGTCCCATTTGTCCCTCTGAGTTTCTGTTACTATCTCACCTAGGAGAAGTTGGCCTAAGAGAACAATGCAATCACTCTTGAAGACCTAGTATAACACCACCTACAAGAAAGCACTCTGGATTTGAGAGTTGGAGATGCTATTTTGCAGGATGTAATGTACAGTGTGAACAAGGGCAAGACATAAACAGATGATGCTATTTCTCCCATAAACATAATACATGGGCCAAAGAAGAGTTCTGGAAAGAATGTCAGCTAATGATCTACTTGCAAAAATGTTTTCATTTTGCTTATTTCCATAATACTGGCTTCTACTATTTTATAAACTTATTATTTGTAATATAATTACCATCACTGGAGAAACAAGAAGGTTTATTCTGGGTCATAACTTCAGAAGTTTTAGTCTTTAATCTCTTGGTCCTGATGCTTTAAACTCTGTGGCTACATCATCATGGTGGGAGTCCATGGCAGTTAAGTTCTGCTTACCATATGAGAGCCAAGGCAAGTCAAACCAAGAAAGAGAGAGAGAGAGAGAAAGAGAGTGAGAGAGAAAGAGAGAGAGAGAGAGAGAGAGAGAGAGAGAGAGAGAGAGAGAGAGAGAGAGGAAGAAGAAGAGGAGGAGGAGGAAGAGGAAGAAGAAGGAAGAAAGAGGCCATGGTCCCAGCACTTTCTTCCAGGACATGTCCCTAGTGACTTCAATTCCTTCCCCACCTCCTAAGAATTTCATTGCTTTCTAATAGTGCCAAAGGCTAACACTAAACCTTTGACTTATAGATCTTCAGAACAATTTCTAAAGTGTAGCATTATTCAAAGGTAGGGGATATTTAACGTAGGAAAACAAGAATTGTTTCAATAGAATTAGAAATTGAGATTGTTACTTTATATCTGTCAGCAAACAAGTATGAAACCAATGAAAAGCCAAAGTGATTAATCTTGATTGCTGTTTACTATTATGCATTAATAATTAACTATGGCTTATTTACGTTTACCAACTGAGGCATTTTTCATTTTAACAAAACATATTTGTACATAGTTCCTTGCATACATGGGAGAAGTGGTAGATATCTGAAAAATGGGATTTCTGAGTCACAGAATATGTGCATATTTAATTTTATACCATGTTGTTATGGTTTAGGTTTTGAATGTCTTTTAAAACCTCATCTGTTGAAGGCTCAGTCCCCAATCTCTTAGTGTTCTGATATGAGACTTTTGTGAACTGTTTGAATCATGAAGGAACTGATGCCATGAATTGATTAATCCATTGATGGACTCATAATAAGATGACATTACTGGAAGCTGGTACAAACTTTAGGAGGTGGGGCCTAGTTAAAGAAGTAGGTCATTGGGTATGTTGTCTGGAAGGGTGAAATATGTCCTTGGACCCTTCTTTTCACTTTCTCTGTTTCCTGGTTGCTATAAGGTAAGCAGTTTTGTTGAACCACATGCTCTCTGTCATTGCAAATGTCTTACCAGATTCATCAACACAATTAACCATTGTCATAGTTACTGTTCTATTGCTGTGAAGAGACCCCATGACCAAAGCATCTCTTATAAGAAAGTATTCAATTGGAGAGTTGCTTATAGTTCAGAGGTTTAGTCCATTATCAGCATGGTGGGAAGCATAGCAGCATGCAGGCAGACATGGTGCTAGAGAGGTAGTTGAGAGTTCTACATCAGGATCTGCAGGCATCAGGAAGAAAAGTGGTACTGGGCTAGGCTTGAGCATCTGAAACTTCAAAGCCCACCTCCAGTGACATATTTCCTTCAATATGGCCACATCTCCTCCCACAAAGCCACATTTCCTAATAGTGACACTCCCTTGTGACCAAACATTCAAATATATGAGCCTATGGGGGCTGTTCTTATTCCAACCATCACACAAATCATAGCAGTATTTTATAAATTATCAAGTATAAATTTAAAAATATTCACTGGCTTTCCTCTTCTACCTTATACCATTGTGTTGGTCAGCTTCCCATCACTGTGACAATATACTGGAGAAAATCAATTTAAAAAAGGAAAAATTTATTTTCATTCATGATTTCAGAGATAGTTGACTTTAGTGGTTTGAATAAGAATGGCCTCCATAGGCTTATGTATTTGAATGTTTGGTCACAAGGGAGTGTCATTATTAGGAAGTATGGCTTTGTTGGAGTAGGTATAGTATTTTTGTTTGTATATAGGTATAGTATTTTGTTGGTATAGGTATATATATTGAAGGACATGTGTTCCTGGAAGTGGACTTTGAGGTTTCAGATGCTCAAGCCTGGCCCAATGTTACTGTCTCATCCTGCTGCCTGCCAATCTGGATGTAAGAATTCTCAGCTCCTTCTTTAGTACTATGTCTGCCTGCATGCCATGTCCCACCACGATGATAATGAACTAAACCTCTGAGCCACCCCAATTAAATGTTTTCCTTTATAAGAGTGGTCATGGTCATGGTGTCTCTTCACAGCAATATGACACTGACTAAAACAGTACAAATATGCTCCCCATATTTCATGTGTTAAAGTCATAATCACAGAAGTTATATACTAATGGAATTTGGGGATGGAACCTTTGGAATAATTTGGATTATGGCTGCATTCATAACTTTATAAGAGATCTATCATCTTTCTTTCCTTCAAGCTGTAATGTGGCCCATAGTGTTAGGATGCAGGATAAGCATAATTACTAGATACTGCACAGATGCTGCTGCCATGCTTTTTAATGTGAGGAAAACAAGCCAGTATCTTTTATTTATAATTTTACAGTATAAAATATTTTGTTATAGAACTTGAAAATGGACAAGACGGATAGTGCACTGATTTTTTTGTGGTATTAATCTTGCATTAGTGTTGTGCATACTTGGAAATGCTCAAATCTGGGTTTCTTGCATTATGGTGTACATCTATGGTGTAGACTGCTTGGGAATATTGCATTGTATAAGAACCATTAGGCCTTAATTGTTTAAAAAATCTCCCAAATGCTAATAAGTCATAGGATGCCAGAAGTGGAAGATATCTTCACAGTCAGGCTGTCGATAGCTCATAATTGGTACAGGGGGAAACCAAGTCTAAGACTGCTTAACTTGTGAGGTAGTCAGAGTTGAGTTCCCATCCTCTAGCTTGGTCTTCTGAGCCCTCAGAGTAGTTTGGTGGTACCTGCTCATATATTCAATTTTATTTTTCATATGTGCTAGAACATGAATAAGGTTGTTGTTGGGAGGCAGTTTTTCATGGGTCTTTTGAGTTTCTACATAGTGTTGCATCTTATGCTGGCATCTGTGAAACTTCAACTACACTGCTACTTGAAAGTAGGGAGCAAAATCTCAGATACTTCATGGCTCCTCCCAGTTGCAAGCAGTTCTTTCAGAAGTTGTTAGTAAGTATTTTGGGATAGTTGTGTTCTGTTTAAATTATTTTTAGAGATGTTGAGGCAAAAGAAAACAGCAAAACAAAAATAAAAGAAATGGCAAGCAGATTATAACCTTGTCAGAACCTTTAATTAAAATAAAGGTCATTGTAAAATATTCCCGTGCATTATGGTTGGGTAGGAATGTGTGATAAATTTAAATGCCTGTTTGAATAGGAAAACTTTCCCATTTCTCCTTTAATGCAACATATACTAATTTTGCAGAGAATGATAGAAAAAAAAATTACTAGAAAGTGAGTATATACCATAAGGATAAAGATGGAAATGTAATTGAGGGGAGTATTTTTCACATCTCTTCTAAACCCAAATGAATTAAGGTAATAGTAATGGAAGTATCACCTAAAAGAACCTTTGACTTAAAGCAAAAGAGTTAATGGGATTTGCCCATGGGCCAGATACTAGAGCTAGAAACAGTGGTATAGACCATGTGAAACACCCCATTTTGCATATGACACATTCAGATCTGTAAGAGAAGGGTGTCAAATTCATAGATCACAATGATGATAATAAAATACAAGTGTTCTTAAGCATTGTGTAATATTTCTCATTATTTTTGTTCATGTACTTTTGCTTATTTGTAACTCAATTTTATGGTCACTGGAAGGAAAATATCCCTTTATCCCACTTTTAAGGTCCTACTATATGATTTTTCACTATCTGCCATACTGAGTCGAAGGTGTGGCAACTGATTGAGAAACTGAATCCTTAGGTTCACTGAATTTTATATAATAACAATTTTGTTTAAAGATCAACTTTTGGGTAATGGCCACTACAAGTGACTAATTATAGTGACTGTAACAACTGCAGTACAATTAGGAATGTTAAGAGGAATTAGAAGCTTGACTGGAAACCTGAATTTCAGTTATTTATTTTTGATATACAATCAGCAGCAATACTACTGGTATACATGCTACAAAACTCCTTCACTTATTCAGCAAGCAGTTATACACATGTATAATGTGCATAAGTGGAGTGGAAGTGCTTAAAATCCACCCACGGGGTTAAAATGACTAGGTCTACGGAAGACTACAGAAAACATCACGCGGAAGGAATGAGCCTCAGATATCGCGAGACCTGCTACTGTAGTGACTGTCACGAGAGCTCCAAGTTCCATGAGAATTTCAAATCCCACGAGAAGTTGATTGTTGAGGTTCTGGGTAGCCCACGAGCAGCGAGGTGTTACTTCTGGCAGGTCAATTCCGAACAATGCCTTCGGATCTCAGGCCAAAGCAGGGGAGAAATAGATCCAAGAACCGGACTTTCCTCCATGGAGCACGTTGGAAGATAGCAGTTGCTGATAGCCGGTACAGAAGAGAGAATCCTGCCCTCAGGGTGTATCCAGGAGCTTCAGGTTCTCGCCAGGGGGTCAACATGGCGGCCGGCCCTCAGTTTAGCTTCTGCTCTGCAGTACGTCAGTGTTTGCAAAATATGTGGGCCCAGAGGCACTTGGGCCTGTTTTTGCTTTTACTCTGGACTCTGGTGATCCTGTTCTATCTTGTGAGCACTGGTGAGTGTTGATTCTAGGCTAGATAAGGTATGACAGGAGCTTGGGAAGTGTGAGGGAGGTGAGAAAAGTGTGGGGCAGAGTGATGGGTTGTGCCTGGGAAGGAATTAGGGCAAAAAGGGGGTGATTGGGGTACTAGTCGGCAGGAGTAATGGGACCAAAGGTGTCAGAGTGAGACAGAGGGCCAAGGGAATTGCTAGAGACTAAGGGGGTTAGTGAGACAGGGATAGAGGGGATGAGGCAGGAATGGGGCTGAGGTGGGGACAATGATTGCAGGAGCATGTAAGGTTGGGCTGGGTTGCTGGGGTGGGGATTCAGGGGTGAGGCAGGGATGGAGGTGATTAACATGTATGAGGTGATTGAGGGTTTGAGTCCAGTGTTGAAATGTGTGAGGGAATTTTTGAGAGGGTAAGGAGGATTGAGGGAGAGACCCATATTGAGGTTGAAGTAGGATTGAGGGTGTGAGGTGGGATACCTTGCTCAGCCTTGATACAGGGGGGAAGAGCTTACTTAGTCCTGCCTTGACTTGATATGTCATGTGTTGTTGACTCCCATGGGAGGCCTTTCTGAGAAGTGGACAGGAGTAGGGGGAGGGGACAGGAGGAGAGGAGCGAGGGGAAATTGTGGTTGGTATGTAAAATAAATTTAAAAAACCCTTGACCTCACACACTACCTTTTATAAAATGCCTGTCCTTTTTTAGGGCTAAATAGTATTTCATTGTATGGATTTATACATATGTGTATACACACATTTTACATTTGATGTGTGTGTGCACACACACACATCAAGTGTAACAAATTTGTGTTGTTTCTTACCTTTCTGTTACAAATAATGTTTCTATGAGCCTTTATGTATAAATTATTGTGTGGCTATATTAATAACTTAGAATGGAACTACATATTGAATTTTCTGAAGTAGCCATAGATAGATTTATCATGACTGAATCATTTATGTCTCTGTCAGCAGTGTTGAACATTTGTCGTTCCTCTCCCTTTGTGATGATAGCATCCTGTTAGCCATAAAGTGGGTATCTTTCTTGGATTTTGACTTGCATTTCTCCAATGACTAATGATGCTGAACATCTTTTCATGTGTTTGGTGACGTTTGTTTAACTTTGGAAAAATTTTCTTTTAAAAAGATTACCATTTTAAATGTATTTTTTAAATTTTAATACATTATAAGAATTTTTTGTGTTCTATGTATTGGATGATTGTCCAAAAATATGATTTGCAAGTATTTCCTCCAATTCTGTAGATTGTCTTTTCACTTTCTTCATAATATCCATAATGTCTTTGTTTTATTTGAAATGGCCTTGCTACCTAGCCCAGGTTATGCTGAAACTTGTCAAGATCCTTCTGCTTCTGTCCCTCACAGGCTGGGATTACAGGCATGGGATACCATGTCCAACATAATGTTCTTTGATATATAAAAATTTAAATTTCTGTGAATTCTAATTTATGTTTTTTTCTTTGGTTGTTTGGTCCTTCAGTGTCATATCTAAGTAGCCATTGCCAAAACCAAGGTCATGAATATTGTTTCTGTTTTCTTCTAAGAATTTTAAAGTTTTAGTTCTCAAGTTTGGATTGTTGGCCCATTTGTATTAATTTTTATATATGGTATGTGTGAAGATTAAATTAACTTATTTTACTTTTTGCATGCAACTAATCAATTGTTCCAATATCTCAAAAAGTTTTAAAAAATTTACTAATTTTTGTTTGTGTGTGTGTGTGTGTGTGTGTGTGTATGTGCATGTTTGTATCGGGGTGTCTTAGAATCCAGAAGAGAATATCAGATACCCTGGAGCTAGAGTTAACAGACAGGTGTGAGTGTCCCAACATGGGTACAGGAATCTGAACTCTGGTCCTCTGAAATAGTAAAAAGTGCTCTTATTACTGAGCACCTCACTAGCCCCTGTTTTTGCTATTGGGAGTGTATGTGAGTGAATGGATGTTTGTGCATACCATAGTCTGCATATGGAGGTTCAGAGGACAACTTCAGAGAGTCAAGTCAGTTCTTTTCTTCCTGCCTTTATACCTTACCTTCCAAGGATCAAACTCAGGTTGTCAGGCTTGTTTTGCAAGTGCTTTTACCAATGCCCCATCTTGCTAGCACCAGATCAGATTGTTTTATTTTGGCTACCCAATTGGCTAATGATAACAAAGGGTATGAGAGTACAAGAAAAGTGACATTTAGCTGTACTATTAGTAGTAGTATACTTCAGGGTTCTACTGGAAAGTAATAGCCCAGTGGTACAATGTGTGAGGCCCTGGGATTAATTAGGAGCACCAAAAAAAATCACCAAACAAAACAAACAACAAAATAGGAATTTATCAAAAATACTTTTTACATATTAACAAATATATAGCTCTAATAATAATAGTACAAGCAGATGATAATCATTGTAATGTTCTTTAAAATAAAAATGAATTAAGAACAATATAAATGTTTTCCTAGATAATAATTCAGCTATATAAAGGAATTCTGAGGCATAAAGAGACTATTAAGAAATATTTTTTCTTATATGGAATAGAATTATGCAAATGAAACTAAAATTGGATTCTCTGTAATAGAGTGAAAGAGGGATAAGAAATGCTTTCTGTATCTTTGTGTGTGAGGACATCAGCATGCTTGTCAAGACTTCATTATGTAGGTTCTGATTTAGTTGGGATACATAATGTTTCTGATTTTTCTTTTTTTGTTCCTAATTTTTCCACTGATAAACCTTTAAACACTAAGTTCTTTGTTAGGCAAATTTCTTATTTAAGTCATTGTCCAGAAGGCCAATGGAATGTGTGAGCCTGTATGTTAAATATTTGTTCATTTGAATACTTTTTCTGTTTTGTAGCAGAATCACAATCTGATTATCAGTGCTATTTACACTGTTACAAGATTAAAATGCAACATCTGTTATATTTCCATAATTAGTTTAAGCAAAGGTTAGCTACTATTAAAGCTTCATTGAAAATGATAAATGCTTCTATATACTGGGACTAATAATTTCACTTATTTACACTTCTCAGATTCTGTGTCTCCGAAAGAGAAATTGCAAAGGCACAGTAAAGCTCCAGAACATGGATCCAACTGGGAATTTCTGTTGAACTTTTTCTTTCCAACAAGTAAGTTGTTGATTTATGTATATACTTGTGTGTGTATGTATGTGTTAACTTAATGTCCTTGTTTTAAAAAGAGTAGTTAAGTAATCAGGAAGCAGACTTTTCTCAACATTGGAGTGGAACAGACCTGAATTGAGCTCTGGCTCTGCCCTTGGCCTTAGGCAAGACAATCTCTCTGGATATCAGGAAAAATACCCCAGGATTTGTGAGGATGACCTGGGACAATAATTGCAAGGTGAATGTGGCAGATTAAGGCTTAAGTTTGTAATTTTTCATAAAATAGTTTTCCTTAAAGCTTTTATAATTTACTGTAAAATTGATGTCTTCTGTGGCATTAAGCAGTGGCACTGTTGTTATGGAGTAAACCAGATGTTTTCCCATCAGTGTTAATGATAAAAAGTCCAGGTTTCAAGTCACATCATATTGTGATCTGTATATGGTGTTTTTTTTTTTATCAAGCACATGATAATCCTTGAGAATTATTAACCACAAATAAACATTTTATTTTGTACAGCATGTGATCACCTTTGAAAGTGAAGTTTCTCATAAATTGGCATGATAAATATTTTGCTAAAACCTATGTAGAATTTATTTTAAGAAAATCTGATATACTTATCTAAACACAAAATTGAATCCATTGTTTAATTCCAGATCGCACCATTCAACTCTTCGGTGGAAAAAATCTCTGTATGCTTCTCTAGTGATTTCATCAAATATAAAATAGCTATTTTAACACCTGCTACCTATGAGAATAGCAAAATAAATTAAAGCTACTGCCATAGGCAAGTTGAATGAACAAGAAAATAAACCTGGGAAGGTGTTATGTTGAATAGGCTAAAAGAAGGGCTTACTGAGTACAACAGTAAGTGACAGTTTAAGCTTTAGAGTTTTGACAACAGAAATAAATGGTCAAACACTTGTCCACTTGTCTAGGTTGTTTAGAGTAATACAAAAAGTGAAGTGGCCTTTACAATGGTCCAAATGAGATTTATTTATTTATTTTTTTTAATTTTCCTAACCTAACTCAAGAAACCAAAATCAATTGTTTAAAAACTTTTTCCTCAAATCAAATTGTTTGTTCTTCCTCCCTTCATTCTCTCCTCCTTCCCTCCATTACTTCCTTTTGATTTTTTAAAAGATTTTATTTATTTATAATGTATACAATCTTTTTTAAAGATTTATTTATTTATTATGTACACAGTGCTCTGTCTGCATGTATGCCTGTATGCCAGAAGAGGGCGCCAGACTTCATTACAGATGGTTGTAAACCACCATTTGGTTGCTGGGAATTGAACTCAGGACCTCTGGAAGAAAAGCCAGTGCTCTTAACCACTGAGTCATTCTCTCCAATCCTTCCTTTTATTATTTTTGACAGGAACTGACATAGCCCAGGATAACCCTCAAATTCTTTATGTAGCCAAGAGTGATATTAAACTTCTGTTCCTTCTGCCTTCATCTCCCAAATGCTAGAATTATAGTCACATGCCACCAAGTCTGGTTTTATATGGTGCTAGGGATCCAACCGAGGGCAATATGTACATTAGGCAAGCATTTTATCAACTAGCCACATTTCTAGGCTGGCAGGCCTCCCTCCCTCCCTTCCACCCTCCCTCCCCCTCCCTCCCACCCTCCCTCCCCCTCCCTCCCACCCTCCCTCTTCCTCCCTCCCTCCCTCCCTCCCTTCCTCCCTCCCTTCCTCCCTTCCTCCCCCCCCTCTCTCTTTCTTTCTAAGAAACATTAGATGTAGAATGATCTACATACTTGAAAACAGAGGGTTAATATTTATCAATTGTACATGTTGTGTTTTTTGAAAACTAATTATGGAATACCTAATGGAAAGGATTTTGAGTATTTCCAACACAAACAAATGATAAATGTTTAAGATGATACATATACCAGTTACTTCAGAATAACCATCACACACATACTATGTACATATGTACATATATATTTATATATTTATTGCAAGGTCACTGTGCCCCATAAATGTATACAATTATTATGTGTCAGTTAAGAATAGTTTTTGTGATTCTGAAATGATCCTTTATATATATGTTTTTTTTAATTAGCTTTTTAAAAGTAGCATATAAAGGAATAGGTTCTAGTATAGCATTCTCATTCTTAGTTTATTTTTTGATCTTCTTTTCCAGTCTTATTCCTCAGCTCACTTCAGTAACCACCTTTTGCTTCGTCATAAATATTCATGTTTGTATCCATTTATTTTTATTATTTTTGATCATGTGTCTATGTGTTGGTGTATGTTTATATATATGTGTATGCAAATGCCCAATGAAAGAAAAGGAAGTGGATTCCCCGGGAGCTAGAGATATAAGCAGCTGTAATAGTACATGCATGCTTTTAACCTCTAAGCTATCTCTAGCTCCGACATATATTCTATTTACTTGTTTTCCTTCTTCTGCCCACTCATTAAGACCTCTTTTTACCCCGTCATAAATCTCCTTTTCTAGTTTCATACCCATCACATATTCACACAGATATAAAAATTTAAAAAAAAAAGATAAGATGTGTGTATGAGAAAGAACATGTAGCATTTGTTTTTCTGAATTTGGGTTACTTAATAGAATAATTTCTAGTTCCCTCTATTTTTCTGTAAATTTCGTGATTTCAGAATTACAAAAAGTATTCTTAACCACTATTTAGTTCCTTCTGTATTATATTTGTGTCACTACCATTCCCCTCATAGCTTATAGTTCTTTTTTTAAAGTTATCTAACACATAAAATTCATTTTTATTCTCATAAACACAATTTGGAGTTTTTGAGGCATTTTAGATATGAAAATGATGAATTTTAGACAATGGAATACATTACTTAAAGTATCTCAGGCAATTTTTAAAACTATCTTACCACACAAGGGATTTAGTTCTATTTATAAAATGTCTGCCTAGCATGCACAAAGCCGTGAGTTTGAGCTCTAGCACTGCATGGAGACTGGGTATGGTGGTGTACATCTATAATCCTAGCAGTCAGGAGATTGAGGCAGGAGGATCTGGAGTTCAAGGCCATCTGTGGTGGGATAGAGAATTTGATATATAGGTCACTTTGGGTACTGGAGACCTGGTCTCAAAAAGATACCTTATTAGCAATTTATGTATTTGTACAGTTTTAACTACTAGTATTTAACTATTAGAATTAACTAAGTGTACTATTAAATAACTAATAATTTAAACTTGTATTTTCTCATTTTAATGTTAGAATTCATCATTATTTATATTTTTAATGTACTGTGTTAAATGTTTTTCTTTTTCTCTTGCTTTGTATTTATTTGATTATGAAAAGTGTTTATTAATCATGCTAACTATTCTTTCTTGGATTCCTATCTTTGAAAGCATGCATCATAAGGGAGAATCAGGAGGTAGTGGCTTGTAATAAGCATCCGTATCTTAGCAAGACTGAATGTTTAAGATTCAAGTGCTGCTTTTCATCATCTGGGACCAAAATGAGGTGCTACGCCCCACTAAGAGATAGTAAGTAGATCATGTCTCATTCATTTATTTGCTTTAAATACTGGAAAAAAAATAGAAAAACACTGAAATAAATAGATTGCAAGGTTTTAAGTACATCTTTAGATTTTCCAGCTTAACATTTCCCAGGAATTCCCAAACCAAGACCAATGGTAGCAGTAGAAATTCTGTGATAGTTCCCTAGCAGTTTCTGTTTAGTCCTTAGATGATAAACAACTATTCAGAATTAGTCTAACCTGTTCAGTAAGTTTAGTCACTCTCCCTTTTCTTTCAATGCTTCTAAGCTGCTATATGAGTTCTGACTCTCTGCCTGAGAGAAGGTACTAGGAAGGTGTAAAAAAGAGTATAGTACATTCCTTTCTTGTTGCTATGACACAGACGCCTGACACAAACTTGAAGAAGGGTTCATTTTACTCACTGTTTCAGAGGGTTCAGTCTACAGCTGCTTGGCTCTGTGTATTTCAGCAGAACATCATTGTAGTTAGAACACGTCATGGAGGAAGGAGAGTGAGCCATTTCATGACCAACTAGGAATCAGAGGTGGAGAATACAAGAGGCCATGACATGATGTAGTTGTTCTACTTGGGCCCTACCTCTGCTTTTCACTGCCTTCCAGTGCCATTAGTAAACTGTAAGTCTCAAAAGTGATTAAGCATTCATTAATTACATGAGAGCCTTCACTAATCTGTCTTACATTAATCTGTAATACAGATACATTGAGAGGTGTGCTTCACTAAATCTTTTAGGCTTTTCTGAATCCAAAGTCAATTGCCAGTTAACATTTACTATCACAGGGAGTTATCCCTTCTCACTCATGGTGAAGAGTCTTAGATGGTATTCCTATACCAAAAGCAAGATTAACAGGAGAAGAACATCACAAATTTATTTAACCATAGTTTTATGTGACACTGAGGCTTTTGAATTAAGAGCTGGTGATACAAGGTAACATTTAATATACATAGATTCCCTGAAGCACAGACACATGTAGAAATGATTGGACAAAGAGAGTGTGATTTAAATGAGGACATCTGAGAAGGTCTGTCCAGATTCTTAATGTCCTCTCTGTATAGCATTCCTTCCTCCCAGGTATTCACCTCCGGGCCCTTTTGAAATAGAGATCCTGTGACCTAGTAAGTCAGGGATTTCTTTCTTTTTGTTCTCTCCCTCTTCTCTTCTACCACTTTTGTTTGTTTGCTTGTTTTTGTTTTTTGAAATGTGGTCTCATGAAGCTCATACTTGCCTCAAATTTGTTATATAGTTGAAGATGACCTTGAACTTCTCTTTTTCCTATCTCAGAACCTCAAATGTTCAGAATATAGTCATATGCCACAGTCCCCATCTGGTAATAGAATTTCTTTATCTTCAGGATTGAAAGGCAGGGGAAGATCAGAGTAATAGTTTTGAGCTTATGGCTGGCTTTGGGTGGAAGAACTGCTTTCTATGACCTGTCTTGGGGTGAATAAATTTGAATTTCTCTGGCTTTTCCTCTGGGGGAGAGAAGAGTAGGAGATAGGAAGCCAGGTGAAAATCAGAAAGAAATCTGACTTTTTCTTTTCTTTTTTTTTTTTGAGACAGGAGTCTCCTGCATTCTCCTGAACTTTCTATATAGCAGGTGATGACCTCGAGTTTTCAGTGATATTATAGGCATGCACTACCACACCTAATTTATGTGGTGCTAAAGGTCAAACCTAGGGCTTCATGCATACTAAACAAGCACTCTACCAACTCCTGAGCTTCTAAGGCTGCATCTGAGGCCTTTCTCCTGGGTTATCATATCTGGTTAGTCGTAATAACACTAGTTAGGCTTGCCTTAGCTTAATTTTTTGATATTAGTTTCTCTTCCTGTGTCAAGTTATTTCCATTTACCTTGTGTTCATCAGTTTGCCATGTAGCAATAGATGTAATGTTTCCTGTTAGCTGTCTTTAGTAGCTTTTCTTTGTTCTGTTTCTTTTAGAATAATCCAAAGCAAAATTACTCTCTTAAGATTTTTCTTTCTTTCTGAAGTTAAAGAAATAACACCATCTTTTTTTTTCTCGTCCTTTCACTTGCTAGTGGGGACAAATTATTTGTTGGTCCCATGATGAATGTATTGGATGTGATAGAGCACTAAGAAATAACAGGATCCATGAAAGACAATATCTTAGGTTTATATATGGCTCCTCTTCAACTTAGAGCTCTCTGTTGTACATCTAGTATTAATGATGAAAACTAAAGCCTGATCATGAATATAGTATTGAAGTTTTAATGTCATGTTGTATTTATAATTCATTAATCAGTTTACTGTTTCTATTATGTGTGAAGAAACATTTGGTTCTTTTAATGAAAAAAATTGATCCATAACTTAAAATTCCCCAGTCATAATAGAAAGCATTTCCCAATGCATATGAGGCTAAAGTATGCTTATTCACCTGCAGATTTTTGATTCTGTGTTTGAGTCCTTTATATTTTGGAAGTAAACACTGAAGAAGCCATTTCTTTACCAAGTTAACTGTTCATAGATTGATTTGTTCTTCAGATACTCTTAGGATGTAGAACTTATGGCCATAGAACAAGTACATTTAGGGCCATACAAAGAATCCAATATTGTGAAACATAATATGCCAACAAAAACAGCCTCATTATTTTGTTAAGGTATTGTTGGTGGGCACATTTTGAAAGTGGCTTTTAGTTGCATTTCAAGAACTCCTACCTGAAGCATAACAAGGAGGTTCACCGTTCACTTTACTTTATTAATAAAACTGATAGTTTTTTATAAATACTTTATAAAATAGTTCAGATTTGCTTCTTTTGCCTAGGCATAAAAGTAACAAGATATAATTAAACCAACAGAGCCCAAACAGATGTTCCGGGTATTTGGATTCGCTGTGACCAGCATGATAATCCTGGGATTTCTTCCTATGTGTTGCTGCTCTCTTTGCCAGAGGAGGTAGGCAAACATAAACCTTTATTTGCTGATTGCTGACTATGTGTGGATATTTGTGTGTTGACACATTTCTTCCATTGCTTTAAATATGAAGGGATAATTTTTTGGGAAAAAACTAAAAATAAAATTAGAAAATTTTCTTTTAAAGACATGATATTTTTTCACAAATATAAAATGTCCTGTTTAATAGGCTTTGTTTATTTTATCATCAAACAAAATCCTAACTGGAAGGAAAAAGAAGTCCGCAAGCTGGAGATATGTGGAGTTGGGGTAGCTATTAAGTGCAAATGAGAGTGATTTCTGGAAGTTGTAGGCTGCCAGGGGTCTTCTATCCTTGGTCTTAAAACATTGGTCTGTCTTTAACATAAGTTATGTCAGATTTTTTCTTAGAGACTTATACAAAATACCAATAGAAAACTAGCACTTGATGTTTCCAAATTTGTTCATTTTTTTGTAGATCCCCACCCACTGAAGCAGAATGGGTGTGAAGGTACACAGCAACCAGAATGAGTATAAAAAGTGAGGTGGGGGATACAATGGCATAGTACTTCTTTTGCATGAGGCCCAAGGTTTCAGTTCCCAGAATTGGAAAAAAAATGTTAGAGAGTTGGGAGCATAGCATTTAGAGAAATCCCACATTCAGATTCAAGTACAGGATCAGCACAGGCATGACTGAGAACAAGTGCTTCCTTCAGTTTTCTGGGAAAAGTTTTGGTTGCATATTAAGCATTTGTGATGTTTTTACACTTCATTTATTTTTCCATAGGGATCATCAAGGTTTCAGTTATCACTTTAGCAGACGTGTGTGTGTGTGTGTGTGTGTGTGTGTGTGTGTGTATGTATGTGTATGTATGTGTGTTTGTAGTACTGAGGATTGAATGTAAGACTGTGTGTGATAAGAAAGTGCTTCATTGCTAAGGGAAGTGCTGTACCATAAAGCTATGTCTCCAGTCTTCACTCTTAATTTCCAGTCAGAGTCTCATTGAGTTGTCCACTCTGACTTTGAACTTACTATGTAGTTCAGGTTGGCCTTGTACTTTTGATTTTCCTTCCTTAGCCTCTGCATATCTGTGATAATAAGCCTGTGTGACAAGGTGTAACTTTAATAGATCATTTCGAATTCTTCTGTTAAGTCACAACATTTTAATTATTCCCACTTGCATCCAAGCCAATTCTTTTTCTCAGATTTCATTTAGCTTCAAATTTTGAGTGGATAAATTTCTGTGTGTATAGTATATTCTCATGTATATGAGGGTGCATGTGCCTATGCTTGTGAGGAGGCCAGAGTATTTTAGATGTTCTGGTCTATCACTTTCTGCCTTATTCATTTGAGACAGACTGAGGTTACAGGTGTACAAGGTCAGTCTGCCTTTTTTTAAATGTTACTTCTAATAACCAAACCCAGATCCTGTGCTTGTATACAAGAACTCTTACTTGAGTGTATGGTTTCTATTCCCCACTCTCTTTCTTTAAGTATAGTCGTGTCATCTTTTTCAAAAAATTTATTTATTTGTGTGGGTATTTTTTCTGCATGCATGTCTGTTCCACGTACATGCTTGGTGCCCAAGGAGGCCAGAGGAGAGCATCAAATCTCCTAGGACTGGAGCTATATGGATGGTTGTAAGCCACCTTTTGTGTTGCTTGGAGTTAAACTCATGTCCTCTGGAAGAGCAGCCAGTGCTCTTAACCACTGGGCAATCTTTCTAGTTCCTCATTAGCCTTTCTCATGGTTTTCTTTTTTTCTTTTCTTTAGGTGATTGGGAGTAGGAATGGAGGTTTGTTTTTTTGTTTTGTTTTGTTTTTTTTCCTCCGTTCATCCCTTTAAAGCTTGCTTTCACATAAAAAAAACTTATGAATAAATGTGAAAGCTTTGTTAGAATTTGATGGCTAGAATTAGACCTTATAATTTAGAAAGTGTCTGGATAATAAGATTAGTATAATTTCACTTGGATCTTCTATTATACATTTACCAACTAATTTTATAAGGACATTTACATCCATTGGATTCTTTTCTTTAAAATGAAATCCAAACATTATCCCCTGATGAGAACATATTTTATGTTTTATGTAATATAAACTGTTTTAGAGACTCAGCCACTGTGAATAAGAACTTGAAATACAGATGTTCTGGTTTCCCATGCTATTATGCTACTATTTTGTATGAGGGGTACGTTCCTTTTGTCATTCTAAGCTGCCTACCATGGCCCCAGAACAAATGGCACTTTAACCTAGGTGTTTACCTCTGTTTCTTCGAGGACCAGTGGTTGAGAGTAGATGGGACACTGTCAGTTTCTCCTGGAAGGCTGATTTTAGAATCAAAGAGCAGATAAGGAGATAAATGGAAGCCAAAGGTTGCAAAACTCTTCCTTTGAGGGGCAAGATACCTCATAAGAATAATCCTCTTACCTCACTTCCCATCTCCATTTCAAAGAATAAAGGACATAAGATATTAAATTAGTCAAAATAAATGACTCCATAAAATGAAAATAGATGTAGTAGTAGTAAAATCCATATATAGCTATTTAAAAAGGAAAATAGGGAGTGGAGAGAGGACTCAGCAGTTAAAAATGTGTAGTGCTCTTCTTTCAAAGGCATGCTTCCAACCACCTGCAATTCTAGCTCTGGAGGTGTCTGACAACTCTGGCTATACTCACCTCTCACACACACATATCCACACACAGTTAAGTTTTAAAGTTACATCTTTGAAAAGTAAAAGAAGCCAGACACAATTGTTTGTGTAAATCACAGGAACTAAAAACAAAGTACAGATCTGCATTAACATGATCTGTGCCTCTGTTGAAAGAATCCTTTGCCATTTCAGCATTGGGAGGCAGCCTTGTGCTCTTCTTATGGCATTCTGTCTTATACATGAGCCATTAGAGTGTTCCTTATGGGGGAAAAACTTTTATAATGACTCTCTTGGTCTTCAGTTGCAAACCAAAACAAACAAGATTTTGATATTCTCTTGCCTATTTAATTTGAACACTATCTCTTATTTATATGTCACCTAAAGAACTAGCAACTGGCAATAATTGGAGCAATGAAAAATGAGAACAGGTGGAGGAAGTGAAAACAGTGTTGGTGGAGATTATCATCATTCTCCAGAACCAAATAGATGTACTTCATTCTTTTGATGTTCATGATTTCTGCAGCAGAACATATTTATTCAGTACTAGCTTCACTGTGTAATGTGGCGTATACAGAGATGTTGAAGACATAGACCCTATTTTTTAAAATAAAAATTACATATTTATTTATATTTGTGAGTATGTGTCTGTGTGAGTGTATACACGTGTGTGTGTGTGTGTGTGTGTGTGTGTGTGTGTGTGTGTACACGCTGTTCTTTGTGGCCCACAGCATTGAACTAGATTTGCTTTCTTGAGCATGGGTGGGCAACCATTAACTGTCTTTATTTCCTCAGGGAGAGCTGCGGCCTTGTTTTCTTGGCTAGCCTGGAAGCCATCAAGCCCCACAAATCTTCCTGTCTTTGCCCACCTCAAAGCTGGTGTTGGGGGTGTTTCAGAGGATACACGGCTTGTTATGTGGGTGTGGAGATAGGAACTCCAGTCCTCAGTTGTAGCACGAATCTTAAACGGTCTCATTAATAAAATCAAACCTGAGGCCGGTTATTGGGGTGAATGCTGGAAGATCAGAGAAGCAGAACAAGCCACAGCTAACTTCACCTGGCCAACTTCTCAGCTGATCTTGTTTCCTTAGACTGGAAGCCTCTGTGTTCTCATATCCAAATGGCTTTCAGCTGAACTGCTTCTCAAAAGCCTGAAAGCTTAATCAGGCTCCTTCCTGGTCCTCACGCCTTATATACCTTTCTGCTTTCTGCCATCACTTCCTGGGATTAAAGGCTCACTTCCTGGGATTAAAGGCTCAACTCTTGGGATTAAAGGCATGAGTCACCATGCCTGGATGTTTCCAGTGTGGCTTTAAACTCATAGAGATCCGGATGGATTTCTGCCTCCCAAGTGATAGGATTAAAGGCATGTGTGCCACCATTTTCTGGCCTCTATATCTAGTGGCTGTTCTGTTCTCTGACCCCAGATAGGTTTATTAGGGTGAACAATAATTTGGGGAACACAATTATCATCACATTCAGTATTTCAGACAAAACACAAGTGGAATTAAAGTAAGTAGAGATACAGTCTCTGTGGAGGGGTGCCATTTGAATTGGGTTTTGAAGGGAAGGCAAGATATGAATTAGATGGGGAGGGGCCTTTCCACAGAATTCCTTATATCGGGAAGGAGATCTCCTTAGTGTATGCCCTTTAACAGCTTCTTGTTTGTAAGCAGAGGAGACTGAACTTTGTCTTTGGAATAATTAGTACTCAGTTTCCAGTTTGCTTCTGCTAGACTTGAGGTCAGATTTGATATAATCCAAATACACAGAAACTTGAGCCTGCTTGAATTAGTTGCATAAATGCAAAAGGGAGGAGAGAACATAAGTGAAAAGCTTTCCAAGAATTTGCTACTAAGTATCTTAATTAAACTTGCATGTAAGATGTATTTTGAAATTCACTGCACCCTCAAGGTTGTGTAACATGTATTTTTAGCCTCATTAATTGGGATCAGTAGCTTCATTAGGTTTAAGTGCCACCAATAGGCTTAAGACTAACTTATATGAAGAAGGAAAAGATCAGGTGGATGGAGACAGAAAGAAGCAGAGGAGGAGAGCTCTAAGAGCAGGGGTGGGGTAGGGTGAGGAATACTTGAATCACTACCATTAGATTAAGTTTATCAAGCTCATTGATTAAGTTTATAAAGCTCATTGATTTTTGCAAATAATCAATTCTTTGTTTCATTTTTGGTGTTATTGTTGTTTGTTTCTATTTTATTAATTTCAGCCCAAGTTTGATTATTTCTTGCCATGTACTCTTTTTGGATGCAATTTATTCTTTTTATTCTAGAACTTTCAGGTGTGCCATTAATTTGTTAATATGAGGTCTATCCAAAGATTTTTTTATATAGACACTCAGTGCTATGAAATTGCCTTCATTGTGTCCCATAGGTTTGGTTATGTTGTATTTTCATAATCATTCAATTCTAAATGTTTCTAATTTCCTTCTCAATTTGTCTTGACCCAGTTTTCATTCAGTAGTTTTCATAAAGTTTGTATACTTTCTGTTTCTAATGTTGATAGCTAACTTTAATCCATGGTGGTCAGACTGAATGTTGGTTAGTATTTTAGATTTCTTTTCTCTGTTGAGACTTTTTGTGTCTGAGTATGTTGTTTTCATTAGCTTTCTATTAGCTGTAATAAAACACCATGACCAAAAGCAGCTTGGGGGGGAAAGAGTTTATTTGGCTTACATGTCCAAGTCACAGTTCATCACTGATAGAAGTCAGGGAAGCAACTTAGGAAGAAACATGGAGTCAAGAACTGAAGCAGAGGCCATGGAAGAATGTGCTTACTGGGGTAAACCCCAGAAATTTCTTGGGTCCTGCCCAGCTCCATCCATGGTACCACAGCCACTCAGACCCAAGTAAACACACAGAGGCTTGGGCTTGTATTATTTACAAACTGTATGGCCTATGACTTCAGCCACTTGCCAGCTAGCTCTTTCGTTTTAAATCAACCCATTTCTATTAATCTATATGTTGCCACATGACTGTAGCACTACCAGACTGCTGGCATCTTGCTGTCCCTTAGGTAGTGGCTGGTATCTCTCTCCCTCTGCTTTTCTTCTTCCTGTCTCTATCTTGGATTTCCCTCCTGGCTATAACCTTTCTCACCATAAGCCAGAGCAGCTTCTTCATTAACCAATCATAGCAACACATATTCACAGCATACAGAAAGACCATTCCATAGCACTTTCCCTTTTATGTCTAATTGAAAGGAAGGATTTAACTTTACCATAGTAAAATTACATATAATAGAACAGTTATAAAGCAAGAATTATAGTTATAATATCTAGTCTATTTGTATTTGACAAAATTAAAGAAAATATTCTATCATCTGTCCTATATTTATGAGTCTAAAGTTTCATATCTAATTTATCTTTTATCATAACCAAGAAAAATTATAATTATCTAGTCTTCAACTATGTCAAAGACCCCAGAAGGATATAATATTACCTAAGTAAATAGGAAGTGCATTGTAAGCATCTTCCAAAGTTCTAGAAATCATAGAGACATCTAGCTGCCTGGAGAGTAACCCAAAGTCCCTCTGCAATGTTTGGGCATCCATCTTTAATCTATAGGCCTAGAATTTTTTAGTCATTTCTCCCTGTGTCCTATAGAATATCTGGCAGTCTTCTCTGCAAAGCAGGAACCTGAAGGGCCATGTCACCTTGTTTTGGCAAAATTCAGTGGTCCTTTTTACATGCGTCCTGCACCTCCAGTTGATATAACATTTTTTGTCAAGCAGTCCAGGCAAGAACAGTTTCTTGCCCAAATGGCTAACTTTTGCCATAAGGAAAACAAACTCCATATGGAGTTTCTTTAGTGTCCATCATCTTTGAAGTAAATGGGTGAGGCTAGGAGCACATGTGTCTTATTGTCCAGAAAGTTTAAGTTTTTAAAACATTTTAAATGCCATGTTTGGTAGGTCTTTGTAGTGTTTGAAGATTACCTACCCAATTGAAATATATATACCTAGAAAACTTAACTAACATGACTATAAGTTTGATTATAATGGATGACTAATTATTAATCTGTGTTTCTTAATTATACATTACAATTTCAAATGAGCTATGCAAACATAATACCTTAAACAAGAGTAACAATATACATACAGTATAACAAAATTAACTTTAAATTTCTATCAATAAACTAAAATTCATAGCAATGTAAAAAATTTTAAGCAAATTGTTGCTCTTTAAAAGTAGATTCAGCCGGGCGGTGGTGGCGCACGCCTTTAATCCCAGCACTCGGGAGGCAGAGCCAGGCAGATCTTTGTGAGTTCGAGGTCAGCCTGGTTTACAGAGCGAGTTCCAGGAAAGGCGCAAAGCTATACAGAGAAACCCTGTCTCGAAAAAGCAAAAAAAAAAAAAAAAAAAAAAAAAAAAGTAGATTCAATAATCTACCCTTTTATTCTATCATATCTATAATATCCCCTTTTCTTTTTTAGAAAGAGATTGTATTTATAATCAGCCCTCTTTAAATAAAAATAAACATTTATAAAAATATTTTGGGAATTTGGGAGTAGCTTTGTATACTACTTCCTGCTGGTTTGGCATGCTGGCAATCTTATGGGGATCCTGAGAAAATTAAGAGTTATGGTCAAGTCCTGGGAAGACTGGCTCTGACCTTTGTCAATAGGTACCATCTGGTAAGGCTCAGGAGGCCTCACTTGATCAAATCTGACCCATCTTAACCTGGAACAATTCCATTGCCTCTTGCTTCCTGTGGAAACAAAAGCAGAGCCTCCTTTCCAAATGAACATATCCTTAGATCCAAATTTTGAAGTCAAGATACCCTTAAAATATATATATTGGTTTAACTCAGCAGCCTTTATAATCAAATGTCTCTCTCCAGTTAAAAATCCCAAAGACAGTATAATCTAGACTCTCTGTGTGATTTTCATCTTTACGTGGCTTAATTTTTATATTATTTTTACTGTCTCTTTAAAGATTTTATTTTTGAAAACTATTTCTTTATATAACTGTCTGTATTTATTTTCCTCTTTCTTCCAAGCCTATGTACATTTTTACACACATTGTAAACTGTTTAGAGGTTTATTCAATCTGAATCTGTCTTATTGTGAATCTGTTGCTTTAAACTGCAGTGTGGCTAGGACAGAAGCAGCAGCCTTGGCTGCTGACTCTACCTATCTCAGCTTTCCACAATGGTGGAGGTGCCTTTACTGCCAGCTCTGGGATCCATGCTCATCACTGAGTCTGGGAAGCAGTGGGTCTATGCCTCCATCCAGCAGCATGTAGCCCAGAAACATTTTTTTTGTCTGTACTAGCAAAAGCTAAATCCACCATGCAAGTGTGCTGCACAGCTTGGAGATACCTCTGTGTACCCAGCAGGAATCCTACATGCTGTAGGTTAAGCCCATATACCTTGAACCTGCCATACTGTAGCTCACAGCTTAGCTTGCCTGAGAGACACAACTAGGAAGCTGTTTTTTTTTTTTTTAAAGATTTATTTATTTATTATGTATACAGTGTTTTGTCTGCATGTATGCCTGCAGGCCAGAAGAGGGCACCAGATCTCATTACAGATGGTTGTGAGGCACCATGTGGTTGCTGGGAATTGAACTCAGGACCTCTGGAAGAGCAGTCAGTGCTCTTAACCCCTGAGCCATCTCTCCAGCCCCCTAGGAAGCTGTTTTTAGCTCTGTTTTAGAATCTTTTTTTAAAGCTTTCTCAGGTTTTGGGTGGAAATTCTTGCTACCATGTTGAGTGCCAAATGTAGCCAGAAGTTTCTTGGGTCTCACCATAGCCTCAAGTTTCTCCAGCCATGCCTGATCCCAAGGCTTATAAAATAATCATTCAGAGGCTTAATGTTAATTACCAATTGTGTGGCCTATGGCAGGCTTCTTGCTAGCTAGCTCTTATAACTTAACCCCTTTCTATTAATCTATAAGTTGCCACATGGCCATGTCATTACCAGTCTCCTGGCATCTTGCTGCTCTTTTGGCGATGGTGGGCATCTTTCTCTTCCTCTCCTTCATTCTCTCTGTATATCTGCTTGGATTTTTCACCTGCCTCTCAGCTGCCTTGTCATAGGCCAATGCAGCTTTATTTATCAACCAATCAGAGCAACACATATTCACAGTATACAGAAAGACATCCCACAGTATACTGGCTTATTCCTTGTGGAACACTCAGCTTGATTTTTTATACCACCCAGGACCACCTGTCAAGGGGTAGTACAACCCACAGTGGACTAGGTCATCCCACATCAATCATTAATCAAGAAAATTTCCCATAGCTTATCTATAGGCAATTTGATGGAGGCATTTTCTTAATTAAAGATAATTCAGATGATCCTAGCTGTGTTATGCTGACAAAACAAAAATAAAAAAAAATAGACAACTAACTAGCACAGATGTGTAAGTATATTATCCCATTGAAGGGATAATTATTGCTCACATGACCTTTACATGTATTCAAGTATTTCAGCTTTCCTAAGAGGTGTTTTCCTGATCAGGTGTTCAACAGACATAGTTGGACTACCTCTTAAGGGAGAGTGCAGTACTGTGCATTGTTTTAGGCAATGAGTCTCAAGAAAGCCCTTCTACCTTTATTTTTTCATATGATGCTTTAAGTCTTTTTTTATAATTTAATTTAATTTTACATATCAGCCATGGAGTCCCTTGTTCCCTTGTTCTCCCCACTCCCGCCCCCCCCCCAGCTTCCCCCCAGCCCACCTCCCATTCCCATCTCCTCTATAGCATAGACTCCCCTGAGGATTGAGTTCAGCTTGGTAGATTCAGTCCAGGCAGGTCAGTCCCCTCCTCCCAGGCTGAGCCAAGTATCCCTGTATAAGCCCCAGGTTCCAAACAGCCAGCACATGCACTGAGGACAAGTCCCGGTCCCACTGCCTGGATGCCTCCCAAACAGATCAAGCTAATCAACTGTCTCACTTATCCAGAGGGCCTGATCCAGTTGGGGGCTCCTCAGCTATTGGTTCATAGTTCATGTGTTTCCATTCATTTGGCTATTTGTCCCTGTGCTTTTCCCAACCTTGGTCTCAACAATTCTCGCTCATATAAACCTTCCTTTTTCTTACCAATTGGACTCCTGGAGCTCCAACTGGGGCCTGGCCATGGATCTCTGCATCCGGTTCCCTCAGTCATTGGATGGGGTTTCTAGCATGACAATTAGAGTGTTTGGCCATCCTATCACCAGAGTAGGTCAGTCTGCTGTCTCTCGACCATTGCCACTAGTCTATTGTGGAGGTATCTTTGTGGATTTCTGTAGACCTCTCTAGCACTTTGCTTCTTCCTATTCTCATGTGGTCTTCATTTATCATGGTCTCTTATTCCTTGTTCTCCCTCTCTGTTCTTGGGATCTCCTGCTCTCCTAAGATCTCTTTCCCTCAACCCTTGCCCTTCATTACCCCCAGGTTCATCACGTCCAGGTTGTTCATGTAGATCTCATCCATTTCTCTGTCATTGGGTGATCCCTGTGTCTTTCTTGGGGTCCTGTTTTCTAGGTAGCCTCCCTGGAGTTGTGAGTAGCAGTCTAGTCATCTTTGTTTTACATCTAGTATCTGCCTATGAGTGAGTACATACCATGTTTGTCTTTCTGAGTCTGGGTTACCTCACTCAGGATGATTTTTTCTAGATCCTTCCATTTGCCTGCAAACTTCATGATGTCATTGTTTTTCTCTGCTGAGTAGTATTCCATTGTGTATATGTAGCACATTTTATTTATCCATTCTTCAGTTGAAGGGCATCTAGGTTGTTTCCATGTTCTGGCTATTACAAACAATGCTGATATGAACATAGCTGTGCAAGTGCCCTTGTCATATGATTGAGCATTCCTTGGATATATGCCCAAGAGTGGTATAGCTGGATCTTGGGGAAAATGGATTCCCAATTTTCTAAGAAAGCGCCATATTGATATCCAAAGTGGTTGTACAAGCTTGCATTCCCACCAGCAGTAGAGGAGAGTTCCCCTAACTCCACATCCTCTCCAGCATAAGCTGTCTTCAGTGTTTTTGATCTTAGCCATTCTGACAGGTGTAAGGTGGTATCTCAGAGTCATTTTGATTTGCATTTCCGTGATGATTAAGGATGTTGAGCAATTCCTTAAATGTCTTTCAGCCATTTGAGTTTCCTCTGTTGAGATTTCTCTGTTTAGTTCTATAGCCCATTTCTTAATTGGACTGTTGGGCATTTTGATGTCTAATTTCTTGAGTTCTTTATATATTCTGGATATCAGTTCTCTGTCAGATGTGGGGTTGTTGAAGACCTTTTCCCATTCTGTAGGGTGTCACTTTGCCTTGTTGACCGTATCCTTTGCTCTACAAAAGCTTCATTTTCAAGAGGTCCCATTGACTGATTGTTTCTCTCAGTGTCTGTGCTACTGGTTTTATATTTAGGAAGTGATTTCCTATGCCAATGCATTCAAGACTACTTCCTACTTTCTCTTCTATCAGGTTCGGAGTAGCTGGATTTATATTGAGGTCTTTGATCCACTTGGACTTAAGTTTTGTGCATGGTGACAGATATGTACCTCTGCAGCCTTCTACATGTTGATATCCAGTTATGCCAGCACCATTTGTTGAAGATGCTTTCTTTTTTCCATTGTAGAATTTTAGCTCCTTTGTCAAAAATTATATGATCATAGGTGTGCGGATTAATGTCACGGTCTTCAATTTGATTCCATTGGTCCACATGTCAGTTTTTATGCCAGTACCAAGCTGTTTTTATTACTGTATCTCTATAGTAGAGCTTGAAGTCAGGGATCGTGATGCCTCCAGAGGTTGTTTTATTGTACAGGATTCTTTTGGATATCCTGGGTTTTTTGTTTTTCCATATGAAGTTGAGTGTTATTCTTTCCAGGTCTGTGAAGAATTGTGTTGGTATTTTGATGGGGATTGCATTGAATCTGTAGATTGCTTTTGGTAAAATTGCCATTTTTACTATGTTAGTCCTGCCTATCCATGGGAGATCTTTCCATTTTCTGACATCATCTTCAATTTCTTTTTTTCAGGGACTTGAAGTTCTTGTCATATAGGTCCTTCCCTTGCTTGGTTAGTGTTACACCAAGGTATTTTATATCATTTGTGACTATTGTAAAGGGTGATGTATCTCTGATTTCCTTCTCAGCCTCTTTGTCAATTGTATATAGGAGGGCTACTGATTTTTTTTGAGTTGATCTTGTATCCTGCTATGTTGCTGAAGGTGTTTATAAGCTGTATCAGTTCCTGGTTGAATCTTTGGGGTCACTCAGGTGTACTATCATGTCATCTGCATGTCCCTTTAATCTCCTTATGTTGTCTTATTGCTCTGGCTAGAGCTTCAAGTACTATATTGAATAAGTATGGGGAGAGCGGACAGCCTTGCCTTGTTCCTGATTTTAGTGGAATTGCTTTGAATTTCTCTCCATTTAATTTGATGTTGGCTGTTGGCTTGGTGTAAATTGCCTTTATTATGTTTAGGTATGTTCCCTGTATTCCTGATCACTCCAAGACCTTTATCATGAAGGGGTGTTGGATTTTATCAAATGCCTTTTCTGCATCTAGTGAGATGGTCATGTGGTTTTTTTCTTTGAGTTTGTTTATATGGTGTATTACATTGACGGACTTTAGTATGTTGAACCACCCTTGCATCCTTGGGATGAAGCCTACTTGATCATGGTGGATAATTGTTTTGATGTGCTCTTGGAATCTGTTTGCCAGTATTTTATTGAGTATTTTTGCATCAATGTTCATGAGGGAGATTGGTCTGTAGTTGTCTTTCTTTGTTGTATCCTTGTTTGGTTTAGGAATCAGGGTAACTGTAGCCTCATAGAAGGAGTTCGGTAATGTTCCTTCTGTTTCTATTGTGTGGAACAATTTAAAGAGTATTGGTATTAACTCTTCTTTGAAAATCTGGTAGAATTCTTTGGTGAAACCATCTGGTCCTGGGCTTTTTTTGGTTGGGAGACTTTTCATGACTTTCTATTTCCTTAGGGGTTATTGGACTATTTAAATAGTTTATCTGGTCTTCATTTAACTTAGGTATGTGGTACCTATCCAGAAAGTTATCCATTTATTTTAGATTTTCCAGTTTTGTGGAGTAGAGGTTTTTGAAGTATGACCTGATGATTCTCTGGATTTCCTCAATGTCTGTTGTTATGTCCCTCTTTTCATTTCTGATTTTGTTAATTTGGATGTTCTCTCTCTGTCTTTTGGTTAGTTTGGATAAGGGCTTGTCTATCTTGTTGATTTTCTCAAAGAACCAACTCTTTGTTTTCATTAATTTTTTTGTATTGTTCTCTTTGTTTCTATTTTATTGATTTCAGCTCTCAATTTGATAATTTCCTGGCATCTATTCTTCCTGGGAGACTTTGTTTCTTCTTGTTCTAGAGCTTTCAGGTGTGCTATTAAGTCACTTATGTGAGATTCCTCCAACTTCTTTATGTGGGCATTTAGTGCTATGAATTTCCCTCTTAGCACTGCTTTCATGGTGTCCCATAAGTTTGGGTATGTGGTGTCTTCATTTCCGTTGATCTCTAGGAAGTCTGTAATTTCTTCCTTTATTTCTTACTTAACCCATTGGTGATTCAGTTGAGCATTATTCAGTTTCCATGAGATTGTAGGTTTTTTGTAGTTTTTGTTGTTGTTGAAATCTAACTTTGAACCATGGTGGTCTGATAGAACGCAGGAAGCTATTCCAGTTGTTTTGTATCTGTTGAGATTTGCTCTGTGGCCAAGTATGTGGTTGATTTTAGAGAAGGTTCTATGGGGTGCAGAGAAGAAGGTATATTCTTTTTTGTTAGGATGGAATGTTCTGTAGATATCGATTAAGTCCATTTAAGTCATAACATCAATTAAGTCCTTTATTTCTCTGTTAAGTTTTGTTTTGGGAGATCTGTCCAGTGGTGAAAGTGGAATGTTGAAGTCTCCCACTATTAATGTGTGCAGTTTTATTTGTGGTTTAAGATTTAGTAATGTTTCTTTTACATATGTAGGTGCCCTTGTGTTTGGGGCATAAATGTTCAGAATTGAAACTTCATCTTGGTGGATCTTTCCTGTGATGAGTATGTAATGCTCTTCTTGATCTCTTTTGATTGATTTTTGTTTGAAATCTGTTTTGCTGGATATTAGGATGGCTACACCCGCTTGCTTCTTAAGACCATTTGATTGGAAATTCTTTTCCCAGCCTTTTATTCTTAGATAGTGTCTATATTTGAATTTCAGGTGTTTTTTTTTTTTTGTATGCTGCAGAAAGATGGGTCCTGCTTTCATATCCATTCTGTAAGCCTGTGTCTTTTTATAGGTGAATTAAGTCCATTGATATTAAGGGATATTAATGATCAGGGATTGTTCATTCCTGTTATTTTTTGGTGGTAATGTGTGTGTACTTCTCTTCTTTGATGTTTACTGCTGTGGCATTATCTATTGCCTGTTTTTTCGAGGGTGTATCTGACTTCCTTAGGTTGGAATTTTCCTTCTAGTGCTTTCTGTAGGGCTGGGTTTGTGGATAAGTATTGTTTAAATCTGGCTTTGTCTTGGAATGTCTTGTTCACTTCGTCTATGATGATTGGAAGTTTTGCTGGGTATATTATTCTAGGCTGGCATCCATGGTCTCTTAGTGTCTGCATTACATCTGTCCAGGTCCTTCTGGCTTTCAAAGTCTCCATTCAGAAATTGGGTGTTATTCTGATGGGTTTGCCTTTATAAATCACTTGGCCTTTTTCTTTTGATGCTCTTAATATTCTTTCTTTATTCTGTACGTTTAGTTTTGTTTAATTATTATGTGGCGAGGGGACTTTTTTGAGGGGTCTAGTCTGTTTGGTGTTCTATAGGCTTCTTGTATCTTCATAGGCATTTCCTTCTTTAAGTTGGGAAAGTTTTCTTCTATGATCATGTTGAATATATTTTCTGTGCCTTTGAGTTGGTATTCTTCTCCTTCCTCCCTCCCTATTATTCGTAGGTTTGGTCTTTTCATGGTGTCCCAAAGTTCTTGGACATTTTGGGCTATGACTTTGTTGGCTTTAGTGTTTTCTTTGACTGATGAATCTATTTCTTCTACTGTACCTTCAATGCCAGAGATCCTCTCTTCCCTCTCTTGCATTCTGTTGGTTATACTTGCATCTGAAGTTCCTATTCGTTTACTCAGATTTTCTATTTTCAGCATTCCCTCTGTTTGTGTCTTCTTCATTTTTTGTATTTCCCTTTTCAGGCCTTGGACTGTTTCCTTCATCTGTTTCATTGCTTTTTCATGATTTTCTTTCAGGGATTTATTGTTTTCTTCTGCTTTATTTGTCCTTTTGTCTAGTTTTTTTATAGCGTTCTTCCCATTTTTTGTTTGTCTTTTCCTCAATTTCATTTGTGATTTCTTCTATATAAGCCTCTACCCTCTTCATGATGTTATTCATAAGGTTGCTTTCTTCTGCTTCTTCCATTTTGTGATGTTCAGGTCTAGCTGTTGGAGGAGGGCTAGGTTTTGGTGATGCTGTATTGCTCTTCCTTTTGTTGTATGTACTTCTGCCTTGATGTCTGCCCATCTCCTTGTGGATTCGTTCTTGGTCTTATCAGCACTCTTGGTCCAGACAGAGCTGACAGATTCAGGAAGCCTCTCTCTCTCGTCCAGATGGGACGTCCGGGGCAGGATGGGAGCTCTTGTCCAGATGGGAGGTCTCTTGTCCAGATGGGAGATCCAGGGCAGGAAGGGAGCTGGGGGCTGGTCTCTAAGTCTCAGGAAGTGGCTGGGGTCTCGGCGGATGGGCGTAGGGGCACTGCGTGGAGATTGCAGGGTCTGTCAGGGGTCTTGGAGAAGGGGAACCTTCCCTGTGGGGGTGGGGGTGGAGGGGATCTTGCCCAATGGCCAGAACCTGGGGCCAAGTTGGGCAGGTCTTCCCTGGAATGGCTGGTGCCCAGGGATGGGATCTTGGGGTAGGCCTCTCTGGGTCTGAGCCTAGACACTCACCTCTTGTCCAGGTTGGAGATCTGGGGCACCATGACATGGTTTCCCAGCTCAGCCATGATGTCTGCTCAGCGCCGTGCAGCAGAACTCACAGCCCACCACACCAGACAAAACTGCTGGTGCCAGCTCTTCTTCAAAGAAAAGTTGATGCTTTAAGTCTTAAAGTGCAATTATGATGCTTTCATTTCTTTTTTCTTTAAGGTTATTTTTATTTATGTGTATGTGTGTAGCACGAATCTTAAAAGTTCTTATTAATAAAATCGAACCCAGGGCCACGTATTAGGGTGAATGCTGGAAGATCAGAGAATCAGAACAAGCCACAGCCACCTTACCTCACCAGTTCCTCAGCTGATTCTGTTTCCTCAGACTGGAAGCCTCTGTGTCTTCATCCAAATGGATCTCAGCTGAACTGCTGCTCAAAAGCCTAAAAGCTTAATCAGCTTTAGTTCCTGGTTTTCACGCCTTATATACCTTTCTGCTTTCTGCCATCACTTCCTGGAATTAAAGGCATGAGTCACCATGCCTGGCTGTTTCCAGTGTGGCTTTGAACTCATAGAGATCCAGATGGATCTCTGCCTTTGGAATGCTAGATTAAAGGCCTTTGCTACCACTGCCTAACCTCTATGTTTAATATTATGGCTGTTCTGTTCTCTGACCCCCAGACAAGTTTATTGGGGTACACAATATATCAACCAAATATGTGTCCATGTTAGTTTATGTTACAAGTATCCAGATACCGATGGAGGCTAGAAGGCAGTGTTAGATTCTCTGGAGCTAGTGTTATAAGTTCTGGTAACTGAACTAAGGTCTTTTGGAAGAACAGGGCACACTGTTAACCACTGGGACACCTTTTTAGCCCCTGCTTCCCCTTCTTATAATTGGTTTATTACTAGGAAAATGTAACTGTAACGTGAGGTCTAAAGTATATTATGAGAAAAGGAGTCTATCCTCAATGGAAACTGACCTTGCTAATGCCCACAGCTTCCTTTGTTAGTTAGAATTTATTAGAGAAACAGAACCAATAGCATATGTGTTACAAATGGAGTTTACTTAATTGTCTTACGTGTTTCAGTCTGGAGAATTGAATGGCTTTCTGCATGCTGGAGTAGCTGAGAACCTGATAGTTGCTCAGTCTGAGTGGCTTAGAGGACTTCTAGAGAACTGCTGTTTTTTAGTCGGCATCAAAAGGGTAAAGAAGCTGAGTTCTGATGTCAGTAAAATGTGACAGCATTAATGGCAGCCACAATTTACTCAGCCAACAAAGAGCAAAGGCAAGCAGGGAGAAGTAACACTGCATTTTCCTCAGACCTTTTTATATCTTTATCACTTCTAGAAGGTACTGTCTACTGTGGGAGACAGTCTTTACCACTCAGTTAATTCTTCCAAGAAATACTCTCACAGATTTGTTCAGAGGCTTGTCTCTTAGTCAACTGCAAATCCAGTCGAGTTGACAACCAAGCTATTAACCATCATACTACCTAAGACTTGTGGTCCTACTTAGTGATCCCAGTCACACCACTCTACTTGATGTAGAGACTATATGGCATGTCACCATGCAAGCACTGACTTGTTGTTATGTATCTCCCCACCACCACTATTCTTATCTGGATCATTTCCAGGCCGGCAGTAGGCCTCAGATTAGATGTCACCTGTCCTAGAATACTTAGCCCAAACCTTTTGCTCACACTGGGTCAGGCTTCTTTTTGCTTGTTTTCTGCCATTGTCTGTCTACCTCTACAGTGACTGACTTCAATTTGTTGTCATTATCAGCCTGTGAATCTGCCCTTCCTTTGAAAAGGCACAGTCCTTTAGCACAGATCCTATGTCTTATTTGTCTTTAGTTCTATGATATATATACATGTTTTTTCATAACAGAAAATATGCAATAAAGGTATGCAAAAAGTTGACCTGTGCTTTCTAAGTACACTATCCATAAAATTAGACATTATATATGAGAATAAAACCACCTTTAACATATGGGACAAATCATTTTTCCCCTAATTTCTCTTTTGAGCATTTTTAATAATGAGTATCTAACTTTTTACATCAGAAGTGAATGTAAGTTGTATTGTCAGTATTTGGGGGGTGTAGGTACAGGAGACTTACTCCATACTACTACCCTCACCAGCCTGAAGAGTTCACCTAAAGATTCAGGGACCATGACTCAGGCCAAACCAGGATATGTGGCTTCGATGTGGAAAATAATTTCAGAACTAGATAGTTTATGAATCAGAATTATAGGTTTTATTAAAGATATTTTAATACAAATTTAAGCACCAGGACAAGGAGAAAAAGTGGTGTGTAGCTAGAGTTTTTCTGCCTGGCCCACAGTCAGGACAAATCTCTCTCACCTGCCAGTCCCACAGCCACTCAGACCCGACCAAGTAAACACAGAGACTTATATTGGTTACAAACTGTATGGCCGTGGCAGGCTTCTTGCTAACTGTTCTTACAGCTTAAATTAATCCATTTCCATTAATCTATACCTTGCCACATGGCTCGTGGCTTACCGGTATCTTCACATGCTGTTTGGTATCGTGGCGGCTGGCAGTGTCTCTCTGACTCAGCCTTCCACTTCCCAGCTTTATTCTCCTCCTTGTCCCGCCTACACTTCCTGCCTAGCCAATGGCCAATCAGTGTTTTATTTATTGACTAATTAGCAACACATTTGTCATACATAACATCCCACAGCACTTCCCCCCCTTTTTTTTTTCAAAATGGAAGGTTTTAAACTTAACAAAGTAAAATTACATATAATTTGGGAATTTGGGCGTAGCTTCTCTTACTACTTTCTGCTGGAGGGGGGCACTGTATCTTATGGGGAAACAAAGAAATTTTTAGGATTATGGAGTAGTCCGTGAGGCTGTATCGTCTGAGCCAGTTGCCTTGAAACCATTGTGGATGTTGGATCATCTGGGCCATGGTGTCATCAGAGACCTTTCAGGGGGTTTTGGCTGGTCAAACTTGATGTATCTTAATCTTGAGCAAATCCATAGCCTCTGGCTTTCTGTGGAAACAAAAGAGACTCTTTTCCAAAGCAACATATCCTTATATCCAAATTTTGAAGTCAAGATATCTTTAAAATATGCATATTGGTTTAACTCAACTTCCTTTACAATCAAATATCTCTCTGCAGTTAAGAATCCCAAAGACAACACAATCCAGATTCTCTGTGTAATATTCATCTTCATGTGGCTTATTTTTTATATTAATTTTACTGTCTCTTTAAAGACTTTATTTTTTAAAACTATGTATTTGTTTCTATAACTGTATATACCACCTTTTTTGTCTCTTTCAAGCCTACGTATATTTTACACACATTGTAAACTATTACATCTGAATCTGTCTTATTGTGAATCTATTGCTTTAAACTGCAGCGGCTGTGGCTGCTGGCTCCGCCCACCTCAGCTTCCCAACATGGCTACGTTTACTGCCAGCTCTTGGGAGCTATCGTGGGTCTACGCTTTTATCCAAGCAGCATGTAGACCCAAAACCTCTTTTTTTATTTTGTACTTGCAAAGGCTAAATCCACCACGTAGCTTAATGTGCCACTTGCAGAGGACTCATTCCCACCATACTGCAGGTCGAGCACGCACGCTAGGAATCCACAAGTAGCTCAAACTGGCAGCTGCCGCTCATTTGAGAGAGACGATTAGGAAGCTGTTTTTAGCTCCATTTTAGAATCTTTTTTTCTCAGTTTTTAGGTGGAAACTCCTGCCACCATGTTGGACGCCATTTGTAGCTAGAGTTTTCCTGCCTGGCCCACAGTCAGGACAAATCTCTCTCACCTGCCAGTCCCACAGCCACTCAGACCCGACCAAGTAAACACAGAGACTTATATTGGTTACAAACTGTATGGCCATGGCAGGCTTCTAGCTAACTGTTCTTACAGCTTAAATTAATACATTTCCATTAATCTATGCCTTGCCACATGGCTCGTGGCTTACCGGCATCTTCACATGCTGTTTGTCATCCTGGCGGCTGGCAGTGTCTCTCTGACTCAGCCTTCCACTTCCCAGCTTTATTCTCCTCCTTGTCCCGCCTATACTTCCTGCCTAGCCAATGGCCAATCAGTGTTTTATTTATTGACTAATTAGCAACACATTTGCCGTACATAACATCCCATAGCAGTGGTGCTTATAAATAAGACACCTGACAGCATGTCTTTCTTAAAGACAATTTTTTGTTGTTGTTCTGTTTTTTATTTTTTTGAGACAAGGCATTACTCTGTAGCCCTGGTTGGCCTGTATCTTGACAGCTTTGTAGACCAGGCTGGCCCTAAACTCACAGAGACCTAGTGCCTATTCCCCTAGAGTGTTGGGATTAAAGGTATGGAAACACATCTTGTACCAACAAGGCAAATTTTTACAGTAGTCATATATAGTGTTGTTATAGTGGGGTTTAAAGTTACTATCATATCACTGGATGGTTCCTAAGGGGTACCTGATATGATGAAAGTTAATAAGGTAAAAGTCTAGCACACAGATACAGGAAGGTAATCAAAGTTAGTTTTCTTTTGAGAATCCCAGACAATGCTTGGCAAAGTAATGACCTATACTCAAGGTGTTATACATTCAGACCTTAAGCCTGGGTCATTTCTACTTTAACATAAAACACCTATATATGGAATGAATATTAACTTTTGTCAGCAGCCTTTACAACAAATGTTAATTATGCTAGAATTCTTGCTTCTTAGGTGGCAAGAGGTTCTAGTCAGACTCTAGGATATGGAGCTCTAATCACATCCTGTCTTTCTATTTAACCATAGTATGACAGTTAATTATAAGGATGGACTGAAAACCAAGTCTTTTGAAATTTAGTTGAGTTAGTATTCTCTCTTTCCTCTCTCTCTCTCTGTGTTTTCATGGGTACATGTTCATGTATATGTACACACATGTGCATATGAGTGTGTATTTGTGAAGGCCAGAGATCAATGTCTTGATCACTCATCACCTTATCTTTTTAAAGTCTCTCATTGAATGTTGTTGTCTCTGGGAATCCACCTGTTTCCCCTCCCCCCATTAGTGCTACAGATATAAGAGACCATATTTGGCTTTAAAATATTCTTATTTTTTTGAGAATTTCATACATGAATATTGTTTTTATGTCATTTCTACCCCTCCCTCTCCAATCTCTCCCATGTTCCCCCCACTTCTACCCAACTTTATGACCTCTTCTTCATTACTGTTGTTACGAGTTATACATGCACATACACACACTCACACATACACAAATACAACTTACTGAGTGCATTTAGTGTCATACACACACACATGTTTGTGTGTGTGTGTGTGTGTGTGTGTGTGTGTGTGTGTGTGTGTGTGTGTGTGTTTAGGGATGACCATTTGGGACTGGATGACCTATCAGGGCTTTCCCCTGATCTCCTTCTCTTAGTAACAATTAATAGGCTGTAGCTTTTTTTTTTTAATCTAGGGGTGGAACCTGCCTTGCAAGATTTCCTCTATCAACTTTGAAATATCATATGGTGTTGCCATTGTGTAGGTTTTGTTTAGGCAACAATATTGTTAGGATTTCATGCTTGACTCTTTCTGTGGGTTCTGGGGATCAAAACTCAGCTCTCTGTTTTTGTGTGGTATGTATTTTACAGACTGAACCATCTCTTGAGCCCACAGTAGTTTTCAAAGATTATTATGCCATATTATTCTTTGATAGTAAAAGTGAAATGTATACCACTAAATTTAAAATAAACCTCATGAATAAAGGACATCTGGTCATTTTATGATAAAAAGTAAGATATATTAAGGTTACAGAATCAGGAAGCTTATATAAGCCTTAACTTCTTAGCTATAATTCTGGATGTCCAGAAATTCTATAAACCTAAATATTTTTTTCTAAGTCATTTAAAGCAAAAATGCTGATCTAATCTGATCTGATTTTTTCTAGTCTTCTTACTGCTTAGAGTGAATACGTATATATTTTATTGCAGAAACGTTAATGTATTTTATTATGAAATACTACCCCAGGCTCCTTGGGAGTGTCAAACAGTAATCAGTGAATCACATCATGTTACCTTTGTGAAATTTAAAAAAAATGTGTTCTGATACACATCTGGCCTCAGTAGACTAAGAACTATGTAGTTTTAGTTCTCGCCTCTTTTCTAAACTGTAGTTAACAATATAACATAAAGAGATAATATGTAAATCATACAAATATATTTTTGGCCTTCACTCACTATTTCATTTTATACCTGGAGACAATTTTATGATTAATTGAGAAAAAGGTGTTTCTTTCCCTCACATCTGTCTTACCTATTGGAGCTCACTCATAACCAAGTAATGTAGTTTTATGGGAGAAAAGTGAGTATTACCTTCAAAGGTATCCTTTCAAAGGCAGGCTTATCTATCTCAGCTTCCCATATGCCCAGAACCCAGTTGCTCTGGACATTGAAGTAGCACTGTTGGGTGTTCCCTTTCTTATGCTGCTTAGCATTGAGCTAAAGAGATGGCGATTCTGTTATTTTCTCTTCACAGTCTTGTAGGCAGATCTTATCTCTATCTTTGTATTTTCCTGTAGCAAGATTCCTGGAAGACCACCTCCCAAATCATGACATGGAGACTTATTAATTATAAATGCTTGGCCTTAGCTTAGGCTTGTTTCTTAGCTAGCTTTTTTTTTAAACTTAAATTAACCCATTTCTGTTAATCTATGTGCTGCCCTGAGGCTCTTTTACCTCATTTATGTACTGTCCATCCTGCTTGCTTGCTTCCTTTGTGTCTGGCTGGCTGGTCCCTGGCTGCCTGGGTCCCCTTTCCTCTCTCCCTTCTAGCTCCATCAATCTCTCTCCTGCATAGCTATTGGCTGTTCAGCTTTTTATTAGACCAGTTAGGTGCCTTAGGTGGGCAAGGTGGAAACAGCAACACATCTTTACATAGTTAAACAAATGAAGCGTAAACAAATGCAACACATCTTTACATATTTAAAAATTACTCTGCAACACAAACAAATACAACACATCTTTACATAGTTAAACAAATATTCTATTCCACAAATATTCTGTCCCCTGCATAACCTTTGCCATGAACATTCCCCTTTCCTCCTATTTCATGTGTGCTTAGTTCTTTAGAAACTGAAAGCCCTATAAACAATAAATAACATTTCGTGATAAAAATCAACTAATATTTATAAGGTAATGTTCCATCCTAAAGGAATTGCGTGCCCAGAAAGGAGAAAGGAGGAGATTAACACAGATGTAGGAAGACTTTACTTTTGATTTTCTAGGTCTGAATTTGAATCCTGGCTCATTAAGTAATTTGGCAACCTCAGGCCAGTTACTTTTCTTATTGGTGTTGGTGTCTGTCTCAGTTTCTTTATCTGAAAAATGGAAATAATAGAACTAGTGCCCATGTATTTCATTGAGAAAATTAAATGAGGTCTTAGATACAGGTACTATTTTATGGACTATGCAGGTTTACTTATGTATTTATGAATATATATATGTATATATATGTGCATCTACACATGTAACAGTAATGATTAAAAGATCATAGATTTGAGAGAGGGAGTGTACATGGGAAAGGTTGGAGGAAGGAAAAGGAAAGGAGAAATACTATAATTATATTTTAATTAAAAAATGAAAGTATGCTCATGTAGATCTCATCCATTTCTCTGTCATTGGGCGATCCCTGTGTCTTTCTTAGGGTTCTCTTTACTAGGTGGCCTCCCTGGAGTTGTGAGTTGCAGTCTGGTAATCCTTTGCTTTATATCTAGTATCCACTTATGAGTGAATACATAGCATGTTTGTCTTGCTGAGTCTGGGTTACCTCACTCAGGATAATTTTTTTCTAGTTTCACCCATTTGCCAGCAAACCTCATGATGTCATTGTTTTTCTTTGCTGAGTCAAGGGTCAGGGGAAAGAGAGCTTAGGGGAGTGGGAGATCCCAGCTGGATCAGGAACAGAGTGGGAGAACAAGGAAAGAGATACCATGATAAATGAAGACACCATGGGAATAGGAAGAAGCAGAGTGCTAGAGAGGTCTCCAGAAATCCACAAAGATACCTCCACAATAGACTACTGGCAATGGTCGAGAGAAAGCCCAAGCTGACCTAATCTGGTGATCAGATGGCTGAACACCCTAACTGTCATGATAGAACTCTCATCCAGTGTCTGATGGAAGCAGATGTAGAGATCCATGGCCAAGCCCCAGGTGGAGCTCCAGGAGTCCAATCAGTGCGAGAGAGGAGGGATTATATGAGCAAGAGATATTGAGAACATGATTGGAAAAAGCACAGGGACAAATAGCCAAACTAGTGGAAACATGAACTGTGAACCAATAGCTGAGGAGCCCCCATGGAACTGGATCAGGCCCTCTGGATAAGTGAGACAGTTGATTGGCTTGAAATATTTAGGAGGCCCCCAGGCAGTGGGAACAGGATCTGTCCTTGCTTTTTGGAGCCTAGGGCCTATGCTGAGACATTTTGCTCAGCCTTGGTGTAGGGAGGAGGGGACTGGACCTGCCTCAACTGAATCTACCAGACTGAGCTGATTCCCCAGGGGATGATACCTTGACTTGGAGGAGGTGGGAATGGGGGGTGAATTGGGGGAAGGCTGGGGAGTGGGAGGAGGGAGGACAGGGGAGTCTGTGGCTGATATGTAAAATTAAATTATAAAATAAAAATATTTAAAAAATAAATAAAAGTAAATTTATAAATAATTAAGGTCATTCATGCATATGAAGGCATTAGTGACACAACACGCCTGAGGTTAGCATGTATTAACTAGTGCTTCAGTACGGTGAGACCTGGTATAAGTCCTAGTTTAACCATTTCAAAATAGGAAATGCAGCACTTTCTATGACATTTGTGTGAATTAAGTAAGATAAACTATATGAGGTACCTGGGCAAGATTTTGCCACATAATGTCTTCACGGGTCCTCCTCTACTTGATCACTACACAGACACAAGAGAGTATGGGATTGAATACCAAATGACAGCAAAAGTAAGTGAAAGTGCTTTGAAAATTGTAAATAGTAATGCGATATAAACCATTACTGTTGATTTTGAAGGTCAGACAACAGGGATTCTCTCTGGAGTAGGAGTGAAAGGAAAGGTGCCTTGACAGAAAATATATAAAGTGGTTGTTGAGTAGGTACCATTCATGCTACAGAGCAGTTGCAATGCCCTGTTCTGATTGTGGGGGTTCATATGATCACAAGGACTACAGACAGAATGTTAGTAATGTTTATAGTGATAAATTTGAAGGAGCCAAGTGCAATACATTTTTCAGAATGAGATAAAACAAATCAGACAGGAAAGTTTAGTAATCTGGGTGAATAGTGTTGCTATCTCACTACTGTTGAAAAGTAAAGCTTCATTCCAGGCCTGATTAGTCAACTTAATTCCTTTCCTGCTTAGTTTTGACCTAGTAAACAGAAATCATCAAATTATGAGCTAGTGTATGAAAGAATGCTAAGAGATTCATTCAGTTCCTTCTTACAGAAGCACTAACTTAACTAACTCCCATACTAGAAACAGCATCTTGGTATACTGGCCTTTAGCAGCTTCCACAGCAAACACTAGTTTTAAAAGTGAAATATTTCTATATCAAGTGTGCTAATGTGTTCTAAAACCAGTAAACTTTCCTGACTTTTGATTGTCTTTTAGCTGTTTCTCTTCCTATGGGCTTCTAGTGGTTTGAATTTTTTTTGTTCAGTTGATATATAGAATATTTCACACAAATAATTAACCTTGCCAATACAGTATATTTTGCCCTTATTAAATGTCTTAGTTATATTATAATTTTTGATATTAATCATCAGATATTTTGCTTACATGCCATTCCTAACATTTTTCATTTGAAAGAAATTAAGTATCGAGTGAGCTCTTTGAAAAGGACTGTATTGCTTCAAGACTACTTTTAGGGCAATCAGAGCCCCTGAAGTCTTACAAACCTTGTATTTAAAGAGCCCCAGTCCATCAAAAACAGAAAGGCAAGATGTGTTAGGAACATAGTACCTGACCCCTCATCACCTTAAGGATTTATTGGTGCATCCTGTGTAAATGGAAGCTGAGCTTGAAACCTGGTGCTCTTAACTAGGGAATAAAGTCAATGTCCTGTCACTTCAAGCACAGCATCCTGAAACTCCAAAAGTATGGTGCAGTGACATCTTGATTAACAGGCTGTGCCCAACACTTGTGCCTTGGAGTGTTTATTGAAACTTCATAGAACTGCCATCCTTGAGTTATGCCTACATTTTAGAGAGTTTCTCTGTAGGAGAGTAACAGGATTTCTGTTTCACAATTCTCCAAGATAACTTAGCTGCTTTCTATGCTTTGAACTATTAAGCCTCTGAACTGCCTATGCTATTGGAAGTACTTGTGGGAATATTTTATGGCCCCATAGTGACATTATCATACAGCTTTACTAAAGTTTTGAGTAACAGCTGAAAAGAGTCTCATATTTTCTTATGGTCCCCCAGATGCCACTGAGTATTATAAAGTTGATGGGTAAAAACAATTTAAGGAGCCTTTCCAACATCTTAGGTTGCAGGCAACTTTGTAGTTTCTCTTTTGAGGTCTAACACACTGTATTTTACATTATTAAAATGTAATTTAAGTTAATCACTATGCTAATGATATATAAAACATTCTTTTGCATTGGTTTTATATCTCCATTAAAAGCATAATGGCCACATCACAGTTGTTTGTGTTGTCTGTAAAGCTCAAAATGTTAATGTTCGGTTAAGAATGCAATAAATAATATATAAAAAAAAGAAAAGTAAAGCTTTGTTTGAACTTTTCAAATTATAGCAGATGGTTTAATCCTTTAAGAAGGAAGATGAACAGAGTGTTAAAGGTTTTGAAGAAACAGAAGACAAAACTGAAGAGGAAGCCTAGAGCAAGGAAAGCACCAAAAGAAGAGAGAGGAGATAGAAAAGAGCAGGAGTCCAGAGGTAATTGACAGGATATAGATTGTTACTACTAACTTTATATGTCAATCATTAGCCCATTTGACTGACACTTACTTTTGCACACAGAAAAGTTTTTCAGAAAGTTTATCACCTGAAACTGTTTCACAGCTAGGGATATCTAGAATACAATAAAGTAGTGAAGAAAAGTAGCCAGTTGTTTATGTACTGCATTATTTGCTAAAGAACAGTTCATCTGTTCTGAGTGAATAAAGAAATGGATTCTTCCTGTTTTGACTCTAAGGCTACATGCTACTTGATAAATAATCATGGCCACAGTTACTAATGTGTCTCAAGCATAACACTTATCCAAGGAAAGGTTGATGTATCTTAAAGCCTTTAAGTGAGGCTCAGTGAGTTCATGGTGTATGATTATGAGGTCCCTTTTTAAACCCCTTATAATTTTGCGTTATGCATATTTGATGAGCAGGTAGTATAACAAATAGCTAAAAGTGCAAGATATGATCCATATTTCTATCAGATGCCTAAAGTATATGTTGACCAGCATACCCAGTTTATAGTTTGAAAATTTTGTTCCTGCTATTTACTTTCATAATAGAATATGATATATATAATGCGTGTGTGTGTGTGTGTGTGTGTGTGTGTGTGTGATTTTAAGTTGCTTAATTCTACTTATTTTTTTTCTTTTACAGCATTACTTTCTAATTGAGAATTCAGACCTGCCAGAAAGGAGACTTTTCTAAGTCATCCAAATCCTATTAACTTTAGAAAGACAAATTTTTTGTCATAGTTTCAAATCAAATTAAAGTTGTATTTTGTGCATCAAATCAAAATCTGGATTCTTTTTGTTTAAAAAAAATGACTCTTCTGGGGCCAGGAAAATGACTCAATGGTTCAAGTGCTTACTATAAAAGCACAAGAACCTGGGTTAGATTGGGTTGGCTGCACATGCTAACTTCAGTACTATTGGGGAGGGGAGCTTGGAGACAAGGATCACTAGAGCCTGCTGGCTGTCAGTCTAGCTCCAAGTTCAGTGAGAGACCCTGTCTCAAGGGAATAAGGCCAAGAGTGATAGGACACATGAAAATTCTTTGCTGGCCTCTGCATGTGCATAGGATGTATTCATCTACAACCCCTGTGGTAATATGAATGTAATTGGCTCCCATAAGCTCATAAGGAATGACACTATTGGAGGTGTGGTTTTGTTGGAATAGGTATGATATTGTTGGGGGAAGTGTGTCACTGTAGAGGCAGGCTTTGAGATTTCCCATGCTCAAGACACCTCTCATTGTCACAGTCTACTTCCTTCTGTTGCCTTCTGATCAAGATATATCTAGTACTATGTGTACCTGCGTGCTGCCATGCTCCCCGCCATGATGCTAATGGACTAAACCTCTGAAACTGTAATCCACCACCTCAATTCAGTGTTTTCCTTAGAAGAGTTGCTGTGGTAATGGTGTCTCTTCACAGCAATAGAAATCATAACTAAGACACCCCCAAAACACATACCATTGTACATTCACACATACACAAAATAAAAATTTGAAAGATTGTGGGGATGTTTTATTTGTGAACCCCAATAAAGCTTATATGAGGATCAGAGGAAAAAGCCAGCCACTGTATTAAACATAGAGGTCAGGCAATGGTAGCACACACCTTAATCCTAGCATTTGAGAGGCAGAGATTCATCCGGATCTCTGTGAGTTCAAGGTTACACTGGGAGCAGAGCCAGGCATGGTGGCACACACCTTTAATCCGAGCACTAGTTAACCATAGAGGTCTGTAGGTCTGTACAGACAGATAAAGAGCTGAGCAGAAAGAGGAAGTAAGAGGGCAAGGACAGAAAGGCATGGGTATACAAGAAGTAGCTCTCTCTGGAGGCTGAGGAATTGGTGAGGGGAGGTTGGCTGTGACTTGTCTTATTCCTTTGATTTCTCAGTTTTCACCCCAATATCTGGCTCTGGGTTTTTTATTAATAAGACGGTTTAGCAATTCATCTTACATCTGGCAGCCTAACGTTTGTGGCATGAATTCATGAAAAAGCCACTTTTCTGGGGCTCAGGCCTAGGCTGCACATGACTGGAGTCTCCATCCCACATGGTCTGCAGTCTCTTTGGCTTCTCTCCTGGTGGGTTGTGGGCTCTGTCAGGATCCCCATATTGGACTTCTACCACACTAGGTAGCTGCCTTGAAACTCTCTCAGGCTTCTATTATTCTGTGAAGTCAACAGACTTGGTGAGTCAATTAAGATATCTTAAAGGGAAAAAATAGTTGAGAGATTTTTTTTCCTACATTAAAAAATGGGAAACGTTTTTACAATGGAGGTAATTTTGTCTCTGATAACAAATTAGGCAGTCTGAAAATGGAACAATTAAATGAGAGGATAATTAATGTTGATGGGATTTACATAATGTCCATTATGAATATTAGTTGATCATTTTTGTTTTATCATTAGAAAGGTTAGTTAATTTGAGTGCCAAGATAAAAATTTTGGAAAAACTTGTTAAAACAGATCATAGAGATATTCAGGCACAGACAGAAGAATTTAAAGGTGAACCTATTGAATTATATGGTTACAGAGAAACAGCCTAAGGTTTTCAAACAGCAACTGCCAAATGCTCAAGGCTGTATATGAGCTAACTGGACTCCTGTGGAAATTTTTGATTTGAGGAGATTTAAATAAGGTATAGCTTCATATGGTAGGCATTCTCCATTTGTAAAGCAGATGTTAAACTCATGGTCAACTTGTAATAGAATTATCCCTCAAGACTGGAAAGATTTGGTTACAGCTGTCCTAGAGGCTGGTCCACAGTTACAATGGAGAACCTGGTAGAAAGAGGAGGCTAAGACTATAGTACAATGATGTAGGGCTAGAGGTATGGAAATTTCCTAAGATTAACTTCTTGGAGAAGGCAATTATGCTGATATACAAAGACAATCTTCATATGATGACCATACACTAATTCTATGCTGCATGATGGCCATGAGTGCTTGGGACAGAATTGAAATATGAAAGAAAACTTGAGTCATTTACAAAAGTTATACAGGGCCCAAAGGAAACCTTCACATATTTCTTACAAAAGCTATCTTCAGCAGTAAATAGAATGATACCAAATTCAGAAGCTAGACAACTAATAATTGAATCTCTGGCTTTCAAGAATGCTAATGCAGCATGCAAAAGGGTTATGAGGCTGTTAAAGGCAAGGTCAGCACCCTTGGAGGAATGTATCCAAGATACAATTAATCTTGAATCTCATGACCATGATGATACTTGGATAGGAGAGGCAATTTCCAGAGGTTTGAAGAAAAATGTTAGATGCTTTAATTACAGTAAACAAGGTCACCTAAAAAGGTACTGTAAACAGGGCATTCCAGGAAACAATGTTTCTTCAAGGAACAATGGCAACAGAACAGCCTTCGCTTCTGAATTATGCAGAAGGTGTGGTAAAGGCAAACATTGGACTAACAAATATGTAGAAGGTGTGGTAAAGGTAAACATTGGACTAACAAATATAGATCAACAAGGAACAAAGTAATCCTTTGCATTTGCTGTCGGGAAACTCCATGAGGGGCCTCTTGCAGGCCCCCATGGCAAATTCAGTTCAGTCCTGCCATCATAGAAGAAACCCCTTTCCAGAGCAATTAAATAACCAAATGCCTATTGTAAAAAAAAAAAAATACTGCTTGGGGTGAACTATAGCAGAAAGAGCCGAAAATTCAGGAGAAACCATAAAGAAATTTTTTTTGGCAAACTTCTATAAATGAACAAAGACCAAAATTAAAAATATGAATAAATGACATTCTCATTGAGGGTGTTGTAGACACAGGTTCAGACATAACAATAATTGCACAAGAATATTGGCATCAAAATTGACCTCTTTAGGAAGTAAATGTTCAGCTGTTAGGGACTGGAACATTATCTCAAATGAAACAGAGCACAAGATGGGTCAAATGTATAGGGCCAGAAGGACAGAGAGGAAAATTAAAGCCACATGTGACTATAGGGCTATAAATTTATGGGGCCATGATTTATTACAATGGAATACCCAGATTAACATTCTTCCAACCTCAGAAACAAACCATAAACTAACATAAGTTTCTAAGAAAAATATTAGAAGGTATTATAAAGAACAGTCACCAGACATTCAGATTATACAAAAACAGGGCAAAACAGCTGCTGATCTTTTAAAGACACCAATAGCACTACCTGTAAAATGGTTAACAGACAAGCCTGTATGGGTTCAGCAATGGCCTTTAACAATGGAGAAACTTCAGGCCTTGAAAGACCTGGTATAAGAGCACTTAAATGCTCAGCATATTGAAGAATCAACCAGCTCTTGGTTGATCCTGTATATGTTATTAAAAAGAAATCTGATAAGTGGAGAATGGTAACAGAACTAAGAACAATTAACAAGGTAATTCAGCCAATGGGCTCTTTACAATCTAGAATTCCTTTGCCTACTCTGTTACCTAAAGGATGGCCTCTTATAGTTTTATCAGTTTAAAAGACAGTTTCTTTTCAATACTCTTACAAGAAAAAGACTGATCAAGATTTGCATTCATGGTGCCTACTTATAATAATTCTCAGCCAGTTAAGAGATAGCAATGGAGGGATATACCACAGGGAATGTTAAAATAGCCCAACACTGTGCCAATGTTTTGTATGAAAGCCATTCGAAATAATATGTAAGCAATTTCCTAAATCTATAATTTATCATTACATGGATGATATTTTACTAGGTGAATCAATTGCAGATAATTTAGAAAGAATTATCAGCTGAAGAAGAGAGGGAATTGGCTTTGCGGGAAAAGAAAGTACAGGAATGACATGTGGATTGTGTGAATCCAAAGCTTGATTGCATTTTGGTTATTTTACCCTCTAAACATTCTCCTACAGGCATTTTAAAGCAGAAGGAAGATATTATATTGGAATGGGTATTTCTACCAAATAAAACGAGTAAAAAAATTAAAAGCTTACATGGAAAAGATCTGAGTTGATTTTAAAAAGAAAATTGAGACTTTGTCAATTAGTAGGAATAGACCCAGCAGAAATTGTAGTACCTTTAACTATTGATGAAATTGGCAAATTATGGGCAGAAAGTGAACCTTGGCAAAGAGCTTGCAGTAATTTTTTGAGAGAAAATAACAACAAATACCCCCAAAGTGATAGAATTAAACCTATAAAGAGAGCTAACTGGTTCCTGCCTTGCATTGTACAGGAAACACCAATATCTGGAGCCCCTACATTTTATATAGACACAAACAAGGAAAGGCAGGTTACAAATCAGAAAATTTAAAGTGTTTCAAAGTCCTTATAATTCAGTTAAAAAATCAGAATTATATGCTATTCTGGTGGTATTAATGGATTTTTTTGGAAACTCTCAACATAGTTACTTACTCTCAGTATGCTGAAAGAATGGTTTTACATATTGAAACAGCAGAATTTATCCCTGATGAGTCAGAATTAACTTCGTTATTTATTAAGTTATAAGATATAATCAGGAATAGTAATAATCATCCCTTATATGTAACTCACATCCAACCCCATATGTGTCTGTCAGGCCCTCTATTACAAGGTAATGGCGAGATTGAAAAAACACTGATAGGAAATGTGCTATAGGCCTCAGAATTTCATAAAAAACATTATGTCAATAGTAAGGGTTTAAAAAGGATTTTTCTATAACTTGGCAACAAGCCAAGGAAATTATAAGGAAATATCCTACTTGTTCTTTTTATAATCAAACTCCACTACTAGCAGAATGTGACCCAAAGGGTACTCAGAGGAATGAAATCTGGCAGATGGATGTGTTTCATCTTGCAGAATTTGGAAAACTGAAATATGTACACCACACTATTGATACCTATTTAGGATTTCAATGGGCAACTGCTCTGAGTTCTGAAAAGGCTGATTCTGTAATCACTCATTTGCTAGAATGGCATTATGGCCATCATGGGTATACCTGTACCAATTAAAACTGGCAATGCTCCAGCATATGTCTCTGGTAAAATGAAACAGTTTTTTGGCTTATTACAATATAAAGCTTATTACAGGTATACCACATAATCTTACAGGCCAAGCAGTCATAGAAAGATCAAATTGAACTCTAAGGATATGCTAAATAAACAGAAAGGGGTAACAAAACCCCCTAGAAATAGACTACATAATGCTCTATTAACTTTGAATTTTCTCAATGCTAATGAGAAAGGAACAATAGCTGTGGAGAGACACTGGATAATAGAAAAAAACTACAAATCAGCCTACATACTTTAAGGATATGCTGACCTCAGAATGGAAACCAGGATATGTATTATGTTGGGGACGGGGTTTTGCTTCTGTTTCTACAGGAGAAGAAAAGCTATGGATACCATCAAAATTGATAAAGGTTTGATTTGATCAAGAGAGACTTCTTAATTAGAAGAGGTGATAGTTCATCAACCAGCATGACCATTCAATTTAAATTAACTTATACAACTAACAAATGCTTTTCATTTAATTAAATATAACTTGCCAAAAGTGAACTTCCCCAAAGTTAGTCTTGGGGGAGGGTTTTTGTTTTTGTCTTTTAGGAGAATGAAGGCTCAGTAATCTGAAGAACACTGGACAAATGAGACAACTGAAGAAAAAGGACAAATCATCCAGAAAAAAATGTCCCAAGAAAAAGAGTAAATTGGTCTATTGGTATATCACATATAGAATTTCATAAGACTTCCTAAATGTTTGTTTCTGCTGTTCTCTAAAGACACTTAACACAAATGGTCTTTATGTAGTCTCAGTTCAATTCAAAATTAAAGCTGGCTTTTGAGTTGGAGAATGGCTCTCTTCTTCTCTAAACCCAAGCATGCTTGTTAAAAGGAAAATGCAAAATCTCTGTATCATGTCAGAAGAGCCATCTGATATGGGACAGAAGAAAACCAAAATTAAGGCACTTTCCTATTGCCATGATCTCATAATTATTTGGTTCTATTCTGACTCCTTAAAACTTTCCTTAAGGTATGAATTTTATATCAAAATTTATAAGATATATATATATATATATATATATATATATATATATATATATATTAAACTTTTGTCATGATATTAATGGTCATATACAGTACTAACTTATTCTAGAGAAAATGATTCATCTAGTTGCTTGTACATGTTTTTATGTTGGAGTCTCTATCAATTTTCTGTAGGGAATCATGACCAGGCCTAACAGTGAATTTGAAGTCTCCAGAAAGATGATGGGAGATTTGACAATTCATTGAGCTAAATGAATGTTAATGTTTGAGCAATAATGATATACTTTTGATTTCTCCATCTATCTCTTGCAAGGTTTGATCACATTCGAGAAATGATTTAGTACTGCATTAGGCACGAGGGTTGGATATAGCAGTCTGAACAACCTTGTTCCATTTCCAATTTTCTGAGAGGCTCTTTGGCTTTTAATTTTTGATAACCCTGACTTGCTCAACTTTTCATTTCTGGTCTAGCATTTCTGTTTTGAATCATGAATGAACTCCATGAATTGTGGTGATCTTTTATTTGTGCTCTAACAAATAAAGCTTGCATGGGCATCAGAAGACAAAGCCAGCCACTATATTAAATATAGAGGTCAGGCAATGGTAGCCCACACCTTTAATCCTAGCATTCAGAAAGCAGGGATTCATCTGGATCTCTGTGAGCTCAAGGCCACACTGGGAACAGAGCCAGGCGTGGTGGCACACACCTTTAATCTGAGCACTAGTTAACCATAGAGGTCTGGAGGTCTGTATAGACAGGAAGTGATAGAGCTGGGCAGAAAGAGGAAGTGATGTAACTGAGTGGAGAGAGAAAGGAAAATGGCAGGGCACAGAAAGGTATATAAGGTGTGAGTATACAGGAAATAGCTGTCTTGAGGCTGAGGATTTCATAGAGGTAAGATACAGTAACAGCACATTCATTTAGCTCATGCTGTTACTGTGTCTATTCCAAGTGAAAAGACATTAGCTAAATGAGAAGTGGTGCTGAGCTTAACCTGATTAGTGCAACTGTATTACATTGAGAATTAACAGTCTCCCTAACTGCACAAATTGAGACTTGAAACCAAAAATTACCAAATGGTCAGAAACAAAGATCTTCCACTTGTGTCCCAGGATAGTGAGACTTTACTGGAAGATCTGGGTAAATGCAGAGTTCAGCTTCATCATTGTAAAGCTAATATACTTTAAATATCATAATCGACTATGATTATGATACTGCAAAAACAATATAAAAAGATCTGTCTGTTATCTATCACCACTTCATCTATATATATCTGGTTGTCTATTGGCAATTAACAATTCTTGTAGGGGTATCATTTTTTTTCAGTGGTGTAGCCACTGATATGTTTCTCTTGCCTAGTAAATAACCTCCCACCCATGCTGGCACAAGAAATTAATTAAACTTGGTGAGCCACAACAAAAATAATACATAAAAGAAGGAGGTAGACTTACTGAGAAATGTTCTAGACACAAGGAGGGGGATGAGAGAGAAAAAGGGTGTGAAAATGACTAAAATTCATTATATAAATGTATGAAACATTCATTATATAAATGTATGTCAAATAAGACAAATTAATTAGATATTTTCTAGGTGTACAAAGATTTTAATGCTAGAATGTATAAAATATATTGATTGTGATGGCTTGGGAGAAAATGACCCCCAAAGGGAGTGGTACAGTTAGGAGGTGTGGCTTTGTTTTAGTGGGTGTAGCCTTATAGGAGGAAGTATGTCACAATGTGGTTGGCTTTGAGGTCTCATATATGCTCAAGGCACACCCAGTGTCTCAGTTCACTCCCTGTTGCCTTTGAATAAAAGTGTAGAATTCTCCAGCACCACGTCTGTCTTCATGTTGCCATACTCCAGCTACCATGCTCCCTGCCATGATGATTGGTAGCATTCAGGTATTAGGCTGGCCTGCCCTCAGGTTCCTCAACTGCAGCCATTAAGAACACTCCCTGTGCACAGGCACTTGTTAGTATGCAGGCATTTATATTGTCCTGCTCAGGGTCTGACAGAATATATCATCATCTATGGCTACTCCCTGTGTGTATGCACTAAATCCCTTTATAAAAGGTAAGCTTCTTCCATTTCCTTTTCTTTTTCTCTGCTGATTCTCTTCCCAGAGGCTGAGGTCTGCACCTCTTCCTTCCCTTCCCTCAATAAACCTCCCATGTGAGTTCTTTTGTAAGGTGTGACTTTCCTTCCCACTGCTGCTAAACTACAACAATGATAATGGACTAAACCTCTGAAACTGTAAGCTGCCACCTCAATGAAATGTTTTCCTTTAAAAGAGTTGCCATGGTCATAGTGTCTCTACAGCAAAGAAAGCCTAACTAAGACATTGATTGATGGAGAAAAATTGTGTGATTTTTTTTCCAAAAACATATGGAAGTCTGGGAAATATCAACAGTCTGTGGATTAAATCTTTTTCAAAGTTTTGAGTTTCTTGTTAACTTTTTTCTCTGTGTTTTTGAGTTTCTCCTTCCAGTTATTGAGCATCCATTTTCCAGGTCTTTGTCATTTCCCTTACTTCCTCCATCTGTTTATTTGAATCCTCTATATGATTATTAATCCTTTAAATAATAGGATTCTATGAATACTTTCTATGGCATTTCTGCTATCTCAGTGCCTTTGGTTCCTATTACTGAGTGGTATGTTTTTGTCGGTGTTGTAGTGGATTCTTATCTCAGATATTTGGCTCAGATATTAGTTGAGTTTTGTACATCTGTGTTTTGTATATTTTGGACAGACATATTTTCTGATTTTTGTTTTTTCCCTTACCCAAACTTTTTGTGTGTTTCATTTTTACATGAGAACTTTGGTGTGTTATCTTCACTTGGAATTATATTCCCCATTTCTATTTATGGTAAAGCCAGCTGCAGTTCTCATAAATGATTTACCACTAGTCCTGTTGTTGCCTTGTGTTCCCAAGATTGTGGTGTTAGATACTGATTGGAGATAATGTGGTTTGTAGAGGCTTTTTAGTTTTTAATTTTTATTTTATAGGTATGAGTGTTTGTCTGCATATATGTATACATACCTTATACATGCCTAGTGCCTGTGGAGGCTAGGATTGAATGTCCAAGCCCTTGGAACTAGAGTTGTGAACTGTCATGTTGGTGGTGGGAACTCAACTCAGGTCTTCTGCAAGAACAATAAATGCTCTTAATTGCTGAAACAATTGTTCAGTCTCAGTTTGTAGATTGGTATTACCTTTTTTTTTTTTAGAACAAAGAGTACCAAGATTTAAGTAGTAAGCTGAGGAAAGAATGGGGAAAGAAAGAAAGAAAGGGTAAAGTGAGAACAAGAAGGCAAATATGTAGATTACAGATATTAGAGGTATTAGAGAAATGACTGTAGATGTAGAAATGCAGGTATAAGAAATGTAGGTCCTGCAGTCACTTATAAAATAATCACTCAGAGGCTTATATTAATTATAAATGTTTGGCCAATGGTTCAGGCTTTTAACAAACTAGCTCTTACAAATACAATTAACCCATTTCTATTTATATATTGCCACGTGGCCATGGCATTAGGAGTCTGTTGGCATCTTGCTCCTTGGGCAGCGGGCTGGCATCTCCTATCACTCTGCCTTTCTTCTCCTTCTATCTCTCTTGGATTTCCTGCCTGGCTATAACCTGTCTTGCCATAGGCCAAGGCAGCTTCTTTATTAACCAATGGTAGCCACACATATTCACAGCATGTAGAAAGACCATCCCATAGCAAGGAAAGGAGGGGACACTCATAGAAGACTTTTCTGGTAAGATACATTTGAAAACAACCAAAAAAAATAAGATAAAACAGCAAATATTTTAATAAATAATGATAATAAATAATAAAAGCAAAACATAATAAAATATAAAATAACATTAAACAGAAGGCATTATGCCAATTGAATTTATTCATCATTATGATATGGTTTTTCTCCTCTTGAACTGTCACATCAGTAATTCAGACAAGTGAAGTCAGTGTGTTCTCCTATATGAGAAGAGTTTCTGTGAACTAACTTCTACTTTCTACTGTACTTCCTTGGACTGAGTCCAGACCAGATAAGGATTGAACTTTCTGCACAAGGCTTTATGTGACCCAGGCTCTGAAGGACTGTGGAATTCCTGTCTGTGTGTCCTTAGGATACTGCACTGCATTCTGTAGAAGACTTCTGGCTTCTCCTGGTAATGATGGTGGAGGAGGGTAATTTTTTCTCATTGATACCCCTCATTTCAGCTTCAGGTTCTCAAGCCATACTTCTGCTACTCCAGTGGTTATCCCACTTAACTTTGTTTAATATAAAGAAATTATACTAAAATAAAAATAGAAACTTCCTTAAACATACCAAAGTAAACTAAATTAAAAACAAACAAACAATGGAAGAACTTTTGAAGTATTCCCTGTAAGGTCAATAGCAAGGAAATGATGTGCTGTGGGATGTATGGCAAATGTGTTGCTAATTAATCAATAAAACACTGATTGGCCGTTGGCTAGGCAGGAAGTATAGGCGGGGCAAGGAGGAGAATAAAGCTAGGAAGTGGAAGGCTGAGTCAGAGAGACACTGCCAGCCACCACGATGAGAAACAGCATATGAAGATGCCAGTAAGCCACGAGCCATGTGGCAAGGCATAGATTAATGGAAATGGATTAATTTAAGCTATAAGAACAGTTAGCAAGAAGCCTGCCACGGCCATACAGTTTGTAACTAATATAAGTCTCTGTGTTTACTTGGTCGGGTCTGAGAGGCTGTGGGGCTGGCGGGTAAGAGAGATTTGCCCTGACTGTGGTGTGGGCCAGGCAGGAAAACTCAAGCTACAAATGGCGTCCAACGTGGTGGCAAGAGTTTCCACCTAAAAACTGAAAAAAAAAAAAAAAAGATTCTAAAACAGAGCTAAAAACAGTTCCTAATTGTCTCTCTCAAATGAGCGGCAGCTGCCAGTTGGAGCTACTGGCGGGAATGAGGCCTCTGCAAGTGGCACATTAAGCTGCATGGTGGATTTAGACTTTGACAGTACAAAACAAAAAAAAGAGGTTTCTGGACTACATGCTGCTTGGATAAAAGCATAGACCCACGATAGCTCCCAGAGCTTGTGGTAAATGTAGCCATGATGGGAAGCTGAGGTGGGCAGAGCCAGCAGCCACAGCTGCTGCAGTTTAAAGCAATAGATTCACAATAAGACAGATTCAGGTGTAATAGTTTACAATGTGTGTAAAAATGTACGTAGGCTTGAAAGAGAAAGAAAAAGGAATATATACAGTTATATAAAGAAATAATTTTTAAAAATAAAGTCTTTAAAGAGACAGTAAAGGTAGTATAAAAAATAAGCCATGTAAAAATGGATATTACACAGAGAATCTGGATTGTGTTGTCTTTGGGATTTTTAACTGCAGAAAAACATTTGATTGTAAAAGCTGTTGAGTTTTGCCAAAATGTATATTTTAAAGGTATCTTGACTTCAAAATTTGGATATAAGGATATGTTACTTTGGAAAAGAGACTCTGCTTTTGTTCCCACAGAAAGCCAGAGGCTATAGATTTGTTCAAGATTAAGATACATCAGGTTTGACCAGCCAAGACCCCCTGAAAGGTCTCCGAGACACCATGGCCCAGATGATACAACATCTAGAATGGTTTGAAGGCATCTGGCTCAGACGATACACCCTCATGAACTATTCCATAATTCTAAAATTTTCTTTGTTTCCCCATAAGATACAGTGCCCCCTTCCAGCAGGAAGTAGTAAGAGAAGCTACGCCCAAATTCCCAAATTATATGTAATTTTACTTTGTTAAGGTTAAAACCTTCCTTTTTGAAAAAAAAAAAAAAAGGGGAAGTGCTGTGGGATGTATGGCAAATGTGTTGCTAATTAATCAATAAAACACTGATTGGCCGTTGGCTAGGCAGGAAGTATAGGCGGGGCAAGGAGGAGAATAAAGCTAGGAAGTGGAAGGCTGAGTCAGAGAGACACTGCCAGCCACCACGATGAGAAACAGCATATGAAGATGCCAGTAAGCCACGAGCCATGTGGCAAGGCATAGATTAATGGAAATGGATTAATTTAAGCTATAAGAACAGTTAGCAAGAAGCCTGCCACGGCCATACAGTTTGTAACTAATATAAGTCTCTGTGTTTACTTGGTCGGGTCTGAGAGGCTGTGGGGCTGGCGGGTAAGAGAGATTTGCCCTGACTGTGGTGTGGGCCAGGCAGGAAAACTCAAGCTACAATGATGTATATATCATATTTATTTTTAGCAGAATGCTAGAGGGTGTTGCCAAATATATTTTATAAGAAACAAATGGAAGATGATATCTGTGATAGAATATTTTCCATATTCATTATTATGGTGTTTACATGAACCTACCCAGGTAAAAAAAAATGCCCCCCCAAGACTGTAGTAGAATCAAAATGAATGATTTTGGTGTCTGTATTAGTTACTTGTCTTACTATTACAACAAACTACCTGACAAAGCAACTTAGGAAAGTTGAGTTTATTTTGGCTTGTAGTCCATCATAGAAGCAAAGACATATGTCAGGAACATTAGGTATTTGGTCCCATGTATTCATTGTCAGAAAGCAAAAAGTGATAAATGCTTATGCTCAGCTCACTTTTTCCTTTTTATTCAGCCCAGGACTGTAACTCATGGAATGCTGCTGCCCATATTTAGCATGGTTCTTCCCACCTCAATTAACCTAGTCTAGATAGCCTTTTTGCAGACATGAAAGAGATTTATTATTTACATGGTAATTCTAAAAAGTTGACATGATTAATCATCATAGTATTGTAGTGTAATACGTAACATGTAACCATTGAGAGAAAACTGGATGTAGAGTTTGTAGTTATTCTCTGCATTATCTTTTCAACTTTCTGTGGATAAATACTTCAAAATAAACAAAATGTAAAGATAAAAACGGTACAGTATTCTTTGAAGTGATATGAGGTACAAATGAGTGAATTTGTGTCCAGTTCTCAGCTGTAAGTCTATTTCATAGCAGCTTTTTGTTAGTCAGTGGTCTGGACAAAGGTCATTGCCAGTCATTGTAGATGCCCAGAATGGAGGAGTTTCCCTGGTATGGAATTTTCCATTCTAAACAGATGGTTACCCTAGTTCTGTCTATGAATTCTTTCTTCCTTCGCTGTCCCTGAAAATGTCCTTCCCTTTCAAGCTAGGTTGTGTATTAATTTTTTTGAGTATTAATATTTTATCAATAATTCCAGATGTTTTCAGCATAACTTTTGGACTGATATTACTTCAGTTTGCTCCCTTGCCAGCATTCTTCTTTTCAATATTTAAAAATAATGAATTGTTTAATGGAATGGAATGTATAGAGAGAAAATAGCATATTATAAAACTATATAACATTTAGTTTATGTAAAGTGAATCTCATATTCATATCCTTAAAATTGTGAGATAGCTAGCTAAACTTCTACAATTATCTTAAATGTCTCTGGGAATGAATAATTATGGGAAACAAATCTTAGCATAAAAAGAGCAGATGGAAAAGAGAAGAATGGAAGGTTGGAAAAAGAAAAAAGTCATATTAGAAGAGATAACATGGGAAATGTCCCCACAATAATGGGAAGGTATGAATTAAACACTTAAGACACCATAATTCTTGCAAACTAGAGAAAGAAAATCATCAAATACTGTTCCTCAGAGTTCTGAATCCAGACTGCATTATCTTATTGAACTAGGCCATTAGAACAAGCTTACTAAGGAGGTTTTAACAAATATGTACTTCAGCCAGGACAAGAATAGAATAAATAAACTAAAATGTGTTTGAATGTTAAATATCTCCAAAAGGGGTCTTCTACATCTTTTTTATTCTTAATATGGCACTAAAGCAATGAAATAGCTGGGAGCCCAGGCTCAAAACACTGGTCCGACAAGTTGTCAGGAATTTTGGATCTGTGAAAATGATGTAGGAAAGTTACTAAAGGTTTAAGTATATTTGTGTCATGGTAAGAGAGCCCTCTCTGAGACATCACAGTTCAAAATAGTTTGTGTGCTGAAATAGAGGGTGATGAAGAGGATAGTTGTTTTAGTGGCAGAAGAAGTCTGTATCTGAATTGCAAAGATGGTTTGATAAATCTACACATGGTCAAATATACTATGACTCCATATACACTTTTTTGGTAACAGTTTTACAGTTTTTATATTGTACTGTAGATTTTTTTTTAGTGTAAACATTAGGAACAACTGGATTTTTTCATTTTTTTCTGTATTTGGAACTTATTAATACATAATTATTTCAAAGTACAGTCTTAGAGAGTATAGAAACAAAAGCAACACTAAAATATTTCATTTAGCAGTTTTCAGGAAAAGCTAAAATGACTCCTTGAATATTTTGCTTTCTCTGTCTCAGTTTAGTATCAAACTTGGAGAAGAGGCTAGGGCTGACTGATGCCTATATGCCTTTCCAAATAATGTTTTAGACAAGAGAAAGCTAAATATAGCCTGAAGATTCTTGCTCATTTTCACTTTTATATAGGCTACAATGTTATCTGCAGCTAGAGAAATGCCTTTCCTAAATGTTCTTCCACAGTGGTTTATCTAAACAGTTCAGTCAAATGACCAGTTGGTTCACTGGAAGGGGGAAAATACCACATGAGAAGTTGGATAATCAGAAATGTGAAGTCCTTTCCCCAGTACAGCTTGATGCATGCTCATTGTATGGCAGCACACAGAACAATTTTTACACTATTTAACTTACAAATTAGCTTATGACTCTTTAAACAAAATATCATATTTCAAACAAGCTTTAAAATAATTAATATGTTGTAAAATGGATGTTAACCATTAAAATTAGAAGTATTAGATGAACATTTTGAACTAGAAAATATAAGAATTTATACTTGTGGGCATAGGGGACAAGAAGGGGCTCATGAGGTCCCATCCATCTCTGAGAAACTATTGGCCATTAATTGTTGTTAGGGGAGAAGGAAGTATTTTCTTTGGTGATGTTGCTAATGGTAAGTTGTTCATACTTCTCCAAATAACCTCTCATTCTGGTCTTGTAAATAACTCAATTAAACTCACTAGATCACACATAAAAAAGAAGGTAGAAGAGAAACTAGTAAGAAAGAGGAAGGGCATCAATAGGAGTGGTGAGTATGGGAGAAGGTTTTTTTGTGAATGTGATAAATACTTAGATGTGCATGCAAAATTTCATAAACTAATTATTAGGCATTAATATACCTTAATAAAAAGTCTAAGCAAATCCTCTGATTCAGATGTATATGAAAACCTCTGATTCAGATGTATATGGGTGTACATTTCTATAGATTCATCCCCTCAGGCATGGGCCCTAGAAGGCCTTTGGCTTACTTTCTGACCCTGAAGGCAGAATCCTGGTAATTTATGGGTGATCAAAATGCCAGTTCATCAGATTATCTTCATAAATTAGATTGGAGTCTTATGAAGACATCACTATTTCCATTTTTTCTCAGAACACAGTGTATACTAAGTGCATGGAAACCTGAATGGAAGGTGCAGTTTGGGAGCACTAGCAGACAGAATTTTAAGGTGAGCAGTAGTAACAATGACTTCAGACAGAACAAAAGCTTGGGATATATTATGAGACAACTTAAAGAGCACCATCTTTAAAGAACTTACATTGTATTGGTGTGGAAATGTAAGAGAGAGATGAAACAATTGACATAAGTAAGTTATATGTTGTGTTTGAATGAGTTAAATTATAAGGAAAATGTAAAAGTAGAGCAGAAAGAGGGCTTCAAAGTGAAATTGAGAAAGGCACTACTGGTGTTTCTAGGATTTCTCTCTGCTGTTACCTTAGCTCCTTGCTTCTTGTGTTCCCCATCAAATGAGTTTAAATGAGACAGAGAACAAAGTATGGAAACTCAAGACACCAAAAAAGGCATAGCAATTCTGAGCAAAAAGAAAAATGCTAGACACATCATAATACTTGACTTCAAACTGTACTACAGAATCATCAGAAAAACAGCACGGTCTTGGCACAAAAAAGATGTGTAAACCAATGGACTAGAGTAGAGGACCCAGAAATAAACCCCCTTAGCTACAGCCTTCTGATACTTGACAAAGGTGCCCAAAACACACATTGGAGATAAAGAAGTTTCTTTGACAAATAGTGCTGGGGAAAGTAGATATTCAGGTGTGGAACACTGACAATAGATCCTTATCTTTAATCCTCTACAAAAATTAATTTAAAATATATAAAATATCTCAATGTAATATCTAAAACTTTGAAACTACTAAATGGAGACAGAAACACATTAACATATTACCAATGCAATAGTTTCCAGAATAGAATTGCAAAGCTCAGAAAATTAAAGTAAGAATTGACAAAAAAGTACATCAAATCAACAGCCTTCTGCTAGGCCAGGCCTGCTGGTATATGCTTTTAGTCCATGCATTCATAGGCAGAGGCAAAGACAGGTAAATCTCTGTGAGTTTTAGGCTAGTTTGGTCCTTATAGTGAGTTCCAGGCCAGCCAAGGCTACAAAGTGAGGCCCTTTTCAGAAAGAAAAAGCCTTCTGGTAGCTATCCATCTTTCAAAAGACTAAGAATATATAAAAGAAGTTTTTAAAACACCAACAGGAAAATAACAAGGATTAGTGAATAGGCAAGTGAACTGTACAGATACTAATCAAAGGAAGAAATATAAAAATGCTCTGTTTTTTGTTTTGTTTTGTTTTTATCAATTAGGAAAATGCAGTTCAAAACTGCACCAATGGTTATTCTCAACACACATATAAGTATGCTCTTGCACACAGACACACATTATTAAATGTTGGGGAGTGGAACAGTGCCATTATTTACTGATGGTGGGAATGGAAATTTTAGTCACCACTATGGAAACGAGTATGTAGGTGTCTCAGGATAACAACAGGACTACCATATGATTCAGTTATATTCTTCTTAGGTATGTACTGCAAGGATTCAAAGTTAGCACATAGTAGAGACGTCTGCATACCTATGTTTAACTAAGCACTATTCACAATTGCTTAGTTATGGAATCAACCTAGGTGTCCAACAGTGGATGAATGAATAAAGAAAACCTGATATATATGCACAATAGGTTATATTTTCAACTATAATAAGAATGAATTAATTTGATTTCCAAGAAAACTAGAGGTCATCACATTAAGTAAAATAAGTGACACATAAAACCAAGTACATTTTCCTTCATATGTAGAAGCTAAATGTTATTTTGAATAAAGGTTATCTGAAAGTAGTAAGAGAGATTACTGAGAAAGAAAAAAAGGACAGGGGTTTAAAATGCAGGGCAAAAGAAAAGTGTAAAGATGGATTTCATAAAAACACTATATACACATGTGTGGAAATGTCACACCCAAACTCATTATTATGAAAGAAGTGAATTAATAATTATGATTTAAAATTTTAAATTATTTATTGTGTGTATGTGAGTATGTGTCAATGAACAAATGTGTGACTGTGCATGCTAGCACTTGAATAGTGGTCAGAGGACAATTTGTAGAAGTTAGTCTGGGGATCCAGAAATCTAACTCAGATCATCAAGCTTAGTGGCAAACACTTTTGCCCACTGAGCCATCACACTGGCCTAGTGGTTATAATTTTTAAAATGGATTGGTGATGCTGGATTTGCTATGTCTATTATGTATGCAACTACATATATTGAGGTAGTAACTAGGCATATACATTGGGTTAGGCTGTAGATATAAATTTGATGAATTTCTGCTTAAAATGATATTTCAAGTCATGCAGCTGAGTAACTGGGAAAGTTACAGTACTAAGGACCAATATGGATGTGGGAACAAAGGGGAGCCAACAAAGAAGATAGACTCAAATGAATTGGGAGGAAAACCAGAAATATATTGTGTTCTGAAAGCCAGGAGAAGAAAGGAGAAGGATGTGATTTCCTGTCAAATGCCACTAAAGGGTCTATTAGATGAGAGTGGAGACTTGAAGGTAGATCTCTTAATATGGAGGTCATTGTAGACTTTGCTGAGAGCAGTCGTGATGGAGTAGTTGGAGTGAAAGCCTTATTGTAGTGTGGTTAAGTAAGACTAGAGGAATTGGAGACTGTTGCTATAGGCACTTCTTTGAGACAATTTCTTTCAAAAGGAACAAAGAAATCAAGCAGTAGCTGGTGGATACAGTGAGATCAAAAGATGTGTGTGCATGTGTGTTTTAAGGTAATGTATTTCATAAGTCTAAAAAGAAAACCATTCCCACATATAAAATTGATTGACAAATGCATACTTAATGCAGATTGTTTTCAGACTTGACGGGTTAATGTAAAAAAAAAAAACAGTGGTTTTCAAATAAGGTTCTCAGAGGAATTACATCAGTATCACTTGGGGATATATTAGAAATGCAAATTCAAGGGGACCTACTCCAAATCTACTGAATTTGAAGCTCTGTATTTTACCAAGCTCTTCACAGGATACTAATGCACACTAAGGCTTGAGAGCCACTGATGCAGAACATCCTAATCAGGTAAATTTATTTCCAAAACATTGTCAGAGAAAAGATCCATCTCTTATTTCAGAACAGAAAGTATGTTTTACCAGGTTCAGGAATCCCCTTAAAGTTAAGTCTCTATTTCTCTCTACTAGAGAAATAGCAGCATACTTGTATGCTAATAGGAAAAGTCAAATATAAAGCCAAAGTATGAGACAGAGCCTGCCACACCCAATTGGACTAAGAGGTGAGTCTTTATCCTCATACCTGAACACCCCAGCCCCTAGGCTTTGGGCCCAGGGGCACAATCCTGTGCCCCTACACCACCACCCATTGCAATCCCAGTTACAGGCCAGTAGGCAGGCAGACCTCCTGCAGACAGGTCAGACTACTACCATCCCCCATCAGACCCTGTGACCTACAAGCCCCACCTCCCCCAAAACCCACCCACCCTCTGAGACTGCAAGTGTTCCCTGAGACAGAGCCTGCCAGTGCCAATTGGAAAAAGAGCTGCTCCCTGAAACAAACAATCCATCAGCACCAATTAGACCAAGAGCTCCCACTGGATGAAGAGTATCCATCAGACCAAGAGAGGCTCTCCCAGACACAGACACCACTTGTACCAAATGGAGAAAGAGATGGGGAGACACCAGTGCAAAAATGTAGTCAACAACATAAAAACCAACATGGCTCCATCAGAACCTACATCAGAAGACCTGAACATCCCAACACAGAAAAAACATAAGAAATCGACCTTAAAAAGGACCTTAAGAAGATGATAGAGATACTTAAAGAGGAAATGAAAAATTCCCTTAAATAATTCGAGGAAAAGTCAAACAAAAAATGGGAAGAAATCAGTAAATCCCTGGAAAGCCAAGAGAAAACAATTAAACAAGTGAGGGAAACAGTTCAAGATTTGAAAACTGAAATCGAGACAATACAGAAGACACAAACTGAGGGAATGCTGGAAATAGAAAATCTGAATAAACAAGAACTACAGGTGCAAGCATAACCAACAGAATGCAAGAGATGGATCTCTGGCACTGAAAATACATTAGAAGAAATAGATTCATCAGGCAAAGAAAACACTAAAGCCAACAAAGTCATGACCCAAAATGTCCAGGAAATTTGGGACACCATGAAAAGACCAAACCTAAGAATAATAGGGATAGAACAAGGAGAAGAATACCAACTCAAAGGAACAGAAAATATATTCAACAAAATCATAAAAGAAAACTTTCCCAACCTAAAGAAGGAAATACCTATAAAGACAACAAGGTTACAGAACACCAAATAGACTGGATTAAAAAAAAGTCCCCTTACCACATAATAATCAAACCACTAAACATACAGAATAAAAAAATATTAAGAGCTGCAAGGAAAAAGGCCAAGTAACATATAAAGGCAGACCTGTGAGAATAACACCTGACTTATCAATGGAGACCCTAAAAGCCAGAAGGTCCTGGACAGACATTATGCAGACACTAAGAGACCATGGATGCCAACCCAGACTATTATACCCAGCAAAATTCTCAATCAACATAGATGGAGTAAACAAAATATTCCATGATAAAACCAGATTTAAACAATATCTTTCCACAAATCCAGCCCTACAGAAAGCACTAGAAGGAAAAATCCAACCTAAGGAAGTCAGATACACCCTCGAAAACACAGGCAAGAGATAGTCCCACATGAACAAATACCAAAGAAGGGAAATATACAACACTACCACCAAAAAATAACAGGAATTAACAACCACTGGTGTTAATATCCATCAACATCAATGGTCTCAATTCACCTATAAAAAGACACAGGATAACAGATTGGATACGAAAACAAGATCTATTCTTCTGTTGCATACAAGAAACATACCTCAACTTCAAAGACAGATACTACCTCAGAATAAAAGGCTGGGAAAAGACTTTCCAATCAAATAAGAAGCAAGCTGATGTAGTTATCCTAATATCTAGTAAAATAGACTTCAAACTAAAATCAATCGAAAGAGATTGGGAAGAACATTACATATTTATCACAGGGAAACTCCGACAAGATGAAGTCTCAATTCTGAATATTTATGCCCCCAATACAAGGGCACCTACATTTGTACAAGAAACATTACTAAAGCTTAAATCATACATCAAATCCTCATACACTAGTAGTGGGAGACTTCAACACCCCACTATCCCCAAAGGACAGGTCTGCCAGACAGAACTTAACAGAGAAATTAGGGAACTAACAGACATTATGACTCAAATAGACTTAATAGATATCTACAGAATATTCCACCCTAACACAAAAAGAATATACCTTCTTTTCAGCACTCCATGGAGCCTTCTCAAAAACTGACCACATGCTTGGTCACAAAGCAAATCTCAATGGATAGAAAAAAATTGAAATAACCTCCTGTATCTTATTGGACTAACATGGCCTAAAGTTACATTTCAACAATAACAAAAATTATAGAAAGCCTACAATCCCATGGAAACTGAATAATGCCCAATTGAACCACCAATGGGTCAAGGAAGAAATAAAGAAAGAAATTAATGATTTCCTAGAATTCAACAAAAACCAAGGTACAACATACCCAAACTTATGGGACACTATGAAACGAGTGCTAAGAGGGAAATTCATAGCACTAAATACCCACATAAAGAAGTTGGAGAAATCTCACACTAGTGACTTAACAGCACACCTAAAAGCTCTAGAACAAGAAGAAGCAAACTCACCCAGGAGAAACAGACACCAGGAAATAATCAAATTGAGGGCTGAAATCAATAAAATAGAAACAAAGAGAACAAAACAAAGAATCAATGAAACAAAGAGTTGGTTCTTTGAAAAAAATAAACAAGATAGACAAGCCCTTATCCAAATTAACCAAAAAGCAGAGAGAGAGCATCCAAATTAACAAAATCAGAAATGAAAAGGGAGATATAATAACAGACAATGAGGAAATCCAGAGAATCATCAGGTCATACTTCAAAAACCTGTACTCCACAAAATTAGAAAATCTGAAAGAAATGGATGATTTTCTGGATAGGTACTCCATACCAATACCAAACTCTTTTTTTTTATGAGGCTACAAACCACACAAGGATGCAACAAAGAAAGAGAATTACAGACCAATCTCCCCCATGAACACTGATGCAAAAATACTGAATAAAATATTGTCTAACCAAATCCAAGAACACATCAAAAAAATTATCCACCATGACCAAGTAGGCTTCATACCAGGGATGCAAGGATGGTTCAACATACAAAATTCTGTCAATGTAATACACCATATAAACAAACTGAAGGAAAAAAAAACACATGATCATCTCATTGGATGCTGAAAAAGCCTTTGGGAAAATCCAAAAACCCCTTCATGATAAAGGTTCTAGAGAGATCAGAAATACAAGGAATATACCTAAATATAATAAAGGCAATTTACAGCAAGCCGACAGCCAACATCAATTTAAATGGAGAGAAACAGAAATTCAAAGTGATTCCACTAAAGTCAGGAACAAGACAAGGCTATCCACTCTCTCCATACTTATTCAACATAGTACTTGAAGTTCTAGCTAGAGCAATAAGACAACAAAAGGAGATCAAGGGGATACAAATTGGAAAGTAAGAAGTCAAACTTTTACTGTTTGCAGAGGATATGATAGTATACATAAGTGACCCCTAAAATTTTACCAGGAAACTCCTACAGCTGATAAGCTCCTTCAGTAAGGTGGCAGGATACAAGATTAACTCAAAAAATCAGTAGCCCTCCTATATACAATGATAAATGGACTGAGAATGAAATCAGAGAAAAATCACCCTTTACAATAGCCACAAATAATATAAAATACCTTGAGGTAACTCTAACTAAGCAAGTGAAAGAGCTGTATGATAAGAACTTTAAGTCTTTGAAGAATGAAATTGAAGAAGATATCAGAAAATGGAAAGATCTCCCATGCTCATGGATAGGCAGGATTAACATAGTAAAAGTGGTAATTTTACCAAAAGTAATCTACAGATTCAATGCAATCCCCATCAAAATCCCAACACAATTCTTCACAGACTTGGAAAGAATAATACTTAATTTTATATGGAAAAACAAAAAACCTAGGATAGCTAAAAGAATCCTGTATAATAAAGCAGCCTCTGGAGGCATCACGATCCCTGACCTCAAGTTCTACTATAGAGGTATAGTAATAAAAACAGCTTGGTACTAGCATAAAAACCGACATGTGGACCAATGGAATCGAATTGAAGACCCTAACATCAATCCACATACTTGTGAACATATGATTTTTGACAAAGAAGCCAAAACAGTATCATGAAAATAGCATCTTCAACAAATGGTGCTGGCATATCTGGATGTCAACATGGAGAAGATTGCAAATTGATCCAATCTATCACCATGCACAAAACTCAAGTCCAAGTGGATCAAAGACCTCAACATAAATCTAGTTACACTGAACTTGATAAAGGAGAAAGTAGGAAGTAGTCTTGAATGCATCAGCATAGGAAACCACTTCCTAAATATAACACCAGTAGCACAGACACTGAGAGCAACAATTAATAAATGGGACCTCCTGAAACTGAGAAGCTTTTGTACAGTAAAGGACATGGTCAATAAGACAAAATGACAGCCTACAGAATGTGAAAAGATCTTCACCAACCCCACATCTGACCAAGGGCTGATCTCCAAAATATATAAAGAACTCAAAAAGCTAGACTTCAGAATTACTGAATAATCCAATTTAAAAATGGGCTACAGAGCTTAACAGACAATTCTCAACAGAAGAATCTCAAATGGCTGAAAGACATTTAAAGAATTGCTCAACATCCTTAGTCATCAGGGAAATGCAAATCAAAACAGCTCTGAGATACCATCTCACACCTGTCAGAATGGCTAAGATCAAAAACACTGAAGACAGCTTATGTTGAAGAGGATGTGGAGCAAGGGGAACACTCCTCCACTGTTGGTGGGAACGCAAACTTGTACAGCCACTCTGGAAATCAATGGTGGTTTCTCAGAAAATTGAGAATAACTCTTCTTCAATATCCAGTTATACCACTCTTGGGCATATACCCAAGGAATTCTCAATCTTACCACAATGACACATGCTCAACTATGTTCATATCAGCATTATTTGTAATAGCCAGAACCTGGAAACAACCGACATGCCCCTCAAATGAAGAATGGATAAAGAAAATGTGGCAAGATGAGAATGGAGTTGGGCTGGGGGGAAGGTGTCGGGGAGGCAGGAGGGGGGAGAACAAGGGAATCTGTGGCTGATATGTAAAATTAAATTAAATTATAAAATAAAATAAAAAAAGAAAATGTGGCACATATACACAATGGAGTACTACTCAGCAGTAAAACAACAATGACATCATGAAATTTGCAGGCAAATGGATGGAACTAGAAAATATCATCCTGAGTGAGGTAACCCAGACTCAGAAGGACAAACATAGTATGTACTCACTCATAAGTGGATACTAGATATGAGGGGAGGGATGGCCAGACTGCAACGCACAACTCCACAGAGGCTAGCTAACAGGGAAAGACTCTAAGAGGGACACATGGATGGCCCAGTGAAGGAGAAGTGGATGAGATGTACGTGAGTGAATTGGGAGTCGGGGGTTGGCAGAGGGAGAGGTGTGGGGCATGAGTAAATAGGGAAATGGGAGGGTCGAGCTGGAACAGGGACAGAGTGGGAGGACAGGGAGGGAGTTACAATGATAGATGAGGACATCATGGGAATAGGAAGAAGCAGAGTGCCAGGGAGGCTCCCAGGAATCCACAAAGATGACCCCACCTTGGAGTGCTGGCAGTGGTCTAGAGGGTGCCTGGACTGGTCTACTCTGGTGACTGGACTAGTGAATAACCTAACCGTCATCATAGAGCCTTTGTCCAGTGACTGATAAAGGCAGATGCAGAGATCCATGGCCAGGTGCCAGGCCAGTCCCATGGGGACTCCACAGCCACCAGTCCACAGTTCATGGGCTTCCACTAGTGTGGCCGGTCATCTCTGCATGTCCTCCCATCATGATCTCAATGTTCCTTGCCTGCAGAATCCCTCCTCTCTTCAATTGGATTCCCAGAACTCAGGAAGATTAAACTAAAATAGAAGGAAAATGATGAAATGAAGAAGGTGGGTAGGAATAGTATATGGGAATAGGAATGAGGTTCTAACTTCCCTGAGTAGCTCTTCAACTATAGGATTTGATGTTTTAGCTTGTTTCTGGTTCATTCCCACTTGTAGCATCCATCCCTCTAGGACTTGTAAAGAAGAATCACTGTTGTTTGCTAGGGATCCACCTACTTGATCCGTCATGATGGAACATCATGAACAAAATGAAATTTTTCCTTCTAGGACTTTCAGCCTTCCACAAACTTTCTTTGATTTTCTGATGCTTTTGATTTGGTTTCTCAGCCTTATGTTCTGCACAACTTAACCACAAATACCTCTTGAAGAAAACTGGCTACAAGGGTTAGGCTTGGTTCTGTGTGGGTCTAATCTCTTTTTAACATTTTTCCCTTGACATCCAGCTACCTGCCTTGTCAGTTTCAGAATTTTAGTCTGTTGAACCCCTTGAAGTGACCAATGTTTTTGTGCTAGCCTCTCTTTTCTCATGCTTTGTATATCATAAATATCCTAAAAGAGAAGAAATGTAACAAAGTAAGATTTGCCTTTCCTGATCTCAAGTGTTAGGCACCTTAGTAGTACTCTGATTATGCCACAAAAAAAAACCAGTTATGAAAAAAAAAAAAAAACCAGTTATGAAAACTTCCAATTTCTAGTTTTTCATGCTAGAGTATTCCTCTGAATCAAGCTACTTGTCAATTCAGGGTGAAATTGTATGTGTATCTTCCCTTTACCTCTGTCCATTTATTAAAAGGATATAGAAACACTTAAGCCACAGTAGCAGGGGATAAACCTAACACCTGGACGCTGTGGGATGTCTTTCTGTATGCTGTGAATATGTGTTGCTCCCATTGGCTAATAAATAAAGCTGCATTGGCCTATGGTAGGGCAGGATGGAGCCAGGTGGGAAAATCCAAGAGAGACAGTGAGAGGAGAAAGGAGAGTGAGAGGAGACACCAACTAGCTGTCCAAGGAGCAACATGTAATGGGGCACAGGTAAAGCCACAGAACACATGGTGATACATAGATAATAGTAATGGGTAGGGTTAAGTTATATGAGCTAGCTAGCAAGAAGCCTGAGCCATAGGCCATATATTTCGTAACTAATATTAAGCTTCTGGATGATTATTTTATAAGCGGCTGCAGGACCGTGGGGCTGGATAGGACTGGAGAAACTTATGGCTACATCTACATATAACACATAACTCAGATTTATTAGAAGAAATAACTGATTTCAGAGAAAAAACAAACATAAGATAAACTTGCATGTTTTGCTATACGGGAAAGTAAGAAATTGATCAAAGAATGATATTAACAATTCATAATAGACAGGAGTAATTTGAACATCAAAAATTATAGTACATTAGTTTAAGAAAATAAATCGTGAATCCATAGTGCTGTTCAAAATTAAATGGAAGAATACTATCTATTAAATGTTAAAGGAAAAATATACTAGGAAGGTGCTGTATTGTAACTTTCTAAGTAATAGCTGACTCATCTAAAGATGAGGGCATGCTAATATGACTGAGTAAAATATTTCTGGAAACAGGTTTCCAAGAATCCTTACTGAGCTTACACTGAAAAAAGAAAGTCCTTTGTGGCCTTTGAGTGCTAATTTTTTTTTTACCTGAAATCCACCAGATGGCAGTAGAAGCACATTCTTTGAATGTGTTTCTTTGTGGTCTTTTTTTTTATAAAGTGATCTTATTTTCTGAGTTGAAAAGAAAATTTAAATCAAACAAAGGATTGTTTTTACTCTCTGAACACATTTCTGTCAACAGTTATGCAACTATATGACCACACAACTGCAATTTAGTCATATGAGTCTATGAATTGCTTTTACTGAAATAAGTATTTTGGTCAATTTGGTGTATCCTGAAGTACACCTAAAATGTACTTCTGAGCACTTTTCTACTGAAAAAAATTCCACAGTTTCTATCACACCTTAAGGTGTCTGTCATGATACTAACTAGTACATTTGGGTACTCAAGGAAGTGGCAATTTGGAGTTGCTTGTACTTTTTCCTATAGTGCATTCTTGAAAGTAGTTGAGATGAGTGAAACATCCTGGCAACAAGGAGTTGTTAAGTGTATCAAAATAATAACAAATGAATATGAAATTACAGTTCTGCAATCTCCCTTTTAATCTTCCTCCAAATACACACACACACACACACACACACACACACACACACACACACACACACCCCGAGATATAAGAAAAGGAACTTAGCTGGATATTCATGGTTGCCCAAAGCGATTCCATAACGAATAGAATCAGTGGTTTGTCTGTGTTTAATTTTTTACTCTCCAAAGGAAACAGTTTATTGTTTAGTTTATTAGATACATGAGTCATATAAAAGTTTCTCTTTATAAATATTTGTCAAAAGATTTTTTTTTTAAAAAAATACAGCATGTTGTGAAATAGAAAATAAGAAAGAAAAAGAAGTACTCCATTCTCTGGCAGTGGCAGGAGTCTTCAAGGAAGGCCTCAGCTCATATAAACAAATGTTTTGTGAGAATAAATGAAAATGAGTTATAATGGCTAATTTTATGTGTTGTAGGGGCACAGGGATGCTTGGATAGCTGCTGAAATGTGATTATGGCTGTGTCTGTGAGAATCCCCCAGAAGGAGATTAGCATTTAAACCAGTAGACTAAGTTCAGGCTGAGTTCATAGCCAAAACAAACCAATGCCTTCATGCTCAGAATAAAACTATATGTCTGTTCACCATTTATGTACCTGGTGCCCATGGAAACCAAAAGGGAACTTCAGATCTCCTATAATTGGAGTTACAGAAGATTGTGAGCCTTCATGTGGGTGCTGGGAACCAAATCTGTGTCCTCTGCAAGAACAGCAAGTGTTCTTAACTGCTGAGCCATCTCTCTAGCCTCTATATACCATTATGAATTCACTAAACAGAAAGATACCTTTGTTTACTATAGAACTGGGAACAACTCAGCTGGTAGCTGTTATCAATTTGCCTATTGACTTGTTTGTATAGAAAGATCTAAGCATCTTGATCTTGTTATCTGAGAATCAGGGAGTTTAAAAAGCATGACTTGCATTAGAACCAAAGAAAAGAGAAAAATTTCATTCAAGACTTGTCACTGTGGTTGGCTTGAAATATCATTTATTCTCTCATCTTTACAAATACTAACATTTTCCTTATCGAGAACCATGGACTCCATGCAGTGAATACTGTGATTAGACCTGAGAAGCTGTACTCTGGTGATCAGATGGCTGAATACCCTAACTGTCATCATAGAGCCCTCATCCAGTGACTGATGGAAGCAGATGCAGAGATCCATGGCCAGGTGCCAGGCCAAGCTCCAGGAGTTCAATCAATGAGAGAGAGGAGGGATTCTATGAGCAAGGGACATTCAGACCATGATGGGAAAAAATACAGAGATGACTAGCCAAACTAGTGGAAACACATGAACTGTGAACCAATAGCTGAGGAGCCCCCAGGGTACTGGACTAGGCCCTCTGGATAGGCGAAACAGTTGTTTAGCTTGAACTGTTTAGGGGGGCCCCAGGCAGTGGGAATAGGACTTGTCCCTAGTGCATGAGCCAGCTTTTTGGAGTCTAGTGCCTATGGTGAGACACTTTGCACAGCCTTGGTGCAGGGAGGAGGGGCTTGGACCTGCCTCAACTGAATGTACCAGGCTCTGCTGACTCCTCATGGGAGACCTTGCCTTGGAGGAGGTGGGAATGGGGGTGGGTGGGTTGAGGGGAAAGGCTGGAGGGCGGGAGGACAGGGGAATCTGTGGTTGGTATGTAAAATGAATAGAAAATTTCTTAATAACAATAATAAAAAGGAAAAAAAAGAGCTGAGAGGCTGAACAGCAAAATGGCTATGTCCTTACCAAGGAACTTCTTTTGGGCTGGAGAGAGGGGCCAGAGGCTAAGAGCACTTGTTGCTTTTGCAGGGGACAGAGGCTTGATTCCCAGCATCTACATGGTGGCTCCCAACCATCTGTAACTTCTCCAGTCCCAGAGGATTCTAAACTTTCTTCTGACCTTTGTGGGGACTAGCTTTCAGACAAAACACTCATACACATAAAGTAATTAAACACATAAATCTAAAAGAAAATTTTAAAAAAGAAAAGAACTTCCTCTGCATTCACAATGAAAACTTGCCATGCCATATTTTTCAGTTTTTTGTTTGTTTGTTTTGTTTTCTGGAACAGGGTTTCCTATTTCTCGATGTAACAGCCCTGGCAGTCTTGGAACTTGTTCTATAGACCAGGATGGCCTCAAACTCACAGAGATATGCCAGGTTATGCCTCCCAAGTCTGGGATTACAGGTGTCTGCCACCACTGCTTGGCTTCAATTTTTTAAGTTACATTATTAAATGATTTTAAATGAAATAGAATTACATCACTTTCCTTCCTCCATCCAGTCCCTCCCCTATCCCCCAAGCTGAAAGCCTTTTTCTTTCTTCCTTCCTTTCTTTCTTTCTTTTTTTCTTTCTTTTTTTCTTTCTTTCTTTCTTTCTTTCTTTCTTTCTTTCTTTCTTTCTTTTCTTTCTTTTTATTCTGTCAAATCATTTATTGATAATTTAACAATGAATGTGGTTAAATGTATCTTTTGTGACAGGCAGTGCTTGAAAATATAGGAATGAATACAGCTAATTGAGCGATTCAGGAGCCATGTTGTAGATTTACCCACTGGGGCTGTGCTCCCTACAATATGTTGATCTTTGCACTGTGTCTAGTTGCACTTTTCTGTGATGGTCTCCATTTATTGTAAAGGGAGGCTTTAGTACCAGATAGTAGAAACCTTCTTTTGAATGGTTGGTTAGCGTACTCCAAGTGACTCCCAAAACGATATAGATTATCACTGTATGTCTTGGTTGCCTCTTAGGAGTTGAGGGTAGGCCCCTATTGCTGAAGACATTATATACTTAGGATGCAAGTGTGGTGATATACTATGTACCTTAATAAAATTTGCCTGAAAGATCAGAGAGACAAAGGAACAAGTCATTGCCATGTCTTACCTCTAGGACTCTTCAGACTGAAAAAGCCTCAGTTCCTGTCTCCTTACACCTTATATACCTTTCCCTGCCCAGCCATCACTTCCTGTCATCACTTCCTAATGCTGGGATTAAAGGTGTGTGCCACCACTGCCTGGCTCTGTTTCTCTCCTAGACTGAGTCAATCTCATTCCAGGGTGGCTCTGAACTCAGAGGGATCCAGATGGATCTCTGCCTCCTGAGTGCTAGGATTAAAGGTGTGTGCCACCATTCCTTGGCATCTATGTTTAATCTAGTGCCTTGTTCTGTTCTCTGATCTTCAGGCAAATTTTATTATGGTACACGATATATCACCACATATAAGATTCAGATGATTTGAGCTGAAGTTGACCTGAAAGCCTCTTACCTGCAGTCTAACTTCCATGGCTTCAGAAAATACTATGCAAGATGCCAAGGGAGGGCTGCAACACCTATGAACCAGGACAATGCATAAAGATGGAGTAAGTAGTTCTCATATGTCAATGGCAACCAATAGTTGTCTAATTGGAGTTAAGGACCATTCAATAGGAAGGAAATATGCCTTTGGAAAACTGGCTTCACATGGCTAGTGAGGTCAGCGAAATCAGAAAAGAATTTACTACTGCCACTTTTCTAGCCCAGCATAGATTTTTACTACATTCTAAATCTTATTTTTATACCCACAGATAAGTGTACTACCACCTCTAGTCAAAGAATCCTTTCTTTATAGCAAGCGTGCTGTAGTTGTCACTAAAAGAGCTTATATTCAGTAGAAAAATCATGTTATGACTTCCATGTAATGGGACCATTTGTAGCTATTGTAAATGACATATGTTGGCAAGAGTTTCCACCTAAAACCTGAGTAAAAAGATTCTAAAACGGAGCTAAAAACAGCTCCTAGTTGTCTCTTTTAAGCTAGCGGCAGCCTGCATGTTTGAGCTACTATGGCGGGTTCCTGGCGTGCATGCTCGACCTGCAGTATGGCGGGAATGAGGCCTCTGCAAGTGGCACATTAAGCTGTGTGGTGGATTTAGCCTTTGCTAGTACAAAACAAAAAAAAAGAGGTTTCTGGGCTACACGCTGCTTTGATAGAAGCATAGACCCACTATTTCTGAGAGTTGATGGCTCCCAGAGCTGTCGGAAAATGTACCACCACCATGTTGGGAAGCTGAAGTGGGCGGAGCCAGCAGCCATAGCGCCAGGGCCGTTTCAGGTTTAGAAGGCTGCAGTTTAAAGCAATAGGCTCAAGCTAATATAAAAAAATAAGCCACGTAAAGATGGCTACCACACAGAGAATCTGGATTATGTTCTCTTTGATATTTGTAATTGAAGAAAAACATTTGATTACAAAAGCTGTTGAGTTATGCCAAAATGTATATTTTAAAAGTACCTTGACTTCAAAATTTGGATGTAAGGATATGTTGCTTTGGAAAGGAGGCTCTGTTTTTGTTCCCACAGAAATCCAGAGGCTATGGATTTGTTCCAGATTAAGATACATCAGGTTTGACCAGCCAAGACCCCCTGAAAGGTCTCCGAAGACACTATGGCCCAGATGATCCAACATCCAGAACCGTTTCAAGGCAACTGGCTCAGACGATACACCCTCATGGACTACTCCATAATCCCAAAATATTCTTTGTGTCCCCATAAGATACAGCACCCCCCTCCAGCAGGAAGTAGTAAGAGAAGCTATGCCCAAATTCCCAAATATACCAAGCTGACTTTGGAGATGTGTAAAGGTTAAAACCTTCCTTTTTAAGAAAAGAAAAGGGGAAGTGCTGTGGGATGGTCTGTATGTCAAATGTGTTGCTGATTGGTCAATAAATAAATCACTGATTGGCCAGTGGCCAGGCAGGAAGTGTAGGCGGGACTAACAGAGAGGAGAATTGAGAGAACAGGAAGCTGGGTGAGAGAGACACTGCCAGCCACCACCATGACAAGCCACATGTGAAGATGCCGGTAAGCCATGAGCCATGTGGCAAGGTATAGATTTATAGAAATGGATTAATTTAAGATATAAGAACAGTTAGCAAGAAGCCTGCCATGACCATACAGTTTGTAACCAATGTAAGTCTCTGTGTTTACTTGGTCGGGTCTGAGGAGCTGTGGGACTGGCAGGTGATAGAGATTTGTCCTGACTGTGGGCCAGGCAGGAAAACTCTAGCTACAGACATAGATTCATAAATATTGACAGAAAGATATTCATGTTGAAATATAAGAAAGTCAGTTGCAAACAATAAGTAAAGTACACTCCTATTTACAAAACATATATTTGCTATTATATGTTCAGAAAATAATATCTGTGAGACCATAGAGGAATTTGCTTAAAGTGGTTTATTTATGTTGTGGGAAAGCATTGTAGTATAAGGGGACTTATATTTTCTTACTGTATGTATTTTTTCTGCTGTCTGGATTTTTTTTTAGTGAGAATGTAGTCTGAATAAATAATGATAAAAATGAGTTTATACTGGCATAATCCTATGAGACTTTCATATGCAGAATAGAATTGTTGCTCAGTACAATCATTTCTGTTATTCATCTTGAAAAGACAAAAGACAAAATGGAGCTGATTAATTAACTTATGAATTACATCCGTTGTACATACAAAGCTGTTTACAATATTAAAGACTTGAAATGGAACAATAAAAATAAGTATATAAACCAAAATGACAGATTGTTCAGAAGACACAAGATAACAAACAGCACTGGGAATATGGAATGACTTTGTTACTGAGTAGTTCAGCTCTTAGCTTTCTGGTACCTAATAGGAAAGATGCTGAATCTGTCTTCTGTATTTCCATTAAAGGCATAACACTATAACACTATTATTGTATGGTATCTTGCATAACTGACATTAAGTGACATATAGGTCATTTAAAAATTATATATTTTGTGAAATACATAGAACCCCATGATTGAATGTTCTCTTTATTTGCATCAAACCACAGCTTATTCACTGAAAGTGCCTCTTTGAGGGAAACTGATGGAATGTATTTCAGGCATATACTTCCCTAATGAGCCAAATAAATGTGAAAATAAGAATTGACTAGGGAGCTTGTAGAAATTTAGATTTTAGCCCTCCCCCTGCCAAGACCTTGTCTGCTCTCTCTGTTCCCTCAGCAGATCCAAATCGTCAGGCTCCTCCTTAGTGTAGCAACAGAACACTTGCTGAAGCCTCCCTTCCCCCTCTTATAACTCCTGTGGATTCCATAGAGCATTCCCTCCAGGCCTGACTGCTCTAACTCCTTGCAACATCTCAGCCAACAAGAGGCCACACCTGCCAGAAGAGCAGGTAGCCTACTGGAAGACCTTCTCTGCTCTCTCTGATCCCCTAGGAGACCCAATCCCTCAGGCTCATCCCAGCTGTTCATCCCCCCAGTCCAGACCTCCTGTGGATTCCTCAGACCACCTCCTCCTGACTTCCCAGAAATCATCCCTAGACCTATAATAACCCCAAAGCCAGAAGCCTAAAGGCTAGTGGAAAAACACAGTAATAGCCATGACAATATGTGTCCACAAGAGCCCAGCTATCATACCATAGCAGGCCCTGAATATTCCAACATAGCTGAAGCATAAGAGAATGTTAAATTTAAAAATTACTGACACAAAACATCCAGGAAATCTGGGACACTGTGAAAGACCTAAGAATAATAGGAATTGAAGAAGAAGAATCCTAGCTCAAAGGCCTAGAAAATATTTTCAACAAAATCATAGAAGAAAATTTTACTAACTTAAAAGAGATACCTATAAAAGTACTAGAAGCATACAGAATACAAATACATTGGACCAAAAAAGAAAGTCCCACCACATTTTAATAATCAAAAGACTGAGCACACAGAATAAAGAAAGAATATTAAAAGCTGCAAGGAAAAATACCAAGTAATACATAACAGCAGACCTATTAGAATTATACTTGACTTCTCAATGGAGACTAAAAGCCAGAAGATACTGGACAGATGTGTAGATTCTGAGAGACCACAGATGCCAGCCCAGATTATTATACCCAGCAAAACTCTCAATTACTGTAGATGGAGAAAATAACATATTCCATGGTAATCTTAAATTTAAACAATGTTTACCTAGATGCCCCTCAACTGAAGAATGGATAAAGAAAATGTGGCACATATACACAGTGGAGTAATACTCAGCAGTAAAAAACAATGATGTCATGAAATTTGCTGGCAAATGGATGGAACTAGAAAATATCATCTTGAGTGAGGTAACCCAGACTTAGAAGGACAAAAATAGTATGTACTCACTCATAAGTGGATACTAGATATGAGGGAAGGGATGGCCAGACTTCAACCCACAGCTCCACAGGGGCTAGCTAACAGGGAAAGACTCTAGGAGGGACACATGGATGGCACAGTGAAGGAGAAGTGGATGAGATTTACATGAGCGGACTGGGTGTGGAGGGTTGGCAGAGGCTGAGGTGTGGGGCATGAGAACATAGGGAAATGGGAAGGTCAAGCTGGAACAAGGACAGAGTGGGAGGACAGGGAGGGAGTTACAATGATAGATGAGGACATCATGGGAATAGGAAGAGGCAGGGTGCTGGTGAGGCTCCCAGGAATCCACAAGGATGATTCCACCTTTGTCTGCTGGCAGTGGTCCAGAGCATGCCTGGATTGGACTACTCTGGTGACTGGACTAGTGAATAACCTGTCATCATAGAGCCTTTGTCCAGTGATTGATGGAGGCAGATGCAGAGATCCATGGCCAGGCACCAGGCTAAGTTCTGGGAATCCAATCGATGAGAGAGAGGAGGGATTCTGCAGGTGGGGGACGTCGAGATCATGATGGGGAGATGTGCAGAGATGACCAGCTACACTAGTGGAAGCCCATGAACTGTAGACTAGTGGCTGTGGAGCCCCCATTGGACTGGACTAGGCCCTCTGGATATAGAAGTTGGTTGTTTGGCTCGAACTGTTTGGGGGGCACCCAGGCAGGGGGATCAGGATCTGCCCCTTGTACATAGGCAAGCTTTTGGGAATCTGGTGCCTATGGTGTGACGCCTTGTGCAGCCTTGATGCAGTGGGAAGAGGCTTGGACCTGCCTAGGCTCACTGTGCCGGGCTCTGCTAACTCTCCATGGGAGACCTTGATTAGGGGGATGTGGGGATGTGGGGTGGCTTGGGAGAGAGGGCTGGGGGTTGGGAGGAGGGAGGAGTTGGGATCTGTAGGTGGTATGTTGACTGAGTAGATAATTTCTTAATAAAGAAAAATAAAATAAATTTAAACAATGTTTATCTACAAATCCAGCCCTACAGAACATGCTAGAAGGAAAACTCTAACCTAAGGACGTTAACTACACCCATGAAAACACAGGAAATAAATAATCTCATATGAGCAAAACCAAAAGAAGAGAAGAGTGCATGCACACAAACGCACACACATATACATATACACACACCACCAATACCAATACCACCACCAACAACAACAAAATACCAGTAACCAACAACCAGTGGTCATTGATATCTCTCTATATCAATGGTCTCAATTTCCCAACAAAAAGACACAGACTAACAGAACAGGATCCATCTTTATACTGCAAACAAAAATCCCAAAAAATCAAAGCCCAAAACAACACACTTCAACATCAACAATAGACATTACCTCAGGGGAAAGGGTTAGAAAAAGATATTCCAAGCAAATGGACCTAAGAAGCAAGCCGGTATAGCCATTTTCATATCTAACAAAATAGATTTCAAAACAAAATTAATAAAAAGAGATGGAGAGGGACACTACATACTCATCAAAGGAAAAATTCACTAGGATGACATTTCATTTCTTAATATCTATGCCATAAATGCAAGGAATTCACTTTTGGAAAAGAAACACTACTGCAGCTTAAATCACATATTGACCCTCACACACTGACAGTGGGAGACTTCACTACCCCACTCTAACTAATGGATAGGTCATCCAGACAAAAAGTAAACAGAAGTACTGGAGCTAAAAGTCATTATAAACCAAATGTACCTAACAGATAGTTACAAATGTTTCATTCAAACACAAAAAATATTCCTTTGTCTTAGGATTTCTGTTGCTGTGAAGAGACACCATGACCACAGCAACTCTTATAAAGGAAAACATTTAATTGGAGTGGATTAAAGTTTCAGAGATTTTGTTCATTATCACCATGGAAGGAAGCAAGGCAGCATGCAGGCAGATATGGTGCTGGAGGTGAGAGTCCTTATATCTTGATCTAAAGGCAACAAGAAGTGAACTGTCTCACTGAGCATGGCTTGAACATATATGAGACCTCAAAGCCTTCCCCCACAGTGACACACTTCCTCCAACAAGACCACACCTCCTAATAGTACCACTCCCTTTTGGGGCCATTTTCCTTCAAACCACTACAACCTTCTTCTCAGCACCTCACAGAATATTCTCCAAAATTGACCACATACTCGATCACAAAGCAACTCTTAACAGATGATACAAGAAAATTGAAATAATTCCCTGCATCCTATCAGACCACCACAGATTACATTGGATATTATCAACAACAAACACAACAGAAATCTTAGAAACTCATGGAAACTGAATAACTACTGAATGAAAAATGTGTCAAGACAGAAATAAATAAAGAAATTTAAGATTTTGTAGAATTCAATGAGAAAGAATACACAACGTACCCAAATTTATGGGACATAATGAGTTTTTGGCTGAGGGGGTCCTGTGGAGATCTCCAAACCACCAAGACTGATGCTAGGACAGAAGGTTGCTCTTTACCAACTGACAGCAGAGTCCCGTTGCTGAGGACAACATCCATACAGCTCATTGAATGTGGAGAGTTTGAGCTGGTGCCTGCCTGAAGCTTTCACAATCTATCTCCAGCATGGAGCTAGAGAACATATAGTTATTAATATTCCATGCATGTTCTTGTATAATGGACCTATGATAAAAAATAAGCATAGTCTTTTTTGGCATATTTTAGTTTGGATCTAAATAAATTAAAATATTTTAATAAATCCATGAATTATGAAACATGTTTCATTTTTTATTAAATTCTGAAATAAAATTATCAGCCTTAGGGATGATGAGCTGGCTCAGTGGATTAAAATACCCTTGCTGCCAAAACTGAATACCTGAGTTTAATCCCTAGAACCCACATGGTAGAATGAGAAAAGTGACTTTCAAGTTGTTCTCTGACCTCCACCTGCACTGTAGGTGGCACATGCAACCCTCCACAACACACAATACATAAATATAATAAGAATATGAGCTCTAAAAATTTAATATATGTAGGAGTTCATTGGGGCTAAATTCCTAGACTTTGAGGAGGTAGCCTTTATATCTCTTTGCTGTTAAAGGATTTTCATGAAGAGATTTTATAGTACCCAGGGAAATTTAGTAGTCAGGGTTCAGTGCTTATTAAGCCCTTGGAAGGGTGATAAGGTTGGTAGTCAGAAGCCATAATTGTAATTCAACCTGTCCCACTAAAGCTGCTGCTGTTGTTACCTCTCACTTTCAAAGAACTCGCAGCTAATTATGGCATTTGACTAGCAGTCAACAGCAGCAAGAGCATGCCTTTTCCTCTATTTCCTTTCCACACTTGTTCAAAGGCATCTCATAGGCCAGTAGAATTCATATTCAGAATCCTAGCTGCAGGAGAGCCAGAGAAAGGGGTTTTCCTTTCTTGTGTGGGAGGATAGTAGAGATTTTGAGGGACAAATACTCCTATCAAGCATAATTGTGAATCAAAAATGCTAAGCAGAGGGATGTAACTGGCTAAGGAGGGCATTGAGACCCCCCCAAGCATTGTACTTTCAAGAAGAGTGAAGTACTCTTTCTAGATTCAGGTTCATGTGGGGAGAAGAGGAAGCTCTGAGCAAATAAAGTCTTGAGTGAATGTGCATTGTTGACATGAGCACTGCCATGTCAATGGCCCCAGTGAAAATGGGCAAAGTCTTCCCCCAGGTAGCCTGAGCATGACAGCAAAGCCTTCCTCAGGGATCAGAATGAGAATTTTGACAGTGTGTGCAAAAAATTCCATCTTAGTTTCTTCTCTCAGCTATTTATAGCCTGAAAACTGGTCCTCTACAGAGACCATTGTGGTGATATTGTGTTCCCCCAATACTGTCCACCCTAATAAACTTATCTGAGGTCAGAGAACAGAACAGCCACTAGATATAGAGGCCAGAAAATGGTGGCACACACACCTTTAATCCTAGCATTCCAGAGGCAGAGATCCGCCTGGATCTCTGTGTGTTCAAGACCACACTGGAAACAGCCAGGCATGGTAACAACAGCCTTTAATCCCAGGAAGTGATGGCAGGGAGCAAAAAGGTATATAATGCGTGAAGACCAGGAACTAGGCTGGTTAAGCTTTTAGGCTTTGGAGCAGCAGTTCAGCTGAGATCCGTTCGGATGAAAACTCAGAGGCTTCCAGTCTGAGGAAACAGGATCAGCTGAGGAATTTGCGAGGTGAGATAGCTGTGGCCTGTTCTGCTTCTCTGATCATTCAGTGTTCACCCCAATTCCTGGCTCTGGATTTGTTTTTATTAATAAGACCTTTAAGATTCATGCTACAGACCATTCTTACAGAGATTAACTAAACCTGAGCCCTTGACTAGCTCATATACAATAAACTCTCTCTCCTTGTTTTCTGTATGCAACACCATCTCCCTGTTCAACTCTTTATAATAAACATGCTGAGCTTCTGGTGTGCTGCAGCTTCTCAATTAGAGAGCAGGGTCTACTTGATCTCAGCTTTTCTGTACCTGTGTTTGTGTGTTTATCTTTTCTTCATTCCCTTGCTTCCTCTGTCAGGTCAATCCCTAGAGTTGTGCCAAACATGGCATGTTCAGATGGAAATGAATTGAACTCCTTTCATAAAGGCATGCTCAAATTCCATTTATTATTGACACTGACATCTAAGTCAAAATAGGAATTTGTGAATCATAATTTATAAGTAGACCCCAAAATCTTGTCATTGAATATTTGACTATTCTAGAGCAGACCTAAGAGTAGAACTTTTCAAAGTTCTGGGTGTGGTGGTCCAGTCCTTTATCCCAGAACTCAGGAGGTAGAGGGTGGAGTGTCAGGAATTCAAGGCTCTGCTACATAGTAACTGTTAGGCTAGCATGAGTTACACAAGACCCTGTTTCAAAATATAACAAAAACAAGAAAACAAACTCAACCTCCCATGAATCTTTTTACCTCACTATGACTCATCAGTACTTGACTGTGAAATGTGTTTATAGCACCTTTTAAGTGTATTTCTGTAGTGCTTGGAGTTTATTTTTTTGTACAACAATAAGATTTTCATAAAAGAAATGGGAGAAGGAGTATATGAAACTCCCTCTTCTGCTTAACTATTCTGAAACCCAAATTGCTCCAAAAAAATCTATGAAGACAAAACATAATAAAATAAACCAATTAAAATGAAATCATCATTTTCTGTAGGGCTAAGTATTGAACAAGTTCAACTTGAGGCAGCAGGTAAAACTGAAGATTTTTAGGACTCTACACAGCAGTTAGAAGGTGCGTGCTGATTTTTGTGGAATGTTTCTTGTTGCTTTCTCTCATTTTTCTTCAGATTAAAATAATATACCTTGGCATGGATTAAGGTGGCATATTGGATGGTAGTATATTGTGGTCTCCTTCTATGTGTTTTCTATTTCCTGTTACAGTTAATGGTATTCTATTTGATACATTTACGGCATAGTATAGTATTTTCTCTTCCTGGGGATGAAAAAAGACAGGCCAGTAAGAAATCACTCTCTTGTAGTGGCCAGGACCCAGGTCTGTACTGTCTGAAAATGTAGGTGAATGCTGTCTGTCACATCTATAGGAGCAGTTAGCCATGGACCACAGTCCACCTGACACCAGAGGCTTACAACAAGAAGGCCTCCTTAGAATTGGGAAGAGGACAGCAGTTAACAGCCCTGAGATAAACAAGTCTTGCAGCAATTCTTCCCCAAGATGAAAACATGGACTCTAAAGCTGAAGTTCCATCTTTAAGTATGTTAGTCTTCTCTTACACATGTTGCATTTTTCTTGAGGTTCAGTCATTTTGCCAATTCCTTGCATTTCTTGGAATGTAGCTTCAATTTGGGCTCACATGATATGTTAAGGAATATCCCATTTTTGTTCACTTTGTGCATATTTCTGGAGTCTCAAACCTCTATTTTCTTGCCATTGGTACTCAAGTTAAATTGTTGATACCAGTTCTATAGACTGTTTTGGGATGCATTGTTAATTGGAGGCAGGACAGATGGCAGAGAAGGGACAGGCTGCTTATTACTGGGTCTTCAAGATAGTTTGATATGTCCACATGTTGGTGGAGGGTAGACTGATATTTCACTATTTCTTGTTGAAGTAACATTTAATTCTATTAGATTTTCTGTTATAAGCTTCTCTAAATGGAAGTGTATCTTGCATTTTCAAATCTCATTTTCCTCATTAAACTAAGGTTCACAGAGTTTATAACACATATCCCAGTCATGAGACAAAGGTGCCAGAATCTGAACAAATGTCAGGTTCCTTCCTCCAAAACTATGTTAGTTCTCCAGCTCCTGAAAGCAAGGGGGAAAACATCTATCTTCCTCTTTCTTTTCATTTCATTTCTTTTATTTTCCTTTCCTTTCCTTTCTTTCTTAGAGGTCAGACTGCATGCATACAACATGTTGGACTCTTCTCCACCTCGCTAGGACTAGAATAACAAGTATGTGCTACCATGTATGGCTTCATTCTTTTCTTTTCTTTTTTTTCTCCAGAGATGAGGACTGAACCCAGGGCCTTGCATGTGCTAGGCAAGCACTCTACCACTGAGCTAAATCCCCAACCCCAAAATTATTTATTATTTTTCTTTTATGTACATTGGTGTGTTTTGCCTGCACACATATCTGTGAGAGTGTTGGATTTCCTGGAACTGGAATTACAGACAGTTGTGAGCTGCCATGTAGTTGCTGGGAATTGAACCCCTGTCCTCTGGAAGAGCAGTCAGTGCTCTTAACCAGTAAGCCATCTGTCCAGCCCCCGTGGCTTCATTCTTAAGGATAATTTTGTTGGAGAACTAAGAGTTGAACCTGAAGTGGTCATTATGGTGTATCATTGATTCTAAGCAACACATTTTATTATCAGTGATTCATGAGACAACAGGATTTCTTTCACACAACAGCTTCTTGAAATCAATGGTGCCCATATAGTGCAGGAAAGCAAAAACACAAACAGCACAGGTAGCTATTAAGCAATATTAGGAAACATGAGAGAGGAATCTCCTCTTCTAGAAGAGTTGCTAGAGAAGGTTTGTTGCTAATTGGAATTAAATTTCAAAGACTGGGTGTTATTTATTCAATAAGGCTATACAATAAACTACCCCTAAAACTCAGTGGCTGAAAACAATGAGCATTTCTTCAAGTCTGTAGGTTAACTAGGATGTTAAGATCTTAGCTTGGCTTGCTCTTGGGCCTATGGGTAGCTTACAGGCCAAAGGATAAGTGTTGGCTAATCTCACTCCTGTCTGGAGATCAGGTAGCTTCTTGCTGTTCTAGAACAGACTAAGTTTGTATGAGGAATGGTGTGGCACTTTTTCTTGTGTTTCTTGAATAAATCCAGCTAGCTAGAATAACCATGCTCTTCTGGATATGGACAAAGAACAAGAGAAAAGATCAAAGTGAGCCAAAGGAGACAAACATGGTAGCAGAATCAGGAGGATCACAAATTTGAGACTATCATGATCTGCATAGCAAGCTCCAGGATGGCCAGGGCTACATTAGTGAGACCCACCCCACCCCACCACACACACACACACACACTACAAAAGGATAAAAAATAAGGGTAAGCAGGAGGCAAAATATGACAAAACATGTCAATGATGAAGCTTGAACTGTTCAGTAGCTCCACAGAGTGAGAAGTTAATGAGCTAGTGCTGAGAGAGCTAGTGCTGAGAGGCCCTCACTGGGTTTCATTTCTATTTCTACTTTTTCATTGGTTCATGGGAGCCTGATTATGAGGTTCAACTAGGTAAACAACTATGTCAGATAATGGGTTTCAAATATTAATTATGATGGTCCAAGAGATAAGAATATAAATCATCCAAGTAGCTTTCTTAAGTAAACCACATAATTTTACAAATAAGAAATGTTTGGATTCAGCATTGAAAAGGTACTTTTTTGTGGGTATTCAATATATTTGTTTTGAAATGAAATAAACTTATCATATTAAATTATTGATCCTATTGTCTTACTATCATAATCACGACTAATCTCTCCTTTTTTCACAAAGGTTGTAATTTATTTCTTTTCATTAAAAAATTATTTTTGAGAACTCCATATATGAGCACTATGTCTACATCATCCCCACCCTTCCCCCCACATTGCCTCCCATGTCCCACTCCTCTGCCTCCTTCCCAAATTTATGTTCTCTTCTTTAATTATACATACATACATGGATACACACACACACACACACACACACACACACACACACACAACCTAGTTGATCGATTTAATGTTGCTAGTATGTACATGTATGAGTGCTGACTACTTGGGATTGAACAAACTATGTGGGAGCTCATCCCTGGAAGAGGTTGATTCTCCCTCTCTCAGCAGCCACTGACCACCTTTTTCTAAGGGTGAAGCCTTGAAGAATTTCCCTGATTTACATTGCTGTATTAACTAGTGTTATCATTATGCTATTCTTGTTCAAGAAACCATATGGCTGAGATTTCATGGGGGCATTTCCTCTGTCATATGTATGGGGCCCTGTCTAGCATCAGACATCCTGGTCCTCTGGCTTTTAAAATCTTCCTACCCCCTCTTCCATAATTTTCCATGAGCCTTAGAATTAGGGGTTTCATCACAGATACATCAGTTGAGGTTGATCACCCTACAGTATTATCCTTTGCATTTAGACCAGTTGCATGTTTATATAATAGTCTTCATCTGCTTGAAGAAGAAGTTACTTTGCTGAGTGGTATAACCACAAGTATTTAGAATACAATTAGAAATTATAATAGTTTGGGAATGTGGCAGTAGTAGGTTTCCCTTTCAGGTATATTACATTTCCAGCATGGATACTTAGCTAAGTTTACAGTGCCAGGCACAGATTCCCTTCCATCGAGAAGCCTTAAGACCAATTAAACAATCGTTGGTTACTACCAAGATAAAAATGCCATTGAACCATTGTGGATATCTTGCTGGTCCAGTCATTGTTGTGATTCATGGACTTTACTGCTAAGTAAGGCTACTAGTTGCTCTTTTCTCTTGGCAACTTGCATAGCACCTTCCAATACTATGAGAGTCAGTCCTTGGGGAAGAGACATCAAGGTCAGTTCCAGGTCTATTCCTCCAAGTCCTGTGTTCAAAGTGTTTGGTGTCTTCAGCAATGTCAAGGTCAGTTCCAGGTCTATTCCTCCAAGTCCTGTGTTCAAAGTGTTTGGTGTCTTCAGCAATAGGGTCTTACCTTCAAGTTCTGGGAGGCAACCAAGGGCAATGGTGATAGCCCATATCATTTTGGAAGATCCTTGTATTCTTCTAACCAACAACTCAAGGGGAGGATTCCCATGCCTGGAAATGGAGTTTTTGTTAGATAGTGTATGTGCATATGAATGTGTCCATGTCCATGTGCATGTGAATGTGCGTGTGTGTGTGTGTGTGTGTGTGTGTGTGTGTGTGTGTGCGCTAGTCTTATGTCCATTTGACAAAAGTTAGAGTTATCCTAAAGGAGGGACCCTCAATTGAGAAGATGCTTCCATAATATCCAGCTGGAGGGCATTTTCTTAATTAGTGATTGATGTGAGAGGGCCCAGCCCATGGTAGGTGGCTCTATCCCTGGGCTTGTGGTTATGGGTTCTATAATAGATCATGCTGAACAAGCCATGAGGAGCAGGCCAGTAGGCAGCACCCCTCCTTGACATGTGCATCCCCTCCTGCTTCCAGGTTCCTGGTCTGTTTGACTTCCTGTCCTGGCTTCCTTCAATGATGAACAGTGCCATGGAAGCATAATCCAAGTAAACGCTTTCCTCCTCAACTCACTTTTGCTCATGGTGTTTCATTGCAACAAAAGAATTCCTAACTAAGATTGTGTCTATATCTCTATCTCTATCTCTATCTCTATCTCTATCTCTATCTCTATCTCTATCTATATACACACACACACACACACACACACACACACACACACACACACACACATATATATGCTCTGGCCTATGGCAAGACAGGTTATAGCCAGGTGGGAAATCCAAGAAAGATAGATATAGGGAGAAGGGCAGAGTCAAAGCTGATGCCAAGAAGCAACATGTGAAAGTACCAGTAAGCCACGAGCCACATGACCATACCTAGATTAATAGAAATGGGTTAATTTGCTGGGCGGTGGTGGCGCATGCCTTTAATCCCAGCACTCGGGAGGCAGAGGCAGTCTCTATTACTTTGTCTTTAGTCCCTGTTCATTTGTCTTTAGTCCCCCTTTTTTTGTCTTTAGTCCCCCTTTTTTCTTTTTTCTTTAGTCCTTTTTTTTTTCTTTTTTCTTTAGTCCCTGTTCGGGTGCCATTCTGTGGGGCGTTTACCCACCAACGCCATAGTTCCCCAGAGTTTTCTTGAGTGCGAGCATCAGGAAATATTAGATAGAAAGATTTATATTGTGGAGAATAATGTGGAGATAAACAGAAAATAAAGGATAGCCTCGAGAGGGCCTGGAACTTTTTCCAAAGGGCCCTGACTGTCTCTGCCCCAGGGTTTTTATAGAGATGCCAAGGGGTGGAGCAAATGACCTCCTCCCCCAGCACAGCCAAGTGCAGACCATCTCAGACACCTGCACTCAGGCCCGTGGTCCTAATCATCTTCTATGTGGAACTGCTAGGTAAAGCCATGAGGAACCTGAAAACGGGCTCCCACAGGTCCCCCTTTCTTAATATATAAAAAAATAACTATTAATGGCTTACAGCAATCTCCATAGCTGTTACATCTCCCAGTATGGGAGTAGAGGATGATAAAGATCTCATTTCTCTTTTGAATTAGGTCCAAGGTGACTACAGCAGTCTTAGCTGCCTCAAGCCCTTTCTAAATCAAAAACTCTTAAGGCGACTACAAACTTAAAGAATCCCTTAGCTTCATCATTACCATTAACAGGTTAACATAAATATTGCTATACATAGTCACAATTCTCCCAATCTTAAAGCAAACTCTTAACAGAATCATTTGAATTAGCCTATATGGTTCTATACATAGTTAATTTTCTCCGTCTTACAACTCTTAATCATTTGAATTTTCTTGCTAACAGAACATAGGAAAAACTTTGATGTATTCACATCAAACTTAAATATTTCCTTAACTCCACAAAAACAGGGTGCATTAATATCAATAGTTTAAACATAATTTCTGCAAACATAATTCAACCTCATAACTCCTCCTTTTCTTTATAATTTTTAACAAAATCTCAAACCTAGTTAGAAAAAACCCAAACTTATACAATTCCTACAAACCCATATTGAAAAGCAATATTCTCAATCTAACCATTAACACACTTTGAAAACTTTTAGCAAAACATCCAAAAGAAGTTTTATGTTAAAACTCCTTATACTTTAAATTTTAGTATACCTATTTGTATTTCTTACTAACAAAACATGACATTAATCCACTCAAACAACAATTTCTTAAATTAAGTAGACTAAGGAACATTAACTCTTCCTTTTCTTTATAATTTTTTTAAGCAAAGTCTCAAGCCTAGTTAGAAAATCCAAACTTTTCCATTTAAACAGTTCCATTTGTAACTCAAGAGCTGTTCCATAAGTAATTCCATTTTTACATAAACTGTTCCACAAAACAATTGCATTTTTAACACAGAACAATTCATGAATCAACAGCATATTTGCATACACAAAACTGCATCTTGAGTCAAGGTAGAAACAATAAATATCTTCATTTAAACAGTTCCATTTTTAACACAAATAATTCCAGAAAATAGTTCCCAGGTCATTACTGTAGCTAGAGTTTTCTTGCCTGGCCCACGGTCAGGGCAAATCTCTCTCACCTGCCAGTCCCATAGCCTCAGACCTGACCAAGTAAACACAGAGACTTATATTGGTTACAAACTGTATGGCCGTGGCAGGCTTCTTGCTAACTGTTCTTACAGCTTAAATTAATCCATTTCTATAAATCTATACCTTGCCACATGGCTCGTGGCTTACCGGCATCTTCACATGCTGTTTCTCATCATGGAGGCTGGCAGTGTCTCTCTCTCTCTCAGCCTTCCACTTCCCAGCTTTATTCTCCTCCTTGTCCCGCCTACACTTCCTGCCTAACCAATGGCCAATCAGTGTTTTATTTATTGACTAATCAGCAACACATTTGCCATACAGTACATCCCATAGCACATTACTATAAGTAAACTCAAAATTGTCCCATTGCAATGAAATCTATTGTTCAGTTCATAAAATCTTAAAATTCAAATGTTAAATTCTGGTACTAGCCTTCCAAATATGAAGAAATCCATAACCAAAATCTTTCTGTAGTTTTATCTCATTTTAAGTTCAAAAAGTTCAAACAAGAAATAAATTCTGGTATCAGGCTTTCACTTCCAAATATGAAGAGACGTTTATACAACCAAAACTTTTTATAGTTAACAATTTTAGTTAAAACAAGCGTCTCTGTAACTTTTGGTCTCAGAGAGATCTTTTTAGTTACAGTAGTATTCTAAACTGCACCGTTTTTTGTTTGTTTGTTTGTTTGTTTTTAAAGTTAGCTCAGGTTTTTCTGTATTGCGTTGTTGATTTTCCATGGATCTCAGCTGCGGATGCCTTGTTGTGCTGGTTCTGGCGTCCGTCATTCTTAGCTTCTTAGCTTCTTAGCTGCTTCTGGAACTTTTGAAAACTGCTCAGACTGCCTGCTTTGCAGTCTGCTAGGACACTAACTTCTGTATCTCAGGTTTTTTCATCATATACATTAAGCATAGACTCACACTTAACATTTACACTTTTTTACAAACTCACATATAACATATCTTGCAAAGCATTTTTACAAACTTACATATAACATATTAACATCTACTTGTTTATACTCTTTAAGGAAACTATAGAACTACTTTAGCAAATATATTTTTATTACTTCTTATATACTTCTTATATTCATTCCATCTTCTTATTTCTTATTTAAACTTATATTTACAAGCTTATTACTACATGTCTTAAGACTACCTTAGATACGTCTTGCAAGCTTATATTCTTAAAGGAACTCTATAGATCTATCTTACAAACTTATATAGGGCTACCATTAGCACACATCTAATTTAGCAAACACCCAAAGATTTCTTAACACAGATATAACAAGACAGAATAATTTCTACAAACTCACATATCTTATTTTCATCTTTTTCTACTTCTTACTCTTAATTATTATCACTATCTCTATTAGAAAGATTCTCTTAACTAGACAGGAAGTATGTACATCATTTCTAATGTTTAGAGTTTACAGTCAGCTTTGCTATACAACACTGGGATTTAGTGAGTGTTGTCATTATAGAGTTGTGATACTTGTTGCTAGGGGACTGTAATCTTCCCAGGACGAAGCCACACTCCAAAGTTGCCAGTTCTCTCAGCCGTTCTGGAACCGGTAGAGATGCACTGTCAGCAGTAAACGGTTTTTAACTAGAGGCTGTCCCTTCACCCAAATTCATAATAGCTCCCCTAAGTGCTTCAATTCAGACAAACATTTCTATTACAGCAGTACTTTTGGTTTGTTCTACCGAAAAACTTCACTTCATGCTGAGGGTGAAATTACCGTATTTAGCTGCTGTAAACCTCTTCACCAAATACTGCACAGCTATTAGGTGATATAAAGTATTTTTCTAAAGGATCTAGTAAAGCCAAGAGCAGCACAGCTCCAAACTCTATTTCCTCACTGTTTGCATTAACCAGTGTCAAAACCTCAGAAACACTAATTGAACCACTTTCATTCTGGTTCCTTTATAGGAACGTCATTGGAGGTGACCTTTCCTCAGTTTCACGCTCCTTACCAGACGCTCTGGGAACCACCGAGCTTCATTCTCCTCTTGTGAAAAAACACAAACATGTCCTCGACCCCATATTAAAACAGGATCGGAACCTTCCATAATCCCGAGCAGGGATCTTTCCATTTCACTTGAGCAAAAGTCGCTTGGATGCAGCTGTTGTCAAAAAATCTATCTGCGGCAGACCGCTCATGGACATCCATACTCAGAAAGTTCAGAACAAAAAGAGCATGATTTAATGCATTATGTGGCGACTGAGGGTAAATTTCTTCCTTTTTTATATTTATTTTTTGAAGCTATATTTTAAGACTGCTATGAGCCCTTTCCACAATACCTTGTCCCTGAGGATTATAAGGAATACCTGATTTATGTACAATTTCTCATTAGGTACAAAATTGTTGAAATGCCTTACTACTATATCCAGGACCATTATCAGTTTTAATAATTTTTGGTAAACCCATGTACAAAAAAACTTCAAGCAGTGCATAATTACATGTTTTGTAGCTTCCCTAGATTGTGCACTAGCCATTAAAAATCCTGAAGTGTCAATGGTCACATGTACATATCTTAATTTGCCAAATTCTGCAATATGAGTAACATCCATTTACCATAGATGATTAGGAAGAAGATTTCGAGGGTTTACCCCTAAGTGAGGGATAGGAAAATATTGTGGACATATGTCACATCATTTAACTATATGACAAGCTGCTTCTTTGGTAAGATTGAATTGCTTTCTTAAACATTTGCTATTTTGATGAAGAGCATGTGACTGTTGAGCCATTTCCACTTGGGATAATGCTCAGCCATTTTATTACCCTCAGCTAAAGGACCAGGAAGATTGGAGTGAGCTCTAATATGGTCCACAAAGCATGGCAGCTTTCTTTTGTGAATAGCGTCTTGAATTTGTTGAAACATTTTGAGTTGATTGTTGTTAGTTCCAATATTTTCACCAAAACTGTTACTATTCAAAGGAGTCAAGAACATATATGTTCTTTCATGAAACATATCCTTCATTAGATTACTCAGAGAAAGTATTTTCAGGATTTAGTATTTTCCCTTTATTAGCTTTAACTCCTGATGTTATTAGCAGCGGTGATATTTAGCATTGATTTCTTATAAGGAACTTTCAGGTAAAGCAACTCTTTTGTAAGACAGCTAGATTTTCTGAAGATTGTTCCCATCTATAAAGCAGTCATTTCTATTTGAATGCCTGTTTCCTTGTCTCCTTATTAGATTTGCAAAGGAATTACTCATCGCAGGCAGTTTGTTCAAAAGGCAAAGAACTTTTTAAATTGCAACGTAAGTTTCTTCATATCTAAGACAACGTTCAGTGTATAAACTGCTTTCCCTTGTTTTAAGGATTTTAAAGTGGCTTGTTTGCTCTTATAGGTAGCTTTTTGTCATCCAACTACCGTAAAAACTTTGCACAGCTATTAGGGTAAATAAGGCATTTTACCAACAGAGCCCCAAAGTGCAAAGCACCTAGTTCCATATCCTTTTAATTTTTTCACTGGAACTAACACTTAAACTCTTAGACGATTTTCCTCCTTATTCTTTTTTTTTTAATTTAATTTAATTTTATTTTACAATATAATTTAATTCTACATATCAGTCACGGATTTTCTTGTTCTCTCCCCTCCTGCCCCCATTCCCTTCCCCCAAGCCCACCCCCCATTCCCATCTCCTCCAGAGCAAAGACTCCCCCAGGATTGAGATCAACCTGGTAGACTCAGTCCAGGCAGGTCCAGTCCCTCCTCCCAGGCTAAGCCAAACATCCCTACATAAGCCCCAGGTTTCAAACAGCCAACTCACGTACTGAGCACAGGACCCGGTCCCACTGCCTGGATGCCTCCCAAATAGATCAAGCAAATCAACTGTCTCATCTATTCAGAGGGCCTAATCCAGTTGGGGGCCCCTCAGCTATTGGTTCATAGTTCATGTGTTTCGATTTGTTTGGCTATTTGTCCCTGTGCTTTATCCAACCTTGGTCTCAACAATTCTTGCTCATACAAACCCTCCTCTTTCTCACCAATTGGACTCCCAGAGCTCCACCTGGGGCTTAGCTGTGGATCTCTGCATCCAGTTCCCTCATTCATTGGATGGGGTTTACAGTAGGACAATTAGGGTGTTTGGCCATCCCATCACCAGAGTAGGTCAGTTTGGGCTGTCTCTCGACCATTGCCAGTAGTCTATTGTGGGGGCATCTTTGTGGATTTCTGTGGGCCTCTCTAGCAGTTTGCTTCTTCCTATTCTCATGTGGTCTTCATTTACCATGAACATTCCTTGTTCTCCCTCTCTGTTCTTCATCTAGCTGGGATCTCGCGCTCCCCCAAGCTCTCTTTCCCTCGACCCTCGCCCTTCATTACCCCCACTCATGTCCAGGCTGTTCATGTAGATCTCATCCATTTCCCCGTCATTGGGTGATCCCTGTGTCTTTCTTGGGGTCCTGTTTTCCAGGTAGCCTCCCTGGTGTTGTGAGTAGCAGTCCAGTCATCCTTGTTCCACATCTAGTATCCTCCTATGAGTGAGTACATGCCATGTTTGTCTTTCTGAGTCTGGGTTACCTCACTCAGGATGTTTTTTTTCTAGATCCATCCATTTGCCTGCAAAACTCATGATGTCATTGTTTTTCTCTGCTGAGTAGTATTCCATTGTGTATATGTACCACATTTTATTTATCCATTCTTCAGTTGAAGGGCATCTAGGTTGTTTTCAGGTTCTGGCTATTACAAACAATGCTGATATGAACATGGCTGAGTAAGTGCCCTTGTCATATGATTGAGCATTCCTTGGGTATATGCCCAAGAGTGGTATAGCTGGATCTTGGGGGAGATAGATTCCCAATTTTCTAAGAAAGCGCCATATTGATTTTCAAAGTGGTTATACAAGCTTGCATTCCCACCAGCAGTGGAGAAGAGTTCCCCTAACTCCATATCCTATCCAGCATCAGCTGTCTTCAGTGTATTTGATCTTAGGCATTCTGACAGGTGTAAGGTGGTATCTCAGAGTCATTTTGATTTGCATTTCCCTGATAATTAGGGATGTTGAGCAATTCCTTAAATGTCTTTCAGACATTTGAGTTTCCTCTGTTGAGAATTCTCTGTTTAGTTCTATAGCCCATTTCTTAATTGGACTGTTGGGCATTTTGATGTCTAATTTCATGAGTTTCTTATATATTCTGGATATCAGTTCTCTGTCAGATGTGGGGTTGGTGAAGACCTTTTCCCATTCTGTTGGCTGTCGCTTTGCTTTGTTGACAGTATCCTTTGCTCTACAAAAGCTTCTCAGTTTCAAGAAGTCCCATTGATTGATTGTTTCTCTCAGTGTCTGAGCTACTAGAGTTATATTTAGGAAGTGATCTCCTATGCCAATGCATTCAAGACTACTTCCTACTTTCTCTTCTGTCAGGTTCAGAGTAGCTGGATTTATGTTGAGGTCTTTGATCCACTTGGACTTAAGTTTTGTGCACGGTGATAGATATGGATCTATTTGCAGCCTTCTACATGTTGATATCCAGTTATGTCAGCACCATTTGTTGAAGATGCTTTATTTTTCCATTGTACACTTTTGGCTCCTTTGTCAAAAAATTATATGTTCATAGGTGTGCGGATTAATGTCAGGGTCTTCTATTCGATTCCATTGGTCCACATGTTGGTTTTTATGCCAGTACCAAGCTGTTTTTATTACTGTAGCTCTATAGTAGAGCTTGAAGTCAGGGATCGTGATGCCTCCAGAGGTTGTTTTATTGTACAGGATTCTTTTGGATATCCTGGGTTTTTTGTTTTTCCCTAAGAAGTTGAGTGTTATTCTTTCCAGGTCTGTGAAGAATTGTGTTGGTATTTTGATGGGGATTGCATTGAATCTGTAGATTGCTTTTGGTAAAATTGCCATTTTTACTATGTTAGTCCTGCCTATCCATGAGCATGGGAGATCTTTCCATTTTCTGACATCATCTTCAATTTCTTTTTTTCAGGGACTTGAAGTTCTTGTCATATAGGTCCTTCCCTTGCTTGGTTAGTGTTACCCCAATGTATTTTATATCATTTGTGGCTATTGTAAAGGGTGTTATATCTCTGATTTCCTTCTCAGCCTCTTTGTCAATTGTATATAGGAGGGCTACTGATTTTTTTGAGTTGATCTTGTATCCTGCTATGTTGCTGAAGGTGTTTATAAGCTGTATCAGTTTCTTGGATGAATCTTTGGGTCACTCAAGTATACTATCATGTCATCTGCAAATGAGGAAAGCTTGACTTTTTCCTTTGCAATTTGTATCCCTTTAATCTCCTTATGTTGTCTTATTGCTTTGGCTAGAACTTCAAGTACTATATTGAATAAGTATGGGGAGAGTGGACAGCCTTGCCTTGTTCCTGATTTTAGTGGAATGGCTTTGAGTTTCTCTCCATTTAATTTGATGTTGGCTGTTGGCTTGCTGTAAATTGCCTTTATTATGTTTAGGTATGTTCCCTGTATTCCTGATCGCTGCAAGACCTTTATCATGAAGGGGTGTTGGATTTTGTCAAATGCTTTTTCTGCATCTAGTGAGATGATCATGTGGTTTTTTTCTTTGAGTTTGTTTATATGGTGTATTACATTGACGGACTTTCGTATGTTGAACCACCCTTGCATCCCTGGGATGAAGCCTACTTGATCATGGTGGATAATTGTTTTGATGTGTTCTTGGAGTCTGTTTGCCAGTATTTTATTGAATATTTTTGCATCAATGTTCATGAAGGAGATCAGCCTGTAGTTCTCTTTCTTTGTTGTATCCTTGTTTGGTTTAGGAAACAAGGTAACTGTAGCCTCATAGAAGGAGTTTGGTAATGTTCCTTCTGTTTCTATTGTGTGGAACAATTTAGAGAGTATTGGTATTAACTCTTCTTTGAAGATCTTGTAAAATTCTGCACTGAAACCATCTGGTCCTGGCCTTTTTTTGTTTGGGAGTCTTTTCATGACTGTTTCTATTTCCTTAGGGGTTATTGGACAATTTAAATAGTTTATCTGGTCTTCATTTAACTTAGGTATGTGGTACCTTTCCAGATAATTATCCGTTTCTTTTAGATTTTCCAGTTTTGTGAAGTAGTGATTTTTGAAGTATGACCTGATGATTCTCTGGATTTCCTCAATGTCTGTTGTTATGTCCCTCTTTTCATTTCTGATTTTGTTAATTTGGATGCTCTCTCTTTGTCTTTTGGTTAGTTTGGATAAGGGCTTGTCTATCTTGTTGATTTTCTCAAAGAACCAACTCTTTGTTTCATTAATTTTTTTGTATTGTTCTCTTTGTTTCTATTTTATTGATTTCAGCTCTCACTTTGATAATCTCCTGTCATCTATTCTTCCTGGGAGACTTTGTTTCTTCTTGTTCTAAAGCTTTCAGGTGTGCTGTTAAGTCACTAGTGTGAGATTTCTCCAACTTCTTTATGTGGGCATTTAGTGCTATGAATTTCCCTCTTAGCACTGCTTTCATAGTGTCAAATAAGTTTGGATATGTTGTGTCTTCATTTTCGTTGATCTCTAGGAAGTCTTTAATTTCTTTTCTTATTTCTTTCTTAACCCATTGGTGATTCAGTTGAGCATTATTCAGTTTCCATGAGATTGTAGGTGTTCTGTAGTTTTTGTTATTTTTGAAATCTAACTTTAAACCATGGTGCTCTGATAGAACTCAGGAGATTATTCCAACTGTTTTGTATCTATTGAGATTTGCTTTGTGGCCAAGTATGTGGTCAGTTTTAGAGAAGGTTCCATGGGGTGCTGAGAAGAAGGTATATTCTTTTTTGTTAGGATGGAATGTTCTGTAGATATTGATTAAGTCCATTTGAGTCATAACATCAATTAAGTCCTTTATTTCTCTGTTAAGTTTCTATTTGGGAGATCTGTCCAGTAGTCAAAGTGGGGTGTTGAAGTCTCCCACTATTAATGTGTGGGTTTTTACATGTGGTTTAAGCTTTAGTAATGCTTCTTTTACATATGTGGGTGCCCTTGTGTTTGGGGCATAATTGTTCAGAATTGAAACTTCATCTTGATGAATCTTTCCTGTGATGAGTATGTAATGCCCTTTTTGATCTCTTTTCATTGATTTTAGTTTGAAGTCTATTTTGCTGGATATCAGTGTGGCTACACCCACTTCTTTCTTAAGACAGTTTGATTGGAAAATCTTTTCCCAGCCTTTTATTCTTAGGTAGTGTCTATCTTTGAATTTGAGGTGTGTTTCTTGTATGCAGCAGAAAGATGGGTCCTGCTTTCATATCCATTCTGTAAGCCAATGTCTTTTTATAGGTGAATCAAGTCCATTGATATTAAGGGATATTAATGACCAGTGATTGTTCATTCCTGTTATTTTTTGGTGGTAGTGTGTGTGTGTGTACTTCTCTTCTTTGGGGTTTGCTGCTGTGGCTTTATCTATTGCCTGTGTTTTTGAGGGTGTATCTGACTTCCTTGGGTTGGAATTTTCCTTCTAGTGCTTTCTGTAGGGCTGGGTTTGTGGATAAGTATTAATTAAATCTGGCTTTGTCTTGGAATGTCTTGTTCACTCCGTCTGTGCTGATTGAAAGTTTCGCTGGGTATATTAGTCTAGGCTGGCATCCATGGTCTCTTAGTGTCCATATTACATCTGTCCAGGTCCTTCTGGCTTTCAAAGTCTCCATTCAGAAATCAGGTGTTATTTTGATGGGTTTGCCTGTATAAGTCACTTGGCCTTTTCCCTTTGATGCTCTTAATACTCTTTCTTTATTCTGTACATTTAGTTGTTTAATTATTATGTGGCTAGGGAACTTTTTTGGGGGGTCTAGTCTGTCTGTTTGGTGTTCTATAGGCTTCTTGCATCTTCATAGGCATTTCCTTCTTTAAGTTGGGAAAGTTTTCTTCTATGATCTTGTTGAATATATTTTCTGTGCCTTTGAGCTGGTATTCTTCTCCTTCTTCTATCCCTATTATTCGTAGGCTTGGTCTTTTCATGGTGTCCCAAAGTTCTTGGACATTTTGGGTCATGACTTTGTTGGCTTTAGTATTTTCTTTGACTGATGAATCTATTTCTTCTACTGTATCTTCAATACCAGAGATCCTCTCTTCCATCTCTTGCATACTGTGGTTATACTTGCATCTGAAGTTCCTGTTCATTTACTCAGGTTTTCTATTTCCAGCATTCCCTCTGTTTGTGTCTTCTTTATTTTTTGTATTTCCCTTTTCAGGTCTTGGACTGTTTCCTTCATCTGTTTCATTGCTTTTTCATGATTTTCTTTCGGGACTTTTTGTTTTCTTCCAGGGCTTTATTGTTTTCTTCTACTTTATTTGTCCTTTCCTCTAGTTTTTTATAGTGTTCTTCCCATTTTTTGTTTGTCTTTTCCTCTATATAAGCCTGTACCTTCTTCATGATGTTATTCATAAGGTTGTTTTCTTCTGCTTCTTCCAATTTTTGATGTTAGGTCTAGATGTGGGAGGAGGGCTAGATTCTGGTGACGCTGTATTGCTCTTCATTTTGTTGTATGTACTTCTGCCTTGACATCTGCCCATCTTCTTGTGGTTCGTTCTTGGTCTTATCAGAGCACTTGGTCCAGAAAGAGCTGACAGATTCAGGAAGTCTCTCTCTCTTGTCCAGATAGGAGCTCTCTTGTGCAGATGGGAAGTCCGGGGCAAGATGGGAGCTCTTGTCCAGAGGGGAAGTCCAGGGCAGGATGGATGCTGGGGGCTGGTCTCTAAGTCTCAGGAAGTGGCTGGGGTCTCAGGCGATATGGGCGTGGGGGCAGGGCTTGGAGATTGCTGGGTCTGCTGGGTTTCTTGGAGAAGGGGAGCCTTCCCAGTAGTAGAAGGGATTCTGCCAGTGGCCAGAACCTGGGGCCAAGTTGGTCAGTTCTTTCCCAGAGTGGCTAGTGCCCAGGGATGGGATATAGGCTGAGCCGAGGCACTCACCTCTTGTCCAGAAGGGAAGTCCGGGGCAGGATGGGAGCTTCGGGCCGGTTTCTAAGTCTCAGGAAGTGGCTGGGGTCTTGGACAATGATGGGCATAAGGGCAGGGCATGGAGATTGCAGGGTCTGCCAGGGGTCTTGGAGAAGTGGAGCCTTCCCGGTAGGGGTAGAAGGAAACTTGCCCGGGGGCCACAATCTGGGGCCAAGTTGGGCAGGTCTTCCCTGGAGTGGCTGGTGCCCAGGGATGGGATCCCTGCTTATTCTTTTAAAAGCTGTATTTTAAGCTTACCATGAACGTATTCTTTAGCAGAAAAACTACCTTTCCCAGAATGCGTTTCCCTTATATCAGTCCCTTATTGCAAGCTAGCTTTTGGACTTCATTTCCCATAGTTCTTTTCGGGTCTGAGAGTCAATTGGTTTTCTTTTACCAGACTTGCTTAAAAATTCTTGCCCGGGAGGTTTGAATGAAGTTTTTTGCTTTATGCAACGGGAGATTTGAACAAGCATTTTACATTTTCAACTATGGGACACTGGGAAATTTCTATTCTCTCAACTGGCTTTAACAGGTGTTTCTCATTCATCAGACACTCGTCCCAAATCAGAACTGTACCTGCCTCCTTAGCGGGCATTGATGTGGGCAATTTCTGATAGCAACTTTCCTCGGGGCTTGTGCTTGCCTTAGTCAGTCAGTGAAAAACAAGATCATTTACAACAGCTCTTCCATAGCTCCTTCAGAGATTTTCTCCCGCTGATTTTATTCTCATTTTGCTTGTTCCCTTCCCCCCTAGATGCAGAGCTTCAGGTACCTGTCTGAAGCTCTGTACCTCTGCTAGCTGCCTTTGGAGGTAGAGTTTTTTCCCCCCAATCTGCTTCAAACTCTTAGCAGCTTTCACAGGTCATGCATTTTCTGGGGAGGAATCTGTCCCTTCTCTTTCTTTAGAGTCTTTCTCCCAGACAGTTCCCAGTTTGGTCTCAGTTTATCCCCTCTACCAGAGAAACAGTTTCCGACACTACAGTGGTGGCTTTCCTTGCTACTGAAGGTAGGGGCTTTTTGTCCGTTTCTGTTTTCGGGGTCTGTGTGGTTTGCGTACAGACTGAAAATCTAACAAGGGAGGTTTTTGCCATTTCTAAACTCCCATTAGGACAGGTGTTTTGCTTCATCAGAACTTCACCTGACCCAGTCCTCCAGTGGGTTGCATTTGCTTATCTGGGTGCTCAAGGACAGAGCTTATGCCAGAGACAATCACCCATTAGGGCTACACTCCCTCATTTCACCAGGAATCAGTTGAAACAAAGCTTTTCTCAAAGTAGTGCTTTCTCTGACAGAAAAGAAAGCTTTACTCCTGAATAGTTCTGTTCTGCCATCGCTGGGCTCTTTCCCCAGACAGCGTTCTGACTCAGCAAGACTGCTTCAGACACAGTTCAGCTTTACTGTTTTCCCAGAAAAGTCCTTACTCTGATAGGAAAGCTTTTTCTCCGATTTCTTTTTGCAGCTGTGGACCTATCAACCCGGGACTTGTAGGAAAGTGGACAACTGTGCCGTTTCCACCGGCTTTAGCTTTGTTTTTTCATTAACAATCTTCACCTGGGTCCTGCACCTTCCTGCCTGAGCTCTGTGCTCCAGGAAGTTTATAACTGCAGGAACCCTAGTGTCCCTGAAATGCATTCTAACTCAGAGGCACTGGCCAGTCACCTCTGGGTTTTGGGTCAGAAGTGATTATACAATGCTCACAGTTTGCATTGCTTCAGGGGATCTTTGCATTAGGATGATTAGGAGCACCTTTTCATTCTGAAATGCTCACTCACAAACAAAACCCTTGATGTCTGAGCTGGGCTGTAACTGAAAAGCTTGGCTTTTCTGCTTTTCTCAGGTAAGTTTCCTGCCCTTTTGGGCTCTCTGTAGCTCTTTACCCACACTCTCCTAAGCATTTCCCTCAGTGAACTTTGACCCACTGTCTTTTACTAGCTTGAGACAGAGCTTAGAAGAGGTTTTTAGGGAGGATTTTTAAAGTTTGAAAGAGAACTTAGAGAAGTTTTGCTGTCTTAAGAGGTTTGTTGTTTTCCCTTAGAGCTAACCACAGGTGGTCCCCATACTATTATCTTCAGGTAATTCTAATTTTTGTCCTTCTGAGAGAGAAAGTTAAAGGCTTTAGTTTTTAAGTCTTTTAAGAGAGCTTTTGAGAAAGATTAAAGCTTTTTAGAGAGATTTTCCCCCAAATTTTCAGAGAAAAGATATTTTAGTTTAAGAGAACAATTTTTTTTCCCAAGAGAGAAAGACCAACTTTTCCCAAAACTTCCCAACTTTAAACTTTTTGGCTTTTTACACCTGCATTTTTGCCTCAGGGAGAAATCACTTTCTTCTGCTGCTTGGACTTAGCATTTCAGCTGTCCCCAGGACAAAAGCTTCCATAAGAAACTTTTTCTTCCCCATAAGCTCAGAGAAGAGCTTTTTTACTACCTGTAAAACCCAAAGATAGATTTTTTCCCCCCAGTTTGCATTCATAGCCCCCAAAGTTAGAAAATTGAAGAGATTTTCTGTCTAGTTGCCTTCCTTATTTTTTCCTACACGATCTTATACTTCTAAGTTTTTCCTACACTATATTCCTACCCTATACCTTATACTTATTTCTCACAGATAGAAATTGAGAAAGGGATATAAGATAGAAAATTTTGACAGAAGAGAATTTTGTGCTGCAGCATTGATCATCCTTCCAGTCTACTTTCCTTTTCTCTCAAGGATAAAACCCCTCCCCCTCAAATTTTCCATAACACTGGCATGCCTTTCCCCTGGCAGGACTGACTCAGCACTTTTGCCAAAAACTCTGTAATAAAACTATTATTTTACTTTATCTTTAGTCCCTATTACTTTGTCTTTAGTCCCTGTTCATTTGTCTTTAGTCCCCCTTTTTTCTTTTTTTCTTTAGTCCCTTTTTTTTTCTTTAGACCCTGTTCGGGTGCCATTCTGTGGGGCGTTTACCCACCAACCCCACAGTTCCCCAGAGTTTTCTTGAGTGTGAGTAGCAGGAAATATTAGATAGAAAGATTTATATTGTGGAGAATAATGTGGAGATAAACAGAAAATAAAGGATAGCCTCGAGAGGACCTGGAACCTTTTCTAAAGGGCCCTGACTGTCTCTGCCCCAGTGATTTTTATAGAGATGCCAAGGGGTGGAGCAAATGACCTCCTCCCCCAGCACAGCCAAGTGCAGACCATCTCAGACACCTGCACTCAGGCCCATGGTCCTAATCATCCTCTATGCAGACATGCTGGGTAAAGCCACAAGGAACCCAAAAACAGGCTCCCCCCCACTGCTATTATTCCCATTACTCCCTTTGTGGCACTTGTCACCTACTGTCTTCCACTCTAGAGTTCATTCTCTCCCCCTCCCCCAATAGTACCATTCTGTTTTCCTGGCTTCTTTGAAAACTTTGGAATATTGGGTGTGGTAACGCAGGCTAACAAAAATGAATACCATGCATTCTCTTATTTGTGAATCCTAGCTCAGAATCTTAAGGGTTGAGTGAGTATATCATCTGAAAGAGCACCTTTAACAACAGTATCATCAGTTTTCCATTGGTCCTTATTAATGAGATTACATACACGAAAATGCTTTGTAAACTAGAAGAAAATTGATAAGAATATCTCTTAATGCAGACTCAAAGCCACAGGATTTCCACAACACAGGGCAACAGCATGATAACCAAGAGGAGCCTCACTGAGGCCTCAACATCGATAGTGTAGCAGAACCAGAGGCCTTGAACCAGACCAATGACTCTTTGCCATGAATACTTGCAAGTAAAGATATATGGATAAAAGAGTTTACTGCATGACTCACTGTGTCACACTACAGCTTCTGTGACCAAATTGATTTTTTTCTTCTCTCCTTTTTTCTTTTTCCTCATAAATTTTATTTTATTTTATTTTATTTTTTGTGGGGGCAAGAGGTTACATTGGCAGAGGGTGGATACACAGAGATGGGGAAATGAATGGGATGGAGATACACGATGTGTAAGACACAAAGAATAAATTAAAAAAAAGAATACCTGTTAAATAGTATTTTTAGAGACAGGCTCTCATTATGTAGTCTAGACTGGCCCCTGTATGTATATTTTTAAAGCCTCTTTTTACATTCATTTTATAATTTTCAACTAAATTTGTATAAACTTGGCCAATTGAGTTTAGATGGGATCTATAAATATTTACATCATTTACACATATATTTTTAAACAACTTGTTTTACTCATGGAACACTGCATTTCAGATGTGTTAAGGTTGGTATATGGAGGGCTATTGCATTTATCTTAACATCTATATGCTATTCTTTGATACAAACAAACCACCCTTTTATTTACTCCTTCCTACTCTTAACAGTCAATATTTGTGGTCTATTTGATACAGTACTAAAATTTGTTGTTCTATAATGTTTATATATTCTTGTGTACAAGTGTGAAGGCTTCCCTAGCATAGACATGTAGGAATGACCAATTTCATACCAGCTATAATTACAATTACCTAGAGAAGTTGTATATATTCTGTATGGTACATACACATAGAAAATAGAATAATAGCATTCAACATGCCGGTTCAGCAGAATGGTTATTTTAGGGAGTGGAAAGCATGAGAGAGGAGACATGAGCTTAGTGCTTGAGCTGTATTATGATTTGAATGTGAAATGTTCACCACCAATTCACATTTGCATACTTGTTCTCCAACTGGTGGCTATCTTTTAGGAGCTTGTGGATTCATTAGGGTTTGGGACTTAGCTGGAGGAAATGGAACCAGGACTTGGCTCTAATGATAAGCCCCAGCCTTATGACAAACCATTTCTTCCAGCTAGCTCACTAAAAGAGGCTGCTGAGGAAGAATATTTTGCCCCTGTCAAACTATGCAAGTGGCTGAACGTCCTGTCAAGCTATGTATGTTTGGGCCCTTGATATTTAACCAAGGCAAATGCCTGCCCACAGTTATTCAGTTGACCTGAAAATAAGATGGCGACAAGGATCTCCTGTCAATTCTCTAGTCCCAAACACAAACCAGTTCCATAAAGAGTGAAAATGCACAATGATACATCTTGATAGTAGAAATTTCTTCTGTAATTAAATGTAAGACTGCCTTAACTATTTAATATCACCAACCAAAAATTGTGGGATGAAGCACTAAATCTGAAAGCATAGTTATTTGACTAAAAAACAATAATCACGGTTGAAGACAACAATAGAAATCCAAAGACTATAAGCAGATAGAAATCATATTTTGTTCTTAACCAGAAGGATTTAAATTATTCAGCAACACATAGTTTCTGAATATTACCCAATCACTAATTAATTAGTATAATTTAGCAAATTAGACAGCTAAATTATATATGGTTTACTGATCAGAGACTGATCAATGCAGAAATCATTTTACTTGAGATAAATCCACACTTGTGGAAGTATTCTGCTTCATATTCTACTATCCCATAAATTCACCCCCCCCATTTTGCCTCATGGATCAGATTAATCTACCAATATTAATAACAGAACTTAAATGAAAAAATGGATCCCAGCAAGTCATCCAAAATAATCAGCAAAGAATGAAAATGGAACTTTGCCTCCCCATGTCCTCAGAACCCACATACAGCAGAGAGTTTTGTCCTGGTTGCAAATCAGACCACGTAGGAGAAATTGGATAAAGTGGCTCTTGCGCATGCAGTGATATCATTGGGTCTGGCCACTGCTGTGCTTCTTTGCCAACAACTGCTATTGAACATTTGCCATCTTCCCTGCTGCTGTAGAGGCTCAGGATTAAATGCAGAGAGTCCAGCAGCCCTGCAACTTCATCTGTTGGCTCAACAGGCAGGCAGGAACCAAGCAGCAAGAGAGATGGAGAAACCTTTGAAATTACCAGTTTGAACACCCTGTCTTGAACAGGGAAGTCTGAAAATGAGGGGAGTAAGTCAGACTTAAAGTTAAAGGTCTAGCTGTGGCTCCTCAAAGGGAGAAGGAGAGCACCCTTTGGGAACAGGTCAGACTGAGAGATACACTCTTCTGACAGGACAGTGTAGGAGGCCGAAGAGGTTTGGATGAGGACACAATGGATATTTTGTGCAGGGTGATTCTTTGTCTTAAGGCTCTCTGCACTGTAGGATGTTTAACAGCTCCTCTGGTTCTGTACCATTAAATGACAATAGCAACCTTGTGTTAGTTACTTTTCTTGTTGCTATAATAAAATGCCAGACAAGAGCAGCAAAAGAAGGAAAATCTTGTTTTGGCTCAGTTACAAGATAGGGTCCATCATGGCATGGAGACATAGGTGCAGGGGGTTGGAGGATAGCACTAAGACCACTAAGCAGGTGATGACATTGCATCTGCAGTCAGGAATCAGAGAGAGTTGAATACTGTGCTCAGATCTCTTTTTTGGTCTCCTCTCCAATTAAGTCTAGGTATGGTGATATTTTATTTGTATTAAAATGTTATTTGTATGTTAATAAATAAAGTTGTCCGGGGGTCAGAACTATTAGCAAGCCATAGGAAAGCAGGGCAGTGGTGGCATACGCTTGTAATCCCAGCACCTGGTAGGCAGAGCTGGGTAAGTCTCTGTGTGTTCAGGGATACAGCCATTATTGGATACACATGCCTTTAATCTCAATACCAATCATGGAAAACCTGGAGGCCTATACAGACAGGCCCTGAGGAGGCAGTCATGTGGTTGGGTTTACAACCAATGAGAAGGCAGAACAGGAACTCTATATAAAGACTTTAACACAGGGGTAGCTCTGGTTCAGAGAGGTAGGACCACTGCAGGAGGAAGGGTAAGGTTTTAGCTCTTAGCTCTGACCTCTTGGCTTTCTTCTTTGCATTGGTTCTGTGTTTCTTATTTAATAAGAAGTTTGGTTACATATACAAATGGCGTCCAAAGTGGTGGCAAGAGTTTCCACCTAAAAACTGAGAAAAAAGATTCTAAAACGGAGCTAAAAACAGCTTCCTAATTGTCTCTCTCAAATGAGCAGCAGCTGCTGGTTTGAGCTACTGGTGGGTTCCTAGCGTGTGAGCTTGACCTGCTGCTGTATGGCGGGAATGAAGCCTCTTGCAAGTGGCACATTAAGCTGCATGGTGGATTTAGCCTTTGCTAGTACAAAACCAAAAAAGAGGTTTCTGGGCTACACGCTGCTTTGATAGAAGCATAGACCCACTATTTCTGAGAGTTGATGGCTCCCAGAGCTGGTGGAAAGCATACCACCGCCATGTTGGGAAGCTGAGGTGGGCGGAGCCAGCAGCCATAGTGCCATTTCAGTCTTACAAATGCTGCAGTTTAAAGCAATAGATTCACAATAAGACAGATTCAGATGTAATAGTTTACAATGTGTGTAAAAATATACGTAGGCTTGAAAGAGACAAAAAAGGTGATATATACAGTTATATAAACAAATACATAGTTTTAAAAAAATAAAGTCTTTAAAGAGACAGTAAAATTAATATAAAAAATAAGCCATGTCAAGATGAATATTATACAGAGAATCTGGATTGTGTTGTCTTTGGGATTTTTAACTGCAGAAAAACATTTGATCGTAAAAGATGTTGAGTTAAACCAATATGTATATTTTAAAGGTACCTTGACTTCAAAATTTGGATATAAGGATATGTTGCTTTGGAAAGGAGACTCTGCTTTTGTTCCCACAGAAAACCAGAGGCTATGGATTTGTTCCAGATTAAGATACATCAGGTTTGACCAGCCAAGACCCCCTGAAAGGTCTCCAATGACACCAAGGCCCAGATGATCCAACATTCAGAATGGTTGGAAGGCAACTGGCTCAGATGATACACCCTCATGGACTATTCCATAATCCTAAAATTTTCTTTGTGTCTTCCTAAGATACAGCGCCCCCCTCCAGCAGGAAGTAGTAAGAGAAGCTATGCCCAAATTCTCAAATTGTATGTAATTTTACTTTGTTAAGGTTAAAACCTTCCTTTTTAAAAAAAAAAAGAAAAGGGGAAGTGCTGTGGGATGTTCTGTATGGCAAAAGTGTTGCTGATTGGTCAATAAATAAATCACTGATTGGCCAGTGGCCAGGCAGGAAGTATAGGCGGAACAAGGAGGAGAGTAAAGCTGGGAAGTGGAAGGCTGAGTCAGAGAGACACTGCCAGCCGCCACGATGACAAACAGCATGTGAAGATGCCAGTAAGCCACGAGCCACGTGGCAAGGTATAGATTTATGGAAATGGATTAATTTAAGCTGTAAGAACAGTTAGCAAGAAGCCTGCCATGGCCATACAGTTTGTAACCAATATAAGTCTCTGTGTTTACTTGGTCAGGTTTGAGCGGCTGTGGGACTGGCAGGTGATAGAGATTTGTCCTGACTGTGGGCCAGGCAGGAAAACTCTAGCTACATCTAGGACCACAGCCTATGGAATGGTGTTGTCCACATTTAGGGTGGGTTTTCCCACCTTATTTAATCTGCTCTAGATATTTCCTCAAATACATGCTCAGATGTTTTTTGTCCATAGTGATTCTAAATCTTATTACTCTTGATAGACAATCAAAATTATCTGTAACAATCCCTACAGGTTAGATAAGAAAAATATCTCCATAAACCATTTGGGATACATAGGGTCTGAAAATTAAGCTCATTTGAGACCCACCAATAGAGCATATGGTGGACATTTTAGCATGCTCCATTTAGAACTTTTGGTACCTAATGATCCTAATTACCCTCTATTACATATGAATTGTGACTTCCCAACAAGATATGCTGAGGTCCTAGCCTTCAATCTTTCAGAATGTGACCTTATTTGGAAGTGAGGATTTTGTCAATATTAATACCTAAGATAAGGCTGTAGTAGTATAGGGTGTTACCCTATACTAGTCAACCGAGCTTGACTAGTATTCTGATAAGAAGGTGGTTATGTGAGCATATGTAGGAAGAACGCAATGTGATGACAGAGGTAGATTGTACTGAACAAAAGTCTCAAATGACAAATTTAGGAAGTGGAAGGCAGAGAGGAGACACCAGCCCGCTGTCCAGCGAACAGCATGTAATAGACACACAGGTAAAGCCACAGAACACATGGCAACATATAGATTAACAGAAATGGGCTGAGTTTAAGTGTAAGAGCTAATCAGTGGTAAGCCTGAGCTAATGGCCTAGCAGTTTTCAATAATATTAGCCTGTGTGTGTTTATTTGGGTCTGAGTGGCTACAGGCTCAGGCAGGACTGGAGAAAAATTCAGCTACAAACGGTGCTCAATGGCTTCAGTTTCCACCTAAAACCTGAGAATACTTAATAAGCAATTCTAAATGGAGCCGAAACCAGATTCCTACTTCATGTCTCATGCAGGTGGATAGACGCAACAAGATGTGGGCTTGAGCTACTCTATGGAGGGTTTGTGGTATGTGGGCTTGACCTACATGCAACATGGCAGATTCCAAGCTGTGTAGTATGCTGCAGGGCGGATATAGCTTTTGCTAGTTAAAAAAAAAAGTTTCTGGGCTACATACTGCTTTATTGGAAACATAGACCTACTGCTTCCCAGAGTTGGTGGGAGCCTGGTTCCCAGAGCTGGCAGTAAATGTAGTTCTGCCATGTTGGGAAGCTGAGGTGGGCAAAAATGCTGCAGTTTAAAGCAATAGATTCACAATAAGACAGATTCAGATGGGCTAAACCTCTAAATGGTTTACAATGTATATAAAATGTACATAGGCTTAAAAGAGAGAAAAAAGCAATACATACAGTTATATAAAGAAATAGATAGTTTTAAAAAATAGTCTTTAAAGAGAAAGTAAAACTAATATTAAAAAATAAGCCAAATAAAGATGGATATCACACAGAGAATCTGGATTGTGTTGTCTTTGGAATTTTTAACTGCAGAAAGACATTTGATCATAAAGACTGCTCAGTTAAACCAATATGTATATTTTAAAGTTACCTTGACTTCAAAATTTGGATCTAAGGATATGTTGCTTTGGAAAGGAGGCTCTGTTTTTGTTCCCACAGGAAGCAAGAGGCAATGGATTTGTTCCAGATTAAGATACATCAGGTTTGACCAGCCAAGTCCCCCTGAAAGGTTTCTGATGACACCACGGCATAGATGATCCAACATCCAGAACTGTTTCAAGGCAACTAGCTCAGACAATACAGCCTCATGGACTACTCCATAATCCTAAAATCTTCTTTGTGTCCCCATAAGAATACAGTGCTTTTATCCAGCAGGAAGTAGCCTAGAAAACTATGCCCACATTCCCCAAAATTAGATTATGGATGTTTGTCTTTGTTTAGGTTGTTGGTTACAAATTGTTATTGGCCATAGTCAATATCTTTCTAAAAGAAGAAAGTGGTATATGATACAGAAATATAGGATATAGATATGATAGGATAAAAGGGTAGAGTGTTGAAACTACTTTTAAAGAGCAACTTATTTAAAATGTTTTACATTGATATGAATTTTAGTTTATTGATACAAATTTAAAGTTAATTTAGTTATACTGTATGTATATTTCTACTCTTGTTTAAGGTATTATGTTTTTGAAACTTATTTAAATTGTAATGGATAATTAAGAAATATAGATTAATAATTAGTCTTCTATCATAGTAAAACTTGTGGTCATGTTAGATAAGTTTTCCAGGTATACATAGATATATTTCAGATATATTGGTAATCTTCAAACACTTCAAAGACCTACAGAATATGACATTTAAAATGTGTTAAAAATTTAGACTTTCTTGACAGTAAGACATGTCTGCTCTTGGCAGCACCAATTTACTTCTGAGAGGAGGATGGACATCAAAGACACTCCATATGGAGTATATTTCTTCATCTTGGGAAAAAATAGACACTTGGACAAGGAACTGTTCTTGCCTGGACTGCTTGACCCATAAGAAGGTAACCACTGAACTTTGCTTGAAAAAATTGTCCTTCAGGTTCCTGCTTCACAGAGGAAACTGCCAGACATTCTACAGGATATGGTGATATTTTGTTTGTACTGAAATGTGATTTTATTTGTATGTTAATAAACAAAGTTGCCTGGGGGTCAGAGCTAATAGCAAGCCAACGCAGAAGCTGGGCTGTGGTGGTGCATGCCTTTAATCCCAGCTCTTGGGAGGCAGAGCTAGGCAGATCTCTGTGTGTTCAAGGATACAGCCAGCATGGAGATACATGCCTTTAATCTCAATACCAACCATAGAAGACCTAGAGGTCTGTACAGACAGGCAGTGATGAGGCGGTCATGTGGTTGGGTTTACAACCAATGAGAAGGCAGAACAGGAAGTCTTTATAAAGACAAACACACAGGAAGTAGGTCTCTTTCGGAGATGTAGGACCACCGCAATAGTGAAGGGTAAAGTTTTTAGCTCTTAGCTATTGCTTTGACCTCTTGGCTTTTATCTCTGTATTGGCTCTTTGTTTCTTATTTAATAAGACGGTTGGTTACTTCTACAACAAGACACAGAGTAAAGTGACTGAGAGACTCTAGACCTGTGGGCTGAAGACAGATGCCCCAACTTTACAGAGGAACTTTAGATGACTGTCCATGCTGCCAGCTGTCTCTGTCTACTCTCGCAAGACTCCCAAAAGTTTCTTGTGTCCTTCTCACATTTCTCAGGTAATATTACATCCTTTTGAAGTCTTTGATGTAGTTGAAGAGTAGATAGTTATAATTTACTTAGTTATGATAAAAGATAAGTTAGATATGAAACCTTAGACTCACAAATATAGGATAGATATGATATCTTCTTTAATTTTGCCAAATACAAATAGATTGGATATTATAAATAGACTAGATATTGTAACTGTAATTCTTGCTTGATAATTTTTTTGTTATATGTAATTTTACTATGTTAAAGTTAAAACCTTCCTTTTTGAAAAAAAAAGAAAAGGTGAAGTGCTGTGGATATCTGTATGCTGTGAATGTGTTGCTATGATTGATTGATGAATAAAACGTTGATTGGCCAGTAGCCAGGCAGGAAGTATAGGTGGGACAATGAGAGAGGAGAATTCTGGAAAGTGGAAGGCTGAGAGAGGAGATGCCATCCTGCCATCCAAGGAGCTGCATGTAACAGGCACACAGGTAAAGCCACAGAACATGTGGCAACATATAGATTAACAGAAATGGGCTGAGTTTAAGTGTAAGAGCTAGTCAGTGGTAGGCCTGAGCTAAGGGCTGAGCAGTTTTCAATAATATTAGCCTGTGTGTGTTTATTTGGTCTGAGTGGCTGCAGGCCTGGGTGGGACTGGAGAAAACTTCAGCTACAGACAAACATCAGAAATCAAGATAAGGGCCCAACACCCCCATCTTGGTTTTGTACATTGAGCCCCCATAACTGGTAGACAAGTCATTCCTGCTGTTTCAGCTGCCCAGTTTGTTTGATACTTTGTTCATGCAATCTAAATAAATTAATACAATCTTTTTGCTAATGTTTGTCACCAAAGACAGGCAGTGAGTAGTTGTTAGGATTAGTACACTATGCCATAGTACTGACTCTCTGGAGCAATCAGGGAGAGAGTGGCCTGCTCACTATCCCCAGCCTGAATCAGTTTGATCATCTCTCTTTAAGTCAATTATTCCCTCAAATGGGCTATTTCTGTGAGCTTTCCAATAAAGGTTAAAGACCCAACACAGTCCTACACATTGTACATTCGTGTTTTCTTTTTCTCTTCTGCCTCTTCTTTCATTATTTCACCAAGGCCAGAATGTAGGAATAGTGGAGAAAGCATCCTTCATTTAGCTATGAAAATCACAAGCCCATTTCATATCCTATACTTCAGAGTCAAACAATAGTAGCAAAGTTAGAATCTCAAATGCCTTGCATGGCTCCTTTTATTTTTAGCTTTCCCTATTGAAAAATGTGACTCACAAGTCCCAGTTAGATGGCTTAGTGGGTAAGGACACTTGCCACCAAGCCTGACAACCTGAGTTTAATCTCTTAGACCTACATGATGGAAATAAAGAACTGACTCTTACTAGTTGTCCTTTGAAGGTTCAAAAGACACAAAAGAAAAAGGAAAGATGGAAAGTCATTGAAAGAGACAATTGACATTGTAGGATTTCTTTTTGTTTAAATTTATGCCTGCATCATATGATAGTTCTATGTTTAGTTTTCTAAGAAAATTCCTACTGTTTCCCATAATGACTACATCACCTTACATTTCCACCAGAAGTTTGGTAGGCTTTCTCCAGCTCCTCACTAATACTGTTTTATGCTTTCTTTTTGGTAGGAGCTATCCTTAAGGAATAAGTTGATGTTACATTGTGGTTTTGATTTACATTTTCCAGATGATTAATGATGTATGACATCTTCTTATAAGAAAATATGCAAAGGATCTCATTTAATATTTTCTTATAAGAAGATGTCATATATCATTAATCATCTGGAAAATGTAAATCAAAATGAGATTCTTTGCATATTTTAATCCTACTTCTAGGCATACATGCAAAAGGACTAAAATCATTATACCAAATAGTATCTACAATCCTATATCCATTGCAAGTTTTTTTTTTGTACCATAACCAAGACACAGAAACAGCTTAAGAATTCATTAACTGACAAATGAACAAAGAAAACATGGGATATATGAACAGTAGTATTCACTCACATAAAAGAAGAAAATTCTGTAATCTATGAGCATATGGAAGTGTCTTCAGAACTCTGTTAAGAGAAATGAACCTGACACAGAAAGACACATAAGCCATGATAACACACACACACACACACACACACACACACACACACACACACACACACAATCCCAAACCATTTAAATTATAGGACAGAGCAGAATACTGGCTACCACAGGGTAAAATGGGTAATATTTACTGAACAACACTAATTAACTGTGGAAATAGCAACTTACAGAAGAAGAGTTTCCCTTGGTTTATGGTTCCAGAGGGTTAATCATGTCAAGAAGTCATGGCAGTGAGTATCAGGCTGCAGGATCAGGAAGCTGAGAGATCACATCTTTAACTGCAAGCATGAAGCAGAATGACCTGGAAGTGGCATGAGACTATATAATCTTTTTTTAAAGGGTATCAGTGGATTTATTAAGATATAAAATAGGGAGAAATACACTCATGGATACAGAACAAAGTAAACAGCCTTTGTCATCCTCTGTTCTTCCCAGGGGTGAATGAAACCAGCCAACTGGTTTCCGACCTCTTCAAGAGAGAGAGCATACACCCCTCCTCAGTTTTAAGCAGTCAGGTACTCAGAACAAAAATTATGCCTCTATTGGGCCAGATATTCCAAAGTCATTGGTAGAGCAAATTCCCACCACACCCTTGTATCTTTCTCCAAAGATCCTGGAATAGGTTGAAGGGGTCATGACTAGAAAAAGAAAGCCTGTTTAGATAGGTATAACCACAGAGATTATAATCTTAAAGCCTGCCCTAGTAATGTACTTCCTTCAGCAGGGCTACAACACTTAAATTGCCCCAAACAGTGCTACTGACTGTGAACCAAGTGTTCAAATAATCAAGCCTATTGGGAGCATTTCTCATTCAAACCACAACACTATTTTATTTGTCAATTTTGCCTAAAGTAAGCTGTGTAAAATTAAAGAAATAAGACATATTAAGCTAAGAAAATATTTAATACATGGCTTAGGCACATTCAAAGTTTGCTAGTAGCTTGACTTCAATGCCTCTCCAAGTACCAAGTCTGTTAAGGCAGATAGATGAAAAGGAAATGCAGTACTGGGAACCAGTAGGTGGTTGGAGGGAACCCACACACAGAATCCTATTGTCAGAATCTCACTTTTCTCTTAGTTTAACTTATTCTGTGTTAGCAGAACTGCTAGCCATACATCCAAATTTGCTTTTACCAAACAGAGTATCTTTGGTGATGGCTCAATTCAGCCTGTATATGTAAAAGAGAACACATACAGGTTCTGGGGGTTAAAGTTTAGATATCTGTGGGAGGAGAATTGTTTGACCATCCAGGTCTGTATTCTGCAATGATTCCACTCACCATACTGTTTTGACCTTTTGGCCATGGAGCAAAGTCAAGGGCTTTGTCAAGAAACAGAGTAGGAAGTAATTTGTCCTTAACCTTTAGCAAGATCTGGAATATTATTGGCCTCTGCTTCTTCAAACTGTTGCAAGCATCAAGAAGCCCACTTTACTTCTTTGAGGATTCATCTATACAATCTGAATGTTGAATAATAATCACTCTCCCAAGCCTAGCCTTCCAGTGTAGATGAAATTCTAAATGGTCTTATTAAATATAAAACACAGCGCCAAATACAGAGTTAAAGCCTAAGAGATCAGAGCAAGAGCCACAACTCCCTTTAGCTTACCACTCACTGCTGTCACTTCCCCTGAGAGAGAGACCTTCTCCTGTGTGACCTATCTTTTTATTGCCTTTCTGTTCTGCCTTCTCATTGGCTCTAAGCCCAGCCACATGACTTCCTTGTCACTGCCTGCCTATACAGAACTCCTAGTCTCTATGGTTGGTACTGGGATTAAAGACTCAAGGGTCACCATGCTTGGCTGTGTCCTTGGCCACACAGAGGCTCTGCCTGCCATGTGATCAGATTAAGGGCATGGGCTACCACCACCTGACTTCTATTCCTGGCTCTCTGATAATGACCTCTGATCTCCAGGCAAACTTTAAAAATCACATTTAAGCACAATTAAAATATCACCACATTCCAGATTCCATGATGCAAGCCTGTGAGTATCTGACACACTAATAACACATATTTGAGATGTAGCTCAGTTGGTAGAGCCTTTGGATGGAGCAAAGCCCTATAACTGTGAAAGAATATATTACTGTTATTTCAAAATACCTCATTATTGCTATTTGAAATGAATACACATGGGGAAAAAAGACTTTTGCTGATGTGAATCAGGGTAAAAACCTTTGACATAGGGAAAGTTCCCTGGTTTATCAGGGTAGGTTCAGTATAATCACAACAAACTATAAGAGGGAGGCAAGAGGTATGGAGTCAGACAGACTTGATCATTTTAACTCTGTTAATCATGGTTCTTCAGAGGAACAGAATAAATAGAATAACTATACATTAAAAGGATTTATTAGATTGGCTTATACAATGCAATTGGAGTAATCTAATTGGCTGTCACACACTGCAGAGACTGAGAACCCAGTAATTGTTTAATACATAAAGCTGGGTGTCTCAGAGGTCCCATTGTGACAATGAAGGACCAGAAGATTCCTGGAAACACTGTTCTTCAACCCTTGGAATCTTAAAGAAACTGGGTTGTGATATCAGTGAAGGAATGGCAAGCAGAAATTTTATCTTAGCAATGGAAAGCTAACACATTCTATAAAAAAGCATCAGATATATTTCCATGTTAGATGATTCTCTGATAATTATATAATAATACATTGAAAGACATATGAGGCAAGGAGCCATGTAGAAGTCTGTGGCCCATGTTACCACCAAAGGCTGTGTTGATGTGTATTCTATGATCAGTACTGCCACTAGAAACCATATGGAAGTCTATGATCCAGGCAGCCTCTGACTCTACAGGGCAGGGAAGCTTCCTTTGCAGTGGTGTTGATGACTGAAGACTTACAGTTGAGAATGAGAGACATGTATGGCTTCTGCGACAACCTCTCCTCACCACTCTCAACCCACCCCCCACAAAAGAAACATTCTAGACAGGAAGCTATTTGAAGAGAACTCTTAAAATTGTGATAGGGAGTTGGGTGGTGGTGGCATACACCTTTTATCCCAGCACTCGGGAGGCAGAGCCAGGCAGATCTCTGTGAGTTCAAGGCACCAAACTACACAGAGAAACCCTGTCTTGAACCCCCCCCCCAAAAAAAAAGGAAGAAAAAGAAAAAATTGTGATAGTTTCTGACAAGGATTGTGGTGGGGAAGCACTCAGGGTTTTTTTTTGGTATTTTTCTTCTTTTTTTCCTTTTTTTTCTTTGGGGGAGGTCCCAAGGAAGGGGAGTGGTCCTGGGAGTACTGGGAAGTAAATGTGGTCAGGGAGCATTATGTAAAACTCCAAAATAATCAATAAAAATATTGTATTGGAAAAGAAGAAAGATATGGTACAAAATAAAAGAAATCAGGGGCTAGGGAAGTGACTTAACAACTAAGAGCACATACTGTTCTTTTAGAGGACCTGGCTTCAGTTCCTGGCACCCATACCAAGCAGCTCATAACTGTCTGAAACTCCAGTTCCAGGTTCTGGAACATCTCTGGCCTCCAAGGCCAATTTCATTCACACACACACACACACACACACACACACACACACACCCCTCCACATAACTAAAAATAATAAAAATAAATCTTCAAAAAATAAAATGAGTGAAAATAAATGTGATCATTGCTTATACCTAATATTTATAGAGAGCTTTAAATTTCACAAAATATTTTCTCCTATTGGTTTTAGTTCATTTTTATAGAGTAATTAAGGAGAAGATAAGACAGTGAACATATTTCCTGGATAAGAAAACTTGCATTTCACAGACATTAAATTATTTGGTCAAGCCAGTTCAGATGTCATAGGACTACTGCCATCCCAGCTGCTTGAAAGGTTGAGGCAAACAGACTGTAAATTTAATGCCTGACTGGGCTACAATAGTGAGTTTATGGCCAGCCCAGGCAACTTTGTGAGACTGTGTTTAAAACAAAAAAGTATAAAAGTAAAAGGGAGCTGGGGATGTAGCTCAGTAGTAAAGTACTTGCTTAGAATGTGTGAAGGCCCTTGGTTAAACCCCCTCCCAGTACTGAAAAAGAAAAGAAACAAGCAAATAAGAAAAAAGCAGTAAAAATGCTGAGAAAGGCAAAAATATTTCTCATTTTTACAAGTAAGTGGTAGAGCTGGGACTTGAAGATGAAGGTTCTGATTCTAAATAGAAGCCTTTCCTATTTCTGGTAAATAATTTGATTATTTACCTTTTATCTTCCAGTAAATAATTAAAAAATAGTTGTAGAGTAGGTACAAACTACATAGCTGATAAAACAGGGTTGTATAAGTTAGTCCACTGCTTCTATAAGTGAGTGTAGCTTCTTAAATCCTGAGTCTTCTAGATGGCACAAAACATAATCCTGGTTGCTTTTAAGCCATCTATTTCAAATCTTAGTTTATATCTAGATTCTTCTGCCCATTACCTTCCCCAAATCATCATCTAGGTTAGCAGGGTTATGTAATATGATAGAATGGACCAGGACGGGTGATACCAGCCTTTAATGTGGTATACACCATCCTCTGTAATTTTTGTCCACTATTACTTCCATACAGTATCCTATGAGATAGTTGTTTCCCCACCTGGCTTAATGTTACTTGATTATACCACTTTATTGGTATCATCCTCTTCTCACCATACCATGAATCTTTGGGCTAAATCAGTTAACTTTCTCTAAGAAGTAATAAGAAATCTTCTTTGCCTCTGGTGCATATTTGGGCCTATTTCAGAGTTCAAGTTTGCTCTCATCACCCCAGCAGCTATCTCTGTGTCTCCATGTCAGGTTGACGGGAGTGTGTGCACATATGTGTTTATATAAATGCATGTGTATATGTGTATGTATGTAAGGTACTGTTTGCACTTGATGTAAAAGGGCATGTTTGTATATGAAAATGTCAAATGAATATTTTAGGATATTATAACACAAAGTCATCTTGATTAAATTATCAACTATGTGGAATTGAATTACACTATGTAAAGTTTTGGAACATTCTGATGTTGCAATAAAGTTAGTTAATTTCATTAAGCCTCAATTTTTTACTGTAAAATGCAAGGTATCAAGATAGAACTGGATTTAATTTTGCAGGGCTTACCTACATAGTGTTTGGAGAATCTTCTAGAATTAACAAATACATAAATGATTTAAAAATTACAAAAACAGAGTTAGGTATAAGGAGAAATATTTACCTCATTAATGCCCACCAATTCCAATTACGGGACAACAGCAACCCCTACCCACCTCAGGATTGGCAAGGAGCATAAAGGTAATTAAGATGAAAATGCTTTATTTTGAGGACACTGATAAATGAACCAAGAGCCTTGGCATTTAAGATAAGCACTCTACTACTGAGCTGTATCTTTAACCCTTGAAAGTGCTTTGAAAAGCATGAAGTATGGTATGAATTGAGACTAACTTCAAAATGGCCAATTTGATGTGCTATATAGGCTTTCTAGCTCTTGATATTTATATGCAAAATATTTTAACTTATTTTCTGAGAGACATTCCTTGTTAATCTTTCAAGTTATAATTTGAGTGTAAAAAGCAAATTATTTAAAAAGGAGACCTTTAACCTTTTAATTATTTCTGCTTAAAAGTCATATACAAAGTTATGGGCTTCATTATGGCATGATCATATGTGCACACCACTCTTCTTTGTTCTTATTTATCCACTTCTCCCAGTGCCCTGCCTCATTGTTCCTATTGGCCCCTTTTGCTTATCCCTTTTCCCTCCTAATATCCCAATTCTCTGCTTTCATGCCATATGTATTTCATTTCCTTCTCTTTTTTCCCCTCACCTTAAAAATCTCTTCCTTATTTCTCATGGTTTAAAAACGGGGGACTTATGATGAAGACTAAAAGGGCATTACACTGAAGCCAACGGAAATCAGAATATTTTAAAACAGATATAGTAAAAAGTAAATTGGCAGGATTGAGGGAGGGGCAGTGCCTTTTCTTTGTAAAATAAACCTGGGTATTGCTTCAGTATTGGAATGTGGTAGAGTGAATCTGGAATGGAAGGGTAGGAAAGCTTGTTAGAATGTAGCTTTGCCTTGACTCATTGTGTAATCTTTAGCTGGTGTCATATCTGATCTGGGCTTCATTTTCTATAGACCAAGTGAAATGATACTAGATAGTTCCCAAAGTTACTTCCTCACTGACTTTAAGAAATTTTATAGTGATGACTTGGAAATATTTCAATATAGATTTTAAATTTTACTTATGAACAATAAAAATGCAAAGAAGTTAGAAAATCTCATCAAATATCCAGCATTAAAAGTGATCATGTCAATATCAGATAAAATAAAATGATAATAAGGATTATTAGTAACGTAGTTGATTAATGTGTATAAAACAGATAATATAAAGTGATAGAAACTTTATCTAACTTGTGAATGAAAAGTGGTCCAGAAAGAAACTATTGTATAATATTCTAGCATTATTGAACTGGTTAGTTTGAATGAGTCCTTGACCCTTCCACTTTCTCGACTTACTAGTCCACAGAGGTCTGTTGCTGTTTGGAGAAACCATTGGAAACAGGAGGCCCTTATAAAACTTGCTGCATTTTGAACATTGGGCATAACTCCAAGCTGGGCAGCTGCTCATATGCTACAGTGACTCTAGCCTAACAGTCCATTCCTGGTGTTCCATAATTAAGGCTATACAAAAAAATGGATAGTGAGTTGAACACTTGAAAGCCTCAGCTATATACCTACATCTGTTTTCCTCAAGTTGTAGCTAGTGAGAATGAGGCTCAGAGAGAGCACAAGGCCATTAATTGGAAATGGTGATCTCAGTCCTTTTTCAACAACAAAAATGAACATTTATGGTAAAGACTTAAATGTAATTGTGCTGAAGCCAACCAAAAATTCAAAATTTAAAACCAGGTGTGTTGGTACACACCCCTAATCTTTGTACTTGAGAGATGGGGCAGGGGGATCAGAAATTGAAGGTTATTTGCAACTATGTAATTAGCTTGTAACCAGCCTGGAGAACATGAAATCCTTTTAAAAAGAAAAGAGAAGAAAAGTCCCCGAAACAACAGAAGGATGATGATGGTTATACAGTTGTAGTTATTTGTTGATAAATTTTATTAGTGTAAGAGAATTGCTCACATTTAGATAATGTCTTTTAAGAATTTTGTCTAGATGAGAGAGCTGTACCTGTGGTCACAAGAGCAGGAGAGCTAGCCCTGACCCTCAATGGCTGCAGTGCATGAGAAAGTAGCCTCTGCTTCCTTTCTGGACAGTATACTAGAGCTGACCCTGTTGTTGGGGATGTAGGTGAGCCAGCCTTGAGGGTATGACAGAATAAGAGCTGACCCTGCACTCCTCCCATCCCCCCTACAACAATAGGAAGAGAGGGCCCTGCACATTGCCTGAGCAAAACAGAGCTGGCCCTGGTGATATGAGTGAGGAGGACCCAGATCTGAGGGCCCAAGAGCAGGAGAACTGCCCTGCTCCTTGCTGTAGGCTGCATTGGGTGAGCTAGCAGAAGTAGTGCTGGAGGGCTCATCTGGATAGTGAAGATGAGGGAAACCTAGGGAGCCCAGAAACATGGCTATGAATTGGTCCACCTCAATATCCACCAAATCTATGAACTGTTAAAGCATGTGAAAGGGATAAACCTACAAATCCAAAAATAGCAGGATATCCATGACACAGGACAACAAAAGGATACCCAAAAGGAACCCCAGTGAGAGCCCATAACCAGTGATGTACCAGAAACTGGAGGCCTCAAGCCAGACCAATGACTCATGACAATGAACTCTTGTAAGTAAAGATGAACGGACTAAAGGGTAAACTGTGTGACACACCAGGCCACTACAGCTTCCATGACAAGATTCTTCTCTCTCTCTCTCTCTCTCTCTCTCTCTCTCTCTCTCTCTCTCTCTCTTTTGGTTCTTTGGTTTTCCATTTAAATTTGGTTTTGTTTTGGGGGGAGGTTGCAAGGGCAGAGGGTGTGAGGATGAGGGGACAGGGAGATAAGTGGAATCAGAATGCATTGTGTGAAATCCACAAAGAAGCAATAAAAGTTAAAAAAAAGAATTTTGTCAAATGTTTCTATGTGCATCCATAGAGATGATCATGTGGTTTTTTTTTTCCAATTTTATTGTTAAATGGCCTAGTTCATAATTTAATTCTTTTTGGATTTTTGTTCTAGTACTTTTTCTAAGAACTGGGTGATCTCTTTGTTCTTGGGACAATTTTACTTTCTCTCCATAACTCTTTGGTAGAGAACTTTTGGTTAGAGTAGTGGATCACTCTGTCAGTTGGTCCTTGTCTGTAGCTACCTCAAAGACAACTAACTAAAGATATTTGAACAGATGAAGTAATAGGGGATTTTATCTTTGTGACTTCCAATGTCTTCTGAGGAACCCTCTTGAGAACTGTGAACAAGTTTCCTTGTTTTCAGGAGGCATTTCTAGGTCAGTTCTCTCACAGGTCTCAGGGATGTGTGTCATGAGGCTTATCTGACTTTGGAGAAAACTGAGACTGTAGTTTATTTAATTTTCTAGAGGAAATCCTTTTAACTCTATGGGTCTTTTTTGGTGGACCCAAGTCAGTTGTTTAATCTAATAGAGCAGAGGTAAATTTGTGGATATTCTTGAAATTATTTTTTTTGCACTTAATTTTTAAGAATTTATTTTAAAGATTAAAATATAGTCACAACATTTTTCTCCCTTATACATCTTCCCACTCTCCTTTAAATTAATGGCCTCCTATTTCACTGATTATTGTTGTGTACATGTACATATATGTATATATACATATATATTCCTAAATACAACCTGTTCAGTCTGTATAATGTTACTTGTATGTATGTGGTCACAGATGACCTTACGATATTAGATAACCAATTCGTGTGTTCTTGAAAGTTTTAAAAGTATAGTTGACATTTGATGGAAAGGATATTAGGATCTTAGATGGTAATCTCAAAATAGTAATGAGAGTATGATTATTTTTGCAATATTTAACTCCGGTTTGAGGCAGGAAAGCTGGCTGTGGAATGTAGAAACAGGCCACATGTGTATTTATTTTTAGTGATCTCAGGTAAGGGGTTCTCTAAGATACCAGGAACGTGTCTGGCACACTTTGGCAATATAAACTTGGCTAGTATCATTATATTTGACAGTAGCTGGTTAGAAGGAAAGAAAGACTCCCCCAAAGAGCTTGAGATTCTTATAAAAGGATTTATTTTTATTAATCCACTAGACATGCTTATGTGACTAGACATTTCTACTAAAGGGCATGAATGTTTACAGGTAGATGACTTTCCTGATATGCACAAAACCACAAAACCCTGGATTCAATATTCAGTACTGAAAAATAATTAGACTGGACTGCTACTCACATCACCAGGGATGTTACCTGGAAAACAGGACCCCAAGAAAGACACGGGGATCACCCAATGACAGAGAAATGGATGAGATCTACATGAACAGCCTGGACATGAGTGGGGATAATGAAGGGCGAGGGTCAAGGGAAAGACAGCTTGGGGGAGCGGGAGATCCCAGCTGGATCAACAACAGAGAGGGAGAACAAGGAATAGGAGACCATGGTAAATGAAGACCACATGAGAATAGGAAGGAGCAAACTGCTAGAGAGTCCCAAAGAAATCCACAATGATACTCCCACAATAGACTCCTGGCAATGGTCGAGAGACAGCCCGAACTGACCTACTCTGGTGATGGGATGGCCAAACACCCTAATTGTGCTAGAAACCCCATCCAATGACTGTGGGAACTGGATGCAGAGATCCACAGCTAGGCCCTGGGTGGAGCTCAGGGAGTCCAATTAGCGAGAAAGAGGAGGGTTTATATGAGCAAGAATTGTTGAGACCAAGGTTGGATAGAGCACAGAGACAAATAGCCAAACGAATGGAAACACATGAACTATGAACCAATGGCTGAGGGGCCCCCAACTGGATCAGGCCCTCTGAATGGGTGAGACAGTTGATTGTCCTGATCTGTTTGGGAGGCATCCAGGCAGTGGGACCAGGTCCTGTGCACATTGCATGAGTTGGCTGTTTGAAACCTGGGGCTTATGCAGGGTCGTTTGGCTCGGCCTGGGAGGAGGGGACTGGACCTGCCTCGACTGAGTCTACCAGGTTGATCTCTGTCCTCGGGGGAGGCTTTGCCCTGGAGGATGTGGGAATGGGAGGTAGGCTGGAGGGAAGGGGAGGGGGCAGGAGGGGGGATAACAAGGGAATCTGTGGCTGATATGTAGAACTGAATTGTATTGTAAAATAAAATAAAAAAATAAATAAAAAAGAAGTTTTTAGTGAATTAAAGCATTGCTGATTTTCTATTCTTATATTTTTATGCTCAATTTAGATGGTGCTTTTAACAAAAAACTTAATCAAAATTTCATGTTTATAAAGAGATGTGACTTTTTTGTGTCATCACCATTGTCTGCAAAGAATATAGTGATATAATTTCCTGTTTACTCCTGTACCTTTCTCCCCAGGGACCTATGTCTGGCAAATAACAGACTTCAGTGATTATTAACTGTTATGAATCATAGAATGAATCAATAGTAGGTAAAAGTTTTTCAAGGGTTTACAGAAAACATTTATATCTCATCAAGTAGTATATTGCATATTTCATAAGATATATACACAGATATTTGAAATATAGTTAGTATTTTATGATGGAGACAAAAGCAAGGGGAAGTGAGATGAAGAAAACATCCAAGATAAATCACAGAGGCAGAAGAGGTTAACTATAATTTTATAATTGTTAGCTCAGTGGCTCTTATCCTTGAGCATGTATCGGTATTAATTCAAAGACTTATTAAATCAAGTGGCTGGGCCATACCCCAAGCCAGAGTTTCTTATTTACTAGGCCTCTGATAACATATACTACTAAAAACTCACAGACACTGTTTTTCATGAGATTTTGAGAAAAGAAACCAAGTGATGGTCTATTTGAATTGCATGTAAATGACATTGAAAAGATAGATTAGAGCCATTTTGTAGATCTTTTGTGAATAAGTTCAGTATTTTGTTTTAGTGTTAAGCTAATCAGATCTATTGGAGATTCATAAACATGGAAGTAACTTGATCAAAACAACTGCTTTAGGAAAATTACTCTAAAAGTAAATATGGAACTGAGGCATTGGGGCAGGGTAGAGACATAGCAGAAAGGTGACTAGTTGGGAAGTAACTCCAGTCATCTAGCTTTCAATGAACCCTTCAATACTGCTGAGCACTACCTTTTAAAATTTAAATCATTTTGGATGAAGATCTTCCTAAATATATTACACAGTCTCTGCCTTCCTACAGAGAAGTTCTCTATGCATAATGCATCTCCTTGATGACTCCAACTTATCGTCCTGAACATCAGCAATTGCACTGGGTTGTAACACAGTGTGCTTTCATGGGTATGGAAGTGTAAAGAGCTTTAGGCCCAATCCTAAGAGCACCAGAACTCCTGTGAATTTTAAGTTTTATGTTTCCAATTGATAACATTTCTGACTCTCCCTTGGCAGCTCCTCTCTTCATTCTAACTGGCTGATTCTAATTTGTAATGGGCTGGAAAACTAGATATAATTGTGTGTAATGTGAGAGTAAATGGAGTATGGGCAAAGCACACTTCTATGAATAAAGTCTATAAGCTTTGGGGTTATGGACTCTTCAACATTTATTTGGGCTGCTTGCAAGTCTTTCAATGGACCTCATATTTTATGGCTTCATTCCAGGTAAATGAGATTGCTAGGTCGATGAAAAAATCACTTGTTGTCACTGGGACTTTCATGTCTTTTCATTCCAAATTAGAGTACCTGGAAGATTTTATAAAACCCCATAATCCCAAGTAAATTTATTTCAAGAAAATAAAGATTGCATTTTCAAAGACAAATTGACTGTTTTCAGATCACATAATCTCTCCTACCTTGTTAATCCCTGAAATAATACTGTAGATCTCCAGTCATTTGTGCTCTTCCTCCTGAGAAGCCACTCCCTTTAAAAGATGCAGAAAGTTTATAAAGGTTGAGATCATAGGATTTTTGAAAGTGCTAAGAAAGAATGTGAGAGGTGCTAAGAAGGTAGGGGAGTTTCACAGTTGGTAACAGAGTGAGTTTATAAATAGCCTGTTTCTTTTGAAAGGGAGCTGAGCCCCACAAAATGTCTTCAGGCAACTGCATATGGGCCCTGTGGAGTTTATTAACTTGTTTTTCAACAAAGTGTAAATGTTGCAGATCCAAGTACAACTGGGGGATGGGGAAAGAGAGGGCACAAAGACAAAATATTTATCACCACACTGACATTGTCATCCACTTGGAATATTGACTCAATTTTTTTTTTTGTGTGTGTGTGTGTGTGTATTATATGGACAGAACAAATTACTTATGAAGTCATCAAATTTTATCCTTAAAAGAAAAAGCCAGAAAACAAGACTACAAATGACAAAACATCCTACTTAGAGCCCAGATGGCTGCATAAAATAAATAGGCATTTACGTGATGGAAGCATAGGCAATTTGGCTGTGTGAAACTGCAATTCTAGCAGAGATCCTTGAAACAGATGTTGATATTGCTTGTGCATCAAAACTTTCCCCCAAAGCAAAATGTTCAGGTAGCACAGAAACAAAAAGCTGATACCTTCAGATTCTTATGTCAGTTGCAAAGAAAGATCATGCTCTCCCAAAAAAAGATTGCCTCTGGATACCTAAAGTAAACACATTGACACAACAATTGGAGAAGATGGAATTTCTTTGTGGTTCAGTTATAGGCTGTAGCATTTCCCAAACCTCCATATAACTTGTGTTTATTTTGGCTTCCCGATTCTGTCTCACTATGTAGCTCTGCCTTTTTGAAGTCATGTCAGAGAATATGCAATCTGCTGTTCCTCTGGGGAGGATGAAAGTAGTGTAGGAATAGAGTGAATCCTGTAGTCTCTGGAGGAGAAGGGATATTCAGAACTTTGATAAATGAAGAAATGAGAAAATGTTTCACAGGCAGATGGAGTAGCAGAGGCACAGAACAGAATCTCATAAAAGTATGCGATAAGCTGAATATGTGTATCTCTCAAAGAGTCATAAGTTGAAACTTGAAAACCTAAGGAGCTAGATTCTGAGGTGATTAAGTTGAGAGGGTAGACCTCTCCTGAGTGGGATTAAAGCCTTTATGAAGGAGGACAGACAAGATCATTTATCCCTTCTGGCAAGTGAGGGCACAGGTGAAAGACATTCTCTGTGGACCAGAAGTGCTGTGGGATAATGATTTTGTACACTGGTTTAACAAAACACTGATTGGCCAGCAGCCAGGCAGGAAGTATAAGTGGGATAAGCAGACAAGGAGAATTCTGGGAAGAGGAAGGCTGAGTCAGGAGACACCAGCCTGCCATCCAGGGAGCAGCATGTAATGGCACACAGGTAAAGCCACAGAAAATGTGGCAACATATAGATTAACAGAAATAGGCTGAGTTTAAGTGTAAGAGCTATTTGGTAGTAAGCCTGAGCTAATGACTGAGCAATTTTAATTAATATAAGCCTCTGTGTGTTTACTTGGGTCTGAGCAGCTGTGGACCGGGTGGGACACAGGAAAACTGCTGGCTGTTCAGAAGACACTAATATGCCAATTGTGTTGCTTTCAGACTTGCTGTACTCTAGAATGGTATGAAACAAATTTCTGTGGTATTTCAGTTAGAAACATTTTGGTATAGAAGTCCAAGCAGAATAAAACAAATTGACACAAAATTATTTTTAAATTAAAATTATCTCAAAGAATAGTAATTTATCTCAAATGTAAAGACACTACATTCTATCTGTCAAATAATTTAATAGTATTGTAGAACAAATATCTAATATGTAACTTATTCAGATGACAAGCATAGTATCTATGATGACAGATGCACTAATATTGATAATAAATTACATGTAACAGACAGAGGAGCTGGGAGTATGGCTCATCAGTTAAGAGCACTTACTTTTTCTTGAGGAAGACCTTAGTTTAATTCCCAGCATCCATGTTAGGAAGCTTAAAACAACCTGAAATTCACACTTCATGGAATCCAGTGCCTCCTTCTGGTCTCTATAGATGCCTTCACTCACATGCACATACCCAAACACAGATACATGTATATATACATAGTTAAAAACAAAATTAAACCCCACAAACAGAAAGGTCTGTACCTGAAGCCATAGTAGAAGAAACCATTTCTAAAAAAAAAAAAAATAGCCTATCAATATGCATGGCAGTAGGTCTCATTGATGAGGTAAGTTTTTATTTTTAAACATAATTTCTTTATTGATTCTTTGGAAATTTCACATCACGCACCCTAATTCTGCTCACCTCCCAGTCCCCCTACATCTCTCCTTATCCCTGTAACTTCCCTCAAAAGAAAAATTTAAAAAATCAAATCTAAGGAAAATAAAACAAAGCAAGCAAGCAAACAAACAAAAACAAGAACAGAAACCACCCCCCAAAATAACATCTTCACTTTTTCATCTTTCCCACCTTTCCAACACCTGTTCATCATCCTGGTGGCATTGGGAGCAGTGTGTCATATAGTATATTGTACTTTGGTCCAATAAGCTTTACTAGCAAATGTTCATTGCACTGCGTCATTGGTCTGGTTCAAGGTTGCTGGTTTCTGATACAACGTCATCACTGGATCCTCACTGAAATTCCTCTGGGATATCCCTCAGCCACTCTGAGTCATGGAGATCCTGTGGTTATTGGTTGTTGTTCCACAGGACCAGTACATTCACAAGATCCAGCAGGTCCTAGATGGGGTAGATGTTAGGGTGGGCTAACCCAAGGCCCAACTGTGGGCCTAGGTGGTAGCTGAGCTGGTCAGGCTAGGCCATTGGGGCCACCTGCCTCAGGTAAGGGGACAAAGTCAATTCCCTGGCACCCATTAGTGCTTGGATGTGAGATGAAGTGAGGCTTATCTCAGGAAAGCTAGGTTGGTTAAATGTTTGGAAATCAATCACTGCAGTTCATATTATTATTAAACTGCAAGAAAATAAAACAAAACAGTAGATGCAGAATGAGGTTTATGACAAAGTCCAACAGGTATTCCTTACAGAGATTCTTCACAAGTTAGGGATACAAAGGGACATCTTTAGCAAAACAAAACAAAAGAAATGTGACTTTTACAAATAATCAACAGTACAAAATGTGAGACATTCTTTGCCATTATTATTATTATTGTCATTTTATTAAAAGATTTTATATATTAAATTTCGATCATGTTTTACCCTTCTCCTATATCTTTCCCACCTCCCTACCCACCTGACTTCATGTTTTTTCTTTTTCTCCAAAAACAAAAACAAAAACAAAATGAAAGTTAAACAAAACAATAAGACAAAAAGTTCCAAAACAAAACCAAAAGTCTACAAAACATGGAATCTGTGGTTGATATATGTAATGACACGCCATTGGAGAACATGGAAAAAATGAGCTGGTGCCCAAATAGATGCTTTATCCCTACTGACTATCATTGTTATGGTGCTGAAAGGCACTCTGTATACTACAGGGGAAAAAAAAGCAATCATTAATGTCACATGGCTATAAATCTTGTGACCTACATCACTGACCTGCCTACAAAATCTACTGGTGCACTAGTGGCACAAATGTTATGGGAGTAACAAAATACTTTTTAAAAATTGGATTAAAAGCCAATTCCAGGGCTGAGGTTTTAGCTCAGTGGTAGAGCGCTTGCCTAGCAAGCGCAAGGCCCTGGGTTCGGTCCTCAGCTCCAGGGGAAAAAAAAAGAAAATAAAAAAAAGCCAATTCTATGATATGGAATCCATACTTGGCAGGACTAAAGTGGCCAAGAACCTGAGACAAGATAGGACATGGGACTAAGGTAAAAACTTAATACTATTATAGTGCTAAAGGACATAATGGTAAAATAAATCTTAATGACATATTGTTAATATCATAGGTCAGTGTATCACTCAGCCTTCATCCAAGAAGCTTCTTCTTGCAGTATATTAGAACTGACACAGAGACTCACAACTAGAAAATGTGCAGAAAGTGAGATACTGAGAAGCACTCAATCCTAAATGGGGTGTATTTATCAAACTCCTCCCTTTAAGGCTTAGGGATCTATACTATACTGAAGAGGAGGCAGAAAGATTTTTTTGTTTGTTTGTTTTTCGAGACAGGGTTTCTCTGTGTAGTTTTGGTGTCTGTCTTGGATCTCTCTCTGTAGATCAGGCTGGCCTTGAACTCACAGAGATCTGCCTGGCTCTGCCTCCTGAGTGCTGGGATTAAAGGTGAGTGCTACCACCTCCTGGAGAGGCTGAAAGATTTTAAGAGCCAGAGATGAGGGTATGCCATCAATATGTGTAGCTAGAGTTTTCCTGCCTGGCCCACAGTCAGGGCAAATCTCTCTCACCTGCCAGTCCCACAGCCACTCAGACCCGACCAAGTAAACACAGAGACTTATATTGGTTACAAACTGTATGGCCGTGGCAGGCTTCTTGCTAACTGTTCTTACAGTTTAAATTAATTCATTTCCATAAACCTATCCCTTGCCACATGGCTCGTGGCTTACCAGGATCTTCACATGCAGCTTGTCATGGTGGCGGCTGGCAGTGTCTCTCTGACTCAGCCTTCCACTTCCCAGCTTTATTCTCCTCCTTGCCCCGCCTATACCTCCTGCCTAGCCAACGGCCAATCAGTGTTTTATTGATTAATTAGCAACACATTTGCCATACATTCCACAGCACTTCCCACTTTTTTTTTCAAAAAGGAAGGTTTTAACCTTAACAAAGTAAAATTACATAGAATTTGGGAATTTGGGCGTAGCTTCTCTTACTACTTCCTGCTGGAAGGGGGCGCTGTATCTTATGGGGAAACAAAGAAAATTTTAGAATTATGGAATAGTCCATGAAGCTGTATCGTCTGAGCCAGATGCCTTCAAACCATTCTGGATGTTGGATCATCTGGGCCATGGTGTCATCGGAGACCTTCAGGGGGTCTTGGCTGGTCAAAACTTGATGTATCTTAATCTGGAACAAATCCATAGCCTTTGGCTTTCTGTGGGAACAAAAGCAGAGACTCCTTTCCAAAGTAACATATCCTTATATCCAAATTTTGAAGTCAAGGTACCTTTAAAATATACATTTTGGCATAAGTCAACAGCTTTTACAATCAAATGTTTTTCTGCAGTTAAAAATCCCAAAGACAACACAATCCAGATTCTCTCAGTAATATTCATCTTTACGTGGCTTATTTTTTATATTACCTTTACTGTCTCTTTAAAGACTTTATTTTTAAAAACTATGTATTTCTTTATACAACTGTATATATTCCTTTTTCTCTCTCTTCCAAGCCTACGTACATTTTTACACACATTGTAAACTATTACATCTGAATCTGTCTTATTATGAATCCATCACTTTAAACTGTGCAGCTGTGGCTGCTGGCTCCACCCACCTCAGCTTCCCAACATGGCTATGTTTACCACCAGCTCTGGGAGCTATCGTGGGTCTATGCTTTTATCCAAGCAGCGTGTATTCCAGAAACCTTTTTTTGTTTTGTTTTGTGCTAGCAAAGTCTAAATCCACCATGCAGCTTAATCTGCCACTTGCAGAGGCCTCATTCCCGCCATACGGCAGGTCAAGTGCGCACACCAGAAACCCACAAGTAGCTTAAACCAGCAGCTGCCGCTCATTTGAGAGAGACAATTAGGAACTGTTTTTAGCTCCATTTTAGAATCTTTTTTCTCAGTTTTTAGGTGGAAACTCTTGCCACCACGTTGGACGCCAAATATGTGTGGCTCCCATTGGATAATAAATAAAGTTGCATTGGCCTATGGCAGGGCAGGATAAGGTTAGACAGTAGATTCAAATTGAAGATGAAACAAAGAAGGGTAGAGTCGACAGAGACTCAAGACCCCTGCCCAAGGAGCAACAAGATGTCAGCAGTCTGGTCATGCCATGGCCATGTGACAACATATAGATTTATATAAATGGGTTAATTTCAGATGAAAGAGCTAGCTATCAAGAAGCTTGAGCCATAGACCATGCAGTTTGTAATTAATATAAGCCTCTGAGTAATTATTTTATAAGTGGCTGTGGGACCTCAGGTGGAAGAGATTTGTCCATACTGCTGAACAAGGCAGGACCAGAGCAAGTTCCAGCTACAATTGGTGCCCAAATGTGATGGCAAGAGTTTCTACCTAAAACCTGAGAGAACTTACTAAAATGGAGCCAAGAGCAGCTTCCTAGTTTGTATGTCTCATGGGAGTTGTGGTGTAGAGATGCCACTGTACAGAGATGCTCTAGCATTCAAGCTCGAATACGGCATGGCAGATTCCCACCTTGGTACACAGAGGCATCTCCAAGCCACTCAGTGCACTGAGTGGCAGATTTAACTTTTGCTAGTACAGAACAACAACAACAACAAAAGGTTTCTGGGCTACATGCTGCTTGATGGAGGCATAGATCCATTGTTTCTCAGAGTTGGTGGTGAGCATGGATCCTAGAGCTGGATGTAAATGTACCTCTGCCATATTGAAAACTCAAGTGAGATGAAGCCAACAGCCAGGGCTGCTACTTAGGTCCTAGCTACAATGCAGTTTAAATCAATGGTCAGAAAATGATTACAGATACACAATAGGACAGATTCAGATGGAAAAAAAACTTCTAAGTGGTTTACAATATATATGAAAATATATGTAGGTTTGGAAGAGAGAGGAAAAGGAATATAGGCAGTTACATAAAGAAATAGTTTTAAAAAATAAAGTCTTTAAAGAGGCAGTAAGAATAATATGAAAAATGAACCATGTGAAGATGGATATTACACAGAAAATCTGGATTGTGTTGTCTTTGGGATTTTTAACTGGAGAGAGACATTTGATTGTAAAGGCTCCTGAGTTAAACCAATATATATTAAAGACCTCTTGACTTCAAAATTTGGGTCTAAGGATATGTTGCTTTGGAAAGGAGGCTCTGCTTTTGTTTCTACAGGAAGCAAGAGGCTGTGGATTTGTTTTAAGTAAAGATGGATCAGATTTGATCAAGCAAGTCCTCCTGAAAACTGACAGATGGTATCTATCAACAAAGATTATAGCCAACTTTCCCAGGACTTTATCATTATCTTGATTTTTCTTAGGATCCCCATAAGTTTAACAGCACTCCCAATCAGCAGGAATTAGCCTAGAACACTATGCCCACTGTGGAAGCCTGTTTTCAGGTTCCTCGTGGCTTTACCCATCAGGTCCACATAGAGAGGATGATTAGGACCACAGGCCTGAGTGCAGGTTTCTTGAGATGGTCTGCACTTGGCTGTACTGGGGGTAGGTCTTTTGTTCCATCCCTTGGTGTCTCTATAAATACCCTGGGGCAGAGACAGTCAGGGCTTGTTGGAATAGGTCCTTAGGATAGCCTCTCTTGAGGGTATCCTTTATTTTCTACCAGTTTATCTCCACAATCTAAATCCTTCTACCTAATATTTCCTGCTGCTCACACTAAAGAAAACTCTGGGGAACTGTGGGGTTGGTGGGAAAATGCCCTGCAGCCCACATTCCCCCCAAATGGATTATGGATATTTGTCTTTGTTTAAGGGGTTGGTTACAAATTGTTTTTAGTCATAGTCAATCTCTTTATAAAAGAAAAAAGGGGGATATGATACAGAAATATAGGATATAGATATGAAAGGATAAAAGGTAGATTATTGATTCTACTTTTAAAAAGCAACAACTCTTTTGAAATATTTTACATCTCTACAGATTTAATTTATTGACACAAATTTAAAGTTAATTTTGTTATACTGTATGTATATTTCTACTCTTATTTAAGGTATTATGTTTATGCAATTCATTTAAAATTATAAAATATAATTAAGAAATATAGATTAATAGTCATCTATGATAATCAAACTAATAGTCCTGTTAGTTAAGTTTTTAGGTGTACAAAGGTATATTTCAATTAGGTGGGTAACTTCAAACACTTCAAAGACCTACAGAATATGGCATTTAAAATGTTTTAAGAACTTAGACTTTTCTGGACAGTGAGACATGTCTGCTCCTGGCAGCACAAATTACTTCAAAAAGGATGATGGGCATTGAAACTCATTATGGAGTTTGCTTTCTTTGTGGCAAAAGTTAGTCACTGGGCAAAAAAGTGCCCTTGCCTCAACTACTTGACAAGATGCTATATAAACTGTACATGCAGGACTCATAGGAAGGTCACCACTGAACTTTGCAAGGTAAGGTGGTTCTTCAGGCTCCTGTTTGCAGAAAAAAAAAAAAAACCTGCCAGACATTCTACAGGACACAGATAGACGTGACTGACAAACTTTGTCAGAATAGGCAGAACAGTTCTTAAAGTTTTCTGCTTCACTGAAAGCTATGCCAGAGACTCTAGGCTTGTAAAATGAAGATAGATGCCCAAACTTACAAAGGAACTTTGGATGAATGTCCAGGCAGCCAGATGTCTCTATCATTTCTAGAATAATGGAAGTTGCTTACAGTGCACTTCCTGTTTACTCAGGTAATATTATATCCTTCTAGGGTCTTTAATAGAGTTGAAGACTAGATAGTTATAATTTTTCTTAGGCAAGATAAAATGTAAATTGATATGAAACTTTAGACTCACAAAAATAAGATAAATGATAGATATTTTCTTTAATTTTGCCAAATACAGATAGACTAGATATTGTAACTGTAATTTTTGCTTGATAACTATTTTGCTATTATTGGTAGAAAAAAACATTTGATTGTAAAAGCTGTTGAGTTAAACCAATATAAATATTTTAAAGGTACCTTGACTTCAAAATTTGAATGTAAGGATGTGTTGCTTTGGAAAGGAGGCTCTGCTTTTGTTACCACAGAAAGCCAGAGGCTATGGATTTGTTCCAGATTAAGATACATCAGGTTTGACCAGCCAAGACCCCCTGAAAGGTCTCTGATGACACCATGGCCCAGATGATCCAACATCCAAAACAGTTTCAAGGCAACTGGCTCAGACGATACACCCTCACGGACTACTCCATAATTCTAAAATTTTCTTTGTGTCCCCATAAGATATAGTGCCCCCTTCCAACAGGAAGTAGTAAGAAAAGCTACACCCAAATTCCCAAATATACCAAGCTGGCTTTGGAGATGGAATTGGCTCACTCCTTCTCTAAACCCAGACATATTGCTAAAATAAAAGGTTAAGAGATTTTTGTGTCCCATATCAGAAGAGCCCTCTGGTGTGGGACAGACAAAAAAACCAATATTTCTATAAATACAATCTCTTTCTAAAGAAGAAAAAGGGATATGATATAGATATATAGGATATAGATATGGTAAGATAAAAGGGTAGATTAATGAACCTACTTTTAAAGAACAACAACTTGTTTAAAATGTTTTACATTTGGTATAGATTTTAGTTTATTGATACAAGTTTAAACTTAATTTTGTTATACTGTATATATATTTCTATTCTCGTTTGAAGTATTATGTTTATGTAACTCATTTAGATTGGAATGCATAATTAAGAAATATAGATTAATAATTAGTCTTCTATGACAGTCAAACTTATAGTCATGTTGTTTTCTAGGTATACATAGATATAATTCAATTAGGTAGGTAATCTTCAAACACTTCAAAGACCTACAGAATATGGCATTTAAAATGTTTTGAAAATTTAGACTTTCTGGAAAATGAAACATGTCTGCTCCTGGCAGCATTGGATTTACTTCAGATAGGAGGATGGGCATTGAATACACTCCATATGGAGTTTATCTTCACCTTGACAAAAATAGCCATTTGGTCAAGAAACTGTTCTTGCCTGGACTGTTTGATCAACTGGACATGTAGGACCCATAGGAAGGTGACCACTGAACTTTGCTTGGAAAAATGGTCCTTCAGGTTCCTGCTTTGCAGAAGAAACTGCCAGATATTCTACTGGACACAGAGAGAAATGACTGAGGCCTGTAGGCTAAAGATAGGTGCCCCAACTTTACAAAGGAACATTAGGCGACTGTCCAGGCTGCCAGCTGTCTCTGTCTACCCTATAAGACTCTCAAAAGTTGCTTACATTTTCCTCCCATTTCTCAGGTAATAGTATATCCTTCTTGGGTCTTTGATGTAGTTGAAGACTAGAGATAGTTATAATTTTCCTTAGTTATGATAGAAGATACATTCGATATAAAACCTTAGACTCACACATATAAGATAGAAAGGATATCTTCTTTAATTTTTGCCAAGTAGACTAGTTATTATAAATAGACTAGATATTATAACTGTAATTCTTGCTTGATAATTGTTTTGTTATCTGTAATTTTACTATGTAAATGTTAAAACCTTCCTTTTTGAAAAAAAGAAAAGGAGAAGTGCTGTGGGATGTTCTGTATGTCAAATGTCTTGCTCTGATTGGTAAATATATAAAACACTTATTGGCTAATAGCCAGGCAGGAGGACGTATAGGTGGGACAAGGAGGAGAAGAATTCTGGGAAGTGGAAGACTGAGTCAGAGAGACACTGCCAGCCGCCGCCATGACAAGAAACATGTGAAAATGCCAGTAAGCCACGAGCCACATGGCAAGGTAGAGATTTATAGAAATGGGTTAATTTAAGATATAAGAACAGTTAGCAAGAAGCCTGCCATGGCCATACAGTTTGTAAGCAATATAAGTTTCTGTGTGTTTACTTGGTTGGGTGTGAGCGGCTGTGGGACTAGTGGGTGACAAAGATTTGTCCTAACTGTGGGCCAGGCAGGAAAGCTCTAGCTACATATTATACATAATTTTACTATGTTAAAATTAAAACCTTCCTTTTTGATTAGATAGAAAAGAGGAAATGCTGGGGGATGACTTTCTGTACGCTATAAATATGTGTGACTCCCATTGGATAATAAAGTTGCATTGGCCTATGGCAGGGCAAGATAAGGTTAGGCAGTACATTCAAATTGAAGATGAGACAAAGAAGGGTGGAGTCAAGACAGACTTGGCCTGCTGCCCAAGGAGCAACAAGATGTCAGCAGACTGGTAATGTCACAGCCACATGGCAACATACGGATTTAAAGAAGTGGGTTAATTTAAGAGGAAAGAGCTAGCTAGCAAGAAGCTGAAGCCATAGGCCATATTTTGTAATTAATATAAGCCTCTGTAAGTGGCTATGGGAGAGATTTGTCCAGACTGATGGGCAAGGCAGCACTGGGGAAAATTCTGGCTACAGTGGATGACTAAGGAAACAGAGTCTTCTAGATAGGATAGGACTGATACAAATATGTACTTACAGAAACAGTGACAGCATGCATAAGACTTGTGCAGGTTCAAACCAGACAAAATCTCAGCATTGAGATAGAGAGATGGATACAAATACCTACTCCTAACCAAGAAGCTTTTTGCAACTGATACCTGCTGGGAAAAAAGAAATCTATTTTCTCCAAAATATGGCATTTTAAGAAAATGGAAATATCTGTCAACGGTATGATTAAAAAACAATAACACAAGTAATAAAAAAGCTTTTTCTTGCTTTGTTCTGTAGTCTTAATTGAGGAAAGAGAATACATTTTACTTTTAAAGGTAATAATGAAGATGTGTACAGTATGATCAAATTCAGTAAAATCTTGGGGCTCAAACAAAACTTTTCATGCCAGACGTCACAGCAGCACAGATTAAGATATCAATACAGACAACTAGATTCAGCAGGGCTGTCTTTCTCTGAGTTGTCTTTGTTCTTCCATTGTTTAGACTCTGGTTTCTGTGGCTTGTAGGCTAGAAGTGTGCATGCAGTAGCTATAAACATTACAGCTCTGATGGAAAGGTATCTTGGCAGTTGGGAGCCAAGGAATACCACAGAGTCACACTGTACAACAAACTTCACACAAGTGATTCGTTGGGAGGGAAAAAAATAGGAGGCTGATGCCTTTGTTAGGGGGCGGGGTGCAGCAGGAACTGAGCAGAAGCCAGGGTTTATATAGAGTTTCTTGGTGTGGGGTGGGGTGGGGTTAGTGGGACTTTTCAGGGTGAATCTTTCCAGGGTGGGTTTTGGTGGAATTTCAAATCCAGATCTTGGGCTTTTTACTCTGTAGGGCAGGGGCTGGGTCCAGCTGTTAGGGCAGTTAGAGTATTCTATGGGTGGAACTTGGCAGTTGGAGGTCCTCAGGGAAGGAGCCTGGCTACTGTGTGCATCAAGGGGCTTACAATCGCCACCATTGTTGATTCCCAGCAAGAGGAACAATGAGGGAAGGAGGCAGTGGGAACTGTCAGCCAGGGCTGGGCTGCTGCACAATAGGACCCTCTGCACATGATCTCCCTCATGAATCCACTCAGTTTTTTAAAGAAAAATCACTGAAAATGTGCTAAGGCAAAATATACTTACTCATATATGAAACAACACAAATCATAGCAGACATTCAGAATTTAGACCAGGGGAAGACTCACAGGTGGAAGGAGGCAGTGAAGTGTTTAATCACCAACATCCTTTGATATTAGACGTTGTGGAGGACAATGGACATAATAAAAACAGGACCAGTTTTTTTTTTTTCTGTGTTCATATCCTAAAATTCTACAGATAGCATCTGCCAGGTACAGCCCACTCTACTGTCCCCACCCTCAGTAAGCCAAGCTGCAATCCAAAGCTTCTTAATGCCAAGGTGGGCTATGGCCCCACAAAACACCATCATTTGTCTTTGGGATAGATTTCAGTGGGATGAAGGGGTTGCTGATTTTTAGGGAAGTTTTTTCCTACCTTCACAGGATGGGGCTGGCTGGCATCTGAGGTCACTGTTTACCTTTTGTGCAAGAGTTGTCATTGACATTCCACATATAACACCTCTCACCATCTGGGTTTCTCTATCTTCTGTTGGCCAAACTTGTAAAGGGGAGAGGTTGTGTGCACTGCCATCTTATAACTAAATCCTTACCCACTCCCTACATCTGGTTCACTATAGACCCCCAATCTCAGAGGACTCACCTCCTTCCCTTCCTACACATTTGCCTCCTGCCCCACCCCCACAACTACCCCAACCTTCCCAACCACCCAATTCCCCTCCCCTCCCCAATCCCCTATCTTTCCCATCTCCTCTATCCCCCGTCCCCTTCCTTTGGCCCTCCCCTTCCCAGTCTCTCACCCTCCCCGGGCACCCCACCCTCCCCATATTCTCCACTCCCCTGCCTTCCATTAGAGAATACACAGACACAGGTATTTACTCCTAAGAGTTTGATTTTATTTTCATTATCATTGATCACCAGTAACTACAAGTTTAAGGTTGTAGCAGGTGCCCACTGATCAAGAGTGAGACCTCTGGACACTTGGCAGGTGGTTCTGAGGTCTCTTGCCTCCATCCTGCCTTACTGGCTATCCAGGTCATCACTTGAGGTGCTGGTAGTACTGTCGTTGCTTTTTTCATCTTCCTCTTGTACATCTTGGTTAAGTTTCTCATTCAGCCGATGATAATGGCTGGATCTTAGCGGTTTTCTTCCCTTTTTCACCTTAACCAAGGCAGTCTGAGCTTTTGTAGGGGTTGGCTTTTTCACATACCCTTGATAGAATCTCTTCACTGCCACTGGTTTCTTAAGAGAGCATAGGAAGACATTGGTTTGGGGAAGGAAGGTGGAGATGGGAAGGGAACAGGGGCTTTTGGGAAGGGAGGTCTGAGTGGGTATGTGGCTGTGAGAACAGGGTATGGAAACTAGCTCACCTTGACCTTATATTTGGATTTCTGTCTCTTTTTTGTGGCTTGTGTGGTGGCACTTGTTGATCCAGCTACATTAGATTCCTGTAACTTTGTAGCTACTACCCCCATTTTGGTGATTCCCAGGAGTTTAGCCAAAGCCTCCAGACCTCTCACTGAATATTCCTCTTGCTGGATTAGGAGTAACCACACCCTTACATTGTTTGGTCAAGAAGCCCCGCCTTTACCCAGTCTGGCCCTGCCTGGGTGGGGGTGGGGTGTGGGGGGTGTGGTTGTGTGGGGGCTGGGTGTGTGGGGTGTGGGGTGTGGGGTGTGTGGGGGTGTGTGGGGGTGTGTGGGGGTGGTTTAAAAGGCACGGCTAGGTGGTCTGGTTGGAGGAAAGGGGGCATTTCTTTAGCGTTCTAGGGTCTTCCATACTCGCATGTCCACCCATCCTCACTTCCCCACATCAGTTTATGAGGGTGACAAGGCAAAGCGAGCGTGCTTCTGTCTACATTTCCCATATACATGAGGTTCAGTGGTACACTCTGTTTCCGTTCTTCCTTACTCTCTCTGTCTCCCTCTCTCTCCCTTCTCCCTTCCCCCACCTCTCTCTCTCTCTCTCTCTCTCTCTCTCTCTCTGTCTCTCTCTCTCTCAGCCTGGTAAAGTGGCTATATGTGTTTGTGGGGATATGCTTCCATGCACTACTTGACATTCTCTCGTGTGCACCTCAATAGCTTCATTTCTTGCTTAACCACCAGGAAACATTTCCATCTCACTGCTTTTTCCTAGAGTCCACTGATGTTGCCCTTGGTTTTTGTGTTCCAGTGTGTCACTGTGGGTAGACTCTGCATTGGGAATCCTAGTCTTATTTCAAGTCTGAGTGTCATGTTCACCTCTGTAAGTGCCTTGCTAGATTTGTATGGGAGTGTAGAGTTAGTGAGCTGAGGCAAATATTCACAAGCCGGAAATATTCACATGCAGGAAACTGACCTAAGACTAATGTACATTCACAGGGAGGATGTTGCCTTAATCAAAGTGAGCCTCAAGGGTAAGAGTGTTCTCCATATGTTCCAATCGGAACAAGATACTTTTCTTGCTGTTTCATTCCTGTCCCTGTTTGGTCCTACTACCCTTGGAGTCTATCTCACAATTTTGACTTTAGTAGAGTTTATTTGTGTGAGTAATTCTAATGAAATTCCGTATTTTTCCTGTATGAGGAACAGTGTATTCATGTCTTATTCATGTATCACCCAGTATACATGATCTTTCATTTACCTTTTCATTTCAGGAGGAAATGGGATAGGTACAGGCATTATATTACTGAATATCTAGCAAGTTTAGCTTCCCTGTGGTCTTCACCTGGGCCCACAAACTTATACCTTTGTGAGGTTTCTGGGGTTTCATGTGTATATCTACTTCCTTTGGAGCAATGATTGCTTTCTTACACATATATACTACCAAAATTTTTAAAAGAATAAAAATTATACAAATTCAAAACACAACTCAAAACTAGGAAACTGTGGGTCCAAGACCATTAATATATATACATACATATATATATATAATATTCATATATATTCATATATATATATGAAGTGTTATTTTGTGTTTAATTAGAGAACTTGATAAAGAGAATTGTGAAAGACATGAAGGTGCAATTGACAGGAAAGGTAAGCCAGTATGAATATGTGGTGTTTTGAAAGAAAATGGCCCTGATAGGCTCATAGGGAGTGGTACCATTAGGAAGTATGGCTTTGTTGTAGTAGGTGTGACTTTGTTGGAGGAAGTGTGTCACTAGGAGGCAAGCTTTGAGGTCTCAACTGCTCAAGGCAGGTCTAGTCTGGTATTCACTTCCTGCTGCTTGTGGATCAAGACTTAGAACTCTCAGCTCCTTCCCCAGTGCCATGTCTGCCTGCATGCTCCTATGCTTCTTGTCATGATGATAATGAAATAAACATCTGAAACTGTTAACCAGCCCCAGTTAAATGTTTTTCCTTATAAGTGTTTATTGAGAGCCGCTGGTAGCGAAAGTCCATGGGAGTATACAGCAGTGACAAGTAGAGTTCAGAAGGTCAACCTATCACAACTAAGGGTTCTGTTAGAGGAAACCATCACACAAGGTGTTATGGGATTACTGCCTTTTGAATGAACTGGCTATCTCTTGTTGTAAACTTCTTGTGCAATAACAGTCATGATTCTCCCCATTTACCGTGCGTCTCCATGTTACATGTACATGTAATCTCACAATTGCATGTCAATCTTGGGCACAACTTTCCCTATACATTTGGGGTAATTGGATAACTGTCCCCAGCTGTGTTCATTTTTCATTAACATATATCTGGCCAGGGCCACTCTCCAAACAAAAGTATTTCAGCAAAGATACATTTTTCCAAGGACAAAACTGCACATAGATAAACATTAGCTTATTTCACCCACAGATAGAGAAAAGAACCACTAACAATTAAATCCTCAACCCCTTACCTTCACCCCAGGTTATTTACACAAGACTCTAATTTAAGAGATTTACTGCTCACATTCATGGGATAAAGTTTTAGCCATTTGCTAGATACTGAGTTAAGGCAGTTACTTCCCACTGACCCAAGGAGACTGCCTACAAGGCCAGGCAGGTGATAGGTACCAAGCTTCTTTCTTGTGCAAATTAAGTTTTTATTCCTCCTCAGCCAGGTGCTATTCCTAGATTTTCTCCTCAGCAATTACTCTGATTGAAAGTGCTTTTACTAACCGAATACTACACACTCTGACATAGGTTGCTTAGCCACCTAGCATATGTCCCCCTCCCTATCAGAAAGCAGCTGCAGCCGGGATGAGTGGGAAAAGTGGCGCCGCCAAAGACAGTTTACTTTCTTGTGACCTATTGACTCCTACCATTTTACCTAGCCATTTCTAGATTATCGTTTGAGCACATAAATTCCCTAATTGGTCTTAGCCTTTAGTTGACCCTACCAGAGAACTCCCCTTTAGTCACTCCCCTTTTGGGTTGTAATTGGAAGCTAACAATTAATTGCTTTATGTGTGGGTCCTTATCGCCTCTCTCTGAGACCCTGAAAACTTCAAGACTCACATTGCTTTACCAAAGAATTACTGTGTGGGTATATATACTGGTTCTCTGAGAGCACTAGGAGAGGATTGATGGAAAAGAACAAAGATGAGGACGGAGATGGAAAGAACTAGGTAGAATGATGAGAGAACAGCAGAAGGGACAGAGAGCAGGAGGGACTGAGAGCAGGAGGGACTAAGAGGAGCTAAGTAAGAGAGCAGAACGCCATAGAAGAATAAAGTGAATGGACTAAAGAACTCAGTGTGCTTAGATTTATTGAATATTCCTCAGATTAGAATCCTCAGCTGGTTGGTAGACCTTTCCATGGACCCTGGGAGCAAGCAATATAGGCTGGACCTAATATTGTTTGTGTTAAGTGTTGATATAGTCATGGTGTCTCTTCATAGCAATAGATCCCCTAACTAAGACTGCATATTTAAAGGTCTTTGAGCTCATTATGGTAAGAAAATTCATATGAAAACTACCATGAGAAGTCAAATCCAATCTATAACTTGCACATGTTTAGGATTTTGCTGACATGAATATGAAATATCTGTAACTATTTTATCTCTCAAAAAAACTAGGTAGAGGATAAAAATTATAAAATAGATTCAAATTAATCTCTTGGAAATGGCTATTATAGTACATGATATGATGAATATAGTACATTAATAATAGATTAGAGCTGGAAGAAGGAGAAAAGTGTGTGTGCTTCAAGACATAATAGTAGAAAGTACCCAGAAGCTGGGGACACCACTCTCTAGAGACCTCTGTTTGTTCAGTTATTCACAATCTCTCACAACCTTGTCCTTTGGAGGTATACATACGTTTCATTATTTCATGTCAGTGGACTAAATGGGAAAACCCAGCAAACCTGCTATTTTTCAAATTTCTTCTTAACTTATATGTGTATACAGTATTCTTACATCTAAAGGGCAACATCCTTTAGAATGAGAAAGGTTTTACATCTTTCAATTAGACAAGGGTGATATCAGAAAAATCACTTTGCAGCCAACTCCAAAACCAAAAAAACAAGAAAACAATAGAGTTTCTATGACACCTTGGAGAAGAGAAACTGTAAATCCTGACTTGAGGAAGAAGGTTTAAGTCAAAAATTATGGCAAAATATATATCATAATATCAGAAACTCCTAATAAATCATTATTTTAAGATATTGGCAAATTGATTGTGCAACTTAAATGTAAAGGAAAGAATACATAATAACCAACAGAACTCCAGGAATGAATATTGTTAGAGTCCTCATGTCATCCAATCATAAAAATGCCTAGAAAACAATTATCATCAGGAAAACATGGAGTTGTTTGGAAAAATACAGTTGTATAGAATACAGAGTCTAAGATGTAGAATTTGTAAAGGGAAAATAATAGTTGTGAAGAATAGAAAAATTGAGTAAAAAATAGTAACTAGGAAAACAAGAATTCAAAAACATTTTTCTTAAGAAGTCTTTCACTACTAATGACATTACATAAATTTTGATCTTCATGCATTATCTGATAACGATAATTTTAATGTAGTAACTCCAAGTATATTCACCTTTAGAATGAGATTAAGCAGAAACTTTAAAAGTAAAATGTATGAGGGAAAAAATTAATTATCAGAATCAAAGCTTCTTCTAAACAGAAAAATCATTTTATATTTTTCCTGAAAAATTTCCATAATCAACATCAAAAATAAGTTATGACAGATGCTTCAAATTAGAAAGATAAAAAATTATGAATAGTTTTCTTTCTAAAAATACATGAATCATTAGATAAAACAGATGAATTTTTAAAAGTCTAATATACCAAAACCCATTTGAGAAGAATTAGAAACCCACATGTCTCTAGAACAATAAAATGAATTAAGTCTTTAAGCAGCAGTCTTCTTACAATGAAATCTCCAGGCCCAGATGGTTTTATTGGCAATTTCTAGCAGACATTCAAACAAGAAATTATTCCAGTTTTTCATAAAATGGCAGAAAACTGAAAATGAGTGCGCATCTCCTGATTTGTTTTAGGAACCAAACATAGTCTTAATGCTGATTGATTGGAAAAAATTTCATTGAAAAGAAGGAAAAAAAGAAGATGCCAATATTCTAACCAAATGTAAAAGAATAGAGCTCAATACTTTATAAAAGAGTATAATCAAAACTATTCAAATTTTTTATGCTGCTATAAAAGAATACTTAAAACTGGGTAATTTATAAAAAACAGAAATTAATTTTCACACCATTAGTGGTAAAGAAACACAAGGTTAAGGTGCTAATACCTAGTCAAGGACTTCTTATTGTGTTATTCTGCATGGAGAAGACAGGAGGGTAAATGATAGTACAAGAATAAGTAAACCCAGCCTTTCAGAATGTGTTAATTGATTTATAAAGGCAGAGATTCTGAAAGTTTCTACCTCTTACTATTGTTATAATTGCAATTACATTTCAACATCAATTTTGGATGCACATTCACTCAAACCATAGCAGTAACATGTAAGGATACACATAAGTAGGATGCATCCTAAGAATACAAAGTTACCTCTGTACAATTAAACATAATTCACTTCATCAATAGTTTTAATGATCAAGATGGTGTGGCCATCTCTATAGATACACCATTTGATAAAAGTGAATATTCTTTCATGGTAAGAATTTTGAGCAAATATTTTATCCTAAAAATAGAGTACTTACTAAAACCATACAGTAGAAATGTAGATGTTTAGAATGACAGACTAAGGATTATGATAAACCTGCCTGTACACAAAAAATAAAAATACTGGCCCAAAATATCATACCCAATCCTTTCAGAGCTCTGGAAATTCACCAAAGACCAGCAACAATTTGAAGATGCTTAATCAAGGAAAACTGCTAAATCTCAACAAGACCAGTGGGTTTGGTGTTTTGTGCTGTGGGATGGTCTGTATGTTAAGTGTTTTGCTGATTGGTCAATAAATAAATCACTGATTGGCCAGTAGTCAGGCAGGAGGAAGTATAGGCGGGACAAGGAGGAGAATAAAGCTGGGAAGTGGAAGGCCGAGTCAGAGTCACTGCCAGCTGCCACAATGACAAACAGCATGTGAAGATGCCAGTAAGCCACGAGCCACATGGCAAGGTATAGATTTATAGAAATGGATTAATTTAAGCTGTAAAAACAGTTAGCAAGAAGCCTGCCATGGCCATACAGTTTGTAAGCAATATAAGTCTCTGTGTTTACTTGGTCGGGTCTGAGCGTCTGTGGGACTGGCAGGTGAGAGAGATTTGCCCTGACTGTGGGCCAGGCAGGAAAACTCTAGGTACAGTTTTGGTTTGTAAACTTCTTGTATACCTATGCCACCCAGAAGACAGCAGTCCACAGCACTAATCATCTTCTTCAGCTCTGACTTTATTTCTGTCTCTTTCTTTATGGTATTCTCTGAACCTTAGTGGTCATAGAGTTAATATAGATATTCCATATAGGGCTGTGCACAGAGTCTCCTATTTTCAGCCCTTTGACAAGTTATGCATCTTTCTATTTGCTGCTATATACCTAGCAAAGAAGCTTCAGAGCTGGAGCAATGACTCTGGTTAAAAGCACTTACTGCTATATCAGAGCACCCAGGTTGATTCTTAGCACTTATATGTAGCTCACAACTGTCCATAACACCAGTTTAAGGGGGATCTGACACCCTCCTCTGACCTCTTTATCTACCAGATGTGTTTGTGGTACACAGACATGCATGTGGGCGAAATCTTTATGCTCATAAAATAAATATTTAAAAAAAAACAAGAAGCTTTTCTGATTGTAGTTGAGAACAGTCCAGGTCTATGGGTATAAGCATAGATACTTTGAAGGCAAATTGACAGCATGACCACCTAGCAAAATAACAATAGCACAGTCTACCTTAGGAATTGTGACTGGGTTTTCAATCAGGACAACAGTACCAGTAATGAAACTCTCTCCAGTGAAGCAACCTCAAATCCAGTCAGAAAGCAGTTACTGTATAATATTCATACTACTATTGTACCAGTGGGAACACCTTGCATGCCAGGTAGACCCTAGCATGCAGGTTCTGGTACTGGCTGTCTTTCTAGTACATTGATGTCTTTTATTCCTGTGTTACTTTCCAGTACTATGAAATCTTGCCACCAGGGAACAAATTTCCTTGTTGGTTTGAAATTGAGTTCTTCATGTGCTACAGCCAAAGTGTATATTGTCTCCAGCAAAAGGGTCTTAATTATAATGAGTAAACCAGGGAAATGACAACAGATTGTGTTATTTGAGAGACTTCTAGGGCTTCCCTAACCAATAAGTTGTAGGGAGGTATTCCACATTTTGGATTTAATTTTTACTAAATAACTCATATTTTCTGGAGCAAAATTTTCTATACATGAAAGGCAATTTTGTTTGAACTCTTCATTTAAAGTTCTATTTTGAAATTAGTTTACTAACTAGTGGATTTCCATAAGAACTTACTTTTCATAATCGTTAGTTTTGGTTACCGCAGTCTCTCTGCTCCTCCTGTCTCCTCCATCCTGGTTTAATCTGCTGTGGGATGTTCTGTATGGCAAATGTGTTGCTGATTAGTCAATAAATAAAACACTGATTGGCCATTGGCTAGGCAGGAAGTGTAGGCGGGGCAAGGAGGAGAATAAAGCTGGGAAGTGGAAGGCTGAGTCAGAGAGACACTGCCAGCCGCCATGATGACAAACAGCATGTGAAGATGCCAGTAAGCCACGAGCCATGTGGCAAGGTATAGATTTATAGAAATGGATTAATTTAAGCTGTAAGAACAGTTAGCAAAAAGCCTGCCAGGGCCATGCAGTTTGTGGCCAATGTGGGTCTCTGTGTTTGCTTGGTCGGGTCTGGGGTGCTGTGGGACTGGCGGGTGGGGGAGATTTGTCCTGACTGTGGGCCAGGCAGGAAAACTCTAGCTACATTAATCTTTTAACTCTCAGCATTCACCTCTCTTCTTTATTTTCACATGTTTCACTATCCCTCCACTTACTAGTTTTTTTGAAAGTTGGCTTGTGCATTTGGTAGATATTATGCTTCCATAAGCCTATTCATACACCCTTTCTTAGGGTTAGCCCCTGGTTTTCACCATACTCTTATACCACCCTTGAACTGACATTACTGATATCTGAATTTCACAGATTTTTCAGGAATTAGTTTCTGTGCCCAAGTTTCTGTAGTGTGTGGCAGAGAAAGGACACATACTTTGTCAGCCATGACAAAAAGAAAATAACAATTTAAAAATGTTGATTTCATCCTGAAAATACATTTTTTCTTAGAACATAGGCACGATAATTATGTTAGAAACTTTCAATTGCTCCTCAACAGTGCTAGTTTTTTTTGCCTTATGAACATAACCAAATTCTATTTTCTAAAGTCAATTATAGCTTCAGAAAGATAAGCATATGGCTTTTGTCTTTATAGACTTTTGATTGAGTAATTAGTGACATTTTGCTTGCCTTTTGACTTTTCCTGCCTAGTTGTTGACTTCCTGGCCTTTCACTGAGGGATGTATAGGAGTGATGAAGAAAAACCTGTAGCTTGGCACTTTGTAGAAATGTAGAAATGATATTTTACATCATTTCTGCCATTCACAAACTTTGTGTGGTTTTTGGATAAGATTCCCCATTTTTGTCAATATCAGTGTCCTTGTCTATCAAACAGAACTCACAGAAGTCCCTGCATCATATGGCTGCCTTATGGTATGAATAATAATATGTGGCTAGTGCACCAATAAGAGTAGCACTAATCAATGGAACTTTCTGTAGGGATAGGAATTCTCTAGACCAATGGTCCTCAACCTCCTTAATGCTGGGATCTTTTCATATAGTTCCTCATGTTATAGTGACCCACACTCATAAAATTATTTCATTGCTACTTTATAACAGTAGTTTTGCTACCATTATGAATTGTAATGCAAATATCTGATACTCAGGATATCTGATATGTAACCCCTGTGAAAGGGTCATTCAATCCTCAAAGGGGTCAGGACACATAGGCTGAGCACTGTCAGGAGCTCAACCCACTTAATAACTTATGAGTTCTTTAGTAAGGAAGCTAGAAGCAGTTAATGCTACTTTCCTGAATTTTTTTCAGATCTAAGTTTTTTTCTGATGGAGTCTTTTAGGTATTTTAAATGTAGGATCATGTAATCTGTAATAGTGAAACTTTTGACATGTTTCTTTCCTATTTGAGTCCTTTTTCTAGCCTTATTGCTGTGGCTAAAATTTTAAGTACTATCACCTGTTTTTCTCAAATGGGATTCGCATGATTCTCATTAGGAAAACATCCATCCTGTGTGTTCAGTGTGTTGGGCTTGATCTCCAACACCATTGTAGCAGAAGAACACAGACAGTAGTATAAGTTAAAAACAAATGAGATACAGATGTTCAATAAAAACTTTTTTACAGTAATGATGTATATATCATCAATAACCATAAATAGAAAAGGATCAGAACTTAAAAATATCATAGGCTAAAATAATGAACATTAATGAAAGTAAAATCAATATTAAAAAAATGAGAAGACTGGGAATTGGGGGTGTAGAATAATGGTAAAGTAACTGTCTAGCTTATGAGACCCCAGGTTCAATCCTCAGACTGAAAAAAAGAATAAAGAAAATTATGGATGCTGGGGTGATCTGGCTCTATCATTTGTCATCCTATTTACCACCAGGATTAATTTGGCTAGTCTGGCTATCTAGGCAGGTGTTTTATTCCTCTTTCTCCATTCTATACGTGTGCACTGGCACAGAGATGTGTGCTTGATGGTAGAGTAGAGCTTTTTTCTGACAGAAGAGCAGGAACATTCTTTTTTTTTAATTTAAAAAATTTTTTTTTTCGAGACAGGGTTTCTCTTTGTAGTTTTGGTCCCAGTCCTGGATCTGCTCTGTAGGCCAGGCTGGCCTCAAACTCACAGAGATCCATCTGGCTCTGCCTCCCTAGTGCTGGGATTAAAGATGTGAACCACCACTGCCCTGCTGGAACATTCCTTTTATGATTTTATATTAATAGGTGTGGTCCCTAAATAAGCTGAGTGTGAGGCTTTCCTTCATGGTCCTGTTTCTGTTTCTGCATTGGAACTTGTGTAAACCTGGTTAAAAACATTTATGTCTTTGAAGCTCATTTTTATTTTACCTGAAAGTGGGAAATAGTAAATAGTTATACCTAATAATTAAATATTATTCACTACTGAAATTCAACAAAAACAATAACATTATGTAGAGCTCACAGCAGGCTAGATTTTCATAACCATATATGACATATTCCTTATTTTTATCACTAATGCACCATTGGAGACTGCCATATCATCTAGATTATGCATCACAGAAGGTGATTTTTTTAAAGAGCCTGAGAAAAAGAATCAAAATGAAATAAAATCTAAGTAACTATAATATGTTTTCTTTCCAACATGTTTTAAAAATGGATTCACACAGTATGTACTCTTTCAAAACTCCTTTTAGTAACCACAATATGCTGAAGTCTTACCCATGGTATCTGTATTACTAGGTGGTAGTATCAGATATGAATATACTATAGTTTGCTCATTAACTTTTGTTAAAAGATATCTGAAGTGCTGGGTGTGGATGTGCACACCTTTGATTCCAGAACTTGACAGGTAGAGGCTCTCTGTGAGTCTGAGGCCAGCCTGACCTACATAAGGAGTTCCAGGGAAATCAAAAGCTAAATAGTGACACCTGGTCTCAAAACCAACACAAAGGAAAACAAAAGATACCTAGATTTTTTAGTTTGGAGCTTTTACTAGCAAAGGGGTTATGAACATTTGTGTGCAGATTTTTTGTGTTAAGTTAAAGCTTCCTTCTTTGAGGCAAATGCTCACAAGTGATTATTGGTGAAATTATTAAGGCCACTCCACGTAGTTAAAAGGAAGATTTATTTAGTGGGTAACTTACAAATGAAGGGATAGGTAGGTTGTGAGGTCTGGGGAAGGTGTATCGCAGTCCAGCGGTGTTCTCCGGAGCTCTGCTTGGTCCACCTCCACCGTCCAGGGTCCAGGAAGAGAGAGAGAGTGCTGGCCCATCCAGATCTCAAGTCTCCAGGCGCCTCCCTTGGCCCCGCCTTGTAGGTGTGACAGTTGCCAAAGCCTCAATGAGGGTTGGAACTTCCAGATCAAAGCTGGAATGGCTATCCACTACAAGTGATACCCAAATATTTATTTTGAGGACATGCAAATCCTTCCTGAGAGTGGCTATATCATATTACATTGCTAATATTGATGGATATGTTACTGATTTCTTTTCATCCTTACTAGCATTTGGTGCTGTCACTATTTGTTTTCAATTTTGCCTATTATAATACTGTGGGTTGTTTTTTTTTTGTTTTGTTTTGTTTTTGTTTTTGTTTGTTTGTTTGTTTGTTTTTGTATTGCTGGGTTTGGAATTCAGGAACCTACACATTTGAGCCAAGCAGTGTGCCACTGAGCTACATTCTCAGATCTCATTATGATTTTAACTCTAATTTTCTTATGGATAATGATGTTGAGCATCTTTTTATGTGTTTGTCATTAGTACATCATCACTGACATATCTCTTTCTATTTATATATTGTGCCTGCCAGCGGTAAGGCATGTTGGCAGGAAGGATTAGGAAGAAGATGGGTAATGGTATAAATATCAACATAATTTATCCTTATGATGATAGAACTGTTGTGTATCTTGACTATGGTGATAGTCACATGAATATAAAAGCTTATAAACTGGCATGGAACTAATACACATGCATATGTACATACAAGTGACTATATATAAACCTGGGGGATATTACTAAGAGAAATGATAGCAAAATTAATAACATGAATTTTATTATAATTTTGCAAAACATTACAAAACAAAATGAGCAAAATGCATATGGGATGTGTTTGTATTGCTTATGAAAACTAAATGTCAGTCTACAATTATTTCAACAAATATTTCAGCCAGAAATAATTGAAGACAGTATCAGCACTAACTGCCTCTAGCTCACTTACTAAAGACTTAAAGGTTATTAAGTTGATTGGTCACTTGACAGTCTACATCAGCAGTTCTCATCCTGTGGGGCATGATCCCTTTGGGATTGAATTCATTAGTTTTATAGATGATATAAATAATATAGACTTATTGTTGACAATGTGGAAAACAAAAATGGTATAAATCCACAAGTAAGTGATATAACAGTGTAGCTGCTACAATATACTTGCTAATGCTTTGGTTAATCTGCCTTGAGTGTAATATATTTATATTATAAATGTGAAGGCATTTTCACTCTCTAATATTTGGAAAAATTTTATCAAAGTGTAGGAAATAAAAAAAAAGACTTCATAAAACCTAGCATTGAGAAAAGTCCTCTGAAAATTATGGTATTTCCCTTGGATTTTATTCATATTTTTTATGTTTCTTTATAGTGTACAGATAGTTGTGTATCTGGATTGTTATCTCACATTTCCATACATTCTAAATATTCCAAATCTTGTGTTCATTTGCTACATAGTAATCTATAGTACGTAAAAATGCTTCATTTTCTCTGTCAGAACTCTAGCATTACAAAGTGAGGTCATTTTCTTCTCATTGGCAGTACTCTGGGAAAATTCTTGAATGTGCATTTAAGCAGATGTGTAGCTAGAGTTTTCCTGCCTGGCCCACAGTCAGGACAAATCTCTCTCACCTGCCAGTCCCATAGCCACTCAGACCCAACCAAGTAAACACAGAGACTTATATTGCTTACAAACTGTATGGCCATACCAGGCGTCTTGCTAACTGTTCTTATAGCTTAAATTAATCCATTTCTATAAATCTATACCTTGCCACGTGGCTCGTGGCTTACTGGCATCTTCACATGCTGTTTGTCATTGTGGCGGCTGGCAGTGTCTCTGACGCAGCCTTCCACTTCCCAGCTTTATTCTCCTCCTTGTCCCGCCTATACTTCCTCCTGCCTGTCTACTGGCCAATCAGTGTTTTATTTACTAACCAATCAGAGCAACAGAACATCCCACAGCACAGATGTCTGGTTACCTCTTAAAAATACATTCCTATAGGTTTAACTGATAAGAACTATTGTGGTAATCTTGATATGTATAGCCCAGTTGTTGCAAGAACTTATCCTTTACAGCTGTATAGAAACATGCTTGCTCTATCTTTTCTGATAAGGATTTTCTCTAATTCTTTATTTTGAAAATGATTATATATTTATAGAAAGTTAGAAAGGTAATGCTGGATTAACCAATTTTCCTAAATCTGAGATCATACATTGTGGGGGGAAATCCCACCCCCACTTTTCCCCAGGGTACTGTTGAGCAGGAGCAGCAGGAAATATTAGATAGAAATTTAGAGGGGAAAGAAAGAAACAAACAAACAAAAAAAACCAAGATAGCCACAGGAGGGCCTGGATCCTAATTTATCAGACCCTGACTGTTTTTTGCCAAAGGGCTTTTAAAGGAATGCCAAGAGGTAGAGCAAAAGACATCCCCACAGCACAGCCAAGTGCAGACCATCTCAGACACCTAGTACTCAGGCCCATGGTCCAATCATTCTTTTATGCAGATCTGCTGCGTAAAGCCACTAGTAAACCTAAATGGGCTCCAACAATACATAACTTCAGTGTAATGTCAAAACTAAGAAACTGATATTAATATTACAGTGTTAGACAACAGACCTGGTATACACACAGTAGTTTGCTCATTAGTCACTGATTCATTCCTCTAGTGAATATTTATTGGCACATACTAAAGTACAGGCAATGATATTAACTGAGAAAGCTGGACTACAGACCTGATACACAGAAATATATACATGTATGTGCATAATATAATTTCTATGATTTTATATGTACTTGCATGTGTGTATAGTGTGTATGTATAGATCTAGGCTATTTGATTAATGTATACATTTGTGTAGTACTGTAATAATTAGGATGCAGAACTATTACACCACCAGAAGGGAACTTCTATCTACTACTCCTTCATACTCACAACCCCCACATTAGCCCCTGGAGGTCGTTATTCTGTTCTCCATCTTTATGATTATATTTTATTTTTAAATTTCTGAACATTTATTTACTTTATTTTATGCATATGAATGTTTTGCCTGCATGTATATATGTGCACTACATGCATGCCTATATCCTGAGGAGGTCAGAAGATGGTTTTAGATCCTCTGGAACTAGAGTTATGTATGGTTCTGAGAAACTCTGTGAATGCTGCGAATTGATTCTAGATCTTGTGTAAGAGCAACAAATGATCTAAACCACTGAGTCATTTCTTCAGCTCCTCTTTATGATTCTACTATTTAAAGTATATTATATAATAACAATACAAAATGAAATCTTTCACAGTTTCCTTTTCCCCTTTTATAATGATGCATTGGAGATCCAGCTAAGCTGATGCATACACAATATTTCATTCATTTGCATGGCTGAGTAGTATTCTATTATTCAGGATTTGTGCTAGGGACAGTTGGTTACTTTTAGTTTTAAACTACTGTGAATAAAAGTGATATGAATATTCATATGCCGGTTTTGAATGGATATAGTTTTCATTTCTCTGGCTTGTGTGGTAGCTGAATACAGAGTTTTATATGAAACCATCAAACTATTATCTAGAGTGACTTTATCATTTTATAGCTCACTAGCAGCTATAATGGATGGTCATCATCTCTCGTATGATTTGGTATTGTCATGTAGCTGGAGTTTTCTCTCCAGGTCCTGCTAAGCCCCGGCAGTCCCTTAGCCCACTTATAAAATAAACATACAGACTCATATTATTTAAACTGCTTGGCCATTAGCTCAGGCCTATCATTGTCTAGCTCTTACTCTTATATTCAACCCATTTCTATTAATCTATACTGTAGCAGGAATCTTAAAAGTTCTTATTAATAAAATGAAACCTGAGCCAGGTATTGGGGTGAACACTGGAAGATCAGAGAGACAGAACAAGCCACAGCTAACCTCACCTGGCCAACTTCTCAGCTGGTCTTGTTTTCTCAGACTGGAAGCTTCTGTGTCCTCATCCCAATGGCTCTTAGCTGAACTGCTGCTTGAAAGCCTGAAGCTTAACCAGCTGAAAGCTTAACCAGCCAAATGCTTCCAGTTTCTAGTCCTCATGCCTTATATACCTTTCTGCTTTCTACCATCACTCCCTGGGATTAAAGGTGTGAGTCACCATGCTTGACTGTATCCTTGAACAGATGGATTTCTGCCTCTAGAATGCTAGGATTAAAGGTGTGTGCTACCACTGCCTATCCTCTATGTTTAATATTGTGGATGTTCTGTCTCTGACCCCAGATAAGTTTATTAGGGTACACAATATTTCGGGGAATACAATACCACCTCATTATACTTTGCCATGTGGCTTGTGGCTTACAGGTACCTTACATCTTTCTTGTCCTGGCAGTGGCTTCAGGCAGTCTCCTTCTTCCCTTCCTGTTCCCATAATTTTCCTCTCTGTTAGCCTTGCCTATACTTCCTGTCTGGCTACTGGCCAATCAGTGTTTTATTTATTAACATATTTGCCATACAGAACATCCCACAGCACTTCTCCTTTTTTTTTGTTTTAAAAAGGAAGGTTTTTAACTTTTACATAGTAAAATTACAGATAACAAAACAATTATCAAGCAAGAATTACAGTTATAATATCTAGTCTATTTATAATAACTAGTCTATTTGGCAAAATTAAAGAAGATATCCTATCTAACTTATATTTGTGAGTCTAAGGTTTTATATCTAACTTATCTTTTATCATAACTAAGGAAAATCATATCTAGCTTCAACTATATCAAAGACCTCAGAAGGATCTAATACTACCTGAGAAATGGGAGAAGGACGTAAGCAACTTTTGGGAGTCTTTCAGGGTAGACAGAGACAGCTGCCAGCCTGGACAGTCATCCAAAGTTCTCTTGTAAAGTTGGGGCATCTGTCTTCAGCCCACAGGGCTAGAGTCTCTCAGTTATTTTTTTCTGTGTCCTGTAGAATGTCTGGCAGTTTCGTCTGTGAAGCAGGAACCTAAAGGACCATTTTGCCAAGCAAAATTCAGTGGTCACTTTTCTATGGGTCCTGTATGTCCAGTCGATCAAGCAGTCCAGGCAAGAACAGTTTCTTGTCCAAATGGCTATTTTTGCCAAGGCGAAGATAAACTCCATATAGAGTGTCTTTGATGTCCATCCTCCTCTCTGATATAAATTGGTGCTGCTAGGAGCAGACATGTCTTACTGTCCAGAAAGTTTAAATTTTTAAAAATATTTTAAATGCCATATTCTGTAGGTCTTTGAAGTGTTTGAAGATTACCTGTCTATCTGAAATATATCTATGTATACCTAGAAAACTTAACTAACATGGTACAAGTTTGACTATCATAGAAGACTAATTATTAATCTGTATTTTTAATTATCCACTATAATCTAAATGAGTTACATAAACATAACACCTCAAATGAGAATAGAAATATATATACAGTATAACAAAATTAAGTTTAAACTTGCATCAATAAACTAAAATCTATACCAATGTAAAACATTTTAAACATTAACTAAAATCTATACAAATGTAAAACATTTTAAATAAGTTGTTGTTCTTTAAAAGTATGTTCATTAATTTACCCTTTTATCTTACCATATCTATATCCTATATATCTATATCATATCCCCCCCTTTTTTAAGAAAGAGATTGCATTTATAATCAACCTGTTTTAAATAAAAATATTGGTTTTTCTCTGTCCCACACCAGAGGGCTCTTCTGATTTGGGACACAAGAATCTCAACCTTTTTTTTTTTAGCCTTATGTCTGGGTTTAGAGAGGGAATGAGCCAATTCCATCTCCAAAGCCGGCTTGGTATATTTGGGAATTTGGGCATAGCTTTTCTTACTACTTCCTGCTGGAAGGGGGCACTGTATCTTATGGGGACACAAAGAACATTTTCAGATTATGGAGTAGTCTGTGAGGGTGTATCGTCTGAGCCAGTTGCCTTGAAACAGTTCTGGATGTTGGATTATCTGGGCCTTGGTGTCATTGGAGACCTTTCAGGGGGTCTTGGCTGGTCAAACCTGATGTATCTTAATGTGGAACAAATCCATAGCCTCTGGCTTACTGTGGAAACAAAAGCAGAGCCTCCTTTCCAAAGCAACATATTCTTACATCCAAATTTTGAAGTCAGGGTACCTTTAAAATATACATTTTGGCATAACTCAACAGCTTTTACAATCAAATGTTTTTGTTTTTGTTTTTTTTTCAGTTAGGAATATCAAAGAGAACATAATCCAGACTCTCTGTGTAATAGCCATCTTTATGTGGCTTATTTTTTTTATTACCTTTACTGTCTCTTTAAAGAGTTTATTTTTAAAAACTATCTATATGTTTATATAACTGCATATATTCCTTTTTCTCTCTCTTTCAAGCCTATGTACATTTTTACATACATTGTAAACTATTCCATCTGAATCAGTCTTATTGTGAACCTATTCCTTTAAACTGCAGCATTCTAAGACTGAAAAGGTGTTGTGGCTGCTGGCTCCTCCCACTTCAGCTTCCCAACAAGGCGGTGGTAAATTTTCTGCCAGCTCTGGGAGCCATCAACTCTCAGAAATAGTGGGTCTATGCTTCTATCAAAGCAGCGTGTAGCCCAGAAACCTCTTTTTTTTTTTTTGTACTAGCAAAGGCTAAATCCACCAGGTCTCATTCCAGCCATACTGCAGGTCGAGCATGCATGCCATGAACCTGCCATAGATAGTAGCTCAAACACACAGGCTGTCGCTAACTTGAGAGAGACAACTAGGAACTGTTTTTAGCTCTGTTTTAGAATATTTTTTCTTAGGTTTTAGGTAGAAACTCTTGCCAACCTGTTGGGCACCATTTGTAGCTGGAGTTTTCTCTCTGGGTCCCGCCAAGCCCTGGCAGTCCCTTAGCCCTCTTATGAAATAAACATACAGAAGCTTATATTATTTAAACTGCTTGTCCATTAGCTCAGGCCTATCATTGTATAGCTCTTACTCTTATATTCAGCCCATTTCTATTAATCTATACTTTGCCACGTGGCTTGTGGCTTACTGGTATCTTACATATTTCTTGTCCTGGCGGCGGCTTCAGGCATTCTCCTCCTTCCCTTCCTGTTCCCGTAATTCTCCTCTCTGTTAGTCCTGCCTATAATTCCTGTCTGGCTACTGGCCAATCAGTGTTTTATTTATTAACATACTTGCCATACAGAACATCCCACAGCATCGTTGCCCCAGCCAGCGGGGTCTCAACGTGGGCAACCCACCTACAGGAGAGAATGAAAGGGATGAGAGACATGAAGAAAGACAGCAAGACAGGGTTCTGATCAAGCTGCAAAATTTATTCTCCTCAGCAAGGCTTATATAGCGTGGGAGGGGGAGGGGACAGGAAAGAAGAAAGGGGTGCAGGACATGCAGCTGAGGGGAGACATGCAGCTAAGGGGGGACATACAGGTCATGAAGCTGCAGGATGTTGTGCTAGGTGATAAGGTCACTGGTCAGGGCCCATTGTTTTGTTGCTGTGCTACCTGACTGCGGGATGTTCTTTATCTTTGGGGGCATCTGGTTTAAGGCCTGTGGCTTGTTCTCTGGCCTAGCTATTACTTTTCCATGGTTCATGTTTGGTCCCTGAAACATTGTCATTATTTTTGCTTTAGTCATTCTGATAGTAGATACTGATGCCACATAATTTCAGTGTGAATTTTTATAGTGGCGGATGTTGAGTTTTTTCACATGATTATTTGACACCCATAGCTTCCCTTTGGTGATTTGTCTATACATTTTGTTGGATTCTCTCTCTTTTTAAAGATTTTCTTTTTATTTATTCTTTGTGTCTTTCATGTCATGCCTCCCAATCTCACCCATCTCCCCCCAATAAAACAAAATAAAATTTAAGAGAGAAAAAGGGGGGAAAGGAAGAAGGGAAAAATCTTATTATGGAAACTGCAGTATGATACAATAAGTCACAGAGGAAAGCCCTTTATTCATACATTTGTACATGTACACATTCATTGCAAAGAATCATTGATCTGGTTTGTGGCCCATTGAATTTTGAAAGTCTCTTATACACTCCTTTTAGAGTTTGAAGTCTACTTAGTAGTGTTGTATCAATGTCTGTAGCTAGAGTTTTTCTGCCTGGCCCACAGTCAGGACAAATCTCTCTCACCTGTCAGTCCCACAGCCGCTCAGACCCGACCAAGTAAACACAGATACTTATATTGGTTGCAAACTGTATGGCCGTGGCAGGCTTCTTGCTAACTGTTCTTACAGCTTAAATTAATCCATTTCCATTAATCTATACCTTGCCACATGGCTCGTGGCTTACCAGCATCTTCACATGCTGTTTCTCATCGTGGTGGCTGGCAGTGTCTCTCTGACTCAGCCTTCCACTTCCCAGCTTTATTCTCTTCCTTGCCCCGCCTATACTTCCTGCCTAACCAACGGCCAATCAGTGTTTTATTGATTAATCAGCAACACATTTGCCATACATCCCACAGCAAATGTCAGTCTCCTAGCTTTGATTTTGTAGCAAAGTTACACAAGATGTATTACTGGTAGAATCTGGTTAAAGGGCCCAAGGGACTCTTATTAGGACAGCAGTTACTTTTTTAGATATGCGATGTACAAGTGTTTCCTCCCAGTTTGTGGCTTGTTTTTTTCATTAGTCTGTTTTTCACAGACACCAGGTTTTGAGATGATATCAAAATAGGCTAGTAAGTAGCAATTGGAGTATGAAGCAAGCTAAAGTAGCACATATTCTCACTAGCTCAGGCAGGTCTCACTGCAGTATCTGGAAGCAGATGTACAAATATTTATTATCACCTTCTGGGTGTCTCACTGATCTCTGCCACCTGGCTGTGGCTTCCTCTCCTGACCAGTTGCAGGACCTACTCTTCATTGGCATTGAATTGGAAGTACACCCTTGGGTCTTTCATGTGTTCTCCAGAGCCATTTTTTCTTCTGGATAATTTTTAGTCTCTTGGTGTGTAGGCAGTCCACCTGGTTTATGCCTGTCATAGCCTGGAGACCCAGCTACTGTCTGATGGACTGCACTGGCTCTGTGGCCATTCTTCTTCCTTTGTTTATGCTGCTGGCCTTGACTTTGAACATACTCTGTGGTATCACCCATCCAGAACTAAAATTCATTGTATCAAGTGGTTGTATCATCTGAATCTGGGCTAGATAAGATTTTAGGATCATACTCTCATGTGTTTGAAGTTCAAAGTTGAGGATAACACCTATACAAAGAACTGTAGTTTGTATGCTCCTTCTATCTTTACTTGATAAGGTAAACTGTGTGGGAAATACAAGAGAATGGGGAGGCAACATTAATATTTTTTTTTTCTTTTCAAGTTCAGTTGTGATTTAAGATATATGTTTTTAAGGATCATGAATAATCTTACACATGAAAATTGTTGATTTGTCTCATTACTTTCTCTACCCACTTCCAATATCTCTTTGTTTTGATTGGATGCTGGATTTCTGAACATGGCACTTTCATGGTATGCTTTTTTACTGGAACATGCCTAGTCTCCCATGCCCTCAGACTCTAAGGGAGCTCAATGAGGGGGTGCTAGTCTGTTGATTCATCATGGATATCCATAAGTCATCATTATACTCTTTTATCTGTCCTGTAAGATTCAGTTTGACTATCTTCTCTTCAGCCAGATATTGGGTATGTAGTGAACAATATTTGTAAGCAAGCAGTTTTGTAGAGTTTTTCTGACATTAGTTTATTTTTTCCTCTTACGTTATTTCTACTCAGAAGACTGAATAAAGAAATGATGAAACCCAGAAAGATTTTGTTTTAGCCTACAAATCATAAAAATAAAATCAATTGACATTTAAATAGTTCCAATGATAGACATTTGATTTTAATCCTCCAAAAATTGAGGATCTCTTAATGTTTAGCATATTGTGGTAGTTCATGAGTCAAATTGCCTTTTAGAATCATCTGGGTGTACATTAAAATCATTTTTGTCAACAAAATATCAGTAACATTTTCTAAGGTTCAGTTAATCAGAAAATTCCTTTCTGACATTTCTGCTCAATTCAAGTTCATCTTCATGTCTTGTTCATGGCTGCTTGCACTTAGACAACCTGGAACTTTCTGTAGAAATGGAGAAAATCACAGTCTGCACTGGGATCTGTTTTGCTTTCTTCAAATGCCAGCATTTCCAGAACTTTTACCATAGCCTGATTCAGGTACACTAGCAATTGAAATCTTGTTTGTCCATGAAGTTTTTGATAGCTTCCCTATGGAGAAAATCCTCACATAATTCACATTGCTAAGTATTTGCAAGCTCTAAAAGAGCAAGACAATAACTGGATGTAGCTATAAGTCAAAAATACTTTTAATATATTTTTTACCCCAAAATATTTTTACTGATATTTTAAAAATTGTTAATCCAGATTTTATGTGCTATATTAATGATAGATTACTTTGATGAGCTACCTCACTAGCAATAAATTTACTAAGAAATCATCATCATAAACTACTTAATGTGTACTATGACAGTTTGTGGTAATGCTGGAGGAACTTGCATAATTAATTTACATTTGGCAGTCTATATAATCAAACAGATATCACATGTAGTAAAATTTGCCACAGTTAATAAAAATATTGAAGGCTACAAGACAGCTTCATTTTAATGTGGAAAAGGACCCATATAGGAAGAAATCAGATTTGAAAAACTTTTATATATCCAACTAATAGGAAATTTGTTGGGAGTAGTGTATATCATTCAGTTCTACGTTGCATTACCTTGTACATATTTAGTTTTTTAAAAATACTGCCCCATTTAAAATATTAAAAAACTCCAAGATATTTTAAACAGTTCTCAATTCTATAAATAAACTGCATAAAGTTCTAAATTCTTAATTTTAAGCCAGGTACTTAGTGGTACTGATGATATCATGTAGCTATAAACTCAGGCAACACTAGGACTGTCTTCATGGAGATCGGTGAGAAAATTTATTTTAAATAATACTGGAGATGATGACTTTAAACACAACATTGTCTGGGTTCAGATTTTGTCACAAACATTTCTAGGTAGTATGAAAGTTGATAAGTGTTAAATAAAATTGCACCAGGCCCAACAGACAAAACCAAACCAGGGTGTAATTCCATTAATTGAATGTGTCAGTTGCCAGTTGAATGATTAGGCTGTAAACAATTAAATAATTAATAATTAAGTTGTGACTGTTTGACTGACTAGGCTGGTGTTTCATTTTTGATTCCAATTTATGTGATCTGATTATGTTATTATGTTATGATCTGATTAGTTACTCTGCTGTGGTTCTATGAACTGCCCATTTTGTGAAGGGGTTTTGTTTTACTTTGCTTCCACAAACTCTAGTTTAATTGGTCAAAGGAATTTTCCACTTAACACAAATTACTTAATTTTTCTATGTCTTAGTGTTCTTATCTTTAATAGCAGATATGATGGTGATAAGGGAGGCGCTACCACTCTACAGCTGAGAATGTTTAATAGGTCAATACTGAAGGTGCTGCCTAAGTATTAGCTTACACATGAATATTTTACTGATCTCTAGCTAATTGGATATGTATCTATTGATTGATGTGTAGCATGCCTAAATAGACTGTTGGTTTATTTGTTTGGTTCTACCTGAATAGATATGGAGTACAAACATCTTCTGTGCCATTGAGACTCCCATCTACTTCAAGATTAAGCTCCCTGTTAGACTTATTGCTTCAGGTTAAACAATTCATCTTTAATTGTAGCTACTATTTTCTTATACATTGTTCACCCCTTTCTTGTGTTCCTGACTAATTATATAAAATGATTCTGTCCACTGAGTATGCTTGGATATCTTCTATAATGAATGTTCTTATAGGGTTTGAGAGATCCATGAGAAATGTTTAAGGCAATACTCCCCAGAATGTGTTATGTATTTGTATTATGTGTGGCTTTTGTAACAAAGATGAGTGCACCTCAACATGAAAAGTGGTTCATTGTTACAGGTCTTAGAGTTGTATTTTTGCAAAAAAAATGTAGTTATATTCTAAAGCAGAATGCGGAAGAGCCTCTACACTAGGGCAGATGCTTACCCCTAGGTTGAATCAGCTACTGCTACTGGGTTTGCATTCTCTAGAGACTCTTGCATTGGGGCCTGGAGTTTAGTGCAGCTATGTATTATTTTCTCATGCAGTGAAAAGTACTGTGGTAGTTTGAATGTAATTGGCCCCCATAATCTCATAGGGAGTGGCACTATTAGGAGATATGGCTTTGTTGGAGTGTGTATGGTCTTGTTGGAGAAAGTATGTCACTGTAGGGGTGGGCTTTGAGGTTTCTTATGCTCAAGATATCACCCAGTGTCTCGGTCAATTTCTGTTGCCTGAAATATGTAGGACTCTCAGCTACCTCTCCAGTACCACATCTACTTGCACACTGCCATGCTCCCCATCATGATAAAAATGGACTGAACCTCTGAAATTGTAAGGAAACCACCCCAATTAAATGCTTTCTTTATAAAAGTTGCTTTGGTCATTGCTGTGGGATGGTCTGTATGTCAAGTGTGTTGCTGATTGGTCAATAAATAAATCACTGATTGGCCAGTGGCCAGGCAGGAAGTATAGGCGGGACAAGGAGGAGAATAAAGCTGGGAAGTGGAAGGCTGAGTCAGAGACACTGCCAGCCGCCACCAAGACAAGCAGCATGTGAAGATGCCGGTAAACCACGAGCCACGTGGCAGGGTATAGATTTATGGAAATGGATTAATTTAAGCTATAAGAACAGTTAGCAAGAAGCCTGCCACGGCCATACAGTTTGTAAGCAATATAAGTCTCTGTGTTTACTTGGTTGGGTCTGAGCAGCTGTGGGACTGGCAGGTGAGAGAGATTTGTCCTGACTGTGGACCAGGCAGAAAAACTCTAGCTACAGGTCATGGCATTTTTTCACAGCAATAAAAACTGTAAGACAAGTAATATTGCCATAATTAACATTACTAAAAGTTTAGTGATAGGTAGTAGAAGAAACTGTTATATATAGGCTGCTGGGTGGAAAAGGCCACTGATAGATTTTGGTAACTGGGGAGTCACTGCCAATAGTTGAACACTCATTGATGAACCAATCAGGTTCCAGTGGAGAGTTCCCACATCATTGTCCAGCAGATGGTACCTGTTAAGCGCCCTGAGTCTCAAAAGAAAACAAAAACACATGAATAAAAAAAAGACTTCTAGGGAAGAGAGGGGATTTATAGAGTTGTGAGTAAGACAAGAAACGGTAGGGGGCAAAAGTAATCAGAATTTTGTACATGTTTGAAAATTTCAAGGAACAAATTTTATTGAAAATTGTACTAATAGGGTTGGGACATGGCTCATTGGTTTAACTATGACTTGCATGAGTAAGGCCATGGGTTTAATCTCCAGCATGGAAAACAAAAAATAAGAATGAAAGAAAGAAAAGAGAAAGAAAAATTCCAAATAGGTAATACATATCACTTCTTGTGTGTCAGCCAATGTTCCAAATACATTGCAATTGCATGCAGAAATCAAGGCATCTTTGTAGATGTGATGGTATATGCCTGTAATCACAACACTTGAAAGGCTGGGACAGGGGAATTACTGTGACTTTAAGGCCAACATGGGTTGCATAGTGAGACTATTGCAAAATAATCAAACAAAATTAAAGAAAGAAAATATAAAAGATGGAGTGTATTCAACTTTTATAACCCTATGAAGTATGGGGTACCTATCAGACTTAAGGTCACAGAGAAAAAAAATAGCTGAACTCTATGACCTCTTACTGTTCTGCCTGGTGCTGGCACAGAGACTTTCACATATTTATCTTATTTCCCAAACCTTGATGATCCTGAAGCCTCAGGGAGGAAGGTGCTTTTCCAAAGTCCCTGCTGCTGGTGGTGAAAACAACATAGGTGCTTAGGTTTTCATTGATCTTAGTTTGTGAACTTAGGCAGCCAAGGTAGGAGCAACTTTTACTTTTAGATACACGGAAAGTAATAATGGCAAATAACGGCAATGACTGATAGACATTTTCATGATAAATATATTGAGAAAGATGCCATTCTTTGAAAAACTTGTTCCAATCTTGTGTTAATGAAAATTGGAGGATTTACTACAATATATTCTGGAGAATACATGTGAATCCAATAACTTATGGTAGGGAATTCCGTCAGGCCTCCTTTAATGAAGTCTTTACTGAACATTCATGAAGTTTTGGGTTTCCCTAAGAATGAAACAATAGAGAAGGAAGTTAGTTGAAAGAGTTCCTTTAATAAGAATTTCAACGTCCTGTTATACTTGCAAAGTTTTCTAAAATGAACTCCAAAGTACAAGTCATATGGATTTCTGATGCATGCAGATGTGAAAGGCTGAAAACTTTAGGAATTTCAGAAATACTGAATTAATTACTAAATTTCAGATCATCACTGCTTACTAATAGAAGTAATAAAAAAACACAGAGAACATAAAAAAATACACACAGAACAGTTCACATTAATCTGCCAGTATATAGCACAGAAGTAAGAAATAAAGAAGGAAAAGAAAAAGAAAGAACAAAAGATAAACTTGCGGGGGTGGAATAAATAAGAGAACACGTAATAAAAGCTATTGGGTTCCAGCCCCTCGATAGCCTTCTCCCAGAGTCCCAGAAGAGATGCTACCAGTAGCAGATTAATCTGAAGGATATTCTAATAAGTGTATGTACATGAAAGTCTTTAATCCATTCCCTTTATTTTTCAGAGTCAGTTCTCTCAGTCTTTTCTGCTCTTATAAATTGTTCCTTTCTTGCCTGATTATCTCTACATCTTTCTTCTGTTCCTTCTATATGCTATCATAATTCCTTCATCTAGTTCTGGCCCATCTAGGTTCTCATCCATCTAGTTCTTTCCCATCTTATCTCATCTTTGCCCTTGGTTCCTCTCTATATTCTTCTAAGTTCTCTCTCATTCTTCCCCATCCAGTTCTCTCCTATATCCTTAGTTCTTCCCATCTTATTATTTCCTATCTAGTCCTCCTCCATCTGGTTCTTCCTCCACTAGTTCTTCCCCATCTCCTATCTTGTTCTTCTAGTCCTCTCTTCTAGTCCTCCAGTCTAGTTCTCCTCCAATCTAGTTCTTCCCATCTCAGTTCATTCCTCTAGTTCTTACCCATGTAGTACTTCCATTCTCTTTTTTCTTCTCCATCCTCTCCTGTGAAAATAAAACTGCCTTTTATCCCTTTGGCCCTTATCTCTCCAAGCTGTCTCTGCTCCTGCCATTTTCTGGCAGGGAGGGGGAAGTGTGCTGGGTTGCTAGGCAACTTCCATCACAGCTAGATGCACCTGGTAATTGTTAAAAGGAGATCTAAAACTAGAGATAAGATTTGGAAAAGAACAAAGTTAAGCTTATTTAGCATTTGCCAGGCCTTCTCAAACATACAGTCTGGATGCTTAAGTCTGTTCTTAGAGAGTCTGTGAGGTATCTCAGAAAAAATACTTTCATCTGTCCTGGGATGGTCCTTCTTGGATGCTGCTAATGATGATTATTATAGAAAGGTCTGAAATTAGGGATTTTGACAGTGTCTGTTGTAGCACAGTTGGAGAAAGTTATACCAATACTTTACTTGTATAGGGAAATTATGCCCAATGAATGAAGGAAAAGCTATAATAGCACACGAGAAGTTCATAGCAGGAAACAGCTAATAATCAAAAGTCAATATCACCAAGACTCCTTGAGCCTTGGTTCAACCTCTGGAAGAGCTTTTAACTCTTCCAGGAATAGCTTTGTCTAATCAGCTGAATTCCTACTTCATATATTTTTGCAGCCTGCTGCAGACAAAGTCTGTGTATGATCATGGTGATGAATATGAGCTTCTTTACAAGCCAGAAGACAGTATTTAGGGGTACAGTCAACTTCTTTCTATCCAACATCTGATTCAGAATCATCCATAGATATCTTACCAGGGAGACCATTAGAAATGGAGTAGACACATTTTGATAAGCCCCACTAAAGTTTCATTCTCACATTAACTTTGGAAACTACTGGTACATAAATTGATTTAATAAAGGCTCACTTCCTGGGATTAAAGACATGAGTCACCATGCCTGGCTGCTTCCAGTGTGGCCTTGAACTCACAGAGATCCAGATGGATCTCTGCCTCCCAAGTGATAGGATTAAAGGCGTGTATGCCACCATTTTCTGGCCTCTATATCTAGTGGCTGTTCTGTCCTCTGACCCCAGATAAGTTTATTAGGGTATACAATATTTGGGGGAACACAATATCACCACAATTTAAAATATTGTAATTGGAAGTTTCTCCAGTCCCATCTGGCCCCTCGTCTGGCCTGTGGTCTGGTCTAGATTAATCTCTCCCACCCATGGTCCTGTAGCCACTTATAAAATAATCACTCAGAGGTTTAAGTAATTACAAACTATATGGCCTATGGCTTTAGCTTCTTGCTATCTAGCTCTTTCATCTTAAATTAACCCATTCCTATTAATCTATATGTTGCCACATGGCCATAGCATTACCGGTCTGCTGACATCTTGTTGCTCCTTTGTCAGTAGCTGGCATCTCTCTAGACTCTGCCCTTCTTTATGTATCTCTGCTTGGATTTCCCACCTGGCTGTAAGCTTTCTTGCCATAGGCAAAAACAGCTTTATTTATTATCCAATGGGAGCCACACATGTTCACAATATACAGAAAGACATTCCACAGCAAGATATTCCTTTGTTTGTGGCTCCATTTTTGTGTTTTCTTTAGGAAGAAAGGTTGTGGGTTATTTTTGTTTTGTTTGAAGTAATGTAATGTATAATAATATAATATATAATATATAATTATATGTATATATTTATCTCAATTGATGAATATGGAATTTAATCTTAAGAAAATCCTGGAAGCTTATTGCTTTTACCTTCTGTGGTCCTGGCACTGAAGGAAAATCCAAGGACTGGCTAGATATTTGTGTTTCTAATCCTCTGTATGTTTTAAGTAAGAACACTAAAATCACCATCATCATTCTTTTTCATAAACATCTATGGGCAAAGCTCCATGGATGGGACAATTACTTGTTTGTGACAATATTGTTAAAAGTTGCAAAATACCTAGAAGCATGCATAAGTTGACTTCAAATTTGAGACAGGGAAGGGACAGCTAGAGAGAGGTTAGAAAAATTGGTAGTGATTTATTCTGACAGGATAGGTATTAAGAATAAGCACTTGTATAATGGTGTAGGAACCTGGAGACTAGCTGCAATTGAAAGCCCGAATCTCTTTTCCATAATACAAGTAGACAATGGAGGCACCATAGTAGAAAGTATTCTGAAATTGTTTTCAGATATATAAAATACACTAATATGCAACCCTTTGTTTTATTCAATAGACTATTGATAAGCAGAATCATTGTGGCATTTTCATCATGGACCTGAATAGAAATACCAGTGAACCACTAAGCATTCAGAGTATGACTGAATATATAGCTTATTACAATATACATACTAGCTGCTAAGAGATTCCAGTGGGTAACTACCACTTAAATGTGGAAATGAGCTTCCAAAGATAACACTCTTTTGGAGAGCTTCCAAGCACTCCAAAACAACATTCATGTACATACATTCACGATCATGCTGACTCAGTTCCTAAACAACCTATAGATTATTCCTGAACTTTGAATCCTTTTTACAGCTTTTTAACTGACACTGCCATTCTTAAGGGTACATTTGGGAGGGGAAGGCAAGGAGATCAGTGCTGGAGTCTAGATTCATTTTTCTTGAGATGCTACAACCATACTTTCCAACTGACTAATAAGCAAAAACAGAAAGAAAGAAGGTCTATTGGATTATACTTTCTTGGAGAAAGGTAAGACTCTTCTAGGGAAACATATCAATCAACCAGCAGTGAAACAACTAACCAATCATGTATCCCTCTACCTTCATGATAACCCACTAACATATCAAGGAGCCAAAAAAACAAAAAAGTTCCTGGGATATTTGTAAAAGATATTATAGATGACGGAAATGTAGAATTTTTTAAGACTCAGTCTGTGGTATTGAGGAAAAGACAGACATTTAAAAAGATAATAATAATAAATAATATCTTAAAGTAAGTTGCTAATATGGGGAAAAATGTTTTCTGCCTGGCAGTAGTAGAATGGGTGGACAGATGCAGGCAAGATAAAGAAAAGAGCCTCTTTAATTCTCATTGTCAGCATGAATAAGATCATGAAAGCATCAAAGCTAGTGGTTTGTCTGTCCTTTTTAGGCTTTTATTCTTTTTTTTTAAATTAAGAGATTTTTCCATTCATTTTACATATCAACCACAGATTGCTCCATCCTCCCTCCTCCCACCCCCCCAGCCTTCCCAACCACCCCATCCCCCATTCCCACTTCTTCCAAGGCAAGGTCTCCTATGGGGAGTCAGCAGAGCCTGGTACACTCTGTTGAGGCAGGTCCAAGCCCCTCTTCCCTGCACCAAGGCTGTACAAAGTGCCTCACCATGGGCACCAGGCTAATAAGGCTGGGGAGCACTGAACTCAGGTCTTCTGCAATAACAGTGAGTTCTCTTAACTGCTAAGCTATCCTCCAGTCCCCTGTCCTCATTGTCTCTTTGATTAGTGTTTTGGGACAGATGGCAGAACCTGGTCTGTTGGGAATCTGAGCTGGTAGTTTGACTGTAGGACTCCAATATCAGACAGACATGTACTCCTCTGCTGTGGATGTCTTTCTGTATGCTGTGAATATATGTTGCACTGATTGCTTGATAAATAAAGCTGCATTGGCCTATGGCAAGGCAGCTTAGAGGCAGGTGGGAAATTCAAGCAGATATATGGAGAGAAGAAAGCAGAGGAGAGAGACATGCAAGCCACTGCAGAAGGGGCAGCAAGATGCCAGCAGACTGCTAATGCCACGGCCACATGGCAACTTATAGATTAATAGAAATGGGTTAAGTTATGAGAGCTAGCTAGCAAGAAGCCTGCCATAGGCCATACAATTGGTAATTAATATTAAGCCTTTGAATGATTATTTTATAAGAGGCTGAGGGACCATGAGGCCAGGCAAGACCTGAAAAAACTTACGGCTACTCTCCTCATGTGAGCTCTTTTGAATATTGATGGGTTTGAGCAACTAGGTTATCTCTAAGATTCTTCATTCTTCCATTCTTAAAGGTTTTAGGTTCCATGTTTGTTTCTTTAAAAAATGTATTCCACATCTATCTGTCTGTCTGTCTGTCTGTCCTCCCATCTCTCTAGTGTATGTATGTGTGTCATAGTACACATGTGGCGGTCATTGAAAAACTTGTGGGTGTTGGTTCTCTCTTCCACTAGGTGGGTTCTCAGGCTGGAACTCAGGTTGTTAGGCTTGGTGGCAAGCACCTTTACCTGTGGAGCTATCTTGCCAGTCCTCGCACTTATGTTCCAAACATATGTAATTAGATACAAGTGATTTTCTTTAAAAAATGGATTGATTAATTCACTTATTATGTACATTAATTAATTCACTTATTGTGCATATGTGTGTTCATGTGTGTGTGTTCACATGCACATGTATGCAGACATACAGAGGCCAGAGGACAATATCTGATGTCATTCTCGGGGAAGGCTGCTACTTCCTTTAAGACAGGGCTTCTAATTGGCCTGAAGCTCACCAATTAGGCTAGATTAGCTGGCCACTGAGCCCCATAGATGGGCTTATCTTTGCCTTCCCAGTGCGGGCATTATAGACATGTGCCACAATTCTCAAAATTTTGTGTGTTATATGGATCAAATTTGTGGCAATCCTCTTGCTTCAATCTCCTAAGAGCTAGAATAGTAGGCATGAGCTACTATACCTGGCTATAATCATATATATTAATGAAGACACAATCAAATTTTATTCAGATTTCCTGGATACTTTGTTAGGAGTAGGCTTAATCTTGGCCTGCTGACCACACTTTAACAGAGTTGTGCTAAATGAGTTTATTAAGAATACATCTATTTGTGTAGCTAGAGTTTTCCTGCCTGGCCCACAGTCAGGGCAAATCTCTTTCACCTGCCAGTCCCACAGCCTCTCAGACCCGACCAAGTAAACACAGAGACTTATGTTGCTTTCAAACTGTATGGCCGTGGCAGGCTTCTTGCTAACTGTTCTTATAGCTTAAATTAATCCACTTCTATAAATCTATACCTTGCCACGTGACTCGTGGCTTACTGGCATCTTCACAAGCTGTTTCTCATCGTGGCGGCTGGCAGTGTCTCTCTGACTCAGCCTTCCACTTCCCAGCTTTATTCTCCTCCTTGTCCCGCCTACACTTCCTGCCTAGCCAATGGCCAATCAGTGTTTTATTTATTGACTAATTAGCAACACATTTGCCAAACAGACCATCCCACAGCACTTCCCCCCCCTTTTTTTTTTTCAATTCTGTCAATTTCATTCTGTCCCATCCTTGTTTTTCTATCAAGATACTAGCCTTCCCTCTTGGTGTATGAGTCATTAGCTCACCTTTGCTAAAAAAAAAAAAAGTCCTATTAAGCCACTGTAGCAAGACTCTCCTTGCTTTTGATATTTAATCCAGTTCCATTTTAGTAATTTTTCATGCAGTAATTCTCCTATTCTGATCATTGGAAAGAAACTTCTAGTTCTTTTTTCTGTACTTGAACTTCTGTCACGTTCTCTTTCTCTTATTTTACAAGTTTTTCACTACTTAATTATCCTAAAGTCTTCATTATTTAACAAATTTCAGAATGATTTATCTTTAACAGTCTACATGAGTTGTTGTGGTATGAAAACAGCTAAGATGGCCAGCATATCCTTTATTCCCATTGTTTACTATAGTGATTATGTTACATGGCAAAAGTAATATTGTTAATATACTCAGGGTTACAAAACAGTTGACCTTCAGGACACTGTAGAAGGTGGCATAACGTTATAATAGGAACCCTTTAAAATCAGACAATTTCCTTCACTTGGTAGCAGAAGATAAGTCAGAGAGATTCAAATAAAGGCAATGAATGGATCAGAAGCATTATGGCTGGTATGAATATGGAGGGATGTCATGGAAAGGACTTCAAAAGAGTTTATTGAGGTTGAGGGCAATCCATGGTTAATACCTAGCAACAAAATAAGAACATAATTCTTATAGTTTCTAGAAACTGAGTTCTACAAACAACCTGAGTGAGCACAGATATATGATCTCATTTAATCTCAAGGTAAAAAGTACAATTTAGCTTAATTTGATCAGTTTTTACATGTCTGACAGTTTGATTTTGCTTTGGAGTGACCTTCATCAGACATCCCAGGTAAGTCAGCATGGACTTTTAACTTATGAAACCTAAAAATGTGTCTGGTTTTGTGTCAAGCTTATGGTAAGTTGCTATGGAGTAATAGACAACTAATACATCTTAAACATATTATCATAGACAGTACTGAAGGATTTTCAACTTCTAGCCATTTCTGCAATGATTTTTATAAAGAGTGAAATCAGGTTTTCCTTAAAATTCATGCATTTCAACTCCCTTATTTGAAATATAGATAAACCCAACTCTAATATTAAAAGGATATTGTAATGGAAGTCAGATACATTTTCTAATACAAATTAATTTACTCAAGAAGTATTTGTTAATTTCTTAGTATAGACAAATTACTCTGTGATATGTAACATCAATCAGGAAAATGTTTGGGCATTTTGAATTCTCATAATTGCAAGAGATTTTTTTCCAAAGGTGGACTTAGCATGAAGAGAAGATAGTTTTTGCTAGATGACAATTAGCCTACCTATTAGTAAGGACCTTCCAGACAAAGAGACACATTGGGATATGTATATATATGTATATATATGTATATATTTAAAGAGAGATTTAGTACAAAAAATTATCTAATATGGATATAAAGAGTTGGCAAGTCTAAAAATTGCAAGGTGCTCATTTTAATTACCTTTTTCACTGTGATAAAATACCTATTAAAAGCAGTTCAAGTAAGGAAAGGTTTATAGTTTTAGGGAATAGGTCCTTCATGGTGGAGTAGTCATTGGCAGGAGCTTGAGGCAGTTAATCCTATTGCAGCCACAGTTAAGGAGCAGAGAGTGATGAGTTCAGGTGTTCACTTCATTTTCTCCATTTTAATTCTTTCTGGCATGACAGTCTATGAAATGGTGCTTCCAATATTTAGAGCTGGTCTTTCTACTTCAGTCAACTTAATCTAGACAATCCCTTGAACATACATTGTGCTTGTTGATCTTGTCAACTTGATGAAATTTAGAATTGAAGTGGGGAAAATGCCTCTGGGTGTGTCTGTGAAGGAATTTACAGGGGGGAATTAACTGGAGAAGAAGTTCTACTTTCAAAGTGGACAGTATCTTATAGCTGGAGGTCTAAGGTAAAAGCAAAAGCAATTCACTTGGATGCCTACCTTTTTTTTTCTTTTTTTTTCCCCTGTGAGTGCAGGTACCTGTAACTGCTAATGCCATTCTTTGTTAACTTTAGATTCCAGCTTCTTTGGTTTTTCACCATGGATTGAACAGTTGCAACTCCGGAGTGCTCCAGACTTCCAGAATTTGTTTACACTTGTAGCTGAAGTTTTTCTGTGTCCCGGCTAGTCAGCAGTCGGGACAAATCTCTCTCACCCACTAGTCTTGCAGCCGCTCAGACCCAAGTAAACACACTGAGGCTTATATTAATTATAACTGCTTGGCCACAGCTCAGACCTTTTGCCAGCTAGCTTTTATATCTTAAATTAGCCCATAACTATTAATCTATATATTGCCACATGTTCCATGTCTTTACCTGCACTCCATTACATGTTGCTCCTTGGACAGCTCTCTGGTGTCTTTCCCTTTCTTCTTCCTGGCTCTCTTTAAATTTTCGCCTGCCTCTAAGCTGCCTTGCCATAGGGCAAATGACTTTACTTATCAACCAATAAGAGCAACACATATTCACAGCATACAGAAAGACATTCCCCCATCATACACTTGCTGAAACACCATCTTTGTGGACTGAAAATTTACCACATTCTCTGTCCTTCAGTGTGAAGACTATCATGTAAGACAAGCTATAGCTTGCTTTAAAGGTATACACACACACACACACACACACACACACACACACACACACACAAACACACACTCTCTACAAAGCCCTTCTCAGTACATCCAGAGATGTGTTGCCTGGATGACAATGAAGAATAACTATCACAGTACTGGCAGAATCCTCTGTTCCTTAAGGTAGGGTTGGCCCTTCTCTATTAAGTCCTGAAACTGATTGGATGAGGCCCATCAACATTATAGAAGGGGAATCTGATTTTTCTTGTTATGTTGATTTAAACATTGATCATTTATTTAAAAATACTTTAAAAAACCACAACCTCATGGAAGGGAACAAGAGACATCTGTTTTCAGGATGATTTCAGAGAGATGGAGTCAAAGAATACCCCTTGATTGCACAGTGACTTCTGTTTCCTACCTAGCAATCTGTTGAGCCATTTATTATTCCTCAGAGAGGAGAAGGAAATAACTGGAAAAAAAGAGATTGAAAGTTTATTCATGGGTTCAGATAGATGGCAGACAAATGTTTTCTGAGACAGGAACTTGGGGAGAAATATAATCATTAGTTTAACATTATATCAAAGAGATCAAAAGGTTCTTAGTGTGTCATTAAGGTTAAATTCATTCAAGAGACAAACACTATTGGTATTTGTGGATTTAACAGTGGATATGAATGGCCCAATAATCTCCAAATATGTATAAAGCATAAAAGCTACAGAAAAGAATATCCTTTCATCTAATCCAGTATCTGTCTTTCATGGTGGCTTTACTGTACTCTGCTTCTATGTTCAAGGCCAACAGGATGTTGAGAATAGCTAGGCATAACTGTGGTGTGTGTGTGTGTGTGTGTGTGTGTGTGTGTGTGTGTGTGTGTGTAAGTTACATTTTCATACATGTGTAGTCTATATAAGTGTGTGAGTATCCATCTTACAGGTTTTTGGCTTCAGATAGACGAAAAGCACTTGGGAGTTATATTACTGTGAGTAGTAATCATAAAAAGAGATACGGAAATTAGAGGATAATTAATGTAATCCAAAAACTTTAATACCCATGCACAGTGTCAGTTTATCTATGAGCAGCTTGCTTTTACTAGAAGGTAGAGAGAAAGTGAAATTTTCTTAATCCTTTTTTATTATTAAGAGATTTTCTATTCATTTTACATATCAACCATAGATTACTCTGTCCTCTCTCCTCCCACCCCTCAGCCTTCCTCCCCAACCCACTTCCCATTCCCACCTTCTCCAAGGCAAAGTCTCCCATGGGGAGTCAGCAGAGGCTGGTACATTAAGTTGAGGCAGGTCCAACTTCCTCTTCCCTGTACCAAGGCTGCACAAAGTGTCTTATCATAGGCACTAGGTTCCAATAAGCTGGCTCATGCACTAGGGACAGATTGTGGTCCCACTCTCTGGGGGCCCCCTAAACAGTTCAAGCTAAACAACTGTCTCACTTATCCAGAAGGCCTAGTCCAGTGCCATGGGGGCTCCTCAGCTATTGGTTCACAGTTCATGTGTTTCCACTAGTTTGCCTAGTTGTCTCTGTACTTTTTTCAGTCATGGTCTTGATATCTCTTAGTCATATAATCCCTCCTCTCTCTTGCTGATTGGACTCCTGGAGCTCTGCCTGGGACCCAGCCATGGATCTCTGCATCTGCTTCAGTCAGTCACTGGATGAGGGTTCTATGATGTCAGTTAGGGTATTCGGCCATTGGATCACCAGAGTAGGTCAGCTCAGGCACCCTCTTGACCACTGCCAGGAGTCTATGATGGAGTCATCTTTGTGGTTTCCTGGGGACCTCCCTAGCACTCTGCTTCTCCTTAGTCCCAAGGTGTCTTCATTTAACATGGTAACTCTTTGCTTTTTCTCCTGCACTGTTCCTGATCCAGCTCAGACTTCCCACTCCCCTAAGCTCTCATTCACCCATACCTTGCTCTCTATTACCCCTTTCACCCCCAATTTGCTCATGTAGGTCTCATCCATTTCTCCGTTGCTGGGCAATCCCTTGTTTACCCTAGGGTTTTACTTACAAGCTAGTCTCCCTGGAGCTGTGGGTTACAATCTGTTTATCCTTTGATTTACATCTAATATCCACTTGAGTAAGTACATACCATGTTTGTCTTTCCAAGTCTGGGTTACCTCACTCAGGATGATTTTATCTAGTTCCATCCATTTGCCTGCAAACCTCATGATGTCCTTGTTTTTCTCTGCTGAGTAGTACTCCATTGTGTATATGTACCACATTTTATTTATCCATTCTTCAGTTGAGGGGCATCTAGGTTGTTTCCAGGTTCTGGCTATTACAAATAGTGCTGCTATGAACATGATTGTGCATGTGTCCTTGTGGTATGATTAAGCATTCCTTGGGTATATGCCCAAGAGTGGTATAGCTGAGTCTTGAGGAAGATTGATTCTCAATTTTCTGAGAAACCACCATACTGATTTCCAAAGTGGCTGTACAAGTTTGCATTCCTACCAACAGTGGAGGGGTGTTCTCCTTGCTCCATATTCTCTCCAATGTAAGCTGTCTTTAGTGTTTTTGATCTTAGCCATTCTGAAAGGTGTAAGATGGTATCTCAGAGTCATTTGATTTGCATTTCTCTGATGACTAAGGATGTTGGGCAATTCCTTAAATGTCTTTCAGTCATTTGATAGTCTTCTGTTGAGAATTCTCTGTGTAGCTCTATAGCCCAGTTTTTAAATGGACTTTTAGGTATTTTGATGGCAAGTTTCTTGATGTTTTTATATGTTCTGGAGATCAGCCCTCTGTCAGATGTGGGGTTGGTGAAGATCTTTTAACATTCTGTAGGCTGTCGTTTTGTCTTATTGACCATATCCTTTGCTCTACAAAAGATCCTTAGTTTCAAGAGGTCCCATTTATTAATTGTTGCTCTCAGTGTCTGTGCTACTGGTGTTATATTTAGGAAGTAGTCTCCCGTGCCAATGTGTTCAAGACTACTTCCTACTTTCTCTTCTATCAGGTTCAGAGTAACTGGATTTATGTTGAGGTCCACTTGGACTTAACATTTGTGCACAGTGAGAGAGATGTGGATCTATTTGCAATCTTCTACAAGTTGACATCCAGTTATGCCAGCACCATTTGTTGAAGATGCTTTCTTTTTTCCATTGTACAGTTTTGGCTTCTTTGTCAAAAATTAGGTGTTCATATGTGTGTGTATTAATGTCAGGGTCTTCGATTCAATTTCATTGATCCACATGTCGGATTTTATGCCAGTACCAAGCTGTTTTTATTACTGTAGTTCTATAATAGAGCTTGAAGTCAGGGATCGTGATGCCTCTCGAGGTTGCTTTATTATATAGGATTCTTTTAGCTATCCTAGGTTTTTTGTTTTTCCATATGATGTTGAGTATTGCTCTTTCGAGGTCTGTGTTGGGATTTTGATGGGGATTACAATGAATCTGTAGACTGCTTTTGGTAAGATTGCCATTTTTACTATGTCAATCCTACCTATCCATGAGCATAGGAGATCTTTCCATTTTCTGATATCTTCATCAATTTCTTCAGAGACTTAAAGTTGTTGTCATACAGGTCCTTCACTTGCTTAGTTAGAGTTACCCAAAGGTATTTTATATTATTTGTGGCTATTGTAAAGGGTGATGTTTCTCTGATTTCTTTCTCAGCCCATTTGTCATTTTTATATAGGAGGGCTACTGATTTTTTTTTAAAATTTAATCTTGTATCCTGCCACATTACTAAAGGTATTTATCAGCTGTATAAGTTCCTTGGTTGAATTTTTGGGATCACTTATGTATACTATCATATCATCAGCAAATAGTGAATGTTTGATTTCTTCCTTTCCAATCAGTATCCCCTTGATCTCCCTTTGTTGTCTTATTGCTCTGGCTATAACTTCTAGTACTATACTGAATAAATATGGGGAGAGTAGACAGCCTTGTCTTGTTCCTGAGTTTAGTGGAATTGCTTTGAGTTTCTCTCCATTTAATTTGATTGTGGCTTTTGGCTTGCTGTAAATTGCCTTTATTAAGTTTAGGTTTGTTCCCTGTATTCCTGATCTCTCTAAGACCTTTATCATGAAGGAGTGTTATATTTTGTCAAAGGCTTTTTCAGCATCTAATGATATGATCATGGGTTTTTTTTTCTTTCAGTTTTTTATATGGTGTATTACATTGACAGACTTTTGTATGTTGAATCAACCTTGTATCTCTGGGGTAAAGCCTACTTGATATTTGTGGATAATTTTTGATGTGTTCTTGGAGTCTGTTTGCCAATATTTTATTGAGTATTTTTGCATCAGTGTTCAAGATGGAGATTGGTCTGTAATTCTCTTTCTTTGTTGGATCTTTGTTTGGCTTGGGGAGCAGAGTAACTGTAGCCTCATAAAAGGAGTTTGGTAATATTCCTTCCATTTCTATTGTGTGAAAAAATTTAAAGAGTATTGGTATTAACTCTTCATTGAAGATCTGATAGAATTTGACATTGAAACCATCTGGTCCTGGACTTATTTTTTTTGGGAGTCTTTTAATGACTGTTTCTATTTCCTTAGGGGTTATTGGTCTATTTAAATAGTTTATCTGGTCTTGATTTAACTTAAGTATGTGGTACCTATCCAGAAAATTGTCCATTTCTTTTAGATTTTCAAATTTTGTGGAGTACAGGTTTTTGAAGTATGACCTGATGATTCTCTGGATTTCTTCATTGTCAGTTGTTATATCTTCCTTTTCATTTCTGATTTTGCTAATTTGAATGCTCTCTCTCTGCCTTTTAGTTATTGTGGATAAGGGCTTGTCTATCTTGTTGATTTTCTCAAAGAACCAACTCTTTATTTGTTTGATTCTTTGTATTGTTCTCCTTGTTTCTATTTTATTAATTTCTGCTCTCAATTTGATTACTTCCTGATGTCTATTCCTCCTGGGTCAGTTTGCTTCTTCTTGTTCTAGAGCTTTCAGTTGTGCTGTTAAGTCACTAGTGTGAGATTTCTCCAACTTTTTATATGGGCATTTAGTGCTATGAATTTTGCTCTTAGCACAGCTTTCATAGTGTCCCATAAGTGTGGGTATGTAGTATATTCATTTTCATTGACCTCTAGGAAGCCTTTAATTTCTTTTTTTATTTCTTCCTTGACCCACTGGTGATTCAGTTGAGCATTATTCAGTTTCCATGAGATTGTAGGCTTTCTGTAATTTTTGTTGTTGTTGTTGAAATCTAACTTTAAATCATGGTGGTCTGATAGAATACAGGAGGTTATTCCAATTTTTTTGTATCTGTTGAGGTTTGCTTTGTGACTGAGTATGTGGTTGAATTTTGAGAAGGTTCCATGGGGTGCTGAGAAGAAGGTATATTCTTTTTTGTTAGGGTGGAATGTTCTGAGGATATTGATTAAGTCCATTTGAGTCATAACATCAGTTAAGTCCCTTATTTCTCTGGTAAGTTTCAATTTGGCATGTCTGTCCAGTGGTGAGAGTGGGGTGTTGAAGTTTCCCACTATTAATGTGTGGGGTTTTATGTGTGATTTAAGCTTTAGTAATGTTTCTTTTACTTATGTGGGTGTCCTTGTATTTGGGGCCTAAATGTTTAGAATTGAAACTTCATCTTGGTGGATCTTTCCTGTGATGAGTATGTAATGTCCTTCTCGATCCCTTTTGATTGATTCTAGTTTGAAGTCTATTTTGTTGCATATTAGGATAGCTACACAGCTTGCTTCTTAAGACCATTTGATTGGAAATACTTTTCCAAGCCTTTTACTCTGAGGGAGTGTCTATCTTTGAAGTTGATATGTGTTTCTTGTATGCAGCAGAAAGATGGGTTCTGCTTTGTATCCATTCTGTTAGCCTGAGTTTTTTCTAGGTGAATTAAGTACATTGATATTAAGGGATATTAATGACAAGTGACTGTTAATTCCTGTTATCTTTTGGTAGTAGTGTGTGTATATTTCTCTTCTTTGGGATTTACTGCTCTGGGGTTATCTATTGCCTGTGTTTTCATGGGTGTATCTGACTTCCTTAGGTTGGAATTTTCCTTCTAGTGCTTTCTGTAGGGCTAGATTTGTGGACAGGTATTGTCTAAATCTGGTTTTGTCTTGGAATTTCTTGTTCACTTCATCTATGGTGACTGAAAGTTTTGCTGGGTATATTAGTCTAGGCTGACATCCATGGTCTCTTAGTGTATGCATTACATTTTTCTAGGTCCTTCTGGCTTTTAAAGTCTACATTGAGAAGTCGAGTGCTATTCTGATGGGTCTGCCTTTATAAGTCACTTGGCCTTTTTCCTTTTCTGTTCTTAATATTCTTTCTTTATTCTGTATGTTTAGTTGTTTAATAATTATGTGGTGAGGGTACTTTTTTTGGGGGTCTAGTCTGTTTGGTGCTCCATAGGCTTCTTGTATCTTCATAGGTATTTCCTTCTTTATGTTGGGAAAGTTTTCTTCTATGATCTTGTTGAATATATTTTCCATGCCATTGAGTTGGTATTCTTCTCCTTTTTCTATCCCTATTATTCTTAGGTTTGGTCTTTTATGGTGTCCCAGATTTCCTGGACATTTTGTGTTATGATTTTTTTGCCTTTGGTATTTTCTTTGACTGATGAAACTATTTCCTCTATTGTATCCTCTACACTAGAGATTCTGTCTCCCATCTGTTGAATTTTGTTGGTTATGCTTGCATCTGTGTTTCCTGTTCGTTTTCTCAGATTGTCTATTTCCAGCATTCCCTCTGTTTGTGTCTTCTTCATTGTTTCTATTTCCCTTTTCAGGTCTTCCCTCACCTGTTTAATTGCTTTTTTCATAGTTTTCTTTAGGGAATTTGTTGATTTTTTTCTATTTTTATTTGTCTTTTCCTCAATTTCTTTATTGATTTCTTCCACTTTTTTGTTTGTCTTTTCTTCAGTTTCCTTTTTCCTTTTTTCTTGAATGGCCTCTAGCATCTTCATGAAGCTATTTTTAAGGTCACTTTCTTCTGCTTCTTCTACATTGTGATGTTCAGGTCTTGCTGTTGGAAGAGGGCTAGGTTCTGGTGATGTTATATTTGTCTTCATGTTGTATGTATTTTTGCCTTGACGGCTGTCCAGCTCCTCCTCTAATAGGTATAAGAGGTGCCTGTGTCTGAGTAAGTTCCTATTGGTCCACTCTGCTTATTGTGTGTGTCTCAGGGGGTACCTCTGAGTCCAATCTTAGCTCTTGGTCTAATTGGAGCTGGTAAATTCTGTATCTCAGGGAACTGCTCTTGGCCTAACCCAAGCTATTTGATTCTGTGACTCATGGACCTGCTCTTGGTCTTATTAGGACTCTTGGTCTAGTCAGAGCTAACAGATTCTGTGTCTCAGGAAGCCACTCTTGGTACAATGAGAGCTAACAGATTTTATATCTCAGAAAGCAACTCTTGGTCCAATGAGGGTTGGCAGATTCGTTGACTCCAGAAGTTACTCTTGGTCCAATGAGAGCTCTTGGTCCAATTAGAGCTCATGGTCCAATGAGAACTGGTGGTTTTGTTTCCATGCCTCAGGAAGTTACTGGGGTCACAGGTAGATCAGTATCAGGGCAGGGTGTGGAACTTGTAGATTGCAGTGTTGGATGGGGGGTTTCGGTTGGGGGAGGCTTCCTACAGGAGTTTTCCCTGCTGGCAGGCAACTGGGGCAGAGTTGGGTGGGGGTTCCCCCTTAATCCTTCCTTTTGTGGGTCATTGGTAACTTTGACAAAGATATATGCAAAAATTAAATGCAATTAAAATATATGTATTTCATTAACCTGGAAATTACTTGATGTACATATTGTGTCATACTTTTTGTATCAAATTCTGTGAATCAGAATGGAAATAGCAAGTTGCTTTGAGTTTAATTGTTATCTATTATTTTGTCTGACTTTACTTGTGATTAATACATTTTTGTAAATGCAAAATTGTTTCATATTCTTGAGGCATTAAGGGCTCTTTCACCATAGTTATATTCTTAATTTTATATTGGGTGGTCTTTGAATCTATGGCTTGATTTGATGATTTCATAGCTGATTTAGCTTATAGACAAGTTTGGAAGTAATTTTTCTTTACCTAATACAAATTGCATTAGTTTAACATATAACTCAAGTTCTCTTTATATTTCTTATTAGCAATACCAGCTTAATGCTGACTTCAAATCAATTATTGTGTCCTGAACGAGATGCTCACAACTGTGAAAATGTTTTTTCTGAAAATACTTTTGTCTATATCAACATTTCTTTCCAACATGGATTAAATGTAAAACTCACACACATACACACACACACACACACACACACACACACACACACACACACATACACAAAGGCATCTGAAAGTTGGAAACAATCAATTAGCTTCCTGTTTGGCTAGAAAGGCACAATTCTAATCTATAACAAGCATAGTTTGGGGTGGGGCTTTTTTGTACTGGTTATTAGTTGATTGTGTTTGAAACATAGCTCTGTTTCCCTGTTCTATGTAAGGAAAGCAAGTACATAGGGTAAGTAGGACTATATGGGTATGTTCAGACTCTGAGGGATTTTAATTGTGGAAATGCAGGTTAATGCCTGAGCATTTTCTTGCCTCGGTTGAACAGATGAACCACATGAGGACTTACCCTCATCAGTAGGTTAAATTTTAGAAAATGAAGTTAATGAAATTTAACATGCGTATGAATAAATAATGAGATAACATTTATTATAAACTTAATAATCTTTTCTTTCACAGAAATCCAATAAAAGAAAAATTAAAAGGGGTATTTTATTTCTTCATAAGTAATAATGGACAAAGCAAGCTGGCCACACACTTGGAGCTAAGCTTGTAAGTATCAATTAGAACCATCTGACCTATGAACTCTCTGCAGGCCAATTTCCTATGGCAGTTCAGGGAGGAAAGATGCAACTCCTTCTGGATGAGATGGAGTCCTTCAGAAACGTCTGCTTACTTTTCTCTGTCTTTTTCTGGTGATTAGATTAAAATGAACTGTTGTTATTTCAGATAGAGCCATTTGAGAGAAAATGGCCAGGTAGGTGATAAAGAAAGACCATCCTTAAGGTTGAAAGGAGTTTGATTCATCTTAAATACTTTGCAAAATCACTCATTTAAGCTATGTACAGATTCATGGGATTTTCACATTTAATTCTTCATGTATTTGTTTCCTATCTGAGGAACAAAATATGAAAATAATGAAATAGAGCAGACGCTAAGGAATGTGAAACATTTTCACAGCAGTGTCTTGTCAGCTATCCAGTACCCCTTGTTTTAGCAAAATCCAGACATACACATCTGCTGCATAGTTTGATGCCAAAAGACTTTCTTGGATGAAATTGGAAATTACCATCTCTCCCTATATCAATTTAGTCACTTCACTGCCTCATGGAACATTTGAACCTGTTTAGGTTTTAAGAAGAATATATTTTGAGATATGGCTTTTTGAGTTTAAGTGTTGATCAACTTAGGTATATGGCTGGCTGAGAAGTATGTGAAGTGAAAAATTCTGCTAATTATTTGCCTTAAAATTTGTCATCAATGGCTGTGTCAAAGTTGTTTCCAGAAGTGTGGGCTCTTCAAAGCAAGGGCATTTTGCCAGTCCCAAAGCAGAGGACAATAAAGGAAATATGGACTTTCTTCCTCCCCATATTGGCCAAGATGGTTTGGATCTCTCCTTCTGTAGTTACTAATTAAGAGAACAGGCGCTAGTTTTAGTGTTTTGAGGGCTAGAACAAGATAAGAGAACAAGTACAACAATGCTAACAGAGTAGTTGATAAATAATGGCACAAGACTACAGGTGTATTTATCTGAGAAAAAGTGTCCAGATGCTCTGTGATTCATGATGTTTGAATAGTGAGAAAGAGAACAGAAAATGATTTGAGAAGTTTCCAAGTCATATGTGCCAGAATGTGTACACATGTACAAATGTGTGTTGGCTGCTTGTGGGACAAAAATCTTTTCGCAGCTGTCTACAGGAGTTTCACAGATTTGTGCAGTCAAATTTCTGAGATGCTCCAATCTGAACAGAGCCAAATGATCCTTGTGGCTTTTGGATTTTGGAATTACTCTCACTTCCATTGACCCTTATTATATCATAAGTGTTCTTCATTCTCTCAGGTGCTCCCCAAATGGGCTTTTCCACTGCTACCATGTTGGTTTATTGTGTATGTCTGAGTCCCTGCCTGGAGTTGGAGTTTCCTACTAAATTATTTTTGTTTTAAATATGTGTCTACACACCTTTGTTCTTAACTGCAAAGTTCTGAGTTCTTGCACCACAAAGACCTTTTAAACTTAGGACATTGACTGTAGCACAAATTATTAGAAGTTCTTGTTAATAAAAACAAACCTGGAGCCAGGTATTGGGGTGAACGCTGGAAAATCAGAGAAGCAGAACAAGCCACAGCCATCTCACCTTGCCAATTCCTAAGCTGATCCTGTTTCCTCAGACTAGAAGCCTCTCAGTCCTCATCCAGAATGAATCTCAGCTGAACTGCTGCTAAAGCCTAAAAGCTTAACCAGCCTAGTTCCTCGTCCTCACGCCTTAAATACCTTTCTGCTTCCTGCCATCATTTCCTGGGATTAAAGGCTCTTATTACCATGCCTGGCTGTTTCCAGTTTGGCTTTGAATTCACAGAGATCCAGGTGGATCTCTGCCTCTTGAATGCTAGGATTAAAGGTGTGTGTGCCACCATTTTTTGGCCTCTATATCTAGTGGCTGTTCTGTTCTCTGACCCCAGATAAGCTTATTAGGGTGCACAATATTTTGGGGAACACAGTATCACCACAATTGACCATCCTGATACTTTAACAAGGGCATTTCTTTCTCTCTGTTTGAACTTATTTTCCTCTTGTTTTCCATCCTTGGTGCATTCGTTGGCTTTTTGGCGCCTGGGGCCTATGCTGGGACACTTTGTTCAGCCTTGCTGTAGGGTGGAGGGGACTGGACCTGCCTAGACTGAGTCTACCAGGCTGGGCTGACTCCCCAGGGAAGACCTTGCCTTGGAGGAGGTGGAATGGGGGTGGATTGAGGGAGAGGGCTGGGGGTAGGAGGAGGGAGGATGGGGAATCCGTGGCTGATATGTGAAGTTAATTATAATATATATATATATATTAAAAAAAGAAAGTGTTTAAGAAGCTTGCACAGGGTATTCATCTGAGATTTCCTATTTGATAAGAATTACAATGCATAAGTTTGTATTTGGCAAAGGATTCTCCTTTTGAAGACTTTTGGGCTGTCAAAATGTAAAAAGCATTAATTAGTGATTTTGGTAACATACTAATATTACACTAATAGTACTATATAAATATACTATTCTTAATATACTAAAAACATATATATGTTTTTATTTTATTTACTCTATTTTTTAAACAATGAATCACTAACCTAATGAGGTCTAATTCTAGCTCGGGTTCTAATTTGGTGATTAAGAATGTCACACAATATCAATTTCCCCTTGTAAGCAAGTGTTGCAACTCTGGGGGAAATGTATTCTGACTGTTGGGGGAGTTAGGCAATACCTTGAGCTGCTAGGACAGCTCTGGCAGCTGGAGCTGCAATGGGACAGCTCAGCTATGGGAGCCCACAGAAGTTTCCTAGTGAGATCTGTGCTTGCTTTACCCAGCAGGGCTGCATAAGGGGATGGATTGACCATGTGCATGGTTATCAGGTGTTTGGAAGGGTCTGCACTTGGCTGTGCTAAAGGGAGGTCTTTTGCTCCACCCCTTGGCATTCCTTTAAAAAGCACTTTAGAAGAGACAGAAGGGGCCAGTGGATAAGGATCCCACCCTCCTGAGGTTATCCTTTGTTTCTGTCTCTCTCTTCCCTCTATATTTCTATCTAAATCTTTTATTCCTCACTCCTCAAGAGTACCCCGGGGAAAAAAGTGGGGGCAGCCCCCCCCCACTCAGTTCTGGTGAGAAGGGTATCTGGGATACCTAGAGCTGCTAGGATAGCTCTGACAGCTGGAGCTTCAATGGGACAGCTCAGCTCTGGAGGAAAAGGTATCCTGAGTGTTTGGGAGTCAGGCTATTCCTGGAGTTGGGGTGTGGTGGGGGATGGTCTCCCAGCAGGATATAGCAATCCCACTCCTCTCCTGGAGAGCCTCTGCAGCTGAGCTTTGCTCAGCCCCCACTTAAGGGGGCTTGCCAGCAGAGCTCTGTTTCTTCTCTGGTCCAAGATGTTTCTTCTTCAGCTTCACTCTGCTAAAGGGGAAACCTCTGCAGAAATGTAGCCATCTGCTCCTGCTCCAGAGAAAAGTTGTTACTTTTTCTGCTCCACCTTGCTCAGTGCCCTAAGAAGTCTCAGCAAGGTTCTTATGTTCAGCTCTGCTTTGCTAAGCCCCACTAAGGGAATGTCTCTGCAAGGTTTTTTCTGCTCAGTCCACTAAGGGATGTTTTAGCAAGGTTCTTCTTCTCTGTGCCTGCGAATGAAGATCTTTGTACCCAAGATTCTAAAGAGATTTATTTGGGAAGGAGGAGTCCAGTAGAATGGCTGCCTATACTAGGGTGGGAAAGAACAGTCAACAACTGAACAGGCAGGGTGGTTTATATAGGATTTCTTAGGGGTAGAGTTTCTCCAGGGAGAAGATTTTCTGTTCAGGGATTGGTTAGTTTTTTTCTGCTCAGGGATTGGTTACTTTGTTGGTCAGGGGCAGAGATGGTCCTGATTTCAGAGCCAAACTGTGTTTCTTTCACTGACCTTTCTTAGCTTTTTGGCTCTAATGCTAAGGCCGGAGCATATTTCTTTCACTGGTTCTGATTCCAGAGACAAAGTGTGTTTCTTTGGCACCAGTTTCAGAGTCAGGGCATGTTTCTTTGGTTCTGGGTTCAGGGATAAAGTGTTTCTTTTACTGACTCAGGTCCCAGATCTAGGCTGTGTTTCTTTCACTGGTTCTGGGCTCCAGGGTCAAGATGGATTTCTTTAGCCAGCCCCTTTTCCCTACACCCCTTTTAAATGTATTGCAATGTTCTTACTTAGTAGTTGTCACAAATATTTAAAAATGAGGTATAAGTTTTAATTTAACCAGTTTCAGTTGTATAGTTATAATTAAATAGAACAGGTAGGAAACAAGCTAAATAAAAATCTAGATTTTAATGTATTTCTAAGTTGGTTTTCAGAAGTATGAACCTGGGGGAAAGGTTTAGAATAAATGAAGAAAGGCTTAATTATAATTATTATTTCATTACCAGATAACACATTTCCCTATAGTTTGTTGTCTAATCTGTAAACATAGTTTTATGCATGTGACTAATTATAGATATAATTCCTAATGTTGTTCATTGAACAAAGTATTTTTTAGTAGAAGGACAGTACTAAAATACTGTGCATATATTCTTTTTTTCAGATTAGTATCTTTTTACCAATATTTGCCAAAATCTTAAAGTAAGACTTAGCTATATTTTCCAAATACGTAGAAGATGGGAGGGGATAGTTCTACCTTTCAAAGCTACTATGTTTGCTTCATTATAGCAAAGCAAATGAACCTATGGCAACACGTGTTTTAGAACAAAGAAGTATACCTTGAAGCTGTTACCCTAGCACATGTGTACTGGGCCCAGTAATTAAATGTCAGGTAGTACTTAGCAGTTGTATAATAAAAATAGTGAATGTTGCTGCCGAGGACAATTTCAAGAGCCATGCCATATTACCTGCCTGAGTTAAGTTTCTGTTGTCCAGTATTGAGCCACTAACCAGAAACTTTTGACATACTTGGACAAGTCCTGAGTTATTAGAAAATAACTTAACATTTCCTTATCTTTCTGCTACAGTGACCATTAGTAACAATGTTTTGTGGTTAGGTTGCTTGGTTGGGTTGCTTGGCAACTCAACAGTCCCCTGATCTTTTCCCAAAGAAAGTTTCCTGGTCTGCTTACTATAAAACCCACCTGAGAAAAATAAAATTTTGCAGCTTGATCAGAATACTGTCTTGCGGTCAATTCTTTGTGTCTCTTGTCCCTTCATTTGCCATTCCCCCTTCTAGGGTCTCATCTGAAGATCCCGCTGGCCAGGACATGTTACGTTTATTTTAAAGTGATAAAAATACAATTTTCTGTTTGGTGCTAAGGCAACTTTGGGCTATTTTTGTCTGAATGTGATTATGCAGAAGGAATTTAATTTGAAAATATGTGTTTCTAATATTACTAGGATTTTGGCTGTAGTTTTGGCAGTGAATTGAAAATCTACAATTGGAATCACTATGGAAAATAAAATAAATATGGTTGTTTTGAAATTTCCAGATCACTTGACAAGTAGGCTTTAAGGTATCCCTCATATTTAAAAGACTGAAAAACTGATATTGTCAGGAAAAAGATGTATTTAAGAAAGTATTTTTTGCTAAGTAGCAAGGATTTATGTTGGTTGAGAACACTATTCATTGTTGAACTCTAAATTTCATATATTCTACTATCCTTGGTTTCTCTCAGTTGTTAATGTTGATGATTCAATCTCCAAGGAAACATTTTGCTTCTACAAGGCAACAGATCAAAATTGTGATGACCATAGAATCTGCCACCAGATTTATCTGTGCCATATTGAGTAAACTCCTTAGTTTCCTCCTGTTCAAGTTTTCTTATCTGAAAAAATTGTGACTGTATATATATATATATATATATATATATATATAATTACCTCATTGAGTTCTTCTGAAAATTGAGCTAATATACATGATGTTCCTAGAGAAACAACTAGTACCATAGGGAATATTTATGAGCCATGACTATTATTATTATCATTTATGGAAAAATGTTCCAGGTCACTTTGGTAGGCAAAAATGCTGTGGCTTATGACAACTTGAAAAATATATTTATATGTTATTGTCTCTATGAAACATGATTTTATGATACTAAACAAAGAAGTCCAAAAATTACATATGGAGGTAAATTTCAGTGCAATTCATAACCATGACTCCATATTTCTAAACCTCATTTATATGTAGATTTTTTTCTTTTCATGAAAGAAAAAATATTTGTGGTGTATTTAGGAATATATATTAGGAATATATATGCATATATTATATAATTAGTCATTAAAGAAAGGACAAAGGCCATGAATTTGTGAGTGAGTTGAGGGGGGTCAACATGGGTTGGGCTGGAGGGAGAAAAAGAAAAAGGGGAAATAATATAATTATACTTTAATTTAAAAAAGTATTATATATAATATAAATTTGGAGTTCATGTGAGATTGAGGCTTTGTTTTGTGGGGCATTAAACATGGCCTTGTGCATATTTAGGCAATTTTCATGAACTGACTTGTTAATAATTGCAATTGATTGTTGGTTCACTCTGTGTGAGCTCCTGTGAGCCCAGGTTAGTTGATTCTGTGGGTTTTCTTGTGTAGTCTTTGATCACTCTGGCTCCTATAATCCTTCCTCCCTCTCTTCAGCAGGATTCCCCAAAGTCAGCCTAATGTTTGGGTGTGGGACTTTGCTTCTGTTCCCATTAGTTGCTGGATGAAGCCTCTCTGAAGAAAACTGAGGTAGGCACCAACCTATGAGTATAGCAGAATATCATTAGGCATCATTACACTGACTTTTCTCCAGTCGTGTTTGGTTGTATTCTAGGTCTCTGGGCCATCCAGTCTCTGGGTCCTGGTGCTCCAGGCAGTGTCACAGGTGGGCTCATTCTCTACTGTGGGACTCCTTACAGTGGGAACATGGGCTGTCTCTGACTCTTTGACTCACTTTTGGGACCTTGTTTCTCATACTGAGTCACCTTGCCTATCCTTAATACAAGGCCAGGTGCTTAGTCTTACTGCTACTTACGCCATGTTTTGCTGATATCCATGGGAGGACTGACCTTTTCTGAATAGAAATGGAGGATGGAGGAGTGGATGGGGGTGGCAGAGGGGAGGTGGGTGGGAGAGACTGGGAGGAGAGGAAAAAGAGGAAACTGTGGATAGGATGTAAAATAAATATTAAAATATATATATAATAAATATAAAATGAATATTAAAAAATAAAACACAAAAATAGCAATTGGACCTACATAATAAACTTATGCTAATAAAATACCTAAACTATCTAGGGTTGGGTCCTCATAAGATTTTCTCCTTCCATGTTAGCATGTATTTTGGTGTCATGCTTGTTGAAGTCTTGTTTAGGCAGCATGTTGTTGAGACTTCTGGGATGTAGATTCCCTGACGTTTCTGGGAGACACAATGTCACAGCAGATATCCAGTTGCTCTGGCTCTTACAGTCTTTCTGCCCCCTTCTCCACAATGATTCCCTAAGCCTTAAATACAGGTGTTGCTTTGTAAAGGTCTCAATTGGAGTTGAGTACCATACATTCTCTTGTTCTCAGCATTTTGACCAGTTGTGGCTTTCTGTAATGGTTCTGTCTGTTGCTAAGATATTTTTCTTTGTTGAGAGATGATAGTTATACTTACTTGTGATAAACATATATATATATATATATATATATATATCAATCTCACACAAACTCTTAATTTATATTATAAGCAATTAAACATCAAATAACTGTGAAAGGCTCAAATCTGTGAGACAACAGGGTAAGGCTACATAGGTAGGGCTAGAATCAGGAAAGGAAAGGGGGAAATAATTGTATTTTAATTTTAAAACCCAAGTGACATATATATATATATATATATATATATATATATATATATATATATATGGAGTTTGTGTGAAATTGAGGTTTGTTTTGTGGTATTGGGCATTGAACAGGCATTATATGTATTAGGTAAGTGCTCTTTGCTGACCCATATCCATAGCCTGGACTCCATTTTAAAAGGTCCATCCCACTAATAATTTGAAAGTCTTTGAAACTCACTGGTCTAAAGAAAATAGTGTGTTTCTTAGGGTAATAATAATTACAATTTTTATTTATTAATTGAAAATTATATGCATGTACATATTTATCTTGCACCTACCCACCCTTTACTTCCTGCCAATTCTTTCCCACCCTGCTAGAACTTCCAAATAGGCTCTTAAGATAATGTAATTTTTTTTGTTGTTTGTTTTCTTTTTCAAGACAGGGTTTCTCTGTGCAGTTTTGTGCCTTTCCTGGAACTTGCTTTGTAGATCAGGCTGGCCTCGAGCTCACAGAGATCTGCCTGTCTCTGCCTCCCGAGTGCTGGGATTAAAGGTGTGCACTACCACCACCCAGCTGATAATGTAATTTTTATAAATGTTTATCTTATCTACAATTTCATTTCTTACAAGATCCCAAATGGTACAGGGATGGCTGTTTGTGTTTTACTGTTGAAAAAAGGTGAAAGCTCAGTAAGGTACATATCTCTGCTTTTACCATGAACTCCAGATAAACTTAGGATGGACTGGCCGATTCTGTGTCAACTATAAACAAGCTAGAGTCATCAGAGAGGAAGGAGCTTCAGTTGAGGAAATGCCTCCATGCGATCCAGCTGTAAGGCATTTTCTCAAGTAGTGATCAATGGGGAAGGGCCTAGCCTTTGGTGGGTAGTGTCATTCCCAGGCTGGTGGTCCTGGGTTCTATAAGAAAGCAGGCTGAGCAAGGCATGGGAAGCAAGCCAGTAATTAGCACCCCCCATGACCATGCATCAGCTCCTGCCGCCAGGTTCCTATCCTATTTGAGTTCCTGTCCTGACTTCCTTCAGTGATGAACAACAATGTAGAAGCAATGTAGAAGCCAAATAAACCCTTTCCTCCCCAACTTTTATTTCGGCCACGATGTTTTGACACAGCAATAGAGACCCTAAATAAGACAATCTCATACAGGTTGACAAGAATATTTTAATTTAAAGCCAAGATTCTAATCCAACTCATTATTCTTTATGTAATATCTTTTAAAATTGACATTAGAGCTAGTCCAAATGTTCCTGTTGTGTAGCTAGGGACCTTTTCTCCAAGTGCACTTGATATAATGGTCCATGGCAAAGGTGTTAAGACCTCCTTACAGGAGTGTGCTACTTGCTGTACCTCAGCTTCCTATTGCTGTGTGGTACATTGGAGAGATGGTGTAATAAACTTGATTGTGAACCACAGAAAAGTTAATTGGCCTTTTCCTAGCCAAGGAGTTTTCTCATTTATCACCAGTAGAGAGCACTATAACATCAGAATTAATAGAAAACTTTGCAGGAAGAAAGGATTGTATCACAATTTTACTACACACGCTGTGTTAAAATGATTGATTTTAAACAAGCATGAGGAACCCTTGTAGTAGTAGATCATTTGCAGCAGTTAAATCTTTTTAGAACAGTTATTCAAAACCTGCATTTAAATGAAATATCTATATTAAAAAGTAGACATTGCTTGCTGAAGTTAAATTGAAGTAGCTCCGTTCTGAATTAGAACCTAGGCTTATTTGCCGTTTCCTTGAATACCTTGCTTCCAAACACTGCTAGAGTGTTCTTAGCATAGAGCTCTTTCTCATTTCTAGCTCTTGTGTTCATGTCAGTCTCCAAACATACAGAAGTATCTCCATTATTTCTCTACATATTACCAAGCTTCATTTTGCTTCCCTTTTTTGGTCTTAGAATTTGTGGCAGTTGGATTTCCTTAAAACGTTTTTCCTGGTTGTAAATATGAAATCAAGCTTCCTTTCCTTTCCTACGTAGCCTTAAGTGTATTTAGATACTTTAGAAACATGAAGTAAATACAAGTCAGTGCCCATAGCTGATAGAATGAAATATTGGTGTGTAGTCATAACCTGATTACAGTATTTTCCTAGTCTAAACACTCAGATGCATCACACAATGGTGTACATGCTATGGAAAGCTTTGAAATGGATCAACCTTAAAAATAGATGCATTTACACTTCATATGTTTTCCACCATTTTTTTTTTACCATTTTGCTGGCTTTTCAAACTAGATGTATTTAAACAAATTCTTCCCCCACAGCCATTTTTATGCTCTGATTTCACCCTGCTGTGGAGTCATGACACAGAATTGGTGATAGCATGATTGATCGTTTTACTGACAGTGTAATCATGAGCATAGGGAAGAAATTTTGCTTTATATCTAGGAAGAGGAGAAACTGCAATGGAGAGCTATTATAACATAAATATCTCAAATAAAAACAGAGATCAAGCTCATAGGATGACTTTAAAGTTTGGACATATCTCCCCCATCCACTAAGAAATGTGCTTTCCCTCTTCAGTTTTCTATCACAATTCAAGTTTTCTTAAAAATGGTCCTTTCAAATGTCTTCTACATTACCCTCTCCTCAGAGAACAGAAAGAACAGTTCCGTCACTCCCCTTAGAAAAGCAGCTCCTTTCTCTGAATCCTAATTCCTCATCTACCTGAGTGAGAGACTGTAAGCAGCATCTGTAGTAACACTTGCGTGTTAGATGAGCCCTATTCTGAAAACAATCACTTTATGGTTTCCATTTGTGCAGGTGTCATTACGATGACTTCTTGACATAGGCAGAGCTTAGCTGGCTAACCAAGCATACTGTTTGGCTTGCAGAGGTGAAAGAGTGATGATTTTGAATTTTAAAGAGTGCAAAGATGCTAACCCTAGGTATGAAGTTTGGGTCCCCTAAGCATAAGTGCTGTCATTTTAGTTCTCCTGTGGGGGGATTGTGTTTGATAACAAGTCATGATTTTATATACAGTTTATATGCCTGTAAAACAAGAAAGGTATTTTGTGGCCTTCAATAACTTTGTAATTGGGGGTTGTTGTAACTTTTATTTTTTTTCAAATGTAAGTTTGGCATTTTAAGGCCCCTGACAAAATAATTTACAGGTAGTGGCAACATCCACTGAACATCAAATGCCCTTGCTTAGAAAATATTATCGTCAACATAATCATGCTAGAAGATTGTATGTTAAGAAAATTTTAAGTTATTTGTGCTCAATAACCAATGACATGGTGGATGTAAACAATTGTTATGTACTCTAGAATCTCATCATCACTGACATAGTATTTTCAATCTTACAAATTATAATCTACTACTTGGGACTGACAATTTGCATATATGTGAACATAAAGTTAAGGATGTAGCACAGATTGACCAATAAGTCATATTGTAAAGAGCTTGCTCTTTCCAGCCCTTTGTAATTCACATTTCTTTTTGTTTAGTGGTCCAAAACTTGTTTTTTTTTTTTCCTTTTTGCTTCGTATTTGACTGATTCTCACCTTTTCATAGTAGGGCTTATGAATAACAAAAAGCATGAACAGAGAAATTAACCAGTAACTCCATCTGTAAGGAGGGTGCTCAGATCTGATGAGTGGTCTTTTTATATGTAATTTTTGCTCCTTTTACAACTCAGTCTCCTTTCCCTAATATCCTTTTGATATTTTTCCCAGTATTTCCTGATTTTTGTGTTCCTGTGCTACATACCACAGAGCTTCAAATAAATCCTTGGGTCTTATTCTCTTAACATATAGATTTAAGTCTTGGATGTCAGGAGCTGTAGATGATTCTTAAATCAATTCAATGTATTTTTTGTTGGAAAGAGCTTGTATTATACAATAATAGAAGGGCTGGAACGAGAACATGCCATATGGGCCTCCAAACTTCACACAACCTTCTCTAAACAGTACATAGCATGGAACTTGAAATTAAATACTCTGGATCAGGGCCAATGTGTTTCATCACTGGCAGTACTAGAAACACTTTGGTGAACCATAGATTCACTATTACCAAGCAGGCTCATGGCTCTATCCCAAGGGTGGTATAGCACTCTATTATATAGCAAGAAATACAGAGAAAAAATAGATCTAGAATTATATGGAATGGTCTTGTCTGTCACCCCTGGGAGTTGTACAAACATACTCTTTTGCTCTACCTTTGACATTTGTAGACTAAAATTTCTGTTTGCTTCAGTTATTGCATGATTTTTGATGTCCATTTAAAATTAACTTTTAGAAAATTCATTACATCATTCTAAATACCAGGAAGTCCCACATATCAGGAAATGTTCATTTTAGTAATTAGTTTATCTGTCAAGATGAAAATACCAATTTCCCTATTATATTAATTTTGCTGCACTTTTGCCTTCAGTACCTATGGGTTACTTTTAGACCAAAACAAATGTAACTCTACATAATTTGTATCATTTGACCATTTTTTGTAGCACTAAGAATAAAATGTATGGCTTTGAAAGCAATGAGCTAAATCTGCAACCATTATTTGAATTTTAAAAATTGTGGGCTAGGGGGAAGGGGAGAGGGGAGGGACGGGGGAGAACAAGGGAATCCGTGGCTGATATGTAGAAATAAATTATATTGTAAAATAAAATAAAATAATAAAAATATAAATAAAAGTAGAAAAAGATTGTGATTAAAATGCATATAACTTTTACAATTTAAATCATTTTTCAATGCCCCGCCTGCAGGGCTTCAACGGGTTCTCAACCACCCTAAGGACGGAATGATAGGGACAGGAGATACAAGGAAACACACCAAGTCTAGATTCTGATCAAGGTACAACTTTATTTTTCTCCAAGAGGGTTTATATAGTTTCTGCAGGGTGGGGGGAGCAAGAAGCTGTCATCTGCATAAGGTGGGACAAGCTAACAGGATGTTTGCATGGGATGTTTACAGGGTGAAAGGGTCAAGGGCTCTGCCTCAATGTCCTGTTGCTAGGCAACCTGACTGTAAGATGATCTAGTTCCCTGTCTAATCAGGGGGTCTGTATTTTTCCACTAACTAGAGATTCTGTCCTTGTCCCTGACATCTCCCCCTTCTTAGTAATAAATCTAAGGACCAACATAAACCAGGTTCGAATGGTCTAAAAGGAGGGCTCTGAAAGAGGCTTTGCATGGAGGATTACAGAGGCTGTGTCCCTTTAAAGGTTGTGAAAAAAGGTCCAAGAGGGAATGGCTCTCCAGACTCAAGCACCACAGGCATTCCCATAGTGCGGGAATCAATGGACCATGCAGTTTTTTGAGGGAGTGGAAATGGGTAAGCGCAAGGCTGCTACTGCACAACCTCTATGCAACAGGGCATATAATCCAGGCTCTTGGGATTTTGGGATACCATGGTCCCCAGCCTGTGCAGTCCCAGCTGCACTCCAATCATGCCTTGAGCGAGCCTTTTCCCCACACACAGGTGCAGCCTCCCCTGAGTGAAGGGGTCTGTGTGGGGCATCTCTGTCAGGGGAAATTTCAACCCTGGAGTCCTGCATATCAAAGGCAGTGGTAATGAACCTGGATCTGCCTGGCCGGCAGGTCTGTTATTTGGCTTCGGATGAACTGAGTGAGCCAGGAAAGTGCCCATGGCCCAAAGGCAAGGACCAGGAGCAGGCCTACAACAGGTCCTAGGAGGGAGGGAAAAAGGGTTGTTAGCTAAGGGAAGTTGGAAAACCAATTCTAGAACCACCCAAGCTCTTATTCTCCTTTTCTTTTTCTCTTTTTCTAGTCCTTTTCTAACCTACCATACTGACTACCCTGGTGTGATCTGTAAAGAAGCAACATTCCTCTTTGAGCCCAGTACAAAGGCCACCCTGTTGTAGAAAGAGGAGATCCAGGCCTCTCCTGTTCTGTAAAACTACCTCAGCTAGGGAGGAAAGAGATGACTCAAGGGCAGAAATTCCCTGTTCAAATTGAGCAATATCCTCGTCTATGGACACTCAGAGTAATGTTGGTTGGACAGGACCAGAGAGGCAATTCCTGTGCCTGTTCCCATTGCTCCAACCCCCAGAAGGACTGCTAAGGTGATAGCAGTAACAGGCTCCCGTCAAGGCAGTCGTCTCAGCACGGCTTTTCTTCCTAGAGATCTAGGAATTGATCTGAGGAATAATAGGTTAGTCTAGATGGAAGGGACCTAAGTGCCCTGAGTGGCATCTCTGGTGCTACCCTGTTTGCTGTGCTACCTGCCAGCCACAGGCTGTGTGAAGCTGGCCCAACATTGCTATGACCGCCTGTGACACCAAGGCCAGCAGGTCCGACAAGCCTTTCTGACACCTTGGATGAAAATTCAGCACTGCCCTTGGAAACATGACCCCTGCTGTCAGACTGGATTTGTGACAAGCAGTGTCACAGCCCAGAACGTGATTGACTATGGGACTTGTATACTGTGTGAAAGGTCTCAAACACAGTTTGCTGTGAAGTTCCCACTGTCCCCCTACAGGAACTCTGAGCAGAGTGATAACAGAGCTAAAGGGCTGGTGGGTGTTGCTGTGGGTGAGGACAACAGCCTGGAGGGCTTGCTGGAGGGACAGCATTTGAAACAGAAGAAGTTTCCTCAGGAGAGGGGCTATCTCTCCTGGGCAGATCAGGTATATTTACAGCTCTAATCAGGCGTTCTGGTAACCATCTCGGAGCAGAGTGTATCTGGTCAAGAATGCAGGCCTAACCTTGTCCTCAAATAAGGACTGGTCAGGGCCCTTCCAAGGCCCCTGAGGGGATCTCGCCACATGGCTAGTGGCCGGGTGGCATCTGGAGAAGGGTGCCAGTGCCTGTCAGCGGCAGAGTGCCCTGCAGCATCTAAGGTGAGGAAGTTGAGAACAAACAGAGCATGGCTCAATTGATCTCTGGGGGAGTTAAAATGAAGGTTAGAAGACTTGAGGCGAGCCAACCAGGTCTTTAGGGTCTGGTGGGCTTGTTCTATTATGCCCTGTCCCTGGGGATTGTAAGGTATCCCTGTGGTATGCATAATTTGTAGACTATCACAAAAGTTTTTGAAGCCTGTGCTGGTATAAGCAGGACCATTGTCTGTCTTTATCTTAGCTGATTTTCCCAAGGCAGAAAAGGCAAGAATCAGGTGAGAAAGAACATCCTTTGTGGCTTCCCCAGCATGAGGAGAGGTGAAGATAAAGCCACTAAAGGTATGTATAGAGACATGGATAAACTTTTGTCTGTCAAATTCGGGGCAATGAGTAACATTTGTCTGCCAGATTTGGTTGGGAAGGAGGCCTCGAGGGTTGACTCGCAAGTGTGGGGCAGGGTGAGAAACAACACAAGAGGGACATTGTTTGACAATTTCTCGGGCCTGTTGTTTAGAGATCTTAAAAAGAAGATGGAGGGTCTGAGAATTTAAATGGTGGATCTTATGGGCGGTTTGGGCCTGTAGGACTGAGCCAATCATGACAGGGAAAGTTAGCCTGGTGGCGGCATCTGCCTGTGCATTGCCATCAGTTTATGGTCCAGGAAGATCACTATGGGCTCTAATATGGCCTATAAAAAATGGGTGTTGGCAAGTCAGGACAAGCTGTTGAATCTGGGAGAAAAGTGGGATGGCGTTGGAGGTAGGCCTTATGGCTGGAGAGGTTTCTAACAAGGGGATGGAAAAGGCAATATAGGCAGTATCTGTATAGATATTAATAGGTTGATCAGAATAGGTCTGAAAAACCTTTAAAATTGCTAAAAGTTCAACCAACTGCGCTGACTGGAAAGGCGTTAGGAAGGAGGTAGGGCGGCCTTGGGCCACAAAGGCTGCAACACCATTAGCAGAACCATAAAAGGAGTGACAGTCCCTTGGTTTCCTTCCTCGTACTTCCAGGAAAGTGTCCTCGAACTAATTAAAGGATTATTAGACTGACCAATTCCTTTTAAATCAGTGAGGGATGGAACCAGTGGCCAAGCGGACGGCCAGTGAGACTGTGAAATGACTGTGGTGTCTGCCCCTGTATCCAAGATACCCTGAAACTTCTTTCCCTCTATAGTAAGGGTGAGAGTAGGGCGATCCTGAGTAACAGGCTGGACCCAGTAGGCGTCCGAAGAGCCCAATCCAGCTGACCCCTGAGGGGTGTTTGTAATTGAGGGATTATCACAGACAGAGGAGGGTAGAGGAACTAGCTGTGCCAGGCGCGTACCTTGAGGAATCGTGACCATGCCGTTTACAGCAGCGGCCAGAATCTTAATTTTACCTGTGAAATCACTATCTATTATGCCAGGGTAGACCTGGACCCCTTGGAGGGCCGCAGAAGCACGGCCAAGGACAAGCGCGTAAACATTAGGAGGTAAGGGCCCTGTCACCTCTGTAGAGATGACCTGAGCCCCTTCAAGGGAGTTTAATACTGTTTTGGCAGTGGCACACAAGTCCAATCCGGCACTGCCTGGAGTTGCTCTCCGGAGGGAGGAGAATGGAACTGGGGTGGGAGAATTTGTTGAGGCTGGGGAGGCAGGAGGTGAGCGGACCTCAAGGCCCCAGGATGCGCTCTTGGAGGCATTGGGGCCAGGGACTGGCCCCTTTGGAAGTTTCCCGGCACCCGTGGAGAAAGGGGCTGACCAAGATAATTGACTTTTGACCTGCATTCTGTAGCCCAATGACAGCCCTTGTTGCAGCTGGGGCAGAGTGGAAGGCAGGGGCCTCATAGAGGCGGCCTCCTGAGCCTGCTGGGCTAAGGGCACGAGGCTGTGACCTTTCTGGGGACATTCCCTAGCGAAATGTCCGGGCTGTTTACAGAAATAACAGGTGCGGGCTCCAGGTTGTTGTGAAGCCCTGAGGGCAGCACCTATAGTTGATCCCATGGCATGGGCAGCGCCAACACCTGAACAGAGTCTCACGTATTCAGACAGGTCTGCTCTGATTTTACGAGGGCGGAGGACTTCCTGGCAGGCAGGGTTTGCATTATCAAAGGCCAAGTGTTTAACAAAGGTGCTTTCCTGTTCCTTCGGCCCAAAAAGTCTCTCAGCTGCATCATTTAAGCGAGAGACAAATTCACTAAAAGGTTCATCAGGGCCCTGACGAATCTTTGCTAATGAGGTGGTAGCCGAACCCTTTTGGGGCAGGCGTTTCCAGGCCCAGACCCCCGCGTTTTGAATCTGGGTCAGGAGGCCAGGAGGGAATTTTGCCTGTGCTGCGTTTGTATCATAAGGGGGGTTGCCGAGGAGTTTCTTTAGTGTCCAAGTTTTTGAGGACGGCTGTTCAGTATTTTTTTGAGCAACTTCTCGACAATTTTCTGTAAATTCTGTTTTCCAGAGGACAAAGTCACCCCTAGAAAGAGCTGCACGGGCAAGAAAATACCAGTTATTAGGGGTCAACCAATGCTTGCTCTGGTTTTCCACCAAGGCTAATGTAAAAGGAGCCGTAGGACCATACTGAGCACAGGCAGATTTTACCTTTTCAACAAGGCAGAAATTTAATTTGTGATAAGTCTGTCCTGGCGGGGTGTCCTCTGGTGACTGCTCTTCCTCCTCCTCCCCCTCCTCCCCCTCCTCATTTTGATCTTCCAAACCCCCTGTGGGGCCACTCTGGGCTGCTGCCTGGGATGAGTCCCCAGAGGTCTGGCTCCTGGTAACAGGAAATGCCAGGACAGGCTGAGGCTTAATTTTTGATTTACTAGATTTTTGAGATGGTTTTAGCTGACCAGGAGCCACCACTTCAAGGGCAAGATCTTTAAGTTCTTTGTCAAGAGTTTTCAATTCCCTTAAAAGCTCAACATGTTTCCTGCGAGCCTGGAGGGCCCGTCTCAGTGAACCAAGATCTGGGACAGGGGGAGCCAACTCATCAAGAATAGGCCCGCAAAAATGAGAAGATGTAGAAATATAGGGAGGGGGCATTGCAGAAGGGGGAACTGCCGGAGATTTTTGAGGTGGTATAAAAGGGCCCAAGGACTCCTGTGTTAAGGGGAGATTTTTGCAGGGGGGCCAGTCTGGATTATGGTAACCGGCCAGCCCTTTCTCTAGGGAAGCCTCCTCGGTGGGGTCTAGAGGGGAATTAGAGGTCAAATTATTAACAGAGGGATGAGGATGGGCAAAAGCAGACTCCTGGTGATTCCTAGGTTTAAAAGTCGTGAGCATCCCCTCTTCCATAGAGCACAGGTCGTGAACTGAGGGGCAGACTGAAGGTGGACTAGAAAGCGCTCGGGGGTGGGGGGGTCTTAAGGCAGGTAGAGGGGGAGCGAAAGGCTTCTTTGAAGATTTTTTCTCCTATATTAATAAGCTCTTTTATGTCAGGGGAATATTTATAGACCCTAAGAATGTCAATAATCAACAAAGGCTTTAAGGTCTTTTTTCTTTACCCTAGTTCCTTGTATCTTGAGGGGCTCATTTAGTCCAGAAATAAATAAATCTCGTGACGAAGTTCCTGTCCCATGGCTCATCACTTTCTTACCTGCGTTGTCTCTGCCCTCCTCTGGGATCGCGTCCTGAACCGGGCAATTTCAGGGGGATCCAACAACTTCACCAAGGCCTTGGTCTTCCTCTGGGAGACGACATTCCAAATCCTCAAGAGGTGGTTTCGTCCACATTGGGCGCCAGTTTGCCCCGCCTGCAGGGCTTCAACGAGTTCTTGACCACCCTAAGGACGGAATGATAGGGACAGGAGATACAAGGAAACACACCAAGTCTAGATTCTGATCAAGGTGCAACTTTATTTTTCTCCAAGAGGGTTTATATAGTTTCTGCAGGGTGGGGGGAGCAAGAAGCTGTCATCTGCATAAGGTGGGACAAGCTAACAGGATGTTTGCATAGGATGTTTACAGGATGAAAGGGTCAAGGGCTCTGCCTCAATGTCCTGTTGCTAGGCAACCTGACTGTAAGATGATCTAGTTCCCTGTCTAATCGGGGGTCTGTATTTTTCCACTAACTAGAGATTCTGTCCTTGTCCCTGACATTTCAAAAATTTAAAAAATATTTATTTTTATTTTACGTGTATGGGTGTTTTCCCCTGCATGTGTATCAGTGCACTATGTGCATATAGCACTGATGGAGGCCAGAAGAGAATGATGGATTTCCTGAAGTTACAGACCATTGTGAGCTGCCATGGGGGTGCTGGAAATTGAACCTGGGTCTGCTGGAAGAGCAGCCAGTGCTCATAAACACTAAACTATATCTCTATCACCCACTTTTAAATAATTTTAAAGTATATATTTTAGCACATTCAGAATATGGTATAACAATGATTACTTTGTGCTTCCAGAATATTTATATCACCCCACAGAAATTGAGTGGTTCTTCCCTATCCCCTTTGAGGTTTCCCAGCAGTCCTTGGAAACTAATAAATTCTTGTGAATGATCAATATAAATGTAATTATATAACAAGTGTTCTTTGTTACTGACTTCTTTAACTTAAGATATTTACATTTGAGATTTATTAATGTTGGAACATGTACAAACACTCAGAATTCTATTCCTTTTTAAGGATGAATAATATTTCATTATATGGATTTACTGTAATCTAATGTTTTTGGCATTGGGTTGTTCCTATCCCTGGGTATTGTGAATGGTGATGTTATGAACATTTATTTACACATTTATTTTAAACATCTATTTTTTGGAGTTCATGGGTGGGATGATGAATTTTATATGTCAATTGGGATGAGTTGTAGGATGCCCAGATAACTGGCCAAATAATATACCAGGCCACATCATTTCATATTAAATTTATAGAGGAGCTACCATTGTATTTTCCATAGCCATCTACCTGCAATGTAGGTAAATTACAACATTAACAACTTTTATTATTTTCCTTTTTAAACATTGTAGTTTTATATTCTCAGTGGATATATTTCTTGTTTTGCTATAAATGTTACCTCATAGTGCTGCACCAGAAGTGTGTGCATGAAATGTCATATACCATCAGGGATTGGTGAAGGTCTGATGATGGAGACACTGCTTGAGTACTATATATTTATATAGTATCCCTTTAGTATTTGTTTCCAGGGTGTTTTATCCTTTGTTTTGTCAGTTGCTTAATGTCTTCCAGGCTCAAGGCATATTTGCTTTAATAGGTGTATATAGAAGACTATTTGAGTTAAATCATCCTATTGTTTGTGCTGTATCATGAATGTTTCCCCAAAGCTTTACTGAAATACAATTGACAAATTAAACATTATTGTAATGTACAAAGTTTTAAGATAGGTACATATTAAGAAATGATTACCATGGCCAAGCAAAGTAACATATACCTCTTCTCATGATTTTCTTTTTACTCCTATGGAGGGAATATTATATACATATATATGTACATATATATTATATGTATATTATGTAAAAGTATTCAAGTATGCAACTAATTATCACTAATTACAATTACTACATTGAGCAATAGACTTCTACAACTTAGTGCTTCTGCTAACATAAAATTTACATCCTTTGATCAACATTTCACAATTTTTCAACACCTACCTCATTCCATAACAATTATCATACTACTCTCTGCTTCTCAATTCAACATTTTTAGATCCCACATGAGAACATGTGTTTTTGTCTTTCTGTGTCTGTCTTGTTTCACTTAATATAACATTCTCTAGGTTTATTTGTGCTGTCACAAATGTTAGGATTTCATACTTTGGAAAACTTGAATAATCTCCACCATCTCCACTCACATATTATGTGTGGTATTTTCTGTATTCATTCATCTAATTAGTGGGTTGGATTCAGGTTTGATAGATTCTATATCTTGATTACTGTAAATCTACAAGATGTGGAAGTGCATGTTGAGTAAAATATTTGCATTTGCCCATTTACAACTCCAAAGCTCTCAAATCATGCTGAATTACAATCTGTATTTGAATGATAATCTATCTGATAGATTAATGCTAAAATGACATCAGCTTAATAAGTTGTTTTCTTGGGAATATTTACATTATTTTGTGTGATTTTTTTCTCTGTTCTTGAGAATTTCATTCATGTATATTATGAAACATGATTGTAGCTGCTTCTTGTTTCCCCTCCAGCTCTGGAAATTCCTCCCAATATGCCCCCTTCTTAACTTCTTGTACTTGCTTTTGATCATCCACCAAGTCAGTCTAGCCAAAATTCGAACACAGATTGAGGAGACACTCTCCTTGCTAAGGAGCTATTGAAAATTGATAAATGTGAGAGTAGGAGGAATTATTCTTTTTGAAGATGTGACCACTGGTAAATTTCTCATGCCACAACAAAGCCTAAAATGTAAATATCCTCAAAGTCTATGCTGCCAATTTTAGGCTTTGTTGTCTACAACAATTAACTGAAATACTTGAACTTAAGGTAGGAATTGTGGTTACTAGCCTGTTCTAAAATTGATCTGGTTTGAGTTTCTAGTTATAAATAAAACTAAGAAAAATCCTAATTTTTCCTCACTAGTTCTTTTCTCATTCTTACCTGTTCCATGACTAAATAGACATTGACAGAAAAATTATACTCTGTTTTAGGTAAATTTACTTCATATAGACAAGTATGATATTTACAGCTAATCAGGGGATAAGATATGAACCAACTTAATGTGCTTTTAAACTTCTTGCTTCTAAAAATGAAGGTGGTGAGTAGTTTCTCTCTTAACTCCTCTAGGGTTTTCTAACTTGGATTGAAAATACCAAATGACTGTTAGTCAATTTGTTTAATATCTTTTATTATGAACTTATATTAAGAAAATGCATCTATTCTCTTTAGAGCATAATTTGTTAGTGTGATAAATTCAGGGGCAAGTACTAGTCTATTCTTTATTATTTCCAGGAAAATTTATATGTGAAAAAATTCAAGAATTTGTTACAACTATATAAACTAAGATGTAAACTTTTGCTCTGTATTTTATAATGGAATATTTATTATCTTGTCACAAATATAATGAATGAAAATTATTTCTCCAGTTGTGAGGATAAATATGCAATGCAATTATGTGCATGAATTTTTCTTAGTTCTTTGAAAGTCCTTTTTGTCAGTACACATTTCTCTGAAAGTCAACACAGAATAAAACAGTTTAGGTTTGTCTTCTTTGGACTGAAATGGAGAAACTCCATTGAAATGGATGAACTGTCTTAATAGGATTTTGTAGATATACTGTACTTATCAAGAATACAAAATGTGATTTTGGAATATCCCCAAGAGTGTTTATTTTACTGCCCCTTTGCCAATGGAGAACTTAAGACAAAAGAGGGTTAAGCAGTTTTCCAGTGTTCCATAGTAAATTGGTAGTTGAATTGGGATTAGAATCTAGGTCTCCAAACCTTGGGGACTTTTCCATTAGCTCAAATCATGCACGGCTCAGCAGTTTCTTTCACAAGATCCTGCTGACATGACACATGCCATCAGTCTTATTTTATAACAGATGTTTTGAAGGTGGAGCAGATGGTCTCTTTCCTTCACCCTCATAGCCATGACTCCAGAGAGTCAGATCATGTCAGATATGGCATTCACAGCTCTCTTTCCCCAGGGGTCCACTGTCCCATCTGCTCATCTTTATTGTGTGCACGTCTATTCCATTTTCAAGAATATACTGTTCCCTTTTTGAGGAAGCTCCATATTTCCTATACTTTTCTGTTACAAGTGTTTGTATTATCCTGACTCTTCTTGGATTTTCAGAGGATACTGTCCTTAATCAGTGGGAGGAGCACTGGCTTTTAAAATGGTTCTACCTTTCATTATGATTGTTGTTGTATGAATTGTATGCACGTGTAAATACATATGTACAGGCATGCTTACCTGTGTGTGTATGTGTGCACATGTGTATGTACATGTAGGCCAGAGGTTAATTTGAAGATGGATTCCATGTCTCACCTGTCTCAGCTCTCTTATCCTACTTGTGTTGGGGTTATAGGGACATGTTGCATGCTTTGGGTTTACATAAGAGCTAAGGCTCTTAATACATGTTCTCATTCTTCTGTAATAAGCACTTTACCTGCTGAGTCACATCCAGCCACTCATTATAGATTTTTTTCTTTATTAAGAATTTTTTATTCATTTTATGTACCAACTGCAGATTTCCCTCTTCATTATGGTTTTTAATGTAAAGGACAAACTGTGAAAAATTGCCTTCTACTTTTGTCTGATGCACATTTTTAAAAATTTTTTTTTATTTTTATTTTGCAATACAATTCAGTTCTACATATCAGCTACGGATTCCCTTGTTCTCCCCCTCCCGCCCCCCTCACCTTCCCCCCAGCCCACCCCACATTCCTATCTCCTCCAGGGCAAAGCCTCCCCCGAGGACTGAGATCAACCTGGCAGACTCAGTCTGGGTAGGTCCAGTCCCCTCCTCCCAGACCGAGCCAAGCGATCCTGCATAGGCCCCAGGTTTCAAACAGCCAACTCATGCAATGAGCACAGGACCCGGTCCCACTGCCTGGATGCCTCCCAAACAGATCAAGCCAATCAACTGTCTCACTCATTCAGAGGGCCTGATCCAGTTGGTGACCCCTCAGTTCATAGTTCATGTGTTTCCATTCGTTTGGCTATTTGTCCCTGTGCTTTATCCAACCTTGGTCTCAACAATTCTTGCTCATATAAACCCTCCTCATTCTCACTAACTGGACTCCCAGAGCTCCACCCAGGGCCTAGCCATGGATCTCTGTATCCAGATCCCTCAGTAGTTGGATGGAGTTTCTAGCATGACAATTAGGGTGTTTGGCCATCCCATCACCAGAGTAGGTCAGTTCAGGCTGTATCTCGACCATTGCCAGCAGTCTGTTGTGGGGGTATCTTTGTGGATTTCTGTGGGCCTCTCTAGCACTTTGCTTCTTCCTATTCTCATGTGGTCTTCATTTACCATGGTCTACTATTCCTTGTTCTCCCTCTCTGTTGTTGATCCAGCTAGGATCTCTCACTCCCCCAAGCTCTCTTTCCCTCGACCCTCGCCCTTCACTACCCCCACTCATGTCCAGGCTGTTCATGTAGATCTCTTCCATTTCTCTGTCATTGGGTGATCCCCATGTCTTTCTTGGGGTCCTGTTTTCCAGGTAGCTTCCCTGGTGATGTGAGTAGCAGTCCAGTCATCCTTGTTCCACATCTAGTATCCTCCTATGAGTGAGTACATACCATGTTTGTCTTTCTGAGTCTGGGTTACCTCACTCAGGATGATTTTTTTCTAGATCCATCCATTTGTCTGTAAACCTCATGATGTCATTGATTTTCTCTGTTGAGTAGTATTCCATTGTGTATATGTACCACATTTTGTTTATCCATTCTTCAGTTGAAGGGCATCTAGGTTGTATCCATGTTCTGGCTATTACAAACAATGCTGATATGAACATAGCTGAACAAGTGGTCTTGTGGTGTGGTTGAGCATTCCTTGGGTATATGCCCAAGAGTGGTATAGCTGGATCTTGGGGGAGATGGATTCCCAATTTTCTAAGAAAGCACCATATTGATTTCCAAAGTCGTTGTACAAGCTTGCATTCCCACCAGCAGTGGAGGAGAGTTTCCCCTAGCTCTACATCCTCTCCAGCATAAGGTGTCTTCAGTGTTTTTGATCTTAGCCATTCTGACAGGCGTAAGGTGGTATCTCAGAGTTGTTTTGATTTGCATTTCCCTGATGATTAGGGATGTTGAGCATTTTAAACTACCTTTATATGCTTAAAGCATTGATTCTGTTAGGTAGCATATGGGAAGACACTACTCTAAAGTTCTTCGAACTTCATCAAAAAAGAAAAAAGCCATGCCAACAAGTTCCTGATCTGGCTCTGCTACTCACCACTTACATGTGGCTTACCTTCTCTAATACCACTTGCATTCTTGGACACCAGTATTTCCATATGCTTTATTCTTGTGTGGCTTTTAGTAACCTGATACTTGTTTCTGTTCTTTATCTCTAACCAGAATAGTGAATCCATTATGAGCTACATATATCTCTGTGCTTTCAGGCATATGTGTTCATGCTTTTCTGCTCATTTTGACGAGATTATGTTTTGTGATGGAAACACTGACTCTAGAGTCATAGATATTTTTAACGTCTAGCCTTGACCTTTATAAACTGTGTAACTCTAAGCAGGTCATTCTACTTCCTTGTCTCACGTAGTTACACAGCACTTGGCAACTTCTATACAAAAACAACTGCTGGAGCAAGTTGTTTTGACAAACTATGAAAGTCAAAAATAGGAAAGAAAATAATACCTCTCTGTTGGGTCATTGATCCCAGGAAGGACCGATCCATTCCCCTTGCCTCAAAATGATTAGTCCTGAGTAGACTAAGCAGATAGGTTCATGTGAACTTGTTCCATTCTAGGGAATTCCCAAAGGAAAACTAATTAGCTTTTCTTTCAAGACTATGGACAAACTAACTCATTTGCATTTTAATGTAAGAAATTGATAGAAATGACATTTGCTTTTGAATTATTCAAATTTTGGGAATTGTTGTTACTACTAACAACAACAAAAAGTTCCTTTATATAATTCCAATATACTTTCCTGCATTGAGCTGAGTGGATATAATCAGAATAAGGAGGCTGAAATCATAAACAGAAAGATTCCTAGTTTTTTCTTGAGTCTATCAGGAAGCCTTTCTTTGCCCCTTTGTTTTAAGTTACTGCAAAATTTTTCTTTGCAGCCAATAACACACTTTGTTTCTACTTTCTAATATGTGTTTGAGTTGCTTTCACTATCTGCTTATCACTGTCTGAGAACATGCAGAATGAGAGAATGCTGATTCTCCTTGGATATAACCTTGAAGTTCGACCCGATATAGTTTTAGGAATTTTCCAATTATTTATTCCAGTGTTAATGTGTTTTATGATCTCCCTGGGCTGTTCTGTGATCATACTAACTCTGGTTAGGAGATTGGATTTGGTGACCTCTAGTTAAGTGAATACTATTGTCCTTGGATTTGTAATTTGGCCACTTGCCAATATCTGACCTACTCTATCTTTGAAAATGTAATCTCTCACCTTTAGGTCCAAAGCTACTTCTGTGATTATTCCAAGTTAGAAATATCTTTTTAAAATAATTTAAGAGATTAATTGGTTTTACACATCTCATTTTATGTGGCTATTGCTTCAATTCCTTTTCAATATTTCAAAAACATCCCACTATAATGAAAGTGAAACTAACTTGAGATATTGAGATATTACTCCTTCTAAATATACAACCACTTGGAAATGTCCCCATTTGTGTGTGTGCATGCGTACGTGTGTGTGTCTGTGTGTGTGTGTGTGTGTGTGTGTGTGTCCCAGAACTTCAGATAATTGAGGTCATTGAACAAACTTTTTACTCTTAAGACCTCATTTTTAGTTCTCTATAACAGATAATTCTTCATTAGAAATGTGAAAATCTAAAACATTTTCTAGCATATGCCAAATTCTGGATAGTTTTTCAGCAGTGTCTCCTCAGATCTGTCTGTGTCATACTGGAAATTACATCACAATGTTCTTGCTTTTCTAATTGAGTTAACAAATCTGGTCAGTATTCTACTCTAGAAATCTCAAATGTCACCAGAGTGCTCTAGAAGAGCACAAAGTTGTCTCCTTTTTCACTCTACCATGCTCAGCTAAGAAAGATAACATTTCTAGATACTTGCAATATCAAAACAATGAGTAGCTATTCTGAATATACAATGGCTCCCAAATCTCATATTTTGAAAACTTTTTCACAAGATGGTGGAACTATTTTTGAGAGATTGTGAAAACTTAAAACATGGGACCAAGAAAGAAGATGTAATCCAGTGAGCTGGCATTTTTCTTTTGGCTTATAACTCAATTAGATGTAACCTGATCCTCCTGGGACTGGAGGGTTCATTTAGGGCCAGTTGGGGCTCTGCCTTTCCCATTATTTGTTGATTTAATTTAGATCACCTTCATATATGCATATATTTTAGGAAGTTTCTACGGTATTAAGTTTTCATACTACCCCTCAAATGACCCTTATTTACCCACATCTTCCATTCCCCTTCCCACGTGATACCCGTGTTTTAGCCCCTCTATCCATTCATAATAATTTGTTTTATTTTCATTTCCTAGCAAGATTTATCTGTCCCTCCTATTCCTTTAACCTATATCTAATCTCTGTGATTCTATGGATTATAGCTTGATTATCATTGATTTAACTGCTAATACTCACATATAAGAAAACATATTCCATATTTGTGTTTCTGGGTATAGAATACCTCACTCAGGATTTTTTTTTCCATTCCATCCACTTGCCTGCAAATTTCATGATGTTATTTTTTAACAGCTGAGCAATAGTCCACTGTGTAAATGTACCACATTTTAAAACATTTAATTCTTCTGTGGAGGAACATCTATTTTTTTTTGAAAGTTTGGGTTATGAAAAGCAGTAATGAACATGGCTGAGCTAGTGTCTCAGTGGTAGGATGAAGCTTCCTTTGGGTATATGCCCAAGAATGATATAGTTGGATTTTGAGGAAGATCAGTTCTTATCTTCCTCTTCCTCCATCACACCAATTTCCATGGTTCTTTGTAAGTTTGTATTTCTACAAGCAATTGAGGGTTTTTTTTTTGTTTATTTGACATCCTCAGCCTCATGAACTGTCACTTTTTTAAAATCAGTCTTAGCCATTCTGATGCATAACACAAATTGCTAAATAGTCTTATTAATAAAAAACCCAGAGCCAGATATTGGGGTAAATTCTGAAAGAGAACAAGCCACAGCCAACCTCACCTCGTCAGCTCCGATCCTGTTTCCACAATTCCTCAGACTGAAAGCCTCTGAGTCCTCACCCCTGAGTGTCTCAGTTGAACTGCTGCTAAAAAGCCTCTAGTTCCTGGTCCTCTTGCCTTATATACCTTTTTGCTTCCTGCCATCACTTAAAAATGTGTATCCTTCCCAAGCAAAGACATGAGATCTCAAGTGCTGCGATTAAAAGTGTGTGCCACCACTGCCTGGCTCTGTTCCCAGTGTGGCCTTGAATTCACAGAGATCAGGTGGATCTCTGCCTCCTGAGTGATAGGATTAAAGACATGTGTGGTACCACTGTCTGGGCTCTATGTCTAATCTAGTGGCTGCCTCTGTCCTCTGATCCTAGATAAGTTTTATTTGTTAGAGCACAAATAAAATATCACCACACTGATGGGTGTAAGATGAAATCTCAAAGTAGTTTTAATTTGCATTTTCCTGATGACTAGAGATGTTGAACATTTCTTTAAGTATTTCTCAACCATTCGAGTTTCCTGTTTTGAGAATTTGTTATTCCTAGCCACTTTTTTTCTCGTTTTAAAAATTCTGATTGGCTATAAGATGAAGGGATCTTCTCAACAGCATATTCCTACTGCCTGTATGTGCTAGCCTATTGGATCAGGCTCAGTGACCATGGACTGGTCCATTAGATACAATGAGACAAAATAAGCAATTCCTTCTTTTAAGTTATTCTTGTGTATTCTGGAAACAGTAATATAAAAATAACTAACACAGTAGCAGAACCAAATATATCTTCCTACAAGCCTGGATTCATTAAGTGTCTTATCCTATTACTTGGAGTATGTAAATTTTTGAGATTTTGGGATTGCTACAGAGGCCACATAATGATGTTGTCATGCCTATGTTAACTCTCATGGAATGTATTCTGTATAGTTTTTCTAAGGTTGCTTAGGGAATTTCTATTTCATTAGTCCATTGGCAACTTCTAATATATTAATTGACTTAGGAAATACCTCAGGGCTTCCACAAGGAAGGATGTGAATTGGTTTGCATAAGTCAGGTTGCTTTATGGGTAGTTTAATACCCTATATACTTTTAACTCTGGTCCTTTATTAATTTCCTTTAAAAAAAAAAAAGGTCATTGCTGCTGGCTGTGGTGGCAAATGCCTTTAATTTCAGCATTCCAGAGGCAGAGGCAGGAAAATACCTGTGAATTCAAAGCCAGCCTGTTCTACATAATGAGTATAGCCAGGAATACACATGGAGACCTAATTTTAAAAAAAAAAAAACCCAAAATGTCATTGCACATATTCATAATACTTAGTATTAAGTTACACAAGGACTGTTACACACAAGATTGTAATGTATATTGACAATATTCTGCCATGCCCTCTTATACTACATTTCCTTATTCTTTTCCTTTTTTTACCCTAGACAGTTTATTTTCTTTCATATGTCATATGCACATACATGTTGTATGCACATGATTTTATGCACCCATATAAAATAGAGGAACTACATATAATAGAAAACACGTGTTTGTCTTTCTGAGACTGACCCAATTTGCTTAATATGATGATGCATGTGTTTTCCTGCAAATGACATAATACATAATTTCATTATTCTTTTTTTTTTGTTTGTTTTTTTGTTTTTTTGAGACAGGGTTTCTCTGTGTAGCTTTGCGCCTTTTCCTAGAACTCACATGGTAGGCCAGGCTGGCCTTGAACTCACAGAGATCTGCCTGCCTCTGCCTCCCAAGGGCTGGGATTAAAGGCGTGCGCCGCCGCCGCCGCCGCCGCCGCCACCACCACCACCCGGCTAATTTCATTATTCTTTACAGCTGAAAAGCATTTAATTGTTGAGACATACTACGTTTTCTTCATTCATTTTAAACTTTATATTTTCCAGTTTTTTGTGTGTCCCAAGAAAGAGAAAACTTTAATGAGCTTTGTATATCATTTTATTTCCTGTAAACTCAAACGCGGTATAAAATGGCCTTGAATCATAGGATCACAACTAACTTTTCAATCCTGTTTGGTCCATATTTCTTCTACCAAGGCTTTCATGGATCTTCCTACTGCTGTCTTTCATGTTTGTTGTCTTCCTGTTTTTGAAGCCCTTTATTCCTTTAATACTTAACAGTCCCCTCACTTTCACATCCAGAATCATAGTCTGAATTTTAGTGTTGCCTGCTAGGGGCAGCCTTTTTAAACTCTAGGATTTGTTTATGTCAGTACTTACTGGATCACATGTACCCTTGGTAGCACTGGTCAGAGAGGGTAACTATACCTTTCCTTTATTATGGTGACGTGCAGAGCATAGCAAAGACATCCTGAGTGGAGAGACTGTGTTGGGTAAAAAGACCTGTTTTCTTGTAGCTTTTGGTTGTTTACCCATATTTGGGGAGGATTATTGGGTTACACAAATCTAGTATTAATTTCATGAATAACAATAGTGTTACAGTGTCTGCTGAAAGACTTTAATCTTGATGGCACATTGAGAACCCTTTATCCATTTGATACAGTGTTAAACTAATGATTAACAAACACCAATGAATAATTCTTTGCTAAGTGCATTTAAAGTGAAGACAAATATATAAAATACAGTTCCTACCATATAATCTGCCTGTATAAACCTGTAACATTGTAAAGATAAGACAAGTTATATACTTAAAAGATTAGTATGTCTTTCATTAAGAGAGATAATTTACATTCATAGCATTCTGAAATTTCATTTATAATACTAGCCAAATTTGCTACCACATGAAAATGATTTTTATTTGTAATATATTTTTATTATTTGAGAATTTCATGCATGCATACGATGTATTTTGATTAAATCTACCCCTACAACTGCTCCTGTATCTCACTCACTGCTCTTTTCTCCCAACTTTATATGCTTTCAGTCCATATACCTAAATATGAATATATACGACTGTCCATTGGATTGTGGGTAGCTTCTCAGGGACCACATCTCTGAAGAAAACTGACTCTTCCCCCCAGTAACCAGCAGCTGCCAGCAGCTACTCATCTAGATGTGGAACTTTGTGAGTCCCTCTGCCATCCATAATGGGACTTTGCTTAGCTTTATCTTGTATAGGTCTTGTGCATGCAGTCACAGCTGTTGTGAGTTCATGTGTGCAAAAGCTCTGTAATGTCTGGCAAATATTCTTTCATTGGATATTTCCATTGCCTCTGACTCTTACAATCATTCTGTTTCCTCTTTCATTAGGAATGGAAGGAGGGCCGGGCAGTGGTGGCGCACGCCTTTAATCCCAGCACTCGGGAGGCAGAGCCAGGCGGATCTCTGTGAGTTCGAGGCCAGCCTGGGCTACCAAGTGAGTTCCAGGAAAGGCGCAAAGCTACACAGAGAAACCCTGTCTCGGAAAAATAAAAAAAAAAAATAAAAAAAAAAAGGAATAGAAGGAGGGGGTGCTATATAGATGTCCCATTTAGAGCTGAGTGCTCAACAATCTGTTATTCTCTCCACATTGACCAGTTGTGACTCTGTATTAATTTCCATCTACTGCAAACCAAGAAGCTTCTCTGATGAGGATTGGGATGTATACTAGACTATTTATATACAGGTAAGAGTTTAGGGAATAGTTTATTATTATGCCCTTTTAGCAGATTAAAATTATTGGGTTTTCCCTTAGTCCTATGATCTAGCAAGCCATGTGTTTGGCCCAATTAATGGTATCAGACATGACTTTCATCTTTTGGAACTGGCCTTAAATCCTATCAGAAAGTGTTTGGTTGGTAACTTCTCTAGCATTTGTACCCTTAGTGCATTTGTGGGCATATCTTGCCAGGCCAGTCATTATTGAAGCTTACAAGGTTCACACCTTGTTAAGATTGTTATTTTTCTTTTCCAGCAATTTTTCTCTCCTAGTATTTTTTTCCTCCCAGCAATTTTCAGCACCATGAAACCTAGAAAATAAGAATGGAAGTCTCAGGTCAGTGCCAGCTTGATTTCTCTATTTTCTATGACTCAAGTAATTCGTGTCTTTAGAAATAGGGTCATCTCATTAAGTTCTGGAGGGTAATAAAGAGCAATGGTGATAGCCTATGATGTTTGAAGAAGGGAATGTCTATAGGATCCCACTGCTCAACAATTTGAAAAAAGAAGAGAGTCACATCTGGCACACTAGGTTTTTTATTTTGTAGTTTATTTGAGAAGAGACATTATCCACTATTAGAGGGTAACTCCATTCACATTCCTTTTACATATGTATGGATTTTAGAAACCTTCTGTATTAGTAGGCTTCCATATGGCTTTTTCAAAGTCTTTAGTATTACTTGTCCTACACTGTATCCTTCTATACTTTCTCTATAATCCCCTCTACTCTGACCTCCTATTTCTCATCTAATTTAACCTTTTCTGTTTTATTATTTCCCCTTTCCCTCTTTTACCATATGCTTTCCTATCCTTTCCTTTTAAATCCTCCTGTACCCCATCACCATTGGCCTCTTACTAGTGGCCACTCTAAACTTCAACATTCACACATCTGAAGATTCAAAGCTAGCACCACATGTAAGAGAATACACATGACATTTGTCTTTCTTGATCTTGGTAATCTCACTCTAAGTGATTGTTATCTAACTCCACCCATCTACCTGTGAATTTCATAACTTTATATTTATTTATAACTAATATTCCACTGTGTATATGTGCCACATTTTCATTATCCATTCATCAGATGATGAACATCTAGACTTTTTAAGTTTCCTGGCTATTGTGAATGTAGCAGCAAGAAACATAGATGAGAAAATATCTCTGTAGTAGGATATAGAGTCCTTTTGGAATATATCCTGGAGTGGAAAACTGTATCAATCATGTAGTAGATCTATATCCAGATTTTTGAGAAATCTCTTTGCTTATTGCTATAGTGGTTGTACCAGTTTGCAGTCCCACTAATAGTGAGTAAATATTTCCCACACCCAACATCAGTGCCAGAATATGTCACTTCATTATCTCTCTCTCTCTGTCTCTGTCTCTGTCTCTGTCTCTCTCTCTCTCTCTCTCTCTCTCTCTCTCTCTCTCTCATCTTAGTCATTCTGACTGAGGTACGATGAAATTTCAAGATAGGTTTACTTTGCAGTTCTCTGATGGCTAAGAATGTCAAACATTTAAAACATTAGTCAATTGTATTTCTTCTTCTGAGAATTCTCAGTTTAGTTTCTTGTCCCAATTTTCATTTGGATTATTTATTTTCTGTGTTTAGTTTTCTAGTTCTTTGTATATTCTAGACAGTAACCATCTGGTAGATACATAGCTGGCAAATATTTTTTTAACCATTGTGGTCTGTCTGTTCACTTGAATGATGGTCCTTTGCTGTACAGAATATTTTAAGTTTCATATGTTCTCATCTATCAGTTGTTGATCTTAATGCCTGTACTTCCTTGATTCTGTAAAGTCCTTTCATGGACCTTAAATTGAAGTCTGTTCTATGTTTTCTACTCTAACAGATTCTGGGTATCAGGCCTTTTGTTTAGGTCCTTGACCTATTTGGAGTTTAGTTTAGTTTTGTGTAAAGCAAGAGATTGGGATCTATTTTCATTCTTCTACATTCCAGCTTGAACAATGCCATTTGTTAAAAATGGCATTATTTTTTTCCATTGTGTGTTTTTGGCCTCTTTGTTAAAAAGCAGATGGCTATAGGAGTGTGGACTTATATTTGAGCCATCAGTTATATTTCATTGATCAGTATATTTGTTGTTAATGTCAGTACCATGGATATTTTGTGAAATTTAATATGATTGTTTCAATTTTCATGAAGACTTGTGTTGGAACTTTGAAGTGAATTATGTTGAGTATGTAAACTGCTTTTGCTAGGATGGCAATTGTCTCAATATTAATTTTACCAATTCACAAACATGGGAAGTATTTCTATTTTTATGATATTTTCTTCATTCTCTGTTTTCAGCATCTTAAAGATTTCATTATACAAGTCTTTCACTTAATTAGATTATAGTCATTACAAATTTTTAAAATTTATTTTTGAGTGTATTGTGAATGAGATTGTTTCTCTAATTTATTTTTTGTATTTGTCAGGGTATATAGGAAGTCTAGTAATTTTTTTCTATTAATTTTTCATCCTACCTCTTTGCCAAAATAATTTATCAGCTATAGGAGTATTTTCTGATAGAGTTTTTAAATGTATAGAGTCATATCATCTGCAAATAAGGATACCTTGTTTTTTTCCTTTTATTTTTGTATCATTTTATTTCCTTTTGTCTTATTACTCTATCAGGGACTTCAAGCACAATATTGAACAGGAGTCGAGAGAGTAGACATCTAGCTATTTCCTAGTCAAATCCAGTATGAGCTAGTATTAGTTATTATCTCAATGGTGTCACAAAACACCATGGCTAATGCAACTAATAGATGGAAGAGTTTGAATTTATAGTTCTGGAGGTTTAGTGTCCAATGATGATGGAACAGAGGCAACCAACTGGAGAAGCAAGTGGAAAGACTCACATCTGGAACCACAAGCAGGAAACAGAGCAAGGTGCAAATGTCATAAGTTTTTTTTTTTTCAAACTCATAAAACCTGCCTTCACTGACATGCTCCTTTCAGCATAGCCACACTTCCTAAGCCTCTCCAAACAGCAACACCAACTAGGAATCAAGTATTCAAATGCTCAAGACTTTGGTGATCATTTCTCATTCAAATTACCACAAGCTGTATTCTTAAAAAAGTTTTTCTGCAGATACAGACCCTGGTATCTATCTTTCTATTAAGACATCACAGCTCTTTCTGAATATATATATATATTCATATATATATGAATGACCTATTCATAGATAATGTATTTTGACAGATTCCTTTATGTGAAAACACAGTCTTTCATCAAATCCTTTACTAGCATTAATTAGCATTGAATTAATGTGAAATTTAAAAACATTTCTGAGTTTTCAGATTTTTAAGTTTCTGCTGTGAAATGATAATGTTTCTTGGTTTCTCATTGAAACTGCAGGATGCCAAATATTAACTAAAGAGAAATAGCACTAGCTGGCATACTGTGTTTATTACTAAATATGTCTTCAACAAAAATGAATTCTAGACCTTAATTCTAATCCACCATGGTGGGTACTTTGGAGAACTAATGCCAGGGAGGTAATTGATGAAGGTTAATGATGAAATATTACCTTTGCACATTTCTGGATAACTTCTTGTTTTTTTTTAACCATTGGATAAATTACTGATTTATGGAGTAGATTTTGACAACACAAAGGCCTAAATTCTCTTCACAGCATGGTAACTAGCAGTCTGGACGTTTTCCTTACCCTGCTCCCTAAACGTTGACCCAGTGGAACATCTTATACCTTTCCAAAATGAAACACATATTTTACTCTTTGTGCCTGAGTATTTTAAAACTAACTAGTGTAATTTAAGATGTAGTGCCTGTGTTTCTGCTAAGCTGAGGAGCACCCATGGAACTGGACCAGGCCCTCTGGATAAGTGAGATAGTTGATTAGCTTGAACTGTTTAGGAGGCCCCCAGGCAGTGGGACTGGGACCTGTCCTTGGAGCATGAGCTGGGTTCTTGGAACCTAGGGCCTATGCTGAGATAGTTTGCTCTGCCTTGGTGTAGGGAGGAGGGGACTGGACCTGCCTCAACTGAATCTACCAGGCTGGGCTGACTCCCCAGGGGAGACCTTGCCTTGGAGGAGGTGGGAATGGGGGATAGAATGGGGGGAAGGCTGAGGGTGGGAGGAGGGAGGTCAGGGGAATCCATGGCTAATATATAAAATTAAATTAATTATAAAATAAAAATATTTATTAAAAAAAGAAAAAATAATCTAGTGCCTGGGAAAATATCTGTTTGAGTAAAGGTCAAATCATTCATCACATATAGTCTTTTTAAAAATGATTTGAAATTTTGAACTGTCTTGGGGGAGGTTTTATCTATGATCCTAAATTGATGGTTATTGTATATAACTTTCTGCTTATTAACTACCATTGACACTTATGCTTATCTGGTTGATTCCATTGTATACTTTTTTAAAATTGCTTTTTTAAAAATATTTTTATTCCTGAAGGCAAGAAGATATACTATTTAAACTTAGATAAGTTATTGTGCTTCAGTATACTATAATCTCTTTTTAAGATGCATATGTATAAATACTATTATACTTATTTAATTTATTGCATACATATGTGTATATACATATGTATATATGTGAGTAGAAGCATGCCATAGAGCTGTGTACAAATCAGAGGACAGCATGTGAAATTTGTCATTTTTTTTCTTCTACCATGTGAGTCTCAGGGATCAAATTGTGGTCATCAAGTGCCTTTAACTATTGAGACATTTTGAGGATCCCCTATCATATTTGGTTGTACTTTCTATTTATCTTTTAAAAATTATTTATTTTACATCCTGACTACAATATCCCCTCCATTTTCTCCTCATATTTCCTCCCCCAAACTTCCCTTCCCCTTCCAATTCACTCCTCTTTTGTTTCTGTTCAGAAAGGGGCAGGCCTCCCATGGATATCAACAAAGCATGGCATATCAAGTTGCTTAAGACTAAGCATCTCCCCTTATATTAAGTCTGGGTAAGGCAATCAAGTAAGAGGAATAGGTTCTCAAGAGCCATCCAAAGCATCAGGGACAGCCCTTGCTCCAACTGCTAAGAGTCTCACAGTAGATCAAGCTAAAACTGTCACATATATGTAGAGGCCTAGGTCAGTCCCAGGCAGGCTCCCTGGTTGCTGATTCAGATTCTGTGAGTTCCTCTTTTTTCTTTTATTGAGAAATTTTTTATTCATTTTACTATCAACCTGTGAGTTCCTATGAGCCAGGTTAGTTGTTTCTGTGGGTTTTCTTGTGATGTCCTTGACCCCTCCGGCACCTAAAATCCTTCATCCCTCTCTTCAGCAGGATTCCATAAGCTCAGCCTAATGTTTGGCTGTGGGTCTCTGCATCTGTTTTCATCAGTAACTGGATGAAGGCTCTCCAATGACAGTTGGGGTATTCACCAATCTGATCACAGGAGATAGCTAGCTCAGGCTATGTATCTACTATTTATTGCTAGGAGTCTTACCTAGGGTAGATTCATGGGAGATCCCCTTGTATCAGGTTTCTACCTGACCCCAAAATGTCCTCCTTTTCTAGTCATCTCTTTCAGTACTCCCCCTCTCTACCCGCTCCCTAACCTGGTTCCTCCAGTTACCATTCCCACCTGGCCCTTGTCCACCCAGGGAGATCCATGCCTTCCGCCTTGCCTTGTTACCTAGTGTCTCTGAGTCTGTGGATTGTAGCATGGTTATTCTTTACTTTACAGCCAATATCCACTTATGAGTGAGTACATACCATGTTTGTCTTTGTGGGTCTGGGTTATCTCACTCAGGATGATTTTATCTAGTCCCATCCATTTGCCTGCAAATTTCATGATGCCATTATGTTTTACAGCTGAGTAATACTCCATCGTGTAAATGTACCACATTTTCTTTATCCATTCTTTGGTTGAGGGGCATCTAGGTTGTTTCCAGGTTCTGGCTATTATGAATAATGCTGCTATAAATGTAGTTGAACAAGTGTTCTTGTGGTATGATTGAGCATTTCTTGGGTATATGCCCAAGAGTGGTATAACTAGGTCTTGAGGTAGATTGATTCCTAATTTTCTGAGAAGCTGCCATATTGATTTACAAAGTGGATGTACAAGTTTACATGCACACTGCCAATGGAGGAGTGTTCCATTTGGTCCAAATCCTCTCTATCATATTTTAACATAATTAATTGCCTTAAGTATAACCGAATGAAGAACAATTTTTTTTTCAAGACAGGCTTTCACTGTGTAGCCCCAGCTGTCCTGGAACTCACTCTGTAGACCAGGCTGGCCTCAAACTGACAGAGATACATCTGCTAATGCCTCTCAAGTGCTGGGATTAAAGGCATGTGCCATCACTGCCTGACAGAAGAGCAATTATTAAATGAATGCCAACATGTAAACATAGGGATGTTCCTACTAAAGCCAAATAGGAAGTCTTCATGATTACCTCAAAACAAAGAAGTTTCAAGTCAAGTTTCCAAATTTGTGCCAATGCACACTGTTTCCTCTTTTACACAGTGTAGTTATCCTAATATGCAATATTAGTATTGCAGTGAGGCGTCTCCTTATGTTTCTTGTTTATATTTCTCTGAGCTTATCTCTATTTTAAATAGTTCCAGTTTATTCTCAAGTACTTTGAAAATACTTGCTCTAGCTTAACAATAGCTACTGGTTTTCAGAAAGAAGAGTGAGAAGGGTAAATGTAGCCATTATCCTCTCAAGTTAGATACTAAAAGAATATTCCATTCAAGAATATCCTTCCTGTTTAACTATCATTATATTAAGAATTTTTATTTCTTACATATTACCCAGTAATAAATTCTGATTTTTTTGGTCAGAGAACCCCCAGAATGATACAAACACAAGTTTGAATCTCTTACAAGTAATGGTTACCAATGCTCATTCATCAGTACTCTAAACACAATAATATATGTAAAATCATCTTGATGAACAAGGTTCCTAGAATAAGATGCTGTTTATACTACTATAGTGATATTTTACTGTGTACTGAAATGTGATTTTATTTGTATGTTAATAAATAAAGTTTACTGGGTTTCAGAGCTAATAGCAAGCCATAGTAGAGCTGGATGTTCGTGGTGCATGCCTTTAATCCCAGCACTTGGTAGGCAGAGCTAGGTAGATCTCTGTGTGGTCAAGGATACAGCCAGCATTGGAGACACACACTTTTAATCTCAATACCAACCATAGAAGATTTGGAGGTCTGTACAAACAGGCAGTGATGAGACGGTCATGTGGTTGGGTTTACAACCAATGAGAAGGTAGAACAGAAATTATATATAAAGACAAACACTCAGGAAGTAGGTCTCTCTCTCTTGGCTAAAGAGGCTAGCTGCAGTACACAGGTAAGGCTCTTAGCTCTGATCTCTTGGCTTTCTTCTTTGCATTGGTTCTGCGTTTCTTATTTAATAAGACAGTTGGTTACTTCTACATTTGGCGCCCAACCTGACAAGAATCCATTAAAAACCACTTGACTTGGCTTGGCAGCAAGTCTGGTTTCCTGCCTGGATGGCTGGCTCCCTAGCCTGGGCCCAGGTCGGCTTGGCCTCAGGCCGGACTGACCATAGCCCCAAGCGGTTAGCTGCAGCAGGAGCTACTGGCTTAAAGCTGGTGCTACAAACAACTCAGGCCTGCCTTGCCAAACAGGGCCCCTGCCTGTAAAGCCAACACACGTGGACAGAGCTTAAGAAAGCCAGAGCCAAGGCTTGACTGGGCTCAAGAGGGAACATGTGGCTGGATTTAAGCTTTAGCCAGAACTTCTGGCTGCACTTTCTTGTGTTCTCTCTCTCTCTCTCTCTCTCTCTCTCTCTCTCTCTCTCTCTCTCTCTCTCTGGATTCACACCTTGGACAGTAGGTGGCTGTTTTGAAATTCCCTCGGAATTCTACTGTTCTATGCAGACTTGGTAAGTCACTTAACATATCAGATATTGTAAAGGAAACTATTTAAAAGAGAAATTTTTTCCACATTAAAAAAAATGGATTTTATGTGTACATTGGAAGAAAATTGGACTTGGTTTGAAATTTTAGGCAGTCTGACAGTGGAATAACTATAGGATTAATGTTGATCAAATTATGCACTTTATTGCTATGCTTTTTCTCATTTTACTGTTTAAAAAGATAATCAATTTAAGTGCCAAGATAACAGTTTTAGAAAAACTTGTTAAACCTGTAAAAATTCAGACAGAAGAAGTTAACAGTGAAGTTGTTTCAAGATTGGATCATAAGGTTACAGAAAGAAAGCCTGTTTTCACACAGTCACCCTTAATTTATCCAGTAACCATACAGCAGTTGCCTAATCAAATGACTACACAAAATATTTGGGCTCCAGTTGAAATGTTGGATTTACAAAGGTTTAAGGAGGCAATAGTATCTAATGACATGCATTCCCCATATATAAAGCAAATGTTAAACTTTTGGTCAACATATAATAGGATTATACCACAGGACTGGCACAGGCAGTTCTGGAATCCAGTCAAAGGCTCCAGTGGCAAATGTGGTTCAGGGACGTGGCTAACAACATAGAAAAACAATGGAGGGACAAAGAAATACAAGTCTTCCAGGATCAGCTTTTTGGAGAAGGCCAATATGCTTCAGTACAAACACAATGTTTATATGATGTCCAAACCCTAATTCTATGTCGAACAGCAACCTTGAATGTATGGGACAGAGTTGAGGAACCAGGAAAAAAACTGAGTCATTTACAAAGGTTATACAAGGCTCAAAAGAATCTTTCACAGATTTTTTACGAAGACTGGCTTCAGCAGTAAGAGAATGGTCCTGGATTCAGAATCTAGTCAGATAGTAACTGAATCTTTGGCCTTTGAGAATGCTAATGCAGCATGCAAAAGAATAATCATGCCGTTAAAGGCAAGATCTGCACCTTTGGAAGATTGGATTAGAGACATGGTGAATGTTGAGGCTCATGACCTTGATGATATGTGGGCAGGAGAAGCAATTTTAAAAGTTTTGAGGAATGCCAGATGTTTTAGATGTGGAAAGCAAGGACATTTGAAAAGGGACTGTAAACAGGGCATTTCTAGAAACAATGTTTTTTCAAGGAACAATGGTAGCAGAATGTCCCTTCCTTCAGAAGTATGCAGAAGGTGTGGTAGGGGAAAACATTGGACCAACGAATATAGAACAACAAGCAACAGACAAGGTAATACTTTGCCTCAGTCTTTGGGAAAATCCCAGAGGGGCCTCAGGCAGGCCCTGATAGCGAATCCAGTTCAGACCTTTCCTGCAATCATAGAGGAAACCCCTACTCAGAGAAATTAAATAACCGAATGCGTATTGGAATAAATCATGCTGGTCAGGATGATGAAACAGAGAGAATAGAAAATTCAGGAGAAAACATAAAGAAAATTTTTTGGCAAACTTCTATTAATGAACAAAGACCAAAATTGACAATAAAATTTAATGGTGTTTTGTTGTCTGGTCTGGTAGACACAAGCGCAAACATTACCATAATTGCACCAGAATTTTGGCATCCAACGTGGCCTCTTCAGGAGGTAAACATTCAACTGTTAGGAATTGGGACATTATCTCAAGTGAAACAGAGTGCAAGATGGCTCGAATGTATAGGTCCAGAAGGACAGAGAGGAAAATTAAAACCATATGTGGCTAACATAGCTATGAAGCTGTGGGGTGGAGACTTGTTGCAACAATGGAATACTCTGATTAACATCCCTCCAATCTCAGAAACAAATAATAAACTAGCACATGTTTCTGAGAGAAATATTAGAAGATATTATTCTAGTGAGTGGTCACCAGCCATCTATATTATACAAGAACAGGACACAATAACTGATGATCTTCCAAAGACACCAACAGCTCTACCTTTAAAATGGTTAACACACAAGCCTGTATGGATTCAGCAATGGCCTTTAACAACAGAGAAACTACAGGCTTTAGAAGAGCTGGTAGAAGAACAGTTAAATGCTCAGCATATTGAAGAATCAACCAGCCATTGGAAATCTCCTGTATTTGTTATTAAAAAGAAATCTGGTAAATGGAGAATGGTAACAGACCTTAGAGCAATTAACAAAGTAATTCAGCCAATGGGCTCTCTACAATCTGGAATTCCTTTGCCTACTCTGTTACCAAAACGATGGCCTCTCATAGTTATTGATTTAAAAAACTGTTTCTTTCAATACCCTTACAAGAAAAAGACAGAGAAAGATTTGCTTTTATTATTATTATTATTATAAGTGCCTACTTATAATAATTCTCAACCGGTTAAAAGATTTCAATGGAGGGTCCTCCCACAGGGAATGTTGAATAGCCCAACTCTGTGCCAATATTTTGTACAACAGCCATTAGAAGTAATATGTAAAAAATTTTCTACATCTACAATTTATCATTATATGGATGATATTTTACTAGCTGACTCAAATGCAGATACTTTAGAAAGAATGTTTGAAGAAGTAGGGAACATTTTGCCTTGCTGGAGATTACAAATTGCTCCTGAAAAGATACAAAGAGGAGATTCTATTAATTATTTAGGACATAAAATAGAGCTACAAAAAATTAGACCCCAAAAGGTGCAAATTAGGAGAGATAGACTACAGACACTTAATGACTTTGAAAGATTATTTGGAGATATTTCTCATCTATGAACTATTGTTGGGGTAAAAAATGATGAACTGAATAATTTGTTCAAAACCTTAGAAGGTGACAAGGACTTAAATAGTCCAAGAGAATTATGACCTGAAGCTGAGAAAGAATTGGCCTTGGTAGAAAAGAAAGTACATGAAGGGCACGTGGATCGTATTGATTCAAAGCTGGATTGCATTTTGGTTATTTTACCTTCTAGGCATTCTTCTACATGAATATTAATGCAGAGGGAAGATATTATTTTGGAATGGATATTTTTACCAAATAAACCAAATAAAAAAATTAAAAACTTATGTGGAAAAAATCTCTGACTTGATTTGGAAAGAAAAATTGAGACTTTGTCAATTAGCAGGAATAGACCCAGCAGAAATTGTCGTACCTTTAACTAAGGAGAACATTGAAAACTTGTGGACAGAAAGTGGACCTTGACAAAGAGATTTCAGTAATTTTTTGGGAGAAATTAACAGCAAATATCCCAAAAGCAATGAAATTGATCTTATAAAGAGAGCTGATTGGATCTTGCCTCAAATTGTACGGGAAAAACCCATATCTGGAGTTCATACATTTTATACAGATGCCAACAAACAAGGAAAGGCAGGTTACAAATCAGAAAATTTAAGTAATGTGGTTCAAAGTCCTTATAATTCAGTTCAAAAATCAGAATTGTATGCTATTCTGTTGGTATTAATGGATTTTTTAGAACCTCTCAACATAGTAACTGACTCTCAGTATGCTGAAAGAGTAGTATTACATATTGAGACTGCAGAATTTATCCCTGATGCTTCAGAATTAACTTTACTATTTATTCAATTACAAGATACAATCAGGAAAAGGAGTCATCCTTTATATATAACTCACATCTGATTCCATACTGGTCTGCCAGTCCCTCTAGCACATGGCAATGATGAGATTGATAAATTATTGATAGGAAATGTGCTGGAGGCCTCAGAATTTCATAAAAAACATCATGTCAATAGTGAAGGTTTAAAAAAGGGTTGGCCGGGCGGTGGTGGCGCACGCCTTTAATCCCAGCACTTGGGAGGCAGAGCCAGGCGGATCTCTGTGAGTTCGAGGCCAGCCTGGTCTCCAAAGCGAGTTCCAGGAAAGGCGCAAAGCTACACAGAGAAACCCTGTCTCGAAAAACCAAAAAAAAAAAAAAAATAAAAAAAAAAAATAAAAAAGGGTTTTTCCATAACCTGGCAACAAGCCAAACAAATAGTAAAGAAATGTCCTACTTGTTCCTTCTACAATCAAACACCATTACCAGCAGGATGTAACCCAAAGGGTACTCAGAGGAATGAAATCTGGAAGATGGATGTGTTTCACTTTGTAGAATTTGGAAAATTGAAATATGTACACCATACCATTGATACTTATTCAGGATTTCAATGGGCAACTGCTTTGAGTTCTGTAAAAGCTGATTCTGTAATCACTCATTTGCTAGAAGTTATGGCCATCATGGGCATACCTGCACAAATTAAAACTGACAATGCTTCATCATATGTCTCTGTTAAAATTAAACAGTTTTTTGCTTATTACAATATAAAGCATATTACAGGCATACCACATAATCCTACAGGTCAAACAGTTATAGAAAGATCAAACAGAACTCTAAAGGATATGCTCAATAAACAGAAAGGGGTAACAAAAAACCCTAGAAATAGGCTGCATAATTCTCTATAACTTTGAATTTTCTTAATGCCAATGAGAAAGGAACAACAGCTGCAGAGAGACATTGGATAATAGAAAAAACTACAGAATTAAATCAGCCTATATACTTTAAGGATGTGCTAACCTCAGAATGGAAACCAGGATATGTGTTACGTTGGGGATGAGGTTTTGCTTTTGTTTTTAAAGGAGATGATAAGCTGTGGGTACAATCAAAATTGATAAAAGTTCGATTTGAACAAGACAGATGTCTTAATTAGAGGAGTTGATAGTTCATCAATCAGCATGAACATCCAATTTAAACTAACTTATCCCAGTAACACATGCCTTTTCTTTTAATCAGATAATAACTTGCCAAAAAGGAACATCCCTAAAATTAGTCTTGGGGAAATGTTTTTGTTTTTGTCTTTTAGGAGAATGAAGGTTAAGAAATCTGAAGAACACTGGACAAATGAGACAACTGAAGAAATGGGACAAATCATCTATCCCAGGAAACAGTGAAGTGACGTATGGTTATATCATCTAAAAAATTTTATGTCTTCCTAAATGTTTGTTTCTGCTCTTCTCTAAAGATCTAACACTATTGGTCTTCTAATAGTCCCAGTTCAATTAAAATTCAAAACTGACTTTGGAGTTTGAGAATGGCTCTCTCCTTCTTTAAACCCAAGCATGTTGTTAAAAGGAAAATGCAAACTCCCTGTATCATGCTAGAAGAAAAGAGCCATCTTCTGCTATGGGACAGGAAAAAAGCCAAATTAATTAAGAGACTATTCTATTACTATTCTCAACTCTTTGATTCTATTCTGATTCTTTAAACTTTTCTTAAAGTATAAATTTTATTGTAGCTAGAGTTTTCCTGCCTGGCCCACAGTCAGGACAAATCTCCCTCAACTGCCAGTCCCACAGCTGCTCAAACCCAACCAAATAAACACAGAGACCCACATTGCTTACAAACTGTATGGCCACGGCAGGCTCCCTGCTAACTGCTCTTATATCTTAAATTAATCCATTTCCATTAATCTATACCTTGCCACATGGCTCGTGGCTTACCGGCATCTTCACATGCTGTTTCTCATTGTGGAGGCTGGCAGTGTCTCTCTGACTCAGCCTTCCACTTCCCCGCTTTATTCTCCTCCTTGTCCCGCCTACACTTTCTGCCTAGCCAATGGCCAATCAGTGTTTTATTTATTGACTAATTAGCAACACATTTGCCATACAGAACATCCCACAGCACTTCCCCCCATTTTTTTTTTCAAAAAGGAAGGTTTTAACCTTAACAAAGTAAAATTACATAGAATTTGGGAATTTGGACGTAGCTTCTCTTACTACTTCCTGCTGGAGGGGGGCGCTGTATCTTATGGGGAACCAAAGAAAATTTTAGAATTATGGAATAGTCCATGAGGCTGTATCATCTGAGCCAGATGCCTTCAAACCATTTTGGATGTTCGATCATCTGGGCCATGGTGTCATCGGAGATCTTTCAGGGGGTCTTGGCTGGTCAAACCTGATGTATCTTAATCTGGAACAAATCCATAGCCTTTGGCTTTCTGTGGGAACACAAGCAGAGTCTCTTTTCCAAAGTAACATATCCTTATATCCAAATTTTGAAGTCAAGGTACCTTTAAAATATACATATTGGTTTAACTCAACAGCTTTTACAATCAAATGTTTTCTGCAGTTAAAAATCCCAAAGATAACACAATCCAGATTCTCTGTGTAATATTCATCTTCACGTGGCTTATTTTTTATATCAATTTTACTGTCTCTTTAAAGACTTTATTTTTAAAAACTATTTATTTCTTTATATAACTGTATATATTCCTTTTTCTTTCTCTTTCAAGCCTACGTACATTTTTACACACATTTAAACTATTACATCTGAATCTGTCTTATTGTGAACCTATTGCTTTAAACTGCAGCAGCTGTGGCTGCTGGCTCCACCCACCTCAGCTTCCCAACATGGCCGTTTACCTCCAGCTCTGGGAGCTATCGTGGGTCTATACTTTTATCCAAGCAGCATGTAGCCCAAAAACCTCTTTTTTTTGTTTTGTACTAGCAAAGGCTAAATCCACCATGCAGCTTAATGTGCCACTTGCAGAGGCTTCATTCCCGCCATATGCAGGTCAAGCGCACATGCCAGGAACCCATAAGTAGCTCAAACCAGCAGTTGCTGCTCATTTGAGAGAGACAATTAGGAAGCTGTTTTTAGCTCCGTTTTAGAATCTTTTTTCTCAGTTTTTAGTTGGAAACTCTTGCCACCATGTTGGACGCCATTTGTAGCTAGAGTTTTCCTGCCTGGCCCACAGTCAGGACAAATCTCCCTCAACTGCCAGTCCCACAGCTGCTCAAACCCAACCAAATAAACACAGAGACCCACATTGCTTACAAACTGTATGGCCATGGCAGGCTCCCTGCTAACTGCTCTTATATCTTAAATTAATCCATTTCCATTAATCTATACCTTGCCACATGGCTCGTGGCTTACCGGCATCTTCACATGCTGTTTCTCATCGTGGAGGCTGGCAGTGTCTCACTGACTCAGCCTTCCACTTCCCAGCTTTATTCTCCTCCTTGTCCTGCCTACACTTCCTGCCTAGCCAATGGCCAATCAGTGTTTTATTTATTGACTAATTAGCAACACATTTGCCATACAGAACATCCCACAGCATTTTATATAAAAATTTACAAAAATAATATATATTTATAAACTTTTATAAAAAATAACATATATTTATAAACTTTGTTAAGATATGAATGGTCATATATAGTACTAACTAATTCTACAAAAAAGGCTTCAATTAGCTGCGTATATATGTCTTTGTGTTCAAGTCTCTTATCAGTTTTCTGCAGGAAATCACAGCCAGGCCTAACATCAACTGAAGTCTTCAGGAAGAAGAGGGGGCCCCACAACACAACAATTCCAAGTGGATAATAATAATATCACTAAGCTGACAAACATCGTCTACAGATCAGCTTTGAACTACAAAGTTCTCAGAGCAATTTTGAGAGGGCTAGCTGAGATGATCCAGTCTCAAAGACTACTTGAATAAGGATTTAAGATAAACCTTGAACTTTGGCATTATGCACAGACTGGATAACGATGGATATAGTTACCTTTCCTAGAATTTGACAATTAACCTAAAATTTTTCATGTCAGGATAAAGATAACTTCCCCCAAACCCAGCAGGAAGCCAATTTTAAGAATTCGATGCCCACATTCTCAAAGTGGTGGTGTGGGGCAGGTGGTTTTTTTGGTCTTTTTAATGGGTTTTGGATCTGGGATAATTTTCATTGTTTAGAGGGTTTGGTTACAAGTTGTTGTCAAGGGTTAAAAAAAAGGCTAAGCAAAGGAGTTTAGATTTAAGGTTCCTGTTTTTTTTTTTAATACAGAAAAAAAGAAAAGAAAAGTAAAGAAAAGAAAAAGACAATTACTAGCTTTAAATACTTTTCATTGGATTGGATTTTTTATATTGTATACAAATTATATATATTGAAATGATATTTTTAGAAAATGCTACATGTATATTTCTAATTGTACTTGTACCATTCATTTACCAATGTAATGTAATTTTCTGATCCTTGAATGTTATTATTACCAACTATTAGGATATAAAGAAATGAAAATTAGTAGTTAGACATTACAATAGAACTTGTAGTCATATTTGATATGTTTTAAAAATTGAGCAGATATATTTTAGATAGACAGGTCATCTTCAAACCCTTCAGAGATCTACAGAATATGGCATTTAAAATGTTTTAATAACTTAGAAAATTTTTTATATTTGTTATGACTATGAGACATTTCGGCTCCTGGCAGTACCAATCTACTTTAGAGAAAATATACGCTTTGAAGAAACTGCATATGGAGTTAACTTTTATTGTGGCAAAAGTTAGCCACTGGACAACAAAGTACCCTCGAATCAACTGCTGACAAAATGGACAGACAGGACATGAAACAAAGGACTACTGATTCTTGCCAAAACAAGTGTGGTTATGGCTTTATCAAAGGCATCTTCTGAGGCCAGGTCAATATGGCACCATCCCTGAAGTGGCCTTCACAATCCAGAAAATGTATTTTTGTGCCCTTTTCTTCGAAGGCAGTTGAACAGGCAGTGGGCCGATGTCTTCTGATGTGCAATGAAATAGCAGCTCAAACAATTATTCTTGAAGAGTAACTAAGCTCACGCCTTTCAATAGTAGACTGGCATTTAATGGAGGGATGTGAAGAAGAACGAGATGCTGAGATAAAGCCACATATACACAGCCAAGAAGAATGGACAGCTAAATTTAAAAAAAAACATTAACAATTTCCGGAATTTAAAATCCTGAATCATGACAAGACACTAGTGGAATTCAGGTATTTCTGGTACATGGACTGCTCTCACCCAATGTGAGGTTGAACTGTTGACCTTGTGTACATCCTACTTCACAAATGATTCCGTCAGATACGCTAAGCCTATAGGCTGAAGATGATGCCCCAGCACTGCGGAGAAACCTCAGGTGACTGTCCAGGCAGCTGGCTGTTTCTGTGAACTCACATTTTTTTTCGAAGTTGCTTGCATGCACTTCCTGTTTTTATTTTTGTTAGGTAATGTTTCCTTCTTGGGTCTCTGAGGGAGTTGAAGATTAGTTAGTTATAGTTGAAGACTAGTTAGGATAGAAAGTGAATTAGGTACATTTTGGACTTACCAAAATAGGATAGATAATGGAATTATTTTCTTTGAATTTGTCAAATACAAATGGTCTAGACATTGTTTAGGTATTTATTACTTGTATATATTGAACATAGTTTTTTATATAGTATATATATAGTTTTTTTCTTTTGTTAGTTATAACTTTTTCCTTTTTTTCTTTTTATTAAAATAGAAAAGGGGAAATATGTTGATATTTTATTTGTACTGAAATGTGATTTTATTTGTATGTTAATAAATAATGTTGCCTGGGTTTCAGAGCTAAAAGCAAGCCATAGCAGAGCTGTACGTTCGTGGTGCATGCCTTTAATCCCAACACTTGGTAGGTAGAGCTAGGTAGATCTCTGTGTGGTCAAGGATACAGCCAGCATTGGAGACACACGCCTTTAATTTCAATACCAACTATAGAAGATTTGGAGGTCTGTACAAACAGGCAGTGATTAGGTGGTCATGTGGTTGGTTTACAACCAATGAGAAGGCAGAACAGAAATTCTATATAAAGACAAACACTCAGGAAATAGGTCTCTCTCTCTTGGCTGAAGAGGCTAGCTGCAGCAGATGGTTAAGGCCCTTAGCTCTGATCTCTTGGCTTTCTTCTTTGCATTGGTTCTGTGTTTCTTATTTAATAAGACAGTTGGTTACTTCTACATACTACCAATATTTCTCGAGGGAATATTTCACTCTTCACATCTCTCTGTTGCTCACCACCATTACTTCAACTCTTCTCTACCCTGTCACATATATACACAATTTTTATTCTACATAATTTGCATTTTTACTCTGGTTTTATTATTGGAATGAGAATATCATTCCAATTCATGATACACTCTTTACCAAATTATTTCAGAAACTTTGGGCTTAAAATAATCTGGTCTATCTATTGTGAATAGTGGTAATTGCAGAGATAGATATGTTGAATGTTAAGGACAGCATTGATATGGGAAAATGGGAAAAGGAGGGGATCTTTAGAGAGGGGAGAGATAAATACAGCAGAAGAAGGAAGGATTTGGGGAAATGACCAAAAAGTTGTCTGAAAAGCCACAAGGAATCATATTATCAACTATTTACCTAAAAAACCCTATAACATGTAAGATGAATTGCTAAATAGTCTTATTAATGAAAAACCTGGAGCCAGATATTGGCGTGAATACTGAGAGATCAGGGAAGCAGAAAGAAGCCAGCTATATTCTTACTGCCAGAAATCCTCATCCAGAGAGGTCTACTTCCTGTATACCCATGCCTATATGCCTTTCTGCCCTCTTCCTTCTTCTTTCTGCCCAGCTACATTACTTCCTGTCTGTGTGTACAGACCTCCAGACCTCCCTGGTTAGTGCTGGGATTAAAGGCGTGTGCTTCCATGCCTTGCTCTGTTCCTAGTGTGGCCTTGAACTCATACAGATCTAGATGAATCTCTGCCTCCTGAATGTTAGGACTAAAGACATGTGCTATCATTGTATGACTTCTATTTTTAATATAGAGGCTGGCTTTTTCCTCTAATCTTCAGATAAGTTTTGCTGAAGTTTTCCTGTTTCCACCTGGCTCCTGCAGTTGTTCAGACTCAAATAAACACACAGAGACTTATATTACTTATAAACTGTATGGCCATGGCAAGCTTCTTGCTATCTAGTTCTTATATCTTAAATTAACCCATTTCTATTAATTTATAAGTTGCTGAATGGCTGGCAGCTTACTGGTACTTTTATGTCTTGCTTCCTCTGTTTCTGGCTGGCAACTCCTCTCCCAGCCTTCCTGTTTCCAGAATTCTCTTCTCTGCTTGTCCCACCTATATTATACTTCCTGCCTTGGTACTGGCCAATCTGTGTTTTATTTATCAACCAAGTCAGCGCAACACATTTACAGCATACAGAGCAATATCCACAGCAGATAAACTTTATTGGGGTGCACAAATAAAGTATCACCACAATAATACATGTAATTCATACATACCTATGTATTAAGTTTTAATGAACTTTTCTTAAAGTGGTAACCAACTTTCCTGTGATTGGACTTTGTGTTAAGCAACTGTTCTCTAATTGGACTTAAGGCCTGCTCAACAAGAGTGATACCATGCCTGGCACTGCAAACCTAGCTAACTAATCAGTACTAGTGAAATCACGGTCATTGGAGGAGAATATACAAACACTAATTTCCTAAACCAGCATAATCTCTAATGATGTTCTACAAATATTTGTCCTTATACCCATAGACAATTGTTAATCTTCACCCCTTGTCAATGAAACTTTTCTTTCTAACAGATGGAGACCACTACAGGAAAATACAACCACTCAAAATTCAGGGTTGTAGAACCCAGTCTCAATAGATATATCTACAACACACTTCTGTACCTAAGGTTCAGGAAACATTGTACACAAAGGGGTAGGAAGCTTATAAGAGCCAGAGGATCAGGGACTTTCCTGTGAGATTTGGTTTTCTAGTGGTTTCAGATGATATGCTCATAAAATCTCACTATCATTACTGCCCAAATATAAGCTGAACAAGGATGACCCCAATAGTCATGCCAAAGTGGACAGGGGAAAGCCCATGAAGCACCCAACCTACACAAATAAGTATAGGCAACTGAGTAATGCTAAGAGTGGGAGAAATAGTCTTCTCCAGGAGGGAGTGCACCAATTGTTTATCCAATACCAAATGTTCAGCCCTGAAAACACACACACACACAGTATTATACAACTTGAGCATGCTGTATTTAGGAATATATATGTATATGCATATACACATGTTCATGTAACAGCAATTAATGGAAAAAGAGGCCATGAATTTGAAAGAGAACAAGGAGATGTATATGGAGTTTTGGAGAGGGTTTGGAGAGAGGAAAGAGAAGGGAGAAATGATGGAATTATAATCAGAAAAATAAAAGAGAGGAATAAAAAAAGAGTACTTTTCAAAAGCTGTATTCAGAAAATGTTTCTGAGGATTGGAGAGATGGCTCAGTGGCTAAAAGTACTTACTGCTTCTGCAGAGAACTGGGAATCAATTTCCAGCAACCACATGGCAGCTAACACCTATCTGTAACTCCAGTTCTAGTGGATCTGATGACCTCTTATGGCCTCTATGGGCATCAGGCACACACATGGTACACAGATCTATATACATGCAAACAAAATACCCCAAAACATAAAAAATAGAAACTGTTTTTGACCATTATTAACATATTATTAACATATATGTATCATATGTTAATCATATATTCAGAGTCTAATAATTCTATTCATTTACTTCTTGTAAAATGAATGTTTCTAATCTAATATACCTTCAAGACTGAACATAAATTCATTGGTAGGACTATAAGAGATTTAGAATTCTGATTCATTGTTTGGTTAATATGTCCTTGCTATCTTGCAAAAACTGTGCTAATTACAGAACACAAAATCATGTTTCAATGTGAAAGGGTTGTATTTCTTTACTGAGGAATCATGACTCATCAAGTGGTAGGACATCTATCAACCATTGTAAGTGTTGCCAATATCAAACATAGTTAATGTAACTCAAACTATATTTTGAATTTTTTTCTTCATAATATTGGTCTCTTTGTGGGACTGTACTGTAAAATGGTTAAGTTGATATTCAAAGAATGTGGTGATTTCTGGAAAAATTAAAATAGATATACCATGTGATCTAGAAATCCCACTTCAAGATATATACTCAATGGGAATAAAATCAATATGTAAGAGTTACACACACACACACACACACACACACACACACACACACACACACACGAAAAGCAACATTATTAATAATACTCCAAAGGTAGAAGCAACCTAGTGTCCATTCATGGGTAGATAAATGTAATATGATTTATCTATATAGTGGAACATTATTTAGCCTTAAAAAGGAAGGAAATTTTAACCTATGCTAGAGAATGGATGGATTGTGAGGACATTATACCAAGTGAAACAAATCAGTTACAAAATGATATATACTAAATGGCTTTACTGATCCAGTTATGAGGTCCCCAGAATAATCAAAGTCATACCAACAGAAAATAAATGATAGTTACCAGGGGATGAAGGTAGAGGGGATGTACAGTTATTTAGCACAGAGTTCTGCTGATTTGCTGAATAATTATGTGAATATATTCAATATTACTGGACTATACATTTGAAAGTGGTTAATATGATAATTTTGATATTTTTAAAAACGCAGTTAAATTTTATCTTGAAATGAAAATTTGGGACCTTATTGCAAGTATATTAAATAATTTCTGGAGCAAGGAGACTGAAAATGTGCTTTTTGTTTTGGATACAGAATCTCAATATGTAGCTCCAGCTGGCCTGGAACTTGTTGTGTAGATAAGGCTGACTTTGAACTCAATGATCCACTTGCCTCTGCTTCACAATGCTGGGATTAAGTGCATGTGCCACTGCACCTGGTGTGATGAACTGATTTTGGTTCTTGCAACTCATAGGGCCCTTTACATACACATGTACACACACACATTTACATAGTACTCACACTCATCTGCATTATTTTTATAATTGCTGATGATTTTTACACATATGTATTGCATATCTTGAGTGAGATTCTATTTCTTTCAATATATCTCTCCATTTGCCTTGTATCTTGAGATATAGAAGTTAAACTTAATCTGTTCTCACCTATCTGACAAATGTTGAATGTCTCAAAACAGTATATACTTGGTCTCCTATGTTTATTCTCATTAGCATGTTTAGAGGCTGCTTCTTGTTTAGTGCTATCTGATTTGCTATCCACTTAGATGGCCAAATGGTATGACTAAATGAAACACTAACCAGGTTTGTGTTCTAGTTGGATCTTTGTGTGCTTTAGTTTCCCCATATATACATATACTTTAGATAGCTTGCATTTTTCCCAGCTAGAGTTATCTAAGGCTTTATATATTTTTCTCTAACTTTAGAATATGATATTGTATTATGCTGGTATCTATCACAACTAGTCATTTTGAAATAACTACTTTTATAATCTTACAAATTTTTAGGGACTTCATGGTAAAATTTTATCAAATCACATACTGAACAGTGCCTAAATTTCTTAACTTTGCATACAGGAGTGGTCAGCTTCCCTTGGGGGTACTTTTTAATCTCCTTTCTTCTGAATGCATGATATTGCATTAACTGGATATCTATTGTTATTTTTATGAATATGCACCAGGATTCTGTCTTTTTTTTGCTTTTGCTTTTGCTATTCCCATTATAAAAAATACTTCTCTTTTTATTTTTATTTTATTTTTTGTTTTTTCATGACAGAGTTTCTCTCTGTAGTTTTGGTGCCTGTCAGTCATGGATCTTGCTCTGTAGATCAGGCTGGCCTTGAACGCATAGAGATCCATCTGCCTCTGCCTTCTGAGTGCTGGGATTAAAGGCATGCACCACCACCGCTGAGCCATAATACCTCTCTTAACCTTTTTTTTTTTTAAACCATCTTTAGAACTTTGAGCAAATTCTAATTTCTATATGACTTACTGTACTTAGAATGCCATTTTATCTCCTTTGTGGTGTGGTTGCACTAAACTTATATGTGTATAGAACATATGTTATAGATTGGTTTATATTCTTGTAATTTACACGTGTACTTATTTTTTTCCTTTTATTGAAAATAGATTCTTTTCTCACATATGTCCTTATTACAGTTTCCTCTCCTTTTACTCCTTCCAGTTCCTTCCCATCTCCCCTTCTATCCCAATCCACTCCCTTTCTGTCTATAATTAGAAAAGAACAGGCTTCTAAAGGATAATAATAAAATACAACAAGCAAAATATAATAAGATATAAGATAAAACAAAAATTAACACATTGGGTTCAGACAAAGCAGACATATAGAAGGCGAAGAGCCCAAGAGAAGACACAATAAACAGAGACCCACTTGTTCATACAATTAGGAATCCCATAAAAACACTAAGCTGGAAGCCATAATATACACAAAGGACCTGGTGCACACCCATGTAGGCCTTGTGCATGCTGCCTCAGTCTCTGCAAGTTCATATGAGATTTTCTCAGTTGACTTAGAAGTTTTCTTGGTGTTCTCCATCCACTCTGGCTATTACAATTCTTCTGCTTCCTCTTCCTTAGGATTCCCTGGGCCCTCATGGAAGGGAGACATCCCATTTTAGGGTTGTGTGTTCAAAGGTCTCTCACTCTCTACATAATGTTTGGGGGGTGGGTCTCTGTATTTGTTCCCATCAGCTGCAGGAGGAAGCTTCTCTCATGGTGGCTGAGCAAGGCATTTGTCTACGAGTATAGCAGAATGTCATTAAGGAGTCACTTTATTGCTACTTAAAAAAAGACCAGTAGTGTTTGGTTTTGTCCCAGGTCCCTGAGCTATCTAGTCTCAGATTCTTGGTCACCAAAGCAGTGTCAGGGATACGTTCCCTCTTGTGGAACAGGCATAAGTCAAATCAGATATTAGTTGGTTACTCGCACAAGCTTTGTGCCACCATTGCCCTAGCATATCTTTCAGGGAGGACACCATTGTAGATCAAGATGTTTGTGGCTAGGTTCATGTTTACATTTCTCTTTTGGTAGCCTGCAGAGTACCTTTTTATACCAAAGATGCTAGAACACAGGCATGAAGGCTTTATGTAGGCACCACTAGATTAAAAAGATTTCAAGGCATAAACCCATATTCCTTAATTTAGAAATATTTTAGAACATAGCAGATGTCATCTATTTCTCAAAATGGTCTTCATTTACAAGAGCAAAATGCCATTCCTGCCTTCATTGAGATTGCAGGAGAAATGTAGGATTTTATACCCTTAAGAAGTAGATTCATTTGAATTCACCCTTATAAATTCTACTTCAAACATGCCCTTTAGCTTTAACACAATGGTCAATATCTAATTTCTATGATAGTTGATTATATGTTTCCATCAAATAAAAAACTATTAGCTAGGAGTGACATAAATTTTGAGCTAAAACCAGAAGCAAATTTCACACAACTAGCCTTGGGTAATTTAATTAATGTTTCTAAACTTATGTGAGACCCATTAATTTCTTTTCAATATTCAATAAACCTTTTGAATTAAAGAATAATTTTATGAGAATGATTGAGTGATTGTTCTTACACACTCATAGATGACTGTGGATTTGTGTTGACTTTTTTAATAGGGTTTTCTTTGCAACATGTAATTATGCTCATTTTTAACTATGAAAAAATCAATATAGTACTTCATTGGCTTTGTATGAAAAGAGGTGGACTGGTAAAATTAAAATACAGAGTCATACACAAATGCAATTAATTCATGGAAGTTTTGCAAAGAGAAAATATAAGGTGTTAAAAGTTTAGAATAAGATTGAAATAATTTCTGTAATGCAAAGCTTCACAAAGCTTTTATTTATATCCATAATATAGTCCCATAGGGCACACATGTAAGACACAAGGTTTGCCAGTTGAAGTCTATTACTTTATTGTAAGTGATGGAAAGCTCATCATAAACGAAAAGTAGCAAGATGTATATGATGTAACTAAGCCTTTGCTATTGAAAAGCACAATGAACAGTGTTCTTGTGTGTTCTCCGGGTTTTTTTTTTCTTTGTTGTTGTTTAGAAAGAGCAAAGCTGTCATTTGGGCTCTGGGTCCTCTGAAGGATATGGTTATCTCTGTTACTATGTATTTGTTTGACTCTTTTTTTTTGTCTCTCAAAGTCATTTCTTCCCTGCTGGATGTCAGATTTATTACAGAGAGGTTTTAAGTCACAGATTATTTTAATTCCCCAAAAGTGTGGTTGCAAAACCAGGTTGTGTATAAAAATCACAAAAGTATCTTTAATTAATGGAACACCATAACAAACAGACATATGACACTCTCCCCAGGGAAAACTGATTCTTTTCCAGTATTCATTTTTGTCAATTTGTATTTGGCCCTTAATTTTTTTGTTTTAATTTATGAAGGGTAAGATTAAGGGTGAATTAACATGCTACTATGTGAATTAATATGTTTATGCTTGCTAACATGCACGTGAGTATGTTCATTACTTAGATGCTCATGTAAAAGCACATATGTGCAATTCTTTGTTTTGAGCTTTTGACTTCAAGTGTAGTTTACCTTTAGGATATGAAATTTTAGAAAACTCTAAAAGAACTTAAACTTTCTAATGATATCATAGGCTATCTTCCTCTCTATTTATTCTTAATTTTGATGTTTCTATGGCTCATTCCATACCTGTCTTTGGCCACCTTTGGTTTTGTCATTCTGTCTTCTAGCACCTCTTAACCTTGTTTTGATTGATTGAGACAGAGTTTCACTATATAACTAGGTATGGCTTGCAACTTGCTAGGTATGTTGACCAGGCTGTCCTCAAAGCCACTGAGCCTATCTATGCTTCTGGAGTGAGTGTGGGGATCAAAGACAGGTACCACCACTCCTGGCTCTTCCTCATTTTGGTGTATCAAAGCTTCTACACAATGTTCAAAATTATATATCTTCTCTGTTTTTATGTTTCTGTTGACTTACTAAAAACCAAGGACAAACCAAACCAAACAAACAAACAAAAACTTCCACAAACAAAACAAAATAACTAAAAAAAACCCACCATTCCAACAAAAACAAAACTATTTACCATACCTTCTAGCTTTAGCCTTCTGGTTTCAACCTAATGCTTAGAATAAAATACATTTATTTCTAGGAATGGAAAAATAAGGTAGATAAATGGATGGAATATAAATTGCATTTAATATTTAACATTGATAAAATGCTGAGTGAAAGGATGACTTGCAGTTGTCTTCTTCTTTCTGGTCCATGTAACTCTCCTTGTCTGAAACCACAGCAATAACTTCTTAAGTATCTTAACTCCGCTCTCCAATGTACAAGTACCAAGTAGCAATGAGGTGATACCATAACAACATAACACAGATTAGTGACCTGGGACATATCCTTCATTGCAACTTTAGTAGAAAGACAATCCTCAACAGAGGCTCTCAGGTTCCCTGTTTACATCTCAGCCACACCTCAATTCTTTCTCCTCTACTTTCCTTCTTCAGCCTCATTGACATTTTTGGTGTTTCATCCAAGCACCAGTGTTTCTCACTTGTTCTTCCTTATGAAATAAGCTTCCCATTGATGTTGCATAGTCTTTTCTAGTCATCCTGCCATTCAGATTTCAAGTGAGATGCTGCTGCTTCAGAGATTTCTTTGTTTTTCTCATAATTGAGTATGTCCCAACCCCCCTATACTACATTAGCCTGATTGATTGCCATTATACGTTTTGTTTCTGTTCATTCACACATTTAGTTGCCTTTTCCCTCTATTTGCATATAAATTCCATAAAAGCAAGAATCTTCTATGGCTTGTTCACTTATAGAACCCCAGTAGTTACAATGAATCTGGCATCAAATGGGATTCTATAAATATCTTTATGATAATAATTCATGACTTCTATAGATAGCTATAGTTTTTAAGTACTTAAAATTCACCAACTATATTTACAGACTTACATTCATTTAACACATGCTATAATATCCTTATCATATAAGTGTCATCATCTTAATATAGATGAAGAAATTGAAATACAAAGTGACACATGTAGGAACACATGGCCTTAGGATAGAACACAACTCTGTGTGGTCCCATATTATTTTTTGATTGCTGTACAACAAATTGCCATACACTTCACAACTGTGAGCAACACTGTAGCTTTCCTACATTTCCAAGACTCTAGTGACTTCTATTTTACTATCTTCTTGTACAAAACTAACATTAACCTATTAAAAATGAGTGAAAATATATGAGTGAAAACAAATTCATCTTTCTGTGTTAGACTTATATTGGTTAACATGAAGTTCACAGCTCCTACCATGATCACCACAAATGAAAGGACTGCATTATGAATAATATTCTATCACATACCTGTAATATTTCATCATATTTATTTTCTACGAATGTTACAGTGAAAGATGTGGCCACAGGTCAATAATCTGTATTATATTGTTACAATATCAGCCCCTTGCTATGTGGTGCTTGTACTTTGGAGATCAGAGTTAAAATACAGAAGAAAGTATTATTGTTAGTTTTGACAGAAGCAGATTTACTTGGACCAGAAAGATGAAGACAACTGCAACACACACAGAAAAATATACATATACAACATTTTTTAACTCACCCACTAATATCATTTAGATTGCTTTTGTGTTTTAGCTATTGTGAATTGTTCAGCAATATTTGCATGGGAGTGCAGGTGTCTTGTGGTATAATGATTCCATCTTTTTTGATGATATGTATTCAGTAGCAAAATTGCTGTGTCATATGGTGACCTCATTACTTATTTTCTAAGGGACATTCATACTGATTTAAGGCCAGCAAGATTGCTCAGTGGGTAAAGCCACTTGCTACCTAGCTGGACCTCCTGAATTCAATTCCTGGTTCCCAAATGGTGAACAGAGAGAACTGACTCTTGCAGGTTGTTCTCTGACCTCCACATGCATGCTATTGAGCAAAACCACACTCCTACATCTATTTATATGTACATACAAGCACAAATACAATAAATAAATGTTTAAAAAGAACTTTAGAAGGTAAACTAAGTGAAATGAGTGAAAAGTAAACTCTCATTTTAAAAAGGTTCTACTAATGTACATTCCCGTCAGCAGTATATGAGAGTTCCCATTCCTCCAAGTCCTTACCAACATTTGTTAGTTTTTATCTTTTGTGGTATTAGACATTGTAATCAGGAGAGATAAAATCTCACAGTAGTTTAGATGACATTTTTGCCCATGGTGATTCATGTAATTGACCATTTATCATATACTTACTATTTTTATGGCTTTTTGTGATACAAGGTCTTGTTGTGTAGTCCAAGTTCTTCTCCAACTCACAATTTTTCTGTGTCAGAATCCCCAACGTTGGGATTATAAGCATGTGCTGCCATCCTTGGCTGTTTTTTTTATCCTTCAGGGTGAGGGTGTCTAATCAGATCATCATGTTATCATGATTCTCATGGTCATAGAATTTGAGGTAGCATGTGTCTTCAAAGCAATCAATAGAAAGAGATGGAATGTCTGTTCCTTTGAGTCTCTGTCAGAAATGTCTAGACTCTCTTTTAAAGAGTTCAACATCCTTCTTGGGTAACTAAAACTCAACTAATCAGTGGACTTAATTGCATCTGAAACTTTTTTTTTTTTTTTTTTGGTTTTTCGAGACAGGGTTTCTCTGTGTAGCTTTGCGCCTTTCCTGGAACTCACTTGGTAGTCCAGGCTGGCCTCGAACTCACAGAGATCCACCTGGCTCTGCCTCCCGAGTGCTGGGATTAAAGGCGTGTGCCACCACCGCCCAGCACATCTGAAACTTTTTTAACCTTTGTTATATAATGTAATATAAAGATAGAACTGACATTCCTTTGCTATATTTTATTGGCTAGTAATCAATTACTACCCACATTCAGAAGGAAAATATTAGAGGTATAGATCTGTAGATGTAATTCAGTATAGATGTAGCCAATGGTTTTATCAGACAAAAAACACAGAGCCGATTCAGAGAAGAAAGCCAAGAGTTCAGAGCCAAGAGCCTCACCCTTCCTGATTCAGGGATCCTCCTCAGCCAAGAGAGCTCTCTGAAAGAGGGACCCTCCTTCCTGTGTGTCTGTCTCTATAGTCTCTCTGTTCTGGCTTCTGATTGGTTGTAAACCCAATCATGTGACTGCCTCGTCACTGCCTGTATGTACCACCCTCCAGGTCCTTAAAGGCGTACACCACCACTACCACGCACTTGCTATGGCTCTAATAGCTCTGACCCCAGGCAACTTTATTTATTAACATAAAATACCACCACATTTCCCCTTTTCTAATTTAATAAAAAGAAAAAAAAAGAAAAAGGTTATAACTAACAAAAGAAAAACTACATACAAAAGTACAATAACTATATACAATGACTAAATAATTTCTAGTCCATTTGTATTTGACAAATTCAAAGAAAATAATTTCATTATTTATCTTATTTTGTTAAGTCCAAAATGTATCTAATTCACTTTCTATCCTAATTAATCTTCAACTATAACTAACTAATCTTCAACTATAACTAACTAACTTTCAACTATAACTAACTAATCTTCAACTATAACTAACTAACTTTCATTTCTTTATATCCTAATAGTTGGTAATAATAACATTCAAGGATCAGAAAATTGCATTGTTAAATGAACGGTATAAGTACAATTAGAAATATACATATAGCATTTTCTAACAATATCAATTCCAATATATATAACTTGTATACAGTATAAAACAATCCAATCCAATGTAAAATACTTAAAACTAGTAATTGTCTTTTTCTTCTTCTTTCTTTCTTTTTTTTTAAATAAGAACCTTAAATCTAATCTCCTTTGCTTAGCCTTTTTCCTAACCCTTGACAACAACTTGTAACCAACCTCCTAAACAACGAAAATTATCCCAGACCCCAAACCCATTAAAAAGATCAAAAAACCACCTGCCCCACACCACCTCTTTGGGAATGTGGGCGTCGTATTCTTAAAATTGCTTCCTACTGGGTATGGGTGAAGTTATCTTTATCCTGAAAGAAAAATTTTAGGTTAATTGTCAAATTCTAGGAAAGGTAACCATATCCTTCATTACCCAGTCTGTGTATAATGCCAAAGTTCAGGGTTCATCTCAAGTCCTTATTCAAGTAGTCTTTGAGACTGGATCATCTCAGCTAGTCATCTCAAAATTACTCTGAGCACCTTGTAGTTCAAAGCTGATCAGTTGTCTCATTTGTCCAGTATTCTTCAGATTCCTTAACCTCCATTCTCCTAAAAGACAAAAACAAAAACCTTTCCCCAAGACTAATTTTTGGGGATGTTCCTTTTTGGCAAGTTACTATCTGATTAAATGAAAAGACATGTGTTACTGGTATAAGTTAGTTTAAATTGGATGTTCATGTTGGTTGATGAACTATCACCTCCTCTAATTAAGAGGTTTCTCTTGTTCAAATCGAACCTTTATCAATTTTGATGGTACCCACAACCTATCTTCTCCTGTAGAAACAAAATCAAAACCTCGTCCCCAACGTAACACATACCCTGGTTTCTATTCTGAGGTCAGCACATCCTTAAAGTATATAGGCTGATTTAATTCTGTAGTTTTTTCTATTATCCAATGTCTCTCTGCAGCTGTTGTTCCTTTCTCAGTGGCATTAAGAAAATTCAAAGTTAATAGAGCATTATGCAGTCTATTTCTGGGGGGTTTTGTTACCCCTTTCTGTTTATTTAGCATATCCTTTAGAGTTCTGTTTGATCTTTCTATAACTGCTTGACCTGTAGGATTATGTGGTATGCCTGTAATATGCTTTATATTGTAATAAGCAAAAAACTGTATCATTTTAACAGAGACATATGATGGAGCATTATCAGTTTTGATTTGTGCAGGTATACACATGATGGCCATAACTTCTAGCAAATGAGTAATTACAGCATCAGCTTTTTCAGAACTCAAAGCAGTTGCCCACTGAAATCCTGAATAAGTATCGATAGTGTGGTGTACATATTTCAGTTTTCCATATTCTGCAAAGTGAAACACGTCCATCTGCCAGATTTCATTCCTTTGAGTACCTTTTGGGTTACATCCAGCTGGTAATGGTGTTTGATTGTAGAAGGAACAAGTAGGACATTTCTTTACTATTTCTTTGGCTTGTTGCCAGGTTATGGAAAAATCCTTTTTTAAACCTTTACTGTTGACAGCTTTAGAAAAACTTGATACACTTGTAAAAACTCAGACAGAAGAAACTAACAGTGAAGTTGCTTCAAGATTGGATCATAGGGTTACAGAAAGAAAGCCTGTTTTCACACAGTCACCCTTAGTTTGTCCAGTAACCGTACAGCAGTTGCCTGATCAAATGACTACACAAAATATTTGGACTCTAACTGAAATGTTAGATTTACGAAGGTTTAAGGAGGCAATAGTATCTTATGGCATGAATTCCCCATATGTAAAGCAAATGTTATACTCTTGGTCAACATATAATAGGATTGTACCACAGGATTTGCGGGAGCTGGCACAAGCTGTTCTGGAACCCAGTCAAAGGCTTTAGTGGCTAACTTGGTTCAAGGATGAAGCTAAAAACATAGAAAAACAGTGGATTGATAAAGGAATACAAGTCTGCCAGGATCAGCTTATGGGAGAAGGTCAATATGCTTCAGCACCAGCACAATGTTTATATGATGTCCAAACCCTAATTTTATGTCGAACAGCAGCCTTGAATGCATGGGACTAAGTTGAGGAACCAGAAAAAAAAAAACTGAGTCATTTACAAAGGTTGTACAAGGCCCAAAATAATCTTTCACAGATTTTTTACAAAGACTGGCTTCAGCAGTAAAGAGAATGGTCCCAGATTCAGAAGCTGGTAAGATAATAATTGAAACTTTGGCCTTTGAGAATGTGAATGCAGCATGCAAAACAATAATCAGGCCGTTAAAGGCAAGATCTGCACCTTTGGAAGATTGGATTAGAGACACGGTTAATGTTGAAACTCATGAGCATGATGATACGTGGGTAGGAGAAGCAATTTAAAGAGGTTTGAGGAATGTTAGATGTTTTGGATGTGGAAGGCAAGGACATTTGAAAAGGGACTGTAAACAGGTCATTCCAAGAAACAATGTTTCCTCAAGGAACAATGGCAACAGAATGTCCCTTCCTTCTGGAGTATGCAGAAGGTGTGATAAGGGAAAACACTGGACCAACGAATGTAGATCAACAAGGGACAGACAGGGTAATCCTTTGCCTCAGTCTTCGGGAAACTCCCAGAGGGGCCTCATGCAGGCCCCAATAGCAAATCAAGTTCAAACCTTTCCTGCAGTCATAGAGGAAACCCCTACTCAGAGCAATTAAATAACCAAATGCCTATTGGAATAAGTCATGCTGGTTAGGATGATGAAACAGAGAGAATAGAAAATTCAGGAGAAAACATAAAGAAAATTTTTTGGCAAACTTCTATTAATGAACAAAGACCAAAATTATCGATAAAAATAAATGATGTTTTGTTGTCTGGTCTGGTAGACACAGGTGCAGACGCTACCATAATTGCACCAGAATTTTGGCATCCAACTTGGCCTCTTCAGGAGGTAAACGTTCAACTGTTAGGTATTGGGACATTATCTCAGGTGAAACAGAGTGCACGATGGCTCAAATGTATAGGTCCAGAAGGACAGAGAGGAAAATTGAAACCATATGTAGCTAACATAGCTATGAACCTGTGGGGCCGAGACTGGTTACAACAATGGAATACTCAGATTAACATCCCTCCAATCTCAGAAACAAATCATAAACTAGCACATGTTTCTGAGAGAAATATTAGAAGGCAATATTCTGAATGGTCACCAACCATCCATCTTATACAAAAAACACAGAGCCGATTCAGAGAAGAAAGCCAAGAAGTCAGAGCCAAGAGCCTCACCCTTCCTGATTCAGGGATCCTCCTCAGCCAAGAGAGCTCTCCGAAAGAGGGACCCTCCTTCCTGTGTGTCTGTCTCTATAGTCTCTCTGTTCTGGCTTCTGATTGGTTGTAAACCCAATCATGTGACTGCCTCGTCACTGCCTGTATGTACCGCCCTCCAAGTCCTTAAAGGCGTACACCACCACTGCCACGCAATTGCTATGGCTCTAATAGCTCTGACCCCAGGCAACTTTATTTATTAACATAAAATATTAGCGGTATGGATCATTGGGGGTCATCTTAAAATTTTGTCTGTCACATTGTGCTAAAGATTATTCTAGTTCTACTTTAAACCACTTTGGATGGTAAGGAACAAGTTCTCTACAGTTTTGAGATACTGTAATTAGATAAATGCAAAGGAGAATTAACTCCTGAATGAATGGATGAATAAACATGAATGGATGAATGAACAAATGAAAGGATAAACAAATTGAATAGCAATAACCAAAGCTTGTGCTTGAAAATACAATGCAAATTTCAGGAATTAATTGCTCTCTGTGTATGATCTCTTTGGCACCTATTTGATGCTCTGTAGTTAGTAAATGGGATAGGGAGACAGATCAATCAGTAAAGTGCTTGACTTGTGCATGAATACTTGAGTTTGATACCCAGATCCCAAGTGAAAAAACCAAGTGTGGTGTCACACATTTGTAATCTCAGCCCTTGGGAGGTGGAAACATGTAGAACATGGAAATAGCTCTAAAAGCTGACCCTTACATCTCATGTTGGATCATAGTTTTCTTTTGAATTCTGTGCTCTTTCTAAGTATCTCATCTTGTCATTTGCAATAGAGACATTCATTGCCCCACCTGCAGGGCTACAACGGGTACTTGACCACCCTAAAGAAGGAATGTAGGGACAGGAGATACAAAGGAAATACACCAAGTCTAGATTCTGATCAAGGTGCAACTTTATTTTTCTCCAGGAGGGTTTATATAGTTCCTGTTGGGTGGGGGGAGCAAGAAGCTCTCATCTGTATAAGGTGGGGCAAGCTAACAGGATGTTTGTATAGGATGTTTACAGGGTGAAAGGGTCACGGGCTCTGACTCAATGTCCTATTGCTAGGCGACCTGACTGTAAGATGATCTAGTTCGCTGTCTTATCGGGGGTCTGTATTTTTCCACTAATTAGAGATTCTATTCTTGTCCCTGACATCTCCCCCTTCTTAGTAATAAATCTAAGGGCCAACATAAACCAGGTTCGAATGGTCTAAAAGGAGGGCTCTGAAAGAGGCTTTGCATGGAGGATTACAGAGGCCCTATCCCTCTAAAGGTTGTGAAAAAAGGGTCCAAGAGGGAATATCTCTCCAGACTCAAGCACCACAGGCATCCCCATAGTGCAGGAATCAATGGACCATGCAGTTTTTTGAGGGAGTGGAAATGGGTAAGTGCAAGGCTGTTACTGCACAACCGGTATGCAACAGGGCATATAATCCAGGCTCTTGGGATTTGGGGTACCATGGTCCCCAGCCTGTGCAGTCCCAGCTGCACTCCAATCATGCCTTGAGTGAGCCTTTTTCCCACACACAGGTGCAGCCTCCTCCGAGTGAATGGGTCTGTGTGGGGCATCTCTTGTCAGGGGAAATTTCAACCCTGGAGTCCTGCATATCAAAGCAGTGGTAATGAACCTGGATCTGCCTAGCCCGCAGGTCTGTTATTTGGCTTCAGATGAACCGAGTGAGCCAGGAAAGTGCCCATGGCCCAAAGGGAAGGACCAGGAGCAGGCCTACAACAGGTCCTAGGAGGGAGGGAAGAAGGGACGTTAGCCAAGGGGAGTTGAAAAACCAATTCTAGAACCACCCAAGCTCTTGTTCTCCTTTTCTTTTTTTCTTTTTCTACTCCTTTTCTAACCTACCACACTGTCCCTGACTACCCTGGTGTGGTCTGTAAAGTAGCAACATTCCTCTTTGTGCCCAGTACAAAGGCCACCCTGTTGTAGAAAAAGGAGATCCAGGCCTCTCCTGTTCTGTAAAACTACCTCAGCTAGGGAGGAAAGGGATGACTCGAGGGCAGAAATTCCCTGTTCAAATTGAGCAATATCCTCGTCTATGGACACTCAGAGTAATGTTGGTTGGACAGGACCAGAGAGGCAATTCCTGTGCCTGTTCCCATTGCTCCAACCCCCAGAAGGACTGCTAAGGTGATAGCAGTAACAGGCTCCCGTCAAGGCAGTCGTCTCAGCACGGCTTTTCTTCCTAGAGATCTAGGAATTGATCTGAGGAATAATAGGTTAGTCTAGATGGAAGGGACCTAAGTGCCCTGAGTGGCATCTCTGGTGCTACCCTGTTTGCTGTGCTACCTGCCAGCCACAGGCTGTGTGAAGCTGGCCCAACATTGCTATGACCGCCTGTGACACCAAGGCCAGCAGGTCCGACAAGCTTTTCTGACACCTTGGATGAAAATTCAGCACTGCCCTTGGAAACATGACCCCTGCTGTCAGACTGGATTTGTGACAAGCAGTGTCACAGCCCAGAACGTGATTGACTATGGGACTTGTATACTGTGTGAAAGGTCTCAAACACAGTTTGCTGTAAAGTTCCCACTGTCCCCCCACAGGAACTCTGAGCAGAGTGATAACAGAGCTAAAGGGCTGGTGGGGGTTGCTGTGGGTGAGGACAACAGCCTGGAGGGCTTGCTGGAGGGACAGCATTTGAAACAGAAGAAGTTTCCTCAGGAGAGGGGCTATCTCTCCTGGGCAGATCAGGTATATTTACAGCTCTAATCAGGCGTTCTGGTAACCATCTCGGAGCAGAGTGTATCTGGTCAAGAATGCAGGCCTAACCTCGTCCCCAAATAAGGACTGGTCAGGGCCCTTCCAAGGCCCCTGAGGGGATCTCGCCACATGGCTAGTGGCCGGGTGGCATCTGGAGAAGGGTGCCAGTGCCTGTCAGCGGCAGAGTGCCCTGCAGCATCTAAGGTGAGGAAGTTGAGAACAAACAGAGCATGGCTCAATTGATCTCTGGGGGAGTTAAAATGAAGGTTAGAAGACTTGAGGCGAGCCAACCAGGTCTTTAGGGTCTGGTGGGCTTGTTCTATTATGCCCTGTCCCTGGGGATTGTAAGGTATCCCTGTGGTATGCATAATTTGTAGACTATCACAAAAGTTTTTGAAGCCTGTGCTGGTATAAGCAGGACCATTGTCTGTCTTTATCTTAGCTGGTTTTCCCAAGGCAGAAAAGGCAAGAATCAGGTGAGAAAGAACATCCTTTGTGGCTTCCCCAGCATGAGGAGAGGTGAAGATAAAGCCACTAAAGGTATCTATAGAGACATGGATGAATTTTTGTCAGCCAAATTCAGGGCAATGAGTAACATCTGTCTGCCAGATTTGGTTGGGAAGGAGGCCTCGAAGGTTGACTCCCAAGTGTGGGGCAGGGTGAGAAACAACACAAGAGGGACATTGTTTGACAATTTCTCGGGCCTGAGGAGGTGGGAATGGGGGGTGGGCTGGGGGGAAGGTGAGGGGGGCGGGAAGGGGGAGAACAAGGGAATCCGTGGCTGATATGTAGAATTGAATTGTATTGTATTGCAAAATAAAAATAAAAAAATTAAAACCAAAAAGAAGACAGAGGGTCTGAGAATTTAAATGGTGGATTTTATGGGCAGTTTGGGCCCATAGGACTGAGCCGACCATGACAGGGAAAGTTAGCCTGGTGGCGACATCGGCCTGTGCATTGCCATCAGTTAACAGTCCAGGAAGATCACTATGGGCTCTAATATGGCCTATAAAAAATGGGTGTTGGTGAGTCAGGACAAGCTGTTGAATCTGGGAGAAAAGTGGTGTGGCATTGGAGGTAGGCCTTATGGCTGGAGAGGTTTCTAACAAAGGGATGAAAAAGGCAATATAGACACTATCTGTATAGATATTAATAGGTTGATCAGAATAGGTCTGTAAAACCTTTAAAATTGCTAAAAGTTCAACCAACTGCGCTGACCAGAAAGGCGTTAGGAAGGAGGTAGGGTGGCCTTGGGCCACAAAGGCTGCAACACCATTAGCAGAACCATTGGTAAAGACTGTAAGTACATGAGAAATGGGACCGGTTTTTGTAATTTTTGGAAAGAGGAAGGGATATAGCCGGGCAAAATGGAGCAAGGGGTCATCTGGGAGGTGATTATCCAAGGTCCTCATAAACCCTGCCAAGCCAACCCCCCACTTATCTAAGGTTTGGAACAAAAACTGGGTTTGATCCTTGGAATAGGGTGTGAGTATGATATCAGGGTCCTTACCAAAATATTGGCGAGAGGTCTGTCGTCCTTTCACAATGAGTGAGGCCACCTGTTCGGGGTAGACAGAAATGACTCTCAAAAGGGCAGCAGGCATGTGGACCCAGAGGAGTGTCTTGCCTTTAAGTTTTGGTTCTTGTGTGTGTTGCCAAAAGACTCCTGTGGGGGTGTGTGGTGTGGGCAGAACTATAAAATATAGAGGTATGGCATAGGAAATCTGAAAGCAAGACTGTTGCTTAATGGCAATAGCTATCTGAATCAAAGCCTCATTGGCTGCAGGGGAAAGCACACGGGGTGATGTGGGGTCAGGGTCGCCCTGGAGGATCTCCTAGAGGGGAAGGAGAGAATCCATAGGAAGTTTAAGATAAGGCCTAAGCCATTGGATATGGCCAAGCAATTGTTGGAAATCATTTAGGGTATGGAGATGGTCAGTGCATAACTGGACGTGAGGAACGAGGACCCGGTTTGAATGGAGTTCCAACCCCAGGGTCCTGGGTTTGGACCTTATCTGGAGCAATCTGTAGTCCCAATCCATTAAGGGCTTTACTGAGTTCTGAAAAACATCACTCAAGGGAAATGGGGTCATGTGCAGTGAGGAGAAGGTCATCCATGTAATGTAAGATATATATCTGGGGCCAATTAAGTCTGACAGGGTCCACAGCCTGAGCCATGAATTTCTGGCAGAGAGTAAGACTGTTGGCCATGCCCTGGAGTAATACCTTCCATTGGTAGCGAAGCATAGGTCCCTGAAAATTGGGGTGGGGAAGGCTGAATGCAAAATAGGCTCTGTCCTCGGGGTGCAAGGGAATAGTAAAGAAATAATCTTTAAGGTCAATGACCATCTTGTAAAATTTAGCAGGAATGGCCACAGGTGAAGGCAATCCAGGCTGAAGTGCCCCCATAGGCCTCATTACCTTATGTACTGCCCTTAAATCTTGAATGAGCCTCCATTTTCCTGACTTCTTTTTAATAACAAATATAGGTGTATTCCAAGGGGAGTTGGAAGGCTCAATGTGGCCAGCCAAAAGCTGCTCCTGTGCAAGCATAGTGGTGGCCTGTAGCTTTTCTTGAGTAAGGGGCCACTGATCTACCCAGACAGGGGTCTGAGTCATCCAGGTAATTTTGTCTGCATGGGGTACAGGAGGGTCAGTGGCTGCTACTAAAAACCCAAATATCCCAGCCCATGTCTATCCTCCTTGGGAACAGGCTGAATTGGTTGGACTCTCCCCTGAGCTGCCTTGCCCAAGCCTGTGCCAGGGATATAATTCATCTGTAGCATTTGTTGTGTGACTGTAGAGTTTGGGCTATATAAGATTACTTGCATTTGTAAAAGTATGTCCCTTCCCCAAAGACTAACAGGCAGGCCCGGAACCACAAAAGGAGTGACAGTCCCCTGGTTTCCTTCCTCGTCCTTCCAGGAAAGTGTCCTTGAACTAATTAAAGGATTATTAGACTGACTGATTCCTTTTAAATCTGTGAGGGATGGATCCAGTGGCCAAGCAGACGGCCAGTGAGACTGGGAAATAACTGTGGTATCTGCCCCTGTCTCCAAGATACCCTGAAACTTCTTTCCCTCTATATTAAGGGTAAGAGTAGGGCGATCCTGAGTAACATGCTGGACCCAGTAGACATCTGAGGAGCCCAATCCAGCTGACCCCCAAGGGGTGTTTGTAATTGAGGGATTATCACAGACAGAGGAGGGTAGAGGAACTAGCTGTGCCAGGCGCGTACCTTGAGGAATCATGACCATGCCATTTACAGCAATGGCCAGAATCTTAATTTCACCTGTGAAATCACTATCTATTATGCCAGGGTAGACCTGAACCCCTCGGAGGACTGCAGAAGCATGGCCAAGGACAAGCATGCAAACATTAGGAGGTAAGGGCCCCTTCAAGGGAGTTTAATACTGTTTTGGCAGTGGCACACAAGTCCAATCCGGCACTGCCTGGAGTTGCTCTCCAGAGGGAGGAGAATGGAACTGGGGCGGCAGAATTTGTTGAGGCTGGGGAGGCAGGAGGTGAGCGGACCTCAGGGCCCCAGAGTGCACTCTTGGAGGCATTGGGGCCAGGGGCTGGCCCCTTTGGAAGTTTCCCAGCATCAGCGGAGGAAGGGGCTAATTGAGATAATTGGTTTTTGACCTGCATTTTGTAGCCCAATGATGGCCCTTATTGCAGCAGGGGCAGAGAGTGGAAGGCAGAGGCCTCATAGAGGCAGCCTCCTGAGCTGGCTGGGCTAAGGGCACGAGGCTGTGACCTTTCTGGGGGCATTCCCTAGGGAAATGTCTGGGTTGTTTACAGAAACTACAGGTGCGGGCTCCAGGTGGCGCCAACATCCAACAGAGTCTGACATATTCAGACAGGTCTGCTCTGTTTTTATGAGGGCAGAAGACTTCCTGGCAGGCTGGGTTTGCATTTTCAAAGGCCTAGTGTTTAACAAAGGTGCTTTCCTGTTCCTTTGGCCCAAACAGTCTTAGCTGCATCATTTAAGCCAGAAACAAAATCACTAAAAGATTCATCAGGCCCCTGACAAATCTTTACTAATGAGGTGGTAGCCGAACCCTTTTGGGGCAGGCGTTTCCAGGCCCGGACCCCTGAATTTTGAATCTGGGCCAGGAGGCCAGGAGGGAATTTTACCTGTGCTGCATTTGTATCGTAAGGGGGGTTGCCGATGAGTTTCTTTAGCATCCAAGTTTTTGAGGATGGCTGTTCAATATTTTTTTGAGCAACTTCTCAAAAATTTTCTGTAAATTCTGTTTTCCAGAGGACAAAGTCACCCCCAGAAAGAGCCATGCAGGCAAGAAAATACCAGTTGTTAGGGGTCAACCAATGTTCGCTCTGGTTTTCCACCAAGGCTAATGTAAAAAGAGCCATAGGACCATACTGAGCACAGGCGGATTTCAGCTTTTCAACAATGCAGAAATTTAATTTGTGATAAGTCTGTCCTGGTGGGGGGTCCTCAGATGATGGCTCCTCTTCCTCCTCCTCCCCCTCCTCATTTTGATCTTCCAAACCCCCTGAGGGGCTGCTCTGGATGGCTGCCTCAGATGATCCCCAGAGGTCTGTCTCCTGGTAACAGGAAATGCCAGGACAGGCTGAGGCTTACTTTTTCGATTTACTAGATTTTTGAGGTGGTTTTCGTGGGCCGGGAGCCACCACTTCAAGGGCAAGATCTTTAAGTTCTTTGTCAAGAGTTTTCAATTCCCTTAAAAGCTCAATATGTTCCCTGCGAGCCTGGAGGGCGCGTTGCAGTGAGCCAAGATCTGGGACAGGGGGAGCCAACTCATCAAGAAGAGGCCCGCAAAAGTGGGAAGACAGAGAAACATAGGGAGGGGGCATTGTGGAAGAAAGAACCAGAGATTTTTTGAGGTGGTATAAAAGGGCCCAAGGACTCCTGTTTTAAGGAGAGATTTTTTCAGGGGGGCCAGTCTGGATTATGGTAACGGCCACCCCTTTCTCTAGGGAAGCCTCCTTGGTGGGGTCTAGAGGGGAGTTAGAGGTAAAATTATTAACAGAGGGATAAAGATGGGCAGGGGCGGACTCCTGGGGTTTGTTAGGTTTAAAAGTCATGAGCATCCCCTTTTCCATAGAGCACAGTTCGTGAACCGAGGGACAGACTGAAGATGGACGAGAAAGCACTCGGGGGATCTTAGGGCAGGTACAGGGGGAGCGAAAGGCTTCTTTGAAGATTTTTTCTCCTATATTAATAAGCTCTTATATGTCAGGGGAATGTTTATAGACCCTAAGAATGTCATTAATAATCAACAAAGGCTTTAAGGTCTTTTTTCTTTACCCTAGTTCCTTGTATCTTGAGGGCTCATTTAGACCAGAAAGGAATAAATCTTGTGATGAAGTTGCCTGTCCCATGGCTCATCACTTTCTTACCTGCGTCGTCTCCTGAACCGGGCGATTTCAGGGGGATCCAACAACTTCACCAAAGCCTTGGTCTTTCCTCCGGGAGACGACATTCCAAATTCTCAAGAGGTGGTTTTACCCACTTTGAGCGCCAGTTGCCTTGCCTGCATGGCTACAACGGGTACTCGACCACCCTAAGGAGGGAATGTAGGGACAGGAGATACAAAGGAAATACACCAAGTCTAGATTATGATCAAGGTGCAACTTTATTTTTCTCCAGGAGGGTTTATATAGTTCCTGCAGGGTGGGGGGAGCAAGAAGCTCTCATCTGCATAAGGTGGGACAAGCTAACAGGATGTTTGTATAGGATGTTTACAGGGTGAAAGGGTCAAGGGCTCTGACTCAATGTCCTGTTGCTAGGCGACCTGACTGTAAGATGATCTAGTTCCCTGTCTTATCGGGGGTCTGTTTTTTTCCACTAATTAGAGATTCTGTCCTTGTCCCTGACAATGCATTTTAATGTAAACTCATAGTGTTATTTATGTGCCTTCCTGAAGAAAAAAATATGACCTTCTATATGAAGTGAGCAGATTTAACTAGGCAGCTGCATTAAATATATGCCACTGATATGCCCTTATGTATTTTCTGCTTTACATAATAGGGAAAAGGGACATTCCTTGCCTCAAGTGTTGAGATGTATTTAGTCACTGAATTTCTCCCCCCCCCATTACTTGTATATATTTGTGTGGGTAATGTATCTGTACAGGCATACACATGTGCTCATGCTTATGGAGGCCAGAGATCAGTCTTGGAGATTATTTAACAGAATCCATCTACTTTTTTTTTCAGACAGAGACTCATGCTGGCTTGGAGCTTACTGAAGAAGCTGGACTGGAAAATCCCTGAGGTTCCACATGTTCCCATCTCCCAAGGGCTGAGATTACAAGTGTCTACCACCACACTTGGCTTTTTTACATGGGATCTGGGCATCAAACTCAGGTGTTCATGCACAAGGTAAGCACTTTACTGATTGAGCCATCTCCCTAGCCCCATTCCCTGAACCACAGAATGCAGACTAAAATTTCTCAGTCCTGCCCAGTCCTGCCCAGGCAGCACAATTATAGACTGAACTTTTTCATTCCTACCTGGTCCCACCCAGGCAGCAGCCTTATTTATAAAATAATCATTCAGACGCTTAATATTAATTATAAACTATTTGGTCTGTGGCTCAGGCTAATTGCTAGCTAGCTATTACAACTTAAATTAACCCATTTCTATTAATGTTATGTATTGCCACATTCTCATGGCTTTAACTGTGTTCTACTACATCTTGCTCCCCTGAAAGCTTGCAGCATCTCCCCATTAGAAGCAGCTGTCAGGTCTCTGATGACCCAAAGAGGGAGAGAGCACATGCTCCCTCCTCAATTCTAAGCAGTCACATACCCAGAAAAAATGAGGCCTCTGTTGGGCCAGATACCCCAAGATCATTGGCAGAGCAAATTCCCACAATAATAGAACATCTTGCCAAACCCTGCAGAGCCTAGGCACAAAGGCCCAAAGATGGACAGAAGAGGGTTTGTATCATCTAAGAATTTATAATTTATTGAAACAAATAGGTTTATAACTTTAGGAATAGAGAGCTGTGGGTGATTTGAAGCATCATGGTAGCGGTGAATGAAGAGAGGTCACTTGTGGGAATTAAGCTGAGAAAATGTGAGAGCAGAAAGGTTATGCAGATAGAGACAGCATGTACAGTGAAATACAGAGATATGAAATAACTGACATTTGGGTAATGTGAAAGACTCAGAGGGAGAAAGAAGAGATTGGATATGGAGGGCAGAAAAGCTTAGGTGAATGAGTAAGGTGGTATTTTTGGTACCAGGTACACATCACATATAAGAAGAGATTTTATACTAGGTGTATGGCACTGGAGTTGTGTGGCAGGTGGCCTCACTCACAGGCACTTCAACCAAAGTGAAAGATGATAGGACATAGTATCCTCTAATACACCTCTGTAAACTCTATTTGCTAACGCCAGTAACATACTGCTTTACATCACATCAACACCCCCCCCCCGTGGAGGGTGTTTCATGCCCAGGCCTTTTTCCTATTAAAGGTAATCATTGAAAACCTGCAGCACTCCTAGTGCTGCCTTTCCTTTTTTGTATTATTTCAGTGAAAATTATGAATTCAATCCTAAGTAACCAACCTTGACACTTTTTGCCTCTGCTGAGACATTTTGCTCAGCCTTGGTGTAGGGAGGAGGGGACTGGACCTGCCTCAACTGAGTGTACCAGGCTGGGCTGACTCCCCAGGGGAGACTTTGCCTTGGAGGAGGTGGGAATGGGGGGTGGAATGGGGAGAAGGCTGGGGGTGGGAGGAGGGAGGACAGGGAAATCCGTGGCTGATATGTAAAATTAAATTAATTATAAAATAAAAATATTTAAAAAAAAGTTGGCCAGGTGAAAAAAAAATCACTGTGTGCAAAATAAAAAAAAAAGGAGTTTGTATTTCTTCCTTTCTAACCCAATGAAGACTAAAACTACTGATCGTTTTCTATTCATAATGCTAAATGTTTTCCAGCATGATTTTGTTTGCTTTTATAATAATTGAAACTATGAAAATGATACAAAACATTGATAATCTTATAAGTCTCTTCTGTGCTTTTGTGTTCTGTCAAGGTATTCTAATGGCAGTGCTATGAATGATATCTGGCCTATGATTGGACTGTAGGTTTCAGATGATGTTAAATCCATAATGTAAGAAGCTAGTTGTTTTGGTATATATGTCTGTATTTGCAGTTTATGGGAGAATGTGATAGTAAAGTGATCATGAACTCTAGACACACAGCTCTGTAACTTACACATAATGTTCTATAAGGATTATTTGTATTTTTGTTTTTCTTAATTATATATAATCAAAAGATAACTTTAAGAATGTCAGGATTTGAAATTATACTTGTCAGAAATCTAAGATTCCATCACTTCCTACTTATGTTTATTTGTAGATTTGAGTGGATTGCCCACATGCTACAAATTTTAGTTTCATCATTTCTAGAACTGGAATGATTACACTTTTTCTGAAGTCTCATTAAACAAAGAGAAAGTTAGTACATATAATTTCTAACAGCATCAGGAGCCAAAGAAAAAGATTGGGTACTATAAATGACAGCATGCAGAATGCTGAGTATACTGATTTTAGAGTTAGCCCTTCATTCATTAAGCATTAATTGAACTAGACATTCATTTAATTTGGGTATTGGGTTAGATATTGGATGCACAATCAACAAGGTTGTGTGATCAGAAGGTGCTGGAGCTTTAAAGCCTGGTGATCAGAATCCTAGCTGTAGAACATTGGAGAGCAATTGGAATTCTTTGCACTATAGCTGCATATCTGTAAAGTAATTATAATTACATATGCATTGCCATGTTATTGTGAGGTAAATAAAACAATGTACATTAATAGGAAAGTTAGAGTAAGTATTCAGGAAATTGTGTCAATAGTGCACCATCATCACTGTCTTCATCATTATTATCATCTTTTAGATGCTGGGAATGTCTTTCTTTATGCTGTGAAGGTGTTGCTCTGATTGATTGATAAATAAAATGCTGGTTAGCCAGTAGCTAGGCAGGAAGTATAGGTGGGATAAGGAAGAGGAGAATTCTGGGAAGCAGAAGGCTGAGTCAGGAGATGCTGCCAGCTGCCACTAGCATGAAAAGTAAGATGTAAAGTACCGGTAAGCCACAAGCTATGTGATGACATCTTATAGATTAATAAAAATGTTTTAATTTAAGATATAAGAACTAGATAGCAAGAAAGCTGCCATGGCCATATAGTTTACAAGTAATGTAAGTCTCTGTGTGTTTAGTTGGGTCTGAGTGGCTGCTGGCCCTAGCAGGACTGGAGAAATCTCCAGCTACATTTAGAATCCCATATTTCTTTTTAAAAATACTATTTGAATGTACCTATTGTTATTGCATTCATGTATCTCTATATGAAACTTTGTCAGCTGACAGTTGCTACCATCTTGATATATGGTGGAAATAATGGATGTCCCTGAGACATTTAAAATAATTGGTGGCAGTGGCAATGCTTTAATGTCATTTATACTTTGATGACATTTTAAGTTTCTAATTCTTTTATGTTAATAAATATTTATTGATCACCTGTTCTGTGCCAGATACTGTTTTCTCCCAAGAAATATCAGTATAATCATCTTCATTTGCTCATTCATTTGTTCATTCCTTGCTGATGATAGAATTGAAGGCCTAGTGTATGCTAGTTAAGTACTCTAACCCCAAGTTACACCTCCAGCCTCTAATTATCTCCATTTGAAAAAGGAAAAATGTGTACAGAGAGGTCAGAGAAGTCCAAGCAACACCTAAATCATTGGCTTTTGCTGTTGTCCTTGATAGGCAACAAGAATTTGAAGGTAAGTCACTTGACTTCATGTTTTTTTGTTACCAGTTGAGGCAAAGTTTGAGTTCAGCAGTTTTGATTGTCTACATAATCCCATTTTACCTTTACCCTGATAAAGGAGTGTTGGGGTTTTCAAGAGGTGCAAAAATGGTACTGATTGAAACAAGAATGTGAGGAAGTATTGGTTGAAATATTAAGGCCACTCCATGTAGTTAAAAGGGAGGTTTATTTTGTGGTAACTTACAAGTGAAGGGATAGGTAGGTTGCAGGGTCTGGGAAAGGTGTGGTGCAGTCCAGCAGTGTTCTCTGGAGAACTCTGCTCAGTCTACCTCCAGCGTCCATGGTCCAAGAACCAAGAAAGTTGGCCTATCTGGATCTCAGGTCTTCAGGGTCCTCTCTTGGCCCCGCCTTGTAGGCGTGACAGTTACCAAAGCTTCAATGGGGGTTTGAATTTCCAGATCAAGATTGGAATGGCTACCCACATCTCCACCTTTGGTCTAAATAAGTAGGTTCTAATCTAATACAAGACTATATACAAGGAAAGGTTATCAAATATTTTCCAGGGGTAAAGAGGGTTAATGACCTAGATAAGATGGAACTACAACCAATGCAAACAATATTAAGCAAGAAACACATACTAAAATCCAGAGAAGTCTAGAGCTTAGGTAAATGGCATGTTACAAAGATCGTTTCAAAAGGTATCCTATCCTAAAGAACCTGAATCTAATACTTAATATGTCCTATCTAAAATATTATATATATATACACACACACACACATACACACTAAGTTGTAACTATAACTGTTAGTCTTTAATCCAATCAAAGTCCTGAGAAGGAATATAATAGTACCTGAGAAATGGAAGATGGATGCAAGCAACTTTTGGGAATCTTGCAAGAGTAGACAGAGACAGCTGGCAGCCTGGACAGTCACCTAATGTTTTTCAGCATTGTTGGTGCATTCAGATTGGCTACAGGTCTAGAGTATCTGACAGACCATTTTCAGAAGCAGGAATTCTGAAAGACCATCTTACCCTGTCTTGGCAGAGTTCAGAAGTCACTTTTCCTTGTGTCCTGCTTGTCCAGAAAGACAGCATTCATATTGTCAGCAGTTGAGGCAAGGGCAGTTCTTTGCCCAATAGGCCATTTTGTGCCAAGAAGACAAACTTCCAACTGGAAATGTCTTAGAAGCCCAACATTCTCTCGGGATCAAATTGGTGCTGCCAGGAGCAATTGTGTCTCATGTAAACAGAATTTTAAGTTATTTAAATGTCATATTCTCTAGGTCTATGAAGTGTTTGAAGATTACCTGTCCATCCGACCTATGTATCTGTAAATCTGGATAACCTAACTAACATAACTATAGAGATGACAAGCACAAGTGACTATAAAACTATGTCTTTTCTACCAAAATAACCTAAGGACTAAGGCTTCATATAAACAAGCTAAACAGTCTATAAGCAAATGTATGGTAAAGGGTGATGACTTCAAAATTGTGACAATACACAAGATATTTATAACAGAGGTAGGAATGTATATTGCAATACGCAATATGACAATAATCTTAAATATATATCAATATACAGAATATCCTAAACAGAAGTAGAACATACATACCTTATGACAGATATAAATTTACATTTATATCAATATACAAATACTTCAAATAAAAGTAGAAATATATGTACATTATAACAAATATAGTTCTGTATTTGTATCAATATACAAATTATCTTAAACAGGAATATAAAAATAGTTTACATTTGTATCAACATATAAGGATCCATAACAGTGTAAATTACAGTGCAAATTATCTAAGGCTGCTATTTTAATAAATTTGTTTACTACTACATATACAATAATCTACCACAATATCTTATACCTATCCATTCCATTTCTTCTTTTCCCTTTTTTTAAGGAGAATACTGAGTTTAATAATTTCTTCCACCCCAAACCCTATAACCATCATCTATAACCCTGAGAAGTATGAAACCTTAGGGATAAGGGGCATCGAGACTCTTAATCTCAGGGTCATGGGTTCGTGCCCCACGTTGGGCACCAGATATTGGTTGAAATATTAAGGCCACTCCACGTAGTTAAAAGGGAGGTTTGTTTTGTGGTAACTTACAAGTGAAGGGATAGGTAGGTTGCAGGGTCTGGGAAAGGTGTGGTGCAGTCCAGCGGTGTTCTCTGGAGAACTCCACTCAGTCTACCTCCAGCATCCAGGTCCAGGAACCAAGAGAGATGGCGCATTTGGATCTCGGGTCTTCAGGATTCTCTCTTGGCCCCGGCTTGTAGGCGTGTCAGTTACCGAAGTCTCAATGGGGGTTTGAACTTCCAAATCATGGTTGGAATGGCTACCCACTACATGGAAGTACTAAGAACTAAGGCAGACTCAGAAGCCCAGAGTATAGAATAGAGAGGTGTTAGGGACCCAGTGAAGTGCAGAGAAAGGTATTTCAAAGAACTCTTCTGGATGATCAGAATGACCCGAGTGGTTTCTTGTGTATACCAAGATATTCCACAGAATCTTGATCATTCTTTACCAGTCATGAGGATGAACTTGCACTAAGTTGCCTCTGTTTTTCCCTTAGTCATCCTTGTGACCAAAAGCCCCATTTGCCTGATGGCTCTGTATGTGAGGAGATAGCATGTGTCTGTTACATGTGACATAACAAAGTTAACTCACCCAAATGGGAATTGAATTGATAATTTGTTTATATAAGTGTTTCAGAACTTGATTTCATGAAAAACTACAGAGTTAGATCCAAAGTTATATGAGACACCCAAACAATTTGACTTTGGAGTAAGAAAATAACATACATTTGTATTTCTTTGTTTTAATTAAATTCACTATAAATTTTCATATATGACTGTATTTATATCGCCACCATTTTCTTCCTTCCAACCCCTTTAATGTGCTCCTGGGTACATGTCAAGTTTATGGCTTCCTTTTCTTTAATAATTACTGATGGACATGGATAAATACATAAATACAACCTGCTATATCCATTTAGTTTTGCTCCTGCTTTACAGGTTTGTACATTTTACCTTTTTAAAAATTATTTTTATTTTTATTTTGCAATACAATTCAGTTCTACATATCAGCCACGGATTCCCTTGTTCTCCCCCCTACCGCCCCCCTCACCTTCCCCCCAGCCCACCCCCATTCCCACTTCCTCCAGGGCAAAACCTCCCCCATGGACTGAGATCAACCTGGTAGACTCAGTCTGGGTAGGTCCAGTCCCCTCCTCCCAGGCCGAGCAAAACGATCCTGCATAGGCCCCAGGTTTCAAACAGCCGACTCATGCGATGAGCACAGGACCCAGTCACACTGCCTGGATGCCTCCCAAACAGATCAAGCCAATCAACTGTCTCACCCATTCAGAGGGCCTGATCCAGTTGGTGACCCCTCAGCCATTGGTTTATAGTTCATGTGTTTCCATTCGTTTGGCTATTTGTCCCTGTGCTTTATCCAACCTTGGTCTCAACAATTCTTGCTCATATAAACCCTCCTCATTCTTGTTAATTGGACTCCCAGAGCTCAACCTGGGGCCTAGCCATGGATCTCTGCATCCAGATCCCTCAGTAGTTGGATGAGTTTTCTGACACGACAATTAGGGTGTTTGGCCATCCCATCACCAGAGTAGGTCAGTTCAGGCTGTATCTCGATCATTGCCAGCAGTCTGTTGTGGGGGTATCTTTGTGGATTTCTGTGGGCTTCTCTAGTACTTTGCTTCTTCCTATTCTCATGTGGTCTTCATTTACCATGGTCTCCTATTCCATGTTCTCCCTCTCTGTTGTTGATCCAGCTGGAATTTCCCACTCCCCCAAGTTCTTTTTCCCTTGACCCTCGCCCTTTACTACCCCCACTCATGTCCAGGCTGTTCATGTAGATCTCATTCCATTTCTCTGTCACTGGGCGATCCCTGTGTCTTTCTTGGGGTCCTGTTTTCCAGGTAGCCTCCCTGGTGATGTGAGTAGCAGTCCAGTCATCCTTGTTCCACATCCAGTATCCTCCTCTGAGTGAGTACATACCATGTTTGTCTTTCTGAGTCTGGGTTACCTCACTCAGGATGATTTTTTCTTGATCCATCCATTTGTCTGCAAACCTCATGATGTCATTGTTTTTCCCTGCTGAGTAGTATTCCATTGTGTATATGTACCAAATTTTGTTTATCCATTCTTCAGTTGAAGGGCATCTAGGTTGTTTCTATGTTCTGGCTATTACAAACAATGCTGATATGAACATAGCTGAACAAGTGGTCTTGTGGTGTGGTTGAGCATTCCTTGGGTATATGCCCAAGAGTGGTATAGCTGGATCTTGGGGGAGATGGATTCCCAATTTTCTAAGAAAGCACCACATTGATTTCCAAAGTGGTTGTACAAGCTTGCATTTCCACCAGCAGTGGAGGAGAGTTCCCCTAGCTCCACATCCTCTCCAGCATAAAGTGTCTTCAGTGTTTTTGATCTTAGCCATTCTGACAGGTGTAAGGTGGTATCTCAGAGTTGTTTTGATTTGCATTTCTCTGATGATTAAGGATGTTGAGCAATTCCTTAAATGCCTTTCAGCCATTTGAGTTTCCTCTGTTGAGAATTCTCTGTTTAGTTCTATAGCCCATTTCTTAATTGGACTGTTAGGCATTTTGATGTCCAATTTCTTGAGTTCCTTATATATTCTGGATATCAGTCCTCTGTCAGATGTGGGGTTGGTGAAGATCTTTTCCCATTCCGTAGGCTGTTGCTTTGCATTGTTGACCATATCCTTTGCTCTACAAAAGCTTCTCAGTTTCCAGAGGTCCCATTGATTGATTATTTCTCTCTGTGTCTGTGCTACTGGTGTTCTATTAGGAAGTGATCTCCTATGCCAATGCGTTCAAGACTACTTTCTACTTTCTCTTCTAGCAGGTTTAGAGTAGCTGGTCCTTGATCCACTTGGACTTAAGTTTTGTGCATGGTGATAGATATGGATCTTTTTGCAGCCTTCTACATGTTGATATCCAGTTATGCCAGCACCATTTATTGAAGATGCTTTCTTTTTTCCATTGTGCACTTTTTAATTCTTTGTCAAAAATTATATGTTCATAGGTGTGCGGATTAATGTCACGGTCTTCAATTCGATTCCATTGGTCCACATGTCGGTTTTTATGCCAGTACCAAGCTGTTTTTATTACTGTAGCTCTATAGTACAGCTTGAAGTCAGGGATCGTCATGCCTCCAGAGGTTGTGTTATTGTACAGGATTCTTTTGGCTATCCTGGGTTTTTTGTTTTTCCATATGAAGTTGAGTATTATTCTTTCCAGGTCTGTGAAGAACTGTGTTGGTATTTTGATGGGGATTGCATTGAATCTGTACATTGCTTTTGGTAAGATTGCCATTTTTACTATGTTAGTCCTGCCTATCCATGAGCATGGGAGATCTTACCATTTTCTGACATCATCTTCAATTTCTTTTTTTAGGGACTTAAAGTTCTTGTCATATAGGTCCTTCACTTGTTTGGTTAGTGTTACCCCAAGGTATTTTATGTCATTTGTGGCTATAGTAAAGGGTGATGTATCTCTGATTTCCTTCTCTGCTTCTTTGTCCATTGTATATAGGAGGGCTACTGATTTTTTTGAGTTGATCTTGTATCCTGCTATGTTGCTGAAGGTGTTTATAAGCTGTATCAGTTCCTTGGTGGAATCTTTGGGGTCGCTCAACTATACTATCATGCCATCTGCAAATAGGGAAAGCTTGACTTCTTCTTTTCTAATTTGTATCCCCTTAATCTCCTTATGTTGTCTTATTGCTCTGGCTAGAACTTCAAGTACTATATTGAATAAGTATGGGGAGAGCGGACAGCCATGCCTTGTTCCTGATTTTAGTGGAATTGCTTTGAGTTTCTCTCCATTTAATTTGATGTTGGCTGTTGGCTTGCTGTAAATTGCCTTTATTATGTTTAGGTATGTTCCCTGTATTCCTGATCGCTCCAAGACCTTTATCATGAAGGGGTGTTGGATTTTGTTAAATGCCTTTTCTACATTTAGTGAGATGATCATGTGGTTTTTTTTCTTTGAGTTTGTTTATATGGTGTATTACATTGACAGACTTTCGTATGTTGAACCATCCTTGCATCCCTGGAATGAATCCTACTTGATCATGGTGGATAATTGTTTTGATGTGTTCTTGGAGTCTGTTTGCCAGTATTTTTCTGAGTATTTTTGCATCAATGTTCATGAGGGAGATCGGTCTGTAGTTCTCTTTCTTTGTTGTATCCTTGTTTAGTTTAGGAATCAGGGTAATTGTAGCCTCATAGAAGGAGTTTGGTAATGTTCCTTCTGTTTCTATTGTGTGGAACAATTTAGAGAGTATTGGTATTAACTCTTCTTTGAAGATCTGGTAGAATTCTGCACTGAAACCATCTGGTCCTGGGCTTTTTTTGGTTAGGAGACTTTTAATGACTGTTTCTATTTCGTTATGGGTTATTGGACTATTTAAATAGTTTATCTGGTCTTGATTTAACTTAGGTATGTGGTACATATCCAGAAAGTTATCCATTTCTTTTAGGTTTTCTAGATTTATGGAATAGAGTTTTTTGAAGTATGACCTGATGATTCTCTGGATTTCCTCAATGTCTGTTGTTATGTCCCGCTTTTCATTTCTGATTTTGTTGATTTGGATGCTCTCTCTCTGTCTTTTGGTTAGTTTGGATAAGGGCTTGTCTATCTTGTTGATTTTCTCAGAGAACCAACTCTTTCTTTCATTAATTTTTTGTATTGCTCTCTTTGTTTCTATTTTATTGATTTCAGCTCTCACTTTGATAATTTCCTGGCATCTATTTTTCCTGGGAGACTTTGCTTCTTCTTGTTCTAGAGCTTTCAGGTGTGCTGTTAAGTCACTAGTGTGATATTTCTCCAACTTATTTATGTGGGCATTTAATGCTATGAATTTCCCTCTTAGTACTGCTTTCATAGTGTCCTATAGGTTTGGATATATGGTGTCTTCATTTTCGTTGATCTCTAGGAAGTCTTTAATTTCTTTCTTTATTTCTTCCTTAACCCATTGGTGATTCAGTTGGGTATTATTCAGTTTCCACGAGATTGTAGGTTTTCTGTAGTTTTTGTTGTTGTTGAAATCCAACTTTAGAACTTGGTGGTCTAATAGAACGCAGGAGGTTATACCACTTGTTTTTTTATCTGTTTAGATTTGTTTTGTGGTCGATTTTAGAGAAGGTTCCATGGGGTGCTGAGAAGAAGGTATATTCTTTTTTGTTAGGATGGAATGTTCTGTAGATATCGATTAAGTCCATTTGAGTCATGACATCAGTTAAGTCCTTTATTTCTCTGTTAAGTTTCGATTTGGGAGATCTGTCCAGTGGTGAAAGTGGGGTGTTGAGGTCTCCCACTATTAATGTGTGGGGTTTTATATGTGATTTAAGCTTTAGTAATGTTTCTTTTACATATGTGGGTGCCCTTGTGTTTGGGGCATAAATGTTCAGAATTGAGACTTCATCTTGGTGGATCTTTCATGTGATGAGTACGTAATGCCCTTCTTGATCTCTTTTGATTGAGTTTAGTTTGAAGTCTATTTTGTTACATATCAGGATTGCTACACCCGCTTGTTTCTTAAGACCGTTTGATTGGAATGTCTTTTCCCAGCCTTTTATTTTTAGGTAGTGTCTATCTTTGAATTTGAAATGGGTTTCTTGTAAGCAGCAGAAAGATGGGTCCTGCTTTTGTATCCATTCTGTAAGCCTATGTCTTTTTATAGGTGAATTAAGTCCATTGATATTGAGGGATATTAATGACCAGTGATTGTTTATTCCTGTTATTTTTTTGGTGGTGATGTGTGTGTACGTCTCTTCATTGGGGTTTACTGCTGTGGCTTTATCTATTGCCTGTGTTTTTGAGGGTGTATCTGAGTTCCTTGGGTTGGAATTTTCCTTCTAGTGCTTTCTGTAGGGCTGGGTTTGTGGATAAGTATTTTTTAAATCTGGCTTTGTCATGGAATGTCTTGTTCAATACATCTATGATGATTGAAAGTTTTGCTGGGTGTATTAGTCTAGGCTGGCATCTATGGTCTCTTAGTGTCTGCATTACTTCTGTCCAGGTCCTTCTGGCTTTCAAAGTCTCCATTGAGAAATAGGGTGTTATTCTGATGGGTTTGCCTTTATACATCACTTGGCCTTTTTCCTTTGCTGCTTTTAATATTCTTTCTTTATTCTTTACATTTAGTTGTTTAATTAATATGTGGCGAGGGAATTTTTTTGGAGGGTCTAGTCTGTTTGGTGTTCTGTAGGCTTCTTGTATCTTCATAGGAATTTCCTTCTTTAATTTGGGAAATTTTTCTTCTATGATCTTGTTGGATATATTTTCTGTGCCTTTGAGTTGGTATTCTTCTCCTTCTTCTACCCCTATTACTCATAGGTTTGGTCTTTTCATGGTGTCCCAAATTTCTTGGACATTTTGGTTCATGACTTTGTTGGCTTTAGTGTTTTCTTTGACTGGTGAATGTAGCTACAGTTTTCCTGCCTGGCCCACAGTCAGGACAAATCTCTCTCACCTGCCAGTCCCACAGCCACTCAGACCCAACCAAGTAAACACAGAGACTTATATTGCTTAAAAACTGTATGGCTGTGGCAGCCTTCTTGCTAACTCTTCTTACAGCTTAAATTAATCCATTTCTGTAAATCTATACCTTGCCACATGGCTCATGGCTTATCAGCATCTTTGCATGCTGTTTGTCATGGTGATGGCTGGCAGTGTCTCTCTGACTCAGCCTTCCACTTTCCAGCTTTATTCTCCTCCTTGTCCCACCTACACTTCCTGCCTAGCCAATGGCCAATCAGTGTTTTATTTATTGACTAATTAGCAACACATTTGCCATACAGAACATCCCACAGCACTCCCCCCCCCTTTTTTTAAAGGAAGGTTTTAACCTTAACAAAGTAAAATTACATATAATTTGAGAATTTGGGCATAGCTTCTCTTACTACTTCCTGCTGGAGGGGGGCGCTGTATCTTATGGGGACACAAAGAAAATTTTAGGATCATGGAGTAGTCTGTGAGGCTGTATCATCTGAGCCAGTTGCCTTGAAACCATTCCGGATGTTGGATCATCTGGGCCTTAGTGTCACCTTTCAGGGGGTCAAACCTGATGTATCTTAATCTTGAACAAATCCATAGCCTCTGGCTTTCTGTGGAAACAAAAGAGACTCTTTTCCAAAGCAACATATCCTTATATCCAAATTTTGAAGTCAAGGTATCTTTAAAATATACATTTTGACATAATTCAACAGCTTTTACAATCAAATGTTTTTCTGCTGTTAAAAATCCCAAAGACAACACAATCCAGATTCTCTGTGTAATATTCATCTTTATGTGGCTTATTTTTTATATTAATTTTACTGTCTCTTTAAAGACTTTATTTTTTAAAACTATGTATTTGTTTCTATAACTGTATATATCACCTTTTTTGTGTCTTTCAAGCCTATGTATCTTTTACACACATTGTAAACTATTACATCTAAATCTGTCTTATTGTGAATCTATTGCTTTAAACTGCAGCAGCTGTGGCTGCTGGCTCCACCCACCTCAGCTTCCCTACATGGCTACCTTTACCACCAGCTCTGAAAGTTATCTTGGGTCTATGCTTTTATTCAAGCAGCGTGTAGTCCAGAAACTTTTTTGTTTCATACTAGCAAAGTCTAAATCCACCATGCAGCTTAATGTGCCCCTTGCAGAGGCCTTATTCTTGCAATACAGCAGGTCGAGCGTGCATGCTAGGAACTCACCAGTAGCTCAAACTGGCAGCTGCCGCTCATTTGAGAGAGACAATTAGGAAGCTGTTTTTAGCTCCATTTTAGAATCTTTTTTTTTTCAGTTTTTAGGTGGAAACTCTTGCCACCACGTTGGACGCCATTTGTAGCTAGAGTTTTCTTGCCTGGCCCACAGTCAGGACAAATCTCTCTCACCTGCCAGTCCCACAGCCACTCAGACCCAACCAAGTAAACACAGAGACTTATATTGCTTAAAAACTGTATGGCCATGGCAGCCTTCTTGCTAACTGTTTTTACAGCTTAAATTAATCCATTTCTATAAATCTATACCTTGCCACGTGGCTCGTGGCTTACTGGCATCTTCACATGCTGTTTGTCATGGTGATGGCTGGCAGTGTCTCTCTGACTCAGCCTTCCACTTTCCAGCTTTATTCTCCTCCTTGTCCCGCCTACACTTCCTGCCTAGCCAATGGCCAATCAGTGTTTTATTTATTGACTAATTAGCAACACATTTGCCATACAGAACATCCCACAGCAGATGAATCTTTTTTTTCTACTGTATCTTCAACACCAGAGATCCTCTCTTCCATCTCTTGCATTCTGTTGGTTATACTTGCATCTGAAGTTCCTGATCGTTTACTCAGATTTTCTTTTTTTTTTTTTTTTTTTTTTTGGTTTTTCGAGACAGGGTTTCTCTGTGTAGCTTTGCGCCTGTCCTGGAACTCACTTGGTAGCCCAGGCTGGCCTCAAACTCACAGAGATCCGCCTGGCTCTGCCTCTGGAGTGCTGGGATTAAAGGCGTGCGCCACCACCGCCCGGCCAGATTTTCTATTTCCAGCATTCCCTCTGTTTGTGTCTTCTTCACTTTTTCTATTTCCCTTTTCAGGTCTTGGATTGTTTCCTTCATTTGTTTCATTGATTTTTCTTGGTTTTCTTTCAGTACTATATTGTTTTCTTCCAGGACTTTATTGATTTTTTCTAATTTGTTTGCCCTTTCCTCTAGTTGTTTACAGCGTTCTTCCCATTTTTTTGCCTTTTCCTCTACACAAGCCTCTACCTTCTTCATGATGACATTCATAAGGCTGTTTTCTTCTGCTTCTTCCAATTTCTGATGTTCAGGTCTAGGTGTTGGAGGAGGGCTAGGTCCTGGTGATGCTGTATTGCTATTCATTTTGTTGTATGTGTTTCTGCCTTGATGTCTGCCCATCTCCTTGTGTTTTTTTCTTGGCCTTATCCGCACACATGGTTCAAACAGAGCTGACAGATTCAAGAAGTCTCTCTTTCTTGTCCAGATGGGAGCTCTCTTGTCCAAACTGGAAGTCTGGGGCAGGATGGGAGCTTTTGTCCAGAAGGGAAGTCCGGGGCAGGATGGGAGCTCTTCTCTCTCTCTCTCTGTGCTCCAGAAGGGAAGTCCAGGGCAGGATGGGAGCTGGGGGCCGGCCTCTGAGTCTCAGGAAGAGGCTGGGGGCTCGGGTGGATGGGCGTGGGGGCAGGGCGTGGAGATTGCAGAGTGTGCCGGGGGTCTTGGAGAAGGGGATCCTTCCAAGTGGGGCTAGAAGGGAACCTGCCCAGTGGCCAGAACCTGGGGCCAACTTGGGCAGGTCTTCCCCAGAGTGGCTGGTGCCCAGGGATGGGGTCCAGGCCAAGCTAGGGCACTCACCTGTGTTCCAGAATGGAAGTCTGGGGCAAGATGGGAGCTGGAGGCCAGCCTCTATGTCTCAGGAAGAGGCTGGGGGCTCAGGGGCAGATGGGCCTGGGGGCAGGGCGTGGAGATTGCAGGGTCTGCCGGGGGGGGGGGTTCTTGGAGAAGGGGATCCTTCCCGGTGGGGCTAGAAGGGAACCTGCCCAGTGGCCAGAACCTGGGGCCAAGTTGGGCAAGTCTTCCCCAGAGTGGCTGGTGCCCAGGGATGGGGTCCAGGCCGAGCTAGGGCACTCACCTGTGCTCCAGAAGGGAAGTCCGGGGCAAGATGGGAGCTGAGTACCGGCCTCTAAGTCTCAGGAAGTGGCTGGGGTCTGTGCTCCAGAAGGGAAGTCCGGGCACATTTTACCTTTTTTTAGGGTTGATTTTAGGGCTGATTATCTGATGTTAGATAAGCAACAGAGCTCATTTCTGAAGAAGACTGCTTGTGCCTCTTAGTTGTAGATGTAACCAACCATCTTATTAAATAAGAAACACAGAGCTGATTCAGAGAAGAAAGCTAAGAGGTCAGAACTAAGAGCCTTACCCTTCCTGCTTCAGCCAAGAGAGCCCTCCGAAAGGGACCTACTTCCTGTGTGTATGTCTTTATATAGTCTAGCTGTTCTGCTTTCCCATTGGTTGTAAACCCAAACATATGACTGCCTCTGTAGAGACTTCCAGGTCTTCTATGGTTGGTATTGAGATTAAAGGCGTGTGTCTCCAATGCTGGATGTATCCTTGAACACACAGAGATCTACCTAGCTCTGTCTACCAAGTGCTGGGATTAAAGGTGTGTGCCACCACCGCCATACTCTTGCTATGGCTCTAATAGCTCTGACCCCTGGGTAACTTTATTTATTAACATACAATTAAAATCAGTTTTCAGTACAAGTAAAATACCATCATATTTCCCCTTTTCTATTTTAATAAAAAGAAAAAAAGAAAAAGGTTATAACTAACAAAAGAAAAAAACTATATACAAAAGTACAATAACTATATACAATATATATAAGTAATAAATACCTAAACAATGTCTAGTCCATTTGTTCTTGACAAATTCAGAGAAAATAATTTCATTATCTATCCTACTTTGGTAAGTCCAAAATGTACCTAATTCATTTTCTATCCTAATTAATCTTCAACTATAACTAACTAATCTTCAACTCCCTCAGAGACCCAAGAAGGAAATAATATTAGCTAACAAAAATAAAAACAGGAAGTGCATGCAAGCAATTTCCAAAAAATTTGTGAGTTGATAGAAACAGCCAGCTGCCTGGACAGTCACCTGAGGTTTCTCCGCAGTGCTGGGGCATCATCTTCAGCCTATAGGCTTAGCGTATCTGACAGACTCATTTGTGAAGTAGGATGTACACAAGGTCAACAGTTCAACCTCATATTGGGTGAGAGCAGTCCATGTACCAGAAACTCCTGAATTCAACAAGTGTCCTATCATGATTCAGGACTTCAAATTCTGGAAATTGTTAATGGTTTTTTAATTCAGCTGTCCATTCTTGGCTGTGTATATATGGCTTCATCTCAGCATCCCGTTCTTTTCCACATCCCTCTATCAAATGCCAGTCTACTATTGAGAGGTGTGAGCTTAGTTACTCTTCTAGAATAACTGTTTCAGCTGCTGTTCCATAGCACATCAAAAGCCATCGGCACACTACCTGTTCAACTGCCTTCAAAGAAAAGGGCACTGTACCTTTTCTGAATTGCGAAGGCCACTTCAGGGATGGTGCCATATTGTCCTGGCCTCAGAAGATGCCTTTTGATAAAGCCATAACCACACTTGTTTTGGCAAGAATCAGTAGTCCTTTGTTTCATGTCCTGTCTGTCCATTTTGTCATCAGTTGATTCGAGGATACTTTGTTGTCCAGTGGCTAACTTTTGCCACAATGAAAGTTAACTCTATATGCAGTTTCTTCAATGCTCATATTTTCTCTGAAGTAGATTGGTACTGCCAGTAGCTGACATGTCTCAAAAAAGAATTGGCACAGAGTTGGTCTATTCAACATTCCCTGTGGGAGGACCCTCCATTGAAATCTTTTAACCGGTTAAGAATTATTATAAGTAGGCACTGTGAAAGCAAATATTTCTCTGTCTTTTTCTTGTAAGGATATTGAAAAGAAACAGTCTTTTAAATCAATAACTATAAGAGGCCATCCTTTTGGTAACACAGTAGGCAAAGGAATTCCAGATTGTAGAGAGCCCATTGGCTGAATTACTTTGTTAATTGCTCTAAGGTCTGTTACCATTCTCCATTTACCAGATTTCTTTTTAATAACAAATACAGGAGATTTCCAAGGGCTGGTTGATTCTTCAATATGCTGAGCATTTAACTGTTCTTCTACCAGCTCTTCTAAAGCCTGTAGTTTCTCTGTTGTTAAAGGCCATTGCTGGACCCATACAGGCTTGTGTGTTAACCATTTTAAAGGTAGAGCTGTTGGTGTCTTTGGAAGATCATCAGTTGCTGTGCCCTGTTCTTGTATAATGTGGATGGCTGGTGACCACTCAGAATAATGCCTTCTAATACTTCTCTCAGAAACACTTAGCAGTCCTTAAATGCCTATAGCTTGTCATCTAGGGGTCGATCCCCTTGAAATTTCTTTCATCCACATTGGCATGTCAACTGACATTGACATTTTTGAGGTCTTGTTTTGGTAACTATACTGTTGAGATTAATTGTTATAGCTTCTCTGTCACATCTAGTAGATATAATATCACACAGGCTTCCTAGTCCTCTGGCTACTACATTCTTTTCCCCCCCTCTTCCTCGATGTTTCCTGAGTCTTAGTTAGGCGTAGGGGCTGTGTTGTAGAAGGGTACTATGCTGTCAGTTATTTTTTGCAGTTTTACTAGTTGTAGCTCTCTTTAATGGTCTCTGTCTATTTGATATGAAGGAGCAAGTAGGAAAATGGCAGTAGAGGGTAATTTAAATAATGAGTGGAGAGGGAAGATAATACAGAAGAAGAGGGAAAGAGGAAGGATAAATAACACTAAAAATATTTCAAAAAGACATGTGGAATCACATTATCTTATATTTACCAAATTACATATATAAAAATGAATACATATGTATCTACATATTTACAAATTTCTGCCACATGAGTGATAATGCTCCCTGTAAGAGTCATAGACTAAGTAATAAAAAAACATAGTACCAGGAGTGAGAAACTTTATTTCAGATTGTTGGTCAGGGGAGTTCAACTGTCCAGATAATACAGTCTGCCACTGTTGCTCCTGGTTGTTTCCCATCATTTGAAAGTAAGTCTGCATTGCTGGGCACAACATGCACTTTGGACACAGATCTCTGAGTAATTGAGCTGGAACTGCCTCCTCCTTGAGGGTTAGCTTTTACATTACCAGAAAATTCTGTGTAATTTGCCAAGGGAGACAGGCACTCAACAGTTCCACCCAGCTGTGATGTCTAGGAACCACAACAATAACCAGAAAGGCAAGGTATCCTTAAAGGTACAATAGTGATGCTCATGTTTTTGCATAATCAACCCACCTCTAATTGGACTTAAGTCCTGTCAACAGGAGGAAAATAATGCCTTGTAATATAAACCTGTCCAACTATAAGTGGCTAGTGAGTTCATGGATCTTAGAGGAGAATCTACTAATGCCCAAACCAGCATAATTTTTGGCTTCATTCTTAATATTTATCAACATACTCAAAGATAAGTGTAGCTTTCTCCCTCATCAAAGAAGCTTCTTTTCATACCATTTATATTTCTAAAACTAATTAAATAATTAGATTCCAGGGTGAGGAGTTCAGATGAAGATTTAGTTTTTAAATGATGAGACTTCATGTGGATTCCAGAAGGACTTGGGTTCCTATCAGTTACTAGCAAGGTTGTAGTGTTGGCCCTGAGCAGGCAACTTTAAATGTCAACCAAGGAAGAAAAGGATGAATATTCCATAAGTCAGCCTCCAAATCTTTTTTTAAAATATTTTAATTTTATAATTAATTTAATTTTACATATCAGCCATGGATTCCCCTGTACTCCATCCTCCAACCCCCATCCTTCCTCCCATTCCACCCTCCATTCCCACCTCCTCCAAGGCAAGGTCTCCCCTGGGGAATCAGCCCAGCCTGGTAGATTTAGTTGAGGCAGGTCCAGTCCCCTCCTCCCTACACCAAGGCAGAGCAAAGTGTTTCAGAACAAGCCCTAGGTTCCAAAAAGCCAGCTAATGCACCAAGGACAGATCCTGGTTCTACTGCCTGGGGGCCTCCTAAACAGTTCAAGCTAAGCAAATATCTCACTTATCCAGAGGGCTTGGTCCAGTTCCATGGGGGCTCTTCAGCTATTGGTTCATAGTTCATGTGTTTCCACTAGTTTAACTATTTGTCCCTGTACTTTTTCCAATCATAGTCTCAATATCTCTTGCTAGTGTAATCCCTCCTCTCTTTTGCCGATTGAACTCCTGAAGCTCCACCTGGGGCTTGGCTATGGATCTCTGCATCTGCTTCCATCAGTCACTGGATGAGAGTTCTAACATGATAGTTAGGGTGTTCAGCCATCTGATCACCAGAGTAGGTCAGCTCAGGCACTCTCTCGACCATTGCCAGTAGTTTATAGTGGAGGTATCTTTGTGGATTTCTGGGGACCTCTCTAGTATTCTGCTTCTTCCTATTTGCATGGGGTCTTCATTTATCATGGTATCTCTTTTCTTGTTCTCCCACTCTCTTCCTGATCCAGCTGGGACCTCCCACTCCCCTAAGATATTTTTCCCCAACCCTTGCCCTCCATTATCCCCACCACCCCCAGTTTGCTCATGTAGATGTCGTCCATTTCTCTGTTGTTGGGCGATCCCTGGGTCCTCTTTACTAGGTAGCCTTCCTGGAGTTGTGAGTTGCAGTCTGGTTATCCTTTGCTTTACATCTAGTATCCACTTATGAGTGAGTACATACCATGTTTGTCTTTCTGAGTCAGGGTTACCTCACTCAGGATTATATTTTCTAGTTCTATCCATTTCTGCAAACCTCATGATGTCCTTGTTTTTCTCTGCTGAGTAGTACTCCATTGTGTATATGTACCACATTTTATTTATCCATTCTTCAGTTGAAAGGCATCTAGGTTGTTTTCAGGTTCTGGCTATTACAATTAGACATCAAAATACCCAACAGTCCAATTAAAAAAATGGGCTATCGAGCTAAACAGAGAATTCTCAACAGAAGCAGCTCAAATGGCTGAAAGACATTTAAGGAACTGCTCAACATCCTTAGTCATCAGGGAAATGCAAATCAAAACGACTCTGAGATACCATCTTACACCCATCAGAATGGCTAAGATAAAAAACACTGAAGACAGCTAATGTTGGAGAGATTGTGGAGCAAGGGGAACACTCCTCCACTGTTGGTGAGAATGCAAACTTGTACAACCACTTTGGGAATGAATATGGTGCTTTGTTAGAAAACTGGGAATCAACCTCCCTCAAGACCCAGCTATACCACTCTTGGGCATATACCCAAGGAATGCTCAATCATACCACAAGAACACATGCTCAACTATGTTCATAGCAGTATTATTTGTAATAGCCAGTCTCCAAATCTTAATTTCTTCAATACAATTAATCTTTATTTCTTATGTCTCCCCTGAAGAAAATGGCAGTGTTATTGTATAAAGCACACATCATCTCCATACTAAAAGATATTCCTTTCTCATGTCTGTGCTTTCAAATTTAAGGCTACTTGGGAATAAAAGTTAAGCATACTGTCAAACCCCAAATTCCCATTCTCACACTTTTCTGCAACTACAAATTGGAACAGCTAATAGTGCTTCTTTGCAGTTACCTTTCCTAGTCACTGTCCCAACTTCACTGTAAGTGATAACAATGCCAACAGCCAACAGTGTGAGTCCTAGGTTTTCTGTGGAGTCAGCCTCTACCTCTCCTCCCCCTGTTCCTCCTTCTACTTCCTGATTTACAGAGGTATAGACTGTCTTTGGAATATGCTCGCCCTTCCATTTTAGTTAAAGGCTCTTCCTCTTCTATCTATTGTCTCCGAATCTAGCTTGATTTTTTTATAGTAAGGCTCCCACCTGCTTTCTGCTGCAGAATGACCTTGAAATCTGGCTAGGGAAACAGAGCTCTTTTGCCTTCTAGCTAGTAATTAGTGTCAGATGATATAAACAGTGTGAGTTACAAACAGAGCTAAGAAAGGTGAGATATGCCTTTTGGTTGAATATGTTCACATCATGGAATTACTGGAAAACTTGAGTGGTGAGTCCTTGCATACTATGTATGTATAAATATGTAATTTGTTAGAGGATGTGGATGGGGTGTAACTTCTCACACTTCCATTTTGGAAATGAGTTTCTTCACACTGCAGTATTCGTTTTGGTATCCATGCAGAGACAGATGGCATTTTGTTCCCCTTCCAAAACAGAGAAATAGTTTGCCGAGCTATAGCTAGTATAATGAGAAGCTGTACAAGTTGAAGATGGGGTAAAACCACAGCATCTGTCAGCCTTCATGTGCCAGATTGGAGATGCTACAGACAACCTAATATTTCAACAAAAAGTTGAAACGGGTACAGATTTGTGACCAAAATGATTGCATTTGATCACAATGCTATAGCAGATGTCCCAGAGTTCATGCTTACTTTTTATTACTGCTATGTGAGTGCTTTTGGAAGCAAGACCTAATGGCACAGCTTGTATGGAACATGTTCATTATAAAATTTTATTTTACAGAAAACAATGAGATGGAAAATTTTAGCTAATCTGGTGCTTTCCTACCCTATCATATTTCTTTACTTATTTTTAGGGAGAAAAAATTCCATTCTTGTTTGATTTATGTTAATGCTTTCTAGCCTAATGAAAGAGCATCATGTTAATTTGAAGTACAGAATGAACATGGCATTAATGTTCATCATCTAAAATATTTCTTGTCTGGATCAAAGAAAGATGTACCCTAACCTACAGAGTCCTTTTCATTCATTTTGATTGCTGTTTTCAGTTATTTTGAATATTTAAAAAAATCTTAAAGATCAATGACTAGAGAAAAAGCAGAAGATATACAGATTTCAAAACATCAGCAAATATATATTACTTTCAGTTTTCAATGTGAAAATTAATTAGCAAATTGTTTAAAAGAAAATAAGGAAAGAAAATGTGTGACTATGTTTTCCCTTGTTCTATAGTTTTCTCAGCAGCTATTTCTTTAGAAACACTGTTATTCTAGATATATAGAGTTTCAAATATGTCCATATTGTAAAGGAAGTGTTTCTCTGTGTGCATGATGACTTTTCAGCTTCAGTGCTATACAAAGCAATGCTCATCTGACTAGGGGTAGGAAAGACACTGGCTCAGAACCTGGCTCCCACAATTTGTGCATTCTATGAAGGACAATTACCCTGGATTTCAGTGAAATGTGAAGGAGTTATATAATCTGACTGCCTTATAACAAGGCCCTTATTAGGAAAGGACAATTATTTTTAAAGGCTAAAGAACATTAATAAAAGGTTACATGAGATAGTCAAAAATGTTATAGCAGAAAGTTTATACACAGAAAGAGAGTCCAATCACATACAAGGATATTTCCTATACAGGGCTGTTTCTTGCAAAGAAATGATACCCAAAGATATATGTTTCTCTTGCCTTAAGCTCAGTGGTTCTTGGGAAACAAATGGGTTCATTTTTGGCACTTATCTTCTTGCTTCTCTTTGAGTTCTTAACTTAGATTGTTTTATTTCCTGGCAGCTTCTGGTGTTGAAGTCTGAATTACATTGAAACCAGTAGCGTGGGTTTGGGTTTGCCTGAATGAGTTGATGTGCAGTTGTTTTGTTGAGTGCTAAACCATGCTTCCAGCAAGTCTTGCTTTGAACTGAAAATGTTATGCTATAGTAACACATTACTGTGCTAAAATAGATATGAGTGTAATTAAATAAACATGTCTGAGCTAAATGAAGGAGAACTCAATTTTACTCTCATTTGTTACAAGGCACATTTGCTAGTATATTTTGTCCTTAGATTATCTGCTTTTTCAATGCTCTTTTCTGTGAAAAAGTTTATATTTTTTAAAGAGAATTGAATTTTATATTTTCTAATATTGAAGTTACCTTAAAGAATTATTAAGTAAATCTAATGTTATCCCATCTTACATCTCAGATACCAGCCTTTTGTTTTAAAAACTACTAAAAACATTAAAATATGTATATTTTATTGTAGAAACCTTTGATGTAATTTTTGCAATGGTGTGGAGAATTTCTTTTTTTCTCCTCACTAAAGAAAATAATTCATTTTTTAAAAACCTATGAAGCCTCAGAGGAGAACTGTCTTCACATGATATTCAAGGTATGTGAAATATTAGGCTAGTTTAGGGTTCAAGTAAGCCTGTATGTTTCAGTTTTTTTCTTTAATTATTTTACTTTGATTAATTACTGCCTGTGTACACTCTCCTTCTTAACCCCTCTCCTTTCACTTCTACCAAATTTCTAGGAGCTATAGGTCTCTCCACAGTTCAGAAAAGATGAATATCCTGGCCTCTATACCCAAGTAAAGAAGAATTGAAATGTAAGTTCTTGTTTGCTGTTATTATACAGGATGCTTTGGAAACTGGCAGCAATCAAGATCTCACAATGAATTTTCTTACACCTCTTAACCTGAAAGAAAAACAGATACTTGATTTCTATGGATAATCATTTTGCTTTTGTTTTCAAAAAGGGAGAGTTAAAGTGACAAAATATTTGTATTTTAATATTAAACACAATCTTATATTTGTATAATACATTTATGTTCACATGGTATTAATAGATAGAGTAGCCATAAAACCAATTGTTATAACTGAAACTAATCAAGGCTCAGAGAAGCTAAACAATGTGTTCAAAGTAAAAAAGTAATCCTGCTTTGAATCCTGCCTGGCCAGTTTCTCCAGATCCATCCCTGGACACAGAGGCAGGAAATAAAGAGTACAGACTTGCTTTAAACCAAGGCTCTAACTTATATATAACTTCTGATATAAAGATCAAGTAAACAATTTTTCTAGTAACTATGATGGCCATGCAGACAATTGTCATGCTCAGGAAATCACCCTTGGAATGGCTGACATTGTGCCACTTATTAAGTTAAATATGCTAGTTTAAAATATAAATCATAAGACAGCATATAGGAGAAAGTACATTTAAGGTAGAAAGGAAAAGGATAAACTGAATGTATTCTATCAGGGTCAGCACTCAGGCACTGTCTTTTATTAGACAAAGATGATCTAGGGAACAAGGAAAGCCTCTTGTCATTTTCCCATAACTTCAAATACTATGTGTAATAATAAACTCAAACCAGTATTATGAAACATCAGAATTGGCTTGACAAATGGACAAGAAAAGGGAAAATATTCAAAATTGAACAAAATTATTTAGAACAATTTCTGGTCATTATATGTGTACACATGTGTATATACACATGCATATTATGTATATACACATGTGAACACATATACATTCATGTATGTTAACTGGAGAAATAAATAAATGTATAGCATATTAACTTAACAGATTTTTACCAGTTCTATCCTCTGTAACTTAGATTTGTATCATTTCTTTCCTCAAAGTAACTCAACTTCAGAGGAAGGACATTCTATCTATAGGACCACTGTAAAAGCTATGGAATGCTGCATGAAAATAGGTGACAAACCTGAAAGTTCTATACTAAGTGCTGATGACTCTGTTCTGGGGATAGTTGAGGTAATACTGAATTAAGTAGCAAGATGGTCCTATCAGTATGAGGCCACGGCTCACCTTCTTCCATGTCACAATCCTTTGTCCTCTTTGTTCCTTAATAGTGACTTGTGAGCAGAAGAGTTTTAGATCAAGGTCATAGATAAATATTCACATGACTTATTTGCATGCTGCCAATCGGGTAGGTTGAATGTTTTCCTTGTATCAAATACAGTTTCTCTACATTTACTCTATGCTAAATATTATCTTTAATGATATTTTTGTTTCCATTGAAATAGTCTCTTATGTTTGGAGCAAATGATTAAAAGTACTTCTAAAGATAATTGAAGACATATCATGCAAATCTACATTTACATATGAAAATACCAAGGATGTAAATCTGTGCAATTTGTGCCAGTCAATCGAGTACTTATTTTATATAAATGGTAACATACTACATATTTAATTATTTAACTTACTTTAATCACAAAAAACTGGAAAAATGAAAAAAAGATTAACTTGGAATCCACTTTTACATGTTTATCACCATTTGCTTTTCTTATTTTACAAGGTACTTTTTGCCACTCTTCTTTGTTTAACAGTTTTTCTTTTAGTTTATTTTTGTGGTATGCTAAGAATTAAAGCCAATGTTGCTGGGCGGTGGTGTCTCACGCCTTTAATCCCAGCACTCGGAGGCAGAGCCAGGCAGATCTCTGTGAGTTCGAGGCCAGCCTGGGCTACCAAGTGAGTTCCAGGAAAGGCGCAAAACTACACAGAGAAACCCTGCCTTGAAAAACCAAAAAAAAAAAAAAAGAATTAAAGCCAATGTCATGTTCATGCTAGGAAAGCTATCTACTACTGAGCTACATCCCCAGCTCCTCTTTTTTAAGTTTTAGGTTGGTAGTATCTATTTTATATTGGGAACATATTTCTTTTTCCTATCATATGTGGTCAAACTATGCAAGTTTTAACTTTTAATTTCATTTATATGAATTTTTCTAGACTTTATTTTCTGTTTTTAATGGCATATTTAAGCATTTATTGTCTCAAGATATGTCATAGTATAAAAAAATTTAATAAAAGTATCTTTTATAACCATTGTGGCCTTGTCTTTTACTATTATCTTTAATCTATCTAACTTTTACTTTGATATGAAGAGTTAAATAGAATTAGAACTAGGAATTAAACTTCTGATATCATCACATAATAAACTCTGACATCAGTTGTGGTACAGTTTTAAAAACTATTTTTAATCTTTAAGAATTTCATACACATATGTAGTATTTTCATCATATTCACCCTCATTCCCATTAACTACTCCCAGATCCACCATCCACCTATCCTTTCATGGTTAACTTTGTGTCCTTCTGTTTTTTTTTTAAAGTGATAACTCACTGAGTCTAATTTGTGCTGCCCATATATGCATGATCATCATTGGGAGTATGGTGAACCTACCATGGGCCTCACCCTTAATGAAAACTAGATATTCCTTCCCCAGAAGCCTTCAACTGTCAATAGATCCTCAGTTAACAGTGAAGACCTATGAGAACCTCCCCATTCACGCTGGAATGTTTGTTGACTGACTTGATTTGTTCATATCTTTTGCAGGCAGACACAGCTACAGTGAGCTCAAGGGTATAACAGCCTTGTCTTGCCCAAAAGACACAGTCTTGCTCTGGTCCTCTTGACTTCTGGCTCTTATAATCATTCTGACCCCTTTGCCATAATGGGGAAGGAGGAGCTGTGATATAGATGCCCCACAGACCATTCCACAAAAACTTATTCTCTATATTTTTTTGTGTTTTTTTTTAATTTTAATTTTAATTTTGCAATACAATTCAGTTCTACATATCAGCCATGGACTCCCTTGTTTTCCCCCCTCACCTTCTCTCCAGCCCATCCCCCATTCCCACCACCTCCAGGGCAAAGCCTCCCCCACGGACTGAGATCAACCTGGTAGACTCAGTCCAGGTAGGTCCAGTCCCCTTCTCCCAGGCCAAGCCAAGCAATCCTGCATGAGCCCCAGGTTTCAAACAGCCAACTCATGCAATGAGCACAGGACCTGGTCCCACTGCCTGGATGCCTCCCAAACAGATCAAGCCAATCAACTGTCTCACCCATTAAGAGGGCCTGATCCAGTTGGTGACCCTTCAGCCATTGGTGCTATGGGATGTATGGCAAATGTGTTGCTGATTAATCAATAAAACACTGATTGGCCGTTGGCTAGGCAGGAAGTATAGGCGGGGCAAGGAGGAGAATAAAGCTGGGAAGTGGAAGGCTGAGTCAGAGAGACACTGCCAGCCGCCACAATGAGAAACAGCTTGTGAAGATGCCGGTAAGCCACGAGCCATGTGGCAAGGTATAGATTAATGGAAATGGATTAATTTAAGCTGTAAGAACAGTTAACAAGAAGCCTGCCATGGCCATACAGTTTGTAAGCAATATAAGTCTCTGTGTTTACTTGGTCGGGTCTGAGGCTGTGGGACTGGCAGGTGATAGAGATTTGTCCTGACTGTGGGCCAGGCAGGAAAACTCAAGTTACACATTGGTTTATAGTTCATGTGTTTCCATTTGTTTGGCTATTTGTCTGTGCTTTATCCAACCTTTGTCTCAACAATTCTCACTCATATAAACCCTCCTCATTCTCACTAATTGGACTCCCAGAGCTCCACCCGGGGCCTAGCCAAAGATCTATGCATCCAGATCCCTCAGTAGTTGGATGGGGTTTCTAGCACGACAATTAAGGTGTTTGGCCAGCCCATCACCAGAGTAGGTCAGTTCGGGCTGTATCTCGACCATTGCCAGCAGTCTCTTGTGGGGGTATCTTTGTGGATTTCTGTGGGCCTCTCTAGCACTTTGCTTCTACATGAACAGCCTTGACATGAGTAGGGGTAATGAAGGGCGAGGGTCGAGAGAACAAGAATTTGGGGGAGCGGGAGGTCTCAGCTGGATCAACAACAGAGAGGGAGAACAAGGAATAGGAGACCATGGTAAATGAAGACCACATGAGAATAGGAAGAGGCAAAGTGGTAGAGAAGCCCACAGAAATCCACAAAGATACCACCACAACAGACTTATTCTCTATATTTTGATGCCTTGTAAAAAGTCTGTATTAATGGCTGTCCACTTCACAAAAAACAAAACAAAATGAAACAAAAAACCCCACTTCTCTTATGACATCTGAGAGCTGCACTAAAATATGGGCATAGAAATACAAATTTAGAGTGCTGATTGATACCATGTCTATCTAGCAGAATAATAGTAGATTCCATGAGTGTGGTGGCACAAACCTTTAATCCCAGCACCCAGGAGGCAGAGACAGGAGTATCTCTCATTTTGAGGCTACTTAGGTCTATAGAGTGGGTTTTAGGAAATCAGGACTACACAGAGAAACCCTGTTTCAAAAAATTTAAAAAAAAGTAGCAGCAGTAGTAGTAGTAGTAGATTTAATGTTGGGACATATGAGGAAACAACCATGGGTTCTTGGGCAGACTCAAATTTACAGATTTACTGGTTTATATTTCCTCTTGTGGAATTGCCCTAAGTCCAGTCAGAAAGAAGTTGGTTACCCACATAATATTCAGGCCACTATTGCACTGATGTGCCTATCTTGTTATTCTGGCCATTATTGTACCTCACAGGGTTCACAGTTGAGTATGACTATTGATGTTTTTTTGTTTGTTCCAGCAACCTTCATAGCACTTTCCAGAACTATGAAAAATGTCGAGCAAGTCTTCTTGATCAGAAGCAAGTACTATAACCAAAGTCAGTCAGTCATGTCTTCAGCATTAGGCTCTTATCATCAAGTTCTAGTGGGTAATGTGGTTAATTGTGGACGATTATTTTTTTCCTTAAATATGATCTTGTTAGGCAGACATCATCATATGCTAAGCAATAATTCATTTTTCAAAAGATTTTATATAATATATTAAATTACATATCTTAGATTTTCTTTCTAGATTGTATTTATTTTTTATTTTACTTATTTTTCATTTTTCTTCATTAAGAAAATTTTTACTCACTCTACATACCACCCACAGATCACATCTCCTCCCTCCTCTCAACCCCCAGCCCTCCCTCCCAAGCCACCTCACATCCCCACTTCCCCCAAATCATGGTCTCCCATGGGGAGTCAGCAGAGCCCTGCACACTGAGCCTAGCCAGATCCAAGCCCCTCTCCACCACACCAAGGCTACACAAGACCTCACACCATCATCACTGGGCTCCTAAAAGCCTGTCCATGCACCAGGGATGGATCCCAATCCCCCTGTCTGGGTGCCCCCCAAACAGTTTAAGCGAAACAACTGTCTTTTGTATCTAGAGGGCCTAGTCCAGTCCAATGGGGGCTCCACAGGCACTAGTCTATAGTTCATGGGCTTCCACCCGTGTGGCTGATCATCTCTGCACATCTTCCCATCATGATTTTGACATTCCCTGCCTGCAGAATCCTTCTTCTCTCTCATTGATTGGATTCCTAGAGCTCAGCCTGGTGCCTGGCCATGGATCTCTGCATCTACCTCCATCAGTCACTGGACAAAGGTTCTGCGATGGTGGTTAGGGTATTCACTAGACTGGTCACCGGAGTAGACCAGTCCAGGTACCCTCTAGACTACAGCCAGCACTCCCAGGTAGGGTCATCCTTGTGGATTCCAGAGAGCCTCCTCAGCACCCTGTCTCTTTCTATTCCCATGATGTTCTCATCTAGATTGTATTTAATGAGACACTTAAATAAGGAGCTATGCCACCTAGCAGAAAGAGCATAATATTAGCGCCAAACTTACTTTGAAAAGAACCATTTACTGTTCTAGTTGGAAGGAGGAACCTGAGAGAATGGTGCCTAAAAATGATGCTGACTTAGGTCTCAGACAATAGACAGCTTTATTCAGAGTATCAGATAATTTATATTCCGAGGGTTAAGAAGAATCACATGAGTAAGCTATTCAATCACAAGGACAAGCCACACATGGCAAAACATGTTTTTCCATAGAGGCATTTGAATAGCAATATCTGAAGTAAACTCATTTCTATCTTCTACACCTATAAGGGGCACAAAAACACATTCCAAGAACAATTCACTGTTTGTGAAGAAGCTGAGGTTACAAGACTCTTGTCTTGTTTCCTTGTAGTTTTCTCACAAGCAGTCAGAATTTTCCTCATGTGACTATATACTTGGACTGTGATCTGACAGAGAACTAATTTTTTTGAAGGCCTAGTACTTTTGAGGTATTTTATATACACTTCTGTCATCTCCAAATTTTGTGACATTTACATAATCACTTTACTTCTGTTCTTCACTTGTGAAATTTAGATGCTGTACCCCCCAAGGTTCCTTATGTTTTCAGTGAAATAAAATGCTTCTATGCTATATACCATAGTACAGTTTCAGAAAAAAATTGACAAGTGCAAAGTGGCCCCATTAGTTAATGGGAAAATGCTATTATTTTGAGATTTTTAAAAATTTTATCAACATGTCACTAAACTCTCTGGTTGTTGTTTATGTATTTATAGAAAATAAAATAAATCCATAAAATCAATATTTACCTAACATTTTATGATTCAAAACATTGAAAATATTGAAAAAGTATTTTGTTGTTCTGTAGAAAACCATATTATGAGTAGTTTGATGAGGGTGTCTTTGGATAGATTACATTAATATTGCTACATGATGCTGATTATATATTTTCTCCAAAAGAATGGAAAATAAATATGAAGGTAAATTTCAAGAATAGTTTGAAATTTTGACTTGACTTATGATTTTCAATTTGGCTTGAACATTTTTTATTCTTTCTATTGATGGCCTGTCATACATCTTGCTAAATTTGAATCAGTTTCTAGTATTTTTAAAATTTCAAAATTGCATTTATTTATTTATTTGTGTGTGTGTGTGTGTGCATGTGTGTGTGCGCGCACACACACACACACACACACACACACACACACACACACGAATGATATGGCACATGTGTGAAGTTTTGAGGACAACTTGTAGGAGTCAGCTTTCCCCCTTTCACTATGTATGTAGGTCTTGGGGATTGAACTTAGGTCATCAGGCTTGACAGTAAGCACCTCTAGATGCTGAGTCACATTTCTAGCTCCAGTTTTTAATATTTTATTTCTTGCATTGTTATCATTGTATATGTTTCCAAGATCTATTTTAATGTGGAAATGTTTGCCAGTGACTTCTCTGGTGGCACCTTCTCATTCTTTACAAATACTTTCCTTATATTCTTGATGAATTTATTCTCAATAAGTTTTTTTGCTTTCATGTCTAGGGTCTATTGGGTATTGGGTGGTGATGATATTATAATGTTGCCATTGTCAGATATTTCCTTTATATCTGATTTAGATTTCACTTCAAGAGTTAGTACTTGCAGTTTATTTGTTGCACTTTGTTGTCCAATTCCTTATTTTATTTATTCCTGTTGTAATGCCATTTGGATTTCTCATAGTAGGAAAAGGAGATGATATAACTACATACTTTGCTTTCTGAATAACAGATGTTCAGAGACCAATCGCTGATGACAGACATTGAAGGGAGTAATTGAACTGGTAACTAGTCATGCTGCACATTTATTATCACAGTAAATCTGTGCCGTGAAGAACCAGCAATGAAGTTTGCCTTTCATGAAATTATTTTATGGTAAACATACTGTAATAGCTAGAATTTAAACTATGCTGTTGGGCAACTGGTGATGTTTAACTACGTTCTAGTCATCAAATTGTGTGGGTCTTGGAATTGTACAATGCAAACACTATTTGTTAAGTTTATCTCATTGTGCTTGACAAAGAGCAGATGATCATGGAACTTAAATTCCCTTTTCTTTCCATTTCACATGTATCTTCATTCTCACACAAATATTAGGGTTGACTGAAATCATTCATGGAGTCTTTCAGCTACTAGTAACCTCTATATTCCCTCCTATCACTAGTTTTTATACCTAGTTTGAATGTTCATTGTATACAGAATATATTCAGATAACTTTACCTATCCATCCTCATACTGTATGACATGATCCACATAGTCTTTGGGCTTCTTATACAACCTTTTCAAATATTGTTTAATATGTGAATTGTAATTTTAACATTCTCCCTCAAAAACCATAAACAAGAAACATTTCTCAAGTCATTAAGGGGTGGTTCATGGAACAAAAGTAGTTTTTCAGTCACAGCAAACCTAGGTAGGTAACCAAGCAGACAACTTGTATAATGCTTTCAAACATTACTTACAACAATGAAGAATTTGAATTATTTATTGTCTTTATAGACTAATTGGGATACTGAACTCATGTGACATCTTGAAGTATGGCATTCCTTCTTTTGCTATCATCTCAGTAACAATATGCTACTTTAATGATGCTCAATCTTCCTGTGTGGATTTTCACTGAGTCTGTAAAATGACTCAATATTCCAATTTCAGGCATGTCAGCTTTAGGTCATAACTTATCTTCCACCGAGAGATAGGCTACCATTTTGTCGTTCTTTAATATATGCCAATTTTTGTTAAGTTAAACTTTCTAGAAACATTAGTACTCTGGCATGATGACTCTCATGGCCATCTGTTAGAGTGGCACTATGCCCACCCATAGGGTAGTATGCCAGTTTCAACAGGGCACAGGTGCCAGCCAAATATAGGTTCAGAAGGATAGCCTGCAAGAACTCAGCAAGGAGATCCTCCAAGTGGTTATTGATGCCAAATTAGACCCACGTGCTTCATTACAAGGGATCACATCTGTTTATGCTAGGGGGCATTATATCATCAATTAATGCTTTTTCTTGTTTTTATTCATTCTTCTTCTGGACTGGGAATACCTAAATTCATGAACAAAGCTAGTTCTTGGCCAGAAAAATAGTCAATATTTCCCATGTCATTTCCTGATTTCCATCTTCTGCAATCTTAAACTATGTTAAAATCAAAAGACATACAACACTAGCTCACATAACATATTTTACTTTGTGTTATTAAATATAACATTTAGAAAACAACCATGTCTGATGATCATCAACATGTTTAGAACATATATAGGAAAACAGGGACTGCAGTCCTTTTAAAGAATGTGTTTTATGCATTATCTGTTATTTTTTTATTAAAGGATTATCTTCAACCAAGAGCGAGACAGACCACAGTGAGTTCTCTCTCAGGTCTGTGCTGCAGTGCATGGCTTGACTCTGAAATATGGTTATTATACCTTTGTGTGTTTTAAACTCGATTATAGGTTAGGTACATGAAGCATAAGGGAAACACAATTCTCTATGACATACATGAAAACAAGGATAATTTGAAGACAGGTTTTCAAAACTTAGGAAAGAAAGGTAAGGCTCACTGACAAAGGTAAGAATTTGTCTTTTAATTAGGAAGTAGCATTTAAAAGTTCACAATAGTTTCTTTTATCTCCTCTAATTATTTATGCATTCAGATTACAGATATAGCCATGCAAAATAACCAATAAGATTTTAGAATATAATTCTTATTTTTGTGATCACTAACTTGGTGGGGAATATTGTGAAGGTTAGCTTTTCTTGTTCAACTTGACAAGATTTGGAGTCCATGGAAGCACACATATAAACATGCTTATGAGGGGGGGTTCTATAATAGGCTGATTTACATGGGACAGTGTGGGTGTCATGATCTCACAGTCTGTAAGTGAATACAAGGTGAAAGTAAACTGAATACCAGTTTTCATTTCTCTCTGCTCCCTGATTGTGGATACCAGATAGAAGCTGTTTCAAGTGCTTGTTACCATGCCATCTACACCATGAAGGACTGCAAACTGTGAGCCCAAATAATTACTCATCTCATTAAATATATCAAAATATATATGTCAGATATTTTGACACAGAAAAGAGAAAAAAATAACTAGTGCAAATATTTCCCCCCTTTCCCCTTGGTAACACTATCATAAGCACAAAAGAGAAGTACATACTCTTCTCAGCCATGGCAGTTATTTTCCCATGGCACTTAATCCATTTATCTTATTTGTTGGGCAAGTTAATAACAAACACAACATGGTACATCTCTTGGATGCCTAGAAATTTTAGCATGCAAACAGTATAACAGGATGTGAGTGATGGTGCAAATGGAAAACAGTACAGTTGCAAGCTCATAGGCTTCGGTGTCACAGAGACCTAGTCTTGAATCCCAGCTCCATCATTAGCTCCTATTAGTTGTCTTAGCTCTTAATACTACTTTTGCAGCCTTTGGAAATCATTGAACCCTTTTAATTTTTACTTTTATTACTGATATGATAAAAATAGTAATGCATGCATAAGGTAATATGTGTACCATAGGTATTCAGCATCAGAGTTGTAACTATTAGGGTTCCTACTATTATAGTGTAGAGTCAAGGAAAATAAGAGCTAACCAAAGTGATTTTATTTTGGCAGAATGGAACCTAGCAGGGCCCCTACTTCAGAATGAATTTGGAAAGCTATTGTTAATTTCCTATTCTAGACTCCATTTCAGCTGCCCCATCAAACCTTTTATACTCTAATCCTACCAGAATTCCTCAACATACACAGCTGATCAGCTGCTATCCTTTTACAACTAGCATTTCTATTATTTAAGTGTTATGATGCATTTCATACATACAAATAAAGGAATATGTATACATATAATTTTATATTAGGTATACAGAAAATTGTGAAGAACACACATGTGCCTATCTAGTAATTTAAGAAGCAAACATTGCAAATAGCTACAAAGTCACCTGTGTTTCACTCTTATCATCAACCATGTTCCTTCTACCCATATAAGAAATAATTTTATTTTGAGTTTTCTTTTTGTATTTTTCATTGTTTTCTGTTGTAATTTTATGATTTGTGAATACTCAATGTATAATGTCAATGTTGTTGAGTAGTGTATGACTTTGTTCAAGTTGCTTTTCTGGCCAACATTATACTAGTGTTTGCAATTGTTATGTGTCATCTATTCTCATTGAAGTACTTTGAATAATTTGACAAACATTATTTATTTGTTTTTTTGATAGCTAGATGGACTATTTTCCCAGTCTTCCCACCAAAAAAAAGAGTATAGTCAGGTCCAAATCTAGGAGAGTAACTATGGATTTTTTAGGTGCTATTTATCTTCAACTCTGAAAGATGATATGAAATTATTAATTACTGAAAAATAAAACTATATCAATTAGTATCTGTGGTGGTATGTTAATAAATAAAGTTGCCTGGGGTCAGAGCTATTAGAGCCATAGCAAGTGCGTAGCAGTGGTGGTGTACGCCTTTAAGAACCTGGAGGGCGGTACATACAGGCAGTGACGAGGCAGTCACATGATTGGGTTTACAACCAATCAGAAGCCAGAACAGAGAGACTATAGAGACAGACACACAGGAAGGAGGATCCCTCTTTCAGAGAGCTCTCTTGGCTGAGGAGGATCCCTGAATCAGGAAAGGTGAGGCTCTTGCCTCTGACCTCTTGGCTTTCTTCTCTGAGTTGGCTCTGTGTTTTTTGTCTGATAAAACCGTTGGCTACATCTACACTGAATTACATCTACATTTGGCGCCCAACGTGACAAGAATCCCTTAAAAACCGTTTAACTGCTAAGCTGGATTCACACCTCAAACACTAGGTGGCTGTTTTGAAATTCCCTCGGATTTGTACTGTTCTACGAGGACTTGGTTATCCAATATTTTAAAGGAAACTATTTAAAGAGAAATTTTTTTCCACATTTAAAAAAAAAAGAGAATGGGTTTTCTGTGTTCATTAGAAGAAAATTGGGCTTTGTTTGCAATTTTAGACAGTCTAACGATGGAACAGTTATATGAGAAGATTAATGTTGATAGAATTATGCATTTTATTACATATTATATATTTATTCTTATTTTACTATTTAAGAAGATAGTCAATTTAAGTGCCAGGGTGACAGCTTTAGAAAAACCTGTTAAACCTGTAAAAACTCAGACAGAAGAAAATAACAGTGAAGTTGCTTCAAGATTGGATCATAGGGTTACAGAAAGAAAGCCTGTTTTCACACAGTCACCCTTAGTTTGTCCAGTAACCGTACAGCAGTTGCCTGATCAAATGACTACACAAAATATTTGGGCTCCAATTGAAATGTTAGATTTACGAAGGTTTAAGGAGGCAATAGTATCTTATGGCATGCATTCCCCATATGTAAAGCAAATGTTAAACTCTTGGTCAACATATAATAGGATTGTACCACAGGATTGGCGGGAGCTGGCACAAGCTGTTCTGGAACCCAGTCAAAGGCTTCAGTGGCTAACTTGGTTCAAGGATGAAGCTAAAAACATAGAAAAACAGTGGAGGGATAAAGGAATACAAGTCTGCCAGGATCAGCTCATGGGAGAAGGTCAATATGGTTCAGCACCAGCACAATGTTTATATGATGTCCAAACCCTAATTTTATGTCGAACAGCAGCCTTGAATGCATGGGACAGAGTTGAGGAACCAGGAAAAAAAACTGAGTCATTTACAAAGGTTGTACAAGGCCCAAAAGAATCTTTCACAGATTTTTGACAAAGACTGGCTTCAGCAGTAAAGAGAATGGTCCCAGATTCAGAAGCTGGTAAGATAATAATTGAAACTTTGGCCTCTGAGAATGCGAATGCAGCATGCAAAACAATAATCAGGCCGTTAAAGGCAAGATCTGCACCTTTGGAAGATTGGATTAGAGACACGGTTAATGTTGAAACTCATGAGCATGATGATACGTGGGTAGGAGAAGCAATTTAAAGAGGTTTGAGGAATGTTAGATGTTTTGGATGTGGAAGGCAAGGACATTTGAAAAGGGACTGTAAACAGGTCATTCCTAGAAACAATGTTTCCTCAAGGAACAATGGCAACAGAATGTCCCTTCCTTCTGGAGTATGCAGAAGGTGTGGTAAGGGAAAACACTGGACCAACGAATGTAGATCAACAAGGGACAGACAGGGTAATCCTTTGCCTCAGTCTTCGGGAAACTCCCAGAGGGGCCTCATGCAGGCCCCAATAGCAAATCCAGTTCAAACCTTTCCTGCAGTCGTAGAGGAAACCCCTACTCAGAGCAATTAAATAACCAAATGCCTATTGGAATAAGTCATGCTGGTCAGGATGATGAAACAGAGAGTCATGTCAATAGTAAAGGTTTAAAAAAGGATTTTTCCATAACCTGGCAACAAGCCAAAGAAATAGTAAAGAAATGTCCTACTTGTTCCTTCTACAATCAAACGCCATTACCAGCTGGATGTAACCCAAAAGGTACTCAAAGGAATGAAATCTGGCAGATGGACGTGTTTCACTTTGCAGAATATGGAAAACTGAAATATGTACACCACACTATCGATACTTATTCAGGATTTCAGTGGGCAACTGCTTTGAGTTCTGAAAAAGCTGATGCTGTAATTACTCATTTGCTAGAAGTTATGGCCTTCATGGGTATACCTGCACAAATCAAAACTGATAATGCTCCATCATATGTCTCTGTTAAAATGATACAGTTTTTTGCTTATTACAATATAAAGCATATTACAGGCATACCACATAATCCTACAGGTCAAGCAGTTATAGAAAGATCAAACAGAACTCTAAAGGATATGCTAAATAAACAGAAAGGGGTAACAAAACCCCCCAGAAATAGACTGCCTAATGCTCTATTAACTTTGAATTTTCTTAATGCCACTGAGAAAGGAACAACAGCTGCAAAGAGACGTTGGATAATAGAAAAAACTACAGAATTAAATCAGCCTATATACTTTAAGGATGTGCTGACCTCAGAATGGAAACCAGGGTATGTGTTACGTTGGGGACGAGGTTTTGATTTTGTTTCTACAGGAGAAGATAGGTTGTGGGTACCATCAAAATTGATAAAGGTTCGATTTGAACAAAAGAAACCTCTTAATTAGAGGAGGTGATAGTTCATCAACCAACATGAACATCCAATTTAAACTAACTTATACCAGTAACACATGTCTTTTCATTTAATCAGATAGTAACTTGCCAAAAAGGAACATCCCCAAAAATTAGTCTTGGGGAAAGGTTTTTGTTTTTGTCTTTTAGGAGAATGGAGGTTAAGGAATCTGAAGAATACTGGACAAATGAGACAACTGATCAGCTTTGAACTACAAGGTGCTCAGAGTAATTTTGAGATGACTAGCTGAGATGATCCAGTCTCAAAGACTACTTGAATAAGGACTTGAGATGAACCCTGAACTTTGGCATTATACACAGACTGGGTAATGAAGGATATGGTTACCTTTCCTAGAATTTGACAATTAACCTAAAATTTTTCTTTCAGGATAAAGATAACTTCGCCCATACCCAGTAGGAAGCAATTTTAAGAATACAACGCCCACATTCCCAAAGAGGTGGTGTGGGGCAGGTGGTTTTTTGATCTTTTTAATGGGTTTTGGGTCTGGGATAATTTTCATTGTTTAGGGGGTTGGTTACAAGTTGTTGTCAAGGGTTAGGAAAAAGGCTAAGCAAAGGAGATTAGATTTAAGGTTCTTATTTAAAAAAAAAGAAAAGAAAGAAAGAAAGAAGAAGAAAAAGACAATTACTAGTTTTAAGTATTTTACATTGGATTGGATTGTTTTATACTGTATACAAGTTATATATATTGGAATTAATATTGTTAGAAAATGCTATATGTATATTTCTAATTGTACTTATACCGTTCATTTAACAATTCAATTTTCTGATCCTTGAATGTTATTATTACCAACTATTAGGATATAAAGAAATGAAAGTTAGTTAGTTATAGTTGAAGATTAGTTAGTTATAGTTGAAAGTTAGTTAGTTATAGTTGAAGATTAGTTAGTTATAGTTGAAGATTAATTAGGATAGAAAGTGAATTAGATACATTTTGGACTTAACAAAATAAGATAAATAATGAAATTATTTTCTCTGAATTTGTCAAATACAAATGGACTAGAAATTATTTAGACATTGTATATAGTTATTGTACTTTTGTATGTAGTTTTTCTTTTGTTAGTTATAACCTTTTTCTTTTTTTTCTTTTTATTAAATTAGAAAAGGGGAAATGTGGTGGTATGTTAATAAATAAAGTTGCCTGGGGTCAAAGCTATTAGAGCCATAGCTAGTGCGTGGCAGTGGTGGTGTATGCCTTTAAGGACCTGGAGGGCGGTACATACAGGCAGTGACGAGGCAGTCACATGATTGGGTTTACAACCAAACAGAAGCCAGAACAGAGAGACTATAGAGACAGACACACAGGAAGGAGGGTCCCTCTTTCGGAGAGCTCTCTTGGCTGAGGAGGATCCCTGAATCAGGAAGGGTGAGGCTCTTGGCTCTGACCTCTTGGCTTTCTTCTCTGAATTGGCTCTGTGTTTTTTGTCTGATAAAACCGTTGGCTACATCTACACTGAATTACATCTACAAATATCTCAACTAGAATTATATAATTTTTTCCATAGCCTCACTAGATTGTGGTGATATTTTGTTTGTGCTGAAATGTGGTGATATTTTATTTGTGCTTTAATAAATAAAGCTTGCCTGGAGATCAGAGGAAATAGCAAGCCATTTTAAGTAAATGAAGTTGGACAACACCCTTAATCCTATCACTTAGCAGGCAGGATCTCTGTGTGTTCAAGACCACACTGGAAACAGTGCCAAGTGTGGTGGCACATGCCTTAAAATCCAAAACTAGTTAACCACGGAGGTCCGGAGTCTGTACAGACAGACAGAAAGTGACAGAGCTGGGTCGGAAGAAGAAATGATGTAGCTGAATGGAGAGAGCAAATCAGATGGCAGAACAGCAAGGCACAGGCATGGGTAAACAGGAAATTGTGACATTTGGAAGCTGCAGAATTGGTGAGTTAAAGATGGCTGTTGGCTTTCTCTATTTTGCTGATCTCTCTAAGGCTTTCACCCCCATATTTGGCTCCATGTTTTTTGTTTACTAAGACCACTTAGAAATTCACCTACAATTGGTGACCAATGATTGTGGCAAAAATTCATTAAAAAGCTGCTTGTGGGCTTACAGGGCCCCTGGCTCAGGCCTGGTTGGATGGCTCAGGCTGAAGCACGTAGCCAGAATCTCTTTGGCTTTCTCTCTCCTCGTGGGTGGAGTTCTGTCTCTCTCTCTCTCTCTCTCTCTCTCTCTCTCTCTCTCTCTCTCTCTCTCTCTCTCTTTTGGTTCCCATTTTGGATTGCCACCACACTAGGTAGCTGTTTTGGAATTCCCTCAGACTTCTACTGTTCTATGCAGTCAACAGACTTGGTAAGTCAATTAAGATATCTTAAAGGGTGAAATTAGTTAAAAGAGAATTTTTTCCCACATTAAAAAATGGGAAACACTTTTAGAATGGAAGGAATTTGGTCTCTTTTTGATAACACATTAGATAGTCTGAAAATAGAAAAAGGCTATTATGCTGATATACAAAGACAATGTTTGTATTATAACCAAACCTTAATTCTATGTTGCATGGCAACCATGAATGCATGGGACAGAATTGAGTCAGCAAGAAAAAAAACTGAATCATTTATGAAAGTTATACAAGACCCAAAAGAAACCTTCACAGATTTCTTACAAAGGCTGGCTTTACCAGTAAATAGAATGATACCAAATTCAGAAGCAAGACAGATAATAAATGAATTGTTGGCTTTTGGGAAGGCAAACACAGCATGAAAAAGAATAATTAGGCTTTTAAAGGCAAGATCAGCATCTTTGGAGGGTTGGATCAGGGACACAATTAATATTGAGTCTCATGACCATGTTGATATGTGAATAAGAGAGGTGATATCATGAGCTTTCAGAAAATATAATAAAGTCAGATGCATTAATTGTGTTAAACCAGGCCATCTAAAAAGGGACTGTAAACAGGGCATCTCTAGAAACAATGTTTATTCAAGGAACAATGGCAACAGAATGCCACTCCCTTCTGGATTATTCAGAAGGTGTGGTACAGGTAAACATTGGACCAACAAAAGTAGATCAACAAGAGAAAGACAAGGTAATCCTTTGCCTCTGCCATCAGGAAACTCCCTAAGGGGCCTTACACAGGCCTCTATTGTGAATTCAGTTCAGAATTTTCCTGCCATTGTAGAACAAACCCATTCTCAGAGCAATTAAATAACCCAATGCCTATTAGAATAAACCAGGCTGTTTGGAGTGATAGAACACTGTAGCAGAGAAAACAGGAAATTCAGGAGAAACCATAAAGTGAAATTTTTTGGCAAACTTCTAGAAATGAACAAAGACCAAAATTAAAAACACGAGTAAATGATGTTCTCTTGGGAGGTTTGGTAGACAGAGGTGCTGACATTACTATAACTGCACCAGAATTTGGCATCCAAATTGGCCTCTTCAGGAGGTAAATGTTCAGCTGTTAGAGATTGTAACATTATTTCAAGTGAAACAGATCACAAGATGGCTCAAATGTATAAGGACAGAAGGACAGAGAGGAAAATTAAAGTCGTATGTGGCTAATATAGCCAGGAAATAATGGGACAGTAATCTGTTACAACAATGGGATACTCAAATTAACATTTCTCCAACCTCAGAAGCAAACCATAAACTAACACATGTTTCTGAGAGAAATATTAGGAGGTATTATTATAAAGAACAGTCACTGGCCATCGAGATTGTACAAGAACAAGGCACAACAACTGCTGATCTTTCAAAGACAGCAACTGCTCTACCTTTAAAATGGTTAACAGACAAACCTATATGGCTTAATGGCCTTTAACAACAGAGAAACTACAGGCTTTAGAAGAGCTGTTACAAGAGCGGTTAACTGCTCAGCATAGTGAAGAATCAACTAGTCCTTGGAATTCTCCTATATTTGTTATTTAAAAGAAATATGGTAAATGGAAAATGAAAGCAGACTTAAGAAAAATTAACAAAGTAATTCAGGCAATGGGCTCTCTACCTTCTGGAATTCCTTTGTCTACTCCATTACCTAAAGGACAGACTCTTATAGTTATTAATTTAAAAGACTGTTTCTTCTCAATATCCTTACAAGAAAAGGACAGAGAATGATTTGCCTTCACAGTGCCTACATATAATAATTCTCAGTCATTTATGATATATCAATGGAAGGTTAGTGCTGTGGATATCACTCTGTATAAATCAAATGCTTATTGGCCAGTAGCCAGGCAGGAAGTATAGGCAGGACAAGCAGAAAAGAGAATTCTTGGAAGTGGAAGACTGAGGCAAGGAGATGCTGCCAGCTGCCAGGATGAGAAGCAGATGTTAAGATACCAGTAAGCCACAAGCCATGTGGCAACTTATAGATTAATAGAAATGGGTTAATTTAATATACAAGAACAGTTAGCAAGAAGCCTGCCATGACCATCTGTGTGTTTACTTGGTTGGGTCTGAGTGGCTGTGGGACTGGCAGGTGAGAGAGATTTGTTCTAATTGTGGGCCAGGCAGGAAAACTCCAGATACAAATTCTCCCACAGGGAATGTTAAATAGTCCAACTTTGTGCCAAATTTTGTATGACAGCCATTGGAAATAATATATAAACAATTTCCTAAATCTATAATTTATCAGTACTTGGACAATATTTTACTAGCTTATTCAAATGCATATACCTTAGAAAGTATGTTTGAAAAAGTAAAGAAAATGTTGTCTTGTTGGGGATTACAAATTGTTCCTGGAAAGATACAAAGAGAAGATTCTATTAATTATTTTGGATATAAAATAGGTCTACAAAAAATTAGACCCCAAAAGGTGCAAATTAGGAGAGATTGATTATGGACCCTTAATGACTTTCAAAGATTATTCAGAGATATTTCTCATCTACAAACTATTTTGGGGGTAAAAAATGATGAACTGAGTAATTTTTTCAAAACCTTAGAAGGTTATAGAGACTTAAACAGTCCAAGAAAATTATCAGCTGAAGCTGAGAGAGAATTGGACTTGGTGGAAAAGAAAGTACAGGAAGGACATGTGGATCTTGTGGATCCAAAGCTTGATTGCATTTTGGTTTTTCTACCCTCTAAGCATTCTACTACAGGAATTTTAATGCAGAGGGAAGATATTATATTGGAATGGATATTTCTACCAAATAAACTAAGTAAAAATTAAAAACTTATTTGGAAAAGCTCTCTGACTTGATTTTAAAAGGGAAATTGAGACTTCATCAATTATCAGGAGTAGACCCAGCAGAAATTTTAATACATTTAACTAAGGAGGACACTGAAAAATTATGGGCAGAAAACGAACCTTGGCAAAGAGCTTGCAGTAATTTTTTGGGAGAGATTAAACACGCATATCCCAAAAGTGATAGAATTCAACTTATAAAGAGAGCTGATTTGATTCTGCCTCATATTGTATGGAAACACCCATATCTGGAGCAGGTACATTTTATACATAGGCAAACATAGGCAGGTTACAAAACAGAAAATTTAAGTAAAGTGGTTCAATGTCCTCATAATTCAGTTCAAAAATCAGAATTGTATGCTATTCTGTTGGTATTAATGGATTTTTTCAGAAACTCTCAGCATAGCTACTGACTCTCAATATGTTGAAAGAGTGGTCTTACATATTGAGAATGCAGAATTTATCTCAGATGAGTCAGAATTAACTTTACTATTTATTCAGTTACGAGATATAATCAGGAATAGGAAGCATCCCTTATGTATAACTCACATCCAATCCCATAAGGGTCTGCCAGGCCCTCTAGCACAAGGTAATAATGAGACTGATAAACTATTAATAGGAAATGTTCTGAAGGCCACAGAATTTCATAAAAACATCATGTCTATAGTAAAGGTTTAAGAAAAGTATTTTTCTATAACCTGGCAACCCAAGGAAATTGTAAGGAAATGTCCTACTTGTTATTTTTTTACAATTAAACTCCACTACCAGCAGTATGTAATCCAAAGGGTACTCAGAGGGATGAAATCTGGCAGATGGATGTGGTTCACTTTGCAGAATTTAGAAAACTGAAAGATGTACACCACACTCTTGATACTTATTCAGGATTTCAATGGGCAACTGCTTTGAATTCTGAAAAAGCTGACTCTGTAATCACTCATTTTCTAGAAGTGATGGCCATCATGGTCATACCTGCAAAAATTAAAACTGACAATGCTCCAGCATATGTCTCTGGTAAAATGAAACAGATTTTTGCTTATTACAATATAAAACATATTACAGGTATACCCCATAATCCTACAGGTCAAGCAGTTATAGAAAGATCACACAGAACACTAAAGGATATGCTAAATAAACAGAAATGGGTAATAAACCCCCTCAGAAATAGAATACATAATGCTCTATATATGTTTTTGTGTTGGAGTATCTATCAGTTTTCAGCAAAGAATCATGACCAGGCCTAACAGCAAATTTGAAGTCTCCAGAAATATGATGGGGCCCCACAATGATGTTTCCCCATGGACAATAACAATTCCAGTAAGCTGACAAACATTACCCCCAAATCAACTTTGTACTACAAATTGCTCAGGACAATTTCAAGGTGGTTAGCTTAGATGATCCAGCCTCACAGACTATTTGAGTGAGGACCTGAGAGAAGCCCTTCACTTTGAATTATGTGGAGACTGGACAACAAATGATACAGCTACCACTCCCAGGGCTTGAAAATTAACCCCCATTTTTTCAGGATTCCCTAAAGATGCCTTCACTCACAAACAGCAGAAAGCAATTTTAAGAACAGGATGCCCACATTCCCAAGAGGTGGGACAGGTGGTTTTTGGTCTTTCAGTGGGTTTTGGGTTTGGGATTATTTTCACTGTTTAGGATGGTTGGTTACAAGTTGTTATTGTTAATGGTCAAGAAATAAGCTAAAAAAAGGAGATTAGAGTTAAGACTCTTGTTTGAAAAAAAAAAGGAAAAGAAAAAAGAAGATATAGATATGAGGCAGATTATTGAATCTACTCAGAAGAAAAGATATAAAAATGATAGAAAAAAGGCTAGATTATTCAATGTACTCTGAAAAGAAAAAAGAGAGCACACAGATATGATATAGATAAAAAGATAGATTATTGTATCTACTTATTAAAAAGCAACTACCAGTTTCAAATATTTTACACTGGATTGGATTTTTGTATAATGTATACAAACTTTATATATTGACACAAAATTGAGATTGATTTTGTTAGAAAAGGCTATATGTATATTTCTAATCTTGTTCAGAATATTGTACCTATACAGTTCATTTTTACAATGTAATGCAATTTACTAATCCTTGAAAGTTATTATTACCAACTATTATAAAGTAATTAAAGTTAGTAGCTAGTAATTACAATTGAACTTGTAGTCATATTAGGTGTGTTTTCATGGTCAAGCAGAGATATATTATAGATAGAGAGGTCATCTTCAAACCCTTCAGAGATCTACAGAATGTGGCATTTAAGGTATTTTAATAATGTAGATTTTTTTTTCTTTTTTTCATGACTATGAGATATGTCAGTTCCTGACAATACCTACTTCTCTACTTCAGAGAAGACATGAGCATTGAACAACCTCCAAATGGAGTTAACTTCATTGTGGCAAAAGTTAGCCACTGGGCAAGAAAGTGCCCTCACATCAACTGTTGACAGTATGCTGTCCAAAATGGATAAGCTGGACACAAAACAAAGGACTACCAATCCTTGCCAGGCCAAGTGTGGTTCCAGCTTTAGCAACAGGCAACCCCTGTGGCCAGGACAATATGACACCATTGCTGAAGTGTCTTTGCAATCCAGAAAAGGTACAGTTCCCCTTCCTTTGAAAGCAGCTGAGCAGGCAGTGGGCTGATGGCTTCTGGTGTGCAGTGGAACAGTAGCTGGAACATTTATTCTTGGAAGAGTAACTAGGCTGATGGAGTCTGGCCTCTCAGTGGTAGACTGACATTTAATAAAAGAGATGAAGCCACCCACAAACCAAGATGAATGGGAAACTGAATTCCAAAACTACCAGCAATTTCCAGAATTTAAAGTCCTGAATGATGAGCATACTCTGGCAGAATTCAAGTTTATCTGGTATATGGAATACTCACACCAAATGTGGGATTGAGCTGTAGGCCTTGCATACATCCTAGTTCACAAGTGAGTCTCTCAGACACACTAAACCTGTAGGCTAAAGATGATGCCCCAACCTTGGGTGACTGACCAGGCAACTGACTGTTTCTGTCATAACTCACATTTTTTTGGAAGTCGCTTATTTGTACTTCCTGTTTTACTAGGTAATATCATTTTCTTCTCAGGTCTCTGAGGGAGTTGAAGTTTAGATAGTTGTATTTTTAGTTTTCCTTTTAAAGAAATTCAGAAAATAAGCTCAATAAGAGGTGTATATGTTTGAAAGACATTATAAGATAGTTTTCTGTTGGTAATATAAGATAGGATACAATCGATGAGAGAGAGGAGGGATTCTGCAGGCGGGGGATGTCGATGTCATGGGAAGACAGGCAGAGATGATCAGCCATACTGATGGAAGCCCGTGAACTGTAGACTAGTGGCTGTTGAACCTCCATGGGACTGGACTAGGCCCTCTGGATACAAAAGATGGTTGCTTGGCTCGAACTGTTTGGGGGGCACCCAGACAGGGGGATCAGGATCTGTCCCTGGTGCATGGACAGGCTTTTGGGAGCCCAGTCCCAGTGGTGTGAGGCCTTGCACAGCCTTGGTGCAGTGGGGAGGGGCTTGGACCTGCCTAGGCTTAGTGTGCCAAGCTCTCTGACTCCCCATGGGAGACCTTGATTTGGAGAATGTGAGGATGTGGGGTGGCTTGGGAGAGAGGGCTGGGGGGGGGTGTGGGATGCTGTGGATATCGCTTTATATAAATAAACACTGATTGGCCAATAGCCAGACAGGAAGTATAGGTAGGACTAATAGAGAGGAGAATTGAGGGAGGAGGAAGGAAAGGAGGGACCACCTGGAGCCGCCACCAGGACAAGGAAGATATAAAGTACCAGTAAGCCATGAGCCACGTGGCAAAGTAAATATTAATAGAAATGCGCTAAATATAAGAGTAAGAGCTAGACAATGATAGGCCTGAGCTAATGGCCAAGCAGTTTAAATAATGTAAGAGTCTGTGTGTTTATTTTATAAATGGGTTCCGGGACTGGCGGGACTTGGAGGGAGCTGGAGAGAAATTCTCCAGCTATAGTGGGAGGAGGGAAGAGATGTGATCTGTGGGTGGTACGTAGAGTGAGTAGAAAATTTCTTAATAAAGAAAAATGAAAAAAAAAGACAAAGCAATTTTTGGTAAAGACCATTAAGCTGACTCAGGCATTTATATGCATTTTCTCAGAAAGGCACCCAGCTTAAATTCCAGGGGAATACCTACACCTCTGCTGCAAAAATCATTATTCAAAAGAGTGTCCTTTGCTGAATAAGTAAGCCACCCAAGGAATACCAGCTAGGCAGTGTGCTTGGCAGGCTCCAATATTTTCCAGTTGGTAAAGTTGTCAAGTGACTCAATTATCAAGGAACACGCCACTCAAGAAGGGGATAGAGATGTTATTTGTTTCCCTCTGCCTTTCCCTCACAGTGTCTTGAATTAGCCAGTCTTTAGTAACCAACCAATAACTGGTGAAAATTTCCTTTGTCAGTCTGTGAGATACAGTGAACTGGAGTTGGGGGAGAGAGGCAGCAAAGTGCTTGCCTTGCAAGACTGTGGACCTGAATTTGCTCCCTTGAAACTTTGAAAATGAGCCAGGTGCAGTGTTGAACACTTGCAACACTAACTCTGGGAAGACAGAGATAGACAGATCCCTGGGGCTTTCTGGTCAGCTCCAGGCTAGCAAGAGACCCTTTATCAAAAATAATAAGGTAGAGAAAGCCTAAGGAATGACATCTGAGGCTGTCCCCTGGCCTCCATGTACACAAGCACACATGTGCATCTGCACATACATGAACACACACACACACATACACACACACACACTACAATGATGCAGTGAGTCATTCTATACTAAGTTTGGAAGACAACATTCAAACTGAAGTCCACTAGTGAGTCTGTGTATTACATATAGATAACTTAGATAAATTAAAATAAATAGTATTTTCAGCTTATTCTCCAGACTAATGTCATATGGAAAGTACTGAAATTTGAGTGAGTGCAGCTGTGCTGAAGATAGCCATCTCTCTGTTGTCTCCAATGAGGCAGCACAAAGTAGTACCTATAAGTGGGGATATCAAAGCCTGATGTGTCAGTTCTACTTTCTTATTAGTTCTTACTGTCTTTGCTAGCTTGAACAAGAGACACAACCATCTGGAGACATTGTTTCCTAGTCTATACAGAGGAAAAATAATTATACCTAATAGTGCCATTAAATACATATCTGAACAGTTACACACACCAAGCACTAAATAAATACTATCAGCAGTACTATTAAGTGCGAGTAAACTTTGAATTATACTTTCATATAATTGTATACCTTGACTCTCTTTGTATCAAAGCCTTGATCCTTCCACATACCCAAAGAAATTCACCTATTTTTACAGTTCCATGTTTAACACTTCAGATCTATTTTGTCAATTCAGACACTTAACCTGTTTCAGCCATCATCAATATAAACATCTGGAGATAGAAAGAGCTGAGTCAAACCATACCCCAGAGAGGAGGAAATGGAGAAGTAAATGGAGACATCACCGAGATAGCTGATGGGGGAAAGACAAAAAGAAAATGCAAGCTGCGATAGTAATATTTGAACCCTGAAGTGACCTATGCCTAAACCGTAATCTTGAAATGGTTAGTGAGTCAACAGGGTCTCTATTTTGATTGAACAGGTATAAGACACAGCAATTTGACACTCAAGAAGATCTAGTTCTGTTATTAGGCTTCTGTACCGAAAGTAGCTCTCTCGAACTAACAAATCAGTACAGACCACTGGAGCTGACAAAAAATAAATCTTTATTCAAGGCAGGTCTCTTGAACTAACGAATCAGTACAGACCACTGGAGCTGACAAAAAATGAATCTTTATTCAAGGCTTGACATGATTCTTCTATTGAACCACTGCAATGGAATGAATTGAAGTTCTCCAAAATTTGTCCACTGGCCTGTATTTGGAGTAGGATCTGTCAAGGGGTCAAGCTAAATGTTGATGTTAGAGTGGGCTGTCATACAGGGTCACTAGTGTCTGTATAAGAAGAAACTGAAATGAAAACACAGGCACATACAGTGGAAAATCTTTGAGAAAGCAGAGGGAGAAGACAGATGTCAGAGAAAAAAGCCTCAGGGAGAGAAATAAACATGCCAACACCGTGAACTTGAACTTTTATAACTTTTAAACTTTTTTTGTAACTAGGATAAAATATATCTCTATTGTCTAAGCCAAAAAAATTATATAAGATAGGATAGAAAGTCAATTGGGTATATTTGAACTCACCATGATAGGATAGATAATAGAATATTTTCACTGAGTTTGTCAAATGAAAATGGACTAGACATTGTTGATATGTTTATCGCTTGTATATATTGTACATAGTTATTGTACTTATTGTATATAGTTTTTCTTATATTAGCTATAACTTTATTAAATTTTTTATTAGACAAAGAGGGGAAATGTAGTGATATTTTATTTGTGCTTTGATAAATAAAGCTTGCCTGGAGAATCAGAGGAAATAGCAAGCAATTTTAAGTAAACAAAAAGTCAGGCAGTGGTAGCACACACCCTTAATCCTATCACTTAGCAGACAGGATCTCTGTGTGTGTAAGGCCATACCAGGGAACAGAGCTAAGCATGGTGACACACGCCTTTAATCCCAGTATCAACCATAGAGACCTGAAAGTCTGTACAGACAGACAGAATGTGACAGAGCTGTGTAGGAAGAAGAAGTGAGAAATTTTCTCTTTCTCTTATGACATCTCTGTGTATAGATTTCTCTTTAATTTTTCATATATAGAAGTTGTGCTCTAGAAACTGTGTATTATGATTGTGGTGTTTAGTTGTTTAGTTAGTTCTAGAAAATTCTCAGTTATTATTTCTTCAAATGTTACTTCTCCATTCTGACTATAATTAAAATTAGGTCTAAAATTTCACATATTATGTTGTTTCTCTTAGCTTTCTTTCATATTTTTTAACTTTCTTTTTATTCTTTGTGTCTTTCATATCAATCCCATTCATTTTCCAATCCCTTTATATCTGCCCTCTGCCCTCTCACTCCCACCCAATAAAATTTAAGAGAAAAAAATAAAAAAAATAAAAAGAAAAATCTGGTCCTTGAAGCTGTAGTGTGACACAGTGAGTCATGAAGTAAGCTCTTTTGTCCATATATCTTTACTTGCAAGTGTTCATTGCAAATAGTTATTGGTCTCAATGGAGGTCTCTGATTTCTGCTACACTATCAATGCTGGGTCCTCACTGCGACTCCTCTTGGATACCCTGTTGTTGCCTTGTGTCATGCAGATCCTGCATCTTGGGTCTGTAGGACCAGCCTATTCAGGTGCTCCAGCAGACCATAGATGGAGTAGATGTTGGGGTGGGAGGATTGGTCAGCCCACCAGCTCTCTTTACCACTGGGGTGAACTCTCCAGCATTTCCATTACTAATTCACCCCTTGCAGTGATAAGCAAGGGGCAGGGCCATTTCTCCTGCCTCTGTGCCCTCAGAGTCAACTCTTAAACACCTATACCATTAGGTCCAGCTCTACTGTGTTGCCTGGGTGAGGTGTAATGGTCATTCTTCCAAGTGTTTCAGCTGGTGAGGTCCAGGGACAGCTCTTCCAGTCTCATGACTGTGGCTAGAGTTTTCCTGCCTGGCCCACAGTCAGGACAAATCTCTGTCACCTGCCAGTCCCACAGCTGCTCATACCTGACCAAGTAAACACAGAGACTTATATTGGTTACAAACTGTAAGGCCATGGCAGGCTTCTTGCTAACTGTTCTTATAGCTTAAATTAATCCATTTCTATTAATCTATACCTTGCCACGTGGCTCGTGGCTTACCGGCATCTTCACAAGCTGTTCCTCATCGTGGTGGCTGGCAGTGTCTCTCTGACTCAGCCTTCTACTTCCCAGCTTTATTCTCCTCCTTGTCCCGCCTATACTTCCTGCCTGGCCACTGGCCAATCAATGATTTATTTTTTGACCAATCAGCAACACTTCTGATATACAGACCATCCCACAGCACTTCCCCCCATTTTTTTTTCAAAAAGGAAGGTTTTAACCTTAACAAAGTAAAATTACATAGAATTTGGGAATTTGGGCGTAGCTTCTCTTACTACTTCCTGCTGGAGGGGGGCGCTGTATCTTATGGGGACACAAAGAAAATTTTAGGATTATGGAATAGTCCATGAGGCTGTATTGTCTGAGCCAGTTGCCTTCAAACCATTCTGGATGTTGGATCATCTGGGCCATGGTGTCATTGGAGACCTTTCAGGGGGTCTTGGCTGATCAAACCTGATGTATCTTAATCTGGAACAAATCCATAACCTTTGGCTTTCTGTGGGAACAAAAGCAGAGTCTCCTTTCCAAAGCAACATATCCTTATATCCAAATTTTGAAGTCAAGGTACCTTTAAAATATACATTTTGGCATAACTCAACAGCTTTTATGATCAAATGTTTTTCTGCAGTTAAAAAGACAACACAATCCAGATTCTCTGGGTAATATCCATTTTTACGTGGCTTATTTTTTATACTACCTTTACTGTCTCTTTAAAGACTTTATTTTTAAAAACTATTTATTTCTTTATATAACTGTATATATTCCTTTTTTTCTCTCTTTCAAGCCTACATACATTTTCACACACATTGTAAACTATTACATCTGAATCTGTCTTATTGTGAATCTATTGCTTTTTTTTTTTTTCTGGGCGCCAATGCTGTCGAGGCGGCGCTGTGAATCTATTGCTTTAAACTGCAGCATTCTAAGACTGAACCAGCGCTATGGCTGCTGGCTCTGCCCACTGCAGCTTCCCAACATGGCAGCGGCATGTCCACTTCCAGCTCTGGGAGCCTTCGTGGGTCTATGCCTTTATCCAAGCAGCGTGCAGCCCAGAAACCTCTCCCTTTGCTTTGCACTAGCAAAGGCCAAATCTACCACGCAGCTTCATGTGCCACTTGCAGAGGCCTCATTCCCACCATAGGGCAGGTAGAGCATAAGTTAGGAACCCACCAGTAGCTCAAACCAGCAGGTGCCGCTCATTTGAGAGAGACAATTAGGAAGCTGTTTTTACCTCCGTTTTAGAATCTTTTTTTTTTTTTTTTCAATTTTTAGGTGGAAACTCTTGCCATCATGTTGGACACCATTTGTAGCTAGAGTTTTCCTGCCTGGCCCATAGTCAGGACAAATCTCTATCACCTGCCAGTCCCACAGCTGCTCATACCTGACCAAGTAAATATAGAGACTTATATTGGTTACAAACTGTATGGCCATGGCAGGCTTCTTGCTAACTGTTCTTATAGCTTAAATTAATCTATTTCTATTAATCTATACCTTGCCACATGGCTCGTGGCTTACCGGCATCTTCACATGCTGTTTGTCATCTTGGTGGCTGACAGTGTCTCTCTGACTCAGCCTTCCATTTTTCAGCTTTATTCTCCTCCTTGTCTCACCTATACTTCCTGCCTGGCCACTGGCCAATCAATGATTTATTTTTTGACCAATCAGCAACACTTCTGACATACAGACCATCTTACAGCACAGTGCCAACTCTTCTACCTGTCACAGGCAGTGACAGTGCATGTAGTGGATGAGATCATCTGTCCCCCACCCACACCACCATTTGGCAGATGAGGGGCAGCGCCAGATCTCCCATTCTCAAGTTCTTGGGAAGCTGGTAAGGGGGAAGTTCAGCTCCTAACCTGCAGAGGAGGCAGGAACAAGTGGGGGCATCATTCCCCTACCCTTATTACCACATGTCAGACAAGGGGCTTGTGCCCAGCTATCTCACTCTCACACCCTCAGGGCCAGCTTGCCTATGACAACAGTGTCAGCTTTACTATGATGACAAGGAGAAGGACCCACTCACTTTCCTGAGTGCTGTACCTGGTAAGAGAGAGGGTCAGCTTCCTTATCTGTTACAGGTGTAGAGGATCAAGTGGTAAAGGGGGCATCTCTCTCCTGCCCACACCACCACATGACAGATGAGTAGTGGGAACAGGTCTCCCATGCTCACAACTTTGGGGCTGGCTCACCCACACCTCTGCCAACAGGGTCAGCTCTACTGTGCTGCCTAGGTGAGGTGCAGGGCCTGCTCTCCCATGTGCTGCAGCTAGTGAGGGGCAGAGACAGCTCTCCCACTCTTATGACCTCAGGGCCAGCTCTCCCACTTGCCTGAGATGTGGAGGGGTCGGGGGAGGGACTTTCTCCCCCACTCATGCCACCATATGGCAGATAAGGGCCAGGGCCAGATCTCCCATGCTCATGTTCTCAGTTCTGTTAACTTGTGTCAACAGGATCAGCCGTGCTGTTTTGCAGCTGGTATCCTTTCATATTTTTATTTTTCCTCTATATATATCTGTGCAATTCTCTATACTGATACTCCTTCAATTAAATTTCAGCTGTTATTGAAGCCTTTCATTAAGATTTAGTGTCTGTGATTGTATTTAAGATCTATATGTATTTTTAATTCTCAAATACTTATACTCGGTGTTGACAGTCTTCTACCCTGTTCATTTTTTGCCTCTATCTGTTACTTCTTTGAAAATCCAGTTGTATATTATCAGAAATATCTAAAATATTTAAAGGTAAAAAATCTATTCTTATTTGTTCTTTGTCTTGCTCACATTTGTTTTCTCCCCGTGAGTATTTACTGATTATGATCAAGTACTTCTATTTGACCAAACTTAATCTGTGGAAATTTCATAGATGTAGGCTTTGGACAGTTATTAATAGATGATTTATGTGTATTTGTTAGTCAACAGGGGTACTACTGTAACTGAAATATTTTCTAGGTTTAATGTCTACCAATCGTGTTGGTTGAAATAAAACTCTGGTCCTTTCTGAAGAAGATTCTTAAAAATAAATTACTGGATTGGAGTGTGATAGGGATGGCTATTCTTATAATTTCTCTCCATATGAAGATAGGTTTCTATTTTGGATTTTTCTGATGAGTGACTCATTTTGTTTCTGACTTACCTATTATAAATGATGGATCCCCTTTAAGAGATCCAGAACTAAAATTACTGAATGTAGCTTCTCCATTTACCTAGGTCTACTGATAGGATTTCATTTTAGCTTTAAAAATGCTGGAATACTGACATGAACATTTGTTCTCTAAGCCCTTTGTACTTTAAATAATAATACTTTATGTTTTGAAATTAAAATATAATTACATCATTTCCCCCTTCCATTCCTGCCACCAACTCCTCCCGTATAGCCCAATGTTTTCTCTCAAAATCGTGGCCTCTTTTACTTTAATTGTTGTTAAACAACTTTGTGCTATGAACTTTCCTCAGAACTGCCTCAGCATGTTCCATAGGTCTGGGTATGTTTTATTCATTTTCTTTCAATTTTAGAAAGTCTCTATTTTTTTTAAATTTTTGTCTTGATTTCTTTTTCATTCTACAGTTACTTGTTCAGTTTCCATGAGTTTATAGGTTTTCTGTTGTTGTTGATATCTAGCTTTAATCCATGGTAGTCAGATAGAATGCAGGGTGTTATTTCAGTTTTCTTGTATCTGTTGGGACTTGCTTTGTGACCAAGTATGTGGTCAATTTTGGATTAAGTTCCATTGGGTGCAGAGAAGTAGGTATATTTTTTTGTGTTTGGGTGAATAGTTCTGTAAATATCTATTATGTCCTTTTGGTTTACAACTTCAGTAAGCTCCAGTATTTGTATGTTTTGTTACTGTTTAGATGACCTGCCCATTAATGAGAATGTGGTATTGAAGTCTCCCACTATCAGTGAGTGATGGTCAATATGTGATTTATGCTGCAGTAGTATTTATTTTACAAACTTGGGTACCCTTGTGTTGGGGCATAGATGTTAACAATTGCAGTGTTCTGTTGGTGGATTTTTTCCTTTGATTAATATGTAATGTCCTTACTCATCTCTTTTGATTAGTTTTGGTTTGAAATCTAATTTGTTAGATATTAAAATGGCTATACCAGCTTGCTTTTTAGGTCCATTTGATTGGCATATCTTTTTCTAACCCTGTAGCTTGAGGTAATATCTGTTATTAATATTGAGGTGTGGTTTTTCAGATGCAGCAGAGGGTGTATCCCATTTTTGTATCCATCCTGCCAGTCTGTATCTTTTTATTGGGGAATTGAGACTATTGCCATTAAGACTAATCAAAGAGCAATGTTTGAGCTGGGTCATGGTGGCACACGCCTTTAATTCCAGCACTCAGGGGCAGAGGTAGACAGATCTCTGTGAGTTCAAGGTCAGCCTGGGCTACAGAGTGAGTTCCAGGAAAGGCACAAAACTACACAGAGAAACCCTGTCCTAAAAAACCAAAAAAAACCAAACAAACAAAGCTACACAGAGAAACCTTGTCTCAAAACAAAAAAACAAAACAAACAAACAAGAACAGTGTTTACTGAGTCCTATTATTTTGTTTTTGCTGTTGTTATTGGTGTGTGTTTGTGTGTGTTTGTGTATGTGTGTGTGCTTCCAAACTTTTGAATTGCTGGTCTGGGATTGCTTATTCCTTGTGTTTTCTTGGGTTTATTTAACCTCTTTAGGTTGGTGTTGTGGAATATTAGTTGAAGATGTATTATATTATTTTATGCTGTGGAACGTTTGTTTAATGACACAAAGATGTGTTGTGTTCTTTTATTTTGCATTTGTTTAACTCAGTGAAGATGTGTTACTTTGCCTGCCTAAAACACCTGATGATCTAATGAAGAGCTGAGTGGCCAATAACAAGGCAGGAGAAAGGATTTGCAGGGCTGACAGGCAGAGAGAAAAATAGGAGAAGAAATCTGTGAAGAGAGGATCAATGAAGGAGAAAAGAAGGAGAGAAGATATCAAAGACCAGCCACCCAGCTACACAGCAAGCCATGGAGTAGAAAGTAAAGAAAAGTGTATAGAACAGAGAAAGATAAAAGCCCAGAGGCAAAACGTAGATGGGATCATTTAAGCTAAGAAAGCTGGCTAGAAATAAGCCAAGCTGAGTTTCAGCATTCATAAGAAAGAATAAGCCTAGTGTATTTATTTGGAAGCTGGGTGGCAGAGCCCCAAAGTCCAAAGATTAAAAAAAGGAAAACAACAACAACAACTATAGGTTTTAGTTTTTCTTCTAGCACATTCTTTAGGGCTGGATTTGTAGATAAACACTGTTTAAATTTGAGATTATCATGGAATATCTTATTTTCTCTATCTATGGTAATTGACAGTTTTGTTGGATATAGTAGTCTGGTCTGGCATCTGTGGTCTCTTACAGTCTACAGCACATCTATCCAGAACCTTCTGGCTTTTAGAGTCTCCATTGAGAAGTTATAATAGGTCTGCCTTATATGTTACTTGGCCTTTTTCTTTTGTAGCTTTTAATTTTCTTTCTTTGTTCTGTATATTTAGTGTTTTGATTTTTATGTGCTTAGGGGAATTTCTTTTCTGGTTTATTCATTTTGGTGTTCTATATGCTTCTTTTACCTTGATAGGCATATCCTTCTTTAGATTAGGGAAATTTTCTTATGTGATTTTGCTGGAAATATTTCTTGGGCCTTTGATCTGGGTTTCTATTCTTTCCTATATTCTTATCCCTATATTCTGAGATTTGGTCTTTTGATAGTTTCCCAGAATTCCTTGCTATTTTGTGACAGGAGTTTTTTAGATTTAACATTTTCTTTAACTGAGATATCCACTTCTTTTATTGTGTCGTCATTGCTTAAGATTCTCTCTTCCATTTTGTATATTTTGTTGGTGATGGTAGCTTCTGAGGTTTCTGTTTGTGTTTGTACATTTTTTGTTTCCAGATTTCACTCAGTTTGGGTTTTCTTTATTGAGTCTATTTCCAATTTTGGGTATTGAGGGTTTTTTCATTTCCTTCCATTGTTTATTGTGTTTTCACAGATTTATTTAAGGGATTTATTCATTTCCTGTTTAAGGATCTGTATCATTTTCATAAAGGCTATATTAAAGTCCCTTTTACTATGATTCAGCTATGTTGGAATATTCAGGGTCTGCTGTACTAGGATTGCTGGGCTCTATTGTAGATATATTGTCTCAACTGTTGCTTGTATTTTCATGATGGCATGTAGGCATCTGGGTTTGGGATAATTGTAATTATAGATGAAGATATTTGATCTTATTTTTGTTGGGTAGATGTTTTTCCCCTTGTTTTCTGTTTCCCTATCTGATTCTTAAGAGAATGTGGTGGCTGTGCATTGCCCCATTAGAAATTCTTCTGGGATCTTGATATGTACGACCATTGGGGACTTCAGGTAAAATGTATTTCTGGGATTGGGAGCTGACACTTAAGAATGAGGATGGGCTTGAGAGGTCCAAGGGTATCTATAGGAGGGAGGGAAGCAGAATGTTCCTCCAGCATCTGCTTAGTACCCTGAAAATGGAGACAGACAGTGAAGAGAGTCCTCAGCAGAAGGTCTGCTACATACATGGGTGTAGGCAAATTTTTAAACAGTCTTATTAAATAAGAAAAACAGAGCTAAATACAGTGGTAATAGCCAAAGAGAACAGAGAAATAGCAAATAGCCATGACTAGCCTTAGCTTACCTCCATGCCATAACTTCTTCCTGAGAGAGCTTCTTCCTGTCTAACCTGCACTTTTATTGCCTTCCTGTTCTGCCTTCTCATTGGCTCTAAGCCGAGCCACATCACTTCCTCGTCACTGCCTGTCTATACCGACCTCCAGGTCTCTATGGTTGGTACTGGGATTAAAGGCTTGTATCATCATTCTCTCTGTGTCCTTGACCACACGGAGACTCTGCCTACCATGTGATCAGAATAAGGGTGTGGACTACCACTGCCTGACTTCTGTTTATGGCTTAGCTATGACCTCTAATCTCCAGGCAAACTTGATTATCATACAAATAAAATATCACATTTCAGCACAAATAAAATATCACCACGTTTTCACTTTTTATTCTAACGAAAAGAAAAAATGTTGTAACTAATATAAGAAAAACTATATACAATAAGTATAATAACTATATACAATATATACAAGCAATAGATATCTCAAAAATGTCTAGTCCATTTACATTTGACAAAGTCAGAGAAAATATTCCATTATCTATCCTATTTTGGTAAGTCCAAAATGTACCTGATTCACTTTTTATCTTAACTTATATTACTAACAGAGAACTATCTTAAAGTGTCTTTAAAATTTATACACTTTACACCTCTTTAGTGAGTTTCTTTTCTGAAATTCTTAACAAGGAAAACTATAACTATCCAGTCTTAAACTAACTATAACTATAGCTATCTAATCTTCAACTCCCTTAGAGACCCAAGAAGGAAATAATATTACCTAATAAAACAAGAAGTGCAAACAAGCGACTTCCAAAAAAAATGTGAGTTGACAGAAACAGCCAGCTGCCTGGTCAGTCACCTGAGGTTTTTCCTCAACATTGCAGCATCATCTTCAGCCTGTAGGCTTAGTATATCTGAAAGAGTCATTTGTGAAGTAGGCTGTACACAAGGCCTGCAGTTTGACCTCACATTAGGTGAGAGTAGTCCATGTACCAGATAAACCTGAATTATACCAGTGTCCTTTCATGATTCAGGATTTTAAATTCTGCAAATTGTTGTTGTTTTTGGAATTCAGCTGTCCATTTTTTATGGCTTATGTGTGTCTTCATCTCGGCACCCTGTTCTTCTCTGCATCCCATTCTTCTCTGCTTGTGGGTGGCATCATCTCTTTTATTAAATGCCAGTCTGCTATTGAGAGGCTAGTGTAGCATGAATCTTAGAGAATCTTATTAATAAAATCAAACCCGAGACCAGTTATTGGGGTAAATGCTGGAAGGTCAGAGTACCAGAACAAGCCACAGTTATTTCACCTGGCCAATTCCTCAGCTGGTCCTGTTTCCTCAGACTGGAAGCTTCTGTGTCCTCATCCCAATGGCTCTCAGCTGAACTGTGTTGCTCCAAAGCTTGAAAGCTTAACCAGCCAAATGCTTAACCAGGCAAATGCTTCCAGTTTCTGGTCCTCACGCCTTATAAACCTTTCTGCTTTCTACCACCACTCCCTGGGATTAAAAGCTGCTTTCTGGGATTAAAGGCATGTGTCACCATGCTTGGCTGTTTCCAATGTGGCCTTGAACTCACAGAGAACCAGAGGGATTTCTATCTCTGGAATGCTAGGATTGAAGGCATGTACTAACATTTTCTAGCCTAAGTATCTTGTGGCTTTTCTATTCTCTGACCCCAGATAAGTTTATTAAGGTACACAATATTTTGGGGAACACAATACCACCGCAGGCTAGACTCTGCCAGCCTAGTTACTTTTTCAAGAATAACTGTTTCAGCTATTGTTCCACTCCACAGCAGAAGCAGATTGCACATTGGTCCACTGCCTGGTCAGTTACCTTTGAAGAAAGGAGCACTGTACCTTTCCTCGATTGCAAAGGCACTTCAGGGATGGTGCCATATTGTCCTGGCCTTGGAGGATGCCTGTTGCTAAAGCCACAACCACACTTGTCTTGGCAAGGATTGGTAGTCCTTTGTTTTGTGTCCTGTCTGTCCTTTTTGTCCTATTTGTCAACAGCTGATTCAAGGACATTTTGTTGTCCAGTGGCTAACTTTTGCCACAATGAAAGATAACTCCATATGCAGTTTCTTCAATTCCCATATTTTCTCTGAAGGAGATTAGTGCTGCCAGGAGCCGACATGTCTCATAGTCATAAAAAAGGGAAAAAATTCTAAGTTATTAAAACATTTTAAATGCCATATTCTGTAGATCTTTGAAAGGTTTGATGATTACCTGTCTATCAAAATCATATCTCTGATTAGCCTTGAAAACATACCTAATATGTCTACAAGTTCGATTGTAATGTCTAACTAATAATTTTCATTTATTTATATCCTAGTAGTTCGTAATAATAACATTCAAGTATTAGCAAATTGCATTACATTGTTAAATGAACTATATAAGTACAATATCCTGAACAAGATTAGAAAAAACACATGCATCATTTTCTAAAAATATCAATCTCAATATATATATATATAATTTGTATACAATATATAAAAATCCAATCCAATGTAAAGTATTTAAAACTAGTAATTGTCTTTTAAAAGTAGATTCCATAATCTACCCTTTATCAATATTGTATCTATATCCTCTCTTTACTTTTCAGAGTAGATTTAACAATCTACGCTGTATTCTATCATTTCTATTTATTATTTATTTATTTATTTATTTATTTATTCATTCATTTATTTATTTATTGACAAGAATCTTAAATTTAATCCCCTTTGTTTAACCCTTTTCCTAACCACTAACAACAACAAAAACTTGTAACCAACCCTCGTAATGAATGAAAATTATCCCAGACCCAAAATCCATTGAAAGACCAAAAACCACCTGCATGACACCACATCTTTGGGAATGTGGACATGGTGTTCTTAAAATTGCTTCCTACTGGTTGTGGGCAAAGGCAACTTTGGGGATTCTGAAAAGAAAAATTTGGGTTAATTGTCAATTTCTAGGAAAGATAGCTATATCATTTGTTGTCTGGTCTCTGAATAATGCCAAAGTTCAGGGCTTATCTCAAGTTCTTGTTCAAGTAGTCTGTTGTGGTGGTATTATGTTCCCCAACATATTGTACGCCCTAATAAACTTATCTGGGGTTAGAGACAGAACAACCACAATATTAAACATAGAGGATAGGCAGTGGAAGCACACACCTTTAATCCTAGCATTCCAGAGGCAGAAATCCATCTATTCAAGGATACAGCCAAGCATGGTGACTCACGACTTTAATCCCAGAAAGCGAGCCTTTAATCCCAGGGAGTGGTGGTAGAAAGCAGAAAGGTATATAAGGCGTGAGGACCAGAAACTAGCAGCGTTTGGCTGGTTAAGCTTTCAGGCTTTCAAACAGCAGGTCAGCTGAGATTCACTCTGGATGAGGACTCAGAGGCATCCAGTCTGAGGAAACAAGATCAGCTGAGCAGTTGGCCAGGCGAGGTTAGCTGTGGCTTGTTCTAATTCTTGGATCTTCCAGTGTTCACACCAATAACTGGCCTCAGGTTTGATTTTATTAATAAGAACTTTGAAGATTCATGCTATAGTCTGTGAAACTGGATCATCTTAGCTAGCCATCTTGAAATTGTTCTGAGCAGTTTGCAGTCCAAAGCTGATCTTTGGGTATTGTTTATCATCTCAGTGGTATTATTATTGTCCAAGTGGAATCATTGTTGTGGGGCCCCATAATCTCTCTGGAGACTTTAAGTTCAATGGTAGGCCTGGTCATGATCCCCTGCAGAAAACTGATATAGACTTGAACAAAATAAACATGTATAGGTAGCTAAATAAAGTATTTTTTCTAGAATTAATTAGTACAATATATGACCATTAATATTATAACAATAGTTTAAAATATATATTAATCTTATAAATTTTGATATAAAATTCATACCTCAAGGAAAGTTTAAAGAATCAAAATAGAGTCAAAGTACTGAGTTTATTAGCAATTGAATAGTCTCTTATCTTTTTTGTTTTCTTCTGTCACATATCAGAAGATGGCTCTTTATTCTGGCATGATGCAGAGATTTTGCATTTTTCTTTAAACAGCATGCTTTGGTTTAAAGAAGGAGAGAGCCATTCTCCAACTACAAAGACAGCTTTAATTTTTAATTGAACTGGGACTACAAGAAGACCATGTGTGTTAAGTGTCTGAAGAAAAGAGTAGAAACAAACATTGAGAAAGACATGAAATTTTAAAGATTATATACTAATAGGCCAATTTACTCTTTTTTTTGGGACATTTTTTCTAGATGATTTGTTCTTTTTCCTCAGATGTCTCATTTGTCCAGTGTCCTTCAGATTCCTTACCCTTCATTCTTCTGAAAGACAAAAACCAAAACCTTTCCCCAAGACTAACTTTGGGGAGGTTCCCTTTTGGCAAGTTATATCTGATTAAACAAATAGCATTTGTTAGTGGTATAAGTTCGTTTAAATTGGATGGTCATGCTGGTTGGTAAAGTATCACCTCTTCTAATTAAGAGGTCTCTCTTGCTCAAATCGAACCTTTATCAATTTTGATGGTATCCACAGCTTATCTTCTCCAGCAGAAACAAAATCAAAACCTAGTCCCCAATGTAACACATATCCTGGTTTCCACTTTGAGGTCAGAACATCCTTAAAGTATGTAGGCTGATTTAATTCTATAGTTTTTTTCTATTATCCAATGTCTCTCCACAACTGTTGTTCCTTTCTCATTAGCACTGAGAAAATTCAAAGTTAATAGAGCATTATGTAATTTATTCCTGAGGGTCTTTGTTACCTATTTCTGTTTATTTAGCATATCCTATTGAGTTCTGTGTGACCTTTCTAAAACTTCTTGGCCTGTAGGATTATGTGGTATACCTGTAATATGTTTTATATTGTAATAAGCAAAAAAACTGTTTCATTTTACCAGAGACATATGCTGGAGCATTGTTAGTTTTAATTTGTGCAGGTATGACCATGATGGCCATAACTTCTAGCAAATGCATGATTACAAAATCAGTTTTTCAGAACTCAAAGCAGTTGCCCATTGAAATCCCGAATAAGTATCAAGAGTATGGTGTACATCTTTCAGTTTTCTAAATTCTGCAAAGTAAACCATATCCATTTGCCAGATTTCATCCCTCTGAGTACCCTTTGGGTTACATACTGCTGGTAGTGGAGTCTAATTGTAAAAAGAACCAGTAGGACATTCCCTTACAATTTCCTTGGCTTGTTGCTAGGTTATGGGAAAATCTTTTTTTAAACCTTTATTATTAACATGATGTTTTAATAAAATTCTGAGGCCTCCAGAACATTTCCTATCAATAATTTATCAATCTCATCATTACCTTGTGCTAGAGGGCTTGGCAGACCCTTATGAGAATGGATGTGAGTTATATATAAGGGATGCTTTCTATTCCTGATTATATCTCGTAACTGAATAAATAGTAAAGTTAATTCCAATTCATCTGGGATAAATTCTGCAGTCTGAATATGTAATGCCACTCTTTCAGCATACTGAGAGTCAGTAGCTGTGTTGATAGGTTCTGAAAAATCCATTAATACCAACAGAATAGCATACAATTCTGATTTTTGAACTGAATTATAGGGACTTTGAACCTACTTTATTTAAATTTTTTGTTTTGTAACCTGCCTTTCCTTATTTGTTTGCATCTGTATAAATGTATCTGCTCCAGATATGAGTGTTTCCTATACAATGCAAGGCAAAATCTAATCTGCTCTCTCTATAAGATCAATTCTATCACTTTTGGGATATTTGCTGTTAATATCTCCCAAAAAGTTAGTGCAGATTCTTTGCCAAGGTTCATTTTCTGCCCATAATTTTTCAATATCTTCCTTAGCTAAATGTACTACACTTTCTGCTGGATCTATTCTTGCTAATAGATGAAGTCTTAATTTTCCTTTTAAAATCAAGTCAGAGATCTTTTCCACATAAGTTTTTAATATTTCACTCTGTTTATTTGGTAGACATATCCATTCCAATATAATATCTTCCCTCTGCATTAAAATTCCTGTAGGAGAATGCCTAGAGGGTAAAATAACCAAAATGCAATCGAACTTTGTATTGAAACAATCCACGTGCCTTTCCTGTACTTTCTTTTCTACCAAGGCCAATTCTTTCTCAGCTTCATGTGATAATTCTCTTGGACTATTTAAGTCCTTGTCACCTTCTAAGATTTGGAACAAATTACTCAGTCCATCATTTTTAACCCAGCAACAGTTTGCAGGTAGGAAATGTCTCAGAATAATCTTCGAAAGTCAGTCCATAGTAAATCTCTCCTTATTTACACCTTTTGTAGCCTAATTTTTTGTAGATCTATTTTATATCCTAAATAATTAATAGAATCTCCTGGTTGTGTATTTCCAGGAGCAATTTGTAATCCCCAACAAGGCAAAATTTTCTTTACTTCTTCAAACATTCTTTTTAAAGTATCTACATTTGAATCAGCTAGTAAAATATCATCCATGTAATGATAAATTATAGGTATAGGAAATTGTTTATGTAATACTTCCAATGGCTGTCATACAAATTATTGGCACATGGTTGGGCTATTTAACATATTCTCTGTGGTAGAATCCTTCATTGATACCTCTTAACTGGATGAGAATTTTTGTCAGTATATACTGTGAAGACAAATCTTTTTTCTTCCCTTTTCTTGTAAGGGTATTGTGAAGAAATAGTCTTTTAAATTGATAACTATAGGAGTCTGTCCTTTAGGTAACAGAGTAGGCAAAGGAATTCCAGACTGTGGAGAGTCCATTGGCTGAATTACTTTGTTAATTGCTCTTAGGTCTGTTATCATTCTCCACTTACCAGATTTCTTTTTAATAACAAATACAGGAGAATTCTAAGGGCTGGCTGATTCTTTAATATGCTGAATATTTAACTGCTCTTGTACCAGGTCTTCTAAAGCCTGTAGTTTCTGTGTTGTTAAAGGCCATTGCTGAACCCATACAGGCTTGTCTGTTGACCATTTTAAAGTTAGAGTTGTTGGTGTCTTTGAAAGACCGTGCTTTTGTACAATCTAGATGGTTGGTGACTTCTCTATATAGTATTTCATAATATTTCTATCAGAAACATGTGTTAGTTTATGGTTTGCTTCTGAAGTTGGAGGAGTATTCCATTGTTGTAACAGATCACCGCCCCATAAATTCATAGCTAGATTAGCCACATATGTATTTAATTTTCCTCTCTGTCCTTCTGGCCCCATTCATTTGGTCCATCTTGTGCTCTGTTTAACTTGAGATAACGTTCCAATTCCTAACAGCTGAACATTTACCTCCTGAAGAGGCCAATTTGGATGCCAAAATTCTGGTGCAATTATTTTAACATCTGCATCTGTATCTACAAGACCTTCCAAGAGATAATCATTTATTTGTATTTTTAATTTTATTCTTTGTTCATTTATAGAAGTTTGCCAAAAAATTTCTGTATGATTTCTCCTGAATTTCTTGTTCTCTCTGCTACAGCTGTTCTATCACCCTGAGCTATGTGGTATATTCCAATAGTCATTTGTTTATTTTATTGCTCTGAGAAGGGGTTTCTTCCTATGATGGCAGGAAAGCACTGAACTGAATTTGCCATGGATCCTGCAAGAGGACCCTCAGGGAGTTTCCCAATGGCAGAGGAAAAGGATTACCTTGTCTCTCCTTTGTTGATCTACATTTGTTAGTCCAGTATTAATCTTTACCACACCTTCTACATAATGCAGAAGTGAATGGCATTCTGTTGCCATTGTTCCTTTGCTGTGCGATGGTCTGTATGTCAAGTGTGTTACTGATTGGTCAATAAATAAATCCCTGATTGGCCAGTGGCCAGGCAGGAAGTATAGGCGGGACAAGGAGGAGAATAAAGCTGGGAAGTGGAAGGCCGAGTCAGAGACACTGCCAGCCGCCACGATGAGAAACAGCATGTGAAGATGCCGGTAAGCCACGAGCCATGTGGCAAGGTACAGACTAATAGAAATGGATTAATTTAAGCTGTAAGAACAGTTAGCAAGAAGCCTGCCATGGCCATACAGTTTGTAACCAATATAAGTCTCTGTGTTTACTTGGTTGGATCTGAGCGGCTGTGGGACTGGCAGGTGAGAGAGATTTGTCCTGACTGTGGGCCAGGCAGGAAAACTCTAGCTACAAATGGCACCCAAAGTGGGGCAAGAGTTTCCACCTAAAAACTGAGAAAAAAGATTCTAAAACAGAGCTAAAAGCGGTTCCTAATTGTCTCTCTCAAATGAGCGGCAGGTGCCAGTTTGAGCTACTGCCGGGTTCCTGGCCTGCATGCTCGACCTGCCACCGTATGGCAGGAATGAGGCCTCTGCAAGTGGCACATTAAGCTGTGTGGTGGATTTTGCATTTGCTAGTACAAAACAAAAAAAGAGGTTTTTGGGCTATTCAACATTCCCTGTGGGAGAACCCTCCACTGAAATCTTTTAACTGGTTGAGAATTATTATAAGTAGGCACTGTGAAAGCAAATTTTTCTGTCTTTTTCTTGTAAGGGTATTGAAAAGAAACAGTCTTTTAAATCAATAACTATGAGAGGCCATCCTTTTGGTAACAGAGTAGGCAAAGGAATTCCAGACTGTAGAGAGCCCATTGGCTGAATTACTTTGTTAATTGCTCTAAAGTCTGTTACCATTCTCCATTTACCAGATTTCTTTTCAATAACAAATACAGGAGAATTCCAAGAGCTGGTTAATTCTTCAATATGCTGAGCATTTAACTGTTCCTCTACCAGCTCTTCTAAAGCCTGTAGTTTCTCTGTTGTTAAAGGCCATTGCTGAACCCATACAGGCTTGTTTGTTGACCATTTTAAAGGTAGAGCTGTTGGTGTTTTTGGAAGATTATCAGTTGTTGTGCCCTGTTCTTGTATGACCTGGATGGCTGGTGAGCAGTCATTAGAATAATATCTTTTAATATTTATCTCAGAAACATGTACTAATTTATGATTTGTTTTGGAGATTGGAGGGATATTAATCTGAGTATTCCATTGTTGTAACAAGTCTCGACCCCACAGGTTCATAGCTATGTTAGCCATATATGGTTTTAATTTTCCTTTCTGTCCTTCTGGACCTATACATTCAAGCCATCTTGCACTTTGTTTCACTCGAGATAATGTCCCAATTCCTAACACTTGAATGTTTACCTCCTGAAGAGGTCAAGTTGGATGCCAAAATTCTGGTGCAATTATGGTAATGTCCACACCTGTGTCTACCAGACCAGACAACAAAACACCATTTATTTTTACTGTTAGTTTTGGTCTTTGTTCATTAATAGAAGTTTGCCAAAAATTTTTCTTTATGTTTTTTCTGAATTACCTATTTTCTCTGTTTCATCATCCCGACCAACATGATTTATTCCAATAGACATTTGATTATTTAGTTGCTTTGAGTAGGGGTTTCCTCTACAACTGCAGGGAAGGTTTGAACTGGATTTACTGTGGGGGCCTGCCTGAGGCCCCTCTGGGAGTTTCCCGAAGCTCGAGGCAGAGGATTACCTTGTCTATCTAAAATATATCTACTCAATCTTGAAAACATACCTAGTATAACTACAAGTTCTATTATAATGTCTAACTACTAACTTTCATTTCTTTATATCCTAATAGTTGGTAATAACAACATTCAAGGATCAGAAAATTGCATTACATTGTTAAATGAACGATACAATTAGAAATATACATATAGCATTTTCTAACAATATCAATTTCAATATTCTTTGAATAAATATTGTTTCTAGGAATGCCCCGTTTTCAGTCCTTTTTCAGGTGGCCTTGTTTTCTGCAATTAAAACAACTGATATTATTATTTTTTCTTATTCTTTTCATATCACCTCTCCTATTCATATGTTGTCGTGGTCATGAGACTCAATATTAATTTTGTCCCTGCTCTAATCCTCCAAGGGTGCTGATTTTGCTGTTAACAGCCTGATTATTCTTTTGCATGTTGCATTCACCTTCTCAAAAGCCAAAGATTCAATTATTATCTGTCTAGCTTCTGAATTTGATATCGTTCTATTTACTGCTAAAGACAGCCTTTGTAAGAAATCCGTGAAGGATTCTTTGAGGTCCTGTATAACTTTTGTAAATGATTCACCTTTCTTTCCTGCTTCCTCAATTCCATCCTACGTATTCTTGGCTGCCATATGGCATAGATTTATGGTTTGATTATCATATAAACATTGTCTTTGTATATCAGCATAATTGCCTTCTCCAAGAAGCTTTTCCAGGGAAATTTCCACACCTCTAGCCCTATATCATTGTTCCAACATCTGCTTAACAAATGGAGAATGCATGCCATATGATACTATAGATTCTTTAAATCTCCTTAAATATAACTTTCTACTGGAGTCCAGTTAGCTAATATATACCCTTGAGCATTTGGCAGTTCATGTAAGGTTACCAGTTAGATTAAAGTTTGCTGTCTGGTAACCTGAGGCTGTTTTGCTGCAACTGTGTAATTCAATCCTGAGATTGGTTTACCTTTAAATTCTTCTGTCTGGATCTGAATTTCTTTGTAATTCATTTTAACAGGTTTTTCTAATGCTTTTATCTTGGCACTCAAATTGACCAACCTTTTTAATTCTAAAGTAAAAATGATCTAACAAATACTATTTATAATTGTTGCTACATACTTCTCATCAACATTAATTATCCTCTCATTTGATTGTTACATTTTCAGACTGCCTAATGTATTATCAGAGACCAAATTCCTTCCATTGTATAAATATTTCCCACTTTTTAATGTGGGGAAAATCCTCTTTTAATTAATTTCTCCCCAAGTCTGCCAACTGTGCAGAACATTAGAAGTCTGAGGGAATTCAAAGCAGCTACTGAGTGTGGTAGCAGTCCAAGATGGGAACCCAGACAGAGCCCACCACCCACCAAGAGAGAAAAAAGCCAAAGAGACTCTAGCCAGGTGGGGTGGAAATCAGCCATCTGTAGCTCTGGCCTGAGCCATGTAGCTTCAGAATGAGCCTGGGATTCTATAAGGCCACAAAGGGCTTTTTAGTGAGTTCTTACCACATTGGAGTGCCAAATGTAGACAAATTTCTAAATGGTCTTATTAAATATAAAACACAGAGACAGATATAGGGGTGAAACCTGAGACATCAGAGAAATAGGGAAAGCCACATCTAACATCACCTCACCAACTCCATATACTGATTTACTTCAAAGAGAAAGATGGGATTTGAAGATACTCCATATGAAGTTTATGTTCTTGGCAAAAGTAGCCATTTGGGCAAGAAATTGCCCTTGCCTGGACTGCTGATAGTATGTTGTATAAAATGGACATGCAAGACCCATAGGATGGTGATCACTGAACTTTGTAAGATGAGATGGTTCTTCAGATTCCTGCTTCACAGAAGAGACTGACATATATTCTACAGGACACAGAGAGAAGCAAATGAGAGACTCTGGGCCTATAGGCTGAAGATGGATGCCACAATGTTGCAGAGGAACTTTGGATGACTGTCCAGGCTGGCAGCTGTCTCATTATTTCCAGAATTTTGGAAGTTGCTTACAATGCTCTTCCTGTTTACTTATGAAATATTATATCCTCCTGAGTTCATTGATGTATTTGAAGATTAGTTAGTTATAATTATAGTTTTTCTTAGTCATGGTAAAAGAAAAAATAGATATGAAACTTTAGATTCACAAACACAGGATAGATAAAATATTTTGTTTACTTTTGCCAAATACAAATAGACTAGATATTGTAACTAATTCTTTCTTGATAACTGTTTGCTATATGTAATTTTACTAGGTTAAAGTTAAAACCTTCTTTTTGATTAGATAGAAAAGGGGAAGTGCTGTGGGATGTTATTCTGTATGTTGTGAATATATATTGCTCTGATTGGTTGATAAATAAAACCTTGATTGGCCAGTAGCCAGGCAAGACATATAGGTGGGGCAAGCAGATGAGGAGAATTCTGGGAAGAAGTGGGCTGAGTCATGAGTAGCCAGCCAGACACAGAGGAAGCAAGATGACAAAGCAGAACTGAAAAAAGATACCAAGCCACGTGGCTAAATATATATAAGAATTTTGTGTTAATTTAAGTATAAGAGCTAGTCAGTAATAAGCCTTAGCTAATGGCCAAACAGTTTTAAATAATAGTAAGACTCTGAATGATTATTTTATAAGTGGATACAGGACTGTGGGTGAGATAGATTTGTATGGATCATGAGGGTCTGGGCAGGACACTGGAAATCTTCCAACTACATCTGACTATTTCTTCAAATGTCTAGATAGTTAAATTTATTGGATTTTTTGTTGTTAGTAAAGTGCTATCTTACTTTTCATTATAATAGAGAGTATGAATTTATAAGGAGATGTTCACATGGCACTAAATGCCATGCCGTGATAAACATGGGTATAGGACTATAGAATATGAATACTGAGTTAAGTTACAGAGTTGAGGCTCCTCATCTTCTAATTCATTTGTATTAGTTTTAATATCCATTTTACATGTTCACAGGAAATGAAACAAGACACTAGTAGTTCCATCCCATAAACCCCAATGGTACCATTCCTGGCACACTCTTGATAATCTAGATCTTCAAGTCTCCTTGTAAAAGAACAAATTAATGTGCTTTTGCTCTCCTACTGAGGAAGCCAGTGTCTCAAATGATATTATCATATGCTCAATTTGGCTTTATATGAAGGAAAAGTAGTTTTCCTTCTATTTACTGGCAAAAATCACCAACAATGACAACCAACATATATTATAAATACCACAGGGTAGCAAGATACCAACAACTGCACATCAAATGCGGCAGCTGGTATTATGACAATACATTTTAAAGGAGCAGTTGGGAATCACCAGATTTAAATCTCTGCTAATTCAGAGATCTATAAATTCATACTCTATTATAATAAAAAGTAAGAGAGCACTGTGGGAGCCCATTTTAAGGTTCTTCATGGCTTTATCCAGCAGGTCTGCATAGAGAGGATGATTAGGACCATGGGCCTGAATGCAGGTATCTGAGATGGTCTGCACTTGGCTGTGCTGGGGGGAGGTCTTTTGTTCCACTCTTTGGTGTCTCTATAAATACCCTAGGGCAGAGACAGTCTGGGCCCATTGGAATAGGTTCCAGGCCCTCTCAAGGCTATCCTTTATTTTCTATCTGTTTATCTCCACAATCTAAATCCTTCTATCTAATATTTCCTGTTGCTTGCACTCAAGAAAACTCTGGAAAACTGTGGGGTTTGTGAGAAAATGCCTGCAGAATGGTGCCATGAACAGGGACTAAAGACAAAGGAAAATAATAGTAATATTTAGTTTTATTACGGTTTTTGGCAAAAGTGCTGAGTCATGTACTACCAGTGGAAAAAGAAAGGTACATGTCTAGTGTTGTAATGGAATATGATACATGAATATTAATAAGAGGCAGGACTTTTTATCCTCAAGAGAAAAGGAAAAAAACAGACTGGAAGGATGACTGATGCTGCAGTGCAAAAATCTCCTCTAAAAATTTTTCATCTTGTGTCTCTTTCTCAATTTCTGCCTGTGGAAAATAAGTATAAGTTATAGTGTAGTAATGTAGTATAGGCAAAACTTAGATGTGTAAGATGGTGTAGAAAAAATTTAAGATAAGGCAACTAGACAGAAAAATTCTTCAATTTTCTAAATTTGGGGGCTATGAATGCATATTGGGGAAATAATCTTTCTTTGAGCTTTAAGGGTAGTAAAAAAGCTATTCTTTGAGCTTATCAGGCAGAAAAAGTTTCCTATGGAAGCTTTTGGCCTAGGGACAGCTAAAATGCTAAGTCCAAGTGGCAGGAGAAAGTGATTTCTCCCTGAGGCAAAAAATGTGGGTGTAGGAAGCCAAAGTTTAAAGTTCAGAAGTTTTGGGAAAAGTTGTTCTTTCTCTCTTGGGGAAAAAAATCTTTCTCTTAAACTAAAAGCTTTTCTTGGATCAATTTATTGCAGAGTCCAGAAGACTGTTCCCCTGAGTTCTCTGAGAGTACTTGACTCTTTCCTAAAAGGAGAATCATGATAGAGTTTGTAGAATCCAGGCAAAATAAAAGTTGGCATGGTATTTAGCTTTCCTACCCAGCATTTCCATGGCCAATTATTCTTGTGTAGAGGATCACCAATCACTTCATGGTAGAATATCACTCTTTTTTTTTTTTTCTTTTCGAGACAGGATTTCTCTGTGTAGTTTTGTGCCTTTCCTGGAACTCACTTTGTAGACCAGGCTGTCCTCGAACTCACAGAGATCCGCCTGCCTCTCCCTGCCGAGTGCTAGGATTAAAGGTGTGCTCCACCACCGCCCGGCAAATATCAGTCTTATTGGATGCCATATTTTGGATTTCCTTGAACCCTTGCTCAGTGTGAGTAGATCTTCCTGAATACTCACCAATTTTATAAGCAAGCTTATACTTTCATATACATACTCTTACAGTAAAGGTCCTAGACCCCTGTAAGTGGTAGCCCTGTCAAGCCAGTTGTTTTTGTATTTTGTAGGGTTTTTGTAGCTTATAGAGGTAGTCTCTGTGAAGCTAGTTGTTTTTGTAGCTTATAGGGTTCACAGCTGGGTAAAACTGATTATTCCTTTTCTCTTTCACTAGCATGCATAGCTCCTTCCAGCACTGTGGAAGCTAGCCAGTATAAACAGACATTTCATGTCCTGACAACCCAGTCCCAAATGACTTACTCAGAGGCTTAATATTACTTATAAATGCTTGACCAATAGCTGAGGCTTGTTATTATCTAACTTTTACATTTAAATTAACCCATATTTCTATTTATGCTTTGTCACATGGTGGTACCTTTATCAGCATGGCACATTCATCTCCTACTGCCTTTGCATCTGGCTGGTGACTCTTTGCTCTGCCTCTCTCTTTTCCATCATCTTCAGGTTGGTTGCCTTGCCTATATATTTCCTGCCCAGCTACTGGTCAATCAGTGTTTTATTAAACCAATTCGAGTGACAAATCTTTACAGTGTACAAGAGGATTATTCGACATCAGGTCAGTAGTGATGAAACTTCCAAGCCAGGACCAGCTTTACAGCTCCTTGTCTCAGGACTCAGGTATGTGGTCTTTAGCAACATGGTCTGAGCATCATGTTCTTAAGAGTAACCAATAGCATTTGCAGTAGCTTATAATGTGTGGGTGTCTATAGGACCTCACTGGCCAATACCTCCAAAAGAGGTAATCCATTCCCACCACTGACATTTTTATTTGATAGTCTATGGTGTATAATAGGGGTATTATTTCCCCATTATAGGGGAAATTGAATTTATCTTCACCCTTTCATATTGGTATATGGAACTTCTACAGTAGTAGGTTTAGTGGCACAAACAACATGGAAGTAACCAACCACTTTCTAATTGGATTTAAAGACTGTTTCACAAGATGAAATCTATACTTGTCACCAATATCTTGCTAAGAAGTGTGCCTGTACAGGTCATAGGCCACAGGGGAGAATGTACTACTATTTTTCTGCTAACTGGATATAGTATTAAAATAATCATCATACTCATAGATTCATGTATCTATCTACCCGTATCAGAGAAGCTTCTATTTGTAATAGATGATAATTAACACAGAAATCCACAGCTGATCATGATGTAGAAAATAAGATACTGTAGAATGGTCAGCCCTAAATTGGACATTAACATCATATTCTTTCTTCCAAGGCTTAGGGGCCATTGCAAAAGAGGGTCAGAGATATGATAAAAGCCAGAGGCATGGATAATAATAAGGAAACAACGACTGCTTGACACAATAGGGGAGCTGCAAAAAATGAATTAATGGAGATTGTGACAGCATGCACAAGGCCTGTGCAAATTCAGCCAGATCAATTCCTAGCATGGAGAGTGGAAGTGGGCACCAAGTCCCACCCATATCAGATCAGCTACTTATAACTGATAGCTATTAGGAGAGGGAATGTAGTTTTTTTAAGAGTATATCTCCCAGGGTAGATTGACCAGGCTCCAGTGGAAGGCCACACATCCAAGAATATATGGGCAGCATAGATTGTACTGGATTTTTTTAAGGATTAAAGGATATAAAGTTGGGTGGAAAGTGGGGGTAGATCTTGGAGGACTTGGAGGATCGGTGAATGTGGTCAAAACATAACATGCAAAATTCTCAACTAGTCTTTTTAAAAGAAAATGTCTCTGGTCAAGGATGGGAAACCAAAGGACATATTGATATCATTTCAAAGATGGATACAAGGACAAGATAGATGGAATACATCTTGGAGTGGGAGACCTTGTTGTTTGCTGTACAAGCAGCTGACAACTGAAGGGATTTGGCAACCACCAGTGTAGTCTCAGGTCTTGAGTACAGTAGCTACAGAGCCAACAGGTAGCTGATAAAGTGCTGCCTCCTACCAGTTAATTTTCAGAAGTAGTCAACTACTTACATACCTTTTCTCAGATATGTACAAGTGTCTAAGAAAGAAGGCTTAGAACACAGTATTTATGCCTACAGTTATATTCATTTCCTATAAATTAATACTACAGACAGAAAATCATGTCCATTGAGACATGGTGGTAGTGAGGAATAGCTTCTTTTAATAAAGTTTAACCTACTTTGAATTGATCCTTAGGTGACATTCTCTCTTCTCTCTGACCTGACTTCAATTTAAATATTCCCTCAAAGGATCAATGTGTATTTTCTGAAAGCAGATATTAGTATCTATCCTATTATCCTATTCCTCAGAGTTTAAGCAGCCTGTTTTTTTCTTCTTTTTTTTCCCTTCATTTTTGGAAGAACATCAAGTGGTGTGCATCCTGCCTCATCTGGCTACTGTATTGGTGGCACTATGTAGGAGGCCTACTTCCCACTGACTCCTGTAAAGGAAATAATAGTAACACTTCAGCTCCATACTGGGCTGTTATCAAATATTTTGAACTGAAATCTTGTAATTGCAATTAATGTTGTATTAAAAGATTATTTAATGAAGCAGATCATGCTGGGAATGAGTATTATACTGGTTCCAAGGAGCCTGCCTCCTATATACCTGGAAAAAGTCCTGACTATTGTGCAAAATGAAGATGATCATGTTTGCCAGCTTCAAAGAATAGGCTTCACACTAGAACTATCAAGACCTGTTGCTTTTGGCACACATGCTTGTGTGTGTGTGTGTGTGTGTGTGTGTGTGTGTGTTCTCCTCAAATGAATAAAAATGATGCCAATGACTCATGACAAGTTGAACAGAAGTTTCTAGCTTTAACTGCAATATTTAATCTGGAAGTATTTCACATAGAAAACCTCTGTGTATGTTAAGTAGAAAAAATTTCCTCTTCCTATTTTTTCATTGCTTTCATAGTTTTCTTTCTTTTGGACTAGTTTTTCAGAGTTTTATACCTAATTCTGGAGTAAAAACTTATTAGTACTGAGAAGTTGGTGACATCACTGGGACATTATCTCATTACAGACCAATATAAGGTTTTCTTTACCAAGAAATTGGACTCTGTTTAGGGAAAATGGCTTTTAAGACAAATATGTAGTTGCTGTGATTGCTACAGCTTGTTGGCAAAGGCTGATTGAACATTCCTCTGTGCCAGTTTAGAACCAGTATATCTGCAGAACAAAGCATGCAGCTGATTTATATGAGGAAGTCCTCCATTGACAAGGTTGAATGCAATACTAACCTTGTCTTTGACCTTTACTCATTAGATAGCAGTAGCGCCTCTTTCCACAGTTATAGTAAAACATAGTGTATGTAGTTGTTGATCAAATTTACCTGGGGGAATAAATTCATCACCATGTGAAAGCCATTGTTCTAACGTGATCTTCTAATCATTCATAGCATGGGCTATTATGCTTTTCATTTAATAGATGGGGGAAACTGGGGATCTGAGAATTAATGTCCCATGTGGCACAATCCCTAGCTTCTTCCCTGGCTAGTTTCTGTAGACTGTTATACAATGTGATCAGTAGAGTGGACGCCAGGGTTAGCTTTGGATCATATGGAATGTAGATTAATTCACATTTGAAGTCTTGAGTTTCTATCAACCAGTTTTAAACTGGGCAGGGGATAGAATTTTGGATAGAAGTCCAATGAGCCACTCAGGATCCGTCCTTTCACATTCAATTGTCATAGGATAAGAAATTTTTGTGGATGATGTATTATCTAGAGTTAGTTCTTATTGTTCCTATGAATGTCTAAGGTCTTTCAGAGTCAAATGAAAAGGAGAGAGGTAAATCACTGTGAGAAGTGGGTTCTGACTGTGTCATTTCTTGTCCTCTCCTTTTCATATGTGCATTTATGCAAGTGGGGGATTAGATTTTGTTATCTTATAAGTCCATTTTGGTTCTTATGTCTTGCAAAACAGCTTAGCCAAGATTAACAGGAACATCCATTAGGTTCCCTTGAGACTCAGCATTATGGGCTTAATTTGTATTAATTTGATGACTGACTTGGAAGGACTTACAGAAAGCCTCTCAGGAATAGCATCCTTCTGCATACTTCTGAGGGCCTGAACCCAACTAGTTCTGAGGGAAGTGTGCAAAGAAGAAAACTTCTTGTCACTACTTGTTTTTCTAGGCTCTAAAACCTATTACAATCAACCTGGGGAAACACCACTGATTTGGCACCATAAAAGCGTATAAAGACTTTGCTCATAGTATATGACTTTTATTAGGTTGCTGGTGGAAAGAACAGCAAAGCATTTCTTATTACATATCTTCAGGTTAGAATTTTATTGCTTTTGACCAAAGGCCATTGCAATATTTATAGTGCAAAGTGTAGATACAATGTGATTAAAAAAATAAATTAGAAAGCTCAAAACTAAGAGTAAGTCTCTGAGAGTACAAAGATTGGATCCATTTTCATACTGTTTTCATAGAGGAAATCATCCCTGACTGCTTTAACTAGAGTCTAAAGTAGCTTGTGCTTCAGTAATGAACCCAATACAAACAGACACATGGCATATGACTATAAAATGTCACTATTACGAAGAATTAGCCCTTAAACTTTGGGCTGTTTTTAAAAACAGATGACTTTGTACAAGTATGAACTTGTCTCACATGTACAAACCTTTCCAGGCTAGGGGATTTGAGCTTCTCCTGACTTCAGTCATTAAGTATGAGCTTGCCTTGGTAAAGGGCACTGGACAGGAATTGTGCACATTTAGATCACCTATGGGAGCCTTAGAAAATGCTGTGGCTAGGGTTCATGGTACTTGGCAATTCTGACTCATTTTACTTAGCATGTGATCTGAGTGGTAAGATTCTTAAAAATCTGGAGATGATTCCACTGAATAGCTGACATTAAGAACTATGCTTTATAGGCTTGTTTTTGAAAGGTAGCTTTTCTAAGTGATTCTTTGTTGTTGTTCTTTGTTTGTTTTCCTTGTGGAATAATAGTTCTGGAAAAATATTAAGGCTTTGTCAAATGGTGTTCAATCTGACTCTTGATCAGATATGTACCCATAAGAGCCAACTTATCATTGTCATCAGAGAGTCTTCATCTGATAACTGTCAGAGGCATTGCAGATAACCAAGCACCCAGCTGAGCTCTGGGAGTCCACTTGATGAGAGGGAGGAGAGATTGTATGAGTCAGGGGTGCCAAGGTCAAGACAGAGGAACCCACAGAGACAGCTAATCTGAGCTCTTGGGAGCTCATGAACTCTGGACCAACAGTTAGGGAGCCTGCATGGGACTGACCTAGGCCCTATGCATGTGTATGACACTTGTGAGGCTTGGTCTCTTTGTAAGGCTCCTAGCAGTGAGATCAGACCCTATCTGATCTCATGAGCACAAGAGCTATCTTTTGGAAATTTTTTCCCCATGCTGGATTACCTTACCTAGCCTTGATGCAGGAGCTTGATCCTGCCTCAACTTGACGTGCTACTCTTTGTTGATTCCCATGAAAGGCCTGCCCCTTTCTGAACAGAGGAGTGGATGGGTTGAGGATAGACAGGAGATGTGGGCAGGGCAGAACTGGAAGAGAGGAGGGAGGGGAAACTAATTGGTGCATAAAATAAGTGAAAAATTTTAGTAAAAAGGAAAGACCAATTCAGTTAGATTTTCTTTGACTGACTCTGCTTTTCTTTTTTATGTTTTAACTTTATTATTATTATTATTATTATTATTATTATTATTATTACATGTGTGTATGTGTGTTGTATGTGGTTTTGGGTACAGACACACATGTGCCATGGTGTGCATGTGAATGTCATAGGACAACTTTTGGAAATTAATTATCTCCTTCCACCATGGATTCTAGGAATTGAACTCAGGTCTTCAGGACTATGTAACAAGTGCTTTCACTCACTGAACAAACTCAGCAGCCTTGACTCCATTTTTCTCCTTTACTCCAAGCCTATACATCAAGTTGTCCAGTGGACTCCCCTTAAATGTCCTTGAAGTCTTCAAATCCCATGAGTCTGAGACTGGATTCAAGATTGTGCTCTCAGAATTCTAAAAACAAGGGATGATTATTGGTGGAAGTATTAAGGCAACTCTACGTAGTTAAAAAGGAGGTTTATTTTGTGGGGTAACTTACAAGTGAAGGGATAGGTTACAGGGTCCGAGAAAAGTGTAGTGCTGTCCAGCGATGTTCTCTGGAGAACTCTGATCAGTCTACTTCCAATGTCCAAGATCCAGGAACCAAGAGAGCAAGCACATCTGGATCTCAGGACTTAAAGGTTCCCATCTCAGCCCTGCCTCATAGGTGTGACAGTTACTGGAAGCCTCAATGGAGGTAGTACTTCCAGGTCATAGCTGGAACAGCCACCCACTACAGATGATAGGTACTTATTTTAAAGTAATAATTGTGGTTATGGATAAAAGTTAGAAAGGGAGGAAGACCAACTAAAGATACATTTCTAATTTAGAATTTAAAGGACTGTGACTGAATGGATGTAAGGGAGGTGGAAAGAGACAATGAATGAAGCATATGAGTTCATAAGAGGCACCATTCACTTTCTTTGTGTCCCTAGTTCCCACACAACTATTTGTATATTGTATATTTAATAAATTGATTGAACCAATAGGAAAATTCATACTTTGATCCTATAAAGGAATTATAGGATAGAATGGACATTACACAAGTTATTTTAAAAATTTGTTCTTGCTGTTATAAGGCTAGGCCTCAAATCAATCTGATATATAATTCTCAGTGGAAAATGTCAGGTTTTTTTTGATATTCTTATTATGCTCCCATGAATTCAGATTTTTGTCTGATATTGATTTGAAGTGACTGAATTTATTCTTGCAAGGTACTGAAAACATGATGGAAAGTATTAGTGCCTTTAATAAATTAATTTCTAAAATGTTTTGAGATTAGTCCTCTTTATTATTTTATCCATATGTATTCATTTGGAATTTGGTCACTGAATCATCAACTCTCCTAAAGATTCTGAGAATAAGATCAATTGAGTGGTCCCCTTTGATGCAGGAGAATTTCAGTCTGGCTTATATGGCTTTAGTTGTGATAGACTTTATTGCTTTAGCATGCCATTTCCAGAAAAGGGCTTAGTTAGGATAAATATCTAGCTATTTGAATACCTAGTACCAATCAATTGACTAATAATATAAGGACCATCAAATTGCCAGTATTTTCTTCTCCAAACCATCAATTTACCTTTAAGATAATTAATATTTAATGATGATTACATAAGTGAATCATACCATGTGACACACACATTCATTTAAGTGAATATTTTCATACGTATTTATATTATACTATTTTACAAAAGAGTTAAGGCAATGTACGAAAGGATAAAAATTAAATAAATATTTTGAACATTATGGGATATAGAGGTTTAAAGCTGTTATAAAATATTAGAAAGCACAGGGATAGAAATTTTTAGTGTCATTTGAGCAAGGAAAAGTATCTTTCAAGATACCTTTTGGAATTTTGGTATTAGATTATTGTCTTGGATCATGAAGAATAAAAATATGGCATGATATTTTACAAAATATTTTCTAAGAAAGAAAGTATTATCACTATGTGTTATGGATCTTTTCATTAAAACATTAGAAAGTATCTTTTTAGAGTTTTCTAGAATTCCAATATATAGTAACAAGTTCCAACACTATTCACTGCTACTCTGATAAGAGCGATTAGGGCCTAGAACTACCTTGTATGTTTTAAATGACAGAAAATAGTAAAAAAAAAAAAAAAAGCAGAGATATTGAGGGAGAAACATCAACAAGACCATTTGATATAGTAAATAAGCTGATTAATAAATGCAAGCCAAAACTTGTTTTTTATTGACTACAACAGCAACTTAGAATTGTATGGGGGTAATAGAATAGAGTTAGTGAGTTCAAGATTAAATATACTATTAATGTGAAGGTTGAATAGAAGCTGTGTAGCTAGAGTTTTCCTGCCTGGCCCACAGTCAGAAAAAAATCTCTCTCACCTGCCAGTCCCACAGCCGCTCAGATCCAACCAAGTAAACACAGAGACTTATATTGCTTACAAACTGTATGGCCATGCCAGGCTTCTTGCTAATTGTTCTTATAGCTTAAATTAATCCATTTCTGTTAATCTATACCTTGCCACATGGCTCGTGGCTTACTGGCGTCTTCACATGCTGTTTGTCATCATGGCGGCTGGCAGTGTCTCTGACTCAGCCTTCTACTTCCCAGCTTTATTCTCCTCCTTGTCCCGCCTATACTTCCTGCCTGGTACTGGCCAATCAGTGATTTATTTATTGACCAATCAGCAATACACTTGACATACAGACCATCTCACAGCACTTCCCCTTTTCTTTCCTTTTTTCCAAAAAGGAAGATTTTAACCTTAACAAAGTAAAATTACATAGAATTTGGGAATTTGGGCGTAGCTTCTCTTACTACTTCCTGCTGGAGGGGGGCGCTGTATCTTATGGGGACACAAAGAAAATTTTAGGATTATGGAGTAGTTTATGAGGCTGTATTGTCTAAGCCAGTTGCCTTCAAACCATTCTGGATGTTGGATCATCTGGGCCATGGTGTCATCGGAGACCTTTCAGGGGGTCTTGGCTGGTCAAACCTGATGTATCTTAATCTTGAACAAATCCATAGCCTCTGGCTTTCTGTGGGAACAAAAGCAGAGACTCTTTTCCAAAGCAACATATCCTTATATTAAAATTTTGAAGTCAAGGTACCTTTAAAATATACATATTGGTTTAACTCAACATGTATTATGATCAAATGTTTTTCTGCAGTTAAAAATCCCAAAGACAACACAATCCAGATTCTCTGTGTAATATTCATCTTCACGTGGCTTATTTTTTATATTAATTTTACTGTCTCTTTAAAGACTTTATTTTTAAAACTACGTATTTGTTTCTATAACTGTATATATCATCTTTTTTGTCTCTTTCAAGCCTACGTATATTTTACACACATTTAAACTATTACATCTGAATCTGTCTTATTGTGAATCTATTGCTTTAAACTGCAGCAGCTCTGGCTGCTGGCTCCGCCCACCTCAGCTTCCCAACATGGTGGTGGTAATTTACCACCAGCTCTGGGAGCTATTGTGGGTCTATGTTTTTATCCAAGCAGCGTGTAGCCCAGAAACCTCTTTTTTTTTGTTTTGTACTAGCAAAGGCTAAATCCACCATGCAGCTTAATGTGCCACTTGCAGAGGCCTCATTCGCACCATAGGGCAGTTCGAGCGTGCACGCATGCTAGGAACCCACCAGTAGCTCAAACCGGCAGCTGCCACCCATTTGAGAGAGACAATTAGGAAGCTGTTTTTAGCTCTGTTTTAGAATCTTTTCTCAGGCTTTAGGTGGAAACTCTTGCCAACACATTGGGCGCCATTTGTAGCTAGAGTTTTCCTGCCTGGCCCGCAGTCAGGACAAATCTCTCTCACCTGCCAGTCCCATAGATGCTCAGACCCAACCAAGTAAACACAGAGACTTATATTGCTTACAAATTGTATGGCCATGCCAGGCTTCTTGCTACCTGTTCTTATAGCTTAAATTAATCCATTTCTATTAATCTATACCTTGCCACATGGCTTGTGGCTTACTGGCATCTTCACATGCTGTTTGTCATCATGGTGGCTGGCAGTGTCTCTGACTCAGCCTTCTATTTCCCAGCTTTATTCTCTTCCTTGTCCCACCTATACTTCCTGCCCGGCCACTGGCCAATCAGTGATTTATTTATTGACTAATCAGCAACACACTTGACATACAGACCATCCCACAGCAAAGCTGTACTAAGATATGTCCTGCTGTGGGATGTATGGCAAATGTGTTGCTGATTAATCAATAAAACACTGATTGGCCGTTGGCTAGGCAGGAAGTATAGGTGGGACAAGGAGGAGAATAAAGCTGGGAAGTGGAAGGCTGAGTCAGAGAGACACTGCCAGCCACCACGATGAGAAACAGCATGTGAAGATGCCGGTAAGCCACGAGCCATGTGGCAAAGTATAGATTAATAGAAATGGATTAATTTAAGCTATAAGAACAGTTAGCAAGAAGCCTGCCACGGCCATACAGTTTGCAACCAATAAAAGTCTCTGTGTTTACTTGGTCAGGTCTGAGTGGCTGTGGGACTGGCAGGTGAGAGAGACTTGTCCTGACTGTGGGCCAGGCAGGAAAAGTCAAGCTACAAATGGCGTCCAACGTGGTGGCAAGAGTTTCCACCTAAAAACCTGAGAAAAAAAGATTCTAAGACAGAGCTAAAAACAGTTCCTAATTGTCTCTCTCAAATGAGCAGCAGCTGCCAGTTTGAGCTACTGGTGGGAATGAAGCCTCTGCAAGTGGCACATTAAGCTGCATGGTGGATTTAGCCTTTGCTAGTACAAAACAAAAAAAAAGAGGTTTCTGGACTACACGCTGCTTGGATAAAAACATAGACCCACGATAGCTCCCAGAGCTGGTGGTAAACGTAGCCATGTTGGGAAGCTGAGGTGGGCAGAGCCAGCAGCCACAGCTGCTGCAGTTTAAAGCAATAGATTCACAATAAGACAGATTCAGATGTAATAGTTTAAATGTGTGTAAAATATACATAGGCTTGAAAGAGACAAAAAAGGTGATATATACAGTTATAGAAACAAATACATAGTTTTAAAAAATAAAGTCTTTAAAGAGACAGTAAAATTAATATAGAAAATAAGCCACGTAAAGATGAATATTACACAGAGAATCTGGATTGTGTTGTCTTTGGGATTCTTAACTGCAGAGAGAGATTTGATTGTAAAGGAAGCTGAGTTAAAGCAATATGTATACTTTAAAAATACCTTGACTTCAAAATTTGGACTTAAGGATATGTTGCTTTGGAAAAGAGTATCTTTTGTTCCCACAGAAAGCCAGAGGCTATGGATTTGTTCAAGATTAAGATACATCAGATTTGACCAGCCAAGACCCCCTGAAGGTCTCCGATGACACCATGGCCCAGATGATCCAACATCCAGAATGGTTTGAAGGCATCTGGCTCAGACGATACAGCCTCATGGACTATTCCATAATTCTAAAATTTTCTTTGTTTCCCCATAAGATACAGCGCCCCCTTCCAGCAGGAAGTAGTAAGAGAAGCTACGCCCAAATTCCCAAATTATATGTAATTTTACTTTGTTAAGGTTAAAACCTTCCTTTTTGAAAAAAAAAAGGGGGGGAAGTGCTGTGGGATGTATGGCAAATGTGTTGCTGATTAATCAATAAAACACTGATTGGCCGTTGGCTAGGCAGGAAGTATAGGCGGGACAAGGAGGAGAATAAAGCTGGGAAGTGGAAGGCTGAGTCAGAGAGACACTGCCAGCCACCACGATGAGAAACAGCATGTGAAGATGCCGGTAAGCCACGAGCCATGTGGCAAAGTATAGATTAATAGAAATGGATTAATTTAAGCTATAAGAACAGTTAGCAAGAAGCCTGCCACGGCCATACAGTTTGCAACCAATATAAGTCTCTGTGTTTACTTGGTCAGGTCTGAGTGGCTGTGGGACTGGCAGGTGAGAGAGACTTGTCCTGACTGTGGGCCAGGCAGGAAAAGTCAAGCTACAATGTCCTTGCTTCACCCTGTGCTCAAAGAACTTGAAATTCCTACCCTTATTTTATCTGAGGTGCCAGTGAGAACCTGCTGAAACAGAACTGAGATACCTATCAATGATAGTTTAGGGCCATTTGGCTAGAGCTGATTTCTGGTGACAGAGTAAAAGGCTGTGACAAAATCTCCAAATACAACAGAGTAGTGTTTAATAGGGTTTCATGTGTCATGTAGTACAAATAGCAGAGTTGCTTTATTATGTATAAAATTCTATGTGCACTGAGAGTAAGTCATGCTAAACTAATTTTAATGCTTTAGCTATCCACTTCAAAGGACTTTTAAAACTCTATCTTTCTGATTAGGAGATTATTGCTAGATATAGTACTTCTGGCATTCTTCACAGTGATATTTATTTATTTGACAAGTATTTAATGGCTACTATATGTTGCTCTGGATTAAGTACAGTTCTAGATACTGGAGATACAGCAGTAGAAAAAATATTTAAAATGCATATTTCTTGGAGCTGATGTTCTAATAAGAGACAAAACAAATTAAATAGCAGTACAGTTTATTTCTCTGTGTGATTGCTGAGGGCTGGAGGGTACTTGGCCAAGTGGGCCTGCAATGTGGTGGGATGTGAAGGCCTTGCTAATATTTTCATCAGAGACCTGAAGGCAGAGATGGAGAGAATCACATGGCTTTGTAGGTAGAGTATCCTAAGTAAAAGGGAGACCAAACATTAGTGTCAAAGCCATATGTATTGGTGTTGGAAAAACTGTAAGAGTTCAGGCTGTCTAAACTTGTAGTAGGGACATAACATATCATTCAAACTTAGTAACTACCTTGAAATTTACTGTGATTAGAATGAGCATAGTGTATTGAAAATGGAGAAATGAAAACTGTTTGGAAGTGTAATGATTAAGTGAATTCCTAGCTAGAAGAGCCACTATCTAAAGTGATTAATGAGTCTGTGCAAAAGCTAGAGGAGATCTGAGTAGCCTAGCCCAACATGGAGTGCTGCACTTGGCTGCACCATTGTTCAATTCCTTTGACTTTGGTGAATAATCATGACAATACTCATAACGGTTAATACTTTAATAACAGTTATTGCAAGCCAAGAAAGTTCCAATCGTTTTACTTATATTTATTCATTTATTTCTAATAACAGCTTTATGAATAAGAACTATTAATAATTAATTGTCATTTCTCTGATATGGCCATTAAAACAATAAAAGGCCAAATAAAGTACTGTGGGTCACAAGGCTAGCATTATGGTAACACAGATACATCTACCCTCAAAATAATCATATACAGTCTCAATGTACAACACATATATGCTCATCAAATATTTAGTTGAAACAAAGGTTTATGAGAAGCATTATTCATATGGAAGATATTACTACATTGGAATAAAGACATCACACCAGTTTTATATTGCACTCTTCAGTTTTTTTATATGAAATGCATCTCATCTTCAGTCACAATTTAATGTTAAAATCCGCATATCAAATAATGAGTTTCATTGTGGCATTTTTATACATTGTTTTTAATTGATCCTTATCCTTCAGTTTAGTCCATTTTATGCCTTGCTCATCTCCTACTATTCTTTTCCTTTCCCCCAATATCCCTTTTTCTGTTTTCATGTCATATATATCCAGTTTAAATTAAAAACATAGTTATTATACCTAAATAAATTTCATATACATATAATGACTTTTAGCCTTTACTTAGGAAAAAAACACTAAACTGGAAAAATGTTGTAATGAAACTCAGTGACTTTGGGATGCAAAGTTCTACTTGCATTTATTATCTCAACTATCCACATACACACATACACATCCTATCTGGGTATTATCTACCTATTGCATTTTTGGGGGAGGGCAGGAACAAAGGTAAATTATATGAATGGGGTATGTGAAGAATAATCTTGTGATTCTGTTGGAAAGTTGTCCCATTAAGTAGATGGACAGTGATGCATTTCTTACATTAGGGAATATGGACATAACTGAGCTGGTAGGGACTTAGCAGGAAGGAAAATTCTGTATCCATTTATGTATTATAGAGTAGGTCATAGAACATGATATGCAGTCCAGTGTCAATGACTTACAAATTTCCCTGATTTTAACAACAGATCTATTATTAGTCATAATCTTGTGTCTTATGAATCCATCTCCAGTTGAGTGCCTGTATTGGCACTTTAAGAGAAAAGTTGGATAAAGTTTTGGATTATATATAGTAATACGATAGAAGATTTCTTCTGCCATAATTTAATTTTTTAGCTCTTCCTCCCATCCTTCTTTCCTTTTGTAGCTTAATAGACAATCATTTTAATTTGAACATTTGTTACCATGGTTACTTTTTGAAAATAATCAGCTTTTAAATAATAGTTAATGTATAAGATAATAAATTTAATAACCAGAAATATAACACTAAAGCAGTGTTGTATGACAATATTCCTGGAGATATCTAATAACCAGCTATTCACCCAAGACAGACATATACTACCAAAGTCCAATTTGGTGAATCAATGAGTTTTATGGAGTTACTTATAGAAATATTGGTGAGGGTTTTCTTAAAGGAGCAGAAAGGACTCACAGGCAGCTGCATCACCACCGTTCCCCAGTATGAGTGACGGCTCACAGAGCTGGAAACTTGGAGCAAACTGCACAGTCTGCAGGCAGCCCAACAGGTTGGAGGGTGGCCTTTCCAGGTGCTTCAGTAGGTTTGAATGTTTTCCAGGCAGCTCAGCTGGTACTTCCTTTTTCTAGGCAGTTCAGCTGATCTCTGCTTCTTCTACGCAGCTTGGCTGCTCTCTGATTCTATCAGGTGGCCGGGCTTGTCTGAGATTCTTCCTTGCATAATGGCTTGTCTGAGTTACTATGAGCAATTCTTACAGCTTATAGATTTTTGGGAAAGGGGTATACTAGTGAATCTGGTCAGTTTCAGAGATTTTCTGAAGTTCTTTTGAGTTACTTACTTCTTGTCTTAAAGGGCTTCCCTATTCAGGGTAGAGGGTTTCACGTCCCTACAAATATGCTGTCTTAAAAAATTCCCCGGGGTGGATCTCTGGGAGTGCAATTAGCGAGAATGAGGAGGGTTTATATGAGCGAGAATTGTTGAGACAAAGGTTGGATAAAGCACAGGGACAAATAGCCAAACGAATGGAAACACATGAACTATGAACCAATGGCTGAGGGGTCATCAACTGGATCAGGCCCTCTGAATGGGTGAGAGAGTTGATTGGCTTGATCTGTTTGGGAGGCATCCAGGCAGTGGGACCGGGTCCTGTGCCCATTGCATGAGTTGGCTGTTTCAAACCTGAGGCCTATACAGGATCGCTTGGCTCGGCCTGGGAGGAGGGGACTGGACCTACCTGGACTGAGTCTACCAGGTTGATCTCAGTCCGTGGGGAAGGCTTTGCCCTAGAGGAGGTGGGAATGGGGAAGGTGAGGGAGGCGGGAGGGGGGAGAACAAGGGAATCCATGGATGATATGTAGAACTGAATTGTATTGCAAAATAAAAAAAATTCTGTTCTGGTGAAGACCTTTTCCCATTCTGTAGGCTGTCACTTTGCCTTGTTGACTGTATCCTTTGCTCTACAAAAGCTTTTCAGTTTCAAGAGGTCCCATTGATTGATTGTTTCTCTCAGTGTCTGTGCTACTGATGTTATATTTAGGAAGTGATCTCCTATGCTAATGCGTTCAAGACTACTTTCTACTTTCTCTTCTAGCAGGTTCAGAGTAGCTGGATTTATTTTGAGGTCCTTGATCCACTTGGACTTAAGTTTTGTGCATGGTGATAGATATGGATCTTTTTGCAGCCTTTTACATGTTGATATACCACTCTTGGGCATATACCCAAGGAATGCTCAATCAAACCACAAGAGCACTTGTTCAGCTATGTTCATATCAGCATTGTTTGTAATAGCCAGAACATAGAAACAACCTAGATGTCCTTCAACTGAAGAACAGATAAACAAAATGTGGCATATACCCAATGGAATACTACTCAGCAGAGAAAAAAATGACATCATGAAGTTTGCAGGCAAATGGAAGGATCTAGAAAAAATCATCCTGAATGAGGTAACCCAGACTCAGAAAGACAAACATGGTATGGACTCACTCATAGGAGGATACTAGATGTGGAAAAAGGATGACTGGACTGCTACTCACATCACCAGGGAGGCTACCTGGAAAACAGGACCCCAAGAAAGACACGGGGATCACCCAATGATGGAGAAATGGAAGAGATCTACATGAACAGCCTGGACATGAGTGGGGGTAATGAAGGGTGAGGGTCCAGGGAAAGAGAGCTTGGGGGAGCAGGAGATCCCACCTGGATCAACAACAGAGAGGGAGAACAAGGAATAGGAGACCATGGTAAATGAAGACCACATGAGAATAGGAAGAAGCAAAGTGCTAGAGAGGCCCACAGAAATCCATAAAGATACCCTCACAACAGACTGCTGGCAATGGTCGAGAGACAGCCCGAACTGACCTACTCTGGTGATGGGATGGCCAAACACCCTAATTGTCGTGCTAGAAACCTCATCCAACTACTGAAGGATCTGGATGCAGAGATCCATGGCTAGGACCCAGGTGGAGCTCTGGGAGTCCAATTAGCGAGAAAGAGGAAAGTTTATATGAGCGAGAATTGTTGAGACCAAGGTTGGATGAAGCACAGGGACAAATAGCCAAACGAATGAAAACACATGAACTATGAACCAATGGCTGAGGGGTCACCAACTGGATCAGGCCCTCTGAATGGGTGAGACAGTTGATTGACTTGATCTGTTTGGGAGGCATCCAGGCAGTGGGACTGGGTCCTGTGTTCATTGCATGAGTTGGCTGTTTCAAACCTGGGGCCTATGCAGGGTCGCTTGGCTCGGCCTGGGAAGAGGGGACTGGACCTGCCTGGAGTGAGTCTACCAGGTTGATCTCAGTCCTCAGGGAAGGCTTTGCCCTGGAGGAGGTGGAAATGGGGGATGGGCTGGGGGAAAGTGAGGGGGGCAGGAGGGAAGGTGAGGGGGGCGGGAGGGGGAAGAACAAGGGAATCCATGGCTGATATGTAGAACTGAATTGTATTGCAAAAAAAACAAACAAACAAACAAAAAACAACAACAACAAAAAAGCAGAATAAAAAAACAGAAAAAAATTCTGTTCTGGCCAGGCAGTGATGGAGCATGTCTTTAATCCCAGCACTTGAGAGTCAGAGACAGGTGGATCTCTGTGAGTTCAAGGCTAGCCTGGTCTACAAAGTGTGTTCCAGGACAACCAGGACTGTTACACAGAAAAACCCCATCTCAAAAAACCAAAAAACCAAAACCAAAACCAAAAATTCTGTTCTGTCAGAACACTGATAACATAGGCACTAAGAAGAATAATTGATAAATGGGACTTCATGGAACTGAAAAGCTTGTGTATGGCAAAGGATGCCATCATTTGAACAAAGTGGCAGACTACAGAATGGAGAAGAGATCATTTCCAATTACACATCCAATAGAGGGCTAGTATCTAAAATGTTAGAAGAACTCAGAAAACTGTGTATCAAGAAAAAAAAACACACCAATTAAAGAATGAAGTATAGGCCTAAACAGAGATTTCTCAAAATACAAAACACAAACAGGTTAGAAACACGTAGCCATCAGGAAAATGCAAATTAAAACTATTTTGAGATTCCATCTTACACCCATCAGAATGACCAAGATTAATAAAACCATTGATAGCTCATGCTGCAAGGGTGTATAGTAAGGGGAACTCTCATCCATCACTTGTAAATTTGTATAGCCACTAGGGAACTCAGTGTGGTGGTATTGTGTTCCCCAAAATATTGTGTACCTTAATAAACTTATCTGGGGTCAGAGAACAGAAAAGCAACAAGATACTTAGGATAAGCAGTGGTAGCACACGCCTTTAATCCTAGCATTCCATAGGCAGAAATCCATCTGTTCAAGGATAGAGCCAAGCATGGTGACTCAAGCCTTTAATCCCAAGGAGTGGTGGTAGAAGGCAGAAAGGTATGTAAGACGTGAGGACCAGAAACCAGAAGCATTTGGCTGGTTAAGCTTTCAGGCTTCTAGTAGCAGTTAAGCTGAGATTCATTCTGGATGAGGACTCAGAGGCTTTCAGTCTGAGAAAACAAGACCAGCTGAGGAACTGGTGAGGTGAGGTAGCCGTGACTTGTTCTAGTTCTCTGATTTTCCAGTATTTACCCCAATAACTGGCCTCAGGTTTTATTTTATTAATAAGAATTTTTAAGATTCCTGCTACAACTCAGTGTGTCAGTTCTTCTGAAATCTGGCATCTATCTCAAGGTATTCCACTCTTGGACCTATATCCAAAGGACTCCACACCCTACTACAGAAACACTTGATAATCCATATTAATTGCTACTGTATTCATAATAGCTAGAAACTGGAAATATCCTAGATTATAAACTAATAAATCATTAAACTAATTAATGGATAATGAAAGTATGATATGTTTGTAAAGTGGAAAGTTATTTACCTGTTTAAGAAACTGAAATGATAAAATTCACAGGTAAATGGATAGAGCTAGATAAAAATCAACCTGAGTGACATAACTAAGAACCTAAAGGACAAATATAATTTGTATTTTCTTATATTTAGATGTTATCTTTTAAGTCATTTATAGGCATGCAGTCTGTATAACTACAGAGGTTATATATAGAGTAAAGGAAAAGGTATATGGGTAGCTCTCCCAAGGAAGGGGAGATATTATATATAATCATGGAGAGACAGTGGCAAGACTGGAACAGGAGGATTTAAAAACAGGGAGAAGGAATTGAGGTAAGGGAAAGAAACAGAGAGGGACAACTAACACTAGGGTCTATTTGAAGGTTCATATAGAAATCTACTACTGTAGAAGCTTCTTAAAATATATACATATATCAGTTCTAAAAGGAGTTACCCAATAACTGGGGATAAAATACTCCAACTAGACATTATTTGCCACCAAGTAAAACCAGCAATGGGATAATCTAATTGAGTTGTTGGTCAAAAATGACCCATGGGAACCCCCAAACAATGCAGGCTATTGCTTGTTCTCCACAATTGGATGGTAAGGCCCTGTTGCTAAAGATAACACTTTCATATCTCATTAAACATGGAGAAGTCGAGCTGGTTCCTAACTAGAGCCTTTGCCTCTACTGACTAGTATTCATGGTACTGGAAGGTTCTTTGCATTATATCAGAGGAGAAAGTTAACCACCAACCCAGGTACAACCCCTGTGATATACCTGCATGATATGCTAATACAATAGTGGCAGAAATGTTGTTGGAATAACCAACCCCTATTTTATTGGATTTAAGTTCTACTCCATGAGTTGGAACCCATGACTGACATTGCTTGGGTGGCCAAGAACATGAGACTAGATAGACCCTGAATCTAGGAAAAAACCAAATACTATTGTTCTGCTAATGGAACACAACAATAAAATGACTCCCAATGACATTCTGCTATATCCATAGGTCAATGTCTCTTGCTCAGCCATCATCAGAGAAAATTCTTCTTGCAATAGATTAGAAGTAGCACAGAGACCTAAAGCTGGACAATGTGCAGAGAGTGAGATACTTTGGGACACTCAGTCCTAAATGGAATGTCTTCATAAAAAGTCCTGTTGTGTGATATTTAGTTTGTGTTCTGACAAATAAAGCTTGCCTGGAGATTATAGTGCTGTGATATTGCTCTGTATGCTGTGAATATGTTGCTCTGATTTGGTTGATAAATAAAATGCTGATTGGTCAGTAACCAGGCAGGAAGTATAGTAAAGGAAGGACAACCAAATAGGAGAATTCTAGGAACAGGAAGGCTGAGTCAGGAGACACTGCCAGCCACTGCCACTATGAGAAGCAATATGTAAGGATACAGGTAAGCCATGAGCCATGTGACAAGGTATATATTAATAGAAATGGGTTAATTTAAGATATAAGAATTAGATACCAAGAAACCTGCCACGGCCATACAGTTTATAAGTAATATAAGTCTCTGTGTGTTTAATTGGGTCTGAGTAGCTGCAGGAGCTGGCTGGACATAGAAAAACTCTAGCTACAAATGGCACCAGAACATGGGCCAAGAGTTTCCACCCAAAACCTGAGAAAGAAGATTCTAAAACGGAGCTAAAAACAGCTTCCTAGCTGTCTCTCTCACGTTAGAATCAGCCTGCGGGCTTGAGCTACTCTGGCAGGCTCATGGCTTGCAGGCTTGACCTACAGCCTGGTGGGAATGAGGCAGCTGCAAGCCACACATTACACTGTGTGATAGATTTAGCCTTTGCTAGTACAGACACACACAAAAAAAAAGAAAAGAAAAAGAAAAAGAAAAAGAAAGAGGTTTCTGGGCTACACACTGCTTTGATAGAAGCATAGACCCACTGCTTCTGAGAGTTGATGGTACACATGGCTTCCAGACCCAGAGCTGACATTAAATGTACCACCATCATGTTGGGAAGCTGAGGTGAGTGAAAAATGCTTCAGTTTAAAGCAATAGATTCATAATTAGACATATTCAGATGGGATAAACCTCTAAACAGTTTACAATGTGTGTAAAATATACGTACGCTTGAAAGAAAACTAAGTAATATATGCAGTTATATAAAGAAGGAGATAATTTTAAAAAATAGTCTTTAAAGAGAAAGTAAAGGTAATATAAAAAAATAAGCCACGTAAAGATGGATATCACACAGAGAATCTGGATTGTGTTGTCTTTGGAATTTTTAACTCCAGAGAGACATTTGACTGTAAAGGCTGCTGAGTTAAACCAATATGTATATTTTAAAGATATCTTGACTTCAAAATTTGGATCTAAGGATATGTTGCTTTGGAAAGGAGGCTCTGCTTTTGTTTCCACAGAAAGCAAGAGGCTACGGATTTCCTTCAGATTAAGATGCATCAGGTTTAACCAGCCAAGACCCCCTGAAAGGTCTCTAATGACACCATGGCCCAGATGATCCAACATCCAGAATCGTTATAAGGCGACTGGCTCAGACAATACAGCCTCACAGACTACTCCATAATCCTAAAACTTTCTTTATGTCCCCATAACAATACAGTGCCCTTATCCAGCATGAAATAGTATGAGAAGCTACACACAAATTCCCAAAATATTGTTTATGAATGCTTATTTTTATTTAAAATAGGTTGATTATAAATGCAACCTCTTTGTAAAAATGAAAAGGGGATAGTATAGATATGATAGGATGAAAGGGTAGATTAATGAACCTACTTTTAAAGAGCAACAACTTGTTTAGAAATGTTTCACACTGCTATAGATTTTAGTTTATTGATACAAATTTAAAGTTAATTTTGTTATACTGTATATATATTTCTACTCTTCTTTAAGGTATTATGTTTGTGCAACTGATTTAAATTATAATGGATAATTATGAAATACAGATTAATAACTAGTCTTTTTTTTTGTTTGTCCAGACAGGGTTTCTCTGTGTAGCTTTGTGCCTTTCCTGGAAGTCACAGAGATCTGCCTGGCTCTGCCTCCAGAGTACTGGGATTAAAGGCATGCATGACCAGTGCCCAGTATAATTAGTGTTATATGATAATCAGAGTTGTAGTCATATTAGTTAAGCTTTTTAGGTATATATATATATATATATATATATATATATATATTTCAGATAGATAGGTAATCTTCAAACACTTCAAAGACCTACAGAATATAGCATTTAAAATGTTTTAAAAACTTAGACTTTTCTGGACAATGAGACACATCTGTTCCTGGCAGCACCAATTACTTCAAGAAGAATGATGGGCATTGAAGAAACTCATTATGGAATTTGCTTTCTTTGTAGCAAAAGTTAGCCACTGGGCAAAAAAGTGCCCGTGTGTTGACTGCTGGACAATATATTGTAAAAACTGGACATACAGGACCCATAGGAAGGTGACCACTGAAATTTGCTTGGCATAATGGTCGCTCAGGTTCCTGCTTCACAGAGGAAACTGCCAGACATTCTACAGGACACAGAGAGAAATGACTGAGAGACTCTAGGCCTGTGGGCTGAAGACAGATGCCCCAACTTTACAGAGAAACTTTGGATGACTGTCCAGGATGCCAGCTCTCTCTGTCTACTCTTGCAAGACTCCCAAAAGTTGCTTGCATCCATCTCCCATTTCTCAGGTATTATTATACCCTTCTGAGGTCTTTGATGTAGTTGAAGCTAGATAGTTATAATTTTCCTTAGTTAGGATAAAAGGTAAGTTAGATATGAAACTTTAGACTCACAAATATAGGATAGATATACCTTCTTTAATTTTGCCAAATACAAATGGACTAGATATTATAAATAGACTAGATATTGTAACTGTAATTCTTGCTTGATAATTGTTTGTTATATGTAATTTTACTATGTTAAAGTTAAAACCTTCCTTTTTGAAAAAAAAAAAAAGAAAAGAAGAGGGGAAGTACTGTGGATACCACTCTGTATGCTGTGAATGTGTTGCCCTGATTTGGTTGATAAATAAAATGCCAATTGGTCAGTAACCAGGCAAGACTTATAGCATAGGTGGGACAAGCAGAGAGGAGAATTCTGAGAACAGGAAGGCTGAGTCAGGAGACACTGCCAGCTGCTGCCACTATGAGAAGCAAGATGTAAGGATACCAGTAAACCACAAGCCACATGGCAAGGTATAGATTAACAGAAATGAGTTAATTTAAGATATAAAAACTAGATAGCAAGACGATTGCCATGGCCATACAGTTTATAAGTAATAAGTCTCTGTGTGTTTAGTGGCGTCTGAGTGGCTTCACGAGCTAGGTGGACACAGAAAAACTCCAACTACATCATAGAGCAGAGTTAGCCACTAGTTAACCATAGAGGCCAGGCAGTGGTTGTACACACCTTTAATCCCAGAACTTGGGAGGAGGAAGCAGGAAGATCAGGAGTTCAAGGCCACCCTTGATTAAACCACTCTAAAACAGAAAGAGAGCTGGATAGTGGTGGTGCATGCCTTTAATCCAAGCACATGGGAGGCTCATGCCTTTCATCCCAGCACTAGGGATGTGGAGATAAGAATATAAGGCGGGTGGAGACAAGATCTCCAGGCCCATTTGGTCTGAGATTTTGTAGAGGTAAGAAGTTTCTAGTGGCGGCTGCTCTGCTTCTCTGATCTTTCAACTTTTACCCTCAATATCTGACTCTGGCTTTTCATTGTTAGGACTAATTAGGATCGTGCATCATAATCTCTCCTCTCAAAGCTCAGGGAGCTATGAAGAATAGGAGGCAGAAAGATTGTAAGAGACAGAGATGATGGACAACACCAAAGAAACAGTGTCTTCTAGACACAAGACTGGTGTATACTTGAACTCACAGAGACTGCAGCATGTACAGGGCCAGCACAGGTTCAAGCCAGATGGGGTCCTAGCATTGATAAGATGAAGTAAGCACTATCTCATATCCTTAAACAAGATGCTATCTATCTCCAATTGACAGCCACTTGGAAAGAAAAATTAATTTTCTCCAATGGTATGTCAATTGGTATACAAACTATATTTAAGGGTAAGCCCCATGCCCAGAAGCAGATGACAAACACAAAGTGAATTCAATGGTATTTTGTAGATTTTTTGTCTCATGTTGTTTATTTGGGTATTTTATTTTTAATCAAAAAAATTATTTATTTTGATTAATTTTCTAGCTCTATCACAGTTTCCTCTCCCTCTCTCCTTTCCTCCTAGTTATTCTCCCCCAACCTAGCCTCTCCCTCCTCCATTCAACTCCTCTTCCTTTCTCTTCAGAAAAGGACATACCTCCCATATCAGCCAGGCATGGAATATCCAGTAGCAGTAAGCCTAGATACCTCCTCTCCTACTAAGGCTGGGCAAGGCAACCCAGTAGGAGGAAAGGGTCCAAAAGCAGTTAATGGAGTTAGAGACAGACCCTGCTCCATTGTTAGGAGTCCTACGAGAAGACCAAGCTGCAAAACAGTAACATATGTATAGAGGGCCTAGGTCAAACCCATGTAAGCTCTCTGATTGTCAGTTCAGTCTCAATGAGCTCCTATAAGCCCAGGTTAGTTGATTCTGTGGGTTTTCTTGTAGTGTCCTTGGCCCCTCTGGCTACCATAATTCTTCCTCCTCCTCCTCTTCCACATGATACCCCAATCTCTGCCTAATATTTGGCTGAGGTTATCTTTATCTGTTTCTATCAGCTGCTGCTTGAAGCCTCTCTGATGACCATTGGGCTAGGCAACAATCTATAAGTACAGCACAGCATCATTAGGAATTATTTCATTCATCTTTTTTTGGCCAGTCATGTTTGTTTATATTCTAGATCTTTGGGCTGTCCAGCCTCTGGGTCCTGGACCTCTAGACAGTGTCAGGGGTGAGCTCCCTCTTATGGTATGGGTCTCAATCTGGACCAGTCATTGATGGGCCACTTCCATAATTTCTGTGCCACATTTACCCTCAGCATACATCATAGGCAGGACAAATTGTAGGTCAAAGGTTATGTGGCTGTATTGGTGTCCCAATTCCTCCATTGGAAGTCCTGCCTGGTTATAGGAGATGGCCAGTTCATACTCCATATCCCTCATTGCAAGGAATGTTAGCTGGGGTCACGCTCACAAATTCCTAAGTTTTCATTGTACTAGGTTTCTTGCTCATGCCAGAAATGCCCCTGATTCCAGTTGTCTTTTCCAACACTTTATCCCTGCATCTTCCCCCCCACTTAATCCCTCCTGTTCCCATACCCATTCCCCAAATCTAGACACTCCCATACCCCTGTGATGTCTATTCACAGTAACATTTATGTGTACCCCCTTGAGCCTTCCTTGTTACCTAGCTTCTTTGGGCCAGTGGATTGTAGCATGGTTATCCTTTACTTTATGACTAATATCCACCTATAATACATCATATCCACAGTATACTATGTTTGTCTTTCTGTGTCTATGTTACCTCACTCAGGATGATCTTTTCTAGTTCCATTCATTTGCCTGCAAATTTCCTGATGTCATTGTTTTTAACAGCTGAGTGATACTCCATTGTGTAAATTTATCACATTTTCTCTATCCATTTTTCAGTTGATGGATATCTAGATTATTTCAAATTTTTGGCTATAGTTGAGCAAGTGTCCTTGTGGTGTGGTTGAGCATCCTTTGGGTATATATCGAGGAGTGGTATACCTGCATCTCGAGGTAGACTGATTACCAATTTTCTGAACAACCACCATATTCATTTTCAAAATGGCTGTACAAGTTTGTACTCCCACCAGCATTGGAGGAGTGTTCCCCCTGTTCTACATCCTTTTCAACATAAGCTGTTCTCAGTGTTTTTGATCTTGGCCATTCTGACAGGTGTAAAGATTGTATCTCAGAGTCATTTTGATTTGCATTTTCCTGATGACTAAGGATGTTGAGCAATTCCTTAAGTGTCTTTCAGCCATTTGAGATTCTTCTGTTGAGAATTCTTTGTTTAGATTTGTACTCTGTTTTTTAATTGGATTATTTGATTTGTTGATGTCTAGTTTCTTGAGTTCTTTATGTACTTTGGAAATCAGTCCTCTGTCAGATGTGAGGTTGGTGATGATCTTTTCACATTTTATATGCTTCTGTTTTGTCCTTTTGATGGTGTCCTTTGCCTTACAGAATCTTTTCAGTTTTGTGAGGTCCCACTTATTAATTGTTGATCTTAGTGTCTGTGCTACTGGTGTTCTGTTCAGAAAGTTGTCTCCTGTGCCAATGTGTTCAAGGCTATTCCACACTTTCATTTCTATAAGGTTGAATGTGTCTGGTTTTATGTTGAGGTCTTTGATCCACTTGGACTTGAGTTTTGTGCAGGGTGACAAATATAAATCTATTTATATTTTTCTACATTCTCAAATCCAGTTAGACCAGCACCATTTGTTGAAGATGCTTTCTTTTTTCCATTGTATATTTCTGCCTTCTTTATCAGGTATCAATAGGTATGTGAACTTATGTCTGGGTCTTTGATTCAGTTCTATTGATCAGCCTGTCTGTTTTTATGCCAATACCATGCATTTTTTATTACTATTGCTCTGTAGTAGAGCTTGAATGAGGGATGGTGCTATTTCCAGAAATTCTTTTGTTGTACAAGATTGTTTTAGCTATCCTGGGTGTTTTGTTTTTCCATATAAAGTTGAATATTGTTCTTTTTAGTTCTGTAAAGAGTTGTTTTAGAATTTTGATGTGAATTATATTGGATCTGTAGATTGCTTTTAGTAAGATGGCCTACCAGTCCATGAGCATGGAAGATATCATTTGTATATAGGAGGGCTATTGATTTTTTTAAAAAATTATTTTGTATCTAGCCTCTTTACTGGAGGTATTTATCAGCTGTAAGAGTTCCCTGGTATCATTTTGGGGTCACTTATATATACTGTCATATCATCTGCAAATAATACTTTCCCTTCTTCATTCCCAATTTGTATTCCCTCGATTTTTAATTATCTTATTTTTCTACCTAATATTTCAAGTACTATATTAAACAGATTTAGAGAGGGTGGACAGCCTTATATTTTCTCTAATTTTAGGGGAATTGCTTTAAGTTTTTCTCCTTTTAATTTGATGTTGGCTATTGGCTTGCTGTATATTGCCTTTATTATGTTTATGTATGTTCTTTATATCTTTGATCTCTTCAAGACTTTTATAATAAAGGGGTGTTGGATTTTGTCAAAGGCTTTTTCAGCATCTAATGTGATGATCATATTTTTTTCCTTTTATTTTGTTTATGTAGTGCATTACATTGACATATTTTCATATGTTGAACCATCTCCACATCCCTAGGATGAAGCCTACTTGAACATGGTGGATGATCTTTTTGATGTGTTCTTGGATTCAGTTTGCAAGAGTTTTTATTGAGTATTTTTGCATCAATGTTCATGAGGGAGATTGGTCTGTAATTCTCTCTTTTTTTTTTGCTGAGTCTGTGTGGTTCGGGTATCAGGATAACTGTGGTCTCATGAAATGAATTTGGCAATGTCACTTATGTGAGGTGGTATTGTGTTCCCAGAAATATTGTGCACCCTAATAAACTTATCTGGGGTCAGAGACAGAACAGCCACAATATTAAACATAGACGATAGAAAATGGTGGCACTCACACCTTTAATCCTAGCATTCCAGAGGTAGAAATACCTCTTGATCTCTGTGAGTTCAAGGCCACATTGGAAAAGGCCAGGCATGATGACACATGCCTTTAATCCCAGAAAGTCAGCCTTTAATCCCAGGGAGTGGTGATAGAAAACAGAAAGGTATATAAGGCATGATGACCAAAAACTAGAAGCATTTGGCTGGTTAAGCATTTGGCTGGTTAAGCTTTCAGGCTTCTAGCAGCAGTTCAGCTGAAAACCATTCTGCATGAGAACTCAGAGGCCTCTAGTCTGAGGAAACAAGACCAGCTGAGGGTCCGTCAAGGTGAGGTAGCTGTGGCTTCTTCTGCTTCTCTGATCTTCCAGTTCACCCCAATACCTGGCTCAGGTTTCATTTTATTAATAAGAACTTTTTAAGATTCATGCTATACTTATGTTTCTATTTTGTAGAATAATTCAAGGAGTATTGGTATTAGCTCTTCTTTGAAAGTATGGTAGAATTCTGCACTAAAACTATTTGGACCTGGGCATTTATTTTATTGGGAGACTTATAATGACTGCTTCTATTTCCTTAGGGGTTATAGGTATATTTAAATTGCTCATCTGATCTTTATTTAACTTTGGTAAGTGGTATCTATTGAGAAAATTATTCATTTCTTTAGATTTTACAATTTTGTGGAGTACACATTTTTGAAACATGACCTAATGATTCTTTGGATTTCCTCAGTGTCTGTTGTTATGCTCCCCTTTCTGTTTCTTATTTTGTTAATTTGGATGTTCTCTCTGCCTTTTAGTTAGTTTGGATAAGGGTTTTTCTATCTTGTTTATTTTCTCAAAGAACCAACTATTTGTTTCATTGATTGATGATACTGTTCTCTTTGTTTCTATTCATTGATTTCAGTGCCCAGTTTGATTTTTTCCTGCCTTCTATCTCTATTGGGTGTGTTTGCTTCTTTTTGTTCTAGAGTTTCAGGTGTGCTGTTAGGTCACTATTATGAGATCTCTCCAATTTCTTTATGAAGGCACTTACTGCTGTGAACTTTCCTTTTAGCACTGCTTTCATTGTGTCTCACAAATCTGGGTATATTGTACATTCATTTTCATTGAATTCTAGGAAGTCTTTAATTTCTTTATTTCTTCCTTAACCCAGTGGTAACTCAGTAGGGAGTTATTCAGTTTCCATAAGTTTGTAGGCTTTCTGTTATTTCTGTAGTTATAAAAATCAAACTTTAACCCTTGCTGGCCTGATAGGTTATTTGAATTTTTTTGTAACTTTTGAGACTAGCTTTGTGACAAAGTATATGGTCAATTTTGGAGAAGGTTCCATGATGTGCTGAGAAGAAGAAATATTCTTTTGGGTTTGGGTGAAATGTTCTGTAGATATCTGTTAGGTCCATTTGCATCAAAATGTCTGTTAATTCTGTTATTTCTTTGTTTAGTTTCTGTCTGGATGATCTGTCCATTGATGAGAGTGGGGTGTTGACCTCTCTCACTATTAAAATGTGAGGTTAGATGTGTGATTTAAGCATTAGTAATGTTTCTTTTACAAATGTGTTTGAGGCACAGTTTTTAAGAATTGGAAAGTCCTCTTGGTGGATTTTTCCGATGATGAGTATGTGATATCCTCTCCATCTCTTTTGATTAATTTTGGTTGGAAGTCTATTTTGTTAGATATTAGAATGGCTGTGCCAGTTTTATTCTTATGTACATTTGCTTGGAAATCTTTTCCCAACCCTTTACTTTGAGGTAATGTTTATCTTTGATGTTGAGGTGTGTTTCTTGTATACAACAGAAATATGGATCATGTTTTCCTCTCCATTCTATTAGCCTGTGTCTTTATTGGGGAATTGAGCCCACTCATATTGAGAGATATCTTATTGTTGTTCTTGTTGGTGACTTGTGTGTATTTCCCTTCTTTGTGTTTTGCTGATGTGAGATTATTTATTGTTTGTGTTCTTGTGGATATAGTTAACTTCCTTGGGTTGGAGTTTTCCTTCTAGTACCTTCTGTAGGACTGGATTTGTGGTTAGATATTATTTAAATTTGACTTTGTCATGAAATATCTTGTTTTCTTCATCTATGGTGATTGTAAGTTTTGCTTGGTATAGTAGTCTGGGCTGGCATACTTGGTCTCTTAGCATTTCTGGCTTTTAGAATCTCTATTGGGAAGTTGGATGAAATTCTAATAGGTCTTCCTTTATATGTTACTTGTCTTTTTCCTTTTCAGCTTTTAATATTCTTTTTGTTCTGTGTATTTAATGTTTATGTATTTTATTACATGGTACAGGAAATTTTTTTCTGGTCCAATCTATTGGGTGTTCTGTAAGCTTCTTGTACATTTATAGGCATGGCCTTCTTTCAGTTGGGAAAATTTTCTGCCATGATTTTGTTAAATACATTCTTTGGGTTTTTGAGCTGTGTTTACTCTCCTTCTTCTATTCCTATTATTCTTATGTTGGAACTTTTCATAATGTCCCATATTTGTGAGATGTTTTGTATTAGGAACTTTTTAGATTTAACATTTTTTTGACCTATGCATCCATTTCCTCTATTGTATTTTTAATGCTTGAAATTCTGTCTTCCATCTCTTGTATTCTGTTGGTGATGTTTGCATCTGTAGTTAATGTTTACTTACCCAGATTTTCTATTTTTTTAATTCCCTCCATTTGTGTTTTCATTATTGCTTTTATTTACATTTTCAGGTTGTGAACAATTTCCTTCACCTGTTTGTTTCCTTTTTCATGGCTTTCTCACATTCTTTAAGTGATTTATTGATTTCTTACAATTTCTTGTTTGTATTTTCCTCAATTTCGTTCTTTCACTTTCTTTTCTTTTTTCTATCTTTTTTTTTCAGACAAAGTTTCTCTGTGTAACAGCTAAGGTTATCCTGGAATTCACTTTATAGATCAGGCTGGACTTCAACTCACAGATATCCACTTGCTTCTGCTTCTTGGCATGCACCATCATACCTAGCTCCTCACTTTCTTTAAGGGTTTTTTTTTCATTTCCTCTTTAAGGTCTGCCACCATCTTCATAAAGTTATTTTTAAGGTCATTTTTGTGTGTGTGCTTCAGCTGTGTTGGAATGTTCAGGTGTTACTGTCATAGGATTGCTGAGCTTTGGTGGTGCCATGTGGTGCTTTCTGTTGTTGACTGTGTTCTTACACTGGTATTTAGGCTTCTGGGTTTGGGATGCTTACAGGTCTAAGTGTTGATTCCTGAGTTTGTCTTTGTTAGATGGGTGTTTTATTCCTTGGTTTCTATTTCTTCTCTGGTCTTCTGGCCTAAGTGGCCAGGTTTTCTGGTGGCTAATGTGTCATCAGGTCCAGTAGGGTGTTCCTGATGGGATTTTTGTGGCCTGCAAGACCTCTGGGGTTTTGGGTGCCAAAGTTGCCTCTGAGGTTCTAGTGCCTGTGTGGCTGTGGGGTTCTGCATACCTGCTTGTTCTCTGGGATTCTTAGTGCAACATGGCCTCTAGTACAGCAGAAGTTTTCTCCTGAGCTTGTGGGTTGGGAAATGGAACTGGTGGGGGTGATGGTGGTGCAGTTTGGGGCTGTTGAGCCAGCTTTAGAAAGTGTTAACTGGTTGTGGGCAGTGTCTTATCTGGGGTCCCTAGAAAGAGCCTGGCCTCAGGTAAAGTATAGTTTTCTGGGGAATTTCTAAGCCAAACTATGAAGCCCTAGAGAGGAGGGGGGCATCATTGTAGTCTGGGGCTATTGGGTAGTCTTTAAGGAGTGTTAGCAGGTGGTAGGCAGTGTCTTACCTGGGGTTTCTAAAATCAGTCTAGCCTCCAGTAAAGCTGTTGGAGTTGTGGGCTGGAATATGGAGCCCAGAGGAGGAGTGCTATTGGGGGATGTTGGATGGGTTTTAAGGAGTTTTAGTAGGTGGTGGGTGGTGTCTTACTTTGAGTTTCTAGGACCAGCCTGCCTTTGGTAAAGCAGCTGGAGTTGTGGTCCAGAATGTGGAGCCCAGGGGAGGGTGTTGTCCTTTTTTTTTTATCTTACTGGGTTTTTTTCTCATATGTTTTGATTTTAGATTTTGTGGCTTTTGTTATTGCTGTGTGTGTTTCTTGTGATTTTTTCTTAAAACAAACAAAAAAAAACTTCTGGTGTTTTTTGCAATTTAATTTGTCTTCCAATGTGAGAAAGGGAAAGAATTTGTGAAGTTGGATGAGTAGGGAATTGGGGAAGATCTGGGATGAGATGGCAGAGGTGACAGTGTGATCAGAATATATTGTATGAATTGTCAGTTAATAAAAAGTAAAAGAAAAATCCTGTTTGTTATGCCCAGATCATGGGAACCCCCAAAAGACCAACACGGAGACCGGATCTCACATGTAAAAGCAAAGAGCCTTTATTTTTCAAGCTCTGAGCTTTGTCTCTCTGTCTGTCTGACTCAGTGGTGAGAGAAGAGAGCCCTGAGCTCAAGTAGGGTAGAGTTTTTATCATAGCAAAGGTTGGGTTGAGGGGGTTTCTAGGGTTCAGGACCCCTGACACTTGTCTAGGGGTATCTCTAAAACAAAAATATGTATGTGTTAGATTCAGGGACATCTGGCCACCTTATCTAATGGCTAGAGTGTTTGGGATGTCAGATACTTCCCCTTAGATGTAGGCCCTCCCTGTGTGGGGTCAGCTTATGGCATTTCCTGAATCTGGGTTTTTCCTGCCAGTAAGCCTGTTACAGAAGCTGTGTCTGGGCCTCTAAGCCTGTCATGGCAGCTATGTGGTCAAGCTCTTTTGGGGCCCCCACACTGTTGTTTCATCTGCCCTTTTATATACTGTCTTAAGAAGTTTCCCTCCAAGATGGTGAATCTTAAGTTCAGAGGAAAAACTGCTATACAACAAATATACAGTGCCATTTAAATAGAGATTTATCTTACTATGTTGAAAATTATATAATTGGGCAAATTTTTGCCTTGTGAAATAATCTGTCTTTTATGCAGGTTTGGGGGTACTTTCTGTGCTTATGGAATTAAGGACACCTATCATTTCAGTGAGTTGATCCTTATCACCTCTTGGAACTACCTTTTTTCCTCTTGGTATTCCATTATAGCATTTGACATTCACTTTTGTCTGAGAGCTTTGGTACTGAATATGAAAGTGTATGTTCTAAAAAGATATATCAGTATTTAGTTATATGGTGGCTACAAGATAAAGTGATTCTTTTAAATTGTAAAAATTAATTCAAATATAAAACTGAATAATTCTTATAAGATTCCAGGATCTCTGGAAATTTGCCATTTAGTAATACTGTGAGAAACACTGAGTTCCAAAAGCCTAATGAAATATGTTACTATTTCTCCAAAAGAAGCAAATTATTTCATGGTGCTTAGGAGCACAGCCTGCCAAGTAAAGAAAAAGAATAGGCTGCATGACCACAGATCTGGATTTAAATTCTTGCTCTTCTGAGAGGATCTCTGTTATTTTCTCATTAGGCTGAGATACTTAAAATATTTCTTATTGGCATCAATGTGGCTGCAAACACAAAATCCAATATGGGAACCAAAATCACAGGCAGTGCCCAGCAATAGGTGTTTATCCAGGTAGTTTTGAAAATCCATACATTTACGTTTATTTTTTAAGGATTATGACAAGTATGAAAATTCCTACTTTAGCATATGATAATGAATATTATTGTTATCATTATTATTGTTGTTATTATTGCATATGTATGTGTGCATACCATGGCTCAGGTGTGGAGATTAGAATACAACTTTTTGGCATCTGTCCTCTCCTCCCTTTATATTCTTTCTGGCCTTGAATTTAAGTTGTCAATCTTGAGCAGCACATGCTTTTACTAATTGAGAAATCTTGCTGGCCCTAATAGAGGATCTTAGCTTAGAAAACAGTGTACTAGATCTTACTGCCTAAAACTAAGAAAATTAAGTAGTAAGAATCTAATTCTGAAATAGGAATAGGACTTTGTAAATACCAAGTAAATGAAGAGGTGACAGGGTAAGTGTCAACATTTTGTTTGAATAGTTGGATTAGATGAAACCTTGCCCTATATAAGAATGACAATAACTAAGCACAATATATGAGAAATCTATATTTCTAAACATGCATACTACATCTGGGCCTCTCACATTGCCACAATCAAGCAACTCCAGTATATATTGTGCATTCAATGTGATAAAATTGTGGGTTGTGATCCTGTGTTTCTAATTGAACTCTGAACTCTTGCATGGGAGTTCAAAATTACATACATGTATATAAATTATTTTGATCATAATCCCTTCCCACTGTTATCTATTCTTACCTCCTCCCTTCTCCTACTGAACACCTTCTTCCCAATAAATCCCCTTCCTACTTTTATGTCTTCTTTTTGTGTGTGACTTCATTGAGTTTAATTAGAGTTGCTTGCATGAGCATGGGTGGGTGTAGCTAAAAGTTTTCCTGGTCCTACCCAGTCCCATGGACCCCACATCAGCTTATAAAATAATCACTCAGAAGCTTATATTAATTCAAACTATTCAGTCATTAGCTCAGGCCTATCACTGACTAGCTCTTACATTTAAACTCAGCCCATTTCTATTAATCTACACATCACCACGTGTTCTGTGGCTTTACCTGTGTACCATTACATGCTGCTATTTGGATGGCAGACTGGCATCGGCTGACTCAGCTTTCCTCTTAGAATTCTCCTCTCTGCTTATCCCACCTATACTATACTTCCTGCCTGGCTACTGGTCAATTAGTGTTTTATTTATCAAACAAATTAGAGCGACACACATTCATAGCATACAGAACAACATTCCCATCAGGTGGAGGATTATTTACATGAACAAGAGCAAATTACCAGTGGATTCTTCACTGAGAAATGACAACCTTCCACAACAATCACTAACTGTATATAGCTTCTCAGGAGGGATGGGACCTCATGAGCCTTTTCCCCATCTATGATGTTGATGGGACAAGTCTTGTGTAGGTAACCACCACTAAATTTGAATTTGTATGCATTACAACCTGTTCATACCCAGAAAACATTATTTCACAGCACTACTGCCTATCTTCAGTTAAATTTTTCTGTCCTCTCTTCAATGATGTCCCCTACTCCTCAGAGAGGATCTAGAAACCGTGCTGTATTAGAAACAGATGTAAAAATACTTAGCATAAGTTAGGATAGCATGTTTTCGTGTGTGTGTGTGTGTGTGTGTGTGTGTGTGTGTGTGTGTGTGAGAGAGAGAGAGAGAGAGAGAGAGAGAGAGAGAGAGAGAGAGAGAGAGAGAGGCTTTGTATCTGAGCTCTCTATGCCCAAATATTTGGTGACATAAAATATGGGAGTGTGATTTTTGCAGAGTACTAAAATTATGTATGAAAGATGAAGCTACAGATGAACTTGATTCTAGTTATTAATTTTAGTACAAGATGATGTTTCCTGATCCATCAAGTTGTTGAACCGCAAAACAAAGGTGCCTTGTCAGATGGCGAGCCTTCCATCATCTAGAGTATATACACAGGGGTCAAGTGGTACCTGTGTTTCAGAATGGCTCATTGCAGAAGTTGGTGGATTAAAATGACCTCTAACTTCTTTTCTGAGGGCCAGGGACTCTTGGATTCCTTTGGTTGGACCTCTGTGTATGCCCATGTAGGGTCATTATTCTGTTACCTTTCTCTTCAAAAGTTCTAGCAACCAGAGACTAAAAAAAACCAAAGAGATCTCATTATCTGAGTAGGGCTTTAATTATATGATGACTTTCTTTCCTTTCAAATTTGAATAGTACATCATCTTTATGCAGCTGATTAAATAATAAACCTACCTTCTCACCCTTATTTGTGATTGCATTCATAAGCTATGAATAATTAGAAATAATATTTGAAACAAAGGCCTTCTGGGCTTATCTCATGAAAAAATAATTAAACCATAATGAAATTTTATAAGAATAATCAGTCTCCCTACCCCCACTCCCAAAGACCACACACACACACACACACACACACACACACACACACACACACACACACTCACATGATGTACACATGCAGACACACTCACAATCAGGAGAATTGGAGTAAAATGTTTTCTTATCCATGAACTTTAAACAGTAAACTGTATGGAGGAGAGTATCTGTAGGTTACTTAAGTTATCTCTGTTAGATTCTCCTATTGGTGAAATTATTAAGGCCACTCCACGTAGTTAAAAGGAGATTTATTTAATGGTGTAACTTACAAATTAAGGGATAGTTAGGTCACGGCGTCTGGGGAAGATGTATCGCAGTCCAGCAGTGTTCTCTGGAGCTCTGCTTGGTTCACCTCCACCATCCAGGGTCCCAGAACCGAGAGAGCGCCCGCCAATCCAGCTCTCAGGTCCCCAGGTGCCTCCCTTGGCCCCGCCTTGTAGGCGTGACAGTTGCTGAAGTCTCAATGGGGGTTGGAACTTCCAGATCAAAGCTGGAATGGCTACCCACTATATCTCCCCCTTTTTGTCTAAATAAGAAAGTTCTAACCTAATACAAGACTATATACAAAGGAATGGTTATCAAATATTGTACAGAAATAATGAGGGATAATGACCTAGATAAGATGGAACTACAACCAATGCAAACAATATCAAGCAAGAAACACATACTAAAATCCAGAGAAGTATAGAGCATAGGTAAATGGCATGTTACAAAGATCATTCCAAAAGGTATCCTATCCTAAAGAACCTGAATCTAATACTTAATATCTTCTATCTACTAAGTTGGAACTATAACTGCTAGTCTTCAATCCCATCAAAGACCCGAGAAGGAATATAATGGTACCTGAGAAATGGTAGATGGATGCAAGCAACTTTCGGGAATCTTGCAAGAGTAGACTGAGACAGCTGGCAGCCTGGACAGTCACCTAATGTTTCTCAGCATTGTTGGTGCATTCAAATTGGCTACAGGCCTAACGTATCTGACTGACCATTTTCAGAAGCAGGAATTCTGAAAGACCATCTTACCCTGTCTTGGCAGAGTACAGTGGTCGCTTTCCTTGTGTCCCGCTTGTCCAGAAAGGATAGCATTGCATTTGTACTGTCAGCCATTGAGGCAAGGGCAGTTCTTTGCCCAGTAGGCCATTTTGTGCCAAGAAGACAAACTTCCAAATGGAAATGTCTTAGAAGCCCAACATTCTCTCGGGATTAAATTGATGCTGCCAGGAACAATTGTGTCTCACATCAACAGAATTCTAAGTTATGTAAATGCCATATTCTATAGGTCTATGAAGTGTTTGAAGATTACCTGTCCATCTGACCTATGTATCTGTAAATCTGGATAACCTAACTAACATAACTATAGAGATGACAAGCATAGGTGACTATAAATCTATAAGTCTTATCTACCGAAATAACCTAAGGACTAAGGCTTCACGTAAACAAGGTAAACAGTCTATAAGCAAATGTATGGTAAAGGGTGATGACTTCAAAATTGTGACAATACACAAGATATTTATAACAGAGGTAGGAATATATAGTGCGCTATGCAATATGACAATAATCTTAAATATATATCAATATACCGAATAACCTAAACAGAAGTAGAACATACATAAAGTATGACAGATATAAATTTACATTTGTATCAATATACAAATATTTCAAATAAGAGTAGAAATATATGTACATTATAACAAATATAGTTCTGTATTTGTATCAATATACAAATTATCTTAAACAGGAATATAAAAATAGTTTACATTTGTATCAACATATAAGAATCCATAACAGTGCAAATTACAGTGCAAATTATCTAAGGCTGCTATTTTACTAAATTTGTTTACTAGTACATACAATAATCTACCATAATATCTTATACCTATCCATTCCATTTCTTCTTTTCCCTTTTTTTTAAAGAATACTGAGTTTAATATTTTCTTCCACCCCCAACCCTATAACCATCATCCATAACCCTGAGAATTATGAAACCTAAGGGAGAAGGGGCATTGTTTTCTTAGAATTGCTTCCTGCTGTTTAGGGGGTGATGTTATCTCTGTTGGGTACTGTAAGAAAGCTCAGATAGTTAAATCTCAGACTAACTTTAGGTTCTGCATCAAGTCTTAGAGTAATGGGTAAGATTGTCTGAAATTCTGGCAAGAAGTGTAGTATGATGATGATTACCATGGCATCATTCTGGATTGGGTAGAGTTGCTGTTGTTGGGGCCCCATCTTCCTTCTGGAAACTTCCGAGATTGCTATTGGAAAAACTTATTTGTTATCAAAATGGAAGGTTTGGATTTAAAGAGGACCTAGCATGTAAGAAAGGATTCTGAGAAATCAAGAGTAAGCATGGAGAGAATTAAAATCTAGAAGACAATGGTCCCTTTTTATTGGTTTCCTTCTGTCCCACACCAGAGGGCTCTTCTGATATGGGATTGAAGAATCTCTCAAACTTTTCTATTAGCAATATGCTTGGGTTTAGAGAAGGAGTGAGCCAATTCCATCTCCAAAGCCAGCTTGGCTTATAATTGAATTGGAACCACCACTTTTCTAGATTGATAGAGAGATACATGTTAGACAGTGAGATTTTACTGTGTGTAGATTGGTACCAATAGATTCTTTCTTTCTGCTGTAAACATCCGGATATCCAAGGCCTTATGATTTTTGGAAAATGGCTATTTCCATTATCCTGGAAAGACAAAAACAGAACCCTACCCCAACCTTTGATTGTTAAATTTTTCTTACAACTTGTAGAGATGTCACATTGGTGGATGATCTTTTACTTCTCCTCATCAAGGGGTTTTTCCTGTTCGAATCGAATTTTTATTAATTTTGTTGGTATCCATAGCTTTTCTCCTCCTGCAGAAACAAAGGCAAAACCCTTTCCCCAATGTAGAACATATCCAGGTTTCCATTCTGAGGTCAGCACATCCTTGAAATAAACCGGTTGGTTTAGCTCAGGAGTTTTGTCTGTCGTCCATTGTCTCTCCGCAGCTGTTGTTCCTTTCTCATTAGCATTGAGAAAATTCAAGGTTAATAAAGCACTATGCAATCTATTTCTAGGAGTCATTGTTACCTGTTGCTGTTTATTTAGCATATCCTTTAAAGTTCTATTGGATCTTTCTATGACTGCTTGGCCTGTGGGATTGTGTGATATACCTGTAACATGCTTTATATTGTAATAAGCAAAGAATTGTCTGATTTTATTGGAGACATATGCTGGGGCATTGTCTGTCTTAATTTGTACAGGTATTCCCATGATGGCCATAACTTCTAATAGGTGTGTAATCACAGAATCAGCCTTTTCAGAACACATAGGAGTTGCCCATTGAAATGCTGAATAGGTGTCAATGGTATGATGTACATACTTTAATCTTCCAAATTCTGCAAAATGAAACACATCCATCTGCCAAATTTCATTTCTTTGTATACCTTTTGGATTGCTCCCTGCAGGTAATGGAATTTGGTTATAGATGGAACAAGTAGGACATTTTTTCACAATATCCTTAGCCTTTTGCCAAGTGATGGAGAAATCCTTCTTCAAAACTTTGCTATTTACATGGTATTTCTTATGAAATTCTGAGGCTTCTAGCACATTACCTATCAGTAACTGATCAATCTCATCATTACCTTGTGCTAGAGGTCCTGGCAAACCTGTATGGGATCTGATATGTGTTATATATATAGGATGTTCCCTTTTTCTGATGATTTCCTGCAATTGTATGAATAATGACGTTAATTCTGTATTATCAGGAATAAATTCAGCAGTTTCAATATGTAAAACAACTCTCTCTGCACATTGAGAGTCAGTGACTATTTTGAGGGGTTCTGAGAAGTCCATCAGTACCATAAGAATGGCATACAGTTCTGCCTTTTGTACAGAGCTGTATGGCCTTTGTACCACTTTACTTAAGTCTCCTGATTTATATCCTGCTTTCCCTGATTTATTTGCATCAGTATAGAATGTGAGGACTCCAGAAATTGGCTTTAGTCATACAATGTGAGGAAGGACCCATTCAGTCTTCTTTATGAATTCTATTCTCTTGCTTTTGGGATAGTGGTTGTTAATCTCTCCCAAAAATTTACTGCAGGCTCTCTGCCAGTATTCATTATCTTTCCATAGTGATGAAATTTCCTCATTAGTTAAAGGTACTACAATTTGTGCTGGGTCCATTCCTATGAACTGGTGAAGTCTTAGTTTACCTTTTTGAATCAAATCAGAGATATTTTCTATATAAGTCTTTAATTTCTTATTTGGTTTATGTGGTAGGAATATCCATTCCAATATAATATCTTCCCTGTGCATCAAAATACCTGTTGGGGAATGTCTGGAGGGGAATATGACAAGAATGAATTTAAGTTCTGGATCCACATGATCCACATGTGCTTCTCGAATTGTCTTTTCTACTAGAGCCAATTCCTTCTCAGCTTCGGCTGATAATTCTCTTGGAATATTTAATTCTTTGTCCCCTTCTAGAGTATTAGCCAAATTTTGTAGTCCATCTCTGGGTATTCCCATGATACCCAGTAAGTTGGAAATGCTTCCTAATAACTTTTGAAAATCATTAAGAGTCTTTAATCAATCTCTCCTTAGTTGTACCTTTTGGGGTCTAATTTTTTGCAGCTCTATCTTATATCCTAAGTAATTAATAGAATCTCCTCTTTGTAATTTATCAGGAGCAATTTGCAGTCCCCAGCGAGGCAAAACTTTTTTTACTTCTTCAAACATGCTTTCTAATGTATCTAACTTTGGATCTGCTAATAGGATATCATCCATATAGTAATAAATTATGGATTGTGGAAACTTTACACGAATTATCTCCAATGGTTTCTGCACAAAGTATTGTCACAAAGTAGGGCTGTTTAACATTCCCCATGGAAGGACCTTCCATTGATATCTCTTGACTGGCTGAGAATTGTTATAATTAGGTACTGTGAAGGCAAATTTTTCTCTATCATTTTCTTGTGAGGGTATGGTAAAGAAACAGTCTTTTAAGTCAATAACTATTATAGGCCATTCTTTAGGTAGCAGAGAGGGCAAGGGCATCCCAGTCTGTAGGGAGCCCATTGGCTGAATTACTTTATTAATAGCTCTCAGATCTGTCAACATTCTCCAATTACCAGACTTTTTTTTAATAACAAATACAGGAGAATTCCAAGGGCTGGTAGATTCTTCAATGTGTTGAGCATTTAACTGCTCTTGAACCAGCTGTTCTAAAGCTTGTAGCTTGTCTTTTGTCAAAGGCCATTGTCCAACCCAGACAGGTTTATTAGTTAGCCATTTTAAAGGTAAGGCAGTTGGTACTTCTGAGAGTTAAACAGCAGTTGTGCTCTGTTTGTGAACAGCCTGAATGGTTGGTGCTTGATTTTTATAGCATGTGATGATATTATTCCTAGAAACATGCATTGGTTTGTATTCTTTTTCTGAAAGTGTAGGAATTTTAATCTGGGTATTCCACTGTTGTAACAGATCTCGGCCCCAAAGATTTACTGCTACATTTGCTACATATGGCTTCAGCCTTCCTCTCTGTCCTTCTGGCCCTATGCATTCAACCCGTCTCAAACTCTCTTTTATCTGAGATAGAGTGCCAATCCCTAAAAGTTGGACATCTACCTCTTGAAGAGGCCAATTTGGATGCCATGATTTTGGTGTAATTACAGTCACATCTGTACCTGTGTCTACCAGGCCCTCCATAACCAGGCCATTAATTCGAATTCTAAGCTTTGGTCTTTGATCATTTATGGAAGTCTGGCAAAATATTTGTTTTATAGTGTTCTTTGTAAACTGTGATCTACCCATCAGAGCTGTTTTATCATCCATTGCAGTATTGGTTTTTACATTAGGCATTGGTTTATTCAGTTGTCTTGGAGAGGAATTTCTTCCACAGTGGCTGGGAATGTTTGTACTACATTTGATTTGGGGGCCTTCAAGAGGCCCCCTGAGGCATTTCCCGCCAGTAAAGGGTTACCTGGTATATCTATTTTTGATCTGCACTCACTGGTCCAATGTCGGCCTTTGCCACACCTTCTACATAATCCGGGAGGTGGTTGGGGTCTCCTGTTTAGGCTATTCCTAAAAGGAGTATTACTACTAGGAGTACCCCACGTACAGTTTTTACTTATATGACCTGGTGTACCACATTTAAAACATTTGGTAACACGAGGCCTTCTTTCACCTCTGGGATTTGTTTCTCCTATCCAAGCCTCATTACTGTAGTTACGAGACTCAACACCATTAGTATACGGAATCCATTTTTCCAAAGGAGCTGATCTGATCTTTAATGGTGTAAGTATTCTTCTGCATTCTGCATTAGCATTGTCGAACGCCAAGGACTCAATTAATACTTTTCTTAATTCTTTATCTGATACAGCTCTTGTTATAGCTGTGTTCAGTCTTTGTAAAAAATCAGTGAAGGTTTCGTGTGGTCCCTGAAATATCTTTGTGTATACCTCAGTTGGTTTTCCAGGTTCTGGAATTTTTTCCCAAGCATTTAGAGCTGCTGTACGGCATAGGGATATTGTATACTCATCATAAATGGCTTGTACATTCCTGTCAGCAAAACATCCCTCACCAAGTATTTGATCTTGGGAGATCACAAAACCCCTGAGTTTACCTTGTTGTTCTAAAATTTTTGCCTCTTCTCTCAACCAGCTTTTCCACTGTAGCTGCTGGCTATATTCCAGAACAGCTGAAATTAACTGATGCCAATCATCTGGGATGATTCTATGTGAGGTAGACCACGAATTTAACACCTGTTTTATGTACGTGGAGTGTATCCCATATGTAACTACTGCTTCCTTTATATTTTTAAAGTCCCTTCTTGAAATTGGTTGTAATGTATATGTAGTATATGGCTCAGGGTATGTGTCATCCGCTGGCTTCTCATGGATGATAACAGGATAAGCCATTGTGTGAGAGCCATTTGGAGATGCTACAACCTCTATGGTCTTGCCCTTCTGCTTATTAGGTCCCTTGTCATGTTTACTGAGAGTTTCTTCTAAGGCCTGCAAACGAGCACCTAGGGTCTGTTCTATGGAGTGAATCTCTTCTCTGGCGAGGGACTCCAGATTTCTCATGGAATCATAGAAGTTTTTATGTTCCTCAGAAACACATGATTCCATGGATCTTATTTTATCAACTAATGATAATCTTTCTTCCTTATATAGTGTCTGGAGAGTTAGTGTTCTGTCCATTAAATATTCACATTTATTATCAATAAGATCAATTTTTGGTACAAGCCTGTTTTGTAAATCCTGATCAGCAGATTCCAGAGAAAGAATCTTTTTCTGTAAGGTCTCATTGCTATCCTTTAAAGCAGATTCCAGAGATAGAATCTTTTTCTGTAAGCCTTCATTGTTATTTTTGAAAGCCTGTAATCCTGGTTAGCAGATTCCAGAGAGAGAATCCTTTTCTGTAAGCCTTCATTGCTCTCGCTTAAAGCCTGTATCAGTCCCAATAATGACTCATCTTTGTTCTTGTTATTAAACCAGTGTTTGAACACTGTGTGGATTATTACAATGAATGCCAAAATGGTACAGGCCAGATATGCCTTAGGAAGGTTGTATATTTCCAGGAAGATGTCATTCATCATACAGGCAAAAAGGTTTTCAAATTCTTGTGAGGTAATGTTGTCAGCCATATTACAAGAATTACTCAAAATTTGTTAGTCAATTTTAAGGTGTAAAATTATCAGGTACTTTTACTTACCTTTCGTGGTTTTGGGGGGTGTAGTAGCACTTTTCAGCCAGCAGGTGGCGATGGTACAGCTCCAAAGCAGGGCCTGTTGGTGATCTTGGCTGACTGCAGCTCACTGGAGTCAAGATGGCGGGAGCTGGAGCTGATGCTGGCACTCAGGAAGTGGGGGAGTGCCTCTTTCGCTGGTCTGGGGCTAAGCAAGGGAACTGAGACCGGACTAGCTGCTCCCTTTTTCGGGAATGGAACCCTGTAGGCGTTCCCTGGTTATATGGAACTTTGCAGGCAGGTTTAGGTACCTGCTAGCCGGGGAGGAGGCTTCAGGTGGGAGCCACCCAGGCCTTTGGAATTTGCCCCAGGTGAGCGCCAGATATTGGTGAAATTATTAAGGCCACTCCACGTAGTTAAAAGGAGATTTATTTAATGGTATAACTTACAAATTAAGGGATAGGTAGGTCGCAGGGTCTGGGAAAGGTGTAGCACAGTCCAGTGGTGTTCTCTGGAGCTCTGCTTGGTCCACCTCCACCATCCAGGGTCCCAGAACCGAGAGAGCACCTGCCAATCCAGCTCTCGGGTCCCCAGGCACCTCCCTTGGCCCTGCCTTCTAGGCATGACAGTTGCCGAAGTCTCAATGGGGGTTGGAACTTCCAGATCAAAGCTGGAATGGCTACCCACTACATTCTCCTTTTTGTGTCTATCAAATGACCAAATCTTAGCTCTTTCAACAGATGTGTTATAGGACTTGTAGGGTGAGTAGAGACAATTAGAGAAAATTCTGGAGCTGCCATACCTCAGTTGTCCTAGGGCCTTGGAGACATCAGTTTGTTATATAAACACTCTATTCTGACTAGAACTATGGCTACAATCCTTCAAATAACATGTAGAACAATACTGGGCATGTGTTGACAGACTGATGATATGATTGAGAAGCTTTCACTCCAAACACTTTGTACACGGACATTAGGGCTAGGTAATCCATATCAGAGAAGTAACTGCCATCCAACATGACAAATCTCCTTTATTATTTAGAACACCTGAAAATTAACCATTGTTGAACAAATATGAGGAACAAACAAATCCTGGTATCTAGAATTCCTTGCTACTCACTTCTCAGTTCCTTTTAGTTCCTACTGTTAGAGAGGTGGAAAATAATATTAACCATGGTCTCAGCAGTGTAAGCTCTGTAATAATATCCATACTCAAATTTATGGAGTTGTTGCCATGGGCAATACATTCCTCCAAGGCTTATAAGCATTGACTCTTCTAGAATGAAGCAACTAATGTGAGGAAGATGAGGAAACTGAGATGAGAAAATGGTTGAGGAATGCAAAACTGCTACCATGCACACAAAGTTATGGCTAACAACCTCTTCACTGTTTGCAATATTGAAATTCAATGTGGAATAGGAGTTTATTCTCTTTGTCTACCACAAGTGTCTAGGGATCAAGCACAAATAAGATAGTTGCCTTCCACCATGACGTCTTCTTTGTTTGTTATTCAGACCACCTAAAAATCAGACTTACTTGAAAAACATATCATAAATTAGACTTGGCAGAAAACTCCTTTACATGTGCCATCTTGCTGGCTTTCCAACTTAGATTGGAAAACAAACTTTCTTTTACAAATTTCTAGCAAACTTCTTCAGAACAATACCTGAGCCACCCTTGTAGACATTTGTAAATTCTTTATCTTACTTCTTCTACTATACATGTGCTTCACCTAAAAAAAGTCACTGCCTCAATTGCAGGGTTCTATTCCTGCCTCCAGTAGATGTGCTGCACTATTTACAACTATGTGCATTGAACTACATTTCTTAAATTCAAATAATTCAAGTTTTTGAACTTTAAGCTGTAAGTGTCTGGGGCAAGGAAACATGATCCTCCTGTTGGAATACCCATACTTAAATTACTTCTATATTGACTAACCACTTGTTATCTGGATTAGCAGGCTAACCATATAAAGGATTGCCTCACTGCTGTTTGCCTGTTATGGGGCCTTAGTGGAAACAGAATGTTTGAAAATGGACCAATACCATGCAGCTTGAGCTGTCCCTTATGAGCTGGGTGCTATCTGACTCACCAAGTCATAAAGTAAGACATGCTTAAATGCCTTTTGGCCATTTGAAATTCTTCCTTTGAGAATTATCTGTTTATCTCTATATCCCATTTTTAAAAATTGGATTGTTTGTTATTTTGATGTCTAGTTTCTTGAGTTCTTTTTATATTTTGGAGATCAGCCCTCTGTCAGGTGTGGGGTTGGTAAAAATCTTTCCCCATTCTGTAGGCTGTTTTTTTTTTCTTATTTACTGTGTTCTTTGCTTTACAGAAGCTTCTCAGTTTCAGGAGGTCCCATTTATTAATTGTTGTTCTCAATGTCAGGTGTTCATAAGTATGTGGGTTAATGTCAGGGTCTTCAATTCGATTCTATTGGTCCACATGTCAGTTTTTATACCAATACCAAGCTGTTTTTATTACTATAGCTCTATAGTAGAGCTTGATTTCAGGGATGGTGAAGCCTCCAATGGTGGGTTTGCTGTCAGAAGGACCAACATGGTATGTACCCACTCATAGGTGGATACCAGATATAAAGCAAAGGGTAATCAGGCAACAACCCACAACTCCAGAGAAGCTAACTAAGAAAAATTGTTGCTAGAGTTCTTCGCAACCCACTAATGCTACCCTGTAAGTGTCCTACATTGCAGTTTTAAAGGTAAAGCAGTTTGAAGTTGCTGAATCTTTTGAGGGAGAGGTAGAAAGGACATTGACAAGGGGGCAGCATAGGAAAGTTACAGGCAAAAGTATCTTCCTGGTGATAAATTGAGTCTAGACATAAACAGTAGGAGATATTTACCCATTGCATGTGGTATTTCCCAACAAAATTGGTTTATTTTGCTTTTGTTTTTCTCTTAGTTCTTCACTGCAATTAGACACTTCTCAGTTTGTTTTAAAGATGACAAGATAGTGAGAGGGGAGTTAAAATTATCAGAAAAATGCAATGAAATCAAAGTAAAAATTGAATGTGATTTCTTGTGGTGCACAAAAAAAATCAACATTTCTAGACTATTCTGGCATACTCTTTATAATTTTAAAACTATAAACACAGATAATTTGTATTTAATACTGTCAAGTTGGCAGGCATAGGTCATTGTATTTAATTCCTTTATGCCAACCAACAACTTATTGAACTAAAATAGTATTAAAAAAACATTGGTTGAGGTTTAATTCTTGTACCATAAAAGCTACCCATTTAATTTATACAGTTATAAGGTTTTTAGTGTATTTATAGGTATAAGCAAAAAGTACCACAGTCCAGTTCAGAACAATTCATTCCTCCCAAAGAAATCACGTACCTATTAACAATCACTTTTCATTATTCCTTTTCCCAGACCTTGGAAACAACTAAGCAGTTTTTTCTTCTCTACAAACTTAAGTGCTTTGTATATTTTATATCAGTGGAGTTCTAGAGTATGTGACCTTTGTGTCTAGCTTCTTTCATATGTTACCATATTCTACAGCCTCATTTACATGATAGCTTAGATCAGTACTTTCTTCTTTTATTATTAATAAATAGTCCACTGTATGGATATACCTCAATTAGTTTATCTATCTGTGTACTGATGGCATCTGGTTTGTTTCCAGTTTCATGGCCATTATGAATACGCTGTCATGTGCACTCCTATATAAGACTTTTTATTAACTTGTCTTTGCATTTATCTTTGAAACAGATGTGGAGGTAGTACTTAATTACTAAAGGAGATAGTCTTTAATTATTCCTATTTTGCATGAGACAGAACTAAAACAGTAAAAGCAGAATGGGTGGAGGTATGATTATCACAGGAAGATAGTACAGGAGTTCATTTTTATGTTTAGCTACTAGGTTGTACATCTGTCTTTCATCAGGAAAAAAAGTGCATTCAGCCATATTTTTTTCAGTAGAGTACGTTGGCATTAGAGTTAAACTGATAGAAGTCCAAATTTTGGTTGCTTTATGTTACTTTGTGACCTTGATTAGTTTAGCTAATGTTCATCAACTTCTATTTCCTTTCATGAAGGGTGACAGTGAATTAGACTTGCCTGACATGCATATGTTGCTCAGTAGATTTTAGGTACTATTGTTACTCTCACCCTCACTTGTATCGCTTAAGACAGTACTGACAGCCTCATTCCAAGTCACATTAACAGGGAGCTCTGTGATGTACAAATTATCATGGACTCCCAGAAGAAGGTTAGAGTCTTCCAAAATAATTGAAGAGGGTGAGCACCTCCTAAGCATGGAGCCTGACATATGGAAACAGATGAGTGTGACTCAGAGTCACACTGACCCAGGGACAGAACACCCCACACTATGCTGTCTGCAGCCAAATTCTCTACTATTGAGCTATTTTTTGTGTTCAGCTATCTAGAAACATGCTTCCAGATGGATTTGGTGGACAAAAGAAGGGTCAGTAGGTCTTCTGTATACCCACTGTAAATCCTTTCCTCCCACAAAATCACTGGATTTAGGGGTTTGAGATACTGTAAGGTTTCCATATTCTATGAGTGATGATGTGAATAAGTTTGATGATTTGTAAAGATTCTGGCACAAGATTATTTGTATCAAAGCTTGCTTTACCAATGATGTCTGTGGGAAGTTGTTCAAAAAACCTCTCTGTGCTTCAGTTTCCTCCTGTCTGACCTGGAGGTAGTGTCTCCTATCTCATAGGGATCTACTGAGGAGTAAAGAAGTTCATATACACAAATAACCAGAACTATCTAATGAAGAGTAAGCCCTTTCTATGAACTCATTGTTGCTGATATTCCTGTTTCTGTTCTTCAGCCTTATAGCCAGAATCTGTCCAAGTTACTATTGGCTCAATTAAATGATGCTATGGGTGGCTTTATCTTTCAATTATTGTTACTGCACAACAAATGACCTCAAAACTAATTTCTTAAATTTTGTAACCATTTAATTAGGCTCCAAGCTTCTTGAAAATACAAGTAAATGTGATTATGTACTCCTTGTGGTATAGAGTTATGACACTTACTGACATGCATCTGGCCTTTGCTCTTATATCTGCTGGCTACATAGGGATGAGTCAGAGATTAGGACTGCCACTAGACCACTTTTACATGGCTACCCATGTGGTTTAGCTTTCTCACTATGTGGCAGACTTGGGGTAGTCAAACTCCTTTTATAGCAGAACAAAGGCTTCAGATGGAAATGTTTCTGTGAATAGACAAAAGTTAAGATCTTTACTGGCTTAGCCTTAGAACATCATTTGTATTATAGAGCTGATAAGTGGTAACTTAACTAGTCTAGTTTCAGGATTTGAACTTGAATTTTCTAGGCAGCAGACAAAATGAACCTTTTCTTTCATTCCAGTAGAAAGCTGAGTGTATAGAAAGACTATATATTGGAATGAAATGTGGTTAACTATATATGGCAATTTTCACTAAAATTGTGCATTTGGTAATCTCCCATGATCACTTAGTACAAATAAGTACAGCTGACAGTTTCACTGTATGTGGTATAACTTTCAGAGAAGAAAAGTAAAGTAAATGGAATTCTTTTTCCTAAAGACAAGCAAATGTTCTTGTCCCCAGAGAACTCATTTGTTTTTACTTAACTCAAAAATGAAAATAAGAAAAATACTTGCCATGAGTCAACTTGAGAAAGCAATAGTTAGGAACCACTAAGACTTATTTGTCAGAATTACTGGAAAGTGGGTTCATTGAAATATATATGTATGTATATATATATATATATATATATATATATATATGTATGTATATATATTTTCAAAGACATTATATTATAATTTATGTTTAAGGCTGCTACAAAAACACTGAAGTGTGGGGTAAGCCCACTTTATCTTTAGGTGGAAAATGCCCTTAATAGTTACAGTGCAATCATTTTTAAAAGGGATCAATGATTTTAATGTAACTAATATCAAACAGTTTAATATGCAAGAATCATTATACTTGTGAATGAAATCAAGGCCAAGCACTATTGAATGGCATGAACCACATGGCAACTATTTTGCTTGACAAAGTTCCAGCATTTCAACATTGCAGACCACACTTCTCCAGCTCCTTTTTACTTTCAATTTTAATGATTCTCAATATTGTTGTCTTTTCCATTGGGAAATTTTGTATGGGCTTTGATAAAGGATGAAAATGTGTACAATTGTAGCCTCTCTAACAAAATAATTCTTTGGAAAAAAATCCCCACCACCATGGAACCAGGAATTCCATTGTACCCTCCTATTTGCACCAAGAGTTAGGAAAGTTAGAGAGTTACTAGACAGACCGGATCCGAAGGATGAAATTCCTACAATTTAGATCCTTAACCTGAGACCACTAGGGGTAAGAGTTCATTTAATAAATACAGGGAAATCAGAATAGTATGGCATAATGGGTAAAGAATAAGATATCAGGACCTTCCTTTTGGAGAGCGTTATGAGGGGAAGAGGCCCATATAGTAAGACTAAGAAACTGTAATATAGTGTCTGCTCCCCAGAAGACCTTTTCCCAAGGTCAATATTTAGATAAGGGTCTGCATTGCCTTGGGAGCTTGAGGAAAGTTTCTTCTTGATAAAGCAGTCATTTTTCTTATCTCTAGCAAGAGGAACTTATGGTACTTTATTAACATATGTCTGGTGCCTATTTTCAAGATCAATGATAGATTCCTCAACCCCGAATTCAAGCCACACCCCAGCACACATGCCCCCTGTCTTCCATTTAATTTTATGTGCAACTATGCAGTATAAAAGGTATAATCTTTTCTCAAAGGCTCCTGGCATCCATCCTGATTTACCTTCAGATTGTGTCCATTTCCCCACCCACACATCCTCTTTGGGACCTGAAACCTCTGACAAAGCAGGTATCCACCAACTGAAATTCAGATGTGCAGTTTTCTTGGTTGATTTTAGACAACCTTGCCAGATAACTTGAATAAATGACAGATGACATAATTTGCTCAAGTCTTTCAATGTTTTTGGTTAAGAATATGAGCTTTGCCAGATGAGAGTTGAGGATTTAAGATGAGTGTTTTCTTAGGTAAGGGTTCAAAAGAGATTCCCAGTGGATATAGATTCAGGTGATATTTCTTTTCTGTACATGGCACTCTGCAAAACATGTTAACCACAGGTTTGCTCAAATAGTTATTCCAACAAATGCTTTGTGGTCAGTATTCTTAATCCCAGTTCTGCAGATGAGACACACTAAAACTCTGAGCACCTTTTGTACATAAGGTGCTGTTGATTATGCCCCTGAGTAGACTCAGTTCTATCATTCTTTAAAACCTTGCTCACCATCTGACTTCTTCAGTGTTCTTTGTTCTTCTGTTACTTCAAGGTAACTTTGTTTCTCTGAGAGGCTTTTCTTATATTTTAGTCATCCTTCAGATTTCAATTTAAATGATCATTTTAAAGATCTCTTCCTGGGATTTTCACATGGAGTGAGGACTACACTTCACCCTTTTACTGTAAGCCAATGTTCTACATTCTTTCCAAGCCTGCAGACATCTATTAACAATGTATCTAGGTCACTTTTTGGTTAAAGCCTAGTTGGATTTCTCCATTAGCATTGAAACTTCAAGACTAGGGATTTTTGTTTACATTGTGCATCACCAGGTTCTTATACCTAGTCCATTGCCAAGTACATAGAAGGTGCTCAATAAAAAATTGACATAATGATACAGAGAACATAAATGACTTGTCCATATCACACAGCTGGCATGTGCAACAGTGAAGATCATTGAACAAACTCATGAATCCTTCTGTTCATAATAAAAGAAACAAGCTGATAATTTAAGGATTGTGTTCTGTCTAAATAGAAGTATAAATGTGAGTAATATTGTTTGAATCTAGTTTCCTATGAAAGATAGGCATAAGAAGTTAGAATAGTTTTCTCTCTTAAAAATTGTCCATAGCATATTATTTCAATGCTTTGGAGCATAACGTTTTGGAACTAAACTGTTTAGGGTTTAAACTAGTGCTGATGTGTGACCTCATCATGTGTGACCTCAGGCTGTTTGCTTAACCTCTTTGTACTCCTCACTTTCCTCATCTAGAAGGTGTAGGTAGTAATAATGGTAGGGTTTAATACAAGCAAAATGCTTTAAGCATGGCTTACACATAATGAATGCTGTGTGAATTACATTTAATATTGTCCCTTGAAAGTTCAAGTCTACCTGGAACCCTAGAATAATACTGCTGTGGGATGTTCTGTATGTTAAATGTGTTGCTCTGATTGGTTAATAAATAAAACACTGATTGGCCAGTAGCCAGGCAGGAAGTATAGGTGGGACAAGGAGAGAAAAGAGTTCTGGGAAGTGGAAAGCTGAGGCAGAGAGACACTGCCAGCCACCACCATGAGAAGATGTTAAGATACCGGTAAGCCACGAGTCACGTGGCAACTTATAGAATAATAGAAATGGGTTAATTGAGGATATAAGAATAGTTAGCAAGTGCCATGGCCATACAGTTTGTAAGCAATATAAGTTTCTGTGTGTTTACTTGTTTGGGTCTGAGGGGCTGTGGGACTGGTGGGTGAGAGAGATTTGTCTTGACCATGGGCCAGGCAGGAAAAGTATAGCTACAAAATAATACCTAATTTGGAAGTATGGTTTGGGAAAAATAATTAATTACCCCATAAAATGCCCTCAATTTAAGGTGTGTTTTATACTGAATGATTGTATTCTTATCAGAAAGGATAAGGACACAGAGAACACAGAGAGGATGACCATGCATTTAAGTGCAGTGGGGCTCATATGCACTCACAAATACAGAAACATAGGAGTGGGACTTGTTAAGAAGAAGGCATTTGGTTGAGGGAGGTGGTATAAGAGAAGTGAATGGGAAGGGGCTCTGATAAAACATTATATGTATGTATCAAATTGTGAAACCATTTTTTTAATATTTATTTTTTATTAAGAAAATATTTTTATTCATTTTACATAGCAATCAAAGATCCCCCTCTTCACTCCTCCCACCCCTCTGTCCTCCCCTCCCAACTAACCTCCCATTCCCTCCAAAGAGGTCCAAGCCACTCCCCACCCCCACCCTTCCTCCTCAAGCATGTGCCAGGTGTCCCATCATAGGTAGTGGGCTCCAAAATGCCTGCTCATGCACCAGAGATGGATTCTGATCCTACTTCCAGTGGGCCCCTTAAGCAGAACAAGCTACACAATTGTCTCACTATGCAGAAGGCCTAGTCCAGTCCCATGCAGGATCCATAGCTATTGATCTAAATTTCATGAGTTCCCATTAGTTTGGTTTAGTTGTCTCTGTAGGTGTCCCCATCACGATCTTGATGCCCTTGCTCATACAATCTCTCTTCTCTCTCTTTGACTGGACTCCTGGACCTTGGCCTGGTGTTTGGCTGTGGATTTCTGTACCTGCTTCCATCAGTTACTGGAGAAAGGCTCTATGATGACAGTTAGGGTACTCACTAATCTGATTACTGAGGTAAGCCAGTTCAGGCACCCTCTCCTATGGTGGTATCGTGTTCCCCAAAATATTGTGCACCCTAATAAACTTATCTGGGGTCAGAGAACAGAACAGCCACTAGATACAGAGGCTAGAAAATGGTGGCACTCAAACCTTTAATCCTAGCATTCCAGAGGCAGAAATCCGTCTGGATCTCTGTGAGTTCAAGGCCACATTGGAAACAGCTAGGCATGGTGACACACACCTTTAATCCCAGAAAGTGAGCCTTTGATCCCAGGAAGTGAGGGCAGAAAGCAGAAAGACATGTAAGGCATGAAAACCAGGAACTAGGCTGGTTAAGCTTTCAGGCTTTCAAGAAGCAGTTCAGCTGAGATCTATTTGGATGAGGAAGCAGAGGCTTCCAGTCTCAGGAAATAGGATCAGCTGAGGAATTGGCAAGGTGAGGTGGCTGTGGCTTCTTCTGCTTCTCTGATCTTCCAGCATTCACCCCAATAACTGACCTCAGGTTGGTTTTTATTAATAAGAACATTTAAGATTCATACTACACTCTCCACTATTTGTAGTAGTCAAAGCTGGGGTCATCCTTGGGGATTGCTGGCAACTTGCCTAGCACCTGGTTTCTCCCTATGCCCATGATGTATCCCTCTATCATGGTATCTCTTTCATTGCTCTCCCAACCTGTCCCTGTTTCAGCTTGACCATCCCATTCCCTTATGTTCTCACCCCTATCCCATATCCTCCATTGCCACCCCTCATCCTCAGTTTACTCATGGATATCTCATCTATTTCCCCTTCCCAGGGTGATCCATGCATCCCTCTTTGGGTCCACCTTGTTTGCTAGCTTCTCTAGAGCTGTGGGTTGTAGTCTGCTTATCCTTTCCTTTACATCTAGTATCCTCTTGTGAGTGAGTACATACCATGTTTGTATTTGTGAGTCTGGGTTACCTCAGTGAGGATGAAATTTTCTAGTTCCTTCCATTTGCCTGCAAATTTCATGATGTCATTTTTTTTTTTTTTTACTGCTGAGTAATACTCCATTGTGTATATTACTACATTTTCTTTATCTATTCTTTGGTTGAGGGGAATCTAGGTTGATTCCAGGTTCTAGCTATTATGAATAATGCTGCTATGAACATAGTTGAGCATGTGTCTCTGTGGTGTGATTGACCATTCCTTGGGTATATGATCAAGAGTGGCATAGCTGGATCTTGAGGAAGATTGATTCCCAACTTTCTGAGAAACCACCATACTGATTTCCAAAGTGGTTGTATAAGTTTGCACTGCCAGGACCAGTGGAGGAGTGTTCCCCTTGCTTCACATACTCTCCAATATAAGTTGTTATTAGTGTTTTTGGTCTTAGCCATTCTGACTTTGATTTACATTTCCCTGATGACTAAGGATGTTGAGAAATACCTTAACTATCTTTTAGCTATTTGAGATTCTTCTGTTGAGAATTCTCTGTTTACCTCTGTAGTCCATTTTTTAATTGGATTGTTCAAGATTTTGAAGTCTAGCTTTTTGAGTTTTGGAGATCAGCCCTCTGTCAGATATGGGGTTGGTGAAGATCTTTTCCCATTCTATAGGCTGTTGTTTTGTCTTACTTACCATGTCCTTTGCCTTACAGAAGCTTCTCAGTTTCAGGAGGTCCCATTTATTAATTGTTGCTCTCAGTGTCTGTGCTACTGGTGTTATATTTAGGAAGTGGTCTTCTGTGCCAATGTGTTCAAGATTACTTCCTACTTTCTCTTCTATCAGGTTCAGTCTAATGGATTTTATATTAAGGTCTTTGATCCACATGGACTTGAGTTTTGTGCATGGCAATATATATGTATCTATTTGAAATCTTCTGCATGTTGAGATTCAGTTATGTCAGCACTATTTGTTGAAGATGCTTTCTTTTTCCATGGTACAGTTTTGGCTTCCTTCTCAAAAATCAGGTGTTCATAGGTGTGTGTGTTAATGTCAGTGTCTTCAATTCGATTCCACTGGTCTACATGTTGGTTTTTATGCCAATGTTAAGCTGTTTTCATTGCTATAGCTCTATAGTAGAGCTTGATGTCAGGGATGGTGATGCCTCCAGAGGTGGCTTTATTGTACAGGATTATTTTATCTATCCTAGGTTTTTTTGTTTTTCTATATGAATTTGAGTATTGTGAAACAATATTTTTAAAAAGCACATTTTGTGAAGAGAGAAAAAATCAGCATTACAAATTTACAAACCAGGGCATAGCAATGTTTTACAGCTAGTAACTAAAGCTGAGGGCCTGAGTAAATGCATTGCAATGATAATAAATGAATAAGTTAGGATGAAGAGGGTTAGTCAGAGTGCCCTATGTGGATTGGAGACCAGGTGTTCCATGTCAATTTGCCATCCTTTCTAGGACATATGCTCTGTCTTTACTCTCTACTTCCCTTTTCCTGGCAATCTGGCCCTCCTTCCAGGATTTCTTCACTGGGCTCTTTAAAACCTTTGGCTTGTGATTACATATTTTCCATATGAAAACCTTTTCACATAATGTTCTCTTCCTCTCCTCTTACCCTAAAATGTGGCTGTTGTGCAGATGCCAACTGCCTAAGAGGGAGTGGCATTTCTGCCTGCTTCCCATTGTCACTTGATTCCTGTGCCAGCTGTAAAATAACATGAAAAAGAATGGCTTCAAATAACAAAAACATATTCTTCCATAGGCCTGGTCTCAAAAGTCTCAAGTCAAGATATGGTAAGGCTGTGCTTCCTGTGAGGGCTTTAGTGGAGAATGCTTCCTTGCCTGTTCTAGCTTCTGGTGGCTAAACAGTTCCCTTGGTTTGTGGCCACATCTATACCTGTGAGAACATGCAGTTGGTCCTTCTTTGTGTGTCTCTGGTTCTCCCTCTGCTTCTCTCTTATTCCAATCACCATTTGGGCATTTGATTCCCTGCTAACAACAGAAAGTAATGTCCTCATGCCCAATTCCTAACTTAATCACATTCACAGACTTTTTTAAAATGTGGTAGTTACTTTGCATGATTGTAACCAAAGTACTAGAGAACCACTTAAAGTGAGGAGGCATGTGTTTCATTGTGTAGTTTTAGAGGTGTCAGTCCATTGTAGCAGAGACAGCATGATGGTGGTGCCTGGGCAGGTGGTGGTGGTGGGGGAGTTCATATCATAATAGACCAGGAAAAAAAGAGAAAGGGAATCACAGTAGTCAGATAGCTTTACCTTTTTCTGAATTTGTTTCATTTAAGCCTCTCAAACCATTGGATTGTGCCACAGTTCATGGCATATTTCCCAAAGTGAAATAAGCTTTTCTAGAAATACCATCACAGGTGTACCTGAAGTTGTGCTTTACTAATGTAGATATTTCTAAATCCAATCACACTGAGAATCAAATTAGCTGTCATACCAAATGCATAAATTCAGAAAATCTAGGATCAGAATGTCTTTTTTTAAAATTATGAGCTGTGTCTCTTCTTTAATTATTGCTTAGGTACTTATCACATTATAATATATTTGTGGATATAATATGTGATATAATATATCATAAACATTTTGAAAAACAGAAGATGTAGCACAACTTTTACATAGGAAGGACAATTATATTTCAGTTTCAAGGAACTCAGTGTACAAGGTGATAAGCAGGAGGAAGATAGGATGGTATTTGCCTGCAATCTCAGTACTTGTGAGCTTGAAGCAGGAGGTTAAGGAGTTCAAAGGAAGCCTAGGCTACAGGAGACCATAACTAAGAACAGAGTAGAAGAAACAGAAATACAATGAAAAAGACAAATTGTAAGTGGGCAATAACATTGGGAAAGGAAATATCTTAAAGTAAAATTCTCAGCTTCTGACACCTATCTTATTTCTGAATTACCTGGTCTCCATATTGCCAGCCCCATGCTTAGAGTCTTCCTCTCCATTGTACTGTTTATGCAGCAGACCATTTATTTCCATTGTTGTACAACTCTCTAACCCTTTGTGATCACATGAGCACCACACATCAAAAGTTCTTTATGTTCATCATCATTTCCTCCCTGAAACTAGATATTCCCAAATATAATTCTAAATGCATTCCACTTTCTCACATCCTTGCTTACTTTTACCTGCTTAAGTGTTTTTTCAGCTTGACCTCTGGTCCAAATAAAGTCCTCCAGGCTTCACATACTTTTCTGGTCAGAGGTGGCCCAGCACTCCAACAATATATTTGCCTATTACCACATGTCCCCTTTATTTTATTATTTTGTGGTTTAAAAGTCCAGTGCTGGGAAGTTTTATAAATACTAACATTAGATCCTACCCTTAAGTTATTTCACATTATCTACATGCTACAGACATTCCTATTGGCTTTTGTTCATCCTTAATATAATTTTTATAAGACATACTGACATTTTCTCACTAACTCCCACCCATTGCTCTAGAACAGTGGTTCTCAATCTTTGGGTTGCAACCTTTTGACAAACCTGTATATACAAAAAGATTTACATTACAATTCATAACAGTAGCAAAATTACAGTCATGAAGTAGCAACAAAAATAATTTTATCATTGGGAATCACCACAATATGAGGAACTGTGTTAAAGGGTTGCAACATTAGGAAAGTTGAGAACCACTGTTCTAGAAGAAAGTAACATTTTTTCCATTATTGTGCAAAACAACAAGCTTAGATTTTGATATTTGAATCCCAGCAAGCTGTCAGGAATCATGTACCTTTGACATTTAAAGAAATGAAACAATTAAAAGAAGCAGTGAGCAGTTATGGTCTGCAGGCTCCATTCACTGTGACACTTTTTGAGTCATTTTCAGCTAGTTATTTAACACCTATTGATTGGCAGCAATTATGCCGTGCTGCCCTATCTGGAGGAGATTATCTCTTGTGGAAAAGTGAGAATCATGAAAGATGCTTAGAGCTGGCACGCATTAATGCACAGGCTGGTCAACCCATAGGGATTATGACATGCTGGCAGGCACAAGGCAATATGCTGATATTCAACATCAAATATTGTATGACCCTGGCACGTATGCTCAAATAGCTAATGCAGCGGTCCGAGCCTGGAAATCTCTGCCAAACCTAACTGCGGGAGAACAAATTTCAAAGGTCTTGCAAAGTCCTTCAGGACCCTATGCAGATTTTGTGTCAAGGCTTTTGCAATTGGCAGGAAAGATCTTTGGAGATTCTGATCAGGCAATGCTGGTAGTTAAACAGTTGGGATATGAGAATGCAAATAAGTATTGCAAAGAAGCATTAAGAGGGAGCAAAGGCAAGAGTTTGAATGATATGCTTTGTGTCTGCAAAGACATAGATGGTAATCATATTACTGGACAAGTTTTAGCTGCTACCATAAGACACGGCTTGCAAGGCATGAATGGCCAAGGTGCTTGACCTAAAGGATGTTTCCAGTGTGGGCATGAAGGCCGTTTGAAATGTGATTGCCCACAAAACAATCCAAATTAGTCACCTGGAACATGTCCCAAATGTAAAAAGGGTCGGCACTGGAGTAGTGAATGCAGATCTAAGTTTGACGCACAGGGTAATCCACTACCTTCAGGAAACCAGGGACGGGGCCCACTCTGGGCCCCAAAAGCCAGAGTGTATGGAGCTATGCAGACCCAAACAGTAATCCCAGGCAGTGGTCGCCTCCGTTTCATTCCACAAAACAACCCCTTTTATTTGACCAACTCAGTCGAGGAACACCAGGAAGTGCAGGACTGGACCTCAGTTCTGCCGCCAGAGCAATTTTAACCCCTCAAATGGGACCTCAAGCACTATCCACCAGAGTTTATGGCCCCTTACCAAAAGGATCTGTGGGACTGCTTTTGGGTAGAAGTAGTATGTATATGAAGGACATAAGGATTTTGCCTGGAGTGATAGATAATGACTATGAGGGAGAGATAAAAATCATGGCAGAGGCAACACAGGGGGTCTTAGTGATCCTGCAAGGGGAGTGTATAGCTCCTATTATTTCTACAAAAATAGAAGTTTATGTGTAGCCTGGGTAAAGGGAGGTTTCAGGTCCACTGGTACTCCTCAAGCATTCTGGGTAGCCCACCTAGACTCTAGGCCTAAATTAGAATTAAAAATTCAAGGTAAATCTTTTGTGGGGATTCTTGATACTGGGGCAGATGTATCCATTATATCCAAAGAATATTGGCCTGCACAATGGCCTCTGGAAGATTCTACAGCAGTGTTACAGGGCATAGGACAGACCAGACCACAGAAAAGTGCCTGCACATTGAAGTGGAGTGATCAGGAGGGACATGAAGGACATTTTCAACCTTATGTTGTATTAGGTTTACCTACTAACCTGTGGGGAAGAGATGTGTTAGAAACCATGGGAGCGGTTCTCACTACTCAAGATCTAAAGGGAGAAAATCCGTTCGTTAATAACATAATGATGGATATGGGATGGACACCAGGAAAAGGGCTGGGAAAGGCAGAGCAGGGTTGTATTGCTGCTCTTACTGCCACTGATGAGGTCACCAGACTACCTGGAGATTGGAGAGGCTTAGGGTATTTTTGTATGGGTCACTGGTGTGCGGCCTTCTCCCACACCTATTACTTGGTTATCTGATGAGCCTGTGTAGGTAGATCAGTGGCCCTTACCACCAGAAAAATTGAGGGCCACCCATGGGTTAGTACAGGAACAATTGTTGGCAGGGCATATTGTCCCTTCCACGTCCCTCTGGAATATTCCTATTTTTGTTATCAAGAAAAGGTCTGGAAAACGGAGGCTTTTACAAGATTTACGTGCAGTAAATGCCACTATGCAGTTAATGGGGGCTCTTCAGCCAGGCCTTCCCAGCCCAGTTGCTATTCCCAAAGACTGGCATATGATAGTGCTTCATTTGAAAGATTGCTTTTTTACTATTCCTTTGGCTTAGCAAGATTGCCAGATTTTGCATTTTCTGTTCCTTCTATTAATTATAAAGAACCATATAAGCAGTATCATTGGGTTGTTTTACCTCAAGGAATGGCTAATACCGCTAATATGTGTCAAATGTATGTTGCAGAAGCCATACAACCCATTACAGCAAAGTTTCCATATTTATATATTATACATTATATGGATGATATGTTATTGGCAGCATCCACCCAAGACTGTGTATTACAAGTTTATGCAGATTTGCAACAAGCATTTGCAGCTGCAGGATTAGTGATTTCCCCAGAAAAAGTACAAAATATGGCTTCTTATCAATATTTGGGATATACTATAAATTCTGTAGGGATATTTCCACAGAAATTACAATTTCATATTGCAGAATTAAAGATATTGCATCATTGGCAGAGGTTTTTAGGGGAAATTCAATGGCTCCGCCCCTCATTCCAAATACCCACCAGAGAACTTAAGCCTATCTATGATGTTTTAAAAGGAGATTCTTCTCCGACTTCCTTAAGGACCCTATCAGCGGAAGCCAAGGCCGCTTTAGGAAAGGTAGAATAAGCACTACAAGAACTCCAAGTGCAACAAATAGATTATACCAAACACTTATTATTGCTAATTCTTCCCTCTGAATTTTCACCTATGGGAGTATTTTGGCAAACCAGGCCCATATTTTGGGTGCATTTATCTGCATCCCCATCTAAAACTTTGAATGCATATTATGAATTAGTTCAACTCCTATGGAAAGCTAAATATATGGGGGAATCCTTGTTTGGAAAGTCTCCTGAGTGCATTGTACTCCCTTATACACAAGAAATGTTAACTTATTTGCAAAGAGAACATGAAGTTTGGTGCCTTTTCTTGTTTACTTTCACAGGCTATATAGATAATCATTATCCAAAACATAAACTTATAGAAAGCTTTAAAGTGTGTAGTTTTATTTTTCCCCATATCATAAAACAGGAACCTATTAAGGGTGCTCATTTAATTTTTACTGATGCATCTAAAGGAGGTTTTGCTGTGGCCATCAGTGGGGATGAGGTAACGTGGGTGGCAGTGCCCTCCATGTCTGCACAACAAGCTGAGATTACAGCTTTACAATTGGCTTTGCAAGTTTACTCTTTAGAACCTATAAATGTCTATACTTATAGTTGCTATGTGGCCAAAATGATGCATAGTATTGAAACCACTCTATACATTGGAAAACAGTCCGCAGTACATTCTCAATTACAGACCATTCAAAGGTTAATTTGGGCTAGAAAACATCCTCTGTTTGTGGGCCATATTCGAGGGCACTCTGGTCTTCCAGGGGCGCTTGCAGAAGGCAATGCCGCTGAAGATGTAGCTACTCATTTCACTTGTGTAGTCACCACCTTTGATCAGGCATTTCAATTACATCAGAAATTCCATCTCAATGTGCAAACTTACAGCATCGTACTGGCTGTACTCGCACTGAGGCCTTAAAAATTGTATCTACTTGTGCCACTTGTGCTCCTTTTATTCATGTACCATCATTAGGTGTTAATCCTCATGCCTTATGTCCCAATAATATCTGGCAAATGGATGTCACACATATTTTAAGTTTTGGAACTTTATCATATGTACATGTGTCTGTGGACATGTGGACACGTATTCTCATTATATAGTAGCCACCTTTCACAAGGGGAAGCGTGCACAAGATGTAATTAAACATATTTTGGCTGCTTCCTCTTATATAGGAGTTCCACAGTGTATTAAAGCAGATAATGGGCCAGCTTACGCCAGCCAAAGTTTTCAGAAATTTTGTTCACAATGGAATATAATTTATAAAACTGGCATTCCCTATAACCCTCAAGGACAAGTGATAATTGAACGAGTGCATAAACATTTAAAGACTTATTTGCAAAAAATAAAAGAAGGTGAGATGTACAGGGATGTATAGGGACCACAATTACTCCTTTCCATTACTTTATTTATTTTAAATTTTTTGCTTGTGGATGTTCATGGGAGTACTGCTGCTCAACAGCATTTTTCGGGCCTCTCTCCCTCTGAGGTTCTGGTCAGGTGGAAGGATCTTTCCACAGGCACATGGCAGTTCCCAGCACCACTATTGGCTAGGGTGTGGGGAGCAGTTCGTGTATACCCTCCAGGTGCTGAGAAACCAATCTGGATATGAGAACAGTGTGTTTGGCCCGTGGAACAGACACAGAAATCTCAACATGAAGAACCTCATAATTCTGATGATGCTGATGGTCCTTAGCCCTTGGGTCTACACAGAGCCTTCATGGAGCCTGGTTCCATTAAGTATTGAAAGCTCTGTGTTTCCTGCTGTCTTTGCCTCTAATTGGACTATTGGAACTGCAGCTAGTAATGTTAAACGTGATGTGCAAGGCATAAATGTCACCATGAATTTACATAATTCCCTATGCTTTGCTCAAAGCGTTACTGTAGGATTCAATAATACCAATTTTTTTCTTTATTCTCTGGAATGGCACAGGTGTGGGAGGGGAGGAATTAAATTGTTCAGCTTTGAATTGCAGCCTAAGTAATTGCTGGAGTCCTAATGTCACACATGCTGTGGTGGTGAGAATTCCTGCCTTTGTCATGATGCTGCTAGAACAGAATGCAGCAGAATTTCCCTTGCAACTCCATCGCAGCAGATGGGACCTTGGCATAGCTGCTGCTGTAATTGTTGCCATTGCAACTTTGGCTGTTGCAGCCACTGCAGCTGGACTGGCTATTTCCCAGGAAGTGCAACAGGCTACTACTATTAATGCCCTGTCGGAAAGAGTGGCTGGTGCTTTGGACATCCAACACACTTTGAATGGACAATTAGACAACATATGTTATGTGCCCATGGGTTTTCTGAAATACGTGTAATCCCTCATATTGTGAATGTATCTGCTAAGATTAAAGAATTGAATGATTACTTAAGAGGGCCATGGAATGCAACTTTTGTAAATTTTACTTTGCAATTAGTTCATACCATTGTTCATATTAATGAAACAGAGTCACTCCTATTGATGAAAATGTTTGGTGGCAAGCTATGTCAAAAATTGCTGGATGGGTTACTAGGTGGTCAAGGTCCATTTCCCTACTTATCCTGTGTATATTGGGTCTTGGGCTCGGATTCTTCATGGTGTACTGATGGTGTCTCCAGTTTAGTCGAGGCCAATGGGCAACCAAGTAAGCTTTATTAGCTATGCAGACCCCTGTATCTGCTCAGGTGTGGTTACATATGTTGGAAAGATAGTACCCAAAGATGGGCAACTCCTGTGCCATGCTGACGACCTAAGACAGGGGATAGAAGGGTCTCCCTGAAGACGGGTAAGTCAGACAGGGTGCTACAGGTGACCTAATACAGGGGCTATCTGTGTGCTTTAAAAAAGAAAAGGAGAGGACATGTTGGCAGCAGACGCTGAACAGGCCTTGTGCATAGCCTGTTTGCTTGCCCTAAGTTGCCCTAAGGTGTCCTTTTGTTCTTCCTCTTTTCCTGTGGTCAGTAAGTCACAGGATATTTACGATATAGCTATTGCTGGAACATTGTTTCGAGAATCAGCTCTCAGCTGATTTGCTTGCTGTTTCCTGTTTGGCTGAGCTGCTGGGATGTGGATGGGAACTTGAGGACCGTATCCTGACCCCATGGAGAGTAGGAAGTAGCAAGGTATATGAGGCTGGTGGGTAGTCAATAAAGGGCTCTCTTTGAATGATGAATCATGGTGTGTCCTGAGTGCTGCTTAACCTCGACGTCCCTCACCAGGTCTCGGTCTCTGGCCATGTGGGTCACGGCAGCACAGCATCTTTCTTCAAGTAGCATAAACAGGCATGTAGAGAGGGGAGACAGTAGTATCCCTGTACTGATTTAAGGCAGCTCCTAAGATCTGTTCATTGGAGGTTTAACAATTTTGTGAGCTGGCTGTTAAATATTACTATTGTTCAAAATCAAGTGTTGTAAGCCTATAATTAAAATTTACAAAACCCAAAGTAATTCATTAACTTCTAATTATATTACTTTATTTTGACTATTGAGTGAGATTATATATTTACATATTTTGTATCTGCTTGTAGGAAATCATGTATAATTGGTTGCTGTTGTACAACCTTCAAAATATATGTTCAGTGACATCATGTTCACAGCTTGAAATTGGCCATTTTGCAATGGTGGGAACATTAATACCATGGAAATGGCCACTGTAAATCAGAACTTTCAAGGGTTAGTCAGTCATTAAAATTTATAAGTTCACTACTGTGTTGGATGGACAGGTAGTTTGAGGAATGTTTCAATAATGGGTAAGTAACATCATATTAATTCATAGTAATGGCTCTATTGGCATTGGAAAAATACTTTAGGGAGGTTGTAACACCTGAGAAAGTCTCTGAAGGATGAATCAGATTTTATTAGGTAAAGGTCCATAAGTAGGGTATTCTTGACAAAGGAAATAACTAGTAAGGACATGGGCCTTTAGCACATGCCAGGCCCTCTTGTAGCTAAAGTTTTCCTGCCTGGCCCACAGTCAGGACAAATCTCTCTCACCTGCCAGTCCCACAGCCGCTCAGACCCGACCAAGTAAACACAGAGACTTATATTGGTTTCAAACTGTATGGCCATGGCAGGCTTCTTGCTAACTGTTCTTACAGCTTAAATTAATCCATTTTCATTAATCTATACCTTGCCACGTGGCTCATGGCTTACCGGCATCTTCACATGCTGTTTGTCATCGTGGCGGCTGGCAGTATCTCTCTGACTCAGCCTTCCACTTCCCAGCTTTATTCTCCTCCTTGTCCCGCCTACACTTCCTGCCTAGCCAATGGCCAATCAGTGTTTTATTTATTGACTAATCAGCAACACATTTGCCATACAGAACATCCCACAGCACCCTCTAGCACGAGGTAGTGATGAAATTTATAAATTATGATAGAAAATGTGCTGGAGGCCTCAGAATTTCATAAAAAAACATCATGTCAATACTAAAGGTTTAAAAAAGGATTTTTCCATAACCTGGCCAGAAGCCAAAGAAATTGTAAGGAAATGCCATACTTGCTCCTTTTATAATCAGACTCCATTACCAGCAGGATGTAACCCAAAGGGTACTCAGAGGAATGAAATCTGGAAGATGGATGTGTTTCATTTTACAGAATTTGGAAAATTGAAATATGTACACCACAGTCTTGATACTTATTCAGGATTTCAATGGGCAACTGCTTTGAGTTCTGAAAAAACTGACTCTGTAATCACTCATTTGCTAGAAGTTACAGCCCTCATGGGTATACCTGCACAAATTAAAACTGACAATGCTCCAGCATATGTCTCTGGTAAAATGTAACAGTTTTTGCTTATTATAATATAAAACATATTACAGGTATACCACATAATCCTATGGGCCAAGCAGTTATAGAAGGATCAAACAGAACTCTGAAGGATATGCTAAATAAACAGAAAGTGGTAACAACCACATAGCCCCCAAAATAGACTACATAATGCTCTATTAAATTTGATTTTTTTCAATGCTAATGAGAAAAGAACAACAGCTGCAGAGAGACATTGGATAATAGACAAAACTACAGAATTAAATCAGTCTATGTACTTTAAGGATGTGCTTACCTCAGAATGGAAACCAGGATATGTGTTACATTGGGGATGACGTTTAGCTTTTGTTTCTACAGGAGAAGATAAGCTGTGGATACCATCAAAATTGATAAAGGTTTTATTTGAACAAGAGATACCTCTTAATTAGAAGAGGTGATAGTTCATCAACCAGCATGACCATCCAATTTAAACTAACTTATTCCATTATTACATGCCTTTTCTTCAATCAGAGATAACTTGCCAAAATGGAACTTGCCCAAAGTTAGTCTTGGGGAAAGGTTTTGGTTTTTGTCTTTCAGAAGAATGAAGGCTAAGGAATCTGAAGGACACTGGACAAATGCGACATCTGAAAAAAAGGACAAATCATCTAGAAAAAAATGTCCCAAGTAAAAGAGTAAAATGGCCTATTGGTATATCAATGTATAAAATTTCATAAGTTTTCCTAAATGTTTGTTTCTGCTCTTCTCTAAAAAGACTTTTAACACAAATGGTCTTCTTGTAGTCCTAGTTCAATTAAAAATTAAAGCCATCTTTGGAGTTGGAGAATGGCTCTCTCCTTCTTTAAACCATGTTGTTAAAAGGAAAATGCAAAATCTCTGCATCATGCCAGAAGAAAGAGTTATCTTCTGACATGTGACAGAAGAAAACAAAAAAGTTAAGGGACCATTCTATTGCTACTAATCTCAATTCTTTGATTCTATTCTTATTCTTTAAACTTTTCTTAAAGTATTAATTTTACATCAAAATTTATAAGATTAATATATATTTTAAACTTTTGTTATGATATTAATGGGTCTATAGAGTACTAACTAATTCTAGAAAAAAGGCTTCAATTAGCTGCTTATACATGTTTTTGTGTTTGAGTCTCTATCAGTTTTCTGCAGGAAATCACAACTAGGCCTAACATCAAATTTGAAATCTCTAGGAAGAAGATGGGGCCCAACAACAACAATTCCACTTGGACAATAGTAATACCACCAATCTGACAAACATCACCCACAGATGATCTTTGGACTACAAACTGCTCAGAGCAATTTTGAGATGGCTACCTGAGATGATCAGTTTCACAGACTACTTGAACAAGGACTTGAGATAAGCCCTGAACATTGGCATTATGCACAGAATGTACAAAAAATGATATAGCTACCTTTCCTAGAATTTGACAATTAACCCAAAATTTTTCTTTTCAGAATAAATATGCCTTTGCCCATAACCAACGGGAAGCAATTTTAAGAACACAATGCCCACATTCCCAAAGAGGTGGTGTGGGGTGGGTGGTTTTTGGTCTTTCAATGGGTTTTGGGTCTGGAATAATTTTCATTGTTTAGGAGGGATAATTGCAAATTGTTGTTGTTAATGGTTAGGAAAAGGGCTAAGTACAGGAGATTAGAGTTAAGAATTTTGTTTAAAAAAAGATATATAGAAATTATAAACTAGAGGGTAGATTATTGAATCTACTCTGAAAAGTAAAGAGAAGATACAGAAATGATATAGATAAAAAGACAAATTATTGAATCTACTTTTAAAAGACAATTACTAGTTTTAAATACTTTACATTGGTTTGGATTTTTGTATATTGTATACAAATTATATATATATTGAGATTGATATTGTTAGAAAATGATGTACATATATTTCTAATCTTGTTCAAGATATTATACTTATACAGTTCATTTAACATTGTAATGCAACTTGCTAATCCTTGCATGTTATTATTACTAACTATTAGGATATAAAGAAATGAAAGTTAGTAGTTAGACATTACAATAAAACTGCTTGCTAGTCATATTAGGTATGTTTTCAAGGTTGAACAGATATATTTTAGATAGACAGGTCATCTTCAAACCTTTCAGAGATCTACATAATATGGCATTTAAGATGTTTTAGTAACTTAGAAAATTTTTTCTTTTTTTATGACTATGAGACATGTTGGCTCCTGGCAGCACCAATCTACTTCAGAGAAGATATAGAATTGAACAAACTTCATATGGAGTTAACTTTCATTGTGGCAAAAGTTAGCCACTGAACAACAAAGGGTCATTGAATTGACTGCTGACAAACAGGATAAAATGGACAGACAGGACACAAAACAAAGGACTACTGATTCTTGTTAAGACAGTGTGGTTGTGGCTTTAGCAACAGGCATCCTCTGAGGCCAGGACAATATGGCACCATCTCTGAAGTGGCCTTTGCAATTCAGAAAAGGTACAGTGTCCCTTTCTTCCAAGGCAGTGAACAGACAGTGGACCCATGGCTTCTGGTGTGCAATAGAACAATAGCTGAAACAATTATTCTTGAAAGAGTAACTAAGCTGACAGAGTTTAACTTCTCAATGGTAGACAGGCATTTAACAAAAGAGGTGAAGCCAACCACAAGCTGAGAAGAATGGGATGCGGAGAAAAATGGGATGCTAAGATGAAGCCACCCACAAGCCAAGAAGAATGGACAGCTGAATTCCAAAAACAACAACAATTTACAGAACTTAAAATCCTGAATCATGACAGGACACTAGTGGAATTCAGGTGTTTCCGGTACATGGACTACTCTCACCAAATGTGAGGTAGAACTGTAGGCCTTATGTACTTCTTACTTCACAAATGAACCTGTCTAATACGCTAAGCCTATAGGCAGAAGATGATGCCCCAACATTGCAGAGAAACCTTGGGTGACTGTCCAGGCAGCTGGCTGCTTCTGTCAACTCACATTTTTTTGGAAGTCACTTATTTGCACATCCTGTTTTTTTTTGGTAATATTATTTCCTTCTTGGGTCTCTGAGGGAGTTGAAGATTCAATAGTTATAGTTATAGTTAACAATTAGATAGTTATAGTTTTCCTTGTTCAGAATTTCAGAAAAGAAACTCACTAAAGAGTTATAAGTGTATAAATTTGAAAGACATTATAAGATAGTTCTGTTAGTAATACAAGTTAGGATAGAAAATGAATCAGGGCCGGGCATTGGTGGTGCACACCTTTAATCCCAGCACTTGGGAGGCAGAGGCAGGCAGATCTCTGTGAGTTCAAGGCCAACCTGGGCTACAGAGTGAGTTCCAGAAAAGGCACAAAGCTACACAGAGAAACCCTGTCTTGAAAAAAAAGAAAATAAATCAGGTACATTTTGGACTTACCAAATAGGATAGATAATGGAATATTTTCTCTGAGTTTATCAAATGCAAATGGACTAGACATTGTTTAGGTATTCATTGCTTGTATATACTGTATATAGGTATTGTACTTATTGTATATAGTTTTTCTTATATTGGTTATAACTTTTTCCCCTTTTTTTCTTTTATTAGAATAATAGGGGGAAAAAGGTGATATTTTATTTGTGCTGAAACGTGATTTTGTATGTTAATAAATAAAGTTGCCTGGAGATCAGAGGTAAAAGCAAGCCATTAAGCAGAAGTCTGGCAGTGGTAGCACATGCCCTTAACCTGATCACATGGAAGGCAGAGTCTCTATGTGGTCAAGGACACAGCCAAGCATCGTGACCGGAGTGTTTAATCTCAGTACCAACCATAGAGACCACGAGATCTGTATAGTCAGGCAGTGATGAGGAAGTGATGTGACTGGACTTAGAGCCAATGAAAAGGCAGAACGGGAATGCAATAAAAAGACAAGTCACACAGGGAGAAGCTCTCTCTCAGGGGAAGGACGACAGTGAGTGGTAAGCTAAAGGTAGTCTTGTCTCTACTCTCTTGGGCTTTTAACTCTCTATTTGGCTCTGTGTTTCTTATTTAATAAGACTGTTTAGAATTTTGTGTACAGTCATATTGGGAAATTAGTGGGGATGTATCTGGTTGATTCATAGACCTGTGAAAAGTAATGATGAGTATGAAGATGCAAGAGAAGTTGAAAACTAAGTGTGAAGCATTTAAATTCCATAGCAACTTTCAAAAAATTGTTGGGAAGTGAGAAATCATTTAAGATTTTTGAGGAGAAGCATAACATATTAAAACTTGTGTCTTTTCAAATACTACAATAACCAGGTATAAGCAATAAGGCTAGCAGTAGTAAGCTGGCTAAGAAGTCAATGATTCAGTGCTGTAGAGCTAACAAATGCTGTTGGATAGAGGTTCAGGTAAAGAAAAAAGAAAGACCCAGATGGAAGGGACAATTTGAATGTAAATTGCACAAGTCTGGTTATTGCATTGATACTATCTTCTTATGCTAGCACTTTCACAAGTTTCTACAATTATTTGAATAGTTCATTGACCACATGATGAAAATTATACAGGCTTGCATGCCTGCGGGGGTTTTTTTTGTGTGTGTGTTTGTGTGTGATACATTTGTACTCTGTGTTATAAAAAAGAATCTGTATATATCTTATTAAAAACTTAGTACATATATATTATTCATGGTTTTTGTATACCCACCAGCCTGTTATTCTGATTGAGTACATGATTCATATCAGCAGAAATGACCTAGACACACAGCTTCAAGATTTATCTGTGTAAAACCATCCTTTTCTGGCCTCAGCGGATATATACACTCATACATATGTACACAATAAATAAACAAATAAATAATGAACAAATATTTTAAGTGCTCAGAAACTTCACAATGTATCAGGGAAGCTATGTTTCAGCAAACTTCAACTTGACATAACAGACACCTATACAACCACCCAAACCACTAAAGTCAACACTCTATTTTTGAGATTTCCCAGGGAAGGCAGCTTCCTATTTGTCATAGAAGACTGAAGCTGACATGAATTCTCAGTGGTTCTACTTAAGACTTTCTGAAGAGATTTATGGATAAAATTTGAATTAATATTGAATGAGAGGAACAAGCAGCATTTAATATTTTTGAGTAAGTTGGACTTTTGGAAATAGCCAATGGGAACAGGTATTCCTTGACAGCATCCTAAAGATACAATTTTGAAAGTTTCAAGTGGGTGTTTCAGAGGTTGAGCCTAATAAGAACTGGAAATAAATTTATTCAGTGAAGTATGTTGTGGGTGATGAGCATCTGCACAGTGCTGAAAGGCACTAGGTGGTCATGAATACTGCCCCTTCAGAAAGTAGCTGAATAATTGTTCCATTGTTTGTGGGAACATTGTAGATTTGACAGTGGGAAAGGGCATGGGAATGTTCAGGTCCTTGATACTCCCTTTAAAACTGGATGAGTGGGACTTGACATGCTGTATATGATTAGGTTTTAGCTTATAGATTATTTTCAGATTACTCTGGGAACTACCTTGTAAAGTGACAAAATGAGTGCAGTTATGGGATTACAAGAGTTCTACTGTAATGATACAAGCTTTGCTAGTGTGTTTGAGGCAGAAATGGATAATCATAAATGTGGAAAAAAACTGTAAAGGTGTGTGCTGAGGAGCACAAGAGGAGAAGAAACTTAAGCTTGAAGTTTTAAGAAAAGAACAGCATCTAATACACTTGATATTAGAAAAAATTGGGTCCAGAGACAAAGCTTGGAATCAAGGCACCAGAATGGAATGCTGTGTGTTTAGAGTTGTGTTCTGTGACTGTCAGAACTTACAGATAACAAATGATCTTTGAACCTCATTTTCCACTGAACTCTCTGGGAATAGATGTGCTTGTAAATGTCAGTTATCTCTGTAGTGGGCAACAAGAATTTCCTCTCTGTGTTTTTTTTTTCCTCCAAACCTGACCCTAGGACTTCTCACCGCCTCATATTCTAACCTCTTGACCTGACCTTCTTGAGGCTTCCCTCTAGAGAGGCCTTTAAAGCACAAGCTGGTGCAGAGAGGAATTTCCAAGTAGAGAAAAACCAAGCATAAAACACTGTCACTTCCGTCTATGCTAAGCTGGCTTTGGGGGCTCTCTGTTCACTTCCAAGGACAACTTAATATTAACTTCTTTGTCCTTTGCTTCAAAGGTAACCAAGAGACAGTGCTGTTTTTCCTTAAAGACAGATTAAAGTCTTAATGCAAGGTGCAAGCTTTACAACTCCAAACAATTTCCAGAATAAAAGTCCCACTCAAGTGAAAATCTCTCTATGACAGTATGCTCAAGGCTGGTCCATGATATTTTTTTTTGTATTTTTTTATAAGGAATTTTCATTTTATGTTACTTTTTATATTAGTCAACCTATGTGTACTAGTCTTTTGATATAACATTTATATTAATTATTAGAATTTCATACAATGTATCTTGTCCATATTCACCAGAAGTCTTCCCAAATCCAACCACTGCACTTCATGTTCTCTGTATCTCTATATTACTTTGGAATAAACTGTCTTATAGCAGATATCTTGGTCATTTGGCTCTCAAAGTCATTCTACCTTCCTCTCCTGATATGTTCCTTGAGCAATAAGTCTGGTGGTTGTGTTGTAGACATATTAAGTTAGATATCCTATTGTCAGTTGATTTCTACAATTTTGCTAGTAGTGGCATTTTTTTTTTAGATATGGTCTCTCTGTGTATCCCTGGCTGTCCTGGAACTAGCTCTGTAGACCAGGCTGGCCTCAAACTAAGAGATCCACCTGTCTGTGCCTCCCAGGTGCTAGGATTAAAGGCATGCACCACCACCACTGGACATGATTGTAGCTTTTTAATTATATAAATCTAATGCAAAAAAAGATTTTTCTTTGATGAGGCACAAGAGCTACATTTATCTGTGGATACAAGGGTAAGTATTTAGTATGCAGTTAGAACTTATACTGGTTTAGAAAACTAGTTGTAGTAAGTTATCCTGTGGGTTAAGTGTCCTCACCAATCACAGGTAATTGACTAAATTTACAGTACCAGACATAAATTTCTTCTTATTGAACATGCCTTAAAATTCAATTGGGTGACTGCTGGTTACCTCCAGGATACAAATGCCACTATTATACTTTTCAGAATATCTTGCCATACTGGTCATTGTTGTGGTTCTTTGGTGTTATAGCTGGATAGGACAATTTAATTGTTTTCCTATGTTGGTAACTTGAATGACTCTTTCCAAAACTATGAGAGCTAGACATCAGTGAGCAGGCTTCCAGGTCAGATTCAGATCAATTCCAAATCTTGAGTCTGAAGTGTGTGGTATTTTCAGCAACATGGTCTTATCTTCATTTTTCTTAGGCAACCAAGAGCAATAGCAATATTGTTTTGGAAGTCTCTTAGATCCTCTAAACAACAAATTGAACAGAGCTTTCCTATGTATGACACTAGAGTTTTTGTTAGATAGACTATGAGTTTTGGGGGGGAGAAGATTGTCACTTCAGTTGTCAATGCTTCAGTTAAACTATGACACAACAAACATATAAAACGTTATTTAAATAGCCATAAAATAATACTTTTCCAAATTACTTTTTCAAACATCCAAGAGTCTTTATGATCATTCTAAGGCCACCAATTGCATTTAAACAGTATTTATAACCCCATGATAATCAAACCAGATATAAAATGAGCCAGCACCACTCTAGCCTTCATGTTCTATGTATGGGCATAGTTCTCTTCTAGAGATAAAAACCAACCACTCAAACTCACCCTGAGATTTGAAAATACTTCATCAGAGTTACCTTTTCTTACATTGTAGTAGGCAATAGAGTAATCTTTAGTACTCCCTCCCCCACAAAGTCCGGTCTTGTACCAGTGTATGTTGCTCCATGGATAAGAAGTAGTTGAACAATGAGAAGACAAGAAAGAAGCTTGGCAGCAGGAGGTAGTCAGTGAAGCTATCTACTTAGTAGAAGTTTTTCGGCAGAAGATAACCTTGACAGAGATAATTGTTCCTTGACCCTGGACATTCCATAGACTGGGAAGCTAGCCAGGACAGCATGGGTATGCTGACTACATGGCCTTCGGACATAGTTCTTGTATCTATAAAAAAAAATTATACTTTTCAGTTAGACCAGGCTGTAGTCTTTCTTTATAACACTTTATTGCAGTATTATTAGATACTCTTAATACACTTCTAATATTCTTCTTTCACTGCTTCCTATTTGATAAAATTGGCACCAATGTCTAATCAATTACTCCTCAAACCATTGATTCTTCTCTTTTCATCTCTGCTCACAAGGAATCTAGTAGCAGATCTCATATGTTCTACCTTAGAGCTGAGCCAAAATTTATTTATTTTTCTCCTTTTCTAACAAGGCACTGGTCAGTATAAGGTCATCTCTTTATTGCTCTTTCATCTTCATCTCCTTATACCAATTCTTATCTCCCATTTGTGGTGATATATTGTGTCCCCCAATGTATGGTGAACCCTAATAAAGCTTATCTGAGGATTAGGGGAAAAGTTCAGTCACTATAAAGATGTCAGGCAATGGTAGCACATGCCTTTAATCCTAGCACTTGGGAGGTAGAGATCCATCCAGATCTCTGTAAATTCAAGGCCACACTGGTAAAAGAGCCAGGTGTGGTGACCCATGCCTTGAATTCTAACATTAGTTAACCATAAAGATCTGGAGATCTGCACACATAGGTAGGAATTGATAGAGCTTAGCAAGAAGAAGTTATATACCTCAGTGGAGAGAGGAATTGAGATTGCAGGGACAGAGAGGCATATAGGCGTGGGTATACATGAAGTAGATCTCTTTGGAGACTGAGGTATCAGTGAGGTGAGGTTGGCTATGGCTTGTCCTATTCCTCTGATCTCTCAGTTTTAACCCCAATGTCTGGCTCTGGGTTACTGTTGATAATACCATTATCAATTCATTTTACATCTGGTGGCTCAATGTTTGTGGCAAGAATTCACTAAAAAGCTACTTGTGGCCTTGCGGGCCCGGCTCAGGCCAGAGTTGCATGCAGCCAGTTCTCCACCCCATGTGGGCCAGAGTCTACTTGCCTTTTTTTCTTTCTTTTCTTTTTTCTTTATTAAGAAGTTTTCTACTCACTCTACATACCACCCCAGATCCCATCTCCTCCCTCCTCCCACCCACTAGTCCTAACTTCCAAGCCACCACACATTCCCACATCCTTCAAATCAAGGTCTCCTATGGGGAGTCAGCAGAGCCTGACACACTGAGCATAGGCAGATCCAAGCTCCTCCCCCACTGCACCAAGCCTGCGCAAGGCCTCACACCACTGGCACTGGGCTCTCAAAACCCTGCCCATACACAAGGGATGAATCCCCATCCCCGTGTCTGGGTGCCCCCCAAACAGTTCAAGCCAAACAACTGTCTTCTGTATCTACAGGGCCTAGTCCAGTCCCATGGGGTCTCCACAGCAACTAGTCTACAGTTCATGGGCTTCCACCAGTGTGGCTGGTCATCTCTGCATGTCCCCCAACTGCAGAATCCCTCTTCATTCTCATCGATTGGACTCCCGGAGCTCATCCTGGTGCCTGGCCATGGATCTCTGCATCTGCCTCCCTCAGTCACTGGACAAAGGCTCTACGATGATGGTTAGGGCATTCACTAGACTGGTCACTGGTTTAGGCACCCTCTAGACCACTGCCAGCACTCCAAGATTGGGTCATCCTTGTGGATTCCTGAGAGCCTCCCCAGCAACCTGCCTCGGCTTATTCCCATGATGTCCTCATTTAACATGTTATCTCCCTCTCTGCCCTCCCACTCTGTCCCTGTTCCAGCTCGACCCTCCCATTTCCCTATGTTCTCATCCCCCACTCCAAGTGCTCCACCAACCCCCAACTCCCACTTCACTCATGTAGATCTCATCTGCTTCTCCTTAGTTAGGCAATTCATGTGTCCCTCCTAGGGACTTTCCCTGTTAGTTAGCCTCTCTGGAGCTGTGGGTTGCAGTCTGGCCATCCCTTTCCATCACATCTAGTATCCACTTATGAGTGAGTACATACTATGTTTGTCCTTCTGAGTCTGGGTTACCTCGCTCGGGATGATAAATTCTAGTTCCTTCTATTTGCCTGAAAGTTTCATGATATCGTTTTTTTTTACTGCTGAGTAGTACTCCATTGTGTATATGTGCCACATTTTCTTTATCCATTCTTTAATTGAGGGGCATCTAGATTGTTTTGAGGTTCTTGCTATTATGAATAATGCTGATATGAACATAGTTGAGCATGTGTCCTTGTGTTAAGATTGAGCATTCCTTGGGTATATGCCCAATACTGTTATTGCTGGGTATTAAAGAAGACTTATTCTCAGTTTTCTGAAAAACCTCCATACTGATTTCCAGAGTGGCTGTACAAGTTTGCATTCCCACCAACAGTGGAGAAGTGTTCTCCTTGCTCCACATCCTCTCCAACATAAGCTGTCTTCAGTGTTTTTTATCTTAGCCATTCTGACAGGTGTAAGATGGTATCTCAGAGTTGTTTTGATTTGCATTTCCCTGATGACTAAGGATATTGAGCAATTCCTTAAATATCTTTCAGCCATCTGAGATTCTTTTGTTGAGAATTCTCTGTTAAGCTTTGTAGCTCATTTTTTAAATGGATTTTTCAGGATTTTGAAGTCTAGCTTTTTTAGTTCTTTATATATTTTGGAGGTCATCCCTCTGTCAGATGTGGGGTTGGTGAAGATCTTTTCACATTCTGTAGGCTGTTGTTTTGTCTTATTGACCATGTCCTTTGCTCTACAAAAGCTTCTCAGTTTCAGGAGGTCCCATTTATTAATTGTTGCTCTCAGTGTCTGTGCTACTGGTGTTATATTTAGGAAGTGGTCTCCTGTGCCAATGCATTAAAGACTACTTCCTACATTCTCTTCTATCAAGTTCAGTGTTACTGGATTTATGTTAAAGATCTTTGATCCACTTAGACTTGAGTTTTATGCATGGCGACAGGTATGTATCTATTTGCTATCTTCTGCATGTTGACATCCAGTTATGCCAGCACCATTGGTTGAAGATGCTTTCTTTTTTCCATGGTAGAGTTTTGGTTTCTTTGTAAAAAATCATATGTTCATACATGTATGGATTAATGCCAGGGTTTGCACTTCAATTCCATTGGTCCATGTGTGTTTTTGTGCTGGTACCAAGCTGTTTTTATTACTATAGTTCTATATTAGAGCTTGAGGTCAGGGATCATGATGCCTCCAGAGCTTGCTTTATTATACAGGATTCTTTTAGCTATCCTTGGTTTTTTGTTTTTCCATATAAAGTTAAGTATTATTCTTTCCAGGTCTGGGAAGAAGTGTGTTGGGATTTTGATGGGGATTGCATTGAATCTATATATTGCTTTCTGTAAGATTGCCATTTTTACTATGTTAATTCTACCTATCCATGAGCATGGGAGATCTTTCCATTTTCTGATATCTTCTTTGATTTCTTTCTTCAGAGACTTAAAGTTCCTATCATACAGGTCTTTCACTTGCTTAGTTAGGGTTGCCCCAAGGTATTTTATATTATTTATGGCTATTTTAAAGGGTGATGTTTCTCTGATTTCTTTCTCAGCCCATTTATCATTTGCATACAGAATGGCTACTGATTTTTTGAGTTAATCTTGTATCCTGCCACCTTACTGAAGGAGTATATCAGCTGTAGGAGTACCCTGGTAGAATTTTTGGGGTCACTTATGTATACTATCATATTATCTGCAAATAGTGAAAGAGTGACTTCTTCCTTTCCAATTTGTATCCTCTTGATTTCCTTTTGTTGTCTTATTGCTCTAGCTAAAACTTCAAGTACTGTGTTGAATATGTATGGGGAGAGTGGACAGCCTTGTCTTGTTCCTGATTTTAGTGGAATCGCTTTGAGTTTTTCTCCATTTAATTTGATGTTGGCTGTTGGCTTGCTGTAAATTGCCTTTATTATGTTTAGGTATATTCTCTGTATTCCTGATCTCTCTAAAACCTTTATCATGAAGGGGTGTTGGATTTTCTCAAAAGCTTTTTCAGCATCTAATGAGATGATCATGTGTTTTTTTTTCTTTCAGTTTGTTTATATGGTGTATTATATGGACAGATTTTCATATGTTGAACCATCCTTGCTTCCCTGGGATGAAGCCTACATGATCATGGTGGGTAATTTTTTTGATGTGTTCCTGGATTTGATTAGCTGGTATTTTATTGAGTATTTTTGCATGAATATTCATGAGGGAGATTGGTTTGTAATTTTCTTTCTTTTTTTGTATCTTTTTGTGGTTTGGGTATCAGAGTAACTGTGGCATCATAAAAAGAGTTTGTTAATGTTCCTTCTGTTTCTATTTTGTGGAACAATTTGAAGAGTGTTGGTATTAGCTCTTCTTTGAAAACCTGGTAGAATTCTGCTCTGAAACCATCTGGTCCTGAGCTTTTTTAGGTTGGGAGACTTTTACTGACCATTTCTATTTCCTTAGAGATTATTGGTCTATTTAAATAGTTTATCTGGTCTTGATTTAAATTTGGTATGTATTACCTATCCAGAAATTCATCCATTTCTTTCATATTTTCCAATTTTGTAGAGTACAAGTTTTTGCAGTATGACCTGATGATTCTCTGGATTTCCTCATTGTCTGTTTTTATGTCTCTCTTTTAATTTCTGATTTTGTTAATTTGGATGCTCTCTTTACTATAAAGCCTGAGTTATTAGGTGGAAGAATTTGAATTTGCATTAGGGAATAGTTTGTTTATCCATTCACAATGATTCCTGTCCCTTTATTATAGGACCTGGTTTAGGTATATCCAAGGCCCATAAACCACAACTTTTAACATGAGCTGTGTCAACAGAGTATTTTGTTCTTTCTGAATAAATGAAGTGAGAAGTTGATTTTCTTTGTTAGTGGCTCTCAGAGAGTAGTTTTAAGAGAGAACACTGTCATTGTGAGTAAATATTGAAAATCATATTATGTTTGTCTCATTGGTATAAAATCCTGACTATTTTCCCCTAAATTTTCAAACTAGTTACTTCCGATTGGTTGTTGAGTTGTCTGTCATGAACCTCTTAAATAACTAATCTTGCTCCAGCCTTTTTAGCTAAATGAGTATCTCACCTGTGGATGATACTTGAAGTGATTGCTCTTTTTTTTCCCAAAAGGAAATGGGGGAGATTGAGCCACCTAACAGGCAGGCTTAACACCAGTAGAGTGGCAACAATGTTCTGGTTGCCACCGCCATCACCAAGAGGCTTTGGCATTTCTCAAGACTATTCTCAAGTTGTGGATTTCCCAAAGGACAGTTTGAAAAAAATGCCTTCATAACAGAAAATCTTAGTTGTTTTATGACTGTGTAGTTTATAGAAAGGGCAATGAGTTTCATGTTTTCTAAACCCAACTGATCATATGCCATAAGAAAACTCTAGATATCCTGATATCTGTCATTCAAGTATTTACTGCTATGCTGTGGTCTTGACTGTTTATATTCATATAAATATATTTATCCCATTTGTTTGAAGTTAGGTATGTTTTTCATTAATTGTGTTTTCTTTTGCCTTTTTCTTTTGTTGGTAGGTATGATATCAACTGTAGGATCAGGTTCATTTTCAGTGAAATGAAAACATTTTCATTAAAGCTCAGGAAGTCTGAACTTTGAGCTTATAGATTCAAATTTCTTATAGCTATATTTTGTTCCTTTTTATTTTTCATCTTTTATTACTTTGCAAATGACATTGTCAATGCAATTAAGACTCTCAGGACCTTAACTACTTACAAATACCATTGTTGGTCTGAAGAGACTGACAAATGGTATTATTTATTTTCAAAATGGGTTTAGATTTAGTTCTCTAGTCAACATGTTTGAAGCTATTCTTTGCCTTTTCACTGTTAATTTCATGAATTACCATAGTTACCCTCCTGCGTGCCTGTCTTCACTAGAGAAATAAATGTCTCTCATTAAAGAAATATGCACAGACTTGGAAACTGATAGGTATGTATAAAGATTCAAAGGGTTAGGGAGACAAAAGGACAAATCCTTACCAAAACAAGCTCTTCTGATTTATTTACCTTAAAAATCCTTAACGTTGCCTTCTAGCTCCAATCTTGTGGTATATTCCTAATCTAAATGCATTATTGCTATAAAAGAGGAATGCTTTTTTATACTGTGTATGTCTTCTAGCAGAAATGAAGATCCCAGCCTTGCTGTAGTTATGTGTTTGGGTCTCTTTTGGGTGAAGTTAGTGGGAAGATATATATATTTCAAAACATATAGGGCAAGCAAAGTCATGGAGGGAGGCTGAGGTCAGTATATTAAAGAAAGGAATAAACAGGCCATAAAAGAAGAAAAAAATGAGATGCAGTGGTGGAGACAAGGGAGAAAGAAGCTGGCAGAAGTAAATTTGAAGCCAAGGATGAGAACTAAGTGAGTGAGTGAGCTGGGGGAAAACTGGTGGTCTTGATGGTAGAGGACTAGGATTTTCTCTAGCTTTTTATTTGCTTTCTAACAATGGAAGAACCAATCACATTTCCAAAGCCATCACTGGCTCTGATCAGCTGTATGTGTATATATGCACTGTTAGTACACATAAGCCTCTTTGCTCTGTTGGCTAAGAGGGTCCAGAAGCAATGTTTCCTCAGAAGCAATGAACTTTTCTAGTGTTCAAAAACAGTTTCTATGACCATATTTGTGGAATCCTTGGATAAATGGTTGGTACTAGGACTTAGGAAGGAGATTCACATAATAACCTTGGAACATCATTTCGTGCCAGAAAGTAACCTAGTATTCTTAAAATATAGTAATGAATATATTCAAAGGAACACAGAAACCAAATAAAATAGTCTGAAATGCGTAAAGTTAGGACAATTTGACAAGTATATACAGGAAACAAAGGGCAAACTAAATGCTCAGAATTCCATGTTAATACAAGTAAATTTTTGAATAATAAATTAATAAATAATAAATTTTTGAATAATAACAAATTTCATGAACGATAGTTCTCTAGAACTTATGCTGTCAAGGAGGTGGAGTATAACATGCCACTACTTCACACTGGACCAGAAATTGTGACCTCTTTCTAAAGAGTCTAGATTGAGAAGGAGAAATAATAATGTGGATTTCCAGTGGAGAAACCTGAAACACGTTATATCAGCCTAGTGATTAAGTTCATTATGAGCAGTAATTATCCACGTTCATAGCCTGTGATATTTGTCCCAAAACCCATAACCTAAGTCTACTCATGAAAAAATATAAGACAAATCAAAACTGAATTTTATCCTAAAAAAAGACTTCAGCTCTATCAAGGCTATTAAAAAATAAAAACTGAAGAAATTGCCAGAGTCAAAGGAAAAAAAGGCTCAGGAGCCATGACCACTGAATGTGGGATTCTTGAACATTTAATTAACAATGTATTAGGGAAACTTGCCATGAGGGTGGAAGCACAAAGGTACTCTTCAGTAACTTCTTTAAATTTGTGTCAATTTTGAGAAAGAAAGATTGTGATTAAAATGAAATTTAAAAGGTCCCTGGATGGTAAAAACAGGAAGGCCAAATGACCTTCCCATATGTAAGGTGGTTTAAAGCACCATAAGCACCATAGGATAAAGCACTCGATGAATGGCAACAATACTTGATAGAAAAGTTGAAAGAACTTTCAAAGGGAGGTGAAGGAAAGCACAGGAAGAAGGAATACCTGTCAAGAGCCAAGATGTGGGAAATGGGAACACAATTCAAAGGGGTACTTAATATGCAGCTGTTCTACTACTCAAGTGTCATTTTAAGTTTCTCTTCATAACCTTAAAAATGACAAAGATACCTGGTTTTAAAGGTTTTCAGATGGAGTGGATGATTTCAAGCAGGTCCTTGAAAGCACAATGATCATTGTCTAAATGGATATTTTTCTCACCTACTCCCCTTTTATTACTATGATGTTTGGTCCAATTCAATTTTATACTAACCTTTCTATCAGTATGAAACTAGAGCCATGGCTTAGAAATCTGTTGATATGTCCTTACTAATATTATTAGAAAGTAAATGTCATTGACAATATATTATTCATTTCCGTCTTGGGTAGCCAGGTTCTCAAAATACATGAAAGCTAAGCTTCAATTTTGTGTGGAAAGAGTTACTTTCTGAAGATTCACTCTTCTAGTCCTTGCTTCATTAATTTTGTGGTGCTTACTTCATTAACTAATTTAGTTTTCACTTCATTAATTTTCTTAGAGTTTCTTTAACTTTTTAAATGGCAGTAGCAATTCCTCTTCTACAATTATATGCTGTACATGTTTACTTGCATTTCTCCTTCTCACTTGATTTCTTTTGCAATCTCATATACATTCCACATTTGATGTTTTGATTTGCTAATTAGCCTTAGAAAATATTTGATCCCATTATGTATTCCCAGTACTCCAAACTCCTCTATCACTCATCTCCCTTCCATTCTGTCTCAGTTTTTATACTCAGAGGCAGAAGCTAAAACAGACCAAACACATTTGTGCTTTAAGATCAAGATTAATCTCTAGACTTTCTTGTAACTTTGTATCCAGATTCTTAATTCTTCCAAGAAAGGAACTATGCCATATTGCCCTTCTAAATTCACACTATGCCTATCACATGTTCCATGTGTGGATACGAAGCATAAGACACTAAATACTAGCAGGGCAAAGCTACATCACAATATCCAAACATAATTAGCAATGTGAGAAAAGAGCTATATTGAAAGTTTTACAGTGTGCACTGCTGTCTTCACTGAGTATGGCTAAGAGAAGACAGAAAATTGGGATTTGTACAAGTTTAGTACTATATGTGTATGTGGAATCTCTCTGCAAGACAAATGACTACTCTGTAAAAGATGTACTGGTATTCTTAACTCTTAGGGTATTTAAGTTGCCTAGCAGCAAATACAATCCCCCATCTTCTCATTATTGCATGGCAGATGCTGCTTTTGAATAGCAGAGATGATTCACATGAGGTCTCAAGGCCTTTTTTGGTAGGCCTTCATAATTTATACATATCTGAATATATATATATACATATTTATGTGAATCTCAGTTCTGCCTTAAATTTTTGAAAGCATATTTTTGATGCAAACCACAGCTGAAGTACAATGTTCATTTGTTTGAAATATTCAAAAAATGAAATTGTTACCAATTTGTAGTGAAACATCATCCATGTATTTTAGGAAATTATTGGATAACCCCAACTACCCGACTAGATAGATGATTTGTCTGACCCAGCATGGCTGTCCTATTTGTGCAATAACCAAAAATAATGTGTATTTCTTGACAGGGCTGGTGTCTTACTTCTTGAACATATGTGGTTACTCAGTAAACCTTCACAGAACAAAGGGAATTATAATAGAATAAAACTCAGTGTTTAATTTATTATACATGTTAATGAAAAATTAAAAAGCTTCAAGACTCCAGCCTGGGCTACCAAGTGAGTCCCAGGAAAGGCGCAAAGCTACACAGAGAAACCCTGTCTCGAAAAACCAAAAAAAAAAAAAAAAAAAAAGCCGGGCGGTGGTGGCGCACGCCTTTAATCCCAGCACTCGCGAGGCAGAGCCAGGCGGATCTCTGTGAGTTCAAGGCCAGCCTGGGCTACCAAGTGAGTCCCAGGAAAGGTGCAAAGCTACACAGAGAAACCCTGTCTCGAAAAACCAAAAAAAAAAAAAAAAGCTTCAGGACAACTTTCATCTTTGCCAAAGATGGAGTAAAGGAAGATTAAACAGTCTGTGCTGAGAATAACCCCTGAACCAACAGTAGCCATGTCTTTTGTAGGTAAATCTGATAATCACAAGTCAGGTATAATAAAGGCAAGTGCATCCTAATTTTCTTGGGTTTAGGTTGGCATTTCATAAAGCAGGAAGTTCTAACTAAATAATGATTGGCATTTGAACTAAGACTGTATTCATAAACTCAGTAAATTAATTAGAGCAAATTTGGGTATTATTTCCTGCCATGTCTAATACATGACATATGGTGCATTGGTTTTAAAATAATCAACTTCAAAATGTTACTATGCAATAAAAATGTTTTCTTTTCCCTTTTATTATTTTTTAAATTAAAATACAAATATGTATTTTTTCCTTCACTTTCTTTCCTCCAAATCCTCCCATAACCCCTTCATCTCTCTTAAATCAAGAGGGATATGGGGAGTGTGTGTGTGTGTGTGTGTGTGTGTGTGTGTGTGTGTGTGTGTGTGTCTGTGTCTGTGTCTGTGTCTGTGTGTCTCTGTGTGTATTCTGCTGAGTAAGTTTAGTGTTGCCTATATGTGTATGATTTCAAATTTAACATACCATAAATTTTTTCTCCCTAAATAATAACCATCAGCATTCAAACTAATATCTTCTGTAAAAATATATTCAAAGCAATGATAACACAATTGGTCAAACTACTTTTGTGCTCTTCATTTTATTTATTCATTCCATAACTGTTTACGAAGTACTTGTTTCTTGCCAATCACTATGTTAGGTTATAGAGCCAGAGGGAAAAACACAGCCTGGCCTCTGACTATATAGAATTTTCATTCTCACAGTATTCTCTTTACATTTTTGTTATCCTTATAAGAAAACCATTTATTTAATTCTCAATTTTTCTTGCTAAATCCCTTCAATTGGTTTGTTTTGACTAACTACTGTGGAAGTGCAAGATCATGTTGCCATTATTTTCTTGGCCTCTTCTGTGATTCTCATGCTGCTCTGTGCATCATGGATGTGTTGAAAGGAAAGTGGCTATGTGCAGAAGAGTGGAAAAAGTGATCAAATTCCTGCCTGATATAATAAGTGTATTCCCACAAGAAAAACATTAATCCATTCATGAGGATTGATCCTGAATGAACACAAATCCCCCACCATCTTAAATATTGTTACATTGGGGACCAAGCCTCAACAAAATTTTAGTATGGATAAATCATAGTAGTAATTGTATTTGAAAAGAACAAATTATAGATTACTTCATTTGAGTTTTTGTTTCCTTCTTGGATAAGTATAGTAATACATTTATTTTTTTTGTTTCATTTTAGGATGTGTATATGTCCTTGTGGGGATAATCATCCAAACCTTGACACACATGTGAAGGTCAGAAGACAACTTGAGAGAGGGAGGTTCTTATTCCTTTGGCCAGAGGGACACTGAATTGAACTTAGGTCATTAGGTTTGACAGCAGGAATCTTTACCTACCAAGCCTCTCACAGGCTCAATATGAATCTCTTAAGCAGTAACTTAACAGGTCATATCTGGATGCATAGTGATTTTGATGACTTTATTGGTAACATGGAGCATAGTGAGTTTGTACAATATACAATTTCTAACATTTTTTTCTATAAATATTTTTTCTACTCTTAATTTTTTATCGTTTCTAATCCATTTGGTGTATTTACTTCCTCAGTAATGCCTGTTGTTGGTAGGAAGACTGTATGACTTGCCTTCCAAAATGGCTATTATTTTGTTTGAGAAGTACAGCAAGTACTTTTAGGTTACTTTTTTATTTAATTAAAATATGATTATATCATTTCTTTCTTCCCTCTTCTTTTGAAATCCTCCTATGTCAACTAGCCACCTTACTCCTCAAATTAATATATATAGAAATGAATAAATATGAATAAATATATATATAAAAAACCTGCTGAGTCCCTTTAGTGTTGCTTATATGTTTCTTACTATGGTGTGACCACTTGGTATTAAATAATCAAGGAAAACTAATTCTCCCTCTCTCCGTGGTTATTAACTGCATATAGCTCTTCATCTAGTAATAGGGCCCCATGAGATTTTCCCCATCTACATTGGCATGCCAACTGATGTTGTTATTCAGGTCTTGTTTAGGTGGCCATTTTGTTGAAATTTAATGAATACAGGTTCTATGTCACATCAGGAGATATTTTTTGATCAGTTTCCTTTCTTGTAGGTTATAGCACTATACATTCATTCTTGCCTTTGGATAAAAAAATTATAAAGCTAAAATTCATTTATTTTGTCCTTGTGCTTTGTATCCCTTTCCTGACTCTTTATGCTGTCTGTGAATTTAGCACCTTTTATCAGTTTTAACAGTACAATAAAATATTACATTACAATTTTTTTGTTTGATCTATTTATTTATTTACTTGTTTTTATTAATTAAATGCATTTATTTATTTTACACCTTGACCGCAGTTTCCCCTCCCTCCTTTCCTCCCATTCCCTCATACTCAGCTCTCCTCCTCCCAATCCTTTTCCTCCTCCATTTCTGTTCAGAAAGGGGCAGGCCTTCCATTGATATCAACAGAACATGGAATATCAAGTTTCAGTGTGACTAATTAAGCACCTCTCCTTGTATTAAGGCTGGGCAAGGCAACTCAGTATGAAGAATATGGTCCCAAAAGCCAGCAAAAGTCAGGGATATCCCCTGCTCCCCCTTTTAGAAGTTTCACAAGAAGACCAAGCCTCATAACTGTCACATATACGTAGAAAGTCTGGGCCAGTCCCATGGAGGCTCCTTGGTTGTTGGTTCAGTTTCTGTGAGCTCCTATGAGCGCAGTTATTTGATTCTGTGGGTTTTCTTGTGATGTCCTTGCCCCTTTTGGTACCTACAATCCTTCATCCCTCTCTTCTGCAGCATTCCCCAAGATCTGCTTAATGTTTGGCTATGGGTCTCTGCATCTGTTTCCATGAGTTGCTGGTTGAAAGCTCTATGATGACAGTTGGGGTGGTCAACAATCTATGAGTATAGCAGAATGTCATCAGGCATCATTATGCTGACATTTATCTTTTTGTCCAATCATATTTGGCTCTATCTTAGGTCTCTGTGCCATCTAGCCTCTGGATCCTTGTGCTCCATGCAGTGTCAGGAGTGGGTTCATCTCCTGGCATGGATCTCAGGCTGGACTAATCATTGGTTACACATTCCCACAATCTTTGCTCCACCCTTACCCAGCACATCCTGTAGGCAGGATAGACTGCAGGCCTTTATGCTGTTTATGTGTGAATTTAGCACCTTTTATCAGTTTTTTTTCCCTTGATTTTTCAAGACAGGATTTCTCTGTGTAGTTTTGGTGCCTGTCCTGGATCTTGCTCTGTAGACCAAACTGGTCTGGAGACCAAACTGGTCTGTAGACCAAACTGGTCTTGAACTCATAGAGATCTGCCTGGCTCTGCCTCCTAAGTGCTGGGATTAAAGGCATGCGCCACTGCTACCTGGCCAGTTTTGTTAACAATACAATAAAACGTTAAAATATGTTTTGATTTTTGTTTAATCTATCTAACTGCTACCTGGCCAGTTTTGTTAACAATACAATAAAACATTAAAATATGTTTTGATTTTTATTTAATCTATCTATCTATCTATCTATCTATCTATCTATCTATCTATCTATCTATCTATATCTATCTACCTATTTATCTATCAATCTATCATCTATCATCTATCTAATCTGTCATCTGTCATCTATCTGCTTATGTTTTTTTGAGACAGGATTTTTCTGTGTAACTGCCCTGGCCATTCTGGAACTCACTCTGTAGACCAGGCTGGCATCACCTCAAACTCACAGACATCTGCCTGCCTCTGCCTCCCAAGCACAAGGATTAAATGTGTGTGCCACCACCTCAAGGCTAATTAATTTATTTTTGATGTCACTAGTAAAAACTTCTTTTTACAGTTTTTTTTGGGTGGTGGGGAGGGTTTTGAGACAGGGTTTCTTTGTAGTCTTAGATGTCCTGGAACTTGCTCTGTAGACCAGGCTGGCCTTGAACTCACAGAGATCCACCTACCTCTGCCTCCTGAGTGCTGGGATTAAAGGCATGTGCCACTACCATCAGGAATCTTTTTTATATTTTAATAACACTTTTTATTCTTTCAGTGTATATATTTATACAATATGTTGATCACATCCATCCACTACTACCTCTCCTGAGCTCTCGCTGCTGTCTTCCTACTCCATCTTTTTTCTATCTCCATGTTCTCTTATTATTATTTTTGTTTTTATTCATTTCCTGTCCAATTACTACTGTCCATATGCACATAGATGTACAACCATTGAAAATCATTTTGTAATTCTGCTCACAGAAGTCATACAGGCTCAGTAAAAACTTAGACAATATAAGATCAGATATTATTTTAAAAAGAAGTAGAAATGATATAATGTAGGTTGTGATGATTTTACTTCAGGGGAAAAATTTGATGCAACTTATTTCTGCTGCCTAGGAAAGAAAGAGTAGTTATGCACATGGTTTCTGTTTTATTCATTTATATAAAAACCTTAATATCATGTCCAAACTCCTAGGATAAGGAAGAAAATCTTTATCTTGTTCACTCAGAAATGTTGGAATAGTTCTTATAAACTTAAGTATGTCATAATCAGGAGATATTTAATCCAGCTATCTATTTAAAAATCAGATATTATATATGTTTCTGATGAGCTGGGATGCCTGTGTGCTTATGATAGAGGGAACGTTTAATGGAGTTGGACAGACTACAGTTCTAGACTTCAAAAATAGATGATGAATTGCAAATTCTTCCACTTTATCCCTATGGGTTATGATTTCCTCCTTAAACACTATTGGAATGATATATAGTGGCTGGTAATAGCACCTGGCTCCAACCTTGGAGCTCCCTTTGGGATTTTGCAAAGCTTATGATTTTGTTCATATTCTTTTCTTTTGAAAGTAGCTTCCAAGTTCTGAAAAGTGCTATTATATAAAGCAGCAATTAGTTGATGATTAAGTCTTTTGAGATGTGAATATGAATATATGCTGGTATAGAAGTGAATATAAATATTAAATGCTTTTATTAATAGTATATTTTAAAGAAAAATATAAACTGTTTATTTTAACTTTTAAGAGTGAACACATAAAATTCTATTTACTATGTAAACCTGTGATTTGAAGTAATGATGTAATGACTAAATCTAAGTAACAGATGCTTACCTCATCTATGTATCATTTTTTTAATGACAACACTTCACTCATTTCTTAGCGTTTTTGAAGAATACAGTATATGATTATAGTTTCCAAATTATATGGTGGATTTCTTGAACTGGTTACTTATGTCTTGTTGAAATTTTGCATTCTTTGAGCAAAATCGTCTATCCTCTCTCCTTAACCTCACAAATCCTTGGTAGCACCATTTCATTCTCTCTTTATATGATATTATCACTTAGGCTTCAAATATAAATTAGACAACCTGCCATTTTTGTTTGTTTCTGTGTTTGGCTTATTTCAATTAGCAAAATATCCTATGGGTCTTTTCTGCTGCCACAAATGATAGTTTGTTTCTTCTTATGTCTGAATATTATTCAATTGTGTATGTATATCATATTTTCTTTATCCATTCATCCACTTATAGCTCCTTATGTTGTTTCCATACTTGACTATTATGAAAAATAGTACAATGCACATGGGAGTTTAGATGTACCTTTGACATATTGATTTAATTTCCTTTACAGAGTTAGAAAAAGGATTTGTGGATAATGTGGTAATTCTATTTTCAAAATTTGAAAGAACTGCCATAATGTTTTCTAAAATGACTACAATGACTTGCCTTCCCACCAACCACCAGCAATGGCTTTTTTCCTTTTGTGCTTTTGGTAGTAGCTGTTTCGTCAGCTGTGAGACAGTATCTTGGTGTGGGTTTAATTTGAATTTTACTGATTATTAGCAATATTGAGTACATTTTCACTTCCAGTAGCATTTGCCTAGCTTCTTTTGATACCTATCTATTCAGGACCTTTGAACATTTTTCCTATTTAAATCAGCACACATTAATTGTGAAAAAAGCTGGATTTTATTGAAGCATTTTGGTTCTTACTCTTATGCTTTTAACTTGTTCATCTCTGTATTCTCCTCCCTTAGCCTCCCCTTGTGTACCATTTATTCTTTTTTCCCCCATGTTCTTCCCCCATAGTACTACTCTTTGTCCATTCATGTTGGTTTTATTCTCCTAGCTTTCATATATAAAGTAAAATATTTTCTGTGCCTTTTTGACAATTTTTAAATAGACTTTTCTTTCTGTTGTATTGAATTTTTTATAATTTGTGTCTACTAATCTTTTATTGGATTTGTAATCTGAAAATATTTTCTTATATTTTGTAGGATGCCTTCTTTGGTACATTGTTTGCTAAGCAGAAGTTGTCTAGATTTCTGTTTTGCTTATTTTTTGCTACATTTTGTTTGTTTCATTAGATTTTTGTTTATTGCCTATTCTGTAGAATTATACATGGAACCATTACCTAGACTGATGTTAAGAAGCTCTCATTCTATGTTTTCTACTGGTGATTTCATAGTTGTCACTATTGCAGTTATGTCTTTGATTTGATTTGATTTTGTATATTGTATGACATAGGTCACTAATTTCATTTTTCTATACTTAACATAATTAATTGAAGAGGTAATCACTTCACTATTTATTCTTGACAGCCTTGTCTAAAAGCAGTTGACCAGATGTGTGTGGATTTACTTCTGGGTTGCCTGTTCTCTTTCATTAGGTTCTGTGTTATTGATTCCTTTCTTCTTCTCAATGAGTGTGTGTGTGTGTGTGTGTGTGTGTGTGTGTGTGTGTGTGTGTGTGTATTACCCAATGGATTTAAATAAAATTATTTGCAGGAATACATGGGAATTTGATTAGAAGAGTATGTGTGACTTACCATGGCTGCACCACTGTAGAAAATATTTTTCTCCCCCCATCAACTGTTCTTTATTTAAATTCTCAGCAAGGAGTAAGGGCATCATGAGCCCCTCTCACCTCCATGACAAAGTGTTGACAAGTCTAATCTTATAGCTCTTCTGCAGGTAATCACAGCTGTCATGAATTCAAGAGTATAAAAGCCATGTCACACATGGAAATTAGTGTCATACAACATGGATACCTCAACATTCTTTCTGCCCCTTCTTCCATAAAGTTTTCTGAGCCTTAGAGTGTGCATGATATAGATGTAACATTCATGTCTGGGTATTGTAATATTTTAGCCTTCAAGCTAATAACATACATGACTTACACACTGCCATAGTATTACAATGTTTGCAAATTGTTTTTTTAATAAATCATTAGCATTCCTTTAGCATTTTTATGACAAATCTCGTGGCAATTAACTCTTTAAAGTTTTGTTTGTCTGAGAAAGTCTTATATCTCTTTTATTTCTGAATTACAGCTTTGATAGGTCCATTTTTGTTTGTGACAGTTTCTTTCTTTTTTAAGTTGTTTTTATTCATTTTAAATACCAACCACAGATCCCCCTCTTCCCTCCTCCCTACTCTGGCTCCCCCAAGTCTCACTTAACCCCACCACCCTGACCCACCCCTCATCCCCTCCTCCAAAAGGGCAAGTTCTCCCATGGGGGGGTACAGCAAAGCCTGGTACATTCCATTGAGGCAAGACCCAGCCATGCCCCACTGCCTCATGGGTTAGCAAGGTGTCTGACCATAGGTAATGGGCTCCAGAAAGCCATCTCATGATCCTATTGCCAGGGACTCCTGAAATAGAAACAGCTACACAACTGTCTCCCATATGCAGAGGGTCTAGTCCAGTCAGATGCAGGTTCTACAGCTGTAGGCCTAAAGTTTGTGTGTTCCTATGAGCTTGGTTTAGTTGTCTCTGTAGATTTCCTCATTATGATCTTGATGCCTGTTGCTCATACAATCCCTCTTCTTTATCTAAAACTGGAGTCCTGGAGCACTGTCTGGTGCTTGGCTGTAGATCTCTGCATCTGTTTCTATCAGTTACTGGATGAAGGCTCTGTAATGACAGTTATGGTATTCACCAATCTGATTATCAGAGTAAGCCAGTTCAGATACCCTCACCACTATTGCTAGTAGTCTAATCTGGGGTCATTCTTATGGATTCCTGGGAATTTCTCTAGCACTAGGTTTCTCCCTTTCCCCATAATATCTTCCTCAATCAAGCCAACTCTTTCATTGCTCTCGTACTCCATCCCTGTTACAGCTTGACCATCCCATTCCCATATGTTCTCATCCCCCATCCCCTACTCTCTATTTTCCCTCCCATCCCCAGTTTACTCACAGAGATTTCCTCTGTTTCCCCTTCCCAAGGTGATCTATATGTCCCTCTTAGGGTCCTACTTGTTTCCTAGCTTCTCTGGAGCTGTGGGTTGTAGTCTGATTATCCTCTGTTTTACATCTAGTATCCACTTATGAGTGAGTACATACCATATTTGTCTTTCTGAGTCTGGGTTAACTCACTCAGGATGTATTTTCTAGTTCCATCCATTTGCCTGCAAATTTCATGATTTTTTTTTATTTTTATTTATTTTACAGCTGAGTGATACTCCATTGTGTATATGTACCACATTTTCTTTATCCATTCTTTGGTTGAGAGGCATCTAGGTGGCTTCCAGGTTCTGTCTACTACAAATAATGCTGCTATGAACATAGTTGAGGAAGCGTCTTTTTGGTATGACTGAGGATTCCTTGGGTATATTCCCAAGAGTAATATAGCTGGGTCTTGAGGTAGATTGATTCCCAATTTTCTGAGAAGTTGCAATACTGATATCCAGAGTGGCTATACAAGTTTGCACTCCCATTCCCAGTGGAGGAGTATTCCCCTTGCTCCACATCCTCTCCAACATAAGCTGTCATCAGTGTTTTTGATCTTAGCCATTCCGACAGGTGTAAGATCTTATCTCAGAGTCATTTTGATTTGCATTTCCCTCATGACTAAGGATGTTAAGCAATTCCTTAAATGTCTTTTGGTCATTTGGGATTCTTCTCTTGAGAATTCTCTGTTTAAATCTGTAGCCCATTGTTTAATTGGATTGTTTGATATTTTGCTGTCTAGCTTTTTGAGTTCTTTACATATTTTGGAGATCAACCCTCTTTCAGATGTGGGTTTGGTGAAGATATTTTCCCGTTCTGTAGGCATTATTTTGTCTTATTTACTGTGTCCTTTGCCTTATAGAAGCTTCACAGTACTGTGGGATGTCTTTCTCCATGCTGTGAATATGTGTGGCTCCCACTGGATAATAAATAAAGCTGTTTTGGCCTAAGGCAAGAAAGCTTGCATTCAGACAGGAAATCCAAGCAGAGATACAGACCGAAGGGCAGAGTCGGGAAAGACCCCAGCCACTGCCAAAGAAGCAACAAGATGCCAGCAGACCAGTAAAGACATGGCCACAGGGCAACATATAGATTAATGGGTTAATTTAAGATGAAAGAGTTAGCTAGCCAGAATCTGAATCCATAGGCCATGCAGTTTGTATTTATATAAGCCTCTGTGTAATTATTTAGTAAGTGGCTGTGGGACTGTGGGTGGGAGAGATTTGTCCAGACTGTGGGGCTGGACAGGACTGAGAAAGTTCCATCTATATCTCAGTTTCAGGTCTCATTTATTAATTGTTGCTCTCAGTGTCTATGCTACTGGTGTTATATTTAGGAAGTGGTCTCCTGTGCCAATGTGTTCTAGGCTACTTCTTATTTTCTCCTCTATCAGGTTCAGTGTAGCTAGATTTATGTTGAGATCTTTGATCCACTTTGATTTGAGCTTTGTGCATGCTGATAATATTGATATATTTGCAATCTTCTACATGTTGACATCCAGTTATGCCAGCACCATTTGTTGAAGATGCTTTCTATTTTCCATTTTGGCTTCTTTGACAAAATAAGATGTTCATAGGTGTGTGGATTAATGTCAGAATCTTCAATTTGATTCCATTGGTCCATATGTCAATTTTTATGCCAATACTAAGCTGTTTTTATTACTATATCTCTATAGTAGAGTTTGAAGCTAGGGTTGGTGATGGCTAAAAAAGTTGCTTTATTGTAAATGATTGTATTGTTCAAATCTTAGATGGTCTTGTAATAGAAAACCCAGAGCCAGATACCAGGGTGAAAGCTGAAAGACAGGAGCATCCAGCCACTAGTTATTACCTCTAGGAAATCCTCAGCCTAAGAGGGTGAATTCCTAGTTTCTCAAACTTTATATACCTTTTTTCTGTCCAGACATCACTTCCTGGAATGAAAGGTGCATATGTTTCCCAGTACTGGGATTAAAGGTGTGTGCTACTACTGCCTAGCTCTGTTTGCAGTGTGGCCTTGAACTCACAGAGACCCAGACAGATCTCTGCCTCCTGAGTGAGAGGATTAAGGGTGTGTGCCACCAGTGCCTGACCTCTATGTCTAAACTAGTGGCTGGCTCTGTCCTCTGATTTTCATACAAGTTTATTAGTGTACACAATATATCACTACATTTCTCCTTTTTTGTCTTAAATAATAAAAGAAAGTTATGACTAATATAAGAAAAACTATATACAGTAAGTACAATAAATATATATATAATATATATAGTCAAGAATTACATTAACAATGTTCAGTCCATTTACATTGGACAAATTCAGAGAAAATATTCCATTATTTATTCTATTTTTGTGAGTCCAAAATGTACCTAATTCACTTTCTATCCTAAATTGTATTACCAGCCAAAAATATCTTTTGATGTCTTTCAATCATATATACTTTATACCTTTTCATTCAGTGTGTTTCTTTTCTAAATTTGTTGACAAGAAAAACTATAACTATTTAATCTTCAACTCCCTCAGAGATCAGAGGAGGAAATAATATTACCTAATTAACCAAGAGTGCAAACAAGCAACTTCCAAAAACAGTGTGAGAAATGACAGAAACAGCTGGCTGCCTGGACAGTCACCCAAGGTTTCTCTGCAATGTTGGGGCATCCATCTTTAGCATACAGGCTAAGAATATCTTAAAGACTTTTCTGTGTGGTGGGATTTTCTGAAGCACTGTCCTATTTTGTCTTGGCAAGGTGCAGCAATCCTTTCATTTGTGTCCTGCTTGTCCATTTTAGACAGTGGACTGTCAGCAGTCAATGTAAGGGTACTTTCTTGCCCAGTGGCTAAATTGCCACAAAGGTAGTAAACTCCATAAGGAGTTTCTTCAATGCCCATCATCTTCTCTGAAAAAGATTGATGTTGCCCAGAGCAAACATGTCTCACTGTCATAAGAAAAGAAAAAAGTATGTTATTAAGACATCTTAAGTATAAACATAATTTGTATACAATATACAAAATTCCAATCCAATGTAAAATATTTAAAAGTATTAGTGGTTTTTTAAAAGTAGATTCAATAATCTACCTTTTTATCTTACATCTATATCCTCCTCCTTTCCTTTTCAGAGTAGACTCAATAATCTACCCTTTTATCCTATCATTTCTATATTTTTTAAGAGTAAATTCAAATAATTGATATCCTCTTTTTTCTTTTCTTTGTCTTGTTTTTTCAAACAAGAACCCTAAATTTAGTATCCTTTGTTTAGTCTTTTTCCTGACCGTTAACAATAACAACTTGTAACTAACAACCCTAAACAATGACAATTTTGCACCTATTGAAAGACCAAAATCACCCATCCCACCTTTTGGGAATGTGGGTGTCATGTTCATAAAACTACTTCCTGCTGTCTGGGAGCAAAGGCATCTTTAGGAGATCCTGAAAAGAAAATTTTTGGGTTACTTGTCAAGTCCTGGGAGAGGTAGCTGTATCATTTGTTGTCCAGTCTCTGCATAATGGGAAAATGCAGGGCTTGTCTCAAGTCCTTGCTCAAGTAGTCTGTGGGGTTGAATCATCTCAGCTAGCCATCTTGAAATTGTTCTGAGCAGTTTGTAGTCCAAAGCTAATCTTTGGGTGGTATTTGTCAGCTTGGTGGTATTATCATCGTCCTGATGAAAGTGTCATTTTGGGACCCATCATCTTTTTGGAGACTTCAAATTTGCTGTTAGTGCTGGTCATGATTCCCTGAAGAAAATTGGTAGAGACTCAAACATGAAAACATGTACAGGCAGATAGATGAGCCTTTTTTCTAGAATTAGTTAGTACTCTATATGACCATTAATATCATGACAGAAGTTTAAACCTTTTGTTGGTAAACCTGTTGTAAAAGACATTTGAACAGGAGAAGGATTAGTCAAAAATTTAGTCTCAAGGACATGGTGGGACCCTAGTCATATTTATTGTTCCAATCAAAGTCTTTCTGATGAAGCATTAGCAAACTTGTAGGGGATAAGGCAAATTGCTTGATATCTAGGGTTGAATGCCAGTAGTGACATGACCTTTACTAATGCTGCACTAGTGGAGCAAATCATACATTACCCCTCTGAAGCGTCTTCTTTAGCCAACATCTCTTGGTCCATTGCCAGACACATCTCTGGAAAGTATCCATATTGGCGGGGTGGTATTCTGTGGTAAATTGCAAGCATACCCTCACCCCTCGGTTAATAGGGGAGCAGGGGTTTTCCATTGAAATGTGATGGGACCCCTCCAATGAACCAAGGGCAATGGTGTCTCCTGAGGCAGGTAAATAAGCATGTTGTCCAATTTTGGCCTGTATAACAGGGTTAGCATATGGTCCTTTGACCGTGAGCATCTCAAAAGAAACAGTGATGTACTGTATATTAAAATGAGCCTGGGCCTTGGCCTGGTCATCATAGGCAGCATGCTAGTCAAAGAAGACTGCAGGTGCCAACACAGCCCTCATCAAATGGTGCCAGTCATAATAAGTCTATAAATGGATTGCCCATTGCCATAGGACTTTATGAAAATAAGGCAAGTCAGAACCTGAATCATTAGCAGCCTTATGGACCAAAGACAGGTCTGCCAGAAGGGTAGGTATCCATGGATGGTTGGTCACACTGAGGTCCACATTAACTGGAAATTCCATGGTGGGCATGTGCGGCACCACAGGTGGAATACACTGGGAGGCATGCAGAGTAGCTGTCTTGGTGGCAGGCAGACATCCAGTCAAATCACTCTATGGAAACTGCAATGGGGTGTAGCCACTTGAAGCATTAGGGGAGCAGAGAGAGGGGCTGCTGGTGTAGGCTTGGGTGATGCTGCAATCATTTCTTCTCTCTTTCTATTCCTTTCCTTTACTTTATACCTATTCTCATCCATATCCTTGTCAGCAGAGGCAGAGGAAATATCAATCATGGATGGAATAAAGGTGATAGGTAAGTTGGTGTTACATTGTTCCTGAAAGTGCTTATCGTGGGCCTTAATGACCTCCTCAGTAGAGGAGAACTTTAGGCCAGCTATTATAGCTAACAAAATGGGTATAAAAAAACAATTGGAGGGTTACTGCCAAGGCCACTTCCCCTTTTCTGGCCAGGATCAGAACTCTTATCCAAAGATCAGGTTCCCACATGTTCTCTGAAGGAGCAGCAAGTACTCTTAACTGCTGAGTCTGCTCTCCAGACATCACAATCCACATATATGCATGCATGCACACACACACACAAAAAAAACCCCTAAAAATAGACCATGGCTCCATTTCCTAAGTGTCCATTCCTTATAAGGAACTGCCAGGCGAGCCTTAACAAAAGTATGTGCCACCCTACCATATAGTCAGATTTATAAATAGATAAATAACAAGAAGAAAGTGGGGTCCCAGAATTTATCTGCCAAAGGGACCAAAATCACACAATGTTGAGGGGCCTACTCACTGAAATACACAACTCAGGGGGGCATACAACCAGCACTATGTGTGAGGAAATGGAGACAAAGAGGTCCTATTCAGTTATCAGATGTGGCAGGGTCCTGTGCTGTTGTTCCCTTTGGGGGTATGGGGCAAGTAGGTGCAGAGTCAGTGACAGACTCTGGGAGGAAGTTGAAATAACAAGCTCAGTTTATTCAGGAAGCAAGCCTTATATACCCTCCATCCCGCTCCACGTGAAGGTCTGATGAATATGCATCTGCTAGTATGACATGGCTGCCTCTCATTGGTCCAGATCATCTCCAGATCATATCTCAGCTTCTGTTGCTAAGGCCCTTAGGCAGACACAGGTTGGCCCTCAGAAAGTATCCTATTACTGGTTTGGGCTAGCTGGCTTTCAGGCCTGTTAGGGCTGAGTCATCCCACAGTCCCCAGTGTAATACATATCCTGGTTTACATTCCAAGGTCAGCACATCTTTAAAGTATACAGGCTGATTTAATTCTGTAGTTTTTCTATTATCCAATGTCTCTCTGTAGTTGTTGTTCCTTTCTCATTAGCATTGAGAAAATTCAAAGTTGTAGACCATTATATAATCTATTTCGGGGGGGGGCTTATTACCCCTTTCTGTTTATTTAGCATATCTCTTTGAGTTCAATTTGATCATTCTTTATTTTAATTAATAAATTTATTTTATTAAGGGATTTTCTATTTGTATTACATATCAACCATGGATTCCCCCTGTCCCATCCCCAACTCTTGTCCCCCAACCCACCCCTCATTCACACCTCCTCCAAGGCAAGGTCTCCCTTGGGGAGTCAGCAGAGCCTGGTATATTGAAATGATGCAGGTCCAAGCCCCTCCTTCCTGCACCAAGGCTAAGCAAAGTGTCTCAGCATATCACTAGGTTCCAAAAAGCCAGCTCATACACTAAGGACAGGCCCTGGTCTCACTGCCTGGGGGACCCCTAAACAGTTCAAGCTAAACAACTGTCTCACTTATCCAGAGGGCCTATCCAGTACCATGGGGGCTCCTCAGCTATTGGTTCACAGTTCATGTGTTTCCACTAGTTTGGCTAGTTGTTTCTATACCTTTTCCAATCATGGTCTCAATATCTCTGTCTCATATAATCCCTCCTCTCTCTCCTCGATTGAAATCCTGGAGCTCTGCTTGAGGCTTGGTCATGGATCTGTGCAACTGCTTTCATCAGTTACTGGATGAGAGTTCTATCATGACAGTTAGGGTGTTTGGCCATCCAATAATCAGAGTAGGTCAGCTCAGTCACCCTCTCGACCATTGCCAGTAGTCTATGGTGGAGTCATTTTTGTGGATTCCTGGGGACCTCCCTAGCACTCTGCTTCTCCCTATTCCCATGGTGTCTTCATTTATCATGGTATCTCTTTCCTTGTTCTCCCACTCTGTTCCAAATCCAGCTAGGACCTCCCACTCCCCTAAGCTCTCTTTTCCCCATTGCTTGCCCTCCTTTACACCCCCCCTTACCCCTAGTTTGCTCTTGTAGGTCCCATTCATTTCTCCATCTCTGTATGATTCCTGTGTCTTTCCTAGCACCCTCTTTACTAGCTAGCCTCCCTGGAGCTGTGAGTTGCAGTCTGGTTATCCTTTGCTTTACATCTATTATCCACTTATGAATGAGTACATACCACATTTGTCCTTGTGAATCTCGGTTACCTCACTCAGGATGATATTTTCTAGTTCCTTCCATTTGTCTGCAAACCTCATTATGTCCTTGTATTTCTCTGCTGAGTAGTACACCATTGTGTATATGTACCACATTTTCATTATCCATTCTTCAGTTGAAGGGCATCTAGATTGTTTCCAGGTTTTGGCTATTACAAATAATGCTGCTATGAACATAGTTGAGCATGTGTCCTTGTGATATGATTGAGCATTCCTTGGGTATATGACCAAGAATGGTGGAGCTGGGTTTTGAGGGAGATTGATTTCCAATTTTCTGAGACATCACCATACTTATTTCCAAAGTGGCTGTACAAGTTTGAATTCTCACTAACAGTGTAAGGGTGTTCCCCTTGCTCTACATCCTCTCCAACATAAGCTGTCTTCAGTGTTTTTGTTCTTAGCTATTCTGACTGGTGTAAGGTGGTATCTCAGAGTCATTTTGATTTGCATTTCCCAGATGACTAAGGATATTAAGCAATTACTTAAATATCTTTCAGCCATTTGAACTTCTTCTGTTGAGATTCTCTGTTTAACTCTATAGCCCAGTTTTTAATTGAATTGTTAGGTATTTTGATGTCTAGTTTCTTAAGTTCTTTATATATTCTGGAGATCAGCCCTCTGTCAGATGTGGGGTTGGTGAAGATCTTTTCACATTCTGTAGGCTGTTGTTTTGTCTTACTGACCATGTCCTTTGCCCTACAAAAGATCCTCAGTTTCAAGAGGTCCCATTTATTAACTGTTGTTCTCAGTGTCTGTGCTACTGGTGTTGTATTTAGGAAGTAGTCTCTGGTGCCAATGCATTAAATACTACTTCCTACTTTCTCTTCTATCAGGTTCAGAGTAACTGGACTTATGTACAGGGCTTTCATCCACTTGGACTTAAGTTTTGTGCATGGTGGCAGATGTGGATCTATTTGCAATCTTCTACATGTTGACACCCAGTTATGCCAGCACCATTTGTTGAAGATGCTTTTTTTTCTCCATTGTACAGTTTTGGTTTCTTTGTAAAAAATTAGGTGTTCATGCATGTGTGGATTAATGTCAGGGTCTTCAGTTCGATTCCATTGGTCCCCATGTCAGTTTTGATGCCAGTACCAAGCTGTTTTTATTACTATAGCTCTATAGTAGAGCTTGAGGTCAGGGATCATGATTCCTCCCAAGGTTATTTTATTGTAAATGATTCTTTTGGCTATCCTGTTTTTTTTTCCCTGTGAAGTTGAGTATTGTTCTTTCCAGGTCTGTGAATAATTGTGTTGGGATTTTGATGGGGATTGCATTGAATCTATAGATTGCTTTCTGTAAGATTGCCATTTTTACTATGTTAATCCTACCTATCCATGGGCATGGGAGATCTTTCCATTTTCTGATATCTTCTTCAATTTCTTTCTTCAGGGACTTAAAGTTCTTCTTACACAGGTCTTTCACTTGCTTACTTAGAGTTACCCTAATGTATTTTATATAATTTATGGCTATTTTAAAGGATGGTGTTTCTCTGATTTCATTCTCAGGCCATTTGTCATTTGTATATAGGAGAGCTACTGACTTTTTGAGTTAATTTTGTATCCTGCCACCTAACTGAAGGTGTTTATCAGCAGTAAGAGTTCCTTGGTTGAATTTTTGGGGTAACTTATGTATACTATCATGTCATCAGCAAACAGTGAAAGTTTGATTTCTTCCTTTCCAATTTATATCCCCTTGATCTCCTTTTGTTATCTTATTCCTCTAGCTAGAACTTCAAGTATTATATTGAATAAATATGGGGAGAGCAGACAGCCTTGTCTTGTTCTTGATTTTAGTGGAATCACTTTAAGTTTCTCTCCATTTACTTTGATGTTGGCTGTTGGCTTGCTATAAATTGCCTTTATTAATTTTAGGTATGTTCTCTGTATTTCTGATCTCTCCAAGACCTTTATCATGAAGGGGTGTTAGATTTTGTCAAAGGCCTTTTCAGCATCTAATGAAATGATCATGTTTTTTTTTTCTTTCAATTTGTTTTAGTGGTGTATTACATTGACAGACTTTTGTATGTTGAACCACTCTTGCATCCCTGGGATGAAGCCTACTTGATCATGGTGGATAATTGTTTTGATGTATTCTTAGTGTCTGTTTGCCAATATTTTATTAAGTATTTTGGGTCAATGTTCATGAGGGAGATTGGTGTGTAATTCTCTTTCTTTGTTGGGTCTTTGTTTGGCTTGGCAATCAGAGTAACTGTAGCCTCATAGAAGGAGTTTGGTAAGTTCCTTCTGTTTCTATTGTGTGGAACAATTTAGAGAGTATTGGTATTATCTCTTCTTTGAAGATCTGATAGAATTTTGTGTTGAAACCTGGGCTCTTTTTGATTGGGAGACTTTTAGTGACTGTTTCTATTCCTTAGGGGTTATTGGTCTATTTAAATAGTTTATCAGGTCTTGATTTAACTTAGTTATGTGGTACATATCCAGAAAATTGTCCATTTCTTTTAGATTTACCAATTTTGTGGAGTAGATTTTTTTGAAGTATGACCTGTTTATCTCTGGATTTCCCCATTGTCAGTTGTTATATCTCCCTTTTCATTTCTGATTTTACTAATTTGGATGCTCTCTCTCTGCCGTTTGGTTAGACTGGATAAGGGCTTGTCTATCTTGTTGATTTTCTCAAAGAATCAAATTCTTGTTTCATTGATTCTTTGTATTGTTCTCTTTGCTTCTATTTTATTGATTTCAGCTCTCAATCTGATTATTTCCTAGCATCTATTCCTCCTGGGTGACTTTGCTTCTTCTTTTTCTAGAGCTTTAAGGTATGCTGTTAAGTCACTAGTGTGAGATTTCTCCATCTTCTTTATGTGGGCATTTAGTGCTATGAATTTTCCTTTTAGCATTGCTTTCATAGTATCCCACAGGTTTAGATATGTAGTATATTCAGTTTAATTGATCTCTAGGAAGTCTTTAATTTCTTTATTTCTTCCTTGACTCACTGGTGATTCAGTTGAGCATTATTCAATTTCCATGAGATTGTAGGCTTTTTGAAATTTTTGTTGTTGTTGAAATCTAAGTTTAAACCATTTTGATCTGATAGAATACAGGAGGTTATTCCAAATTTTTTTGTATCTGATGAGATTTGCTTTGTGACCAAGTATGTGGTTGATTTTAGACAAGATTCCATGAGGTGCTGAAAAAAAGGTATTTTTTTTTGTTAGGTTTAAGGTGGAAACTCGAGCCATTGGGCACCATTTGTAGCTGGAGACTTTTTCTCCAGCTCCCACTGCCAAGTTCTGCCAGTCCCGGAGCCCACTTATAAAATAAACACACAGGCTCTTACATTATTTAAACTGCTTGGCCATTAGTTCAGGCCTATCATTGTCTAGCTCTCACTCTTATATTCAGCCCATTTCTATTAATCTTTACTTTGCCACGTGGCTCGTGGCTTACCGGTACTTTACATCTTCCTTGTCTTGGCGGTGGCTCCAACCAGTCCCCCTTTCCTTCCTCTTCCTCATCCTCTGGTAGCTCCAGGCCTTCCTTAATCATGGAGACTAGGCTCTTTCCATCAAACTCCTTGAGCTGCTGCACGAAGTACTCGTCAATAGGCTCAGTCATGTACACCACCTCAAAGCCCCACTTCCACACACGCTCCACAAATGCAGAGTTGGCCACCTCCTCTCTGCTCTCACAAGTGATATAGTTGATATAGTAGATGGACTTCTGTATTTCCTTCATGTGAGACACATACTCTGACAGAGAAGTCATCTCATCTCCAGACTGAGAGGTGTGATAGCGGAGCAGCTCAGAGAGGCGCCGATGGTTTTTGGAGTCTTTGTGGATTCCAAGCTTTAGATTCTTGGAGAAGGCCTCATAAAATTTCTTGTAGTTCTCTTTGTCTTCAGCCAACTCAGAGAAGAGCTCAAGGCACTTCTTCACAATGTTTTTGCAGATGACTTTCAGGATCTTGCTCTGCTGGAGCATTTCTCGGGAGCTGTTCAGGGGCAGGTCCTCAGAGTCAACTACACCACAGATAAAGTTGAGGTACTCAGGTATCAGCTCATCACAGCTGTCCGTGATGAACACATGATACACACACAGTTTGATGTTGTTCTTCTTGTTCTAAAAAAAGTCAAAGGGAGTTTGTCATGGAATGAAGAGCAATGCCCTGATTTCCAACTGACCTTCTACAGAGAAGTGCTTGACTGCCAAGTGGTCCTCCCAATCATTGGTAAGGCCCTTATAGAATTCCCTATATTCCTCTTGAGTGATGTCATCAGGATTCCTGGTCCAAATGGGCTTAGTCTTGTTCAGGTCCTCCTGATCAATGTACTTCTTGATCTTCTTCATTTTCTTCTTCTTACCTTACCACTGTCATCCTCCTCATCTGATCCCACGTCTTCAATCTTAGGCTTCTCCTCATCATCCTTATCTTCTTCCTCTTTCTCACCCTTCTCTTCCTATGCCTCATTATCACTGATCTCCTTCTCACATTCCTTCTCCAAGTAGAGGGTAATGGGATAGCTTATGAACTGTAAGTGTTTCTTCACCACTTCCTTGACCTTCCTTTCCTCTAAGTATTTTGTCTAGTCTTCTTTGAGATGAAGGATCACTTTGGTACCCCATGGGCTAACCATGGTCTGCATGAACTGTGAAGGATTCACCAGCAGAGGACTCCCAGGCATACTGCTCATCATCATTGTGCTTTTTGATCACAACCACCTTCTCTGCCACTAGACAGGCAGAGTAAAATCCAACTCCAAACTGCCCAATCATGGAGATGTACACACCAGCCTGGAGCACCACCATGAATGCCTTTGTGCCAGACTTAGCAATGGTTCCCAAATTATTTATGAGATCAGCCTTGGTCATGCCAATGCCTGTGTCAACCAAAGTCAGTGTTCACTCTTGAGAGTTGGTGATGATGTCAATTTTCAGCTCTTTACCACTGTCCAACTTGGAAGGGTCTGTCAGTCTCTCATAGCGAATTTTGTCCAAGGCATCAGAAGCATTAGAGATCAACTTTCAAAGGAATATTTCCTTGTTGTAATAGAAAGTATTGATGATGAGGGACATGAGCTGAGCAATTTGTGCCTGAAAGGCAAAGGTCTCCACCTCTTTCTCTCCATGGTGCACTTCCTCAGGCATCTTGATGGGAAAGCCAAGTGGTAGCACAGAGCACAGTGGGCACGGACCACGTCCGACTTGAACGCCAAGCCTAGGCTGTGCGGGGGTGACTCAAGAGCACTAACTTGCTTCTTAAGACCATTTGATTGGAAAGACTTTTCCCAACATTTTATTCTGAGGTAGTGTCTGTCTTTAAATTTTAGGTGTGTTTCTTGTATGCAGCAAAGAGATGGGTCCTGCTTTTGTATCCATTCTGTTAGCCTGTGTCTTCATATAGGTGAATTAAGTCCATTGATACTAAGGGATATTAATGACCAGTGATTGTTAGTTCCTGTTATCTTTTGGTGGTAGTGTGTGTATATTTCTCTTCTATGGTGACTGAACGTTTTGCTGGGTATATTAGTCTAGGTTGGCATCCATGGTCTCTTAGTGTCTGCATTACATCTGTCCAGGTCCTTCTGGCTTTCAAAGTCTCCATTGAGAAGTCAGGTGTTATCCTGATGGGTTTGCCTTTGTAAGTCACTTGGCCTTTTTCCTTTGCTGCTCTTAATATTCTTTCTTTATTATGTAGGTTTAGTTGTATAATTATTATGTGGCAAGGGGACTTTGGGGGGGTCTAGTCTGTTTGGTGTTCTATAGACTTCTTGTATCTTCATAGATATTTACTTCTTTAAGTTGGGAAAGTTTTCTTCTACGATCTTGTTGAATATATTTTCTGTGCCTTTGAGTTGGTATTCTTCTCCTTCTTCTATCTCTATTATTCTTTGTTTTGGCCTTTTCATGGTGTTCCAGATTTCCTGGACATTTTGTGTTATAACTTCTTTGGCTTTTGTATTTTCTTTGATTGATGAATCTATTTCCTCTATTGTATCCTCTACACCAGAGATCCTCTCTTCTATCTCTTGTATTCTGTTGGTTATGTTTGCATCTGTGTTTCATGTTCTTTTACTCAGATTTTCTATTTCCAGAATTTCCTCTGTGTCTTCTTCATTGTTTCTATTTCTTTTTCCAGGTCTTGAACTGTTTCCCTCACCAGTTTAATTGCTTTTCCATGGTTTTCTTGGCTTTCTTTAGGGATTTATTGATTTCTTCCAATTTTTTATTTGTCTTTCCCTCTATTTATTTATTGATTTCTTCCAATTTTTTGTTTGTCATTTCCTCAATTTTATTTTTCATTTTATTTTTCGTGAAAGGCCTTTAGCATCTCCATGATACTATTCTTAAGGTTGCTTTCTTCTGCTTCTTCTACATTTTGATGTTCAGGTCTTGTTGTTGGAGGAGGGCTAGGTTTTGGTGATGCCATATTGCTTTTTATGTTATTGTATGTATTTTTGCCTCGATGTCTGCCCATCTCCTCCTCTCTTGCTCTAATGAGAGCTGGCAGTTTGTTTTCCGTGCCTCAGGAAGTTGCTGGGGTCTCAGGCAGATTGGTATAGGGGCAGGGCATGTAGATTGCAGGGTCTGATGGAGGTTTTTGGTGAGGGGTACCTTCCAGTGGGAGTTTTGCCTGCTGGCTGACAACTGGGACAGAGCTGGGTGGAGGTTCACAGGGACTGGTTATGTCCCAGGAATGGGTCTTAGGGGCAGGACTCTCTGGGTATGAGCAGAGTCACTCACCTCTTTGTCTAATGAGAGCTGGCAGTTTGGTTTCCATGCCTCAGGAAGTTGCTGGAGTCTCAGGTGGATGGGTATGGGGCAGGGCATGCAGATTGCAGGGTCCACTGCGGGGGTTTATGAAGGGGGGATCTTCTAGCAGGAGTTTTGTCAGCTGGGTGGCAACTGGGACAGAGTTGGGTGGGGGTTCCTGGGGACTGCCAGTTTGATCATTCTATAACTGCTTGGCCTGTAGGATTGTGTGGTATACTTGTAATATGCTTTATGTTGTAATAAGCAAAAACTGTTTAATTTTACCAGAGACAAATGCTGGAGCATTGTCAGTTTTAATTTGTACAGGTATAACCATGATGACCATAACTGCATGATTATAGAATCAGCCTTTTCAGAACTCAGAGCAATTGCCCATTGAAATTCTGAACAAGTATCAATGGTGTGGTGTACATATTTCAATTTTCCAAATTATGCAAAGTGAAATACATTCATCTGCCAGATTTCCTTCCTCTGAGTACCCTTTGGGTTACATCCTGCTGGTAGTGTAGTCTACTGCTGTGGGATGTATGGCAAATGTGTTGCTAATTAGTCAATAAAACACTGATTGGCCATTGGCTAGGCAGGAAGTATAGGCGGGGCAAGGAGGAGAATAAAGCTGGGAAGTGGAAGGCTGAGTCAGAGACACTGCCAGCCGCCACGATGACAAACAGCATGTGAAGATGCCGGTAAGCCACTAGCCATGTGGCAAGGTATAGATTAAAGGAAATGGATTAATTTAAGCTGTAAGAACAGTTAGCAAGAAGCCTGCCACGGCCATACAGTTTGTAACCAATATAAGTCTCTGTGTTTACTTGGTCGGGTCTGAGTGGCTCTGGGACTGGCAGGTGAGAGAGATTTGTCCTGACTGTGGGCCAAGCAGGAAAACTTAAGCTACAAATGGCGCCCAACGTGGGGCAAGAGTTTCCACCAAAAAACTGAGAAAAAAGATTCTAAAACGGAGCTAAAACCAGCTTCCTAATTGTCTCTCTCAAATGAGCGACAGCTTCCTAATTGTCTCTCTCAAATGAGCGGCAGCTGCCAGTTTGAGCTTATGGCGGGAATGAGGACTCTGCAAGTGGCACATTAAGCTGCATGGTGGATTTAGACTTTGACAGTACAAAACAAAAAAAGAGGTTTCTGGACTACATGCTGCTTGGATAAAAGCATAGACCCGATCCCTGGGCACCAGCCACTCCGGGGAAGACCTGCCCAACTTGGGCCCAGGTTCTGGACCCCGGGCAGGTGCCCTTCTACCCCAACCGGGAAGGATCCCCTTCTCCAAGACCCTTGGCAGACCCTGCAGTCTCCACGCCCTGCCCCCACGCCCATCTGCCTGAGCCCCAAGCCTCTTCCTGAGACTTAGAGGCCGGCCCCCAGCTCCCATCTTGCCCAGGACTTCCCTTCTGAAGCACAGGTGAGTGCCCTAGCTTGCCCCCGACCCCATCCCTGGGCACCAGCCACTCCGGGGAAGACCTGCCCAACTTGGGCCCAGGTTCTGGACCCCGGGCAGGTGCCCTTCTACCCCAACCGGGAAGGATCCCCTTCTCCAAGACCCCTGGCAGACCCTGCAGTCTCCACGCCCTGCCCCCACGCCCATCTGCCTGAGCCCCAAGCCTCTTCCTGAGACTTAGAGGCCAGCCCCCAGCTCCCATCTTCCCCCGGACTTCCCTTCTGAAGCACAGGTGAGTGCCCTAGCTTGCCCCCGACCCCATCCCTGGGCACCAGCCACTCCGGGGAAGACCTGCCCAACTTGGGCCCAGGTTCTGGACCCCGGGCAGGTGCCCTTCTACCCCAACCGGGAAGGATCCCCTTCTCCAAGACCCCTGGCAGACCCTGCAGTCTCCACGCCCTGCCCCCACGCCCATCTGCCTGAGCCCCAAGCCTCTTCCTGAGACTTAGAGGCCGGCCCCCAGCTCCCATCTTGCCCAGGACTTCCCTTCTGAAGCACAGGTGAGTGCCCTAGCTTGCCCCCGACCCCATCCCTGGGCACCAGCCACTCCAGGGAAGACCTGCCCAACTTGGGCCCAGGTTCTGGACCCCGGGCAGGTGCCCTTCTACCCCAACCAGGAAGGATCCCCTTCTCCAAGACCCTTGGCAGACCCTGCAGTCTCCACGCCCTGCCCCCACGCCCATCTGCCTGAGCCCCAAGCCTCTTCCTGAGACTTAGAGGCCGGCCCCCAGCTCCCATCTTGCCCAGGACTTCCCTTCTGAAGCACAGGTGAGTGCCCTAGCTTGCCCCCGACCCCATCCCTGGGCACCAGCCACTCCGGGGAAGACCTGCCCAACTTGGGCCCAGGTTCTGGACCCCGGGCAGGTGCCCTTCTACCCCAACCGGGAAGGATCCCCTTCTCCAAGACCCCTGGCAGACCCTGCAGTCTCCACGCCCTGCCCCCACGCCCATCTGCCTGAGCCCCAAGCCTCTTCCTGAGACTTAGAGGCCGGCCCCCAGCTCCCATCTTGCCCAGGACTTCCCTTCTGAAGCACAGGTGAGTGCCCTAGCTTGCCCCCGACCCCATCCCTGGGCACCAGCCACTCCAGGGAAGACCTGCCCAACTTGGGCCCAGGTTCTGGACCCCGGGCAGGTGCCCTTCTACCCCAACCGGGAAGGATCCCCTTCTCCAAGACCCTTGGCAGACCCTGCAGTCTCCACGCCCTGCCCCCACGCCCATCTGCCTGAGCCCCAAGCCTCTTCCTGAGACTTAGAGGCCGGCCCCCAGCTCCCATCTTGCCCAGGACTTCCCTTCTGAAGCACAGGTGAGTGCCCTAGCTTGCCCCCGACCCCATCCCTGGGCACCAGCCACTCCGGGGAAGACCTGCCCAACTTGGGCCCAGGTTCTGGACCCCGGGCAGGTGCCCTTCTACCCCAACCGGGAAGGATCCCCTTCTCCAAGACCCCTGGCAGACCCTGCAGTCTCCACGCCCTGCCCCCACGCCCATCTGCCTGAGCCCCAAGCCTCTTCCTGAGACTTAGAGGCCGGCCCCCAGCTCCCATCTTGCCCAGGACTTCCCTTCTGAAGCACAGGTGAGTGCCCTAGCTTGCCCCCGACCCCATCCCTGGGCACCAGCCACTCCGGGGAAGACCTGCCCAACTTGGGCCCAGGTTCTGCTCCCCGGGCAGGTGCCCTTCTAGCCCCACTGGGAAGGATCCCCCTCTCCAAGACCCCTGGCAGACCCTGCAGTCTCCACGCCCTGCCCCCACGCCCATCTGCCTGAGCCCCAAGCCTCTGCCTGAGACTTAGAGGCCAGGCCCCCCAGCTCCCATCTTGCCCAGGACTTCCCTTCTGAAGCACAGGTGAGTGCCCTAGCTTGCCCCCTACCCCATCCCTGGGCACCAGCCACTCCGGGGAAGACCTGCCCAACTTGGCCCCAGGTTCTGCTCCCCGGGCAGGTGCCCTTCTAGCCCCACCGGGAAGGATCTCCTTCTCCAAGACCCCTGGCAGACCCTGCAGTCTCCACGCCCTGCCCCCACGCCCATCCGCCTGAGCCCCAAGCCTCTTCTTGAGACTTAGAGGCTGGCCCCCAGCTCCCATCTTGCCGTGGATTTCCCATCTGGAGGAGAGAGAGAGAGAGAGAGAGAGAGAGAGAGAGAGAGAGAGAGGGAGAGAGGAGAGCACCCATCCTCCCCCGGACTTCCCTTCTGAACAAGAGCTTCCATCCTGCCCCGGACTTCCAATTTGGACAAGAGAGCTCCCATCTGGACAAGAGAGAGAGACTTCCTGAATCTGTCAGCTCTGAACCAAGTGTGCGGATAAGGCCAGGAACGAACCACAAGGAGATGGGCAGACGTCAAGGCAGAAACACATACAACAAAATGAATAGTAATACACCATCACCAGGCCCTAGCCCTCCTCCAACACCTAGACCTGAACATCAGAAATTGGAAGAAGCAGAAGAAAATAGCCTTATGAATGTCATCATGAAGAAGCTAGAGGCTCGTGTAGAGGAAAAGACAAAAAAATGTGAAGAACGCTGTAAACAACTAGAGGAAAGGGCAAACAAATTAGAAGAAATCAATAAAGTCCTGGAAGAGAACAATAAAATACTGAAAGAAAATCAAGAAAAATCAATGAAACAAATGAAGGAAACAGTCCAAGACCTGAAAAAGGAAATAGAAAAAATGAAGAAGACACAAACAGAGGGAATGCTGGAAATAGAAAATCTGAGAAAACGATTGGGAACTTCAGATGCAAGTATAATCAACAGAATGCAAGAGATGGAAGAGAGGATCTCTAGCGTTGAAGATACAATAGAAGAAATAGATTCATCAGTCAAAGAAAACACTAAAGTCAACAAAGTCATGAACCAAAATGTCCAAGAAATTTGGGACACCATGAAAAGACCAAACCTACGAATAATAGGGGTAGAAGAAGGAGAAGAATACCAACTCAAGGGCACAGAAAATATATTCAACAAGATCATAGAAGAAAACTTTCCCAACTTAAAGAAGGAAATGCCTATGAAGATACAGGAAGCCTATAGAACACCAAACAGACTAGACCCCCAGAAAAAGTCCCCTCGCCACATAATAATTAAACAATTAAACGTACAGAATAAAGAAAGAATATTAAGAGCAGCAAAGGAAAAAGGCCAAGTGACATATAAAGGCAAACCTATCAGAATAACACCCGATTTCTCAATGGAGACTTTGAAAGCCAGAAGGTCCTGGACAGATGTAATGCAGACATTAAGAGACCATGGATGTCAGCCTAGACTAATATACCCAGCAAAACTTTCAATCGTCATAGATGGAGTGAACAAGACATTCCATGACAAAGCCAGATTTAAACAATATTTATCCACAAACCCAGCCCTACAGAAAGCACTAGAAGGAAAATTCCAACCTAAGGAAGTCAGATACAACCTCGAAAACACAGGCAATAGATAAAGCCACAGCAGTAGACCCCAACGAAGAAAAGTACACACACATCACCACCAAAAAATAACAGGAATGAACAATCACTGGACATTAATATCCCTCAATATCAATGGACTTAATTCACCTATAAAAAGACATAGGCTTACAGAATGGATACGAAAGCAGGACCCATCTTTCTGCTGCATACAAGAAACACATCTCAAATTCAAAGATAGACACTACCTAAAAATAAAAGGCTGGGAAAAGACTTTCCAATCAAACGGTCTTAAGAAACAAGCGGGTGTAGCCATCCTGATATCCAGCAAAATAGACTTCAAACTAAAATCAAGCAAAAGAGATCAAGAAGGGCATTACATACTCATCACAGGAAAGATCCACCAAGATGAAGTCTCAATTCTGAACATTTATGCCCCAAACACAAGGGCACCCACATATGTAAAAGAAACATTATTAAAGCTTAAATCACATATAAAACCCCACACATTAATAGTGGGAGACCTCAACACCCCACTTTCACCACTGGACAGATCCCCCAAATCGAAACTTAACAGAGAAATAAAGGACTTAATTGATGTCATGACTCAAATGGACTTAATCGACATCTACAGAACATTCCATCCTAACAAAAAAGAATATACCTTCTTCTCAGCACCCCATGGAACCTTCTCTAAAATTGACCACATACTTGGTCACAAAGCAAATCTAAACAGATACAAAACAATTAGAATAACCTCCTGTGTTCTATCAGACCACCATGGTCTAAAGTTGGATTTCAACAACAACAAAAACTACAGAAAACCTACAATCTCATGGAAACTGAACAATACCCACCTGAATCACCAATGGGTTAAGGAAGAAATAAAGAAAGAAATTAAAGACTTCCTAGAGATCAACGAAAATGAAGACACCACATATCCAAACCTATGGGACACTATGAAAGCAGTACTAAGAGGGAAATTCATAGCACTAAACGCCCACATAAATAAGCTGGAGAAATCTCACACTAGTGACTTAACAGCACACCTGAAAGTTCTAGAACAGGAAGAAGCAAAGTCTCCCAGGAAAAATAGATGCCAGGAAATTATCAAAGTGAGAGCTGAAATCAATAAAATAGAAACAAAGAGAACAATACAAAAAATTAATGAAACAAAGAGTTGGTTCTTTGAGAAAATCAACAAGATAGACAAGCCCTTATCCAAACTAACCAAAAGACAGAGAGAGAGCATCCAAATCAACAAAATCAGAAATGAAAAGGGGGACATAACAACAGACATTGAGGAAATCCAGAGAATCATCAGGTCATACTTCAAAAACCTCTATTCCACAAAACTGGAAAACCTAAAAGAAATGGATAATTTTCTGGATAGGTACCACATACCTAAATTAAATCAAGACCAGATAAACTATTTAAATAGTCCAATAACCCCTAACGAAATAGAAACAGTCATTAAAAGTCTCCCAACCAAAAAAAGCCCAGGACCAGATGGTTTCAGTGCAGAATTCTACCAGATCTTCAAAGAAGAGTTAATACCAATACTCTCTAAATTGTTCCATACAATAGAAACAGAAGGAACATTACCAAACTCCTTCTATGAGGCTACAATTACCCTGATTCCCAAACCAAACAAGGATACAACAAAGAAAGAGAACTACAGACCGATCTCCCTCATGAACATTGATGCAAAAATACTCAATAAAATACTGGCAAACAGACTCCAAGACCACATCAAAACAATTATCCACCATGATCAAGTAGGATTCATTCCAGGGATGCAAGGATGGTTCAACATACGAAAGTCTGTCAATGTGATACACCATATAAACAAACTCAAAGAAAAAAACCACATGATCATCTCACTAGATGCTGAAAAGGCATTTGACAAAATCCAACACCCCTTCATGATAAAGGTCTTGGAGCGATCAGGAATACAGGGAACATACCTAAACATAATAAAGGCAATTTACAGCAAGCCAACAGCCAACATCAAATTAAATGGAGAGAAACTCAAAGCAATTCCACTAAAATCAGGAACGAGGCAAGGCTGTCCGCTCTCCCCATACTTATTCAATATAGTACTTGAAGTTCTAGCCAGAGCAATAAGACAACATAAGGAGATTAAGGGGATACAAATTGGAAAGGAAGAAGTCAAGCTTTCCCTATTTGCAGATGACATGATAGTATACTTGAGCAACCCCAAAGATTCCACCAAGGAACTGATACAGCTTATAAACACCTTCAGCAACATAGCAGGATACAAGATCAACTCAAAAAAATCAGTAGCCCTCCTATATACAATGGACAAAAAAGCGGAGAAGGAAATCAGAGATACATCACCCTTTACTATAGCCACAAATGACATAAAATACCTTGGGGTAATACTAACCAAGCAAGTGAAGGACCTATATGACAAGAACTTTAAGTCCCTGAAAAAAGAAATTGAAGAAGATGTCAGAAAATGGAAAGATCTCCCATGCTCATGGATAGGCAGAACTAACATAGTAAAAATGGCAATCTTACCAAAAGCAATCTACAGATTCAATGCAATCCCCATCAAAATACCAACACAATTCTTCACAGACCTGGAAAGAATAATACTCAACTTCATATGGAAAAACAAAAAACCCAGGATAGCCAAAAGAATCCTGTACAATAACACAACCTCTGGAGGCATCACGATCCCTGACTTCAAGCTGTACTATAGAGCTACAGTAATAAAAACAGCTTGGTACTGGCATAAAAACCGACATGTGGACCAATGGAATCGAATTGAAGACCCTGATATTAATCCGCACACCTATGAACAAATAATTTTTGACAAAGAAGCCAAAAGTGCACAATGGAAAAAAGAAAGCATCTTCAACAAATGGTGCTGGCAAAACTGGATATCAACATGTAGAAGGCTGCAAATAGATCCATATCTATCACCGTGCACAAAACTTAAGTCCAAGTGGATCAAGGACCTCAACATAAATCCAGCTACTCTGAACCTGCTAGAAGAGAAAGTAGGAAGTAGTCTTGAACACATTGGCATAGGAGACCACTTTCTAAATAGAACACCAGTAGCACAGACACTGAGAGAAACAATCAATCAGTGGGACCTCTTGAAACTGAGAAGCTTTTGTAGGGCAAAGGAAACGGTCAACAAAGCAAAGCGACAGCCTACAGAATGGGAAAAGATCTTCACCAATCCCACATCTGACAGAGGACTGATATCCAGAATATATAAGGAACTCAAGAAATTAGACATCAAAATGCCCAACAGTCCAATTAAGAAATGGGCTATAGAACTAAACAGAGAATTCTCAACAGAGGAAACTCAAATGGCTGAAAGACATTTAAGGAATTGCTCAACATCCCTAATCATCAGGGAAATGCAAATCAAAACAACTCTGAGATACCACCTTACGCCTGTCAGAATGGCTAAGATCAAAAACACTGAAGACACCTTATGCTGGAGAGGATGTGGAGCTAGGGGAACTCTCCTCCACTGCTGGTGGGAATGCAAGCTTGTACAACCACTTTGGAAATCAATATGGCGATTTCTTAGAAAATTGGGAATCCATCTCCCCCAAGATCCAGCTATACCACTCTTGGGCATATACCCAAGGAATGCTCAACCACACCACAAGAGCACTTGTTCAGCTATGTTCATATCAGCGTTGTTTGTAATAGCCAGAACATGGAAACAACCTAGATGCCCTTCAACTGAAGAATGGATAAACAAAATGTGGTACATATACACAATGGAATACTACTCAGCAGAGAAAAACAATGACATCATGAGGTTTGCAGACAAATGGATGGATCTAGAAAAAATCATCCTGAGTGAGGTATCCCAGACTCAGAAAGACAAACATGGTATGTACTCACTCATAACAGGATACTAGATGTGGAACAAGGATGACTGGACTGCTACTCACATCACCAGGCAGGCTACCTGGAAAACAGGACCCCAAGAAAGACACAGGGATCGCCCAACGACAGAGAAATGGAATGAGATCTACATGAACAGCCTGGACAGGAGTGGGGGTAGTGAAGGGCGAGGGTCGAGGGAAAGAGAGCTTGGGTGAGTGGGAGATCCCAGCTGGATCAAAAACAGAGAGGGAGAACAAGGAATAGGAGACCATGGTAAATGAAGACCACATGAGAATAGGAAGAAACAAAGTGCTAGAGAGGCCCACAGAAATCCACAAAGATACCCCCACAACAGACTGCTGGCAATGGTCGAGCGACAATCCGAACTGACCTACTCTGGTGATGGGATGGCCAAACACCCTAATTGTCGTGCTAGAAACCTCATCCAACTACTGATGGACCTGGAGGCAGAGATCCATGACTAGGCCCCAGGTGGATCTCTGGGAGTCCAATTAGCGAGAATGAGGAGGGTTTATATGAGAGAGAATTGTTGAGACCAAGGTCGGATAAAGCACAGAGACAAATAGCCAAACAAACGGAAACACATGAAATATGAACCAATGGCTGAGGGGTCACCAACTGGATCAGGCCCTCTGAGTGGGTGAGACAGTTGATTGGCCTGATCTGTTTGGGAGGCATCCAGGCAGTGGGACCGGGTCCTGTGCTCATTGCATGAGTTGGCTGTTTGAAACCTGGGGCCTATGCAGGGTCCCTTGGCTCAGCATGGGAGGAGGGGACTGGACCTACCTGGACTGAGTCCATCAGGTTGATCTCAGTCTGTGGGGAAGGCTTTGCCCTGGAGGAGATTGGAATGGGGGGCGGGCTGGGGGGAAGGTGAGGGGGGCGGGAGGGGGGAGAACAAGGGAATCTGTGGCTGATATGTAGAACTGAATTGTATTGCAAAATAAAAATAAAAATAAAAAAAAAAAAAAAAAAAAAAAAAAAAAAAGCATAGACCCATGATAGCTCCCAGAGCTGGTGGTAAACGTAGCCATGTTGGGAAGCTGAGGTGGGCAGAGCCAGCAGCCACAGCTGCTGCAGTTTAAAGCAATAGATTCACAATAAGACAGATTCAGATGTAATAGTTTACAATGTGTGTAAAAATGTATGTAGGCTTGGAAGAGAGAGAAGAGGAATATATACAGTTGTATAAAGAAATACATAGTTTTTAAAAATAAAGTCTTTAAAGAGACAGTAAAGGTAATATAAAAAATAAGCCACGTAAAAATGGATATTACACAGAGAATCTGGATTGTGTTGTCTTTGGGATTTTTAACTGCAGAAAAACATTTGATTGTAAAAGCTGTTGAGTTATGCCAAAATGTATATTTTAAAGATATCTTGACTTCAAAATTTGGATATAAGGATAGGTTGCTTTGGAAAAGAGTCTCTTTTGTTTCCACAGAAAGCCAGAGGCTATGGATTTGTTCCAGATTCAGATACATCAGGTTTGACCAGCCAAGACCCCCTGAAGGTCTCCAATGACACCATGGCCCAGATGATCCAACATCCAGAATGGTTTGAAGGCATCTGGCTCAGATGATACAGCCTCATGGACTATTCCATAATTCTAAAATTTTCTTTGTGTCCCCATAAGATACAGCGCCCCCCTTCCAGCAGGAAGTAGTAAGAGAAGCTACGCCCAAATTCCCAAATAATATGTAATTTTACTTTGTTAAGGTTAAAACCTTCCTTTTTGAAAAAAAAGGGGGAAGTACTGTGGGATGTATGGCAAATGTGTTGCTAATTAATCAATAAAACACTGATTGGCCATTGGCTAGGCAGGAAGTATAGGCGGGGCAAGAAGGAGAATAAAGCTGGGAAGTGGAAGGCTGAGTCAGAGAGACACTGCCAGCCTCCACGATGACAAACAGCATGTGAAGATGCCGGTAAGCCACGAGCCATGTGGCAAGGTATAGATTAAAGGAAATGGATTAATTTAAGCTGTAAGAACAGTTAGCAAGAAGCCTGCCATGGCCATACAGTTTGTAACCAATATAAGTCTCTGTGTTTACTTGGTCGGGTCTGAGTGGCTGTGGGACTGGCAGGTGAGAGAGATTTGTCCTGACTGTGGGCCAGGCAGGAAAACTTAAGCTACAGGTGTGGTGTACATATTTCAATTTTCCAAATTATGCAAAGTGAAATACATTCATCTGCCAGATTTCCTTCCTCTGAGTACCCTTTGGGTTACATCCTGCTGGTAGTGGAGTCTAATTGTAAAAAAGAACAAGTAGGACATTTCCTTACATTTTCCTTGGCTTGTTGCCAGGTCATGGAAAAATCCTTTTTTAAACCTTTACTATTGACATGATGTTCTTTATGAAATTCTGAGGCCTCCAGCACATTTACTATCAATAGTTGGTAGATCTCATCATTTATTTGTGCTAGAGGGCCTGACAGACCCGTATGGGATTGGATGTAAGTTATATATAAGGAATGATTCCTATTCCTCATTATTTCTTGTAACTGAATAAATACCGAAGTTAATTCTACTCATCAGGGATAATTGCAGCAGTTTCAATATGTAAGACAACTCTTTTGACATACTAAGAGTTGGTAACTATGTTGACAGGTTCCAAAAAATCCATTAATATCATCAGAATGGCATATAATTCCAATTTCTGGACAGAATTATAAGGACTTTGGACCATTTTACTTAAATTTTCTAATTTGCAACCTGCCTTTCCTTGTTTGTTTGCATATGCATAAAATGTAGGGGCTCCAGATTTGGTGTTTCTCATCCAGTTAGCTCTCTTAGTAAGTTGAATTCTATCTCTTTTGGGATATTTGTTGATAATCTCTCCAAAAAAATTACTGGAAGCTCTTTGCCAAGGCTCACTTTCTGACCATAATTTGTCTATTTCATCCTTAGTTAAAGGCACTACAGTTTCTGCTGGGTCTATTTTTGCTAATTGATGAAGTCTCATTTTTTCTTTTAAAATAAACTCAGAGGTCTTTTTGACAAAATTTTTTAATTTTTTACTGTTTATTTTGTAGAAATATCCATTACATTATAATATCTTTCCTCTGAATTAAAATTTCTGCAGTAAAATGCTTAGAGTGTAAAATAACCAAGATGCAATCAAACTGTGGATCCACAAGAACCACATGTATATCCTATATTTTCTTTTCCACCAAATCAAATTCTTTCTCATCTTCAGCTGATAATTCTTTTTGACTATTTAAGTCCTTGTCACCCTTTAATGTTTTGAACAAATTACTGAGTTAATCATTTTTTACCCAACAACAGTTCACAGATAGGAAATATCTCTGAATAATCTTTGAAAGTCATTAAGAGTCCATAATCAATTTCTCGTAATTTGCACCATTTGTGGCCTAATTTTTTGTAGCTCTATTTTATATCCTAAATAATTAATAGAATCTCCTCTTTGTATCTTTTCAGGAGCAATTTGAAATCCCCAATAAGGCAAAATTTTCTTTACTTCTTCAAACATTCTTTCTAAAATATCCACATTTGAATCAGCTAATAAAATGTTGTCCATGTAATGATAAATTATAGATTTAGAAAATTGTTTACGTATTAATTCCAATGGCTGTCATACAAAATACTGGCACAGGGTTGGGCTATTTAACGTTTCCTGTGGGAGAACCTTCCATTGATATCTCTTGACTGGAAGGGAATTATAAGTAGGCACTGTGAAGGCAAATTTTTATCTGTCTGTTTCTTACAAGGGTATTGAGAAGAAACAGTCTTTTAAATCAATAACTGTAAGAGGCCATTCTTTAGGTAACAGAGTAGGCAAAGGAATTCCAGATTGTAGAGTGACCATTGACTGAATTACCTTGTTGATTACTCTTAGATCTGTTACCATTCTCTACTTACCAGATTTCTTTTAAATAACAAATACAGGAGACTTCTAAGAGCTGGTTGATTCTTCAATATGCTAAGCATTTAACTACTCTTGTATCAGCTGTTCTAAGGCCTGCAGTTTCTCTTCGGTTGAAGGCCATTTCTGAATTCATACAGGCTTGTCTGTTAATCATTTTAAAGGTAGAGCAGTTGGTGTCTTTGAAAGATCAGCAGCTGTTTTGCCTTGTTCTTGTATAACCTGGATAGTTGGTGACTGTTCTTTATAATACTTTATACCGTCTACTATTTTTCTCAGAAGCATATGTTACTTAATGGTTTGTTTCTGAGATTGGGAGAATGTTAATCTGGGTATTCCATTGTTTTAATAAATCATGTCCCTACATATTCATAGCTATAATGGCCACATATGGCATTAATTTTCATCTCTGTCATTATGGCCCTATACATTTGACCCATTGCACACTCTATTTTGCTTGAGACAATGTTCCAATCCCTAAAAACTGCACATTTACCTCCTGACAAGGTCAGTTTGGATGCCAAGATTCTGGTGCAATTATTGTTACATCCACATCTGTGTCTATAAGACCTTCAGTGAGAATGCCATTTATTGATATTTTTAACTTTGGTCTTTGTTCATTTATAGAAGATTGCCAAAAAATTCGCTTTATGGTTTTTCCCAGATTTTTTGTTCTCTCTTCCATAGCTGTTTTTATCACCTTGAGCAGTATGGTTTTTCACAATAGGCATTAGGTTTTCTGAGACAGGGATAGCAGGAACAAAATGAACCAAATTTATCATGGTGGCCTGCATGAGGTCCCCCAAGGAGTTTCCTGACAGAAAAGGCAAAAGATTACCTTGTCTTTCCCTTGTTGATCTACTTTCATTAGTCCAATGTTTGCCTTTACCACTATACTTTCTGAATATTCCAGAAGGGAGGGGAGTTCTGTTGGGATTATTTCTTAAAAAAACTTTGTTTCTAGGAATGCCTTGTTTACATTCCCTTTTTAGTTAACCTTGTTTGTCACAATTGAAAAACCTGACATCACTATTTTTCTTTAAAACTCTGGAAATCCCCTCTCCTTTCCAAGTGTCATCATGGTTATGAGATTCAGTATTAATTTTATCTCAGATCCATTCCTCCAAGAGTGCTGATCTTGCCTTTTTAATGGCCTAATTACCCATTTGCAGTGTGCATTAGCATTTTCAAAAGCCAGAGATTCAATTATTATCTGCCTAGCTTCTGAATTTGGTATCATTCTATTTACTGCTGAAGACAGCCTTTGTAAGAAATCAGTGAAGGTTTCTTTTGGGCCTTGTATAACTTTTGTAAATGACTCAATTTTCTTTCCTACTTCTTCAACTCTGTCCTAAACATTCAAGGCTGCCATAATGCATAAAGCTAGGGTGTGGTTTTCATATAGAAGTTGCCTTCTACATTAGTATATTCTCCATCTCCAAGAAGTTGATCTTGGGAGATTTTAAAGCCTCTAGCTCTACTCAGTTGTTCAATGGTCTTAGCCTCAACTTTCCACCAAGTCTTCCATTATATTTGTTGACCAGCTTCTAGGACAGCTGTAACCAAATATCTCCAGTGTTGAGGAATAATTCTATTACAAGTTGACCATGAGTTTAACATCTGCTTCACAATTGGGGAATGCATACCATATGATACTATAGCTTCTTTGAATCTCCTCAGATCTAACATTTGCACAGGAGTCCAGTCAGCTCTTACACATCCTTGAGCATTTGGTAGTTCTTGTAAGGTTACTGGATAGATTAATGTTGGCTCTTGAAAGCTTTAGGCTGTTTTTCAGTAACCATATAATGCAATGCTGAGATTGGTTCACTTTTACATTCTTCTGTCTGGGTCTGAATATCTCTATTATCTGTTTTAACAAGTTTATCTAAAACTTTTTTCTTGACACTCATATTAACCAACTTTTTTTAATGATAAAACAAAAACAATCAAACAAATAATATTTATAATTGGCATTATGTAAATCCATCTACATTAATTATCTTCTCATTTAATTGTTCCATTTTCAGACCACCTAATGTGTTATCAAAGAGAGACCAAACACCCTCCATTGCAAAAATGTTTTCCATTTTTAAATGTGGGAAAAAAATTCTCTTTTAACTAATTTTTCTCTTTAAGAAATCTTAATTTGTCAGGGACAAGGACAGAATCTCTGGTTAGTGGAAATATACAGACCCCCAATAAGACAGAGAACTAGAATATTTTATGGTCAGGTTGCCTAGCAATAGGACATTGAGTCAGAGCCCTTGACCTTTTCACCCTGTAAACATCCTATATGAACATCCTGTTAGCTTGCCCTACCCTATGCAGATAAAAGCTTCCTGCTCCCCCCACCCTGCAGGAACTATATAAACCCTCCTGGAGAAAAATAAAGTTGCACCTTGATCAGAATCTTGTCTTGGTGTATTTTCTTGTGTCTCCTGTCCCTATCATTGTGTCCTTAGGGTGGTCGAGTTCCTGTAGAAACACTGCTGGCCGGGGCATTAATTGACTCACCATGTCTGCTGACTGCATAGAACAGTAGAAGCCCAAATGGGATTCAAGGCAACTACCTAGTGTGGTAGAAGCCCTACATGGGGATTCAGGGAGAGCCCACAACAGACCAGAAGAGAAGAACTGAAAGATCCATCCATCATGATCCAGATTGTTAGGGATTCTGGACCATGTGGGGTGGAGAGTCTGGTTGTATTGCAGCTCAAGACTGTTTGGCATTTTTAAATGAGAATTTTTGCATCAATGTTCATGAGGGAGATTGGTCTGTAATTCTCTTTCTTTGTTGTATCTTTGTGTGGCTTGGGTTCCAGGTAACTGTAGCCTCATAGGAATAACTACCCTGTTGGAGGAGGGTATAAGGATTGAGGCAAAGATCTGGGGGTGGGAGCTGGAGGAGGGATGATAGAGTGATCTGTGGTTGGTATGTAAAATGAATAAAAAAAGTTTGGCACTGTTCCTTCTGTTGCTATTGTGTGGATCAATTTGAGGAGTATTGGTATTAGCTCTTCTTTGAAATTCTGGTAGAATTCTGTAGTGAAACCATCTGGCCCTACACTTTTTTTTGGTTGGGAGAATTTTAATGTGTAGCTTGAGTTTTTCTGCCTGGCCCACGGTCAGGACAAATCTTTGTCACCCGCCAGTCCCACAGCTGCTCAGACCCAACCAAATAAACACAGAGACTTATATTGGTTACAAACTGTATGGCCGTGGCAGGCTTCTTGTTAACTATTCTTATAGCTTAAATTAATCCATTTCCATAAATCTATACCTTACCACATGGCTTGTGGATTACCGGGATCTTCATATGCAGCTTGTCATGGTGGCGGCTGGCAGTGTCTCTCTGACTCAGCCTTCCACTTCCCAGAATTCTCTTCTCTGCTTGTCCCGCCTATCCTTCCTGCCTGGCTACTGGCCAATCAGTGTTTTATTTACTAACCAATCAGAGCAACACATTTGACATACAGAACATCCCACAGCATTAATGACTGTTTCTATTTCCATAGGAATTATAGGTCTTTTTATATTGTTTATCTGGTATTGACTTAATTTTGGTATATGGTACCTATCCAGAAAATTGTCCATTTCTTTTAGATTTTCCAAATTTGTGGAGTACAGGTTTTTGACACATGACCTGATGATTCTCTGGATTTTCTCACTGTCAGTTGTTATATCTCCCTTTTTTATTTCTGAGTTTTTTTAAAAATTTGGATATTCTCTCTCTGCCTTTTAGTTAGTTTGGATAAGGGTTTGTCTATATTGTTTATTTTCTCAAAGAACCAACTCTTCGTTTCATTGATTCTTTGTACTGTTCTCTCTTTTTTCTATTTTATTGATTTCAGCCCTCAATTTGATTATTTCCTGGCATCTACTCATATGTTTGTTTGCTTCTTTTTGTTTTAGATCTTTCAGGTATGCTGTTAAGTCATTAGTGTGAGATTTCTCCAATTTCTTTATGTAGGAACTTAGAGCTATGAGCTTTCCTTTTAGCACTGCTTTCATAGTGTCCCATAAGTTTTGATGTGTTGTACATTCATTTTCATTGAATTCTAGGAAGTCTTTAATTTCTTTCTTTATTTCTTCCTTGACCCATTGGTGATTCAGTTGAACATTAATCAGTTTCCATGAGTTTGTAGGCTTTTTGTAATTTTGTAATATTGTTGTTAAATTCTAGATTTAGGCCCTGGTGGTTCGATAAAATACAGGAGATTATTCGATCTTTTTTTTTTTTAATCTGTTGAGATTTGCTTTGTGACTGAGTATGTGGTCAGTTTTAGAGAAGGTTCCATGAGGTGCTGAGAAGAAGGTATATTCTTTTGTGTTTGGGTGAAATGTTCTGTAGCTGTCTATTAAGTCCATTTGAGCCATAACATCTGTTAGTTTCCTCGTTTCTCTGTTAAGTTTCTGTCTGGCAGACGTGTCCATTGGTGAGAGTGGGGAGTTGAAGTCTCCCACTATTAGTGTGTGGGGTTTGATGTATGATTTTAGCTTTAGTAATGTTTCTTTTACAAATATTGTTGCCAATATATTTGGGGTATAAATTTTCAGAATTGAGACTTCATCTTGATGGATATTTCCGTGATGAATATGTAATGTCCTTCTTGATCTCTTTTGATTAATTTTAGTTTTAATTCTACTTTGTTTGATATTAGAATAGCTATACCAGCTTGCTTCTTAAGTCCATTTGATCAGAAAGACTTTTCCCAGAACTTTACTCAGAGGTAGTGTCTGTCTTTGTAGTTAAGGTGTGTTTCTTGTAATGCAACAGAAGGATGGATCCTGTTTTCATATCTATGCTGTTAGCCTGTGTCTTTACACACAAATTGAGTCCATTGATATTAAGGGATATTAATGACTAGTGATTGTTAATGCCTGTTATTTTTTGGTGGTAATGCTGTGTGTTTTTCTTCTTTGGGATTTGTTGGTTGGTGATTATATATTGCCTGTGTTTTCATTGGTGCATCTAACTTCATTAGGTTGGATTTTTCCTTCTAGTGCTTTCTGTAGGGCTGGATTTTTGGATATGTATTGTTTAAATCTGTTTTCATCATGGAATATCTTTTTTACTCCCTCTATGTAGATTGATCATTTTGCTTTGTATAATTGTCTGGGTTGGCTGTTATAGTCTCTTAGTGTCTGCACAACATCTGTCCTGGATCTTCTTGCTTTTAGTGTCTCCTTTGAGAAGTCAGATGTCATTCTGATTGGCCTGCCTTTGTATGTTACTTGGCCTTTTTCATTTTCAGCTCTTAATATTTTTTCTTTATTCGGTATGTTTAGTAGTTTGATTATTATGTGGTGAGGGGGCTTTTTTGTGGGATCCTGTCTGTTTGATGTTCAGTAAACTTCTTGTATTTTTATAGGTATTTTCTTCTCTAGGTTGGGAAAATTTTCTTTTCTGACTTTGTTGAATATATTCTCTGTATCTTTGAGCAGGTATTCTTCTCCTTCTTTAATCCCTATTATTCTTAGGCTTGGTCTGTTCATGTGGTCCCAGATGTGCTGGAAGTTTTGTGATATGACTTTGTTGGCTTTAATGTTTTCTTTGACTGATGATTCTATTTCCTCTGTCTTATCTTTAATGCCAAAGATTCTCTCTTCCATCTCTTGCATTCTGTCTGTCATGCTTGTATCTGTAGTTTCTGTTCATTTACTGAGCTTTTCCTTTTCCAGAATTTCCTTGGGTTTTGTCTTCTTTATTGCTTCCATTTCAGTTTTCAAGTCTTGAACTATTTCCTTTACTTGATTTTTGCTTTTTCTAGTTTTTCTTTGGCTTTCTTTAAAGGATTTATTGATTTCTTCCAGTTTTTGTTTGTTTTTTCCTTGATGTCTTTAAGGGAAATTTTCATTTCCTCTTTATGGCCTTTATCATCCTCATAAAATTATTTTTGAAGTAATTTTCTTCTGTTTCTTCTATGTTGGGATGTTCAGGTCTTGCTGCAGTAAAACCATTAGGTTCTGTTGGTGACATATTGCTCTTTATGCTGTTGAATGTATTCTTACACTGGTGTCTACCCATCTTTTCCTCTAATCAGTGCAAATGGTATCTGTGTCTCAGGGAGCTACTCTTGGTCCAATCAATATTGGCAGTGTTTGTGTCTCAGGAAGCTGCTGGGGTCTTGGGCGGATGGGTGAGTTAGGGGGACAGAGTGGGGCTTTTAGATTGAAGGGTCCAGTGGGGATGGTGGTGGGAAGGCCTGCCTTCAGGGTACTTGGCTGCTGGCCTACAACTGGGGATGCAGCATGTGTACATATGGAGCATAGGTTGTGCCCCTGGGCCTAAGGCCTAGAAGCTGGGGTGACTGGTTAGGAGGAAGATGACTCACCTCTTGGTCCAATCTGAGGTGGCAGAGTCTGTGTCTCAGGGAGCATTGTAGTCTTAGGAGAATAGGTGGGTTTGGGGGGTGGAGTGGTGGTTGTAGGTTACAGGGTCCAATGGGGGGTTAGTCAGGCCTGCCTGCAGGAGTTTTGCCTGATGGCCTGCAACTGGGGCTGCAGTGGATGGAGGTATGAGGGAATGGGTTGTGCCCCTGGGCCTAAAGCCTACAGGATGGGGTTATTGGCTAGGAGAACTATAACTCACCTCTTGGTCTTGTCGGAGCTGGCATTGTCTGTGTCTCAAGGAGCAGCTATGGTCTCTACTGTGTATGTTTTTTTGTGTGTAAGCATACAAATGTACACAGTACATGTGTACCGGTCAGAGGAAAGTTTTCAGAAGTGAGTTCTGTCTTACACCATGGGTTTTGGAAGACTGAGATCAGGTCATCCATCTTGTGATGCAAGCAATTTTACTCACTGATTCATGTAAGTTACTCTCATGATAAATTCTATCATTGTCCCTCTGTTCTGAATGGAGCTTAAGGACCAGGGGCATTTATATGTTTAGATATTAGATGAATAACGCTATTATACAGAATTTTTGTAAGATAGTAGTAGGAAATAAAGAGGTCATTTAGGGCTACAAAATAAAAAGCCCTACTACCACAGGAAAAGTTCTTATAATTTCTTAGCTAGCTAGTGGGGATGACATTAATTTTGGAGGAATGATGAGTTCCAGTGCTTAGCTTCTCTGCTACATAATACAAAATCAAAAAGAGTCTGACCCTTCATTTTTTTTGTCACTACCAGCTTAACCTAACAAAATTCTCAGCCAGCTTAAATAAAAACTGTGCCTTAGGAAGATAATTCTTCCTGTTGTTAATATGACACACCAGAGCCAGGGAAACCAGCATGGCTGCTTTTGAACAAAGTAATGAGGTCTGACTCTAAGTACTGGAACTACAATGAAGAATTTCTTACAAAGTAGAAGAAATTACTAAATAGTTCTTTAGGCCTTTAAAATATAGGAAACAATGATTTTTTTTGAAAAAAAATAATAGGATATCATAATAGGTCTGTTAATAGAAATGAGGAGCCTAGTAGGGAATCTAAATTTTACAGAAAGATTATGAAATGGGATTTTAAAATGCAACACACAAGCCCTGAAATTTTTAACTAATCCAGTGGACTAGACACAGAGGTTATAAGCAATTGTTTTTGCCTGCTACAATACAACATACCAGTCATATCCAAGTCATCCACTGCAGAAATATCCTGATGTGAAATCCATAGTATTTTCTGCAAGCATAGCAGTAGGCAGAAAAGTCAGTTTACCTTACAAGATAGAACAATTTTACATGTGGATTGTCTTAGTCTGTTCCATGTAGCTATAGTTTTCCTGGTCCTGCCAGTCCCACAGCCACTCAGACCCCACCAAGTAAACACACAGAGACTTATATTACTTAAACTGTTTGGCCTAATGGCTTAGGCTTCTAGTTATTTAGTTCTTACATCATAAATTAACCCATTTCTATAAATCTATACCTTGCCACATGGCTCATGGCTTACCAGTATCTTACATGTTGGTACTCATGGCAGTGGCTGGCAGCATCTCCTGACTCAGCCTTCCTGTTCCCAGAATTTTCTTCTCTGCTTGTCCTACCTATACTTCTTGCCTGGGTACTGGCCAATCAGCATTTTATTTATACAGAGCTATATCCACAGCAGTTCCATGTTATTGTGGCAGAATTCCTGAGATTTGGTAATGAAAAAATTTAGCTCATAATTTTGGAAGTCAGAATGCTCAATATCAAGAAACAGGCATCTATTCTGGCTCTCTTTGCTGTACTAACACATGGCAGAAGAGGGAAGAGCAAAAATAATAGAGCAAACCCATTTATATGAGCACTTTTTATAGAAGTATTAATTCATAACTGGTCCATCTTCATGATCTAAACACGTCTCATTAACGTCCATTTCTCATCATTGTTGTAAGAGATTAAGTTTCCAAAACCTGAATTCTGGGGGAGTCATTCAAACCACATAGTGAAGTAAACTAGTCAATACAATGAAAATACAACTGACTCTCAACACTCTTAATAATATTAGAAATTGTACACAATTTAAAAGTATCTAGTAATGAAACACTATCATTTATAATTCAGTAGTACAATTTCAAGGTCCAGTTCCGTTAACTAACATACAGAGGAAAAATTTGCTATGTATGTCCTTACAGATAACAGGCAGTTGAATGGTGTTCAAAAATAGTAATAAAAAGACAACAGCAATTTCCTAAGCCAATATGTCATAATTTGATTATGTGAAAAGTGAAGTGGAGTGGAGTGAATCTGAGGTCAAATTTTTCAAACCAGTTATCAGGGTGAAAAATAAGAAAAATGCCAAAGAGCTAAATATGCATGAACCTGCTATTGCAGTTTAATGAAAAAATGGGGTTCTTGTCAGCTAGCTGAGTACTTAATAATGTTAACACCACTACAAACAAGTTGTGGTTTATTGCTTCAATTTCCTACATACTGCCAAGAGATTTAACAAGACTGACACATTAAAATCTTTGATTTCAGTCAAATAAGGTGACTAACAAGATGAAGAAAAAAGTCTTATGCTCAAAGGGAACACAACTCTATCAGGTACTTATTGTATTCTGCATCAGATTATTGGATATGCTGTTGATTTAATTGTTATGCTAATGAAGGAACTCCTTAATCAGTAATTTTTTTTATAAAAGCTATCAGCCTGGCAGTGGCGGCATATGCCTTTAATTCCAGCACTTGAGAGGTAGAGGCAGGCAGATCTCTGTGAGTTCAAGTCCAGCCTGGTCTACAGAGCAAGTTCCAGGACAGGCTCCAAAAATTCACAGAGAAACTTTGTCGTGAAAAGAAAAAGCTATTATGTGCTAGGTGATTTAAAATAATAATATTCAAAAATAGGTAGTGTGGGTATAATTCTGAACATGTCTATGAATTCTGGGGGTTGGTATGATTAAAATGTGACATTTTTGTAAATATCATTGTTTCACTTAAAAGTAAAGATATCATTGAGGTTCCTTCTTTATATATGTTTTGTTAATTGAGAATTTCATACAACATATTTTGATCAAATTCATACTACCCTTCCTCTCTACCTCCCTACCCACTCAACTTTGTGTTCTTATTTTTTTCTCTCCCTCTCTAAATATGTTTCAGAACCCACAGAGGCTAGCTTGTGTTGACCAGCTAATGCTGGGCATGGTATCTCTCCTGCAGTGTGGATGATATACAAAGGGTCATATCACTGGAGAAAACTGACTTTCCCTCTCCCAGCAAAAATCAGATGCCAATCACTCCTCAGCTAGGGGTGGTAGGTAATTCATACATACTTTCTCTCCTCCATGCTAAGACTTTTCTCTGGCTCGAGCTTGTGCAGTTCTTGTACATGCTCTTTTAAATGCTATGAATTCATATGAGACTCCTCCTTTTTGTGTCTGGGAAACAATTTATCCTTGAAGTCATCTACCACCTCTTGCTCTTAAAATCTTTCTGTTTCTTCTTTCACATAGATCCTTCAGTTTTGAGGGGAGGGGTGTGATGTGGACATTCAATTTATGGCTGAGTACTCAAAAGTCTCATATTATTAACACACTGACCTTTGATGGGTATTTGTGTTAATTGTTATCTACTGAAAGAAGACGCTTCTCTAATGAAGGTTGAGCAGTGCACTGATCTATGGGTATAGCAATAAGTCTCTAGGAGTCATTTTATTGCTATGTTCATTTAGTAACCAATAGCATGAGCAATAGCCTATAATGTTTTAGAGGTTATGAGACCCTAATGACCAAGAATTCAAAAACAGGTAACCCATTTGTGGTACTGGAAGTTTTAGTTGGTAATGTATTTTAATTGTTTGGAGTATTGTCCTACCACTATGGGCAAACTTCATTTAAATCCCTTATGTGTGTATATGTATATGCATATGAATATGAATAATATAGGGTGCTTCTACAGTAGTAGGTTTCCTTATGGTTTTTTCAAATGGCCTTTAGTGATAGTTGTCTCTCCTCATAGTCCCTTCTCTCCTCTGCTTTCCCATCCCTCACCTTATTTAATGTTGCTGTTCCATTTATTCCTTTCTCTCTTTGCAATACTATAGTCTATACAGTCTATATAGCAGTTCTTCAGGAAGCTGGGAAAAGATCTACCCCAAGATTTAGTTATTCCATTCCTGGACATATTCTTACTATAGAGACACTTGCTCAACCACATCCATTGCTGCTCTATTTATAATAACTAGAAATTGGAAACAGTCTAAATGTTTATCAACAGATAAAAAGAAAATGTGGTACATTTACACAATGGAATATTATTCAGACACTAAAACATGAAAATTCACAGGTAAATGGATGGAGCTAGAAAAAAAAAATCCTGAATGAGGTAATCCAGTCCCAGAAACACAAGTATAGTGTGTATTCACTTATATGTGAATATTAGCTGTTAAGTCTTCTAAAAACAAGGTACAATCTGTGTAAGCACAGAGGTTACACATAGAGTAAGGAACTGAGAAGGGGAGAAGCATCTCCCTAAGAAAGGGACATAGAATAAATAGTTATGGTTGGATTAGTGGAGGAATTTGAGTGGGAGGATCAGATGGGGAGGGTAGGAAAGATGAGTCTACAGGGGTGAAGGTGCTATGCAGGAACCAGCTCCAATTATTCATTCAGTAACTTTTCCATTCTTTCACTTTAACGTACTATCCATCTTTGATGGTAAATTGTGTTTCTTGGAGGCAGCAAAATGATAGATCCTATGCTCTAATCCAATCTGTTAGTCTGTGTCTTTTTTATTGGAGAATTGAGACCATTAATATTGAGTTATTATGGAACAATGTTTAATAACTCCTGTTATTTTGTTGTTGTGGTGTGTTTTCTTAGATCATTTTTGGTTAACTCTTCTGGGATTACTGTGTCCTCTTGGTTGTGTATTCTCTTCAGACTGTATCCCTCTTACTATCCTTTGTAGAGCTGTCTTGGTGAACATAAATTCCTTAAATTTATGGTGGTATTTTATTTGTGCTGAAATGTGATTTTATTTGTATGTTATTAAATAAAGTTGCCTGGGGGTCAGAGCAGAAGTCTGGCAGTGGTAGCACATGCTCTTAATCTGATCACATGGCAGGCAGAGTCTGTGTGTTCATGGACATAGCCAGCTTGCTGACACATGTCTTTAATCCAAGTACCAACCATAGAGACCTGGAGGTCTGTATAGACAGGCAGTGGCGAAGAAGTCATGTGTTTGTGTTTAGAACCAATGAGAAGGCAGAACAGAAAGTCAGTAAAAAATACAGGGGAAGAATGGCAGTGGCTGGTAACCTAAAGGCTGTTTGCTAGTGCTCTCACCTCTTGGGCTTTTAACTCTTTATTTGGCTCTGTGTTTCTTATTTAATAAGACTGTTTAGAATTACATCTACATAAATTATTTTATGTTATGAAAGTCTTTTTATCCTTTGATTATGACTGATAATTTTATGGATAAAGAAGTCTGGGCTTGCATTCTTGGTCTTTCAGTAATTGTAGAGCATTAAAGATTGAAATAATTTTCATTTTAAAGAAACAAAGATACTTGATTCAAGGGTCACAAGGACTGCTGAAGAGTAATAGAGAATTCAATTTCTTTATTGAAAAATATCCTTTTGTGTGTTTGAATACATAATAACAGTAGTAACCATGCATATATGTGTGTCATCATCCAAATACCAAGTTTCCCTGTGGATTATGTGAGGCTTTTTCTAATTTACAAGTTGATAATTGGTCTAGACTTACATGGTTAAATTCTACTGGAGAACAAGTTATAGATTCTTTGAAACTTTCTTTTTAAACAAATTTAATATATTTTACTACACACTTTCTCCTGGGAATAAAGGCCATCTCTCCTTTTGCAACATTCATCATGTAATTCTGAACAAAATAAAAAGATATACATAATACAAGGTACAAAGGCAAATAATGCCATTGATATCACTGATTATTTTAGTGTACTGGTAAATTACTTTGTTTATATTTTGTTGGTCTTTATGAGAATTTGAAGATTAAAACCGATATTCTTCATATCTTTTTTATTAAATAATTAATTTTTTCCCAGCTTGATCACATTTTTCTCTCCCTCCCTCCTCTATTCCAAGTCTATCCCTCCAATGCCCCCCTACATCAATTCCCCTTGCCTTCTCTTCAGAAAAGGGCAGGCCTCCCATGTACATAATCCAGCCATAGCATATCTAGTTATAGTAAGACTAAGCACTTCCTCTCCTACTAAGGCTGGAGAAAAGGGTCCTCGAAACAGGTAACAGTCAGGGACAGCACCTGCTTGCACTGTTAGGATCCCTACAGGAAGACCAAGGAACACAACAGTAACATATATGCAGAGGACCCAGACACAAAAGATAAAGGGGTTGAGAAAGAAATTAGGGAAACATCTTTTACAATAGCCACAAATAATATAAAACACCTTGGGGTAACTCTAATTAAGCAAATGAAAGATCTATTTGGCAAGAACTTCAAGTCTTTGAAAAAAGAAATTAATGAAGATATCAGAAGATGGAAATATCGCCCATGCTTGTGGATTGGTAGGATTAGTATAGTAAAAATGGTCATCTTACCAAAAGCAATCCACAGATTCAATGCAATTCCATTCAAAATTCCAACACAATCCTTTACAGACCTTGAAAGAACAATATTCAGCTTTAAATGGAAAATTAAAAAAAAATCAGGACAGCTAAAACAATCTTGCACAATAAAAGAATTTCTGGAATTATCACCATCCCTGATTCAAGCTCTACTACAGAGCAATAGTAATAAAAATGCATGATATTGGCATAAAATAAGACAGGCTGATCAACAGAACTGAATCAAAGACCCATACATAAGTTCACATACTTATTGATACCTGATAAAGAAGGCAGAAACATACAATGGAAAAAAGAAAACATCTTCAGAGGCCAGCCTGGTCTACAGAGTGAGTTCCAGGAGAGGCACAAAGCTACACAGAGAAACCCTGTCTTGAAAAACCAAAGGAAAAAAAAAAAAGAAAAAAACATCTTCAACAAATGATGCTCATCCAACTGGATTTGAGAATGTAGAAAAATGCAAATAGATTTATATTTGTCACCCTGCACAAAACTCAAGTCCAAGTGGATCAAAAGCCTCAACATAAAACCAGATACGCTGAACATGATAGAAGAGAAAGTGGGGAATAACCTTGAATGCATTGGCACAGGAGAACACTTCCTGAGCAGAACACCGATAACACGGGTGCTAAGATCAACAATTAATAAATGGGACCTCATGAAACAAGAGCTTCATGGCAAAGAACACCATCCAAAGGACAAAACATTAGCCTACAGAATGGGAAAAAATCTTCACCAACCACACATCTGACAGGGGGCTGGTTTCCAAAATATATAAAGAATGCAGGAAACTATATATCAACAAACCAAATAATCCAATTAAAACATTTTTAATTAGACCATAAAGACCAGTGGCTTATAATATTTAGCAATAAGGTTATTTAAAAATGAAATCTTACATGAAAACCTGCTACATCTGTGGTACTTTATTAAAAATGGAGAAGGGAGTTGGATTCACCAGCAGTCCTCCTCATCTCTACAGCAAGAACCCCTAAGGCACCTTAGTCACCTGCTGAAATAGCAGGTATGATTAAAAAAAAACAATTTCTCAGATGGTTTACCAAGGCTTATGGTAGGGCAATGATTTGGCAGATATCTTACAACAAGCAAAGCAGAGTTGTGTTTATTACTGCAACCTGGATCTTCCAGGTTAGGCTAGAACCAAGATATTATCAGCCAGGACCTGCTTGTTGGCAAAAGTGGCTCAGCTCTTCATGCCTCTCAAATGATCACTTTATGGCAACTTTAATAAATAATTGACACAAAGGGTGGAGTTGCCTTAATTTCCCACCCATTGCTTAGGTAGTTGAGTAGAAAGCAAAGCAGCTTTTGTCTAGTCAGTCTATTCGAGTTTTCTTCGTTTCCATGAAGAAATGGGAGAGATCAGGTATAGTTACCAGGAAGACTTCTTACAGAAGTTACAGTTGTTTGAGAAATTATAGAATTGGCTAAAATACATCAAGTACAAAATGCTGATGTAATAATAGAAAAGTAGTAATGTACCTAAGACCTGCAATGTACTATTGCATCCACCATGAGGGGTAATCACTCCTGTCTTTTCTAAGCTCGGAAAGCACTCAGTCTAGTATGATGGACAGTTTCACATTCAATGCCGTCACAGGCAGATGTTGCTTCAGAGACCTGGGCACTGATAGCTCAGCTAGGGTTCAGAGAGAAAAGAGAAATAGCCACACTGGCAGTTTTTCCATGACCTTTACTTATTGGTTATTGGCCTACCTAATTCAAATAAGTGATTTTTTTCATTAGTGCTTTATGGAGCTATTTAAAATTATAATCTTTCCTGTCTGAGAATTATTTTAATATGATTCACTATGATTACTTCAAATTGGATTTAATTTAGATTGAAATGTTTGAGCTCATATAATGGATAGGGCTCTGTTGCAGTGTGTGTGTGTGTGTGTGTGTGTGTGTGTGTGTGTGTGTGTGTGTGTGGTGTGTGTGTGTGTGTGTGTGTTGTGCTGAAATTTCAGGAGATTGATTTTTTTCTTGCTATTGACTGCTAGCAAAACACCAAGGAAGTTATTTTACTCCAAAGATAGATTGTCCTTGTAGTTGTAGTTAAAGAACACATAGTGTACTAAAATTCTATATTGGGAAGGAACAAAATAGGGCTGCACTGTTTTCCTCTATCCTTCTGCCCTATACACATCCCTGAAGATAAACTGCAACTTTTGTACTAAAAATATTTTTATATCCATATATCATGATAAAGCTCTTGGGACTTGGCTGGTCATCCTTCTTTAATAGGCAAAATAGTGAAATAAGAATTTGATTAAGGAAGCATCATGGAAATAGCAGGCAAAGGCTTTAAACAACAGATAAAATGCTCATCCTTGTATTTAACTGTTGTCATTGTGTGAGAGCCCTTTCCCAGCACCAAATAGTGCTGTTTGCTTTCTTCTTGCTTCTATGTCCTGAGTGGATCGTTGTTTGACTCACCACTTTCTTCCTCTATTGGGGCTTCAAATGACTTAGTTTTGCCATAATCAACTGACTACAACATTTTGGTGCCTTTCTGAACACATATTTTTTTAAGTCATTTGCACAATGACACTCTGTCTTCAGATCTCAGTGTCTCATGAGGATCCTGACACTCAGAGCTCCCTAATGCATTGGCCTGGTTCCTTTTATAACAGGAGGTATCAGTTAAAAGCTTTCTTCTACCTCAGGCTCCTTGGGTTTAAAACCTGACTGACCCAGGGGAGTCTTACTTTAGTGATTAAAACTCTATATGGATTACCCTTGACTCAGATGCTGTAAGATGGATTTGGTTATCACAGTGTGAAGATTTAAGAGCTAGTATTGAAAGTTACAGAGATATGAATTATCAGAAGTGCTCCCTGTAAAATTGGAATCATATTAACAAGAAAGGAAAGAGGCAAGCCTCATTCTGAGCCTAATGTGTAGAATCGTCCTTTCCTTTGGTTTCTTTCCAATTTTCTTAGCATTCTGGGAGCTGAAATTCAAAACTTTGGAAATCTATAAAAATTAATGTTATAGGAATGGAAAAATAAGGAGTTAGAAATTTCCTTGAAAGAGGTAAGATTTGTTAGTACTTCACAGATTATGCTGCACCCACCAATATGTGGATATAGACTTGAAAGATCAATTGAGTCATCAGGATAAGGGAGGTAGTAATTTTCCTACTAAGAAAATGATTTTGAAAACACACAAGGAAAAGCTGCCACTTTGTCTTTTATCCTTCATAGGCTGAGTCCCTTCAGGAAGTCTCACCTGTTGCTCAATTCCTAAATGGCCTTTTAATAAAAACCCAGAGCCAGATGTTGGTGTAAACGCTGAAAGATCAGAAAGACAGAGGAACAAGCCACAGCCACTGCTCACCTTGTCAACTCCATGAATGTTCTGACTGAATGCCCCTGAGTCCTCAGTCAAAAGCTGTCTAGTTCCTGTCTCCTCACACCTTATGTGCTTTTGTCCGCCCAGCCATTTCACTTCCTATCTCAATCTTCCTAGTGCTGGGATTGATGGCATGTGTGCTTCCCAAATACTGGGGTTAAAGGTGTGTGTCACCACTGCCTGACCTCTATGTTTAACTCTGTGACTGGCCCTGTCCTCTGATCTTCAAGCAAGCTTGATTTCTTTGATTATAAATACCATCACACTCACTCTTGATTATAAGCAGATTTTTCCACTTTACTAAGGGTTTTCATTTCCATGTTGAATGACCAACAAGAACACCAAGGCAGTCACCATTGTGGTAATCCAATGGGCAATCCCCATTAACTATCAAGAGAATGGAATAAAATCTATTTCTCATTGATCTTGTGACTTGGAATGTATAACATTATTAAACACAGTAAAAATGTTGATGAATAACCAAGAACAATATTCAGTATAAGAAATACATTTTTTAAGAAAATATGTTCATGATAAAAACAGCTCCAAAATGAAATAAATGTAGGGAGTATTATGGAAATCTTTACAGGAAAGAGAAACTGGTAGCACATATAAACAGTTTCCTAAATGCTCAGAACACTTACTTAATCAGGTAATTCCAATTCAGGATATGAACACAATTCCTGCACTTGAGGAACTCCATTGCCTATTTCAAAACTATTCTATGCAAACCCCAGTCTGAATCAAACCAATGAATGATGAATATTTGTGATATTTCACAATAGCATGAATCGAAGTTATTTGTTGAGTTAAAGATAGGATTTCATAGTGCTCCTTAAAAATGTATGGAGACACTGAGGTGTCACAAAATCAGTATTAGGAAACTGACCTAAACCTCCCATTAAATTTGGATTAAGGGTTTGTAACTTTCAAATTTTTAATAAGTATGTTTATAAATTATGAGGAAACATTTTGTTTGGTTCTCTGCCCCCAATTTTGCCTTTTGCCACAGCTATTCCAATGCTGTGACCATCTGTTTTGAGGTGGGGATCGATAAGTTCCATAGGGTATTTCAAATGTTATCTCTTCTTTTGGTGCAGGAGACATATTAACCTGATAGGAATTTTGTTGTCCAGATCTTTAAATAACAGCATTCATATAGAATTCACATTTTTGCACTCCTCAGTGAACATAATAAAAGGCAGTGAGATTTTTAGTATATCCAGCTAATGAAGCACAGCCAGCAATTTTAGACAGTGCCAAAATAGTAAAGTGCTGTGGGATGTTCTGTATGGCAAATGTGTTGCTAATTAGTCAATAAATAAAACACTGATTGGCCATTGGCTAGGCAGGAAGTGTAGGCGGGACAAGGAGGAGAATAAAGCTGGGAAGTGGAAGGCTGAGTCAGAGAGACACTGCCAGCCGCCACGATGACAAACAGCATGTGAAGATGCCGGTAAGCCACGAGCCATGTGGTAAGGCATAGATTAATGGAAATGGATTAATTTAAGCTGTAAGAACAGTAAGCTAGAAGCCTGCCACGGCCATACAGTTTGTAACCAATGTAAGTCTCTGTGTTTACTTGGTTGGGTGTGAGCAGCTGTGGGACTGGCAGGTGAGAGAGATTCGTCCTGACTGTTGGCCAGGCAGGAAAACTACATCTACAGTAAAGTATGTTATTGTATTTTTATATTATCATTGTTAATTTTATAGAGTAATATTCATAAGAAAATTCTAATAGATACCATAAAATAAACAATGAAAAGTTTATCTCCCTTTGCTGTATCTACTTCTCTTTTACATTTTTATTATGTTATCACCATAATATTAAAGACTTGCATGTACTTTCTTGGATATATCTGTAGCAGAGAGTATATATTTAATGCATTTTTCAGTTGCTGTGATAGATGGGGAACTGAGCAAACTATGCTATTTTTAACACTTCTTTACTTCAACTTTTTAATTAGTTACATTAATTTTTAAAGTTTTAAATTTATTTTGATCAGTTAATGTGTGTGTGTGTGTGTGTGTGTGTGTGTGTGTGTGTGTGTGTGTGTGTTCTGTATGAGTGATTACTGTGGGTTTTGGAGGTTGGACTCAGGTCACCATATTTATGAAACAGAGATTTTGCCCCTTGTGCCATCTTACTAGCCCTTATTAATTTTTTAACTGTCACAGAGTAATCACATATACTTGTAAGGTGCACTATGATATATCAGTACATGCATATAAGATGTACTAATCATGCCAAATGAATTGGTTTAACCATAATCTCATACATTTATTACTTCTCTGTGGTAAGAACATCCAAGAGAAGTTCTCGTCTGATTATTTTATAATATAAATTACTGTAAACTGTTACTATCCTACTGTGAAGGAGAATAACAGAACTACATTAGTTTACAGATCTCCTCCAGTGATTTCATTTTCAAATTTGTACAATATATATCCCAGCTCTGTTTCTTGTTTCATCAAGTTTTAACACTATTGATTTGATCTCTACCTTGCAAATGAAGTAAACTCACACTTCCCCATATAACCCTGCCTTTCTTCATCTGGAACCAGACTCTTGCTTCTTCTACTATTTCTATTATATAGTCAAGGTTTAGCACAATTGAAATTGATTTTGTAACTATTTTCTTAAATCATATGAAATTGTCAATTTGTGATTCAAAAATGTCAAATATTAGTAATTTCATGTGGTTCAATCTAATGCAATATTTTATGTTTTCTGCTTCTTGATAACTTGATTGTAAAAATAATGAAATACATTTATAATTTCATATATACACACATGTACTTTTCATAATTTAGAAAGTATTGTCACAGACACATAGTTTTAAATGATATTTAATGCCTATAAAATATAAACCTAGTGTCTCAATATCTCTTGTGAAGGACTGCACATATACCTACCTACTTAATACTTGTTCATATTAATATGACATTTTTAACTTAACCTGTCATAAACCATTATTAATTTCCATGCTCAAAAATCACCTCCCTGCCTTTTTATAATAAGCAATAATAGTGCCCTTCAATTGCTGTAACCCCAAACCTGCAAATTCTGATTCATAGCTTTTCCAATTTTCTCTATCTTCATTTATCTTTTTCTTTTTGTCCTTTCTTCAAAATGTAGCTGAACCAATAAATCAGTCAAATCTCAGCCCCTCTAATATTTTCCTCATTCACGATACCATCAATTTTTTTTAACATACTTTAGTAGGAGGCATCCAACTGGTCTCTCTGTTTCTATTCTTGACTGCATATCACAAACCCACTCCAGAGCCCCTATAATTCATGGCCAGGGTGATTTTAATGCAGAAATCTGAATATTACGTTGTTCCCTCTAAAACACTCCAATGATTAAAAGCCAAAAGGTCAGAGCAATAGCTAAAACCTTACGCTTCACTGCCACTGCTGTCCTACCTCTCCGCAAGAGACCTACTTCCTGTGTGTTTGTCCTTTTTATTGACTTTCTATTCTGCCTTGTCATTGGTTGTAAACCCAACCACATGAACTCCACTTCACTGCCCATCTATACAGACCTCCAGGTCTTCTATGGTTGGTATTGAGATTGAAGGTATGTGTCTCCATGCTGGCTGTATCCTTGAACACATAGAGATCTGCCTGTCTTGTGATCGGGATTAAGGGCATGTGCTACCACTGCCAGACTTCTGCTATGGCTTGCTATTAGCTCTGAACCCCAGGCAACTTTATTCATTAATGTACAAATAAAATCACATTTCAGTAAAAATAAAATATCACCATAAATAAGAAACATAATATGAAATGAATTATTTTTCTAATACTCCAGCATTTACTCAGAAAAGCCACATAATTGCTACATATTCAGACAAGAAGACATTTTAAATCAGAAATTCTGATTGACTTTCTTTCACTTAGGGGTGGATGATGAACAAGTATTTCATCTCTAAGAACCTAGGAGTTATTGCACATACAGCATATGATATATAATTTTTTCTTACTGAACATGGTTTTAAATAATCCTAATTTTTTAGATTAGACCAATTATATTATACTCTGTTTTACTGGAATACATATTACCTACTTTAAAAGTAAATTTCTGAGTGTTTTCTCCAAAATAAGAAAATTAGAAATGAAGTTTTCTGGATTCATTTTATGCTAGAAAAATAGCCTTACTTGGTTCATTCAGTTGATTGTTTTTCAAGTGATAAAATGTAAAACTCTAGATTCAAGTAATTTTTCAATCATGAAGCTTTGAGGCTCTATAGTTTTAGGAAAGAAAGTAACACCAATGTGATCATTGATCTATCAGAGATGTAGATTTATTTTTATATGATGAAAAATCTCATTTGTTCATCTTCTCTGCAAATGTTTATGAAGCATCCACTATATGTAAAGTAGTATTTGAGTCTGTAGATTTATAGAATTCAACAAAATATTATCCATTGTTTTGTAGGTAAAACCCATGTCTCATAAAGCCTAGTTTTCAGTGGGTAAAAATGACAAGGAGATAAGTATTTAATATGGCCTAAAGATGGTGGTAAATTCTTGGAAGATAAATAAAAAGAGGGGAGATAAGAAGTACTGGATGAAGTGATTACATTATTTGATAAAGTTGTATAGAAAGACTTCATTAGAAAGGTGAATTTTGAATAAAGGTCTGAAGGAATCATGAGGATAAATCACCTGACCAATATCTGATAATAAAAATTATTAAGAAAAACTAAAAGCCACAAAAAAACCTGATGTTAGAAACTGCCTATTTTGTTTCAGGAATAGTAAAAAAGGCCAGTTTGATCAGTTGAATGAATGAAATGTGTAGTAGCAAAAATGGAAGTAATGGGCAAACCATGGAGAACTTTATGTTTTAGAATAGACATTGGCTTTTGCTGAGTAAGTTATGAAACACTGTAGTGATATCAATAAAATCTATCTTGGATAAATTTCAAGACTGAGGAAATTGGATTTTTTGAATGTTAGGTGACAGAGATAAATCCAAGAATTTTTTCCTGGGAAACTGAATATGTGGTGTAATTATGGTGTGTGTATATAAGGGAAATTTGGAATGGACTTTTTCTTAGCAGTGAGACTCATTGAGGTATTTGAATTCCAGTTTTATGTATTAAATTTAAGATGTCAAATAGGTAGTCATGTATGCTAATCTGGATTCTGTAGGCAAATCCAAGATGAAGATGTTAAGGGATGATTAATGAATATAAAACAAAATCCATGATAATGAATGAAAAAGTTACCTCTATTATGTTCATAATGATCATTTCTTTCTATTAGACAAATACCAGACTTTTCCAATCATACTTATATTTCCATAACTTTTTCAAGTTTTCTAGGTATTATCTTGCTGTGGGATAATGCTTTTGTACACTGGTTTAATAAAATGCAGTTGGCCAGTAGCCAGGCAGGAAGTATAGGTGGGATAAGCAGACAAGGAGAATTCTGGGAAGAGGAAGGCTGAGTCAGGAGATGCCAGCTTGCCACCCAGGGAGCAGCATGTAATGACACACAGGTAAAGCCATGGAACACGTGGCAACATATAAATTAACAGAAATGGGCTGAGTTTAAGTGTAAGTGCTAGTCAATGGTAGGCCTGAGGTAATGGCTGAGCAGTTTTAATTAATATAAGCCTCTGTGTGTTTACTTGTGTCTGAGTGGCTGTGGATTGGGTGGGACACAGAAAAACTCCAGCTACATTATCTATTTTCACTGGGGTCCTTTATTGATCTGTGTTTGTCTTTCTTTTTTATGCTATTGTTTTTCCTCAAATATCTGGTTATCTATGATTAATCAAAATACTGCATTCTTAAGACACAAATATGAACATTTCTTCTCTAGGCTATTTTCTGGATTGGAGGGACAATAAAGAATATATACTCTGTTGAACTGGATTGGACCTGTCAATTAGCAGGCTTCATTTCAGAACTTAATGGACAAAACAGAGGCTGACTCAGGATAATGCCATATAAATGCCAATATAAGGATGTCTTTATTTTGAAAGTAGAGTATTTCAGGCTATCTAGATGTAAAAGACTTTTTGATGTATCTAATTCAATGATTGAACTGCCTTCCTTTGTACGTATTAATTCTTGGTTCAGTTACTTCTCCAATTGTTGTGATAAAACACCCACAAAGAAACAATCTAAGAAACAAGATCTGGGCTTACATTCCAAGGGTACATACAGTCCATCATGGCAAGAAGTCAAGGCAGTAGCAGTTGAAACAGCTAATTCCATTGTATCCGCATTTAGGAAGAAGAGAACAATAAATGCTTGTGCTTAGTTTACTATCTCCATTTTTATACAGCCTAGGATCCCAGGGAATGGTGTTATTCACAGTTAGTGGGTCTTTCTACCTCAATCAACCTATTCAAGATAATTCCCAATGTTTGCTAGAGGCCCATCTCCCAGGTGAGTCTAGATTTCCTTAAGGTAACAAGATTATTTGAGGTTATCTATCCTAAACCCCCTTCCCCATTGATCTTACCCATTTGCCCAGATGCCCTCTTTTTAGAACTATAATCTCTTCAATTAACACCCTATCTTCTTTCTTGTGTTGACTTTTCTTAGGGAAACATGAACAAGTGTACAGTCATTCCATATAGGGCACTGATGACTCAACAATGAAATGTCGTTTCCCTGTTGGTTAAAGATTTTGACCATATTTTCAAGCATTTATGGGCCATTTGTATTTCTTCTCTTCAGAGATGTCTAGTTCATTGGCCAAATTATTGGCTTTATGTGTGTAGGGGTCAGGGGTTTGAATGAGAATGCCTCCTCATAGGCCTATATATTTGAAAATTTGGTTCTCCAGTTGGTGGAACTGTTTGGCAAGTATTAGGAAGTGTGACCTTGTTGGGAGAGGTATCAACAGAGGTGGGCTTTGAGGATACAAAAGACATACCATTCCTAGTCTCTGCTACTGCTCCAACTCCATTACTGCATGCTTGCTGCCATACTGCCAAACATGATGATCATGTACTCTAGAAACTGTAAGCAATAGGAAACAAAGACACGCATACACACACCTGCATTTAAATATGCAGTTCTGAATATATTCTAAATGTTAATCTGTCTGATGTATAATTGGCAGAGACATTTTTCCTATTCTATAGTGCAGTGGTTCTCAATCTATGGGTTGCAACCCCTTTGGTGGTTAAATGACACTTTCATAGGGGTTGCATATCAGAAATCCTGCATATCAGAAATTTATATTACAATGCATAACAGTAGTAAAATTACAGTTATGAAGTAGCAATAGAAACAATTTTATGCATGGGGGTCACTACAATATGAGGAACTGTATTAAAGGGCCGCAGTGTTAGGAAGGTTGAGAACCACTGCTGTAGGCTGTCTCTCCATTCTAGTAATTGTTTTTCTTTGTTGTACAGAAGCTTGTAAATTTTCTATAATTCCATTTGTCAACTTTTGGTACTAGTTCACAAGCTATTAGAGTTTGTACCTCTCTCTTTTAAGAAAATACTTGCTTTTATGTTAAAATGTTTTACATATTTTCCTTTAACAGTCTCAGTGTGTCAGTTTTTCATTAATATTGTTTATTTATTTTGAATTGACCTTGGGGCAAGTCAACAGAGAGAGAGATCTAAATTTTTTATTTGTGTACATGTAAAGATCCTGTTTGCTGAGGCACATTTGTTGAAGAGGCTGCTTTTTTACAGTGTGTGTTTATGACACATTTTGTTGAAAATTAAGTACCTGTATGTGGATTTATTTCTGCTCTTCTTTTTCATTGATAAATGTATCTATTTTGTGCCAATATCATACTGGCTCTATAGTATAATTTGAGATTAGGTATTGTGATGCCCCCAGCAATGATCTTTATGCTAAGGATTTTTTTTTGCCATTTATAGTGTTTTATGCTTCCCCATGAATGTTAGAACTAGTTTTGTGTTTCTGTGATGAATGCAAATAGAATTTTCATGGATGTTGCTTGGTATCAGTATAGTATTCATTTAAGTATCTCCTGTAGTGCAGATCAAAAGAATCACATTGAAAGACAAACATTTGAACCTTTTTGTAGCAGCAGAGATCCTCATGCTATAGATGAACATAGTCATTTTTTCTTTTTGCTTTGTAGTCTCTTCATTTTCCCTCAATTTATTTCTTGTATTTTTGATATTGATCATTTTCCCCTTCTCTTTCCTCCCTCCAAACCCTCCCATATATCCTTTGTAGCTCTGCTTCATATTTTATGGCCTAGTTTTAAAAAATTAATTGTTGTTACATGCATATATGTATATGCATACATATTCTTAAATGTAACTTGTGCTGTCTGTATAATGTTACTTGTATGTATGTTTTCAGGGATGACCATTTGGCACTGGGAAAGCAATTGGTGTGCTCTTCCCTGGGCAAGTCAAATTCTCCCATTCTCAACCTTCCTTATTTTCCTGCAGTTCTTTGTGCAGGGCCTCTTGGGCTTTTCCCTGTACACTTTGGTATGTGTATTTTTGTCCTTGTTCAAATCATGTTTATATAGTCATGTTGATAAGATTTTATGTGTTTATCTTTTGACACTACTAGGAGACACAATCTTACAACAATGTCTGTGACACTCTGGCTTTTATAATCTTTCCCCACCCCTTTTGAAAGATTTGAATGATTTCCTGAATCTTATGTACAAGACTGTTTTGGAATATATATATATATATATATATATATATATATATATATATATATATATATATATATATATGCTATGGGATGTTCTGTACAGCAAATGTGTTGCTCTGATTGGTTGGTAAATAAAACACTGATTGGCCAGTAGTCAGGCAGGAGGAAGTATAGGCGGGACAAAGAAGAGAATAAAGCTGGGAAGTGGAAGGCTGAGTCAGAGACACTGCCAGCCGCCACGATGAGAAACAGCATGTGTAGATGCTGGTAAGCCACGAGCCACATGGCAAGGTATAGATTTATAGAAATGGATTAATTTAAGCTGTAAGAACAGTTAGCAAGAAGCCTGCCATGGCCATACAGTGTGTAAGCAATATAAGTCTCTGTGTTTACTTGGTCGGGTCTGAGTGGCTGTGGGACTGGCAGGTGATAGAGATTTGTCCTGACTGTGGGCCAGGCAGGAAAACTCTAGCTACACACACACACACACACACACACACACACACACACACATACACACATATATATATATATATATATATATATATATATATATATATATATATATATGAAATCCATATGTATATGAACTAGGCTCTACAAGTCTGCATTTTGATTGGTTGTTAGTTTTCTGTTGTGGTTTCTTTTGCAAAGAGAAATTTCCCTGAAGAGGCATGAGGATTACAGTCATCTATGACTATAAGGACAAATATTTGGAATGCTGTTACTGATTTATTAAATTCATGGTTATAAATTTTCCTTCAGTAACCATTATTTCACTAATATTGAGTAGTTTGCTAGGTTTCCATTACCAGGGATGGCATCCCTCTTCTTGAATGAATCTTAAGTCCAATTCGAAAGCTGTTGGTTACTGCCAAGGTATTAGTGTCATTACTATATATTTTTGGTTATTGTTCAATGCTGTTCCTTGTTGCCATTCATAGGTGTCATAGCTGGGTAGGACTGTTCATTGCTTCCTTCCTTTGGATAATTTCCTTGGGGCTTCTGATTACATGAAAGCTAGTCTCAGGGAGGAAGCATTTAGGTCAGCTCCAGCTTAGAGACCTCTGGCTCTGTGTCTGAAGTACATGGTGTCTAAAGGGACTTATCTTCCATGTCTAAGGGGGTCAACCAAGGCCAACTGCATTAAGCTTTATGTTTTGTGAGTGTCTTGGATAACCCTGATAAACCATTCAAAATAGAGCTTCTCATGCTTAGTATTGCTTTTTTATTTTGTGGTCGTTGTCTCTTGGACTCTTGGAGAGAATATTTTTAGCACAGATGAGAAAATTTCACTGAAACCATATATGTGTATTTATATACAGACTCATGTATATTATAGGTTTTTAAGAAAAATAGTGAATAATGTTATTTCTTATGAATTTTTTCAGACATCTTTACTGCTATTTTATCCTCCTCCTGCTCCTTTTATATAATTTCCTTCTTCCTATTTAGACCCCTCTTTTCTTTTTTTATTGATCGGTATTTTATATCCTTCTATTTACCTCTGTATTGGCTTGCCTAGACCTCTATCTCCACAATGATCCCTTTTTCACTTTCCTGGTTTCTGCGGTTATTCAAGGATATATACTTACATCTGAAGATATGGAGATAGGAGACTCTGATAAAAGAGAATGTGATATTTGTCTTTCTTGGTCTAGGTTATTTCACTCTGCATAATCTTTTTGAGTTCTATCCATTTACCCACAAAGTTCATGACTGCATTTTTCTTTATAGCTGAATTATACTCCATAGTGTATATGTACCATATTTTCACGTAACACCTTCATCAGTAGATTGCTACCAGACCATTCCCAGTCCCACATGCAGGGACACAGAGGAAGAGCATAGGAAAACACATTAGAGTGTTGCAGAATCCAGTTCCACATATTTTGATCTTTGGATGGTGTATCTATCCTTAACTGCTGCTACTCATACTTTCCTGCTTTGTTCTGTAAGGCATGTATCTGTGGTGTTGGTAGCTGCAGAGCTCAAGGACCTCACTCTAATCAAATTGTTCAACTGTTTATCCCCCTAAAAACCTAATATTATTGATACAGAGCAATTCACATCACATTTTTACAGTTCCATTGGACTCACTGCTCCATGTTTATTCACTCTATAGTAAATGCAATATTTTTCTATAGTGAATTAAATACTAAATGTTAAAGATGGGATCTAACAGGGCTAGAATTTAGAAAACATGAGGGAAATTAACTATGCAAGTACAAGCCTGGATCCTATCAAAATATTTTTATTGAACCTGAAGCAAGAGCAAGAAAAATCATGAGAATTGCTGTTTTGCTTTTTGTCACTTAAAATGAGAAAGAACTGTAAAGTACTTGCAAAAAATCTTAAATGTGATATAAATGAAAAACAGGACTATATAACTATCCTTATTTGTCCCCAGTAATGTAGACTGGCTGGACTGACATTTTAAACATGTCTGTTCAATTCTTTTAATCATTAATTCAGCTCCTTTTCCCCCAAGCTACACAGAAAACAATTAGGTAGCAAAAAAAAATGTGCCCTAAGTGTCACTCTAATAGGAAGCATCTGATTTAACTTTCTGTCTCTTCTTTATTCTCTTAATTATCACTTATTTAAAACATAAAGCTGAAAGAAACACCATGCCTAGCTCCTAGTCACACTCGGGAAATGCCCTTTACAATCCCATACTGAGAAAGAGTAAGATGGAAATTGCAATTGGAGGAAGTTTTGGATTTCCACATACTCTGTGATTTGTCACCTTAGTGGAATCTAAAGCATTTTAATGTAAGTGCTGAAAGATGGTAAAAATCATGTATTGTGATATAAAAAATGGAAGTTGCTTCCAAAGCTGCATTAATGAGCCTATTTTCCTAAACTTCATTAAACCAACTATAGGTGCTGTTCAGTTCCAGCCTGTCTGGCAGTTATTAGAAAATGATGTTAAAATAGTGAAGATTTAAAATTTATAAGTTAAAACTTAATGTTCAAATCTGGCCTTTGAACTACCCTGAATTTATCATCCAATTTAATTAAAGATATATATAAATTCAATGAGGTATATATTTTATGTCAGAAAATGCATAGTGGATAGTTTTGAAGAAGAAAAAAAAATGAAATGAAGAAATTCCATTTGCATAATCACAGTGTAATACAGGTGTTCTTGCTCTTAAAGATATTAGATTCTTGTAAATGAACTAAAGCAGGAATTTTGATAGGTCTAGAAAATGAGAGACTATACAAGAATCAAAAGGAAAAACGATATAAAGTATATGTGAAGGAATTGAAATAATGTTACACTGAGGAACACAAACGATTATGTTGTGAAAAGTTATATAATTAATTAAATCCTCATTGAAGTCTCCCAAGTGTGTGTTTGCAAAACCAAGCTGTTTTTCAGTGATGCTTTTGATGGAACAATCTTACTTGAGTTCAGAACGTAAGAAGGAGAATAAGTGAGCCACTTTAACTCTAGCAGAAAGGGTGCCTGAATTAGCCTACCCTGGTAATCAGATTAGTGAATACCCTAACTGTCATCATAAAGCCTTCACCCAGTAACTGATGGAAGCAGATGAAGAGATCCACAGCTAACCACCAGGCTGAGCTCCAGGAGTCTAGTTGAAGAGAGAAAAGAGGGATTCTATGAGCAAGGGGAATCAAGATCATGATGGGAAACATACACAGACAACCAAACCAAACTACTGGAAACTCATGAACTGTGAACCAATAGCTGTGGAGCCTCCATGGTACTGGACTAGGCTGTAGCTGGAGAATTTTTCTCCAGCTCCCACCGCCAAGTCCCGCCAGTCCCAGAGCCCACTTATAAAATAAACACACAGACTCTTACATTATTTAAACTGCTTGGCCATTAGCTCAGGCCTATCATTGTCTAGCTCTCACTCTTATTTTCAGCCCATTTCTATTAATCTTTACTTTGCCATGTGGCTTGTGGCTTACTGGTACTTTGCATCTTCCTTGTCTTGGCAGTGGCTCCAGCCAGTCTCCCTTTCCTTCCTCCTTCCTCAATTCTCCTCTGTCCTTGTCCCACCTATACTTCCTGCCTGGTCACTGGCCAATCAGTGCTTTATTTATATAGAGCGATATCCACAGCACTTCCTCTTTTTTTTCTTTTTCAAAAAGGAAGGTTTTAACTCTAACATAGTAATATTACATATAACAAAATAATTATCGAGTAAGAATTATAGTTATAATATAAAAGAAGATATCTATCTTATATTTGTGAGTTTGAGGTTTTATATCTAACTTATCTTTTATCATAACTAAGGAAAATTGTAACTATGTAGTCTTTAACCACATCAAAGACCTCAGAAGGATATAATACTACCTGAGAAATGGGAGAAGGATGCAAGCAACTTTCGGGAGTCTTGTAGGGTAGACAGAGACAGCTGACAGCCTAGACAGTCATTCAAAATTTTCTTGTAAAGTTGGGGCAAATGTCTTCAGCCCACAGGCCTAGAGTCTCTTGTTCACTTTTCTCTGTGTCCTGTAGAATATCTGGCAGTTTCCTCTGCAAAGCAGGAACCTGAAGGACCATTTTGTCAAGCAAAGTTCAGTGGTCACCTTTCTATGGGTCCTGCATGTCCAGTTAATCAAGCAGTCCAGGCAAGAACAGTTTCTTGCCCAAATGGCTATTTTTGTCAAGGTGAAGATAAACTCCTTATGGAGTGTCTTCAATGCCCATACTCCTCTCTGAAGTAAATTGGTGCTGTCAGAAGCAGACATGTCTCACTGTCCAGAAAATCTAAATTTTTAAAACATTTTAAATGCCATATTCTGTAGGTCTTTGAAGTGTTTGAAGACTACCTATCTATCTGAAATATATCTATGTATATTTAAGAAGACTTAACTAACATGGCTACAAATATGATTATCATAGATGACTAACTATTAATCTATTTTTAATTATCCATTACAATTTTAAATGAGTTACATAAACATAATACCTCAAACAAGAATAGAAATATGTATACAGTATAACAAAATTAAGTTTAAATTTGTATCAATAAACTAAAATCTATAGCAATGTAAAACATTTTAAACAAGTTTTTACTCTTTAAAAGTAAGTTCATTAATCTACCCTTTCATCCTATCATATCTAAACTATCCCTTTTTTTCTTTAGAAAGAGAGTGTATTTATAATCAACCTGCTTTAAATAAAAATATTGTTTTTTCTCTGTCCCACATCAGAGAGCTCTTCTGATTTGGGACACAAGAATCTTTTAACCATTTTTTTTAAGCAATATGTCTGGGTTTAGAGGGGGGGTGAGCCAATTCCATCTCTAAAGCCAGCTTGGTATATTTGGGAATTTGAGCCTAGCTTCTCTTACTACTTCCTGCTGGAGGGGGGCGCTGTATCTTATGGGAACACAAAGAAAATTTTAGGATTATGGAGTAGTCCATGAGGTTGTATCATCTGAGTCAGTTGTCTGAAACCATTTTGGATGTTGGATCATCTGTGCCACGGTGTCATTGGAGACCTTTCAGAGGGTCTTGGCTGGTCAAACCTGATGTATCTTAATCTGGAACAAATCCATAGCCTCTGGCTTTCTGTGGAAACAAAAGCAGAGACTCTTTTCTAAAGCAACATATCCTTATATCCAAATTTTGAAGTCAAGGTACCTTTAAAATTTACATTTTGGCATAACTCAACAGCTTTTACAATCAAATGTTTTTCTTCAGTTGTGAATATCAAAGACGACATAATCCAGATTCTCTGTGTGATAGCCATCTTTACGTGGCTTATTACCTTTAATGTTTCTTTAAAGACTTTATTTTTTAAAACTATCTATTTGTTTATATAACTGTATATATTTCTTTTTTCTCTCTTTTAAGCCTACGTACCTTTTACACACATTGTAAACTATTCCATCTGAATCAGTCTTATTGTGAACCTACTCCTTTAAACTGAAGCATTCTTAGACTGAAACAGTGCTGTGGCTGCTGGCTCCGCCCACTTCAGCTTTCCAACATGGTGTTGGTCCATTTTCCGCCATCTCTGGGAGCCATAACTCTCAGAAATAGTGGGTCTACTCTTTTATCAAAGTAGCGTGTAGCCCAGAAACCTCTTATATACATATATATGTAGTAGTAAAGACTACATCTACCATACAGCGTAATGTGCTGCTGGCAGATGCCTTATTTCCGCCATACTGCCGGTCAAACATGCAGGCCAGGAACCCGCCAGTAGTTCAAACCCGCATTTTGCGGCATCTAGCAGCCCTATAAGACATGAAGCAGGAACCTGGTTTTGGCTCTGTTTAGAATTGGTTATTAAATATTCTCAGGTTTAAGGTGGAAACTCGAGCCATTGGGTGCCATTTGTAGCTGGAGAATTTTTCTCCAGCTCCCACCGCCAATTCCTGCCAGTCCCAGAGCCCACTTATAAAATAAACACACAGACTCTTACATTATTTAAACTGCTTGGCCATTAGCTCAGGCCTATCATTGTCTAGCTCTCACTCTTATTTTCAGCCCATTTCTATTAATCTTTACTTTGCCACGTGGCTTGTGGCTTACCAGTACTTTACATCTTCCTTGTCTTGGCAGTGGCTCCAGCCAGTCTCTCTTTCCTTCCTCCTTCCTCAATTCTCCTCTCTCCTTGTCCCACCTATACTTCCTGCCTGGTCACTGGCCAATCAGTGCTTTATTTTTATAGAGCGATATCCACAGCACTAGGCCCTCTGTATAGGCAAGACAGTTATGTATCTTGAACTGTTTAGGGGCCCCCTGGCCATGGGATCAGGATCCATTCATAGGGCATGAGTAGGCTTTTTGCAGCCCACTGCCTATGGTGGGTCACCTTACACAGCCTTGGTCCAGGGGCAGGGGCTTGGATCTGCCTCAACTGAATATATCAGGCATGGAAAGCCGTGCCTTGGAGGGGGTGAGAATGGAGGTTGGCATGGGGGGAAAGAATGTGGGTTAGGAGGAGGGAGGGGAGGGAATATGTGGTTGGTATATAAAATGAATAGAAAATTTCTTTAAAGAAAGAAAAGAAAGAAATACAAAAAAAGAGAAAAATAAAAAAAGAAAAACAATTAAAGTTTTGTGTTATGTCCAGATTTAGGAACAAAGTGATCATAGTTCAGATGTCCATGCAAACAAAATTAAACACAGTTTAAATTTCTGTCCAATCATATTTTTCAAAGTAATTCACAGTCCACAAGATTCCCTGACTTTCTTAATTTTTCATGCAATGCCAGAAAAGCAGAAAGGCGGTGCAGTAGAGAATGGGGATTCTTATGTGCCTGCATTATTGCTATGTACTCCTAGAAAAAAATTTACAGTTCCTAAATGAGCCTCATTTCTACCTGTGTCCAAAGATCACAATTATTACATTTTTCATTGTTGTGGAAATTCAGCAGGTAATTTATAGCAAATAGTTGTTACTGTTCTTGGTACAGAAGAAGCCTATACAAATATTAGCTATCATTGTTCTGAATAAGCCAAATTTCCCTGTAAACTATACATAATAACTTCCAATTCATAGGTAAAGAAAGCAAGAGAGAGTCTGTTCCTTCAGCCACTTTTGGCTGTTTGCATTTCTTGGCTTGACACCATCTGGAAACCTAGTACCCAACCTGGGCTTCTAGCCTGCATTTAAATTGGCCTGGCACATCAAAGTCTGACTTTTCAAGATCCACAATTGCGTTTGTGTCTTGGCCTGGCTCCTGATAGCTTACCATGCCATTCTGTTATATATAACCTGTGGAAATCAGGGAAATCTATCTCCACCCAATAAAAGTTTATTTTCATTCTTCAATTAGACATGAGAATACTGGTAGAAATTCTCATTTCACTTAGGTTCCCTTGAGTGTAAGTTAGAGGTTTCAGTGCCTACAAGCTCAGGTATACTGCTAATATGTAATCTATGCATACACACACACACACACACACACACACACACACACACACACACACATATATATAAAAATGTATATATATATATATATATATATATATATATATATATACAGGTTAAATATCCTTTATCCAAAATTTTGACACCTAATGTATTTCCAATTTTAGAGTTCTTCACATTTTAGAATGTTTACATGTATTTTTACCAGGTATGCATCACTAATCTCAAATCCAAAATGTTCCAAAATCTAACACTCTTTGGTATGTGATAGATTTATGTTTTTAGATTAGGGAGATTAGAAATGTTCAGTATACATGTGTATTTGTGTTTGTGTGTATATACCCATAGAGCACATATTTAATTTTTCATAAAAATGTTTGCTTCACATACTCCAATACACATGACAACTAAGAATGTCTGTATATTCATATAAAATGCATTGAACACTGTGGTGTTATTGTGTCTCCCAATATATTGTGCACCCTAATAAACTTATCTGGGGTCAGAGAACAGAACAGCCACTAGATAAACATAGAGGCCAGAAAATAGTGGCACACACACTTTTATTCCTAGTGTTCTGGAGGCAGAGATCCATCCCAATATCTGTGAGTTCAAAATCACACTAGAAACAACCAGGCATGGTGACACACACCTTTAATCTCAGCATTTGAGACCTCATGTCTTGCTTGGGAAAGACATATGCCCTTAATCCCAGGAAGCAATGGTAGGAATCAGAAAGGTATATAAGGCATGAGGACCAGGAACTAGAGGTCTGTTAAGCTTTCAGGCTTTTAGCAGCAGTTCAGCTGAGATCCATTTGAATGAGTACTCAGAGGCTTCCAGTTTGAGGAAACAAGATCAGCTGAGGAATTGGAAAGGTGAGGTTAGCCATGGCTTGTTCTGCTTCTCTGATCTTTCAGCATTTACCCCAATACCTGGATCTGGGTTTGTTTTATATTTTGCAGATCCAATACCATGGAATAACCATATTGTTTAGAATTTGGAAACATATTGATATAGCTGTTATCCAAAAATTAAAAATCAAAATAGCTTCTCATTGCATTTAAATAAAATTTACATTGCCTGACAAGCTCTACAAGACATTGGTTGATCAAGCTTCTGTTCAACTCTTCTACTCGTGTCCTGTTCTGACTACTTCTTAGTTCAAGTGATTTTCAGTTACCAAACCCACCATTTGTTTTTCCTTCTCAGTGCATTGACACTACTTACTTCCTTGGCCTTGATTGCCTTTTCTTCTAGTCTTTATGCAACTAATGCAAGTTCTTCTGAAAAAAAAATTTTTTACAGTGTCTTCTTAGAGATATTTTCCTTTAGGTGTCTTGGTACGTTCATTCTCATTCTATATTTTATTTGTTTCAATCATAACAATTTATGTATTTCTCATTTTTACTATTATTTCTTAAAATTTTTAACTAATTTTGACCATATCCACCCTCCAAATCTTTAAAGATTCATCCCCTTTCCCTACTGACCAAACTTTGTGTCCTTTTCTTTTTACTAATCAAGTGCAATTTTACTTCCTATATTTTTATGATCATGTGGCCTTCTACTAGTGAATGGTTGACCTACCAGGGGCAAAATCTTTCAAGAAATTTGACTCTACTTCTCTCAGTAGCTATCAATTACCAATAGATCCTTGTCTAGGTATGTGACTCCTCTCTCCATGCTGGGATTTGATATGGCTTAAATATGTACAGGTCTTGTGCAAGCTGTAATAACTGCCAAGAATTCATATGTACAGCTGCCCTACTGTTTCTTGAAAACACTGTTTTCGTTGAATTCATCCACTACCACTGGCTCTTAAGGTCCTTTCACTCTTCTTTCACAATGATCCCTGAGCCTTGGGAGGAGAGGGTTTGTTATGGATACCTCATTTATGTCTGAGCACTCCACAGTATCTTCTCCTTCTATGCATTTTGGCCAGTTGTGAGTATGTGTTAATTACCATTTACTGCAAATAATTTCTCTGATGATGGTTAAGAGATGCACTAATGTATATGTATAAACATAAGTCAGTTTAATAAGATATCCATTTAACATCCTAATAGTATTAGGTTCTTCCCTTGAGCCTAATACCTGTCTAGTCATGGGGTCTTGGGTCAACAATAGTCCCATGCATGGTTTTGTCTTATTGAACGGGGTTTAAATACAGTTAGAAGCATCCATGATGTTTGAGTCACTGTTATACCAGTGGATATTTTTTGCCAAGACAATCATAATTGTAGGTTACAGGGTTTACAGCTGGGTAAGGCTAATGAATATTTTTTTCTTATTGTAGTCAGCACTGTATCTTCCAGCATCATGAAAGACAAACAGTACAGATGTGCTTCCAGGTGAGAATCAAATAGATTTCTTCATGTTACATAACTCAAGAATGTGGTGTCTACAGGTAGAAGTTGAGAAAAAAATGTGTATCTTTTTTATTGGTGTAAACATTTTTACTACCTTTTATTCCTAGTAACAGTAGTAGATTTATGTGTTGACTGAATGTATGAATCTAGCCATACAACATTTAAGCATTTATCTATATCATTATAAAATTTTCAGAGGTGTAGCTTCAGTAGTAAAACCATTTTCATGCTATTTGACCTTAGGTATTGATTAAACCAATATACAAAAACTATTCAACCTCAATATGGTCAGTATTATTTGTAAAAATATTTGAATTTTGTGATAATTTGGAAAGTAAAACATTTTCAAATTTTAAGATGCATGTTTTTAATTAGTGATAGACTTCCATGTGTTTTCAAATATGAGTCACTTGGATGTCTTCTTGTATGAGCTGTCTTAAATACCTCATGAATTACAGCCTTCTATTCCAATGGTAATGTTTTAAATGAGGGTCTTACACTTTCTACCTCAGATTGATGTAACAGTTTACTATTTTTCTTGTGACCTACAGCCTTGGTGTTATTCAGTGTATCTTCTTTCTAAAGTCATTTTGCTTTATAAAATGAATATTCCTTCACATTATTGCTTGATTATAATTCTTAGTCTCATTTTCTGGAAGATGAGGTATAAAGTGTTAAGTGCTGTGGCTCAGAAGTATAGGTACAACAGTTGTAGTTCAAGGTCTCATCCCCAGTCAATGTACTACACCCCTATACACATCTACACATATGCATGCATATTCATTTCTGCATACCCTTCCTTTTTTCTCTGAAATACACTTATATTTCATTTTCTATACAATTGCGGCATATCTACTTATGCTTTAAGACAATGCCAATAATTGCTTTTATTTTTTTTACTTTTTCTCACGTATTTCCCTATTTAATAATTCCCACCTTCATTCTTACCATACCAGATCTCAATATATATTACAGAACCATGGTAACAAAAATAATATGGTATTCACACAAAAAAGAAATGTAAAGAAATGGACCAATGCCGGGCGGTGGTGGCACACGCCTTTAATCCCAGCACACGGGAGGCAGAGCCAGGTGGATCTCTGTGAGTTCAAGGCCAGCCTGGGCTACCAAGTGAGTTCCAGGAAAGGCGCAAAGCTACACAGAGAAACCCTGTCTTGAAAAACCAAAAAAAAAAAATGGACCAATTCTTATACTATTCATTCCTAGTTTCTTGCTATATCTTGAAAGAGTTTATTGCCCATGAATGCACATTAAATATAGTTTCTCAGTTATTTAAATATTAATGTTTTCTTCTGTATTTTTAATGAATTACAGTGTGTGTGTGTGTGTGTGTGTGTGTGTGTGTGTGTGTGGTCTTTGAGACTGGATCATCTCAGCTAGCCCTCTCAAAATTGCTCTGAGCACTTTGTAGTCTAAAGCTGAACTGTAGGTGATGTTTGTAACCTTAGTGATATTATTATTGTCCACGTGGAATTGTTGTTGTGGGGCCCCATCTTCTTTCTGGAGACTTCAGTTGATGTTAGGCCTGGCCGTTATTTCCTGCAGAAAACTGATAAAAGACTTGAACACAAAGACATATATAAGCAGCTAATTGAAGCCTTTTTTTTCTAGAATTAGTTAGTACTCTATATGATCATTCATATCTTAACAAAGTTTAAAATGTATATCTATATCTATATCTATATATATAAATCTTGTAAATTTTGATATAAAATTCATACTTTAAGAAAAGTTTAAAGAATCAGAATAGAATCAAAGAGTTGAGATTAGTAATAGAATAGTCCCTTAATTAATTTGGTTTTTCTCCTCTCCCATAGCAGAAGATGGCTTTTTATTCTGGCATGATACAGGGAGTTTGTATTTTCCTTTTAACAACATGCCTGAGTTTAAAGGAGGAGAGAGCCATTCTCCAACTACAAATTCAGATTTAAATTTTAATTGAACTGGGACTATTAGAAGACAAATAGTGTTAAATTATTTAGAGAAGAGCAGAAACAAACATTTAGGAAGACTTATAAAAATTTTTAGATGATATACCCATGTGCCATTTCACTGTGTTTCCTGAGATAGCTGATTTGCCCTTTTCTACAGTTGTCTCATTTGTCCAGTGTTCTTCAGATTCCTTAACCTTCATTCTCCTAAAAAAAAAAAAAACAAAAACCTTTCCCCAAGACTAATTTTGGGGATGATCCTTTTTGGCAAGTTATTATCTGATTAAATTAAAAGGTATGTGTTACTGGTGTAAGTTAGTTTAAATTGGATGTTCATGCTGGTTGATGAACTATCACCTCCTCTAATTAAGAGGTCTCTCTTGTTCAAATAGAACCTTTATCAATTTTGATGGTACCCACAGCTTATCTTCTCCTGTAGAAACAAAAGCAAAACCTCATTTCCAACGTAACAAATATCCTGGTTTCCATTCTGAGGTTAGCACATCCTTAAAGTATATAGGCTGATTTAATTCTGTAGTTATTTCTAAAATCCAATGTCTCTCTGCAGCTGTTGTTCCTTTCTCATTGGCATTGAGAAAATTAAAAGTTAATAGAGCACTATGTAGTCTATTTCTGAGGGTTTTTGTTACCCCTTTCTGTTTATTTAGCATATTTTTTAGAGTTCTCTTTGAACTTTCTATAACTGCTTGACCTGTAGGATAATGTGGTATACCTGTAATATGCTTTATATTGTAATAAGGAAAAAACTGTTTTTTTTTTTAACAGAGACATATGATGGAGCATTGTCAGTTTTGATTTATGCAGGTATGCCCATGATGGCCATAACTTCTAGCAAATGTTTGATTACAGAATCAGCTTTTTCAGAACTCAAAGCAGTTGCCCATTGAAATCCTGAATAAGTATCAATGGTATGGTGTACATATTTCAGTTTTCCAAATTCTGCAAAGTGAAACATGTCCATCTGCCAGATTTCACTCCTCTGAGTACCCTTTGGGTTGTATCCTGCTGGTAATGGTGTTTGATTGTAGAAGGAACAAGTAGGACATTTCTTTACTATTTCTTTGGCTTGTTGCCAGGTTACGCAAAAATCCTTTTTTAAACCTTTACTATTGACATGATGTTTTCTAAGAAATTCTGAGGCCTCCAGCACATTTCCTGTCAATAATTTATCAATATCATCATTGTCTTGTGCTAGAGGGTCTGGCAGACCATTATGGGATCAGATGTGAGTTATATATAAAGAATGACTCCTTTTCCTGATTGTATCTTGTAATTGAATAAATAGTGAAGTTAATTCTGAAGCATCAGGGATAAATTCTGCAGTCTCAATACGTAATGCCACTCTTTCAGCATACTGAGACTCAGTAACTATGGTTAGAGGTTCTGAAAAATCCATTAATTCCAACAGAATACCATATAATTCTGATTTTTGAACTGAATTATAAAGACTTTGAACCACTTTACTTAAATTTTCTGATTTGTAATCTGCCTTTCCTTGTTTGTTGGCATTTGTATAAAATGTACAAAATCCAGATATGCGTTTTTTTCATACAATTCGAGGTAAGATCCAATCAGCTCTCTTTATAACATCAATTCTATTGCTTTTGGGATATTTGCTGTTAATTTCTCCCAAAAAATTACTGAAAGCTCTTTGCCAAGGTTCACTTTCTGTCCATAATTTTTTAATGTCATCCTTAGTTAAAGGTATGACAATTTCTGCTTGGTCTATTCCTGCTAATTGACGAAGTCTCAATATTCCTTTCCAAATCAAGTCAGAGATTTTTTTCCACATAAGTTTTCAATTTTTCATTCAGATTATTTGGTAAAAATATTCATTCCCATATAATATCTTCCCTCTGCATTAATATTCCTTTAGGAGAATACCTAGAAGGTAAAATAACCAAAATGTAATCTAGCTTTGGATCAATACGATCCACGTGCCGTTCATGTACTTTCTTTTCTACGATGGCCAATTCTTTCTCAGCTTCAGGTGATAACTCTCTTGGACTACTTAAGTCCTTGTCACCTTCTAAGGTTTTGAACAAATTATGCAGTTCATCATTTTTTACCCCAACAATAGTTCATAGATGAGAAATGTCTCCAAACATTCTTTAAAATCATTAAGTGTCTGTAGTTGATCTCTCCTAATTTGTACCTTTTGGGGTCTAATTTTTGTAGCTCTATTTTATATCCTAAATAATTAATAGAATCTCCTCTTTGTATCTTTTCAGGAGCAATTTGTAATCCCTGGAAGGCAAAATTTTCTTCACTTCTTAAAACATTCTTTCTAAAGTATCTGCATTTGTATCGCCTAGTAAAATATCATCCATATAATGATAAATTATAGATTTAAGAATTTTTTATGTATCACTTCCAGTGTCTGTTGTACTAAAATATTGCCACAGAGTTGGGCTATTCAACATTCCCTGTGGGAGGACCCTACATTGAAATGTTTTGACCAGTTGAAAATTATTATAAGTAGGCAATGTGAAAGCAAATCTTTCTCTGTCTTTTTTTTTGTAAAGGTATTGAAAAGAAACAGTCTTTTAAATCAATAACTATGAGAGGCCATCCTTTTGGTAACAGAGTAGGTAAAGGAATTCCAGATTGTAGAGAGCCCATTGGCTGAATTACTTTGTCAATTGCCCTAAGGTCTGTTACCATTCTCCATTTACCAGATTTCTTTTTAATAACAAATACAGGAGCATCCCAAGGGCTGGTTGATTCTTCAATATGCTGAGCATTTAACTGTTCTTCTACCAGTTTTTCTAAAGCCTGTAGTTTCTCTGTTGTTAAAGGCCATTGCTGAACCCATACAGGCTTGTCTGTTAATCATTTTAAAGGTAGAGCTGTTGGTATCTTTGGAAGATCATCAGTTGTGCTCTGTTCTTGTATAATATGGATGACTGGTGACAACTCATTAGAATAATATCTTCTAATATTTCTCTCAGAAACGTGTGCTAGTTTATGATTTATTTCTGAGATTGCAGGGATGTTAATCTGAGTATTCCATTGTTGCAACAGGTATCAACCCCACAGGTTCATAGCTAGGTTAGCCACATATGGTTTTAATTTTCCTCTCTGTCCTTCTGGACCTATACATTTGAGCCATCTTGCACTCTGTTTCACTTGAGATAAAGTCCCAATTCCTAACAGCTGAACGTGTACCTCCTGAAGAGGCCAAGTTGGATGCCAAAATTCTGGTGCAATTATGTAACGTCAGCACCTGTGTCTACCAGACCAGACAGCAGAACACCATTTATTTTTATTATTAATTTTGGTCTTCGTTCATTAATGGAAGTTGCCAAAAAATTTTTCTTTATGTTTTCTCCTGAATTTTCTATTCTCTTTGTTTCATCATCCTGACCAGCATGACTTATTCCAATAGGCATTTTGTTATTTAATTGCTCTGAGTAGGGGTTTCCTCTATGACTGCAGGAAAGATTTAAACTGGATTTTTTGTGGGGGCCTGCCTGAAGCCCCTCTCAGAGTTTCCTGAATCCTGAGGCAAAGGATTACCTTGCCTGTCCCTTGTTGATCTATGTTCGTTGGTCCAGTGTTTTCCCTTACCACACCTTCTGCACACTCCAGAAGGAAGGGGCATTCTGTTGCTATTGTTCCTTGAAGAAACATTGTTTGTGGGAATGACCTGTTTATAGTCCCTTTTCAAATGTCCTTGCTTTCCACATCCAAAACATCTAACATTTCTCAAACCTTTTAAAATTGCTTCTCCTACCCACATATCATCATAGTCATGAGCATCAACATTAACCGTGTCTCTAATCCAATCTTCCAAGGGTGCAGATCTTGCCTTTAATGGCTTGATTATTCTTTTGCATGATGCATTCACGTTCTCAAAGGCCAAAGATTCAATTATTATCTGACTAGCTTCTGAATTCAGTACCATTCTCTTTACTGCTGAAACCAGTCTTTTAAAAAATTTGTGAAAGATTCTTTTGGTTCCTGTATAACCTTTGTAAATGACTCAGTTTTCTTTCCTGGTTCCTCAACTCTGCCCCATACATTCAAGGCTGCCATTCGACATAGAATTAAGGTTTGGATATCATATAAACACTGTGTTTGTACTGTAGCATATTGGCCTTCTCCAACAAGCTGATCCTGGAAGACTTGTATTCCTTTATCCCTCCATTGTTTTTCTATGTTTTTAGCCTCCTCCTTGAACCACATTTGCCACTTGAGCCATTGAGTGGGTTCCAGAACAGCATGTGCCAGCTCCTGCCAGTCCTGTGGTATAATCCTATTATAAGTTGAACAGGTGTTTAACATTTGCTTTACATAATGGAATGCATGCCATAAGATACTATTGCCTCCTTAAACCTTTGTAAATCTAACATTTCAATTGGAGCCCAAATATTTTGTGTATTCACTTGATCAGGTAACTGCTGTATGGTTACTATATAAATTAAAAGTGACTGTGTGAAACCAGGCTTTCTTTCTGTAACCTGTGATCTAATCTTGAAACAACTTCACTATTAATTTATTCTGTCTGAATTTGAATTTCTCTATAATTCATTTTAGCAGGTTTAACAGGTTTTTCTAAAACTTTTATCCTGGCACTTAAATTGACTATCTTTTTAAATAGTAAAATGAGGATAAGAAAAGTAATAAAATACATAATTCGATCAACATTAATATTCTCATATAGTTGTTCCATTGTCAGACTGCCTAAAATTGCAAACAAAGCCCAATTTTCTTCCAATGTACACATAAAACCCATTTTTTTTAATGTGGAAAAAAATTCTCTTTTAAATAGTTTCCTTTAAAATACCTGATATCTTAATTGACTTACCAAGTCTGCGTAGAACAGTAGAAATCCAATGGAATTTCAAAACAGCCACCTGGTGTCTGAGGTGTGAATCCAGAGAGAGAGAGAGAGAGAGAGAGAGAGAGAGAGAGAGAGAGAGAGAGCAAGAAAGCATAGCCCCGGTTCTGGCTAAAAGCTTAAATCCAGCCACGTGTTTCCACTTGATACAAGTGAAGCCTGGGCTCTGGCTTCCTTAAGCTCCGACCACATGCATTGGCTTTACAGGCAGGGGCCCTGTTCAGCAGGACAGGCCTGAGTTGTTTGTAGCACCAGCTTTAAGCAAGTAGCTCCAGCTGCAGCTAACCACTTGGGGCTACAGTCAGTCTGGCCTGAGACCAAGCCAACCTGGGCCTGAGCTAGGGAGCTGGGCTGCCCAGGTGGGAAACCGGACCTGCTGCCAAGCCTAGTGGTTTTTAATGGATTCTTGCCATGTGGGTGCCAATTGTAGAAGTAACTGTCTTATTCAATAAGAAACACAGAACCAATGTAAAGATGAAAGCCCAAGAGTTCAGAGCTAAGAGCTTTACCCTTTACTCCTGCAGCTATCCTCTTCAGCCCAGAGAATTACTTCCTGTGTGTTTGTCTTTATAAAGACTTTCTGTTCTGCCTTCTCATTGGTTGTAAACCCAACCACATGACCGCCTCATCACTGCCTGTCTGTACAGACCTCCAGGTCTTCTATGGTTGGTATTGAGATTAAAGGTGTGTGTCTCCATGCTGGCTTTATCCTTGAACACACAGAGATACATCTAGCTCTGCCTCCAAGAGCTGGAATTAAAGGCGTGCACCACCACTGCGCAGCTTCTGTGATCGCTTGCTATTAGCACTGACCCCCAGGCAACTTTATTTATTAACATACAAATAAAATCACATTTCAGTACAAATAAAATATCACCATAGAGATTGGTAGATTCGTATCTCTCTGTGAGTACTTACACATATACACATGCATTTTTTCTCTTTTGAGACAAGGTCTCTTGTAGCCCAATGTGGCCATCAACTTACTATACAGTTGAGGATGTCCTTGAATTTTTGATCCTCCTGCCTCCTTCTCTAAACTTCTGAGATTACAGGAGTACACAGATACAGCTAGTTTATGCAGTGCTAGAAATAAAACCCAGGGATTCATGCATGGTAGGCAAGCAGTCTTCCAACTGAGTATATCCCTGTCTGATAGCCTACAAATACATTCTTAATTGGGTCTTAAGCACAGCAGAGTTTGATTTCTAATCTCTGGGTATTTTTACACAAGTAGAAGAAATTGTATTTTGTGGTGGTATTTTACTTGTACTGAAATGTGATTTTAATTGTATGTTAATAAATAAAGTTGCCTGGGGGTCAGAGTTTTAGAGCCATAGCAAGTGCGTGGCAGTGATGGCGCACGCCTTTAAGGATCTGGAGGGCGGTACATACAGGCAGTGACAAGGCAGTCACGTGTTTAGGTTTACAACCAATGAGAAGGCAGAACAGCTAGACTATAAAAAGACATACACACAGGAAGTAGGCCCCTTTTTCAGAGAGCTCTCTTGGCTGAAGCAGGATAGCTGAAGCAGGATAGCTGAAGCAGGAAGGGTAAGGCTCTTAGTTCTGACCTATTGGCTTTCTTCTCTGAATCGGCTCTGTGTTTCTTATTTAATAAGACGATTGGTTACATCTACATTTGGTGCCCAACGTGACAAGAATCCATTAAAAACCGTTTAACTTGGCTTGGCGGCAGGTCCGGTTTCCCGCCAGGGCAGCCGGCTCCCTAGCCCGGGCCCAGGTTGGCTTGGCCTCAGGCCGGACCAACCTTGAGCTACTTGCTTAAAGCCAGTGCTACAGACAACTCAGGCCTGCCCTGCCGAACAGGGCCCCTGCCTGTAAAGCCAACACAAGTGGTTGGAGCTTAAGGTAGCCAGAGCCAAGGCTTGACTAGGCTCAAGCAGGAACACGTGGCTGGATTCAAGCTCTTAGGCAGAACTTGCGGCTATGCTTGCTCTCTCTCTCTCTCTCTCTCTCTCTCTCTCTCTCTCTCTCTCTCTCTGACTCTCTCTCTCTCTCCCTCTCTCTCTCCCTCTCTCTCTCTCTCTCTCTCTCTTTCTCTGGATTCACACCTCGGACACTAGGTGGCTGTTTTGAAATTCCCCCGGATTTGTACTGTTCTACGAGGACTTGGTAAGTCACTTAACATATCAGATATTTTAAAGGAAACTATTTAAAAGAGAAATTTTTTTCCACATTTAAAAAAAATGGGTTTTCTGTGTACATTGGAAGAAAATTGGGCTTTGTTTGCAATTTTAGACAGTCTGACAATGGAACAGCTATATGAGAAGATTAATGTTGATTGAATTATGCATTTTATTACTATGATTATCCTCATTTTACTATTTAAAAAGATAGTCAATTTAAGTGCCAGGATGACAGCTTTAGAAAAACCTGTTAAACCTGTAAAAACTCAGACAGAAGAAAATAACAGTGAAGTTGCTTCAAGATTGGATCATAGGGTTACAGAAAGAAAGCCTGTTTTCACACAGTCACCCTTAGTTTGTCCAGTAACCATACAGCAGTTGCCTGATCAAATGACTATACAAAATATTTGGGCTCCAATTGAAATGTTAGATTTACGAAGGTTTAAGGAGGCAATAGTATCTTATGGCATGCATTCCCCAAATGTGAAGCAAATGTTAAACTCTTGGTCAACATATAATAGGATTGTACCACAGGACTGGCGGGAGCTGGCACAAGCTGTTCTGGAACCCAGTCAAAGGCTTCAGTGGCTAACTTGGTTCAAGGATGAAGCTAAAAACATAGAAAAACAGTGGAGGGATAAAGGAATACAAGTCTGCCAGGATCAGCTTATTGGAGAAGGTCAATATGCTTCAGCACAAACACAATGTTTATATGATGTCCAAACCCTAATTTTATGTCGAACAGCAGCCTTGAATGCATGGGACAGAGTTGAGGAACCAGGAAAAAAACTGAGTCATTTACAAAAGTTGTACAAGGCCCAAAAGAATCTTTCACAGATTTTTTACAAAGACTGGCTTCAGCAGTAAAGAGAATGGTCCCGGATTCAGAAGCTAGTAAGATAATAATTGAATCTTTGGCCTTTGAGAATGCGAATGCAGCATGCAAAACAATAATCAGGCTGTTAAAGGCAAGATCTGCACCTTTGGAAGATTGGATTAGAGACACGGTTAATGTTGAAGCCCATGAGCATGATGATACGTGGGTAGGAGAAGCAATTTCAAAAGGTTTGAGGAATGTTAGATGTTTTGGATGTGGAAAGCATGGACATTTGAAAAGGGACCGTAAACAGGTCATTCCTAGAAACAATGTTTTTTCAAGGAACAATGGCAACAGAATGCCCCTTCCTTCTGGAGTATGCAGAAGGTGTGGTAAGGGAAAACACTGGACCAACCAATGTAGATCAACAAGGGATAGACAGGGTAATCCTTTGCCTCAGTCTTTGGGAAACTCCCAGAGGGGCCTCATGCAGGCCCCAATAGCATATCCAGTTCAAACCTTTCCTGCAGTCTTAGAGGAAACCCCTACTCAGAGCAATTAAATAACCAAATGCCTATTGGAATAAGTCATGCTGGTCAGGATGATGAAACAGAGAGAATAGAAAATTCAGGAGCAAATATAAAGAAAATTTTTTGGCAAACTTCTATTAATGAACAAAGACCAAAATTATCGATAAAAATAAATGGTGTTTTGTTGTCTGGTCTGGTAGACACAGGTGCGGACGTTACCATAATTGCACCACAATTTTGGCATCCAACTTGGCCTCTTCAGGAGGTAAATGTTCAACTATTAGGAATTGGGACATTATCTCAGGTGAAACAGAGTGCACGATGGCTTGAATGTATAGGTCCAGAAGGACAGAGAGGAAAATTGAAACCATATGTAGCTAACATAGCTATGAACCTCTGGGGTCGCAACTTGTTATAACAATGGAATACTCAGATTAACATCCCTCCAATCTCAGAAACAAATCATAAACTAGCACATGTTTCTGAGAGAAATATTAGAAGGCGTTATTCTGAGTGGTCACCAGCCATCCATATTATACAAGAACAGAGCACAACAACTGATGATCTTCCAAAGACATCAACAGCTCTACCTTTAAAATGGTTAACACACAAGCCTGTATGGGTCCAGCAATGGCCTTTAACAACAGAGAAATTCCAGGCTTTAGAAGAGCTGGTAGAAGAACAGTTAAATGCTCAGCATATTGAGGAATCAACCAGCCCTTGGGATTCTCCTGTATTTGTTATTAAAAAGAAATCTGGTAAATGGAGAATGGTAACAGATCTTAGAGCAATTAACAAAGCAATTCAGCCAATGGGCTCTCTACAATCTGGAATTCCTTTGCCTACTCTGTTACCAAAAGGATGGCCTCTCATAGTTATTGATTTAAAAGACTGTTTCTTTTCAATACCATTACAAGAAAAAGACAGAGAAAGATTTGCTTTCACAGTGCCTACTTATAATAATTCTCAACCGGTTAAAAGGTTTCAATGGAGGGTCCTCCCACAGGGAATGTTGAATAGCCCAACTCTGTGCCAATATTTTGTACAACAGCCATTGGAAGTGATACATAAAAAAATTTCCTAAATCTATAATTTATCATTATATGGATGATATTTTACTAGCTGACTCAAATGCAGATACTTTAGAAAGAATGTTTGAAGAGGTAAAGAAAATTTTGTCTTGCTGGGGATTACAAATTGCTCCTGAAAAGATACAAAGAGGAGATTCTATTAATTATTTAGGATATAAAATAGAGCTACAAAAAATTAGACCCCAAAAGGTGCAAATTAGGAGAGAGAGACTACAGACTCTTAATGAATTTCAAAGATTATTTGGAGATATTTCTCATCTATGAACTATTGTTGGGGTAAAAAATGATGAACTGCATAATTTGTTCAAAACCTTAGAAGGTGACAAGGACTTAAATAGTCCAAGAGAGTTATCACCTGAAGCTGAGAAAGAATTGGCCTTGGTAGAAAAGAAAGTACATGAAGGGCACGTGGATCGTATTGATCCAAAGCTGGATTGCATTTTGGTTATTTTACCTTCTAGGCATTCTCCTCCAGGAATATTAATGCAGAGGAAGATATTATATTAGAATGGATATTTCTACCAAATAAACCAAATAAAAAATTTAAAACTTATGTGAAAAAAATCTCTGACTTGATTTGGAAAGGAAAATTGAGACTTCGTCAATTAGCAGGAATAGACCCAGCAGAAATTGTCGTACTTTTAACTAAGGAGGACATTGAAAAATTATGGACAGAAAGTGAACCTTGGCAAAGAGCTTGCAGTAATTTTTTGGGAGAAATTAACAGCAAATATCCCAAAAGCGATAGAATTGATCTTATAAAGAGAGCTGATTGGATCTTGCCTCGAATTGTACGGGTAAAGCCCATATCTGGAGTTCGTACTTTTTATACAGATGCCAACAAACAAGGAAAGGCAGGTTACAAATCAGAAAATTTAAGTAAAGTGGTTCAAAGTCCTTATAATTCAGTTCAAAAATCAGAATTATATGCTATTCTGTTGGTATTAATGGATTTTTCAGAAGCTCTCAACATAGTAACTGACTCTCAGTATGCTGAAAGAGTAGTGTTACATATTGAGACTGCAGAATTTATCCCTGATGCTTCAGAATTAACTTCACTATTTATTCAATTACAAGATACAATCAGGAAAAGGAGTCATCCTTTATATATAACTCACATTCGATCCCATACTGGTCTGCCAGGCCCTCTAGCACAAGGCAATGATGAGATTGATAAGTTATTAATAGGAAATGTGCTGGAGGCCTCAGAATTTCATAAAAAACATCATGTCAATAGTAAAGGTTTAAAAAAGGATTTTTCCATAACCTGGCAACAAGCCAAAGAAATAGTAAAGAAATGTCCTACTTGTTCCTTCTACAATCAAACGCCATTACCAGCAGGATGTAACCCAAAGGGTACTCAAAGGAATGAAATCTGGCAGATGGACGTGTTTCACTTTGCAGAATTTGGAAAACTGAAATATGTACACCACACTATCGATACTTATTCAGGATTTCAGTGGGCAACTGCTTTGAGTTCTGAAAAAGCTGATTCTGTAATCACTCATTTGCTAGAAGTTATGGCCATCATGGGTATACCTGCACAAATCAAATTGATAATGCTCCATCATATGTCTCTGTTAAAATGAAACAGTTTTTTGCTTATTACAATATAAAGCATATTACAGGCATACCACCTTATCCTACCGGTCAAGCAGTTATAGAAAGATCAAACAGAACTCTAAAGGATATGCTAAATAAACAGAAAGGGGTAACAAAAAACCCCAGAAATAGACTGCATAATGCTCTATTAACTTTGAATTTTCTTAATGCCAATGAGAAAGGAACAACAGCTGCAGAGAGACATTGGATAATAGAAAAAACTACAGAATTAAATCAGCCTATATATTTTAAGGATGTGCTGACCTCAGAATGGAAACCAGGGTATGTGTTACATTGGGGACAAGGTTTTGCTTTTGTTTCTACAGGAGAAGATAAGTTGTGGGTACCATCAAAATTGATAAAGGTTCGATTTGAACAAGAGAAACCTCTTAATTAGAGGAGGTGATAGCTCATCAACCAACATGAACATCCAATTTAAACTAACTTATACCAGTAACACATGTCTTTTCATTTAATCAGATAATAACTTGCCAAAAAGGAACATCCCCAAAATTAGTCTTGGGGAAAGGTTTTTGTTTTTTCTTTTAGGAGAATGGAGGTTAAGGAATCTGATGAACACTGGACAAATAAGACAACTGAAGAAAAGGGACAAATCATCTATCCCAGGAAGCAGAGTGAAATGGCGTATGGGTATATATTATCTAAAAAATTTTATGTCTTCCTAAATGTTTGTTTCTGCTTTTCTCTAAAGATTTAACGCTATTGGTCTTCTAATAGTCCCAGTCCAATTAAAATTTTAAGCTGACTTTGGAGTTGGAGAATGGCTCTCTCCTTCTTTAAACTCAAGCATGTTGTTAAAAGGAAAATGCAAACTCCCTGTATAATGCCAGAATAAAAGAGCCATCTTCTGCTATGAGACAGGAGAAAAGCCAAATTAATTAAGGGACTATTCTATTACTAATCTCAACTCTTTGATTCTATTCTGATTCTTTAAACTTTTCTTAAAGTATAAATTTTATATCAAAACTTACAAGATTAATATATATATAAATATATAAGATATGAATGGTCATATAGAGTACAAATTAATTCTAGAAAAAAGGCTTCAATTACCTGCATATATGTGTCTTTGTGTTCGAGTCTCTTATCAGTTTTCTGCAGGAATTCACGGCCAGGCCTAACATCAACTGAAGTCTCCAGGAAGAAGTCTGGGCCCCACAACAACAACAATTCCACGTGGACAATAATAACATCACTAAGCTGACAAACATCATCTACAGATCAGCTTTGAACTACAAGGTGCTCAGAGCAATTTTGAGATGACTAGCTGAGATGATCCAGTCTCAAAGACTACTTGAATAAGGACTTGAGATAAACCCTGAACTTTGGCATTATACACAGACTGGATAATGAAGGATATAGTTACCTTTCCTAGAATTTGACAATTAACCTAAAATTTTTCTTTCAGGATAAAAACAACTTTGCCCATACCCAGCAGGATGCAATTTTAAGAATACGACGCCCACATTCCCAAAGAGGTGGTGTGGGCGGGTGGTTTTTTTTGTCTTTTAATGGGTTTTGGGTCTGGGATAATTTTCATTGTTTAGGGGGGTTGGTTACAAGTTGTTGTCAAGGGTTAGGAAAAAGACTAAGCAGATTAGATTTAAGGTTCTTATTTTTTTAAAAAAAAGAGAGAAAGAAAGAAGAAGAAAAAAACAATTACTAGTTTTAAATACTTTACATTGGATTGGATTGTTTTATATTGTATACAAATTATATATATTGAAATTTATATTGTTAGAAAATGCTATATGTATATTTCTAATTGTACTTATATCGTTCATTTAACAATGCAATTTTCTGATCCTTGAATGTTATTATTACCAACTATTAGGATATAAAGAAATGATAGTTCGTAGTTAGACATTACAATAGAACTTGTAGTCATATTAGATATGTTTTAAAAATTGAGCAGATATATTTTAGATAGGTCATCTTCAAACCCTTCAGAGAACTACAGAATATGGCATTTAAAATGTTTTAATAACTTAGAAAATTTTTCTTTTTTGTTATGACTATGAGACATGTCGGCTCCTGGCAGTACCAATCTACTTCTGAGAAAATATGGGCATTGAAGAAACTGTGTATGGAGTTAACTTTCATTGTGGCAAAAGTTAGCCACTGGACAACAAAGTATCCCCGAATCAACTGCTGACAAAATGGACAGACAGGACATGAAACAAAGGACTACCGATTCTTGCCTAAACAAGCGTGGTTATGGCTTTATCAAAAGGCATCTTCTGAGGCCAGGACAATATGGCACCATCCCTGACGTGGCCTTCGTAACTCGGAAAAGGTACAGTGCCCTTTTCTTCGAAGGCAGCTGAACAGGCAGTGGGCTGATGGCTTCTGATGTGCTATGGAACAGCAGCTGAAACAGTTATTCTTGAAGAGTAACTAAGCTCACGCCTCTCAATAGTAAACTGGCATTTGATAGAGTGATGTGTTGAAGTATGGGATGCTGAGATGAAGCCATATGTACACAGCCAAGAAGAATGGACAGCTGAATTAAAAAACCATCAACAATTTCCAGAATTTAAAATCTTGAATCATGACATGACACTAGTGGAATTCAGGTGTTTCTGGTGCATGGACTGCTCTCACCCAATGTGAGGTTGAACTGTTGACCTTGTGTACATCCTACTTCACAAATGAGTCTGTCAGATATGCTAAGCCTATAGACTGAAAATGATGCCCCAGCATTGCGGAGAAACCTCAGGTGACTGTCCAGGCAGCTGGCTCTTTCTGTCAACTCACAAATCTTTTGGAAGTTGCTTGCATGCACTTTCTGTTTTTATTTTTGTTAGCTAATATTATTTCCTTCTTGGGTCTCTGAGGGAGTTGAAGATTAGTTAGTTATAGTTGAAGGTTAGTTAGTTATAGTTGAAGATTAATTAGGATAGAAATTGAATTAGATACATTTTGGACTTAACAAAATAGGATAATGAAATTATTATCTCTGAATTTGTCAAATACAAATGGACTAGACATTGTTTAGACATTTATTATTTGTATATATTGTATATAGTTATTGTACTTTTGTATATAGTTTTTCTTTTGTTAGTTATAACCTTTTTCTTTTTTTCTTTTTTATTAAAATAGAAAAGGGGAAATGTGGTGATATTTTACTTGTACTGAAATGTGATTTTAATTGTATGTTAATAAATAAAGTTGCCTGGGGGGTCAGAGTTTTAGAGTCATAGCAAGTGCGTGGCGGTGGTGGCGCACGCCTTTAAGGACCTGGAGGGCAGTACATACAGGCAGTGACAAGGCAGTCACGTGTTTAGGTTTACAACCAATGAGAAAGCAGAACAGCTAGACTATAAAAAGACATACACACAGGAAGTAGGCCCCTTTTTCAGAGAGCTCTCTTGGCTTAAGCAGGATAGCTGAAGCAGGAAGGATAAGGCTCTTAGTTCTGACCTCTTGGCTTTCTTTTCTGAATCGGCTCTGTGTTTCTTATTTAATAAGACGGTTGGTTACATCTACAGTATTTATTGGGTGTGACATTACTTAGTGTTCAATCAAACTAACACCATTAATCTGAAGCTTTAAGGGGAAGCTAGCAGGTGAAGAATGCTGTGAAGAGAATAAATCATTGCCTAGCGGTTCTGGTTCTAATGCTTGTGTAGGTGCAAGAATAGTATCAAGATGCAAGTTAGCAACAAAGCTTTTAATACATACAGGTTTAAATAGTATATTTGAGGTATTTTTGAATATGATAGTTTGCTTAAAAAAACCTCAGTGACAAACCAATTCAAGGGTTTCGTTGGACAGACAAAGCCACCAGGACCCAGAGGAGAGGATTGACTCATGTACAGTTTTACAAGGAATTGCTTAGCAGATTCACCACAAAATTGAGGTCTCCTGACTCACAGTGCCCTTTCACTCCACCATAACATGAGTATGTTTAGTTTTGGAGCACCCACTAGGCCATCTGTATCTTGTCTCTTAGTCATTCTTTGCCCTGGGATCTTCTTGTGCATGTAGAGCATATGTTAGAAACCCACCAGGGTAATTCTTTCTTTTGGAAATTGGAGTGATGAGAACACAATACAGACTGAATGTAGGGAAGAAGGAATATTTTCCAGAAGCTAGACTGTCATTTTTAATATTTTTTCTTTTTTGTGTAGAGATGCTTCTGAAAAGACTTTTTAATTAAACATTTGTTTTCTTAGAATCTACTACTTCCCTATCTGGGCAGGGTCTCTGCTCCTCCTCATGACTCTCCATATAATTATTCTCCTTAATTTCTTATTTTTTGATATTCTAATATAATTACATCATTTCCATCTTCCCTTTCCTCCCTCCAAGCTCTATCATGGATACAGCCTTGCTCTCTTTTAAATTTATGGCCTCTTTTTCATTCATTTTTTTACATACACACATATGCACACATACACACAACATGTACAAATACCTATATGTGTAAATACAGCCTGTTCAATCTTTGTCACTTGAATGTATGTTTTCAAGGCTATCTATTTGGTATTGGATAACCAGTTGATTTGTTCTTTCCTAGGGAAATAGACATATTAACATGGATTGAGGAAATCCCAGGAGACCCCAACCCTACACAAAGAACTACAGGAAATTAAAGAATGCTGAAAGCGGGAATCATTTTTTTGTTTGTTGGTTTGTTTTTGTTTTTGTTTTCAAGACAGGGTTTATCTGTTTGGTCCTTGCTGTCCTGACACTCACTTTGTAGACTAGGCTGACCTCAAACTCAGAGATCTATCTGCCTCTTCCTCCTGAGTGCTGGGATTAAAAGCATGTACCACCACTGCCTGACAGAAATCTTTTTTAAAAAAATAATATTTCTACTTGAGAATTTCATACATATATACAATGTATTTTGATTATATTCACCTCCCATTTTCCCCTGTCCCCTCCCAGATCCAAGCCCACCTTCCCATCCTCTCCTACTTCATGCCCTCTTCTATTTAAATAACACACCAAGTCCAATTTCTGTTGTTCATATACTCATAGGTATGTGGGGGTCATCCATTGAAAACTTGGTCAACCTACCTGGTATCATATCTCTGAAGAAAACTGACTCTCCTTCCCTCAGCTGTCAGCCATCAACTCTCAATATCTCTTCCAGTAGTGGTAGGTATTTGTGAGCCCTTTAATCCTCAGTAGTACAGTATTTTCCTGACCATATGATATGCAGGTAGGCAACAATACACAATGTGGCTTCATGAGTACAGTGGCCATGGCATGTCTAGAAGATACTGGTTCTTACAATCTTTCTACCCCATCTTTCACAACAGACCCTGAACCTTGCAAGGGAAGGATAATATAGATGTCCCATTAATGGCTCAATACTTCACAAACACACTCTGTACTTTAACCAGTTTTTAGTTTCTGTGTTAACCACCATAACACACACACACACACACACACACACACACACACACACACACTCTGATTTCTGTACTAATCTATCTCTATGGAAGCTTAAAGATATATTCTCATATTACTATGCTATTGGGTACCATTTAGCCAAGTCTGTAATATTACAGAATTCTTTTACAACATACCTCTAGTTTCCTTCAAGGCCAGGTCTGGCTCTGATTCATTATCCAGAGTAAAGGGTAGAGATACAGGAATACCTATGAGTTGAATCCAAGGAACAGAGAAGAAATGAAGGCAAAGCCTAAATTTATGCCTCTCATCTTGTATGTTTTCTGTGTGGCCTATGCTCAGGGTTCATTTCTTCCTTTTTATAAGGCAATATATTGTGATCACAGAGCCATTTTTACCTCATGTGACAGTAATCACTAAAAATCTTTATGGACCATAGGAAGAACCTGGAATTTAATAAGTACATGTTATTTATTTTTGTATATGTGTATTTGTGTTTATCTGTGTACACAAACATAATTTTATTTATGTATATGTATATTTCTGTTTGTGTACACAAACATATGTGCTTTTGCATAAGCATATAAGTGCATGGGCAATGTATGGAGGTTAGAAAACAACTTGTGGTGTTCTATTTGACCACCATCCTTTTGATAACTCACATTGTGCCAGAAAGAATGTTCAGTCTGCATAGCAACCTATGGGGAAAAGAATCCCCTTTTAGTGGGAGGGAAACTTAGGTCATAAGACTTAAGGCCATTTTTTTTCAAGGTAACAATCCTTAGAACACACAGGAATAAAATCTAGGTGTCTTGATCCCCCAAGCCTAGTGCTCTTTCTACTAAATTAAATGTGCCTTATGCACAGAAATTATCCAGGTTATCTGCTCTTCAAGCAGACATGGGAATGTACTGCTCTGAGGATGTTCTCTCACTTGGCAAAAAAGTACAGAATATAGAAATGAAAAGTTATCCCTGAAGGAACAGGGCTCCACATTGTGTATCAGCTTTCCAAATGAGTCAGTGAAGGGCTTAGGGAAGAATCTAGTCTGCCAGGTGGGTTGGTGAAAATGAACAAGCCCCGTTGATCTTGGTTTAGAAGCAAGCACATCTCTATGTTTTCTATGTTCCTACCATCAAACAGTCTAGATTTTTATTCTATGTATATTCTGATGTCAACTTTCTGAAAGGTTGTTTTTAAATAAAATGTGACATGGATGTAACTTCGGCAACAGAAAACACCTTTGTAATGCAATCTGACATTTCTAATAAACACCCAGTGGTATGGAGTTTATTACTTGGCCTTTGTGTATGAAACTACGACCTTTTGCAGTTTCTAAAAACAAACTCCATGGTTCATTGCCAATTTAGAGATTCTTTATGCAGCAAGAACTAAAGCCATAGTGTATAATACATTTCTATGCCACCTACTTTGTACTATCTCTCCCATTACCTCTTTCTCTCTCCCCCCCTCTGTGTATCTGTCTTATGTGTATCTGGGTATTATATGTGCATCTGTGTATGTGTGCTCATGATACATAGATGGAAAGAATGGCCATGAAGCCCTTGTCATCACAAAACTTAACTAGCATCAAGAGAGGAGAGAGTAAAGTGGTTGACATCTATAGGACACTAGTTTTTGTTTTCAAAGACATTAATAATAAAAGCCCTTTTACAAATCCTTAGGGCTTTTAAAGCACACAAATACTGTTTTAAATAGCTGTGATGTTTTTTCCAATTGAACATACATGCTTTCTCTTTTAAAAATGAATCAGAACTATGGAAACACAATATAGACTATGGCTGTTCCTTATACCCCACCCCCATGCCTTTGGAAGTAGTTATTTCTGTCAGTCATTTAGGGCTTGTTTCCTGTAAACCTCTTTCTCATATATACATGTATATAATCTGTTTATATCTATACAGAGAATTTGCACTGGCTTTCTTCCCTTCTCTTGACATGTCTTGAATAGCTTTTCATCTTGATACAAAAATCTTTCTGTTTGGTGTTTATACAATTCCATTGATTATACATTCTTTAATTCTTATAATGGGTTAATAATTTAGGACTCACCAGATAAATCTAGCCAACTCTCTAATATTGTAAATAAAATTTTATTGGAGCACAATTACGCCTATTTGTTTACATTTTATCTGAACACAAAGACCATGTAACATGCAAAACTGATATACTTACTATCCATCTCTTCACAGACAAAGTTTGTTGATCACTGTTTAAATTCAGCTAATGTTGTCTGTTTCAGCAGATTACTTATATGTGTGTATGTATATAGATATTTTGCATGCTTGTACATAGATGTATTATGGTGATATTTTATTTATACTGAAATGTGATTTTATTTGTATGCTAATAAATAAAGTTACTTGGGGGTCAGAGCTAGTAGCAAGCCATAGCAGAAGTCTGGCAGTGGTAGCACATGCCCTTAATCCCGATTACATGACAGGCAGATCTCTGTGTGTTCAAGGACACCACCAGCATGGAGACACATGCTTTTAATCTCAATACCAACCAGAGAAGACCTGGAGGTCTGTATAGACAGGCAGTGATGAGGTGGTCATGTGGTTGGGTTTACAACCAATGAGAAGGCAGAACAGAAAGTCAAGAAAAATACAGACACACAGGAAGTAGGGCTCTTTTCTCAGGGGAAGGACGGCAGCGGCTGGTAAGCTAAGGGCTATTCGCTAGTGCTCTGACCTCTTGGGCTTTTAACTCTGCATTTGGCTCTGTGTTTCTTATTTAATAAGACCGTTCAGAATTACATCTACAATGTATACTATGAATCAGATGCTATATTATTCTCATGGCACAAATAGAGTGGATCATTCATACATATTGTCAGTGACCTCAGTTAGCTAATTTAAGAATGAATGATTATATCAAGTGGTTTTCACAAGTGCAGAGCACTTCTGTAAAGTGAGAAGTTACTATCTAATTCATTTTCTTTGTAGACAATTTTCACTACCTGCCATGTTCATTTAAAACTTACATGCTCAGACATGTGCTTACAAAATATTCACATAAGCACACACTTGCACAAGCACATACTCATGAACTAGGTAAAATGATGTCATGTAATTATGGTATGCAATGGAAGGTTTGCAGTGATGTGACTTTCTGATTGTGTTCATGCCAGTATGTGTCCACATTTCCATTAAAGAAAATAGGAGAGAGTTGAATTTGATGGATTCATGAGCTTGAGGTAGAGCAGAACAATAGAAGAGGAGCCCATGATTAAAATGAAATGTGTGCACTCAGAGGAGCAGCAGGCAAGATGTTCTTCATAGAAGGCCACCCTTGCATCCAGGTCTGACTGTGAATCAGTGGTTTGCTCTGGGACAGGAAGGGGGAGGAGGAGCTGTTGGCAAGATGAGAAGGAAATAGTGATAAATGAAAACGTTTTTATCAGTGACATGAATAGAAGTAGTAGATCTTCTAGACACCCCAGTTGTTGCATCCTATTTATCAGGCACTAGGTGAGCATTTGCCTCCTTACCTTAGTTCAAGAAATTCTGGCCTGTCCATTTCTACCTGAGTGACTTTGTACAAGTCTCTCCATCTATTTGAAGTTTACTTTCTTTAGCTACAAAATATACATAATGGTTCCATAGGCCTCTATAGGTTTATGTTGGGGTTCAATAAAATAATAGATTATTGCTTTTCATAGCCACAGTAAATATTAGCCATTATTTTCTTTGTTGCTGTGTTGTCTGTTCCCATTACTTGTTGTTGTAATGATATCCACTTTAGACATGATGGTGTTGAGGCTGAAAAAGCATACTTGACTTGTCCAAATTCTAACAGACAGAATGCTAGATGAGGTGGAAATAATATCCATCAGTGAGGGTTTTAAGATAATGTGCTCCAATCCTATTCCAACATTCTACTTTCTAGATGCACAAGGGTAACTTGGGTAACCTACTAAATTTTAGCCCTCCAAATTGAAAAATTTGGGAAGATGCATGAGAATTTTTTTTTTCAAAAAAGGCACTACTGTGGATGCTGGACATTGGGCTGCCTTCTGAGAAGCATGCTTCTAATGCTGTGTATCAGAGAGCTAGCATTTCAGACTGTGGACATTTTTCAGAATTTCTGTCTTATTTTCCCAGTTTGTTTTTCTTCAAGTTAAGGGCAGTGGCTATCAGGGTTTCCATGCCTGTGTATGGGTTGCAGAGAGTCAGCTTATCTTTTGACTTACTATTACTTCCAGACATTAACACTTGATCAAGACAAAAAATAACAATAAAAACACTAGCCAGGTAATTCCTGCTTTCCCAGGTAAATATTTTCAGTACCTTTCAGATTCATTCCTAATATGCCAGTTGATTGTTGTAAATTATGACAGTTTAACTTTTCTGAAAATTATTGTAGATCAGTGCTTTGGGTTTTCTAACAATTCATAAAATACAAGGATGCTACATCCCTGTTACAGATCAGGTACTACTCCAGGCACTTGGATAGAAGTGCTTGTTCTCATTGGAGGGAATGTAAGAGAGATATGTAGGAAGTTCTTCATAAGTTCAAGTGCAGACAAGTAACTACAGGCAAAGGGACAGGTAGGTCATCAAGCAGAAAGCACACTCTTCTTCAGAGAGGCAATGGAATGCCACACCAACCATGTGTTTTTTTTTAAGACAGATCCCTCAGAAAACTAGGAAAATGTACTACATATTTGCCTACTTGACTGTTCTCAGTGGAAGACCCAGCAAGTGCAAAGGGTCTGATGATGGATTCTGCCTATCCAGTTTGAAGATCAGCCAGGAAGAGACCATGCGAGGGAGTGAGGGCAGTACAGCAAGCAAAGCTTTACAGAGCTCAGGAAAAATGGGGCACTTTATTCTCATGATATAAATCCAGCACAGGATTTTGAGACAAGAGGTTTTGGCAAAGCAAGGAATTTGAAACAAGCAAGAAGAGGACAAAAGCACAATTAGTAGGCTGGAAAAGACTGACAATATTTTATGACAGTAGTGGCCTTTGCTCATTGACAGTTTTACTGGGTAGAACTCTATGAAAATAATCAACAATATGAATTAATAACAGCTGCCACTAACTGAAGACCTAGTGTGTTGAATACACATATTGGCTTCAAACTATTGTAATCTCATCAGATCCTCATCACAGTCCTATCAAGAAGGACAATTAAATTTTCAGAGAAGGTTAAACTTGGTGGTCACATGGCATATTAAATGGATGAAATGACTTATATAAAAATGGGAGAGAGGCTGGAAGTTTTTGCCTTATAACCTTTTATGACATAGGTAGTACGGGACTGAATTTCATTTCACAGTGAAAAACTTTCCATAATCACAATTATAATCAAAGAATTATTTTTGTTTCACCTTAGTTATGTGAGAAGCTGGTGTAAGATGATTTCTTGAGACCAAAATTTCAAAGCCAGCCTGGGCAACACAGAAAATTTACCTCAAAAGAAATAGGTGCCTATATAGCTCAATGGTACTACACTTGATTTGCATGTATAAGGCCTTTGGTTATGTTTCTAGCAAAACACATACATACACAAACACATGCAAGCACACATATGCCCACATGACCATACATATTCTAGGGGCATTATTAGAAACTTTTAAGTTGTAGTAATGGCCCTTGGCTGGCAAATTTGGGTACTGTTTTATAAGAAACTCTATGGAAATGAGAAAAGAAACCTGTGTTTACCTGATCAGAGTTTACAAGTTTTTTGAGATAAGTTCATTTTTGTGTCTCTTTTCTTCTCACTCAATTCTATTATCTACTTGTGTAAGATAAATTGCTAAACAGAATTATTAATAAAAAGAACTCAAAGCCAGATATTGGGGTGAAAACTGAGAGATCAGAGAAATAGAACAAGCCACAGCCCACCTCAACTTACCAACTCTTCAGCCTCCAGAGAGAGTCACTTCCTATATACTCATGCCTATATACTTTTCTGTGTCCTGCCATCTTACTTCCTCTCTCTGCCCAGCTACATAACTTTATCTGTCTGCCCAGCTCTATCATTTCTTGTCTGTTTATATAGACTTCCAGACCTCTATGGTTAACTAGCACTGGGATTAAAGGTGTGTGCCACCACACCTGGCTCTGTTCCCAGTATGGCCTTGAACTCACAGAAATCTGGATGAATCTCTGCCTCACAAATGCTAGAATTAAAGGCATGTGCTACCACTGCCTGACCTCTATATTTAATATAATGGTTGGCTTTTTCCTCTGATCCACAGATAAGCTTTATTGAGGTGTACAAATAAAATATCACCACATACTTGGCGAGGAAGGCAAAGTTCTGCTTTGCTAGAAATACGACTAAATCATTTATGTTGAATGTGTTCTCAAGAACTTGGGTGGTTCACTGAAATTGTGTTAAGGACCAGTGGCAGACTAGTAGTTATCACAGGTTATGAATTTCTGAGGATCTTACAGTGCACCCCCTGTACTTTGGTGATTCATATGAGTAGTCAAAAAGAAAAGTTGTTGGTATATTTAAAGAGTGAATCAACTTGGAAAATCTGAGCTAACAACATGGAAGAAATTGTTAAGGTAAAACAATCTAATAAATCAATTTTATTACATGATATTCTTCCTCCACCCTCTTTGATCTTTTAATCATGGGTACACACTGATATACAAACATGTACATATAGCTATACACAGGTATGGATGCTAGTTGTTGTACAGGTTTCTGTTGCTTCAGAAGCCACATCCTAGACTTTGCTTTCATCTGAAATCTCACTATGACAGCTTAGCCCTAAAGGCAGCTATATCTGTTTGTCTCTGGTTAAGTGATAGGCAACAGGCCCATCTTTGTAGTTTTATTCTGTGGATCAGGTAGCCATGCTACCCCTCAACATTCAAAAGAAAAAGATTAAATGCCAATGTGTAATTTTAATACTTTTTCTAAGACTAAAAATCCTTTCTATTTATTGCCTGGATGTAAGCATCCTACAGATTCACACATATTTTCTGGCAAATGCTCAGAGATATACAACCAGCTGTTGCCACAAATAAAGGTCATAAGTTGTCTCCTGTGAGACAAATCTATAAAGACTTTATAAAATGGCAAGCAAACCTTAAGGCTCTGCCACTTGTGACCATAAGTAAGTCATCTCATGTCTCTGAGCCACAGAATGTACATTTTAAATGGAGAAAATAGCACTTCCTTCATTTACTTTGATCATATTCTCTGGTTTATTGGTGAGTCTGTTTTCTACCTTGTGTTATATTGACTGCTGTCTGTAGATGACAGACAGGTAAGGATTTGGCACTGATAAGCTCCCTCACTTCTAATTAAGGCTGTACCACCACTGAGAACACTGTACATCCTTTGTATGAAACACAGGTCTAAATTTCTGAAATCTGAGGGACCAGTCTTTGGCAATAGGATGCCAGCTTATGTAGCACAAAGGTAGAATCCTGTTAGTCAAGGTAAGGTGTTTCCTGTAGCTTCTTTATCTTGAAGCACGATATTCTGTATTTCCATAGAGGTTTTTGGTTTATAAGACATTTTTTTTTCATATGCAGTCTCATATTCATGTAAGGTAGGCTGCCAGGGTTGACTAAGCCCATTCTTATGGATAAAGAAATTGAGACTCAGATTTAAAAGCACTTGCTCTTTGGCACCAAGTCAAGTCTAGCATATATTTCCATTATATCTGCACCTCATTGCTAAATCCATAGATTGGAACTAGAGGCTAGGTTTCTTTTCATCATAGTACCTGAAGGACAGCAATTAAAGCTGGAAGTCAGTCTACACTTAGTCCCTTATGCTCTCATGGATTTAACTATGCCCTTGAAGCATGAACATTTCCAGTTTAGATTCTTCAACTCCAGACTTGTCTTACTTAGTACCTGGGATGCCTACAAGCACTTCTAGTGCAATAGATTCCAAAAGGAAAACCTCATCTTCCCTATTCAAGGCCCATTGTGTCATTTTCATTTCTCATGTAGTTACATGCTGCATCTTTTCACTCACATCTCATCCACTCTAATTGTTCTGATACCATCTCTGATTTCTCTCCTCTTACACACCACATCCAGACTATTAGCAAGACCTGTTTGGCTGCTCCTTTTAAATATGCTCCTTAGTCTATCAACCTACATTCTGCTTCTATCAGCCTGGCCCATACTCCCACTACAGCTCTCACATGCATTACTGTATATTTGCTCCTATATTTTGCTCTTTTCTGACTTCATCGCTCCTATTTTCTCTCCTTTAGTCTTACTGTAGAGATATTGATAAAATATGTGTCAGTAATTTAGAGGACGGACTACTAGGAAAGGGAAAAGGAACCTAAAAGAGCTAGGTAACAGGGGAAGATATGAGAGGGTACAGGGAAGGTTGGTGTAGTTGGAAATTTTCCTGTTTCCCACCTGGTCTGCAGCCACTCAGACCCAAGTAGACTTCCTGCCTGGCTACTGGACAATCAGCATTTTATTAAACCAGTGTAAAAAAGCATTATTTCACAGCAGGTTGGATTCCAACAAAGCAGGTTTTAAGCATGCCTGGAAATGACCAAGAAAAGTGCATGCTTCTACACAATTACTATAAATTAAAACTGGAAAATATGTGATTCTAAGTCTAATGCCTCTCTGCTTAAAACCCTACACTCCTTCAGAGTAAAAGTCTCCACAGTAGCATTCTCCAGCTACCCATTATGTCTAAGGTCCTTGCCCATTCCCAGCTACTCTTACAACTCAAAGGCCACTGTCCACCTGTTTCTGAAATGCACCATCCTTCTCCTCATAGCCTTGGCATTGGCTGTTCTTTCCACCTTTTTCCCTTACCATTTTCACCTAAGTTTGATCAGGGCTACATGCTGTATCTCTTCACTCACATCTCACTTTCACTGTGAGATACATCCTGCTCACCCAGTTTATATTATAACCACATTCACTAACCCCTTGTTATGGCTTATTTCCATTAGATTATCTAGCTTTTGAATATTAAAAAATTATCTTTCTCACTCTATTAATATATAAAGTTCATGATAGAACTTTGTTTTGTGTATCCCCAAAGCTTAAAATGCTATAGAAAGGTAGTGATGTTATACATTTTCCTGGGTAGATATTTGTTGAATATAGTGAGGTCAAGTTGAAGGAAAGCCAAGGAACATCACAGAAGAAGAATTAATGGCACTAACTCATGAGATATCTGCATGCACCCACACAAATTATAATTTATAGACTTGGATAACTGTCTAGGCAAGGATAGGATAATGATAAAAGATAAGCTCAAGGGGTACTTCTTAAGTGCATGAATCTTGTAGAAATTAGTTTTGTAGCTCTGGATTCCCAATTATCAGTATATATAGCACATTACAGGACATTGAGTGCCAAAGAAAATTCATATGAAGTTCATGAAGAAATGGTGGTGATCCTGTGCACAGGAAGGGTCATTAGTAACTATACATGGGCAGGTCAATGAAAAGAATGAAATAACATTGATGATGATAAGAGCAAACTGTATGAATTTATTCTATATTGGATACAGTGACAGATATTTATCCATATTAACTTTCCTTTTCACGTAAAGTGGAAAATACTCTGTGGTAATTTTTTTTTGGTACATTTTTTCCAGTGTAGAAATAGAAGTAACTGTAAAGTAGAACAGTTTCAGCTTTTACCTTTAGAGTGGAGATATGAAACTGGACAGCTCCACAACCCTACTTCCTAATTCCCACATTATACAAAATGAACAGTTTAAAATTATTATAGAAAGAATACAAATTATCTTGTATTCTTTAGTAGTATTAGAATTCAGTATTTTCCACTGTTTTGAACATATATTAAGACTAGACATTACCTTGGGTAATATTTGAATTTCTCGTTCTGCCCCATCTTTAAAGCTCACTGTAACTTACAGGTTTACAAACATAGGGGAGTCAAAGTTAAGGTGATGACTGGAAGAGAGGGTGAGGGCTCACCCCTCTATAGCAGTAACCCCATGGTTCACCTTTTCCCAGGAGAGAGCAGAAAATTTTCTTGGGAAGAATGCAAAAATAAAGGTTTTGTATATTATTCTACTGAGAATTTCAATCTTTGGGCATGAATTTAGATGACTTTGACCTGAGGATAAAATGCCGTCAAAGGACAGGAATAGAAGTTACCTTTGAAATTTGTTTGCACAAAAGAGTAATTTGTTCAGGAATTGCTCTACAGTAAACAACTCCACTAAGTGATGTATACATTTATGCCAATCAAGCAATGACTGATGTTAACTTTCCTTTTTCAAGTTTTTCTGAGATAATAATATATTTGTAATGTTTCTCCCTTCCCTTTGCTCACTCCAAACCCTCCCATATACCCCTGCACATTCTCCTTCAAATTCATGCCCTCTGTTGTTATTAACTGTTACTGCATGCATATATGTACATGTCTATACATATATATTACTAAATACATAGGACAAAGCCTAACATATGCTTTTAAAATCATAGAGCCCATATTAGAATGACAAGGAGCTACAACTATTCAATGTTGTGCTCTTTGGATTGTGTGACATAAGGTTGGAATTTTAAAACTTTATTGCTATTGAACTGCTCCTTTCAGCTAGTTAAAATACTAAGAATCTCCCTCCCTCCCTCCCTCCCTCCGCTGCTCTCTCTTTGTCTCTATGTCTGTCTGTCTCTGTCTGTCTCTGTCTGTCTCTGTCTCTGTCTGTCTCTCTGTCTCTCTCTGTCTCTGTCTCTGTCTCTCTCTCTCTCTCTCTCTCTCTCACACACACACACACACACACTCTCTCTCTCTCTCTCTCTTTCAACTGCATATCTTTGCTGAGAAAAGTACAATGAAGCGTAATCATTGCGCTTTTAAGTGAACCTCTCCTGCAGATTAATATACATCTATCTTAGTGACTCTCTGGAATAAGAATGTTCTTAGAGAAGCTGTGGTGGCACAAGCCTTTAATCCCAGCACTCAGGAGGCAAAGGCAGGCAGATCTCTGAGAGTTCAAGGCCAGCCTGGAGTACAGAGTGAGTTCCAGGAATGGTGCAAAGCTACAGAGAAACCCTGTCTTGAAAAACCAAAAACCAAAACCAAAAACCAAACAAACAATCAAACAAAAAATTATTCTCTTAAATATACAAAGTTAAAATTGGACTCTAAGGCACATTGCAACTTAAGTTTTATGGTATAGTCTGTGTTTGTGACCATATATTTTCAAGTATAATTAAGTGATTGTACCAGATGATTGCAGCATGGGTTAATGTGTTTCAGTTTGATAGACAAAGACAATAGTGAGATAATATTCCTTGGCTGACATTCCTTAAATTACTGGAACTTAGCTGTGATTTTGTTCTCTAGGCTAATATTCTGCTAACTTGGCAGAGTATTTTTCTGTAACATGAACTATCTACTTCAGATGTAGTCTTCTTAGGAATGTTGGAAAGGAAGACTGAAAAGGTTTAGTACTATAATACTGTGCCAGGTACCATGCTGAGTCCTGGAGTTATGGATATGAAGAAGGCATAATGTTGACCCAGGATGCTACAGCTTTGAAATGAGGTCTGATGGCTCTAGAATCCAATGGGAATCTCCAGTGTCTATAGAAAGCAATTCTTTTATTTCCATTCAGAAAAGGATCATGGCCAGCATTCATTTAATAACTTGATCTGGGTGATTAACGATTTTCCTACAAATTGTGGAGCTGAAAATAGCTAGAAAGATATGCTTAATATTCATAATTTATATAGTTCATATAGTGATACTAGTATCACTTATAAATATAAGAATGACATATAAAAGATTTATTGAATTCCATAGTGCTATCTGTCTGCAAAATTGTTCCCACTTGTATAATTCATAATTGTTTAAGCCAATCATGTTTTAATGACTTGATATATTAATAAATTAAGGTTGGGGCTCATATATATACTACTTATAGTAGGTCATGTTTATTATCTGAATGTTATATTTGTGCCAATATACTTATGATTTTCAATTTAAAAAACAAATAAAAGGTCAATTTTTAAGATAAGAGTTTAAATGTAATAGAAGAGATAGCAAAAAATTTTAGTTATTAATAGGCTATACAATTGAGTAAAATGGTCACAATTTAATATTTAGCCTTATCCTTTTTAATATTTTACTAGTTTAGACAGCATTTTTTGGGGGATTTTCTTTTCTTTCTTTATTTTTTTATTTTATAATTTAATTTAATTTTACATATCAACCATGGATTCCACTGTCCTCCCCCTCCCCCCCAGCTTTCTCCCCAGCCCACCCCCCCATTCCCATCTCCTCCAGGGCAAGGACTCCCCTGGGAATTCAGTTCAACCTGGTAGATTCAGTCCAGGCCCGTCCAGTCCCCTCCTCCCAGGCTGAGCGATGTGTCCCTGCATAAGCCCCAGGTTCTAAACAGCCAGCTCATGCACCGAGGACAGGTCCTGGTCCCACTGCCTGAATGTCTCCCAAACAGTTCAAGCTAATCAACTGTCTCACTTACCCAGAGGGCCTGATCCAGTTGGGGGCTCCTCAGCTGTTGGTTCATAGTTCATAGTTCTTTTTTAATATTTCACTACTTTAGACAGCATTTTTGGGGGGATTTTCTCAAAATGTTTTCAAAGTGACTAGACAACAATGGTGCCTTTAACAGAGGCTAGTACTTCATCTCTAGTTCCCTTGATTTGATCCAGGGCTCAGGAAAGTTTCAGCTTTTTCACCTTTTTCCTCCTATGAAATTTAGTGCCCTATATTATCACCAATAAGCATGGTACTGTTGTGTCCCCTGGTTATTTGTTCACTAGTCGATCACAATATGTTTTTTCCCACTCTCTCACTATCCCTCAACTCCCTCTCTTTGGAAATACAGTTCCTTTTAGTATTACTCTTTCCTTCCAAAACAGCTGTCCAAGGTACAAAGTGACATTAAATCAAGGCCAATTAAACAATTGTTATTACAAATACAGAGAACTTGGCCAACGAGAAATTAATATAAAAGGAACATCTGCATGTTGGTGTGGTAGGAAGATAGAAAATGCAAACAAATTGTGGTACATGTAGTCTTTGAAATATGGAATGCTAGCCAGTATTTAAATCATTTGGCATTTCATGTAACTGTTTTTTCTTCACCTTACTGAGTACAAAGAACTCTGTGATGATTAGGTATTCATTTCCCTGTCCTGTGTAGGAGTTCAGCACTTTATCAAGATCTTCACATAGGGGATCTTGGAGACTTGTAGTGGGTAGCCATTCCAGCTTTGATCTGAAAGTTCCAACCCCCATTGAGGCTTCAGTTACTGTCATACCTATAAGGCGGGGCCAAGAGAGCACTGGCTCTCTTGGTTCCTGGACCCTGGACGCTGGAGGTAGACTGAGCAGAGTTCTCCAGAGAACACTGCCGGACTGTGCCATGCCTTTCCTAGGCCCTGCAACCTACCTATCCCTTCATTTGTAAGTTATGCCACTAAATAAACCTCCCTTTTAACTACATTGAGTGGCTTTAATAATTTCACCAATAGAGACTTACTTAAGCAGGCAGTGCTTTCAGTGCCACTGACTTATAGAGAATTCCCGAGGAAAGAAGGATGATGTTAATGTAGCTCCACCTCCCAATCTGTATACCAGTCTCCCTGTGATCAATAGTTTTAGATCATTGCTGATGATTCCTGTTCACTATCTGAACTATGAGGTAGGAACAAGCAGTCTTTTCTATCTTGAGTTCAGGAAATAGGAAATTTGTATTATCACACTTAATTTTTGCCTTATAAGGTTTTTACCAACCTCATTAATCTTTCCAAGGAATCATTTTTTCTCATGCTAAAAATTCCAGTGATATAGAAGAGGTCTGTAGGATCCTGACAGAATTGATAAGAATAGTATATAATGGAGTTCATCTAAGTGCTATTGGTAAAGAACTAGAAACTCATAAAAATTGGCAATTCTGAAATAGAGTTGATGGGGAGAGATAGTGAATAACATTAAATTCCTAATAAATTGGCAAAATGGAAAATTCATCCATAGTTTTGCTAGCTGAAGGGTTATATTATACACCCCTGGTGCAAGATGTAGCTGGAAGTTTTCCTGTGTCCCACCCAGTCCTGCAGTCACTCAGACATAAGTAAACACACAGAGGCTTATATTAATTATCAATTGCATGGCATATGGCAAGCTTCTTGCTAGCTAGCTCTTATAACTTAAATTAGCCCATTTCTATTAATCTATGCTTTGCCACAAGCTCCACGGCTTACTGGTCTGCTAGCATGTTGTTGCTTGGGCAGCATGCTGGCATCTTTCCACCTCTCCTTTCTCTTCCTGTCTGTCTTCTTGGATTTCTGTGCTCCTCTAAGCTTCCTTGCCATAGGCCATTGCAGCTTTACTTATCAACCAATCAGAGCAACACATATTCACAGCATACAGAAAGACATTTCACAGTACTTCCTATTTTCTGTCTAATAAAAAAGAAAAGTTTTAAATTTAACATAGTGAAATTACATACAGCAAAGAGTTATCAAGCAAGAATTATAGTCACAATATCTAGTCTATTTGTATTTGGCAAAATTAAAGAAAATACTCTATCATCTATTTTATTTCTGTGAGTCTAAATTTTCATATCTAATTGATCTTTTATCATAACCAAGGAAGATTAATTATAACTATCTAGTCTTCAACTACATCAAAGACCCCAGAAGGATATAAAATTACCTAAGCAACTTCCAAAAATCAAGAATGACAGATATAGTGGCTACCTAGACAGTCACCCAAAGTTCCTCTGTAACATTGGGGCATCCTTCTTCAGCCTATAGGCCTAGAGTCTCTGAGTTGCTTCTCTATGTGTCCTGAAGAATGTCTGGCATTCTCCTCTGTGAATTAGAAACCTGAAGGACCATCTCCCTTTGCAAAGTTCAGTGGTCACCTTTGTGTGGGTCCTGCATGCCCAGTTTATATGACATCCTGTCAAGCAGTCCAGGCAAGAACAGTTTCTTGCCCAAATAGCCATTTTGTGCCAAGAAGAAGATAAACTCCATATAAAGTGTCTTCAATGCCCATCTTCATCTTTGAAGTAAATCAGTGCTGCCAGGAACAGACATGTCTCCCTGACCAGAAAGTCTAAGTTTTTAAAACATTTTAAATGCCATATTCTGTAGGTCTTTGATGTGTTTGTAGATTGCCTAACTAATTGAAATATATGTATGTGTACCTAGAAAACAACATGACAATAAGTTTGATTATCATAGATGACAAATGATTAGTCTGTATTTCTCAACTGTATACTACTATTTCAAATCCACTAACAAAATACTTTAAGCAAGAGTAGAAATATGCATATAGTATATCAAAATTAATTAAATTTGTATCAATAAACTAAAATCTATTGCAATGTACAATAATATTTATCCTATATTTCCATATCATATCCCCTTTCTTCTTTTAGAAAGAGATTTCATTTATAATCAACCCCTTTTAAATAAAAATAAACATTTATAAACAATACTTTGGGAATTTGGTTGTAGCTTCTCATCCTGCTTCCTGCTGGATGGGGGCACTGGCAATCTTATGGGGATCCTGAGAAAATTAAGAATTATGATCAAGTCCTGACTGGAGTAGTCTGTGAAGCTGCATTGTCTGAGCCAGTTGCCTTGAAGCTGTTCTGGATGTTAGATCATCTGGGCCATGGTGTCATTAGAGACCTTTCAGGGGATCTTGGCTGATCAAATCATATTAGCCTAGAAGCAATCCACAGGTTCTCATCTTCTGTGGAAACAAAAGCAGAACCTCTATTCCAAAGCAACATATCTTTAGACACAAATTCTGAAGTCAACATACCTTTAATATATATATGTGTACATATATATATATATATATATATATATATATATATATATATATATATATATATATATATATATTGGTTTAACTCAGCAGCCTTTACAATCAAATGTCTTTCCGCAGTTAAAAATCCCAAAGACAATATAATCCAGGCTCTGTGTGTGATTTACATCTTATCTTTTATATTATTTTTATTGTCTCTTTAAAGACTTTATTTTTAAAAACTATCATTTCTTTATATAACTACATATATTCCTTTTCCTCTCTCCTCCAAGCCTACATACATTTTTACACACACTATAAACTGTTTAGAGTTTTATTCAATCTGAATCTATTCTTACTGTGTTGCTGTAATCATTTTCTGCCTATTGCTTTAAACTGCAGCATGGCTAGGACAGAAGTGGCAGCCTTAGCTGCTGACTCTACCCCCCTCAGCTTCCCAACATAGCAGAGGTAATTCATTGCCACCTCTGGGACCTATGCTGTCAGCTGACTCTAGAAGGCAGTGGGTCTATGCCTCTATCAAGGAGCATGCAACCCAGAAAGTTTTTCTTTTCCTTTTTTTCCTTTTTTTGTCTGTATTAGCAAAAGCTATATCCACCATGCACTATCCTACACTGCTTGGTGAAGCCATTGTGTACCATAGTGGGAATCCACCATGCTGCTTTGCTCATGGCAGCTGGTGGCCAGCTTCATTTTGCAGTCAGCTGTCAGGAGATCAGTGTGCTCTGCTGCTGGCATGAGACTGTGAGACTAGGAAGCCTAGTATGGCTCCATTTCTGTGCATTCAGAATCATTAAGCTTTCTTAGGTCTATGTGGATCAATGTCCAATGGTGAGTGTCAAATATAGCTGGAAGTTTTCCTGTCTCTCACCCAGTCCTGCAGCCACTAGACCTAAGTAAACACACAGAGGCTCATATTAATTACCGGCATATGGCAGGCTTCTTGCTAGCTAGCTCTTATAACTTAAATTAACCCATTTCTATTAACCTATGTTTTGCCATGTGGCTTACCAGTCTGCTGACATGTTGTTCTTTGGGCGTCAGGCTGGCATCTCCCTGCTCCTCCTTACCCTTCCTATCTGCTTGGATTTCCACCTGCCTTTAAGGTGACTTGCCATAGGCCAATGCAGCTTTATTTACCAACCAATCAGAGCAACATATATTCAAAGCATGCAGAAAGACATCCCACAGCAACAAGAGTCCTGTCTTTGTCACTTGAATGATCTGTTCCCTTAGGGCAATAACCATTGAGGTTTAAGAGAGGATATCATACACTGCATCTCTACTGCTCCTGACAGTGACTGAATAAGAGCATTGCCTTGAATTTTGAAACCAATGTTCTTTATCCCACATTACACTGTTATTGTTGAACATGGTATTTCAAAAATTATCTTCATTATGTTAAATAGCTGGTTAAGGAGTCAGTTCCTACATATGAAATCAATGTGATAAAGTGGCTCTCTTGGCCTAGCTGTCTAAGAGGCCCATTCTCCCCAATACACATTCCTTTCATCATTCAGTTATCCTGTCACAGAGTACTTACTTAATAACATTTGAAATGACCATGCTTGACCATTTACTTGTTTATGATCTGATTCAGTCTGCTGCTAGACTTTGAGTTCTAAGAGAACAAAAAAATTTCTTTATTCTGATCTTTAAACCATATCTCAAGTTCTGAGCAGTTCTGAACATAAGAAGTAGGCCTCGAATAAGGCTATATTAGGAGTTTGTAAGAATTTAATAATTTTCCTTCCTCAAAGAATGCCATTTAAATAAAACATATTAAATATGACAATGGTTATTAATTTTTATCATATGATTATAAACTTACCAATATGGGTTGTGTACTAGGGCTAAACATTTAGAGAGTATCAAAAAGATGTGGCTTGTCTTCAAAGATCATATAATCTAATATGCAAAGAGACATGCAAGCTAAAATGAAGCATGGAACAAAAAGTATCACATTTAAAGTCTTGGTAAATCATCTCTGTTGCCACTGGAATCACCTATGGATATTTCAAAAACATTATATGCCCAAGAGAAGCCAGAGACTGAAGGTTATTTACATATTATTTTAATCTACTTAGTAGAGATATTTAAAATTTGTAAATGTAGAGACAGAAATTAGCCCTCAAATGTTGAGAGGTGATGAATTAGATAAAATGGAGAGCAACTATTAATAGGTATGAAATATAATGGGCTTGGTAACTGTTTTGGAATTTGGTAATGGTGAATTTTGTATACCCTTGTATTCTATATCTCAGGCCAATTAAATCCAAATCATTGGGACCGGAAGACAGGCATTAACATTTTAAGACAAGTTTTGACATGAAATTCACATACTATATAACATACTCATTTATTATATAAGATTTAGTTCCTATCATCATTTGGGTATATGCTCAAAATTGGTGTAGATGGGTCTTGAGGTAGAGTCATTCCCAATTTTCTGAGAAATCACCATACTGATTTCCCAAGTGACTGTACAAGTTTGTGCTCTCACCAGCAGTGGAAGAATGTTTCCCTTGCTCCATATCCTCTCCAACATAAGCTGTCATCCATGTTTTTGATCTTAGCCATTCTGATAGGTGTAAATAAGATGGTATCTCAGTGTCATTTTGGTTTGCATTTCTCTGATAGCTAAGGATGTTGAACAATTCTTTTATTGTATCTTGGCCATTTAAGATTCTTCTGTTGACAATTCTCTGTTTAGATCTATACCCACTTTTTAATTGGATTATTTGGTATTTTGATGTCTAGTTTCATGAGTTCTGTGTATATTTGGGAGATCAGCACTCTACCAGATGTAGGGCTGGTGAAGATCTTTTCCCATTCTGTAGGCTGCCATTTTATCTTATTGACAGTGCCCTTTGCCTTACAGAAGCTTTTCAGTTTCAGGAGGTCCCATTTGTTAATTGTCAATCTCAGTGTCTTTTGCTGCTGGTGTTACATTCAGGAAGTTGTCTCTTGTGCTAATGCATTCAAGGCTATTTCCTACTTTCTTTTCTATCAGGTTCAGTGTAACTGGATTTATGTTGAGGTCTTTGATCTACTGAACTTGAGATTTATGCAGGGTGATAGATATGGATCTATCTGGACAGTAGGCATAAAGTAAAGGATAACTAGGCTAAAATCCACAGCCCCAGGTAGACTAGGTAACAAGGAGGGTCCAAAGAAGGACACATGGATTCCCCTGGGAAGGGGAAATAGAAGTGATCTCCTGGGTAAACTGGGGGCTAGGAGTGGGTGAGGGGATGGGAACATGAGGGATAGGACTGGGCCCACTGAGAGTGAGACAGAGGGGGCAAGTAGTGAAAGAGATATCTTGATGGGGGTGCATTTTAGGGTTAGGGAGAAACCTGGCATGAGGGAAACTCTCAGGAATTGGACCCCAGCTAAGACTCCTAACAATAGTGAAGAGGGTGCCTGAACTGGCCATATCATGTAATCAGATTGGTGACTACCCTAATTGTCACCTGAGAGCCTTCATCTAGTAACTGATGGAAGTAGATGCAAAGATCTATACTCAAGCCCTGGGCTAAGCTCCAAGAGTCATGTTGAAGAGAAGGAGGAGGGATTGTACAAGCCAGGGGGTCAAAGTCATGACAGGGGAATCTATAGAGACAGCTAACCTGCCTGGGCTCCTGGGAGCTCATGGACTCTGAACCAACAGCTAGGGAGCCTACATGAGACCAACCTAGGCCTGTTTTGTGTGTGTGACAGTTGTGTAGCTTGGTCTGCTTGTGGGGCTTCTAGCAGTGGGATCAGGACCTGTTTTTGGCACTTAAGCTGGCTATTGGGAAGCCATTCCCTGTGCTGGGTTGCCTCACCCCACATTGATGCAGTGGTAGGAGCTTGGTCTTGCCTCAACTTGATGTGCCATGCTTTGTAGATGCCCATGGGAGGCCTGCCATTTTCTGAACAGAGAAGGACAAGGAGTAGATGGGGCAGCACAATGCAGAGGCAGGGGGAGAGAATAGGAAGAGATGAGGGAGGGGAAGCTGTGATTAGGATGTAAAAGAAATAAAAAATAATAATTAATAAAAAAAGAAAAAAGTAACATTTGAGGATGTAAGGCCCCAGGTTACAAAGTCTTAGGAAAGAGGGTGTCTAAGTGGAAAGAAGAGAAAGGAAAGAAGCCATGAGTTGGATGCAGGTTTGGCCTACTGAGAAACAATAATGAGACTGGTAGAACTGTGCAGGAGTATGCTGTGGAATAATGCTGTTGTACACTGGTTTAATTAAATGCTGATTGGCCTGTAGACAGGCAGGAAGTATAGGCGGGATGAGCAGATAAGGAGAATTCTGGGAAGAGGAAGGCTGAATGAAGAGATGCCAGCCCACCATCCAGGGAGCAGCATGTAATGGCACACAGGTAAAGCCATGGAACATGTGGCAACATATAGATTAACAGAAATGGGCTGACTTTAAGTATAAGAGCTAATCAGTAGTAAGCCTGACCTAATGGCTGAGCAGTTTTAATTAATATAAGTCTCTGTGTGTTTACTTGGGTCTGAGAGGCTATGGACTGGGTGGGACACAGGAAAAATTTTAGTTATAGGAGTAGGCAAAGGAGGTCAGCAGGGCACTTCCAAAAGCAATGCACAGTTATGGGGTATGTACGCTATGGCTGACCACACTTTGTATTAAAATTAAAGCCAAAATTTGTTGGGAGTCAAGTAGATTTTCCTCATTGACCTATAATAAATATCATTTTATTTCTTTCCATGGGACTTCTCTGCCTGATTCAAGTCTACTTATGTGGATAAGGCCTGATGTTGGCTTTCTCTGTCTAATTTGATGTGGTTCACATTTGGTAATGGCAGTGTTGTTCAGTTAAATATAGTTAATTTGTCTTTTAAACATCCTGTGATTATACCTGTGGTGATATTGTGTTCCCCAAAATATTGTGCACCCTAATAAATTTATCTGGGTTCAGAGAACAGAACAGCCATTAGATATAGAGGTCAGAAAATGGTGGCACTCACACCTTTAATCCTAACCTTCTGGAGCCAGAGATCCATCTAGATCTCTGAGTTTAAAGCCACACTGGAAACAGCCAGGCATGGTGACTCACACCTTTAATCCCACAAAGTGAACCTTTAATCACAAGAAGTGATGGCAGAAAGCAGAAAGTTATATAAGGTGTGAAAACCAGGAACTAGCTGGTTAAGCTTTTAGGTTTTTGAACAGCACAGTTCAGCTTAGAGGCATCCAGTCTAAGGAAACAGGATCAGCTGAGGAACTGGCGATATGAGGAAGCTGTGGCTTGTTCTGCTTATCTGATCTTCCAGCTTTAACCAATACCTGGCTCCAGGTTTGTTTTTATTAACAAGACCTTCTAACAATTCGTGCTACATATACCTACTAATAATTCTGAGTGTCTGTCATGAACCTATTACTTTATAGTTGTTATCATTTAATCAACTCAATAAATGTGGAGTAGGTGTTGTCATGTCCAATTTTCAGGTGAGCATTCTTAGACTCAGGATGATGTCCACTTTGGCTGCAGATCTTCTTTAATAGTCTGATTCCATGACACTATAATTTCACAAGTTTTATCTTTATGATTTTGTCTTGAAGGAAAATTTCTTGGATCATGACAGTTTTTCTTCTCATGTCACAGAACAATCTGACATCTTAGACAGCAGGGATATCTTGCTTTCCTTGATCCTCTCTATTACCATACATTATATTATCCCCTCCTCTAATGGGATTTACATATTCTTTATATATTCACTACATCTTTTCAGGAATTAATTTGCATTATATCTAGAACATACAAAATTCAATATCATTGTCATTATAAATCACCTGTTCTTATGACATCTTTTGCCTAGCAATTCTGACAGTCTACCTTTGTTATAAATTGTTTTTCTCAAAATATGTTTTAAAGTACTCTTCATTTCACTATTCTTCTATACAAGTTGGAGATATTTGGCATGTTTATTGCTTCTTTTGACACTGGCATATTTTTCCTGTATGCAGTTGACACCACCTGTTGATATTGCTCTTTATCAAATAACCCTTTAAATAATTTTCTCTTTATTATACAGGTCATATGGCATTGCATCATCTTAATCTCATGCACAAGTACGAGTGTGTGAAGTAAAACATTTTTGAAAACAATATTATATTTATTCTTCTAGCTGATAATATCCTAAGATACCCTCCAATAACATTAGCCATAAAAATCTGTGAGTTTCAGTCACAGGTTTTCAAAGAAAATACCTACTGGACTTTAGATGTTCTTCAGCCCTCAGGGAGACAGTGACCTTTGGAGATAGGAACCCTTGAATTTCTAAATTTATTTTCTATTTTTACTTAGTCATAAAGAAAAATTTGTGATTCTGGAGATCAAATTCAGGGTTTTTGGCATGCTAGACAGTCACACTACAACACTATATCCTTAACCTTCAAAATTCTTTTTATATGATGAAAGACCAGCCACACAAAATTAGGAGTTATAAAGGATAAAACAGTCCAAATGCTGACATATATGCATAGCTAGAGCTATGCTGCTGATAGGAAGAAAAAATGGTATAGAAGAGTCTCCCATTTCCCCAAAGAGTGGAGACAATCCAAATGTCCATCAAATGATAAACGGATAAAGCAGTGATACACATACATGCATGTGCACATGCACACTCACACACACACACACACACACACACACACACACAGCATGACTGTTGGTTCTTTAGGGGAACAAATTGGTCCCAATCAAGAGCCACTCAATTACAGCACTGAAGAATTACATGTATTTTTTACACAGCTGAGATTGAAGGGTGAGACTAGACTACATGTCTAGTCTCTATATGCATGTCCCAACTCAGTCTCAAATATTTTATGTAATAAGAGCAAAAAAAATAATCTTCTGTGGTACTTACTAATCTTGACCTTTACAGATTACCTGCAAGATGTGTCCTTTCAGGCATAGTGTACACCCTTCTTTGTAGCCAGCCTTGCTTTTTATGTGAAATGGCATCCTATCTCTTTGCTATTAAAGTCTTACAGGCTACATGTTGAGCTTCCTTGATTTTTATATTTTATTACCTATTTAAAGATAATGCTTTTCTCTGTTAGTAAGTTTAGCCTTTTGAGGCTTCTTTTGGTCTCTCCCTCAGCTTGTATTAGCCTCCCTTAGCGTCTACTCTTACTTCATCACTTCCGTTCATATTACTTATATGGCTAGGCCCGTGTCCTCAAGTTCTGTTCTGCTTTTCTTCTTCTCTTGATGTCCATTCACCTCTTGGAGTCTCCCATTTTTTAACCTGTTTTGCCTTTACTACTATGGTGTCAGTCTGGCTTGATTGCACTCCAGGTTTCATGTGTTGAAGTAATTCCTCGTTGTGAGATATTAAGGGGTCAGAAATTTCAACTGAATATGGTGTTTAGAGATGAATTCTTTGGTGATGAATTTGAGAACCTTAGTGTTAAATTCTGGTGGGTTTTCAGGAAGACAGAGAAAGAGGAGAGGGATGGAGGAAGAGAGAGAAAGAGAGAGAGAGAGAGAGAGAGAGAGAGAGAGAGAGAGAGAGAGAGAAGAGCACACAGAGGGTATAGACACACATGTATACATTCTCTGTTCTTCACCATACAAAGCTTCATTACCACGGTACTCTAATCTGAGCCCTGGATCTTGGAGCAGAACCATCAGCTCAAGCTCCCTGCCTCAGCTTTTTTTCTTAGCTCATCTCCATTCCTTTGTGTATCAATGCTGACCCTAACCTTGTTTCCTACCAGGAATGCTATATCCACCACATATAGCAAGGACATAGATAAGATAGCACTTTTTTTTCTCTCTTCCCCTATTTCATTCCAGGCACTTATATCACTGTCAACCTCTAGACCAAGTCTAGATCCTATATCCTGTGCCTAGATCTAGTCTAATGAATTCCTAGTAAATTACCTGAAGTGTAGTCCATCTGCATCTCCTTACAATAGAAAATGTGCTAAAGCACCTATTTCACTATCTTCTGTAGACACTATCTCCTCTACAAGAGAAAGGGTTCAGCCATACATCCTATATCTTATTTTGTTTGGCCCTCCCTGACATTGTATAGCATCTTTCTCTTATTTTTGTTATCTAGAAGCCAAAACCCCACTCCTTTCTCATGTCTTCCACATTGTTGTTGCTTGCTTGCATTTGTTACATATCTGTAGCCCTCTCTGTGAAAGCAACTCACCACTCCCACAGGAAAGTCAGCTGAAAGTTGAATAGCTTGGCATGAGGGAGGTACTCAGTGCAGAGGTCAATCATTCTGACAGAGATATGGATCTTGGATTCAGCACATGTCTCATCTATGTTAAATGAAGGGAACAAAAGCAACTAGTCCTTAAGGGTACTGTGGGATTTAATGAGTTTGTATCATACAATGTTCAGTACCTTCTGGGCTATGTACTCTGATATCTTAGTGGACGCACACTGAGAAGCTTTCCAGTGGCTGTAACTTTGCATGGCAGATAAGCTGAGGCCTGAAGCATAGTGAATGATCAAGGTGGAAATACCCTTCAACTGAACTGATTCAAACTCTCCTTCTCACTTAAGATCTAACAGTCCATATCTGAAAACCCAGACCTTACTCTCCTTGCTTGTCACAGTATTTTTGTACTGGTTGAAACCTCACTCACATCTATGATTAGATTCCTCAAAAAAGCAGAATTTCTTTCCCTGACCTTCCTAGCCAGAACTAATTCTCACATCATTCTTGCTGACTTTTTTCCTATCACACTCTCCAAAATAAATTCATTTTATTTTTCTGCTCATCTGGTTTATATTAAACTTCTTTGCTTTCTGAGAATTTAATTATGGCAAAAATGTGCTAAGGGTTGATCTCAATTGAATTAGTGACCAATATCCCCAGGGGCCTTGAAGAGGAGATGCTGTGGCATTAACAACTTTCTTTTTTTTAAATCTCTTCTTGGTTTACATTTTCTTTCTCTCCCCCTTTACCTTACTGCTGTTCAATCCTGTAGGAGAAATTGAGCAGATTGTATTAGCTCTATTGACAGATGGGGAAAGTTGTTGAATGACACATTGCTATTGCTGTTTGAGGCATAAAAGGGCAAGAACTTGGATTACAAGTGAAAATGCTACCTCTTATCCTGTGGCCTTTTCACTTTGTCTAAACCATATTGATTTCAAATAGAGTAGCATTGATGACAGCAGTAACCATTACCTACTCATGATGTAAAACTGAGAAGTGTGCTTTTTAGCCATAGTATTGCATTGGTGAGGAAGGGGTTCCTGTGAGTGCTCACCAGTACTTGCTTACAGTGCTGTTTAACTATATATATATATATATATATATATATATATATATATATATATATATATAATATTTTAGATAGAACATATTAAGTATTAGATTCAGGATCTTTAGGATAGGACACCTTTTGGAATGATCTTTGTAACATGCCATTTACCTATGCTCTATACTTCTCTGGATTTTAGTATGTGTTTCTTGCTTGATATTGTTTGCATTGGTTGTAGTTCCATCTTATCTAGGTCAATATCCCTCATTATTCCTGGACAATATTTGATAACCATTCCTTGTACATAGTCTTATATTAGGTTAGAACCTTCTTATTTAGAAAAAAAGGGGGAGATGTAGTGGGTAGCCATTCCAGCTTTGATCTGGAAGTTCCAGCCTTCATTGAGACTTCGGCAACTGTCACGCCTACAAGGCGGTGCCAAGGGAGGCACCTGGAGACCCGAGATCTGGATGGGCCAGTGCTCTCTCTGTTCTGGGACCCTGAACAGTGGAGGTGGACCAAGCAGAGCTCCAGAGAACACCACTGGACTGGGATACACCTTCCCCAGACCCCGCGACCTACCTATCCCTTAATTTATAAGTTACACCATTAAATAAATCTCCTTTTATCTACGTGGAGTGGCCTTAATAATTTCGCCAATACATTCTTTTTCCCTCTCCATGTTTCCCATTTTTTTTTCTTCAGAAATCAGTTACATGCCAAAAGAGATAATAAAGTTCTTTTATAAGCTGCCATTTCATTCATTTCTTAAACCAATCTTGCAAAGAAGGCCTGTTTTACATATTATGGTCTAAGGGCTGGAAAGCTTAAATAACTTAATGTAACATGCCTTGGAAAAACTTTGACATCTTTTCGTGTTTATTACAGTGTTTGTGCTCTTTTACTTTTAGCATTCCACTTTCTACATGAAGGGGCTGTATTTCTATGGTCCATGTGTGCCACACATTCTCATATGCATACACACAAAACCACACTAAATAAGTAAAACAAATTCTTAAAAGCAGAAACTAATCCACTTTACAGACAAACAAGGTACCGGCAAATTGGCAATGTCATGTTTAGATACTGATATGAGATGAGTCCCTTATAAACTTAGAATTAATTAAAGGCAATAGATAATTTTCATGACTAGGATCTGCTAAATCCTATTGTGCAAATAGCACCAAAACCAAGGATTTGGAATTGAATAGGACAGTGAAAGAAGTTGATTTAGCTCCCAGTTGAGCACAGTGGACCAATGTCTGACTTCCTGATGATGAACAGTGCTCCTGAGAACTGTGACAGGCAAGGTCTTGGAGAATAAGATTGGCCTTTCAGGTCTTTCTGTGTGAATAACCAGCCTTTTCAGCAATGGGAGCTTCATAAAAATTTCTGTATTGAAGTTAGAAGCCAAGAAGATTTAAGATAAGATTTTCTAGATATTTGAAAACTCAAATTAGAATTGATTTAAAGCTAAAGTGAAGGTGTCAAATGTCTGGAACTACTTTGTCCATAGTGATAAAATACCTTCTAAGCTGAAGGGTATTATCCTTGATTTGTTGATTGGCCAGTGGTACAAGGGTGCCTAGAATGACAGGGGATACATAGAAGGATATGAACACAGAGTGTATGTTTTTGGGAAAAGTTTTTTGTAATTTGTTTGCTTTTTCATAAATGGTTAGTTATTGGCAGAGAGAGAGAAAGAGAGAGAGAGAGAGAGAGAGAGAGAGAGAGAGAGAGAGAGAGAGAGATAGAAAGAAGACTGTGGAGACATGGAACCTGCCTGGGAAGAATTGAAACACAAAAATAGCCCCAGAAGATACTTAGCAATCATAAAATATATTAGATGTTTAAACAAAGTGATTCTGAGGTATGTGTCATATGAATCATAGGTAGTCATGATTACTCATGACTGTTGACCTTGTGTTTAATAGATGTAACATTAAAAATTAATAAACTCACCAAAGTTGGATAAAAAGCACCACGTATATGTACATATGAGCATATTGCTAGAGATGGAGGCTCCAGATCTCATCAAGTCTTAGAGAAGGTCCTTGACTCATGTCCTCAAGGTCATGAATCAAATGAAGGATAATCATTTATAAAATGTTTGAACTTCTAGGGTAATAGTCCTTTCAATGCTTGACACCTATCTTTTATAATATCTTTTCCATCTTTCTCTCTTTGATAGGGCTAAGTTCAGGATAATGCAATCAAATTTGACTGCATGAGAGTTAAGAAGTGAATCTAGGGAAGTAATTCAAGAAGATCCACTACAAAAGGCCTCTTTCCAAATGCAATTTAGCTGATCTGCTCTGCACCTTACTCTTAAACTGGTATGCAGGAAAAAGGCTACTTGGGTAGAAGGCATGGACAAAAGGGCTAAAGCTGACCACATAATTGAGTATCAATTTCACATGCAAGACAAGGGATTTCCCCTTTGATTGTGTAAGACACTATAAATAAAGAAAGCCACTTCCAGACTGAACAGTTCATGAACTATTTATCATTATAAAGTGGGCAGAACAAATTGACTGACCTTGTGGGTTAATCAGTATTCTGAGCAATGACTTCATTACATGACAATTCAGTTCCCAAGATTTATATAGGTCCTGCCTTCATTAGTAATATAAATATTTTTTAAATAACATTTTGAGATTGAATGTAGAACCATAATAAGATTCTTCCTTTCCCAAAGTACTAGCAATTGATTCTCACTCACACTTGTAACTTGCCAGAGTCTCTAGCTTTTATAAAAGCTACAAGTTTCTTTTGACATCACTTAGAAATCTCCAGGAACAGACTTGGATTTGAAACAGAACTCAGAATAATTTGGACTCCAAATGGTGTCCTTGAGTTTTTCAATGAATTCCCAGTAGGAGCCTGATGCTAGTGTAGGAAAGCCCTCAGTTATGGATAGATGTGCTTCTGGGAGTCAGTGTGTACATTAGGACCACATATATAAACAATGAAGTGTAGATGAATTTCTAAACAGTCTTATTAAATAAGAAACACAGAGCCAAATACAGGGGTAATAGCCAAAGAGATCAGAGAAATAGCGAATAGCCATGACTAGCCTTAGCTTACCACCACGCTGTAGCTTCCCCAGAAAGAGACCTTCTTTCTGTCTAACCTGTGCTTCTATTGCCTTCCTGTTCTGCCTTCTCATTGGCTCTAAGCCCAGCCACATGACTTCCTTGCCACTCCCTGTCTATACAGACCTCTTGGTCTCTATGGTTGCTATTGGGATTAAAGGTGTGTGTCACCACGCTTGGCTGTATCCTTGACCACACAGAGACTCTGCCTGCCATGTGATCAGATTAAGGGCATGTGCTACCACCACCTGACTTCTGTTTATGGCTTGTTATGTGACCTCTGATCTAGGCAAACTTTATTTATTAACATAGAAATAAAATATCACATTTCAGCACAAATAACATATCACCACAGTGAAGATTTTAATTAACATGGTATAGCCACCATTGCAAAATAACTTATTGTAATATGAATATTCATTTTGTAGTATGAATACCACCACTGGTATTTCATGTAGGTACTGATCTTATGAGTTTGTTTAAATTTTCTATTTGCATGTGATTCCATTGAGCTGCTAATTACTGTCTTAATGTGTTTAGGTTGAGTGGGTGAATATTTTCACATAGCCTTTCTAATTTTTTAAGTTAGAAGCAGATTGTCTTGATATATGAATGGTAAACTGTGAAAATTGAGCACACATGTAAAAAATAGTATTACAATAAAATAAAACATGTTGTAATGTTAAAATAAGATATTCCTAATTATTAATTACTTGTACTGTAATCTGGTCAAAAACTAAGCTCTTTATATAAGTGACTATAATTAATATGAGTCCTTCCTGCAAAGCATTTCTAAGTGCTGAAAATTTTCCTGAAAGTATTGAAGTAAATTGACCAATTGTCTTATTGAGAACTCCTATGTCCATGCCCCTAAGGAGACATTAGCCTTTGTTTCCTTCAACTGGGTCTACTAACAGCAGAGATTTCAAGGAGCTCTTGATTGACAAACATTTACTGTGTCTGACTTAACCTCTTAAGACAAAATCTTAAACAAATGGTACCTAAACATGAGCATGTGTCATAATCCTCAGGAGGGTCAAGTAATAAGTATGGACATTTATGCCAACTACAAAACTGAAGCACGTGGTATCATTAAAGGTGATTGGTTGGATGGTGGGGCATGATAGGAAGAACTAAATCAAGAATAATTCTAAGTTTATAACTTTTATAACTTGATATTGTTGTAGAATATTATTTTAAGATGGGTTACGTTTGTTTATACTATGGAACATTTGTTTAATGATTCAAAGATGTGTTGTATTCTTTTCTGTTGCATTTGTTTGACTCTGTTAAGCTGTGTTACTTTGCCTGTCAAAAACACCTGATGGTCTAATAAAGAGCTGAACAGTCAATAGAAAGGCAGGAGGAAGAGTGAATGTAAGATATACAGAAGTAAGAGAAGGGTAAAATCCCAGAGGCAAAGTTGGGATAATTTAAAGTTAAGAAAAGCTGGTAAAAAAACAAGCCAAGCTAAGGAAGAGCATTCATAATTAAGAATAAGCCTCCATGTCTTATTTATTGGGAACTAGTTGGCGGGCCCTGCAAAAGAGCAAAAACAACCAACAACATTTTGGCATTCCAATGTGAAGCTGTAAAAAACTGAACAACATGATATAACTTACTTGGATAGGTAAAGAAGCCTGGAAACCAAGTGCATTTAAAATGGATGTAGCAAGTTAATAGTAAATGTGTTGAATTTGTGGTACCTGTGACATATTTACGTCTAGGCCAGCAGGTGCTTAGATATTCAGAATTGAAGCTGAAATAGGGATTAGAACTAGGGGAAAAATTTTCAAAGTAAGATGAGTGAAGCTTGAACATTTTTCTAGGCTAAGTGGAAGCAGTCTTTTGTGAGGATAAATACATAAGTAGTTGTTGGATTTGGCTAGTGAGAGGTAGGAATACAAAGAGTAAGAATGGGAATTCCTGAGATGATTTAGGTACAGGTGGAGTTCAGGGCCTTCTATTGTTCCCTTTTAGAAAAGAGAAAACCAGGCTACCTGTTAATAATGAAAGAAAAAGCTTGAAAATGAAAGAAGTGGTTGAATACATTAATATCATGTATGCATATGTTCAAAACATCAGCAGTTTGTGTATTATCTGATTTATTTTCCTTTAATTATTATATGTAAATGATGCAGTATGCTCCTAAAAAAGAAAGGTAAACATCAACCCAGCTACAAACCTGTTGATCTACATAGTGTCTTTCCTGTGAGACACGATGATGTAATAGTGGCACAAAGCTTGTGGAGTAAACAACTAATAACTGATTTGATTTAAGGCCCACTCCATGAGATGGAACTCATACATGATGCTGCTCATGTAATCAAGAACCTAAGACTAGATAGGTCAGAGACCTAGGGGAAAGCCAAATACCACTATTATGCTGAAAGAACATAGCAATAGCATGACTCTTAATGACATTTTGCTATACTCATAGATCAGTGTCTTGCTCAGCCATTATCAGAGAAGCTTCCTCCTGCAGCAGATGGGAACAAATACAGAGATTCACAGTCAGAAAATATACAAAGAGTGACAAACTATGAATATTCAGTACTAAATTGGATTTCTCCATCAATCCACCCTCCTTTGGGCTCAGGGGACCCCAAAGAACAGTAAGCAGAAAGAGTGTAAAAGCCAAAAGGGGACACCAAGGAAATAAGGCCTTCTGATCACAGCATGAGGGACACACATATAAACTATGAGAATACAGCAGCATGCAGAGGGTCTACATGTGTCTGTACCAGATGAGGTTCTATATGGTGATATTATATTTTTATTGAAATGTGATTTTATTTGTATTTTAATAAATAAAGTTGCCTGGGAGTCAGAGCTAATCGCAAGCCATAGCAGAAAATGGGCGGTGGTGGCGCACACCATTAATCCCGATCACATGACAGGCAGATCTCTGTGTGTTCAAGGCAGAACAGAAAGTCAATAAAAAAACAGATATACAGGAAGTAGGTCTCTTTCTGAGGGAAAGGATGACAGTGGCAGGTAAGGGTAAGAAAGGATTTTTTAGTATCAGCTTTTAGCTACTGCTCTGACCTCTTGGGCTTTTAACTCTGCATTTGGCTCTGTGTTTCTTATTTAATAAGACTGTTACATCAACATTTGGTGCCCAACGTGGCAAGAATTTATTAAAAACTGCTCAGCTGGGCTTGGACTGAGGGCCCAGCCAAGTTCTCCACCTTGATGGGGCCGGCTCCCTGCCTGGGCCTAGGACCCAGGCCCGACTGATCATAGCTACAAGTGGTTACCCACAGCTGGTGCTACAAACATGTCAGGCCTGCTAGAGTTACCAGCCAGCTATACTAGACTGTAATTGCAAGAGCTACACGGAAATGCCAATGTACTTGGTCAGAGCTTAAGGAAGCCAGAGCCCAGGCTCTACTCAGCTTAAGCGGGAACATGTGGCTGAATTTAAGCTTTTAGCCAGAACACTTGGCTATGCTTTCTTGCTTTCGCGCTCTCTCTCTCTCTCTCTCTCTCTCTCTCTCTCTCTCTCTCTCTCTCTCGATTCACGCTTGTTGAATACCTTGACGCTAGGTAGCTGGTTTGAAATTCCCTTGGATTTCTACTGTTCTACACAGACTTGGTAAGTCAATTAGGTATCAGATATTTTAAAGGAAAAACTATTTAAAATATTTATTTTTCCACATTAAAAAAATGGGTATGTGTACATTGGAACAGAATTGGTCTTTGTTTGATAAAATTTTAGGCAGTCTGAAAATGGAATTATATGAGAAGATTAATGTTGATGAGATTATGTACATTATTACCTTACTTATCATTATTTTACTATTTAAAAAGACAGTCAATTTAAGTGCCAGGATAAAAGCTTTAGAAAAACCTGTTAAACCTGTTAAAATGAATTATAGAGAAATTCAATTTCGGGCAGAAGAAATTAACAGTGAAATTGTTTCAGGATTGGATTATAAGGTTACAGAAAGAAAGACTGTTTTCACACAATCACAATTTATCTGGTAACCGTTACAGCAGCTACCTGGTCAAGTGAATGCACAAAATATTTGGGCTCCAATTGAAATGTTAGATTTACAAAGGTTTAAGGAGGCAATAGTATCTTATGGCATGCATTCACGATTTGTAAAGCAAATGTTAAATTCCTGGTCAACTTATAATAAGATTATACCACAGGAATGGTGGGAGCTGGTAAATGCTGTTCTGGAACCTGGGGCACAGCTGCAGTGGCAAATGTGGTTCAAAGAGGAAACTAAAAACAAAAAAAATCATCTGCAAATAGCATTTACCAGCTCCCACCATTCCTGTGGTATAATCTTATTATAAGTTGACCAGGAATTTAACATTTGCTTTATAAATCGGGAATGTATGCCATATATTTATGTATAAATGTATACATCATTTAAAAAGAAATATGGGTGTAAAGGCACAAAGGCTAAGCTCATTTCTTGTCTCTACATTTTGCTTTGGGACTTGAGCTAATTCTTTGTGTCTCCAATTCCCTGTTTGTTGTTAGCATTTTTTTTAATACTTGAAAATAAAAGAAGTGAAGATTGTGAAAAAAAAATCAATGGAGGGTTAAAGGTATACAAATATCCCAGGATCAGCTTGTTGGAGAAGGCCAATATACTGCAATACAAACACAGTGTTTATATGATATCCAAACCCTAATTCTATGTGAAATGGCAGCCTTGAATTCATAGGACAGAGTTGAGGAACCAGGAAAGAAAACTGAGTCAAAGATTATACAGGGCCCAAAAGAATCCTTCATAGATTTCTTACAAAGACTGACTTCAGCAGTAAAGAGAATGGTCCTGAATTCAGAAGCTAGCAAGATAATAATTGAATCTTTGGCTTTTGAGAATGTCTGTGAAGACAGCATGCAAGAGAATAATCAGGCCGTTAAATGCAAGATCTGCACCCTTGGAAGATTGGATTAGAGACACATTTAATGTTGAGGCTCATGACCATGATGATATGTGGATAAGAGAAGCAATTTCAAGAGGTTTGAGGAATGTCAGATATTTTGGATGGGGAAAGCAAGGACATTTGGAAAGGGACTGTGAACAGGGCACTCCTAGAAACAATGTTTCTTCAAGGACCAATGGCAACAGAATGCCCCTTTTTTCTGGAGTATGCAGAAGGTGTGGTAAGGAAAAACACTGGACCAATGAGTGTAGACCAACAAGGAACAAGAAAGGTAATACTTTGACTAGGTCTTTGGGAAACTCCCAGAGGGGCCTCAGGCAGGCCCTCACAGCAAATCCAGTTCAGACCTTTCTTGCAGTCATAGAGGAAACCCCTACTCAGAGCAATTAAATAACCAAATACCTATTGGAATAATCCAGGCTGCTCGGGGTGATGAAACAGCTGAGACAGAGAGAACAGAAAATTCAGGAGAAACCATGAAGACAATTTTTGGCAAACTTCTATAAATGAACAAAGACCAAAATTAACAATAAAAATAAATGGTGTTTTGTTGTCTGGTCTGGTAGACACAGGTGCTGATATGACCATAATTGCACCAGAATTTTGACATCCAACTTGGCCTCTTCAGAAGGTAAACATTCAGCTGTTAGGAATTGGAACATTATCTCAAGTGAAACAGAGTGGAAGATGGCTTGAATGTATAGGTCCAGGAGGACAGAGAGGAAAACTAAAACCATATGTGACTAACACAGCTATGAACCTGTGGGGTTGAGACCTGTTGCAACAATGGAACACTTAGATTAACATCCCTCCAACCTCATAAACAAATTATAAACTAGCACATGTTTCTGAGAAATATTATAAGGTATTAATCTAATGAGTGGTCACCAGCCATCCGTATTATACAAGAACAAGGCACAACAACTGATGATCTTCCAAAGATACCAACAGCTCTACCTTTAAAATAATTAACAAACAAGCTTGTATGGGTTTGTCAATGGCCTTTAACAATAGAGAAACTCCAGGCTTTAGAAAAGCTGATAGAAGAACAGTTAAATGCTCAGCATATTGAAGAATCAACCAGCCCTTTGAATTCTCCTGTATTTGTTATTACAAAGAAATCTGGTAAATGGAGAATGGTAACAGACCTTAGAGCAATTAGAAAAATTAATTAAGCCAATGGGCTCTCTACAATCTGGAATTCCTTTGCCTATTCTGTAACCTAAAGAATGGCCTCTTATAGTTATTGATTTAAAAGACTGTTTCTTTTCAATACCCTTACAAGAAAAATACAGAAAAACATTTGCTTTCACAGTGCCTCTTATAATAATTCTCAACTGGTTAGGAGATATTAATGGAGAGTCCTCCTACAGAGAATGTTGAATAGACCAGCTCTGTGCCAATATTTTGTACAACAGCCATTGGAAGTGATATGTAAACAATTTCCTAAATCTATAATTTATCACTATATGGATGATATTTTACCAGCTGACACAAATACTTTAGAAAGAATGTTTGAAGAAGTAAAGAAAATTTTGCCTTCCTGGGGATTAAAAATTGCTTCTGAAAAGATACAAAGAGGAGATTCTATTAATTATTTAGGATATAAAATAGGTCTACAAAAAATTAGACCCCAAAAGGTGCAAATTAAAAGATATTGACTGTAGATTTTTAATGGCTTTCAAAGATTATTTGGAGACATTTCTCATCTATGAATTATTGTTGGGGGTAAAAAATGATGAAATGAATAATTGTTCAAAACCTTAGAAGGTGACAAGGACTTAAATAGTCCAAGAGAATTATCACCTGAAGCAGAGAAAGAATTGGCCTTGGTAGAAAACAATGTACATGGAGGACATATGGATCATATCAACCCAAAGCTGGATTATATTTTGGTTATTTTATCCTCTAGACATTTTCCTACCAGAATATCAATGAAGAAAGAAGATATTATACTAGAATGGATATTTTTACCAAATAAACTAAATAAAAAATTAAAAACTTATGTGGAAAAATTTCTGAATTAATTTAGAAAGGAAAATTGAGACTTAATCAATTAGCAGGAATAGACCCAGCAGAAATTGTCATAACTTTAACTAAGGAGGATATTGAAAAATTATGGACAGAAAGTGAACCTTGGCAAAGAGCTTTCAGTAATTTTTTGGGAGAAATTAACAGCAAATATCCCAAAAGCAATAGAATTGATCTTATAAAGAGAGCTGATTGAATTTTGCATCAAATTGTATGGGAAAAAGTCATATCTGGAGTTCATACATTTTATACAGATGCAAACAAACAAGGAAAGGCAGGTTACAAATCAGAAATTTTAAGTAAAGTGGGTCAACAACTTAGAATTCAGTTCAAAAATTGGAATTGTATGCTATTCTGTTGGTATTAATGGATTTTTCAGAACCTCTCACCATGGTTACTGACTCTCAGTATGCTGAAAGAGTGGCATTACATATTGAGACTGCAGAATTTATCCCTGATGCTTCAGAATTAACTTCAGTATTTATTCAGTTACAAGATACAATCAGGAAAAGGAGATATCAAAGGAGTCATCCTTTATATATAACTCACATCTGATCCCATACTGGTCTGACAGGCCCTCTAGTACAAGGTAATGATGAAATTGGTAAGTTATTGATAGGAAATGTGCTGGAGGCCTCACAATTTCCTAAAAAAAATCATATCAATAGTAAAGGTTTTCCTTCCTTCTGAGCATACAAGTTTATATAAGTTAGGATAGAATGTGAATCAGGTACATTTTTGACTTACTAAAATAGGATAAATAGTGGAATTATTTTCTCTGAATTTGTCAAATACAAATGGATTAGACATTGTTCAGGTATGTATTGCTTGTATATGTGGTATATAATTATTGTATTTTTTATATAGTTTTTCTTATATTAGTTATAACTGTTTCCTTTTTTCTTTTTATTAAAATAGAAAAGGGAAAAATAATTTGTACTGTATCAAGGTGATAATAGAAATAAATAAATAAATAAAAATGAAAAAAATACCAAAAAAAGTATAGGTTAAATAAAGGATTTTTCCATAACCTGGCAACAAGCCAAGGAAATTGTAAGGAAATGTCCTACTTGTTCCTTTTACAATCAGACTCCACTACCAGCAGGAAGTAACCCAAAGAGTACTCAGAGGAATGAAATATGGCAGATGGATGTGCTTCACTTTGCAGAATTTGAAAAATTGAAATATGTACACCATACCATTGATGCTTATTCAGGATTTCCATGGGCAACTGCTTTCAGTTCTGAAAAGGTTGATTGTGTAATCACTCATTTGCTAGAAGTTATGGTCATCATGGGTATACCTGCACAAATCAAAACTGACAATGCTCCAGCATGTGTCTCTGGTAAACTCAAACAGGTTTTTGCTTATTACAATATAAAGCATATGACAGGTATACCACATAATCTTACAGGCCAAGCAGTTATAGAAAGTTCAAACAGAACTCTAAAGAATATGCTAAATGAACAGAAAGGGGTAACAAAAATGTCAAAAATAGACTGCATAATGCTCTATAAACTTTGAATTTTCTCAGTGCTAGTGAGAAAGGAACAACAGCTGCAGAGAGACACTGGATAATAGAAAAAACTACAGAATTAAATCGGCCTCTATACTTTAAGGATGTGCTGACCTCAGAATGGAAACCAGGATATGTGTTACATTGGGGACGAGGTTTCGCTTTTGTTTCTACAGGAGAAGATAAACTGTGGATACCATCAAAATTGATAAAGGTTTGATTTGAACAATAGAGACCCATTAATTAGAAGAGGTGATAGTTCATCAAACAGCACGACCATCCAATTTAAACTAACTTATGCCACTAACATGCCTTTTCTTTAATTAGTTATAACTTGCCAAAAGGGAACCTCCACAAAGTTAGGCTTGGGGAACAGTTTATGTTTTTGTCTTTTAGGAGAATGAAGGCTGAGGAATCTGAAGAACACTGGACAAATGAAACATCCAAAGAAAAAGGATAAATCATCTAGAAAAATGTCCCCAAAAAAGAAGTAAAATGGCCTATTGGTATATCACATATAAAATTTCATGTCTTCCTAAATGTTTGATTCTGATTTTCTCTAAAGACACATACCATAAATGGTCTTCTTGTAGTCCCAGTTCAATTAAAAATTAAAGCTGGCTTTGGAGTTGGAGAATGGCTCTCTTCTTCTTTAAAGCCAAGCATGCTGTTAAAAGGAAAATGCAAACTCCCTGTATAATGCCAGAAGAAAGAGCCATCTTCTGATATGGGACAGGAGAAAAAAAATTAAAGGGAGTATTCTATTGCTACTAATCTTAATTCTTTGATTCTATTCTGATTCTTTAAACTTTTCTTAAAGTATGAATTTTATATCAAAATTTATAAGATTAATATATATTTTAAACTTTTGTTACGATATTAATGGTTCTATAGAGTACTAACTAATTCTAGAAAAAAGGCTTCGGTTAGCTGCCTATACATGTTTTTGTGTTTGAGTCTCTATCAGTTTTCTGCAGGAAATCACAACCAGGCCTAACATCAAATTTGAAGTCTCCAGGAAGAAGATGGGGCACCACAACAACAACAATTCCACGTGGACAATAGTAATACCACTAAGCTGACAAACATCACCCACAGGTGAGCTTTGGAATACAAACTGCTCAGAGCAATTTTGAGATGGCTAGCTGAGATGATCAGTTTCACAGACTACTTGAACAAGGACTTGAGATAATCCCTGAATGTTGGCATGAGGCAATGACTGGACAACAAATGATATAGCTACCTTTCCTAGAATTTGACAATTAACCCAAAATTTTTCTTTTCAGAATAAAGGTGCCTTTGTCCATAACAAACAGGAAGCAATTTTAAGAACATGACACCCACATTCCCAAAGAGGTGGTGTGGAGCAGGTGGTTTTTTGGTCTTTCAATGGGTTTTGGGTCTGGGAAAATTTTCATTGTTTAGGAGGGTTGGTTACAAGTTGTTGTTAATGGTTAGGAAAAGGGCTAAGCAAAGGAGATTAGATTTAAGGTTTTTGTTTAAAAAAAGATATATAGAAATGATAGAGCAGAGGTTAGATTATTGAATCTACTCTGAAAAGTAAATAGAAGATATAGATATGATATAGATAAAAAGATAAATTATTGAATCTACTTTTAAAAACTATTAGTAATTTTAAATACTTCACATTGGTTTGGATTTTTGTATATTGTATACAAATTATATATATTGAGATTGATATTGTTAGAAAATGATGTGCATATATTTCTAATCTTGTTCAAGATATTGTACTTATACAGTTCATTTAATGATGTAATGCAGCTTTCTAATCCTTGAATTAGTTATTATTACCAACTATTAGGATATAAAGAAATAAAAGCTAGTACTTAGACATTACAATTGAACTGGTAGTCATGTTAGGTATGTTTTCAAGGTCAAGCAGATATATTTTAGATAGACAGGTCATCTTCAAACCTTTCAGAGATCTACAGAATATGTCATTTAAAATGTTTTAATAACTTAGAAATTTTTTTCTTTTTTATGACTATGAGACATGTCGGCTCCTGGCAGCACCAGTCTACTTCAGAGAAGATATGGCATTGAATAAACTGCATATGGAGTTAACTTTCATTATGGCAAAAGTTAGCCATTGGACAACAACGTGTCCTTAGATCGACTGCTGACAAACTGGACAAAATGGACAGACTGGACACGAAACAAAGGACTACCAATCCTTGCAAGACAAGTGTCATTGTTGCTTTACTAACAGGCATCCTCTGAGGCTAGGACAATGTGAGACCATCCCTGATGTGGCCTTTGCAATCTAGAAAACATACAGTTTCCCTTTCTTTGAAGGTACCTGAACAGGCAGTGGACCAATGGCTTCTAGTGTGCAGTGGAACATCAGCTGAAACAGTTATTCTTGAAAGAGTAACTAGACAGATTCTAACCTCTCAATGGTAGACAGGCATTTAATAAAAGAGATAAAGCCACCCACAAGCTGAGAAGAATGGGATGTCGAGAAAAATAGGATGCTGAGATGAAGCCACCCATAAGCCAAGAAGAATGGACAGCTGAATTCCAAAAACACTAACAACTTCTAGAACTTAAAATCCTTAATCATGACAGGACACTAGTGGAATTCAGGTGTTTCTGGTACGTGGACTACTCTCACCGAATGCGAGGTCGAACTATAGGCCTTGTGTACATCCTACTTCACAAATGAGTCTGTCAGATAGGCCAAGCCTATAGGCTGAAGATGATGTCCCATCATTGCAGAGAAACCTGGGGTGACTGTCCAGGCAGCTGGCTGTTTCTGTCAACTCGCTTTTTTTGGAAGTAGCTTGTTTGCCCTTCCTGCTTTATTAGGTAATATTATTTGCTTCTTGGGTCTCTGAGGGAGTTGAAGTTTAGATAGTTATGGTTATAGTGAGTTAAATATTAGATAGTTATAGTTGTTTAAGATTAGATAGTTATAGTTTTCCTTGTTAGGAATTTCATAAAAGAAACTCCCTAAAAAGGTGTAAGTGTGTAAATTTGAAAGTCATTATAAGATAGTTCTGTTAGTAATATAAGTTAGGATAGAAAGTGAATCAGGTGCATTTTGGACTTACCAAAGTAGGATAGATAATGGAATATTTTCTCTGAATTTGTCAAATGCAAATGGACTAGACTTTGTTTAGGTATTTATTGCTTTTACATATTGTATATAGTTATTGTACTTATTGTATATAGTTTTTCTTATATTAGTTATAACTTTTTTTTCCTTTTTTCTTTTCATTAGAATAGAAAGGTGAAGCTACTGCTGGTGGTAAGCTAAAGCGAGCCATGGCTCTTGCTCTGATCTCTTTGGCTATTAACTCTGTATTTGGCTCTGTGTTTCTTATTTAATAAGACTGTTTAGAAATTCGTCTACAGGCTACAGATTCTTGAAATAGTATCTTCAACTCACATCTCAATACTGTGTGATTTTGGTTATACACAAAGACACTTTAGTATTGCAGTTTCATGTACTCCTAATTCATCTGCCTTTCTCCAAATGAATTTGGACTCAGGTTTATCCAGAGGCATCATATCATTTGCCTCTTAATTAGATACGTGGCAGAGGTATGGACTTGTCAGACTGAGAAGACAAAGGCTTAGAATAGAAATTATCCTGTTTATTCAGATAAGGATGAGACAAGAGTGGCTACTTGATAAATTTTTTCTGCCCTTTATGAGTATCTTCTCCATAAGGACTATTCTAGATCTTGCAATGTGCTATCTTATTTCCTCTTCACATATAGCAAATAATATGTTGTCTTGGTTATTTTTCCTATTGCCACCATAACACAAAGCAACCTGAGACAGAAAGGATTTATTTTGGCTCAGAGTTCAGTGAACAGCCCATTGTGTCAGAGAATTCAAGGCAACAGCAGCTTGAACCAACTGGTAACATTGCATCCAAAGTCAAGAAGAAGAAGAAGAAGAAGAAGAAGAAGAAGAAGAAGAAGAAGAAGATAGCAGTTAATACTTGTGCTTCACTCACTTAATCCATTTCATACAGTTTTATGTCTCAACTGTGAGAATGGTACCACTCACAGTGATCAGGTCTTTCCACCTCAATTTGCCTAATCAAGACAACTACCCACAGATATACCTACAGACCCATATGTCAGGTCATTCTACATCTGATCAAGTTGACAACTGATAATAATTATCACATGTGGATACTAACATTACCTTCACTTTGTACTTTAGGAAACAGGTTCCAAGAGTGAAAGGGACATATCTTACATCAACGAACCTAAGAGCACCAGTGTTGTGGTATTGTGTTACCCAAAATATTGTGCACCCTAATAAACTTACCTGGGGTCAGAGACAGAACAGCCATAATATTAAGCATAGAGGATAGGCAGTGGTAGCACACACCTTTAATCCTAGCATTCCAGTGACAGAAATCCATCTGTTCAAGGACAGCCAAGCATGGTGACTCATGCCTTTAATCCCAGAAAGCAAGCCTTTAATCCCAGGGAGTGGTGGTAGAAAGCAGAAAGGTATATAATGTGTGAGGACCAGAAACTAGAAGCATTTGGCTGGTTAAGCTTTTAGGTTTTGAGCAGCACAGTTCAGCTGAGAGCCATTTGGATATGAGGACACAGAGGCCTCCAGTCTGAGGAAACAAGACCAGCTGAGAAGTTGGCCAAGTGAGGTTAGCTGTGGCTTGTTCTGTTTCTCTAATCTTCCAGTGATCACCCCAATACTTGGCTGTGGGTTTGTTTTTATTAATAAAGACTATTTAAGATTCATGCTACACAGCAGGGCCATAGAGATTTTCCAAGGCTACACTAATTAAATCTTATTTTTCTAACATCCTTGTAAGACCCCTCTCCTCTTGAATGATATAGATATATCATGTAGGATTTACTCAGCAATCCTGGCATGCAGAAATGAATGTACAACTTCCTTTCCTGAATGCTTTGCACAAACCCTAATGCTGAAAGGAGGAACTTAAGAATAAAGTCAAGGTAGTTGTCTTCTGTGTCCCAGTGGTAGAGTGTGGGAATACTAGTTTTTAAATTTGTAGAGCCTGATAATATTAGTCAAGAACCATCTAGTCATTTGTAGGGGAGAAACAGAGGCCAGGAAGATATCCTCAAAGACAAATATTTATCCTCCCAGATCAAAAGAATTTCCAGCCAGGTGGTGGTGGTATATGCCTTTAATCCCAGCACTTGGGAGTCATAGTCAGCCAGATCTCTGTGAGTTCAAGGTCAGCTGATCTACAGAGCAAGATCCAGGACAGACATCAAAACTACACGGAGAAACCCTGTCTCGAAAAACAAAACAAACAAACAAACAAAATTCCATTTACTCTCTGCCAAACTGAAGGCAGCCAAGGCCTGGAGGACTTTATCATTTGTCTGGCATGCAGTTAAGACCATCATCAATCTGTAGTCAATGTTATAATATAGCCTTATCTTTAGAGTCTTCACAGCTATGACTAAGCATTTGCCATGTGCCACACACTGTTTACCCCATGTATTTCCCCAACAACCTTGAAGTAAATACTTTTGTCTCCCTATTACAGATAAGAAAATTGATGCCATGTTATATTGACAGAAAACTAATTGAAAGGATCAAGTTACTCACAATTCACATTTCTAAAGGGAACAGTTGTAAATTAGCACCTCGTCAATACAGTTGATAAAGGTTAGTCAAATGAAAAAAATTGATCTTTCAGAATAATTCAAAATGTTCCATTCCCCTAAAATATTTATAGAAGAATTTTATTTTAAAAATGTAGCCTTGATGATGAGATGATTGGGCCTGGTGAGTGAGTGGTTTTAATTAGGATATGGCTAATAGACTCACACTGGCCTATCAGGAACACAGGAGGCTTCTAATAATTTCTGTCCTTTCAGTGTGGATACAAAGATGAACACTAACTATATTTCCCTTTCCTTGCAAGTCATCACAACATCTCTGGCCTGGGCCAGTAGGATAACCCATTTTTTATATGAAAGCCTTAAGCACAACAATTAGTCACCTCATATGATTTGGATACCTTAAACCCCCAGAAACAGGACAAAATTCTCTCTCTCTCTCTCTCTCTCTCTCTCTCTCTCTCTCTCTCTCTCTCTCTCTCACACACACACACACACACACACACACACAAACACACAAACACACATACACACACATACATATTGGCTTGGGTCCCATTTTTTCACTAAAATATATCACTCTCACCTTCTACTTATTATCACAGGCTGTATCCTGCTTGCATGCTCAGATCCATTGAGGGCAGAAATCCCAAGCATAGCAACAGTGTCCAAGCAGAAGCAGCAATCAAATGTCCTTAACTAGCAGAGGAAAGGTCTGAGTACTGATAATCAAGCTCAGAAGCCAAATCAGAAGTAGTTTTTATCACAGTAAGCAGGACTTTAGGGAAGAATGTGAAGGAAGGGCAGGTAGGCCTTGTCATTTGGGTTTTTGCACAAGGGCAATGTAAGGCTCAATACAGATGAATACACCTTATCATGCATAAGAAGATTACTGAGAGAAGACAATGACTGATTTGCCTCAGAAATACTAAAAGTTATCATTGGATAATAGCTTGTCACAAGCCAGGGTGCAATACATTTGATCCTTATGAAGGGATAAATAACAACCTTCTATAACAGGCAAAATTTTGTTTCATTTCCATATGGGGAAACTGAGGCTTAGAAAAATGAAGTAACTTTCCAAAGTATTGTGGTTTGAATGAGAATGCCTCACATAGGTTCATGTATTTGAATACTTGCTTTGCACTTGGTGAAACTGTTTGGGAAATATAAGTGTGGTCTTGTTGGAAGACATATGTCATTAGGGGAGGGGTTTTCAGATTTCAAGGTCATGACATTACTAATTCTATCTCATCTATCTATCTATCTATCTGTCTATCTATCTATCTATCTATCTATCTGTCTATCATCTATCTATCTGTCTTCTCTCTGCTGTGGAGTTGTGGATCAAAATTTAAGCTCTTAGGCACTGCTCCAGTGTCATGCCTGCCTATCTAATGTCATTTTCCTTGCCATGATTGTCATGATTTTTAACCCTCTGAAACTGTGAGCCCCCAATAACCCTTTCTTCTATAAGTTTTCTTGGTCATAGTGTCTTATCACAGCAATAGAAAAATATGGTCCATTATCCATATGGGGAAACTGAGGCTTGGGAGGTTAAGTAACTTTCTAAGGTAACATACTTTCAAAGTTTTAGGGATAGAATTCTGAGCTCAGGATGTGAGAATTCTGAGTCTATGCCTTTAGCCAGAAAGTAGTCCATTTTCATTCTAGGAAGTACCAAATAAATGTTTTTGGGATTTAGCAACCAAATGGTCTTTACCATAACAACTCTGCTGTTATAGTGTACAAACAACCAGGAATTATATATAAATGTATAATTATAGCTGTGTTTTGAAAACATTTTATTTTAAAAGATAGGTGAAAGACCAGATTTTGTAATAGTTTCCTGACATCTGACATAGTCTATTAAAAATGCCCCATGTTGTTTCCTCCTTAACATGTAGATGCTCTAGAACCAGTCTATAGTGAATAAATGAAACTTAGATGAAGACTTTGTAGCTGATCCTCAAGAGCAGAGGTGATTTTCAATCTGTGAGTTGTAACCTGTTTGTGGATCAAACAACCATTTCACAGGGGTTCCACATCATATATTGTGGTGGTATTTTACTTGTACTGAAATGTGATTTTAATTGTATGTTAATAAATAAAGTTGCCTGGGGGTCAGAGTTATAGAGCCATAGCAAGTGCGTGGCAGTGGTGGCGCACGCCTTTAAGGACCTGGAGGGCGTTACATACAGGCAATGACAAGGCAGTCACGTGTTTAGTTTACAACAAATGAGAAGGCAGAACATCTAGACTATTTAAAGACATACACACAGGAAGTAGGCCTCTTTTTCGGAGAGCTCTCTTGGCTGAAGCAGGATAGCTGAAGCAGGAAGGGTAAGGCTCTTAGTTCTGACCTCTTGGCTTTCTTCTCTGAATCGGCTCTGTGTTTCTTATTTAATAAGACGGTTGGTTACATCTACATTTGGCGCCCAACGTGACAAGAATCCATTAAAACCGCTTAACTTGGCTTGGCGGCAGGTCCGGGTTCCTGCCAGGGCGGCCGGCAGGTCTGGTTTCCCGCCAGGGCGGCTCCCTAGCCCGGGCCCAGGTCGGCTTGGCCTCAGGCCCAACTAACCTTGAGCTACTTGCTTAAAGCCAGTGCTACAAACAACTCAGCCCTGCCCTGCCAAACAGGGCCCCTGCCTGTAAAACCAACGCACGTGGTTGGAGCTTAAGGTAGCCAGAGCCAAGGCTTGACTAGGCTCAAGCGGGAACACGTGGCTCGATTCAAGCTCTTAGGCAGAACTTGTGGCTATGCTTGCTTGCTCTCTCTCTCTCTCTCTCTCTCTCTCTCTCTCTCTCTCTCTCTCTCTGGACTCACACCTCGGACACTAGGTGGCTGTTTGAAATTCCCTCCGATTGGTACTGTTCTACAAGGACTTGGTAAGTCACTTAATATATCAGATATTTTAAAGGAAACTATTTAAAAGAAATTTTTTTTTCCACATTAAAAAAAAATGGGTTTTCTGTGTACATTGGAAGAAAATTGGGCTTTGTTTGCAATTTTAGACAGTCTGACAATGGAACAGCTATATGAGAAGATTAATGTTGATCGAATTATGCATTTTATTACTATGTTTATCCTCATTTTACTATTAAAAAAGATAGTCAATTTAAGTGCCAGGATGACAGCTTTAGAAAAACCTATTAAACCTGTAAAAACTCGGACAGAAGAAACTAACAGTGAAGCTGCTTCAAGACTGGATCATAGGGTTACAGAAAGAAAGCCTGTTTTCACACAGTCACCCTTAGTTTGTCCAGTAACCATACAGCAGTCGCCTGATCAAATGACTACACAAAATATTTGGGCTCCAATTGAAATGATAGATTTACGAAGGTTTAAGTAGGCAATAGTATCTTATGGTATGCATTCCCCATATGTAAAGCAAATGTTAAACTCTTGGTCAACATATAATAGGATTGTACCACAGGACTGGCGGGAGCTGGCACAAGCTGTTCTGGAACCCAGTCAAAGGCTTCAGTGGCTAACTTGGTTCAAGGATGAAGCTAAAAACATAGAAAAGCAGTGGAGGGATAAAGGAATACAAGTCTGCCAGGATCAGCTTATTGGAGAAGGTCAATATGCTTCAGCATAAACACAATGTTTATATGATGTCCAAACCCTAATTTTATGTAGAACAGCAGCCTTGAATGCATGGGACAGAGTTGAGGAACCAGGAAAAAAAACTGAGTCATTTACAAAGGTTGTACAAGGCCCAAAAGAATCTTTCACAGATTTTTTACAAAGACTGGCTTCAGCAATAAAAAGAATGGTCCTGGATTCAGAAGTTAGTAAGATAATAATTGAATCTTTGGCCTTTGAGAATGCAAATGCAGCATGCAAACAATAATCAGGCCGTTAAAGGCAAGATCTGCACCTTTGGAAGATTGGATTAGAGATACGGTTAATGTTGAAGCTCATGAGCATTCTCCTACGTGGGTAGGAGAAGCAATTTCAAAAGGTTTGAGGAATGTTAGATGTTTTGGATGTGGAAAGCAAGGACATTTGAAAAGGGACTGTAAACAGGTCATTCCTAGAAACAATGTTTCTTCAAGGAACAATGGCAACAGAATGCCCCTTCCTTCTGGAGTATGCAGAAGGTGTGGTAAGGGAAAACACTGGACCAACGAATGTAGATCAACAAGGGACAGACAGGGTAATCCTTTGCCTCAGTCTTTGGGAAACTCCCAGAGGGGCCTCATGCAGGCCCCAATAGCAAATCCAGTTCAAACCTTTCCTGCAGTCATAGAGGAAACCCCTACTCAGAGCAATTTAATAACCAAATGCCTATTGGAATAAGTCATGCTGGTCAGGATGATGAAACAGAGAGAATAGAAAATTCAGGAGCAAATATAAACAAAATTTTTTGGCAAAATTTTATTAATGAACAAAGACCAAAATTATCGATAAAAATAAATGGTGTTTTGTTGTCTGGTCTGGTAGACACAGGTGCGGACATTACCATAATTGCACGAGAATTTTGACATCCAACTTGGCCTCTTCAGGAGGTAAATGTTCAACTGTTAGGAATTGAGACATTATCTCAGGTGAAACAGAGTGCAAGATGGCTCGAGTGTATAGGTCCAGAAGGACAGAGAGGAAAATTGAAACCATATGTAGCTAACATAGCTATGAACTTGTGGGGTCGAGACTTGTTGCAACAATGGAATACTCAGATTAACATCCCTCCAATCTCAGAAACAAATCATAAATTAGCACATGTTTCTGAGAGAAATATTAGAAGGCATTATTCTGAGTGGTCACCAGCCATCCATATTATACAAGAACAGGGCACAACAACTGATGATCTTCCAAAGACATCAACAGCTCTACCTTTAAAATGGTTAACAGACAAGCCTGTATGGGTCCAGCAATGGCCTTTAACAACAGAGAAACTCCAGGCTTTAGAAGAGCTGGTAGAAGAACAGTTAAATGCTCAGCATATTGAGGAATCAACCAGCCCTTGGAATTCTCCTGTATTTGTTATTAAAAAGAAATCTGGTAAATGGAGAATGGTAACAGACCTTAGAGCAATTAACGAAGTAATTCAGCCAATGGGCTCTCTACAATCTGGAATTCCTCTGCCTACTCTGTTACCAAAAGGATGGCCTCTCATAGTTATTGATTTAAAAGACTGTTTCTTTTCAATACCATTACAAGAAAAAGACAGAGAAAGATTTGCTTTCACAGTGCCTACTTATAATAATTCTCAACCGGTTAAAAGATTTCAATGGAGGGTCCTCCCACAGGGAATGTTGAATAGCCCAACTCTGTGCCAATATTTTGTACAACAGCCATTGGAAGTGATATGTAAAAAATTTCCTAAATCTATAATTTATCATTATATGGATGATATTTTACTTGCTGACTCAAATGCAGATACTTTAGAAAGAATGTTTGAAGACGTAAAGAAAATTTTGCCTTGCTGAGGATTACAAATTGCTCCTGAAAAAATACAAAGAGGAGATTCTATTAATTATTTAGGATATAAAATAGAGCTACAAAAAATTAGACCCCAAAAGGTGCAAATTAGGAGAGATAGACTACAGACTCTTAATGACTTTCAAAGATTATTTGGAAATATTTCTCATCTACGAACTATTGTTGGGGTAAAAAATGATGAACTGCATAATTTGTTCAAAACCTTAGAAGGTGACAAGGACCTAAATAGTCCAAGAGAGTTATCACCTGAAGCTGAGAAAGAATTGGCCTTGGTAGAAAAGAAAGTACATGAAGGGCACATGGATCGTATTGATCCAAAGCTGGATTGCATTTTGGTTATTTTACCTTCTAGGCATTCTCCTCCAGGAATATTAATGCAGAGGGAAGATATTATATTAGAATGGATATTTTTACCAAATAAACCAAACAAAAAATTAAAAACTTATGTGGAAAAAAATCTCTGACTTGATTTGGAAAGGAAAATTGAGACTTCGTCAATTAGCAGGAATAGACCCAGCAGAAATTGTCGTACCTTTAACTAAGGAGGACATTGAAAAATTATGGACAGAAAGTGAACCTTGGCAAAGAGCTTGCAGTAATTTTTTGGGAGAAATTAACAGCAAATATCCCAAAAGCGATAGAATTGATCTTATAAAGAGAGCTGATTGGATCTTGCCTCTAATTGTACGGGTAAAGCCCATATCTGGAGTTCGTACATTTTATACAGATGCCAACAAACAAGGAAAGGCAGGTTACAAATCAGAAAATTTAAGTAAAATGGTTCAAAGTCCTTATAATTCAGTTCAAAAATCAGAATTATATGCTATTCTGTTGGTATTAATGGATTTTTCAGAACCTCTCAACATAGTAACTGACTCTCAGTATGCTGAAAGAGTAGTATTACATATTGAGACTGCAGAATTTATCCCTGATGCTTCAGAATTAACTTCACTATTTATTCAATTACAAGATACAATCAGCAAAAGGAGTCATCCTTTATATATAACTCACATTCAATCCCATACTGGTCTGCCAGGCCCTCTAGCACAAGGCAATGATGAGATTGATAAGTTATTAATAGGAAATGTGCTGGAGGCCTCAGAATGTCATAAAAAAACATCATGTCAATAGTAAAGGTTTAAAAAAGGATTTTTCCATAACCTGGCAACAAGCCAAATAAATAGTAAAGAAATGTCCTACTTGTTTCTTCTACAATCAAACGCCATTACCAGCAGGATGTAACCCAAAGGGTACTCAAAGAAATGAAATCTGGCAGATGGACGTGTTTCACTTTGCAGAATTAGGAAAACTGAAATATGTACACCACACTATCGATACTTATTCAGGATTTCAGTGGGCAACTGCTTTGAGTTCTGAAAAAGCTGATTCTGTAATCACTCATTTGCTAGAAGTTATGGCCATCATGGGTATACCTGCACAAATCAAAACTGACAATGCTCCATCATATGTCTCTGTTAAAATGAAACAGTTTTTTGCTTATTACAATATAAAGCATTATTACAGGCATACCACATAATCCTACAGGTCAAGCAGTTATAAAAAGATCAAACAGAACTCTAAAGGATATGCTAAATAAACAGAAAGGGGCAACAAAAAACCCCAGAAATAGACTGCATAATGCTCTATTAACTTTGAATTTTCTTAATGCCAATGAGAAAGGAACAACAGCTGCAGAGAGACGTTGGATAATAGAAAAAACTACAGAATTAAATCAGCCTATATATTTTAAGGATGTGCTGACCTCAGAATGGAAACCAGGGTATGTGTTACATTGGGGACGAGGTTTTGCTTTTGTTTCTACAGGAAAAGATAAGTTGTGGGTACCATCAAAATTGATAAAGGTTCGATTTGAACAAGAGAAACCTCTTAATTAGAGGAGGTGATAGCTCATCAACCAACATGAACATCCAATTTAAACTAACTTATACCAGTAACACATGTCTTTTCATTTAATCAGATAATAACTTGCCAAAAAGGAACATCCCCGAAATTAGTCTTGGGGAAAGGTTTTTGTTTTTGTCTTTTAGGAGAATGAAGGTTAAGGAATCTGAAGAACACTGGACAAATAAGACAACTGAAGAAAAGGGACAAATCACCTATCCCAGGAAGCAGAGTGAAATGGCGTATGGGTATATATTATCTAAAAAATTTTATGTCTTCCTAAATGTTTGTTTCTGCTTTTCTCTAAAGATTTAACACTATTGGTCTTCTAATAGTCCCAGTCCAATTAAAATTTAAAGCTGACTTTGGAGTTGGAGAATGGCTCTCTCCTTCTTTATACTCAAGCATGTTGTTAAAAGGAAAATGCAAACTCCCTGTATCATGCCAGAATAAAAGAGCCATCTTCTGCTATGAGACAGGAGAAAAGCCAAATTAATTAAGGGACTATTCTATTACTAATCTCAACTCTTTGATTCTATTCTGATTCTTTAAACTTTTCTTAAAGTATAAATTTTATATCAAAACTTATAAGATTAATATATATATGTATACATACATTTTAAACTTTGCTAAGATATGAATGGTCATATAGAGTACTGATTAATTCTAAAAAAAAAAAGGCTTCAATTAGCTGCATATATATGTCTTTGTGTTTGAGTCTCTTATCAGTTTTCTGCAGGAATTCACGGCCAGGCCTAACATCAACTGAAGTCTCCAGGAAGAAGTTGGGGCCCCACAACAACAACAATTCCACGTGGACAATAATAACATCACTAAGCTGACAAACCTCATCTACAGATCAGCTTTGAACTACAAGGTGCTCAGAGCAATTTTGAGATGACTAGCTGAGATGATCCAGTCTCAAAGACTACTTGAATAAGGACTTGAGATAAACCCTGAACTTTGGCATTATACTCAGAATGGATAATGAAGGATATAGTTACCTTTCCTAGAATTTGACAATTAACCTAAAATTTTTCTTTCAGGATAAAGATAACTTCGCCCATACCCAGCAGGAAGCAATTTTAAGAATACGACGCCCACATTCCCAAAGAGGTGATGTGGGGTGGGTGGTTTTTTGGTCTTTTTAATGGGTTTTGGGTCTGGGATAATTTTCATTGTTTAGGGGGGTTGGTTACAAGTTGTTGTCAAGGGTTAGGAAAAAGACTAAGCAGATTAGATTTAAGGTTCTTATTTAAAAAATAAAAGAGAGAAAGAAAGAAGAAGAAAAAGACAATTACTAGTTTTAAATACTTTACATTGGATTGGATTGTTTTATATTGTATACAAATTGTATATATTGAAATTGATATTGTTAGAAAATGCTATATGTATATTTCTAATTGTACTTATATCATTCATTTAACAATGCAATTTTCTGATCCTTGAATGTTATTATTACCATTAAGATATAAAGAAATGATAGTTAGTAGTTAGACATTACAATAGAACTTGTAGTCATATTAGATATGTTTTAAAAATTGAGCAGATATATTTTAGATAGGTCATCTTCAAACCCTTCAGAGATCTACAGAATATGGCATTTAAAGTGTTTTAATAACTTAGAAAATTTATGACTATGAGACATGTCGGCTCCTGGCAGTACCAATCTACTTCAGAGAAAATATGGGCATTGAAGAAACTGCGTATGGAGTTAGCTTTCATTGTGGCAAAAGTTAGCCACTGGACAACAAAGTATCCTCGAATCAACTGATGACAAAATGGACAGACAGGACATGAAACAAAGGACTACTGATTCTTGCCTAAACAAGCATTGTTATGGCTTTATCAAAAGGCATCTTCTGAGGCCAGGACAATATGGCACCATCCCTGATGTGGCCTTCGCAACTCGGAAAAGGTACAATGCCCTTTTCTTCGAAGGCAGCTGAACAGGCAGTGGGCCAATGGCTTCTGATGTGCTATGGAACAGCAGCTGAAACAGTTATTCTTGAAGAGTAACTAAGCTCACGCCTCTCAATAGTAGACTGGCATTTGATAGAGAGATGTGGAGAAGAACGGGATGCTGAGATGAAGCCATATGTACACAGCCAAGAAGAATGGAGAGCTGAACTAAAAAACCATCAACATTTTCCAGAATTTAAAATCCTGAATCATGACATGACATTAGTGGAATTCAGGTGTTTCTGGTGCATGGACTGCTCTCACCCAATGTGAGGTTGAACTGTTGACCTTGTGTACATCCTACTTCACAAATGAGTCTGTCAGATATGCTAAGCCTATATAGGCTGAAGATGATGCCCCAGCATTGTGGAGAAACCTCAGGTGACTGTCCAGGCAGTTGGCTGTTTCTGTCAACTCACAAATTTTTTGGAAGTTGCTTGCATGCACTTTCTGTTTTTATTTTTGTTAGCTAATATTATTTCCTTCTTGGGTCTCTGAGGGAGTTGAAGATTAGTTAGTTATAGTTTAAGGTTAGTTAGTTGAAGATTAATTAGGATAGAAAGTGAATTAGATACATTTTGGACTTAACAAAATAGGATAATGAAATTATCATCTCTGAATTTGTCAAATACAAATGGACTAGACATTGTTTAGACATTTATTATTTGTATATATTGTATATAGTTATTGTACTTTTGTATATAGTTTTTCTTTTGTTAGTTATAACCTTTTTCTTTTTTTTTTCCTTTTTATTAAAATAGAAAAGGGGAAATGTGGTGGTATTTTACTTGTACTGAAATGTGATTTTAATTGTATGTTAATAAATAAAGTTGCCTGGGGGTCAGAGTTTTAGAGCCATAGCAAGTGCGTGGCGGTGGTGGCACACGCCTTTAAGGACCTGGAGGGCGGTACATACAGGCAATGACAAGACAGTCACGTGTTTAGTTTACAACCAATGAGAAGGTAGAACATCTAGACTATTTAAAGACATACACACAGGAAGTGGGCCTCTTTTTCGGAGAGCTCTCTTGGCTGAAGCAGGATAGCTGAAGCAGGAAGGGTAAGGCTCTTAGTTCTGACCTCTTGGCTTTCTTCTCTGAATCGACTCTGTGTTTCTTATTTAATAAGACGGTTGGTTACATCTACAATATATTCTGAATATGATATTTATATTATGATTCATTGAAGTAGCAAAATTATAGTTATGATGTTGCAATGAAAATAATTTTATGGTTGGGGTCATCACAACATAAATGTTGCAGCACTAATAAGGTTGAGAACCATTATTCAAGAGTACCAATAACTTCCCATGGGAAGTTTATCTAGTGCCTTTGTGCTTTAGTTTCCATGTTTATAAATAAAAATGAGTATGGGATATGGCTTCATAGAGATAAAAAAATGGATGACCTATGCCATGAAAAATTGAGTTTCCATAAAAATCTTGGGTGCCCATATTTCTGCACCTCAGGGAGCAGCTGTATAGTATGGTGATATTTTATTTGTATTAAAATGTTATTTGTATGTTAATAAATAAATTTGCCTGGGGGTCAGAGCTATTAGCAAGCCATAGGAAAGCAAGGCAGTGATGGCATACACTTGTAATCCCAGCACTTGGTAGGCAGAGCTGGGTAAGTCTTTGTTTGTTCAGGGATACAGCCATTATTGGATACACATGCCTTTAATCCCAATACCAAGCATGGAAAACCTGGAGGCCTATACAGACAGGCCATGACGAGGCGGTCATGTGGTTGGGTTTACAACCAATGAGAAGGCAGAACAGGAACTCTATATAAAGACTTTAACACAGGGGTAGCTCTGGTTTGGAGAGGTAGGACCACTGCAGAAGGAAGGGTAAGGTTTTAGCTCTTAGCTCTGACCTCTTGGCTTTCTTCTTTGCATTGGTTCTGTGTTTCTTATTTAATAAGAAGGTTGGTTTCATCTACATTTGGTGCCCAACATGACAAAAATCCATTAAAAACCGCATGGCTTGGCTTGGCAGGAGGTCCGGTTTCCGGCCTGGGAGGCCCAGCTGCCTAGCTCGGGCCCAGGCCTGACTGACATGCAGCTGGAGCTACTTGCAACTGCTACAAACAACTCAGGCCTGCCCTGCCGAACAGGGCCCCTGCCTGTAAAGCCAAAGCTTGACTAGGCTCAAGCAACTATGCTTTCTTTCTTTCTTTCTCTCTCTCTCTCTCTCTCTCTCTCTCTCTCTCTCTCTCTCTCTGTCTCTGTCTCTGTCTCTGTCTCTCTCTCTCTCTCTGGATTCACACCTCGAACACCAGGTGGCTGTTTTGAAATTCCCTGGGATTCTACTGTTCTACCCAGACTTGGTAAGTCAATTAACATATCTATTTAAAAGAGAATTTTTTTCTACATTTAAAAAAAATGGGCTTTATGTGTACATTGGAAGAAAATTGGGCTTTGTTTGAAATTTTAGGCACTCTGACAATGGAACAACTATATAAAATGATTAATATTGATCGAATTATTCAGTTTATTACTTTTCTTATCCTCATTTTACTATTTAAAAAGATAGTCAATTTAAGTGCCAGAATAACAGTCTTAGAAAAACTTGTTAAACTGGTAAAAATAAAATCTAGAGAAATTCAAATTCAGACAGAAGAAATAAATAGTGAAGTTGTTTCAAAATTGGATCATAAGGTTAGAGAAAGAAAGCCAGTTTTCACACAATCACCCTTAATTTATCCGGTAGCCGTATAGCAGCTACCTGATGAAAAGAATGAACAAAATACTTGGGTTCTAGTTAAAATGTTAGACTTACGAAGATTTAAGGAGGCAATAGCATCTTATGGCATGCACTCCCCATATGTAAAGCAAATGTTAAACACCTGGTCAACTTGTAATTGGATTCTACCAAAGGACTGGTGGGAATTGGCACAGGCTGTTCTTGAACCCGGACAAAATCTCCAGTGGAAAATGTGGTTCAATAATGAGGCTAAAAATATAGAAAAACAATGGAGGGATTGGAGAAGGCCAATATGCTTCAGTACAAACACAATGTTCATATGATGTCCAAACCCTAGTTCTATGTTGAACGGCAGCTTTGAATGCATGGGACAGAGTTGAAGAACCAGGAAAAAAACTGAGTCATTTACAAAGGTTATAGAGGGCCCAAAAGAATCTTTCACAGATTTCTTTCAAAGATTGACTTCAGCAGTATAGAAAATGGTCCCGAATTCAGAGGCTAGTCAGATAATAATGGAATCTTTGGCCTTTGAGAATGCAAATGCAGCATGCAAAAGAATAATCAGGCCGTTAAAGGCAAGATCTGCACCTTTGGAAGATTGGATTAGAGAGACAGTTAACGTTGAGGCTTATGACCATGATAATATGTGGGTAGGAAAAGCAATTTCAAAAGGTTTGAGAAATGTTAGATGTTTTGGATGTGGAAAGCAAGGACATTTGAAAAGGGATTGTAAACAGGTCTTTCCTAGAAATAATGTTTCTTCAAGGAACACTGGCAACAGAATGCCCCTTCCTTCTGAAGTATGCAGAAGGTGTGGTAAGGGAAAACACTGGACCAAGGAATGTAGATCAACAAGGGACAGACAGGGTAATCCTCTGCCTCGAGCTTCAGGAAAATCCCAGAGGAGCCTCAGGCAGGCCCCCACAGTAAATCCAGTTCAAACCATTCCTGCAGTTGTAGAGGAAACCCCTACTCAAAGCAACTAAATAATCAAATGTCTATTGAAATAAATCATGTTGGTCGGGATGATGAAACAGAGAAAATAGGAAATTCAGGAAAAAAACAAAGAAAATTTTTTGGCAAACTTCTATTAATGAACAAAGACCAAAAATAACAATAAAGATAAATGGTGTTTTGTTGTCTGGTCTGGTAGACACAGGTGCAGACATTACCATAATTGCACCAGAATTTTGGCATCCAACTTGGCCTCTTCAAGGGGTAAATGTACAACTGTTAGGAATTGGGACATTATCTCGAGTGAAACCAAGTGCAAGATGGCTCGAGTGTATAGGTCCAGAAGGACAGAGAGGAAAATTAAATCCATATATGGCCAACATAGCTATGAACCTGTGGGGTTGAGACTTGTTACAACAATGGAATACTCAGATTAATATCCCTCCAATCTCAGAAACAAATCATAAATTAGTACTTGTTTCTGAGAGAAATATTAAAAGATATTATTCTAATGAGTGCTCACCAGCCATCCATGTCATACAAGAACAGGGCACAACAACTGATAATCTTCCAAAAACACCAACAGCTCTACCTTAAAAATGGTCAACAGGCAAGCCTGTATGGGTTCAGCAATGGCCATTAACAACAGAGAAACTCCAGGCTTTAGAAGAGCTGGTAGAAGAACAGTTAAATGCTCAGCGTATTGAAGAATCAACCAGCCCTTGGAATTCTCCTGTATTTGTTATTAAAAGGAAATCTGGTAAATGGATAATGGTAACAGACCTTAGAGCAATTAACAAAGTAATTCAGCCCATGGGCTCTCTACAATCTGGAATTCCTTTGCCTACTCTGTTACCAAAAGGATGGCCTCTCATAGTTATTGATTTAAAAGACTGTTTCTTTTCAATACCTTTACAAGAAAAAGACAGAGAAAGATTTGCTTTCACATTGCCTACTTATAATAATTCTCAACCGGTTAAAAGATTTCAATGGAGGGTTCTCCCACACGGAATGTTGAATAGCCCAACTTTGTGCCAATATTTTGTACAACAGCCATTAGAAGTAGTACATAAAAAATTTCCCAAATCTATAATTTATCATTATATGGATGATATTTTATTAGCTGACTCAAATGCAGATACTTTAGAAAGAATGTTTGAAGAAGTAAAGAAAATTTTGCCTTGCTGGGGATTACAAATTGCTCCTGAAATGATACAAAGAGGAGATTCTATTAATTATTTAGGATATGAAATAGAACTTCAAAAAATTAGACCTCAAAAGGTGCAAATTAGGAGAGATCGACTACAGACTCTTAATAACTTTCAAAGATTATTTGGAGACATTTCTCATCTAAGAACTATTGTTGGGGTAAAAAAAATGATGAATTGAATAATTTGTTTAAAACCTTAGAAGGTGACAAGGACTTGAATAGTCCAAGAGAATTATCACCTGAAGCTGAGAAAGAATTGGCCTTGGTAGAAAAGAAAGTACATGAAGGGCATATAGATCGTATTGATCCAAAGCTGGATTGCATTTTGGTTATTTTACCTTCTAGGCATTCCCCAACAGGAATATTAATGCAAAGAGAAGATATTATATTGGAATGGATATTTCTACCAAATAAACCAAATAAAAAATTAAAAACTTATGTGAAAAAAATCTCTGACTTGATTTGGAAAGGAAAATTGAGACTTCGTCAATTAGCAGAAATAGACCCAGCAGAAATTGTCGTACCTTTAACTAAGGAGGACATTGAAAAATTATGGATAGAAAATGAAGCTTGGCAAAAAGCTTGTAGTAATTTTTGGGAGAAATTAACAGCAAATATCCCAAAAGCAATAGAATTGATCTTATAAAGAGAGCTGATTGGATCTTGCCTCAAATTGTGAGGAAAAAACCCACATCTGGAGTTCGTGCATTTTATACAGATGCCAACAAACAAGGAAATGCAGGTTACAAATTTAAGTAAATTTAAGTAAAGTGGTTCAAAGTCCTTATAATTCAGTTCAAAAATCAGAATTGTATGCTATTCTGTTGGTATTAATGGATTTTTCAGAACCTCTCAATGTAGTAACTGACTCTCAGTATGCTGAAAGAGTAGTATTACATATTGAGACTGCAGAATTTATCCCTGATGCTTCAGAACTAACTTCACTATTTATTCAATTACAAGATACAATCAGAAAAAGAAGTCATCCTTTAAATATAACTCACATCCGATCCCATACTGGTCTGCCAGGCCCTCTAGCACAAGGCAATGATGAGATTGATAAAGTATTGATAGGAAATGTGCTGGAGGCCTCAGAATTTCATTAAAAAAAACATCATGTCAATAGTAAAGGTTTAAAAAAGGATTTTTCCATAACCTGGCAACAAGCCAAATAAATAGTAAAGAAATGTCCTACTTGTTCCTTCTACAATCAAACGCCATTACCAGCAGGATGTAACCCAAAGGGTACTCAGAGGAATGAAATCTGGCGGATGGATATGTTTCACTTTGTAGAATTTGGAAAATTGAAATATGTACACCACACTATCGATAGGAAAATTGAACAGTAACTGAGATGCAAAAAGCAGGAACTTCACAAGATGCCAAGTCTTCTACTCTTCTGTACAACAAGTTGTCTCGTATCTCAAATCAGATATGTCTGCTTTACCTCATAGCTGTGTATTGCAGCTGCTTCCATCGCAGCACCCTGTACTGGCATGTGAGTCTGAGTTAACCATTTTCTTTCTAATTATTTTTTTCTAAACTTCCATTTGCTGACAATTATTTGTCTTCCATCCTTCCAAATTAGTAAATAAAAGGTCTTTCTACACTTTTCTGTTGCCCACTCAAATACTTTACACAATCAGAGTGTAAACAATATCTTGCTCTTTCCTCTTTTGTTCCAGACATTATTGCTTGGGGTCAGATGGAAAATAGTTTGAATTGTTCCTTTGTAATAGTTTAAGAATACAAGTGTAAGGCTTTTTAAAATATTCATTTACTGATAATTTTCAGGCTCAACCACCATGTGATATTTTCTAACAAATAATATAAATTTTGTTGTTGAAGTTACCAAACAATTAAAGATATTCTTTGAGCTAGTCTCAGAAGAACTCAATCAACAGAACCTCTTGATGCCTAGAGGTTCTAGTAGGCAGTGAGAGTTACCTTTCACTTTAATTAGCTTTGGAATTCTATACTTTTTCCAAGTATATCACCCACTATTACTAGACTATCTAATCATATGCATTGTTTACATTAGAACATGGGAGCAAGAAGAGTTTAGAGTGGTCAAAATGGGATTTGGAGGCAGCAGAGCTAAAATCCTCCACTTCCTTACTTCCTACTTACATGATAATGGAACAATGACCCAGACTTGTCATCTTCAATTTTCTCATCAATAAAATAGTGAAAATAATAGCATCTGCCTTTTAGGACTAGGTCTCGTGTAAACCAGATAATGCAGGCAGTGCTCAGCAGAGGTGTGCTCAACCACTGTTAGCCATTATTTCCTTAGGGAGATTGAGAAATATATACTGCTCATTTTCTAGGACAAAGGAAATATGAAAAATATTTACTTTGAAGCCGTGAATAATGTTGGATAAAAATATAAAAATACCAATTGTTAGTGCTAACATGAACACCCTTTATGTTATGCCTACTTATAGTTAATTTTTTCCATCATTTTTTCTCAGCAACATGCCTTCCCCTCATCAATATCACTGGTGTGCTTCATTACTGCTGCATTATTTCCCACTGAAACATCTTTTCTCCTGAGAATGTGATGTCATCTATAGGTACCGGCATACATTTTTTTCATATTTTGTAAAGTATGTGTATCATATAATTTAATATTTATAGTCTCACATGGTTCACTGATCTAATAGGGAAGAAAAAAATACACATGAAAAAAATAAGAGTTTCTTCTTTTAGCACCAAAGAATTTGAGGTAGAATCCTGTCCTGTTGATTTCATTAGTGAATATTAACTATAATTATGAGGGTTGTAATAAACACACTGATAACTTTTGTAAGCATTTTAGAACAAATAAATATTAGAATATTTAATATCTGGAACGCAAACTTTCATAATCATGCTTGCCAGTTCTCTCATAACAGACAAGACTTGCTTTAGGAAGCAGATGGTTTGCAACATGCTGGTGGAATGTAAGACTGCTTATTGCTAGAATTTAGATAACACAAAGGAAACTCATTTGGTCAAATTGGTTCTAGAACATGGGCAGGTCACAAAAAATCTTCTGGTCTTGTATTATTTGATCTACTATGCTCAGAACTGTGTCCCTCTCCAAGTCCTATTTGAAGCCCTAACTTCCAGTTCCTCACATACTCGTGTGATTTCACATTAACACAATAAAAAGGATAAGTACATAAGAAGATATTCTAAGAAGTGTAAAAAACCACATTCATACAATTTTTGTTGCATTATATTGTTGGAATGATTTCATTTTCACTGTTCCTAATTTATAAAATAAACTATCATTACTATAAGGAGAATGTTTCAGAAATCAAAATGCCAAGGTATGACCTTGATTTAGATAGTTGGAGTGGCTTCAGTAAGATTTTGTCTACATTCTCCCCATAATCATCTTAAGAAAGCATTTAGAAGTTCCTTCCTGAGAAAATTAAAGATGGAACTAATATCATTGACTTGATGTCAGTATGTTGAAGATATATCTGTACTTTCATGTTTATTGCAGCATTATTCAAAGTAGCCTAGATATGAAATCAATCTAAGTGATCAATAACAGAGAATGATAAATAAAAATGTGAATATCAGTCCTCTGTCAGATGTGGGATTGGTGAAGATCTTTTCCCATTCTGTAGGCTGTCGCTTTGCTTTGTTGACCGTATCCTTTGCCCTACAAAAGCTTCTCAGTTTCAAGAGGTCCCATTGATTGATTGTTTCTCTCAGTGTCTGTGCTACTGGTGTTCTATTTAGAAAGTGGTCTCCTATGCCAATGCATTCAAGACTACTTCCTACTTTCTCTTCTAGTAGGTTCAGAGTAGCTGGATTTATGTTGAGGTCCTTGATCCACTTGGACTTAAGTTTTGTGCACGGTGATAGATGTGATGGGATGGCCAAACACCCTAATTGTCATGCTAGAAACCTCATCCAACTACTGAGGGATCTGGATGCAGAGATCCATGACTAGGCCCCAGGTGGATCTCTGGGAGTCCAATTAACGAGAATGAGGAGGGTTTATATGAGTGAGAATTGTTGAGACCAAGGTCGGATAAAGCACAGAGACAAATAGCCAAACAAACGGAAACACATGAAATATGAACCAATGGCTGAGGGGTCACCAACTGGATCAGGCCCTCTGAGTGTGTGAGACAGTTGATTGGCCTGATCTGTTTGGGAGGCATCCAGGCAGTGGCACCGGGTCCTGTGCTCACTGCATGAGTCAGCTGTTTGAAACCTGGGGCCTATGCAGGGTCCCCTGGCTCGGCCTGGGAGGAGGGGACTGGACCTACCTGGACTGAGTCCACCAGGTTGATCTCAGTCTGTGGGGAAGGCTTTGCCCTGGAGGAGATTGGAATGGGGCGCAGGCTGGGGGGAAGGTGAGGGGGGGAGAGGGGAGAACAAGGGAATCTGTGGCTGATATGTAGAACTGAATTGTATTGCAAAATAAAAATTTAAAAAAAATGTGAAAAAAATCGATCAGAGAACATAAAATGGAATAGTAGTATTTAACCATTTATAACAGATGAAATCTTGTCATCTTCAACAACCTGGTAGATCTGGAGTTCATTATATTAAGTTAAATTAACCAGGAATATAAAGATGAATATTATTTGATCTGGTAGAATAAGGAACTTGAACTCATAGAAGCAGAGAGAAGAATAATAGGTTCTAGGACAAGAGCATTGGAGAAAATGGGGAGATTTGGGTCAAAAGGTACAAAGTTTTAGTTAGGGAGGATGAATACTTTTTTAATATCACAAGCATGGCAACCAGATTCCAATAATGAATTATATACTTCAAAATTATTAAGCACATAAATCTTACTGTTTTCAACACAAAGCAATGAGGTACTGGAATCTGTTAGCTTTATTTGTTTGCTTCATAATACATACATATACTAGAATATCACATTATATATCATATAACTTGTAAATTATACATAAATAGTTATACTAATTTTACATTAAAATAGAAATATATAATTATTAATCTGTTAGTAGTAACCTTTAGATGCACATATTTATTTCTGTATGTAATATATATGTCATATTTATATATTCATATACATTCATAGTGCTATTTTTGACTGATTCAGTGCCATAGGATTCATTTTCTAGCATTTTTACCATTTCTTTCTTTAAGATCTTTAACCATGAGAAATATGGTGCATGACATAAACAATCCACTTGCTGATTTACTCAATCCTATTACCTCCATGAGAAACAGATTTACCAACTACTGGACATAAATTATATATAATTCTTTTTTTAACTTTATAATTCAAAAATTACTGCTTTCAAAACTACTGAAGTCTATTACTTTTCTCTTCCTATATTTTTTTCACTATGAGATTGCATCATACATTCCTTCATAGTTTTTCTGGGGTCTTGTTAGATTTGTAAAATTTGTATATCGTAGAGTTTAGTCTTCATAGTGTACACTTAAAAGGATTTTTATGATGCATTCTCATTGTGCAAATCACTTTATTTTAGAGATAATTCCACTACCCTAAAAATTACTGTGCATCCTCACTTATAGTTAATTCCTCTCCTCCATATTTTAGACCTTCACTAATGTTTTCAACTTTAAATTTACTCCCTTGCAATACTCCATAGAAGAAATTATGAAATTGGTGTTCCTCCTTATCTGAATGGTTACTTAAAATGCATTTATTATTCATCCATTTGGTTCTGTAGACTAACAACTTTTTTCTGTCTTTTATCCATAAGTAACATTCCATCTAATTTATTTAAATAGTCCAATAACCAGTAAGGAAATAGAATCAGTCTTTAAAAGTCTCCCAACCAAAAAAAAAAAAAAAAAAAAAAAAGCCCAGGACCAGATGGTTTCTTTAAACACCTAGCTATAGAGTGATATTTTTGTCACCTTCAATTTTGAAAAATTTTGTATAAAGCTTTATCAAACATGCAGATACAGGTTTTCTGTGAATGTAATATTTTACTTTGAGTAAATACCTAAAAAGTGTCTCATTGGGCTGAATAGTAAATGTGTATTTAAATTTATAAAAAGTAAACAGACTGTCTTTCAAATTGACTACATCATTTTGAATTCCCACCAGCAATGAAATCTAATTAGGTATGTACTATTTTGATTTGAATCTGCTAAATGGGTGATGATATTTAATGTCTTTTCATGTCCTTATTTGCATACATCCTCTTTTGTGAAATTTCAGTTCACAAAAGCACATTATACTTTTGAAAACTGGCTCATTATTTTCTCCTTATTGAACAATTATTTATGTATTCTGACTACATATTTGCTAAATACTTGCTTACACGTATTTTTCTACAACCTGTGGTTTGTCCCTCATTTTCTTGAAGGAACAAAATTTTTAATATTTTCAAAGTCTAATTTATCATTTCTTCATTTAGAATTGAGCTTTATTCACATGAATTTTATGTTTTTATGTCTTACATTTGAGCCAGTTATTTACTTAGAGTAAATTCTATGTATGGCTTGGTTTTTTGCTTGTGTCTGTACAGCTTCTTTAGCCTGTATTTGAATGACTCTCTTTGCCTCTAGTAAATTGTCTTTGTAACTTTGTTATAAGTCACTTGGCCATATTTGTGTTGGTCTATTTTTGATTTTTTTCTATTTCTTTCAGATAGCATGGTTCCTCTGTTTTGTACCTCCATTTTCTAAAGTTTTCTGATCATTCTGCTTCCTTATTTTTTTTGTCAATGTGATAGAATCAATTACTGGCTATAATTACAAAATGACTCCACTAAGCTTTTGATAGGAATGGGGTTAAGTATTGACATCAATTTTCAGGAAGCATTGAAATCTTTAATTTGTAGAGTGTTTTAATGTATGAACATGGTTGGCTCTCCATTTTGCTAAGTGTTGATTTCTTTTATTTTAATTTATATATGTTCAATTACATACTCTGTTCATTTTCTGTCATATTTATCCCCCAGTATGAAAAACAGCCAGATAATAGAGAACACAGTTGTGACTTTAAGTATAGGGATATGATGATCTGAAATATGTTAGGGATTTGTCATACCTACAAGAAGAGAATTTTTACTATTTGTTATCTAGTGTGGAACTTATAATGTGGACATATTCCAATAATGGAGGAGTGATGGTGTAAGAAAGATTGTTGACTGGACATAACAATGAAGGGAGAGTAGTAGTAGGAGAAATCAGATAATTACAAGGTCAAAGGCATCTAAGACCTGTAGATCAGAACTTATGGAACACGTTGGCTTTTATTCTGAGTGAAATGGTAAGCTATTGGAGGAATCTATGCACAGAAGGACTACGGAATCATTGTCATTTTAAGAGAACCCTTCCCAAAGCACTATTAAGAACATACTATAAGTTATCAAGGATTGAAGGAACATGGACAGTTTAAGAGGTTGACTAAATATAAAAATAATTGGATTTTTATAAATTGGATTTTAGTAAATATAAAAGCAATGAAAGCTCTGTTCAGTCAATTAATACATAGATAACATTGGTAGAGGCTGTAGGAAGTTACCAGTGATGTCACAAAAACTCGGGCAGTCATCTGGAAAGTGACAACTGTGAAGCCAAATTTGGAAAAGAAAAACAACATTAAAACAGCACGAATAAACCATCTAATTACAAGTGTAAGGCCGTTTTAGTATTCAGTTTCTAACAGCAAAGGAGCAAACAGCAGTGTGTGGGAAGCCTAGAATGCTGTTAGATCATCCCCTTTGCTCACATGAACAGCAGTCTCTATTGTCTGCAATGGGTCTCTATAAAAACACCAATGCTATAACTACTGGTGATGCAAAAGTTAAAAGGATTCATAACTAGGAATTCAGAAATTTGATTCAGCTGAAATCATTCTGCATAATAGGTTTATTCTGTGAGAAAACCAAACAACCTGAATTAAGTGGAGACAGTCTTGATGTTACAAAAGAGAAAATGAATTTCTTTTACTGATAATATGTGATCTCAAATTACACACCTTTAGATTTTGATGCATGGGGTCATAACTGCTTGCATTGGGCCTTAATGTAGTTAAATGAATTTTTAAATGTTTTCTGAGTTATATTGCCACTCTATCCTCAGAGTATTATGCTTGTTATACCAGAGATACTCATTAAGTGACAAAGCTTACAAATCTTCAATGACTTCATAAAGATGTATTATAAAATTAAATCAGTATTTTATCATTGAAAGTTTTGAGTGATAATTTTATTAAAGCATAGTTTTCTTCCTCTTAATGCACATATCTGCAACTAGCATGCATTCTATATAAGTATACTTCAAGTGAAAAACACTACTGACTTTATTTTAAAAATTAGGTTAAAGTGAAAATAATAACTGTGCATTATGCCTTATGGACATAAAATAGGTTATATTTATTCCTTTAATTAGTTCATCAATTTTTGGTATGAAATTTTCTATAAGTTGACTTATAACCTGACATAATAAGTATGGATATTCTAGTTTGCTGTACAGTCACAGAGTCATATTACCTCTGTAGTAAAAGCTTTATTTAATCCATTAATATCAACAAAATGAACTTGTTTTCCCTTCTCTCTACCTCCCTCCCTCCTCCCCTCTCTCCCTCTCTCTCTCCTCTCCCAGGATGTTCCTTGAGTCTCTACTCAGATATCTTCACTAGTGGAGAGCAAATTAAGCAGATACCTCTGGATGTACACAATTTGTTTTATTCATACCTATTAATATCCTGGATTATGAATACCAAACACCTTCAAGCAACAGTTTTGTCTTCTACTGGAGCCTTCTAAGATTTCAATTTCAGAAGGCCATTTAATTTAATAGGAAAAAAATATTCCTAATGTTTCTGGGTCTGAAGAAAAGCTAGGAATGGAGTAAGTCTGAGTATTGGGATACCTCAGAGTGTACAGGACAGTCTTCAAGGGTGGTAATGAGACCAAAGAATGTAAAGACAATTCAAGACAATGAAACTTTGGGTCATCTCACACAGTATCCCTCCCTAAATACTATTAGTAAAATGCATTTGTTGGAATGTTCTGAAACCTTGCCTTAATTTCTGTCTTTCTCTACTTTCAATGACTATCTCTCACAGTTATGTATGAGAATAGTGAATATGATCATAACAATGCCCTACTTGATTCCCAAGATGACATATGTGGCTCCCAAATAGAGTAAGGTTGTCCTGGACTTCTCAAGGACTGAACTCTAGCAATTAATCAGTCATATGATCTGCTGTTCAACTGACCTTTGGGGATAAAATACCAATTTACCTGGATTGGGTTCATTAGTAATAGCTAATATTTACCTATTGTTATTATGCAGAAAACAGTGTGTTGAACATTATTAGGCCATGCAGACTTCATAATAACTTTATAATATTAGTATGAATATTCTATTTTTAAACAAAAGGGACAAAAATTGTTCAATGAAAAAGTGTGTTCCATAAGGCAAGCCAAGGTATTAATGTCTATATTCACTTCTTGATGTTTTCACAACAAATTATTACCCATTTTGTGATTCAAAATTTATTTTTAAAAATACATTGTCCCACAGTTCAGGCAGCTAAAAGTCTGAGATTCAGTTGTTTACAAGACCAGAGTTTAAGTCTCTAGGACATTTACCTATCTTGTCTCAGTCAGCTTTGGAATAGTAATACTCAACCTATCCTCTCTTGTGGAAATATTACTCAGATTTCCAATATAATTAAACATGGCTTAATCTTAACTTTTATCATCTTCAAAGATCTTGATTTCAAATAAAGTCACATTCACAGATGCCAGGAGTTAGCACTTTGGGGAACACAGTTCAGTTTACAAAAGTGTCTTATAAAACACTGTATTTTTGAGAGTCTCTTAGAGTCTCTTTTATTGAAGCAGAAGATACTAACCAATAGTGACAATACTTAAAATGGACAAATTTTAGAAACTTGAATGTGAACAAGGGCAAAACAAAATCAAACAACCAAATTAAAAACAAATCCAGAATTGATGTTTTCCTATTGGCTTAGTGGCTGCACATAAATCTACTGATATTTTAATTACTGTCTATGGCCCCTTGGCCACAATATGTAGGTTTAAATGAAGTCTCTAAAATTCTATTTACCAAGAAAGACCCAGAAATCAGATGTGAGGGTAAAATCCTGCTACATCAGGGAGCCAAGAAACAACCAACTGACCTTGACTTTTGGCCAGAGACCCAGCAAGAGACACATCTCTTCACTTGTCCCAAAACTGTAAAGAAATGCCAAATCCAAGTCTCCATCCTTTCCTTTCTGTGCATCTTCTCTATCTAAATTGCTGACTTCTCTATGGCTAATTCAGGTTGGCTATTCACTGGTTTCACCCCCTGATTCAAGGTAAACTTTATTTAGCATCCCAGAGTGTCATAGTGTGATCAAATACCTTGCAGCACAGAACATTTTTTGTTATGATAAAAAGCACTCTCCCTACTTACAACTTCTGCTTCCCAATATATCCTTAAGAGTTAGTGGGGGGCAGGATATCTTTTAACCAACCACAGCTCCAACTCAGAGATTCATCTGACCCCATTTGTCAAGAGGATAAAAACAGGCCATTTAGATGGCTAAGCAGGTAAAGGCACCTGCTGAATAAGTTTGGTGAACTAGATTCAATCCCTGGAACCTATGGACTACTCTCACCAAATGTGAGGTCAAACTGTTGGCCTTGTGTACATCCTACTTCACAAATGAGTGTGTTGAATACACTAAGCCTATGGGCTGAAGATGATGCCCCAATGCTGCAGAGAAACTTCAGGTGACTGTCCAGACAGCTGGCTGTTTCTGTCAACTCACAACTATTTTTAGGAAGCTGCTTACGTGCACTTCCTTTTTTTTATTTTTTTAAGGTAATATTATTTCCCTCTTGGGTCTCTGAGGGAGCTGAAGATTAGATAGTTATAGTTACAGTTAAAGATTAAATAGTTATAGTTTTCCTTGTTAAGAATTTTAGAAAAGAAACTCACTAAAGTGGTGTAAGTGTATAAATTTGAAAGGCATTATAAGATAGTTCTGTCAGTAATATAAGTTAGGATAGAAAGTGAATCAGGTACATTTTGGACTTACGAAAATAGGATAGGTAATGGAATTATTTTCTCTGAGTTTGTCAAATGCAAATGGACTGGACATTGTTTAAGTATTTATTGCTTGTACATATTATATATAGTTATTATACTTATTGTATATAGTTTTTCTTATATTAGTTATAACTTTTTTCCTTTTTTCTTTTTATTAGAATAGAAGGGGGAAATATGGTGATATTTTATTTGTGCTGAAATGTGATTATATTTGTATGTTAGTAAAGTTGCCTAGGGATCAGAGCTAAGAGCAGGCCATCAAGCAAAAATCTGGTAGTGGTAGCACACACCCTTAATCTGATCACATGTCAGGCAGAGTCTCTGTGTGTTCAAGGACACAGCCAAGTGGTGACCCAAAACTTTAATCTCAGTAAAAACCATAGCTAGCTAGTGGTCTGTATAGACAGGCAGTGATGAAGAAGTCATGTGGTTGGGTTTACAGTCAATGAGAAGGCAGAACAGAAAGGTAATAAAAAGACAGGACACAGGAAGAAGCTCTCTCAGGGGAAGGACGGCAGTGAGTGGTAAGATAAGGTGATCTTAGCTCTTGGCTATTGCTTGATCTCTGGGCTTTAACTCTTTATTTGGCTCTGTTTCTTATTTAATAAGACTGTTTAGAATTACATCTACATCCAGTAGCTTCAGAGATAAGCTTCTTTTAATGGACTCTTCTCAGAATTCCAGACAATGGAACTTCTAAGAGTGGACATGTTGATTGCTCATGTAGCACTCAGGGGAGACACAAAAACAGATTTGGGGGTACCTTATAGGCTGTCCCTTATAACAAAGTTGAGATAACATCCATAAACAATGTGCAGTTCTCCTTCTTTCTCTCATGTCAAGGAATAAACAAAAGTATGGTTTGTTTCATAATTTTCAAAGCAGATTGTTGCAGCCATTTATTTTCAACCACACAAAACACCCTTTCTTCTCTGGTTTGGAGCATTGGAAATTAAAGGCTAAGATTTCTGTGCCAAGCATTCCATTACTACTCACCACAGCTATATGTATAGATGCTGTTATTTCCACCCATGCCCATGCTTTCTTTGTGCTGGTGAGACTTGGGGTCCATGCCTACTAGGCAAGTGCCCTATCACTGAGTTACAGAGCCATACAATCACTCCTATGTTACAGTTGAGACACTGAATAATAGAAATGTGAACTTTACCAAAACAGAGAAACCAAAGCAATGAGCTAAACTGAATATGAAGCTGAGGTAGCCTGTCACTTTGAAGACTAGAAAAATTACCCATGTCTGCATGGAGCTAGAGACATCTTCAGCTAACTGTGACCTTCCTGCTGGTGCATGGTAAGGTAATGTGGTGATATTTTGTTTGTGCTCTAACAAATAAAGCTTGCCTGAAGATCAGAAGGTGGAGATAACCATTAGGTGACCATAGAGGTCTGGAGGTCTATGTAGACAAGAAATGATATGACTGGGCAGAGAGAAGAATATAAGGAGAATGGAGACAAGAGCTAGTCCTTTTTTGGTCTAAGGAGTCATGCAGGTAAGCGGTGACAACAGCTGCTCCTTTATTTCTCTGATCTTTCAGCATTTACCATGATATCTGACTCTGGCTTTTTATTATTGGGACCAATTAGAATTCTCTCTACAAGGTAATAAAGGGGCTTTAGCATGCTTGCCTTCTTTTCCATGATTCTACTGCTGTGATAACTGAAGAGGGCAAAGAAATTCCACAAATACAAATAGTCTCAGATTTCTGGGTTTTCAAGTATTAATTTATAAAGGAGAAACCTAAACTAAATGCATAACTTGAATATTACAATTGAGGTGGCTGTGGCTTGTTCTGCTTCTCTGATCTTCCAGTATTCACCCCAATACTGGCCTTGGGTTTGTTTTTATTAACAAGACTCTTTAAGATTCATGCTACATCTGGCACCCAATGTTTGTGGTATGAATTCATGAAAAAGCTACTTGCCTGTGGCCTTTTGGGCCCCAGCTCAGACCTAAGCTACACATTGCCAGTTGTGGTGGTTCACACCAGTAGGATTTACTGAGAGAGGCTGAAGCAGGAGGATCCTGAGTTTGAGGCCGGCCTAGGAGGCTTGGGAGAAGCTTCGGCCAGGGCCGAACCACAAACAGTGGTGGGACCATGGAGGCACAGGCTACTGCTCTGAGTTGCCGGCTCCTTCTCATTGTGTTGGTGACTGTGGTGATGCTGCTACCTGGGATGAATGGTTTACTTCGGCTTGCTCAGAGAACAATTGCCAGGACCATTGTGTTACAAGAAAGCATCAGCAAAGGTCCGTTTGGAAAAGTTTGGCAAGTCAAAAGGTGGGGAGAAATTGCTGTGAAAATTTTCTCTTCTAGATAAGAACATTCATGGTTCTAAGAGACAGACATTTATCAGATTGTGACTGCTCTAAACCACAAAGGAGGCACAAAAAAAAATCATCAGGGAATCATGGCTATGCCCAACAGCAACTTTAAAATCTTCAAAAGGATGACAGGACCCCACAAAGATGATTCCACATGGACAATGGTAAAGCCATTAAGCTGATTAACACCATGGAAAGATTGACTTTGCACTACAAAATGTTCAGGACAATTTTAAGATGGCTACCTGAGATGACCCAGATTCACAGACTACTCCAAGGACTTGAGACAAGCCCTGCACTTTCTCATTATGCAGTGACTGGACAAATGATACAAGACTTGACAATTAACCCCCAAATTTTTTCTTTTCAGGATTCCAGAAAGATGTCTTCACCCCCAGAAAACAGAAGTAATTTTAAGAAAATGACACCCACATTCCCAAGAGGTGGGGTGGATGGTTTTTGGGTTGTTTAATGGGTTATGGATATTGTCATTGTTCATGATGGTTGGTTACAAGTTGTTAACTCTTAATGGTCAGGAAAAAAAACTGAACAAAGAGATTAAATTCAGAGTTTTTATTTAAAAAAAAGAAAAAGAGAATATAGATTTGAGGTAGATCATTGAATCTACTCTGAGAAAAAGATAAAGAAATAATAGGATAAATAGATAGCTCATTGAATCTACTCTAAAAAGAAAAAGGGGAAGATATAAAAATGACAAAAGGTAGATTATTGAATCTATTATGAAAAGAAAAAAGAGAGAATATGGATATAATAAGATAAAGAGAGAGATTATTGAATCTACTTTTAAAAAGGAACTACTTGTTTTACATAGGATAAGTAATGAAAATTTTTTGTCTGAGTTTCAAATTTACTGGACTTGACATTGTTAATATATATTAATGGAGTTTTTCGTCTGAATCTGTCAAATGTTAATGAACTAGACATTGTTAATGTAATTCTTGACTGTATATATTGTATACACTTACTGGATATAGTTTTTCTTGTATTAGTTATAAGCTTTTTTAAATTTTAGACAAAAAAGGGGAAATGTGGTGGTATTGTGTTCCCCAAAATATTGTGTACCCTAATAAACTCATCTGGGGTCAGAGAAGAGAACAACTACTTGTAGTGGGTAGCCATTCCAGCTTTGGTCTGGAATTTCCAACCCTCATTGAGGCTTTGGTAACTATCAAGCCTACAAGGTGGGGCCAAGAAAGGGCCCTGAAGACCCAAGATCTGGATGTGCCACCCTCTCTTGGTTCCCGGACCCTGGACTATAGAGGTAGACCAAACAGAGTTCTCCAGAGAACACTGCTGGACTGCGCTACGTCTTCCACAGACCCTGTAGCCTATCCCTTCATTTTTGAGTTACCCCACAAAATAAACCTCCCTTTTAACTACTTGGAGTGGTCTGAATAATTTCACCAATATCTGGTGCTCATGTGGAGCAAATTTCAAAGGTCTGAGTGGTTCCTGCCCTCAGCTTCTTCCCCAGCTGTCGGGCGCTTGAAGCTGCAGTTTACCGCCTGCAGAGTTCCGTAAAACCAGGAAAAACCTACAGGGTTCCATTCCTGAAAAGGAGCTAATCTGGTCTCAGTTCCAAATAACACTCAGACGCGAGTGCTATTTAGCCTCAGACCAGTGAAACCACTGTGAGTGAGGCATTCCCCCTCCTCTCTGAGTGCCAGCTTCCCACCCTAGCCCAAGGCTTCAAAAGTTTCACCTACTTAAAATAGATAGAGCACTGTCCTCTGTCCCCGGAGGGGGTTTGGATCGGTGCCTGCTGGCAGACCTATTGTCTGTAGAGGCAGAGAGGAGCTTAGAGTGGCCTGGAAGACTCCACCCCCTGCAGCTCCAGGGGGTCACCAGAAAAACTGCCTGCTGCCTGTGCTCACTCTGCTGCCAGGCAAAGCATTCAACAGGACCTGCTTTGGCACTATACCAATGCCTCCTTCTGGCTGAAAAGTACTACTATACCCCTCAGAACCACAGAAAGGTAAGATAGGCAGAGCAGTGATTTATTTCAAGTAAAACTGCTTGATAATTTTATACCTTAAAATTCACTAACAAATTTTGAGTAATTCTTGTAATATGGCTGACAACATTACCTCACAAGAATTTAAAAACCTTTTTTGTCTGTATGATGAATGACATTTTCCTGTAAATATAAAACCTTCCTCAGGCATAACTGGCCTGTACCATTTTGGCATTCATCATAATAATTCACACAGTGTTCAAACACTGGTTTAATAATAAGAACAAAGATGAGTCATTATTGGGACTGATACAGGCTTTAAAAAATAGCAATTAAAGCTTACAGAAAAAGATTCTCCTTCTGGAATCTGCTTTAAAAGATAGCAATGAAAGCTTACAAAAAAGATTCTCTCTCTGGAATCTGCTAACCAGGATTTACAGGCTTTCAAAGATGGCAATGAAGGCTTACAGAAAAAGATTCTTTCTCTGGAATCTGCTAATCAGGATTTATAAAACAGGCTTGTACCGAAAATTGATCTTATTGATAATAAATGTGAATATTTAATGGATAGAACACTAACTCTCCAGACACTACATAAAAAAGAAAGATTATCATTAATTGATAAGATAAGGTCCATGGAATCATGTGTTTCTGAGGAACATAAAAACTTCTATGATTCCATGAGAAATCTGGAGTCCCTTGCAAGAGAGGAGGTTCACTCCCTAGAACAGACCCTAGGTGCTCGTTTGCAAGCCCTAGAAGAAACTGTCAGTAAACATGACAAGGGACCTAATAAGCAGAAGGGCAAGACCATAGAGGTTGTAACATCTCCAAATGGCTCTCACACAATGGCTTATCCTGTTATCATCCATGAGAAGCCAGCTGATGACACACACTCCGAGCCATATAATACATATACATTACAAACAATTTCAACAAGGAACTTTAAAAATATAAAGGAAGCAGTAATTATGTATGGGATACACTCCACATACTTAAGACAAATGTTAAATTCATGGTCTACCTCACATAGAATCATTCCAGATGACTGGCTCAGTTAATTTCAGCTGTTTGAGAATATAGCCAGCAGTTACAGTAGAAAAGCTGGTTGAGAGAAGAGGCAAAAAATTTAGGACAACAAGGTAAACTCAGAGATTTTGTGATCTCCCAGGATCAAATAATTGGTGAGGTATGTTTCGCTGACAGGAATGTACAAGACACTTATGATGAGCATACAATATCCCTATGCTGTACAGCACCTCTAAATGCTTGGGAAAAAATTCCAGAACCTGTAAAACCAACTGAGGTATACATAATGATATTTCAGGGACCGCACAAACCCTTCACTGATTTTTTACAAAGCTATAACAAAATCTGTGTCAAATAAAGAATTAAGAAAAGTATTAACTGAGTCCTTGGCATTCGACAATGCTAATGCAGAATGCAGAAGAATACTTACATCATTAAAGATCAGATCAGCTCCTTTTGAAGAATGGATTCAGTATACTAATAGTGTTGAGTCTCTTAACTACAGTAATGAGGCTTGGATAGGAGAGACAAATCCCAGAGGTGAAAGAAGGCCCTATGCTACCAAATGTTTTAAATATGGTACACCAGGTCATGTAAGTAAAAACTGTACATGGGGTGCTCCTATAAGTAATACTCCTTTTAGGAATAGCCTAAACTGGAGACCCCAACCACCTCCTGGATTATTTAGAAGGTGTGGCAAAGGCTGACATTGGACCAGTGAGTGCAGATCAAAAATAAATATATGATGCAACCCTTTACTGGCGGGAAATGCCTCAGGGGGCCTCTTGAAGGCCCCCAAATCAAACGTAGTATGAGCATTCCCAGCCATTGTGGAAGAAATTCCTCTGCAGGACAACTGAATGAACCATGCCTAATGTAAAAGCCGATACTGCAATGGATGATAAAACAGCTCTGATAGATGGATCACAGATTACAAAGAACACAATAAAACAAATATTTTGGCAGACTTCCATAAACGAACAAAGACCAAAGCTTAGAATTCGAATTAATGGCCTGGTTCTGGAGGGCCTGGTAGACACAGGTACAGATGTGACTGTAATTACACCAAAATCATGGCATTGAATTGGCCTCTTCAAGAGGTAAATGTCCAACTTGTAGGGATTGGCACCCTATCTCAGATAAAACATAGTTCAAGATTGGTTGAATGCAGAGGGCCAGGACAGAGAGAAGGCTGAGGCCATATGTAGCAAATGTAGCAGTAAATCTTTGGGGCCGAGATCTGTTACAACAGTGGAATACCCAGATTAAAATTCCTACACTCTCAGAAAAGGGATACAGACCAATGCATGTTTCTAGGAACAATATCATAACATGCTATAAAAAACAGTCACCAACCATTCAGGCTGTACATAAACAGAGCACAACTGCTGTTGAACTCTCAGAAGTACCAACTGCCTTACCTTTAAAATGGCTAACTAATAAACCTGTCTGGGTTGGACAATGGCCTTTGACAAAAGACAAGCTACAAGCTTCAGAACAGCTGGTTCAAGAGCAGTGAAATGCTCAGCACATTGAATAATCTATCAGCCCTTGGAATTCTCCTATATTTGTTACTTAAAAAAAGTCTGGTAATTGGAGAATGCTGACAGATCTGAGAGCTATTAATAAAGTAATTCAGCCAATGGGCTCCCTACAGACTGGGATGCCCTTGCGCTCTCTGCTCCCCAAAGAATGGCCTATAATAGTTATTAACTTAAAAGACTGTTTCTTTAGCATACCATTACAAGAAAATGATAGAGAAAAATTTGCCTTCACAGTACCTAATTATAACAATTCTCGCCAGTCAAGAGATATCAATGGAAAATCCTCCCACAGGGAATGATAAACAGCCCTACCTTGTGCCTATACTTTGTGCAAAAACCATTGGAGATAATTCGTGTAAAATTTCCACAATCCATAATTTATCACTATATGGATGATATCCTATTAGTGATCCAAAGTTAGAAACATTAGAAAGCATGTTTGAAGAAGGAAAAAAAGTTTTCCCTCGCTGGGGACTGCAAATTGCTCCTGAAAAAATACAAAGGGGAAATTCTATTAATTACTTAGGATATAGGATAGAGTTACAGAAAATTAGACCCCCAAAGGTACAACTAAGGAGGGATCAATTGAAGACTCTTAATGATTTTCAAAAGTTGTTAAGAAGCATTTCCAACTTACTGGGTCTCATGGGAATACCAAAAGATGGACTACAAAATTTGGCTAATACTCTAGAAGGGGACAAAGAGTTAAATATTCTAAGAGAATTATCAGCTGAAGCTGTGAAGGAATTGGCTCTAGTAGAAAAGACAATTCGAGAAGCACATGTGGATCATGTGGATCCAGAACTTAAATTCATTCTTGTCATATTCCCCTCCAGACATTTCCCAACAGGTATTTTGATGCATAGGGAAGATATTATATTGGAATGGATATTCCTACCATGTAAACCAAATAAGAAATTAAAGACTTATATAGAAAAGATCTCTGATTTGATTCAAAAAGGGAAATTAAGACTTCACCAGTTGACAGGAATGGACCCAGCAGAAATTGTAGTACCTTTAACTAATGAGGAAATTTTATCACTATGGAAAGATAATGAATACTGTCAGAGAGCCTGCAGTAACTTCATGGGAGAGATTAACAACCATTATCCCAAAAGCAAGAGAATAGAATTCATAAAGAAGACTGAATGTGTCCTTCCTCACATTGTACGACAAATGCCAATTTCTGGAGTCCTCACATTCTATACTGATGCAAATAAATCAGGGAAAGCAGGATAATTCAGGAGACTTAAGTAAAGTGGTACAAAGTCCATACAGCTCTATACAAAAGGCAGAACTGTATGCCATTCTTATGGTACTGATGGACTTCACTGAACCCCTCAATATAGTCACTGACTCTCAATATGCAGAGAGAGTTGTTTTACATATTGAAACTGCTGAATTTATTCCTGATAATACAGAATTAACTTCATTATTCATACAATTGCAGGAAATCATCAGATAAATGGAACATCATATATATATATATATATATATATATATATATATATATATATATATATATATATATATATATATCACATATCAGATCCCATACAGGTCTGTCAGGCCCTCTAGCACAAGGTAATAATGAGATTGATAAGTTACTAATAGGTAATGTGTTAGAAGCCTCAGAATTTCATACGAAATACCATGTAAATAGCAAAGGTTTGAAAAAGGATTTCTCCATCACTTGGCAACAAGCTAAGGATATTGTGAAAAAAATGTCCTACATGTTCCATCTATAACCAAATTCCATTACCTGCAGGGAGCAATCCAAAAGGCATATAAAAAATGAAATTTGGCAGATGGATATGTTTCATTTTGTAGAATTTAGAAGATTAATGTATGTACACCATACCAGTGACATCTATTTAATTTTACAATATAAAGCATGTTACAGGTATACCACACAATCCCACAGGCCAAGTAGTCATAGAAAGATGCAATCGAACTTTAAAGGATATGCTACATAAACAGCAACAAGTAACAATGACTCCTAGAAATAGATTGCATAGTGCTTTATTAACCTTGAATTTTCTCAATGCTGATTGAGAAAGGAACAACAGCTGCGGAGAGATATTGGACGACAGACAAAACTCCTGAGCTAAACCAACCGGTTTATTTCAAGGATGTGCTGACCTCAGAATGGAAACCTCAATATGTTCTACTTTGAGGAAGTGGTTTTGCTTTTGTTTCTGCAGGAGAAGAAAAGCTATGGCTACCAACAAAATTAATAAAAATTGGATTCGAACAAGAGAAACCCCTTGATGAGGAGAAGTAAAACATCATTCACCAATGTGACATCTCTACAAGTTGTAAGAAAAAATTAACAATCAAAGGTTAGGGTAGGATTCTGTTTTTGTCTTTCCAGGATGATGGAAAAACCCATTTTCCAGAAATCATAAGGCCTTGGATATCCAGATGTTTACAGCAGAAAGAAAGAATCTATTGTTACCAATCTACATATGGTAAAATCTCACTGTCTAACATCTATATCTCTATCAATCTAGAAAAGTTGTGGTTCCAATTCAATTATAAACCAAGCTGGCTTTGGAGATGGAATTGGCTCACTCCTTCTCTAAACCCAAGCACATTGCTAAAAGAAAAGGTTGAGAGAATCTTCAGTCCCATATCAGAAGAGCCCTCTGGTGTGGGACAGAAGGAAACCAATAAAAAGGGACCATTGTCTTCTAGATTCTAATTCTCTCCTTCCTCACTCTTGATTTCTTGGAATCCTTTCTTACATGTTATGTCCCCTTTAAATCCAAACTTTCCATTTTGATAAAAAATAAGTTTTTCCAATAGCAATCTCTAAAGTATCCAGAAGGAAGATGAGGCCCCAACAACAACAACTCTACCCAATCCAGAATGATGCCATGGTAATCATCATCATACTACACTTCTTGCTAGAATTTCAGACAATTTTACCCATTACTCTAAGATTTGCTGCAGAATCTACAGTTAGTCTAACTGAGATTCAACTATATGAGTTTTCTCACAATACCCAACAGAGATACCATCACCCCCTAAACAGCAGGAAGCAATTCTAAGAAAATGATGCCCCTTCTCCCTAAGGTTTCATATTTCTCAGGGTTATGGATGATGGTTATAGGGTTGGGGTGGAAGAAAATATTAAACTCAGTATTTTCCTTAAAAAAAAGGGAAAAGAAGAAATGGAATAGATAGGTATAAGATACTATGGTAGACTATTGTATATACTAGTAAACAAATTTAGTAAAATAGCAGCCTTAGGTAATTTGTACTGTAATTTGAACTGTTATGGATTCTTATATGTTGATACAAATGTAAATTCTTCTTATATTCCTGTTTAAGATAATGTATTTATTGATACAAATACAGAACTATATTTGTTATAATGTACATATATTTCTACTCTTAATTGAAGTATTTGTGTATTGATGCAAATGTAAATTTATATCTGTCATACTTTATGTTCTACTTTTGTTTAGGATATTCTGCATATTGATATATATTTAAGATTATTGTCATATTGCATATTGCACTATATATTCCTACCTCTGTTATAAATATCTTATGTATTGTCACAATTTTGAAGTCATCATTCTTTACCATACATTTGCTTATAGACTGTTTACCTTGTTTACTTGATGCCTTAGTCCTTAGATTATTTCAGTAGATAAGACTTATAGATTTATAGTTACCTATGCTTGTCATCTCTATAGTTACATTAGTTAGGTTATCCAGATTTACAGATACATAGGTCAGATGGACAGGTAATCTTCAAACACTTCATAGACCTAGAGAATATGGCATTTAAATAACTTAGAATTCTGTTGATGTGAGACACAATTGCTCCTGGCAGCACCAATTTGATCCTGAGAGAATGTTGGGCTTCTAAGACATTTCCATTTGGAAGTTTGTCTTCTTGGCACAAAATGGCCTACTGGGCAAAGAACTGCCCTTGCCTCGACTGCTGACAGTATGAATATATAATATCTTAGATAGAACATATTAAGTATTAGATTCAGGTTCTTTAGGATAGGACACCTTTTGGAATGATCTTTGTAACATGCCATTTACCTACACTCTAGATTTCTCTGGATTTTAGTATGTGTTTCTTGCTTGATATTGTTCACATTGGTTGTAGTTCCATCTTTTCTAGGTCATTATCCCTCATTACTCCTGGACAATATTTGATAACCATTCCTTTGTATATAATCTTATATTAAGTTAGAACCTTCTTATTTAGACAAAAGGGGGAGATGTAGTGGGTAGCCATTCCAGCTTTGGTCTGGAATTTCCAACCCCCATTGAGGCTTCGGTAACTATCACGCTTACAAGGTGAGGCCAATAGAGGGCCCTGAAGACCCAAGATCTGGATGTGCCGCCCTCTCTTGGTTCCCGGACCCTGGACTATAGAGGTAGACGGAACAGAGTTCTCGAGAGAACACTTGTAGCTTGAGTTTTCCTGCCTGGCCCAAGGTCAGGGCAAATCTCTCTCACCTGCCAGTCCCACAGCCGCTCAGACCCGACCAAATAAACACAGAGACTTATATTGGTTACAAACTGTATGGCCATGGCAGGCTTCTTGCTAACTGTTCTTACAGCTTAAATTAATCCATTTCCATTAATCTATGCCTTGCCACATGGCTCGTGGCTTACTGGCATCTTCACATGCTGGTTGTCATGGTGGCGGCTGGCAGTGTCTCTCTGACTCAGCTTTCCACTTCCCAGTTTTATTCTCCTCCTTGTCCTGCCTACACTTCCTGCCTAGCCAATGGCCAATCAGTGTTTTATTTATTGACTAATTAGCAACACATTTGCCATACAGAACATCCCACAGCAAACACTGCTGGACTGCGCTACATCTTCCACAGACCCTGTAGCCTATCCCTTCATTTGTAAGTTACCCCACAAAATAAATTTCCCTTTTAACTACGTGGAGTGGCCTGAATAATTTCACCAATAGCCACTAGATATAGAGGCCAGAAAATGGTGGCACACACACCTTTAATCCTAGCATTCCTGAGGCAGAAATCCTCTGGATCTCTGTGAGTTCAAGGCCACACTGGAAATAGCCAGGCATGGTGACTAACACCTTTAATTCCAGGAAATGAGCCTTTGATCCCAGGAAGTGATGGTAGAAGGCTGAAAGATATATAAGGCATGAGGACCAGGAACTAGAGCCTAGTTAAGCTTTTGGTTGGTTAAGCTTTTAGATTTTTGAGCAGCACAGTTTAGCTGAGACCTATTCTGGATGAGGAGTCAGAGGCTTCCAGTCTGAGGAAACAGGATCAACTGAGGAATTGGCAAGGTGAGGTATCAGTGGCTTGTTCTGCTTCTCTGATCTTCCAGCATTCACCCCAATAACTGGCCTTGGGTTTGTTTTTATTAACAAGACTCTTTAAGATTCATTATACATACAATACTACCAAACTAACATGGCAGTGTATTATGAAATCCAAAGCCTCAGCTTGAAGAGAATATATTCAGAGGAAATTCTCTATAAAATAGACTTTTAACATTCACACAATGAACTATCTAATAAACTTGGCAATTGTCATAATATTTGGTTTCATTGTGAACACAGCCTGTTGGCAACAGGGAATAACTTATCTGTTAATTAAATTCAAAATTCAGTTCTCATACAAACACAATAATTAGCCTTTTATTACTGTAGGATATCTGCATCAGCAAATACTGTGTTTTCTCAAGTCAGGGAATGCAGGAGTTCTTAGAAGTGTAGTGCCACCATTCCTGCTGCAATAGCTTTGTAAAATCAGCACTCAGGAGATTGCTTTCTTTTCCTTTAAGAATCAAATCAACTGATTACAGAGAATTTTATAGAGTAAGCATGAAAGGATGAATACTGGAGTAGGAAAACCACCACACCTCTGTGAAGGAAGAATTATTCCTGGTAAGCACCCTGGTCAGCAGATAAACCAGACTTCACAATGCATCTCCTCTATTTATTTTGTTGCAGGACCACAGGCCATTCACCTAACATTTGTCTGTTTCCTTCCACTCTTCAGAGATAATTATTTTGTGCCTATCATAGTCTTATTGTTGAAAAGATTAAACAAAATAGTGTGAATGAGAGTTTTGGCTCAAAACCACCCACGCTTTGCATTTTATTGGCTATGCTCAGATCACTGAAGTACCTGTGGTTTCCCACAAGTGCCAGTTTCTTGTCTCTCTGATGGTTCCATTCCCACAGTCAAAAAACAAAAATAGCTATGCCTATTTCTTTCTGACACCTTGACCCTACACATCCTCTAGGCATGTGTTCAGATGGGATCTTGCATAAGAAGACATTCTTATTGTTAATTTATATTCATACTATTCTGTGAAGTTAAAGATGAATCATAAGATATAACATGTAATGATATTGTGGCTATGAGTTGATTTGAAGCTTTTACCTAAACCAAAAAATAATGGAGATAAGGTAAATGAAGTTTATAAAATTGATAACTATAGAATAGGGGACAAGGTGGTTTAATATGCAATTGTCTTTATTGGCACTAAATTTCACATTTCCATAAAACCCTCCTAAAATTTTCAATCTCTAGCACAATGAAAAGAAAAAGAAACTCTTCTTTGAGCTCTGTCACCAATCTGATTTAGGTGCTTCTCCTAGACAATCCTTAGCAACACCACTATGTCATCTGTGAACTCTTCTCCTAATTATGTTTCTAGGCCACAAACTCATCACAGGTAGATATCTGTTTACTTATGCCTTGTTTATTACCACACCTGAAACAAGAGATATAAGTGCAAGATGATCCCTACAAAAGAGTAGTGTAGAATACACTCCCATGCCTCTTTCAAGTTTTCTAGCTTTCTGCTCTGAGGGGCTCATTGTTTGGGTCATCCTAGGGCAATCACAGATGCCAGTATTTTTTTCTTCCATCCAAGCCACCAGCTTTTCAAGCTAATTAAAGAAAAAAGCCATTATAGCACATCCCCATGCTAAGAATCAACAACTTTCTATCACCACATTTCTTTAATTAGAAGGGGGTGAATTTTCATTTAGCTCAAAGAATGAAACATTCACCTTCTGACACTCCTAATCTGCTGTGGGGTGTTCTGTATGGCAAACGTTTTGCTCTGATTGTTTAGTAAATAAAACACTGATTGGCCAGTAGTCAGGCAGGAGGAAGTATAGGCAGGACAAGGAGGAGAATAATTCTGGGAAGTGGAAGGCTGAGTCAGGAGACACTGCCAGCCGCCACCATGACAAGCAACATGTGAAGATGCCGGTAAGCCATGAGCCACGTGGCAAGGTATAGATTTATAGAAATGGATTAATTTAAGATATAAGAACAGTTAGAAAGAAGCCTGCCATGACCATACAGTTTGTAAGCAATATAAGTCTCTGTGTTTACTTGGTTGGGTCTGAGTGGCTATGAGACTGGCAGGTAAGAGAGATTTGTCCTGACTGTGGGCCAGGAAGGAAAACTCTAGCTACACTAATCTGCAAATTTCATTTAGCAGATGTGTGCATAACATTTACTTAAGAGTTACTTCCCTGTTGTTTCTAGATAAATGTAAAGAAATGTTAGAAAATAAGCCGGGCGGTGGTGGCGCACGCCTTTAATCCCAGCACTCAGGAGGCAGAGCCAGGTGGATCTCCGTGAGTTCAAGGCCAGCCTGGGCTACCAAGTGAGTTCCAGGAAAGGCGCAAAGCTACACAGAGAAACCCTGTCTCGAAAAACCAAAAAAAAAAAAAAAAAAGTTAGAAAATAGATATAAGGGAGATTTGTGATAATGTTGGAGATGTTTCCAATGTCTCCTGCCTGTCATTTGTGTTACATTAAATGTATAGGCAATGACATATACACTTATCTCACAATAGGTTGCTGGGGATCAAAATCCTAATGTTATAATCCATTCAATCTAATAATCAAAATTCTATGGTATGACAGGAATGAGGAAGTTTGGTTGATGTTGGTCAAAGAATACAAAGTGCAAGCTAAAAGTTTGAGATCTATTGCAGAGCATGGCAGCTATAGTTACAGCAATATGTTGTATTTTTAACATCAATACTAGATTTTAAGTGTTTTTACTATTAAGGATAATCATATTAAGTAATATGTATGGTAATCAGCTTGATTTCAGCAAATTTTTTATGTATATAAAAATCACATGATATTACGATATATATATTTTTATTCATCAAATTAAAAAAATCAGTATTTTAAAATAAAAAGTTCTTATATTCTGCCTGTTTTGAAGCATTTGGGCTATTAACTGTCATGTAATAAGAGGGAAACCAATCACTCATTCAATACATTTCATACATTCTTACCATGTGCTCCAGACCCTAGTATAGATACAATGAGGGACTATATTAGTTACTTAATAAGTAAATATGGTTCAACTGGAAGCTAAGTCTAACTAGGAGCTGCATTCAACCACCCCAGCTCTAGGAAGTTGGTGTCCACACTGTGGCAGGAGTTTTAACTTAGCTTTTTGTTTCTACTTAATGTACCAGTGGCACAGCAATGCCTCTTAAAGGAGCTGTATCCACTGTTTTTTTTTTTTTAATTTTAATTTTAACTTTTAGTTTTCTCAGGTCCTACTTAGAAATTCAGGCCCACACTAGGCGTCAAATGTAGTAGGCTTTTTTTGGACCACCAGGCCCAAAGTCGTGACACAGAGACATTATTAGTCATGAATGCTTGGCCTTAGCTTACGCTTGTTTCTAGCTAGCTCTTATAACTTAAATTAACCTATTTCTCTTCATTTGTGTTTTGCTTCAGGGCTTTTTACCTTTTTTTCAGTCATTCTGTATATACTACTCTGTTTCTGGCTGGCTGGTGGCTGCCTGGCTGGCTGGCCCCAGACTTCTCCCTCTTTCTCCCTCATTCTCTCCTTTCTTCTCTCATTCTTCCCAAGCCTAGATTCCTCCTCCTACTTATCCCCTCTGCCCTCCAACCCTGCCTATCCCTCTACAGCCTAAATATTAGTTGTTTAACTTTTTATTAGACCAATCAGGTGCCTTAGACAGGCAAAAGAACATATCTTTACATCATTAAACAAATGCAGCACAAACAAATGTAACATCTTTACACAGTTAAAGTAATATTCCATATCACAAACAAAAATAACACATCTTTACATAGTTAAAGTAATAATATATAATATCCTCCACTGATATACATATACCTGCATATTATTGTGGTCATTACCCAAATTATATCATCTAAGTAATGCCTTCCCTTATGATCATTTTTAAAGTACAACCTACCTTTTCATTATACTCTCTATCTTCTATCATGTTATGTCTGTCCACAGCATTTGTCAACATTCAACATAGTACATATTATACTTTTTTCTTCTTCTATTCTCACCACTCAGAAACCCTTCTGAATGTGAACAACTAGGAGAATCAGGGATCTTGCCTTTTATTCATTATTGAACAATGTCAGACATATGATAGGCACTCAGTAACTACTCATTTAATACTTAGATAAATGGATGATCTCTTATTCTTAGTTTAGCAATGTATAAAAAATCCAGTGATGAATTAAGACATGGCCCTTGAAAGTTCAAAGTGCAAATGGGGAGAAATAAATAAGGTAACAGAATTTTTGTTCAATATGTGCAATGTACTATTATCTACACAGGCCATGGATTCTATGAGAAAACATAATAGGCAACAACTGGTAACGAAAAGTTGGATGAGTGTAGTCCAGTTAGCTTCATTTATAACAACAGAATACATTTCTCATGAGACACTGGCACTTTCTTAATGATTTTACATGATTTGTCCCTTTCAGGTCCTGGTAAAGAGTTAGAATCCCAAGAGAAACTGTTGATACAATGCTATCCAATTTTACTTTGCCCTATGAAACACAAATCATTAATCTTTGTTGATTGTTAAAATAACAAAGGAAAAATAAAATTAAACTGAAAACAAAAGGCAGAAATTGTGTCAGGATATGTCATGTTCAAGAGAATTTCAATGAGACTTATTACTTTGTATTAAGATATAGGTTGTGAAGTCCTTTGGGTCAAGGTTACCTGATTCTATATTTCTTTTAGTAAAGGTGAGTCAGTTTTAGAAAAGAGAAAATAACAAAACCATGAAGTACTAAGATGGAACATTCTGCTGCTGATAAATCTTCACACTGCTGCTGTGTCTGACAGCAAGGCAATAGATTGAAAAATGACCAAGTGAGTGAAGCAATTGTTCTGACTGAAAGACACATATTCTTTGACTTCGTTCCACACTAAATTGATATTGTACATCTGTGGTTTGAACATAGAAAGTGGGCTGTAGAAAGGATAGTATTATGAGAAGATTGTGGTTCTAGATCTTTCACTCTGTCCTACTACCTGGCTTTTCCTGGAGAGTTGGGTAACAGGAGTCAGTATTAATTGCTCTGCAGCTATGATCAACATGGTATGCACTAAGGGTTCCAAATATCCAGTTTCATATAAATCTCACAAAATCATCAAAGGGGTCTTTGCGAGTTGCTAATGTGTGCTCATTCAACTAAGAAATGACCAGAGAATAAGAATAAGAATAAGACTGAAACTGCTACATTGGAGCAGTCCAGAAGGGAGAGAACAAAATGGTAGCTGTTAGAGACATTATTGATGAAAGTGGTCCATTTCAGTAGTCAAGAGAGGAAGGTTTTAGGGTAGAAGTAGATGATGATCACTAGTCAAAAGATGGAAGCAACCTTCATGCCCATCAAGTGATAGATTAATTGATAATCAAAATATAGTAAATTGATGCAATGCAGTACTATTTAGTCTTTAAAAGGAATAAAAAAAAAACAGATACATACTACATATACATATAATCCTTAAAAATAGTATCCGCCGGGCAGTGGTGGCGCACGCCTTTAATCCCAGCACTCGGGAGGCAGAGCCAGGTGGATCTCTGTGAGTTCGAGGCCAGCCTGGACTTCCAAGTGAGTCCCAGGAAAGGCGCAAAGCTACACAGAGAAACCCTGTCTCGAAAAACCAAAACAAAAAAAACAAAAAAACAAAACAAAAAAAAATAAAATTTAAAAAATAGTATCCTAAGTGAAATAAGCAGACACAAAAAACCACAGATTATATGGATACATTTTATGAAAATATCTAGGATAGACACATCCACAGAAGCAGAAAGTAATTTATCAGGGCTAGGAATGAGAAGTAAAGGAGAAAGACTATTTAATGTGGATGTGGTCTCCTTTCTGTGTGAAGCTGATGGCTGTATGCCTGTTGAATGTGATAAATACAACTGAATTGTATATTTTAAAATATTAATGTTAATTTTCCTCAATTTTAAAAAATAATGTCTTATTTTTAATAATTTCATTTAATTAATAATAATTATTATTAATAAAAATATTAATTTAATTTTTTTTAAGAACTGAAAAATGCCCACTGGGTTAAAAAGTCATTAAGACTTTCATGAGAACAGCATCAATGTTACAGTGAAAGCAGGAAGGCATTCGAGGTATGATGTATTGTGAAAGAGGATGCAAAGAGGACAAAGTGAGAAGGTAGGGATAAAGTTGGAGCATTAAAGGAATACATCAGTAATTTTGCTTATTGTTAAGACTAAATATTTAGGAAGAAACAACTTAGGAAGGAGAGGTTAATTTGGGCTACCGATTTTTGAAGGCTCATTCTAATAAAGAAGACATAGCAGTGGGCATGGCTTAGACCTGTGTTGGCAGGAGTGAGTCTGCCTACTCACATTCAAAGAGAACAGCAAGCAGAGACTGAGGTGGTAACAAAGCTGGGTAACAACACACTAAGCCTGTCCTCCAATGACTCACTACCTTTAAGTAGACCCTTCCTACCTAAAGCTTCCAGCTGGGGACCAAGTGATCACATTTATGAGCTGTTGATGGGAAGGCACTTCATTTGCAAACCACAATAAGGAACATTTTACTTACTCACTGAATTACTAAGAAGACATAAACCTTTGTATTGACAATGAGCAAGGAGCCCATGAAGATAGGAAGAGATGGAAAAGACACAGAGAAGCACTGGCTACTGGACAGAGTGAGGTCCCTATGGAGGACATGAAATGAGAATGAGGATAAAGGCACACTGTAGCTTGAGTTTTCCTGCCTGGCCCACAGTCAGGGCAAATCTCTTTCACCTGCCAGTCCCACAGCCTCTCAGACCCGACCAAGTAAACACAGAGACTTATGTAGCTTTCAAACTGTATGGCCGTGGCAGGCTTCTTGCTAACTGTTCTTATAGCTTAAATTAATCCATTTCCTTTCATCTATACCTTGCCACATGGCTCGTGGCTTACCGGCATCTTCACAAGCTGTTTCTCATCGTGGCGGCTGGCAGTGTCTCTCTGACTCAGCCTTCCACTTCCCAGCTTTATTCTCCTCCTTGCCCCGCCTATACTTCCTGCCTAGCCAACGGCCAATCAGTGTTTTATTGATTAATTAGCAACACATTTGCCATACATCCCACAGCACTTCCCCCTTTTTTTTTTTTTTTCCAAAAAGGAAGGTTTTAACCTTAACAAAGTAAAATTACATATAATTTGGGAATTTGGACGTAGCTTCTCTTACTACTTCCTGCTGGAAGGGGGCGCTGTATCTTATGGGGAAACAAAGAAAATTTTAGAATTATGGAATAGTCCATGAGGCTGTATCATCTGAGCCAGATGCCATCAAACCATTCTGGATGTTGGATCATCTGGGCCATGGTGTCATCGGAGACCTTCAGGGGGTCTTGGCTGGTCAAACCTGATGTATCTTAATCTTGAACAATTCCATAGCCTTTGGCTTTCTGTGGGAACAAAAGCAGAGTCTCCTTTCCCAAGCAACATATCCTTATATCCAAATTTTGAAGTCAAGGTACCTTTAAAATATACATTTTGGCATAACTCAACAGCTTTTACAATCAAATGTTTTTCTGCAGTTAAAAATCCCAAAGACAACACAATCCAGATTCTCTGTGTAATATTCATCTTATTTTTTATATTAATTTTACTGTCTCTTTAAAGACTTTATTTTTTAAAACTATGTATTTGTTTCTATAACTGTATACATCACCTTTTTTTTCTCTTTCAAACCTACGTATTTTTTACACACATTGTAAACTATTACATCTGAATCTGTCTTATTGTGAATCTGTTGCTTTAAACTGCAGCATTTGTAAGACTGAAACGGCAATCTGAATCTGTCTTATCGTGAATCTATTGCCTTAAACTGCAGCAGCTGTGGCTGCTGGCTCCGCCCACCTCAGCTTCCCATTATGGCTACGTTTACCACCAGCTCTGGGAGCTATCTGGGGTCTATGCTTTTAGCCAAGCAGCGTGTAGTCCAGAAACCTCTTTTTTTGTTTTTTACTAGTAAAGGCTAAATCCACCATGCAGCTTAATGTGCCACTTGCAGAGGCTTCATTCCCGCCATACGGAGCAGCAGGTCGAGCACACATGCTAGGAACCCACCAGTAGCTCAAACTGGCAGCTGCCGCTCATTTGAGAGAGACAATTAGGAACTGTTTTTAGCTCCGTTTTAGAATCTTTTTTCAGTTTTTAGGTGGAAACTCTTGCCACCACGTTGGACGCCATTTGTAGCTAGAGTTTTCTTGCCTGGCCCACAGTCAGGGCAAATCTCTTTCACCTGCCAGTCCCACAGCCTCTCAGACCCGACCAAGTAAACACAGAGACTTATGTAGCTTTCAAACTGTATGGCCGTGGCAGGCTTCTTGCTAACTGTTCTTATAGCTTAAATTAATCCATTTCCTTTCATCTATACCTTGCCACATGGCTCGTGGCTTACCGGCATCTTCACAAGCTGTTTCTCATCGTGGCGGCTGGCAGTGTCTCTCTGACTCAGCCTTCCACTTCCCAGCTTTATTCTCCTCCTTGCCCCGCCTATACTTCCTGCCTAGCCAACGGCCAATCAGTGTTTTATTGATTAATTAGCAACACATTTGCCATACATCCCACAGCAGCACACCTTAAATAGACATTAATTAGAAGGTTGGACTTTGCCTCCTCTTATTTTGAAGGCAGAGTAGATGTCAATATAGATTGTGTCCGAAGAGGAATTTTCCATCTATTTTTGTTATCAACTCATGACTTTTTCATCTATCTATTCATGTTGTCTTTAAAAGATAAGAAAGAATAAAAATACATAGAAGAATGGTTAAAGATACCTGCTTAAAATATCCCCATGTATTTATCAGAAATTGACTGACTTTCTTCCCTATAGCCCTTAATGAGGGAACAAAAACTGGTCCCAAGAGTCTTTAATTTTCCTTTATTTCAATTGTCTATATTGGGCTCATAGTTTTTTTTTTTTTTATTCTATGATTCTTGTCTATAAACATGGATTTAAATTTTAAAGCATATTTTTTCTAATAAATAAATGTAATTGTAATGGTAAAAGCCACAGTAAATTCAATGTGCTCTCCAATTCTAATAATAAAGTAGAGTATCTGAGGCATCTTTAGTTCAGTACCTTGAGAGTTAATTAAACCATGTTAGTTGGAAAACACCTGATCTCCAGATAGGTAACATGGTTGATTATCTTGTTTATGCTTAAACAGAGTAACAGAGGTCACTACTATTCTTTTTAGAACATTATTGATTAATATATAATTTCTTTATTAATTTTGATTGAGAATATCTCTTGCTGCTTGAATCCACACTTCCTTTTGGAATATCTTTAGTCCAATTAATCTACTAAAATTACTGGTATTTAACAAATCATTTATTTATATAATGTAATGTTAGCATAAAAACTCTTGGTATTTGGCATTTTACTGACACTGTAAACCAGCACTTTGCCCATAAATATGGCATGTTGCCAATAGCTTAATTAGAAGGATGAAAGTTTCTGGGAGCAATGGAAGTCCCAAAATGTGATTTGGACTTGGTTTTTAATCCATTGAAATTTTAAGATACTCTCTTACTTCTAGGCTACTTCAAGTTAAAATATACTTTAATTTAAAAATTGCATAACTAATTCAAGTTCTAAAAGTCTGTCTCTAGCTTCACTTAACAGCCACTTTGCAATCTCCTAGCCTTTGTTCTATATAAATGCTGAAATAACATTTGACTGTTATTTAGAAGGTATCTATTTCTTTTTGTTTATGTTTACATTGTTTATTTTTGTTGGCATATATTCACTGTACATAATACTGGTTTTTATAGACTGATAGATATTTTTGACGTGTATCATGTAATTTGATGATATTCACCTCTTTCCCCTTTCTTGCATCCTGATACTTATCTCCCTTCTCCAAATCATCTCTCTTCTCCTTTCATATCATATATATATTATATATATATATATATTATATATATATATAGTGTATGTCTATATAAAATCTAACATATTTAAATAAGATAAAAATTATATTTATTTTCTTAAGTTTGGTTGATTTCACTTAATATTATAATATAAAATTATACCCATTTTCCAGCAAATGACATCATGTCCTTCAGCTGGAACTGAAATAAGTAATAAAATTATCTGTGATGAAAGAGAGCTAGAAGAGAGTGAATCTTCTTGAGAGTCTGTAGAGTTTCTAGTTTCAAAAAGGGTTCAAATTAAGTTTTTCTTAGGATATTCAATTATAAAGTCATTAATTCAATGTCTACAACAGAGAGAAATCCAAAAGAAGTGCGAGAGAGACATTAAACTCAATCATATGTTAATTATGTATGTATATATGTGCATAATGTTTTAGTAATATGGTATCATGACAATCAAAATACTTATCTACATCTTTGTATTTTCCTCAAATTATTAAGTATCAGAAAATTTATTTCCTCTCTTTCATTATGACACTAGATGTTTCTAAAACTATATCCCCAAATAAATTCTGAGCAGAAGTTATCTTTCTTTGCTGTGATAGTTCACATATTAAGTTTAATCATTTCAAGGCATTTTTTCTGGGAAAAACCATGGACTTTGGAGAAAAAAACCACTTGTATTGATTGTAAAGCACTTCAGAATGCTCACTTCCACCTTCACCAAATGTCTGCTCTTCTCATCATTTTAGAATTATAAAAGACAGAGCTCAAAGCATCAAACTTAGAATGGAGGAAGTTGACCATAACACATAAAGTAGCTGTGTTTAAATGAAATCTACTATTCCCCTACCTCATCACTGGAACAGCTGTAGGAGAAACTGCTATCAATGAAAATGTGCATTTGAACAATATAATTATTTTCCCATAGTGCTTACATAATTAAGCTTTGGTGGTTTTCACAGATTTTTTCTTGTTATAGTAATACAATACATGTTTTATCACGTTAGATAAACCATGATATGAAATATATCTTATCATTTTAACAAATTACCCAGTGGTTTCTATTGGTCAGGCCTCCAAATCACTCCTACAATTGTTCTTATTTAGTCTTTACAACAGGCCAATATAGTAAGGGTTGTGATCTCAATTTGAGGGTTAGCTGAATTATGGTAGCATAAGTAAGTGCCTTGTGTCTGGATTCAATTTATTATCAAGCCATGAAGTAAAACTTTGCTTCTGATTGTGTTCCAAATGACCATAGCTCTTTACCCTAGTGTTTGATGGCCTCTGAAATTTATCTTGCGTTTCTGCCTTTTTAATTGCTGCCTCTTACTATCATGCCCCTTTTTATTTAAAAATAGTTTTGCTAGTCATTATGGGCACACATCCATAAAAGAAGCTAAATTACAATAATCACAACAACAACAATTATTCAGCTAAACTGACTATATTTCATACTGACTTGGAGTTTTAGATTCCTTATTTAAATCCCCACACTTTGTCTGTGTCACATTTGAATCTCAGTCCTATAAAGCTGGCAGAACTAGTCACAAGAGATAAGAAACTGAGATAAGAATGAGACCAAGCATCTCTTTAATGTTAAGGGATGTTCCTAAAGCTACTCAATTAGTAGAATAAATACTAGAGTCCAGGTCCCCCATCTTCCTAACAGACAATCTTGTTATACTTAAGAAATACCAATGCTTGGCTACTTCATACATAAAATTATACTCTTCACATTTGTTTTACCAATTTATTTCAACAGCAGGAATGGATACCACAGTAAAATTAATGATTGTGTCCAACTTTAGTGCTCTTCTATTCAAATTGCTTTATGCCCCAAGGACAGGCAAGCAATGACTTCTTTGTGCTTCTGCATCTCTTTCTATATTTCATCTTATTCCTGACAATAAATTGAACTTCTGATGTGGAGAAGTAAGATTCTGACTCACTGAGCTGCAAGGCAAGAGTGACTCAGTAGAAAGAGCCTGTTCTTAGTAAAGTCTAGAGAAGTGATTTTGGGGCAGAAAATAGCACGTACCAAGAAAAGGACATCTGTTTATAGGATGAGTCACTGTGTCAACACCTCAGTGATCTAGTCTACTTTGTTCTGAGTACTGAGAGGTGCTATTTTGCATCCTTTGCCTAGGATGAAATATGTTATAATGATAGGATGAAATATGTTAAAATGATAAGGATATAGGCTGCAGGCAGCATTGATTCTAGAGCCAGGTCTACCATTTAATACTACAGAACACTTCCCTTTTTTTTAGTTGTTTTTTTTTAATTTTTATTTTGCAATAAAATTCAGTTCTACATATCAGCCACGGATTCCATTGTTCTCCCCCCTCCCACCCCCCTCACCTTCCCCCCAGCTGGCACCCCATTCCCATCTCCTCCAGGGCAAAGACTTCCCCGCAGACTGAGATCAACCTGGTAGACTCAGTCCAGGTAGGTCCAGTCCCCTCCTCCCAGGCTGAGACAAGCGACCCTGCATAGGCCCCAGGTTTCAAACAGCCGACTCATGCAATGAGCACAGGACCCAGTCCCACTGCCTGGATGCCTCCCAAACAGATCAGGCCAATCAACTGTCTCACCCACTCAGAGGGCCTGATCCAGTTGGTGACCCCTCAGCCATTGGTTCATATTTCATGTGTTTCCGTTCGTTTGGCTATTTGTCCCTGTGCTTTATCCAACTTTGGTCTCAACAATTCTCGCTCATATAAACCCTCCTTATTCTCACTAATTGGACTCCCAGAGATCCACCCGGGGCCTAGTCATGGATCTCTGCATCCAGATCCCTCAGTAGTTGGATGAGGTTTCTAGCATGACAATTAGGGTGTTTGGCCTTCCCATCACCAGAGTAGGTCAGTTCGAGCTGTCTCTCGACCATTGCCAGCAGTCTGTTGTGGGGTTATATTTGTGGATTTCTGTGGGCCTCTCTAGCACTTTGCTTCTACCTATTCTCATGTGGTCTTCATTTACCATGGTCTCCTATTCCTTGTTCTCCCTCTCTGTTGTTGATCCAGCTGGGATCTCTCACTCCCCCAAGCTCTCTTTCCCTCGACCCTTGCCCTTCACTACCCCGACTCATGTCCAGGCTGTTCATGTAGATCTCATTCCATTTCTCTGTAATTGGGTGATCCCCATTTCTTTCTTGGGGTCCTGTTTTCCAGGTAGCCTCCCTGGTGATGTGAGTAGCAGTCCAGTCATCCTTGTTCCACATCTAGTATCCTGCTGTGAGTGAGTACATACCATGTTTGTCTTTCTGAGTCTGGGTTACCTCACTCAGGATGATTTTTTCTAGATTCATCCATTTGTCTGAAAACCTCATAATGTCATTTTTTTTCTCTGTTGAGTAGTATTCCATTGTGTATATGTACCACATTTTGTTTATCCATTCTTCAGTTGAAGGGCATCTAGCTTGTTTCCATGTTCTGGCTATTACAAACAATGCTAATATGAACATAGCTGAACAAGTGCTCCTTGGGTATATGCCCAAGAGTGGTATAGCTGGATCTTGGAGGAGATGGATTCCCAATTTTCTAAGAAAGCACCATATTGATTTCCAAAGTGGTTGTACAAGCTTGCATTCCCACCAGCAGTGGAGGAGAGTTCCCCTAGCTCCACATCCTCTCCAGCATAAGGTGTCTTCAGTGTTTTTGATCTTAGCCATTCTGACAGGTATAAGGTGGTATCTCAGAGTTGTTTTGATTTGCATTTCCCTGATGATTAGGGATGTTGAGCAACTCCTTAGATGTCTTTCAGCCATTTGAGTTTCCTCTGTTGAAAATTCTCTGTTTAGTTCTATAGCCCATTTCTTAATTGGACTGTTGGGCATTTTGATGTCTAATTTCTTGAGTTCCTTATATATTCTGGATATCAGTCCTCTGTCAGATGTGGGGTTGGTGAAGATCTTTTCCCATTCTGTAGGCTGTCGCTTTGCCTTGTTGACCGTATCCTTTGCTCTACAAAAGCTTCTCAGTTTCAAGAGGTCCCATTGATTGATTGTTTCTCTCAGTGTCTATGCTGCTGGTGTTCTATTTAGGAAGTGGTCTCCTATGCCAATGCGTTCAAGACTACTTCCTACTTTCTCTTCTAGCAGGTTCAGAGTAGCTGGATTTATGTTGAGGTCCTTGATCCACTTGGACTTAAGTTTTGTGCATGGTGATAGATATGGATCTATTTGCAGCGTTCTACATGTTGATATCCAGTTTTGCCAGCACCATTTGTTGAAGATGCTTTCTTTTTTCCATTGTGCATTTTTGGCTTCTTTGTCAAAAATTACGTGTTCAAAGCTGTGCGGATTATTGTCAGGGTCTTCAATTTGATTCCATTGGTCCACATGTCAGTTTTTATGCCAGTACCAAGCTGTTCTTATTACTGTAGCTCTATAGTAGAGCTTGAAGTCAGGGATCATGATGTCTCCAGAGGTTGTGTTATTGTACAGGATTCTTTTGGCTATCCTGGGTTTTTTGTTTTTCCATATGAAGTTGAGTATTGTTCTTTCCAGGTCTGTGAAGAATTGTGTTGGTATTTTGATGGGGATTGCATTGAATCTGTAGATTGCTTTTGGTAAGATTGCCATTTTTACTATGTTAGTCCTGCCTATCCATGAGCATGGGAGATCTTACCATTTTCTGACATCTTCTTCAATTTCTTTTATTCAGGGACTTAAATTTCTTGTCATATAGGTCCTTCACTTGCTTGGTTAGTGTTACCCCAAGGTATTTTATGTCATTTGTGTCTATAGTAAAGGGTGATGTATCTCTGATTTCCTTCTCTGCTTCTTTGTCCATTGTATATAGGAGGGCTACTGATTTTTTTGAGTTGATCTTGTATCCTGCTATGTTGCTGAAGGTGTTTATAAGCTGTATCAGTTCCTTGGTGGAATCTTTGGTGTTGCTCAAGTATACTATCATGTCATCTGCAAATAAGGAAAGCTTGACTTCTTCCTTTCCAATTTGTATCCCCTTAATCTCCTTATGTTGTCTTATTGCTCTAGCTAGAACTTCAAGTACTATATTGAATAAGTATGGGGAGAGTGGACAGCCTTGCCTTGTTCCTGATTTTAGTGGAATTGCTTTGAGTTTCTCTCCATTTAATTTGATGTTGGCTGTGGGCTTGCTGTAAATTGCCTTTATTATGTTTAGGTATGTTCCCTGTATTCCTGATTGCTCTAAGACCTATATCATGAAGGGGTATTGGATTTTGTCAAATGCCTTTTCAGCATCTAGTGAGATGATCATGTGGTTTTTTTCCTTTGAGTTTGTTTATATGGTGTATTACGTTGACAGACTTTCATATGTTGAACCATCCTTGCATCCCTGGAATGAATCCTACTTGATCATGGTGGATAATTGTTTTGATGTGTTCTTGGAGTCTGTTTGCCAGTATTTTACTGAGTATTTTTGCATCAATGTTCATGAGGGAGATCGGTCTGTAGTTCTTTCTTTGTTGTATCCTTGTTTAGTTTAGGAATCAGGGTAATTGTAGCCTCATAGAAGGAGTTTGGTAATGTTCCTTCTGTTTCTATTGTGTGGAACAATTTAGAGAGTATTGGTATTAACTCTTCTTTGAAGATCTGGTAGAATTCTGCACTGAAACCATCTGGTCCTGGGCTTTTTTTGGTTGGGAGACTTTTAATGACTGTTTCTATTTCGTTATGGGTTATTAGACTATTTAGTTTATCTGGTCTTGATTTAACTTAGGTATGTGGTACCTATCCAGAAAATTATCCATTTCTTTTTGGTTTTCCACTTTTGTGGAATAGAGGTTTTTGAAGTATGACCTGATGATTCTCTAGAATTCCTCAATGTCTGTTGTTATGTCCCCCTTTTCATTTTTGATTTTGTTGATTTGGATGCTCTCTGTCTTTTGGTTAGTTTGGATAAGGGCTTGTATATCTTGTTGATTTTCTCAAAGAACCAACTCTTTGTTTCATTAATTTTTTGTATTGTTCTCTTTGTTTCTATTTTATTGATTTCAGCTCTCACTTTGATAATTTCCTGGCATCTATTTTTCCTGGGAGACTTTGCTTCTTCTTGTTCTAGAACTTTCAGGTATGCTGTTAAGTCACTAGTGTGAGATTTCTCCAGCTTATTTATGTGGGCATTTAGTGCTATGAATTTCCCTCTTAGTACTGCTTTCATAGTGTCCCATAGGTTTGGATATGTGATGTCTTTATTTTCATTGATCTATAGGAAGTCTTTAATTTCTTTCTTTATTTCTTCCTTAACCCATTGGTGATTCAGTTGGGTATTATTCAGTTTCCATGAGATTGTAGGTTTTCTGTAGTTTTTGTTGTTGTTGAAATCCAACTTTAGACCATGGTGGTCTGATAGAACACAGGAGGTTATTCCAATTGTTTTGTATATGTTTAGATTTGTTTTGTGGCCAAGTATGTGGTCGATTTTAGAGAAGGTTCCATGGGGTGATGAGAAGAAGGTGTATTCTTTTTTGTTAGGATGGAATGTTCTGTAGATGTCGATTAAGTCCATTTGAGTCATGACATCAGGTAAGTCCTTTATTTCTCTGTTAAGTTTCGATTTGGGAGATCTGTCCAGTGGTGAAAGTGGGGTGTTGAGGTCTCCCACTATTAATGTGTGGGGTTTTATATGTGATTTAAGCTTTAGTAAAGTTTCTTTTAAATATGTGGGTGCCCTTGTGTTTGGGGAATAAATGTTCAGAATTGAGACTTCATCTTGGTAGATCTTTCCTGTGATGAGTATGTAATGCCCTTCTTGATCTCTTTTGCTTGATTTTAGTTTGAATCTATTTTGCTGGATATCAGGATGGCTACACCTGCTTGTTTCTTAAGACCGTTTGATTGGAAAGTCTTTTCCCAGCCTTTTATTTTTAGGTAGTGTCTATCTTTGAATTTGAGATGTGTTTCTTGTATGCAGCAGAAAGATGGGTCCTGCTTTCGTATCCATTCTGTAAGCCTATGTCTTTTTATAGGTGAATTAAGTCCATTGATATTGAGGGATATTAATGAACAGTGATTGTTCATTCCTATTGTTTTTTGGTGGTGATGTGTGTGTACTTCTCTTTGTTGGGGTTTACTGCTGTGGCTTTATCTATTGCCTGTGTTTTCAAGGGTGTATCTGACTTCCTTAGGTTGGAATTTTCCTTTTAGTGCTTTCTGTAGGGCTGGGTTTGTGGATAAATATTGTTTAAATCTTGCTTTGTCTTGGAATGTCTGGTTCACTCCATCTATGATGATTGAAAGTTTTGCTGGGTATATTAGTCTAGGCTGACATCCATGGTCTCTTAGTGTCTGCATTACATCTGTCCAGGTCCTTCTGGCTTTCAAAGTCTCCATTGAGAAATCGGGTGTTATTCTGATAGGTTAGCCTTTATATGTCACTTGGCCTTTTTCCTTTCCTGCTCTTAATATTCTTTCTTTATTCTGTACATTTAGTTGTTTAATTATTATGTGGCGAGGGGACTTTTTTGGGGGGTCTAGACTGTTTGGTGTTCTATAGGCTTCTTGTATCTTCATAGGCATTTCCTTCTTTAAGTTGGGAAAGTTTTCTTCTATGATCTTGTTGAATATATTTTCTGTGCCCTTGAGTTTGTATTCTTCTCCTTCTTCTACCCCTATTATTCATACGTTTGGTCTTTTCATGGTGTCCCAGAATTCTTGGACATTTTGGTTCATGACTTTGTTGGTTTTAGTGTTTTCTTTGACTGATGAATCTATTTCTTCTACTGTATCTTCAACGCTAGAGATCCTCTCTTCCATCACTTGCATTCTGTTGATTATACTTGTATCTGAAGTTCCCAATCGTTTTCTCAGATTTTCAGTTTCCAGCATTCCCTCTGTTTGTGTCTTCTTCATTTTTTGTATTTCCCTTTTCAGGTCTTGGACTGTTTCTTTCATTTGTTTCATTGATTTTTCTTGATTTTCTTTCAGTACTTTATTGTTTTCTTCCTGGACTTTATTGATTTCTTCTAATTTGTTTACCCTTTCCTCTAGTTGTTTACAGTGTTCTTCACATTTTTTTGTCTTTTCCTCTACACAAGCTTCTAGCTTCTTCATGATGTCATTCATAAGGCTATTTTCTCCTGCTTCTTCCAATTTCTGATGTTCAGGTCTAGGTGTTGGAGGAGGGCTAGGGCCTGGTGATCCTGTATTGCTATTCATTTTGTTGTATGTGTTTCTGCCTTGACGTCTGCCCATCTCCTTGTGGTTCATTCTTGGCCTTATCCACACACTTGGTTCAGACAGAGCTGACAGATTCAAGAAGTCTCTCTCTCTTGTCCAGATGGGAGCTCTCTTGTCCAAATTGGAAGTCTGTGCTCCAGAACGGATGTCCGGGGCAAGATCCACTTTCCTTCTTAAGCTTTCATTTTACTTGCAAAGGCAGGATGTTGAACTAAGTAATACATAATGCTTTCTTTTCTAAGAATAATGATAGTTAATATTTGCATAGGGCTTTCTGAATTATGTTCATGAACCCCATCATATTTGTCATTATACATCTGAAAGTCAGGGGATTGTCTTTCACCATTGTCCTAATGAAACATGTAGCACACCAGGAGAAAAAGACCATCTAAACAACTTAGCAAATATCATATGAATTCACACAGACCTAAATATCATGAACAGGCCTGCATGAGTCTGCACTATGTTCTCTGCATATATACTATAGCTTTCAGTTCAGTACTTTCATGGGACTCCTGCGTATGTAAACAAGTGGGTCTCTGGTTCTTGTGCCTTCTCTTAGGACTATTTTTTTCTGTTGGTTTGTCTTGTCCAACTTTGATACAATGTTTTTTTGTTTTATTATGATTTGATGTGATCTCCTAGAAGCCTGTTCTTTTCTAATGAGACAGAAAGGGAGTGGATCCAAGTGGGAGAGGAGAACTTGGAGGAATAGAGGGAGCAGAAACTTATTCAGATGATATTGTATAAGAAAAGAATCTACATTTAATAAAAGGGGGAAATGAATGTGGACCTAATAAACATTTCCTATATTTATGGTTGAATGCCTGCTTAGATCACATTATTCCCCACAAATGTTCCTTTTCATGAAAGATCAAGCAAGCTAGTTCTCAGACTCTTCCAACACAAAGGTTTGAAACAGACTCTGATAAATAGCTAAACAACCATATTTCAGCCCATAAACCTAGATGATGAAATAGTAACTCAGAAAAACATCCAGATAGATTTTTGTCTCAATTTCTCTGTTTCCTTTGGTAAGGATATTTATTCCACCTTCACAAAATTAAAAAATTAATTTCACCTCTGATTTTTCTTGGAAGGACCTATGACTACAAATGATCTGGTTCAGTTAAGTTAATAATCATGCACTGGTCTTCTAGAATGCAGTCTCTGTGCCAAATGTAGAGGAGGAAAAAGGAGAATGAAGACAGAAATTTTTAGTTAGAAGGAGATTGGCTCTGGGTGGTCAAGGAAGCTTTGTAGAAGAAATGGCATTTGAACTGTGACTGAGAATTATAGAAGAGCATGTCAGAGAGGCATTGGTGTGCATGTTGACACTTAGACTGTCCTGGATTCCATGCCCTAATTACTCAGTACTAAGGAGACATGGTAGGTGTGGAGGCATATGATAAATGTGATCTCTCCTGGTTTAAAAATATAGATTAGACAGTGGTGTGGAAGACAGACAGATTGAGGAAAGGAGTAAGCATTGTACTTAGGAGGCTGAAAGAAAATGATGATAAAAGTGAAGTCTTACATAGAATATTTCAATATTTCAGGTTGAAAATAGAATTTTTGTGCACATAGATAGAACATCTTGTAAGCTTAGGACTTTGGGGAGAGACTAATGACTTCCCACCACTAATGCTAGTGATAATGCAAATCAAAACAGAGAAATCTCTTATATGAATCTTCTATGAAAAAGGCATTATTCTGACTGCTTTTTGCAGATTAACTTGTTTAATCTTCACAATGAACTGCATGAAGTAGAGAATATTATCAACCCAATATAAAACATAAAAATACAGCAACCAAGATGAAGAGAAATACAATTTTCTGTCCAAATTTACACATATCCAATTTTCTAGTAAAATTCACATTTGAATCTAGTAAGTTTCACTCTTAAAGTCCATGATTTATGGTGGGATTATTTGGGGTATATGTGTGTGAGTATAAAGTGTGTGTGTGTGTGTGTGTGTGTGTGTGTGTGTGTGTGAGAGAGAGAGAGAGAGAGAGAGAGAGAGAGAGAGAGAGAGAGAGAAAGAGAGAGAGAGAGAGAATGAGGCAGAGGCAGAGGGACAGAGAAAGAGATAAAGAAGAGTGATTATGTGTATGCCACAGCATGAATGGGGAGGTCAAAGAACAACTTTCAGAAGTTGTTTTCATTCTTTTAACATAAATTTGGGAGACAAAACTTAGATCTTCAGGCCCGTGCAGCTAGCATTTTTCTAATTGAAATATCCCAGTTGCTGGAAACCCACATATTTGAATTATTACATTAGGGAACCAACAAGTTATAAGTGTACCTGTAACTACGTAGCCTTGCTAACACTTGATATGCTATTAAAAACTATTGCCATTGTAAGCGGAAAACACTATTTTATTATTTTTCTTAATTTTGTTCTAAGATATAACTCCATGTATATGTTTGTTTGTCATTTAAAATGTGTACTGTTTATTTTTACTGCTCATTTTCTTTTTCTTTTGATATTGTAGAACTACATAAGAGGAATACTATAACTTTATCATACATTAATTTGTATTAGATTGACATACAAAATTGCCAACATTTCATGAGTTTTTTATACCTAAATACAAGGCAGTCTTAAGGAGTTCATTTTACTAGTCATGATAATCACAGCTACTTATTTACTATTTATTATGTGAATCACTATGTGTTTTATTTGCACAAATTTAAATCTTGCAACTACTACAAGATATGAGAACTATCATTTCCATTTGTAGATGAGGACACTGAAGAACAAAGAGATTAAGAAATATAGTGAGTTTGTGAAGCCAGCAGCAGGATCAAAATTGCCTTCTAACTCAAATTATATGATTTTACCCATTGTACTCTGTTTTGTGTACATAGTTTAATCAGTAAGTACATTGATTCCCACTGTTTGTATGATTCTTTTGCAACATATTATAGTCTCCTGTGACCTAGTGTAATCCATCATCTCTTTCTTTTAGCATTTTTTGTTACTCACTAACACATACAGATCCACATTCTAGCAAGACAGACAGATAATATTATAACATATGTGAGCTATATGGCCTTGACACTTACTATACCATTTGAATAGAACATTTTTCTTCCTTACTCTACTTCTACATGGGAAATTGTCCTTCAGCTTCATTCTCTCAGCTTGAAGAGTAGAAGCTTTCTCTATGCTAATATCTGTATCCCTACATGGCATGATCTATATGGTGCCTATATTTTACTGACTGTGAAAGACTGTCACTGTTTTCTACATGATTTAGTAGTTAAGATGGACTTCAGGCCAGATCATTTTCAGACTCATAGCCCAAGGCATCAGCTACTGTCTATGTGATTTTGTGAAGGCTACTTAAACTCTCATTGAGAATACTAAACATACTCCTTCTGAGTAAAGTATAAAAAATAAACCACCAGGAGAGACCACCAGCACCCAATTGAACTAAGAGGTGAGTCTTTATCCTCAAACCTGAATACCCCAACCCCTAAGCTTTGAGCCCAGGGGCACAATCTTGTGCCCCTACACCACTACCCATTGCAGTCCCAGTTTTAGGCCAGTTGGGCAGGCAGTCCTCCTTCAGAGAGGTCAGACTACCACTATCTCCCATCAGACCCTGTAACCCAAGCCCTACCTCCCTCAAATCCCACCCCCCAAGGCTGCAACTGTTCCCTAAGACAGAGACCTCCAGCACCTGATTGGACTAAGAGGTGAGTTTTTATCTAGGTAGGGCCCAGGGGCACAACCCTGTGCCCCTACACCACCATGAATTGCAGTCCCAGTTTCAAGCCAATCAGCAGGCAGACCTACTGCAGACAGGTCAGACTACCACCATCCCCCACTAGAACTTGTAACCCACAAACCCCACCCCTCCCAATCAACCCATGTGCCAAGATTACACCTACTTCCTGAGACAGAGCCCACAAGGGCCAATTGGACTAAGAGCTTCTAACTAAGACAAACAGTCCATCAACACCGACTAGACCAAGAGCTCCCACTGGACCAAGAGTATCGATGATACCGGTGGAGCCTCCCTCAGACACAGACACCACTTGCACCAAGTAGAGAAAGAGATGGGTAGACACCAGTGCAAAAATACAGTCAACAACAAAAAACCCACCATGGCTTCATCAGAACCAACATCAGCAAGAGCTGAACATCCCAACACACAAGAAATCGACCTTAAAAATGACCTTATGAAGATGATAGAGATCTTTAAAGAAGAAATAAAAAATTCTCTTAAAGAATTAGAGGAAAAGTCAAACAAAAAAATGGGAATAAATCAGTAAATCCCATGAAAGCCAAGAGAAAGTAATTGAACAAATGAGGAAAACAGCTCAAGATTTGAAATCTGAAATCGAGACAATAAAGAAGACACAAATTGAGATAATGCTGGAAGTGGAAAATCTGAATAAACAAACGGGAACTACAGATGTAAGTATAACCCACAGAATGCAAGAGATGGAAGAGCAGCTCTCTGATGTTGAAGATACAGTAGAAGAAATAGATTCATCAGTCAAAGAAAACACTAAAATGAACAAAGTCATGTCCCAAAATGTCCAGGAAATTTGGGACACCATGAAAAGACCAAACCTAAAAATAATGGGGATAGAACAAAAAGAATACCAACTCAAAGGCACAGAAAATATATTCAACAAAATCATAGAAAAAAGCTTTCCCAACCTAAAGAAGGAAATGCCTATAAAGATACAAGAATGTTACAGAACACCAAATAGACTGGAACCAAAAAAAACCAAAAAACCAAAAAAAAACTCCCCTCACCACATAATAATCAAACCACTAAACATACAGAATAAAGAAAAAATATTAAGAGCTGCAAAGGAAAAAGGCCAAGTTATATATAAAAGCAGACACATAAGAATAACACCTGACTTCTCAATGAAGTATCTAAAAGCCACAAGGTCCTGGACAGACATTATGAAAACACTTAGAGACCATGGATGCCAACCCAGACTATTATACCCAGGAAAACTCTCAATCAACATAGATGGAGTAAACAACATATTCCATGATAAAAACTGATTTAAACAATATCTTTCTACAAATTTGGCTCTACAGAAAGCACTTGAAGGAAACATCTAATGTAAGGAAGTTAGATACACACATGAAAACACAGGCAAGAGATAGTCCCACACCAACAAATACCAAAGAAGGGAAACATACAACACTACCATGAAAAAATAATAGGAATTAACAATAACTGGTCATTAATATCCATTAATATCAATAGTCTCAATTCACCTATAAAAAGACACAGGCTAATAGAATGGATGCAAAAAAAAGATCCATCCATTTGCTACATGCAAGAAACACAACCCAACTTCAAAGACAGACACTACCTCAGAATAAAAGGCTGGGAAAAGACTTTCCAATCAAATGGATTTAAGAAGCAAGCTCGTGTAGCTATCCTAATATCTAATAAAGTAGACTTCAAACTAAAATCAATTGCAAGAGATTGGGAAGGACATTACATATTTATAACAGAGAAAATGTGACAAGATGAAGTTTCAATTCTGAATATCTATGCCCCAAATATAAGGGCACCTACATTTGTAAAAGAAACATTACTAAAGTTTAAATCACATATCAAACCCCATACACTAGTAGTGGGAGACTTCAACACACCACTCTCACCAATGGACAGGTCTGCCAGACAGAAACTTAACAGAGAAGTAAGGGAACTAACAGACATTATGACTCAAATGGGCTTAATAGATATCTACAGATTATTCCACCCTAACACAAAAGATTATACCTTTTTTTCAGCACCCCATGGAAACTTGTGGTTCCAAACAAGGTGGTTGTTTGGCTCAAATTCTGTAGGGGGCACCCAGGCAGGGGGGATCAGGATCTGTTCCTGGTGCATGGGCAGGCTACTGGCAATCTGGTGCCTGTGGTGTGACATCTTCCACAGCCTTGGTAGAGTGAGAAGGGGCTTGGACCTGCCTAGGCTCAGTAAGCTAGGCACTACTGACTCCCCATGGGAGACCTCGATTTGGTGGATGTGGGGATACAGGGTGGCTTGGGAAAGAGGGATGAGGAGTGGGAAGAGGGAGGGGGTCTGTGGATAGCATGAGGAGTGAGTAGAAAATTTCTTAATAAAGAAAAATAAATAAAATAAAATAAATCAATCACATGCTTGGTCACAAAGCAAATCTCAACAGATACAAAAAAATTGAAATAATCTCCTGTATCTTATCAGACCACCATGGCTTAAAGTTAAATTTCAACAACAACAAAAATTACAGAAAGCATACAGTCTCATGGAAACTGAATAATGCCCAATTGAATCACCATTGGATCAAGGAAGAAATAAAGAAAGAAATTAAACATTTCCTAGAATTCAATAAAAACGAATGTACAACATACCCAAATTTATGAGACACTATGAAAGCAGTGCTAATAGGAAAATTCATAACACTAAATGCCCACATAAAGAACTTGGAGAAATCTCATACTAGTAACTTAACAGCACAACTGAAAGCTCTAGAACAAGAAGCAGCAAACTCACCCAGGAGAAACAGACATCAGGAAATAATCAAATTGAGGGCTGAAATCAATAAAATAGAAACAAAGAGAACAATACAAAGAATCAATGAAACAAAGAGTTGATTCTTTGAGAAAATTAACAATCAGAAATATATCACCCTTTACAATAGCCACAAATGATATAAAATACCTTGGGGTAACTCTAACTAAGCAAGTGAAGGACCTATATGACAAGAAATTTAAGTCTCTGAAAAAAGAAATTGAAGAAGATGTCAGAAAATGGAAAGGTCTCCCATGCTCATGGATAGGCAGGATTACCATAGTAAAAACTGCAATTTTACCAAAAGCAACCTACAGATTCAATGCAATCCCCATCAAAATACCAACACAATTCTTCACAGACCTGGAAAGAACAATACTCAACTTCATATGGAAAAATAAACCCAGGATAGCCAAAAGAATCCTGTACAATAAAACAACTGCTGGAAGCATCACGATCCCTGACCTCAAGTACTACTATAGAGCTACAGTAATAAAATCAGCTTGGTACTGGCATAAAAACCGACATGTGGACCAATGGAATCAAATTGAAGGCCTTGACATTAATCCGCACACCTAAGAGAAAATCAACAAGACAGACAAGCCCTTATCAAAATTAACCAAAAAGCAGAGAAAGAGCATCCAAATGAACAAAATCAGAAATGAAAAGGGAGACATAACAACAGACAATGAGGAAATCCAGAGAATCATCAGGTCATACTTCAAAAACTTGTACTCCACAAAATTAGAAAACCTGAAAGAAATGGATGATTTTCTAGATAGGTACCACATACCAAAGTTAAATCAAGACCGGAAAAACTATTTAATAGACCAATACCCCTAAGGAAATAGAAACGGTCATTAAAAGTCTCCCAACCAAAAAAAAAAGCCCAGGACCAGATGGTTTCAGCACAGAATTCTACCAGACTTTCAAAGAAGAGCTAATACCAATACTCTTCAAATTGTTCCACACAATAGAAACAGAAGGAACTTTACCAAATTCCTTTTATGAGGCTATTGTCACCCTAATACCCAAACCACACAAAGATGCAACAAAGATATTGAATTACAGACCAATTTCCCTCATGAATATTGATGCAAAAATAATCAATAAAATTCGGGCTAACTGAATCCAGGAACACCTTAAAAAAATATCTACCATGACCAAGTAGGCTTCATCCCAGGAATGCAAGGATGTTTCAACATACAAAAATCAGTCAATGTAATACACCATGTAAACAAACTGAAAAAAAAAACACATGACCATCTCAATGGATGCTGAAAAAGCCTTTGACAAAATCCAACACCCCTTCATGATAAAGGTTCTAGAGAGATCGGGAATACAAGGAACATACTTAAACATAATAAAGGCAATTTACAGCAAGCTGACAGCCAACTTCAAGTTAAATGGAGAGAAACTCAAAGCAATTCCAATAAAATCAGAAACAAGGCAAGGCTGTCCAATCTCCCCATACTTATTCAACATAGTATTTGAAGTTCTAGGTAGAGCAATAAGACAACAAAAGGAGGTCAAGGTGATACAATTTGGAAAGGAAGAAGTCAAACTTTCACTCTTTGCAGCTGATATGATAGTAGACATTAGTGACCACAAAAATTCTACCAGGGAACTCCTACGTCTGATAAACTCCTTCAGTAAGGTGGTAGGATACAAGATTAACTAAAAAAAATCAGTAGCCCTCCTATATACAAATGATAAAATGGGCTGAGAAAGAAATCAGAGAAACATCACTCTTTACAATAGCCACAAATAATATTGAAATACCTTGGGGTAACTGTAACTAAGCAAGTGAAAGACCTGTATGATAAAAACTTGAAGTCTCTGAAGAAAGAAATTGAAGAAGATATCAGAAAATGGAAAAATGTCCCATGCTCATGGATAGGTAGAATTAACATAGTAAAAATGGCAATCTTACCAAAAACAATCTACAGATTCAATGCAATCCCCATTAAAATCCCAACACAATTCTTCACAGACTTGGAAAGGACAATACTTAACTTTACATGGAAAAACAAAAAAACCTTGGATAGCTAAAAAATCCTGTAAATAAAGCAACCTCTGGAGGCAACATGATCCTTGACCTCAAACTCTACTATAGAGATATAGCAATAAAAACAGCTTGGTACTAACATAAAAACCAACATGTGGACCAATGAAAATAAACTGAAGACCCTGACATTAATCCACACACCTACGAACACATGATTTTTGACAAAGAAACCAAAACTGTACAGTAGATAAAAGAAAGCATCTTCAACAAATGGTGCTGGCATAACTGGATGTCAACATGCAGAAGATTGCAAATAGATCCATATCTGTCACCATGCACAAAAGTCAAGTTTAAGTGGATCAAAGACTTCAACATAAATCCAGTTACACTGAACTTGATAGAAGAGAAAGTGGGAAGTAGTCTTGAACACATTAGCACAGGAGACAACTTCCTAAATATAACACCAGTAGCACAGACACTGAGAGCAACAATTAATAAGTGGGACCTCCTGCAACTGAAAAGGTTTTGTAGAGCAAAGGACACGGTCAATAAGACAAAATGGTAATCTACAGAATGGGAAAAGATCTTGACCAACCCCACATCTGACAGGGGGCTGATTTCCAAAATATATAAATAACTCAAAAAGCTAGACTTCAAAATACTGAACAATCCAATTTGAAAAATGAGCTACAGAGCTTAACAGAGAATTCTCAACAGAAGAAGCTCAAATGGCTGAAAGACACTTAAAGAATTGTTCAACATTCTTAGTCATCAGGGAAATGCAAATCAAAACAACTCTAAGATAGCATCTTACACCTGTCAGAATGTCTAAGATCAAAAACATTGAAAACAGCTTATATTGGAGAGGATGTGGAGCAAGGGGAACACTCCTCCACTGTTGGTGAGAATGCAAATTTGTACAGCCACTCTGGAAATCAGTATGGCAACTTCTCAGAAAATTGGGAATAAGTCTTCCTCAAGACCCAGCTATACCACTCTTGGGCATATACCCAAGGAATGCTCAATCTTACCACAAGGACACATGCTCAACTATGTTCATATTAGCACTATTTGTAATAGCAAGAACCTGGAAATAACCTAGGTGCCTGTGAACTGAAGAATGGATAAAGAAAATGTGACACATATACACAATGGAATACTACTGATCAGTAAAAAACAATGATATGAAGAAATTTGCAGTCAAATGGATGGAACTAGAAAATATCATCCTGAGTGAGGTAATCCAGACTCAGAAGGACAAACAGTATGTACTCACTCATAAGTGGATCCCATATGTGAAGGAAGGGATGGCCAAACTGCAACTCACAGCTCCAGAGAGGCTAGCTAACAGGGATAGACCCTAGGAGGACACATGGATGATTCAGCAAAGGATAAGTGGAAGAGATCTACATGAGCAGCCTGGGTGTGTGGGGTGGCAAAGGGTGATGAGTGGGGAATGAGAACATAGGGAAATAGGAGGGTCAAGCTGGAACAGGGACAGAGTGGGAGGGCAGGGAAAGAGATATCATGATAGATGAGGACATCATGGAAAAAGGAAGAGGCAGGGTGCTGGGGAGGCTCTCAGGAACCCACAAGGATGACACCACCTTGGACTGCTTATAGTGGTCCAGAGGGTGCCTGGACTGGTCTACTCTGGTGACTGGTCTAGCAAACACCCTAAGTATCATCATAGAGCCTTTGTCCAGTGACTGATGGAGGCAGATGCAGAGATCCACGTCCAGGTGCCAGGCTGAGCTCTGGGAATCCAATCAATGAGAGAGAGGAGGTATTCCACAGTCAAGGGATTTCGAGATCATGATGGGAAGAAGTGCAGAGATGACAGGCTACACTATTGGAGGCCCATGAACTGTAGACTAGTGGCTGTGAAGCCCCCAGGGTACTAGACTAGGACCTCTGGATATGGAAGACAGTTTTTTGGCTCAAACTGTTTGGGGAACACCCAGGCAGTGGGATCAAGATCCATCCCTGGTGCATGGGCAGGCTTTTGGGAATCTGGTGCCTGTGGTTTGGCGCCGTGTGCAGCCTTGGTACAGTGGGAAGGGGCTTGGAACTGCCTAGGTTCAGTGTACCGGGCTCTGCTGACTCCCCTTGGGGGATTGGATTGATTTGGGGGATGTGGGGATGTGGGGTGGCTTGGGAGGGAGGGCTTGGAGATGGGAGGAGGGAGGAGAGAGGATCTGTTGGGGGTATGTAGAGTGAGTAGAAAATTTCCTAATAAAGAAAAAAAAAGAAAAATAAATAAACCACCAGGCTACAGCTAATGTTATTTCCCCTTGACCCACTTTCTAATAGCCTTGTCGCCCACAACATTAACTAGTGCTTCACTTTTCTCCTGGAAGACTCTAAATGACTTTGAATATTTTTTCTGCAATGCAGACAAGAAGACAGTGTTATATTACTTCTGTTGTTATCTGAGGCCCTGGCTAATAGATCTAATAGATCTTTTGCATCTATGTATGTTCTATATATGTGTATGTTCTTGAAAAGAGACTTTTCTCAGGGTCTGGCCAATATCTAAATCCTGATAGAATATACACCCTGGTGCTGTGATACTATAATATCTGAATATGCTCACCTGGTGACTGCTTTCTGCTCAATTGTTTTCTTTGTATAGTTTTTAAATTTCTGCTCTGGAGTGGGAAAAAAAGGACAAGATGACAAGGGGCATGGGAAGTTGTGAGGAGAGAAGATAAATAATAGATTTCATTTAAAAATTACCTAATAAATATATAGTTGTTGGAGACAGATAGTTTTGGCTAACACCTATGATAAACCATTCCCTTGTTCTGATTATTCAATATTTCTGAGCTTTGGTTTCTTATCTGTAACATAGAAATGATACTACTTCATACACATAAGAAAAGAGACATACAAACTATGTGATTTTTAAATCAATCTCTTGTCATTATATAGTGTTTGTACAAAGTAAAAATCTGACCAAAATGTTTGGTTGGAAGTCTAGAGGACTGAGGATGTACCCAGACCAGCTCTGGAATTCTGGCTTCTGTGATGCTGAGCAAGTCACATTTCACTCTGAGTCGTAATGATGTTTTAAGTGTTGATTTTTTTATATCATAAGTAATCTAAAGAATTCATGAAGTGTATAGTGCAGTTTCTGAAACATTATGGGCTGTATTAGTTAGGATTATCCAGAAAGATAATTTTATTTATTTATTTTTTAAAAATATTTATTTATTTATTTTATTTACACTCATGATATTCATTAATTACATTCATGATATTAATTACATTTGTGGTATTCATTGATTACATTCACAGCATTCATTCAATAATTTTATTTATGATATTCATTAATTACATTAATTGTATTGATTTATTACATTCATGATATTATGTTCTGATACTACTGTCCATTTTTAGGGTTTTTCCATCACACAAAACAGAGACTCTGTACTTAGTAAATCATTGCTCTATATTCCTTTCTTATCTCTCTTGAGGTAATGTCTAATCTTTCTGTTTCTATGAATTTGTATATTCTATATATTTCATGTAATATAATTCTATAGTATTTGTCCTTTTTAAAATGTAAAATCATTTTATGTACAACTGTAGGAGAAATAATACACAGATAGCCTGAATATAAAAACTTGTTATAATTTAGAAGTCCAGGGTTATTTTAAACAGTAAAATATTTTTTCTGTAGAAAATAGTATAAATGATAACATTTTCCAATAAGCCCCTTTAAGCCAAATGATAGCTAAACTATACTTATAAATATTGATTAGATTCTGGGATATAAAGGAAACCTATCTTCATCTGTTCACAGAGCTATATTTTCTTAAGTTGTAGAAGTGAGATTACTATTCATCTTCACTTTCACTGTTTCATGTACGGGAGACATTTTTCTATAGACTAATCCATATTCTAAAAAGATTTTAGCCTCCCCTCCTGAAAATACAGCCAGTATTTTCTTTCATCAGCTTGATACAGTACAAATTCTTATCCTAATAGTGAAATGTTTCACTAAAGCTTGCCCAGTAATTGGGTAAAACCAAAACTTATTATAAGCCACAGTCATCCTAGGGTCCCCCCTGCTAGGTAGCCTCCCTGGATCTATGGGTTGCAGTCTGATTGTCCTTTGCTTTATATCCAGTATCCACTTATGAGTGAGTACATACCATGTTTGTCTTTCTGAGTCTAGGTTACCTCACTCAGGATGATATTTTCTAGTTCCATTCATTTGACTGTAAACTTCATGATGTCATTGTTTTTCTCTGCTAAGCAGTACTCCATTGTATACCACATTTTCTTAATCCATTCTTCAGTTCATGGGCATCTAGGTTGTTTCCAGGTTCTGGCTATTATGAATAATGCTGCTATGAACATAGTTGAGTATGTGTCCTTGTGGTAAGATTGAGCATTCCTTGGGTATATGCCCAAGAGTGGTATAGCTGGGTCTTGAGGTAGATTGATTCCCAATTTTCTGAGAAGTTGCCATACTGATTTCCAGAGTGGCTGTACAAGTTTGCACTCCCACCAACAGTGGAGGAGTGTTCTCCTTGCTGTGCATCCTCTCCAACATAGACTGTCATTAATGTTTTTGATCGTAGCCATTCTGAGAGGCATAAGGTAGTATCCCAGAGTTGTTCTGATTTGCATTTATCTGATGACTAAGGATGTTGAGCATTTCCTTAAATGTCTTTCAGCCAATTGAGATTCTTCTTTTGAGAATTCTCTGTTTAGCTCTATAGTCCATTTTTAAATTAGATTGTTCAGTATTTTGAGGTCTAGTTTCTTGAGTTCTTTATATACTTTCTCTAAAGTCCTCTGTCAGATGTGGGGTTGGTGAAGATCTTTTCCCATTCTGTAGGCTGTCTTTTTGTCTTATTGATCATGTATTTTGCCCGACAAAAGCTCCTCAGGATTATCCAGAAAACTGAACCAGTAGTGATTCATTGTAAGGAACTGCTTCAGATGATTATGGAGACTAACAAGGATCCCAATTTATTTTCTGCCAGCTACAGACCCAGGATTGGTTATTCTACATTAGTACCCAGGACTGAGAACTAAGGAGGCTGATGCTATCAATTCTAAACTAAAGGCAGTGGATTACATGCTCCAGGTTAAGTCTTGAAACATAATAAATGCAAATTACTATTCTTACCATGTTTTGTTCTATTCAAACACTTTATGAATTGGATGATGTCAATTTCCATTTAGGAGAGATATTGTTTAGTGGGCCTCCTTATTCAAAGGCTAATCTCATCCAGAAACACACTCATAGATACATCCAGAAATATGTTCAGTATAATCACCTCATGATCCAGTAAATATGGCTTACAAAATTCACAGAATTAATCATATCTTCACTTATTATTTTCATCACCATCCTTCTCATTATTCTAGTAACTCTTGATATTGTTATTGTTTCATGACAAGTGAGTCAGACCAATAATTGTGATTTTTTTAGAATATATACAATAGCAGCACAGTTTTCTTCTCTTTTTGATATTATTATATAATCACAACATTTATCTCTTCCCTTTCTTCACTCAAAGCCCTCCCATGTACATACCCTTCCCACTTTCCTTCAAATTCCTGGCCTCTTTTTGCACTAATTGTTATTGCATGCATAAACATAATACTTATATTCTTACATATAACCTATTAAGTTCATATGTTACTTGTATCTATATTTTCAGGGCTAATCTTTGGCACAGCAATTGGTGTGCTCTTCTCTGAGGAAGCCTACTTCCTCCTCTCCCATATTTCCTCAGTTACCTATATTTCTTTGTGTGGGATGGAGGTCTTGTGTGCTATTTCCCATCCACTTTGGTATGTCTCTTGCTATCATCCTTATTCAGCTCATATTTGGGAAGTCTATTTGTGAGACTCACTTGGTCCTAGAAACCTAGCTCAATGCACAAGGTTACTGAAGTCATGGATCTTGGAGGAGAACCTACCTACAACTGACATTTTACTAAACAAGCACAATCCCTAAATATATTATAAATGTATATTCTTATAATACATATTTAATTAACTTATAATTAATTAACATGTAGTTCAGATATAAGTATAGCTTTCAGCCCTCATCAAGGAAACTTCTCTTTGCAACAAATAGAGACTACTACATGTAGATGTAACCAACCATCTTATTAAATAAGAAACACAGAACCAATGCAAAGAAGAAAGCCAAGAGGTCAGAGCTAAGAGCTAAAACTTTACCCTTCCTCCTATGGTGGTCCTACCTCTCCAAACCAGAGCTACTTTCTGTGTTAAAGTCCTTATATAGAATTTCTGTTCTGCCTTCTCATTGGTTGTAAACCCAACTACATGACCACCTCGTCACTGCCTGTCTGTATAGACCTCCAGGTTTTCCATGATTGATATTGAGATTAAAGGCATATGTATCCAATACTGGCTATATCCGTGAACACACAGAGACTTACCAAGCTTTGCCTACCAAGTTCTGGGATTACAAGCGTACGCCACCACTGCCCTGCTTTCCTATGGCTTGCTAATTGCTCTGACCCCCAGGCAACTTTATTTATTAACATACAAATAACATTTTAATACAAATAAAATATCACCATAACTACAGAAAATCATAACCAATCAAAATGCACAGTAGTGGAGCCCCATCCCAGTGGATAGATCTATAAAACACGCCTGCATATAGGGCACAAGGAACACTAAAGAAAAGGGGGTGACAGAAAAATTGTATGAGCCAGAGTCTGATCAGTACGGTGATATTTTATTTGTGCACCCCAATAAAGTTTATCTGATTATCAGAGGAAAAGGCCAGCCACTATAGTAAACATAGAAATCAAGCAATGGTAGCACATGCCTTTAATCCTATCACTTGGTAGGCAAAAATCCATCTGGATCTCTGTGAGTTCAAGGCCACTCTGGGAACAGAGCCAGACATGGTAACACATGCCTTGAATCTCAGCACTAAACATAGATGTCTGGAGGTCTGTACAGACAGACAGGAAGTGATGTAGTTGGGCAGAGAGAGGAAGTGATGTGCAGAACAGAAAGGCATATATGTGTGTGTACACAGGAAGTAGCTTTCTTTGGCTGAAGATTATCAAGTGGTAAGAACTTGGCTGGCTTCTTTCTACTTTTCTGATCTCTCAGATTTTACCCCAGTATATGACTCCAGGTTTTATTTTAATAAGACTGTTTAGCAATTTGTCTTACAGAACAGGGAGTTTGCTGATCTGTCTAGATCTGTCTCCTAATAATAGCAGTAGCAGCAGCAGCAGCATTTTTAATGCTACTCTATAAATACAAGACCCTTCTGTTTATGTTAGTTACTTAAATGTTGAATAGTCTTGAATAATGAATGCCAACATTATGTGTGGTGTCAGTTGTTACATGTAGTCATCACCTTTTAGGATATATGACACAATATGTTGAGAAACTTCCAAGAAGGGGCCAGAGAAATAGCTCAGTGGGTAAAGCCACTTGCTGACAAGCCTTATACATGAGTTTGTTCCTTAGAACTAACATGGTAGATGGAAAGAACCTATTCCTTAAGTTGTTCTCTGGTCTTCACACTAATGTCATGCCATGTACATGTACACACACTTACACAAGTAAATAAATAAAAGTAAGAGAATCTTGAGAGATTTGTTCTTAAAGATATTAATGCTCCTAGCATTACTGATACAGTTATTACATATTTTTACTCCCTACATTAAAGAAATTTCCCTATCTCTTTTGTAAGCATATGTGGAATGAATAGGGTGGCTGATGCAAAGAAGCTTGAAGATGGAAAAGTACTAATTCTTTGCTTTTTCTCATTTAACAAAATGATTTAATTTTCCATGTTGGGAGTATCTAAGGATTTCTTTTAGCTAATTATGGCTCATGTTTCTGTATATTCTAAGACTATGACACTTTTGTGAATATAACACTTTTCAGAATTGAAACCTTATGCTATTGAAATTTTTATATATGCTTTCTCAATAGTAAATGTGACTAACACTCACTGGAAAATCAAAGATCTTTGTGAGCTTATAACATAACATGGTAGCATAAACTCTCATACAGAAAGTTATGATTCACTGTTAGATAACAAAGCCAAAGGGCTGAAAGAATTATCTCAGTTATTTTGTAAAAAAAAAAATAGATAGGCTTAGTTTTGTATGTCCTGAATTATTAATAAGAGAACAATAGCAAGAAAAGTTTCAGCAGATAGACATGCATGCACACTTGGGACCAATTAGCTGTTTTTTCCTTCATGTTAATCAGAAAAGTGGGGCTTCTCTCTTTCATAGCGAACCTACATTCTATCATTTTGAGGGTTATTATTTTAAATGACATTTTTTAACAAGCTAACTTCACTTATACTACTAGGTGATGTATTTAAATTATATAAATGACTGGTTCTAATGGTAGTGATACTATATCATATTTGGATTGATTATATAGATTTTTAGATGGCATTAATTTTCACCTTAGGAAAAGTTTCCTAACATACGCTAGGCAGGCCTCATTCTTATTTTTAAATAAGGAGTTTAGGTCTTCTGTCAATTTATATTAGTAACAAACCAGATTTAAACCCTGCCATTTGTTTGCTAAATATATACCCTGTTCCTTTGTCATTCTTTATTTGTATTTTGCTCACTTAAAATGATATGTAAACTACATTAATTCCCCATGATTGTTATAAAAATTTACCAAAATTTGGTGGTTTAAAATAATATGAGTTTACTATGGCAAAGTTGTAAAAACCAAAATCCAAAGTCATAGTGTAGGTGGAGTCACACTTCCTTTGAAGACTTTAGGGAAAGATCCTTCCTTGTCTCTTCCTTTCATGTTTAGCACCAAAAATTGACATTCCTTTGTATAATAGTAGCATTATTTCAATCTATGTGTCTGAATTACATGTCACTTTTTACGATCATCTCTGTTCCTGTGTCCAAAATTCCCTCTTTTCATAAAAACACTGATCATGTGATCAGTGTTTTTATGAAAAGAGACACTTTGTCACTAAGTACATCTACATGACTCTATTTCCAAGTAATGTTAGAGTATACTAACATGATCAGTGTTTTTATGAAAAGAATGCACTTTGTCACTAAGTACATCTACATGACTCTATTTCCAAATAAGTTTACATTCTTGAGTTACCGAGGAATAGGATTGCATCATATCTTTTCTGGAAACAAAAAACTCATAAATTATTAAACCATGAATTTATTCTGGTATACAAATTGATAAATTAAACTGAAGATCACAAAATGCTTCCATCCTAGGGTCCAAAAGATAAGTGATAGATGTAGATGATGTACAGGTATATATATCTCCACAAAACATAAAATATCTCAATTAGTGATATGTTGTTTGGTAATTGGAATCTGTATCACAAGTGGATGTTGAGTTGATACTTTCAAGGAAAGACAGACCATGATAAATGAAGACCCCATGGGATTAGGAAGAAGCAAAGTGCTAGAGAGGTCCCCAGAAATCCACAAAGATACCTCCACAATAGACTACTGGCAACGGTCGAGAGAAAGCCTGAACTGACCTACTCTGGTGATGGGATGGCCAAACACCCTAACTGTCATGGTAGAACTCTCATCCAATGACTGATTGAAGCAGATGCAGAGATCCACAGCCAGGCCCCAGGTGGAGCTCCAGGAGTCTAATCAGCAAGAAAGAGGAGGGATTGTTTGAGCGAGAATTGTTGAGACCATGATTGGAAAAACACAGGGACAAATAGCCAAACTAGTGGGACACATAAACTATGAATGAATAGCTGAGGAGCCCCCAACTGGATAAGTGAGAAAGTTGATTAGCTTGAACTGTTTGGGAGGCCCCCAGGCAGTGGGACCAGCACCTGTCCTTAGTGCATGAGCTGGCTGTTTGGAGCCTGGGGCCTATGCAGGGACACTTCGCTCAGCCTGGGTGAAGGGAGGAAGGTACTGGACCTGCCTCCACTGAATCTACCAGGCTGAACTGAATCCCCAGGGGAGTCTTTGCCCTGGAGGAAACGGGAATGGGAGGTGGGTTGGGGAGAGGGCTGCGGGGGGGTTGGTGGGAAGAGGGAGAACAGGGGAATCTGTGGCTATGTAAAATTAAATTAAATTATAAAATAAAAAAAAATTTATAATTTTCTAATATGAATGTGTTTTCATCATAATTTTCATCACAAATTTTATAAAAATAATTTATCTCCAATCTTTAAAGAACACCAAAACTTTTATTCTGATAAAAAGAGGTTATTAAAATTCAGGAATTATCTTCAGGAATATGCTTGCATGTTTCAAAATATGGATCTGGATGTCACAAACACTGAAGCTAAAATATGAGGGATTATTAAGAACATTTGTTTTGGGGGAGTACATTGAGAGACTTTATGATTTGAGGAAAATTATCATAAGCATTCCTTTTCAATAGACAAAGGACTAAATTTTAATCCTAGGGAGGGTTGGATGCCATAATATCTAACAATATTGATCTTCTGATTTCTTATTGGACCCTTCTATGACTTATTTTCCACCTAGAAGCTAAAATCAGTGTTTTAAAGCACAGAATAGATCATTTCACTCCACTTGTCAATGGTTATTTTTTGTGTTTTCACATGGATGAACCTAGTATTGAAGGCTTGAAGATGGTCTAATGTCAGTGTTCAAGTTCATCTCACCTGACTCATATGCAGATAAATTTCTAAACAGTCTTATTAAATAAGAAACACAGAGCCAAATACAGAGGTGTCAGCTGTAGAGATCAGAGAAATAGGAATAGCCACCAAGTAACCTTAGCTCACCATGTTGCTGTAGCTTCAAAAGGGAACCAACTTCTTCATGTCTAACCTGCACCTTTATTGCCTTGCTGTTTTGCCTTTTCATTGGCTCTTAGCCCAGCCACCTCACTTCTTTGTCAGTGCCTGTCTGTACAGACCTCCAGGTCTATGTGGTTGTTACAGGGATTAAAGATGTGTGTCATCACACTTGACTGTGTCCTAGAATGCACAGAGACTACCTGTCATGTGATCAGATTAAGGGCATGTGCTACCACTGCCTGACTTTTGTTTATGGCTGACTATGACCTCTGATCTCCAGGCAAACTTTATTTATTAACATACAAATAAAATATCACCACATTTCTGCACAAATAAAATATCACAACACTCATACATTTTATTTTCTGCTCTCTAGCCAAACTGCCTTCTTTTCAGCACTTGAAACATGCACACACACACACACACACACACACACACACACACACACACAGATAGATAGATAGAGAGAGAGAGAGAGAAAGAGAAAGAGAGAGAGTTCTACATGTTTTAAGACCTTTGTACAGCTCTTCCACTGCTTTTTTCCTAGATCTTGTTGTTCCCCTTATATTCTAGATACCTGATAAAATGTTAACTGCTTAGAGAGGTCCTTACCTCATCACATTTTTGGAAGCATCCTCCTTATTGCCCTATCTCCTTGTTCTATATAGCAGACTTTACACATTGCTTACCTAGTGTAAAACTTGCCTTCAAGCATTTAGATCTTCCTCATTCACCTCTATATCTAGAATGATGATTTTGATGCCACTATTCTAAAATTGGCATGCCTGGACTGAGAAGATCATTCAGTTGGCTTAATGCCTGATGCACAATCATAAGAACCTGTGTTTAGGTTGCCAGCAGCCATGTAAAAGCTAGGCATGATGGTGATGGCAACAGTCACAACAATGGTATGTGTTTGTGTAGGAATTGGAAACAGGTGGATCTTCAGAGCTTGCTGGACAGTTTAGCTAATGGATAAGCTAATGGAATAGTGAGAATCTCTAAATCAAAACATAAGGTGGAGGACCTTGAGGTGAATCAGTGGATAAGAGGAATTGCTGCTCAGAGTGACAACATGCTCATGACTCCCCAAACATACATGGCAGAAGGAGAAGATGGGCTCACCAAAGTTGTCTTCTAACCTCCAAATGCATACCTTGGCATGTACACACACACACACACACACACACACACACACACACACACACACACAAACACACATGCACACACATACACATACACACACAGGGAGATGGAGGGAGGGAATGAAGTGGACAGAAACCAAGAGAACCCATATTTTAAAAAAGAGAACTAATAGAGGAAGACAGCTATTATTGACCTATGACCTCCATATGCATGCACACACACATGCATAATACATAGGCACACAAACATACACATATACACACATACATACGTGTACACACAAACAACACATATAACATACATTCACACATACACTGTACATACAATCTTTTTTAAAAAAATATGTATGTTTGACTTATTTTACAAACAAAATGTTAAGGAATAGGCATGGGACTTAACTGAAGAAAACTCATTCTTTAGTTCAACAGATATATTTTACTCACTTTCTGCCTTAACCTGCAATGCGTTAACAAATTGTCATAAGCTAGTAATTTATAAAAAAAATAGAAATTAATTTCTCATTTTAAGAAAGATAGATGTCTAAGAACAAAGAATCAGGAGGTTGAATTGTCTGATTAGTATCTAGACTAAATTTCAAATATGCTTCTTTGAATAACTGCACCTTTTAGATGCAGTTGATTGTTTTTTATAAGGACACCCAATTCTGTTCATTATTGTGGACTTTGATGGCATGGCCTAATCATTTTTTTTACTTGTTTTTATTTTATATAAGAGATTTTCTAGTCATTTTACATATCAGTTCCAGATTCCCCTGTGGTCTCTCCTCCCACCTCCCAGCCTTGCCACCCCTAATTCACCCCCCATTCCCACCTCCTCCAAGGCAAGTTCTCCCATGGGGAGTCAGACCAGCCTGGTACATTCAGCTGAGGCAGGTCCAGTCCCTTCCTCCTTGTACCAAGGCTAAGCAAAGTGTCTCAGCATAGGCCCTAGCTTCAAAAAGTCGGCTCATGCACCAAGAAGAGGTCCCAGTCTGACTGCCTGAGGGCCTCCTAAACAGTTCAAGCTAATCAACTGTCTCACTTATCCAGAGGCCCTTGTCCAGTTCCATGGGGGCTCCTCAGCTATTGGTTCACAGTTAATGTGTTTCCACTAGTTTGGCTATTTATCCCTGTGCTTTTTCCAATCATAGTCTCAATATCTCTTGCTCATATAATCCTTCCTCTCTCTTTCTCGTCGATTGGACTCCTGGAGCTCCACCAGGGGCTTGGCTGTAGATCTCTGCTTCTGCTTCCATTAGCCACTGAATGAGGGTTCTATGGTGACAGTTAGGGTATTCAGCCATCCGATCACCAGAGTAGGTCATCTCAGGCACTCTCTCGACCATTACCAGTAGTCTATAGTGGAGTCATCTTTGTGGATTTCTGGGGACCTCTCTAGCACTCTGCTTCTTCCTATTCCCATTGAGTCTTCATTTATCATAGTATCTCTTTCCTTGTTCTCCCATTCTGTTGCTGATCCAGCTTGGATTTCCCACTCCACAAAGCTTTCTTTCTCTGACCCTTGTCCTCCATTACCCCCAGTTTGCTCATGTAGATCGCATCATTTCTCTGTCATTCTGTGATCCCTGTGTCTTTCTTAGGGTCCTCTTTACTAGGTCGCCTCCCTGGAGTTGTGAGTTGCAGTCTGGTTATCCTTTGCATTACATCTAGTATCCACTTATGAGTGAGTAATACCATGTTTGGCTTTCTGAGTCTGGGTTACCTCACTTAGGATAATATTTTCTAGTTCCATCCACTTGCCTGCAAACCTCATGATGCCATTGTTTTTCTCTGCTGGGTAGTACTCCATTGTATATATGTACCACATTTTCTTAGTCCATTCTTCAGTTCACAGTCATCTACGTTGTTTCCAGGTTCTGGCTATTATGAATAATACTACTATGAATATAGTTGAGATTGTGTACTTGTGGTATGATTGAGCATTCTTTGGGTATATGCCCAAGAGTGGTATAGCTGGGTCTTGAAGGAGATTGATTCCCAATTTCCTAAGCAAGCACCATATTGATTTCCAAAGTTGCTGTAAAAGTTTACATTCCCACCAACAGTGTAGGGGTGTTCCCCTTGCTCCACAACCTCTCCAACATAAGCTGTCTTCAGTGTTTTTGATCTTAGCCATTCTGACAGGCGTAAGGTGGTATCTCAGAGTCATTTTGATTTGCATTTCCCTGATGACTAAGGATGTTGAACAATTCCTTAAATGTCTTTCAACCACTTGATCTCCTTCTGTTGAGAATTCTCTGTTTAGTTCTATAGTCCATTTTTTAATTGGACTGTTGGGTATTTTGATGTCTAATTTCTTGAGTTCTTTATATATTCTGGATATCAGTCCTCTGTCAGATATGGGGTTGGTGAAGATCTTTTCCCATTCTGTAGGCTGTCATTCTGTCTTATTGACAGTGTCCTTTGCTCTACAAAAGCTTCTCAGTTGCAGGAAGTCCCATTTACTAATTGTTTTTCTCAGTGTCTCTGCTGCTAGTATTGTATTTAGGAAGTGATCTCCCATGCCAATGCATTCAAGATTACTTCCTACTTTGTCTTCTATCAGGTTCAGAGTAACTGGATTTATGTTGAGATCTTTGATCCACTTGGACTTAAGTTTTGTGCACGGTGACAGATATGGATCTATTTGCAGTCTTCTACATGTTGACATCCAGTTATGCCAGCACCATTTGTTGAAGATGTTTTCTTTTTTCCACTGTACAGTTTTGGCTTCTTTGTCAAAAATCATATGTTCATAGATATGCAGATTAATGTCAGGGCATTCAGTTCAGTTCCATTGGGCCACATGTTGGTTTTATGCCAAGACCAAACTATTTTTATTGCTTCTACAGCAGAGACTGTAGTCAGGGATAGTGATGCCTACAGATGTTGTTTTATTGTACAGGATTCTTTTGTCTATCCTGGGTTTTTTGGTTTTCCATATGAAGTTGAGCATTGTTCTTTCCAGGTCTGTGAAGAATTGTGTTGGAATTTTGATGGGGATTGCACTGAATCTGCAGATTGCTTTTGGTAAAATTGCCATTTTTTACTATGTTAGTCCTGCCTATCCATGAGCATGGGAGATCTTTCCACTTTCTGACATCTTACTCATTTCTTTCTTCAGGGACTTAAAGTTCGTGTCATAGAGGTCCTTTGTTTGCTTAGTTAGAGATACCCCAAGGTATTTTATATCATTTGTGGCTATTTTAAAGGGTGATGTTTCTCTGATTTTTTCTCAACCCGTTTGTCATTTGTGTATAGGAGGGCTACTGATTTTTTTTAGTGTTCTATTCTGCCACCTTACTGAATGTGTTTATAAGCTGTATGTGTTCCTTAGTCAAATTTTTGGGGTCACTTATGTACACTATCATGTAATCTGCAAATAGTGAAAGCTTGACTTCTTCCTTTCCAATTTGTATCTCTTTGATCTCCTTATGTTGTCTTATTGCTCTGGCTAGAACTTCAAGTACTATATTGCAAAAGTTTGGGGAGAACCGACAGCCTTGTCTTGTACCTGATTTTAGTGGAATGGCTTTGAATTTCTCTCCATTTACCTTGATATTAGCTGTTGGCTTGCTGTAAATGGCCTTTATTGTGTTTAGGTATGCATGCTCCTTGTATTCCTGATATCTACAAGACCTTTATCATGAAGTGGTGTTGGATTTTGTCAAAGGCTTTTTCAGCATCTCATGAGATGATCATGTTGTTTTTTTCTTTCAGTTTGTTTATATGGTGTATTATATTGAGAGACTTTTGTATGTTGAACCACCCTTACATCTCTGGGATGAATCCTACTTGATAATGGTGGATAACTGTTTTGATGTCTTCTTTGAGTCTGTTTGTCAATATTTTATTGAGTATTTTTGCATCAGTGCTCATGAGGGAGATTGGTCTGTAATTCTCTTTCTTTGCTGCATCATTGTTTGGCTTGGGAATCCGAGTAATTGTAGCCTCATAGAAGGAGTTTGTTAAAGTTCCTTCTGTTTCTATTGTGTGGAACAATTTAAAGAGTATTGGTATTAACTCTTCTTTGAAGATCTGGTAGATTTCTGCATTGAAATCTGGTCCTGGGCCTTTTTTGGTTGGGAGACTTTTAATGATTGTTTCTATTTCCTTTGGGGTTATTGGTCTATTTAAATGGTTTATCTGGTCTTGATTTAACTTAGGTATGTGGTACCTATCCAGAAAATTATTCCTTTCCTTTAGATTTTCCAATTTTCTGGAGTACAGTTTTTTGAAGTATGACCTGATGATTCTCTGCATTTCCTCATTGTCAGTTATTATGTCTCCTATTTCATTTCTCATTTTGCTAATTTGGATACTCTCTCTCTCTGCCTTCTGGTTAGTTTGGATAAGGGCTTGTCTATCTTGTTGTTTTTCTCAAAAAATAAACTCTTTGTTTCATTGATTCTTTATATTGTCCCCTTCTTATATATTTTATTGATTTCACCTCTCAATTTGATTATTTCCTGGCATCTATTCCTACTTGGTGACTTTGCTTCTTCTTGTTCTAGAGCTTTCAGGTGTGCTGTTAAGTCACTAGTGTGAGATTTCTCCAACTTATTTATGTGGGCATTTATTGCTATGAATTTTCCTCTTAGCACTGTTTTCATAGTGTCCCATAAGTTTGGGTATGTGGTGTATTCATTTTTCATTGATCTCTAGGAAGTCTTTAATTTCTTTCTTTATTTCTTCCTTGACCCACTGGTGATTCAGTTGAGCATTATTCAGTTTCTATGAGATTGTAGGCTTTCTATAATTTTTGTTGTTGTTGAAATCTAACTTTAAACCATGGTGGTCTGAGAGAATACAGGAGGTTATTCCATTTTTTTTGTATCTGTTGAGACTTGCTTATTGGTAGAGTATGTGGTCGATTTTAGAGAAGGTTCCATTGGGTGCTAAAAAGAATATATATTCTTTTTTGTTAGGATGGAATGTTCTGAAGATATTGATTAAGTCCATTTGAGTCATAACATCAGTTAAGTCCCTTATTTCTCTGTTAAGTTTCAATTTGGCAGATCTGTCCAGTGGTAAGAGTGGGATGTTGAAGTCTCCCACTATTAATGTGTGGGTTTTTTTGTGTGATTTAAACTTTATTAATGTTTCTTTTATATATGTGGGTGCCCTTGTGTTTGGGGCATAAATGTTCAGAATTGAAACTTCATCTTGGTTGATCTTTCCTCTGATGAGGATGTAATGTCCTTCTCGATCCCTTTTGATTGATTTTAGTTTGAAGTCTATTTTGCTGGATATTAGGATGACTACCCCCACTTGCTTCTTAAGACCATTTGATTGGAAACACTTTTCCCAGCATTTTATTCTGAGGTAGTGTCTATCTTTGAAATTGAGTGTGTTTCTTGTATGCAGCAGAAAGATGCATCCTGCTTTCATATCCATTATGTTAGACTGTGTCTTTTTATAGGTGAATTAAGTCAATTGATATTAAGGGATATTAATGACCAGTTATTGTTCGTTCCTTTTATCTTTTGGTGGTAGTGTGTGTGTACTTCTCTTCTTTGGGGTTTACAGCTGTGGGATTATCTATTGCCTGTGTTTTCATGGGTGTATCTGACTTCCTTAGGTTGGAATTTTCCTTCCAGTGCTTTCTGTAGGGCTGGATTTGTGGATAGATATTGTTTAAATCTGGTTTTGTCTTGGAATGACTTGTTCACTCCGTCTATGATGATTGAAAGTTTTGCTGAATATATTAGTCTAGGCTGGCATCCATGGTCTCTTAGTGTCTGCATTACATCTGTCCAGGTCCTTCTGGTTTTCAAAGTCTCCATTGAGAAATCCGGTGTTATTCTGATTGGTTTGCCTTTATAAATCACTTGGTCTTTTTCCTTTGCTGCTCTTAATATTCTTTCTTTATTCTGTAAGTTTAGTTGTTTAATTATTATATGGCAAGGAGATTTTTTTTTTCAGGTCTAGGCTTCTTGTATTGTCATAGGTATTTCCTTCTTTAATTTGGGAAAGTTTTCTTCTATGATCTTGTTGAATATATTTTCTGTGCCTTTGAGTTGCTATTCTTCTCCTTATTCTATCCTATTATTCTTAGGTTTGGTCTTTTCATGGTGTCTCATATTTCTTGGACATTTTGTGTTATGGCATTTTTGGCTTTTGTATTTTCTTTGAATGACGAATCTATTTCCTCTATTGTATCCTCTACACCAGAGGTTCTCTCTTCCATCTCTTGTATTCTGTTGGTTATGTTTGCATCTGTGTTTCCTGTTTGTTTACTCAGATTTTCTATTTCTAGCATTCCCTCTGTTTGTGTCTTCTTCATTGTTTCCATTTCCCTTTCAGGTCTTAAAGTGTTTCCCTCACATATTTAATTGCGTTTTTATGGTTTTCTTGGCTTTCTTTAAGGGATTTATTGATTTCTTCCCATTTTTATTTGTCTTTTCCTCTATTTCTTCCAATTTTTTGTTTGTCTTTTTCTCAATTACATTATTGATTTCTTCCACTTTTTTGTTTGTCTTTCCTCAATTTCATTTTTTCTTGAAAGGCCTCTAGAATCTTCATGATGCTGTTCTTAAGGTTGCTTTCTTCTCCTTCTTTTATCTTGTGATACTCAGGTTTTGCTGTTGGAGGAGGGCTAGGTTCTGGTGATGCCATATTGCTCTTTATGTTGTTGTATGTACTTCTGCCTTAATGTCTGCCCATCTCCTCCTCTAATAGGTATAAGAAGTGCCTGTGTTTAAGCAAGTTGCTGTTGGTCCACTCTGTGCTTGTTGTGTCTGTGTCTCAGGGGGCCCTTCTGGGTCCAATCTTAGCTCTTGGTATAATTGGAGAAGGCAGATTCTGTGTCTAAGGGAGCTTCTCTTGGGTCAATGCAAGCAAGTTGATTCTGTAACTCATGGAGCCACTCTTGGTCTTATCAGGGCTCTTGGTCCAGTCATAGCTAACAGATTCTATGTTTCAGGAAGACTCTCTTGGTCCAGTGAGAGGTAGCAGATTCTACTTCTCAGAAAGCCACTCTTGGTCTAATGAGGGCTGGCAGATTACCTCTCCCCTGAGTTTACTCTTGGTCCAATGATAGTTCTTTGTCCAATGAGAGCTGGCAGTTTGGTTTCCGAACCTCAGGAAGAGGCTGGGTTCTCAGGCAGATGGGAATGGGAGCAGAGCATTTAGATTGCAGGGTCCGCTGGGTGGGGGGGTCTTGGTGAGTGTGGGTCCTTCCCGAAGGTGCCCTGCCTGCTGGCCAGCAACTGGGGCAGAGTTAGGCAGGTGTACCCCTAATCAATTCTTAAGGGATCATCCTATTAATGACATAATATTAGCAGCTTCTAAATGTTGAAATTTTAATTTTGAAATCACTTCAATATACCTTCTGTATAGTATCTACTCTTCTATAGCTTGGTAATAAAGCAGTGAACAAAACAAATAGAAATATTTGCCCTAGTGGGTCTGTATTAAGGAGTGGTAGTCATGGAGTTAGAAGAGAAATAGGAAGGGCAGCTACATTATAGCAATGATCACCATGAAAAGATCATTGCTGTAGTGGCATTGGCATGATTATAAGCTATAATATTTGGACATATTTTAAAGTGTTGTAAATAGAATATCCTGATAAACTGAATATGAATTATATACAGAAGAGAAATAATGAGTGAAATAAACTATTTTACTAGATATTGGAAAATGAAGTAAGGTTGTATGTCAGGAATTCAACTGAAGATGTTTAAATTTGACAAGCTAATAAGAAAGAAAGTTAGAGATGTCAAATGGGCAGTTGGTTCTGGAGGCTCAAAGAATAGGTATAGATTGAAGGCATAAATTTGATAATGATAAGTGTATAGATCATGTTTTATATGTTGGAAGTGGAAAATTTGAATATGATACTGTCTGTAGTTGGATAAAAAATATGGACGTGTTAGTGATAATTTAAAAAAAATAAAGAAGTATAGCCAGAAAAGAAGAAGCAAAACCACATTAATGGTTTTAGGCCAGTCAAATGAAGTGTTTCTTTACAGGATAATAGTCAATTTTGTCAGACTGTATAAATGTCAAGTGAGGTATAAATGGAGGAAAAAAATTAGACTTTATTATGGGAAAGCCATAAATATTTAGGTCATAGGAAGTATAAGTCTGTTTAGAATCGACAGAAAAGATAATTTAGATGGGTAAATGAAGACAATAAACATAGATAGTCATTTAGGATTTTTTTTAATAAATGGAGGAATAAAAGTCAGACAGTAGCTGGAAGGAGAAAGCAGAACTGAGTTGTTTATGTTGTCTTTATGATGGGAGAAACAGTAGCTCATTTATGAGAATATAAAAGTGATCTATGACTCGGGGAGAACTTGATGGGAAAGGACAGAGACAGAGAGAAAGAGGTAGAGAGACAGAGATAGAAAGACAGAGAGACAGAGAGGCAGAGATTTACATATTTATTGGAGGAAAGTCTTTGGATTAGTAAGAGAGTGGCACATTGGCACAGAATATTTAAAGCAACAAGGGATAAGATACAATATCTGAGTGCAAGAATAGGAACATGGGAGTTTACATTAAGAGTTAAATTGTGAGGTAAGGAAGCTGTGGTATTATATATGATGGAAAATATATATATATATATATATATATATATATATATATATATATATATATATATCTCATATAATTTTCAGAGAAAGGCAGAGAAAGGGAAAGAGAAAGATGGGAAGAATGAATATATGAACATATGTATGTATGATTTTCTATAATCCTAACTTTATAAAACTATAATTTGACCATCTATAAACATCCCAGCTGAAGAAGTAAACGTTTGAGTTTGACTTACCTGATATTTTTATTTTGTTGGATGATGTTCACCTATATCATTCAGTGAAGATACATATTCTTTACTTGGCACATTAGCTCAAGTGCTGAGTTCTTCCTGAAATTTCATCACAGAAATCTTCCCAGTTATTTCGGTATCCCTTAACTAAGTCAAGTAGACACATAAAATTAAGCATTACAGAAGGCATAAAGGAATAGTATAGATGTGTGAGAGACAATAGACTAAAAAAATGTAACAATAAGGAACTGTTAAGCATTAATATGAGTAAGTGAACATTAATTTTGTATAAGACTAGTCCTTTCTCTTTTCTTAGCACATCCAGCAAATGGGCCTAGGCATAATTAAGAGATAGGTGGAGTGAGATAGCAGCAACAACCTACTTCATAATTGCTTTCTGTAGAAGTAGCAATCAAAGTTTTTATGATTTAAGGGAGGATACTATTATAGATAAAACAATTCAAACAGTGTTTATAAAATTGTGTTTAATAACTTACATTTAATAGGAGAGATTAAACCACAAGTTATGACATATAAATCTGATAACAAAAGTCCAGTAAAACATCAATTTGTTTTCTATTAATGCCTGGAAAATTGACTTTTGTAGATGAATTTCTAAGTGGTCTTATTAAATAAAAAACATGGAGCCAGATATAGGGGGTGAAAGCCTGAGAGATATCAGAGAAATAGGGAAAGCCACAGCTAGTCTTACCTCACCAACTTGGCAGCTTCCAAATGTGAGTTATTTCCTGTCTAACCACACCTATATGCCTTGCTGTTCTGCCATCTGATTTCCTCTCTCTGTCCAGCTACATCACTTCCTCTTCCTGTCCAACTCTGTCACTTTCTGTCTATCTGTACAGACCTCCAGACCTCCATGGTTAACTAGTGTTAGAATTTAAGGCATGTGCCACCACACCTGGCTATTTCCAGTGTGGCCTTGAACTCACAGAGATTCTGTCTGCCCAGTGATAAGGTTAAGGGTGTGTGCTGTTGTTGCTTGACTTCCTTGTTTACTTATAATGGCTTGGTTTTTTTCCTCTGATTTCCAGGCAAGTTTATTTATTAAAGCACAAATAAAATATCACTACAGACTTTTTTAATCTAGAATTTTGGGGCTGATATTCATTGAACATTCCTTATACTGGCTATAATTTTATGATATTTTCCATAGAATGACACATCAACTTTTTACTTTACATTGATTAAAATTCCACTTTTAATCATTGATTATTTAGGAACAATACTTTCTTCATCCCACTTTACTTGTAGTAACATTAGATTTTTTAGGATTGCTGTACAATTTGGGAGAACCCATCTAAATATATTGCATATGTGATGAAAGAAAGGCTTTTTATGCTTTCATGAGCAGATATTACTATTTGAATTGATGGCCCTTATAAACAAATTCAAGGAATGGTCTCACAGTAGCGATAAATTCAGTTTTGTATTGTGTTTCTCAATTTCATCAACTCATAGCAAATCATTTTACCTCACTAATCTCCCTTCATTAAATGAAACATCAAACAATCCAAAGCTTTCTATTGATATTGTAATATAACTATTATTCAGTTATAAAAGAACTTTATGATTAATATAAATGAAGACCAAAATGTTCCATATTATTTCATATATTCTTCTAACCATTTTCAGATAATCTTTTAGCTCTGAATATTTCAAACATTTTTTCCTCAATATTTCATATTTCTGATATTATTCATGGTAGAAAAAAACACTATGTTATGGTCTCTATGCAGTGCCTTCATTTCTGTTTCATTTCCAGTGCTGTGTGATACAGGAGGTTGGTATGAGGGTAAAGATTTCAGGCAAGGGAAGAGATTGTGGCTTTAAATAAGGTAGTTCAATTTTTTTTAAGTTTCCAAAAATACCTTGTTCTGGGTAGATGACTCAGTAGAAAATAACAATTACTATCAAAGTATGAGGACCTACTTGCCTAAACTCCAGCATTGCAGAGTGGCACAGAACAGATCACAAAAACTTGTTAACTAGCCAGCTAAGCCAAAACAGTAAGTTTTAAGCTTAGTGGGAGACACCATCTCAAGGAAATAAACCAGAAAGAGATAGAGGAAGACACAGGATATTCTCTTCTTCTGGCCTTGGTATGTGCATGCATAGGAATGTGCACTATCTCATGTGCTTGTAACACACACACACACACACACACACACACACACACACACACACAAACACACACAGAGACTGACAAACTGACAGAGACAGAGACAGATAGATACAGAGACAGCCAGAGACAGAGGGACAGAGGCAGCAAGAGACAGAGAGAGAAACAGACAGAGATATAGAGAGAATCATAGATAGACACAGAGAGACAAAAACAGAGACAAATGGACAGAGACAAAAACAGAGATAAATGGACAGAGACAGAGATAAAGACAGAGACATATATATAGACACATACAGAGACAGAGACACAGAGACACACAGAGAGATACATGCAGAGAGACACAGAGAGCATAGAGACACACAGAGAGAACGAGAGAAAGAGAGGCACAAAAACCATATGATCTTCCAAATCAGTTATTATAGTCCCTTCCTGGAACTTTCAAAGGAACATATGTTGAGAGACCCTGAAACTAATGAAGTTTCATTTATATCAAAACCAACTTCCCCTGTCTTTATGAAAGATGCAGGAAAAGTTTTCTCTCCCATTCCTCTGGCTTTAGTTGTATCTTTCAATGACATTGCATATTGCTGAAGCATATTGTTCCCAGAATAATATAAACCTTAAAGATTGATTTAAAATTGGGGACTACTTGGATTTTTGAAGATAATGTTGAGATATTTATGAACAAACCCTCGAGCCTATTTAACTTCTATATTTTTTCCTGTTATATGAAACATTACCTTATTCTTAGAACCTAAGTTAGAAATTTCACTATATACTAGAGAAAACATTTTAATATAATTTATTCATTCTCTTTTCCTCTAAATATGTTATTCTCTAAGTTTTTCACTTGATTTTTGTCTGTTCAAATTCAAATTTTATATGACATAATCTTGCTTGCTATGATATTTCCAAAATAAAAAAAAACCATTGTCCACTTCAAGGGAGCCCAGTAAGTATTTTATGGATTAAATTAGTAACATATGGTGTTAATAGTGAGTGAGTGAATCTGGATATGAGTCCTTGAGCCTTCACATTAAGTATGTTTTACAATCATAACTATTCATGCTCTCAGGTCAGAGCCCATTAAAATTAAAATATCCACCTAATGTTTTGTGATCACCATGCATTTTAATATCTGACTCATCCAATAATCCATTGATTCCATGATCCCAGAAGATGCCTGTACATTCTGCTGACTGAATGTACAATGCCAAAGGTAGTACTGTCTTTTCTCCACATAGTGATAAATTATGGACTATCCAACAGTTTAAGGAGGTAGACCTATCAGCTGAGAAAAGAAAAAAAATTAGAGAGTAACTTTTGGCACCTTGTAGCTAGAGTTTTCCTGCCTGGCCCACAATCAGGACAAATCTCTGTCATCTGACAGTCCCACAGCCGCTCAGACTCAACCAAGTAAAGACAGAGACTTACATTGCTTACAAACTGTATGGCCATGCCAGGCTTCTTGCTAACTATTCTTATATCTTAAATTAATCCATTTTTATAAATTTATACCTTCCCATGTGGCTCGTGACTTACCAGCATCTTCACAGGCTGCTTGTCATGGCGGCGGCTGGGAGTGTCTCCCTCTCCCTCCTTGTTCTCTCAATTCTCCTCTCTGTTAGTCCTGCCTATACTTCGTGTCTGGCTACTGGACAATCAGTGTTTTATTTATTGACCAATCAGCAACACATTTGACATACAGACCATCCCACAGCAGCACCTCATTGTGTTTTATTCCTCAAATCCCGTCTATCACTATGTTCTGCCATTTCCATTTCATGTGTGTTTGCCCTCTTCTCTTTACTCCTTGAGTTGGTGCCTACCTTGAGTTATCCCAGAAATGTTCTCCAACAAGCAGTGATTTCTACAAAGAGCCTTGCTGGATCATTGAGTTACTGAAGTTTAAGGCAACATTGGTTTCATCTCAGCTTTGTGAAAATATTATATTCCTTGGAGAAAACAACTGATGCTGTAGTTTTCATGGCAGTGACAATAGTCAATTATCAACAGCATAATACCATTCTATAAAATAGTATAAATGTGTCTTGGTATGATTTCATTCATTTACTCATTTATTGTTCCTGTATTTGCTTATTGGATCCTTGCCATGTATCAGGTATTTTGGTGAAACCTTATAAAATAAGATAAAGCCGTTGCCTTCAAGATGCTAATGGTCACACAGAGGAAACAGAAACATAAATGGGTATTTATAATATAGTGAAATAGAAGTATACATTTGATGTCATAAAAGCACTTAGAAGAGTCATTCAGCTTACTCATGATGATTCAAGGGAATGTATATAGGAAGTGAATCATGGTAAACTATTAAAGATGAATATGAATTAGCCCAGATTTGAAATAGTATTGGTGGAAGGTACTCAGGAAAGAGAGAATGCATGCATAAAGACTAAAATGAAAGAAAGTTCACAGCCCATTCAGGGAACTAAGAAAATTAGTATGGCTGATTGAAGAGCTGGGAAAACAGGCTTGGTCAAAGAGGAAGTAATACATGTAATGAGGAACCAGAATATGAAGAACTTAATGTTTTAAAAGTATGTTCAAGAATTATAATTTCTACCAAAAAAAATTGAAAAGTATTGATGTATTTTATCAGCAGGAAACTGACACAGTCAGATTTCCATTTAGAAAATAGCATTAGTCTGAAAAATTGATTAAAAAGGATTCTAATAATAAAAATCAAGTTCAGAGAATGATACATTAGCTTGGGCAAGAGACAGTTGTGGCTTGAGATACAACCTTAAAGGTGGACATAGAAAGGGGGAACATATATGGAATATATCTTGGATGCATCATTACATGAATTAGTCACCAATTACTTGTCACAGAGTTATAGGTAAGTGAAAAAACAAAAGAGGATGGGGGATTTAACAAGCATTTTTTAAGTGGTGAAGTTCTTACAATGTTTTGGGGATCATGAGCAATGCATCTTCATGAATGGATTTTATCAAGAGACTAGTTTAGTTCTCACATGACTAGATTAGTTATTGTGAGAGTTGTTACCAAGTGAGTTTACCCTTCGGGGGCCAGCTTCTTGTTACCTGTGTTTGCATGTGATTTCTATTGCATGTATTCCTGTTATGTGATTCCATCACCTACATTAAAAGACAGACAAAAGACTCTTCACCAGATAGTGAAAAGAAGATTCATCTCACTTAAAATCTCTATCATCAAAGCTTCATATTAAATGACATTTTTTCTTTGTATAGGAGCTGTATTTTATATTTTGTTATAGCAACACAAGTACTATGACAACATACCAATTTAAAATTTGGGTGAAATATTTGAATAGTCATTTTATAAGAAGAGTAATAAATGTTTATAAACATATGAAAACTGCTTGATGTTAGATAATATTAGTCATTAGTGACTTGCACATTAAAACCACAATGTGGTATTACTATACTCCCAGAAGAATGGTTAAATTTATGAAGGCTCACATTATCAAACATAGACAAAGATGTGGAACAGTTAGATCTTTAGTGTAATGCTGGCAGGATTATAAGAAATTACCAAAAGTTTGAAAAATTGATTGACAGTATCTGTTAAAGTTAACTAAATTTCATAGTCTATGATTCAAATAAACTCAGACATTTCACTTCTAGAATCAATTAATTCTGAATTGTAACTGAACATTTTACACTTGGGAGAGAAATAGACAATTCTTCTGGAGTTGCTTCTGTTCTACACATTTCAAGGCAACCCAATATAATTGTGGTACATATTAGGTTCAGAATTATGAGTACTCTTTGTTTTTAGAAACACTAAAAAATAGTCAGTGTGATAATATTGATAAAAAACAATGAGGCTAGTAGATGAAGGGTTATAGTTTAAATGCTTTACTATAATATTAATTTGTGTGTATGTGTACTTGTACATGTGTGTGTGTCTGACGCATGCATGTGTCTGTTCATGTGTATGTGTGTGTGTGTGTGTGTGTGTGCATGTGTATGCACACACATGACATGTTGCATATAGGAGATCAGAGGACAATTTGTAAGAGTTTTTTTTGTTCACCATGTGTGTCCTGGCTGTTGAACTCAGGTCAACAAACTTGGTGAGCAGTGCCTTTATCTACTTAGCATTCTTCTCAGCCTGGGTTATGAAAATTTGATAATTGATTGGAGATGTATTAAGAAGCCATTATGTGTATTTTGTGTATTTGATCCTTAGAGCAATAAAATCATAATGCTTCTTAAAGCCAAATTTTTAAAAATATTTTACTTGATTTTTAGTAATCATGCACTTACCTAATATTTAGTCTTACAATTTGTACAGTGACCTTGAATGTCAATACAAACTCCTTCTTAAATTTTATCATTATAAAGAGATTGATATCACATCTAGTTAGATATATTCTTTTTATTTACTCCTTGACATTTTAATACATTCATATGTGTAGTCAATGTATTGTAATTATATCCACCCCAATAATCCACTGGTATCTTCATTTCTTTCCTTCTGAACTGCTTTTTCTTTGCATATAGGCTCCTTGTAGCTATGTTCTGAGAAATAATACCCTTTCACCCAGCAACCATTAGCAGTCATTTGCTTCTTGGGAAGGATTATGGCCTCAGAGGCACCTCCTATATGCATAATTGAAAGTTTGAGGATTAAATTTTGTTCAGGAATCTACAATTGCTTTGTGCTCATGGCTTAAATGGCTGGATGACAGTGTTTCATAAATCTCTTCCTCATCCATCTTTTAAATTCTTTCTTCCCTGTCTTCTCTGATGTTCTCTAGGGACATTCCTTGGAGAATAGAGTAATATAGATGTACTGTTTAAGAATGGGTACTCAAGTTCCTGGTCTGTGATGCCACCAGGGAACATGTTGAGGTCTGCATTCTATGCTGCAGCCAGAGGCCATATGGATATACATGGTCTGTGCTGCAGCCAGACACCATGTAGAAGTCCATGATCTGTGCTGCTGCTGGTTTTTATGGGCAGGGAGGCTTCCTTTGCAGTGGTATCAATGATGGAAGACTCATAATTGAGGATGAGAGATATTGGGGGCTTCTGTGGCAAGCTCTCCCTCCACTCAAAAAATTAAAAAGGGAAACTGTAGATGAATTTCTAAGCAGTCTTATTAAATAAAGAACACGGAGCCAAATATAGGGGTGAAAGCCTTAGAGAACAGGGAAATAGTGAGAGACACCAACCACCTTACCTCACTAGCTCTGTAGCTTCTAAAATGCCACCACTTCCTGTCTACCCCGGCTTTTATTGCCTTGCTGTTCTTTCCTCTCATTGGTGCTTAGCCCAGCTTCCTTACTTCCTTGTTACTGCCTGTCTGTACAGACCTCCAGGTCTCTGTGCAACCATAGAGTACTGGGATTAAAGGCATGTGTCATCAAGCTTGGCTCTGTTCCCCAGTGTGACCTTGAACACACAGAGACCCTTCCTGCCAAGTGATCAGATTAAGGGTATGTGCTACCACTGCCTGACTTTTGTGGTACTAAAACATGGCTTCCTATTTCCTCTGATCTCCAGGCAAACTTTATTTATTAACATACAAATAAAATATTACCAAAGAAAACATTCCAGACAGAAAGCCATTGAAGAGAGTTTTTAAAAATTGTGTTAAAGATGCTGAGATATGGCTCCTCACAGTTGATGGATTCTGGTGGGGAAGGGTATGGGAAGGGTATGGGGAAACACTTAGTTGTCTTTAAGGGACTGACCACTGAGAGACTGACCATGCTTCAATGAGTATATGTGCAATACAAATTGTTTTTTTTTGTTGGGGGTAGGGCTCAAGGTTGGGAGGGTAGACCTGGGGAGAATGGGAGGTGAATGTGATCAGGGTGCATTGTTTGGAAAAAAAGAATGGGTACTAATAAGTCACACATTCTCAGTACTTTGACCAGATATTAGTGTCACTCTAGTAACAGTATGAAAAAGGCACTGGAATAGGACAGTTTTGGAGAAGAAAGGTTAAATAGGAACCCAAATTCTAGTGTTTTGGCTTGGAGACAGAAAGACTTGACCAGAAGTGTGTCTCTGGTAATGAGGAGAGAATGTAAAACCAAAGAAGTGTTAGGAAAGGATTAACAGGATTGCTGTGGGATAAAACTCTTGTACACTGGTTTAATAAAACACAGATTGGCCAGTAGCCAGGCAAGAAGTAGAGGCAGGGTGAGCAGACTAGGAGAATGCTTGAAAGAGGAAGGGCAGAATCAGGAGTTGCCAGCCAGACACAGAGGAAGCAAGATGATAAGGCAGAACTGAGAAAAGGTACCAAGCCACTTGGCTAAACATAGATAAGAATTATGGGTTAATTTAAGTGTAAGAGCTAGTCAGTTATAAGCCTGAGCTAATGACTGAGCAGTTATAATTAATATAAGCCTCTCAGTGATTATTTTATAAGTGGCTGCAGTACCATGGGGCCAGGTGGGACCAGAGAAAAACTTCTGACTACATTTGGCTGCCCAACATTTTGATTCGACTTTCCACCTAGAACTTGAGAGAACTTAAAAAGAGATTCTAAAATTGAGCTAAGAACAGCTTTCTACTTCATGTCTCATGCAGGCCAAAATATAGAGACACCAAGGTACAGAGATGCCACAGCATTTGGGCTTGAGCACAGCATGGTGGATTCCTGCCTCAGGACACACAGGTGTCTCCAAGCTGTATCTCCAAGCTGTATGGTGGAATTAGCTTTTGTTAGAACAGACAAAAAAAGGTTTCTGGGCTACATGCTCCTTGATAGAGGTATAAACCTACTGCCTCCCAGAGGTGGCAGAGAGCATGGCTCCCAGAGGTAATTACCTCCACCATGTTGGGAAGCTAAGGTGGGTGGAGCCAGCAGCCAAGACATGATGTTTCAGTCCTAGGAATGCTGCAGTTTAAAGTAATGGACTCACAAAAAGACAGATTCAGATGGAATAAACCCTAAACAGTTAATAGTGTATGTAATAATGTACATAGGCTTGGAAGAGAGAGGAAAGGAGGATAAACAGTTATATAAAGAAACAGATAATTAAAAAAATAAAGTCTTTAAAGAGACAGTAAAAATAATATAAAAGATAAGGCATATAAAGATGGAAATCAAACAGAGAGTCTGGATTATATTGTCTTTTGGATTTTTAACTGCAGAAAGACATTTGATTTAAAGGCTGCTGAGTTAAGCCTATATATATATATATATATACACATAAATATATATATATGTATATATTATGGTGATATTTTATTTGTATTAAAATGTCATTTGTATGTTAATAAATAAAGTTGTCCGGGGGTCAGAGCTATTAGCAAGCCATAGGAAAGCAGGGCAGTGGTGGCATATGCTTGTAATCCCAGCACTTGGTAGGCAGAGCTGGCTAAGTCTCTATGTGTTCAGGGATACAGCCATTATTGGATACACATACCTTTAATCTCAATACCAATCATGGAAAACCTGGAGGCCTATACAGACAGGCTGTGACGAGGCGGTCATGTGGTTGGGTTTAAAACCAATGAGAAGGCAGAACAGGAACTCTATATAAACACTTTAACACAGGGGTAGCTCTGGTTCGGAGAGGTAGGACCACTGCAGGAGGAAGGGTAAGGTTTTAGCTCTTAGCTCTGACCTCTTGGCTTTCTTCTTTGCATTGGTTCTGTGTTTCTTATTTAATAAGAAGGTTGGTTACATCTACATTTGGTGCCCAACATGACAAAAATCCATTAAAAACCGCTTGGCTTGGCTTGGCGGCAGGTCCGGTTTCCGGCCTGGGCGGCCCGGCTACCTAGCTCAGGCCCAGGAATGACTGACCCACAGCTGGAGCTACTTGCAACTGCTACAAACAACTCAGGCCTGCCCTGTCAAACAGGGCCCCTGCCTGTAAAGCCAAAGCTTGACTTGGCTCAAGCGGCTATGCTTTCTCTCTCTCTCTCTCTCTCTCTCTCTCTCTCTCTCTCTCTCTCTCTCTCTCTCTGTCTCTCTCTCTCTCTCTTTCTCTGGATTCACACCTCGAACACCAGGTGGCTGTTTTGAAATTCCCTGGGATTCTACTGTTTTGCCCAAACTTGGTAAGTCAATTAACACATCTATTTAAAAGAGAATTTTTTTCTACATTAAAAAAATGGGCTTTATGTGTACATTGGAAGAAAATTGGGCTTTGTTTGAAATTTTAGGCACTCTGACAATGGAACAACTATATGAAAAGATTAATATTGATCGAATTATTCAGTTTATTACTTTTCTTATCCTCATTTTACTATTTAAAAAGATAGTCAATTTAAGTGCCAGGATAACAGTCTTAGAAAAACCTGTTGAACCTGTAAAAATGAATTATAGAGAAATTCAAATTCAGACAGAAGAAATAAATAGGGAAGTTGTTTCAAAATTGGATCATAAGGTTACAGAAAGAAAGCCAGTTTTCACACAATGACCCTTAATTTATCCAGTAGCCATACAGCAGCTACCTGATGAAGAGAATGAACAAAATACTTAGGTTCCAGTTAAAATGTTAGACTTACAAAGATTTAAGGAGGCAATAGCATCTTATGGCATGCACTCCCCATATGTAATGCAAATGTTAAACACCTGGTCAACTTGTAATTGGATTCTACCAAAGGACTGGCGGGATTTGGCACAGGCTGTTCTTGAACCCGGACAAAATCTCCAGTGGAAAATGTGGTTCAATAATGAGGCTAAAAATATAGAAAAACAATGGAGGGATAGCGGAATACAAATCTGCCAGGATCAGCTTATTGGAGAAGGCCAATATGCTTCAGTACAAACACAATGTTCATATGATGTCCAAACCCTAGTTCTATGTCGAACAGCAGCTTTGAATGCATGGGACAGAGTTGAAGAACCAGGAAAAAAAAACTGAGTCATTTACAAAGGTTATACAGGGCCCAAAAGAATCTTTCACAGATTTCTTACAAAGATTAACTTTAGCAGTACAAAAAATGGTCCCGAATTCATAACCTGGCAACAAGCCAAAGAAATAGTAAAGAAATGTCCTACTTGTTCCTTCTACAATCAAACGCCATTACCAGCAGGATGTAACCCAAAGGGTACTCAGAGGAATGAAATCTGGCAGATGGATGTGTTTCACTTTGCAGAATTTGGAAAACTGAAATATGTACACCACACTATCGATACTTATTCAGGATTTCAATGGGTAATTGCTTTGAGTTCTGAAAAAGCTGATTCTGTAATCACTCATTTGCTAGAAGTTATGGCCATTATGGGATGGGTATACCTGCACAAATCAAAACTGGTAATGCTCCATCATATGTCTCTGTTAAAATAAAACAGTTTTTTGCTTATTATAATATAAACCATATTACAGGTATACCACATAATCCTACAGGTGAAGCAGTTATATAAAGATCAAACAGAACTCTAAAGGATATGCTAAATAAACAAAAAGGAGTAACAAAAACCCCCAGAAATAGACTACATAATGCTCTATTAACTTTGAATTTTCTCAATGCCAATGAGAAAGGAACAACAGCTGCAGAGAGACATTGGATAATACAAAAAAACTACAGAATTAAATCAACCTATATACTTTAAGGATGTGCTGACCTCAGAATGGAGGATATGTGTTACATTGGGGACGAGGTTTTGCTTTTGTTTCTACAGGAGAAGATAAGTTGTGGGTACCATCAAAATTGATAAAGGTTCAATTTGAACAAGAGAAACCTCTTAATTAGAGGAGGTGATAGTTCTTCAACCAGCATGAACATCCAATTTAAACTAACTTACACCAGTAACACATGCCTTTTCATCTAATCAGATAATAACTTGCCAAAAAGGAACATCCCAAAAAAATTGGGGAAAAGTTTTTGTTTTTGTCTTTTAGGAGAATGAAGGTTAAGGAATTTGAAGAACACTGGACAAATGAGACAACTGAAGAAAAGGGACAAATCGTCTATCCTAAGAAACAGAGTGAAATGGCGTATGGGTATGTTATCTAAAAAAAATTATGTCTTCCTAAATGTTTGTTTCTGCTTTTCTTTAAAGATTTAACACTATTGGTCTTCTAATAGTCCCAGTTCAATTAAAATTTAAAGCTGATTTTGGAGTTGGAGAATGGCTCTCTCCTTCTTTAAACTCATGCAGGTTGTTAAAAGGAAAATGCAAACTCCCTGTGTCATGCCAGAAGAAAAAAGCCATCTTCTGCTATGGGACAGGAGAAAAGCCAAATTAATTAAGGGACTATTCTATTACTAATCTCAACTCTTTGATTCTATTCTGATTCTTTAAACTTTTCTTAAAGTGTGAATTTTATATCAAAACTTACAAGATTAATATATATATATATATATATACATTTTAAAAAATTTGTTAAGATATAAATGGTCATATAGAGTACAAACTAATTCTAAAAAGCCACATATATAGTCTTTGTGTTTGAGTCTCTTATCAGTTTTTTGCAGGAAATCACGGTCAGGCCTAACATCAACTGAAGTCTCCAGGAAGAAGATGGGGCCCCACAACAACAACAATTCCACGTGGACAATAATAACATCACTAAGATGACAAACATCATCTACAGATCAGCTTTGAACTACAAAGTGCTCAGAGCAATTTTGAGAGAGCGAGCTGAGATGATCCAGTCTCAAAGACTACTTGAATAAGGATTTGAGATAAACCCTGAACTTTGGCATTATACACAGACTGGATAACGAAGGATATAGTTACCTTTCCTAGAATTTGAAAATTAACCTAAAATTTTTCTTTCAGGATAAAGATACCTTCGCCCATACCCAGCAGGAAGCAATTTCAAGAATATGACGCCCACATTCCCAAAGAGGTGGTGTGGGGCGGGTGGGTGTTTTTTGGTCTTTTAATGGGTTTTGGGTCTGGAATAATTTTCATTGATTAGGGGGGTTGGTTACAAGTTGTTGTCAAGGGATAGGAAAAGGGCTATGCAAAGGAGATTAGATTTAAGTTTCTTATAAAAAAAGAAAAGAAAAATGTAAATACTTTACATTGGATTGGATCCTTTAATATTGTATACAAATTATATATATTGAAATTGATATTGTTAGAAAATGCTATATGTATATTTCTAATTGTACCATTCATTTAACAATATAATGCAATTTTCTGATCCTTGAATGTTGTTATTACCAACTATTAGGATATAAAGAAATGAAAGTTAGTAGTTAGACATTATAATAGAACTTGTAGTTATATTATGTATGTTTTCAAGATTGAGTAGATATATTTTAGATAGACAGGTTATCTTCAAACCCTTCAGAGATCTATAGAATATGGCACTTAAATCTTTTAATAACTTAGAAAATTTTTCTTTTTTGTTATGACTATGAGACATGTTGGCTCCTGGCAGTACCAATCTACTTCAGAGAAAATATGGGCATTGGAAAAACTGCAATTGGAGTTAACTTTCATTGCGGCAAAAGTTAGCCACTGGACAACAAAGTATCCTCAAATCAACTGCTGACAAACAGGACAGACAGGACACGAAACAAAGGACTACTGATTCTTGTCAAAACAAGTGTGGTTATGGCTTTATCAAAAGGCATCTTCTGAGGCCAGAACAATATGGCACCATCCCTGAAGTGGCCTTCGCAATCCGGGAAAGGTACAGTGCCCTTTTCTTCGAAGGCAGCTGAACAGGCAGTGGGCCAATGGCTTCTGATGTGCAATGGGAAGGTAGCTGAAACAGTTATTCTTGAAGAGTAATTAAGCTCACACCTCTCAACAGAAGAATGGCATTTAATAGAGGGATGTGGAGAAGAACGGGATGCTGAAATGAAGCCACATACACACATAGCCAAGAAGAATGGACAGCTGAATTCAAAAACCATCAACAATTTCCAGAATTTAAAATCCTGAATCATGACATGACACTAGTGGAATTCAGGTGTTTCTGGTATATAGACTGCTCTCACCCAATGTGAGGTTGAACTGTTGACCTTGCGTACATTCTACTTCACAAATGAGTCTGTCAGATAAGCTAAGCCGATAGGCTGAAGATGATGCCCCAACACTGCGGAGAAACCTCAGATGATTGTCCAGGCAGCTGGCTGTTTCTGTCAACTCACAATTCTTTGGAAATTGCTTGCATATACTTCCTGTTTTTATTTTTTGTTAGCTAATATTATTTCCTTCTTGGGTCTCTGAGGGAGTTGAAGATTAGTTAGTTATAGTTGACAATTAATTAGGATAGAAAGTGAATTAGATACAATAGAATAGATAATGGAAATATTTTCTCTGAATTTGTCAAATACAAATGAACTAGACATTGTTTAGGTATTTATTACTTGTATATATTGTATATAGCTATTGTACTTTTGTATATAGTTTTTCTTATGTTAATTATAAGCTTTTTTTCCCTTTTTTATTAAAATAGAAAAGGGGAAATATAGTGATATTTTATTTTTACTAAAATGTTATTTTATGTTAATAAATAAAGTTGCCCAGGGGTCAGAGCTATTAGCAAGCCATAGGAAAGCAGGGCAGTGGTGGCATGCGCTGGTAATCCCAGCACTTGGTAGGCAGAGCTGGCTAAGTCTCTATGTGTTCAGGGATACAGCCATTATTGGATACACATGCCTTTAATCTCAATACCAATCATGGAAAACCTGGAGGCCTATACAGACAGGCTGTGACGAGGTGGTCATGTGGTTGGGTTTAAAACCAATGAGAAGGCAGAACAGGAACTCTATATAAACACTTTAACACAGGGGTAGCTCTGGTTCAGAGAGGTAGGACCACTGCAGGAGGAAGGGTAAGGTTTTAGCTCTTAGCTCTGACCTCTTGGATTTCTTCTTTGCATTGGTTCTGTGTTTCTTATTTAATAAGAAGGTTGGTTACATCTACAATATATATATGTAATATGAATATATTTATATATATTAAAGATATGTTGACTTCAAAATTTGTGTCTAAGGATATGTTGCTTTGGAATAGAGGTTCTGCTTTTGTTTCCACAGAAGATGAGAACCTATGAATTGCTTCCAAGCTAATATGGTTTGATCAAGGAAGACCCTCTGAGAGGTCTCCAGATGTTCCAACATCCAGAATAGCTTCAAGGCAACTGTCTCAGACAATGTAGCCTCACAGACTACTATAGTCAGGACTTTACCATAATTCTTAATTTTCTTGGAATCCCTATAAGATTACCAGTACCCTCAACCAGCAGGAAGTAGTATGAGAAGCTATGTTTATAAATGTTTATTTTTATTTAAAGGTGGTTTATTATAAATATAATCTCTTTATAAAAATGAAAAGGGGATAGTATAATACAATAGGATAAAAAGTGTAGATTATTGAATCTACTTTTAAAAAGCAACAGCTCTTTTGAAATATTTTTTGTCTCTACAGATTTTAGTTTGTTACAAATTTAAAGTTAATTTTGTTATACTGTATGCATATTTCTTCTCTTGTTTAAGGTATTATGTTTGTGCAGATCATTTGAAATTGTGATGTATAATTAAGAAATACAAATTAATAATTAGTCATTCATGATAATCAAACTTATAATCATGTTAGTTAAGTTTTCTAGGTATAAATAGATATATTTCAATTAGGTATGTAATCTTCAAACACTTCAAAGACCTATAGAATATGGCATTTAAAATGTTTTAAGAACTTAGACTTTTCTGTACAAAGAGACACGTCTGCTCCTGGCAGCACCAATGTACTTCAAAGAGGAAGATGGGTATCAAAGACACTACATGTGGAGTTTGTCTTCTTCTTGACAGAACTTGCCATTTGGACAAGAAACTGTTCTTGCCTGGATTGCTTGACAGTATGTTATATAAATTGGCCATGCAGGACCCATGGAAAAATGACCACTAAATTTTGCCAAAACAAGGTGGGATGATCCTTTAGTTTCATGCTTCACAGAGGAGACTGCCAGACATTCTGCAGGACACAGGGAGAAGCAACTGAGAAACTCTAGGCCTATAGGCTGAAGATGGAAGCCCCAATGTCACAGAGAAAATTTGGATGAGTGTCCAGACAGCCAGCTGTCTCTGTCATTCTAGATTTTTGGAAGTTGCTTACAATGCACTTCTTGTTTACTTAGATAATAGTGTATCCTTCTGGGGTTTTTGGTGTAGTTGAAGACTAAATAGATATAATTATAATTTTCCTTGGTTATGATAACTGATATATTAGATATGAAACTTAAGACTCACAAATATAGGATAGATAGAATATTTTCTTTAATTTTTCCAAATACAAATAAACTGTAATTGTTGTTTGATAACTATTTGTTATATATAATTTTACTGTGTTAAAGTTAAAACCTTCCTTTCTAATTAAACAAAAAAAGGGAAAATGCAGTGGGATAATGCTCTTGTACACTGGTTTAATAAAATACTGATTGGCCAGTAGCCAGGCAAGAAGTAGAGGCAGGGTGAGATATGACTAGGAGAATGCTGGGAAGAGGAAGGGCAGAATTAGGAGTCACCAGCCAGATACAGAGGAAGCAAGATGACAAGGCAGAACTGAGAAAAGATACCAAGCAACATTGCTAAAAATAGGTAAGAATTATGGGTTAATTTAAGTGTAAGAGCTAGTCAGTAATAAGCCTGAGCTAACGCCTGAGCAGTTATAATTAATATAAGCCTCTGAGTGATTATTTTATAAAGAGCAAGAGAACCACAGTTCAGGGCGAGACCAGAGAAATCTTTTGGCTACACAGGATTTTTTGGATGAGGGTATGAAAGGAAAAGAGAATCCCAGCTCTAGTTGAAATAATATGAGTTAACAGGCTTCTTAAAGTCAGCACTTGAATGTATTTCATAGTAATTGAGTACATTTAATGAGGTAACACATGTAAAGTACTTAGCACAATGCCTCTCACATGCTAAGTATTCAATTAAGTTAGCTGCTATTATTCTAGCCACAGCTGCTCACTGCTGGAAAAATTCACACAACCCAATATGTTGGTTCTACTTTAAATTCATAGTTACCAAGCTCAAGTGAGCTATTAACAGAGCTTGTTCGTTCAGTCATTGTCCCTACTGTTTCAAACTTTTCTATTTTCCTTGGGCTCCTTGCCACCATCAATCCTTTCACATTTAGCGTATAACCAGAAGTTATATTACAGCAAAATAGGCTCCCTCAAGAGTCCACCAAAGAGTCCATATGTTTGAGTGTCTATGCCCCAAGTTTTGCTCCTCACCTGTTGTTACCACTAAGAAGTGTGATATTGAAGTCTAATACCCTGGATAGCAGAACTGCATCTGGACTATTTGAAAATTTGGGGTCAACCATACACTTGCCTCTTTAGCCTCTTTACCTCTAGAGAGCAAATGTAAAACAAGAGCTCTTGATGCCTGTACTTGTATTCTATATCTATCATTTCTCATCTGTGAGACACTGAACAGTCCTTTCAAACCCTCTCCTCCCTCTTCAACTGGGAAATAGGGATAACAAAAGCACCATCTTACAGGGATGCTATGAGGCTTCAATGAGATTATGCATGGAAAGTGTTTAGCCAGTGCCCAGCATGTGTTAGCTAATCACATTAACTATTATTTCTCCAGTATTTCTGTTAGCATTTCTACATTCTCATGTGTCTTCTATCAAAAAGAAAAAAATTGCCCTTGTGGATCCCACATACTCTTTAAAGTACTGCCTCACTTATTTGCTGCAACATAACAAATGAACAAATAGGCTGGGTGCGTTATACTGTTCCTTTTCTCCACATTCATCTTCATCTTCTGAATCCTTCAGTATTATCAAGATCACTAATTATTGGTGTGTTTCAGAATCCAGCAACCTTCCATCTTCATATTATTTATGCTGTTAGCAGAAGTTCTATGGCTCCAGGTACACTACCTGCATCAATCCTATACTGCCAGTGGTTTCAGAACCATAATTTGGGCTCCGCCCACCCCACTCATTCATTAAGATCTTGCATACTCTTTGTTTCCCAGTCATCCTCTACTGAAATTTGGTTATCACTGCTATCAAGATTATGCTCTAAACTGGCAATGACTTAGATTACTGTCTGTTAATATTATTCCAAGAGCACAAATTAGTCCCAAGGTTTCATAAATTGAATGTAAAACAACTGTTTCTTTTTCAATAAGGGACCCAGCATGTCATTTTGTCACGTCATCATATCGTCCCAGGTTTAGTGTCCACCACATGAGGGTATAGAGGACATGGAAAACTTTCACTCCATATTACTGTCATCTAACTACATTGGCATGAGTTACAAAAAACAAAAAAACCCTACACACTGTCCAAACTAAATGCAAAGAAATCTAGGAAGCCATTCCATCTATTCCTCTTTACCTGTATTTCTTCAGTAGAATCCACAACTATATGCAAGACTGTGCCTATGAAAACTTGTACATCATGTAAAGTCTTCCTTCTTCATACCCAAACACCCAATCTTGAAGACACAATTTGTTGTAAAAGCAAAATAATTTCAACAGTGTTTCCATTTTTTTGACAGAAAACATTGTACACCAACAAAAAATGTTTCTCTTTGCTTGAAATGTTTTCCAACCCTTTCCCTATTCTAAGGCTTTGAATGCTCACGTAAATGTGTTCCTCTTGAACTTTGTCTCTTATTTCATATTGTTCTTCCTTAATGTACTCTATCATTATGGCATTCTCCCAGTTCTTTGCATATACCACAAACTTCCCTAAGGACTTTGATTTTGATTCCTGAAATACTCATTCTCCATCTCTGACACTCTTTCATTTCAAAGATGTGATGGCATAATGATGACAAGGCAGGTTCTACATTGGCAGAATCTTGGAGAACTTACTAACTCTACTGGATACCTCAGGTTCTCTCTTTGTATGATGTTGCTAAATGACTTCTGTGGGAAAAAAAATGGATTTGATCATGTAAAATTTTCCAAATACTTTATAATGTAGTGCTCATGCCAAAAAATAGATCACCTTGTTATACATTTTTTCAGGTTCAGTATCTCCTCCTCAGAAAGTCTTTTCTTGGAACTGGCTGATCTAGACCCATGTAATTTTTTTTGGTGAATATTCTTCTGTCCACCTTACATTTCTTTTCCTACATGATCATGCTTGTATGTGACCCTGAAGTTAGAGACCATCCATTTCTCATGTAACCTCCTCTGATGGTTAAACTTAATATATCAGCATACATAACTACAAAATGTACTATGTGTACCACAATGTTAAATACACTCTACTCAGTAACACAAGTACACACACAACTCTGTTAACAAAATTTTGAGATTAATAATTTATTAAAGTAGTACATGTAAAAAATTTCATAACATTCTGTTTAACACTACATCATATGAACATAACTACCTGAATCATTTGCATATATGACTCTAATTTATGTGGTTCAAGCATATAATCTCCAAAAAAAGTATACATATAGCATGTATTACTTAATATTATACACATGGCTATCACTCTAGTGAGTTATTTACACACATACCTGAGTAAAGAAACTTCAACAGACACTATTAAGAGAACAGAACATGTATCATATACTACTAAAGACATCATTCACAGACCATGAGCTATAATAGACCAAATATCTGTGGGAGGCATATTAGAGGGGAAGATTGCTGTGGGATGTTCTGTATGGCAAATGTGTTGCTAATTAGTCAATAAATAAAACGCTGATTGGCCATTGGCTAGGCAGAAAGTGTAGGCGGGACAAGGAGGAGAATAAAGCTGGGAAGTGGAAGGCTGAGTCAGAGAGACACTGCCAGCTGCCACGATGAGAAACAGCATGTGAAGATGACGGTAAGCCACAAGACATGTGGCAAGGTATAGATTTATGGAAATGGATTAATTGAAGCTGTAAGAACAGTTAGCAAGAAGCCTGCCACGGCCATACAGATTGTAACCAATATAAGTCTCTGTGCTTACTTGGTTGGGTCTGAGCGGCTGTGGGACTGGCAGGTGAGAGAGATTTGTCCTGACTGTCTGCCAGGCAAGAAAACTCTAGATACAGAATCTTCTATTTATAAGGCCACTTCTACTCTGTCTTGATTAATTGTTTTTATACTTCCATGTTTATATCATTCTGTGATTCCCGTGACATTATTTTCTCTGTAGTAGGCTACAGAATCCTTTGGGAATACACATGGGATCCCCATAACTGGGTCATATGGTAGACCTATTTCTATTTTTTTGAGATACTTACAGCCCAATTTCCAAAGTGGCTTCATTAGTTTACATCTTCATCAATACTATGTGAGGTCTCTTTGTCCCCTACATCCATGTCAGCATTTGTTGTCATTTGATGATAGCCATTCTGACTGGGGTGATGTAGAAACTTAGAGTAGTTTAATTTTCATTCCCTTGATGTTTATGGATATGAAACACTTTTTAAAAAATATCTGACTACCTTAATGTCACATAAGCTTCTGGCTTTACATTGTTCTTCTGAAGACCAACTCAAGACTGGTGTTTTCTAATATGTCTTCTTAACCCTGACCTCATCCTTGTATTTTAATGTGATTTTTTTGTGGTTTATGAATTAATTTTTTTGTATTTGTTCAGCTCATTACCATCAGAGTCACTAATGTCACTTTGAAAAATTTATAGAATTTGGTTTATTCTCATTGCCAACTTTTCAGAATATATTATATTTCCTTGTTTAGCTTCATTATCAGCTCATCCATTCAAAGTACCTGTTAATTACCTAGTCTGTGCACTTGCTCAATTGATCAATTTCTTTTAGAGGTAAAAGCTACTGCTAAGCACAGAAAACACATTTATTATTAGTTTCTCACTGCCTTGGACCACCATAACAAAATACCATAAAAGGGTGTCTTTTAGTTTGGTTGAGACAGCATCTTGCTATGTGGCCCAGACTGGCCTTGAACTCACTATCTTCTTGCCTTGCTCTCCAGAATGATGGATTACAGGATTTGCACACCATGTTAGCTTTATCAGTTAGTTTTCTAAAAGGCATAGAATTATTTCTTAAAGTTCTAGAGGCCGGGGAGTCCATCATTAACCTGGCATATTAGCTGTCTATTGAAAGCTTGTTTCCTGATTTTTAGATTCCACCTTCTAGCTAAGTCTCACAGGAGATCTGGGGTCATTTTTAGAAACAAAGGTACCAATTAAATTTATATGAACTCTGCCATTATGACCTATTAACCTTCTGAAAGTGTGTAATTCTTAATACAATTCCTATGAGCAGTTACAATTTCAACCTATGATGTTTTGAAAGAACACAGACCATAGGAATTGAGTATTTTTCAGAAGAATGAAAAGGAAAGTAGTTGCTTTGTGAGTGCTGATTAAGCAACTAATTAATTTTCTAACTAACAGTTGGTATAGCCTAACTGTATTGGCATTTTGCCAGATCTTTTTGTGTGACCTTGAATATAGTCTTCTCATACCTTGAAGGTTTTCCACTGACAGAGAAAGTAGCTGTTCTTACTAAAGGTCATCATCATTGCAGACTGCTGCAGTTTATTGCTACTAACCTGGGACAGTTCCCTTTAATGGGTTCAATTTTCATAAAGACTTTTCTACTCTTGGGAGCAGCCATAATTTAATGTCCCCAATTAAATGAGAGAGCTAAAATTTCATACATAGTTAAGTAAGTTTTCAATCAGTATTTGGTACCTAGAAAATAAGTCCCCAATCAACATTTGCCCCTGCATGTCATGCTGCACCAAAGAAATATGTGCCTTAACTCAGGCTGTTTCACCTTCAAATGTCCAAGTTCAGCAATACTAATGGTCAGTGGAATGGAGAGTGTTTCCAAGAGAAAGAGTGCTCCATGCTTGTCTGGGATATCTGACAGAAATGAGAGAAGAGTCAATGGTTATATTGTCTACTTTCCAAACTATGCTAAATGAGTGAGGGTCCCCAAGAAACTATACATTCACTTCCAATAGGTTGTTCCTGTTAGGCAGGAACAGTTACTCAACCAGATGCTGACAGTCCCTCATCAACTGTAGACTATTCAGATATGGAAACTTACCCTATATATTCTTTGTAAGCCCCTGGGAATAAATATTTTTAAAAGGTTCGCACAGATTTCTCAGTAAGATATCCATGATGAGAAAGAGCATAGTCATTGCTGGGAAGTCTTCCTTTGCCAGTGGCTTCTTTTGTGAGCATAAGCATGTCCTCCCCTTAAATTCTGTCTTCCCTGTTACATGACTTCAACTGTTTCATAATCTCTAATTGTCCCCCAAATGTATATAACCCAAATTGTGCCAACAGGCAAATGTATAAGTGAAATACAGTGTGTCTATACAGTAGAGTATTGCATATACGAAACAAAGAATGAAGTACTGATCCATACTACAGTATGGATTAATATTGAAAAGATTATGTTACATAATGAGTGAGGCATGAAAGGCCACATAGTACATATTTCTGTTTATATTAAATGTCTAGAACAGACAAATCCTTCATCAGAAGAAGATCAATTATCATTTAGGGAACAATGAATGCAGAAAATTCCTTAGTAACAGGATTCCCTTCTGGGGTAATAAAAATGTTCTTGAATTGACTAGTCCTAAGAAGTATAATTAAATCCACTGGATCATCTGCTTTAAATTACCAGTTGTTCATTTAAATTTTAGAAAATCACATAGTTGCTCATCTAAATTAAAAATTTCAGTCATTTCTCTCATACATGTTATGGCAGCCACAAAATCAGGAGAAGGGGCCAGATCATCTATATTTTGTTTTTTTGTAGTAAGATAGCCTTTAATGGCTGAGCTATCTCTCCAGACCTCACATGGATTTTCTAACAAGGATCCCAATGACTAATGGACAGCTACATTGATTCCATACTGATAAAATACTTTGTCTTAGGCTTTTTCTAGGTTTCTCCTGCTTGATTCTTTGTTGCTTAAATTCTTCTTTTGTCCATGTGCTATGGACTGTGCATTTGAATATGCAAAACAGACACTTCCCAGATCAGGGAAAGATGGGTGACATAGATAACTCTTGCCTATGCAGCTTATGATGGTGCTCTGGAAACAACAGACAGTTCTAAATGTATTTTCAACTTTATATTCTCTTAAATAATAAAAAAAACCTATTATATAAATCACTGCACATCTACTTTGTAAAGTCTTTTTTTTTTGTTTTTTGAGACAGGGTTTCTCTGTGTAGCTTTGCGCCTTTCCTGGGACTCACTTGGTAGCCCAGGCTGGCCTCAAACTCACAGAGATCTGCCTGGCTCTGCCTCCCGAGTGCTGGGATGTAAAGTCTTTTTAAGGTGGAAAAAGAGAGTCAGGATATAAAGTGTAGTTTCCAATCAAATTATTCCCCTTAGATTTGTTCCTATGGGGTCCATGACTGGCTTTCACAGTCACTTTGCTTAGATTAATAACCAAGAGATTTGATGGTCTTTCAGAGTGCAATAACATGGGAAGACTCCATGCTGAGACATCATTTCTGTGGCAGTGCTAGTCCATGGCAATGCAGAAGGCTGAATTCATTTGAGGTTTGGGGGAAAGCCTTCATATCTTGTGACTGGGAGGGAGGAAGGGGGAGGGGGCCTTCAGAAGATGCTTCTATTGGCACTTGGAAAGAACTGCTTCTCACACTATCACTCGCTGTCACAAAGTCTTGAAGATTCTGAGGTTGGCCTTGAAAAAAGAAATAAAATCACTACACAGTGGTGCAATTCAAACTTTAGAAAAGATGCTATGTCAATTAATGCATGTGTTTTGGAGACAAATTGCCTGAAATGATCCTGGTAGTTTTGAATGCAATTAGAAAAATGTATATTCTCAGTCATGCTCTTGAAAAGTCTTTCTTTCCACTGAATTGGAGTAAAGGGTTGGGAAAAGGAGTGAAAATTCTCTCATATATGCCTTCTAAGTCTTGGTGAATTTTCCTGCTGCCTGTCTTCCCTGCATTTGAGGAGCCGAAATGGACTTCAAAGGCATCCTCATATTGTAAGGGGAACAGCAAAGAGATGAGAGGGAACAGTGCAGCTAAATAACTCACTTTATACACAATATTTCCACTTTGTGTAGAGGATGATTCCATTTTTACAGTAGATCACAGGCAGTTTCATGAAGCTGTTTTGGTGCAAATCTTGTAGTCTTTCAGCTGAATTAGCAGGCCATACCTGGAAGTAGCTTGCTGAAACATTCATGTATCTAGCTGACTGCATTAGGGACTCCCACTCATATGCTCACCCCAATCTTCTGCCCCCTTCCCCTTGTCTACAGTACCACAGACCTTCTTTTAAGTTGTAAGGAACCTGAAAGGAGTTAGCTTTGTTCCTCTCCTCAGGGAGCTCGCAGTCTGTAGAGATATAGAATTAGCAAACCTATTAATAATAGGCCAAAAAAGTGCAATAACAGAGGTAAAGATAGGAAGGGAGAGGATACAGTTCATTTGCTTGATAGGAACAGATCATAGTAGATGGTCATGGGTGAGAAAGACTTCCCCTGTGAGGAGGATTACATTTGAGAGTATCACATGATTCTACACAGGACAGAATGTGGTGGTGTTGTGTTCCCCAAAATATTATGCACCCTAATAAATTCATCTGGGGTCAGAGAAGAGAACAGCCACTAGATACAAAGGCAAGAAAATGGTGGCACTCACACCTTTAATCCTAGCATTCCAGAGGTAGAAATCCCTCTGGATCTCTGTGAGTTCAAGGCCACATTGGAAACAGCCAGGCATGGTGACACATGCCTTTAATCCCAAGAAGTGAGCCTTTAATCCCAGGGAGTGATGGCAAAAACAGAAAGATATATAAGGTGTGAAGACTAGAAACTAGAAGCATTTGGCTGGTTAAGAGTTTAGGCTTTGAGCAGCACAGTTCAGATGAGATTCATTCTGGATGAGGACTCAGAAGCTTCCAGTCTGAAGAAACAGGATCAGCTGAGGAATTGGTGAGGTGAGGTGGCTGTGGCCTATTCTGTCTCTCTGATCTTCCAGTGTTCACCCCAATAACTGGCCTCAGGTTTGATTTTATTAATAAGACACTTTAAGATTCGTGCTACAACTGAATGTTAGCACTACTGTCTCTTGTGTTAGAAGCATAGTAGTGTTAGAGAGCTTAATGTTCATGAACTATTACAGTGTTACAATTATAAATAGCCAGGCAAATGTGTAGGACAGAAGCTGACATTTAAAAACTAACCTGAAGGGGACTACAGTTTTTGACTGACTAGTAGTTGTTTACATCTTATCTAATGGAATTCTTAATTTTATGGAACTTAGAAAATAAGAGTTGAGCAAGCCCTGTCTCTATGGAGCTGCAATTGTTAATAGGCATTTTATGACTAGTTTAATTTCACCATGTAGTGTTTGGATATAGTCATAGTTTTCCTCTATAGAAGATAAATCCAAATAAATAGTAATACCACCATGCAGTATTGTACATAATCTGCTGATTAGAAAAACTGGGACATACTGCTTATTTCTCATTTTTTTAATCTCATGTTACTGAATGCCCTCTTCTCTTCTAGTTGTTTCATTGTGATTGTTTGCCACAGTTTAACACTGCACATATCCTAATTCTGCAATGCAGTTTGTTGAGCATCTTCAGGCATGGAGAATGAAGCTAAAACTGAATGTATTTTTACCCCATACTTAACTCTTGCTTGCCTGTGTAAAAATGTAATGGGGTATAATACAAAGGCTTTGGAGGGGATGGAAATCACACAAGAGTATCGGTCTTGTCCCTCAGAGAAAACTATTGACTGAGCGTCTACTCTTACTCTCTTTTTAAAAGTGTATATTAGGGGCCTAGATTGTGGAGAAAACAGATGGCGCTCTCCCAGACTTTTTGGTCTGGAGGGTCAACCAGGGTACCATCATCCCAAGTGCTGCCCAAGGTCTCTAGACATGGCACAAGAGAGAGGAAATGCAACAGCTCCATGCCATTCCTTGTGGCTGGTATGGGTGATACTCACCCAAGTGCCACCTGTGACCCAACCAAGACCCCTGGTGCTGGGCAGTCAAGCACCATTGTGGTGAGAGATTACAGGGTGTGGAGGTGGAAGAGAAGCAGACTGGTTTGTGGGCTGGGGAGAAAGGTGGGTCTGGAGAAGTGAAGGTGGTGAGAAAGGAGTTGAAGTGAATAGCCAGCTGGCCACTGGAGTCCAGGGAGATGTCTGGTCCTGGGCTATGACCAGGGGCCAGGTTTTGGTCCAGGGCTCTGGAGCAGCCTAGGGAGCCTATGTTGATATCTGTGGCTCCTGTACCCACTGGGGGCAATGAAGGGGCCTGTGGTCTTGGCTGCCAACTGGGGTAGCATTTGTGTCTAAGGGCAACACTGTTGTGGGGGCCATGCCAATATAGGTGGCTTACATAGCCATGGTGACAACCTGTTCTGGGCTGCTGCCAAGGACCTTATCTGACTCAATGGTCACCACAGTCCATATTGGTGTCCATGGCCCACATTGCCACAAAAGGCCACATAGTTGCTCTGGGGTCTGAGGCACAACCTGTGGCCATGAGGGTGTTTGAGGACTGTGCTACCACCAGGGACATCCTGATCTGAGTAGCCTGTGCTGTCTACAATAGCCATGATGTTGTCTGGGCCAGGGCTGATGCAGAGGACCATGTCTGGGTCCATGACCGTGCAGCAGCCAGGGTCTGAATTGATGTCCAGACTCCTGTTGCCACCAAGGACCATGCAGATGACTGGAGTCTGGTTGGCCACCTCAAACCATGTCAGTGTCCAAGGACCGTGCTGTGACCTGGGCCCTGCTGACCTGAGTGGCTGATACTGCCATATGGAGCCATGGAGACATCTCCACATTGGCTGCTGCCTAGGACCATGTCTGGATCCATGGCCCTGTGGCAGCCAGGGTCTGGGGTGGTTTCTTTGGCTCCAGTTGTCAGGGAAGGCTCTGTGGATGCCTGGGACCATGTTTGTCTGTGCTGCTTCCAGGGCCAAGCTGATTTGGGTGGCCTGAGCTGCTACCAGGTCTGTGGTGGCCTCTGGGCCTGAGATGCTGCTGAGGGGTATGTCTAGATCCATGGCCCTGCTGCAACTGGTATCTGTAGTGATATACATGGCCCATGTTAGCATGAGGGTCGTTGGAACCATGTGGAGCTGAGCTGATCCTGCCCTTCACTGGCCCTGGGATGGCTGGCCCTGACCCTTTTTGGTTAACTGCAGCAGGCAAGCTGGCCCTACCTCTCATGGGAGAGCTCACCCCCACACTGGGGAAAGATGACCTCACTCCTCATCATAGGGCATGACCTCATCTGGGTAGCACAATATAACTGACCCTGTAGTTGGGGACATAGGCGAGTCAACCCTGAGGGTGTAAGAGCAGGAGAGCTGACCCCACCCTACTCCCTTATCTGCCATGTGGTGGCATGGGTGAGGGAAAGATGCCCTCCCTCTTCTGCCTCTTGCTACCTTTGGAAGGTGAGAAAGCTGAGAGAACTAGCCCTGCCCCACACTAGCTGCAGCACTCAGGAGAGTGGGCCCTGCACCCTGCCTGGGCAGCACACTAGAGCTGACCCTGCTGTCAGAGGTGCAAGTGAGCCAACTCTGAGGGAGTGAGAGCAGGAGAGTTGACCCTCCCCCTTCCCTTGTATTCCCCCTGCAGCAATCAGGAGAGAGGGCCTTGTACCTTGCCTGGGCAAATCAGTAGAGCTGGCCCTAGAGATGGGAGTAAGTGGGGCCCGGATCTGAAGGCCCTAGGGCAGGAGAACTGGCCCTGCTCCTTGCTGCAGGCTGCATTGGGTGAGCTAGCAGAGGCAGTGCTGGAGAGTATGCCTGAGTAGCCATGAAGAGGGAAAGCTGACATAGGCTCAGAATCAGGGCTATGAATTGTCCTCCAGCATCCACTGAATCTATGAACTGTTTGAGCATGTGAAGGGGACAAAGGAACCTGCAATCCATAACAGCAGGATCTCCGTGGCACAGAACAACAACAGGATATCTAAGAGGAGCCCCTGAGAAAGCCCATTATAGGTGATGTAGCAGAAACCAGAGGCCTTGAGCCAGACCAATGACTCATAGCAATGAACAATTGCAAGTATAAATGAATGGACTAAAAGGTGACCTGTGTGATTCAATAGGCCACAGTACAGCTTCCACGACAAGATTCTTCTTCTTTCTCTTTTCTTTTGTTATTGCTTTTTTTTTTTTGTTTGTTTGTTTGGTTTTGGTTTTTCTTTTAAATTTGGTTTTGATTTGCAGGGAGTTTGCAAGGGCAGAGGGCAGACTTGAAGAGACATGGAGATAAGTGGGATCAGAATGCATATCTACAACAAATCTATAAAAGAGAAAAAACCCTGTATACTAGGGTTCATACTTAACCTTTCCAAACTATAGTTTTATCGTGGTAAAAATGGGTATAAAAATCAACATTTACTCTGTCCTAAGAAGCATCCTGAGTCCTTTACACATGAGTTTCCATTATTGTAAAACCAGCCATATGCTGGCAATTTTATTATTACTTTCCTCATTTTACTGCTGTGGGATGTTCTGTATGGCAAATGTGTTGCTAATTAGTCAATAAATAAAACACCTATTGGCCATTGGCTATGCAGGAAGTGTAGGCGGGACAAGAAGGAGAATAAAGCTGGGAAGTGGAAGGCTGAGTCAGAGAGACACTGCCAGCCACCATGATGACAAACAGCATGTGAAGATGCTGGTAAGCCATGAGCCACGTGGCAAGGTATAGATTTATAGAAATGGATTACTTTAAGATATAAGAACAGTTAGCAAGAAGCCTGCCACGGCCATACCGTTTGTAAGCAATATAAGTCTCTGTGTTTACTTGGTTGGGTCTGAGCGACTGTGGGACTGGCAGGTGAGAGAGATTTGTCCTGACTGTGGGCCAGGCAGGAAAACTCTAGCAACATTTTACATTGGAAGAAATAGAAGCACACATATTCAGAAAATTTTTTAAATCCATAGATAGTTTCTATTTACATGGGCCTCAGTTGCTTAATCTATAAACTTTAATAATTATATCATCAAATATATATGGTTATTGTAAAGGTGATGTGAAGTAGACACTTAGAATAAAACTTTAGAATTCCTCAAGATTTCTTTTATCATTTAATGAAATCTATAAATTTCCAAACTCACCTTGTATATGTGTTTACTTATTCACTTCAAGCTTCCCTCACTAGACTGAGAATCTCATAGGATCAGGATTCTTCTTCACCTTCTCAGTAACTCATAATAAATACTGTATATAGAAGGTAGCTAATAATTATTTTATAAATGAATATATGGCCAAATTAATGACTGCTGCATTTATCTGTTAAAGAAAGTAAAGTTTGGCATGTTTCTATCTATCTCTTTCATGAGATTTTGTTCCTAAAGTGTAATGTCTTGGTTTCCTGTCAATTTAATGGACCTAGAGTCTACAAAGCAAACTCTGTAACTTTTAAATAAAGTCCAAACTAAGTGGTCTCCATTTTTGGTTAGGTTTGATCTCAGCTATTTCTTAATCTAAAAAACAAGATACACAGAACAGAACAAACAAAAGCTTATACCACAACAGGGCTCCCTGAAGCTGGTACTGTGAATTAAGCAACTCTTGGGCAGAAAAGGGGGTGAAATGCATAGAAGAATGACTAGAAATTGATTTATACTAGGGCCTTAGTTATAATGGAGATTTTACAAACCATCCTCAAGAGAAGAATCTGCCAGTTTGACAGTTTCTCCTCTGTGCCATTTTGCCTTTTCTGCCAATCCTTGGTTACTTCTCCTGCTGTGAAAATTTTTATTCCTGGCTCAGTATCTTTTTTCCAAATAGTATTTCTATTGTGATTATTGTTGGATGGATCTTTTAACATGCTGACCAATTCTGCTCCTTGATTTCTTCCTCTTCTGCAGTTATCTTCCCTCAAACTACCATAATGTCACTTATACTCCTAATAACAGCAGCCCTTCCAATATCAATTTCATTTTTCCTATTCTCTTTTTTCCACTTGACATCTTGATGCTTCATTCTCTTTACCCTGTCTCCAACATTTGTTAAGCTTGAGCAACCCTGTTTCTTGTTCATCTGATGTTTCCCTCTTCCTTCCTTAACACCACAAACACTATTAGACTTGCTCCCCCTGTATATTGGAAAATCACAATCTAAGTTAGATCGCTATGCTATTTGGGACTATACTTGCTGGTGTAGATGGAATTCTAAACAGTCTTAGTAAATAAGAAACACAGAGCCAAATACAGAGGTAATAGCCAAAGAGATCAGAAAGCCACAACTACCTTATCTTACCACCTTATCGCTGTCACTTCCCCAGAGAGAGCTTCTTCCTGTGTGACTTGTGTTTTTATTGCTTTCCTGTTCTGCCTTCTCATTGGCTCTAAGCCCAGCCACATGACTTCCTCATCACTGCCTGTCTATACAGACCTCCAGGTCTCTATGGTTGGTACTGGGATTAAAAGCTTGTGTCATCACACTTGCTGTGTCCTTGACCACATAGAGACTCTGCCTGCCATGTGTTCGGATTAAGGGTGTGGGCTACCCTTCCCTGAAAACTGTTCCTGGCTCACTATGACCTCTGATCTCCAGGCAAACTTTATTTATTAACATACAAATAAATTCACATTTCAGCACAATTAAAATATCACCACATTTCCCCTTTTTATTCTAATAAAAAGAAAAAAGAAAAAATGTTATAACTAATATAAGAAAAACTATATACAGTAAGTACAATAACTATATACAATATATACAAGCAATAAATACGTCAACAATGTCTAGTACATTTGCATTTGACAAACTCAAAGAAAATATTCCATTGTCTATCCTATTTTGGTAAGTCCAAAATGTACCTGATTCATTTTTTATCCTAACTTATATTACTAACAGAGAACTATCTTATACTGTCTTTCAAATTTATACACTTACAAATCTTTCATGAGTTTCTTTTCTGAAATTCTTAACAAGGAAAACTATAACTATAACTACCTAATTTTCAACTAACTATAACTATAACAATCTAAACTTCAACTCTCTCAGAGATCCAAGAAAGAATAATATTACCTAATAAAACAGGAAATGTTTGCAAGTGGCTTCCAAACAAAATGTGAGTTGACAGAAACAGCCAGCTGGATGGACAATCACCCGAGGTTTCTCCACAACATTGGGGTATCATCTTTAGCCTATAGGCTTAGCATATCTGACAAATTTATTTGTGAAGTAGGATGTACACAAGGTCTACAGTTCGACCTCACATTTGGTGAGAGTAGTCCATGTACCAGAAACACCTGAATTCCACCAGTGTCCTGTTATGATTCAGGATTTTAAGTTCTGAAATTGTTGGTGTTTTTGGAATTCAGATGTCCATTCTTCTTGGCTTATGGGTGGCTTCATCTCTTTTATTAAATACCAGTCTACCATTAAGAGGTTAGACTCTATCAGCCTAGTTAGTCTTTCAAGAATAACTGTTTCAGCTACTGTTCCACTGTACACCAGAAGCCGTCTGTCCACTGTCTGTTCAGCTGCCTTGGAAGAAAGGGGCACTGTACATTTTCTGGTTTGCAAGGGCCACTTCAGGGATAATGCCATATTGTTCTGGCCTCAGAGGATGCCTATTACTAAAGCCACAACCGCACTTGTCTTGGCAAGAATGAGTAGTCCTTTGTTTTGTGTCCTGTCTGTCCATTTTGTCCTGTTTGTCAGGAGTCAATTTGAGGATACTTTGTTGTCCAGTAGCTAATTTTTGCCACAATGAAAGTTAACTCCATATGCAGTTTCTTCAATGCCCATATCTTCTCTGTAGTAAATTGGTGCTGCCAGGAGCCAACATGTCTCAGAGTCATAAAAAAAGAAAAAAATTCTAAGTTATTAAAATATTTTAAATGCCATATTCTGTAGAACTCTGAAAGGTTTGAAGATGACCTGTCTATCTAAAATATATCTACTTGACCTTGAAAAAATATCTAATATGACTACAAGTTTGATTGTAATGTCTAACTACTAACTTTCATTTCTTATTTTTTTCAGAGTTAAAAGCCCAAGAGGTCAGAGTAGTAGCTAAGAGCTGAGACTTAAAACCCTTTCTTACCCTTCGCTACCGCTGTCATCCTTCCCCTCAGAAAGAGACCTACTTCCTGTATATCTGTCTTTTTATTGATTTCTCTTCTGCCTTCTCATTGGTTCATGGAGACACACTCCTTTAATCTCAGTACCAACCATAGAAGACCTGGAGATCTGTATAGACAGGCAGTGATGAGGAGGTCATGTGGTTGGTTTTATAACCAACTTTCATTTCTTTATACTCTAATAGTTGGTAATAATAACATTCAAGGATTAGCAAATTGCATTACATTGTTAAATGAACTGTATAAGCACAATATCCTGAACAAGATTAGAAATATATGTATGGCATTTTCTAACAATATCAATCTCAATATATATAATTTGTATACAGTATACAAAAATCCCATCCAATGTTAAGTATTTAAAACTAGTAATTGTCTTTTAAAAGTAGATTCAATGATCTACCTTTTTATCTATATCGTATCTATATCTTCTCTTTACTTTTCAGAGTAGATTCAATAATCTACCCTCTATCATTTCTGTATATCTTTTTTTAACAAGAACCTTAAATCTGATCTCCTTTGCTTAGCCCTTTTCCTAACCATTAACAACAACAACTCACTTTAAATTCCTGACCATGTACTTCAAGTGGATTTTTAATGCAGCTCAGCAGACATATGATATTTTCCAGGTCCTTCCAATTGTTACATTTTCCAAGATGATTATTCCTACCTATTCCTACACCCCAAGCTTCCATATCCTTCTTTCTAGCTTCAGTTGTGACTCATAAACCAGCTTCCTAATATTCACTGAGAAGATTGAAGCAATTCAAACAGAGCTTCCTCAAACTCTTGCCATTATGCTACCCACATATATTCTCTCCTGTCATTTTGATGAGCCATTTGTGCTAAAGCTAATGGTCAAGTTTTAGTCATCATCTTACTTGACCTAGCATCAGCTTGTTGACACAGCTGGCATTTCCTTCTCCTAGATATATGTTCTTTACTTATTAACCAGGATACTGCAAACCCTTGCTTCCTCCTCTCATTCACTGGCCTTCCATTTGGTCTCCTTTGCTGGTTCCTCCTCATATTTCCAAGTACTATTTGGACTTCTTTTTCTATGTTCATTCATTTGAAGATCTTAGCCAATTGCAGCACATCATATTAAACAACATTTGCCTGCTAACAGATCACATATTTGCATGTTCAATCCAGACTGGATCAGCCTATTTAAAAACAATTGCAATTTATCTGCATTGTCAATATTTCCAATCATACCTGTGAGGTTACAAATTCTTTCTTCTTTAGCATGTAACAATATATAATGATCTATTTTTTTTTAAGATTCATTTTCTATCTTCACCTATTAGAAGATAAGCCCCATTGAGGTATATGATTTTTATACCTTTTTGATAATTGTCATATCCCTAATACCTAAAGTAATGTTTTGTTTTTAATGAGCGTTAAGACTAATCAACATGAATTTCTAAAGAAAAAGTCCTAGTAACTTGTATGTTTTATATAGGCCTAAGTGTATTTGCATTATGTTGAAATATAAAGGCAGGTCTGGCCTATAATCAAAACTTACATCAGGAACTTTTCTCCCAAATTCAAACAATTTTATATATTCTCTGTATTTCACATATTGCTTTACCACATTAATATCTCATGGTTCCTATCACATGTCAAACATCTTCCTAACACCAGGCTCTCTATAATTCTCTTTCCTCTGCCTAAAGTAATCTTTACCTAATTTCCTCCTTTAGTTTGTTCATGACAATAATGCAATATGTCCAACTTAATTCAGTGTGTCCTTGACTAATAAATATTCTGGACTGTGCTTGATCAAAACTGTGAAAGTTCTTTCCTGTTTATTCATTTTAAATATTCTACATGTTTAATGGTTTTTCATAGCACTTACAATTATGTTGAGTTAGTTAATGCATTTATTTTTATCTATCTGGGCTAAAATTTGAAATAATGAGAGTTAAGGTTTGTACTTGCCACATACTATTGTGTTTTATGCATAGTCACTTTTATTCATAACAAATTCAAAATGTACTACTACAACACACCCTTTTATAGATATGTAAAATAGACAATTGGGAAAGATAAGTAAAAAAAACCAAGGTTACATACCAATAAAGAGCAGAACCTGGATGATTCCATTCTTCTTTTCTTCTCTTAACATAAGAATGCTTCTCTGCCTTATTTCCTATTTTATGTCCAAAGCTGAAGGAAGTGCTAGAGCAATAGTAGGTACTTACTAAATGCTGTATTTTGCTCAGGTGTTATTTGGGCAGCCATTTCTAGATACAGCAGCTCATGGCAGATTTCCTGACATTGGGCTCTTATAATCTTTCTACTACCTTCTTTGAGCCTTAGGTTGTAGGAGTTGTGTTGAAGATGTGTCTGTTGAGCATGAGCTCCCCATGACACCTTGATCTCTGCATCATGTCCAACTCTCATTTCTTGTAATGGTGTCCATTTGCTATACACAGAAGCTTCTTTGATGAGGGGTGAAAGCTGCATTTACCTCTTGGTAAAAGCATAAATGTTAGAGCATAGTTAGGAATTATGCTGGTCTAGTAAATTGGCTTTAATAGGTTCTCCTCTAAGATCTAGAACTTCACTAGTCCTGGGTTGCTCGCTAGGTTTCTAATATTTGGCATGATTTCGCTCCTGTTGAGTATGCCTTAATTCCAACTAGACAGCTGTTGGTTACTGACAACATGTGAGTGCCACTATTGGAGCTTTACAGGTATCTCCCCAGCCTGGTCATTGTTGTGATTCATAGGTAACTTAGATGGATAGGACTATTGCTTGCATTCCTCCCTTAACAATTTGCATAATACTTTCTGGTACTGTGGAAGATTCATCTCAAATTATCCAAGTCCTATTTCCAAAGTACTTGTTATCTTCAGCAATAGAGACTTAGTTTTAACCACTGAGAGTTAACCCAGGGCAACAACAAGTTCTGGGAATCGTGCACTACCTTAACCAACAACTCATATCATGATTTTTCATGACTAGCACTGGGGTTTGTTCAGTAGTCTATGGCTCTTATTGAAAACATTGTCATCCCAAGTTGCATAACAATATCAGTAGACATGCTAATGTGGAAGGGGGGGATATCTCACAGAGTCCCATCCATAGACAAAGAACTATACGCAGCTAATGACTACTGACAGAGGGCAAGTTAGCTTCTCTTAGGGACAAACCCCCTAATTGCTCATACAATACAAGTAAATGGTAAGCTTTGAAATAATATAAAACACAGAGAGGCAGACTCAGCAGGTTTCATTTACATATGTATGCATCTATCAATATGTATATATTGCTGCATATGTATATGGAAAAAACAATGAAAAAGAGGCCATCAATTTGAGGGAGATACAGGAAAAATGGGAGAGGTTGGAGGGAGAAAAAGGAAGGGGGAAAGTAATATATTTCAATAAAAAACATATTTTTCAAAAGTTTCCTTAACTATTAAGTCACTAGTATGAGATTTCTCCAACTTCTTTATGTGGGCATTTAGTGCTATGTATTTCCCTCTTAGCACTGCTTTCATAGTGTCCCATAAGTTTGGATATGTGGTGTCTTCATTCTCTAGGAAGTCTTTAATTTCTTTCTTATTTCTTCTTTAACCCATTGGTGATTCAGTTGAGCATTATTCAGTTTCCATAAAATTTTATGAAATTGTAGGTTTTCTGTAGTTTTTGTTGTTGTTGAAATCTAACTTTAAACCATGGTGGTCTCCACAATAGACTACTGGCAATGGTCGAGAAACAGCCCGAACTGACCTACTCTGGTGATAGGATGGCCAAACACCTTAATTGTCGTGCTGGAAACCTCATCCAATGACTGGGGGAACCGGATGCAAAGATCCACAGCCAGGCCCCAGGTAGAGCTCCAAGAGTCCAAATGGCGAGAAAGAGGGGGGTTTGAATGAGCAAGAATTGTTGAGACCAAGGTTGGAAAAAGCACAGGGACAAATAGCCAAACGAATGGAAACACATGAACTATGAACCAATAGCTGAGGAGCCCCCAATTGGATCAGGCCCTCTGGATAAGTGAGACAGTTGATTAGCTTGATCTGTTTGGGAGGCATCCAGGCAGTGGGACCAAGACCTGTCCTCAGTGCATGTGCTGGCTGTTTGGAACTTGGGGCTTACACAGGGACACTTGCCTCAGTCTGGGAGGAGGGGACTGGACCTGCCTGAACTGAATCTACCAAGTTGAACTCAATCCTCAGGGGAGTCTTTGCTATGGATGAGATGGGAATGGGGGGTGGGCTGGGGAGAATATAGGGGGGTGCAGGAGGGGGGAGAACAAGGGAATCCGTGGCTGATATGTAAAATTAACTTAAATTATAAAATAAAATTTAAAAAAAGTTTCCTTAACTAAAAAGGTAAATAAAAGCTACATATCAAATCATTGGCATGAATATAAGTGCTCTAAACCTGCCACAATAAAATTACAGACAATTATATTCTTATAATTATAGTGTCTAGAAATCTATAATCAAGGTGTTGTCAGATATGATTACCTGTAGCCACCTTCCCATGGTCTTCAAATTATCTTCCTTCTATGTATATCTGCATCCTAACCATTTCTTATAAGAATATTAGAGCCTTATTATACTAGAAACCTACTCTCAGTACTTAAACTAATACAAATAAAATCTATAAATTAATTTCTTAGAGCCATTTGGGAAGCTTAAATGTACTTCATATGAATTGAGAGGACACACCCCAATTTATAACAAGGCCAAATTATATTCCCCAAAGAATTAGGATACCAACATCAATGTTGCTAGCAAAGATGAGATAGAAAGGGATAGAAAGAGATTCATCAGACTGGTAGGCTATTACCTGTTAAATGTTTTAGATGTGTATCTGAATCCCATATAAAAAGAAAAGAGAATTTTTCTTATTTTTATCATTAGTTTTTAACGTTTATTTATTTATTTTGTGTGTGTGTGTGTGTGTGTGTGTGTGTGTGTGTGTGTGTTTGTGTGTATGAATGTATGAGATCAATTTTGCATGCTATAGCATGACTTTGGAAGTCAGTTGACAAATCACCGTCCACCATGTGGGTCCTGGGGATTAAACTCATGTTGTCAGGTGTAGTGGGTAGCCATTCCAGCTTTGATCTGGAAGTTCCAACCCCCATTGAGACTTCGGCAACTGTCATGCCTACAAGGCAGGGCAAATGGAGGCGCCTGACTGTGGGAGCCCGTTCTCGGGTTCCTCGTGGCTTTACCCATCAGGTCCTCATAGAGGATGATTGGACCACGGGCCTAAGCGCAGGTGTCTGGGATGGTCTGCACTTGGCTGTGCTGGGGGAGGAGGTCTCTTGCTCCACCCCATGGTGTCTCTATAAAAACCCTGGGGCAGAGACAGTCGGGGCCCGTTGGAATAGGTTCCAGGCCCTCTCGAGGCTATCCTTTATTTTCTATCTGTTTATCTCCGCGATATTCTCCGCAATAAATCCTTCTATCTAATATTTCCTGCTGCTCGCACTCAAGAAAACTCTGGGGAACTGTGGGGGTGGTTGGGTAAACGCCCCACAGAATGGCGCCTGAACAGGGACTAAAGAAAAAAGAAAAAAAAAAAGGACTAAAGAAAAAAAGGGGGGACTAAAAAAAGGGGGGACTAAAGACAAATGAACAGGGACTAAAGACAAAGTAATAGGGACTAAAGATAAAGGAAAATAATAGTTTTATTACAGAGTTTTTGGCGAAAGTGCTGAGTTCAGCCCTGCCAGTGGATGAGGCATGCCGGTGTTATGGAAAATATATATTTTTATATATATATTTTTGAGAGGCAGGGGTTTTATCCTCGAGAGAAAAGGAAAGCGGACTGGAAGGATGTCCGATGCTGCAGCGAAATTCTCTTCTGTCAAAATTTTCTATCTTCTATCCCTTTCTCAATTTCTATCTGTGAAAAATAAGTATAAGGTATAGCGTAGTAATATAGTGTAGGAAAAACTTAGAAGTGTAAGATTGTGTAGGAAAAAATAAGGCAACTAGACAGAAAAACTCTTCAATTTTCTAACTTTGGGGGCTCTGAATGCAAACTGGAAAAAAGAAAAAAAATCTTTCTGTGGGCTTTACAGGTAGTAAAAAAGCTCTTTGAGCTTATGGGGAAGAAAAGGTTTCCTATGGAAGCTTTTGTCCTGGGGACAGCTGAAATGCTAAGTCCAAGCGGCAGGAGAAAGTAACTTCTCCCTGAGGCAAAAATGGGGGTGTAAGAAGTCAAAGTTTAAAGTTGTGAAGTTTTGGGAAAAGTTGGTCTTTCTCTCTTGGGGAAAAAAATCTTTCTCTTAAACTATAAAGCTTTTCTTGGAAAATTTTTTGGGAAAAAATCTCTCTAAAAAGCCTTCATCTTTCTCAAAAGCTCTCTTAAACTTAAAAACTAAAGCCTTTCAGAACTCATTCTCAGAAGGACAAAAATTAGAATCACCTGAAGATTAGTATGGGGACCACCTGTGATTAGCTCTAAGGGAAAACAACAAACCTCTTAAGACAGCAAAACCTAAGTTCTCTTTCAAGCTTTAAAAATCCTCCCTGCAATGCAGGAGGCAGGGACAAGTTCCTAAAAACCTCTTCTAAGCTGTGTCTCTTCAAGCTAGTAAAAGACAGTGGGTCAGAGTACCCTGAGGGAAATGCTTGGGAGAGTGTGGGTAAAGAGCTACAGAGAGCCCAAAAGGGCAGGAAACTTTACCTGAGAAAAGCAAAAAAGTCAAGCTTCTCAGTTACAGCTGAGCTGAGGCATCAAGGGTTTTGTTTCTGAGTGAGCGTTTCAGAATGAAAAGGTGCTCCTAATCGTCCTAACGCAAAGATCCCCTGAAGCATTGTATCCTCGATTCTGACCAAAAACCCAGAGGTGACTGGCCAGCGTCTCTGAGTTGGGGTGCATTTCAGGGATACTAGGGTTCCTGCAGTTGTAAACTTCCTGGAGCACAGAGCTGAGGCAGGAAGGTGCAGGACCCAGGGGAAGATTGCTAATGAACAAACAAAACTAAAGCCAGTGGGAACAGCACAGTTGTCCACTTTCCTACAAGTCCCGGGTTGATAGGTCCATAGCTGCAAAAAGAAATCTGAAAAAAAGCTTTCCTATTAGAGTAAGGACCTTTCTGGGAAAACAGTAAAGCCGAACTGTGTCTGAAGCAGTTGTGCTGCTGAGTCAGAACGCTGTCTGGGGAAAGAGTCCAGCCAGGGCAGAACAGAACTAAGCTTTGTTTCAACTGACTCTGGATGAGGTGAGGGAGTGTAGCCCTGAGGGGTGATTGCCTCTGGCATAAGCTCTGTCCTTGAGCACCCAGACAAGCAAATGCAACCCACTGGGGGACTGGGCCAGGTGAAGGTCTGATAAGGCAAAACACCTGTCCTAATGGGAGTTTAGAAATGGCAAAAACCTCCCTTGTTAGATTTTCAGTCTGTAAGCAAACCACACAGACCCAGAAAACAAATGGACAAAAAGCTCCTACCTTCAGTAGCAGGGAAAGCTGCCACTGTAGTGTCGGAAACTGTTTCTGGGGTAGAGGGGATAAACTGAGACCAAACTGGGAACTGTCTGGGAGAAAGACTCTGCAGAAACAGAAGGGACCGATTCCTCCCCAGAAAAATATGACCTGAAAAAGCTGCTAGAATTTGAGGCAGATTCGGGGGGAGAAAAAAAAGCCCCTACTTCCAAGGGCAGCTAGCAGAGGTACAGAGCCGCAGATACTTGAAGCTCTGCATCTGGGAAAGGAAGGAACAAGCAAAATGAAATAGATCAGTGGGAGAAAATCTCTCTGAAAGAGCTATGAAAAAACTGTTGTGAATGTTTTTCACTGACTGGCTAAGACAAACACAAGCCCCGAGGAAAGTTGCTATCAGAAATGCCAGCCTCAATGCGCGCTAACGAGGCAGGTGCGGTTCTGATTTGGGGGCCAGTGTCAATTAAAGGAGAGACACCTGTTAAAGCCAGCTGAGGAGAGACCAGAAACCTCCCAATGTCCCATAATTGAAAATGTAAAATGCTTGTTCAAATCTCCCGTTGCAAAAGCAAAAAACTTTGTTCAAACCTCCCGGGCAAGAATTTGTAAGCAAGTCTGGTAAAAAAGAACTTAAAAGTTGACTCTCAGACCCAAAAAGAACTATGGGAAATGACTGATATAAGGGAAATGATATAAAGGACTGATTTAAGGGACTGATACTATTATGGACTGATATAAGGGAAATGCATTCTGGGAAAGGTAGTTTTTCTGCTAAAGATGGCGACGTTGCCCTGAAACACTTTTGTCAGCTCGAAAATACGTTCATGGTAAACTTTAAAATACAGCTTTTAAAAGAATAAGGAGGAAAATCATCTAAGAGTTTTAAGTGTCAGTTCCAACGAAACATTGAAAGGATATGGAACTAGGCACTTCGTGGTTTGGGGGTTGGTAAAATGACTTATTTACCCTAATAGCTGTGCAAAGTTTTAACGGTAGTTGGATGACAGAAAGCTACCTATAAGATCAAACAAGCCACTTTAAAATCCTTAAAGCAAGAGAGAGCAGTTTATACACTGAACGTTGTCTTAGATATGAAGGAAACTTATGCTATCTACAAAAGAAAGCTGCCATGCTTTGTGGGCCATATTAGAGTTCACTCCAATCTTCCTGGTCCTTTAGCTGAGGGTAATGCGAAATGGAAAGATCCCTGCTCGGGATTGTGGAAGGGTCCCGATCCTGTGTTAATATGGGGTCGAGGACATGTTTGTGTTTTTTCACAAGAGGAGAATGAAGCTCGGTGATTACCGGAGCATTTCGTAAGGAGCTTGGAACTAAGAAAGGTCAGCTCCAATGATGTTCCTACAATGGAACCAGAATGAAAGTGGCTCAATTAGTGTTTCTGAGGTTTTGTCACTGGTTAATGCAAACAGTGAGGAAATAGAGTTCGGAGCTGTGCCGCTTTTGGCTTTACTAGCTCCTTTGGAAAAATACTTTATATCACCTAATAACTGTGCGATATTTGGCAAAGAGCTTACAGCAGCTAAATACGGTAATTTCACCGTCAGCGTGAAGGGAAGTTTTTCGGTAGAACAAACCAAGAGTACTGCTGTAATAGAAACATTTGTCTGAATTGAAGTACTTAGGGGAACTATTATGAATTTGGGTGAAGGGACAGCCTCTAGTTAAAAACCGTTTACCGCTGACAGTGCATCTCTGCCGGTCCGGAACGGCTGAGAGAACTGGCAACTTTGGAGTGTGGCATCATCCTGGGAAGGTTACAGTCCCCTAGCAACAACTATCACAATTCTATAACAACAACACTCACTAAATCCCAGTGCTTTATAGCAAAGCTGACTATACACTCTAAACTTTAGAAATGATGTACGTACTTCCTGTCTAGTTAAGAAAATCTTTCTAATAGAGATAGTGATAATAATTAAGAGTAAGAAGTAGAAAAAGATGAAAATAAGATATGTGAGTTTGTAAAAATTCTGTCTTGTTAGATCTGTGTTAAAGAAATCTTCAGATGTTTGCTAAATTATATATATGCTAATGGTAGCCCTATAAGTTTGTAAAATAGATCTACAGAGTTCCTTTAAGAATATAAGCTTGCAAGAAGTATCTAATGTAGTCTTAAGACATGTAGTAATAAGGTTGTAATAAGTAAAGATGCTAGTTGTAAATGTAAGTTTAAATAAGTACATAAGAAGTAATAAGAAATATATTTGCTAAAGTAGTTCTATAGTTTCCTTAAGGAGTTTAAATAAGTAGATGTTAGTGTTATATGAGTTTGTAAAAACACATAAATGTTGAATGTGAATCTAAATGCAAAAAAGTTATATGTGAGTTTGTAAAGTGTAAATATTAAGTGTGAGTCTATTTTTAATGTATATGGTGAAAGACCCTGAGACATACAGAAGTTAGTGTCCTAGCAGACTGCAAAGCAGGCAGTCTGAGCGGTTTTTCAAAAGCTCCAGAAGCCGCTAAGAAGCTAAGAATGGCGGACGCCAGAACTAGCACAAGGCATCCGCAGCTGAGATTCATGGAAAATCAACGCAACACAGAAAAACCTGAGCTAACATCAAAAACGGTGTGGTTTAGAATACTACTGTACCTAAAAAGGTCTCTGTCTGTGAGAACAAAAGTTGCAGAGACGCTTGTTTGAAGTAAAATTGTTAACAGCAAAAAGTTTTGGTTGAAAACCATCTCTTCATATTTGGAAGTGAAAGCCTGATACCAGAATTTATTTCTTGTTTGAACTTTTTGAACTTAAAATGAGATAAAATTACAAAAAGACTTTGGTTATGGATTTCTTCATATTTGGAAGGCTCGTACCAGAATTTATCATGTGAATTTTGGGACTTAAGAAATGAAATGAACAGTAGAGATTTCATTGCAATGGGACAATTTTGAGTTTATTCATAAAAAAAAGGAACTGTTTAAATGAAGAAATTTATTATTTCTACCTAGAATCAAGATGCAGTTTTGTGTATGCATATATGCTTTATTAATTGGTGATTCATGAATTGTTTTGCGGAACTGTTTATGTAAAAATGAAATTACTTACAGAACTGGTTTTGTGTTACAAACGGAACTGTTTAAATTGAAAAGTTTGGGTTTTCTAACTAGGCTTGAGATTTTGCTTAAATTATAAAGAAAAGGGGAAGAGCTAATATTCCTTAGTCTAATTTCAAAAGTTGTTTGAGTGGATTAATGTCATGTTTTTGTTAGTAAGAAATGCAAATAGGGTATACTAAGACTACTTTTAAAGTGTGTAAAGAGTTTAAGAAACTGCTTTTGGACATTTTGCTAAAAGTTTTCTAAGTGTGTTAATGGTTAAATTGAAAATAATGCTTTTCAATATGGGTTTGTAGGAATTGTATAAGTTTGGGTTCCTCTAACTAGGTTTGAAATTTTGTTTAAAAAATTATAAAGAAAAGGAGGAGTTATGAGATTGAATTATGTTTGCAGAAACCTATTGATATTAATGCACCCTGGTTTTGTGGAGTTAAGGAAATATTTAAATTTGATGTGAATACATTGAAGTTTTTCCTATGTTCTGTTAGCAAGAAAATTCAAATGATTGAGTTAAAGTTGTAAGACGGAGAAAATTGTTAACTATATATAGCACCATATATGCTAATTCAAATGGTTCTTGTTAAGAGTTTGCTTTGAGTTGTAAGACTGAGAGAATTGTGGCTATGTATAGCAATATTTATGTTAACCTGTTAATGGTAATGATGAAGCTAAGGGATTCTTTAAGTTTGTAGTTGCCTTAGGAGTTTTTGGCTTAGAAAGGGCTTGAGGCAGCTAAGACTGCTGTACTCACCTTGGACCTAATTCAAAAGATAAATGCCATCTATATCATTCTCTACTCCCATACTGGGAGGTGTAACAGCTATGGAGATTGCTGTAAGCCATTATAGTTATTTTTTTTATATATTAAGAAAGGGGGACCTGTGGGAGCCCGTTCTCGGGTTCCTCGTGGCTTTACCCATCAGGTCCTCATAGAGGATGATTGGACCACGGGCCTAAGTGCAGGTGTCTGGGATGGTCTGCACTTGGCTGTGCTGGGGGAGGAGGTCTCTTGCTCCACCCCATGGCGTCTCTATAAAAACCCTGGGGCAGAGACAGTCGGGGCCCGTTGGAATAGGTTCCAGGCCCTCTCGAGGCTATCCTTTATTTTCTATCTGTTTATCTCCGCGATATTCTCCGCAATAAATCCTTCTATCTAATATTTCCTGCTGCTCGCACTCAAGAAAACTCTGGGGAACTGTGGGGGTGGTTGGGTAAACGCCCCACACCTGACCTGAGATCAGGATCCAGTGGGTGCTCTCTCAGTTCTGGGACCCTGGATGGTAGACGTGGATCAAGCAGAGCTCCAGAGAACACCGCTGGACTGTGATACACCTTCCCCAGACCCTTCGACCTACCTATCCCTTAATTTGTAAGTTGTGCCATTAAATAAATCGCCTTTTAACTACATGGAGTGGCCTTAACATTTACACCAATATCTGGCACTCATGTGGGGCAAATTCCAAAGGTCTGGGTGGCTCCTGCCCTCAGCCTCCTCCCCGGCTAGCAGGTACCTAAACCTGCCTGCAAAGTTCCATATAACCAGGGAACGCCTACACGGTTCCATTCCTGAAAAAGGGAGCAGCTAGTCCGGTCTCAGTTCCAGAGCTTAGCCCCAGACCAGAGAAAGAGGCACTCCCCAGCTTCCTAGGTGCCAGGCCAGCTCTGGCTCCTGCCATCTAGACTCCAGCAAGCTGCAGTCAGCCAAGATTACCAGCAGGCCCTGCTTTGGAGCTGTACCAATGCCACCTGCTGGCTGAAAAGTGCTACTACACCCCCCAAAACCACGAAAGGTAAGTAAAAGTACCTGATAATTTTACACCTTAAAATTGACTAACAAATTTTGAGTAATTCTTGTAATATGGCTGACAACATTACCTCACAAGAATTTGAAAACCTTTTTGCCTGTATGATGAATGACATCTTCCTGGAAATATACGACCTTCCTAAGGCATATCTGGCCTGTACCATTTTGGCATTCATTGTAATAATCCACACAGTGTTCAAACACTGGTTTAATAACAAGAACAAAGATGAGTCATTATTGGGACTGATACAGGCTTTAAGTGAGAGCAATGAAGGCTTACAGAAAAAGATTCTCTCTCTGGAATCTGCTAACCAGGATTTACAGGCTTTCAAAAATAACAATGAAGGCTTACAGAAAAAGATTCTATCTCTAGAATCTGCTTTAAAGAATAGCAATGAGACCTTACAGAAAAAGATTCTTTCTCTGGAATCTGCTGATCAGGATTTACAAAATAGGCTTGTACCAAAAATTGATCTTATTGGTAATAAATGTGAATATTTAATGGACAGAACACTAACTCTCCAGACACTATATAAGGAAGAAAGATTATCATTAATTGATAAGGTAAGGTCCATGGAATCATGTATTTCTGAGGAACATAAAAACTTCTATGATTCCATGAGAAATCTGGAGTCCCTTGCCAGAGAGGAAGTTCACTCCATAGAAGAGACCCTAGGTGCTCGTTTGCAGGCCTTAGAAGAAACTCTCAGTAAACATGACAAGGGACCTAATAAGCAGAAGGGCAAGACCATAGAGGTTGTAACATCTCCAAATGGCTCTCACACAATGGCTTATTCTGTTATCATCCATGAGAAGCCAGCGGATGACACACACCCCGAGCCATATAATACATATACATTACAACCAATTTCAACAAGGGACTTTAAAAATATAAAGGAAGCAGTAGTTACGTATGGGATACACTCCACATATGTAAAATAATTGTTAAATTTGTGGTCTACCTCACATAGAATCATCCCAGATGACTGGCATCAGTTAATTTCAGCTGTTCTAGAATATAGTCAGCAGCTACAGTGGAAAAGCTGCTTGAGAGAAGAGGCAAAAGATTTAGAACAACAAGGTAAACTCAGAGGTTTTGTGATCTCCCAAGATCAAATACTTGGTGTGGGATGTTTTGCTGACAGGAATGTACAAGCCATTTATGATGAGTATACAATATCCCTATGCTGTACAGCAGCTCTAAATGCTTGGGGAAAAAAATTCCAGAACCTGGAAAACCATCTGCGGTATGCACTAAGATATTTCAGGGACCGCACGAACCCTTCACTGATTTTTTACAAAGACTGAACACAGCTATAACAAGAGCTGTATCAGATAAAGAATTAAGAAAAGTATTAATTGAGTCCTTGGCATTCGACAATGCTAATGAAGAATGCATAATACTTACACCATTAAAGATCAGATCAGCTCCTTTGGAAAAATGGATTCCGTATACTAATGGAGTTGAGTCTCGTAACTACAGTAATGAGGCTTGGATAGGAGAGACAAATCCCAGAGGTGAAAGAAGGCCCCGTGTTACCAAATGTTTTAAATGTGGTACACCAGGTCATATAAGTAAAAACTGTACGTGGGGTACACCTAGAAGTAATACTACTTTTAGGAATAGCCTAAACAGGAGACCCCAACCACCTCCCAGATTATGTAGAAGGTGTGGCAAAGGCCGACATTGGACCAGTGAGTGCAGATCAAGAATAGATATATGAGGTAACCCTTTACTGGCAGGAAACGCCTCAGGGGGCCTCTTGCAGGCCCCCAAATGAAATGTAGTATGAACATTCCCAGCCACTGTGGAAGAAATTCCTCTTCAAGACAACTGAATAAACCAATGCCTAATGTAAAAACCGATATTACAATGGATGATAAATCAACTCTGATGGGTGGATCACAGTTTATAAAGAACACTATAAAACAAATATTTTGGCAGACTTCCATAAATGATCAAAGACTAAAGCTTAGAATTCGAATTAATGGCCTGGTTATGGAGGGCCTGGTAGACACAAGTGCAGATGTGACTGTAATTACACCAAAATCATGGCATCCAAATTGGCCTCTTCAAGAGGTAGATGTCCAACTTTTAGGGATTGGCACCCTATCTCAGATAAAACAGAGTTCGAGATGGGTTGAATGCATAGGGCCAGAAGGACAGAGAGGAAGGCTGAAGCCATATGTAGCAAATGTAGCAGTAAATCTTTGGGGTCGAGATCTGTTACAACAGTAGAATACACAGATTAAAATTCCTACACTTTCAGAAAAAGAATACAGACCAATGCATGTTTCTAGGAATAATATCATAACATGCTATAAAAATCAGGCACCAACCATTCAGGCTGTTCCCAAACAGAGCACAACTGCTGTTGAACTCTCAGAAGTACCAACTGCCTTACCTTTAAAATGGCTAACTAATAAACCTGTCTGGGTTGGACAATGGCCTTTGACAAAAGACAAGCTACAAGCTTTAGAACAGCTGGTTCAAGAGCAGTTAAATGCTCAACACATTGAAGAATCTACCAGCCCTTGGAATTCTCCTGTATTTGTTATTAAAAAAAAGTCTGGTAATTGGAGAATGCTGACAGATCTGAGAGCTATTAATAAAGTAATTCAGCCAATGGGCTCCTTACAGACTGGGATGCCCTTGCCCTCTCTGCTACCTAAAGAATGGCCTATAATAGTTATTGACTTAAAAGACTGTTTCTTTACCATACCCTTACAAGAAAATGATAGAGAAAAATTTGCCTTCACAGTACCTAATTATAACAATTCTCAGCCAGTCAAGAGATATTAATGGAAGGTCCTTCCACGGGGAATGTTAAACAGCCCTAGTTTGTGCCAATACTTTGTGCAGAAACCATTGGAGATAATTCGTGTAAAGTTTCCACTATCCATAATTTATCACTATATGGATGATATCCTATTAGCTGATCCAAAGTTAGATACATTAGAAAGCATGTTTGAAGAAGTAAAAAAAGTTTTGCCTCACTGGGGACTGCAAATTGCTCCTGAAAAAATACAAAGAGGAGATTCTATTAATTACTTAGGATATAAGATAGAGCTACAAAAATTAGACCCCAAAAGGTACAACTAAGGAGAGATCGATTGAAGACTCTTAATGATTTTCAAAAGTTATTGGGAAGCATTTCCAACTTACTGAGTAAATATTTTACTTATGCTTTTGTCTTTTTATTTTTTAATTGCATATATTATACTGTTTAAATACAGAATAAAATACATTCTCAGAAAAAATTTAAGTTCCATAGCTTTTGTTTAGTCTTGAGTCAATATTTATATTTTGTTTCTTGTTTTTTTTTTGGTTTTTCGAGACAGGGTTTCTCTGTGTAGCTTTGTGCCTTTCCTGGGACTCACTTGGTAGCCCAGGCTGGCCTTGAACTCACAGAGATCCACCTGGCTCTGCCTCCCGAGTGCTGGGTTTAAAGGCGTGCGCCACCACTGCCCGGCCAATATTTATATTTTATAAAATATTTTTCCAACCTTGACTCTTGTCTGCTGCCATAATTTCTACTTCTATGGAATTTCAAATGTTGGTTTGTCTCTCATTATTAATAACAATTATTAATACCATTTTGAGAATATTATGGAGTTTCATTTATGTATATCTCTTTCTCCATACTATATATTTGAAATAATTATCACCTTCTCTGGGGAAATGGTTAAAATATAAGGCCTTCTTTAAAAAAAACCTTATCCTTAATTTAATAATTCAAAGCCCTAGTAGAGTGTCTTCTCATTACAAAACCATTTCTGGAGCTTATAATATTAACAAATTAATTACATTCAGATGGAGATATTTATAGCCAGATTTATAAAAGAAAGTCCTCAAAGACATAAGCATCCAAACTACATGACCTTCAAAGACTTTTTACCTGATCTATAAGATTCTGTGATTCTTGGTTTCAGAAATGATTCTTTTGTCACTGGATTAGTCTCTGTCCTTTTTGTCTGAAGCAAAATCTATGGCAATTGTTAAAGTCAACCCTAGCCATTACAAAATCTATCTTCACTCTTTACCAAGATTATTATTTGAGTAAGTCTCTGTAGTGTGGATTTTCTCCAAATGCAGCTCAGCCTCATAGAGAAGTAGAAATAATGCATGTTTATGAATCTAATCTTGGCTGACAGGTAGATATTCATAACAGGGAGTGGTATGTGTAAAGTCATATATCCACGAAGAAGCTATTTTCGATCTATTCACAATATTGCATATTTTATCAATACCAATGCTAACTCTTGCATGTATTTTATGTATCAGATACCTATTGGTTGAAGTATTAAGGCAACTCCATATAGTTAAAAGGGAGGTTTATTTTGTGGGGTAACTTACAAGTGAAGGGATAGGTTACAGGGTCCAGGAAAGGTGTAGTGCAGTCCAGCAGTGTTCTCTGGAGAACTCTGCTTGGTCTGCATTCAGCGTCCAGGATCCTAGAACCAAGAGAGCCCATACATCTCAGGTCTTAAGAGCTCCTCCCTCTACCCCACCTCATAGGCGTGATAGTTACCAGAAGCCTCAATGTGGGTAGTACTTCCAGGTCAAAGCTGGAACAGCTATCCACTACAGATACCTTACTAGATAGCATGGTACAAAAAATAAGCATTAAGTACTAAGTTCTGTCTCTGTAGCATTTAGTGGTGACATGGGTGTTGTGGTTTTTAATTAAGTTATTTGTACATATGCATAATCTAGGACAGCTGGTCAAGGAATGCTATAACTGTTTGTTGTTGTTTGCCTATTCATCATCACAGAGAGCCAAGTCAAAATGAAATACATTTTTTATTCTGTAACATTGTCCTAGATCTGGGGATCAAATAGTAACCAAGACAGACACGGTTTTGCCTTCTAGGAAATAATACACAAAGAAAGGGTACAGACAAGTCTCAAATAAAAAAGTAGAAGAATCAGTTATATATTATTAAATATGTAAATTCAATACAATTAATAGCATGGTATATTCTAAGAGTAGGAATAGAGATAAAGAAAAAGAGATGTATTGTGAAAATAAAGCTATTCTGGCTTACTGATGGATGGAATGTGGGGAAACAAAAGCTGCTCATTCCCCTAAGTAAAGATTGTTCCTAGTTTTCTGACATGGCAACTATGTGGATAAGAGTATTATTTGCTGGTATTAGAAAAGTCAGCCATTTTTGAGAAATGAAAGGGCAGACTTTCAAGTGTGCACATAGAATTCAGGAAATAGCCAGAGCTGGATATAAAATGTTGTACATCATCGGCTAGTTTCTGTGGGTATATAATATCAATAGAAGAAAATAAAAAATATTCCAAGATTAGAGAATATTTGAAAAGATGGTCAAGCTCAAACTCATTAGTTATCTGAAAAGTACAAAATAAAGTAACAATGAGATTGACCCGTCCAGCAGGTCAGGTTATTCAAGGGTCTCGAGGAGGGAACCACCTGAAAGCCAATGGGGGCGAGAGAAGAAGGAGACCAGGCGCATAAAGAAAGACAGAGTCAGTCTGAGTCGCGTCAAGGTCTCGTTTATTGGCAGGGTGTTGCAGCTTATAAGCAGGATTTCAGGCAGGGAGGGGGAGCAGGGAGAGTGGAAAAATTTTCTTGAGAAGAAGTCAGGTTGGTCCGAGGGTAGGGTGTTTCTTTGGTCCCAGGCTTCTGCAGCTGGCCGATTACAGTTTATGCCAAGTGGTTTATCTAAACGTAAATTTGGTGGTTAGGCCAAGGATGCCCTGTTTTTGCAAGACTCCACTAAGCAGAAAAACTTAAGATATAACAGTCCTGGGTCAAACAGTCCTGGGTCAGTCTCCAACAAATTCCCCCTCTTTTCTTTAAAAATGGACCATGTTTGTGGTTGAGCTTTAAGAGGTCTGGGGGTCTGAAGAAATGGCTTCTGGAGGATCACAGGGGCCCCGTCCCTCTATGCTATGAGAAAGAGATCCGGGAGACAGCATCTCCCCAGATTCAAACACTACAGGCGTCCCCATAGTGCGGGAATCAGCGGACCGTGCGGTTTTTCGGAGGGAATGGAAATTGATAAGTGCTGAGCGTTAGGCTGCTACCGCACAACCATTATGCAATGGGGCATGTAATCCAGGCTCTCGGGATATTAGGGCACCCATATCCCCAGCCTGTGCAGTCACAGCTGCACTCCAGTCATGCCTGGAGCTTCCCCTCACACAGGGGCAGCCTCGCCCGAGTCGAGGGGTCTGTGTGGGGCATCTTCATCATGGTCCAAGGGATGTTAGGACCTGAGGACATTGAACCTGAGTCTTTGGGGGGGCTCCTGGCCGCTCTCCTCTGTGTCTAGTCTGTGGTAGTGAATTGAAATATGCTGTGGTAAAGCCAAATCAATCTGATTTTTGATAAATTGAGTCAACTGCTGAAAAGCCCAGGGGCCAAAGGTGATGATGAGGAGAAGAATAATCAAAGGAGTTAAAATAGTGGGTAACAGGGTGGAGAGCCAGGGGGATCTTTGCAACCAATTTTCAAACCATCCGTGCTGATTTTCAAACTCCCTTTTTCTCTGAGCTAACCTTTCCCTTAATTTTTCCATGAATTCTCTGACAATACCAGTATGGTCTGCATAAAAGCAACATTCTTCCTTTAGGGCGGCACATAAACCTCCCTCCTTTAGGAACAGCAGATCTAGACCCCTTCTGTTTTGTAGTACTACCTCTGAAAGTGAAGTGAGGGACCTTTCAAGGGCTGATATGGATCTTTCTATAGCCTCTAGATCGGTGGTCATGGCCATCTGTAACTGCATCAAGTGATTATTTTGTACAAGGGCGGTGGTCCCTGTACCAGTTCTCGCAGCAATGCCTCCAACACCCAACAAGAGGGCTGTAGTCAATGACACAGATTCTCGAGTGTATCTACTCCTTTGCTCGAAGAATTTCATAATCGAGCTTTCTTCATGATAGGTGACACGAGGCCACAACTGAACCAGTACACAGAATTCATGGGAATCATCAAATATCTGAGCAGATATGCAAGGGGTCAATCCTGTGTTACAGGCCCAGTAGGACCCGTTGGGTGCTTCGAGATAATAGCTCCCTTTATAGGGTGTCAACGTTTGTTTACAGAGGTGGCTATGGGTCGATGGAATTTTGCCCAAACAAGAACCTCGTCCGGAGACTTCAGGGAGTGTTAGTTTATGTGGCTTAGTCTGACACCTATTGCTCGGGGAAGTGAGGTTATTGGCAGTGGACTGAAAGGTGATTCCTTCATAATAAGGGGGACTGGAGGTAAGGCAGAGCCAGCAACCCAAGGTTTTGTTTGGATTTGTGGCATTTAGGGCCAGATAAGCTCCCTGGACCAATTTAAACAATCTATCTCCTGTTCCCCGAAAGGGAGTAAGGAGAGTTCCATTAGTGGAGTCTACGATGGTAGTCACGGTGCTTGTATGGTAGGGAAAGGGATGAGGATGAGGTGAGGGGGGAGGAGGAGGAGGTGATGGCACCTTTTCATGATTGGAGGGAACCTTTTGGTCAGAGAAAACTAAGTTGGGTCCTACCGACTTTGGGTACAGGTTTTCTATTGTTAGCAAGATCTTGAAAATGACTCCTTTATCTGTGCCTTCAAGATACCAGCAGAGTCCCCATGTTTTTCCTGAGGGCCATTCTCGATTTGCCCTACCCTGAGGGGTGAAGGTTATGTTTAAAGATAATGATAGCCCGGGATGATGGGCTGTCCCAGTATAGGAGCTAAAGCAAAAATGTCTATTCGTGCTAGGCTTACTGTATCCCCTTGCAACTGAAATAAAGTCCCAAGATGAAGTTGGTTTCCAGTAAGCTGTCCCTGTAGTTTCACAACCCCATCGAGCACAAAGGAAGGCCTCGAATCCCCGACATCTGGCAGCCGTGGCTCGGCTTCTACCATCCTTAGGGCAGACATAAAAGTCAGATTGTGCTAACCTACAAGGAGCTGTAGGACTAACACAGCCTGGGGCGGTCATCAAGGCAGGGTTATTATCATGGAATGTCCCACAAGGGCTTGTCCAAGTAGTTTTAGGACTGCGAGGAAATTGATGGCAGTTTGGAATCGTTTGACCTCCTGTACCATTTAACTGGTGTTGGTCAATAGTAGGTATATCCCAAGAATCCAATCCTGCAGCCAGCTGACAGAAGTCAGGAGTGAGTGACAGCCACCAGGAATAGAGAGCATGGTTTGCAGTAACGCTCCAGACCTCCTCCCCCGTTACTGTGAAAATTCGCTAGGTAAGCTTTTTAATAGGATGGGGGCTTTCCTCGGAGATGCAGGAGAAGGGAAGGGGGAAGAGTAGTAAGCAAACAATGAAGCAGGGGTTGGTTTTCCAAGGCCCGCGACGAACAGGTCCTGCCATTGAGATGTCCGTGGCTCCCTTTATTTTTTAAGCCGGAGGCATTTCTGAAAGAAAAAGAGAGAATTTTTGTCTCAGGATTGTGTCCTGGACATAACAGTTATTTTTTCCTTAATCTAGGGAGGCAATCTGTGTAGAGTAAGGCTTAATCAGTCTTTTTGGTAGCCAACGAGCCCCATTTTCCTTGGAGTCATAAATACATGCAGACCCCTTTCCCCAGATTATAACTGGATCAGAACCGCCCCATTTTTTGGTTATTGGATCTTTCCAAAGGGCCTGTGCATATCCTTGTCTGGTTTCTAGGTGCCAGTGTCGCTCAGCCGCAGATTTTCCGAAAACATCCAATGTCAGAAAATTTAATACAAATAGGGCATGAGAAAGCAAAGCTTTGTGGTTTCGCTTAAGGGGAAATAGTGTCTCTTGTGAGCTGAGTTTATTAAGAGTATTTTTTAAAGTTTGGTGAGCTCTCTCCACGATACCCTGGCCTTGAGGGTTATAGGATATTCCAGTGATGTGTTTAATTCCTAATTGTAAACAAAATTGTCTGAATTTGTTACTAGTATATCCCGGACCATTATCAGTTTTTATACATTTCGGCTGACCCAGCACTGTGAAGACATGTAACATATGATTGATAACATCTTTGGTGGCTTCTCCACTATGAGCGGAGGCACAAATAAATCCACTGAAGGTATCTACAGTAACATGTATAAACTTTAATTTGCCAAAAGAAGGAACATGGGTGACATCCATCTGCCATAGTTGTCCAGGTATAAGCCCTCTGGGGTTCACTCCATAACGAGGTTCAGGTAAGAGCATCAGGTAATTTTTGCAGCTTTTTACAATTTCCCTAGCCTGTTCTCTAGTGATTGAGAACCTTAGTCTCAAAGTTTGAGCATTGAGGTGATGAAGGCGGTGTGCCTCACGAGCGGCTGCTACCTGATCATGTTCCAAGTGAGAAATCAAGATAGAACGTGTAGCAGAATCTGCAAGTTCATTTCCCTGAGCTAAGGGTCCAGGTAGGCCTGTGTGGGCACGAATATGGCCAACATAAAAGGGTAGCGACCTCTGTCGGATTAATTTTTGTAATTCAGAAAACATTTGGAAGGTGGGAGTAATGGGTTGGATTATTGGGACCATTTCTAAAGCCTGTAAAGACCCTACCGCATATCTACTGTCTGAATACAAACTAAAGGAGCAATCTTCAAAATTTTTAAAGACAGCAAAGGCAGCATATAGCTCCACCAGCTGAGCTGACTTGAAAGGGGTTGTCATAACGTTCTTTTGGCCATTGAGGACATAAGCAGCTTTACCATTACTTGACCCATCTATGAAAAGCACAGGGGAGTCCAGGTGTAACTCGAACCCTAAAAACAGGAAGGGTTATTGGGTTTGTATCTTCTCTGGAGCTATATGAAATCCTCGGTCCTGAAGTGTGGTAATTATCTTTTGAGCTACATTTTGTGTTTTTTCTTCAGATTTCCCTGCTATTAACAAATCATCCATATAATGTATAATATAGACTTCGGGGTATTGGACCCTCACTGGATCGATAGACTGAGCTACATACTTTTGACATAGCATAGGGGAATTGGCCATTCCTTGGGAGTCATTGCTAGGAGCTGGGGAGCTTGGAGTCTCTGTTTGCTATAGTAAGCTTTTTATCAAATAATGTAAATGCCATATTTACCAGATCTTTGACAGGTTTGAGGACCATTATCTATTAAATGTATCTGAGCCAAACAAATCTAGGCCCAGTCTTAAAAATATCTCTAAGTTTGGTAACAATAACCAGGCCAATTTGTTCTCCTATAAATATATTAGTCAAATATACCTCTCAGTTTTTTTTATTTAAATAGAACAGTTTATGTTTTAAACTAGTATCTGAATAGCCAGATAACTAGTATTAACTTGTATTCCTTAACACAAAAGACATGCAAACTCAGACATTCAAGACCAAACATACATGTGGCCACATTTTTCATTCATACCTGTAGAGTAGACAGACATTTTTACAACTATGACCCTTTGGAGTCTCAATGTAACAGTAGAATAGCAAGACAAAGAAATCTGAAACATATTTCATTTATATATATATATATATATATATATATATATATATATATATATCAAGTCATTTTTTATAAAAACATTATTTTTTATCTTAACCAGCAATAATTTGAAACCAAGTCTCTTAAATGATGGCAAGTATTTGTGACCCACTGAACTCAAATGACCAAAACCCATGTCAATTTTTATTTTTCCTGTGGAAACAAAAGCATAATTTTCCCAGTATCTTGAACTGGTAATTTAACATTTCTTTTTAAGCAATACCAGAACAGAGAGGGGTTAACAAGAGAAGCGGCTGGCCGGCAGAAGAGACCTTGAAGTTATCACAGTAAAGGAAGGGAGGGGGAGCAGTGGGCATAGAGCGTGTCCTTGGCTGCCAGTGTTCCTGAAAAAAAAGTTTTTGTTAACTCCTCTGACTAAAGTCTAGTGGAGAAGAAGGGAACTGTCCCATAGCGTCCGTCACAGTCAAGTCAACAATGAGAACAATTAACACATTACAAACAAGACCAAGGATACATGAAAAAACTTTGCCCCAACGAGACAACCAACAAAGCTCCAAGAACTGATGTGCTCTGGGGGAGGGGGAGGTAACCCTCCAGGCTCAATCACACCAAAAACAATCCAGACTTAAGGATCTCTGTCCTTGATCAAACAGACATCAGGGGCTTCCACATCCCTGTCAGTCAGATATGCACCCCCCTTTTTTTTTTTTTTAAGAGAAGGAGAGAGTAAAGTAACAATGATCACAACAAAACATACCAAAAAAAACCCCACAAAATGGTTCTGACAAATTCCCAGGACAAAATACAAAGTGGCACTTCCTCCCACCGTGGGGGAAGATACCCAAAGATGCTCCTAAACCAAATGGTCACCTCTGAGGTGGCCTTAGGGCTCTGGGACGTCTCCCTTCACCGCCAGGTTCACTGTCCGGACACGTCTGTCCCAGTGAGAGCCTGCAAAGTACAAATCGATCGACCGGTACAAAATAAAAGTAACATGACAGAGAGACACAGACAAGACAGAGAGCGCTCTTACTGGTAGATGTCAATAAACCTCTGGACCCTTGGGTGTCAGGCAGGGGGAGTTTGAGAGAAAATCCTCTGTAAGGGCTAGTAAATGTGAAACACGCCCGTCTCCCTCTGCTTCCTTTAGAACATCTCTAATCACACCATAAAAACTAAAAAAGGCATCGGGGACGTTTTCCCCATCTTTGAGCATCTTATTAATATCTTTTCCTACTTTATTCCAAGTCAGAGGGTGAATGCCCGGGCTGTTGATAACCAGCCAGGGACATTTCTCCTCCACAAAACAAAACAAAACAAAATTATTAAATCTTTCTTTTTTACTCTTAATCCCTTCTCCCTGAGACTATCCTGCATCTCTTTTATGAAGAGAGCTTCTTTAGTCAAAACTTTACCCATGGCTTATAGGACGACAAGTCTTACCTCAAGGTAGCCCGAGTCGCACGAGTGATGCTGTCCGGGCGCCTCTACCAAAATATGTATGTCCGGCCGGACCTTCTTTCGTCTGTCATCCGATGGGTCGCCGTGCCTCGAGCCCCACGTTGGGCGCCACTTGACCCGTCCAGCAGGTCAGGTTATTCGAGGGTCTCGAGGAGGGAACCACCTGAAAGCCAATGGGGGCGAGAGAAGAAGGAGACCAGGCGCATAAAGAAAGACAGAGTCAGTCTGAGTCGCGTCAAGGTCTCGTTTATTGGCAGGGTGTTGCAGCTTATAAGCAGGATTTCAGGCAGGGAGGGGGAGCAGGGAGAGTGGAAAAATTTTCTTGAGAAGAAGTCAGGTTGGTCCGAGGGTAGGGTGTTTCTTTGGTCCCAGGCTTCTGCAGCTGGCCGATTACAGTTTATGCCAAGTGGTTTATCTAAACGTAAATTTGGTGGTTAGGCCAAGGACGCCCTGTTTTTGCAAGACTCCACTAAGCAGAAAAACTTAAGACATAACAGTCCTGGGTCAAACAGTCCTGGGTCAGTCTCCAACATGAGATTATTTAATGTACAGGTAGACTCAGAATAATGGACAGTGGTAATTCTCATGGAGACATAGGGTCAAGGAGTCCTTATGTACTATTGTTGCTGGCAGTGGAAACCATATTGGAATATGATAGGTAGTTTGGGCAAGTTAAACATATACTCTATAGCCTAGCATTCAGTTCCTGGACTTGCTTCTCCAAAAATTATTCACAAAGGACAACAAGGAGCTGACAGAAAGATGTCATGGTCATATTGACAATCACAAGATGGTAGGGAATTAGGGAGGTTCTAAGTAATGACACTGGAGGAGTGTAGCATGAATCTTAAAAAGTCTTATTAATAAACAAACCCAGAGCCAGGTATTAAGGTGAATGCTGGAAGATCAGAGAAGCAGAATAAACCATAGCTTCCTCACCTCACCAGTTCCTCAGCTGATCTCGTTTCTTCAGACTGGAAGCCTCTGAGTCCTCATCCAAATGGATCTCAGCTGAACTGCTGCTCAAAAGCCTAAAACCTTAACCAGGCTCTAGTTCCTGGTTTTCACTCCTAATATACCTTTCTGCTTTCTGCCATTACTTCCTGGGATTAAAGGCGTGAGTCACCATGCCTGGCTGTTTCCAGTGTGGCTTTGAACTCAGAGATCTGGATGGATCTCTGCCTCCCAAGTGATAGGATTAAAGGTGTGTGTGCCACCATTTTCTGGCCTCTACATCTATCTAGTGGCTGTTCTGTCCTCTGACCCTAGATAAGTTTATTAGGATGCACAAGATATTGGGAGACACAATTTTTCACCACAGAGGAATAGGTTGCTACTATTTGGAAAAGTAAATATACAATGGAATGCTACACAATGGTAAGTGATAAAGCAGGTGGATCTACCAAGTACTCAGCAAAATGCAGAAAACTGCATGTCACATGTAGTACAGCATCATTTACATAAATGAAAATATGTGCATGTGAGTAGCTCAGAGAAATGATGGATACATTAGTTTTCATAATTATGATAATTTTATAATGTGTACATATATCAAACATTATGTTGTACACTAGAAATATATGCAATTTTATTTCTCATAATATCTTAATAATGTTGGTAAAAATATACATGCAGAATGACTCTCTGTACCATATAAGAATATAAGCAAAAAGATGCTATTTAATGCATTACAATAATTATCCTTGAGTTTACAGTGACTTTAGAACAGAAAAGCACATATAAATAAAAAAAGCATATATAAATAAAAGGCTAATGATAATGGGCTGTGGCTTGAACACTCATAAAACTTCTTCCCTAGGCCCAGATCAGGGAAAGGATAATAAAAGTAGGCTGAAGATTGAGAATCACTAAAATTTATAACATGTGAATATGAATTCCAGCCTTCATGTACTATGCTTTAAGTCTATATGCAAAGTACCATCACAAATATGTTGCTCCTTGAAGAAGGTTTTCCTTTTTGTTGTCAGAAACGCCAAGCTATCCTTGCCCTACCAAAGATTTTACAGGTTTACAGAATGAACAGTCCTCATTTACCTCAAGAGATACTTCCCCTTTACAGATGTGTATTTTCAGTTGTTCAAAATTATAAGTTTCAGTCTCTGAAGATATATTTGAGACTTTCTGTTTGACAGTATTTTTAAATCCATTATAGTTTTCAGAATACACACACATACTTTTTCTGTATTCCCCTATATTCTTCCTAGTAAAAGTAAAATTTATCTTTTTTGAGTTAACCAATTAAGTAATACCACCACTGCATGCACCTTGAATTAAAAGGCATTTTTGGGCTAGATAATAAGCTCTTTGAGAACAAGGAAATTTGTTCATTTCTATATCCTTGACAGTTTCTGGCAGAACTCCTGACATTAAGTAGCTAACAATAATAAACTATTTATTGGATAAATGAATAAATGGGTAATTTTAAAACAAATACACTTGGATTATGGAGTTCACTTGAAAAGATGTGATAGATAATTGGCCATGGGTCATGCTGTTCATAATTGCAATGTTTTTCTTTTTCAAGCCAAATATTAATTATCGAAGCTAGTCATGCTGTTTCTTAATGACTTTTAAACCTGCACCACCATGAATACAAGACTGCATGAATTTTTAACAATCTCCAAGTAGTTCATAATTAAACATCAAGTGATTCAACTAACTGACTCAATCAGTGTTTTTTTTTTATAGCTTAGTTTTCAGTCCTGTAGAGATAACCAAGAACAACACTATCAAGACAAAAAGCTAACCAAACCACTGCAACAATATTTGAGTATCAAAAAGTTCCCTGTATTTAGCATGGTGGCCAGCCAAGGCTACAAAGCAAGTCCTGTTACTCAAAAACAGAAACAAGAGGAAAAGTATTTTGTGTCTGGATGACTAGAAATGAAAGGGAAATGTGTCAGTAGGCACTAAAGTTAATCCATATACTGACTCACCAAGTTCTAGATGAATCAGAGGTCTTTTAGTTAAACAGTTTATGACTCATGTCTCTTGTTGTCTGTGGACATAATGATAGATAAATATAGAAAGAAAATTAAATGATTCAAATAATCTTTGAACATTTTAACATATTATTTGTCCATTGGAGAAAATGCACAGTGATTAGGAGACAGTGACAAGAAAATTTGAACTCTGGAAGTGATTGTGGAAAACTTCAGTTTAACTTCTATACTATGCCCATTGTAGTTATTAAGCAGCTATAGTCACAAACTTTGCCAAACACTGTGACAAAGGCCAACATAAACAATGAAAGCTATGACACCAATAATTAAATTTTGTGCCTAAAGGGCAGTGTGTCATTTGCACTAACCCTTCAATGAATGGTGATGCTTTAATGGCTCCAATAAAAACTTAAAGAAGTTAGGAAATGCCATCATACTATCCACATAAAGTGTGACAAGTATGAATATTGTGATGAACATGTTGAGCATTACTATTCATATCTGAAAAATGGGAAGGAAACAACCTCTTTTTATTTAAAATTTGCATTCATTTTACATACCAACCACAGTTCCCCCTCACTCCCCTTCTCCCTCTTCCCGTACATCCCCCCACCTGACCCCTTATCCACTCCTCAAAGGGGGTAAGGCCTCCCTTGGGGATAGTGGGATACCTTGCTCAGCCTTAATGCAGGGGGGAAAAGGATTGGTCCTGCTTCAACTTGGAAATAGTCTCTTGTGCAGATTTAATGAAGTAAAAACATGTAAAGTAAAAAGTGTTGTATTCTTACTAAGAATTATTGCCAAGAGAGATGATGGGCTTCAGAAATTTGAAATCAGGATTAGTATGTGTGATGAATTATATGGAATTATGGGTAGACTGACAATGATTAGTAATACAATAAGGTTATAAATAATGGCTAAATAAATGGTAGTCACAAAAAAATATCTAAAATGAGGGAAAGAAAGATGCCTCAGAGGTCAAGAGTGCTTGCTGCTCCAGAGAACCCAAATTTAGTTCTCAGAACCCATATTGGGTGGCTCCCAACCACCTATAACTGCACATCCAGGGGATCTGATATCCTCTTCAGAAGTCTTTAGACACCTACATGCAGGCAGTGCACATAAACTTATGAAGGCACACAGACATAAACAAAAATAAACCTTAAAAAAAATTATCTAAAATATCAGGAACAAAAGTTGCTAAATAGACATTTTCATCATTGTATCTCAAGTTTCACATCAAATAATATTTCTGAGTTGATAGTGTTCTATTATAATTGCTTATTGAATCTAACCAACATGGAAATCCTGTTTATAATCAGAAATATGATAATTTATAGACAATTTCTCTTCAGCTAGATTCAACATACTGCTGTCACTATAAGAAATGTATTAGGTGTCATTTATCTTATTTTCCTTTCCCCCATGTAAATATTATACAGCAAATACCTTTCAAGAGAAAATACACTGTGCTATCCAATTCTTTCTACTTTTCTTCAGATTTCAATAGTCTGGATTCAGGAATGGTATGGTCAAATTATATTAGCCATCATTCTTTTGTTGCAGAATAAACATGATCTTTATCTTCCTGAAAGTGGCAGGTATCTAACTCATAATCTTTGCTAATGTACAGATTATGCTTTATTAAAATGAGAACAGAAGTAGATGAGCAGTGGTGGTCTATACCTTTAATCCTAACACTTGGGAGGCAGAGGCAGACAGATCTCTATGAGTTCGAGGCCAGCCTGGGTACCAGGACAGCCAGGGCTGTGCAGAGAAACCCTGTCTCAAATGACAATCCCCCCCCCAAATTACTTCAGAAGTGAGTGTAATAGATTTGCTCTAGAAATTTGAAATTTTCTGCTTATACTCATGTTCTTTGTATTAACACATTCACATTTAGTTGTTTGCTTAATGATGCTTTAAATGTTCTAATTGTAATGGAAACTCCTGATGTTCTTGGCCATTAAAGGATATCTAATATCTATATGCACTATCAAGGAACTTGAATCTGCACAGGCTCTTACTTAGCCTTAACTAATTAATAATCATGGGTCACTGTCACAAACAATTGCAAGGACACCAGAGAGTAAAAACATATTAGCTAAACAAAAGTGAGGAGATGAATAAAGTAATTTCAGTGGCAATATAAACCTTCATCACCTCAAAACATAAAAAATGATAAAAGGAGCATTAAAAAGGAGGATCTGAGTTGAAATAAAACTTTATAAAATAGATTTGAGGGAGTCATTTTTGTCAAAGTATCTACATTTTTAGAAGAAATGTTCAAAGGTAGCTTGGTAACCATAGACAACAAATTTAATCCCCCTAAAAGCTGAAGTTTAATCAGGTCCATATATATATATATGCTGTATATGATATATATCCTATGTATTATACATATAGGAAAATATAAACTTGTATGTCTCTCCAAAATTAGAAAAAAATGTCTGACACACAACTGGAACTAACTCAGATAAAAGAACTAGTAGATAATAGTATTGAGATGACATCCCATATGGTCAAGAAGCTAACGGGTACATTAAAGATGAAAGATACAAGAAAGGTCCAAACTGAATTTCTAAAAGAGGAAATAGAAGAAAAAATTTTAAAAAGAAGAAACGGTAATGTATAAAATGAAATGTACCTGTGATTGTGATTAACAGCAGACTTAATATTGCATGAGGAAATATTAATAAATGTGTATTGTGGAGAAAAAGAAACTATCCAAAACAAAACAAAGAAGCAATCAATAAAAACAAAGCATCATTAAATTGTTGAACAACTTCATATTCCTTTTTATATACGAAACTGGGTTTGCCAATGAGACAGAAAGAGCAAGATATATAATTGATGAGCTAATGGCTGAATATTTTCTAAATTTGGGGAAAAATATAAGCCTATATGTCCTGGTTAATATGAGAAAAATCAGCATCATCTGAGAAGATAGAACCTCAATAGAGAAAATGCCTTCATAACATTGGCCTGTAGAAAGTCTGTAGGATATCTTACTAGTGATTGACTATGGGAAGGCTCAGCACGATGAACATGGGGCCAAACCTAGCCAGGTAATCTTGAGGTATATAAGAAAGCAAGCTGAGAAATTAATGAGGAACACATGACAAGAAAGCAATGTTCCTCCATAGCTTCTGCTTCAGTTCCTGCCTCCAGGTTCCTGCCCTGATGGAGGTCCTGTCCTGACTTCTCTTGGTTATGAAATGTGACTTCAGAGCTGTGAGTTGAAATATACCCTTTTCTCACCAAGTTGCTTTTTGTGACAGTGTTTTATCTTAAGTAAGACAGAATTTTGTACCAGGAATAAAGAGTAAATAAGTAAAATTCTTTTCCAAAGCAACACAGGAACAGTCTCTAGATCAGTTGCTAATATGGGTCCCCTCTGAAAACTATTGATCTGGGCCTCCAGTTTACATAGATCTTAGCAATATTGTTTTCAAAGTTTCTATTTGAATGTTCCATAAAGCTCTGCTTACAACATTCAATTGCTTTCTAGAAAGAAAGAAATTATGAAAGGAAGGAAGGGAGAAGAAAGAAAGTAAGGAGGGAAAGAAGGAAGGAGAGAGAAAGAGGAAGAAAGAAAGAAAAAATGAAGAAAGAAAGAAAAAACAGCATGGTGATGTTCTTCATATCAACACTCCACTACTTCTAGTACCAAAGTCTGTTTTAGTTACTTTTATATTGCTGTGGTAAAACTCTATGACCTAGGCACCTTATAGAAGGAAGAGTTTACTTGAGGTTTGCAGTTGCAGAGGAATACAAGTCCATTAACATCATGGTGAGAAACATGGTACCAGGCAGACATACTGACTTCAGCATCAAGCTAAGAAGATCTCATATCATAAACTGCAAAGAGAAAGCAGAGAAATAACTAGGACCAATAAGAGGCCTTTGAAACCTCAAATGCCACCCCAGTAACATACTTCCTCCAGCAAGGCCACACTTCCTAAATGTGTTTATCAGAACAGTTCCATCAATTGGAGACCAAATAGTCTAACATCTGAACCCATAGGGAACATTCTTATTCAAACCACCACACTACAGATCCCAAAATGGTGCTTTTTAGTAATCTTGGTGAAAGTTGCTTTGGGTCTGCACTGAGGTAGCAGCAGTGGAATGAGAATTGGTCAGATATTTGACCAGTTTTACAGTAAAGTTCATAGGAATCCCTTATGATTTGGGTTTGCAACATAAATGCATTGAGGAGTCATTTGAAGATTTTTGGCCTTATAAAGTAGAAACTCAAAATGTGGGAAATGGCTTCCATTTGAAAGAACCCTAGTAAGAACATGAATCATCAGATCATGTCTAAATCAACAGTTTCTTAATTGTTTGATTTAGAAATCAACCACAATATTAAAGTTAATCATTCTCTCCTTCCAGGGATATGTTAAGTTCAAACTTCCAAAATTGGCTCTTTAATAATGGGGTGTTCTAGGAATTCTCAATTTTACCAGACTTCAGACCCACTCCAAGACAGCATGGAAGCTTGTCAAAGATTCAGTAATTTGCCTGTGGTTTGCTTTTTAATAATCATAAATCTATTTTCTTTAAAAAGGGAGAACAATTCATAGGTTTCAGCTGCCAATAGATTAGCACAGTGGCAGAGTTCAGGGTTGTTTTTGTTTCTCCCTACTGGCTGTCATAGAATGGCTTCCCATAATAATTTACAACTGTGGAGTATTCTATACTTTCTATTCCCACTTGAATGTTTCCAGGAACTAATGTGTCACCTGCCAGATCAGTAGGAAAGGAATGAAAGAAGTGATCTCTTTTTCAGGTGAATTGACTGCATAAATAGGATGCAGTTATGACAGAGGTTAGAAAGATTATATGTCATGATATTTAATCAATATTTTGTTTATAAATGGATAATGTGAATGTCATATTTCTTGTTATTAAAATGAGGAAATAGTAACACCAGTTTCATAGATTAAATTGAAAGAAATATTTTGCAGAAAAAAATATACTTATTCTGTTTGGAAACCTCCATATTAAGTTTGATTCAAGACTTATGCTTTAAGAAGTCAACCAGATGCTTTAGTATTTGCCCTACCTAAAGGGTGATATTCCATTCTATAACAAACCTAGGTCACTATGTGGTTAAGATCCCAAAGGAGCTCAGTCTTGCAAACATGTTCATAAGATAAGGTTTTATTTAGTAATTTTTCTGAAGAACCCATAAAGCACTGGACCAGGACCAGTATGTGAATTCAGGTGGAGGGAATGGGAAAGGGTGTTAAAAGGAAGCAGAAAAAAGTATGTGTTAATTAGAATTCTTACACTATAAAGCCTCACATGGTATGGAGAAAATAGGCATGCAAGCATATTATAAAAGTTACCTCTGAAGTTCTTCATAGGATCTTGCCATGATCTCCCAGAGTCACTCAGCTTATTGATCCTTGCTCAAAAATACATCATATTTTGACATTTTAAGATAGTGACTGTGGTCATTGAGAATAGAAGCAAGTTTTTCTCTAGGTGTTTCCAATGCTTAACCTTGTCAAAATTGTTAAAGAAGTCCATAGAACATTCATGATAAGAAGAAGATATTCAAGACAAATGAATGGATCCATTAATGTAAATGAAAGGAATCATATGGAGTGCCACCAAACCAAAACACAGACCAAAAGGTGTAACATTTTCTGGGTCTGAATAATCATAATCATCCTTACGGCATGTTTCATTTACATGCTGTTTTGACATTTCATGACTTCCCAGTTCTAACAACAGAAGAAAAATATTTTTGAAAAAGCTTGGGACTCATAGAACAGACTCATTTGGAATCCTTACACATTATGTTGTTAAGGATATTCTGATTTTTCAATTTGGATGTTAAGAAGACCCAAATATGGGGACATGTCCTATCCCTAGTAAAATCACAACTGACAATACTTTAGCTCCCTCATTGATTCAAAGAGTAGACAAACTTCTACTTCAAGGGCTCTTCACTATTACTTACCTAAACTATAGAAATATCCCAGTCTATTTTTCAAGCTGTCCTTGGATTGTTATAATTAATTACTTAATTTATTTTGATTATTAATTGCATCCTGATTAACAAAGGGCCCTATCGAGCTCCCATCTTGCCCCGGACTTCCCTTCTGGAGCACAGAGAGAGAGAGAGAGAGAGAGAGAGAGAGAGAGAGAGAGAGAAGACCTCCCATCCTGCCCCAGACTTCCCTTCTGGACAAGAGCTCCTATCCTGCCCCGGAATTCCAATTTGGACAAGAGAGCTCCCGGACTTCCAATTTGGACAAGAGAGCTCCCATCTGCACAAGAGAGAGAGACTTCCTGAATCTGTCAGCTCTGTCTGAACCAAGTGTGCGGATAAGGCCAAGAATGAACCACAAGGAGATGGGCAGATATCAAGGCAGAAACACATACACCAAATTAATAGCAATACAGCATCACCAGGCCCTAGCCTTCCTCCAACACCTAGACCTGAACATCAGAAATTGGAAGAAGCAGAAGAAAATAGCCTTATGAATTACATCATGAAGAAGGTAGAGGGTTGTGTAGAGGAAAAGAAAAAAAATGTGAAGAATGCTGTAAACAACTAGAGGTAAGGGCAAACAAATTAGAAGAAATCAATAAAGTCCTGGAAGAAAACAATAAAGTACTGAAAGAAAATCAAGAAAAATCAATGAAACAAATGAAGGAAACAGTCCAAGACCAGAAAAGGGAAATAGAAAAAAATGAAGAAGACACAAACAGAGGGAATGCTGGAAATAGAAAATCTGAGAAAACGATTGGGAACTTCAGATACAAGTATAATCAACAGAATGCAAGAGATGGAAGAGAGGATCTCTAGCGTTGAAGATACAGTAGAAGAAATAGATTCATCAGTCAAAGAAAACACTAAAGTCAACAAAGTCATGACCCAAAATGTCCAAGAAATCTGGGACACCATGAAAAAACCAAACCTATGAATAATAGGGTAGAAGAAGGAGAAGAATACCAACTCAAGGGCACAGAAAATATGTTCAACAAGATCATAGAAGAAAACTTTCCCAACTTAAAGAAGGAAATGCCTATGAAGATACAAGAAGCCTATAGAACACCAAACAGACTAGAACCCCCAAAAAAGTCCCCTCGCCACATAATAATTAAACAATTAAATGTACAGAATAAAGAAAGAATATTAAGAGCAGGAAAGGAAAAAGGCCAAGTGACATATAAAGGCAAACCTATCAGAATAACACCCGCTTTCTCAATGGAGACTTTGAAAGCCAGAAGGTCCTGGACAGATGTAATGCAGACACTAAGAGACCATGGATGTCAGCCTAGACTAATATACCCAGCAAAACTTTCAATCATCATAGATGGAGTGAACCAGACATTCCAAGACAAAGCAAGATTTAAACAACATTTATCCACAAACCCAGCCCTACAGAAAGCACTAAAAGGAAAATTCCAACCTAAGGAAGTCAGATACACCATCGAAAACACAGGCAATAGATAAAGCCACAGCAGTAAACCCCAACGAAGAGAAGTACACACACATCACCACCACAAAATAACAGGAATGAACAATCACTGTTCATTAATATCCCTCAATATCAATGGACTTAATTCACCTATAAAAAGACATAGGCTTACAGAATGGATACGAAAGCAGGACCCATCTTTCTGCTGCATACAAGAAACACATCTCAAATTCAAAGACAGACACTACCTAAAAATAAAAGGCTGGGAAAAGACTTTCCAATCAAACGGTCTTAAGAAACAAGCGGGTGTAGCCATCCTGATATCCAGCAAAATAGATTCAAACTAAAATCAAGCAAAAGAGATCAAGAAGGGCATTACAAACTCATCACAGGAAAGATCCACCAAGATGAAGTCTCAATTCTGAACATTTATTCCCCAAACACAAGGGCACCCACATATTTAAAAGAAAGTTTACTAAAGCTTAAATCACATATAAAACCCCACACATTAATAGTGGGAGACCTCAACACCCCACTTTCACCAATGGACAGATCTCCCAAATCAAAACTTGACAGAGAAATAAAGGACTTAACTGATGTCATGACTCAAATGGACTTAATAGACATCTACAGAACATTCCATCCTAACAAAAAAGAATATACCTTCTTCTCAGCACCCCATGGAACCTTCTCTAAAATCGACCATATGTTTGGCCACAAAACAAATCTAAACAGATGCAAAACAATTGGAATAACCTCCTGTGTTCTATCAGACCACCATGGTCTAAAGTTGGATTTCAACAACAACAAAAACTACAGAAAACCTACAATCTCATGGAAACTGAATAATACCCAACTGAATCACCAATGGGTTAAGGAAGAAATAAAGAAAGAAATTAAAGACTTCCTAAAGATCAACGAAAATGAAGACACCACATATCCAAACCTATGGGACACTATGAAAGCAGTACTAAGAGGGAAATTCATAGCACTAAATGCCCACATAAATAAGCTGGAGAAATCTCACACTAGTGACTTAACAGCACACCTGAAAGTTCTAGAACAAGAAGAAGCAAAGTCTCCCAGGAAAAATAGATACCAGGAAATTATCAAAGTGAGAGCTGAAATCAATAAAATAGAAACAAAGAGAACAATACAAAAAAATAATGAAACAAAGAGTTGGTTCTTTGAGAAAATCAACAAGATAGACAAGCCCTTATCCAAACTAACCAAAAGACAGAGAGAGAGCATACAAATCAACAAAATTAGAAATGAAAAGTGGGACATAACAACAGACATTGAGGAAATCCAGAGAATCATCAGGCCATACTTCAAAAACCTCTATTCCACAAAAGTAGAAAACCTAAAAGAAATGGATAATTTTATGGATAGGTACCACATACCTAAATTAAATCAAGACCAGATAAACTATTTAAATAGTCCAATAACCCCTAACGAAATAAAAACAGTCATTAAAAGTCTCCCAACCAAAAGAAGCCCAGGACCAGATGGTTTCAGTGCAGAATTCTACCAGATCTTCAAAGAAGAGTTAATACCTATACTCTCTAAATTGTATCACACAATAGAAACAGAAAGAACATTACCAAACTCCTTCTATGAGGCTACAATTACCCTGATTCCTAAACCAAACAAGGATACAACAAAGAAAAAGAACTACAGACCGATCTCCCTCATGAACATTGATGCAAAAATACTCAATAAAATACTGGCAAACAGACTCCAAGAACACATCAAAACAATTATCCACCATGATCAAGTAGGATTCATTCCAGGGATGCAAGGATGGTTCAACATATGAAAGTCTGTCAATGTAATACACCATATAAACAAACTCAAAGAAAAAAAACACATGATCATCTCACTAGATGCTGAAAAGGCGTTTGACAAAATCCAACACCCCTTCATGATATAGGTCTCGGAGCAAACAGGAATACAGGGAACATACCTAAACATAATAAAGGCAATTTACAGCAAGCCCACAGCCAACATCAAATTAAATGGAGAGAAACTCAAAGCAATTCCAGTAAAATCAGGAACGAGGCAAGGCTGTCCACTCTCCCCATACTTATTCAATATAGTACTTGGAGTTCTAGCCAGAGCAATAAGATAACATAAGGAGATTAAGGGGATACAAATTGGAAAGGAAGAAGTCAAGCTTTCCCTATTTGCAGATGACATAATAGTATACTTGAGCAACACCAAAGATTCCACCAAGGAACTAATACAGCTTATAAACACCTTCAGCAACATAGCAGCATACAAGATCAACTCAAAAAAATCAGTAGACCTCCTATATACAATGGACAAAGAAGCAGAGAAGGAAATCAGAGATACATCACTCTTTACTATAGCCACAAATGACATAAAATACCTTGGGGTAACACTAACTAAGCAAGTAAAGGACCTATATGACAAGAACTTTAAGTCCCTGAAAAAAGAAATTGAAGAAGATGTCAGAAAATGGTAAGATCTCCCATGCTCATGGATAGGCAGGACTAACATAGTAAAAATTGCAATCTTACCAAAAGCAATCTACAGATTCAATGCAATCCCCATCAAAATACCAACACAACTCTTCACAGACCTGGAAAGAATAATACTCAACTTCATATGGAAAAACAAAAAACCCAGGATAGCCAAAAGAATCCTGTACAATAACACAACCTCTGGAGGCATCATGATCCCTGACTTCAAGCTGTACTATAGAGCTACAGTAATAAAAACAGCTTGGTACTGGCATAAAAACCGACATGTGGACCAATGGAATCGAATTGAAGACCCTGACATTAATCCGCACACCTATGAACATATAATTTTTGACAAAGAAGCCAAAAGTTCACAATGGAAAAAAGAAAGCATCTTCAACAAATGGTGCTGGCAAAATTGGATATCAACATGTAGAAGGCTGCAAATAGATCCATATCTATCACCGTGCACAAAACTTAAGTCCAAGTGGATCAAGGACCTCAACATAAATCCAGCTACTCTGAACCTGCTAGAAGAGAAAGTAGGAAGTAGTCTTGAACGTGTTGGCATAGGAGACCACTTCCTAAATAGAACACCAGCAGCACAGACACTGAGAGAAACAATCAATCAATGGGACCTCTTGAAACTGAGAAGCTTTTGTAGAGCAAAGGATATGGTCAACAAGGCAAAGCGACAGCCTACAGAATGGGAAACGATCTTCACCAACCCCACATCTGACAGAGGACTGATAACCAGAATATATAAGGAACTCAAGAAATTAGACATCAAAATGCCCAACAGTCCAATTAAGAAATGGGCTATAGAACTAAACAGAGAATTCTCAACAGAGGAAACTCAAATGGCTGAAAGACATTTAAGGAGTTGCTCAACATCCCTAATCATCAGGGAAATGCAAATCAAAACAACTCTGAGATACCACCTTACACCTGTCAGAATGGCTAAGATCAAAAACACTGAAGACACCTTATGCTGGAGAGGATGTGGAGCTAGGTGAACTCTCCTCCACTGCTGGTGGGAATGCAAGCTTGTACAACCACTTTGGAAATCAATATGGCGCTTTCTTAGAAAATTGGGAATCCATCTCCCCCAAGATCCAGCTATACCACTCTTGGGCATATACCCAAGGAATGCTCAATCAAACCACAAGAGCACTTGTTCAGCTATGTTCATATCAGCATTGTTTGTAATAGCCAGAACATGGAAACAAGCTAGATGCCCTTCAACTGAAGAATGGATAAACAAAATGTGGTACATATACACAATGGAATACTACTCAACAGAGAAAAACAATGACATTATGAGGTTTTCAGACAAATGGATGAATCTAGAAAAAATCATCCTGAGTGAGGTAACCCAGACTCAGAAAGACAAACATGGTATGTACTCACTCACAGCAGGATACTAGATGTGGAACAAGGATGACTGGACTGCTACTCACATCACCAGGGAGGCTACCTGGAAAACAGGACCCCAAGAAAGAAACAGGGATCACCCAATGACAGAGAAATGGAATGAGATCTACATGAACAGCCTGGACATGAGTGAGGGTAGTGAAGGGCAAGGGTCGAAGGAAAGAGAGCTTGGGGAAGTGAGAGATCCCAGCTGGATCAACAACAGAGAGGGAGAACAAGGAATAGGAGACCATGGTAAATGAAGGCCACATGAGAATAGGAAGAAGCAAAGTGCTAGAGAGGCCCACAGAAATCCACAAAGATACCCCCACAACAGACTGCTGACAATGGTCGAGAGACAGCCCGAACTGACCTACTCTGGTGATGGGATGGCCAAACATCCTAATTGTCATGCTAGAAACCTCATCCAACTACTGAGGGATCTGGATGCAGAGATCCATGACTAGGCCCCAGGTGGATCTCTGGGAGTCCAATTAGCGAGAATGAGGAGGGTTTATATGAGCGAGAATTGTTGAGACCAAGGTTGGATGAAGCACAGGGACAAATAGCCAAACGAATGGAAACACATGAAATATGAACCAATGGCTGAGGGGTCACCAACTGGATCAGGCCCTCTGAGTGGGTGAGACAGTTGATTGGCCTGATCTGTTTGGGAGGCATCCAGGCAGTGGGACCAGGTCCTGTGCTCATTGCATGAGTTTCGGCTGTTTGAAACCTGGGGCCTATGCAGGGTCTCTTGGCTCGGCCTGGGAGGAGGGGACTGGACCTACCCAGACTGAGTCCACCAGGTTGATCTCAGTCTGTGGGGAAGGCTTTGCCCTGGAGGAGATGGGAATGGGGGTCGGCCTGGGGGGAAGGTGAGGGGGGTGGGAGGGGGGAGAACAAGGGAATTCGTGGCTGATATGTAGAACTGAATTGTATTGCAAAATAAAAATTTAAAAAAAAAACCAAAGGGCCCTATCTAGCTGTCTGTCTGTCTGTCCATCTGTTTATCTAAATATCTATCTATCTATCTATCTATCTATCTATCTATCTATCTATCTATCTATCTATCTATCATCTATCTCTAATTTAGAAATTGAAAATATTGTAAAGGATATATAAAGTCATGGCAGGTTCATTGCAGACTCAGGGAATTCAGCTTTTAGCTTGTATTAAGCAAGAGAAACTATTGGTAACAGGTGTGGGGGGCAGAGTTTCAAGGGCATAAAGTTTGGCACATTAAATGAACCACAAGCACAGTTTTTCTGGTTGTACCACTAGTGATTACAGTGTTAGAAAACAACTAAAACAGGTTGTATGTATACTAGGTATAATCACAAAGAGTTTCATAGACCACATGAGATCACTGAGGGGATACTTGATAGATTTTTATAATTTTTATAATCTTTCTTCTTTTGGCCTCCTCTCATCCCCATTTTTTTTTTGTTCTGAAACAGGATCTCACCATTTTTCCTGGGCTGGCTTCAATAAAACAACTTTCATTTCTTAGCTTCCCAGATAGCTGAAATATAGTCATGTGCCCGTGTGCATATCTATTATCAGGTTTTAAATAGAAGAGATACACGCTTGTATGTTGTTTAGGGTGTGTAGTGTGGGAGTCATTTGAAAATGGCATGGCTAGAGTCAGGAAGGCTAGTTTGTGACAGACCAGATGAACAATGATGAAAATTTAAACCAGGGTAGTAATGTTAAGATTGTATTCACTCATTTAACAGATATCATTGCTTGTCTGTTACAGACTAGTTACTGATTTTGTTCCCTGGAAAGGTGGGTGTCCAAGAGAGGAAATACCACTATTTACATAGTGGTGAAAAAGATGATTATGTCTTTAATATACTATGACTTGGGTTTCAATTTCTTGTACAATGCAACCTCTTCCACTAGCATAGGAGCAAGTTGGTAGTAGAATATCTTCCTTGTTTACTTTGGCAGCTCTTAACATTACCTACAAACTTGCATATTGTAGGTAATAGCAATACCTACAATGAGCTCCATAACTGTTAGCGATGAAAGTGCAAATCATGATATTATAAGAATGAATGAAACCATATTCATAACAGCTCAGGAAATAAGTTCATTATAAAAAGCAAACCAAAGCTAGTTTTTAATTGCTCACTCATTCTCACTTTACAGAGTTCAATAAAAGTCACACAGAAAAATAGAAATTTTACTTCCTGTAAGTATTTAAGTGCTCAAAGCAGTACATTCATCTTTCATTCTTATTGCTTGTCACCATTGAAATTGCATACCAACTCCTATTTATTCTAGTAACAACATTTTCCCCTTAAAGACTTTGAATTCCTAGAGAGCAGGGGAAAATATCGTTATGTAGTTGTTGTTCAACACTGCAGCTAGCAGAGTTTGGCATTTCAAAGATACTCAATAAATATTTACTAAGTGAATGGATAAATTGACAGATAGATGAAATATTGTAAGAAAGATCAATCAACCTCAACTAGAGAAGATTTGCAAAAACTTCTTGGGTATTTGAGCTGGGACCTAAGATGAAGGTCTATCTCTGGTAAAATGGTGGTAGAGTGGGAGGAAGACCAGAAACACAAAAGAAATAGAAAGCAATACAAGAATAAGTAAAAGAACCCTGGGTAAATCTACACTAAGCTTCAGAGAGCAGTATGTGCTCTGCTGTGCTTGGCACATGGGATATGTGCAGGCTGGTGATAAACAATGGAGCTAGAAAAGTGGGGTACAAGTTTTTCAAGGACATGAGAGCAACAATGGCAATTTCCATTCTTGTGGTAGGTAGGCTCTTGACAGCAATTGGCCTTGACTCTATAGAACCCTGTAACCATGGTTCTGCACTATAGTCCTATAATTCTACAGCTACAGCATCACATGAAAACATGAGAAATTTTGATTCCGTTCTTAATTTGTGTTTGGTATATATATGTGTATGTTTTGAGACAGAGTTTCATAGTATAGCCCAGCCAGTCATAAAATTCACTTTGTTGCTCAGGTTGGACTTGAACTAAAAGTAATTCTCTTGTCTTAACCTTTTAAGTGCTGTTGTGAGCCATCAAATCCAGCTGAGAAACACAAATTCTTATGTCCATCACACATTCACAATCAATGGTTCCAGGGGTGGGTCTCAACATTCTTTGTTTTAACAAACTCTCGGGAATTCAAATACACATTAAGACATGTTAACAACCCACAGCTCCAGAAAAGCTAGAGCCTTCAACCAGTAACTGATGGAAGCAGAAACAGAGATCCGCAACCAACCACCAGGAGTCCAGTCAAAGAGAGGGAAGAGGGATTATGTGAGCAAGGTGGGGTCAAGATCATGATGGGGAAATCTACAGAGACAACTGAACCAAGCTCATAGGAACTCATGAACCTTAGACTGACAGCTGTGGAACCTTCATGGGACTAGACTAGACCCTCTGCATACAGGGGACAGTTGGGTAGCATGGTCTATTTTGAGGGACCCCTGGCGGTGGGATCAGGATCTATCCTTGGTGCATGAGCTGGCTTTCTGGAGCCCATTACCTATGGTTGGATGCCTTGCTCAGCCTTGATTCAGGGGGGAGGGGCTTGTTCCAGCCTCTGCTGATTATACCAGGCTTTTCTGACTCCCCATGGGATGGGAGAAGGGTACAGGGGGTGTGTTGGCTGGGGGGTAGCAGGAGGAGGGATGAGAGGGGGAACTGTGGTTGGTATGTTAAATGAATTTAAAAATTTTAAATAAAAGAGATTATTTCCTTCCCATTTTGCAGATATGAATAGTAATGCTCAACATGTTCATCACAATATTTATACTTGTCACATTTCATGCAGATAGTATATAATTTTTAACAACTAAACATACACAGAGACTAGGTGTTTTTGTTTGGTTTTGTGTAGCCAGAAGATTTCTCCAGTCCTGCCCAGCCCCCATAGATCAGGACGAATCTCTCCCACCTGTGGTCCCCCAGCAGCTTATAAAATAATTACACAGAGGCTTCTATTAACTACAAACTGTATGGCTTATGGCTCAAGCTTCTTGCTAACTAGCTCTTATAACTTAAGCCATTTCTATTAGTCTCTGTCTTGCCATGTGGTTTCGTTGCTTACTGGTACTTTCACATCTTGCTTCTTCTGCAGGTGGTGGCTGGCAGCCTCTCCTCCAACTTTGGCCTTTTCTCTGTATCTCTGCTTGGATTTCCCACCTGGCTGTAATTTTTGTCACCATAGGCCAAACCAGCTTATTTATTAACCAATGAGAACAACATATATTTACAGTGTACAGAAAGACATCCCCCATCAGTTTTGTTTTGTTTTTAATTAATTTTCTTAGGGGATTCTTTTGGAGAGCATGTTGCATGAGTGAAGGCCAGATATGAAGGGACTGGGAGGTGAGCAGGATTGGGGTGCATGATGTGAAATTCCCAAGAAAATCAATAACAAATTATGTTAAAAAATACATAGAATACAGCTGTTCCTTCCCAAATCTATTGTTCCTGATCTTGATCTTGTTAATATGCAGAATGTTTTATTAGGTTTAGTTTTATGGGATTTTGCATTTCTGTTCAGCTCTCAAGTAATTCACTATGTGTTTGGTCCATGAGCCATATTTTGAGTAGTATAATAGCAGAGAATAATTCTAAAAGTCAAAATTTGACTTATATGTATAGTCAATAGTTTGGTACAAATAATAAGCACTGCAGGGCTCTATTACAATGTAGTACCAGTGAACAAAAGAGGTGTTAGATAATGTCAAGTAGAAGAAGTGGAACCAGAACTGGAAGGTAAAAAAAAAAATGTAGAGTATTTATCTAAACATGTTATAGGCATGAGAGACTCTAGGTAGGTAAAATACAGTGAGCAAATATGAATGCATGTGATTCATATGGGCAACTACAAGCAGACTAGTTGACTGCAGTGAGACTTTGTGAATGCGGTCAATAATAGACCACCTTCACAAATATTAAAAGCATAGTTAGGATGGTGTCATGGAGAACCCTAATGGTCAAGCAAAGAAGCTTCAAGATCAGCTTGCACTTAATATTGATATGCTAGAGATACAGCCTTAAAATCCAATAATAATACCCTAGGGGAACAAATTTAAAAAAACACTACTGTCTTATACCATATGCTTACAGCACCAAATTTACCTTGAAATAATATTTCTACAGATTTGTATAAAGCTACCATATGCATACATGACAAGGAAGGCTAGTAAAGTCAATTTTTGGTTGGTTTTGGAAACTATACAGGGTGTGTATGCTAGTATTTGGTAATATAGTATACCTGGAGGTACAATTAAAAGACTAAAGATTGGGAGGAATGTCAAGTGTGGAGGATTGGCATTTATTAAGCAATAAGATAGTCTTGGAAAATGATGAATTTACCCAAGGAAGAAATGTAGAGTGGAGTTTTTTAGGCCCCTTTGAATGCTAATGAAAATTATGAGTCATTTCACCCAAACAAAGGCACAGATGCACAAACACAATATGATATAAACTTATAGAGATTTCCTGGTGCCTTCTGAAATTAAGTTAATTTCTTCTTCAAATTGGAATTTTTCTTATAAAGAAGATAAACTTGTGCCACTAAAAAGTATTGGAAGAGGAAGAAGAATATATATATATATAAAAATGAAAACACAAAGAAAAACAAGAAGCCCTTAGAAGGTCAGAGGGGCAAATACATCAGATGAGGTTTCATAAGTGAAGGGAAAAGAAATTTTTAACACATCAATCCATCAGAAGTTGAAGAAGAAAATACTGGATTAGGCAGAGTTAAGGTTGACATGAAATGAAAATCATAGCATATGTATGGAGAACATGTATACACTACTCATTAAGGAGTGAATAGAGACTTGAGGTGGATGAAAGGAAAGTTATGAAAATGAAGATTGTAGAGAAGATAGATAAAGGGGATTAGGAATTCTAAGATAAATGAAAAGAAACATAAAGAAGTTAAAGTCTGTGTATTAGGGTGGAAAATTGTTGACCCAACAGGGTATGTAGATTTCATAGATTGAGAAAATATTAGAATTGTATATCCTAAACATGAGGAGTATGTAAGAGATAAAATTAAGTTTTAAAATCAATATGTATATATTGTTATGATGAAATGAATACATTTTTCTCTTTTTTGAAATTTTATCTTTTCTTTGAGAATCTCAAACATACATACACACAGTGTATTTTGGTTACATCTGTCACCCACTCACTGCCTTTCTCTAACTCAAGGACATCCATCCCACCATATCCCCTTCCAGACATTATGTCCTTTTCTTTTTTTATACCCAATAAGTGTAATTAGTTCTGCCCATATGTGGACAGTATAGGGCCATCCACTGGAACATGGGAAGCCTACAAGGTAATACCCCTCTGAAGAAAACTGACTTTTTTCTCCCTCAGAAACCATCAGTTGCCAATAACATTTTAGTTGTCAGTGGGGTCTCCTGAGCCTCTCCCCTAACCATTCTGGAATAATGACTAACTTGATCATGATCAACCAAACTGCTATAAATTCATAGGTGCAGAAGCTGTCACATCCAGAAGACATATTTCCCAAGTCTCCCCACCCCAATATTTTTACTCCCTCGTCTCTGATGTTTGCTAAGCCTTGCAGAGAAGAGGTATGACATAGTAGTGCTGAGCTCACCATAGTTACTTCTATTCTGCACTTTGGCCAGTTGTGGTTCTCTAATAACTTTGTTCACAGTGAAAAGAGGCTTCTTTGGTAAGGGGTAAAATATATACTAATCTATAGATATGATAATCAGGCATTTTGATATTTTGTACATTTGACAGAATAATAATAAGCTCCTGCAGTCTATGAGATTTCCAGCCATAGATTCTTGGCTAGGTTTATAGTATCAAGCAAGAGTCCAATTGAGCAGCCCTTAAGTCCATTGATACAGTTGTTAGTTACCTCCAAGATTTTAGTTCCCTAATGCACCATTGGGTATATCTTACTGGGGTAGTTATTATTGTAGTTTTCAGTATTTACAGTTCAGTGTTACTTAAAAAGTGTCTCCCCTACCATACTTCCAACATTGTGAAAACTAAGGGGAGACTGGCAGCTCAGTACCAGCTTGATTTCTTTCAGGCTTGTGAATGAAGAGAATAGTATCTTCAACGAAGTATTTGCCCTCAGGTTTTGGAAACCAACTAAGAGCAATGGCAATAGCCTGTATTATGTGTGGGGTCTCTTGGACTACACTGACGAACAACTTGAAGGGAAATATCCCACACCTTGTACCAGGCGTTATGTTTTTATAGATTCTGGCTTCTTTGTCAATTCCTTAAATGTGTATAATGAAATTTGGTCATTCTCACACTGTTATTCTCATTTATTCTCCCTCTCCTGCCAAGAACCTTGTTCTTTCCAACAAGTAACCAGCTGCCTTCCTAACATTCTTCTTACCCACTGATTTTAATCAATATTACATGCAGGAGGATATGTGTGATGTTAAATGGTGTTTTTGAGATTGCAGTATTTTGCAGTGTACCAAGTGTTCCTGAATGATTGAGTATTTATATCTGATGTGGTTTATCATATAGCTCAATTATTGAGACCAAATTCTAGGCATATCTGTTTCAGTCTATCGCCTTGCCATCTTACTATAAAACCATTATCACCAAATAACTAAGTTTCCAAGAGCAATTACTTTGAATGTCAAACCAAGCTTTTTCTGTGGAGATGCAATGTTATTTATCAAACTCATTCATTGAAGAGACAAACATTGGTATGAAATAAGATAAATGTTATACCCATTGCACTTATATCACTTAACTGAAGTTATTGTATATGCAAGTATGTGTAATAAAAGTGAGACAGTTGATTAGCTTGAACTGTTTGGGAGGTCCCCAGGCAGTGGGACTCGGACCTGTCCTTAGTGCATGAGCTGGCTGTTTGGAGCCTGGGGCCTATGCAGGGACACTTTGCTCAGCCTGGGTGAAGGGAGGAGGGGACTGGACCTGCCTCCACTGAATCTACCAGGCTGAGCTGAATCCCCAGGGGGAGTCCTTGCCCTGGAGGAGAAGGGAATTGGGGGTGGGTTGGGGAGAGGGTGGGTGGGTGGGTGGGAAGAGGGAGGACAGGGGAATCTGTGGCTGATATGTAAAATTAAATTAAATTATAAAATAAAAAATAAATAAATAAAAATAATTTTTAAAAAGTTTATATTGAAATTAAATACAAACTCTACCATCCAGTTCTCTGGAATTTGTAATGTTTACAGTTTTTTATACTTCCCAGTACAGTAAAAACATTCCAATCTGGAACATCTGAATATAGGCAGATTTTTGTTTCCTTAGCTAAGTGTCTAAAGGTCCTAAGAGAAGTTGTATGGATCAGATGGGAGAGAGACTGATCCAAGATAACATGATGCAGTATAGACACATTTTCATAGACAAAATAAAAGGTTTGTTTATGCCTGCCAAAACTATAACACACACACACACACACACACACACACACACACACACACATATATATATATATATATATATATATATATATATATATATATATATATATATACATATATATTATGGAGAAGCCTCTTGGAAAGATACCCAATGTCAACCTCTGGCATATATATATATGGCATGATATATATATATATATATATATATATATATATATATATATATATAAGATTTCTCACTGAACCTGAAGCACACTGATTCAGTAAGACTATCAAGCCAGGAAGTCCTAGGGTCCCTCCTGTCTCCTTCTCCCCAGTACTGGAATTATAGGTATAGTTCACCACACCTGGCTTTTTATGTGAGTTCCAGGGATCTCAACTCAGATCCTTGTGTTTACACAGTGAGAGCTTTACTGACTGAGCTATTCCCCTGCCTTCATTTGTTTTTATCAGCTCCAATATGTGGCATTTGCTGAAGTTGCAGGCAAAAAGCACCCAGAACAGGGCATTGTATGCAGATGTTTCTTGTGGAGGCCAGGTGCACCCCGTTTTCTTTTTTTGAGTTGCTTAATATGGGACATATGCAATTCTGTATTGCTAACAATGCAGTGTGTCCAGCTTTAGTAGTTAAGGCTTCTTATGTTTAGTTTTAATTCATAAATAGTGAGATTTTTTTGAGTCTCTACATGAATTTTGTTGACATTTGTCCACATTATCAAAATGCAACACCAGATGATGCATTTTGACACACCATTTAATCTCCATTTGAAAGACAAAATTGTAATGGGAAGTTGGCAGAGGCATATGTCAGTGTTTCTACTTGTTGTAACCATCCTGTTCTTCTTTGGAGTTCTCAAAGCCATTAATTCTCCTAGGCTGTGAGAAAGTGGTCTGGCTTTCTATGAGGCCAATATTTTCACATTACTGATTTATCCAGGACCCAGGAGTATATTGGTAACTCATCTATGGCACTTTAACGAATTTGCCACACGCTGTAAATTATGAAATTTTTGGTCTAAAAACCCCTCACTCAGTATGTGTTATATGTAAGCAACACTGTCAACGTAAAAAAAAATGAGCTTTCCTAAAAGCCTAATTGCCCTTCTGGGTTTATTGTAACAAGGGAATAGTTGTGAATCTATTCCTTTAAGGAGATATACATGAGTTTTCAGCTATTAGAGGTCACAAATTCTACAAGAATTCAGTTGATAATACTTAAAAAGAGGAGAAGATCTGTGCTCAGGCACACGGAACAATCCAGTCAAGCATTGGACAGAAATCACTTTCTCACATGAAGGTTTTCCTATTTATGGTCATCTCATAATCAATCAACCACTATTTTATGGGACAAATGTGTAGGGGCTAATGCTTACATAAGTAGTAATCTATGTCAATGAATAGACTAAGAAAGGACAACACAGGGGCTTTTACTATGACCTGGTCACCTCACACTAGAATTTATTAGTTTTTTTTTTAATGTGAAGGAGTTATAATAATGGTCATAGGATCACTGTTTGCTTTAATTAAAGTTAAACATATAAAGTAATCAGAATCTTGCCATTGAGTAATTAAACACTGGCAATAAAACATTTTGTATAGAATTTAGTTATTTTTGTGTGGAGTAAGTTTTTCTGAAAATGGACATTATGAGAGAGCATTTGAAGAGGAAGGATAGGAATTGATGTTTTATTAGCTTCTATCTTGTAGTGATGTTTGAAAAGTATGACAAAATACTCATTATGAACTATTGTGCTACCCTTTAACCCTGGGGTATATGTGATATACTGCAGTCCTGTCCACTTCATTGGCACATGCAAACCTGTCATTACTGAAATGGAAAGTAAATGAGAGCCAGAGCTATGGCTTCTGAATTTCAAGTGCTGAGATTTAGGAGTTCTAAACATGAACCTGCCCAGTAAGGCCCTTCACTGTGTCCTCAGTACATGCCTTCTGAGGGGCAGTGTGATGTCCTTTTCAGAACAGGACTGTAACAATCAGCATATGCAAATTCCACCTCCACCACATATTAGCTGTGTGTCTTTTGGCAAGGCTCATCATCCCTGTGGCACCTCAGTTTCTCCATCTGCAAATTAGTTCAAATTGTAGTAGCCACATCACTGACATATTCTGAAAATGAAGCTCATAATGTGTTTAGAATAGTGGTAGTAAGTGATAATAGCCATTACATAAATGTTAGTCAGTCATTAATGGAAAGAAGGAAGAGTAAGTTAAAGTGGTTATATGTAGCCTCATGTTAAGGACAGAGGAAGTTAGGATAATAAGAGATGCAGGTAGATGCTGGGATTCTAGTGACTGATGGGCAATAGTGAGTTTCAGAGTGATCTAGTAAGCTCATCATTGCTCAGGGGCAATAGATTACAAATCATTTGTATGCCCTGCCCCTAGGTTGAAAATATGAAGGCAGTCTCCTCATCGCCCTCATTCCAAGCAACATAAAAGAGTAATTGGACAGCTTCCCATTCAATACAAGTAAATTCTTAAGCTAAGAAACAGCCAAAGTGGGGAGAGGACACATAGTGAAAAATGAAGGTCAGAACAGTGGCAACTTGCTTGAACACACTACACTTAGATTGTTCATCCCCTCTAAACCAAACTGAACACCATAGTGTCTGAATTAAGAAGTGAAGTCTATGAGAGGTGATTAGTCTATGAGAGGTGATTAGGCTATGCAAACTCTGTTCTCATAGGTAATATTAGTGCCTCTGTAAAGGGATAATTTCAGATAGGCGTATAGCTCAGCAGTTTAACATATCCTTCCTACACCCTAGTTCTGATACTTAGTCACTAAAAAATGTAGGAAGTTCAATACTCTTGTTCTACTGCAGTGTAACATCTGAGGATGCTGCATGAAAGACCACATGATTTAGGATACAGATGCCTTCTTGGACTTTCAAGCTTCCAAAACTGTGAAAGTAAATTTCTACTCTTAATAAATGAATCAGACTCATGTTTTCTGTTATAGTAGTACAAAACATGCTAAGACAATGTACCAGTGTGAAAGGAAGATATCGATTGAAAATCAGACACACTTGATTCTGGAATGCCATTGCTAAGTGAAAGGGATCCTCTTACCTGATGGAAAGATGAACCTGTTACCTAGCCAAACAAGAAACAATGAAAAGGAAATGTGATAATTTATAATAAAAGAAGTCATGCATTTTACATACTTACAGTTACAGCTCATAAATTTGCTTCTTTTAAAACTACACAATATTATGCTCACTTTCTAAATAGAGACTGTGAAACTGATGAAGGCTAAGTAACTTACTTAAGGTCACAATACTACCAAATGACAGAGGAAGAATTTCAGTCAGGGCTATGTCCAAAGGCCATACCGATTTTCCGATAGAGGTACTCTGTTTCCTGAGAGCTTGGAGAGGGCAATTGTCTGGATTTCAAAAATGCAACACCAAGTTAGTCTCCAACAAATGAAATGATAAACATTGTACACCACACACCCAGATCTTAAACAGGTTGCTTCTATGTGCCAGAATAAACTTCAGTGCCAGAGCAATCACCTCAGCCATACTAGCCTTTCAATGCTCACCTGGCAAGTTTCCCAGAAAAAAAAAAAAAGGCAGAGTCATTTCATTACCAGGAAAGGAGCTAGATAACACTCATTTGAGCTCTTTTCACATGGTGTGAGTTCTCACTGTATGTAATAAATATGTCAGGCATCAAATCCTCAGTGACAAGAAATCACGAAGAACATCTTGGATACTGTTCTTTGAGAGAAAGCTTAATCCAAAGATTGGTGTGTCCTTCGAACAAAGATGCCTTAAACCCTTAATCCTGGAATTGTCTGGGCAGCTAAGCTCCGGGCTGCCTTCTGATTAAAACAGACAGTTCCTTAATTGATTTACATCTTCACTGACATCTGCATCTTTAATACTGTGCTGCTTTGAATCTATCTGTTACTGATAATTTTTATGGTAAATCATATGCAAACGGTAGATTAAAAACTAATTGTAAAAGATCTTGGGTTACACTGAAGGAAACTGAAGTGAATACCCTGATCTGAAAACAAAGTAAAACCCAGTTGCAAGAGCCACCCTGCTAATTAGAGACAATGTTAAAAGTGAGCTCCAGGAGGGGCAGTGCAGGCATTGGATGCCTCCTCTGCACTGGAGTTTGACATCTGGTATTGAAAAAGCCCCTGATAGGGAACCTTTAAGAGAGTTGCCTTTACCTTGTCTTCATCAAGCTTTATGTAGTATCTAAGCCTCTGGATTCAAGCACTCTATAGAATCACACATAATGTAGGATGTGCTTTTATTTATTTTTTAAAAATCTCCTTTGCTGATTGATATAAAGAATATTGAAACTTAAGTTACTTTCTGTGTTTGAAATTCTGGCTGATCAGCCCTCTGTCAGATGTGGGGTTGATAAAGACCTTTTGCCATTCTGTAAGCTGCTGCCGTTTTGTCTTCTTTACTGTGTCCTTGGCCTTACGGAAGCTTCTCAGTTTCAGGAGGTACCATTTGTTAATTGTTGCTCTCAGTGTCTGTGCTACTGGTGTTGTATTTAGAAAGTAGTCTCCTGTGCTAATGTGTTCAAGACTACTTCCTACTTTCTCTTCTATCAGGTTCAGTGTAACTGGATTTATGTTGAGGTCTTTGATCCACTTGGACTTGAGTTTTGTGCACGGTGATAGATATGGATCCATTTGTAATCTTCTACATGCTGACATGCACTTATTCCAGCACCATTTGCTGAAGTTGCTTTCTTTTTCCACTGTACAATTTTGGCGTCTTTGTCAAAAATCAGGTGTTCATAGGTGTGTGAATTAATGTCAGGGTCTCCAATTCAATTCCATTGATCCATGTGTCTGTTTTTATGCCAATACCAAGCTATTTTTATTACTATAGCTCTATAGTAGAGCTTGAAGTCAGGAACTATCCTGGGTTTTTTGTTTTTCCACATGAAGTTCAGTATTGTTATTTTGAGGTCTATGAAGAATTGTGTTGGGATTTTGATGGGGATTGTATTTAATCTGTAGATTGCTTTTGATAAGATTGTCATTTTTACTATGTTGATTCCCTAGCAATGGTGGAGAGGATGCCTGAACTAGCCTTCTCCTGTACTCAGATTGTTGACTATCCTAACTGTCATCACAGAACATACATCCAGTGACTGATGGAAGCAGATGCAGAGACACACAGCTAAGCACTTGGCCGAGCTCCTGGAGTTCATTTGAAGAGAGGGAGAAGGAACTATAGGAGCAAGGGGAGTCAAGATCATGATGGGAAAAATCACAGCAACAGCTGACCTGAGCTAATGGATGCTGTGGGATGTTCTGTATGGCAAATGTGTTGCTCTGATTGGTTGGTAAATAAAACATTGATTGGCCAGTAGTCAGGCAGGAGGAAGTATAGGCGGGACAAGGAGGAGAATAAAGCTGGGAAGTGGAAGGCTGAGTCAGAGACACTGGCAGCCACCATGACGATGACAAACAGCATGTGAAGATGCCGGTAAGCCACGAACCACGTGGCAAAGTGTAGATTTATAGAAATGGATTAATTTAAGCTGTAAGAACAGTTAGCAAGAAGCCTGGTACGGCCATACAGTTTGTAAGCAATATAAGTCTCTGTGTTTACTTGGTTGGGTCTGAGTGGCTGTGGGACTGGCAGGTGAGAGAGATTTGTCCTGACTGTGGGCCAGGCAGGAAAACTCTAGCTACAAATGGGAGCTCATGGATTCTGTACTGACAGCTAGGGAGCCTGCATGGACTGAACTAGGCCCTCTGAATGTGGGTGACAGTTGTGTGGCTTGACCTGTTTGTGGGGCCCCTGGCAATGGGACCTGGACCTATCCCAGGTACATGAACTGTTTTTTTTAGAGCACATTACCTATGGTGGGATGCCTTACACAGCTTTGATGTGTGTGGGGGGAGGGGCTTAGCCCTACCCCAACTAGGTGTGTCAGCCTGTGTTGACTACCCAAGGGAGGCCTTACCCACTATGGGGAGTGAATGGGGGGGGGTCAGGTGAGGGGAGGTGGGTATGAAGTGGGAAAAGGGGAGGGAGGGGGAACAATGGTTGATATGTAAAATGAAAAAAAATTAAATTTAAATTAACTAAAAAAAAAGAAAAAAAGAAAGAAATCTGGCTGACCTTATTTAAATCTTTGCTGATGTAGCTCAAAGCAGTATCTCATTTGAATGCTTTTAATACCTAATACTAATATGACAGTTTTACTTGATATTTTGTTGTTGTTTTGTCTCATTTTGCTTTTTAAAATGGCAAGCCAGTTTTTTTTATTAAGAGATTTTCTATTCATTTTAAATACCAACCACAGATTCCCCTGTCCTCCCTCCTCCTACCCTCCAGCATTCCCTCAACATACCCACTATTCCTGCCTCCTCCAAGGTAAGGTCTCCCATGGGGAGTCAGCAGAGACTGATACATTCAGTTGAGGCAGGTCCAAACTCTCATCCCTGCACCAAGGTTGCACAAAGTGTCTCACCATAGGCACTGGGTTCAAAAAAGCCAGCTCATGCAATAGGAACAAGTCCCAATCCCACTGCCTGGGGACCCCTAAACAGTTCAAGCTAAAAAACTGTCTCACTTATCCACAGGGTCTAGTCCAGTACCATTGGGCTTCTCAGCTATTGGTCCACAGTTCATGTGTTTCCACTAGTTTGGCTAGTTGTTTCTGTACTTTTTCCAATTATGGTCTTGATATCTCTTGCTCATAGAATCCCTCCTCTCTCTCATCATTGGACTCCTGGAGCTCTGCCTGAGACCTGGCTATGGATTTCTGGATCTGCTTCCTTCAGTCACTGGATGAGGGTTCTATGATGACAGTTAGGGCATTTGGCCATCTAATCACCAGAGTAGGCCAGCTTAGGCACCCTCTCGACTATTGCTAGTAGTCTGTGGTGGAGTCATTCTTGTGGATTCCTTAGTTATCAGTGAAATACAAATCAAAAGATGGTGAGATATCATCTTACACCTGTCAGAATGGCTAAGATCAAAATCACTGAAAAAAAGCTTATGTTGGAGAGGATGTAGAGCAAGGGGAATACTCCTCCACTGTTGGTGGGAAGGCAAACTTGTACAGCCACTTTGGAAATCGGTATGGTGGTTTCTCAGAAAACTGGGAATCAGTCTTCCTCAAGATCTAGCTCTACCACTCTTGGGCATATACCCAAGGAATGCTCAATCTTACCACAAGGACACATGCTCAACTATGTTCATATCAGCATTATTCGTAATAACAAGAACCTGGAAACAACCTAGATGCCTGTCAACTGAAGAATGGATAAATAAAATGTGGTACATATACACAATGGAGTACTACTTAGCAGAGAAAAACAATGAATTCATGAGGTTAGCAGGGAAATGGAAGGAACTAGAAAATATTATCTTGAGTAAGGTAACCCAGACGTAGAAGGACAAACATGGTATGTACTCACTCATAAGTGGATACTAGATATAAAGCAAAGGATAATCAGACTGCAAAACAAAGCTCCAGGGAGGCTAGCTAGTAAGGAGGACTCTAGGAAGTGTGCATGGATCGCCCAATGATGGAGAAATAGATGAGATCTACATGAGCAAACTGGGGGTGGGGGATAATGGAAGGCAAGGGATGGGGGATGAGAGCTTAGAGGAGTAGGAGGTTCAAGCTGGAACGGGAACAGAGTGGGAGAGCAAGGAAAGAGATAACAGGATAAATGAAGACACCATGGGAATATGGAGAAGCAAAGTGCTAGGGAGGTTCTCACGCATGCCAGTTTTGAAAATAGATGTTAATAGGCAAAGTAATACAATGAAGAGCTGAGATACACAGAAGTATGGTATTTTCTGTAGTCCATATACAATATATCTTACCACACAGATATGAAGATATTGTATTAGCAGGCAGAATGGTTGCCTTCAGAATTCAGTCTAATTGAGGCAACTCTTGTTTATCCACATACAACATATTTTTTTATTGAATTGTGTTTTTCTTATGTTACTTGTACAGGTCTCATGTAGCCCAGGTTGACCTCAAACTCACCATGTAGCTGAAGATGGCTTTGATTTCTAATCCTCCTTCATCCCTATGGTGATATTGTATTTGTACTAAAACGTGATTTGTATGTTAATAAATAAAGTTGCCTGGGGGTCAGAGCTATTATCCAGCCATAGCAAAAGCTGGGCGGTGGTGGTGCACACCTTTAATCCCAGAACTTGGTAGGCAGAGCTAGGTAGATCTCTGTGTGTTCAAGGATACAGCCAGTATTGAATATATATGCCTTTAATCTCAATACCAACCATAGAAGACCTGGAGGTCTGTACAGACAGGCAGTGGCTAGGAGGTCATGTGGTTGGGTTTACAACCAATGGGAAGGCAGAACAGAAACTCTATAAAAAAGTCAGACACACAGGAAGTAGGTCTCTTTGCTGAGAGGAAGGACAGTGCCAGTGAAGGGTAAGATTTCTAGTTCTGACCTCTTGGCTTTTAACCCTGCAATTATTTCTGTGTTTCTTAATTAATAAGACTGTTTATCTACACATCCTTTTCCTATTTATGAAAATTTTACATAGATTTCAATGCCTCTTTCAGTGTCTTATCACCCTGTTCAATCTTATTTCTTCATTGCCTAGAATTATTAACATTCTCATTTTTTGGTAATTCTGACTTGTTAAATGTAAAACTAAATTTGATAGCTGGTTTAAGTAAATGATAAAAATATTCTAAGCTAATATATGTATATTTTCAAAGTCCAGAAGAAATAGCTTTCCATTTTTAAATTTGTTTATTATCTGCTGTATAATGTCTCTTCCCTTTATTGGGTTGGGTATTGATTATAATATCTACTTGGTATTGAAACATGTTTGTAGAGGCAGACATAAGTGAAGCAGCATGTAAACCGTCTATCTGAATCTGTTCCAGAAATGATTGAACCAATGATGAAATACTAAGAGACCAACCATAACCTTGCTGGATACTAATGATGATGCAAAGACAAAAGAAAACAGAATAGAAACACTGGCATTTATTTTCTTGTTTTTTCTATACTACCTATTCATTTTTTTTCAAGTAGAAATAGTTGTTTGATATAGAGATTCGTAGTGAAATCTAGTATATTTTGAATTCGAGGTAATGAGAGTAAGTACCCTTGTAACACACAGGCATTTACCTGTATGTTTTTCCTGAATAACTTTTCATAGTGACTCAAGCAATGCTTATGTCAGGCTGAACCTGGAAAATGATTCTTCAGGTATCTATGAAAATTTCAAATACTTATTCTTAGACTTCTTTTCTGAACAGGAAAGTGAATTTCATATTTGATAAAAATACTAATAAGGTTCATGTCCTGTCCAGGTAACTTGTGAATCCTTAAACAGATTTTTCATGGAGGCTAAGTATTGTATTTTGTGACATTATAGACTCAAACTACAATAAGGTTATGTTTATATTAGAGAAATTGGAAATGAATATTAGTTGTAAACTTTGGTTAATTCCTACTTTTTACTTTGCGGTCTTTTTAGTAGTAGATTAATACATTAATTAAATAAATCATTCTCGATCAAGTATAATAGGCTTTGTACCATTAAGAGGATAAAATTTATTTTGGTATCTCGACTCTATGTGGATACATGACTATAATCTCATATTTTTTTCATTATCTGTTGACATTTCTTGAAAGAGCAAAGAGTGTCAGGATTGTGCAGTTGGTAAATCAGCTCTTGCTTTTGTTCCTGGTACCAGTGAACTGTCTAGTTAATATTGTAGTAGAAAAGAATGGGAACTGCACAAGAATGGCAAAGTGTCTTTACTGACAAGAACAGTAAACCAGAATATTTGATGCTGGAATAATTCCTTTAAAAGAATGGTCCCAGGTAAATCACAGATTTGAGGCTTCAAGTTTGTTTAGCACAGTGGAAATGTAAACTCCTAGTATTGGCACTATATTTCAGAAACCTGGACTTGAGAGGAGTCCCAGAAATATCCTGAAAACAGAGAAAGCAGTGGAACAATATTCTGGAAACTTAAGACCAATCCCTACTAGTTTCAGGAAAAATCCAGGAAATTTTGGATAAGTCATTTCCCCTCACTGAGCCCACATTTCTCATCTGAAAGTTGAGAATAAATATTTGTGTTTTCTTGTGAGGAACCAATGAAATACATTTCCAATCCATAAAATTCCAGACAAATATTCTGGAGTCATCTTGAAAAAGGTTATTACTAATCTCTCAAGAAAATGAAGGAAATATTGATTGTTTATGTCATGAGTAATATATGATTTGTTGTTGTTTAATAATGATAGGATGTTTACATTCTATGAGGATGCCAGCTGACATACTTTACACTGAAATGAAAACAGATAAACAAAGAGACAGATGATATTGTAATCAATAATGGGAGGATTATTGTTATAAGCTTATGGTTTTTTGGAATCATTTTCCAAACGTAACTTTTTTCAGTTAGGAATTTATGAAAAGTGCTTTGAAGAACTGTGTTTCTTCATTCTATTTAGATACACTTTTGCTCTTCTGCCCAAATTCAGGTGTAAAACAATAACAACAACACCAAAAAACAAACCAAAACAAACTACCACCACTAATAACAACAACAAAAACAGCTTATGTCTCAGCAGTCTTAGAGTTCTGTGACTAGACTCTGCCTTATGTGCAGACTCTGAACATTTTCAGTGAACACCCCATGCTACCTTTCAAAACACCTATGTATGTGAGCATAGTTTTGTGAGCCTTCCTTAAGCCTTATAAAGGATAAGTATAACTGAATAACCAGAATGAGGAAACCTTTGAAATTTAGTATCTTAAGGTGTGGCTGACAACCACCACTATTTTGGAAGTACTGGATTTCTTTGCAAGAGCTGTCAGTCAGTGTCAAGTATATGGGAACCATTGACAGATATTGATTGCTGACAAATTTAACAGCCGTTTTCAATTCTCTTTTTGACTGTTGTCTTTAAATATTGGAAAGTTAGATATTTGTAACTAGATTTGATGAAATTCTGTTGCTATCTTAGGAAAATGCTTATGGATTCCTGGTGACAGGATACACATGTTTTATACTTGCCTGGTAGAGAACAGTCATAATATAGTAAACTACAACAACAGCCTTATTGTGACCATGAGGTGACATAATCTCACAATTACTACCATGTAGTGGGTAGCCATTCCAGCTTTGATCTGGACGTTCCAACCCCCATTGAGGCTTTGGTAACTGTCACGCCTACAAGGTGGGGCCAAAAGAGGACCCTGAAGACCCAAGATCTGGATGTGCTGGCTCTCTTGATTCCTGGACCCTGGATGCTGGAGGTAGACCGAGCAGAGTTCTGCAGAGAACACTGTCGGACTACACCTTTGCCAGACCCTGTAGCCTATCCCTTCACTTGTAAGTTACCCCACAAAATAAACCTCCCTTTTAACTATGTGGAGTGGCCTTAATAATTTCACCAATATCTGGCATCCATCATGGGACCCGAAACCACAACCCTGAGATTAAGAGTCTCATGCTCTACCCTGATCGGGAGTTTCAAAAGGCGTTCCTTTCACTGCATGCAAAAACACATACATCCCCAGATTATGTATTATGTTCGTTAAGGTCCAAGCAACAGGAACACTGAAGATGGGAATGCTGAGTAATACAACATGAAGCAAGCCAACTCCCAAAGCATATGTCAGCCACATACCACAGCTGTTGATTACATGAGTATTGGGGTTTACCTCACTGTGGGCAACTCCAACATTCATGTTTGTGCTGTTGCCAGCTCCCAGTGGCCAGCACATCGCCAGAGCAGCCCTGTGACAGCTACCCACTACACAACCAAAAATATAAAAGTAAACAAAGAAATCACTGAGTTCTTAAGTCACAAATTGAAAAACAAACAGTAAAGATGAACTAAAAACATTGTGCAACACAAAGTCAAGTAGACTCTAATTGCTAATAAATGAATGAAATGACAAAGAACCCCATTATAAAATATTACAGGAGGTGCAAGAATGAAATTAGTGACTGAAATGAAAACTAATAATTATCATTAAGAAAGATAGAGAGAAGGACCCAAATAAGCAGCCTATGAAAGAATACATGATTGAAAAAGGGTAGTGAAGCCGGGCGGTGGTGGCGCACGCCTTTAATCCCAGCACTCGGGAGGCAGAGCCAGGTGGATCTCTGTGAGTTCGAGGCCAGCCTGGGCTACCAAGTGAGTTCCAGGAAAGGCGCAAAGCTACACAGAGAAACCCTGTCTCGAAAAACCAAAAAAAAAAAAAAAAAAAAAAAAAAAAAAAAAAAAAAAAGAAAAAGGGTAGTGAAATGACAAAGAGCAAAGAGGGAATAATAACACTTGTATTACTGGAGGTTCTGGGACAGAAATACAGCAAAATGACAAAGCATTATTTATAACTATCAGATAAAAATAACTTCTACTTGTAGATTGTTCAATGTATACCTCTGTCATTAAAACATTTTAGTAATATCAAGTACTTAAATTGGCTTCATAGTTTTGTTAAGGTCAGCTGAATGTTTTCTAGTTATCTGTCTATGCTTTTGATCAGTTCTTAGAGAAGGGTACTAAAGTCCCCAATCACAATGTGGCCATATTTATTTCTTCTTTAAAGTTAGTATTTTTCTTGTGAATTTTGAAGTCCATTTCTAAGGTCCATGATTAAGAGGATTTTTCTCATAATGAATTATTCATTTAACATTATACAATATCTGTTTTTTTCTAATGATATTCTGAAAACAATTCTTTTTTTTTAATTTTTATTTTGCAATACAATTCAGTTCTACATATCAGCCAGATTCCCTTGTTCTCCCTCCTCCCGTCCCCCTCACCTTCCCCCCAGCCCACCCCCCATTCCAATCTCCTCCAGGGCAAAGCCTTCCCCACAGACTGAGATCAACCTGGTGGACTCAGTCCAGGTAGGTCCAGTCCCCTCCTCCCAGGCCGAGCCAAGAGACCCTGCATAGGCCCCAGGTTTCAAACAGCCAACTCATGCAATGAGCACAGCACCCGGTGCCACTGCCTGGATGCCTCCCAAACAGATCAGGCCAATCAACTGTCTCACCCACTCAGAGGGCCTGATCCAGTTGGTGACCCCTCAGCCATTGGTTCATATTTCATGTGTTTCCATTTGTTTGGCTATTTGTCTCTGTGCTTTATCCGACCTTGGTCTCAACAATTCTCGCTCATATAAACCCTCCTCATTCTCGCTAATTGGACTCCCAGAGATCCACCTGGGGCCTAGTCATGGATCTCTGCATCCAGATCCCTCAGTAGTTGGATGAGGTTTCTAGCACGACAATTAGGGTGTTTGGCCATCCCATCACCAGAGTTGGTCAGTTCGGACTGTCTCTCGACCATTGTCAGCAGTCTGTTGTGGGGTTATATTTGTGGATTTCTGTGGGCCTCTCTAGCACTTTGTTTCTTCCTATTCTCATGTAGTCTTCATTTACCATGGTCTCCTATTCCTTGTTCTCCCTCTCTGTTGTTGATCCAGCTGGGATCTCCCACTCACCCAAGCTCTCTTTCCCTCGACCCTTCACTACCCCCACTCATGTCCAGGCTGTTCATGTAGATCTCATTCCATTTCTCTGTCATTGGACGATCCCTGTGTCTTTCTTGGGGTCCTGTTTTCCAGGTAGCCTGCCTGGTGATGTGAGTAGCAGTCCAGTCATCCTTGTTCCACATCTAGTATCCTGTTATGAGTGAGTACATACCATGTTTGTCTTTCTGAGTCTGGGATACCACACTCAGGATGATTCTTTCTAGATCCATCCACTTGTCTGCAAACCTCATGATGTCATTGTTTTTCTCTGCTGAGTAGTATTCCATTGTGTATATGTACCACATTTTGTTTATCCATTCTTCAGTTGAAGGGCATCTAGGTGGTTTCCATGTTCTGGCTATTACAAACAATGCTGATACGAACATAGCTAAACAAGTGCTCTTGTGGTGTGGTTGAGCATTCCTTGGGTATATGCCCAAGAGTGGTATAGCTGGATCTTGGGGGAGATGGATTCCCAATTTTCTAAGAAAGCGCCATATTGATTTCCAAAGTGGTTGTACAAGCTTGCATTCCCACCAGCAGTGGAGGAGAGTTCACCTAGCTCCACATCCTCTCCAGCATAAGGTGTCTTCAGTGTTTTTGATCTTAGCCATTCTGATAGGCGTAAGGTGGTATCTCAGAGTTGTTTTGATTTGCATTTCCCTGATGATTAGGGATGTTGAGCAATTCCTTAAATGTCTTTCAGCCATTTGAGTTTCCTCTGTTGAGAATTCTGTTTAGTTCTATAGCCCATTTCTTAATTGGACTCTTGAGCATTTTGATGTCTAATTTCTTGAGTTCCTTATATATTCTGGATATCAGTCCTCTGTCAGATGTGGGATTGGTGAATATCTTTTCCCATTCTGTAGGCTGTCACTTTGCTTTGTTGACAGTATCCTTTGCCCTACAAAAGCTTCTCAGTTTCAAGAGGTCCCATTGATTGATTGTTTCTCTCAGTGTCTGTGCTACTGGTGTTCTATTTAGAAGGTGGTCTCCTATGCCAATGCGTTCAAGACTACTTCCTACTTTCTCTTCTAGCAGGTTCAGAGTAGCTGGATTTATGTTGAGGTCCTTGATCCACTTGGACTTAAGTTTTGTGCACGGTGATAGATATGGATCTATTTGCAGCCTTCTACATGTTGATATCCAATTTTGCCAGCACCATTTGTTGAAGATGCTTTCTTTTTTCCATTGTGCACTTTTGGCTTCTTTGTCAAAAATTATATGTTCATAGGTGTGCGGATTAATGTCAGGGTCTTCAATTCGATTCCATTGGTCCACATGTCAGTTTTTATGCAAGTACCAAGCTGTTTTTATTACTGTAGCTCTATAGTATAGCTTGAAGTCAGGGATCGTGATGCCTCCAGAGGTTGTTTTATTGTACAGGATTCTTTTGGCTATCCTGGGTTTTTTGTTTTTCCATATGAAGTTGAGTATTATTCTTTCCAGGTCTGTGAAGAATTGTGTTGGTATTTTGATGGGGATTGCATTGAATCTGTAGATTGTTTTTGGTAAGATTGCCATTTTTACTATGTTAGTTCTGCCTATCCATGAGCATGGGAGATCTTTCCCTTTTCTGACATCTTCTTCAATTTCTTTTTTCAGGGACTTAAAGTTCTTGTCATATAGGTCCTTCACTTGCTTGGTTAGTGTTACCCCAAGGTATTTTATGTCATTTGTGGGTATAGTAAAAGGTGATGTATCTCTGATTTCCTTCTCCGCTTTTTTGTCCATTGTATATAGGAGGGCTACTGATTTTTTTTGAGTTGATCTTGTATCCTGCTATGTTGCTGAAGGTGTTTATAAGTTATATCAGTTCCTTGGTGGAATCTTTGGGGTTGCTCAAGTATACTATCATGTCATCTGCAAATAGGGAAAGCTTGACTTCTTCCTTTCCAATTTGTATCCCCTTAATCTCCTTATGTTATCTTATTGCTCTGGCTAGAACTTCAAGTACTATATTGAATAAGTATGGGGAGAGCGGACAGCCTTGCCTCATTCCTGATTTTAGTGGAATTGCTTTGAGTTTCTCTCCATTTAATTTGATGTTGGCTGTTGGCTTGCTGTAAATTGCCTTTATTATGTTTAGGTATGTTCCCTGTATTCCTGATTACTCCAAGACCTTTATCATGAAGGGGTGTTGGATTTTGTCAAATGCCTTTTCAGCATCTAGTGAGATGATCATGTGGTTTTTTTCTTTGAGTTTGTTTATATGGTGTATCGCATTGACAGACTTTCGTATGTTGAACCATCCTTGCATCCCTGGAATGAATCCTACTTGATCATGGTGGATAATTGTTTTGATGTGTTCTTGGAGTCTGTTTGCCAGTATTTTATTGAGTATTTTTGCATCAATGTTCATGAGGGAGATCGGTCTGTAGTTCCCTTTCTTTGTTGTATCCTTGTTTGGTTTAGGAATCAGGGTAATTGTAGCCTCATAGAAGGAGTTTGGTAATGTTCTTTCTGTTTCTATTGTGTGGAACAATTTAGAGAGTATTGGTATTAACTCTTCTTTGAAGATCTGGTAGAATTCTGCACTGAAACCATCTGGTCCTGGGCTTCTTTTGGTTGGGAGACTTTTAATGACTGTTTCTATTTCGTTAGGGGTTATTGGACTATTTAAGTAGTTTATCTGGTCTTGGTTTAATTTAGGTATGTGGTACCTATACAGAAAATTATCCATTTCTTTTAGGTTTTCCACTTTTGTGGAATAGAGGTTTTTGAAGTATGACCTGTTGATTCTCTGGATTTCCTCAATGTCTGTTGTTATGTCCCACTTTTCATTTCTGATTTTGTTGATTTGTATGCTCTCTCTCTGTCTTTCGGTTAGTTTGGATAAGGGCTTGTCTATCTTGTTGATTTTCTCAAAGAACCAACTCTTTGTTTCATTATTTTTTTGTATTGTTCTCTTTGTTTCTATTTTATTGATTTCAGCTCTCACTTTGATAATTTCCTGGCATCTATTTTTCCTGGGAGACTTTGCTTCTTCCTGTTCTAGAACTTTCAGGTGTGCTGTTAAGTCACTAGTGTGAGATTTCTCCAGCTTATTTATATGGGCGTTTAGTGCTATGAATTTCCCTCTTAGTACTGCTTTCATAGTGTCCCATAGGATTGGATATGTGGTGTCTTCATTTTCGTTGATCTCTAGGAAGTCTTTAATTTCTTTCTTTATTTCTTCCTTAACCCATTGGTGATTCAGTTGGGTATTGTTCAGTTTCCATGAGATTGTAGGTTTTCTGTAGTTTTTGTTGTTGTTGAAATCCAACTTTAGACCATGGTGGTCTGATAGAACACAGGAGGTTATTCCAATTGTTTTGTATCTGTTTAGATTTGTTTTGTGACCAAGTATGTGGTCGATTTTAGAGAAGGTTCCATGGGGTGCTGAGAAGAAGGTATATTCTTTTTTGTTAGGATGGAATGTTCTGTAGATGTCGATTAAGTCCATTTGAGTCATGACATCAGTTAAGTCCTTTATTTCTCTGTTAAGTTTCGATTTGGGGGATCTGTCCAGTGGTGAAAGTGGGGTGTTGAGGTCTCCCACTATTAATGTGTGGGGTTTTATATGTGATTTAAGCTTTAATAATGTTTCTTTTACATATGTGGGTGCCCTTGTGTTTGGGGCATAAATGTTCAGAATTGAGACTTCATCTTGGTGGATCTTTCCTGTGATGAGTATGTAATGCCCTTCTTGATCTCTTTTGCTTGATTTTAGTTTGAATCTATTTTGCTCGATATCAGGATGGCTACACCCGCTTGTTTCTTAAGACCGTTTGATTGGAAAGTCTTTCCCCAGCCTTTTATTTTTAGGTAGTGTCTATCTTTGAATTTGAGATGTGTTTCTTGTATGCAGCAGAAAGATGGGTCCTGCTTTCGTATCCATTCTGTAAGCCTATGTCTTTTTATAGGTGAATTAAGTCCATTGATATTGAGGGATATTAATGTCCAGTGATTGTTCATTCCTATTATTTTTTGGTGGTGATGTGTGTGTACTTTTCTTCGTTGGGGTTTACTGCTGTGGCTTTATCTATTGCCTGTGTTTTCGATGGTGTATCTGACTTCCTTAGGTTGGAATTTTCCTTCTAGTGCTTTCTGTAGGGCTGGGTTTGTGGATAAATATTGTTTAAATCTGGCTTTGTCATGGAATGTCTTGTTCACTCCATCTATGATGATTGAAAGTTTTGCTGGGTTTATGAGTCTAGGCTGACATACATGGTCTCTTAGTGTCTGCGTTACATCTGTCCAGGACCTTCTGGCTTTCAAAGTCTCCATTGAGAAATCAGGTATTATTCTGATAGGTTTGCCTTTATATGTCACTTGGCCTTTTTCCTTTGCTGCTCTTAATATTCTTTCTTCATTCTGTACGTTTAATTGTTTAAGTATTATGTGGCGAGGGGACTTTTTTGGGGGTCTAGTCTGTTTGGTGTTCTATAGGCTTCCTGTATCTTCATAGGCATTTCCTTCTTTAAGTTGGGAAAGTTTTCTTCTATGATCTTGTTGAATATATTTTCTGTGCCCTTGAGTTGGTATTCTTCTCCTTCTTCTACCCCTATTATTCATAGGTTTGGTCTTTTCATGGTGTCCCAAATTTCTTGGACATTTTGGTTCATGACTTTGTTGACTTTAGTGTTTTCTTTGACTGATGAATCTATTTCTTCTATTGTATCTTCAACGCTAGAGATTCTCTCTTCCATCTCTTGCATTCTGTTGATTATACTTACATCTGAAGTTCCCAATCATTTTCTCAGATTTTCTATTTCCAGCATTCCCTCTGTTTTTGTCTTCTTCATTTTTTCTATTTCCCTTTTCAGGTCTTGGACTATTTCCTTCATTTGTTTCATTGATTTTTCTTGATTTTCTTTCAGTATTTTATTGTTCTCTTCCAGGACTTTTTTGATTTCTTCTAATTTGTTTGCCCTTTCCTCTAGTTGTTTACAGCGTTCTTCACATTTTTTTGTCTTTTCCTCTACATGAGCCTCTAGCTTCTTCATGATGACATTCGTAAGGCTATTTTCTTCTGCTTCTTCCAATTTCTGATGTTCAGGTCTAGGTGTTGGAGGAGGGCTAGGGCCTGGTGATGGTGTATTGCTATTCATTTTGTTGTATGTGTTTCTGCCTTGACATCTGCCCATCTCCTTGTGGTTCGTTCTTGGCCTTATCCGCACACTTGGTTCAGACAGAGCTGACAGATTCAGGAATTCTCTCTCTCTTGTCCAGATGGGAGCTCTCTTGTCCAAATTGGAAGTCCGGGGCAGGATGGGAGCTCTTGTTCAGAAGGGAAGTTGGGGGAGGATGGGTGCTCTCCGCTCTCCTCTCTCTCTCTCTCTCTCTCTCCTCCAGATGGGAAATCCGGGGCAAGATGGGAGCTGGGGGCCAGCCTCTAAGTCTCAAGAAGAGGCTTGGGGCTCGGGTGGATGGGCGTGGGCTCAGGGCGTGGAAACTGCAGGGTCTGCCAGGGGTCTTGGAGAAGGGGATCCTTCCCGGTGGGGCTAGAAGGGAACTTGCCCGGTGACCAGAACCTGGGGCCAAGTTGGACAGGTCTTCCCGAGTGGCTGGTGCCCAGGGATGGGGTTGGGGGCAAGTTAGGTGACTCACCTGTGCTTCAGAAGGGAAGTCTGGGGCAAGATGGGAGCTGGGAGCTGGGGGCCGGCCTCTAAGTCTCAGGAAGAGGCTTAGGGCTCAGGCGGATGGGGGTGGGGGCAGGGTGTGGAGACTGCAGGGTCTGCCAGGGGTCTTGGAGAAGGGGATCCTTCCCGGTGGGGCTAGAAGGGAACCTGCCTGGTGACCAGAACCTGGGGCCAAGTTGGGCAGGTCTTCCCTGGAGTGGCTGGTGCCCAGGGATGGGGTCGGGGGCAAGCTAGGGCACTCACCTGTGCTTCAGAAGGGAAGTCCAGGGCAAGATGGGCTGAAAACAATTCTTTACAAAATTAAATTTTCTTTTACTGGCTGTTTATATGGTATTCCATTTTCTTTTATTTACTTTTAACCTGTCTATTTATTTGTATTTGCTAGATTGACTATAACTATGAAGATACATATTAGTACAAAAAGCCATAATTCACAATGAAGACGTATAACTTATAGGTATTTATGTAATAAAAGACATAGCAACCACATTTATGAAACAAAAACTTCAGGATAGATGACACCAATAAAGAGAGAGAGATTAATAATACAATTCCCAGAACAAAACATTAAGAGAACAGAAAATAAGTAAGTGAATAAAAGTTCTAAACATCATCCATAGAATGTGTTTTGGGGGCATATTGGATCTTTATTTTTTTATTTCTTACATTTTCTTTTTAACTTTTCTGAGATTATCTAATTACATTTCTCCTTTCCCTTTTCTTCCTCCAAACCCTCCTGTCCACCCCTCCCCACTCTCCTTCAAATTGATGGGCCCATTTTACATCAATTTTTATTGCATGTATATATATATTCCTATATATAATCTCTTGAGTCCACATAATGTTATTTGTATATCTGTTTCAGGGCTGACAATTCGGCACTGAATATCCAATTAATATGCTTTTCCCTGGGGAAGGTCATGTCTCTCTATTCCATCTTTGCTCAGTTGCATATAGTACTTTGTGTAAAGTTGAGGAATGTTGGACTTTTCCTTGTGCAGTTTGGCATATTTGTTGGTATTTTCCTTGTTCATCTCTCATTTGCACATTCATGTTGGTGAAAATTCGTGGGTATAGCTTCTAAGTTTACTAGGAGACGCAATCTCATAGCAAACTCCCTTATCTTCTGGATCTTATAATCTTTCCATTCCCTCTTCCACATTGTTCCCTAAACCTTGGGTACAGTAGTTATGTTATAGGTATATCCATTGGGACTGGTCTCTACAACTCTAGATTTTGATTGGTTGTGGTTTTCTATAATGGTCTCCATCAGTTTCAAAGAGACATTTCCTTAATAAGGGGTAAAAAACATACTTACCTGTCATTATCAAGACAAATATTTATAGACTGTTATGAGGGATCATAATGTTTTAGTAAATTATTGCTTGTTGATTCTCCTCTGATAACTATGTTTTCACAAGAACTTATTAGTAAGCTAGGTTTCCCTACCAGGCATGTTATTCCTATTGTTGAGCAGATCTTAAGTCCAATTTGATACCAGTTGATTATTGTCAAGGTATGTGTGTCACTACTGCCCCTTTTGAGTTATAATGCCATGCTGATTGTTAATGTGTTTTATAAGCTAGGTAGGGCTATTGGTTGCCTCCCTCATTTAGAAACTTGCATGGCAAAACGAACAGGTGGATCAATGAAATCAAATCAAAGAACCTGATGTAAATCCACATACTTATGAACACCTGACTTTTGACAATGAAGCCAAAATTATACAATGGAAAAAAGAAAGAATCTAAAACAAATGGTGCTCATATAACTGGTGCTCGAATGCAGAAGAATGCAAACAGATCCATATCTGTCACCATGCACAAAACTGAAGTCCAAGTGGATCAAACACCTCAACATAAATCCGGTCACACCAAACCTGATAGAAGAGAAAGTGGAAAGTAGCCTTCAATGCATTAGCACAGAAGACAACTTCCTGATTATAACACCAGTAGCACAGACACTGAGATCGACAATTAATAAACGGAAATTCCTGAAATTGAAAATCTTCTGTAAGGCAAAGCTTCTGACTCCCAGTTTTTATTAAAAGACATATTAGAAATTCATGTTACAAGAGACTGTCAATAAGACAAAATAGCAGCCTAGAGAATGGGAAAAAACTTCACCAACCCCACATCTGACAGAGGGCTAATCTCCAAAATATATAAGGAACTAAGAAACTAGACATCAAAATACCAAATAATCCAATCAAAAATAAGGTTACAGATTTAAACAGAGAATTCTCAACAAAGGAATCTCAAATGGCTGAGAAACATAGAATTATTCAACATCCTTAGCTATCAGGGAAATACAAATCAGAACGACTCTGAAATACCTTATTACACCTGTCAGAATGGATAATATCAAAAATGCTAAGGACAGCCTATATTGGAGAGGATGTGGAGTAAGGGGAACACTACTACACTGTTGGTGGTAATGCAAACTTGTATAGTCACTTTGGAAATCAGTATGGTGGTTTCTCAGAAAATTGAGAATCAATCTTTCTTAAGACCCCAGCTATTCCAATCTTGGGCATATACACAAAAGATGCTCAATTATTTCACAAGGACACATGCTTAACTATGTTCATAGCAGCATTATTCATAGTACCTAGAACCTGGAAACAACCTAGATGCCCCTCAACCGAAGAATGGATAAAGAAAATGTGGTACATATACACAATGGAGTAACACTTGGCAGTAAAAAACAATGACATCATGACTAGGCAGGTATGGTGATATTTTATCTGAAATGTAATTTTATTTGTATGTTAATAAATAAAAGTGCCTGGAGGTCAGAGCTAATAGCAAGCCATAGCAGAAGTCTGGCAGTGGTACCACATGCCCTTAATCCCAATCACATGACAGGCAGATCTCTGTGTGTTCAAGGACACCACCAGCATGGAGACACATGCTTTTAATCTCAATACCAACCATAGAAGACCTGGAGGTCTGTATAGACAGGCAGTGACGAGGAGGTCATGTGGTGATTTACAACCAATGAGAAGGCAGAATAGAAAGTCAATAAAAAGACAGATACACAGGAAGTAGGTCTCTTTTTCAGGGGAAAGACTGTAGTGGCAGCAAGAGGTAAGAAGGCAGTTTTAGTCTCAGGTCATAACTACTGCTCTGACCTCTTGGGCTTTTAACTCTGGATTTGGCTCTTTGTTTCTTATTTAATAAGACTTTTACATCTACATTTGGTGCCCTCATGGCAAGAATTCATTAAAAATTGCTCTGCTTGGCTCTGCTTGGCTTGGCTCGACTTCGTGACCCATTGACTCCCTGGCTCCCCAGCTCGGGCCAGCTCGGCCTAGGGTCTAGGCCTGACCAACTGTAGCTACAAGTGGTTACCCACAGCTGGAGCTACTTGCAGCCAGATTGACAACTCAAGCAGCTCAGGCTTAAAGATAGAGCTGCTTGCAGCTGAAACACCAACTCACGTGGTCAGAGCTTAAGGAAGCCAGAGCCCTGGAGCCCAGGAGCCCTAGCTCGACTTGCTCAAGCCAGAACATGTGGCACTTTCTTCCTTCCTTCCTTCCTTCCTTCCTTCCTTCCTTTCTTTCTTTCTTTCTTTCTTTTTTTTCTTTCTTTCTTTCTTCTTTCTTTCCTTTCTCTCTTTGGATTCCCACCTTGGACGCCAGGGGTAGCTGTTTTGAAATTCTCTCAGATTTCTACTGTTCTATTCAGACTTGGTAAGTCATTTAAGATATCAGATATTTTAAAGGAAAAAATTATTTTTAAATTTATTTCCATGTTAAAAAAATGGATATGTGTACATTAGAAGAAAATTGGACTTTGTTTGATAAAATTTTAGGCAGTCTGAAAATGGAACAACTATATGAAAATATTAATATTGATGGGATGTACATTACATCAATTATGCACATTACTACTTTCCTTACCCTTATTTTACTATTTAAAGAGATAGTCAATTTGAGTGCCAGGATAAAAGCTTTAGAAAAACCTGTTAAAATGAATTAGAGAGAAATTCAGATTCAGACAGAAAAAAGTAACAGAGAAATTGTTTCAGGATTGGATTATAAGGTTACAGAAAGAAAGCCTGTTTTCACACAATCACCCTTAATTTATCCGGTAATCATACAGCAGTTACCTGGTCAAGTGAATGCACAAAACATTTGGACTCCAATTGAAATGTTAGATTTACAAAGGTTTAGGGAGGCAACAGTATCTTATGTCATGCATTCTCCATTTGTAAAGCAAATGTTAAACTCCTGGACAACTTATAATAAGATTATACCACAAGACTGGTGAGAGCTGGTAAATGCTGTCCTAGGACACAGGGCACAGCTGCAGTGGCGTATGTGGTTCAAATAGGAAGCTACAAACATAGAAAATCTATGGAGGACTAAAAGTATACACTCTCCCTGGATCAGGATGTTGGAAACGGCCAATATGCGGAAATACAAACACAATGTTTATATGATAACCAAACTCTAATTCTATGTCGAATGGCAGCCTTGAATACATGGGACAGAGTTGAGGAAGCAGGAAAGAAAACTGAGTCATTTACAAAGGTTATACAGGGCCTAAAAGAATCCTTCATGGATTTCTAACAAAGACTGGCTTCAGCAGTAAAGAGAATGTTCCCGAATTCAGAAGCTAGCCAGATAATAATCAAATCTTTGGCTTTTGAGAACACAAATGCAGCATGCAAGAGAATAATCAGGCCGTTAAAGGCAAGATCTGCACCCTTGGAAGATTGGATTAGAGACATGTTTAATGTTGAGGCTCATGACCAAGATGATATGTGGATAGGAGAAGCAATTTCAAGAGGTTTGAGGAATGTCAGATGTTTTAGATGTGGAAAGCAAGGGCATTTGAAAAGGGACTGTAAACAAGGCATTTCTAGAAACAAGGTTTCTTCAAGGAATAATGGCAACAGAATGCCCCTTCCTTCTGGAGTATGGAGAAGGTGTGTTAAGGCAAAACATTGGACCAACAAATATAGATCAACAAGCGACAGACAAGGTAATACTTTGCCTCAGTCTTTAGGAAACTCCCAGAGGGGCCTCAGGCAGGCCCTGACAGTGAATCCAGTTCAGACTTTTCCTGCAGTCATAGAGGAAACCCCTACTCAGAGCAATTAAATAACCAAATACCTATTGGAATAGTCCAGGCTGCTCAGGGTGATGAAACACCTGAAACAGAGAGAACAGAAAATTCAGGAGAAAACATAAAGAAATATTTTGGCAAACTTCTATAAATGAACAAACCAAACAACAATAAAAATAAATGGTGTTTTGTTGTCTCGTCTGGTAGACACAGGTGCTGACATTACCATAATTGCACCAGAATTTTGGCGTCCAAATCGGCCTCTTCAAGAGGTAAACATTCAACTGTTAGGAATTGGAACATTATCTCAAGTGAAACAGAATGCAAGATGGCTGGAATGTATAGGTCCAGAAGGACAGAGAGGAAAGTTAAAACCATATGTGGCTAACATAGCTCTGAACCTGTGGGGTTGAGATCTGTTACAACACTGGAATACTCAGATAATATCCCTCCAACCTCAGAAACAAATTATAAACTAGCACACATTTCTGAGAGAAATACTAGAAGGTATTATTCTAATGAGTGGTTACCAGCCATCCAGATTATACAAGAACGGGGCACAACAACTGATGATCTTCCAAAAACACCAACAGCTCTACCTTTAAAATGGTTAACAGACAAGCCTGTATGGGTTCATCAATGGCCTTTAACAACAGAGAAACTCCGGATTTTAGAAGAGCTGGTAGAAGAGCAGTTAAATGCTCAGCATATTGAAGAATCAACCAGCACTTGGAATTCTCCTGTATTTGTTATTAAAAAGAAATCTGGTAAATGGAAACTGGTAACAGACCTTAGAGGAATTAACAAAGTAATTCAGCCAATGGGCTCTCTACAATCTGGAATTCCTTTGCCTACTCTGTTACCAAAAGGATGGCCTCTCATAGTTATTGATTTAAAAGACTGTTTCTTTTCAATACCCTTACAAAAAAAAGACAGAGAAATATTTGCCTTCATAGTGCCTACATATAATAATTCTGAAACAGTTAAAAGATATCAATGGAGGGTCCTCCCACAGGGAATGTTAAATAGCACAACCCTGTGCCAATATTTTGTACAACAGGCATTGGAAGTGATACGTAAAAAATTTCCTAAATCTATAATTTATCATTATCTGGATGATATTTTATTAGCTGACTCAAATGCAGATACTTTAGAAAGAATATTTGAAGAAGTAAAGAAAATTTTGCCTTGCTGGAGATTACAAATTGCTCCTGAAAAGATACAAAGAGGAGATTCTATTAATTATTTAGGATATAAAATAGGTCTACAAAAAATTAGACCCCAAAAGGTGCAAATTAGGAGAGATCAATTACAAAATTTAATGACTTGCAAACATTATTTGGAGACATTTCTCATCTATGAACTATTGTTGAGGTAAAAAATGATGAACTGAATAATTTGTCCAAAACCTTAGAAGATGACAAAAACTTAAATAGTCCAAGAGAATTATCACCTGAAGCTGAGAAAGAATTGGCTTTGGTAGAAAAGAAAGTGTATGAAGGACACATGGACCGTATCAATACAAAGCTGGATTGCATTTTGATTATTTAATGCACAGACTGGACAACAAAGGATATAGTTACCTTTCCTAGAATTTGATAATTAACCCAAATTTTTTTTTCAGAATAAAGATACCTTCACTCACATCCAGCCGGAAGCAATTTTAAGAATACAATGCCCACATTCCCAAAGAGGTGGGGTGGGGAATGTGTTTTTTTGGTCTTTTAATGGGTTTTGGGTCTGGGATAATTTTCATTGTTTAGGACGGTTGGTTACAAGTTGTTGTTAAGGGTTAGCAAATGATCTAACAAAGGAGATTAGATTTAAGGTTCTTGTTTTTTTGTTTTTGTTTTTTAAGATACTTAGAAATGATAGAATAGAGGGTAGATTATTGAATCTACTCGGAAAAATAAAGAGAAGATATAGATATGATATAGATAAAAAGATAGATTATTGAATCTACTTTTAAAAGACTATTAATATTTTAAAATAATTTACATTGGATTGGATTTTTGTATATTGTGTACAAATTATATATATATATTTAGATTGGTATTGTTAGACAATGTTATACATATATTTCTTTTTTATTTTACAATTTAATTTAATTTTACATATCAGCCATGGATTCCTCTGTCCTCCCCCCTCCCCCCCCCGCCCTCCCCCTACCCACCTCCCCATTCCCATCTCCTCCAGGGAAAAGACTCCCCTGGGGAAACAGCTAAACCTGGTAGATTCAGTTCAGGCAGGTCCAGTCCCTTTCTCCCAGGCTGAGCAAAGTATCCCTGAATAAGCCACAGGTTCCAAACAGCCAGCTCATGCACTAAGGACAGGTCCCAGTCCCACTGCCTGGGTGCCTCCCAAACAGTTCAAGCTAATCAACTGTCTCACTTATCTAGAGGGCCTGATCCAGTTGGGGGCTCCTCAGCTATTGGTTCATAGTTCATGTGTTCCCATTAGTTTGGCTGTTTGTCCCTGTGTTTTTTCCAAGCTTGGGTTCAAGAACAGAGAGGGAGAACAAGGAATAAGAGACCATGATAAATGAAGACCACATGAGAATAGGAAGAATCAAAGTACTAGAGAGGTCCCAAGAAATCCACAAAGATACCTCCACAATAGATTACTGGCAATGGTCAAGAGAAAGCCCGAACTGCTGTGGGATGGTCTGTATGTCAAGTGTGTTGCTGATTGGTCAGTAAATAAATCACTGATTGGCCATTGGCTAGGCAGGAAGTATAGGCGGGACAAGGAGAAGAATTCTGGGAAGTGGAAGGCTGAGATAGAGACACTGCCAGCCGCCACCATGACAAGCCGCATGGGAAGATCCCGGTAAGCCACGAGCCATGTGGCAAGGTATAGATTAATGGAAATGGATTAATTTAAGATATAAGAACAGTTAGCAAGAAGCCTGCCACGGCCATACAGTTTGTAACTAATATAAGTCTCTGTGTTTACTTGATCGGGTCTGAGTGGCTGTGGGACTGGCGGGTGAGAGAAATTTGCCCTGACCGTGGGCCAGGCAGGAAAACTCTAGCTACACCGAACTGACCTACTCTGGTGATAGAATGGCCAAACACCCTAACTGTCATGCTAGAAATCTCATCCAATGACTGAGGGAAGCAGATGCAAAGATCTACAGCCAGACCCCAGGTAGAGCTCCAAGAGTCCAATTGACTTGAAAGAGGAGGGATTTTATGAGAGAGAATTGTTGAGACCAAGCTATATGTATATTTCTAATCTTGTTCAAGATATTGTACTTAGACCATTCATTTAACAATATAATGCAGTTTGCTGATCCTTAAATGTTATTATTACCAACTATTAGGATATAAAGAAATGAAAGTTAGTAGTTAGACATTACAATAGAACTTGTAGTCATATTAGGTATGTTTTCAAGATTGAGCAGATGTATTTTAGCTAGATAGGTCATCTTCAAACCCTTCAGAGATCTACAGAATATGGCATTTCACCATTAATTTCTTCTGTCTGAATCTGAATATGGCATTTAAAATGTTTTAATAACAGAAAATGTTTCCTTTTTTGTTATGACTATGAGACATGTCTGCTCCTGGCAATACCAATCTACTTCAGAGAAAATATGGGCATTGAATAAACTGCATATGGTGTTAACTTTCATTGTGGCAAAGGTTAGCCACTGGACAACAAAGTATCCTCAAATTGACTGCTGACAAACAGGACAAAAATGGACAGACAGGACACGAAACAAAGGACTACCAATTCTTGCCAAGACAAGTGTTGTTGTAGCTTTAACAAAAGGCATCTTCTGAGGCCACGACAATATGGCACCATCCCTGAAGTGGCCTTTGCAACCCAGCAAAGGTTCACTTCCCCTTTCGTCAAAGGCAGCTGACCAGGCAGTGGACAGATGGCTTCCGGTGTGCAGTGGAACAGTAGCTGAAACAGTTATTCTTGAAAGAGTAACTAAGATGACAGTGTTTAACCTCTCAATTGTAGACTGGCATTTAATAGAGGGATGCAAAGAAGAATGGAATGCTGAGATGAAGCCACCCACACACACACAGCCAAGAATAATGGACAGCTGAATTCAAAAAACATCAACAATTTCCAGAATTTAAAATCCTGAATCATGACAGGACACTAGTGGAAATCAGATGTGTCTGGTACATGGACTACTCTAACCATATGTGAGGTCGAAGAGTTGGCCTTGTGTACATCCTACGTCACAAATGAGTCTGTCAGATACGCTAAGCCTATAGGCTGAAGATGATGCCCCAACACTGCGGAGAAACCTCAGGTGACTGTCTAGGCAGCTGGCTGTTTCTGTCAACACACATTTTTTTGGAAGCTGCTTGTGTGCACTTTCTGTTTTTATTTTTGTTAGCTAATATTATTTCCTTCTTGGGTCTCTGAGGGAGTTGAAGATTAGGTAGTTATACTTGAAGATTAGATAGTTATAGTTATAGTTTTCTTTGTTTAGAATTTCAGAAAAGAAACTCACTAAAGAGGTGTAAGTGTATAAATTTAAAAGACATTATAAGATAGTTCTGTTAGTAATATAAGTTAGGATAGAAAGTGAATCAGGTACATTTTGGACTTACCAAAATACGATAGATAATGGAATTATTTTCTCTGAATATGTCAAATGCAAATGGACTAGACATTGTTTAGGTATTTATTGCTTGTATATATTGTATATAGTTACTATACTTTTTGTATATAGTTTTTCTTATATTAGTTATAACATTTTTCCTTTTTTCTTTTTATTAAAATAGAAAGGGGGAAATATGGTGATATTTTATTTGTACTGAAATGTGATTTTATTTGTATGTTAATAAATAAAAGTGTCTGGAGGTCAGAGCTAATAGCAAGCCATAGCAGAAGTCTGGCATTGGTAGCACATGCCCTTAATCCCAATCACATGACAGACAGATCTCTGTGTGTTCAAGGACACCACCAGCATGGAGACACATACCTTTAATCTCAATACCAACCATAGAAGACCTGAAGGTCTGTATAGACAGGCAGTGACGAGGAGGTCATGTGGTTGGATTTACAACCAATGAGAAGGCAGAATAGAAAGTCAATAAAAAGACAGATACACAGGAACTAGGTCTCTTTCTCAGGGGAAGGACTGTAGTGGCAGCAAGGGGTAAGAAGGCAGTTTTATTCTCAGTTCTTAGCTACTGCCCTGACCTCTTGGGCTTTTAACTCTGCATTTGGCTCTTTGTTTCTTATTTAATAAGACCATTACGTCTACATGAAGGCAAATGGATGGAACTACAAAAAGTCATCCTGAATGAGGTAACACAGATCCAGAAAGAGAAACATGGTATGTACTCACTCATAAGTGGATATTAGATGTAAAGTAAAGGGTAACCAGACAACAATTTTCAGCCCCAGAGAAACTAGGTAACAAAGACGACTCTAAGAGGGATACATGGATTTCCATGTGAAGGGGGTAGGGGGTTGGGAGAGGGAATGGAGAGGGAAAAACGACAAAAAAAAAAAGAAACTTGCATGGGGCCATGGAAGTTAGTACTCAGGGAGGGGATATTCAGACCAGTTCAGTTCAGGGTCCCTGGACCTTTTTTCTGAAATTCATAGTGTCTTCAGCAATAGGTATTCCACCTCTGCCAGTTAACTAAGGGCAACATTAATAGGCTATATGTTTTGTGAGTCTCTTGGATAGCTCTGACAACTCAAAAGAAGGCTTCTCATGTCTGGTATTAGGGTTTTTGTTAGGTTGTTTTAGACTCTTGGAAGAAGTGCCATCAGCACAGACAAGAAAAGTTCATTAAAGTTATCTATGTACATGCCAAATTACATGCTGTTTTAGTTTAGCAGCAGTGAGAACGAACCACAACATACAACAAACCCACACTGGAAGTTTATTGGAAGGATGTGAATAGAGGGGGTTTGCGGAGGCCTGCCTCTGAAAGGAGAGTGGCTGAAGGAGTGCGGGGTGGGGGTGGGGGGCCGGGAATGGGCGGAGCTCGCTTTTAAAGGGGTCTTAGGCCATCACTGTCATCACTGATATGCTGGCAGGAGGTATTCTTAGTGGCCACAGGTTGGGGCTCTAGGAGTAAGCCAAGTGATGCTGGAAATGCTAAAATTCCTCCCTTTGTTTATTATTTTTAAAAAAGTGAGTTAGGAATAGCAAATGGGGCAGGAAACAAGGGTGCCAGTTTCTCAAGACTTCTTCCCGTCATCTTTGAGGGGTGCTGGCCATGTCCTGGGGTAGCTGGTTGTTTCACTGCTGTCCAGGCTCTGTTGAACCGTCTGGCGCCATTTGGACCTGGCAAGATGCTGGCAAGGCAGAAGATAAAGTCAAGTTGATGGAAATTTTTTTTTTTTCTTTAGATTCTGGTAATTGAGGGAGGGGGGTTTCAAGACCAGGGAAAGGTGGGATGGTACTTATATGGAGGTAATCTGACCTGTTTGGGTGGAAAACAGTTAATAATATGATTCCTTGTTGCTTTTTCAGATAACCATCTTGTTATTTTACCCACTTCCCTTCTCCTGTATTTAGCTCCCTCCTTCTTCCCTAAGAAGCCTCTCTTTTCCTGTTTCCCCCTTAGATCACTTGTATCCTGTTATTACACTATACCCTTCTTCCACCTTTTGTTTGTATTTGCCTCCCTCCTCCTTTGTAAGGAGCCTACCATTTTTCCATGTCCCCTATCTATACTGTATTTCTTTATAATATCAACCATACATTCTTCTCAATTAATAATGGCACAGATCACATATGAAACAACCTCTTGGAGAAATTGATTCTCAGTTTGAAAAGATATATAATAAAACACCAAAGAGTTAATTGCTTAATATATGACAAAAATTTACTTTGCCTAAATAATGTCAAGATATGATAAAGATGAGCTTTTTCATAAGTTATTCTGGAAAAACCTTGAAAGATATTTGTTTAGTATTAATCATAATCTTACATAAGACAAAATACTCATAGATTAGATCACAATTGTCAAAATGAAACAAATGTTAGAAGAACATTGGGTAATGCCCACTTTAACCTCAAAATAAGTAAAGACTTTTAAAATATAACTAAAACTTCTGAACCAATTAAATGACAGATTGATGATGTAGTTAAGTGTACATAATTTAAAATACAAGGAAGAAAATGCCATAAACAAAATTAAAGACAATGAAAAATATATACTACAGATAAAAGCTGGGGTTATTATTACATAATAAGTTTTTACACTGCAAAACAAATGACAATGATCTCTCTACAAAATTAAGCAAAAGACTAAAATAGACAGCATATATATTTCCAAATTCAGTGTTACAAATTCTGCTCTGTTAAAACCACTGTTTAGACACTGAACTAAAAAAAATAGATGGATTGGGAGAGAAAATAAAAGATATTTAATAAAAGGCTATTACTAGTGATATGTAAAAGTTACTTAAAACTTATTAGACAAATGAAGCTTATCTAAAAAGGCTGCATATTTACGATTCCCTATATAACCTGGATGAAAAGGCAAACTTATGAAGACCCTAAACCATTAGTGGTTGCTAAGGATTACTAAGTGGGTAGGAAAGAAAAATGAATGGAGAGAACATAAAATTTGAGAGGCTGTAAAACCACTCTGTGTAATATTATAATGATGAACTGATGAGATTACGTGTGTTCACAGCCATAGACTATACACCAGCCACCAAGAGTAAAACTCGTTGTCAACTATGGATACCAATTAACCATAATGAATCACTACATATTCACCAATTATAACAATGTACTGCACCAACAAATGATATTGAAAATAACAGAGGCTATCAAATTGTAGGGGCAGATCATATGAGCAATGTCTGTGATATTTGTCCAGTTTATCTATAAATCTAAATACTCTAAAAATAGTATATAAAATAATTAAATAAATAGATTTGGGCTTCTGTGACTTCTAAACTCTAGCTGTAGCATGGCTTTTCTCTCAGTCTTCAGTCTGCCAGACTTCTGACTGAAATTACACTGTAAGGTCTCTTACATATACAACTTGAAAAATTCGTTTTACAAATTTTAGGACTTGCCAGTTTCCATATTCATGAGGCTCAATTTCTTAGAACAAATCTATAATCTATATTTCTATGTATATGTTTGTCTACCTTTCACAAATATAGCTGCAAATAGTAAGCAATGATGGATTTTACATTAGTGAACAAGAATTTGGGAGATGTCTTTAGGTATCTTCTCCAGCTAGTCAGTACAATGGGAAAATCATCATAATAGAAAGAGATAGTAGACAGTGTGGAATAGTCTTCCCATGAATGCTTATGATTTAATCATAATAAATCACCAGAAACACCCAGACTGAAAGGCACCCTGAAAACAACTGGTTATCGTAGAAGGAATCAAGGAAAGATTAAGGAACCATCACAGAGTAGAGACTAAGGTGACAGGAAGCAAAACACAAAATGTTATCCTTAACTGGGCCCTCAAAAAGTGACATTAGGATGATTTGTATAGTTGTCAGTGTGTGCCAATTTAATTTTATGGTTCTGATAACTTTGTATGGTTATATAGGATGTCATATTGTATAGAAATCCATTGTTTAAACACCACGATAGCCTATGTACTTTTAATTATATAGTTTACTGATTGAAGTTCTGCTTATGGTTCAAAGGAACACAAGGCACTTGACCGATGGACTCTGAATGAGAAAGATGTTGCTTACTTCACAGTCTCCTTACAAAGCTCATGGGGATTATGAACTTCTCTTTCCTATAAAAGGATACTACGGTCCTGATGCTTGTTCAACCTTAAAATGTTAACTATAAACACAAATCTAGCAGAAAGTTTTTGTCATGTTTGTTTCATTGAATTTCTGGAAACTACATTAGTGAGTATGCTGCAGAGCTTCCAACTGGCTACTTGGAAGCCTATTAATAGTGGTTAATGAGTTGAAATAACTGCTTATTTACTTGTGCTTTTCATGGAAAGCCAATTCACTGACTCGAAGTCAAGCACATGAACATTGAAGAGAGAGGTACATGTTTTATACTTTTCCATCCCTCTTCAGATCAAAAAAAATTTCTTTGTTTGTGACACTTTGGGCCATGATGAATTTGAGATTAATAAGTAAAATAGGCAAGTTTTGTCTGCTCCAGATATAGAATATGGTTTCCATCTGGCCTATGTGAAACACATATTATCAAAACCTAGCAGATTAGAATGGACATAAGCACTCTTTTCTGGTGGAAATAGAAAGAGTGGGTTTGGAGATGTGGGTCAGTGGTAGAAAGTTTGCTTAACAAAGCTGTGGCTTTGAGCACCCATCAGAATGGGGGTGGACAAAGGGAATAATACTGGAGAGGGGATTGCAGAAGATGGAGTGAGAACTGAATGAAGACCTCACATTAGCTGTACAAAAGGTACCATTTTGGAGAAAACACATTATTAATGAAGTTTATGGAAACTCAAAGTATGGATGGAACATTTCACTATCTCTCACAGACTCTTAAGTTAAAATTTACATTCTTCTCCAAAGAACATAGTTTTTCTTAAGAGTTTGAGTAACAAATATCTGATGATATAAAGTGGTACAAGGCATAATGGCTTATGATTTCAGGACTGCAATATTTGGAAACTAAGGGACTTGCTAATAACTCTGGATATGATATGATAGAACTTTCTATGTGATCCTGGTGAGTAATTTAGTTCTCCATTAGTCTATTGTCAATCACAAAGTTTCCTGATGGAACCGGTATTTTGATATATAAAATTATATAGTGGCAAGTAAAAAGAAATACCTTGTGGGAATCATCCTGTTGATTGAGTTGAGTTTAAGGAATAAAATGTCAAGATCTAACAGGTAAAGTTGTATAAGATGGCCAAGCAACATCAGGAAATGCTAGTCTATGGTAATCAAGTGTGACAAGTTGAAGTACGGTTCTATAGTTTCTCAGGTTATTGAAGAAACTTTGGGCTTCAGTCAACCTTTAAATGTCTCACAGCATATAAAGCAGGTGTCAGATTAGAAATGGGTAGGTATCCACAGGAAAAATTGCAGCAGACCGCAGTAACTTTGTCAGTGAATACCAAGGCAGTGGATTTGTAGCTGAAGAGTTTCTCTCAATGTCCCACCAAGCCTCCTTATAAAATAATCACTCAGAAGATTATATTACTTATAAACTGTATGGCCATGGCAAGTTTCTTGCTATCTAGTTCTTATATCTTAAATTAACACATTTCTATTCATCTATACCTTGCCACGTGGCTCATGGCTTACTGTACTTTATATGTTGCTTGTCCTGGCAGCAGCTGGCAGCATCTCGCTCTGCCTCAGCCTTCCCCTTTCCAGAATTCTCCTCTCTCCTTATCCTGCCTACACTATACTTCCTGCCTGGCTACTGGCCAGTCAGCATTTTATTTATCAGTCAGTCAGAGCAACACATTCACAGCATCCCCAGCAATGGAATCATTAAGAATGTTTCAGGTTCAGGGTTCAAGTAGCCTATATGGAATTTTTGGGTGTAAGATAAAATGTCTGCTCAGTCATGTAACAGCTGAATTTCAGGTTGATTCTTATTATTCTGATGTGGGATGTGATATTATTCAGTTGCTGGGAAGGGAGAAGGGATCAGCTCTCCTGTAACAGGACTTCCAGGTCTCTTCAGGACAGCAATGCCCAGGAGGTCAATTAATTAGACAAATGTTCCCAAGGTTGAGGATCACCGCCATCTCTTCACCCACAAAGCACCATAGATTTTTTGGACCTTTGACAATCACTCCTAAGCCCAGCATCAAAGCTTTCAAGAATAATTCAGAGCTTTAATAGTTTAATGAATTCTGCTTCCTCAAAATGAAAAAAAGGCAGAAATAGATATGTGGTCACTTTAGGAACTCATTTCATTTCTACTATGGGTACTGGTAAGGTTTTTAATTGTTAGCAATTCATTGGACAAAGAAAGATTTCTAATTATATTCAGAACCAAGATGCTTCAAACAAAAACACTGAATTAAGACCTTTCTGGTGTCTTAATGTGAAAACCAATGACCAACATTTCCCCCAAAAGTGGTTATCAAAGAAGGTTATATGTCTTACTAGATTACTAGTTTTAAAATATGAAATTTGTAACTTGCCAGATATTGGAACTCCTATTCTGAAAATCGTTTTGCAAATAAGCAAAAATTTCTAGGAAAGCCCTGCAAACACAGCTAGTACACTGAGTACTGCTGATATTACCTGCAGAGAAGCCTCTGAGATGCCAGTTCAAAAAGTGATGAGAGCACGCATTGATTTGGGGATTTTACTATTTGCAGAGCAAATGCATATACAATGGTTTTCTTCACTGACCACTATGAAAATCACATGCCTCCAGAACCCAGTCCTGTATCCCTGGGGAGTAAAATCAGTGAAAGGACTTATGGTAGCTGCAGTGCTGAAAGGATTGAGCAGGGCAGCCCAGGATCATTAATCAGAGCTCCAGTACAGAGAGAACTTACTCTACAGGGCCAAGAATGGAAATAAATGATCTGTGTGACTAAGGTGACTGACTATTTATAATGCCTTCATAATCATTTTAGTGTACAATCTACATTAGGTCAGGGACTGGGAGAATGTCCCTTTCTAGGAACTTCAAATCTAGATGCTGTAGAATAGCAGACTTTAATCAATCCCAGCCTTCTCCATTTTTCCATAAGTAAATAGATTCCTTAGTAAGTTAGAAAAGGGATAGCTATGGAATTATACTTAAACTATGTTGTGATCTTATGCAGAAGACAATTCCCCATGGATGCCTTACAGGGCACCAACTACCAAGCTCTCCTCAGAAGTTGACCAAAGAGGTTTTCTAGCTCTAGATTTCTAATCTTCAGGAAAAAGACGTGCCTTGGTGTCCCAGTAATGAAGCAAGAATTTCTCCACTATATTCTTACTTCCTGTTGCCTGTCATACTGGCTTTCTTTAACACAGCAATGAACTCAGCCAACTGACTCCTGAGATTCAGCCACAGTTGAGATCAGGGAAATTATATCATGAGAATATTTTTTTTAATGTAACAGCTAACTGATGGCACAACTACACTCCCAAATCCCAAGGTTTTAAAACTATAAAAATAAGGCAATACAAAAAAGCAATGGACATGACTCATAAAGAATCATATCTGAGTCTCAGCTACTCAACTGTGCAACTATGTGACCTTCATGGGGACACTTAACCTGAGTTTTCTTGGCTGTCAAATGGAAATAATGCCTTACATAACCTTCCATAGTTATAGTGATAGAAATCCTCTGTTAATGCAGAATGGTGGCTTTGTGTAAATAGGTATTAATGCAGGGATTTGGTAGCAAGTAAACCTGGGTACAAAACCTGGTTATAACACTTTTGAGCTCTGTGAGTTTAAGTAAATACTTCATCTCTGCAAGAGAAACTTAACAGCAGTACCTACATTAGAGAATCCTACTGAAGTGTAAATGAAATGTATGTTTAGTCTAATGCCTGGATATGTAATAAAGACTCAATCAAGTTTATCTGTTTACTGCCATGCTAAGTGTGTTCCAGGAATTACATTAATCTGAATTAAGAAATAGAATGGCATCACATCTCAACTATCATAAACTGTTATTAAGGGCATGATTGTACCTGATATATAACACTCACCAAGAACCCAGTGCCAGAAACTTTGGAAGAGCTTAAAAGTCAGGTCAATTGTCTATGATAATGAAAGCCCAAGGTTAAGGACTTTCAATTATAATACATGATTGAGATCCAAAGTACAAAGTAGAATGGTGGAAAAAATCCATATATATATATATATATATATATATATATATATATATATATATATGGAATATATATATATATATTCTTATGTTCCATCATTGCAGTTTTAGAGAATTATCCTGAGCTAAGTTGAAATCAACTCAGGGACCACCATCACTGAGTGGTTGGATGAACCCTGGGAAGACCACTAAGACCTCAAACACTGTGCTGAGTTTCATTGCACAATCTCTGTCCCTGCCCTGAAGAGACCTATGATTCCTTAACACAACATATATTGAACAAGTAAGTATAGATATCTGGAAGTTAAAAAAATACAGAAGTGTTCTTTTAACATAGATTATTCTGGAGGTTGCTTCCTATTTTAGCAAACTGTCCACATATCAGTTATTGTGTCCCATTCTAAACTCAAGCTAGCACCAAATTTCTCTGTCACAGAGGTCCTTGATGTTCCTGATGGAGTTCATGGAATTACATACAACAGGCTCACTAACAAGAGCTAACCCAGATCATAATTTCTTCCTAGGAGGTAAGTCAGCTTTACTACATGTCAGGTCAGAAACAAATGTCAAAATCTGAGCCATGACAGGATGACATATATAACTCATTCTGTCAATTTGTTCCTTTCCTAAAACTGACATACATGGTTAAAGTATTTTGAATTAATTTTAGTTTTTAGATACTATCAGAATCTATGTGACAATAGCTTTAGTAAAGCTGTAAGAATGGAGTGTTTCATGTTCTTTGAAATGAAGATTAGTACTTGGAGACTATGAATTCAACCCCTTTAAAAGTAATTCAAGGAAAAACAATCTCTACTTTGAAGATCTTAGAGTCAGCATTTCTCTAAACTCATACATCTTAATAATAATTTCTACTTTACCTAAGTAGATTGAGACATGGAGTCTCACTTTCGATCTTGTGCTCCCTGCAAAGGTTGCTTAGTGGTCATCCTAGTAGGTCCCCTTTGGCTGAAGATTTGGTGAATGGGGAAGGTTGGGTGCCAGATGTAGCATGAATCTTAAAAGTTCTTATTAATAAAATCAAACCTGGGGCCAGTTATTGGGGTGAAATGCTGGATGGTCAGAGAGACAGAACAAGCCACAGCTAACCTCACCTGGCCAACTTCTCAGTTGGTCTTGTTTCCTCAGACTGGAAGCCTCTGTGTCCTCATATCCAAATGGCTCTCAGCTGAACAGTGCTGCTAGAAGCCTGAAAGCTTAACCAGCCAAATGCTTAACCAGCCAAATGCTTCTAGTTTCTGGTCCTCATGCCTTATATACCTTTCTGCTTTCTACCACCACTCCCTGGGATTAAAGGCTCGCTTTCTGGGATTAAAGGCGTGAGTCACCTTGCTTGGCTGTATCCTTGAACAGATGGATTTCTGCCTCTGGAATGCTAGGATTAAAGGCGTGTGCTATCACTGCCTATCTTAAGTATCTAGTGGCTTTTCTGTTCTCTGACACCAGATAAGTTTATTAAGGTACACAATATTTTGGGGAACACAGTACCACCATAGTTAGTGAAGTACAGCATACAAAGTAGTCAAATGACAGATGCCAACAGATAGGAGGATCAAACAGAGCAGAGAGTGTGTGCAATTTCCAAATACTGAATTGAACTGACAGTTGTGAAGCTGTGGCCTGAAGTAGGCCCTGCTAGGTCAAGAAAGTAGGTACAACTTGCCTGCCAAATCCAGGACAACTAGCCTTGAGAAGCCTTTCACCTTGGGAAAGTTGGCCCAATAAGTGGAATGGGAGGAAAGTAACTTGTCCCCCCAGAATCTAGATGATCTTGCTGTTACCGTGATACTTGCAGGGAACCCTGACTCCAGGGAGCATCTTTGACATTGTTGTTCACTTCCTGTTACTGTCTCCTCTGAAATCTGTATTCCCCTTCTGCATTGCCAGCTTTTCATAAAGAAAGCTTGATGTGAAAGCATCGTGCTTGCTGAAGTATCTGGGAGCCAGCTATAGTCTCATCTTTTACTGCTATCAGAACCATGGTGGGTAAGTCTAGTACTAAGAGAGAAAACTGGCCTTATATCTAAGATAACAGCTTCCCCCAGTGAGTGTGTGCTGGGCTTGAGCTGACTGGCATCAGGAACAGCCTGGCCTCTTCTATGTTGCCTTTCTTAGCCTCTTCTCTGTGGGAGGAGGTAGTGGGGAAGAGGAGCTGCTTCCATACAGTGCAGCCTTCCAGTTTGGTTTTGATCTTGGGAAGGGAACGCCCTTTCCCCTCTTTGAAAAGGCAGCCAGCAACACTTGTCTCTTCTCTCCTTCCCTGAGGCACTTCTTTTCAGAGTGCTGCCTCTTGCTGGCTCCTTCTGCTTCTGCTTCTGCTCTGTCCCAGTGCTGATTGGGAAGAAAGTGCACCAGTTGGTAATGGGGTCTGGAACTCTTAAAGGAGCAGCTTCATTTCTGTTGAGAATTTATTTAGAATGTTGCTTGTATGTCCTTTCCCAATCAATAGATCATTTTGATGAAAATAAAACAATTGACCATAATCTCCAGTTAAATGTTAATTGTAGATGTTCGTTCTATGTTTGCATAAGGATTTTCAAGCAAATCAAGCACTAATCCCTGGTGACATTTGTTATTATCAATCAAATGAAATTTGAGCATCATTTACTGAGAGCACAAAGTGTGACGGCCATGAGTCTGAATGGGGCATTTCATGTCACCTGAAGAACTCATAGTCTAGGACAGAACATACAGATAATTTGCAACCTTGCACCCACCGTTTTTAAATGTTGTAACTCCTATAGCAGCAGACATTGACCAGTGGAATTAACATGTGGCCTATTAGCAAGCTGATTTGAGGTGTGATCTCCCTTTGGCTGTCCACTGGTTGATTTTCTGTCAATCCAATAGCGTCTGTTGAAGACTAGACATTGGGTAAAGTCTCACTGGATACAGAGATTGTAGCACCTTAGAGCTTTACTTCTGTATGCCAACAAATGTGTATTCTTCCCTTTTCAAAAAATATAAACTAAACTAAACCCAGGGTGCAAGCAATCTAAAGACAGAGCTGTGGCACTTTCTACATGGTTAGACACTGGATGGCTTCTTGGGTTCAAGGTTGTGAAAAATGTTAGATCTTGAGTAAATTACCCAGTGGGGATCTCAATTCATCTAGATCAAAAGGCAAGGCTATTTGGATGATTTTGAGTGTGTGAGATGACTGAAAACAAATATTCAAATAGGAAAGGGGAAAAGAGCAGAATAAGCCAGATGACCAATAGGGTAAGTCTTCAGTTTTACAGATGGTAGAACTGAGGCTGAGAAGTTCTGTCAGTGTTGTCTATAGCTGTGCTCACTTCCAGCCCTAAGATTTAAACAATGTGCTAATACTGCATCTTTCTTGTAAAGACAGTTAGAGAAGCAAATCAGATGACTGGACTCCAGACTGAACAAGCTTTTGTAATTCCCTATATCCCTTTCTCTTGAGTAGGTGAGGAAAGTTTTCCTTTGACGAACTCGTTAAAGGAATGGATTCATCCTTTCCTGGACTAGAAGTACAGCCTGAAAGGAGGAGAGGGGTGTGGTTAAGCCCTCCATGTGCAGAGAGACCATTCTCAAGCCAGAAGTGAGAGAAGCAGCTGGTGCGTGGGACAGTGGGCACACACCCAGCGGTTTTCTGGTTTCTCAAAGGAAAATGCAGGAGACTTTTGCCCAACACACAAGGTTGGAGGAAACTAATACTGCAATCACTTATCCCAAGGACCATTCAAGGGGCTGCCCTTTGGCCCTCCCATTGCAGCATACTAAATCCAGGGGCTCAGCTTGTTGACCTACTGAGGGACCACTACCCCCTCAGCCCAGGAGGATACTGCTGTACAGCAGAAATTGGGGAAGGTGACCGCCTTGTCCTCCCTAAATACATATGCCCCATGATGCGGCCCCAAGGGATGCTGAGGACGCAAAAGTTTGATCCAGTGGTCTGAGAAGAATACCTAGGCAGGGACCACAGGCAATGGCAGCAGGGTTCTACCCCTCCCTCCCTTGGAGCAGTTTGCACATTCTTTTCTGATGGCAAACACTACATCCCAGTGGTAGGTTGGGGGTAGGGGATGTCTCATTCTGCTAGCCTACATTCTAGTCCCATGAGACCCCCTTCTGTGTCCCTGTAACCTCCTCTGGGTTCTGGGCCAAGTCTGAGTCTTCAACTCTGCAACTGCCCCCCATCAGCTGATTTTGACAGAATGGGGGGTAAGGGTCTGGGAGCACAGGAGGGCGAGGCTAGCCCCTGCCAGATCCACTGATGATAACGTGTCTGCTCCATTTCGCGGCTTTGAGCTGTCCAGGCTCCGCCCCCTGTGAGTGTGTAAGTGTGTGATGTTGCCTTGGCTGCCGCCTCCTGTGCAGCCGCCGCCTGTGCAGCCGCTGCTGCCGCTGCCTCCCCGGCTGCCGAGCCGCGCCACTGCCACTACCTCACTCGTCCCCGCCTCTGCCGTCGCCACCCGCCCGCAGCCTGCTAGGCGGGCGGCCCAGGCAGCCCCAGCTCTAAGCGGCCACAGCTGCAGCCTGGGCGCGCTGGGCACGCGGGAAGCTGAGGAGCGAGTGGACCTGAGAGGGCGGTCAGGCGTTTGCCTGCCCGGTGCCATCGCCTTCGCCGTCACCGCCACTGCTCCGGAGCGCAAGACCAGATACCCCTTGCGCTCGCTGATGCTGGTGCCGCTAATGCAGCCCAAGCACTTTTAACCTGGCGGGAGGGCCAGAGAGCCGTGCAGCCGACCACAGAGAGAGCCGCTCAGCTTAGAGCCGCACCGACACGCAGCGAGCAGGGACAGACGGCCGCCAGCTGCCGCCGCCTCCCGGCCACTATGGATCTATTCGACTTTTTCAGGGACTGGGACTTGGAACAGCAGTGGTAGGTGTTAAAATTTGCCTTCTCTTTTGATGAGCGGGATCCCCTAGTCTGGTCTGGGCTTTTCGCCTTTGTTAAGAGGAGCCAGAGCTGTTGTCGGGGGCGCCCCGGACACCCTCCCACTTTCTCCGAGACACCTCTAGCTTTGGCTTCAGTGACTCCTTGGTAGGGAGCTAGGATGGCGGAGGTGCAGGGACAGGGAGGGATGCCGGCAAAAGCATCCCTTTGCACTCCAAGTCTAATGAGTTGCAGCTGGCCCGTAGCAGATTCGTGCCACCCACCCGCAGGACCTCATGGGCTTTTCTTGCCAGTGGTTCACTGAGTAGGATCCAGTCTGAAATGCTTTAACTTTCCACTTATCAGTGCCTGCAGCCAGTGGCGGGAGAAAAGCGACAGCCAGGTACCCAGAGGCCACCCTCAGCTTGCTTAGCGGCCACCGCCCACACTGTCGCCACCTCCTTCCCCACTCGGAAAGGCATGGGTCCAAAATCTTCCCTGAAGCCTATCCAACCTAAATTCCTTTTCTTAGAGCAGCAACTTCAGGAGCCACTGAACTAGGGACCTCCGGCCCAGCTGGCTTTAGCAGGCTTTCACTATGAAGGGTGTTTGAAGTTGGCCCCCAAAGTCTGTAGCTCACAAGTCAATGCACATTTAATGAGCCTCTGAACCCCTGTTGGCCTCCCAGTGGGAGGCAGCCTTAGGTTTGTGTAATGGGCACACAGCTAGAATTCCAAGGTTTAACAAAATATCCTAAAGTTGCAGTGGAGAGCTCTTTAAAGATGGTGCAAAGGTGACTGGGGGAGGGGGTCAGAAAGTTGTTCCTCTGTGTGGTGTGCAGGCGCGCATACGTACTGATCCTCGGATCTATTAACTTTAGAAAAACTTCACCCTTTACTACAAACGTCATCGTCCTTTGTCACATTTTTTTTTTTTTTTATTTTCCCCCAAGCCCAAGTATTTAGATGAGGAGGGAGGCAAGTGTGACTTTGGCACTCTTAGCTCTTGCCCTTTAAATGGAGTGAGAATAATCTGTAGTGCCCACCAACAGTTTGAAATCTTTTGCAATGTTTCAAACTGCCAGCTGCTGGCTATGAATGCTGTGCATTTTTTTTTCAGGGATTTTCATTGTCAGTGCCATGTTTTAGGCAATTTCCTTCTTTAAAAAGGGTCAGATGCTTGGCCAATAGCTTCATTATGTCACTCATGACTGCTTCAGTTGCAAACCCGATACCTTACATTTTATTTTATAGCAATTCTAAGTAAATATTTGAATATATCAATATTAATCTATAGATATTTTCAAAACTGTGGAATTTTGGCAGCTGTGAGGAACACATCTTACAACTAAAGAATCTATTCTTATTAAAAGTAAAAAAAAAATCCTGAAATTATTGCTCAATTTAATACTGTATTCCTGTATACAACGTTTACTCTGCTATAGTAATTTATTTTACTGACAACGGATAACCACAGCACTATTATTTGCATGCAGTTTGTCTAATATGTGCTTTGGATAACACTTAATTTAACAGACATTTTTATATTTGATTTCAAGGGTTAGCTGAAATTTTAAACATATACTAGGCATTGGGTTTCAGAATACCTAGACACATACATGTTATTGTTTTAATTCTAGTTGAATATTACACATGCATTGTTGAATATTTAAAGGGTATGTGAATCTTTCTGCTTAATTTCTGTTTTTCAGGAACATATGTCACTGTTTCTCCTTTAGAGATGCTATCTATTCTTAAGGAAAATACAAAACCATTTTCCTCTTGATCTGTAACTATGGTACATCCATTTGAGAGCATGCTGACTGATTTGACTATTTGGTTGATGTGATGGAAAATACTGATGAAATGGTATAACAAATCTGCATAAATAAACCTGCCTTCTCCTTCTGTATCCATGATCCAGGACAATTTCTTCTTCTTATTGCTTGGTTATGAAGGACAAGTTTTCTTATGAATCTATGTCTATAAATATTTGTGATGTGGTTGCACTTCTGTATTTTAAGCACCTATATAGAGAAAAGAAACACAAATATGACCATGGTGTATGAACTTAGAAGCTTCTTATTATTCTTAAGGATAATCTATATATCCTTCAAAACGTTTTGGACATCATGAGAATACCAGTTATATGTTTTCTTCCATTTTGTGAAAATAACTAGAGGCTTAAAATGACAATAAGCACTACCCCAAATATGTAGAAGACAGACAAGAGGAAAAGGCATAAAAGTTAAGGAGCTCATTTGCATTAAACCTATTCACTTGTGGAACAGCCAACTTGGAACTATTTCTATGATATCTCTACCTAGATATCTATCAATAAGTGCATCAGGAGAGGTATAAAAAATAAATAAAACAACTCATTTTCCTAACCTTAATGATAAATGGCTGCACATAAGCGGGTATATGCATTATTTACAAACACTTGACTATGGTAAATAAAAAAATGAGTGTCCATTGATAAACATAAACTTGTGTTAGGACAAACGTGCACTCAGAAGATGGAGTATAAATGATGCTGCGATGTGCAGGAATGTGGAGTATCTGGGAGTGTTCATATGCCTTACAGAATGTATCACTGGATTTTACAAACTACATTGGTATCTTAATGGGTCATGCATGCTCTAGAGTTCATTAAAGGGCAAAAGCTCAAGTTCTTTAGGATTTCTGGATGCATGAGCAATATTCACCTGAGTTGGAATTTAATATGAACCATTCTGTGAAAGGAAAGGAAAGGAAAGCACAGATGTTTGTGCCTGCCAAATATATTATCTTATCTTTTGAAAAGAAGAAATAGAGAGATGAGGGGAAGAAGAATAGTTCATGCTTTAAATCATTGCATAGATTATCCTTGTTAATAAAGTAAATTAATTCTTAAGGAATCTGGAGATCATGTCACCAGATTTGAACTTCTTTATCAGCAACGACAAAGTCATTAATATAAATGTAAAAGCTTACAAATTATACAGGTTTTTCTATCCCATAAGCACTTACCTCCATAGTATTAAGTGCTGCTTTGTGGCATGCCAAATTTCTTTTTGTGAGACAATTACCTTTTTTAAAAGAAGAAAATGTTGGTGGGGGGAATATAAAGAAATGAATTTTAAGAACAGAAAGTGAAAAGTCCCATGATAGCAAATCCCCAATATTAAAAATCCCAGGGAAATATGTTGCTAGTGATTGTGACAGTGGCCTGATTTTCACTGCAAAGGCTTGCATCAGTTGTTTGTAGGTTTTATGTGGTGTCTCACAAGTAGCCTAATTAGAGACAAGCTTGCAAATGGGCATTTATACAGGAAGAGACTTAAACTCACTAAACTGTTATATAAATAGAAAGTTCAAAGGTCTATGTGAGGCTGTCAAGGCTGAGAAGGGGCCATGTGCCAGCCAGGCTTCTTCTATTTGGATGAAGGCATCCCCCAGGGCCTGCTCCACTAGCTAACACTTTCCCAAGTTTTCTGGATCTCGTGGAGGCTGGAGGAGGGGACCTGCTTTTCAGACAAAAGTGAACTGTTCTAGCTCCAGCCATGCATGGCCTATACCACAGCAGCCCATCTGCCTCCACCCATTCCCATGTTCCACACAGGTCCTCTGGGGCTTCCTTAGCCTACCAGAAGAATGGAACAGGACTGTTTGTGGATAGAAAAGTGTGGGAAATAGGGAGTACAACTTTCATCATGCTGGGGCTTGATGTTCTCTGCTGTCATCCATTGATGTTTTTCTCTTTATACTCTGTGGTGCATTAAAAAGAAACTCACTATAGTTGGTGTTTTTACCTAATGTGACATGCATTCTCTAGTATGCTTGAGTATTCACTCATCAAATCATTTTAGATACAGTGTTTTAAGGAGAGATTGAAAGTGGCAATACTTTCTATTGACAAGATCCTCTCTATAACATCTGGATATCTCTGCAAAGAATTAAAGCTGTCTCAGTAAATCTTAAAAGTTACATCTATTGAACAAAGAAGAAACTTATTTTATGTTAAAAATCAGTTCAATGATACATGAATTGTTTTGCTTATGGTTCAGTTGAGCATTTAACAACTTTAAAATACACAAATCAAGATAGAAAATGACTGCCTCAAAAGTGAGTCAGTCATTATAGACATTCACGACCTTCCAAATATTTAAACATTTTATAGGTGAATAAAATTATATTGTATTCAAAAATGTTAATTAACGTAAGATAGAAATGACTTAAATGTGTTGAACCATTATTTTATGTCCATTGTTATTAAATGTGACTATTTCTTGTGTGTCGTATTTGCACATATTTAACATAATTTTAAAATTATAAAAAATCCAATGAAATGGTCATCTGCAGAACAATAAAGAAGCTGCTTCCCTAAGAACTTGTAACTAGGTCATACTTTAAAGGGGTCAATCGTCATATACTAGATTAACTTCTCATGTAGACAAAACAGCACAGTGATTACATTTTTCCCTTATAATTTTGTCTTTTTGTGGTTGCTATGAGATAGAGGAAGAGCAACTTACAAAACAACATATTCACTGACAAGTGCAAAAACTGTGTGCTGCAGATTAATGAAGTCGAGAACTGAACTTGAAGAAATTATTTTGAGGACATGCACAAGTGCAAACATTTGTGTGTGTGTGTGTTTCAGCTGCAGTAGAACTTAGATTCATCATTACTTTTGTAGTTTGAGTATTCATTCATTTTGGGAGGCTCTCTACTCCATATATTCAATACTCAACCTCACCTAATCTTTCCAACAACTTAATGCAATATGTTGTCTTAAAATGATAGTTATTTTCAGGAATGTCAGCTACTTAGTAATGCAGGTCAGGTTTCACCCTAGATAGAGCAAATCCCAAGGATATTTTTACAGAATATTTCCAACAAGTTCATTGCTATTCCATATGCCATGTCCTTTTTATCATTTTGAGTCAGAAATTGCCAGAGTTGTTCCCATCTTACTGATGAGCAGACTGGATTCTAGAGAGAGTGTACACCTCATCCAAGTCTACACAGCCTGGGGGACATGATCAGAAAGTCATATCTCCCGATTCCAAATCAGATGCCCTTCCACAAAATCTTATTGACTATTAATTTATTGTGTGTGTTGGGGATATTTAGCTCTCACAGAAGCAAATGGATTGAATTGTATATATTACACTTATATAAGAAAAATATTTGTCTAATCAACATGTACTTGACCAGCCATGGAACTCTGATTTTCTCTTTTAATTAAAGAACAACTTATGTATTGATACTGTCCCTTGACATGCTTGTCTTTTTTCCTTCTTATTACCACATATTAGTTGTGGAAAATAATGTATTTTTATGACAATTTTATGCATGGACACATTTTTGACCATAATCAATCATCTCATTTCTAGTTACTTTCATGAATATCCTTTTTATGGACATTTATAAGTATTAACACATATATGTATGTATCAACACATTTTCTAGAAGTACAGAATACTGAAATTATAGTTGTGATATGCATCTATGTACATCTATGTGTAAGGATTGGTATAATTAACACCATTTTCAAGGGAAGAAAATTGAAGTTCAGAGAAGTTAAGTGACTTGCTGAAGTTTATACAGTAAATGAATAGTCAAATGAAAAGGTGTTGATTGTACTTTTCACTGCCTTACAACTGTTACATTAAGGAATTTATGTTTAAGATCCTCATTGCTTCCTAAGTGATGGTGTATCACCTTCCCATTCATCATCTAGCATTGTTCCTTCCCATCAGAGGTACTTGCTGTGGGATGTCCTGTATGTTGTAAATATATGTTACTATGATTGATTGATAAAGCACTGATTGGCCAGTAGCCAGGTAGGAAGTATTGGATAGGCAGGACAAACAGAGAAGAGAGGCTGGGAGGTGAAAGCCTGGGAGAGACACCAGCCTGCCATCCAAAAAAACCATATAAAGGCAACAAGTAAAGCCACAGAACACGTGGTGACATATAGATTAACAAAAATGGGCTGAGTTAAGTGTAAGAGCTAGTCAGTGGTAGGCCTGAGCAAATGGCCAAGCAGTTTAATTAATATAAGATTCTGAGTGATTATTTTATAAGTGGTTGGAGGGTCTGTGGGGCTAGATAGGACTAGAAAAAACTCCAACTACAGGTACTTAATAACAATCTGTTGATTTACATTAGAGCTATACTAGGCTCAAAGACTATTCCATGCAAATGCACATCTATCAAAAATAGTTGTTTAATAAGTCCATGAGATAATACTGGCCTCTGCCCGCATGGTAGTGTTTTAATTATTCTTAATCCTGTCAGGTCTTTTAGCAGTCTGATCTCTTTTGCAGATATAATAAGAAAAGGTAATAGTTACAGAAAAACTTAATAGGAAAGACAGAAATAGATACCATGCTATGGATCCATTCAACTTTTAAATATATAATTTCTATGAAATAGAAGATATGTTTAGCACTGAAAAAAATCATGAAGGAATACTTTTAAAGCATGAGGCTATAGGAGACTGTGTTATTATATCTCAATCTGTATGGAGAAAGTTAAAGAAGAATGTGTGATAAAAATTTAAAAAAGAGATGAGTGATTGGAGGGTTGGGATTCCTTCAGCTTTCCTTGAGTATCATGCTTTATGACTTGTATTTCATCATGAGAAAGCTGTTTTTCTACTTAACTGTAGCAGATCTAAACCATAAATTATTATGACTGTTAAACAAAGGTCCAGTACTAGCTTTGTCTGATGTTAAACTTTTATGTTGTACTTTAATGAAATTTTATATGCTTGTTCAAGGCATGTCACATTATGGAGAAGGTGATGCTCTGAATTGTTGAATTTATTTAAAGTGAATTCTTTCAATGACTTGGCTACTAACATTTACTAACTTGCTGGAATGAGAAAAAATTATCCATGAGCTTAAATAAAATATTGTGATTTAAAGAGAGTTTGAAATAGCACTATAGACTGAATCTGATTTTGATTATGGATTGCTTAGGTTATGGATTTTAAAGGAATATACTTGTACATTATTTCATTGGAAAAGGAATATCAGCTAGATTTATGTAATCTTTCAGTGTGCTCTTCAGTAAGCAAGTAATGGTATATAAGGCATGCATTGGGGAATATGCTAAAGGAATAGGCTTTTCTTCATCCCAAGCTCAAAATCACTTATTTGTTTATTCTTCAATGTTCCTTTCTGGACCCAAACCTCACTTCTATCCAATGAGGAATGGTTTGTTTTGTTAGATTTCTAAAGAATAATTCTCAGCATCATTTATCCTCCTCTGTGAAAAGCTGATCTCAGGAACAGATACTGTTTCTCTTGGTGACATTTTTCTGTACTCTATTCTTGGAGCCAGAAAATTTCTTTTGGTAGACAACATATCTCCTTGAAATAGAGTTGAAATGGATTTTTCTTAAATGTAAACAACAACAACAAAACAGAAACAATGCACTATTTGTCTTATAGCAATGTTGAAACTATAGTTTAGGCTTTAATAAACATTAGAAGAAGTTTTCTGGGAGTGATATATGTGTCATCTTTGGATTTCTGGTTTGCTCAAATCAGCCACTCAGAAGAAGCATGTTATGAGGTCATTTTAACCTCCAGACCATGGCAACATGTACAGGATGACCTAACTATCTATTGAACAACATAAAAAAAGTAATCACATGGGCTTTATTTCCCTCTCCAGGATGTCTGTCAACTAATTTTTTGAACAAATTAATTTTCCAAAGGGACTGATTGTTTTTATGCCAGGTCGGCACAGCCACAGTAACTAAATTAAATTCAGCATGATGGATGTCTCTGATGAAGTGCCATGGAGAGGTATCATCAATTAGATATTACTTATTTGCTGGCAAAATGCTTGGCTCTGGTGCATAGACATTAATCAATTCCTGGAACCTACTGTTTCAAGGCTAGGGGGCTCCTTAGAATCCTCTGGTCTTGTATCTACATAATACAGACAAGGAGACTGAGGCCCAGCATGGTAAAGTGACTTTCCTAGTCATTCTGCTGGTGTCACTCCCAGTAGCAGATTAAAAGAATGTAAATGGATACTGGGTGGTGGTGGCGCATGCCTTTAATCCCAGCACTCAGGAGGCAGAAGCAGGTGGATCTCTGTGAGTTCGAGGCCTACCAAGTGAGTTCTAAGAAAAGCGCAAATCTACACAGAGAAATCCTGTTTCGAAAAACAAAAACAAAAACAAACAAACAAAAATGTAAATGGCTTCCATGGTATTAGAGACCTAACACTGGAATACAGATTTAAATGTGGAGAACGGTTGTGGTACAGGCTTGTAACTAAAAGAGGAATTTACAAAGACCTACTATAGGTGAAGCAGTCTTCACTTGGCCCATGAAATGCTTTAAGTACTTTTAACAGTGCCTGGGGAGAAATGGAGTGGCTAGCCAGGCTTTGTAGTACATGCCCATAATCCTAAAGCAGAGGGATTGCAATGCTAGCCTCGGCTACAGATTATGACCCTGTTTCAAAAATAACCAAACAATCAAACAAAAATAGAATAGTAGAAAGCTGCAGTAAGTAGAAGGCCTAGAACACCAAGAACTCAACATGAAATGACTGATGTTGAACATAGAGTTACTTCCTTTGATTCACTTTTATCTCACAACTACCAGAATTCTGTTTTGCTGTGTAATTGCATACTCTTAACACCAACTAACATTTGATGAAAGATGGCCATAAAACTTATAAAAACTATTTTGTCTGTCTGAGCTGTGAAAACATAGATGCAATTATTCAAAGAAATACTAAATTAAAATTTGTTTTCCTGAAACCTTTAAAAGAAATGTTTGTAAACTGACAACTGGCCAAATAACTGTTTTCAAAACATGTGTATACCATAGCTTTTTATATATACCCAGATATATAGCTTCTCTTTATTTTTATCATTTTCTTTTTTTTGTTTGTTTGTTTGTTTGTTTGTTTTTCGAGACAGGGTTTCTCTGTGTAGCTTTGCGCCTTTCCTGGAACTCATTTGGTAGCCCAGGCTGGCCTCGAACTCACAGAGATCCACCTGGCTCTGCCTCCCGAGTGCTGGGATTAAAGGCGTGCGCCACCACCGCCCGGCCTATTTTTATCATTTTCTTAAAAATGATGCAAGTTTTATTTGGAAGGTGTGTAGCAAGATTTCACTTTCTGCATTTCTTTACTGTCCCTAAAATGTAAGCTATCATACCATCTGATAGGTGATTCCATGTGTATTTATGATTAGCTCACTGAACATCAAATACTTCTGTAGTTATTTCATTATTCATATATTGACTCTATATCTATGGAACATCCAGATAGGGACATCTTCCAGGCTCTTCTCTCCTTCCAATTCAAATATTCTTGCCCAATCTTTTCAAGTTTTCCTCTTCTGTGTTATCATAACTGAATAAACTTTTGTCTAGACTGCAGAACACTTTCTCACTTTCTTGATGTCTTTGCTACCCTGTGTTCTTGTGCAGGATGAAAACATGCTTCTTTTTTTGTATTTCTAGTGCTTGCACTAGAGTAATAATTTCTCAGTTCAGAGTAGACCATCATGTATTTACTAAATTCAGTCAGTCATTGAGCTAGGTCTTCAAAATAGTAAATCTGGGTAGGATAGTAATACCACTGCTATTAATAATACTGAGAGGAAAATGAAAATACTAATTTCCTATGTGACAGGCTATGATTTCTGTTGTCTGACCTCTCTATTTTACACTGTACAAAATCAGGGTATAAAGGATTAGTGACTTAATGTACAATCTAGTGAATCTTTAGCTACCATGCTAACCCACAATGATTCCCTGGGATGGATGTATAATAAAGCAATCTTGGTGATGAGCTTTTGCTGATCATTTTGAAGTTTTTTCATATAAATTAGCTTTGGGTTTAAATTCATAATCAAATATGAGGCATAACTAACCAGTTATTTAGTCCAAGAAGAGACTCATGATTCTGTTCCTCTTTGTTGTTTGCAGTAAATTTTGGGATTGGGGAGAGTTTACATTGGTCTGTAAACTTGAACATAATTCAGATACCAGAACTGAACTCAACAAGGTAAAAGATTACAGTTATGCACTAATTTTCTCCAATACATGGAATCATAGCTTATTCATACTAGATGTTTAGTTATACTTTTCTGTGTCTATAAATTGATGACTGTACAATAACTTGCTTCCTACTTTATGTCATCAAATTTGTGAAGAGGTAATTCAGAGGTATAAAACTTGATTTTAAAAGAAGAGTACAAAAGTTTACAGTCCACAGATAGGTATAGGAAGTAGAGAGACAGGTTGTCTTGCCTTCAGTAAGTATTTTTTTTTCTGAATTGTTATAAATAAAATGTTCTTTATGTACACCTCACTTGCAATGACTCTTGATGACAATTCATTGTTGGCAAGCAGAATCTGTGTAAAAATATGCTTAGTTTATCAGATCTATAATTTTATATTTTATATCTAGTATTTTATTCTGATAATGTAAAACTGCATTCAGTATCATAGTATTTTATGGGTTAGTGCTCCAAATTTTAGATAAGGTGCCTTTGGCTAAGGCTCAATAGAAGTGTTCTTACCTAACATGCTTAGGGACCTGAATTTCATGACTAAAACTGAAGAAAAAAACATGAAATTTGGGAGGGAAGGAACAGGAAGGGTTGAAAGAGGGAAGGAAGAAGCAGGAGTGTTGTAGATGAAACATTCTTGTATGACTTTCTCAAAGAAATTTAATTTAAAAATAAGAAAATTTATACTTTGGAAATGTTATATCATAGTTAAAAGCATTTTAGTGTGTTACCATCACTGAATTAAGGGTCGTGTAGTATAAAGGGAGCCAAATATACCTTGAACTTCTGCTGAGTAATTTCTCTACACTGAACCAGATGCTGTTTTTATATTTTTCCTTCTTGAGAGGCTAACCTAGGATTTGGGTTTTGCAAACATATATTTTTAGGTGGAACACATCTTCTATTTATGCCTCTGGAGGATTCAGATGACAGTTTCATCTCGAGGATGTGCAGAAAAGTTTCCATGTTTTGATTCTTAAGAACTCTGTAAGATGTTTTCACAGTCAAGGAAAATCACAAGAACAAAAAGTGCATTAGATCATACCATTTGTAAGCAACACCCCACTAAACAAAGACCCTAAAAGATAGGTGCTTTTAACCCCTGAGAAACTGAAGATCAGAGAGACACACACTGTCTTCCACAAGTTCACACAATTAGTAAACTGTAAAAGCCTGATTAAAGTGCAGGTTTCTTGGAAATGTTGCCTGTGTTCCTATCACTTCCTGCCTTTGCAGATGTGTAGTTGATAAATGAGTTTGAAGTAATAAGATGATTTTTAGAATCTCTTAAATCTTTTTCACAGTCCAAAATTGAAGGTGATAACATGTAAGTCTAGAAGACAGCTAGAAAGAGGAAAGGTGATGAGGATATTTAAGAAATTTTAGTGGCTCTAAAACACCCATCTGGTTAAATTAACCAGGTGTTGGAGGATATACTAAGAAGTTAGTTAGTAAGTACTTAATGATATTTTAACTGGAGTTCAAGCACATGCATAAGTTAAAAATCCTGCAGAAATGTGTAAGAGCCATGGCATGCCCCCCTCCCCTCTAAAAGATGCAAAATGTTAACCATCTTCCTTTTGCTACAATTAGACTCTTTGGCTTTTTTGTTTGGTTTTGTTTTAAAATTCTGTGACAGTTTAAACTTCAATAGTGCAAATATATTCAGACCGCAAGTTATAAAACTTCCCATTAAGAATGATGTAGACCACTTTCATTGGGTTCTGATTATCATCTTATCCAGGAATTACAATAAAATGCCAATGTACACACTAATGCCATTGAAAAATGTACTCATTACACCCTTCTACCACAAAGGCTTTTGTAAACAGTTGTTGTGACTCATATATTTTGAACAAAGAAGAGAAATTTGATGAACTCAAATGGCATGAAAAGTTAAAGTGAATTCTAAATGTAGATTAGTAGCAAATGATGACAGCCAAGCCAGCATTGCCTCAATTGATTAATTTATAGGGATGCTGGTCAATAATTTTAACCAACAGCTATGCATAGTAGACTCCTAATGGGATCTGTCTTTTAAAATTACATAAAGTATGACATTTGATTTATTTTAGAGTTTCTCAAAGCTCAATTTTAACTTCATACAAATAATGCATTAGTCAGTCAGGTTAAATGACACATTGAATAAAGTTGTGATTTTGTCTGCTTCTCATAATCTGATTTTTAAAAAGATTACATCTGTCTTTTTAACTTATTCATATCCCCAGTGCTTATAGGTAGAGTAAGATTTTTATGTCTCCTATTTGCTTTCCCACTCGATGACACCAGTTTATCAAGTCCTTTTCTTTCCTCTAGGTTACTAGGGTAAGGAAAAAAGACTCTAATTTTAGGGATAATATTAAGGATTACCATACCTACAGATCTAAGACACTGATGTTCTTACTATATGTTTAATTTTCATGTTTTGCACATACTATTATAAAATAAATGTACTAAATTAACAGCAAAAAACAACTCACATAAAGTGAATTATCAGGAACCACATAATTTTGCTGAGACCCTCAACAGCTCACCATGAGCAGTCATGGCCCTGACCCCAACCTGGGTGGAGTCTCCCTTGTGTTGTAAACATAACAGTGGCGGCTACAGAGGCAGACATCCCTCTGAGCCTTTTCTTGTCACTCTAAATATGATTGTAATATCAGGACTTAGTAATTTTTACACTTTAATCATTTGTTGCTTCCATCTTTTGTTAGATTCATTGCCTTAAGGGAATAAGGAAAGGTAAGTCTGTCCTTTCAAAAAGCTTTGAAATCTGTCTAACTTGTGTTCACATACTAAAAATGAAAAGCTATTACATTAATAGTTGGATGGAAATATGTGGGTTTAGTTTTTTAAGATGATATAAAATACACTATTCTGAAAATTTTCATGGGAGTTCAGAGACATCACATAACTCTTAAAACATAAGGTAAATGATGAAACAAGGAGTAAGTTTCCTTAAATTGAACATAATCATAAAAATTCAAGGAAAAGCAATATATTCTGCAAAATTTATGAGAGGTTCCTTTCTTTTGGGGGAGGGGAGTTCACAAAGCTTGACAACCCTCAGTGCATCTGGCCTAGCACATTCCTGTCTGTAATGAGAACCTTATGGGGCACAAGGCCTTGGTTTTCTCAGGGAGGGCCTGCTTCCCAAGGGCATCGTAAATGATACACAAGTCAGAAACTTCATGGCTCATGGAATTTCTCAGAAGGACTTCAGGTCATAAGATGGGATAGGGCTTCCTAATAAATCTTCATGGAGCTTTGACTAAGTAACACTATTATTACCATTTTTTATATTGTTACGATTATAGGAACTGGAGGGGGAATGACAATGATTACAAGACTTCACAGAAATATTCCAAGGTCTTGGGGTAATTGTGATTCTTATTCTAATCTGAACACATTTGCTTAACAGTGATGACAACCAGACACCACAAAGGTTAAACACTAGGAATGAAAAGATGAACACCTAGAGAATAGAAGTGAAAAAAAAGTGCACCAAAGTGAGGGTTATTTATTCTCTTATGTCTCATCTGTCTTCTTTTCTCTACATGCTGGAAATATTTGGTATTGAACTTACTTGTGAATTTGAGTCTTCTATTATAAGATGTGTGGCATTGAGATAGGTGATATATCATAAAATATATCTTTGTAAGTGCATGTTTTTCGTATATATTTTAGCACCTGCATATATATTTACTATAAATTTATTCTCAACAATAAAAACTTCCAGCTATGATGGTGTATGTTGGTGCTAAGGGTGGGAAGTGGGGAAATTTCTAACTTGAGTTGATATATGTAAGTTTGATCCTTTAATGTGTTGTTACTGCCTCCTTTGTGAACAAAGTTCTTAGTGGATTTCAAATGGCGTTGTGGACAAGCCTTACTGTTCCTCCTAAATACACAACCCTCCCTTCTTTATCACCTATTCACCTCTTTCACTATCTTGTAAATTCCTGACATTTATTTATTTATTTATTTATTTATTTATTTATTTATTTATTTATTTTTTGGTTTTTCGAGACAGAGTTTCTCTGTGTAGCTTTGCGCCTTTCCTGGGACTCACTTGGTAGTCCAGGCTGGCCTCGAACTCACAGAGATCCGCCTGGCTCTGCCTCCCGAGTGCTGGGATTAAAGGCGTGCACCACTACTACCCGGCTGACATTTATTTCCATAAACAACTTCATTGTGGTGATATTGTGTCCCCCAATATATTGTGCACCCTAAAAAACTTAACTGGGGTCAGAGAACAGAACAGCCACTAGATAGACATGGAGACCAGAAAAATGGTGGCACACACACCTTTAATCCTATCACTTGGGATGCAGAGATACATCTGGATCTCTGTGAGTTCAAGGCCACACTGGAAACAGCCAGGCATGTTGACACACACCTTTAAACACAGGAAGTGACGGCAGGAAGGAGAAAGGTATATAAGGTGTGAGGACCAGGAACTAGAGCCCTTTTTAAGTTTTTAGCTTTCAGCAGCAATTCAGCTGATGTCCGTTCGGATGAGGACTCAGAGGCTTCCAGTCTGAGGAAACAAGATCAACTGAGAAGTAATTGAGGTGAGGTTATCCATGGCTTGTTATGCTTCTCTGATCTCTCAGCATTCACCCCAATACCTGGCTCCAGGTTTGTTTTTATTAATAAGACCCTTTAAGATTCATGCTACAACCTCACAGTCACTGTTTCACTTGTGTCCTTAGATATGTCTAAAAGCATTGGGAAAATATAGCCTATGACATCAGCATCATTTTTCTGGTCTATCACGCTCCTTTTAATCATATTTCTTACTTCTGATAGACTTGCAGAGTTTCTTCTACCTTTTGTTGGATGCTTACATCAGATATTTGACAGATATCATCACTGTCTTGGAGTCATTTAACTAATTTTTCTTAAATACTGTTTGTTCATTATATGAGGAAAATATTTAAAAGGCTGTAATGATTGGAACAGCCTATGCTGAATAATTGAGGGGACTGGACAAAATGAAACATTATTTTAGAAGAAAATAAGCAATTTTTACCTTTCATAAGCTGATTATGAAGAGATGATGAAGAAATTTTTCTGTTTCTTCACTGGGGATAAAGGAGAAATAGCATATTCAGGAGGCAGAAGCCTTTAATATCCTACTAATTGTTTCACTGTATTCTGAAGTTCAGGTACAAAACCACAATTCATGTGATTTATGATCCATCTATTAAAAAACAGAGGTAGCTTGAATTCAAATTGTTGAATTATTAAACTTGAATTTTTAACTAAATGGAAAGCACTGGATATTCTAGCTGTATTGCTATGGAAAAATTAAGATACACTCATTTATATTTCTAATGTTTGCAATAAGACTGAATTTTCATAGACAAAGGATTATCAAGCATTTTTACTTATAGTACTGACATTATGTACTTCTCCTTTATAATTTAACAATAGAATTAGGACTCTCTACTAGCCAGTTTTTCCATGACGATAATTTCTGTAGACAAATTTCTAAACAGTCTTATTAAATAAGAAACACAGAGTCAAATATAGGGGTGAAAGCTGTAGAGGTCATAGAAATACTGATAGCCACCAGCTAACATTCCTCACCATGCCACTGTAACTTTCCCTGAGAGAACCAGCTTCTTCCAGTCTAACCTATGCCTTTATTGCCTTGCTGTTCTGCCTTCTCACTGGCTCTAAGCCCAGCCACCTCACTTCCTCGTCACTGCCTGCCTGTACCAACCTCCAGGTCTCTATTGTTGGTACTGGGATTAAAGATGTGTGTCGCCATGCTTGGCTGTGTCCTTGAACACACAGAGACTCTGCCTGCCATGTGGTCAGATTAAGGGCATGTGCTACCACCGCTCCACTTCTGTTTATGGCTGGCTATGACCTCTGATCTCCAGGCAAACTTTATTTATTAATATACAAATAAAATATAACCACATTTCAGCACAAATAAAATATCACCACAAATTTCCTATGTAAAAGGTGAGATGTTAAAATTACAAAAGTTATAAATGTATGAAAAGATCGACGATCACTTGTCCTGAAACTATGTGAACTAATTTCAGTTGGTTGTGGGCATAGCAATAAATGTAGCTGTGGCTCAATTCTGATGCAGTGTAGATGGCAAAGAAGATAGAAGCCCCTACTGGATTTGTCATTAGTGATTCTGGAGCCTTATTCCAGTATCAGTGCACTATTGCAGAACTTTCAAACTGTAAAGGTCATTAAAGAGGTTTAGAGGTAGGCCAGATCTGTTTTCAGCCTCCCTACAAGCAGTTAGGCATCCAGCTTCTAATTCTCAAGGCAGCTGATTTCTTTCCATTTGGGCAGTTCTGAAAGAAATTGAGTTTGGTTTTGGAAAAAAGTCTTACATCTTCATCATCTTTGATCTAGAGGTACTGAAGAACAATCTAAGCTCTTTTGTTCAACTTGCCTCCCTAGGATCTGTGGGCAGATGCCCCTCCTGCATTCACGTGTGTTCTCATTGATAAGGAAAGAAATGTCCTAAGCCTGGAAAGACTTGAGACCCCTCTGGATGTGTGCAGATGGAAGGTGGTTTCACTTTTTTTTCCTTAAAGGCTATTAGATAGACCACTGTGTGTTCAGCTAAACTGGGGATAAAAAGCATGTCTCTACTACTTTCTCTGAGGGCAGCCTCCCTCCAGATTGTGTACCCTCTAGTTGTCATGGGAGAAAGAAGAGTAATGTCAAGCCATGATGCCTCCCAGGAAACAGTATACGTATGTCAGCATAACTGTATACTTGGGAGACAACAGTGGCTCCCAAAATTGAGGTGTTGCTACATATCAGATACTAATCTGTACAATTTGCACATGCAAACCCTGCTAAACTTTTCAGTGAAATAGTACACATGGGTACTATTGCTACTTTGATGTCAATGCCCAGAAAGAATGACTCATTTGCTCAAATTCACAGAAGTAGATAATAGACAAGATAGTATTTGAGCCTTGACTCTATAACACTATACTGTGATGTGGCTTCCCAGAGATACATTTTGACATGCTGCTCCTCATTAGCTACATCTTAAAATGCTACTACTTGGAAGTTATAAAAGCTGTGCTTCCTTAATGATGATTATCCTTCATCCTGCATGATTGAGTTTCAAGTCCCACCACTCAGACACTACAGCCTCAAGTAGTGACATTCTCTTTATAGTCTGTATGGCACATGATAGTCTGGACTGGGATGAGTGAAATACCATGTTTAATACCTACCAAGTCTGAGAATGAGTATTGCCTCATTTATTCACCACCTATATCATGAGCCAGACACAAGATACATCACAGTAACTTTTATGTGATTGCCCCCTGATTGTTAAATAATTTAAAAAGCAATGAAACTTTGGCAGGTGTCCTGTATTTCTTGAAACCATTCAAGGTCATGCATAAGGATCCTTCAGGTCTCAAAGCTTATGACACTTTAAAATGTCAAAAACATATATCTTGTGAGGGTGGAGAGATGCCTCAGAGGTTGCTAATGCATTATTCTCTCATAGAGAACCAGAATTTGGTTTCTATCACCCACATTGGGAGATTCACAATAACTCCAGCTCCAACGGATCCAATGCCCTCTTCTGGCTTCCATAGACATTTGCACACATATGCACGCACAAAGAGAGACACTCATATGTACATAAATTAAAAGAATTCAATTATAAAGACAGAGATATCCCAGTCTACACAGCTCCCTTAAACACTACTACCCTGGTAAACTCATAATTGAAATTTACGTGACTGATCAGCATAAGAGAAAAAGAATCATTGGGAACCACAGAAAACCATTTCCAAAAATTCTATTCCAAAAGGGCTGGAGTAATCAATCATATGTAAAAATTCATGGCATGGGGCATCTGGCTTTCTTTTGTGGCTGCCAGAAGTCAAGGCTGATCCAATGTTGCCTTGAATGGTTTTGTCAGTGTCTAGTGCTCACTTTTTTTTAACTTGCTGTATAAGAAGGATCTGAAGTAAAAATCTAGCCCCCATGACATTGTTGATTACTGCAATCTTTCAGTCATTATTTTTGCTTTGTTATCAATGCGTTATCAGAAACCCATGAATTCAACCTTACAATATTGAATTTTTTTTTTGCCAAAGGGGCTGATTTCTTCCAGAGATCTACTTTGTTGATAAGTGTAGATGATAGATGAGGGCCTTCGTGATGAGAATTTTATTGTATTTAATTGGACTGCAGGTTGTTATATTTGTAATGTATCCTTGACATGGTGGTTGTCTTCTGTGAGAGAAATACTACATGACCATGTATCATTTATTAAATCAATATTCTCTTTGCACTGCCATAAACAATGACCCTGTCTGTGCTTGATCACTAATGGAGAAAGGAAGGTCTGACTCTAGGTGTTTGGTCACTTTCCTTTTGAGTGGAGGTTACCTAGTGTTTAAGGTAGAGGAGCACGTATGTCTTTTGTTTAAGAAAAGACTGGATGACCCTATTAGGAATGTTGTTAAGAGGATTCCGGCATTAGATAAAGATTGAACTAGATTACTTTTGAAGTTATTTAAGTCACTGAATTTTTATAATGCTTTTTAACATCTCATTAGAGAAAAGCTGCAGTACCAGCCACTTTTAGTTGTGACTTTCAAGTTTGAATTTATCAGAAAATAGTGCACAAATAATGTTAAATTCACTTGAAATATTAGAAGTAAATGACTTGCAATATTTTGCTCAATGGGAGAGTTTAAGGTGGAAAATAAGAAAAATATTATTGCAGTATAAAATATAGCAAACAATGAAATTAGTATTAGTATAACAATTCCAAATTAATTTATTCATAAAAAGTTAAAAATATTAGAGCTCTGGACCTATTTATAGCCTTCTTTTATATTTTGTTTCATTTGTGAGCTTAGAAAATGGACCCTATCAATTGCTATCACCTCCTAGTGAAATTTTAATGACATTTTATGTAAATTATGGTAGTGTAGCTTGTCACTGCTCTCCTCCTAACCTGACTCATTGTCACTTCCCTAACATTGTGCAGGGGACCATCCTCCATCTGAGTACTGGCATACTTCTTAGAAGGCAAATATTCTTCAGTTATAAATTCAGATATAGTCTCATAATGGACAATATATCTTTCTCTCCCTTGTATCTACCCACTTTCTGCATGTTTGTAGAATAAAACTTGAATATCTTAGTCTTCTTTGTTATACCACATTGGAAGACAGACTTTCTGTGTATTCAGAAAAACACCAAAGCATCTTACTCTTCTTTGTTAAAACACTTTGGAATAAATATTTTAGTCCTTGAAAACATTATTGGTGAAATCATTTGCAATGATTTCTGATTCAGTTTTATTTATAATAAATATGTCCCACTCATGTAGACATGAGAGTTATACAAAGCAGGGGAAATTACATGTAAAATGAAATGAGACAAAATGAGAGAGCTTAAAAATTCAGAGAATTATTTCAACTCTTCTTTGTACCTGTGCACTAAGACACATATATACATGCAGTATCAATTAAAGACAGTAAAATTGTCCATTGGGAGACCTGCTAAAGTAAAGTATTAGTAATGATTTTGCAAATGTAAGCATACATCAATATGTTATTATATACACATCTGCCTGTTCACATGTATGCATGTGTATATACACATGTAAGCATGTATTTGTTCATCTGCTGCTTTTAAGTTCTAGGCTTTGGTGTATGACCTTTTCAATTTTATGGTTCTGATACCTAGTCCCACCTCTCTTCTTTCCCAATACAAATATACTTTCTTTTTTTTCTTTTCTTTCTTTCTTTCTTTTTGTTTTTTTGAGACAGAATTTCTCTGTGTAGCTTTGCACCTCTCCTGGAACTCCCTCTGTAGTCCAGGCTGGCCTTGAACTCAGAGATCTGCCTGGCTCTGCCTCCCGAGTGCTGGGATTAAAGGCATGCGCCACCACCGCCCGGCCAAATATGCTTTCTTACTATTAACCATTTTTGTCTTGTTGGGAACTGTCTTGTTGAAACAAATTATGTTATTGTTTTATTTTAAGCATTACTTTATACAATAAAGCAATCAATGCCAGCTGCTCTAAGCACTTGAGCACTTACAGGGAAAAATCACATAACATCAGCTTACATTTTAGATGCATTAAAAAATGGACCTTTAATTATCTAACATTTCTAAAACCTATAAATGTCTCACTGTCCACAATAGACACACCCAACTATGCTGTGGGCCTACTACTCTTTAGACTTTTCAAACGCTTTTGGGTTTAGCAAATGCATGTTGCCTGAAACTCTTCTTTCCCCTCTTTAATTTTGAGACCCCTTAGCATGTGAAGTGAAATGTAATCCATATGTTTTTTATTCATTTACATTGAAATCATCAAAATGTTTTTTTGTAGAGCCATTTGATGTTCTGGAAGCTAGTGTAGAATTTTTTCTTAAATCAGCTTTTACAAACTTTCCTTACTACCCCCATTCTAATTGCCATCAGAAAGTCTGATTTTATGGAGGCTAAACCCAAAATACCCAACAGGACTGAGTTTTTAATTGTTTAAGCAGTGTATGTCAGTGTATGTGGTAGGCAGAAGGCTCCCACATTTCTGTGTGCTGGCCTAACTATGCTCAGTAGTTCATATTCTCTTGGTTCTGCTTACTACTGCTCCACCTGTCTCTACTTTGGATGCAATCAAATACATTTTCAAATAATTTTAACAGAACAAGGAATTTCACCCTGTTGACCAAAGTTTCAGTGAACTCTGCGTCAAAGACAGGCAATTATCATAATTTGTTACCTGTAAGGGGAAAAAAGTCTTAAATAGTGAATAACACTCTTTAGCATGTCTTCTATTTTAGTCAGTAAATCTCTGTTAAAATGTTAATCATTTCACCTACAGTTACTTATTTTCTTCTTTAATAAGGAATCTGATATACAGTAATCAAGAGCACTTTTGAACAAGTTCTTTTATTTTGGCTGGTGGCTCTGGCCTGTTTCCTTAAGTAAATTGTTTGTGGTTGCAATTACAAAGCCCTTTGACAACCCCATTCTATAATGACTCAGACACTGGCCCTGAGAAGAGGTCTTTGTGTGGAAGTCAAACAGACTAGCAAAGCATAAAGAAGGCTAAGTTGAGGGTGGCCATTTCTCAGGTACACTTAGAATCAAGTCTTCCCCAAACCTGCTGCCTCCTCACATGAGTTTGGCTTGAGGGAAACTGTCCAGAGTTCCGGTCATAGTGTCAGTGGATCACTTCTGAAAGGAATCTAAAATGGGAGTTTGTTACCATTTTTACATCTTATGATAATGGAAAGTCCTAGTGCAAACTCAATACAACCTCTAGTAATTACTAGAATTAAAGATGTATTCAAGAATAACTCAAGATAGTTTCACAACCTGAAAAGAAAAAAAAGTGCCTCAGTTTTACAAAATGGGTTTGTTTTAAAAATAATTGTCTACCTTCTATAATGAACATTGAAGCAAATTTTATGTAGTATTGTTTGGGTTATTAAGATATAGCCCCCATGGTCTCATACTGTTTAAGAACACATTAGAAGCAAATTACATTGCATAGTTCATATACTTATGTGTGAGTGTGTCTGTGGATTTCTATGTCAATACACCATCACACATTAAATTTGTCCTGATGTAAATGCCAAGGGCTAAGTGACCATATAGCTTCCCTCGTCTGGGGCAACATGTACTAACAATGAGTATTTCAGATCAGATTGGACTTGATCATAAACTCATTTTTATACCATGTGAGTGTGTGAATTCAATGTAAGAAAAGGAAGAAAAACAAATTTTGTATGAGAGTCTTTACTGGATTTAAAAGGCGTGATGCCTGGGAAATGGGCCTGGAATTCTGCAGGGACACTGCCATCCCTGCAGAGTTCATGTCATTGCCAGGTTAGGATAACAAATAGAGAAAGGGCTCCCAATGAAACCTCTGCCAGAGTGCACATTTGTCATCATATTGCTGAAAAGCCAAAGCCTTTGCCTCCTCTCTGATGGCTGCCCAAGGATGTGCAGCTGGCTGCACTGTACCCAGTGTATTCCAGATTACCTTTGGGTTCTTACAAGCTCCCTGTTATTGTTTTCAAAGTATGCCCTGAAAAACTTCTGATGCAAAATAGTCAAATCACGGCTGTTGTATGCTGGCCACCTGTCCCAGTGACAAGAGGAAACACTGGTTGCCCCTACTTGACTTGAAATCTTCACTTCTCCAAGGATTGCAGGTGCATGACTGCTATATTTAACTGTGTGGGCTGTCACAGAAGCACTTGAGAGGTTTGGTGAATGCATTTGTGTGAGGCAGAATGATCAGTTTTTGCTTCCTGTCCATCTGATGATAAAAACAATTCCACACAATTTGAACTCTCTTTTCCCCTTTTATTAAGAAGATTGAGTGTGTTTTCTTGCTCATATAAACAAGCATAGATTATTTCTACAAAGCAGCAGTAGGAAAAGGCTTTGGAGCAGTGGTTCTCAACCTTCCCAATGCTGTGACCCTCATGCTGTGCTGACCCCAACCATAAATTATTTTCATTGCTACTTCATAACTGTAATTTTGCTACTGTTATGAATTGTAATATAAATATGATATGCAACCCCAAAGGGATCACAACCCACAGGTTGAGAATCACTGCTTTGGAGGCTAACTTATGTTCTTTCCTGCTTGGGGAACATGTTGCAGAAACCTTTTCAGTTTCTTCTTCAATACTTTACTATTTGCATTCAGTGGCAGTTGCACTATAAATGTACCTCAGATATTTTCCAATACTATAGCTTCTGGCAGGTTCTTGCACATTTGTACAATAATTACTTACAATTGATTATTGATGTGACTTTAGACTGAGCCACAATAAATACCATCATGAACACTGTCAGTGTGTTAAAAAGGAAACTTTATTTATAAAATAATCTATTTAATATTATCACATATGTACTTTTTCACTAATTGCTGCTTAGGTTTGATGGTATGTGTTTATTTGTAAACCACTAACACCTTAACATAACAATTGACTTCTGTGATTGAACTCTATGATACAGGAACATACCCTAAAGAAAGGAGAAACTGAGGCACAGATAACATACAACTCTTCTGAAGTAGTTGGAGTTCAATAGCAGGGATAAAAGGATTATACCCTACAACATTTTGTGGAAGATAATGATGATGTATATTAATCTACATCTTCATTAATATTAAAGTATAACAATGTTAATATCTGGTTTCAACAGTGATAGCAAGGTGAGAAAAATTAATGAGGCTTATAGACTTAGATTCTCTGTAATACATACATACACATATGCACATATATCTGTATATATACATGTCTCTCTATATATATGTATATTCATTTTAAAAGAAATGCAAATCAATTGCATGGTGTTCTTTGGATATATAACAGTGACATTATAAATCATCTACATCCACATACACCCCATTCATTAAACCAATTTATCAAACATATTTTTGAAGAATCTTGGAAGTGTGTGGGATACAGGATTAATTAGTTCAGAAGCATGTAAACTCTAAAAAGTTTGTCAGTCAATTTTCATTATACATATGCTCTTCCATGTATGAGTTGTGACAGCTTAAGGACAGATGGCTGTGTAATTTACAACTCTGACTTCAATTATATACTGTGTAGTTCAACTGAAAATAGCTCTCTTACAGCACAGATAAAGATGTTATGAACCATTTATAAGAAGTGTTTGAAATTAAGATCAAAGATGAAGTGTACTTTGTTTGATTTCATGCAAAAAAATGGAATGCTTATTCCTAAAATAATTTCCAAATATTAATCTTTCTTCTTTGGCAGATTTTAAATTGGGCAAGTTGCAAAGTGAATTATAACTGTTCTTTCTCTTTTATGTTGTTCATAGCAGATGTTTCAGCCTTGTCACCTCTCCAGAAAGTCCTTCAATCCAGCCTCTCCAGATGAGAAACTAATGACATATTTCTTGGGGTAATCATTTGGGTGGAGATAAAGAGGTGGACAAGGAAAAAAAAGTCCGAGTACTGACTTGGAAAGGTGGAAAGTGCCCCCTCTCTCTGAAGGTTTTAAAGGGGCTCTTTGTTATGAAACAGTATGATTCTCATTCAAAGCACAGGGTACCACAGAAGAAACACTGCCCTTGCCATTTAAACTTACTGTTAGCTACCTCAGTACTGTGTACACTTCTCTTGAAGTCCATGTGAGAGTACATAAGTCTAGGAGCATATGGCGGTAATTATGGTCGTCTGACAATGATCTGTATACCCACTGCTACCCCATGGACTATAAATGGGTAGCTGTTTAATGTGAGGAAGGAACACTAAAAATAGAGACAAAGAGGTAGTGTTTTATTTTATTTATTTATTTTATTATTTTCTAGGTGATGTGTTTTTTACCTTTACATTTAAATTTTCCCATTCTAGGTAATGTTTCAGATGGATTTTTATGATTTTATATTTTCCAAAAATATTGTTTGGGGAAGGTCAGAGTTCTGTTTACTTCTCATTTCTTCTCTGTCCTTTAGATAAACATGTCCCCAGAAACTAAATATTAAAATCTGTTTTTCCAAATGTGCCATAAGGAATCCCCAAGGGAAATTATTTTTAAAGTGTCAGTCTCACTCATTAATTTGGCTGTGGAATTGAGATATTTTCCTAGCATCACCCCTTCCCCATTATAAAACACTTTCATTAATAAAGATGCAAAAAGAGGACCTCTGGATACTTGTTTTCATTAGCATCTCATCCTGAAAATATGTTCCAGAATACTACTATTCCTAGAAAAAAAAATGCAGAGACAAAGTCCGACAAGCTTAGAACTAAAAGACCAGGTATAAAGAGTGTTTTCCCATTATCAATGTTTCATAGATAGACCCAAAAACATTATATATCTGGCCTACATTACCTTCCAAAGAGCAGGCAAGAGGCAGCATGCATGTCCTGGAAAACTGAGGTTTCCTTTCTCTTTACTGAGTCTTGTACTGCTACATTACCAATTGGAGTCATCACTGATAAAGCAGTGGATCTATTTGGTTCACAAATGCTATGCAATCTTCTCCTCTTTAAGTGGTCTTTGAAAATGGCAGGTGGTGATAAATTAGGTCAGTTAAACTTTCTAGTGTTTTTGGAAGGTAAAGTGACTGTTAAAAATTCTTTGACTACATTTGTAATTATAGCTCGTAATGGAAAACAAGATGTTGGGATTCTATTTGGAAAATTAATTCTGGTGGTATCTTCTTTCTACATTGACTCTGGTAACTGTATGAAAGCAAGGAAGTACAAATATTCATCTGTGAGTGTGTGTGTGTGTGTGTGTGTGTGTGTGTGTGTGTGTCAGAGAGAGAGAGAGAGAGAGAGAGAGAGAGAGAGAGATCTTGTAGACAGTTTGTGACATATATGACAACTTCCTTTTTTCTTTTCTATTACCAAGCATAAGATACTGAAAGAGCTTTGACATAACATTTAAAATCTGAACTCCAGCCAATGTCAATATTGTACAGCTAATATTGACTTTAATCAAAAAGGTCTGACTGATATTAAAGCTTATAAGAACAAACAAAATTGTAACACTTATCACTAAATTACCACTATACAAGTATGTAGTGATAACCTCAGCCTACTAAATGAGCTGACTCTCAAAAGATAATGGCACTGTTAGTAAGATTTTGCAACATATTATTTATAAATAGTTTATATTTAAGTAATTAGGACAGGAAACTTCATAAATATGTATTATGATTTTAGCTTTAGTATTCATCCTTATTTGTGTATAGATAAAGCTATAAAGAGATAGATGTTTAATACAGTAACATAGTACTTAAAGAAATTTTATAGCACTATTAAAATGGATTACAACAAGCCATAATTGTAAAAATTTAAAACATTAGACAAAGCATTTGAACTGTGAAATCTGTAATATAGGGGGAACTTTCTGATTAATTTATCTATTTTGAACATGAATAAAGGAAACAGCAAATGTTGTGTATGTGTATGCACACACACACACACATACATATATACATTGTGCAAAATCTAGGGTTAGTTTGCTAAAATGATACGCAAGACATCTGGGAATCCTGAGAGCTATGTGCAAAGAATATCAGACTTCACTGCAGACTTCTATTGCTTTGCACTGTCAAAGCACACTAAACACAGCTTGAAACTTTGGTGGCCCCAGTGTAAGCATCAGGTACATCCCAGCACAATCACAGTAACAGTTTTGACTCAATAAAATGAGATATCAGTGAGCAACAAGGCATTGGCAGAAGTCAAACAGGATATGAAAAAAGTTAACATTTGATTTAAAAACCCACAAATGTTCCATTTAAACTTATTTCTCTAAATAGTATATTCTTCTCTTAAAGAGTGAGAACGCATTGTTACCATTTTTCATTTTAAAGTTTGAGATAGTTGTAGATTTATTCAAGAAAGTGCAAATTTTGCAAAATTAATACACAAAGATTTTGTGGTTTTACAAAGACAGAACTATAATGTGATATCTAATACCACAACCTTCATTTTTTTTTTTGTCCACACTATTGCTCCAGGCTTGAACATTAGAAAACACTTCAACCTGTTTGTCATATCCTTTTGATCTTTGAGTACATTGTTCCTTTCTTGATCAAGATACTCTGAGTTCATCTTAATCTTCAATCCTAGAATCATTATTCTTTGAATTCCTGATTGCTTTTATAAGAAAGTTGTAGTTAAATAACACGATATGCAGAAATATGCATATTTCAGGGTCCAAGTATCACTTCTTGAATACCATGTCAGCAGGAAGAGTCAGAAAATGCAAACACAAATGTGTATACATGTATACACATCTATGTTTTAAACTGTAGCTATAATCTATATATGTATTAAAATACTATGATAGCAAATACCGAGTCTGCCCTTTTGTTCTCATTGGTTATTCTCCATAAGACTAACAAAACTATATCTTGTTATCTACAATACACTTTGCTTATTTGTTCCATCCAAATGATATGCTATTGTAAAAAATTGTTTCAGGCAAGGCTCATCAAGTGGAAAGAAGTTTGAAATATATCCAAACACTTATATAGCTTGGAAGTACATTAATGTCACTGAGATATTTCTAGTAAGAAAAATCTAAAGTGCCTTTAGAGTAGACGTATCAGGAAGACACAGACTTAACCTAATGATCAAAGTCACCATTACCAGTAATGAAAGCCAGTGGCCTCATATGTGTCTTATGATGTGTACTAAAGAGACAGAAGATCACCATGTAGTTCCTGCAAAAAGTACACAGTCCCAATCTAACCACTCAGAAAGAGCAGACAACAAACCCAAATTGAGGGACATTGTGTAAAATAAGGTTTCTGTCTTTAAAAAAAATACCAATATCATGACAAAGGGAGAGCTGAAGGACTGCACCTAGTTAAAGGGGACTAAAGAGACATCAGAACTAATGGAAGACACAATTCTAAACAATTCAGATTCCTGATCTTAGACCTTTTCTCCCTATCCTTTGTTATTCTTGTTGCTACAAGGATGTTGAGACAGCTGGTGAATTTTGAATAAAGTTAGTTGACTAGTTAATAGTAGAAATCACCATTATTTTCTTTATTGTGGTTATATAGAGGAATGCACAATTATTTTCAGACAAGGAATATTGAAAGCTTAAGAAACAGGGTGGTATCATGTCTACAACTTGACAATGTGAAGGAACTGGGCTTTTTTCTGGGCAAATTTTTGAAAACTTTCTAGAAGCCTGATTTCTTTTTAAACAAAGATGTTTAATAAAAGAAATAAGACTTTTCTTTTTCTGTCCCTCATCATCCTTCTCATTATATTTATTCATTGATTTCTGTCATTTTCTGGAAGAGCAAACAGGTCCCTGTTAAGCCACCAGAGGCCATCATATCTGCCCTACTCCAATACTGATATAGATTTGTCTACTTCCGTGCCTCATTTTTTTCTGGTGATTTCATTCTTTTCTTGACTGCAGAAAAATAACAGAGGAGGAATTGTTTATATCCCTTTCTTCACTCTCCACCAGCTATCCTGTAATCATTTATTTCTATCTAGCTGGTCCGAGAAAACAATGATGCTGCCTACCATAAAACTGCAGATTTAAGTTTCTCCAACAGATCTAAAGTAGTCCAAGACAAATGAACATATGTGTTAGGTAGGAGAGCAAAAAGTATAGGAAGTCTCATTGCTTCTTAAATTTACCTCTAGGAAAGAAATAATAAGGGGGCAAATGGAGGGTTGTGATACAAAATCATAGATACAGTATTTGCCCTTAAATATATACTTAGCTTTTGGAATTAGTGAAGCCAATCATATGTTTGGATTCTTTTCAGTTGATTATTTTCCCTTCTAAGCACTATCATAGTATAATATAATACAGTTTTCTTCATGTACTTATATGAGTATATCATATGTACAATAGCTTTCAAGTAATTAAAATAAAATCATAATCAATGCCTATATAATAATGTAAAGGATTTTCTTTAAGTAATAACTCCATTTGCCTTCTAGTCTCTTAAGTTCTGAATAATAACTTCAAATTACACAGTTATAAATTTGGTCCCAGATTCCATATCTGAAATGTCACCAAATATCAGTGTTTATACAGCCATTAGAAAGCAGTGAACCTGTTATATGTTTCAAGAGAATGAGAAGACATGTGGAACAGTGTGGCATCTGGAATATTTTGCGTATGTTACCCCAGGGCTGGCTTTGGAGGGTTGTAAAAATAATGCCCTACTATCCCACTGAAACTCTTTAATCAATAATGACAAAGACAGTCCGTTATCATTGCACATGCATTGAGAGGTTCTTTAGGTAGATTTATTGTGTCTATAAAATGGAGATTTTATGTGCAAACATATATATCCTTAACAATTGGCTACTCAGTAAATGAGTAGATTGTGCCTGTGTTGATGTTCCTGTTCTCAACCTAATCATTTGTTTACTTAACTGGTTGTTAACTCATCAAAACGGAGCTCCAGAACATGATAAATTGAGTGTGCTTATTCTCATCTCCAGTACAAAACAATTATTAACATTAATCTTTTAATATAGACAGATCATCCAATGATACTGGAGGTACGAATATGCCATAGGTATCACTGTCCCTACCACATGGAAACTGGCTTTGAAGTTTCTAGTACCATAACACCCAGGCTTCCAGACTAAAGTATGAGGTACTTTTAAGAACCAACCTCAGTTAAGAAAAAAAAAAAAAAAAAAAGAACCCACCTCAGTTCACTACATGTTTCTATGTGGCTGTAAAGATTATTAAAAGAAAACTGGAACATTTTTCTTTAGCTGTGTTTTTTTTTTTTTTTTTTTTTTTTTTTTTTTTTTTTTTTTTTTTTTTTTTTTTTTGGTTTTTTGAGACAGGGTTTCTCTGTGTAGCTTTGCGCCTTTCCTGGAACTCACTTGGTAGCCCAGGCTGGCCTCGAACTCACAGAGATCCGCCTGGCTCTGCCTCCCGAGTGCTGGGATTAAAGGCGTGCGCCACCACCGCCCGGCTAGCTGTGTTTTGAGGCATGAAACAATATAGATACTTTCTTAGAGCTGCTGAAAAGATGAGGAAACAGCAAATGAGTAGTCAGCTGGCTCTGGAGCCATCCTCTCATGCCACCTTCATCATTACATGTATCCCTTTCTTATACCCTAAAAGAAAAGGTATTTATGTTGTCTGGCATGTTACTATGTGAAAGGGCTTCAAAGAGTATCTGGTATGGGATACTAACCATGCCTATGACTTTCCAAGGCAGCTATGAACACTGGATGATATTTTATCAGCTGCATACCATAAAGTAATATTTGACTCACATTGAAAAGACAGTAACTATCAGCTACTATACTAAGTGTTGTGATTATCAGGTCATAAGTGGTCAAGTTTTCCACTTTTCATTTGAAGACTAGATGTTCAATATCTACTAACTATTACTATTATAGTATGGTGCTGTACCTGAGACATACTGGAGTTAATAAATATGAGTGACATTAGAACACAAGCTTACATCATAAAAATATCCAGCAACCCTTCATTTGTTTTACCTTTTAATATTTTCTAAGTTAGAATGAGTTTGATGAATGTTCCCTTGGAGTGATTTTTTTAAAGTTGCTCATAACTCCAGAATAGCAGTTCATCTTCCATGCTTTTCCCTTTCCATATGAATGAATTCTAAACATTAAAATCCAGTGCAAAGCACCTCTTCCTCTTTGTAGGCTGCTTACAAAGTCTTGTACATTATCAAAGTTTCCACATGTGAGTGTAATAACTGAAGGGATGAGAAATTACCAATTCTTAAAACATTAAAAAAAGATAATACTAAAGGTTAGTGCCTAATCTTATTGCATCTTTTTTTTTTCCCGAGACAGGGTTTCTCTGTGTAGCTTTGCGCCTTTCCTGGAACTCACTTGGTAGCCCAGGCTGGCCTGGAACTCACAGAGATCCACCTGGCTCTGCCTCCCAAGTGCTGGGATTAAAGATGTGCGCCACCACCGCCCGGCCTTATTGCATCTTGTTATGCTGTATTCGGTTGATATCCCTGGGAGGCCTGCTATTTTCTGAGGAAAACAGTGGAGCAGTAGATCTGGAGGAGATGGGAGGTGGGAAGAGGCTGGCAGGAGTGGAGGAAGGGGAGACTGTCATCTGGATATATTGTATCAGAGTAGAAAAAATTAAGAAAAAAAAACTCATACAGATAAGCTGCAATTCTCTATGTCACCAGCAGGTGCTGACAACTAGCACATGATATGTTCCAGTTTCAAATGTGGAAGACTGGAAGCTTGGAATTCAGAATGGAAACCAGTGTCATGCATAGTAAAATAGGTATATTAGACTTTGTGTGAAATAAATTGGCGTCCAACAAGCAAGGCCTATAGATATGCAAGCCTGACCTTACAGGAGTACTGAAACCTTAGCACTACCTACTAGTGCTCACTCAAAGCTTTTATATTTAGCAGAGGCTTGATGCCTCTGAAAGGCACACAGCTCATCACTTCTATCAGGAAGAATAAGGAAAACAGAAACTAACAGTAAATTTGCCTTACCTTCTTTTTTTTTTTTTTAATTGAGACAGGGTTTCACTATGAATCCCTGGCTGTCCTGAACTCACTCTGTAGACCACGCTGGCCTCAAATTCATAGAGATCTGCCTGCCCCTGCCTCCCGAGTGCTGGGATTAAAAGTATGCACCACCATCACCACCAAGCTTTAGCTTTTTCTTTTTTCGTACACACACAGAACAATTGTGTAGCTAATTCAGGAAAAATACAGCCTCTGAATTAAAGTGGATTTTTGTTATTAAAGGTATATTAATATACTAACACAAAGAAATATATGGCAGAAGTATGGACACGATATTAAATGCACCTTGAAAGATGTAGAGGCAAACACAGGTGATAAGATACTCTCCTTCTATATCTGAGATAGTCTTGTGAAAACACTTTTCTGGGAGGATTAAATATTCAACTTAACAAAAGAAGGAAATTAAATTTAGTATTGATCCAAATGAAATGAAATCTCCTGTGTTGAACCTCTAATACTCAGGTAAAATTCAGAGTGAAGAGTGAGTTGGAAATACATGCTTCATTTGCTATTGCTACAGGGAAGATGCAGTAGGATAGTATTTAGAATTCTAAAACATGAGGTCTCATCTTCAGAGGAGCTACATTGAGTGCTGCTGGGGCAGTAGGAATGTAAGCATGTAGTCATTTATGCATGACTGCCTGCTTTACTTAACCTACACAGGAGACAAAGGCCTCAGGCTCTTCATGTGTGTAATGGAGTTGTGACACCCTTAGGAAGAGTGTACATGAAAGCACTTGTAGACTATTAAGTGACATAAAATTATGGGTTGATGGTTAAAAGGTGAATGCTTTTCCATTTTCTTAATGATTGGAAATATTTTGGCTATACATCTATCTCAAAGTAAATTAGGAATATCTGTCTTCATATTGTCAGAGAGTTAGCTGATTTTGAATTTGTACAACTTAACTGTGTTTATTCACAACTATCCTTTAAAAAGGTATAGAATGTTGGAATAGCATCTGTCCATTGTATTTATACACGTGTTGTTAACATTCTTTAATGGCAGTTTTAATCGTGTCATTATTACCACCTGAAAGTACATTATTGAAATCTAGATCCAATAACATGGCATAGGCAGAACACACAAACTAGCATCTGTATGTTTTCTTGATTCCAGTTTTGTGCAAAGCTAACTTAAGATGCCAGTGATTCACAAAACATATTGTTTAAACATGTTCAGATTGCTAACAGACCATACTGTTATGCCTTTTAGATTCCAATAAACCATATGAAAATGCTAATTATTTAGTCTACATTAATTTGTATCAATTATGGAAATTGAGTAGTAATTAAGCACTACTGTGGTTGAGGTGGTTCCATGCTATTTTTTAACTTAATGTTGGACTGACATAGACTCCCTTCACTAAAATAAATTGTTTCATTGTTGAGTGTTTACAAAGTAATTGCTGATGGTAATTGGTTGTAGATGACACTATTGTACATTTCAGTAAGATTTATTTAACCATATGCACACAAGCAAAATCCACATAGACAGTGGAAGAACAGTCAGGGAATGGCTTTATGGTAGTCCATTCAGAAAAAAAATGGAGCTTCTTTCCATAAAAGTGAGCATTCTTTAGGAAAGTTATACAAAAGTATAAAACCAACAAATAATAAGTTGAAATTGCTTGGAGAGATATAGCTACAGAATAACTAAAACAGTAGAATTTATTGAGACCAAAGCATCTATTCACTCTTTGAAACAAAATACTAGGAGGTAATTGCAACTTAGATACCTCCTCCACGTGTGCATGACAAATATTGCCCTATTTTGATCATACCAGTTGTGTGTGTTTTTGTCATGGTACACAATTGTTTTGTTTTTTCCAGATAACTTAGTGGTATATAAATATTCTTACTGAGGAGGGAAGAGCTAGGGAAAGGAAAAGGGATAAGGATAGTGCTGTGGGATGTATGACAAATGTGTTGCTGATTAATCAATAAAACACTGATTGGAGCCGGGCGGTGGTGGTGCACGCCTTTAATCCCAGCACTCGGGAGGCAGAGCCAGGCGGATCTCTGTGAGTTCGAGGCCATCCTGGGCTACCAAGTGAGTTCCAGGAAAGGCGCAAAGCTACACATAGAAACCCTGTCTCGAAAAAACCAAAAAAAAAAAAAAAAAAAAAAAAAAAAAAAAAAAAAAAAAAAAAAAAAAAAAAAACACTGATTAGCCTTTGGCTAGGCAGGAAGTATAGGCGGGGCAAGGAGGAGAATAAAGCTGGGAAGTGGAAGGCTGAGTCAGAGAGACACTGCCAGCCACCATGATGACAAACAGCATATGAAGATGCCGGTAAGCCACGAGCTATGTGGCAAGGTATAGATTAATAGAAATGGGTTAATTCATGATAGAAGAAGTAGATAACAAGAAGCCTGCCACGGCCATACAGTTTGTAAGCAATATAAGTCTCTGTGTTTACTTGGTCAGGTTTGAGCGGCTGTGGGACTGGCAGGTGAGAGAGATTTGCCCTGACTGTGGGCCAGTCAGGAAAACTCTAGCAATAAATGGCGCCCAACGTGGGGCTCGAACCCACGACCCTGAGATTAAGAGTCTCATGCTCTATCGACTGAGTTAGTTACATCTACAAATGGCGTCCAACGTGGTGGCAAGAGTTTCCACCTAAAACCTGAGAAAAGATTCTAAAACGGAGGTAAAAACAGTTCCTAATTGTCTCTCTCAAATGAGCGCCAGCTGCTGGTTTGAGCTACTGGTGGGTTCCTGGAGTGTGCACTCGACCTGCAGTATGGCAGGAATGAGGCCTCTGCAAGTGGCACATTAAGCTGCATGGTGGATTTAGACTTTGCTAATACAAAACAAAAAAAAGAGGTTTCTGGGCTACACATTGCTTGGATAAAAGCATAGACCCACGATAGCTCCCAGAGCTGGTGGTAAACGTAGCCATGTTGGGAAGCTGAGGTGGGCTGAGCCAGCAGCCACAGCTGCTGCAGTTTAAAGCAATAGATTCACAATAAGACAGATTCAGATGTAATAGTTTACAATGTGTGTAGAAATGTACGTAGGCTTGAAAGAGAAAGAAAAAGGAATATATACAGTTATATAAAGTAATAGTTTTTAAAAATAAAGTCTTTAAAGAGACAGTAAAGGTAGTATAAAAAATAAGCCACGTAAAAATGGATATTACACAGAGAATCTGGATTGTGTTGTCTTTGGGATTTTTAACTGCAGAAAAACATTTGATTGTAAAAGCTGTTCAGTTATGCCAAAATGTATATTTTAAAGATACCTTGACTTCAAAATTTGGATGTAAGGATATGTTACTTTGGAAAGGAGACTCTGCTTTTGTTCCCACAGAAAGCCAGAGGCTATGGATTTGTTCAAGATTAAGATACATCAGGTTTGACCAGCCAAGACCCCCTGAAAGGTCTCTGATGACACCATGGCCCAGATGATCCAACATCCAGAATGGTTTGAAGGCATCTGGCTCAGATGATACAGCCTCATGGACTATTCCATAATTCTAAAATTTTCTTTGTTTCCCCATAAGATACAGTGCCCCCCTCCAGCAGGAAGTAGTAAGAGAAGCTATGCCCAAATTCCCAAATTATATGTAATTTTACTTTGTTAAGGTTAAAACCTTCCTTTTTGAAAAAAAAAAAAAGGGAAGTGCTGTGGGATGTATGGCAAATGTGTTGCTGATTAATCAATAAAACACTGATTGGCCTTTGGCTAGGCAGGAAGTATAGGCGGGGCAAGGAGGAGAATAAAGCTGGGAAGTGGAAGGCTGAGTCAGAGAGACACTGCCAGCCACCATGATGACAAACAGCATATGAAGATGCCGGTAAGCCACGAGCTATGTGGCAAGGTATAGATTAATAGAAATGGGTTAATTCATGATAGAAGAAGTAGATAACAAGAAGCCTGCCACGGCCATACAGTTTGTAAGCAATATAAGTCTCTGTGTTTACTTGGTCAGGTTTGAGCGGCTGTGGGACTGGCAGGTGAGAGAGATTTGCCCTGACTGTGGGCCAGTCAGGAAAACTCTAGCAATAGGATAGTGATGGGAGAAGGGAGAGGAGAGTATGAGGGAAAAGGAGGAATATGATGAGGGAGAGAGAGGGGGAAAGAAAGAATATTAATGTTTAATGATGAAGGGAACATTGTCTTCATGCACTGTAAAATGTTAGGAAAATTATGTAGTGCTAGTGTCTGATGGGCAGCTCAGTTTCCAAAGATGTTTCACAGAAGGATAAATCTACAAAAGCTCATCTCAGCACACTTCTCTAGGTATCAGAAACACACAGTCATGCTCTGTGAGCAGTAACTAGAACTCAAGTCCAATCAACTGTCTGTCAAAGGATGATGGGACTTTGCAGATGCAAAGGTGAAACACATTAACACAGGTGTTGATGTAACCAACCATCTTATTAAATAAGAAACACAGAGCCAATTCAGAGAAGAAAGCCAAGAGGTCAGAGCTAAGAGCCTCACCCTTCCTGCTTCAGTGATCCTCTTCAGTCAAGAGAGCTCTCCGAAAGGGACCTACTTCCTGTGTGTATGTCTTTATATAGTCTAGCTGTTCTGCCTTCTCATTGGTTGTAAACCTAAACATGTGACTGCCTCGTCATTGCCTGTATGTAACGCCCTCCAGGTCCTTAAAGGTGTGCGCCACCACCGCCACGCACTTGCTATGGCTCTAACAGCTCTGACCCCCAGGCAACTTTATTTATTAACATACAATTAAAATCACTTTTCAGTACAAGTAAAATACCACCACATTTCCCCTTTTCTATTTTAATAAAAAGAAAAAAAAGAAAAAGGTTATAACTAACAAAAGAAAAAATATATACAAAAGTACAATAACTATATACAATATATACAAGTAATAAATGTCTAAACAATGTCTAGTCCATTTGTATTTGACAAATTCAGAGAAAATAATTTCATTATCTATCTTATTTTGTGAAGTCCAAAATGTATCTAATTCACTTTCTATCCTAATTAATCTTCAACTATAACTAACTAACCTTCAACTATAACTAACTAATCTTCAACTTGCTCAGAGACCCAAGAAAGAAATAATATTAGCTAATGAAAATAAAAACAGGAAGTGCATGCAAGCAACTTCCAAAAAATTTGTGAGTTGACAGAAACAGCCAGCTGCCTGGACAGTCACCTGAGGATTCTCCGCAGTGCTGGGGCACCATCTTCAGCCTATAGGCTTAGCATATCTGACAGACTCATTTGTGAAGTAGGATGTACACAAGGTCAACAGTTCAACCTCACATTGGGTGAGAGCAGTCCATGTACCAGAAACACCTGAATTCCACTAGTGTCATGTCATGATTCAGGATTTTAAATTCTGGAAATTGTTGATGGTTTTTTAATTCAGCTGTCCATTCTTCTTGGCTGTGTATATATGGCTTCATTTCAGCATCCCATTATTCTCTACATCCCTCTATCAAATGCCAGTCTACTATTGAGAGGCGTGAGCTTAGTTATTCTTCAAGAATAACTGTTTCAGCTGCTGTTCCATAGCACATCAGAAGCCATCGGCCCACTGCCTGTTCAGCTGCCTTCGAAGAAAAGGGCACTGTACCTTTTCCGAATTGTGAAGGCCACTTCAGGGATGGTGCCATATTGTCCTGGCCGCAGAAGATACTCATAACCACACTTGTTTTGGCAAGAATCAGTAGTCCTTTGTTTCATGTCCTGTCTGTCCATTTTGTCCAGTTGATTCGAGGATACTTTGTTGTCCAGTGGCTAACTTTTGCCACAATGAAAGTTAACTCCATATGCAGTTTCTTCAATGCCCATATTATCTCTGAAGTAGATTGGTACTGCCAGGAGCCGACATGTTTCATAATCATAACAAAAAAGAAAAATTTTCTAAGTTATTAAAACATTTTAAATGCCATATTCTGTAGATCTCTGAAGTGTTTGAAGATATGACCTGTCTAAAATATATCTGCTCAATTTTTAAAACATATCTAATATGACTACAAGTTCTACTGTAATGTCTAACTACTAACTTTCATTTCTTTATATCCTAATAGTTGGTAATAATAACATTCAAGGATCAGAAAATTGCATTGTTAAATGAATGGTATAAGTACAATTAGAAATATACATATAACATTTTCTAACAATATCAATTTCAATATATATAATTTGTATACAATATAAAACAATCCAATCCAATGTAAAGTATTTAAAACTAGTAATTGTCTTTTTCTTCTTTTCTTTTCTTTCTCTTTTTTTTTTAAAAACAAGAACCTTAAATCTAATCTCCTTTGCTTAGCCTTTTTCCTAACCCTTGACAACAACTTGTAACCAACCCCCCTAAACAATGAAAATTATCCCAGACCCAAAACCCATTAAAAAAGACCAAAAAACCACCCGCCCCACACCACCTCTTTGGGAATGTGGGCGTCGTATTCTTAAAATTGCTTCCTGCTGGGTATGGGTCAAGTTATCTTTATCCTGAAAGAAAAATTTTAGGTTAATTGTCAAATTCTAGGAAAGGTAACTATATCCTTCATTATCCATTCTGTGTATAATGCCAAAGTTCAGGGTTTATCTCAAGTCCTTATTCAAGTAGTCTTTGAGACTGGATCATCTCAGCTAGTCATCTCAAAATTGCTCTGAGCACCTTGTAGTTCAAAGCTGATCTGTAGATGATGTTTGTCAGCTTAGTGATGTTATTATTGTCCACGTGGAATTGTTGTTGTTTTGGGGCCCCATCTTCCTCCTGGAGACTTCAGTTGATGTTAGGCCTGGCCATGAATTCCTGCAGAAAACTGATAAGAGACTCAAACACAAAGACATATATATGCAGCTAATTGAAGCCTTTTTTCTAGAATTAATTAGTACTCTATATGACCATTCATATCTTAACAAAGTTTAAAATGTATATATATATATATATTAATATTATAAATTTTGATATAAAATTTATACTTTAAGAAAAGTTTAAAGAATCAGAATAGAATCAAAGAGTTGAGATTAGTAATAGAATAGTCCCTTAATTAATTTGGCTTTTCTCCTGTCCCATAGCAGAAGATGGCTCTTTTATTCTGGCATGATACAGGGAGTTTGCATTTTCCTTTTAACAACATGCTTGAGTTTAAAGAAGGAGAGAGCCGTTTTCCAACTCCAAAGTCAGCTTTAAATTTTAATTGAACTGGGACTATTAGAAGACCAATAGTGTTAAATCTTTAGAGAAAAGCAGAAACAAACATTTAGGAAGACATAAAATTTTTTAGATAATATATACCCATATGCCGTTTCACTCTGTTTCCTGGGATAGATGATTTGTCCCTTTTCTTCAGTTGTCTCATTTGTCCAGTGTTTTCCCTTACCACACCTTCTGCATACTCCAGAAGGAAGAGGCATTCTGTTGCCATTGTTCCTTGAAGAAACATTGTTTCTAGGAATGACCTGTTTACAGTCCCTTTTCAAATGTCCTTGCTTTCCACGTCCAAAACATCTAACATTCCTCAAACCTTTTGAAATTGCTTCTCTTACCCACGTATCATCATGCTCATGAGCTTCAACATTAACCGTGTCTCTAATCCAATTTTCCAAAGGTGCAGATCTTGCCTTTAATGGCCTGATTATTGTTTTGCATGCTGCATTTTCATTCTCAAAGGCCAAAGATTCAATTATTATCTTACTAGCTTCTGAATCCAGGACCATTCTCTTTACTGCTGAAGCCAGTCTTTGTAAAAAAAAATCTGTGAAAGATTCTTTTGGGCCTTGTACAACCTTTGTAAATGACTCAGTTTTTTTTTTTTCCTGGTTCCTCAACTCTGTCCCATGCATTCAAGGCTGTTGTTCGACGTAAAATTAGGGTTTGGACATCATATAAACATTGTGTTTGTGCTGAAGCATATTGACCTTCTCCAATAAGCTGATCCTGGCAGACTTGTATTACTTTATCCCTCCATTGTTTTTCTATGTTTTTAGCTTCATCCTTGAACCAAGTTAGCCACTGAAGCCTTTGAATGGGTTCAAGAACAGCTTGTGCCAGCTCCCGCCAGTCCTGTGGCACAATCCTATTATATGTTGACCAAGAGTTTAACATTTGCTTTACATATGGGGAATGCATGCCATAAGATACTATTGCCTCCTTAAACCTTCATAAATCTAACATTTCAATTGGAGCCCAAATATTTTGTGTAGTCATTTGATCAGGCAACTGCTGTACAGTTACTGGACAAACTAAGGGTGACTGTGTAAAAACAGGCTTTCTTTCTGTAACCCTATGATCCAATCTTGAAGCAACTTCACTGTTAGTTTCTTCTGTCTGAGTTTTTACAGGTTTAACAAGTTTTCTGAAGCTGTCACCCTGGCACTAAAATTGACTATCTTTTTAAATAGTAAAATGAAGATAAGCATAGTAATAAAATGCATAATTCGATCAACATTAATCTTCTCATATAGCTGTTCCATTATCAGACTGCCTAAAATTGCAAACAAAGCCCAATTTTCTTCCAATGTACACAGAAAACCCATTTTTTTTAAATGTGGAAAAAACTTCTCTTTTAAATAGTTTCCTTTAAAATATCTGATATGTTAAGTGACTTACCAAGTCCTCGTAGAACAGTACCAATCCGAGGGAATTTCAAAACAGCCACCTAGTGTCCGAGGTGTGAAGAGAGAGAGAGAGAGAGAGAGAGAGAGAGAGAGAGAGAGAGAGAGGGAGGGAGGGAGGGAGAGAACACACAAGAACCGTAGCCGCAAGTTCTGCCTAAGAGCTTGAATCCAGCCACGTGTTCCCGCTTGAGCTTAGTCAAGCCTTGGCTCTGGCTACTTTAAGCTCCTACCACATGCGTGCGTTGGCTTTACAGGCAGGGGCCCTGTTCAGCAGGGCAGGCCTGAGTTGTTTGTAGCACCAGCTTTAAGCAAGTAGCTCAAGGTTAGTCCGGCCTGAGGCCAAGCCGACCTGGGCCCGGGCTAGGGAGCCGGCTGCCCTGGCGGGAAACCGGACCTGCTGCCAAGCCAAGTTGAGCAGTTTTTAATGGCGCCAAATGTAGATGTAACCAACCATCTTATTGAATAAGAAACAAAGAGCCAATTCAGAGAAGAAAGCCAAGAGGTCAGAGCTAAGAGCCTCACCCTTCCTGCTTCAGTGATCCTCTTCAGTCAAGAGAGCTCTCCAAAAGGGACCTACTTCCTGTGTGTATGTCTTTATATAGTCTAACTGTTCTGCCTTCTCATTGGTTGTAAACCCAAACACGTGACTGCCTCGTCACTGCCTGTATGTACCGCCCTCCAGGTCTTTAAAGGCGTGTGCCACTGCCGCCACACACTTGCTATGGCTCTAATAGCTCTGACCCCCAGGCAACTTTATTTATTAACATACAATTAAAATCACATTTCAGTACAAGTAAAATACTATGGCTGTAATAGCTCTGACCCCCAGGCAACTTTATTTATTAACATACAATTAAAATCACATTTCAGTACAAGTAAAATACCACCACACACAGGTATTATGAAAGAAGAATAAATCTTCCCTTTCACCAAAAATCATTGTGTGAAAGAGTATAAATTATGATTTGCTGGTGCAGTAACAACTTTAGTGCAGAAACATGGCATCAAAGTGATGAATAGATTGTGTCAGCCTTTGGCAATTTATTTCATTTTTAATCAGCAATGAATTTTGAAAATAAGATTCATAGCAAGTGATCTTCCTGAAAGTTTAACTCAGTAAAAAGACGGTTACTGTCTTAGATTTTTATTCCTGTGATTAAGACACCACCACCAAGGCAACTTATAGAAAGAGTTCGACTTGGATCTCATGATTCCAAAGAATTAGAGTCCATGACAATCATGTGGAAGCATGGCAGCAAGAGGATATGTATACCATTAGAGCAGTAGCTGAAAGCTCATATCTTGATCTATAATCAGGAGGCAGAGAGGCACAGTGAGGATGGCTGGGAATTGTAAGAGTCTTTTGAAACCTCAAAGCCTGCCCCCAGTAACACACACCCTACAACAAGGCAACACTACATAATCCTTCCCAAGCAGTTCCACCAGCTGGGTCCAAGCATTCAAACATATGAGCCTATGGGGGAGGGCATTCTCATTCAAACCACCACACTTTCAAAAGTTCCACTATGGTCACATCTATACCATATTTCTAAAAAAAACTTTAGTAAGACAAGTCTAGAAAGTGATTAGTTTTCCTGGCTTCATAAGTGTGATTTCTTTAATCGCCAAACTTATTTTCATTGGAATTGGCTTCAAATATATCATTATTCTGAAAAATTTGAAGAATAAATCATTAGCTTCAGTATTTATTTATTTATTTATTTATTTATTTGTTTGTTTGTTTGTTTGTTTGTTTTTTTGAGACAGGGTTTCTCTGTGTAGCTTTGCGCCTTTTCCTGGAACTCATTTGGTAGCCTAGGCTGGCCTCAAACTCACAGAGATCTGCCTGGCTCTGCCCCTCAAGTGCTGGGATTAAAGGTGTGCGCCACCACCGCCCGGTTAGCTTCAGTATTTATTATTTAACATTTTAATAATTAATTATAAATCTCCTGAAAGACTTTCTGGTTTAAATTTTATAAAAATACAGCTCATTATATGGTTTGGTTTTCTTTTGCAAATCAAACTGAATTGTAATTCTTATCATTACACTTGCCAAATCCACTGAGGAAAAATGAGGTTTTAAAATGAAGTCTCTAATTTCAAACTAATATATTAGATTAGTAGATTTGAACCCCAGAGACCTAGTAGATTTGTTTTTTAGATTTGAACCCCAAAGGCTTCAAATTCAATTCTTCCTCCAATAATTTCAGAAAAAGTGTGAATCATGTATGTCACAGCCTTGTACTCTCTCAGTTGGGATTATTGTGTGCAAGATTGGTCCAGCACAAGTCCCAGGCACTGATGATATATGCCCAGGACCATGTTCATGACTTTAGGCACCTTGTTCAAATTCTAACTGGAGGCATTTCTCTGTGGGTGCTGCAAAGATCAAATGGTGTGCATGTGTGAAACACCCTTTGAATCTGCAAAAGACATATAAATGGCCAGATTATGCCTAGTAAATAACACCCCTGACACCACATGCTGATTTCAGCAGTGTTTCTTCCAACTGGTGAGCTCTACAACCATGGCCATATCACTTGGTCTTTAGATCCCAGTTTCCAGCCTGTGAAGATAACAGTATCCAACTCATCAAAAAGATTAAGTAATATTTGGAACATAAAAGGCATTCAGTACAGGTTAGTTGTTGCTATTGAAACACATTGTATTATTAAGGACAACATTAAAATACTGTTTTCCTCCATATTATTTCAAGTACTAAACAGGCCTAACAAAGCTTTATCTTTCCTTGTACTTAGTATCTACCTACCAGAAGTTGGACTCTACAAATCTCCATATAGTTGTCTAAGCTATCCTAGATTCATCTCAACAATGGTTTTCTATAAATCATATTTCCAATCTTGCTGTGTGCTTGCTTAATAGACTTGCATGGCTCTACCAATGACATCGTGTGCTGTTGAGCAGGGAAATGATAACAAATGTGGCTTTGTGGTCAAAGTGATTGATTCAGATAACAACTCTTCCCTTACTCAACATGAAAAATGAATGTAGATATTTATTGGTTTTTTATTATAGACTAAAAGAAATTTAAGTAGCTATGTTGAAGGTTTTGCCAAGAGAATAATCAATATTCTCATAGAAAAATTATCTAACACCAAGTTTTGGTTTGTAATTTTACCTTGCTAGCTAAAGTTCAGCAAAAATTATTTCAAGAGCAAAGGAAACATAATTGAACTGGCCTAATTAGTAGTTGTGAATGTTAGGAATTGTAGTTTCTATATGTGAATATTGAATACTCATTGTGACATTTGCACTTTATTTAAATGAGATTAAGCCAATGGATTTTTACCCATCACCATGAAATCTAAGTCTATATCAAGCAATTGAAACTATCCCCACCCTTGCTTTAGTTTCTGAGGGTTGTTCCTCAGTCTGGTATAAACAATTTATTATTAATGTCCTAGAATATTTGCATTTTAATTAAGTAAATGTTTAATTAAATTTATACTTTGCTCAGAAAAGATAGGTTTGGGCAGCTAATACACTCACATATTAAGCACCTATTGGGAAAGGATATACATACTCCAGAAAGTCTGTTTGTTGTTATTTCAACAGCAGAATAGTGTATTTGTCTTTCTTACTAAATTATTTAAAAATACCTCCTAGCTGCCATTGGAGTATTCTCCAGAAGGGCTACAGATTAATAAATTTATATCCATTTGAAGATAACTATTTTTACTAGCATATATTAATTGTACATAGCAATGGGTTTTATTATGGCATTTTCATACACATACATGTATTTTGGTCATATTCAGCCTTGAAACTAAATTTTATGAAAGTGACCCTGGATGTAGAATGAGGGATAATGTCACAGATCCTGCCATTTCCGATGTGTCTGACCTTTAGCAGTGTGTCAAAAAAAAGATTATAGATCTACCCTCTCCTTAGTCCTCATATGTTCTTACTGTCACCTCTCCAACCACACATCTTTGTATACATTGTCCAATTATCAAGTTTACAATACTAACATGTTAATTTTGCCTTAGGCCAAGATTACTCTGAAAATTTGCCAGTAAAGTTTAACAATGGTTAAAAATCAAAAATATTTCTTAATATCCTGAAAGCAAGTACAATCTAAATGACAAGAGATGTCAAAAAAAGAAAAGGGTTGATGAAAATATTGCTTAATGAGGTGGCTTGAATGAGAAAGGCCCAAATTCATAGGCTCATATGTTTGAATACTTGGTCCTCAGTTGGTGGAACTATTTGGAATGAATTAGGGAGTATGGCTTTCTTGGAGGAGTTGTATAACTGGGGGCTGACTTAAAGGTTTTAAAAGGCCACTCCATTTCCAAGTAGCTCTTTTTGCCTTGTGCTTCTGTCTCAAGATGTGAGCTCTCAGCTACTGCTCCAGTGTCATGCCTGCCTGCCTCCTGCTATGTTCCCTGCCATAATGATTATGGACTCAACCTCTGAAACTGTAAGCACCAAATAAACTCTTCTATAAGTTCTCTTGATCATGGTGTCTTTCCAATTTTACTATATGTGCTGCAGAAGTGAGCATGATCATGGTGTCTTATAACAGCAATAGAAAAATAACTACAACAGTTAGGCTCAAAGAGGCATACCCATTCATGGAGCACTTGCTGGGTGCTGGGTGATGGGTGCTGGGTGCTAGGTGCTAGGTAGTAGGTCACATTAAATTCTAAGATGAGTTGAGTTTTGCCCCACCATGGGTGCCACTTTTAGGCATAAAAAAGAAGGATGAATGACTTCTAATTTTTATTCAAGGTTTTTTTTAAAGATTTTCTTATTTTCTGGCTAATGTTCATATGAGTGGAGCTCCCTTGGATCCTGCTGCTACACTCTAGGACAAAATACACCCAGCAGAAGTTCTTGTTGATATCCAGAGTCCCCCCTGACTATGTGTGTTGTTTTTCCTCCTGGTTGCTCAGCTTGGCTGCATTTGGGGAGGTCAAGATTATGTTTTCCAGAAATAAGGCACTGGTAGCCTAGAGGGAAAAGGCAGCAGTTTAGGCAATCTCCAAACTGCTATTATCAGTCATATCAATATTAAACAATTCTTCCATCTTATGGTCGGAAACGATGTGTTTTCTGTAAGGCAAGCTTTGATAGCCGTGCTCTTGTGTTGCCACTTAAGATGTGCAGGGAGTTGGCAGTTTGTAATGCTGCAATTTAATAAGGTGTCCCAGATATGAATCAGTATTTCTTACTCCCAAATAAGGACCTAGCATCATTAAATCCACCTTTTCGCATCCTACTAACAAAATCTCTTATATAGGAACCCCTTGGTGATATTTGAGTAAACCAAAAAAACAAAAAACAAAAAAAAAACAAAAAAAAATATCAAAAAACCTTATTCCTTCTAATCTAGTAACTCTCAGGTAACTAAATCCAGCCAAATCTGGTGAGAATTTGTACTGAACATTTTTGTCTTCCTGGCATTGTGCCTGATTCTGCTGTAATCAGTAACAGTGGAACATCAGATTCCTGGTTTCCTAACAAATACATGGCCGTAGTGCAGTGTTGCAGTTAGCCAGAGTCCATTCTGCTGGTATTACACCACACTTAAAGCAGTGAGGTCAAAGGGTATCATAAAAAATTTGGCCTCAATTTGAGTATGGACATGAATTGTTATGTGATCTTGTGAAAAAATAGACTGTGACTCAAAGATCTAGCAAAGCACTGTCGATATATCTTATATTCTAAGGAAACCCTGTTGGTATACTCACTTGACTTGATTTCTCAAGAATGACATTCAAAAAGACAATAACCCTTTGGACCAAATAGCAATCATTTCTTATATTCTTACTAGGTTCAGAGTTTTGTGCTAAGTCCTTCACCTGTCTTATCTCATTTAGTTTTTACAACAGCCCTAAGTGAAGACAATCCCCATTTTACCTAGGCAAGAATCAAGGCCAGAGGAGATTACACAGGTCACACGGATAAATAAATGACAGACTCCAGATCTAAACCAGGTGTTGTGTTGTTCAAAGCTCCTTGACTTCTCTTTTATACTGAAATGTATCCATCCACTTAACAGGGACTCAAACTATCTACATTAAATTTATATTCAAATTGTCTGTATTCTGTTAATCATGTTCCTTGCTGGTTCTTCCATGACTTGCACTCTGCTTAACAGTATATTTTAAGTTTTCCAATAAGCATGTGATAGACTACAGAGTAGTAATTTTCTGTTGCCCTTTGGGCAACCTTTAAACTCAGGATGTCTCAAGAGCTTACAAGAGGATGAAACAATGTAAACCTTATTACACACTTATTATTTACCTTGTGTTTCCATGTCAACTTTCTCTTTTAACTTTTAAATGTTCTGAAGATAGAATTATTCTCCTTATTTTTATATATGATATTTTGTGACATTTACTGACCTGTTCAATATCACACAGCTTAAGAGAAACTTAATGTGTGAAGGATCTCAAAACTGTGCTTGAAGTATCCCAAAATTGTGCTTCTATGATTCAGCAGCTGTCACACAAGGGGACTAATATTCACTACAAAGGCAATTCATAATTCCTGGTATAGATTAGGTGTTCAGTACATGGCAGTTGTTTATTTTAATTTTTGTTGTTTTGAACATAATAAGTGGAAGCAATATAAATACACAGAATTGTATCCTATATCTGTGTTTACCATGTAGTGCTCTCCTTTCCCCTACTCAAACTTCTCTAAAATTGAAATACCCCCTGCATAGGCCACAGTTTGGACACAGGCATTTTCTGGTTAATATCCTTCAACCTTGCCCTCACAGTTTCAAAGAATATTGCCTTTACTTTACATTAATTAAGGACAAATGCAATACATAACTTTGAAAGTAATGGTATTGGAGTATGTCTGTGTCCTTGGTTTAGAAAGACATGATATCATTTCTTTGGCATAAAGCATCTTTTTTTGTTATGCTAGCCTTAAATATTAGCTTGTTTTAATTGTGAATAACCATAATGCATCTGCAGAAAATATGTGCTCTTTCCTTAAGCTGAGGTTACCCAGGAGAAAGCCAAAGGGGCTTCTATATTACATTTGTTAATAAAGAGAAATGTTAACTATAAACAATATTTCAAGATGAGGACGAAAATGAAATACCTAAACCCTTTCCAGGTCCAGCTGCTTCATATTTAGATTGCCAGAAGGAGAGATTAGGAAGCACTGCAAGCACACAACACCTTTTGCATTCTTAAAATTGAAGGGACAAATAGTTATCTGGAATGAGCTGTGTGCCAAGGGAGAAAAGATAACAAAATCAGCAGAAACAAAGACCAGTCGAAGATTGACCTTTTTTGTCATAATCTGTGAATCTAAATATGGAGTCCCATTAAAGTCCGTTATAATGTAGTAGTAAAATATAGCAAAGAAAAACAACACTGATGGAGTGTCAGGTGCTGAGTTTCCACTCCCCACAGCACAGAGTATTCTTTAGCATCTTCCCTATCAGCCCAGCTTCCCCATGAGCAAACACCCCTTCCTGGGAGTAAATGAATCATTTTTGGTAGCTGCTGTCCCAGTTGATTCCAGGCCTCTGGGGTCCTATTAAGTTAGGTATTGCTTGGGGACATTTACTGGTTTTTAGTGTCCCCAAAATGAATGGATATAGCACCTAATACAACCCAACTTCCAGGAGTAGCTTTTGCTCAGGGAAAATGCAAAATGCAGGCAATGAGATTGCTTATGAAACTCCTGAATACTGTTACACCTAGTGCAGAGTTGTGACTCAACTCCATTTGGTATCGTTGATTAATATAAATCATTGAAATCCTTGAAAAAAACTAAACTACCCTCTGAAAGCTGGTTTTCCCTCTTCTCAGCCGAGATGGGAGAGAAAAAAATAATTGTATAAAAACTTAAGATCTTTCAGCTACACCAGATGCTTTAGAAAAGAAAGAAACAGCTCAGTCATTCAAATAGCTTGATTTTATGAAGTGACATTTTAGATTATGATATGACATTGCAGATTTGACATGATTGTGCTAATTGTGAGAAAATATGTTACTTTGATCAAAGTAAAATGAAGGAAATAAAAAGACATTGTGGTTCAACTTGTAATAAAGAACAGCTCATCCTTGCAGCTTTTTGAGTATTGTTGTAGTTATTTGTTCAATAAGGATTTGCAGTACAGTTACCATTTCATTGCCAAAAGCCTGTTGTGTGCTTATTGTTAAGAAGAATTTAACATATAAGCATTCAGATGGGCTCTTCACCTAATTCTGATTCCTCCTACTGACTGGCATGAGACAGGGCACTAGATTGTATTTAACTGGTTTTATTGTGACGTGACTATGATGGATGTGACAAGGGCCTCTATTATTCGCTAGGGAGTGTGGCCGTTAATGAAGCCATTTGCTGAGCTAAGGCAAGTGAAGAAAATAGGGAAATTACCATTATTCTGAAGCTATTAAGTTGTAATCCACTACTTTCTTTCCTTACTGAATAAGGCATCTTCTTTTTAAGGCCTCCCTGACTGTCCTTTAAAGATTCATTAATTCATTAATTTTCCAAGGAAATTAAGGTAGATGGCATAGTTAAAATTTTAGTCAGTCCAGAATAGCATATTATTAACATTATGAAGGTGTCTGTGTTCGTTGATGAACCACATCAGGTCGCTTTTAAACAAACCGCATTACAGCAAACTACATGCTGTTCTATACTTAAGAAAAAGAATACTATAGAGTTCCCAAAGCTTCTTCATACTCCTCAGTGAACACCAGGCCAGACACTGTGCAATCCTATTTTACAGATAAATGAACTGAAGCTTACTGAAGCTAGAATATGTGTGGAAATAGCTTTCCCATTTTGAAGCACACTGGAACATTGTATCATAAATGGTGTTTGTTCCATCTATGGGCTTTACTGTAAAAGTGAAATTGACTTCTGGTTAGCACAGTTCTTTTGGAAATGCATGAGTTGTATTGTATTTTGAACAAAATCTGTGCAAATGGTGTTTAAATAACTGCTTAGTCATTGCTACTTAGTACTTTGCCTGTTTTGTTAAACAATGAGTGTGTGTTTTGTTGGGCACAGTGTGCTTTTTCTGCATTAATTCTGACAAAAAATAAGAAATGCTATCAGTAAGAACCATGTATATTACATAAAGCCCTAGGAAGTATGCTCTGTGGGTGGCTTTAGTCTACCCCAAAAGTGTTTAGCTTTTTAGGTTGAGTGAAGACTACTTCTTGGTCAAGCAAAACATTCTTAAAGATTGAGGATTTGGTCTTCAAACATTTAGAAATCCAATGTTCCAAGTAAGTATCTCTTTTAGACGGAAAGTAAGGCCAATGCCATGTTTCCCTTTTTATGTACTAAGGGAAATTTGCATCTCTCAGAGCCAGTACCTGACCTGACGTCACTAGCCATAGCTTATCCCTAAATGGATGCATACTCAAAACCCTGTGTGTAGGTATCTTACCTATTTAATGGTCCAAATAGACAGAGACTATAGGTTTTCTTCCTTTACACCAGGGTGTTGCTTTTTAGATGTTTTGGAGCAAGCAGAGAATAGGCTGGCTTCTGGGCAGGCTATTGACTTAACATCCAACCATGTATGCATGTGTTTATAGGCTTGAAAGGCTGTCAGATAAAGGCAGTCACAGGACAGAAGCAAATAGGTTAGGAGCAGAAAAAGACTATTTCTCATCATATTTTCCTGTGAACTAGGTGGGTTAAATCCCAGCACAAAGAAGAAATAAAAGGTCATTTGTTCACATAGTAGATGTCAGGAAAGGATCACTTGCTAAGAGTTTTTCTTTTTAACAGTTTATGATATCTTTGGACATTTTGACATCACAAGCAAATCCACACATGCAAAATTTGGAAATTTGTCTTCCAGGTCACAAGTAAGATAGGAATCAGATGGCCTTGCTATTTCTTCATGAGGTTAACAAGATCTTCATGAGGCCTTTTGGTACTCTAGAAGGCAGAGTGAAGTATGGGAATGGGGTCCCCTAAATTGTAGAACTTAGCACTAAAGTAGAATCCATAGATCACCAGCATACATCTCACCTCACGTAATATGTGAGGAATGCCTAATTGGAGTTCCTAGCACAGGCTACCTGATTCTCAGTCTGCATAATTTGAAGAAACCTGGGAACTGCATGTGTGGCTGAGAATGAAGAAGTCAAGCTATTGATTGTATACTGCTATAAGAGTCTCCATAGCCACTGCAATATTAATCTTATATTGGATGAGTAAAGATTATGTCCTTCAGCCTTACTTTTACAAAGGAAAAGAGGAGCTGAACTTGATTAAGCTTCTACCCAGTGCCAATCCCTGAATACACTTGCCATATATATGTTTGCTTACCTTCCACAGTCATTCTATGAACCAAGTGTTATTTTTCTTATCTTTCAGATAAGGAAATTAATGTTGAAAGACTGATGTACAGGGTAACAGGGTAATTGTCAAAGCTGAGGTCTAACCCTCAAGTGTGAGATTTCAAACTCTTCTGATGGCATAATGTAGGAGACATCAGTCAGCAGGTCTAAGTAGTTGGAGCTGCCTATATCTTCAAGATATAGAATTATTTCATTAGTACTATTTAGTAACTCTAATTACTATGGTGAGATTGTTTTAATAGTGTCTTTAAGTCTCTCTTGATAAACATGCAAGAATTGCTACTTAGTGATATTGTGAAAAATAATGTTGAGTTATAAAAATATTTTGAGATGTTTCACTGAATGTTTGTTATATGCATGGCTTACTTTTGTCTTTTTATTAACAGGGTTTAAGTGGGTGAACAAGTCCTTTGCTTTTACCATGTCCTTTGTTTCATGAAGACAGAAGCCTGTTAAGCCACAGTAGCTAATTACCTCCCTTTGTTATCTCTTGAAAAGATAGAAAACATGGAAAACGTCAACCAAGTTTAAGCTGGTAATTAGCTACAGTTGGAGGTGAGATGGTAAATTTTCAACTGGAAGTAAATGTTCACTAACTGTGGAAATGAACATGGAATGGAAACAAAATGAAAATAAAGAAGCCCTCAAGGCCAAATATCTGCATGAGGGGTTGTGTTCTATTTCATGGGCTGCCCGAATTATTACATAATCACATTTTCTTTGAACCATTAATTATAAATGGAATTCCCAATTAAATAATGTCAATTTGCTATTTGAATTACTTCCATAACTTCTTCCATGTATACTAAAGGTGTCCAAGTTGGTAAATGATTTATTTCCTTAAAGAAGTGAGAAAACACATGAGTTTATCAATTTCTCTATTTACTTTCCTCTCTGTCTCTGTCTCTCTGTCTCACTGTCTCTCTGTCTCTGTCTCTGTCTCTGTCTTTCTCTCTTGCCCTCCTTCTGCTTCTTTGTGTGTGTGTGTGTGTGTGTGTGTGTGTGTGTGTGTGTATGTTGTATTCCCATTCTCATTCAATTCAAAGAATTTTTATTTCTTTCTTGGTTTCCTTTCTCACTCATTTATCATTTAATAATGAGTTTTTAAATATCCATGAGTTTGTTTGTTTACTATAGATTTCATTGCTGTCAATAGAACTCAACAGAGATCTGCCTGCCTCTGCCTCTTGAGTACTGGTATTAAAGGTGTGCACCACCACTACCTGGCTCAATTTTAAGTTTTAATAGATTGTTGTCACATAGGATACACAGAGTTACTTCAATTTTCTGAACTTGTTAAAATTTGATTTGTGTCCCAGGATGTGATTTATTTTAAAGAAGCTTCTATGAGCTGCATAGAATATATACTCTTCAGTGTTTGGGTAGAATGTACTGTAGATATACGTTAAGTCCATCTGACGTATAGTGTCATTTAATTGATATTTGTCTGTTCACTTTTTGTTCAGATGAACTGTATATTGGAGGAAGTTTAAATCATCTAGTATTAATGCATTGATGTTAATCTGTGTCTTTCATTTTAGCAGTGTACTTTATGAAATTGTGTGTACTAGAGTTTGATGCACATGTGTTTAGGATACTAATATATTATTTTGTTAACTGTGCCCTTGAATAGAATTAAGGGAATGTCATTAAACTCTTGAGATTCATTTTAGTTTAAAGTCTGTTTTGTCAGATATTAGGATAGTGATGCCTGCTTGATTCCTAGTCTTATTTGATTGGAGTACTTTTGCCCATCTCTTAATGCCAAGGTGGTGCCTATCTTTAAAGCAAAGATGAATTTCTTGTAGACAACAGACAGATGCATTTTGTTTCTTGTTCCATTCAGCCAGTCTATATCATTTCATTGGAGAGTTGAGGCCATTAGTGCTTAAAGTTACTATTGAAATGTGTGTGTTGATTGCAGTTATTGTATTATTGATTTCTGATGTTGTTTGTGTTCTCAGTAATACCTTTTATTTTGGTAATTATACATTAATTTGTTTTCTTTCTACATAAGCTTGGCTATTCTTATTCCCCTCTTCAGCCTGAAATTTTGTTTCTATATTTTCTTTAGATTTGGTCTGTTATTTATAAATTTTTAAGCTGTTTATACTGTGGAAAAATTTTCATTCTACTTCAATTATGGCAGAAAATTTTGCTGGGTACAGTAGTCTAGGTTCATAGTAGCAGTCTTTTAGTAGAACTTAAAAGGAATTACTTCAGGTTCTTCTGGCTTTAAAAATTTCCATTGAGAAATCAAAATTTAATCTGTTGGTTTTCTTTTATGTATAAGATGCCTTTTTTTTCTCTTGTAGCTTTCAGTACACTTTATTTGTTCTTCATGTTTAGTGTTTTAACTATGGTACGCCATGGGTTTTTTCCTTTCTGGTCTTATCTATTTGGTGTTCTATGTGCTTCTTATATGTGTATGAGTATGCTTTTACTTAGTTTGGGAAAGCTTTCTTCTATGATTTTGTTGAAGATTTGTTCTAGGTCATTGAATTGGAGTTTATCTTCCTCACCTATTCCTATAATTTGAAGGTTTTGTTTTCTTATGGTGTGTTATATCTCCTGTGTACTCCTTCCCTGTGCTTTTATTTTTTTTTTTTCATATTCACTGCTTGTTTGGCATAGCTCTTCTACTTATCTTTGAGTCCTAATGTCCTGCCTTCTGCTTGTTTCATTCCACTTGCAAGGCTTTTCCTTGAGTTTTCTAGTTGGGCTATTGGCTTTTTAAATCCCATTTTTATTTCAGCTTGAGTTTTCTTCAGTTTTTCTATTACTTCATTGAATTCAATTTTCAAATTCTGGAATGTCTGCTTCATTTCCATCAGCCTTATGTTTCAGTTTTCTTGGGCATCTTTCAGGCATTTGTTCTCAAGTACATTATCTTTAAGTTCATTGAACTCTTTCTTTGTGTCTTATTTAAATTTCTTTATTTGTTGATGGGGTTTATAATTATTCTTTTAAATTCTGTGTCCTGTGGTTAATTTAGGTAATTCATATCAGAGAATATTTTTATAAGACTGGTGAAATTGGGGGTGGGGATACTGCCTTGACTTTTTATATTCTTTGTATTTCTGCAACAAGACCAGTTTGGTGTCTGATATGTACACAGCAGGCTTGGGCAGAGCACAATATGTGCAAGCCAATTTGGACCTAAGGGTTGCATGTGGCTTAGGAAGAATAAAGCCAGATGGACTTGGTGTCTAGGCTGGCATGTATGCATGTTGCATACGTACTGATCCAATCCTGAAACTTTGGGGGTAGATTATTGGTGAAATTATTAAGACCACTCCACGCAGTTAAAAGGAGATTTATTTAATGGCGTAACTTACAAGTTAAGGGATAGGTAGATCGTGGGGTCTGGGGAAGGTGTATCGCAGTCCAGCGGTGTTCTCTTGGAGCTCTGCTTGGCCCACCTTCACCGTCCAAGGTCCTGGAACTGAGTGAGTGCACCGCCCATCCAGATCTCAGGTCTCCAGGTGCCTCCCTTGGCCCCGTCTTGTAGGCATGACAGTTGCCGAAGTCTCAATGGGATTTGGAACTTCCAGATCAAAGCTGGAATGGCTACCCACTACATCTCCCCCTTTTTGTCTAAATAAGAAGGTTCTAACCTAATACAAGACTATATACAAAGGAACGGTTATCAAATATTGTCCAGGAATAATGAGGGATAATGACCTAGATAAGATGGAACTACAACCAATGCAAACAATATCAAGCAAGAAACACATACTAAAATCCAGAGAAATATAGAGCATAGGTAAATGGCATGTTACAAAGATCATTCCAAAAGGTGTCCTATCCTAAAGAACCTGAATCTAATACTTAATATGTTCTATCTACTAAGTTGTAACTATAACTGCTAGTCTTCAATCCCATCAAAGACCTGAGAAGGAATATAATGGTACCTGAGAAATGGTAGATGGATGCAAGCAACTTTCGGGAATCTTGCGAGAGTAGACCGAGACAGCTGGCAGCCTGGACAGTCACCTAATGTTTCTCAGCATTGTTGGTGCATTCAAATTGGCTACAGGCCTAAAGTATCTGACAGACCATTTTCAGAAGGAAATTCTGAAAGACCATCTTACCCTGTCTTGGCAGAGTACAGTGGTCGCTTTCCTTGTGTCCCACTTGTCCAGAAAGGATAGCATTGCATTTGTACTGTCAGCCGTCGAGGCAAGAGCAGTTCTTTGCCCAGTAGGCCATTTTGTGCCAAGAAGACAAACTTCCAAATGGAAATGTCTTAGAAGCCCAACATTCTCTCGGGATCAAATTGGTGCAGCCAGGAGCAATTGTGTCTCACATCAACAGAATTCTAAGTTATTTAAATGCCATTTTCTCTAGGTCTATGAAGTGTTTGAAGATTACCTGTCCGTCTGATCTATGTATCTGTAAATCTGGATAACCTAACTAACGTAACTATAGAGATGACAAGCATAGGTGACTATAAATCTATAAGTCTTATCTACCGAAATAACCTAAGGACTAAGGCTTCACATAAACAAGGTAAGCAGTCTATAAGCAAGTGTATGGTCAAGAACGATGACTTCAAAATTGTGACAATACACAAGATGTTATAACAGAGGTAGGAGCATATAGTGCGATATGCAATATGACAATAATCTTAAATATATATCAATATACCAAATATCCTAAACAGAAGTAGAACATACATAAAGTATGACAGATATAAATTTACATTTGTATCAATATACAAATATTTCAAATAAGAGTAGAAATATATGTACATTATAACAAATATAGTTCTGTATTTGTATCAATATACAAATTATCTTAAACAGGAATATAAAAATACTTTACATTTGTATCAACATATAAGAATCCATAACAGTGCAAATTACAGTGCGAATTATCTAAGGCTGCTATTTTACTAAATTTGTTTACTAGTATATACAATAATCTACCATAATATCTTATACCTATCCATTCCATTTCTTCTTTTCCATTTTTTCTCTTTTTTTTAGAATACTGAGTTTAATATTTTCTTCCACCCCCAACCCTATAACTATCATCCATAACCCTGAGAATTATGAAACCTAAGGGAGAAGGGGCGTCGTTTTCTTAGAATTGCTTCCTGCTGTTTAGGGGGTGATGTTATCTCTGTTGGGTACTGTGAGAAAGCTCAGATAGTTAAATCTCAGTTAGACTAACTGTAGGTTCTGCAGCAAGTCTTAGAGTAATGGGTAAGATTGTCTGAAATTCTGGTAAGAAGTGTAGTATGATGATGATTACCATGGCATCATTCTGAATTGGGTAGAGTTGTTGTTGGGGCCCCATCTTCCTTCTGGAGACTTCCGAGATTGCTATTAGAAAAACTTATTTGTTATCAAAATGGAAGATTTGGATTTAAAGAGGACATAGCATGTAAGAAAGGATTCTGAGAAATCAAGAGTAAGCATGGAGAGAATTAGAATCTAGAAGACAATGGTCCCTTTATATTGGTTTCCTTCAGTCCCACACCAGAGGGCTCTTCTGATATGGGACTGAAGAATCTCTCAAACTTTTCTATTAGCAATGTGCTTGGGTTTAGAGAAGGAGTGAGCCAATTCCATCTCCAAAGCCAGCTTGGCTTATAATTGAATTGGAACCACAACTTTTCTAGATTGATAGAGAGATAGATGTTAGACAGTGAGATTTTACCGTGTGTAGATTGGTACCAATAGATTCTTTCTTTCTGCTGTAAACATCTGGATATCCAAGGCCTTATGATTTTTGGAAGATGGGTATTTCCATTATCCTGGAAAGACAAAAACAGAACCCTACCCCAACCTCTGATTGTTAAATTTTTCTTACAACTTGTAGAGATGTCACATTGGTGGATGATCTTTTACTTCTCCTCATCAAGGTGTTTTTCCTGTTCGAATCGAATTTTTATTAATTTTGTTGGTATCCATAGCTTTTCTTCTCCTGAAGAAACAAAGGCAAAACCCCTTCCCCAACGTAGAACATATCGAGGTTTCCATTCTGAGGTCAGCATATCCTTGAAATAAACCGGTTGGTTTAGCTCAGGAGTTTTGTCTGTCGTCCAATGTCTCTCCGCAGCTGTTGTTCCTTTCTCATCAGCATTGAGAAAATTCAAGGTTAATAAGGCACTATGCAATCTATTTCTAGGAGTCATTATTACCTGTTGCTGTTTATTTAGCATATCCTTTAAAGTTCGATTGGATCTTTCTATGACTGCTTGGCCTGTGGGATTGTGTGGTATACCTGTAACATGCTTTATGTTGTAATAAGCAAAGAATTGTCTCATTTTATTGGAGACATATGCTGGGGCATTGTCTGTCTTAATTTGTACAGGTATTCCCATGATGGCCATAACTTCTAATAGGTGTGTAATCACAGAATCAGCCTTTTCAGAACTCATAGGAGTTGCCCATTGAAATGCTGAATAGGTGTCAATGGTATGATGTACATACTTTAATCTTCCAAATTCTGCAAAATGAAACACATCCATTTGCCAAATTTCATTTCTTTGTATACCTTTTGGATTGCTCCCTGCAGGTAATGGAATTTGGTTATAGATGGAACAAGTAGAACATTTTTTCACAATATCCTTAGCCTGTTGCCAAGTGATGGAGAAATCTTTCTTCAAACCTTTGCTATTTACATGGTATTTCTTATGAAATTCTGAGGTTTCTAGCACATTACCTATTAGTAACTGATCAATCTCATCATTACCTTGTGCTAGAGGTCCTGGCAGACCTGTATGGGATCTGATATGTGTTATATATATAGGATGTTCCCTTTTTCTGATGATTTCCTGCAATTGTATGAATAATGAAATTCCCATCCAGATCTCAGGTCTCCAGGTGCCTCCCTTGGCCCTGCCTTGTAGGCGTGACAGTTGCCGAAGTCTCAATGGAGGTTGGAACTTCCAGATCAAAGCTGGAGTGGCTACCCACTACAGTAGATCTGGGAATAATGGTTCATGGAAGAGAGGATCAAATAGACTCACCTGGCTAAACCCCAGCTTAAGGTGTTAAGGACATGGCTGAGTGAAGATGCTGCGTGTGGCATGTGAGGGGTCTATAGGTTGTGGACAGGCAACAGGGTCCTCACCTATTCCTGGAGGTTGTGGCTGGCATAAGCAGTAGTGGACAGACTAGGCCCACTAGATAAAGGTATTGGGAAAGTTTTATGGAGGGAAAGATCAGATGAACTAAGGCCTTGGCATAAGATGTTCTAATTGTGGATATTTTTAATATTTGTTAGAATATGATTTTGTGACATTGGTAAGTTATCACACAAAAGATTTATTTTTAAAAATCTCAATTTTTTCTAACTTACATTTATTTATTTGTTCTCTCTCTCTCTCTCTCTCTCTCTCTCTCTCTCTCTCTCTCTCTCTCTCTTTCCTGCTCCCCCACTCCACCAAGTATAGGTCAGAGGACAACTTGTGAAAGTTGATTCTTTCCTTCTACCATGTGGGTGCTGGGGATCAAATTCAGTACATTAGTCTTGGTAATTAGCACCTATATCTGCTGAACCATCTCTCTAACCCTTCAATTACTCTATCTAATAAATTGTTTTTACAGAAATGCACTTAGTGACAGAAGATTAAGAGCAATAATAGCAATAATAAATAGAGCTAATGATTATACTCTTATAATAAAAGGTGGCATCAATATTACCAAGAACCATTAATAATCCTAAATATTGTCAAATACAACAAACTGATTTTGATGAGATCATATAAACCTTGTTAAATCTTTTTCACCCTTATACATTTTTAACTTTTCATTGGCTCCCATATAAAAAAATTAAAGAAACAGAATTGCTAGGAGAGCCAGCAATCCCCATCCTTTGTAACAGTGGATTTGGGGGACAGATTTTCACCTGCCCTCTTAGAAAACTACATGTCCTTTTTATACTATGTGCTAAGAATATACATGTACCTCAAGATGAGTTTCTTAATATAAAGTTAAGTATGTTTCTGGATACACATTACAGTGGTGATGACAACAAACTTAGGAAAAATCAAGAACCAAGAACTCAGTCTTGGCAGGATTGATGGATTAGCAATTAAGAACACTGGTTGACCCTTTTGCTCAATTAATCCCTCCTCCCTCCCTTCAAATAGACTCCGGGAGCTCCACTCAGTTTTTAGCTGTGGCTCTCTGCATCTGCTGGCATCTGTCACTGGATGAAGTTTCTATGATGACAATTAGGGTATTCACCAATCTGAGTACATGGATAGGTCAGTTTAGGCACCCTCTCCACTATTGCTAAGAGTCTTAGCTGTGATCATCCTTGTGGGTTCCTGGGAATTTTCCTAGTACCAAGTTTCTCTCTGACCCCATAATGACTCCCTCTATAAAGATATCTCTTTCCTTGCTCTCCCTCTGTGTTCCTTCCCCAAATGGATCATCCCATTCCATCATGTTCTTTTGCCACCTCCCGTTACTTTCCCCAACCCTGCACTCCCAATTTACCCAGTAGATCTTATCTATTTCCCTTCCTAGGGGGTACCCATGCATGTCTCTCTTAGGGTCCTCCTTGGTACCTAGCTTCTCTGGGGTTGTGGATTGTAGCCTGGTTATCCTTTGCTTTGTGTCTAATATCCACTTATGAATGAGTACATACTGTGATTGTCTTTCTGGGTCTGGGTTACCTCACTCAGGATGATATTTTCTAGTTCCATCCATTTGCTTGCAAATTACATGATGTCATTGTTTCTTACAGCTGAGTAATACTCCATTGTGTAAATGTACCACATTTTCCTTATCCATTCTTTGGTTGAGGGGCATCTAGGTTGTTTCCAGGTTCGTGCTATTATGAATAATGCTGCTATGAACATAGTTGAGCAAATATCCTTGTGGTATAAATGTGCATCCTTTGAGTATATGCCAAAGAGTGGTATCGCTAGGTCTTGAGGTAAATTGATTCCCAATAGATCATGATGGGGAAACTTACAGAGACAGCTGACCCAAGCTAGTAGGAGCTCACAGACTCTGGACTGACAACTGGGGAACCTGCATGGGACCAAACTAGGCCCTCTAGTAGGGCGGTGGTGGCTCATGCCTTTAATCGCAGCACTCGGGAGACAGAGCCAGGTGGATCTCTGTGAGTTCAAGGCCAGCCTGGTCTACAAAGTGAGATCTAGGGACAGGTACCAAAACTACACAGAGAAACCCTGCCTCAAAAAAACAAAAACAAAAACAAAAAAAAACAAAAATAAAAACAAAAATAAACTAGGCCCTCTGAATGTGGATGACAGTTGTGTGGCTTGGGCAGTTTGTGGGGCCACTGGCAGTAGGACCAGGATTTATTCCTAGTGCATGAACTGACTTTTGGAATCCATTCCCTATGGAGGGATACCTTGCTCAGCCTTGATGCAGGGGGGAGGAGCTTGGTCCTGCCTCAACTTGATATGCCAAACTTTATTGACTCCCCATGGGAGGCCTTATCTTCTGAGGAGTGGATGGGGGTTCCTTGGTGGGGGGGGAGAATGAGAGTTGGGCAGGAGGAGGGGAGGGAGAGAGAACTGTGGCTGGTATATAAAGTGAAAAAGACACCTTTTAAATAATTAAAAATTAAAAAAAAGAACACTGGCTATTCTTCCATAGGACCTGTGTTTGATTCCCAGCCCCTACATGATGGCAAACAACCATCTATATCTCCAGTTACAAAGGAGCCAATGTCCTCTTCTGGCCTCTTTTGGCAGTGTATATATGTCATTCATATATATACATGCAGGTAATGCACTCATACACATAAAATACGAGTAAATAAATCCTTTAAAAAAACAGCATTTTTTTTATAGAATTTATTGTTCAACAATGACAACTCTAGCTTTTAGGTGACTGACCCTTGTTTTTTGTTTCATTCTCCATTAATATAAAAACATAATCATTCTCTCTTTCTTCAAGTGAGAGAATCCCATGGATGGGTGAATGTCTATTGTAATCATATGTAGTCCTATAACCAATGATAAGCTAAGTCTTGAGACTTGTACTTCATTTTTTCTTCACTGCAGGCCAGTTATATTGAGCATTTTAGTTGGAACTGTGCTTAGGTGTTTGAAACTGCTTTTTTTTCTGTAGTCATATGCTGTCATCTTAACATTAATTTGCTCATGTTTGTTTGAATGATATCAGACATTCATTTATTGAACAGTTACTAACATGTTGACTTTGCTTTCCAAGAATAAAAGACTTACCAGGAAAATAATGAATGCCTACAAAAAACAAGCAAAAAAACTAATAAGTTTAATTAAGCCTTATGAGGCCTGACAAGATGACTTAGCAGGTAAAAGTGCTTTCTGCATAATTGAAGTGACCTGAGTTGGATCCCTAGAATGCATGATGGAAGGAGAAAAACTGACACTGAAATTTTGTCCTATGACCACACATGCATAGTGTTTGCCTATCTCTCACATCATCTGTAAGTACACACAAAATCATAAGAAATGAATAAATGAATTGTTTTTAAGTATTAGGAGAGCTATGGAAAGAGTGTGACATCACAAGACAATGGATGGAGTACTCCCTTCTGGCAGTGATATGGTAAGAGTGGCATTGTTGTTGATTTTGTACATGAAGAGATGGGTAACGACAGTCTGGTGAAGATATAGATAAAAAAAATGCCAAGGAACAATGTGCAGATCATTTTGCTGGCTATGTAATAAGGACAAGGAAGGAAGCAGTAGGAAGTAACAGCATGAGATAACACTGTGGCCACATTGCTGGCAACTTTGGTTCTTCAACATGGGATGAAAAGTGTGTTTTACACACAGTGTGAGGTCTTGAAAGTAACCATGGCTTTGCATTCCTAGTTCTGGGTGTCTGTAGTTAGAACAGTTGAGGCTAAGAAGTACAGTTAGGAGGCAAGCTGAAGCAGTGCTTTCATTTCAGCAATGGCCTATACTTGTAAGTGCAGGCATTTGGAATACCTTTGTGCTTTCAGACCGAGCAAATTCTCCTCAGTAGATATTTTCATTTGAATTTATATTAGTGTAACACAGTAGCAATGCAAATTACTGAGTTTATAAGTGCTCCTATATGCCACAAATACCTTTTAAAATGTCTAAAATAGGGAATCTGTATTTGTTTAGGATTCATCTTGGGAATCTATCCTAATAGGTTGGCTGCCAAACTCTGGTATGCCTAAATCTCACTATTGATAGTTTTTGATTCCATAGGGATGAAGGAAATGCTTGGATTTTCACCTTAAGGTAAGGCCTATGAATACATTAAGTGCAAAAAATAAAAGATATAAGCAGTTTATAGTTTTAGTCTGTCCCTAGGTCCATTACAATTCAGAATATTGCAAAATATCTGGTTTTAGTCAAATTCAAGCAATGAAAAACTCCTTCTTGGACCCTTGTATTTTAGCTGGAAGTATTATCCTTAGTCCTGTTCCTACTTGTCTGCCTACAGATGTACTGAGGAAAGGATTACATCTCCTCTTGTTCCTGTTTCTGTTCTCCACTGTTCTATATACCAAGCTCTTGTATCTCCAGACACTTCCTGCTGACTCAGCAAAAGCAATGTACTAAACAAAGCATTGCAGTATTATATGGCCAGTTTAGCTCTGCCATCTCCCCACCACAAGCTAGTTGTAGTTTTCTAAAATACTTTCAGCAAGTTTTGTGCTGGATTCATGTCACACTTTTTGCCAGTTCCTACTCTCACCATTTGTAGTCATTGAATCAGACTGACAAAACTGCTGGACTCTCACTGGCAGCTTTCTAATACTTTGTCATGTAGAGCTCTCTTTATCTGCATATTGGAGTTTTCTGCAGTAGTAATAGTCACTCACACCTAAGGATACAGCCACATAAGCAACAGTTTCCCATTTGGAGTCTAACGTCTGTTCTAGTCTTCCAGGATAGTCATTTTCATCAGATAGGAACAACTTTAATAGTTTGGATGGATTCTAACAAGTTGATTCATATAATTAAGAAGATAAAATTGGGTATTTTTGCATAGTTATGCCATAATATATACTATCTAGATACAACTGCTGTTATTTGCAAAGATGTCACATTACAGTGCATTGGTATAAATGTTTTGGTCTGTATGATTTTTTTGTTTGAATGAAAATATAAGGATCACATAGCTAAGACAGATTTTTGGAGGTCATCTGATTTATTTCATTATAGTGATTAACCTAAAATGGAAATGTAGTTGATACCCTGAAAAACTCTTTTCACAGCTATAATAATAGAGTTAAGTCAGTTATTCCTATATCAATTCCCTTACCTGAGGTTATCAGAGCCGTAACAAATACTTGTCAAATAAATGAATTCATTTTTATTGGAAATGCATTAATTGAATAACAGGTGAAATCTAAATACATAATTATTGAATAGATATGTAGATGAGCAAATGGACATTCAAGGCACTAGAAAATTGTCTGTTAGAGGTCAGCTAATTTTCTCACATTCCAGAGGAAATCTGTTTCATCTTATCCAGTTTATAGAGTTCCCTCAGTTACATACTACCCCCTTTATTTTTAAGAGAAATTATTAATTCTTTCCTAACTCCACTGTTCTGGCTGAATATTCACAGCCTTTGTGCATTTCTTCCTACATTCATCTCTTAGAGCCTCTAAAAGTCTGCGTTGTACTCTGATCCTGGAGTGCATCATAATCCTGTCTCTGCTACTGAGTCCAGGTCTAGATATGCCAAAGTGGGATTTAAAGAGGGATTAGTGAGCATTTTGTTGCAAAACCTGGATAATGGTAATTTCAGGCTTCATTAGTGGATAAAGAAAACTTTAAGACAATAGGTGCTTGGTTAGATTTGTGGTGAGATGTTTTTGCTTCTCTAGTTGCTAGTTCTAGAACTCATCTATAATTTGACATCATCAAAAAAAAGAGGATGGATGCCTCCTTGCTGATCCCTTCCACTCCTGGTTATTGAATATAATACACCCCTAATAGTTTATTATAAATTTTCAAATAGCTTACTCTAAGAACTAGAGAAATATTTCACGCTCTATACAATTCTGGTGCTCAAAGATTGTCCTTTAGCTGGGAAATATTGATTTGCTGTTGTTTAGGCCCCAACGGAGCGCTTCTTATCTCTATGATTGCATTTTGGTTAAAATGAGAGTTGACAGAATTCAGATTTAGTTAAGTGAAGTATGTCAGGGTTGGTAAAATGTTAAAGAGCGAGAACAAATGGGATATTAACCCAGGAAATTTCGTGTGGATTTTGTGAAAAGAAGCCATTTTTGAAATCAAGACCTTTGTTGTGTAGGTTTGCAGATGATAATTGTTAAATTCCTAAGTCTCTTTGTGAAGTACGGGAATGAGTTTTCACATATTTTATATAGGTTATAGCATAAAGCCATAAAGCAAGCCTGAAATAGAAAACCATTCAAACGTTAAACATTAAGGGAAGAATTATATCAAATTTGCCAGTCTGAATTTTTTCTTCTTTGTACTTTACTGTGATTCTTACTTTTGTCTTACAATGATCCTTTGTTATTTTATGTATACTCATATAATAAAAACAACAAAAAGTAAAGTAAGCCTAATATGACTGACATTGTGTAAACTAAAAATAATATAAATATATATGTACATGCAAAAAAATAGAAGGAAATGCACCAATGTACACTATTTATGATTGTTATTAATATATAATGAGTTATAGACTGTTTTAGTTTTTGTTCCTCTATATTTTCAGTTTTCTTTAAAGATTGTATACATATGAACTAGGATTTTTCAATCTTGGCATTACTGACATTTGGAGCAGAGTAATTCTGTAGTGAGGGGCAGTTCTATGCATCATGGCCTCTAGCCACTTGATATAATTAACACTTGTTACCCTAGTGTTAAGACAAGCAAGAATGTCTTTAAGCATTGCCAAATGCCAGCATTATGGAGGTTTAGAGCAAATTTACCTCCCAATGTAAAACACTTACATACGTTGAACCAGTACTACTTCCTGTGTGTGTGCATGTGTGGTACATACATGTACATGTCTGTATTGGAGCATGTGTTTATGTAGATGCATATCCACAAGTGTGTATAAGTATGTGGAGACCCAGAGGACAACTTCAGGTGTTGTTCCTCAGGAGTTGTTCACTTTTTCTTATGTGAGACAGGTATTCTCACTGGCCTGGGAATTGTTCAATAGGTTAGGCTGGCTAGCTAATGAGCCCAGGGATCTTTCTGACTCGTTCTTCCTAACACAACAGGAAGTACATATGTGGCCTTGGGAGTCTGAGCTCATGTCTCCTTTCTTGGGGTTTTCTGGAATTTTTCTGATAATAAATAATTGATAAGACATCAATTTCCTCCATATTAGAAAAACTGAGATTATAAACGATTTCTTGTAGGTTCTGGTACACACATATTATGTGTATGTTTGATTAGAGAAATTATTAGCATCTTATAAATTAGTTTTAGGCTCACAGACCTTCTTCTCTACTGTAAACTCAATTTTGGGTTTTGAGAGGAACAGAGAACAAAACAAAGATCGGACAGAAGTTGAGGTGTTCCCTGCCTGTAATCTTTGGAATTAGGACTCTGAGTTCTGTTCTAAAGACTCACTATACAGCAGAGGTGCTGTCAAGAGGGCGTCTTCTCTATTGGAAGATCTCTGTGTAATGAAGGGTTAAGCTAGTGGGAGAGTGCTAGTCCTTCACTGGCTCCAGGGAGGCAGCCTCTAGGCCCTTGGAATATTTTGTCTGATAAGAGTATCTTTGTATACCTGAGACCTTGGGCCACTGCAGATAGTTTATGCTAACAATGCAGGTTATGGTAGAGGCCTTGAGTCACTCACTATCTCTGACCACTAGAGCAGTTAGAGACTGAGTAACTAAGGTCAAGCATTTGAGTGCGTCATATCTATGACTGACTCCAAATAAACGCTATGTTCTGAACTCAAGAGATCTTTCCTGCTGTCCTTCTTGAGTAGCCAGTGTCTTGGGAGGCCAAGGTAATGTTGGAGCCCAAGGACACAAGTAGGAACAAGTTTCTCTGCAGACCGAGGATTCAGTATGCCTCAGGAGATTCCTGGCCAGAATCTTCTACCCTTAGAGTCCCATCTGTAGCTGCATTTGACAGAATGTCTTTTGCCAGGTAAGCAGAACAGGGAAGTAACTTCTAACTGCCTTTCTTTTTCAGTGTGTTCTGAGCAGTATTCCTGGGCCACCTGCTATGCTTTGTGGCATGTTTACTTTGCTGATTTTTTTGTTTGTTTGTTTTCTGTTTTTTGTTTTTTTCAGTAGAGTGAATGAGTTTGGTATTACAAAGTGAATCTTACCTTCAAAGTACATATGCCTTTGCATGAAAGAAAAACTCAAATCTAGGAGAATACAAAGGCTTTATGGCTTCTGACTTTTCTGTACTATGTTTTTTTTAAAGAATCTTCTTGGCTATGTACGTGAATATTGAACCATATTTACTTGCTGCTTCTGTAATGACAACTGTACCTAAGTCAGTCAGGATTCCAGCTTCAGTTGAACTCTTTGTTGTTGTGTAGAGGGGAAAAGCTAAAAGAAAAAAAAAAAGAGCTCTGGCTCCCAGTAATTGCTTCCTGGAGCTGAGATACGGAATCACACCTCATACCTACAGCAGGTAGGGATGTCAGCATTGCTGAGGGGCGGGCTTTTCCCACCTATGTCCAAGCACATCACATTCTCTGAAGATAAAAGGATGTGATTTGAGATTGGACCTGTTCTCTCTCTCTCTCTCTCTCTCTCTCTCTCTCTCTCTCTCTCTCTCTCTCTCTCTCTCTGTGTGTGTGTGTGTGTGTGTGTGTGTATGCACACATGTATGATTTTTTAATTGAAATATAACTGACATAAAATGAAATACATAGAGCTTTGGTGCCTAGTTCAATTAGTATGTATAATTCTATCCACCTAAATAACCATCTCTCAAAGCAAAACTGAACAGTTTTGTCCAATAACAATATAATTCACAGTTGCAATTTAAAATTTTCTAGTAACATGAAATCAATTTTAAAGTTATATTTTAACCTAGTACACTTTTCAAAAGTTAAAATAAGAATTTTCATGTTCTTGGTGATGATTCTTTGGAGCACAATATATTTATAATTCATATGGATGCAAATGCTAATGCTTACAAACATTTGGCAATATAGAACATAGAATAGTCTTTGGAAATCTCTGAAAGGGGTATAAAAAATTTGAATGCTGTGAATGTGTAAGCATATACTCAAAATATTTCCTTTGGATGCCTCCTTCCTAGCTGTACTGAGTACTCACTCATAGTTGGCAGAAGGCAGATTCTTCCTGGTTGTTCTGAAGACTGGAACTATAAATCAAGTCTCATTCTTTCCCTCCAAACTGTTGTCTTCCTTCATCAACCTCATAACATCATGCCTCTCATACACCTACTATGGCTAGTTTCTGGTCACTGTGGCTTATCTATAACCTCAGAACTAGAGATAGGAAACAAGCAGTTCCACTATTTTTTTTTAACAACTCAACCTAGCCAATCTGGTATATTTTAGGTTTAGAAAGAAAACCTGCATCAAAATAAGATGGAGAAGAGTAGCAGGAGACAACCAGTGTCAACATCTGACCTACATACAAGCAAGTACATCCACAGACACATGTGGATGCAGACATTCATAAATACACACTCACAAAATTATCTCTCTTCTGTAAGTATGGGATACTCTCTGAGTGTTCCCACAAGAAAGATAATGGCATTGTCCTAACTCTGTAATAGCCTAGAACACAGTGGAAGAGGACATTTTTGTTTATTGTTTTAGGGAATTATAGCATAGTTCTCAAGTAGGACTAAGCTTCTAGAGATTTGATCTATTTGTGAATCATGCTTAGAAACTCATGAGACAAAGAAGTGATGAGAAGAAAGAACAGAAAATAATAATGATAAGAACATGAATAATAGTCACATTGAACCAGTGATTTTGCCTCTCAGCGTTTCAAGAAATTCAGCAAAATCTTTAAACATTTTTGGAATGACTGCTTCATTCATTCATCTAACAAATGTTCTAAGGTATAAATCATATGCCATACATATATTAGACTAGTTATTAACAATGTAGCTGCAAATGAGTGGAAAACAGTCCATATCATTCTAAAACTTGATGTCTTCATAAGGGGTTTTATTATTTTCGGTGGAAGCCAACATGAGAAAGGCCATTCAGCATTTGGGAAAGAATGAGATAAATCACATTTTCTGTTGCTTACAGAGAAAGTAGACAGGAGGTTGTTGAAGGATTAAAATGAACACCACATTATTAACTTTATTCTTGCTGAAAATGGCCTAAACCTATCAATATGTTTATTAATACTTGGGATAATTCATGTATTTGAATGAAACCAGAGTGGGTATTTTGTCATAGGTATAGTGGAAAACATTGAGATACTTTGGTTCAATATGCATGTGCTGTGCCATACCAGGTATACTTCACTTTTTAAGATCAGGGAACCTGCAGGGTCAGAATCTTCTACCTTAACCTTACTAAATTGCTGTGGGATATTCTGTATGGCAAATGTGTTGCTAATTAGTCAATAAATAAAACACTGATTGGCCATTGGCTAGGCAGGAAGTGTAGGCGGGACAAGGAGGAGAATAAAGCTGGGAAGTAGAAGGCTGAGTCAGAGAGACACTGCCAGCCGCCACGATGACAAACAGCATGTGAAGATGCCGGTAAGCCACGAGCCATGTGGCAAGGTATAGATTTATAGAAATGGATTAATTAAAGCTGTAAGAACAGTTAACAAGAAGCCTGCCACGGCCATACATTTTGTAACCTATATAAGTCTCTGTGTTTACTTGGTTGGGTCTGAGTGGCTGGGGAACTGGCAGGTGAAAGAGATTTGTCCTGACTGTGGGCTAGGCAGGAAAACTCTAGCTACACTAAATGTTTTCATAATGCTGTTGAGACTTCAGAGCCTTTTCTTCTTCACTCTATTCCTCACGCTTCTTCTCTTCTTTCCATTGTTTCTATACAAGGTCTTGCTATATTGCTGGAGTTTGTCCCAAACTCGTAATCCCTTTGTCTCTCTTGCAAGTGCGGGAATTTCAAGCACACACAGCTGCATGCACAGCATCAGGCTTGGAATAGATGATTAACAAATGTGTGTTAAATGACTGGACTATGCCTTTGTGCCTCAGCACTCAACCTAGTTTACCAAAGGCCATCCCATAAGTCAACACATACAGAAAAGTCCCTGTTCATTGCCCAATAGCAGATCTCTTGCCTGTAATAGTATCTGTATTCTAGCCTTCTCTATGCCATAATTTGCTTATGGTCATGCACAAATCACTTACCTCCATTGGATCTGTTAATCACATGCTATAAAATAGTGAATATTGACTCCATGAGCTGGGATCTCTTCACATTTCTAATTCTGTGATCCTCTGACTCCCAAGGTTCATTTTCTCCACTCTCTTGGCCCCTGACACCCACACTTGGTGAAAGTTTCTCAGTCACCTACAATTTAGGGAATGAAACTCAATATAATTAAAAACAAAGCACATTGTCAAGAGTTGTGGTGGAGCTGTCTATTCCACTTGTTGGGGCAAAGGATGTGAAAGCACAGCAAGAGGATTATGGTCTCTGTTGGAACCTCTGTTTAATTCATTGTTCCTTTCTCTGTCTTTCATCATTTACCAGCTAAGCCCCTGATCATTGCTGTGTTTGATAAAGAGGAAGAATTAACCCCACACTGCTGTGGGATGGTCTGTATGTCAAGTGTGTTGCTGATTGGTCAATAAATAAATCACTGATTGGCCAGTGGCCAGGCAGGAAGTATAGGCGGGACAAGGAGGAGAATAAAGCTGGGAAGTGGAAGGCTGAGTCAGAGAGACACTGCCAGCTGCCATGATGAGAAACAGCATGTGAAGATGCCAGTAAGCCACGAGCCATGTGGCAAGGTATAGATTTATAGAAATTGATTAATTTAAGCTGTAAGAACAGTTAGCAAGAAGTCTGCCACGGCCATACAGTTTGTAACCAATATAAGTCTCTTGTGTTTACTTGGTCGGGTCTGAGCGGCTGTGGGACTGGCAGGTGAGAGAGATTTGCCCTGACTGTGGGCCAGGAAGGAAAACTCTAGCTACACCACACTGACCTGTATTTAAAAGATGCATCTGGTTCTATCCATTTGCCTGCAAATTTCATGCTGTCATTGTTTTTCTCTGCTGAGTAGTACTCCATCGTGTATATGTACCACATTTTCTTAATCCATTCTTCATTTCATGGGCATCTAGGTTGTTTCCAGGTTCTGGCTATTACAAATAGTGCTGCTATGAACATAGTTGAGCATGTATCTTTGTGGTATGATTGAGCATTCCTTGGGTATATGCCCAAGATCATCCTGAGTGAGGTAACCCAAACCCAGAAAGACAAACACAATATGTACTCACTCATAAGTGGATTCTAGATATAAAGCAAAGAACAATCAGACTGCAACCCACAGAACCAGGGAGGCTATATAGCAGGGGGGACCCTAGGATGACTGTGGCTTATAATAAGTTTTGGTTTTACTCAATTCCTGGGCAAGCTTCAATAAAACATTTCTCAAGTAGGAAAAAAAAAAGATGCACATGTGCATTGGCCAAAAATGTTTCTAAGTTCAGTCTTGATAAAGCAATTTTTCCCACCGTTTAACTATATACCATGTTATCTTCTTTTTTGAGCACTAGACTTTAGTTTGTCAAGATTTGGACCTCACCAGTGTGGACCGTTTTAGGATGGTTACTGATTAAGCCCAGAACCTTAGAGCAAAAAGCAGTGAGAGAATCTAAAAAAAGGAAAGCCCTAAGCTAAAGACTATAAGTTTCCCAGTCTATTTTATTTATCCTAAGCAGTACCCAAATCATCATAATAAATATGCCTGCATATGTAAGAGTCTGTATTTTCTGCCCTAGAACATTCATTCAGATTTTATCTGTTATGCACATACCAACAACCCTGTAATTTATGTGTGCTTGCTATTAGATTTTGTTTAAGTGAATGCCTTCCAAAAGGAACCAGCTTTCTGTTCATGAATAAACCACATGAGGTGAATTTTCCTATAGTTAATTTCAAATGGGGAGTTTTTAGGGTATAATTTAGTTGTAGCTGTGATAGTTTATGACCATAGCAAGTGTAGGTGTGTGGGTAGGAGGCTATACGGTTGTGTACTTCTAAATGACTGGAAACCAGAAGGCAGAGGGAGAAGCCAGAAGGCAGAGGGAGAGCCAGTGGTAGGGGTTTCAGCTCAGTTTCACATCTCTAGCCTAAGGCTAATTCTTCAAAGGCCAAAGATTTGTTTTACTGAAGAAATTCTGATTTGATTAAGATATTGCTTCCAGACCTAATGTTCCTTTAGCAAATCATGCCTACATCCATGATTGGAAATAAACTGCAGGTTATCTAAGCATTAAGAAGCCACATGATTTGGAACTGTTCTACAGAAGTAACATTTAGTGTAATTACAGTACATTTAGATTAATTATAGCCCTGGTTCCAGGCGCCACCATACTTAAGGTTGTATCAGCATTTTCATTATTAACCCTGTGTGGACAAGGTGGTCCATTTTTGCTCCTTTAAAAAAGATTTGAATTTTACATAGGTTTAGTTCAGAATCCAATTGAGTACTTAGGGTAACCTATAAAAGACTTTATTTCAGAGGGAGTATTTCTCTTGAAAACTTCTGTTTATGTGTAGAATCTGAAAAATAGACAGATTAATTTAGACACATGGAAATGGTCATGATGCTAAGTCAAGAAATTGACTTGTTAGAAATAGCTTGTGCTTCCCTTTAAATGTCTTTAAAATACTGATCATAAAGTTAAAAGTGGCTGACACTGAACTCCCATGTCCAGAACTTTACGAATTCAACCTGAGCTTGCTTCTGTTTACAGTGGGTCCCTACACACTGCTGTGGGATGTTCTGTATGTCAAATGTGTTGATCTGATTGGTTATTAATAAAACACTGATTGGCCAGTAGCCAGGTAGGAAGTATAGGTGGGACAAGGAGAAGAGAAGTCTGGGAAGTGGAAGGCTGAAGCAGAGAGACTCACCACTATGACAAGTAAGATATAAGGTACTGGTAAGCCACGAGCCATGTGGCAATTTATAGACTAATAGATATGGGTTAATTTACGATATAAGAACAGTTAACAAGAAGCCTGCCATGGCCATACAGTTTATAAGTGACATAAGTCTCTGTGTGTTTACTTGGTTGTGTCTGAGCGGCTGTGGGACTGGCGTGTGAGAGAGATTTGTACTGATCGAGGGCAGGCAGGCCTGGAGAAAACTCTAGCTACAACACACCTCTGTCTTATCCCAACAGTGCTGTGGGACTTAAACAGTGACAGTTTCCACTACCAACCTTTAAGAGTGGCCTTGGGAATCCATGGATGGCTCCATTTCAACATCTTCATCTTTACCCTTAGATTTTCAGCTCTTGACAGTGATGCTGATTTAATTTGATTATTCATGACTTTTGACAATTTTACACATCAGTTTTTTTTTTAGTGGTGTGAGCTCTGTGCACAGAGAGATTAAGAATCTTGCCCAAAATGCAGAGCTTATAAAAGGTAGAGAAGGAATATAAACTCAGAAGTACCTGACTAGGGGCCTGCATATTTGCCAGTCCATTACAACATGTGCTTTGGATAAAACCACAACTTAGTGTTTCCCAGTATCCTGGGTTGGTGGAGGTATAAAAAGAGACTGGTAGTTTTTTTAAAAAACAAAATCTTGAAAAAAAAAAACACAACAAATTCTGTTAAATGAATGAAAGAATCCAAGCAAAAGCGATGCAGTTTTTCAAGGCCTTCCTTTGTTTTATTTTTCTTTTCCCCCTCTATTTTGTTTATCTAAGTTATATTTTACTTTTGCTTGGTAGTGTTGTGCAGGCAAGTGGCTCTGATGAGGAAACAATTGATTCCATAAATTCAGAGTAAAATCAATGAGGTTAGCTGCTCTAACAGTGAGATGAAGATGTGTGGGTTGGGGATGCTGTATTTTCCCTGCTCAGAATGCTGAACCTTTGAAGTCAGAAGCCAGTTTCTGGGATGTTGTTCCACACACAGTACTCTCATTGCTCACTTACAGATCTACTTATAAAGCTGCTCTGTCATCAAGATAAGTTTCTCAGTGTCATCTTTTCCTTTATGACAAGAGGAATATTGAAAAGCAATAGAGAACATGTATGCTCTTATGACATTTTCTAAATATGTTAAACAACAACAAAACTTTCAAATAAAATCACCTCTTGGTAATGACATTGTAGTATAAAAGTTACAACCTATAATTCTTGCAAGTATTTCCTCCTTCCTTCTGAGAGAGACTGGCACCAGCTCTTTAGGTTTATTTAGCTAAAGGAAACTAATTTGCCAGTTCCAAACGCATTAATTTAGTGAAAGGGAGAAAAATAGTAATAGATACCATTCAGCTTTCTGATGACTGCATGTGGCTATTTTCTGAAGTGCTGACTTCATTGAGTGGAAACAACAGATACCTAGCATCCTAGGTGGCTGAGAGGCAGGGACGAGTCTCTTGGATGATCTATCTTTCATTCTCAGCTCTGGAATATTCCAGTGTGCAAAATTTTGAAAGAGGAATGAACAGCAATGAGCATCAAGGCTTCCTCTATAAGGAGACAAGTTTATCCTCTTGAGAAAGGCTACTGGCAGTTGGATTTGTTGTGCTTCAGATGATAGGGTGGGACGAATGCCTCATTTTCTACACTGCATCACAGAGATTGCTTAGTTTGGGGAAGGGCCACAACATGTCAAAACTGAAATTCCAATAATTGAGATGAGTAGTATTTTGATATGACATTTGAAAACCTCAAAATCAATGCAAAACTAAATCTAAAACGATAAAAGATGAAAATTTTAAACAGGCATTGAATCTATAACAGTGCAGTTCTGAGCCATATTGGAGCCTGGGGCAAACAAAAAAAAATAAATGAATCCTTTAATTTGGATTTTTAAAATATTACACTCAATTACATTTCTCTTGATTGAGTTTGTGTGTGTGCACATGCACGTTTGTGTGCTTGTGTGTGTGTGTGTGTGAGAGAGAGAGAGAGAGAGAGAGAGACAGAGAGACAGAGAGAGACAGAGACAGAGACAGAGACATAGACAGAGAAACAGAGACAGATAGGGAGAGAGAGATAGAGAGACAAGAGAGACAGAGACAGAGACAGAAACAGAGACACAGAGAGAGATCCTCTCAGCTCTGCTGCCATCTTTGGAGTTTTTTCTGATTTTTCCTTGCACCACCCCTCCTGGTTTTGATCAGAATGTTTTCCCTTCTGACAAGGCACTTTGTAGATTTTCCAGCTGCAGCCATGCAACTATAATTATTTATTTGGAGTAGCCTCCTTTGTCAGAAGGGCATTACTCCTTTGGAATAAAGAGCATGTCTTTCTCTTATTGTTCTTTGTATTTTCAATGCTCATGAAAGGTTATTTTAGGACTCAGACATAATTTCTGGTTGTTAAAGACAACAATCCAATGAATTAACAAGTTAAATGAACAAATGAGAATAACTTGTGTGCTTCTCAATTCATTTATAGATTAACATTCCTAAATATAACCTTTGGTGGGTCCATCTTGAACTTCCATTCAGGAACTGGAAGTCCATGGAGAAGACCTAACCAGTTCTAGAACATTTTTCATTACAATTACCATCCAGAGAGTGTTCTTTGCTCCAAGTATTCTGATGAAACCCACTTCACAATTTGCCAAATAGCCAAGTAAAAATGAAGCCTACTTCCAAAAACTCTTTCCTAAGTTTCACCCCTTTGCTTATGGAAAACTCAAGATTTTCCTCCAACTTTCTAAGAACAGTAATAATGTTTTACCATGTGTAAGCAGTCAGTGTGTTCTAAATAGCTTCCTGTGGGTGTGTGTCCCTTCCCTAGTTAAGGCCTCAGAATCCTGTGGGCTCGTCAAGATCCATTTCAAGATGTCCGTATTCTATTTTTCCTCTACTGAAACAGAATCTCTAGCAGGTGACTTCCTTCTTGCCTTGGTTCCAAAAAGGCATGTAAAAATACCCCAGAACCCTTGGAACCCTAGAGTTAGTAATCCAGTTTACTATGTATTATTATTTTTGAAAGCCATATTGTAATTCCACTTCTTATGATGATGACAGAGTGGTAAGTTTGTCTTAATAAAAATGGTTCATTCTATGTAGATGAATTTCTAAACCGTCTTACTAAATAAAAAACATGGAACCAGATGTAAGGGTTAAAGCCTGAGGGAGATCAGAGGAATAGGAAGAGCCACAGCCAACCTCACCTCACCAACTCCTCAGCCTCCAGAGAGAGCTACTTCCTTTATACCCACAGCTATATGCCTTGCTGTTCTGCCATCTTATTTGTTCTCTCTGTCCAGCTGCATTACTGCCATTTCCTGCCCAGTTCTGTCACTTCCTGTCTGTCTGTACAGACCTCCAGACCTCCATGGTTAACTAGTGTTGGAATTTAAGGCATATGTCACCACACCTGGCTCTGTTTCTAGTGTGGCCTTGAACTCACAGAGATCCAGACAGATCCCTGTCTGCCAAGTGATAGGATTAAAGGCATGTGTTAACATTGCATGACTTCTGTGTTTACTTATAATGGCTTGATTTTTTCCTATGATCTCCAGGCAAGCTTTATTTATTTCAACACAAATAAAATATCACCACAATTCTAGGATGAAAACTTCATTCTTTTAACTAAGGAAAATAAAAACCTAAATACAACCAAGTAGGGCATGTTATATAATATCCATGATCACTTCAAATTTTAGAAACAAAATTCAACAGTATAATTGTTTCTTGAATATAGAGGATTTATGATTAGTATTCAGGGTCTTTGAATTTTAATCTTATCTATAAAGCACTGGGGAATGATTGTACCAAATAGGGGAAAATGTTAATGATAATGGTGAGTTGCACACCTCTTATCATTGTCATTTACTTTAAAAAATTAAGAAAGCATAAATAACAGTGAATGGCAGCCTCTCTAATGTCAAATGACTAGTCTGACTGATTTCTTCTTTAACACCTTTGCTCAATTCTCAAGTTGTCATATTAGGTGGGCACAGACAATGCTGTCCTGTAACCAGGTATTGATGTAGTACTTAGAACCCATGGATGAATCGTACCTAAATGTCATTCAGGAAGAGAATGATAACCCTTAGAAACAATAGAGATCAAGATCACAGTCATTGCAGCTCAGTCTTGCTAAGTATCTCAGAAAAGCAGAACATCTAAAATCTCTCCTTGTCTCCTTGTCCAAGGGATAGCTCCCAAGCCTTCTGTATATCCATAAGACACAAATTGTCAGCATGCCTCAGTTTTATATCCTAGCTTAAGAAGTCAAGAAAGCAATCTATATAACCATATTTACTTCATTGTCCCAAACCCGTTGACAACCAAGACCACAGACACAAACATAATGGACCATTAAAGACCAAACAAACCCGAAAGTAATTGCATTGAGTTGATGTGATAATTTGAATGTAATTGGCCCCAAAAAAGTTCATAGGGAGTGACACTATTAGAAGATGTGGCTTTTTGGAATAAGTATAGCCTTGTTGAAGAATGTGTATCACTGTGGGGATGAGCTTTGAGGTCTCATATATGCTCAAGCCATGCCCAGCATCTTAGACAACTTCCTGTTGCTGGTGAATAAAGATGTAGGAATCTCAGCTCCTTCTCCAGCACATCTGCCTGCATGCTGCCATGTCCTACTATGATGATAATGGACTAAATACCTGAACTGTAAGCCACCCCAATTAAATGTTTATTCTTTTTATGATTTGCTATGAACATGGTGTCTCTTCATAGAAATAGAAACCATAACTAAGAGTATTTGTGTTGAATTATCCTATCCCTAAGAATTATAGTTGCCACCCTTCCTCCTCCTTCTGTCTTTCTCATTTCCTTTCCTTCAATAACAATATAGCCAATTTGGCTTAGAGTTCACTTACATAGTGTAAGCTGTGCTAGAAGTTATGGCAATGTTCCTTCATTATTCTTGTAGCTACTAGGATTAAAACTATATGCCACCACAAAGGACCATTCCTTGAAAAGGACCTACAGAAAGTTCAGTGTTGAGTCCCACTGAATGACAGACTAGTGGAAAAATTGATGCTAGTTTTCGTGAGGTTTATGTTCCTGTTGGTTGGACAAAAATGAAAAAAAAATTAACAAAGAAAGATGAAATCCATCTTTGTATTTCAAAAAGAGATTTGTAGAAAACAAAACAGGACAGCAAGACAGTATTATAGAAGTGGAAATAAAAAGGTCTCATATTAGCACAGGTGGTCTCAGACAGTTGAGATCTGAATAATGAGAAATGACTGACCAAGAGAGGATCTCATGGAGCCATTTCAAGGAGATAGTAGTATAATTACAAAAGGCTTCAAGGTATGGCCATATGTGACTTGTTGAAGGAACAAAAAGAGCCCTGTAAAGAGCATAATGCTATAGAAGATGAGGCTAGGGAGACAGACAAGGACCAGATCTGTGCATACTTCAAAGACCCAGATAAGATATTTGAATTCCATTCTGCCTGAATGGGATGCTTTTGCAGGAGTATAAAGAGGAGTGGAAGCATGATCTACTAGACATTTTTTTAATGAACATATTTATACTACGTGGAAAACAAACTATAGAGAAGCAAGAGAAGTCAGGGGAGGCTGGTATTGTGTGAAGTCATTGTGCTGAATGAAGAGGAGGGAAATAAATGGAGTTGCTTATAGGTTAGAGGTAAGTCCTTAAGAGTTGCTGATTGATTCTCTCTCTGTCTCTCTTTCTCTGTCTCTGTCTCTCTGTCTCTGTCTCTCTGTCTCTGTCTCTCTGTCTCTGTCTCTCTGTCTGTCTGTCTCTCTCTCTCTGTCTCTCTCTCTCTCTCTGTGTGTGTGTGTGTGTGTGTGTGTCTGGTGTATGGGACTGAGTGAAGAAGAGCTGAGTATAGCTTCCCAGGTTTTGGTGTCATTTTGTTTGTAACTACAGAGTCTATTGAGATGGCTTCTCTAAAACAAATTACTCATATTTGCTAAGGCCATTCTATCTTGAATGAGGCAACAGTAAAATTAAATCAAATAAAAATATTAGCAACACTCCAGTGCTTCCTGTGTATTCTCTGTTCCATATACTCACTGTAGGATGCATAATATTTTTAGACTCAATTTTAGAGTGTTCTTGAATCTGAAATCTACTTGATGCTAGACAGAACACTATATCATATTCCTTCTGGTTTCTCTAGTGTCTATGGGTCTATCTGACAATGGCATGTGTTTTGTGCATGTTTCTTCAAAGAAAGGGAAGAAATCAAGATAAATGGCCCTTTATACACCTTTACCTGCCTTTTATTTTCTCACCATGACAGTGGAAAAATAGGTAAAGGGAAATAAAATAAGGGCTTTCCTATAGATGAGGAATGAATCCTTGACATATCTATCCCACATGGAATAATATAATAAAAACAAAACATGCTGTAAATAATTTTACCTCACTGCACAAAGGTTTGACAAGCCCATAGAGACATTTACTTTTCTGGCAGTATCATAATATTTTCAACTCTCCATGATTATTGAATCCAATCCTAGATGAATGTACATTCTTCTTGTGTCTGAGAAACTTAGGATGACAAATGTACTATCATTAGGCTATATTTGGTAACTAACAAAGAAATTATTAACAAAGGAAAGTCCAAACTGTCTATGTAATTAGAGAGGCACTGTCTCATTTCTGTGATGCAATAGGGGCAATGAACTGTCTACAGGTAAAGCTATTTTCTTCTGAAGCACTTGGCTGTTTCTTCTTTATTAGAGGACAAAAAGCATCAGAATTATTTGGCATCCCATTTTGGAGGAATCTTGACATGCTCTCCTCTGCCCTTTCTTTCCTTACCCTGTACTCTGCAATTTGACACTTTTCCCCATTCTTGATTATTTATTTTTACCTGTCTTCTGTGCCTTTACTTTTGTCCTTCTATGTACAGGAAGAGAGCTCGTTTGCCTTCTCCATTGCCAGAGGCTCAATGATACTTCTATGTTTAGGTAAAAAAGTAGCCTCTTCTGAAGAGTCATCTTGGACTTCTTCATAGTACATTCATACTACTCTCATGTTTCCTCTGATTTATATTATGTTCCCATTTTATGGCTGTTTCTCATATCTGTGCATTATATGCATCAGTAGCAAAAATTTATTAATATTTTATTGGAGATTACTTTCCTAAGAAACAAAGCTACAAAAATTTAAGGTCATTAGCCATAAGAATTTTAAATACACAGTCATATGAATATGTTAGTTTTACCTACTGAGTTCTCTGCAATCTTTAACTTTTCCCATTTTAACTTAATAATGATAAAACTAAATCTCATATTGATAAGCTTTTTTCATCCTAAGGTGTTAAACTTTAGGGGTGTGGACATAATATAGTAACTTATATGCTAATTTATGAGTTTATGGCTATAAAAGTAACATTTAATTACATTTATTTTTATTTCATCACATTTTCATACAGTCAACAGAAGAATTTGGTCTACAGTCACTGGGAAATTTCAAGTCAAAAGTCTTGTCAATTCAGTTAAAACTTCATTGAAAAAAACATTCTAACAGAATCATTACAGTTTTCAAGTCTAATTTATGGGCTGAAGTGGTGGCTCAGTGGTTAAGTGAACTTGTTGCTCTTTTAAAGGACCCATGCAGTCTCAGGTGATCCAATACATCATTTTGCCCCAGAAGATTTTGCACCCACATAGTACACAGACATACATGTAGGCAAAACACCTGAGCATGTAAAACAAACGTTTAAATTTTTAAAAATTTAAATATTCACTTTCTCCTATCTGCCCCTGCTTTCAACAACCATTCATTATGCAGCAGTTACACATCTCACTCAAAGAGTAAGATGATTAGTGGTAAAATGATTAATAAAATTGTTAGATGTCCATATATTTGTATATATCAATAAACTTGGTTTGAAGTATATATGTAAGTATGCATGTGTACTATTCAAATTGAGAAACAATTTGTCAGACGTATGTACAGTTTTTTAGTAATTTTCTTTTGCAGTTGTCAAGCACTATGGGAAATAATTTACATGCATTATTTTATGTATTACTTGTTTTCTATAAATTACTATTTTTTACATGTTACAGGTATGAAAATCAACCATCCATTTTGCCTAAATTTACTGGCTGCTAGTTGATACAGTTAGGGCTCAAACCTAAGTGTGGCTAAATTCCAAACTCTTTCTGTCAACCACTATCCACTGGAAATGTTCTTAATTTAACCATATGTCAGTTTCTTCCAAGAATTCCAGGTTTTGAATAACATAGTTTAAAAATAGCAAAAGCATGCAATGGTTGCTACATATCAAAACTTGTTGGTTAAGAATATCACAATATATTTATTTTATGATATGCATGATTTTGTGACTCTGAATGAGAGTAGCATCAACTCTTAGACATTGGCTATCTACTTGACCTCAACTATCTACTTAACATTGGCTGTCTACATGATCCTGAGCAATGAAATGCAGCACTAGAGTGAAGAACTTGCTTTATGGCAGACACATTGGTAGCTTAGAATGAGTTTAAATTGCACATGAGCTGCTGGTGAAGTCTGCATTACCCTGGTCCTCAATGAATTTCTGGATAAAACTATTCATCCACAAATGCTGAACCACTCAGTTATTCAAATGTCTGACAGTGTTGTGATTTTGGAAAATATGCTCGTTTCAAGTTGCCTTAAGCAAAATCCTACTTTGTGGTCTTTTTATTTGCAAAAAAACGTCCCAAAAAATCACTACTGTGTGTCTGATGTTTTCTAAGCTATATCAGACTCCCTATTAGGCACCAATGGTTTTTTTTGTTCGTTTGTTTTCATAGCATTTCTTACTTTTTGGAGTTCATTAATTATTTGTGTTATTATGTGTATTATACATGTCTCCCATGCTAGACTATAGACTCCAGGTGTACAAAGACTGATTTTACTGCTCAATCTTTCACCTTACCTGCAGTGTTGAATAATGTAGCTGGAAAATACTAGACAATTGATCAATATTTACTAATATAAGAATAAATGAAAAAATAGAGAACTAGGTACATGAGCCATACAGTGGTTTTTTATACTATATAGACTCCTGTTCTTAATTCTGTAGTGCCAGACTACCTCTCTCAGGATCTAACAGCTCTGGGAGTTTATGTGATAGAAGGCAAGTCTGTTTGCTTGGTGATTATAAAAGGACAGATACAACACATACTAGCCTTCACAAGTCCTGAACAAATGTAGTCCCTGGAGAGGGGCACACAACAATAAAGCAAGGAAACACAGCCATTATCTTGAAGCCAAGTCACACAGGCATTGAGGCTTTGACTTGTGTGCCTATGGTAAGGCGCTCTGGAGTTGTCAAGGATAATTTATGGTGACACTGATGATCAGAGTTTATTTAAATACTATTATTGCTGAAGTATTCCAAAGTTTAAAAAAAAAACAGTTCCTGGCTGAGTAAATGTCTTGTTGACCCCTTTTAACTATCTGTTATACTACTGTTTCAAATATTTACACTAAAATATTGGAGTCTTAAGTCCTAAAGTGATGTGAAAGAGATAAACTAATCATAGATGCATTATGCACTGTGCAGATAGAATTTAGTTTTCTCAAATGACACTTCCATTCATCTTTATACAGTCCATTGTTCTTCGATCAGTTAAATGATGCTCCAAATGGAGTACTGTGATAGCAAAAAATATAAATGTTTTATACAGTACTAGTAAAACCTTTAGGGGAAATTTTTAGTGAAAGAATACATTCTTTCTTGTTTCTATAAAAACAAGTAGCAATCAGGAGGAGAAAGGTTTTCTTTCAAGTTTGTATGTTAGTAAGGCCTGCTCAGCAAATCCCAGCCTGCTAGAGGACCTTAGTGCAAGGCCCACTTGCTGGGGAAGCTCCTCTCTCTGCATCCCTCTAATATCATCAGCAGTAGAGGAGAGCTGGCTGGAAATCCTTGTTCCTTCCCATGCTGAGCAGGGTCACAGTTCGGTCACTCAGGATCACAGAACCAGAAAAACTCTGAACTGGAATCTCCTGTCAAAAGAAGAAAAAGAAAACCAGAAAGAAAACTCAATAATACATGTCAGGAGACCTTTAAAAGTGCTCTTTGCCATTAAAAGTAGTGTGCTAATTGTGTCCTCACCCAAATCACTGATAAACTCTTCCAAGCAAGCATTTGAGCCTCAGGATTTCATACCAGTCTTTTGCCCTTATAATTTGCCTACTTCCATAAAAAGTTTTCTTAATGAAATTAGAAGTAAATGTCTGCATTTTCGTTTAATTTCAAGAGTTGGAACATTCTTGATGAGTGGATGTTGGCTAAGACAATCAAATTCCAAGATGGATGTTTTCCTAAAGTCTAATCAATACTACAGCTTTAAAATGATTTCTCCTGTCTTTTAAATGAAGTTGAGGTCAAATGTAATGACAGGATGAAGCAGACTTGTTTTGCTTCAGTCTGACAAGCCCCAGAAGATAGGAGTAATAGACAAAAGAGTTTTTCCTTTGCTTGACATTTACTTTGTACATAAAAAACCCAGTATATTGACATCTCAATGTATTAGTTGCTGGTAGTCCAAAACATGACACAAATTTAGATAATATTTCTTTCTGCTCAAAAATATATACCCTTTATCAACAAGAGAGTATTTATTGCAGACTTTCCTTGGAGTTGGCAGAGCAGAATGAATCATTCTGAAATACAAACTCCCTAAGATTTGAAATATGTCACAGAAAAACAGAAGGCACAGGGGGACATGGTTGTAAAATAAAAGGATCACATTTCACACTCTGTAAGTTATAAACACTATGGAGTGGCATTAATAAGATGCTAGCTCAAATGTGTATAAGAGAACTACATTTTGTGACCAATTATTAAAAAGCTGTTTGATTTCCTCGAAACTGTCTTGTGGAGGGAGTATTGTGCAATGTGGTGGCTTACGGAGTCCCCTTTCACTGGCTGTGGGAGCTCTGATGAATCACTTCCCCTCTGTGACTTCAGTTTCTTTATCTGTATTAAAGAGTGATGGTGGTCGTGGTGATGATAGTGATGGGACGATGCTAAGGAGGGGAAGGAAGAAGATGGTGGATCATAAGGCTGCTATCAGCTTTAGATAAGAAAACTCTAGGCATAAGGAGTATACAATATAAGGCTTGTTCCTTTCCCACTTTTCTATGAAGAAACCTTATTAGTACTTTCTTTTTACTAAGCTTTTAGCTCTCATCTCTCTGCTATTAAATGAGACCTAAAGTTTTGCTAAAGCATATTTTGGCAGAAAGCAAAATATTTTTTTTATTTTCCTTAAATGAAAGACACATATGCAATCAGTAATATCCCCCATACCTTCAACAAATTTTATTCCAACAATTTTCCCTTTGGAAGCAAAATTAGGACATGAAGATATCACTCACATCCTTTAATTAAGGTTAAGGAACTTAGGTTTTCTATGACAGAACCAAAGATTTTCTGAGTCTCTGAAAAGATTTATTCATTTGATCTTTGGGGTGAAGTCATAATGTAGGTATTCCAAGACTTTGTATGTATGAATGAGTCTTGGTTGCCTAATGCAGAGTCTGCACAAAACTGAGGCCAATAATTATGTATTCCATGAATTAATGAAAATATTATTAAATACTGTAATGTTAACCAAACCATTCTCAATGAAGATATTCTGTGATTTTCCTCTCTAAAACACCTATGTTGAGTCAGGTCACATGTGACATATGATAAAGAGATAGCCATCAGTGGCATGGAAAGAACCACTGTCTGCATCTCACTCACTTGATTAACAGGTACTTACATATGCTATTTCCTAAAGACAGGCTATCTTAGTTGCTTTTATTAGTAATTATTATAATTTTGTTTTCAAAGGTAGCCTATAATTTCTACCAACTAAAACAGCCCAGTATATATTTCTATTGACCTGTAATTCTCAAATTGTCATTGTCATCTGTATCAAGTCTACTGAGAACCCCACTAACTGTATATTATTATCATGTCCACAAAGTTATAAACTACCATCAATATGGTAATGATGGAATTTCATCATTGTGTAAAATGTCCTCATTATTTAACCGAGTTATGGATGGGGAGGCAGTTGTAATTGATTTCTTGGATTATTGAGCTTACAAATGCATTACTTTGGCCCAAACAATTTTAATTTTGCTTCTACTCTGCACAAAGTTTGATCAAGACTTGAAAATTTTTTATATTAAATAATGTCAAAATGAGAATCTTTAGAGAATAAATGTGGAAAGTATACTGTGTGTCACTCCTTTTTAATTCATCTGGAAATGCCAATGTGATAGGAGCAGCCAGTGTAGACGTAGCAACTCTTCTTTCTATGTGAGACACAGGAAGTTCTCCCTCTTCATGGTACTTGGAACTCTGTTTCAGTTTGTAATGGATACACAAATAAAACTTCACATACTTGTGTGGCTTAGAACAACAAAAAGTTTGTAGTCTCTCAGTTTGTAGACTACAAATCAAAAATTGAATCATTAACTCTGCTGTCTTTGAAGGTGCCAGGAAAGATGCTTTCCATATCAGTATCCAAGCTTTGGATAAGCTCAGTAATCCTCTACCTTTACATAGCTGTCTTCTTGTGTATTCACATTGTCTTCCCTGTAGAATTGCTCATCTCTGCATTCAATGTCCAGTTCTGCAAGGACACTAATCTCCTTCAGTTATGGAATACCCTGTTTACCTCATGTTAGTCTGAGCACCTCTGTATGGTCCTCTTTCCAAATAAAATCACATTCTGAGGTTTTGAGTATTAAGACATTGACATATCTTTTTTTTCTTGTTTTATTAATTAAACTTCTTCTGTAATATTGCCCTGAATGGACAAAGTGCATTCTAATCACTCTTTTCTTCCATCCTTAAAAACCCACCTCCTACCTTTCCAAAATTCATTTCCTTTTATTTTGTTTCCCGATTTAATGAGTTTAAGCAGGGCCATCTGTTTGACTATGACTTTGGATCTTTCTACTGGAACATTGTGGGCTTACTAGTTGGCACATAACTTGAAAATCATGACTTCCCCTCTCCTAGAATCTATGAGTAGCCAATAGTTCCCTTGGGAAGGATAAGGATCCGTGAGCCCTTCCCCCATCCACAACTGTTTGTTGACAGGGCCACCGACATGTTACTGTAAATCTGGTTTAAAAAAAGGGAATATGGCCAAGGAACTCACAGACTGTAGCGGGGAACTTACTACTCTTATATGGTTAAATTGATGTAGTGTCAGATTGCCTTCTGAACATCTATGTTTATGTATATAGACAAATGCTACTCCCAGCCTTAACCAGAGAAGCCTCTTCCCAGTGTACAGTAGTCAATGTAGAGACTCACGACTACTGAAGATGCTAAAAATTATAACAGCTGAGTGCTCAGCTGTATCTTTTTATGATGGAACACAATTTCATACAGTTCACTACTGTTTCTCTGATTTTATTCTTTCTGATTATTGATTAAGAATAATTATCAATCATGAATAAGTCAATTTAAAATGGAGAAAGCATACAAATATATATTTCTTCAAAGAATACACACACACACACACACACACACACATATATATATATATATATATATATATATATATATATATATATATATTACATACATACAACCAAATGTATGAAATGATATTCATCATCTTATAAGGGAAATGCAAATAAGAACCATAGTGACGTATTACTTCACATTCATAAGGGTGATTATGCTCACTAATATATTTGTAGTGTTGCTGGGGAAGTAGGGACTTTGAAATGTTCAGCTTGTAGGAAGGTGAAAATCCTACTATACAGTGCAGCCACTGCAGAAAACAAGTTGTTTCATCAAATATTTAAACAAGGAGTTACCATGTAATACAACATCTACTTCTAAGTATATATCAAAGAAATAGGCCTACATAAAAGTAGTACAAGCTGTTCATAAATAGCATTATTTGTAGTAACCAAAAAATGGGAGTATCCCCAAAATGTGTGTCACTTGATGAATAAACAAATATGACTTGTCTATGCAGTGGAGTTTATTGAATCACAAAAGGAAGAAAATATCAATTAAAGCTACAGTATATATAAACCTTGAAAGTACTACAGTAATTAAATTAACATAAAATGTTACATAGTGTAAGTTTCCATTTATGTAAAATATGCAGAATGGAAAAATCTATAGAGTGTTTTCAAGAGTATGAGGAGATGAGATAATAGAAAATGGAGTAATAGCTAATAGACAGGGGGTTTCTTTTGTTACTTGTACATCTCTGAATAAACAAGGACTAGTAAATTATATACTTTGAAATGATGAACAGTATTGATGAACAGTATTGTATATGTATTATAACTCAGTAATGCTGTCTCTGTCTCCGTCTCTCTCTCTCTCTCTCTCTCTCTCTCTCTCTCTCTCTCTCACACACACACACACACACACACACACACACACACGCACACACACACACATACAACACTTTCACTCACTATCTTTAACACTCAGAGATGATTTACTGAAGCATTAACTAGGCCATTGTTTACAACCACTACCAACAATTTCCCCCTGTAGAGGAGTATTTTATCACTGGCATTTGGAATTGCTGCCACATGGTGATATTAAATAGCAGACAGACTTTAAAAAATCGTTAGGGAAATTATGGTGGAACACGTTAATCACTCTATTTTGTAAGAATCACCCAGTTTCCTGAAAAAAGATACATAGTAAGGTTTCAGTTTTGGGCCAGTCAGCAGGGACAATCAACATCCCATGTTCTCCTGGCTCTGGTGATGGATGCTTTAGCCATCTCTACTTCCTGGAGCCTGTCACTAAAGCAAAGCCCATGAGATACAGGATGTAGATAGTTAAAACGGTGCTCTGAACTTAAGTCCCACTTGGAGGAAATGCTTCATGTAATAAGTACTTGAAATTGTAGGAAAACAAACACTTCTTGTATGCTTTTGAAGCACAGTAGTCACGACTAAATGTTGCTCTTGAAAATGGCATTAGGAACACAATTTCTATCTGCAATATCTGCATGAAAAGTTCTTTAACATTAGAATTCTTTTACAGCCAACATCGTGGTTTTTTTTTTTCAATTGAGAATTGTTTTTCTAAACAGTCCTTCAAGTTAACAGAAAGCATTTAAGGCTAATATTTCATTTTCACTATGTGGGGCACTGTTAATGCTTTTTTTTATTTTTGCATGCTTGGAAACAAGTTTTTTCTTAAATAACACATATATTTTAAATTTTATATTCTGGAAAATAAAGCTAAAGTATAGGACATGGACTATTTTGTGTACTGCAAAATAAAATCTGGATTTAACATGAAATTATTGTTAAGTACCATACTCTTATCAGACTGTGAACTAAAAAGTACATGCTAAAATTTTATTTTTAGCAGTCCAAATTGTAAAGTTTAGGGAGAGAATTTTTTCATTGTGATTATTTCATACCACATTTTGATAAGGAGGAGACAGGATAAGCCAGCATCTTTTGAACAAATAAATACATAAGTTATATGAAGGATAGTAGAGATTTGGCTTAATCTACATTTCCTTAGCAGCATCATGGTATGTGATTACTTGAATCATCCAAAAAAAAAAATGAGTAAACAGTGTTCATTTAGGACTTAATAGCAATAGAACCAGGTGTGGCAGTGCATGCCTTTGATTCCAATACACAGAAGAATCAATCAGATCTCTTTGAGTTCAAATCCAGCCTGACCTAACATAGTGAGTTCCAGGCCAGCCAAGACTATAGCGTGAGACATTGTCTCAAAAAACAAAAACAGACAAACAAACAAAAACCCTAAAAAATTGTTTTATTCTTGGATAGTTCCTGAAAAGTGGTACCTTGTCTATACTATATTGATCATTCATGAAAATGTTTGGTCCTCTATAACACCTTGTTCATTCTTGCCAATGTAGCCAATCCTTACCAAAGTATATGAAGTAGTTTGGTATGTTCACAGCATCCATCTCCTTTGCACCAGTGTCAAGGGGAAGGGCCAGCACTTTGTAAATGGATCTTATTGAATAAGTGTGGGTGTTTACAAAATCAAATTTATTGAATTCTTCATCATGATTCATGGTCTCTTATAGGTAGCAGCCCTAACTACTGCTCTAGTCCAGTTGCTTTGATCATACTCAGTAACCTGGAAATCTTTAAGAAAAGGCACAGATTCTATCCTATATCTCAGAAACTTATTTATTCTTGTTTGGGTCACATTGTTCTAGGCAGAGGGCATGACTGGAGGTGTTATATTTTGACACAGGGATAATGGGTTGAATTTAGAATGCTTTTCTACTGTCATTGTGCTAAGAAAGATTGGTAACTGGACAATTTAGTGCTAGGTAGTTGTGGCCTTAGCATTTACCCATCTGCTGATATCTGGTGATCACCATTTCTATTCACTAGGTACTGGACCATGCTTTACTTCACTTTGTACATTAAACCTCAAAAAAAAAAAGGAGCAAATACTATAGTTTTTATTTTAAGTAGTATGAAATAGAGCCCGAGATTCCTATATGAATAACCTTATTATTTGACTCAGTTAAAATAGTGTGCATATTCATATGCATACACAAACACACAATTCTGATAGTGTGATGTGTGTGTTTGTGTGTGTATGTGTGTGTGTGTGTGTGTGTGTGCGCACACGCACGCATTTGTAACAGACTGTTGCACACAATGTTTGGGACATGAAAATAGTTTAGTGAACATGATCCATACTTTATTTTGTCCTGCCCAGTGCTGAATATTTTGCCAATGCCTAGCAACTTCAATAGATAGTTGCAAAATTGAATTAAAATCTCACTAAATAAAATTTGCATGTGGCTTTCCTTCTGTAATTAACTTTCTGACAATTTGGATAGTAAACAGCTAATGGAAAGAATAATAATAAAAGTTGTTTATTTGTGGGACGAACATTTACAATTGTTTGTGCTCCTTTCCATCAACTTTTAATTCACAAAAGGCTCACAAGTTAACTATGGAGAAATTGCATTACTAAATATTGAATAATAATTATAATAGATGATATGTTTTCCTTTTAATTAGCAAATAGAGTGTTCATTATGTTTTAGATAATTGGTATATATCATTTGATTTTTACTTTGTTATAATTTGTGGCAGGTGATTACATTTCTACAGGGTATAATTTTCCTCACATTGTTTTGAAATTTGATTGCAAGATTATGCAGAAAAGAATTCAGTGTATTCAAATTACTTTGGATTTTCTCAGATCCTTTGTTTCCAAAAAATTTACTCTTTTTTCACCTCCCTGTAGGCAAATGTTAAATAAAGATTCAGAATTGTAGACATATAATAATAATGTGACTTTCTTTAAATGCCCAACAGAGAATTTAAAACTTGAACTTCAGAACTTATGCTTGTGTCTCCTTGCAATAGCTCTATCTAATAAATGCAAGGTATAAACAAAAACAAGAGGCTTGGTGGTGGTGGCACATGCCTTTAATCCCATCACTCTGGGAGACAGAGGCCAGCCTGGGCTACAAGAATGAGTTCCAGGAAAAGCATAAAGCTACACAGAGAAACTGTGTATCAAAAAAACAAAAACAAAAACAACAACAAAAAGACCCAAGAAATTATATACCAAAATCGAACAAAGTAAACAGTGTATTTTATTATGTAGTTTTTTCTTAACACTATAATGCTGCAAGTAATAAATGTAAATGTTCTAAGTGTTTCTGACCCCTGAAGGAGCTCAATAGCATGTAGCCTTTAGCTCTCTATCCTGTATATGTAACTGAACTGATATTTTTTCTTTATTACTCTTCTATGATATTAAAACTGTGAATTTCAATATCACAGGAAATCAGTAATGGTGTGCATGTTGCTTGAACATAGACAGACCTACTTGCTTCTGCTTTGATAATATTATTTATAATGAATGAAAAAATAATGAGATGCATGTATTTTTGTTACTATTGTATTTAGGATTGTAGAACACAGCATCTTGGTGAATATTCAAAATTTATCTTAATAACTTGATTATCTGGTTTACAAATTCTACAATGGTAGCCTTTGAGGCAACAATGTCTTGGGATGAGCAGGGTTATATACGAGGAAGCCAATTTGATTAAGAAATAAAATTCTCTAAGAAGTACAAATAAAGTGTGTAACTGTACTTACCAAAGTTGTGATATTAACTGTTAGCAGAACTCTTGCATCTCCATTTCCCTTTTTCGTTCTTACAAGTTTAAATAATAATGCTTCATGCTATTCATGATGGGGTTCAATACTTGAAGGGAATAAGTTTCCTATTTAGATTTAGTCATACAATCTGTTTAACAGCTATTCCCTTTATAATGGCATGTTGTCTTTCCCATCATTCCTTAGGGCACACAGGGAGAATGGCATGGACCTCTTGAATAATTAATATGGTTTTTAGAGGAGTAGTCATGGAAATGAAAGCAGTGTCACACACTTGGATTACAAGAATTAGGCACATTTTGAACATTACATTTAACTGAAAGAGGTAGCTATCCTCCAAAGACAAAAGCATTTTTCCCCAATTCCCCTGGTTTAGTGAAATGAATATAAATTTATAGGTATGCAGAACTAATCCATGCTTCTTGATAAAATTATTTTCATATTTTTGTGTTTGAATTGCTTAATAGAGTCCCATTACTATATATTTGATTTCTCTATTTAATTGAGATGTTTTCAAATGCAAGCATCTATTTTCTTACTTTATCTACTGTGGTTTAGTCACAGGTTATTACTTTGTTACTAAAGAGAAAATGTAGAACTTAATTTACAATAAAATAGCACAGACCATTCACTGTCTTGATATCTCTAAGGTATCGTATTCTTTCTAATATCAATGCGAACCTCTGATCATATTAAAGTGTAGGATTTGTGAGTGCATTTAGACAATTGTTAGTGGTTAACAAAAGCAAAAGTGTTAATATGACATTTCTAGAGCCTCTCTATTAGGCTACTTTTCTGGATATTTTACTTGTCTAAAAAAGGTACATTTTCAGAATCAATATTGCCATTACCTTGGAGGAATGCGTGTGTGTGTGTGTGTGTGTGTGTGTGTGTGTGTGTGTGCGTGTGTGTGAAGTCAACCAGGCAATAGCAAAAGGCTATCATCCAGTCTTCAGTAACAGTGTACGTGTAAAGAATAAGAATAACTGGAAGTTATTTATAGAATGTAAACCCTCTGGTTTCATAAGCTATGCTGTTGTTTGCTCAGGTTTATTCGACAAACCACTGCATGTCTCAGACTTCCAACTCCCTGCAGTCCTAGACTGATGAAGAGTGATTAGCAGTGATACCATTAACAAATAAGGCAAGAGGAAAAGGGAGAAAAAAATAAGACCTGTGTTTATTATATCTGCCAGTTCATTGCCTATTTAAAACTCAGTTGCTCACAACAAATTGCCATCTCATGGATACTATCCCATGTTTGGGCTGTTATGTTGTATATTCCCTCTTGCCAAAGACACTGAATACTGGGCATCCTGGGGGTCCTGCATGTACTCTCTTTTTAATTCCGTAGGTACTTTCTGATAAACACACTCAAAGGTGTTTTTGTATCTTCCTTCAAAAGCCTTTCCCTCCAAGCCCTGTGGCTCACTCACATCAGGTGCCCCCTACTTTTTTCCTCTGAAGCTATGTGTGTGCTTTCATTAGGATTCTGACTGCATCGCTGGCCCAGTGTCCTTCCATCTGTTGATAAGCTGTAGCACCTTTGCTGTGCTTTTTGAAATTACCCAGCAAAAGGACTGATGCTTCAGCAAAAGCCTCAAATTCTTTCTCTGGGCCCTGAGTTGGCACATTATCTTATTCACTTTAGTTGTTCATGTGTTACACTTAATTTATCTCATAGCCTTTAAATTTTTTGTGAACTGACTGTTAGAAAACTCCAAATATCTGTAGTTGGATATGCTCTTTCACGTTTTGAGCTCTAGGTTTTACAAAGCTGAAATCCTGGGTTTTCTGAAGTTTACCTGTTTGTGAGGGCATGTTTCATATGCCTCTACTTTATCCTGTATGCTGTCTCTTTAATATTGTCTATCACTGTTTCTTTTTATAGATTCACAGCTTGTTCCTTCTCTGCAATCATCTTTTTCCTGGCTTATTTGTTTGAGGTGTGTACTTTATGGTGATCTCTTACCATTTTGTGACTCAGATTCATCTTAAGCCGAATGTCCTGTGCTTTCATGTTTCTCTTCACTGCCTGGAAGCATTAAGGTTCTTGAGGACAGGAACATATGCTATTTCGTATCCCAAGTACTTTGTGTAATGTAAGGTGCATAGCATCTGCCCAGTGAATTTTCCCAGTAATTATTTATTATTATTATTATTATTATTATTATTATTATTATTATTAATTTTTGCATATAGGTACGTTTCCTTAGGAGAAAAAGTCATTCCATAGTACATGGAGATACTGTAATCAGCCTGAAAGAAATGAAACTAGAAGAGACACTTGTGCCCCGTCCTTTGGCTTTCAGCTTATTGAAATAATGACCCCAAGAAATTGAAATTCCGTTTAGCATTTCATGCTAAGAAAAAGGCTAGGTCCGGGTCTAGCCAGAAAGGGAGCTTGTCTTACCAGGCAAGAGCTTTACCACTTGTCAGAACATCTTCTAGAAGAAATTGAAGCCCAGGTGGGTGGTAAGACCATACCTTGAGGGTTGGGGATTTAGCTCAGTGGTAGAGTGCTTGTCTAGCAAGTTCAAGGCCCTGGGTTTGGTTCTCAGCTCCGAATTAAAAAAAAAAAAAAAAAAGACCATACCTTGACCTGGATTGCTCAGCTATGTATAACTTTGGCCCTCCACTTAAACCCTCCTTGAAGATTTTGAGTCTTGTCCAATTTAGCCATGCCTGTGAGCACAGTAGCTATTCTAGAGCCTTGTAAACTTATAGAAAATAGATGGAGGATCAAGAATGCAAGCACCTCTTGCAGTGATCTAGCTACAGGTAAAATCAAATAGTAGTTTTAATGAAAATGTTTTCATTGTGACAATTATGCATTGTAGCTAGTTTCTATATGTTGAACTGAAAACCCAATTATGTCTATTATTAATGATAGAGATGGTTGAAAAATCCTACATATTAGTTTACATTTGTCTTCAATATATCTTATCTATGAATAATACTGGAGTGTGTGCCTGTACCAATACGCAGCTAAATCTTACCTGAGCTACAAGTAAGGCCTAACACTGCTTAATTTAGTGAATAATAGGCTTTTATCTACAGCATGTATATCACTGTTATACATGTTTTGAAAAATAACATGGTTGTTGCCAGTTAACTCACTAAAAAGAGAATATTCAATGGCAATATATTAAAATTATGCTATTAATCATTCATGGCCTCATACAAATACCATTCCATTTTTTATTAATTGCAACATTATAGAAAGAACCTCCTGGTGTTCTAGTACCTACATGAAAACTATACTAAATAAAATGGAGAAATCACTGCATACAATATGTAAAAGCAACTTAAATTAGGTTGATATTTGTGAGTATGCCTGAAAAGCTTGTAACAACACTTCCAGACAGGTTTCATTGCATTCAGTCTACCAAGAGGCCAAAGACACAAGATAAAACATGAAGAGTACTCTGGAGTAAAAAGCTGTGATGGGGTGGAATGTTAGGCTTTAGCCTGAAGTGCTGGGAGTGAAAGGGAAGTAAGGCAGTATGTTTCCTGCAGTCTCACTAAACTGATTGTCTTTGGACTTAATGGGATCTCCCTTAGTTCAGAGACAGCATGTAGATTTAAACTTTCCTTGTGCAAGGCTAGGTTACTGCAAACTGTCCCACTACTAAGTTGGTCTGTGCTTGTAAACTGAGCTAATGCTTCTCTGTTGATTGATTATCAAGGTGCTCCTATGAAAGTAACACTTTAACACTCCAGTGCTAGACCTGCCTGGATACACTTGTCCATTCATACTTAGGGGCTTTGACCCTAGCACTTTCTATTTGCCAGATGATTGCAATTGGTGATAAGCCAGTGAATCCTTCAAGCTTAGCTCTGAGACACTTGTAAGTGGATTATCCTTGTGACTGGCATATCCACCTTTGGTAAAATAATCCCCAAATATGAAAAAAAATCAAATAATATATGGAAAATTTAAAAAATAAATAATTTTCTGTTGTTAACATAATAGCTTATTTCAAATAAAGTTGTAGAAATGACCAAAAAAAAGTGTACCAAATAAACCTACTTGAAATTTATCACTTCACAAAAGAAAGAAGCATGAATCTCCAGTAAAAGGGTTGAAGTTCAATATAATATAAATACCAAGAAAGATCAACTATATCTTATTATCAACGCTTATCTTCATTCTTTTTATTTTTATTTTGTCTGACAGAACACTTGTAAGAATGATGGGAAGAATCTCCTTGTATCCCTTATAATTAATTTAATTTTACATATTAGCCACAGATTCCCCTGTCCTCCCTTCTCTCACCCCCTAGCCTTCCTCCCCAATCCACCCCCCATTTCCACCTCCTCCAAGGCAAGGTCTCCTCTGGGGATTCAGCCCAGCCTTGTAGATTCAGTTGAGGCAGGTCCAGTCCCCTCCTCCCTGCACCAAGGCTGAGCAAAGTGTCTCAGCATAGGCTCTAGGTTCCAAAAAGCCAGCTCATGCACCAAGGACAGGTCCCGGTCCCACTGCCAGGGGGCCTCCTAAGCAGTTCAAGCTCATCAACTGTCTGATTTATCCAGAGGGCCTGGTCCAGTTCCATGGGGGCTCCTCAGCTATTGGTTCACAGTTCATGTGTTTCCACTAGTTTGGCTATTTGTCCCTGTGCTTTTTCTAGTCATGGTCTTGATATCTCTTGCTCATATAATCCCTCCTTGCTCTCGCCAGTTAGACTCCTGGAACTCCACCTGGGGTTTGGCCATGGATCTCTGCATCTGCTTCTACCAGTCACTGGATGAGAGTTCTATCAGTTCATCTTGCATTTTCTCTATTATAGCCTGTAACCAGCTATTTTCCAAGCATTCATTTTCAGTGGTAAATGTTGAAAAACCAAGATCTCTGCACTGAATGTGCCTCTTGTTACTGCTAAGCCTTTTTAATATAGTAGAGCTAGAGAATATACATATACATACCCACATATATATAGCAATATATATAATACACACACACACACACACACACATATATCACATTTCAGTTTTCCTTTCATATAATATTCGATAGACATGGGCAAAGATTGGAAAGCATGATGGTTTATTCCCACGTTTAATTCCCACTCAATACCACAGGTTTCATTCTACCCTTCACTATTTCTACATTTATAGCTCATTTTCCTAACATTGAGAACCCTGGACTCCATTATTCAGCATTTATTAACTTATTTGCTTAGTTCTCAAATACACAGAAAGTATTTTCACCATTACTAACCCATAGTGCTATGGGAAAAAATTACTAACTAGCACACACCATTTGCTACATTCTTTTTTGTCTTTAGCCTAAAGACATTCAATTTAGAAACTGAGAGTAAACAACATCCGAGTTAGTTCTTAGTCCTGTTTTTCCCCCACACTCCAATGTAGTTATGGTAGTTTAGTCCAATTTATTTCTGTCTGAATTTCATTAAAGATTTGTAGTTCCTCACCTGTGTTTCTGTTTTTTTCTTTTCTTTTTAAAAATAAAGTGGGGGCAGAAAGAGGGTGGGTGTAGAGGGCTGCAAAGAGGGGAGGAAGGGGAAGCTTTGGTTAGGATGTAAAAATAAGAAAATAAAAGAAAAAGAAATTGTGACATGTTTTCAAATGTCAGGGTTTTTTTTAAGGTGTCTTGTTTCTTCTTCCGTATCAGTCCATATGTATCTAAACTTATTTTCATTAAACAAATCTCTACTAAGGGAGTCTCAAATAATGTAATCCTTTTATACAATAAAATGCTACTTTGTTTTTTATTTGAAATTTATTTTCAAAGATTAGTATCTAAGAAACTTTTTTAAAGAAATGGTAGCATGGAATCTAAAGGAAACACTAATATCCAAAAAAGAAAAATAGGGAAATGACTGATGTAATAGTTGAATAATCAAGGAGAAAAATTGACCAAAAAAAATGCCTTAATTTTATTACATCTGCTAACCAGCTGTTAAGTTGGGACCCAAGGTGAGCTTGACCTAGTCATTTGTCCCTGGGACTAAATCAAAAATCACTTTAAAAATTGAATGATATTTAGCCCCTGACCTTAATGAACATCAGAAGATGTAATGGGAGAAACAAACCAAATTGGTAAAAGATAAAGTCAAACCTCTCAGAACTTGAAAAATAAAGTCTATATTCCAGGACACTAGAAAATTGCTTGATTAATACCTTTCCAGAAGACTGTGCCTGCTCTGAAAGATTATTAGTGAAGAACTCTGATAGCCAAGCAGAACTGGGGAAGTGGGTAGTTTCTATGGATAGTTTAGGATTTGAGAGTTTTTAGGAGCCCACATGAGGTCATGGAATGAGCCTATATTCCTGAGACAGTAAGGCCAGAGGAAGAAAAAATATGACTGAATGTTAGTTTCCCATCCTGGTCACCCCTGTTATCATTTATGATGGTCCTCATAGTTAAAACTATGTATACATAAGGAGCTTAGTTAATAAAGTGCATGCTGTAATGATTTGGGGTACAGGAAAATAGATTTTTAAATTATCATTATTATTATTATTATTATTATTACTATTATTATTATTATTATTTGTGTGTATATGTGTGCCACTTCATGAATGTGGAGTTCAGAGGACAACTTTGTGGAGTCTGTTCTTCTGATCCATCTCTATGAGGTTCTGAGGATCTAGTGACCAGGCTTGTGGGGTAAGCACTTTTAACCACTGAGCCATTTTGCCAGCCATAAAGGTTTATTTGTTTCATTAAAGCTGTTTGATAAGGACTCAATTATTGTGCACTTGAATGAACACTTTCATATGTATTTTGTAAATATACATTAACAAGCTTTAAATTATATGGTTGGTAAAGCATCACTACTCTGCTTCTAGGGGACATTACTAATAAAAGAAAATTAGTGATGGCAGCAACTAAGTTGGCAAAAGATATCTCAGCCTCAGCATGATGGAAATACTTCTTAAGCTAATGACACCTAAAATGAATACATGTAATATTGTACATGTATTCATTTTAGGTGTCATTAGCTTTCTTTTCCTTGTAAGTACACATTATTATTATTATTATTATTATTATTATTATTATTATTGAAGAAAATACTAAATGTTGAACTAGAGCACTGATAAATGTTTGTAGTAAACCTATAGTAACACTTCTGAGTTCAAGTTGTCAGTTTGCAAATCAAGCAAATATATGCCAAGTTCATCTTTCCCATACAGTTCAATATATGAAAGGAAAAATTCTTCAATGTTTGGAGAATGGCACATACGTTGGGCTAATAAGGCATGTTATTGTGAAGAGTTTTATATATGTCATTGCTAAGCACAGTTTTCTTATACATATTAGAGACACTTTAAGTCATTGAATCTTGGACTTATAGAGCAGGCAAAAATACTCTAGAAATTATTTACCCACTCTGCTCAACTATTGGGATAAATGACTTGGAAAGAGTAATTTCCTTGACCAAGATCACACACTTCATTCAGCCTTTCTTCCTTCTTCCTTTGTTTTCTCCTTTCTTCTCTCCTCCTGGCCTGTTTCTTTATTTTCTTTCACAAAACACTCTGTATTGGAATCTTCCAGGCCAAATTCTCACTACTTAAGACACAGTTTTAACATAGTAAACAAGGTTGGGGTATTCGTTGTGGTTATAACCACAGTTCAGTGTGTTTAACAGTTGTCTACAGACTAAAGCTTCCTCACTACAAAATTATTCTGTTAGTAATTCACTGGCAGAGATCATTTCTACATTAAAGACATGGTTATAACTTTATGCAGCCAACATTTCCATATTTTAGGGGATATATACAAGATGAGCTATACTTTTACCTTCATTATGACAGTGTTCTCAAAGCCAGAAAAGACCAACCACTCCAAAAATGAATGAGTAATAGGAAATTACTTTTAAATGTTTTACTCATGTTGAAAAATGATTGGTGAAATTATTATGGCCACTCCACGTAGTTAAAAGGGAGGTTTATTTTGTGGGGTAACTTACAAGTGAAGGGATATATTACAGGGTCTGGGAAAGGTGTAGCACAGTCCAGCGGTGTTCTCTGGAGAACTCTGCTCAGTCTACCTCCAGCATCCAGGGTCCAGGAACCAAGAGAGCCCACGCATCCAGATCTCAGGTCTTCAGCGTCCTCTCTCAGCTCTGCCTTGTAGGCGTGACCAAATCAAAGCCTCAATGGGGGTTGGAACTTCCAGGTCAAAGCTGGAAGGGCTACCCACTACAAAAAAAATCATGCATTTTAGCATATGTATATTTTATTAAACAAAATGTCTGTGGCAGCTTTCAGAATTTTATAATATCCAGAATGAAATATGTTATAAATTTCATAACTGGAAGTTAAAAGTTGATTCTAAAGCCATGTTTTTAGGGGCTAATTGCTACTAGAAAAAGCACACCAGTATGTAACCACTTGAGCATAAGAGTAGTATATCTTGAAAAAAATGCTTGTAGTGAAACTTTAAGTTGAATTCCTAAAAGGAAAAAAATCACACTAAAGTTACCTTTACGTCTCAGCCAAGAGAATATGGCTGTATAATGAAAATATAACTGAACTAGATTACATAAATGCCTGACCCTAAATACCACTGCAAATGAGACAGATAGAACCCAGTTACATGCATATCTATTAAAATCAGAATTATTGACTGGGAAATGTTTCTTTTTTGTGTTTCCTTAGACAGCATGTATGTTAGGTATTAGTTCATTCTCTGTGCCTTTACATATCGTATTTTTCTGGAACCCAGGTTTACTTTGTGTATAGAAGATGTCTCATGTGGGCTTGTTGATTGTTGAGATTTTGACTGAGTTTGCATTTCCCTCAAGAGGCAGTCCCCAACATAATTTTCAGGATAGTACCCATGTAGTATTAGCAACAGTGCTTTCATTAGGCCTGAGAATGCCACTTGGATGCTGGTGGTAGATTTTTAACATAAAGAATATAGCCTGTCCCATTACTCCCTCCAGCATGTGTTCTAATACATTACATACACTCTTGCTGGCAGATGTGTCACACAACTTTATAAGTTAAGGGATAATTCATATGTAGCTATATATGTTCATGTAAATAGTATACATGTAGACAATTTAATACAATTTTATGAATCAACTGCATGCAGTTTTTGGAAAGGTGATGTGGTTTTAGTGAATTTTCTTTAAGGGTCTCACTCACAGAACTGGCTGAGGCCCTACATGCAGGTTTCATAGTTTTCACCACAGCAGGTCTCTAATTTATTAGCCCTTCTGATAAATGAGAGGAATCTATTTATGGAGGACAGAAAAGACATTCTTCACCTCTGGATCCTGAATTCATAAAGATCGTATAGAACAGGTGAATTCTTCATTGAAATATTTCTTCTATACCAATCATTTTGTGCTCACATATTTAACAAGTTAAAAGTCTGGATCTGACTGTTATGCCTTCCATCCACTGTGAAAAGTAGTGCTACAGAAACAGTAGAACTAAAATCAAATCCTTATACAACTTGCACTAGCTTGCTGGGGCAGTGTCATGTTTCATCATCTGCCTATCACTGCCATCTTCTCCTTTTTTTCACAACCCTTTGCCCGAAATTGTTAGAGAACACGTGTGTGAGCCTAGATTAAAGTGAATTATCAGACCTCCTGGACATTTCATCCTTAGAGAGTTAGAATTAGAACTTGTAGGAATGCAACATTCTCAGGTTTTAGTTCACCACACTCACAGTACACATCAGGTGAGACACACTACGTCATTGAGTAAAAGAAACTGAAATTCTGACATGGATCCATATCGACTGTGGCCAGTTAGGAGCTAAACTAGGTTGGCATTCATAGCAGGGGATGGGGGCTAGAAAGACACCACATCATACCTAGCCCAGAAGGTCTCTTGTAGTGACAAGGCAGTCAATGTGACAGATTCAGAATTTGTCTCTTTCAACATAAGTGGGCTGGGGCATGAAGTTACTGAGAGACATTTAACTGTGTTGATGTGACTTTTTAAATTTGTTGTCACTGACGTCATGGATGGTTAATTCTGGTAGGGTTAATTATTATTATAAGAAATTAAAAGCTGCTCCAAATAGACTGTACTCTTTGCACTCTGATAGAGTGGGCACTGGCATGACAGCATCTCTTCCTTAATATCTGTAACCCAAAGGGCTATTCCAGAGTTTGGAAACTGAATCTTGAACTTCCAGGAATGATGCAAGAAACAAAGGATACTGATGGTTCTTCTTTAAGAGTTTCAAGAAAACACAGAAGCACCTGCCTTAAAAAGTCTGCTGGCTGCTGACATTTGGAAAAGATAATTTATTTATTTGCATGTTGGCATGTTATGCATTTGAAAATATGTAGTCCTCACTTCATCAGAGTTCTGCATGTGTCACTGTGTACTCTATGCAACTGCTAACTGGTGGGTTTGCAGAGCCCTGTAATTGTTTACCATTTACTATGTCACCCAAATTGCTCTAGGGTATACATTGCTTTCTCAGGAAAATTCTCCCATCTCCTTATAAAATAGGGACTATTCTATCAGCCTAATATATTGTACTAAATAGCAATCTTGTTAGCCCCAAATACTTTGCCAGAAAGAAAACTGTGAAAAAATACCAGTATAAATAGTACACCTGTAAGGGAGATAATCGGGGGTAGAGGGGGAGCAAAAGCCTTCCTGTTCAGTAGCTCTTAATTTATGTGACTGTGAACTGCAAAGGCCACATTAGAAAGGAAACCTACCTAGACATGGAAGCCAATGACAGTCAAATGCCACAACAGTGTTACTTATCTTTCAGCAAAACCAAAGCCTTGTTACTCAATGGATTAAATGTCAAGGCTATCACACAGCAGCTATATCATGTTAAGACCCACTTCTAGAGCATGAATTCAGTCTTCTATTAGTATGACTATCTGTTCCTCTTTGCCCCTAACCCTGTGGTTGTAATGACATTGAAATATAATACCTTCCACAGAGAAGAGAGCTAGCACTGAGAAAGACAGATCTACTGTTGGGTTTTTTTCTGGCATCTGAAGAGCAAATGCAGCTAGTAGCTATTAGAAAAAGAAACAAGCCAACAACAACAAAACCCATCACTGTGTAATTAGCACTTCTTTTGTGTCTAAAGATCATAATGTACAAAGGGCCCTACCAAAGCATACCATTGGTCTACCTCTTTATCCTACCTAGTATGGTGACCTTCCTGGTGAATAAGCATTTACTTAGGTCTTGATTTTGGTGGTCCCCTGAGAGCTCTTTACATATACATGTCTTCTATGTGATTTTAGGTTTCATTCCTCTCTTCCTCCTTTCCTACTCAACTTCCTTATTAATTTCTGGAACATCAATGACCCCAGTGGTTCTCTATAACATGCAACATTTTCACCTGCATATTCCCTGTTAGGGAGCAGGAGATAGTTCCTCTTGCCTTGATTACAGTCTTCAGGCATTGGACAGCCTGGGAGTGCTCTTGGAACTAAGCCAATGGCTTCAAAGAAATGCCTATGTGCTCTTCCTAAAGAGCTATCAGAGTAGGACAAAAGAAACATGCTGGATGCTAACATACAAACTGAGGAATTTCTACATACCTTATATTTGTTTTCTATTCCCAAGACACAAAGAAATGTTAGTTTGCATTAGGATTTCATCAACGAGTAAATACAGAAAGGAAAAGGAGTCATATGTATAAAGTAATTGGACCATCACTCCAAAAACTCTGTGTCCAATATTGTGATCATTTCATTCAGAAAATACTTGCACAGAACAATTAGGTAGGAGTGGTACAATTTTTTTTGAAAGACCTCTTTCTAACATCCTTGGGTGGTGGTTTTTTGATTGTATTCAAATTACTCTTGATGCTACCTAGGTGGCATGAACATTATGTGTATTAACAATGAAATTTTATTTTCTTTGAAATATTAACCATTGTCATCCAAAAGCTTTCCCCTTGTTACTGTTAGTGCTATCAAAGGACCTAAAGACTGTTCCCAATATAAAACAGTGGGAGGAAATGAAGGATACCTACCTCCTCCTACATTATTAATAGTTTGTCAAATTTCTTAGGAAGTGTTTGAATTTGGGGAAAATAAAACAACACCTGACTGTGTTTGCAGGCTTGTTTATAAGTCAGTTTTCTATCTCAAATACTAGGGTCAAGAGTGCTCAAATCTAAAAGAAGAGACCTGGCTTGCAGGCCTGTTTCCACTCCTGATTATTTGTAGGGCTTAAATGAAGTATCTTACAAAAGTATTCTGTCTCAATGTCTATTTCACACTCTCTTTCTCCCTCTCCTCCCATCCTTCCCTCTTTCTTTTCTCTATGCATAATGAAACTAATAATTATTTTTCCCTGAATTTGTCAATAAGGGCCAAGTAAAGTACTGTAAAAGTGCTTTAAAAATGAAAAAAATACCATGTGTATGTTGGTAACTCTTGGAGCTTTTATATTATTATCTAAATCTTTTATTTAATGACTTCCAGCCATGATCAGGTCTTTCATGAGTTGGACTAGATTTATTACACCATTAACAAAAAAAATTCCTTTTCTAAGAAAGTGAAGATTACACTGTGTGTAATGTTGTTTTCCATAGAAGTGACCACTTTCAAGTACTAATTTGTACATACTCTTGAGCACTTAGCAAATGAAGTAGAACACTTAAAGAAATGTTTCCTTTCAAACAATTGTTAAAAATGTGAATGTATCATTTCTCATCATAGCCAGATTATATGCAGTTTTCAACTGGCTGCCTCCCTCTCTTCCTCCTCCTTTAATTTTTTTCTTACTGAAAATGTAGCTCACATACTTAATCCCGCAGAAGGGAAATGCTTGCAATGCCACAATTCTTCATTAGTGTTGCCTAAGACTGACTCCTGTGTCACAGCTGATGAAGACTTTATGAGCTTTTTTTGGCCAAATGACCGATGTTTGCCTCGATATGTCAGATCTGAGGGCACTCCTGGCATCTCTGTTTATTCCCTGTCTAACAACATCAATCAAGCAGCTGCTATGAACCCATTATCAGTCTGAGTATGAAAATGTACTCTGAAGCTGGACAATGCCAAGTATCTTTTATCTGAAGAGGCCAATAGGTGCTGTCTACAGTTTATAGTTTTGCAGACATATTTTTAGAACAGGTTTCAAAGATGAGAATCAATTGGGGCATGCCCATGGGAGCTAGATGTGATCCATGGAAACAAACTCTGGTTTACTATGTAAGAAGTTCATGGCATAAGTATTGGCATTTCCCCCCTTGTATTTTCCTCTCTTGTCCATTTCATTTTGTTCCCATGTTCTAAACAAGATCATTTTTTCCTCTGGACCATAGATAAGAAATATGTTAAGTCCAGGTCCAGCTAATAGGAAACAGAATTTTTTTAAAGACAAATTTTCACATGAACTTTCATTTACAGAGCATAAAATTTTAGCTTTATTTTCACAAAATCAGTGATCTTTGAAATTCTCTGGTTCTGGGATTGCCAATTGCCCCAGTGGATTGATCTTCAGTGATGTGACTTATGCCTCCTTGCTTTACTGGCCTACTTCTGAGAATCCTGAGAAGAAGGTAAATGGCATAAGGTATTGTGGTGTGTGGCTTTGGAATAGAGCTTCCACATATGCCTCATGGAAAATCAGCTCTGTAACTTTCGTCTCAATTCCATGTCCTTTCAAGCACACTTAGCTAGGATGCTTTCTCTCTGAAACCTTTTAGGTTAAATCGACATTTTTTCCTCTTCTGGGAATCTCATTCTCTAATAAATAGCCATGTTTTATTTTTGCTTTTGCTTTGCCTTTCTGTCCAGGCTCCTTTTGTATTATTTCTTGCTTAGAAACTCATTAGCTTAAGTAATTTAGGTTATCATCTTAGGTTGCCCCACAGTGTTTGAAAATAGTTACTCCGCCAACCCATCAGGGGAGTCCAGGCTGTTCACAAAAATGACCTCCCTATGAATTCTAGAAAGCTTGGCAACTCCCTAGCTGAAACTTGACATCTTCATTTCGAGTTCTTCCTGACAAGTTAATATTTCTTTAAAGCAGAAATTTCCTGTAGCAGTCAGATAACTGTTTGGGGAAATAATTCCTATAATTTTTAAATTTGATACATTTTATAACTAATGTATTATTAGTGTATTATGTGTTACAGACAAGAAATCTAGACCATGGGTGAGAGGCAAAATAATAGTTCGGGATCAAAACACGCTAAGTCTGGAGATATTGTCCTTATGCTTTTCTCTAACACTTTCAGATATTTAGCTCTTACATTAAGATTTTCTTTGATCTTTTTTGAATTGAGTTTTCTAGAGGTGAGAGATACAGATCTAATTTCATTTTTCTACATGTGGAAATCTTGTTTTCCCACCATTATGTGTTGAAGAGGCTCTCTTTTCTTCAACATAGTGTTTTTTAACACTTTGCCAAATGCAAATGACTGTAACATTGTATATTAGTTATATTCTATTACTTTGTTCTAAATATTTGTTTTAGTGCCAGTGAAAAGGTGTCTTTTTTATGATGGCTCTATAGTGTGATTTGAAATCAGATATTCTGATACCCCCAGTGTTGTTTGTTTTGCTCAGGATTGCTTTCACTATTTTGGATCTTTTGTGGTAGAATATAAACTGGTCTGGCCACTATGGAAATCAGTAAGGAAATTTCTAAAAGAACTAAAAATAGAACTGTCACATGACCTAGCTATAGTATTCTGGGGTATATACCTGAATGACACTAAGATGGCATACCATAGAGATACTTGCACATCTATTGTTCATTACATCACTATTCACAAATCCAAGTTATGGAATAAGTCTATCAGCATATGAATAAATAAAGAAAACATGGTATTTTTATTCAACCGTAAATCAGAACAAAGTTATGGGATTTGCTAGAAAATGGATGCATTTATCCAGAGATTCCTGCTTACCTGCTGCTATGTTGAGTATATTTAAACACTCTTTTAGTTTCCACATGCATCTTAAAAGATTTCAGTAATATAGTTATCTCCATTTTAAAGATGTGGAAACTATGGCTCAAAGAACTGACTTGATTTATGAGGGCTCTACAAATAATCAGTAGGAACCAGGAGTTGTACCCATGTGCTGGTGGCTCCAGAACCTAAGTTCTTATTCATGATTCTAAAAATTACATCTGAGTCATAAAAGAGGAAATGAAAATGTGGTGGGGGTTAGAGGTTACACTGGGGAACTAGAATTAAAAATAGGAATGGGTTGGGGGAAATGAGGGAGAATAATCTTCTAAAATACACTTCATTTAAAAATGCCATAGTGAGGGAGCTGGAGAAATAGCACAGAGGTTCAGAGTAGTGGCTGCTCTTCCAGAGGTCCTGAGTTTAATTCCCAGCAACCACATAGTGACTCACAACCATCTATAATGAGATCTGGTGCCCTCTTCTGGCATGAAAGCATATATGCAAGTAGAACAACATAATAAATAAATTATCTTTAAAAAAACTTGAAAAATGTTACAGGGATATGTAATATTTTATATGCTAATTTATTTTTTAAAAGAATTATGGTCATAATATTTTCCCCAGGGAAAGGAATTAAGATCATTAATGTGGTATAGTGCTCCATAAATTGCCCATAAATATGTACATAGAAGGAGTGTATTAGTGGAGGTAGCAGTGAGAGGAATATGGCCTAAGCTGAGGAGATGCAGATATGCATATACCCCAAAGATGCTCAATCATACCACAAGGTCACTTGTTCAACCATGTTCATAACAGCATTATTCATATTTCCTTACTCTTATGAGACTCTCTTTGGGCCTTAATTCTCTGGGGAATGTGAAATAAGCTGTCCTGAGGTATTTTCCTGAAAACAGGGAGAGTAAGTGAACACATGCATATGCCACTAGCTCAGTGTAGATACCATCAGTCTTCTTCCCCCAGAACAGCAGGCAGCTATCTGGATAATATTTAAGAAAAAGAAAATGACAAAGAAATTCTTCAAGCTTTCAGGAAGAGAAAAAAAAGAAGGAATGAGAGAACAGGCAGCATTGAAAAAAAGAATGGCTTTGGAATTCCTAGTAATCCTGGAAGCTAAAAAACAACTGAAGGAAAATAACTTCTTCCCAAATTGTAAATCAAGTTGGAAGAATAAATGAAAATATTTTCAAACATTTAAGTTCTCACTATTTTTCCTCAAAAGAATCTTTCCACAATTAGCTCCAACAGGATGTATCTCTTCACCAATGGAAAGGAATTAATCAAGGAAGAAAATGGTGTGTCTCTGGGGAACAGAAGCTTTACCAAAGGAGAGAAGACAAAGGAAAGCTGCAGCATAATGTTATTGGGCAAATAGTTGAGATTGAAGAAGGTCAGAGAATTCTGAATGAAACTCATAAAGAAGAGGGAATTGAGAGCTGATGTTAATGAAGGCTTTGATAGTTTTCATAAAACTGATAGAGATTTTGGATTTGCATTAGCGACACTGCAAAATAACTCCCCCAAATTATGATAATTGAATCAAAGTATTTTCTAAAGAAAGAAAAATTATAATTGACTTGGTAAGATATAAAGAAGTAATATCAAATGATCTTAATTTTGATGTGTTTTTAGAAGATAGAAGGATGGAAAATATCTCAATATATGATAGTGAAACAAGAAAGTAAGAATGATGAGAATATTGTCCATCTTCCATGAATTACATATAACAACTGAACTCTAACTCCGGTTAGATAAATGGTGTCTAATGCTCAAAAGGATCAACTTAGAAAACAACAACAACAAAATGATTGTAGAAGACTTGGATTTAATTTTCATGTTTGTCTTAAAGAACCTTTTATAGCTAGTTGACTGTTAGAATCATCTTGTGTAGAGGCCAGTTTGAGAGTACCCGAAGAATCTATGGTCCCCTTTTGCAAATACAATTAAAACACCATAAAGATAAAAAATAAAATGAACAAAGTAGTAATAAAAGCTCCTTCTATGCAGGTGATAGTTACAAAATGAAGGCCACTGACAGAGAAACAGAGCCTTCATTAGACTTTAAATTTTGCAAGAAAAGCAATTTAACACCAGAGAAACAGCTACAGTGCACCTCCAGGCTCAACTGCTCTGCCCCTGACCACTTCATTGTGTACTGTAGAGAGTATCTATCTAGCCTAGGAGCCTGGAAAGTTGCACAAAGACCCCTTCATCAAGCCAGGTCTCTCCTCTTAATTGCTTGTAAATCCAGTAGAACTAACCCAAATACAATAGACACTTGAGATTTAGCCTACAAAAACCATACAGTGGACTACTATATTCCCATCTCCTCCTGTCTATGGGAATCAAGATTTTCCCTGAATTTTTACATGAACCTTACTCCTTAGTAGTTTAGGTCCCTATGTTAGGCCAACTAGTGATACACAGAATACTGATGCAGATCTTAAATGAGAGTTAGAATTTAGTGAAATCCAAGTACTTAGGCAAATTATATTAAAAGATATTTATAGTCACTTAATTGAGATGACTAAATAGTTTAGATAGGAGGCAATTGAAGCAGTTCTTATTATTTCTCCTCCATTTATATTGTTGCATGATCAAAATTTGTAGAGTCTACTGTAGCAGGAATCTTAAAGGTTCTTATTAATAAAATCAAGCTTGAGGCCAGTTATTGGGGTGAACACTGGAAGATAAGAGAGCCAGAACAAGCCACAGCTACCTCACCTCGCCGGGTCCTCAGCTAGTCTTGCTTCCTCAGACTGGAGGCCTCTGAGTCCTCATCCAGAATGGGTCTCAGCTGAACTGTGCTGCTCGAAAGCCTGAAAGCTTAACCAGCCAAATGCTTCTAGTTCCTGGTCCTCATGCCTCATATATCTTTCTGCCTTCTACCATCACTCCCTGAGATTAAAGACTCACTCCCTGGGAATAAAGGCATGTGTCACCAATGCCTGGCTCTTTCCAGTGTGGCCTTGAACTCACAGAGATCCCAGATGGATTTCTCCTCTGGAATGCTAGGATTAAAGGTGTGAGTGCCACCATTTTCTAGCCTCTGTATCTAGTGGCTGTCTGTTCTCTGACCCCTGATAAATTTATTAGGGTATAAAATATTTTGGGGAATACAATACCACCATAGCCTACTGTATACTCAACTAACTCCATGGGGGATGCGATATCTTCTTATAACACAAAATAATCCCTTATAAAGGGTAAATATAATTAATGAATCACTTGATAGACCACATTATCTTCCTGTCTGTGTGTCATCAGCAGCTACCCTGAGATTACCAGAGCAGGACTCTCTATAGAAGGGAATATAACATCAAGTGGGGCAGGTGAGGGTGACAACACAGTCAATTTGAAGTGGTCAGTGCCTCCCTGGAATTTATCAGAAATGTCTGCTTGCAGGGTGTTCAAACAGAAAGCAGAGCTTTGCAACTGTAGCTGGAGTTTTTCTGGTCCTGGCCCACAGTCAGGACAAGTCTCTCTCACCTTCCAGTCTCGAAGCTGCTCAGACCCAACCAAGTAAACACACAGGGACTTATATTACTTATAAACTGTGTGGCCGTGGCAGACTTCTTGCTAGCTGTTCTTATATCTTAAATTAACCCATTTCTATTAGTCTATAAGTTGTCACATGGCTTGTGGCTTACCAGTACCTTACATCTCGCTTGTCATGGCAGCAGCTAGCAGTGTCTCTGTGACTCAGCCTTCTACTTCCCAGAATTCTCCTCTCTCCTTGTACTGCCTATACTTCCTGCCTGGCTACTGGCCAATCAGTGTTTTATTTATTAACCAATCAGAGCAACACATTTAACATACAGGACATCCCACAGCACTTTGCAAAGGCACATTCCTTCCTTGCATTTACAATCTCACACTCTGCTGTTTTTGTGTGTTGCCTAGGAAAGACCTTACAAAAAGGCTTGGAAGCAGAAGTGCCCCAAGAAGGGAGTGAGGTGATGTTAAAGAATATACAGGGTGAGGTGGACAGGAATTTCCTTTCTCTGAGCCAAGTAAAATTGGCACAGGATTCTTTAATCACATGTTGTTCTTTGGTATTATTAAGTGAATACATTTTTCATGGCCCAACTGCTAGTGTAACTAATTAACAGCCATTCACATTAATTACATTGATCAGGATTATAAAATAATTTCAAATTGCTGAACATGATCAGCAGGAGTAAAATAGTTTCCCTTTAATCCCTTAATGATTTTTTCATGATTAATCAAACAAAATATATGTAGTTATTTGAGCCACTTTTTTTTTTTTTTTATCTCAGAACTGCAATTCAGGGCAATTATAGGAGACATAAAGTTGATTCATACAGAACTACATTTCATGCAGTAGCTAATTAATAAATAATGCACAATGGGGTGGGGTACATGATTATCATTAGATAATCACCTTCTCTGAGGAAGCACAAGGTACAGTGAAGTTCCTCTGCTTACACTGGGCCATGATTACCTTTGGACAACCATTAATCCCACCAGCCAGTGCCTTACTGCTCATTACAAACTCTTGCCATTTTACACAGAAATGAATTGGGGGGAAATAACTTTGATCATTGGAAATGGCTCACAACAATATAAAGGGTTTCATATATAAATAGTGACAACATTAATGTATGCTTTAGAAGGTTAAGTAATCAATCATGCTGTTCGCACATCCTCCATGGGTGCTGTGGGTGATTAATGATTGTTTGCATTCTGAAGAGCATATATATCTGGGTGTGTGAATTGTCTTCAAACGCTCATGCTTCTAATGATTGAGTTTGATCCAATAGAAAAGTTATTTTATAGAATTTTTAAACAAAATAAAAAAAAGGACTTGTAGAGTACCTCATTTTCTTTCTTTTTTCTTTTCTTTTCTTTTCTTTTCCTTCTTTCTTTCTTTCTTTCTTTCTTTCTTTCTTTCTTTATTTATTTATTTCTTCATTTATTTTTGGTTTTTTTGAGACAGGGTTTCTCTGTGTAGTTTTGGTGCCTGTCCTGGATCTTACTCTGTAGATAAGGCTGGCCTCGAACTCACAGAGATTCACCTGGCTCTGCCTCCCGAGTGCTGGGATTAAAGACATGTACAAGTACCTCATTTTCAAGGTCTAAGAAATGGAAAAAAAATACATGTGTTAGGTTTTAGGCATGATTTCAGTTTTCTTCCAACTCTGAAGCTTCCTCTTTATGCCCAGCGAACTGCAGACTGGGAACTGGAAAAATCCAGTCCACACAAACAAAACAAAGCAAAACACCCAATCTGTTTCCTATGCCAGGGCCAGTTACTAGGGTGAGAAAGCCCTGGTCGTTACGATGTCACTGTCCTGTAGTTTACTTATTCCTGCCTACATATTACATACTGGGAGGACTATTAGCGCCATCTGCACCATCACAACAAGCCATTTTTTTCAATGTAGGAACAACTCTGAAGTTTGGGTTGAGATCATATAAGAAAATACAGTACCAAATAAACTTACTTGTCTCACTGGCACCTTTATTTTTTTATTAAGAAAATTTTTTATTCATTTTACATACTAATCAAAGATCTCCCTCTTCCCTCCTTCTGCCCCTTGAGCCTCCCCCTCCCAGCCCACCCCCCATTCCCTCCTAGAAGAAGGTGAGGCCTCCCATTGAGAGGTACATTTAGTAGAGGCAGGTCCAAGCCTCTTCCCCTGCCTCAAGGAGGTGCAATGTGTCCCATCATAGGTAACGTGTTCCCAAAAGCCTGCTCATGCACCAGGGATGGATTCTGACCCTACTTCCAGGGGGGCCCTTAAACAGATCAAGCTACATAACTGTCTTGCTATGCAGAGGGCCTAGTTCAGTCCCACACAGGCTCCACAGCTGTTGATCTAAATTTCATGAGTTCACACTAGTTTGGTTTGCCTGTTTCTGTAGGTTTCACCATCATGGTCTTGATGTCATGAGTAAACTGGGGTTGAGTGGTGGGCAATGGAGGGTAGGGGATAAGGAATGAGAACATAAGGGAATGGAATGGTCGGGCTGTAACAGGGATGGAGTGGGAGAGCAGTGAAAGAGATTCATGATAGAGGGGGACATCACTGAGGATAGGGAGAAACCGGGTGCCAGGGAAGTTCCAAGGAATCCCCAAGGATGATCCCAGCTTAGACTACTAGCAATAGTGGAGAGGGTGCCTGAACTAGCTTACCCCAGTAATCAGATTGGTGACTATCCTGTCATCATAGAGCCTGTATCCAGCAACTGATGGAAGCAGATGCAGAGATCCACAACCAAACACCAGGCCGAGATCAAGGAATCACTGGCACCTTTAAACAACAAAGTTTGTAGATTGAATATAATGGGTGACAAACCTCACCTCTGAAGCAAAATTCTGGCATTTACAATGACTTCTGCAGTGATTTTATGTCAGGTGATTTCTATTTTCCTCAAATACAAGCAGGTGCATTCCAAAGTTGAGAGACTGACCAACTAAACTTTTCTGATGTAGTTATGCATTTAGGAATACATATATATATTATATATCTATATACATATAATATATGTATATAGCAACAGTTAATGAAGAAAGAGGGCATGAATTTGAAAAAAAAAAACAAAAAAAAAAACAAGGCCACGTAGTTAGAATAGTTTGGGGGAAAGAAAAGGAAGGGAGAAGTGATGTAATTCTTTTATAATCTCAAAAATGAAAAAAATAATTAAAATTTTTAAAATCACTTTTTTTCTGAGTTATGCCTTAAACAGATTTATTTCACATTTCTTGCCTTTTAGCTAAAATAATTCTGGCCTTCTCAAATGTGTTGCTTTGTTAAAGTTTCCATCTTTACTCTTTCCATCTCAACTCTTGAATAAAAACATAATAGTTGAATAGTTTTTGATTCTTAAAGGTGTTTATCCAGTGTTCTTGGTCTAGCATTGCTGGGCTTTCGGAAAGAAATATAGTCATGTACTGATTGTGACCCTGGGAAATGAAGATAAATGATGTCCTCTGTAGTATACATTATTAACTTTATGGCATACATAAATTGACAGTTGAGTGCATCCTTCCCATAAAAGCACCCTTGTATTTTTCACAGAGTTACCAGGGGGATGCACTGAAACATGGGTAAGGACAAAAATTGTACACAAAACCTAGGTTTTTCCTTCACATGTTGGTAAGTACTAGTTTGTGAGAGAGACAGAGACAGAGAAAGAGAGACAAAGAGACAGAGACAGATAGACAAAGAGAGAGGGAACACAAATTCTTATTCTTACCTTGTTGAACATTCAAGTCAAGCATTTTGACTTGATGTAGTTTTGCTTAGCAGGTTTGCTACTGGGTTGAAACCTTTTTGGTCAGGGTTAATAATGAGGAAGTCTTTTGAAAAACAAAACTAGAAAAAAATACAGGCAGTGGCTGTGATCTTGAAATAACAGCAGCGAACTACATGTCTAGTTTCCTGCCTTATCCAGTTCACAACAACACTCAAGCTTCCATTATGAATTATGTACAGAAAATGTCAGCAATTAACTAATTAATTAGCATAGGTGTGAATTATAAAAGGGCTTTTAAAGTGCCAAATGCTGAAAAAGGATACTAAATATGGTTATTTATGAGAGATATTTAGAAATATTTACATTCTTTCTAGTGTTACCTGGCAAGCAGGTTTTAAATCATATTTTGTATTCAAAATCTCAAAATTCACATTAAATAATAATAAAAGTATCTTCCCTTATATGCATCTTGTGGCTGTTTGGCCATACATCTGCCTCCCCAAAGCAATTAACCATTGCAATGTGTCTGGTAAGCTGAAATGATGACAAGTAAAATTTAATTGACAAATTGAATGTGTTTGAAAAGCTCTGTCACTTGAGATTAATTTTTTAATTTTAAACCCCATGACTCAACATTAGTAGCAGTTCTCTAGAGCAATATTTACACTTGTAAATATCATAGATGGAGCTCAAAAGCAACAACTGAGCAACAGAATAGTTTTATAAATAGAAAGTCCCCATGGCCTCAATGAGGACCATTTAGGAATTGCACATAGGCTCAAACAAGTGTGTATGTGTATATAAGTGGGAGGGAGTTGAGGCTTGATTAGACAGATAGAAAGAGCTGCTTTAAGAAGGGATTAGAAAGAACATTGCTCCTCAACCAGCCTAAAGCCACCAATCTGATGTTATTATTAGCGATAAGAAGTATGGCCAGAAGAAAATCTCATTTTCACCAAATGTCATTTAAATAGAATTCTGATATTTTCAAGTCAACAGGCTGTAGTCAAATAGTGAACACTTTATTTGTAAATGCAAGAGGGGAAGAAAAGCTTCAGTTCAGCAGTTCTTTGGATGTCAGCTTACCAATATTGATTAATCGTTCAGCAGTGGCAGCTGCTGCTTTATTAAATGTGCAGCTTTCCATACAAAAGATAGCAAGTGTAGGAAGTGTTTGTTGACAATTCACCTGTTCCCACAATGTTGTGGAGTGTTCCTCATTACTATCCCAGGAAATTCCCCTCCTCCCTTTTCCAGATGCCTGTAACTCTTAAACTCCCTAGCAGTCCCCCAAAGTCAGTTATCAAAATGAGCCTCCATGTAGGGTAGGGTTATTATTGTTCCTTTAAAAGAAAACTTTGGGAATATATTCCCTTTTTCTCTTTTTCACAATTGTTTTTCTGTGTAGGATGTTCTTACTACTTAAGTACTAATTGTAATTATAGACGTAGAATTTATATTGCTAATGAATTATATTCTCACAGTTGTAAAACTACTATTTGCCTAGTGAATGAGGTATCTTAAGAGGCTGGAAGAATTCTTTGAGACTGTTGGGTGTATACTACATAGAAAGTTTTCTGCTTCACACTCGAAATTGTACTCCAGTGAGGCTACACGTCTTTCTGAAGTTTCCTAAAACACCTCACAGTCAGAGTGTGCACTTTAGGAGAGTCTTGCATATGTGCAAATATTCAGTGGCTTTAACCTAATTGAACCTTTAAGGAACAAAAATCCAGTAAAAAAAAAAAAAAAAAAAAAAAAAAAAAAAGCTTTCTAAATATTTCCCATCTTTCAAGATCAGTTTTAAGTTCATCTTTTACTATTCCAGTGCTGGTTAAATTCCCTTGGCTTTTAGCTTCTGTGAGCCTCACTTAGCACTAACATAAATTACATATGCATATTTAATAGGCATTAACTACCCCCTTCTAAATAGAGAGGAGTTTAAGTTCATGAAGCAATGGATTTGCTTTTGGGATAAATTATGTTTTTCAAGAATAGTTTATTTTAAAAGATTCATCTAGGTCCCATGAACCAGAACATTCCTTATAGATTTCAATATTTCAACATGCCAGTGACAAATTTGTGGTGATATTGTGTTCCCCAAAATATTGTGCACCCTAATAAACTTATCTGGGGTCAGAGAAAAGAACAGCCACTAGATATAGAGGCCAGAAAATGGTGGCACACACACCTTTAATCCTAGCATTCCAGAGGCAGAGATCTATCTGGATCTCTGTGAGTTCAAAGCCACACTGGAAACAGCTAGACGTGATAACAAGAGCCTTTAATCCCAGGAAGTGATAGCAGGAAGCAGAAAGGTATTTAAGGCATGAGGATGAGGAACTAGAGCCTGGTTAAGCTTTTAGGTTTTTGAGCAGCAGTTTGGCTGAGATTCATTTGGATGAGGACTCAGAGGCTTCCAGTCTGAGGAAACAGGATCAGCTGAGGAATTGACCAGGTGAGGTTAGTTGTGGCTTGTTCTGCTTCTCTGATCATTCAGTGTTCACCCCAATACTTGGCTTCAGGTTTGTTTCATTAATAAGACTTTTTAAGATTCATGTTACACAAATTCTAGATGTCTTTTTCATTAAACAATATAAAAATGTTATATTTACTATTTATTATTGGGATTCAAAATATGACTAGTGTGTAAATTATTCACTCCTCATTCAACAAATTTTGATCTAGTTTTTTTCTCTGTGCTTCATGTTCTAAATGCTTGGAAATACAGCAAACAGTAAAGCAGAAACAAATGAATTGCTGTCATTAATTGACTACCATCCGTAACTGTGGTAGGGAGGGAGTGATGCAATGATAAAGTGGGGTCCTTAGCTTTGATAGAATATTTAGGAAAAAAATGTTCAGAGATATTCAAATGAAAACCTGCAGGAAGAGGCTAGAGGAAAGTATTCTATGCTAAATGAACAGAAAATGCCAAGGCTCTGAGCTGTGAATGAGATTGGCAAGTTTAAGGAAGAGAAAAGAAATCAGTATTGGCAAGAAGAAAATAATACGAAAAAAATGATATTTATAAAGAAGGAAATAAGCAAATACAGACATTGTAGGAATTGGTAGATCATGGCAAGGAGTTAGACATCATCCTTAGTAAAATCAGAGGCTACTACAGAGTTTATGTTAGAATGACAAGGTTAGATTTATGCTTTATTAATAATAATTTTCTCCAGCTTCTGGGTTTAGAAATGATTGGAGGAGGTGATAGTAAAAGGAGGACAACACAGTAATATATGATTATGGTAGTCGTCCAGGGAAGAGTTGAATCTGGTTTGAACCATAGAAATATAGGTAAAGAGAAAAGAATACATTTTGGAGGAATTCAGATGAAAAATGTGCAATTGTGTTAAAATAAAGGTAATGTAGGTAAAATAGTCATGAGACGACACAACTGTTTGCAATTTCTTATTTAATACTTTTAAAATAAATAAATCAAGAATCCCAGTTAGCCAAACAATAAGTAATAACAAAATAGGGATAGTAAACCCCACACAATTAAAATACTCTCAACAATCACCAAATCACCATGCTCTCAAGTTTCTGCCCCACCCCTGCTTTGACATAGAAACTGTAGAGAGCAGAGGAAACTGAACCAATTTCAAAGAGAGATGATAACTACAGAATTCCCTGAGTTCTTGTATGTTCAAACATTTATATCTCAATAGCTCTGATTTAAGCAATAGACCAGCTGCATATTAGTTCCAGTTATGTCCACTGAAAGTCTTATTTTTTTATAATGCTCACCATTTGTATCTTGATTTTCAATTTTTAATGTGAGTCTAATTATTTTGTCTATACAAATTTTTTCCCAAGATCCTAGAGGTTTTATCAATATTTGCCTAGTAGTTTTGCTGCTTATTATGGATTTTTATAGATATATAGTAAGTCACTACTATGAGTTGACCCTGAATATGTTTAAAATACATTGTATATGCTTATGAAATTCTCAAAGAATTAATAAAATGTATGCTAAAATTCCACTTAAAGGAAATATTTAATATACCCTGAAAAGAGAGAATTGAATTATGGACCTTTAAAGTCAACATACAGCTGTAATCTAGCCATGATACCAAAAGAATATAGCGTTCTGGAAGTCACCTTGATCTCCCTTTTTTTCTGGCATTTGATTAGAAAAGTTGACAGTAAAGCCATGGTCTGTTGTTGGATTATCAAGTCTGACAAAACATATTCCAGGATTCACAACCTTTAACATCCTGCAGTGTCATTGAATGTCAATTATTTTTTCGAGATTGTGTTATAAAGCTATTAAAAAGTTTTCAAGCAAAATTCATTCTAATTAACATTTATATACAGAGAGCTATGCAGTACCTCTATAAAGGATTTGGAAGGATGTTAGGAAACTGAAGAAGCACAGTTAGGGATTACATAGAATCTGAGCAACATCTTCATCCTCTGGTAACTTAGGCATAATTTCTTGACTGTGAAGAATGCTGAGACTTATTTGGTAGTTTTATTATTATGGCTTTTTTTTCAGTTTTTGATAAAAGAGTCATTGGATATTTTGAACTGTTTTTCAATCTTCTTCAAAGTCTTCATTTTATATTCTAATAATGAAATTCAGTCCAAGTTCATAATGGCATGTATGTATAAAGGTGCTTTTAACAACAGGGGTATTTAGTGCAATATCAAGAGTCTTCAAGCCAAAACCTGCCTTCCATGTGCACTTAAATTTCCATTAAAGGAAAGCTGCAAGTGAGCTTTCAGTGATGAGGGGAATATTGGAATTCTGCTGTAGGAATCCAAGTATTAGGCACTAGGATATTGAATTTCACTTTTTCTCATGCTGAAATTGACTTTCCTCTGGAGCATCACCAGCCTGTTTTCAGTTACATGACTTTTAGTTTTTAGTTTTCTCCACTAACCAAAATCCAGACATACAAACCCATGGCTTAGGGAGTTCTGATACAGATTTGTCATATTCCTTTGGGTCTGTGGGAGCTTAATCACTTTCATATTTTATTTATAAAGCAAATGTTCCATGACATTGAAACATTAAATGGATTATGCTCAACCATGTGCAATGTATAATTTTCTAAAATCTCTGATTAATTTAGTATGGCTGATTTTCACTTTTTGATATGTGGCCTTGGTGTAATTCATAACAAGCTATAAATTATTGAAATCCTGTGGAAATGGGGTTTGGGGAATAGTGTTAGCACCTGCTTTCTATACTAGTTGAGTTATATTGAGCTTTGAATGTATGTGGGTGTGCTTCTGGGGGTGTTTGATTTGTTTTCCATTTGAATATGTGGATGAAATGGCTGGCTAGGTTATAAACGGGTTTTCTCAATTTTCTCAGCTTTTGATCTGAAATAAAATTTAATTGAGGGGGTGTTAGAATAGCACTCCTTATTTGGAACATTTCAGAAGCAAAACTGTTAAAGTACTTCCTTTGCTAGCTCTTCGCTTTTGCCACATGCTCTTCCTAAGCCAGCATGTGCACAAGAGGTAGGGAAAAATGAACATGATCTTTTTAAAAACCTGACTCTTGAGACAAAGACATCAGACCTGGACCTAGTGACTGACTCAGCTGACCCATCCTGAGACCTGCAAGAATGAGTATTGTCAGGAAATCTGAACCTTCACTGCTTCTATGGAAAGCAAGGTGGCCTCTAACTCCTCAGATAAGACTTCTCTCAGAGTTCAATGGCTTGCTATTTGTCTATCCTCCCATCAGCTTGTCTTTGGACATGAGAGAATATTGGAAAGCTTTTGTTTTGTCATTTTTTTCTTCTCTAACACTTCCCAAACTTCAAGGCTTAGTAATTTGAACCCCAGTGAGCCCAAATCATTCCTAGATGCTTGTTGTAAGAGTTCTGTTCATGATATTTGTTTTCTTTGTGTTTCTTATTAAAGAATATCTGCATTTTAATGTATTCCAGGGCAACCAAAATACAATAAAGATTATGCAGACCAATTAACATTGAATGAGGGCAGAGGAAGTTGTACTTCTTTTTTCTATTTTTCACTTTAATTTTGAGTGGGCTAAAGTGCTAATACATAAAAGTTGTGTGCTTACTTTATTTTTAATCTACCAGATGAGTGGTTTATGGAATTATCTGGGGATTTTTTTTCACACAGACGAATTCCTGACATCATAACTTAATTTCTAGTCAGGTATATGCCTGGGATCAACTGGTCATATTTGGTTTTCCAAAGCCTATTTTGTATTGGGTAAGAGTTAGAATAAAATATATTGAAGCTGGAGAGGTGGCTCAGTGGTTAAGAGCACCGGCTGTTCTCCCAGAGGACCTACGTTCAAATCCTAGCACCCACATGGCAGCTCACAGCTGTCTCTGACTCCAAGATCTGACACCCTCACACAGACATACATGGAGGCAAAATGCCAATGCACATAAAATAAAAATAAATAAATTATTAAAAAATATATTGCTTATATATTTCTCCTCCACAGAAGCAGTAAATTTCCCCAAAAAGATAATTCATGGAACATGTTATAATTAATGCTAAGGAGTACCACTTTCAGTAATTATGTTGACAAACATCAAAAGCAATGAATGTCATTAATTTTTTTTAATTCTTGTTATTCAGTCCAGTGCTTTTCAAATACTATTCCATCTTAGTGATCCAGGCATCACCCAGAAGACAGGAGCACTCATGAATTATACAGTCACCATGGTCAGATAGAAAGCTGGGGTAGATTTTCACTAGTGAATATTGTTACTCTGAAGCTTGGACATTCATAGCCAAGCGTTTTGACAGAAATGGAAGCACTGGGTAGATAGTGGTTGCATTCAGCAATGTGATATTTTCTATGGTGGAGTCTTGTGATATAGCTTTCTAATTTATTACAAGTGACAGCTACAAGTGTGTTATGATTTTGGAAGGTAAAACTTCTCACTAGCATTTGAAATTTGGAAGGCGTTCTCCTGGGAAAAGCTGGCATATTGCCTGCTGCTTCTGAATGGCTCTCTATGTCTTGCTGTCTTGTCTGAAATTTGTCAAAATTAAAAAATAAGTTCAGGCATGTATAGACTAAATATAGTCTAGCAGTCAGAGTAGTAAATCTATGAAGATGAAAATTACATTTCTATAGACATGTCATGGATTAGCCTCCTAGGGATAACTGTAACAAATCATTATACACTTTAGTGACTTAATGCAACACAAATGTATTCTCCAAAGGTCAAAAAACAAAAAATGGGTTGGCATTCTTTCTGGAAGTTCTAGGTAAGAATCCCTTTCTTTACCATCCCAGTTTCTAGAGGCTGTTCACATTGTTTGGCTATTAGCCCCACTTCCTTGTAAGCTGCTGCCCTTGTCTCATCTCTGTCTCTTATCCTGACTCTGACCTCCTGCTACCCCATGTTAATAATATATTCACATTGGGTCTACCTGGGATAATCCAGGATAATCTTCAAGATTCATTTCTTAAAGGAGTTGTCTCTTAATGCCTGATCAGGTTGAGAGTAGGATGTAAACATTTGCACACATTATTCACCTTGACATACACATGATTAACTTCTTTGTGTCTCAGTTTATTCATTTATAAAAGACAAACTAAAATGTATTTCTGTCTTCTTACAAACACATTACTTAGTGTCTAGTAAAATATTTTCACAAAGTATGTTAAACTCCTTTGGACACAGTTTCTATATGAATAAGAAGTGATAAACAACAATGTGCTAGTTGAAATCTGCAACGTGGGAAAACTTGGACTTGCCTTATGACACGTTATTTTATTCATTGTGCATTCATGTATCAGCTTCAATAGATGTATTCTACTGACCATGGGGAGTTAGAACATTTTCCTGTTTGCTGTTGATTCTCCTTGAATCCATTTGAAAATATGTCACCAATATGGAGTACTATATTCTCTGGCCACTGAGTAAAGTTTGTACTCCATGGTCTTCATCTTATATCATCCATCATGCCTTCTTTACACACAATTACTTTTCAAAACCCATCTGCCTTTGTTTCCCTATCTTCAGACAGGCTCAGTCAGTCAGTCACTCTATTGTTGTGGGGTGGATCCATTTCTCCCCTTGAACCTTAAAATTTCCTCTCCCCATCTTATAAAGCTCCATTTTCAAATATTTCATGAATCTTTGCTTGCCTACTCCAGCATGCAAAGACTTCTATCTTTAGAATCCCCTAGCCATTAGAATTGATATTACTTATTTAGCATTTGCCATGGGGTATCTAATTTAGTTAATTATCTTTATATGTCAATAGGTCTTAGTTGTCCAGATAATTACAGTCTTAAAATCAGCAGCCATATTATTCATATAGGCAGGTTCACCACTCCCTATTTAGTACCCAATAAGCCTGAAATACATATTTTGATGATAATAATGCATATGAATAAGAACTACTTTTGCAAGCTTTTTGTTCTTGGATTTATTTTCTATGGCATTAATCAAACACGTTATGCTATTTAAATACATTGACATTTAGTTTCTTAGCTTGCACATGGAAATCCATTTTGTCTACCAGTGGACCTGCCCCAGAGACTTCATATTTGCCTTTCAGTACAACTCTGTATTTCCCTTTATTTATGCATACTATTATAACTCACTATTTAACTACACTATCTCCTTTTGATTCTGCTTCTCTGGAGTAAAACAACATCAAGCCATAGAGAATTTCACATAAATTGTGTAAGACCCTCCCAACTTAATATGCCTGAAAACTCTAATACCAAAGCCCTGTCTCCTTGTCCATTGTATTTGCAAGGCATAATATTTGAAACTTCTTAAAAGGATGTTCTTAATATGAAGGATCCACGTATCCTGTATCCCATAAAAGCTACTGAAAATATATTGCTTCCCAGAAGGGGTTTTGTCAACCTAATACTACTAACACTATTGCCAAACTGGAAAGTACATGCAGCCTTCATAGCAAATGATGATGCTTCAATGTGAGACACTGCATATATGGGGATTCCAAAGTAAAATGGAGACATGGTACCAGATGAATCTTAGGTAAGTGGTTTATTTAAAGCTTGGATTTGTGATTTGGTTATTGTTCTTGTGGAAGAGACACTGGTGGTCCAAGCTGAGACAGGACATTTTATTCAAGGGAATTTTCTAATTAAAGGGGAAATAACAGAAATGCAAATATTTATGAACCAATAGGTGAAAATTCTCAGATTGTTTTAAGAATCTGGAAAATGTGCCCTTCATGAACTCATTCTTTGTTTTTTTGTTTTGTTTTGTTTTTTGTTTTTTGTCTTTTTTAATTAGCTCTTGTAAAGGAGGAGAAAGGGAAAGAAAGCAGTCAGTCTTTCAGAGAAGTTACAGAATAACCATTCTATTTGTGTCTGAGCTGCCTTTTGAGATTCTAATAATGATCACATCACAGTTTTCAAGACAGTCTTTCACTCTGCTTTTTAAATTGGAGAGACTGTTTGCAGGAGACTCAATTATTACCATAAGGATCGTTTCTAGGCTTCATTATGAACTGCCTCCATTTTCATCCTTTCATATATTAGGCCATAGAAATTAGAAGTGTGAATTCAGCCTTTCAATTATCATTGCAGTTTTCCACTTATAGTTAAATCCTTAAATTTTGTAGGCTCAAGTGATCTATTGTGCTGACAATTAGCCAATTGAAGGTGCAAAATCTTGAAACCATTCATAAGGAGGTCTGGGTTAGAATTGCTTAAGAAATATGTCTCTCATTATGCACTGGGATGCAGAATTTGTGAGGGAATTGATGTAAAGAATACTAAATAGATATAGAATGGGATGAAAATGGATAAAAAAAAATGCTCATCTAAGTGTTGGCATCTTTGACTAGACAAAAGAGACCCTTTACCCTAAATCTATTCCAGTAGACTATCAAAGGTGCAGAAGGAATGACTGTTAAAGGTGTGATTCAGCTTTTCAATCTGCCTAAAATAATTTAATACTGGTTGGTTTTCCATGCTACTCCATTCCATTCAAAATTAAGGCCAAGAGTTTGGTCTAGAAATCACATCATTAGCACAATTTGAGTCTCCCAGCACAAAAGCTTATGAATCCCCTGTTTGGTTCTCCTGTTGTAATTCATGCCTTCTGTCTCTCTTTGCTTTATGTGCTTTACATAATCCATCAAGATGTACCTTAAGGCTTTGCTCCTTCTAAGAAATCTTCCAGATCCTTCTGGTCAAAAATAAAATCTTTCTCTGTAATAGTCTTTCAATGTTTTGTACTTCTGTTTTTGCACTTAAACCTGAATTTGAGTATTCTATATTTCATTCATTTATATACTTCTGTAAAACCCAATCCAATACTTTGATATCAGTTTGATAGGATAAAAGGGTAGATTATTGAACCTACTTTTAAAGAGGAATTATTTGTGTAAAATGTTTTAAATTGCTATAGATTTTAGTTTATTACAAATTTAAAGTTAATTTTGTTATACTGTATGTATATTTCTACTTTTGTTTAAAGTATTTTGTTTGTATAACTCATTTGAAATTGTAGTATATAGTTGAGAAATACAAGTTAATAACTAGTCTTCTATGATAGTCAAACTTAGTCATGTTAAGTTTACTAGGTATACATAGATATAATTCAGTTAGGTAGGTAATCTTAAAACACTTCACAGACCTACAGAATATGGCATTTAAAATGTTTTAAAAATTTAGACTTTCTGGACAATGAGACATATCTACTTCTGGCAGCACCAAATATGTCAAGGAAGATAATGGGAATCAAAGACACTCTATATGGAATTTATCTTCTTCTTGGCAAAAATAGCCATTTGGGCAAGAAACTGTTCTTGCCTGGACTGCTTGACAAAATGTTACATCAATTGGACATGCAACACCCATAGGATGGTGACCATTGAACTTTATAAGACAAAATGGTTCTTCAGGTTCCTGCTTCACAGAGGAAACTGCCAGACATTCTACAGGACACAGAGAGAAGTGATTGAGAGACTCTAGGCCTGTGGGCTGAAGACAGATGCCCCAACTTTACAGAGGAACTATGGATGACTGTCCAGGCAGCCAGCTATCTCTATCATTCTATATTTTTGGAAGTTGCTTGTAATGCTCTCCCAGTTTACTTAGGTAATATTATATCCTTCTGAGGTCTTTGATGTAGTTGAAGGCTAGATAGTTATAATTTCCTTAGTTATAATAAAAGATAAGTTAGATATGAAACCTTAGACTCACAAATATAGGATAGATAGGATATCTTCCTTAATTTTGCCAAAATACAAATAGACTAGATATTATAAATAGACTAGATATTGTAATTATAATTCTTGTTTGATAATTGTTTTGTTATATGTAATTTTACTATGTTTATGTTAAAACTTTCCTTTTTGAAAAAAAGAAAAGGGAAGGTGCTGGGGATGTCATTCTGTATGCCTTGAATATGTTGCTCTGATCGATTGATAAATAAAACAGTGATTGGCCAGTGGCCAAGCAGGAAGTATAGTATAGGTGGGATAAGCAGAGAGAATTCGGGAAGTGGAAGGTGGAATTAGGAGATGCTGCCAGCTGTCACCATGAGAAGCAAGATGTAAAGATACCGGTAAGCCACGAGCCATGTGGCAAGGTATAGATTTATAGAAATGGGTTAATTTAAAATGTAAGACTTAGCTAGCAAGAAGCCTGAGCCATTAGGCTATACAGTTCATAATTAACATAAGCCTCTGTGTGTTTACTTCGGTCCAAGCAGCTGTAGGACTGGCGATGAGAGAGATTTGTCCTGACCATCGGCCAGGTAGGACACAGGAAAATTTCAGCTACATCAATTCCTTAACAACAGTGAGATAGTTGGCTTATAGGAAAACTTGGCCTAAGGTAACCTAAGTATATACTTTTAAATAAAATATGTTGCAACTTAGTGGGAATACTGAAGGACCTTCAGAAATAAAGAGATAACATGTCAGGACAAGTTATCAGTGTATTATCTACTAAAACTGATTACAAACCACTTAAAACTAAGCTTAATAAGAAATCATTGATGCTACTTTAATTTATATACGATTCTATGTGAATTAAAGTTTCATATACAGTGGAATATACCTACAAATTGGGCCTTTTATAAGATTGCTCTGCCTTCCTTAAATATACCAGGTTATTTTAGAAATACAGAAAAAGTTAAATTGAAGGTTCAAGTGGAAAATGTGTACTTTCAGGTTAAAGAAATGAGATAGATGAGATACTCCATTTTCCACCTGGAGGAGACATCCGTGCTTGGCCAGGTTAACATGAATAAATACATGTTTGGTCCATGCTTACCAGCAGAATTTGTAATGATCAGTCTTCAACATTCAACAGAATGCAAACTATTGTAGCAAGATATTTCTTACATTTTATTTCCCCCACCCATTCTCATTGATCATCTAGCTTTCCCTCTGCTCACCTTCTCTCCTCTTACTTCTGCACTTGTCTTATGTTTTCAATGAAAGTTTACCTTCACTTTTCTTCCTGAACATAACAGCATAATCAGTTTTCCAAGATGTTTGATCTTATGCAAAAGATAAAGGAAATGATTCTTCAATTCCTTTTTGTTGTTGTTGTTCTCAAAAGTCTATGTTAACTAATGTAAGTTTTCACTCAGCTCTAAATATTTTGCCATCAATTCTTGAGCATCTATCTGCCCTTGTTACCCAGCACAATTTATACTTGAGATTTCCATTCTGAGAGAGTCAAACCCATTTCAGTCTCAGCAAAGCATAGTTAAGAGAGTAAATATAAAACAAACAGAATTGTTACATTTAGAAAAGCACTAAAACTCCAACAGTTTATTGGAGGAAGTATATTATTGAAATCACCAATTATTACTGAGTAATAGTTTTCTTAACTAGTATACTACTTGGAGTCTCTTGCCACTGGCTTCTTGGCATATAGGAGATGTGTCAATAATTGAAGAGTTATTATGAGAACAATGTCTTTGGGATGTTTAAAGTTTAGAAAGATTTTTTTTCTGCATTATAACCCCTAAAAGAAAATAACTAAATGTGAAATTAAAATGAATTATTTTGAATTTTCCCGTTTATTTTCTGTTTGTGCCTTTGGGGAGACTTTCAGGACTAAAAGGGAGAATATTATGAGACAAGATATTTATTCTACTCATGAGCAAGCCCAGTGATTTTGGCTTAGTTGCCTGTGAATCATCATATCTTTCCTCCCTTGAAGGATAAATATGGCATTCATTCCAAACTATTTAGCCCATTTTTCTTTTGTGTATAAAATAGGCCCAATTAAGATATTCTTGTGTTAATTTCTGCATTCTATATATGGTTAGAATGAGTGTGAAAATATCCATCACAGCAAATGTCTCAAAATGCCCCATGCATACTGAACACACTACCCTTCTTCCCTTCTCAACCAAGGATAATAATTCACCCCATCATGGAGATTTTTAATTTTATATTTTCCACTTACCTGTATTAGAGTTCAGTCCATTCAGAATCCAATATTTAGATGAAAGCACAGATTTGTAAATATCTGGTTTTGTTTTTGTTTGTTGTTTTTTACTAAGTTTCCACTTCATCCAGATGTCTGACATGTGAAGAACCAGTCTATGAATCTATTCTCTTGAATAAAAAATCTTAACTCATCCCTGGTTACTCAAATGGACAAAGTGAATATGACATCCCTTGTCACATTTCTTTTCTGTTTTTGCCTTTTCTGTTCCTCTCCCAACAATGAGGCAAGCAAGATAATCTAATTCTGAAATAAATAAATGGCATTCCATTATGTCTTTTTCAGTGGTTATGCTAATTTGTTAGATGAATGTCATTGAGCCAAGTCACAAAAATCTATGTGATCTTAGGAAATTCATCTAACTTCTCTTGGGAATCTGGTTCAACTATTAAAGTAAAAGAAGGCTAGGGACTAATTGGAGGCTAAAATGGTCCAAACTTCATTGCAACATGAAGTCCTATGAATTCTTTACTCCCTGCATGCACGCACACGCACACACACACACACACACACACACACACACACACACACACACACACAAATGTTGTTAATAAGTATTACTATGTCCTTTGTCATAAATTAGATGCTTAGAGATGGTTTGACATCTAGAAGTATATTGGTGGAGCATGCAAAAACTAAAAAGCATAGTTTTTTTTTTAATTATGAAATCAGTGGACAATATTTTAAAAGACCTTTTGAAAAGTATTTACTTATTTACTTACTTATTTTAAATTCAGTACCTCTTTTAATTTTTAAAATTATAAGATAGTTACATTCTTCTGTTCCAGGTCCTCCCATATAAACCTTATTGTTCTATTTCACATTTGTGACATTTTTTTATTGAGTCTTGTTACATATGTATTCATATATGTATTCCTAAATATAACCTGTTCAGTCTATATATTGTTATTTATGTGTGTTTTCAAGGCTGAACAATTGGTATTGGTAATCAATTGGTACTTTTCCCTTGAAAAGACTCTTTCTTCAGTCTAAGTATTCCTTAGTTGCCTGTAGTTCTTTGTATAGGGTTGAAGCCTGTGGGCATTTCCCTGTCCACTTTAGCATGTCTATTGTTGTTGTCCTTGTTCAGCTAATATTTAGACAGTCATGTTGATAAGTAGGGTTTTTTTATGTGCATGGGGGTTTTGCCTGCATGTATGTCTGTATACCACATGTGTGCCCAGTGCCTGTGAGCTACAAAGCAGGTGATGGGGATTAAACCCAGGTCCTCTACAAGAATAGCAAGTGTTCTTAATTGCTGAGCCATCTCTCTAGCCTCCCTTTTCATTTTTAAAAATTCCTACTTGATAATTGCTTTTGTTGTATGTAGTTTTACCATGTTAAAGTTAAAACCTTTATTTTTATTTAGACAAAAAGGAGGAAATGTGGTAGAATATTATTTTAAGATGTGTTACTTTTGTTTATATTGAATTTGTTTAATGTTGTGAAGCTGTGTTATTGTGCCTGTCTAAAACACCTGATGGTCTAATAAAGAACAGGAGAAAGGATAGGTGGGCCTGGGAGGCAGAGAAACTATATATAGAGAGAAATCTAGAAGAAGAAAAGAAGTAGCCGGAGGAGGAGGACATCAGATGCTAGCCACTCAGCAAGCCAGAGTAAGAGTAAGATTTACAAAAGTAAGATAACAGGAAAAGCCCAGAGGCATAAGCGTGATGGGATAATTTAAATTAAGAAAAGCTTGCAAGACACAAGCCAAGCTACGTCTGAGCATTTATAATAAAAGTAAATAAATAAGTAAATAAGTAAGTAAATAAATAAATAAATACATAAAATACTGATGTGATTCACAGTCTTCATAAATTTACTCATGTAAAATACCTCTTGTATATACCTCCTCAATAAAAGCAGGATATAAGAGCTTTATACAAAATCTCTTAACTCCAAGAAGCTGCCAGAAGACATAAAATAAAGTTTCTATTTAAATTCCATGGCTTTGAATTTCAAAGGCTGCTTTCCCCTAATAGATAACTTATGAAAGGGAAAAACATCCTGTGAGAATATTTAGGGTATAAATAATGAACCTTTAAATTTGTGAATGTGTGCATATGTTAATGTGTATGTATGTTTAAATATATATTAAATCTTAGTCTATTTTATCCTTGTGTAACAGAATCACAACAATCTAAATAATTTGTAAGGACAAAGCTATAATTTTAAAATTCATAAGGCTAAGAATCTTGAAGGGGCTACATTCATTGAAGATTTACTGTTCTAGACAGAAGGTTGAAAGTTAAGAAAATTGACTTAACAGAGACTAAGACTACCACAAGGGACTAAACTCAGTTATATTATTTACTTGCCAAAATGATTTATTCCTTTTTTTATTTTTATTTTGCAGTACAATTCAGTTCTACATATCAGCCACAGATTCCCTTGTTCTCCCCGCTCTGACCCCCCTCACCTTCCCCCCCAGCCTACCCCACATTCTCACCTCCTCCAGGGCAAAGCCTCCCCCAAGGACTGATATCAACCTGGTAGACTCAGTCCAGGCAGGTCCAGTCCCCTCCTCTCAGGCCGAGCCAAGTGACCCTGCATAGGCCCCAGGTTTCAAACAGCCAACTCATGCAATGAGCACAGGACCCGGTCCCACTGCTTGGGTCCTCCCAAACAGATCAAGCCAATCAACTCTCTCACCCATTCAGAGGGCCTGATCCAGTTGGTGACCCCTCAGCCATTGGTTCATAGTTCATGCGTTTCCATTCGTTTGGCTATTTGTCCCTGTGCTTTATCCAACCTTGGTCACAACAATTCTCGCTCATATAAACCCTCCTCATTCTCGCTAATTGGACTCCCAGAGCTCCACCCAGGGCCTAGCCATGGATCTCTGCATCTGGATCCCTCAGTAGTTGGATGGGGTTTCTAGCACAACAATTAGGGTGTTTGGTCGTCCCATCACCAGAGTAGGTCAGTTCGGGCTGTCTCTCGACCATTGCCAGCAGTCTGTTGTGGGGGTATCTTTGTGGATTTCTGTGGGCCTCTCTAGTACTTTGCTTCTTCCTATTCTCGTGTGGTCTTCATTTACCATGGTCTCCTATTCCTTGTTCTCCCTCTCTGTTCTTGATCCAGCTGGGATCTCCCACTCCCCCAAGCTCTCTTTCTCTCAATTCTTGCCCTTCATTACCCCCACTCATGTCCAGGCTGTTGATGTAGATCTCTTCCATTTCTCCATCATTGGGCGATCCCCGTGTCTTTCTTGGGGTCCTGTTTTAGAGGTAGCCTCCCTGGTGATGTGAATAGCAGTCCAGTCATTCTTGTTCCACATCTGGTATCCTCCTATGAGTGAGTACATACCATGTTTATCTTTCTGAGTCTGGGTTACCTCACTCAGGATTATTTTTTCTAGATCCATCCATTTGTCTGCAAACCTCATGATGTCATTGTTTTTCTCTGCTGAGTAGTATTCCATTGTGTATATGTACCACATTTTGTTTATCCATTCTTCAGTTGAAGGACATCTAGGTTGTTTCCATGTTCTGGCTATTACAAACAATGCTGATATGAACATAGCTGAACAAGTGCTCTTGTGGTTTGATTGAGCATTCCTTGGGTATATGCCCAAGAGTGGTATAGCTGGATCTTGGGGGAGATGGATTCCCAATTTTCTAAGAAAGCGCCATATTGATTTCCAAAGAGGTTGTACAAGCTTGCATTTCCACTAGCAGTGGAGGAGAGTTCCCCTAGCTCCACATCCTCTCCAGCATAAGCTGTCTTCAGTGTTTTTGATCTTAGCCATTCTGACAGGCATAAGGTATTATCTCAGAGTTGTTTTGATTTGCATTTCCCTGATGATTAGGGATGTTGAGCAATTCCTTAAATGTCTTTCAGCCATTTGAGTTTCCTCTGTTGAGAATTCTCTGTTTAGTTCTATAGCCCATTTCTTTTTTTTTTTTTTTTTTTTAATTTTTATTTTGCAATACAATTCAGTTCTACATATCAGCCACAGATTCCCTTGTTCTCCCCCCTCCCGCCCCCCTCACCTTCCCCCCAGCCCGCCCCCCATTCCAATCTCCTCCAGGGCAAAGCCTTCCCCACAGACTGAGATCAACCTGGTGGACTCAGTCCAGGTAGGTCCAGTCCCCTCCTCCCATGCTGAGCCAAGGGACCCTGCATAGGCCCCAGGTTTCAAACAGCCAACTCATGCAATGAGCACAGGACCCGGTCCCACTGCCTGGATGCCTCCCAAACAGATCAGGCCAATCAACTGTCTCACCCACTCAGAGGGCCTGATCCAGTTGGTGACCCCTCAGCCATTGGTTCATATTTCATGTGTTTCCGTTTGTTTGGCTATTTGTCTCTGTGCTTTATCCGACCTTGGTCTCAACAATTCTCTCTCATATAAACCCTCCTCATTCTCGCTAATTGGACTCCCAGAGATCCACCTGGGGCCTAGTCATGGATCTCTGCCTCCAGGTCCATCAGTAGTTGGATGAGGTTTCTAGCACGACAATTAGGGTGTTTGGCCATCCCATCACCAGAGTAGGTCAGATCGGATTGTCGCTCGATCATTGCCAGCAGTCTGTTGTGGGGGTATCTTTGTGGATTTCTGTGGGCCTCTCTAGCACTTTGTTTCTTCCTATTCTCATGTGGTCTCTACTCAGCAGAGAAAAACAATGACATCATGAGGTTTGCAGACAAATGGATGGATCTAGAAAAAATCATCCTGAGTGAGGTATCCCAGACTCAGAAAGACAAACATGGTATGTACTCACTCATAACAGGATACTAGATGTGGAACAAGGATGACTGGACTGCTACTCACATCACCAGGCAGGCTACCTGGAAAACAGGACCCCAAGAAAGACACAGGGATCGCCCAACGACAGAGAAATGGAATGAGATCTACATGAACAGTCTGGACATGAGTGGGGGTAGTGAAGGGCGAGGGTCGAGGGAAAGAGAGCTTGGGTGAGTGGGAGATCCCAGCTGGATCAAAAACAGAGAGGGAGAACAAGGAATAGGAGACCATGGTAAATGAAGACCACATGAGAATAGGAAGAAATATAGCCCATTTCTTAATTGGACTGTTGGGCATTTTGATGTCTAATTTCTTGAGTTCCTTATATATTCTGGATATCAGTCCTCTGTCAGATGTAGGGTTGGTGAAGACCTTTTCCCATTCTGTAGGGTGTCACTTTGCTTTGTTGACCGTATTCTTTGTTCTACAAAAGCTTCTCAGTTTCAAGAGGTCCCATTGATTGATCGTTTCTCTCAGTGTCTGTGCTACTGGTGTTATATTTAGGAAGTGATCTCCTATGCCAATGCATTCAAGACTACTTCCTACTTTCTCTTCTAGCAGGTTCAGAATAGCTGGATTTATGTTGAGGTCCTTGATCCACTTGGACTTAAGTTTTGTGCATGGTGATTATTAAGAGACACAAGATGTTCTTTGTAGATGAACAGTCTTATTAAATAAGAAACACAGAGCTGATTGCAGAGTTAAAAGCCCAAGAGGTCAGAGCAATAGCTAAGAGCTAAAAACCTTAGCCTTCACTGCAATTGCTCTCCTCCTCATGAGGAGTGCTACTTCCTGTTTATCTGTCTTTTTATATACTTCCTGTTCTGCCTTCTCATTGGTTATAAACCCAACCACATGACCTCCTTGTCACTGCCCATCTATACAGAGCTCCAGGTCTTCTATGGTTGGTATTGAGATTAAAGGCATTTGTCTCCATGCTGGCTGTATCCTTGAACACACAGAGAGCTCCCTGTCATGTGATTGGGATTAAGGGCATGTGCTACCACTGCCAGACTTCTGCTATGGCTTGCTATTAGCTCTGACCCCCAGGCAACTTTATTTATTAGCATACAAATAAAATCACATTTCAGTACAAATAAAATATCAGCATATTTCCCCTTTTCTATTTTAATAAAAAGAAAAAAGTTATAACTAATATAAGAAAAACTATATACAAAAGTACCATAACTATATACCATATATACAAGCAATAAATACCTAAACAATGTCTAGTCCATTTGTATTTGACAAATTCAGAGAAAATAATTCCATTATCTATCCTATTTTGGTAAGTCCAAAATGTACCTGGTTCACTTTCTATCCTAACTTATATTACTAACAGAACTATCTTATAATGTCTTTCAAATTTATACACTTACTCTTTAGTGAGTTTATTTCTGAAATTCTTAACAAGGAAACTATAACTATAACTAACTAATCTTCAACTCCCTCAGAGACCCAAGAAGGAAATAATATTACCTAATAAAAAATAAAAACAGAAAGTGCACACAAACAGCTTCCAAAAAAAATGCGAGTTGACAGAAACAGCCAGCGGCCTGGACAGTCACCTGAGGTTTCTCCGCAGTGTTGGGGCATCATCTTCAGCCTATAGGCTTAGCGTATCTGACAGACTCATTTGTGAACTAGGATGTACACAAGGTCAGCAGTTCAACCTCACATTTGGTGAGAGCAGTCCATGTACCAGAAACACCTGAATTCCACTAGTGTCATGTTATGATTCAGAATTTTGAATTCTGGAAATTGTTGCTATTCTTTGAATTCATCTGTCCATTCTTCTTGGCTGTGTGTGGCTTCATCTCGGCATCCCATTGTTCTCCACATCCCTCTATTAAATACTAGTCTACCATTGAGAAGTGTGAGCTTAGTTACTCTTCAAGAATAACTGTTTCAGCTGCTGTTCCACTGCACATCAGAAGTCATCAGTCCACTGCCTGTTCAGCTGCCTTTGAAGAAAAGGGCACTGTACCTTTTGCAGATTGCAAAGGCCACTTCAGGGATGGTGCCATATTGTCCTGGCCTCAGAAGATGCCTTTATCAGCCACAACCACACTTGTTTTGGCAAGAATCGGTAGTCATTTGTTTCTTGTCCTGACTGTCCTGTTTGTCAGCAGTTGATTCGAGGATACTTTGTTGTCCAGTGGCTGACTTTTACCACAATGAAAGTTAACTCCATATGCAGTTTCTTCAATGCCCATATTTTCTCTGAAGTAGATTGGTACTGCCAGGAGCTGACATGTCTCATAGTCATAACAAAAAAGAAAAATTTTCTAAGTAATTAAAACATTTTAAGTGCCACATTCTATAGGTCTCTGAAGGATTTGAAGATGACCTGTCTTTCTAAAATATATCAGCTCAAACTTGAAAACATACCTAATGTGATTACAAGCTCTATTGTAATGTCTAACTACTAACTTTTATTCCTTTTTATCCTAATAGTTGGTAATAATAACATTCAAGAATCAGCAAATTGCATTACATTGTTAAATGAATGGTATAAGTACAATATCTTGAACAAAATTAGAAATATTCATATAGCATTTTCTAACAATATCAATCTCAATATATATAATTTGTATACAATATAAAAAATCCAATTCAATGTAAAGTATTTAAAACTAGTAATTGTCTTTTTCTTTTTTTTTTAACAAGACCCTTAAATCTAGTCTCCTTTGCTTAGCCCTTTTCCTAACCCTTAACAACAACTTGTAACCAACCCTCCTAAACAATGAAAATTATCCCAGACCCCAAACCCATTAAAAGACCAAAAAACCACCTACCGCACACCACCTCTTTGGGAATATGGGCGTCATATTCTTAAAATTGTTTCCTGCTGGGTATGGGCAAAGGTATCTCTATTCTGAAAAGAAAAATTTGGGGTTAATTGTCAAATTCTAAGAAAAGTAGCTATATCCTTTGTTGTCCAGTTTGAGCATAATGCCAAAGTTCAGAGCTTATCTCAAGTCCTTATTCAAGTAGTCTTTGAAACTGTATCATTTCAGCTAGCCCTCTCAAAATTGCTCTGAGCACTTTGTAGTCCAAAGTTGAACTATAGATGATGTTTGTCAGCTTAGTGATATTATTATTGTCCATGTGGAATTGTTTTTGTTGTGGGGCCCCATCTTCTTCCTGAAGACTTCAGTTGAGGTTAGGCCTGGCTGTGATTTCCTGCAGAAAACTGATAAGAGACTTGAACACAAAGACATGTATAGGCAGCTAATTGAAGCCTTATTTTTTTTGAATTAGTATTCTACATGACAATTATTGTTATGTTAACAAAGTTTAAAATGTATATATATAAATCTTGTAAATTTTGATATAAAATTCATACTTTAAGAAAAGTTTAAAGAATCAGAATAGAATCAAAGAGTTGAGATTAGTAATAAAATACTCTCTTAATTAATTTGGTTTTTCTCATGTTCCATATCAGAAGATGGCTCTTTCTTCTGGCATGATACAGGGAGTTTGCATTTTCCTTTTAACAACATGCTATAGTTTAAAAAATGAGAGAGCCATTCTCCAACTCCAAAGTCAGCTTCAAATTTTAAATGAACTGGGACTACAAGAAGACCAATAGTGTTAAATTTCTTTAGAGAAGAGCATAAACAAACATTTAGGAAGAATTATGAATTTTTGTAGATGATATACCAATAGGACATTTTACTCTGTTTCCTGGGATAGATGATTTGTCCTTTCTCTTCAGTTATCTCATGTGTCCAGTGTTCTTCAGTTTCCTTAGTCTTCATTCTCCTAAAAGACAAAAACAAAAACCTTTCCCTAAGACTAACTTTGGGGAGGCTCCCTTTTGGCAAGTTACATCTGATTAAATGAAAAGGCATCTGTTACTGGTATAAGTTAGTTTAAATCGGATGGTCGTGTTGGTTGATGAACTATCACCTCCTCTATTTAAGAGGTCTCTCTTGTTCAAATTGAACCTTTATCAATTTTGATGGTATCCACAGCTTACCTTCTGCTGTAGAAACAAAAGCAAAACCTCATCCCCAATGTAACACATATCCTGCTCTCCATTCTGAGGTCAGCACATCATTAAAGTATATGGGCTGATTTAGTTCTGTAGTTTTTTCTATTATCCAATGTCTCTCTGCAGCTGTTGTTCCTTTCTCATTGGCATTGAGAAAATTCAAAGTTAAAAGAGCATTATGCAGTCTATTTCTGGGGGGTTTTGTTACCCCTTTCTGTTTATTTAGCATATCCTTTAGAGTTCTGTTTGATCTTTCTGTAACTACTTGGCCTGTAGGATTTTGTGTTATACCTCTAATATGCTTTATATTGTAATAAGCAAAAAACTGTTTCATTTTAACAGAGACATAGCCTGGAGCATTGTCAGTTTTAATTTGTGCAGGTATACCCATGATGCCCATAACTTCTAGCAAATGAGTGATTACAGAATCAGCTTTTTCAGAACTCAAAGCAGTTGCCCACTGAAATCCTGAATAAGTATCTGTGGTATGGTGTACATATTTCAGTTTTCTAAATTCTGCAAAGAGAAACATATCCATCTGCCAGATTTCATTCCTCTGAGTACCCTTTGGGTTACATTCCTGCTGGTAATGGAGTCTGATTTTAAAAGGAACAAGTAGGACATTTCCTTATAATTTCCTTGGCTTGTTGCCAGGTTATGGAAAAATCATTTTTAAACCTTTACTTTTGACATGATGTTTTCTATGAAATTCTGAGGCCTCTAGCACATTTTCTATCAATAATTTATCAATCTCATCATTACCTTGTGCTAGAGGGCCTGGTAGACCCGTATGGGATTAGATGTGAGTTGTATATAAAGGATGACTCCTTTTCCTGATTGTATCTTGTAACTGAATAAATAGTGAAGTTAATTCTGATGCATGAGAGATAAATTCTGCAGTCTCAATATGTAATACCACTCTTTCAGCATACTGAGAGTCGGTAACTATGTTGAGAGGTTCTGAAAAATCCGTTAATACCAACAGAATAGCATACAATTCCGATTTTTAAACTGAATTATAAGGACTTTGAACCACTTTACTTAAATTTACTTAAATTTGTAACCTGCCTTTCCTTGTTTGCTGGCATCTGTATAAAATGTATGAACTCCAGATATGGGTTTTTCCTGTACAATTTGAGGCAAGATCCAATCAGCTCTCTTTATAAGATCAATTCTATCTCTTTTGGGATATTTGCTGTTAATTTCTACCAAAAAATTACTGCAAGCTCTTTGCCAAGGTTCACTTTCTATCCATAACTTTTCAATATCCTCCTTAGTTAAAGGCACAACAATTTCTTCTGGGTCTGTTCCTGCTAATTGACAAAGTCTCAATATTCCTTTCCAAATCAAGTCAGAGATTTTTTTCCACATAAGTTTTTAATTTTTTATTCGAGTGATTTGGTAAAAATATCCATTCCAATATAATATCTTCCCTCTGCACTAATATTCCTGTAGGAGAATGCTTAGAAGATAAAATAACCAAAATGCAATACAGCTTTGGATCAATATGATCCACCTGTCCTTTATGTACTTTCTTTTCTACCAAGGCCAATTCTTTCTCAGCTTCAGGTGATAGTTCTCTTGGACTACTTAAGTCCTTGTCACCTTCTAAGGTTTTGAACAAATTATTCGGTTCATCATTTTTTACACCAACAATAGTTCATAGATGAGAAATGTCTCCAAATAATCTTTGAAAGTCATTAAGAGTCTGTAATCGATCTCTCCTAATTTGCACCTTTTGGGGTCTAATTTTGTGTAGCTCTATTTTTTATCATAAATGATGAATAGAATCTCCTCTTTGTATCTTTTCAGGAGCAATTTGGAATCCCCAGCAAGGCAAAATTTTCTTTACTTCTTCAAACATTCTTTCTAAAGTATCTGCATTTGAGTCTGCTAGTAAAATATCATCCATATAATGATAAATTATAGATTTAGGAAATTTTTTTACATATCACTTTCAATGGCTGTTGTACAAAATATTGGCACAGGGTTGGGCTATTCAACATTCCCTGTGGGAGGACCCTCCATTGAAATCTTTTAACCAGTTGAGAATTATTGTAAGTAGGCACTGTGAAAGCAAATCTTTCTCTGTCTTTTTCTTGTAAGGGTATTGAAAAGAAACAGTCTTTTAAATCAATAACTGTGAGAGGCCATCCTTTTGGTAACACAGTAGGCAAAGGAATTCCAGATTATAGAGAGTCCATTGGCTAAATTACTTTGTTAATTGCTCTAAGGTCTGTTTCCATTCCCCATTCACTGGATTTATTTTTCATAACAAATACGGGAGAATTTCAAGGGCTGGTTGATTCTTCAATATGCTGAGGACTTAACTGTTCTTCTACCAGCTCTTCTAAAGCCTGGAGTTTGTCTGTTGTTAAAGGCTATTGATCAACCCATACAGGCTTGTCTGTTAACCATTTTAAAGGTAGAGCTGTTGATGTCTTTGGAAGATCATCAGTTGTTGTGCCCTGTTCTTTTATAATCTGGATGGCTGCTGACCACTCATTAGAATAATATCTTCTAATATTTCTCTCAGAAACATGTGCTAGTTTACGATTTGTTTCTGAGGTTGGAGGGATGTTAATCTGAGTATTCCATTGTTGCAACAGGTCTCCACCCCACAGGTTCATAGCTATGTTAGCCATATATGGTTTTAACTTTCCTCTCTGTCCTTCTGGACCTATACATTCCAGCCATCTTGCATTCTGTTTCACTTGAGATAATGTTCCAATTCCTAACAGTTGAATGTTTACCTCCTGAAGAGGCCAAGTTGGATGCCAAAATTCTGGTGCAATTATGGCCACATCAGCACCTGTGTCTACCAGACCAGACAACAAAACACCATTTATTCTTATTGTTAATTTTGGTCTTTGTTCATTTATAAAAGTTTGCCAAAAATTTTATGTTTTCTCTTGAATTTTCTATTCTCTCTGTTTCTTCATCCTGTTTCATCAGCCTGTTTTATTACAATAGGCATTTGGTTATTTAATTTATCTGAGTAGGGGTTTCCTCTATGACTGCAGGAAAGGTTTAAACTGTATTTGCTGTGGGGGCCTGCCTGAGACCCCTCTGCTAGTTTCCCAAAGACTGAGGCAAAATATTACCTTTCCTGTCCCTTGTTGATCTACATTCATTAGTCCAGTGTTTTCCCTTACCACACCTTCTGCATACTCCAGAAGGAAGGGGCACTTCGTTGCCATTATTCCTTGAAGAAACATTGTTTCTAAGAATGACCTGTTTACAGTCCCTTTTCAAATGTCCTTGCTTTCCACATCCAAAACATCTGACATTCCTCAAACCTCTTGAAATTGCTTCTCCTATCCACATATCATCTTGGTCATGAGCCTCAACATTAAACATGTCTCTAATCCAATCTTCCAAGGGTGCAGATCTTGCCTTTAACAGCCTGATTATTCTCTTGCATGGTGCATTCACATTCTCAAAAGCCAAAGATTCGATTATTATCTCACTGGTTTCTGAATTCAGGACCATTTTCTTTACTGCTGAATTCAGTCTTTGTAAGAAATCTGTGAAAGGTTCTTTTGGGTCCTGTATAACCTTTGTAAATGACTCAGTTTTCTTTCCTGGTTCCTCAACTCTGTCCCATGCATTCAATGCTGCCATTCGACATAGAATTAGGGTTTGGATGTTATATAAACATTGTGTTTGTATTGCAGCATATTGCCCTACTCCAGTAAGCTGATTCTGGAAGACTTGTATTCCTTTATCCCTCCATTGTTTTGCTATATTTTTAGCTTCCTCTTTGAACCACATTTGCCACTGGAGCTGTTGTCCGGGTTCCAGAACAGCATGTGCCAGCTCTTGCCAGTCCTTTGGTATAATTCTATTATAAGTAGACCAGGTGTTTATTATTTGCTTTACATATGGGAAATGCATGCCATACGATACTATTACCTCATTAAACCTTCATAAATCTAACATTTCAGGTGGAGCCCACATATTTTGTGCATTCACTTGACCAGGTAGCTGCTGTACAGTTACTGGATAAAGTGTGTGTGCTCCCACTGCCAGACTTCTGCTATAGCTTGCTATTAGCTCTGACCCCCAGGTAACTTTATTTACTAACATACAAATAAAATCACATTTCAGTGCAAATAAAATATCACCAAAGTTCTTTACTTTTCATTTTGCTATTCATTCCTTTGAGTCAATATCCAACCTTCTAGAATATTAACATTTGTCTGCTGTGTCCTTTTATATCATTTTATTCATCATTTGAGAATTTAATATATACATACATTGTATTTTGATCATGTTGACCCTTCATTCCCTCTTTCAACTCACCCCTGGTCATTTTCAATAACCTCCTGCTAACTTCATGTCCTCTTTTTAAAATAACTAATTAAATTCTATTACTACACCCATATGCTCATGGATGTATGGACAGACATTGGAGTACTAGCTTCCTATCAGGTCCATATCCCCAAAAGAACCTGATGTTCCTCTCCAAGCAGCCAGAACATGCCAATAACTCCTTATTTGTAGGTGGAGTCATAAGGGACACTTTCATCCATGCTGAAATGCTGTCTTCCTTCATCTTATACAAGTTTTTTGCATACAATCACAACTGATGTGAATTTGTGAGTACATCAATACTGTCATATCAAGGAAACACAGTGGTAGGCTATCTTATGGTAAGAATGAAGATTAATTAACTGGAAGGAAGCATTTAGGTGTTGTACAATAAAAATGAAATGGGCCAGTTTACTTCCCTCCCTGTCTACATACTGAAGCCAAAAGCAGTTGTATAAACATCTGTGGAGGTTGTTATTTTTTAAAAGTTTGTCAGTGGTGTCTATTAATTTAGAGCCCATGGCTCAATAATGTATTACTCAAGGTTCCCCAAGAAAGCAAACTAAATGTGATAGTATAGTTAAATAGTAAGATAGAAACACATATATAAATAGTGAGAGGAAGACCTGTAGTTGTGGGAACTGGCAAATTGAAAGTCTGTGTGGCAGGCCATTTGACTGGAAATTTAAATATTGATATAGTTTGGGAGCAAAAGGCCACCAGTGTGACATAACTGTGTTCCAGACTTGGAGCAGAGATGTTTTTCCTTTCTGGGGAACTTCAGTCTTTGCTAAGACCTTCAGTTGATTAGATGAGGCTTACCTATACCTTGAATTATAACCTCTTCTACATTAAGTTAACCAATTCTAAATATGAATCATAGGCACAATACTACAATATCTAGGCTTATGTTTGGCTAATCAATTGGGAACTAGAAACTGGCCAAGTTTTCAAATCCCAAGGACCAGTGACTTGTCAGTCAAGGCTTTTCATCATCCGTATTAGAACTCTTTGGTGCAATAGGGAGTTGTGCTGGCTAATTTTATGTCGACTTGACGCAGGCTAGAGTCATTTGAGAGGAGGGAACCCCAATTGAAAAAAAAATACCCCTATATGATTGGGCTGTTGGCAAGCCTGTAGGGCATTTTTTTTATTAATCTGATGGAGGAGGTCCAAGCCCATTGTGGGTGGAGCCATCCATGACATAGTGGTCCTGGGTTCTATAAGAAAGCAATTTGGGTGAGCAACAGGGAGCAAGCCAGCAACGTCTTCCATGGCCTCTGCATCAGCTTCTGCCTCCAGGTTTCTGTCCTGTTTAGGTTCCTATCCTGACTTCCTTTAGTGATGGACTATGATGTGGAAGTTTAAACCAAATAAACTTTTTCCTACCAATTTGCTTTGGTCATGGTTTTTCATCATAGCAATAGAAATTCTAAGTTGGGAGTCATCTAACTAATATCTTCTTCCAGTGATGTAGTCCCAAGCCAGTCCATGCTAGATTTTCAAAATCAGCTATTTTTTTCTGTTTATACCACTTTTTCTCCACCCCCGACTCCATGTTCACCCACAGACTCTTTGAATTTAGCATGTGATTTAACAATCATGCTCCTACTGTTTCAGCTTCACTGTCACTAGTCATTCATTCCAACTATACTTTAGGCATTTTGGGAACAGTGAGAGTTGGTAGTGTGGCAAAGAATTTAATGACACAGGTGTTTGTTAGAAATGATTCAAGTGTACAATGTAATCATTGATTCTGCTCTGGAAGATGAGTGGAAGGTCTGTGAAAAGGTATCATGCTTACATTCAGATAGTGACTTTATAAGAGTAATTTTGCAGATGTCAGATACTTCATTTAATGAGTAAGATGTTTTGAAAACCAATAGCTCTAGACAATACAGTCTAATAATCAATAACATAGCTTGGATTTTTGTAAAGAAACAAGCTTTTATAAATTCTGATTTAGTGTTGAAGTATTAAGTAATGACATTTTTAATACTTTTTGAATCTTTTTGAAGCTTTTTGAATCATCAGATGTTTTATAGGCTATATTGCCATTCTCATCCCCACTTCTAAATTCATCACTAGCCAGTCTTTATATTGAACTCTTCTTTAGCATGTAACTTCATCCTCTTCTATATATCATCTAATTGTATTTCATTTCCAAATGACTTTTATCTTTATTAAAATAACTTTTTGATTAATATGTATTAATTTTACATGTTAATGCATTTCAACATGATATTTTAATGCACACTATACCACATACACTGCATCAAGTCAAGGAAGCTAGTATTTGTATCTATTTTATGTTGAGGATTTCTCAGGACATGAGGTTGTTCCCTCATTTTACAGTGATGCAATCATATTGTCTACATTATTTTGCTTCATAACTCAGCATCCATATACCTCTAATATTGACTATGCAGATCATGTTTAATGTGTCAACTATAAGAGGATTAATTTCAATTGACTTTTATACTTTACCTTTTATATTTATTGTAGACTAATAATGACCACAAGGAAAGTAAGAGCATATTACACAAATAAATGGAATTATTTGCATTTCTCTTTATAACTCTTTTCACTTAGCCATGAATAGTGATTATAATGCCCAAATAATATTTAATTTAAGAAAAATGACTATTGTTTAAAGACAGATGGGGACCAAAATTTCTGTCAAATACTCAGTTTTGTCCCCATATAATGACAGTCCATTCTATATTTGGAGATTATCTGTATCTTAAATTTGTAGCATGAATCTTCAAAGTTCTTATTAATAAAATCAAACCTGAGGCCAGTTATTGGGGTGAATACTGGAAGGCCAGAGAGACAGAACAAGCCACAGCTAACTTCTCAGCTGGTCTTGTTTCCTCAGACTGGAAGCCTCTGTGTCCTCATATCTGAATGGCTCACAGCTGAACTGCTGCTAGAAGCCTGAAAGCTTAACCAGCCAAATGCTTAACCAGCCAAATGCTCCTAGTTTCTGGTCTCCATGCCTTATATATCTTTCTGTTTTTGCCATCACTCCCTGGGATTAAAGGCTGGCTTTCTGGGATTAAAGGTATGAGTCACCATGCTTGGCTGTATCCTTGAACAGATGGATTTCTGCCTCTGGAATGCTAGGATTAAAGGTGTGCTACCACTGTCTATCCTTTATGTTTAATATTGTGGTGGTTTTGTCTCTGACCCCAGAGAAGTTTATTAGCATGCACAATATTTTGGGGAACACAATACCACATTTCCCCTCTTTTTGTCTAAAATTTAAAAAAGCTTATAACTAATACAAGAAAAATTATATCTGGTAAGTATATACAATATACACTGTCAAGATTACATTAACGATGTCTAGTCCATTAACATTTGACAGATTCAGATAAAAACTCCATTATATATATTAACAATGTCCAGTCTAATAACATAATTTTTTTTCAGAAACTTCAGTGTATTTAAGAATGGAGTTAAAATTGCACAATTATGTCCTAAATTTTACTTTTACTCACCCAATAGAAAAATACAAGTGAAAATAAGAAAACCAGTCCCAACACTTAGAATCTTTAATTATGAGCTCAATTTTCTCCATTATTCTCACCCTTTGCATGCTAATCAGAATAAGTTTCTCTTGTGGTATATCTATCTCACAGACATCTGCAACATTTCTTTCTATTTAGAAGGGACCTGTCAGTCTTTACTGACATTGTCCTAATAATTTACTTTTCCTGCATACTTTGCTTGAACACAGAGTTGAGCAACTCTGTAGAGGGAAGAACTAACTCAAAGCTGTAAGACACATTGCCAAGCCTTAACATTAACTTGAATACTAGCTTCTAGGCATTAGGTTGAAATATCTTCCAGAGATGCAAGGTTGATGTGTCTGTTGCTGGTTTAGCTGACCTGTCTTGAGAATAATGTGACTTGTAGAGTCATTGTCTTGTCAGTGACAGATATACTAAAGTGTACAGACTTTTGACTTCTCTCCTTCTGCAAAAGTCAGTGGAGTAAAAGGAAATACCAGGGAATGAGAAAGTAGTTACCCTTTCTCATTAAGAGAAGAGGGAGAAAAAAGAATAAACAAAACAATACCATATATCTCAATCAACTGCATTATCAGTCATCAGTCACATCTGGCTTCCTATCAGTTGGAAGGTACTTCATTTACTGTCTAGAACTATCTGTCTCTTCCTCAGCTGGGCTGGATGGTTATCAAAGAATTCAAGTGTCAGTTGCCTTTTTTTTCGTTTTCTCTAGTACTAGTGTGATTTGAATGAAAATAATTACACTTTCCTTTCCTCCATGATAAGAATGTCTTCACATTAAAGATAGAGGATCTTTCAAGCATGCTGATTTACTTAGATAAAAAGGGGAAAACACATTAGTTCAATTTAAACACCACAGATCATTATCACAAATGACCTGTTTAAGCAGAGTATAACATGGGAATTAATGAGAGACTAAAGGGAGCTGATGACCCACAGCAAAACCAAAGGGTCATTAACCCTTATCAGTCCTTTAATTCCTGGAGAAACTCATTCACAGCTAATTATTGCAGTTATAACTTGAAAAAACAAAGAGGTGCATGAGTTATAGTAATAAGATCTGATCGCTTTATTTTATAATATATTAACCTGAGGAGAAATGGTAGACTTGAAATTTTGAGTTTCCCTGTTAAAATTTCTGTCTTTTGGGTAAAATTGGTGTTGCTGAGATAGACACTTCAGTTCCTTCTCTATTGTGTGTTCATTGTGAATCCAAGACATCCAGAACTATTTATGTCACCTTTAGTTGTCATAAAGCATCATTTCACTTAGTTTTTGTAGATAGTTTGTACTCAGAGTGAGAAGGAGGGATATTAAGGCAGGCATGCCTGCTTTCCAATATTTCACTCTGCTGCTGTAGGTCCAGATCTCTTCTTCCCTCTTTTACCACCTTTGTTAACAACATTTATTAAAAATTCACTTTGTGACAGATACTCTGCTCTGTTACCTATGGTTGGAATGGATGAACAGTTCATATAAAGTATGGGGAACTTCAACAATAGGATTTCTGAGCTAGAAAAGGGGTATTTTAGTTTCCATGGACTGCTATAACAAATTGCCACAAATTTGATATCTTAATCAACATATATTGTTCACCCTTACAGTTTTGAATGTCAGAAGTCCCAAATCAAAGTGTCCAGGGCTATTATTTCATTGGAAGATGTAAGGAAAAAATATAGTTTTTCCTTTTTGCATTTTCTAGTGGCCTTAAATGTCCTTGCTCTGTGGTTACATAAATGCAGTCTCTGCTTTAGTATTCACATGGCCTTCTTAATGGCCCATTTTTCTCTGCCTTTCTCTTATAAGGGTACCAGTCATCATATTTAGTAACTACTCTAGATCCTGGATGATTTCATCTCAGGATTATAAATTAATTATATCTGTATTGAAAACTCCATATTTCAAAATAAGTTTACATTCCTAAGTTCTAAGTTAACATGTCTATTGAAGATAATTATTCATCCTACTACAGAGAGTGAATTATAAGCAAAACCACCAGAGAATTTATACTGAAAGTGATGATTTTCATATTCAGATTTGTATAAGAAAAGTCTCTCTAGGTGGAAAGTGTAGTCAGATTTGGAGACTTATTATAAAAGCTTGGCTGATAGTTAATTCTGACTAGCTCTTATAACTTAACCCATATCTTTTAATCTGCGTTCTTTTATGTGGCTCAGACATACCTTTACTCTCTATTGCCCATGCTGCTTCCTCAGCATCTCCTGGCATCTCTACCCTTCTTTGCAGCATCCTCTGTGCCTAGAAATCCTGCCTAGCTATTGGCCATTCAGCTTTTTATTAAACCCATCAGAGTGACAGATCTTCACAGTATACAAAAATGATTATTCCACAACAGGAAAGTATATCATGGGGACAGAGAGAAGACAATGGGTATAATGCGGCAGGGGTGATATTTTACGATGGAATGGAAATCACCTTCCCTGTGACCATCATATAGAGGAGTAAGCAACAAATTTAGCAAATGGGCATGTGCTATATGGTGATCACTATCATAAAATGAGAGAGGAGGTTATGAAAGCACTTATAAGAAAAATGTAGTAGGAATATGAGTTATGGCATTAGCTATAGAGATTGAAAGGATATAGTTCTGACAGTAAAATGGTCTAGGAACTTGGATAGGAGATATATCTCCTCTATATGCCATGGATGCAGTATGGGCAAAAACAAATGAGAGTAAGGATGCCAATATCAGTATTAGATGACTGAGTCTCTCATAAAATCAATTAAAGAGATGGACAACATAGTAAGGAAAGCAATTAGAGAGAAAATTATGAACTGTGAATTTGGAAACATCAGAAGGCCACAAAGAAATAATCCTCCTCCAAGTGCAACTCTAGGACTTCGGCTCATGGGGGATATCATACACTAATGATTTGATATTCTGTATAGTATACTCTTCAAAGTCCTCGGACTGGGCAATGTGGATAAGTGAAAGTTTATGGTGGTAAAAATAAAGAGAGGATTAAGTACCTGTACCCTGAAGTTGGAAGGAGCAATGGGCATCAGGAGAAGACACAATGAAAGAGAGACAAAAGGATCAGGTTAGAGTTGGTGCCCTTTACTTCACAGCACTGGTATGAAACTGGTGTGAAGTGGTGATACATGCAACATTGTGAATTCACACAACATAGATGAATAAAATACTTAAAAGTGGTTGTGACTGCAAACTGACTGATATGTATTTTATCAACATTGGAAAGAATAATTTAATACATAAAAATGTAGAGTCAATCAAAGTCCAGTTGTATGCATGAGTTGATGAGGATAACTGCAAAGAAGCAACTTAGTTTTCAAATATTTGGTTTAAATAGCCAATAATCCTGCTTTATCTGGTCTTTTGGAAAACATCTTGGCATAGTAGGTTTCTTCCTATGTTGTGTATCTTGAATTGGTATTATGAAAGCCTCATGGGGGCAGATAAGATGGTCCAGCAGCTAAAAGTTCTTCCCATCTCCAGCCAGAACTCATGATGGAAAGAGAGAACTAACTCCTGAAATTTGTTCACTGACTTCCACACGTGCACACATGCGCTACATTCACACATATCATATACACATATGCACACTAAAAATATGTAAAATTATAAAAATGTCTCATGGGAGTATGAATGTGACATGTGACAACTAAGTGATAATAGATAGGGCAAGGAAATATAGCCATGACTTATACCCTTCAGAGTAGAGTCCCAATGCTAACAGAGATATGCTAATTTCAGTAAAGATAAAGTGGTGATGTCATCAAGATTCTGACACCTTCTCTAAACTATTCTAGTATGATGAGTGGACTGTACTAGAAAGCTGTATTCTTTCTTGAGAGATAAAGTAGGGCCATCTGTAACAGGCACCTGGTAGTACGCTAAGACAGCGGTTTGACTCTCCCTTTCCTTTGACCTGTTGGGTGATATTGCCTATATGAATGAGAATTTAAACATATGTAAATGTAATTTTATGGCAGTTGTAGTCTTATTCAGTATGATGAAATATGCACTTCCCCCAAATATATCCAGTTTTAAAATAATTATCCAAGGGTAATAGAAACATCATAAACAATGTGAATTGGCCTCATTGGATTACAAATACACAGCAAGAACTTAGAAGAGCTTTGTATGCACACAGAAGTATGTATGCAAGTGTGCATAATGTGTGCAAGTGGGACAGTGTGCGTACATGTGTGCGTAGTGTGTGTGTGTGTATGTGTGTGTGTGTGTGTGTGTGTGTGTGTGTGTGTGTATTCCTATGCTAGTGAAATTGTGAAAGAGGGAGAGGAATTTGACATCCTCTCTCTATCAGTTAGTTTTCTCATTCATAAAATGAAGGTAAGGACCCAGTAAATTCTTTGAATACTTTTAGCTGTAAATATGTGCTTCTGCCATTATGACCCGAACAACAACTGATATTACTAAAAGGTTGAAATAAGTCTTTCATGATTTCAAGTAGTAAATTATTAGTTTACTGAATCAAAACTTTAAAAAGTCAAATATTTGATTAATTACATCATTAATCTGTTTTTTAGCTGATTAAAACAAGTTGTGTATTAATTTCCAGTTGGTAATATGTAAATTTGTAATTTAATTAAAATCCCATTATGTATTTTTTAAATAAAAGGCACATGTGTATAGTTTGATGAGGGAGAGTACAGAAACAGTTCAGCTGTAAGAAGTTTGATCCTTTTCAAGGTTGTTTAGAGAAAAAGAGCTGGACCTTGGAAAAAGCTACTGGATCCCTGAAACTATCAGGGAAGCTTTTGAAAAATGGTGCACTTGCCATTCTGCATGGCTTGCACTGTCCTTATCAAGCTGAAAATCAGAATTTTCCTTTTTTTCTTTTTAAAATATTTATTTGTCTTATATTTATTTTTTGTTTTCATATATAGCAATCTCAGTTTTCCCTCCTGCCATTCCCCCCAATCCCTCTTCCTACCTTCAGTGTCTCCCTACCCAACCACTCATCCTCAGTTCCACTTCATAAGAAGAGCAAGCCTCCAGGGATATCAAACAAACATATCATAACAAGATACAATTAAGCAATTTTCTGTTTCTCTTCAGAAAATTAGAAAAATCAGAATTTTAGAAGGAAGAACCTTCCCAAAATTATGTGGAATTGGTTCTACTCCCGACCTCTAGGTATTGCACCTGGTAACTCTTGAGCCTTTGTGTGGAGCCAGACTCTTCTCTGTTTAAAACTTTCCCCTGTGAGTCTTCAAGAACAGCTGCTGTCTTCACCATGACTATCCTTCAGAAACTGAACAAAAGAGCCTATATGTGCTTATATTCATGTCTTTTTACCATCACTTGCTTTTCAACAAGTGTCCACAGAACAACCATGTGAGTGCACCTTTTCCCTCAAAACTGACACATTCTATGTTGACCAGTTCTCTAAGAGAACAGGCCTGCACATAAGTAGCTTATGCCATGGGATTTGCAAGGGCCTCTCTGGTCAGTGTTGTAAATCCTTTTTATTTTTATTTTTTTTACTATGGATCTTTGCCTATGACTGTGAAGCTCCTTGATGAGGGAAGAGGATTCCCACCAAACACTACAATAGGTACTTATTTTTCAGGAGATTATAAAGTTCCTTAACAGGCTTTGGAATTCAAGGTACCGCACAGCAGGATGATTTAGTGGTGATTATCTAGGTCAATGAGGGGAGGTACACAAAGTCATATTTGCCTTTGCTTTAGTCATTTATTCACAGATCATCTGGGGGAATTATTTCTCTTTTGTATTTTCTTCTAAGACAACCTCATTCTTGCAGGAAGGAAAGTCTAAAAGTCACCCAAATTCAGCCTCCAGCAGTATTTTCTCGATGTGGGACAATTTGCCCTGCCTCACTACCCTGATCTCTTCCCAGGTCTGATAAGATTAGAATATTTCCCTTGAGTACTTCCCTCCACAAGAAAAATAGTCCTGTGAGACATACAACCCCTCCTGCCACTACTGTAACCATATGAGTTCCCAGTCATCCAGTGTGCATTTCTACAAATTCCTCAGTCTAGACAGACTGTAAAAGAAAGTTGCTGGGGTCATTCAGCATAGTCATTCTTTGTGTTCTTCACTGGACCTTTGTCTCTGTTGTTTGGCAAGATTCTGGTTCAGCCTGACTTCTTCACCACTGTGATAAATCCTTCCACTTTGGTGAGCTGAGGGTCTCCTCAAGTACAAAGAGATGGGCTGGCATGAGCTGAGGTGAGGTGAGGTAAGATAAATCAAGTTTCTGTTTCCCTAAGGAGATTAAAATCATTTGGCATGAGTCGCCTCATCTTTCTTCCTCTCCACTTCTTACACTGCCTCAAACTGTTTCCATGTAGCTAGCTGTACATCCTCAGCTCTCCCCCAGTTTCCTTCCTTGAGGGAAGAAGTATCTTGCAGCCTTTCCTAGTTGCCTCACCAATCTCTGCTAAAAACCCTGGATTTTTTTCCACTTTTTGTTAAGGATCAGGATCCAGAAAATTTTATTTGCCTGAAGACTCTCCAATAGTGAAACTGTACCCCAAAGAGAATACATCGCTACTTAGCCTAAAAATGTAATAGATTATATCAATGAGCCACTTTGGATTAAATCCATGAAAGAAATGTGGGAAAGGCCCCATTTTCATATAATACTGCTTTATGAAAGTTTTCAGAGAGAAGCATATATATATATATATATATATATATATATATATGCTAGACAATTTTTTATATCTCAATGGCAAGGCCAAAGTCTAACTGAACTACTTGACAAGGTTGCAGCAAAATGCCTTTAGATTCAAATAGCTCAGTACTTAAATATAATGCAAAAAATAATGAGCCAAAGGCCCAGCTTCTACATATCATGACAAATGTCATGAAAAAAGTGAAGATCTAATGTGGGAAGAAATTATGAGATATCCCGTTGCTAAGGAATTGCTTCTAGATTGCAACTAAGCAACTTTTCCACTTACAATGTAGTTATAATATGTATGAGAGAGATTTGAGGACATGCATGGGCTAGAATATAGGAATGAAAGAGAAACTATCTTGTAACAATTTTGCAGACATGGTATGGTAAGCAAGAGATAGCAACAGAGCAACTCCTCAGTATCCTGGAGTACTCTTTGAGAAATCACAACTTAGGTCAGCTATAGTTAAGGATTCTACCTATGCAGATATCAACAAGGTTACCAAAACAACATTCCAGGACCTTGCCCAAATAATAAAAGGCCAGGTAAACATGAATAAATGCTGGTATATATTAGTGTCTATTTAAATTCCTACATCATGAGAAGAAGGATTGTGTCGAAATGAAGCTATCACTTTGTATTTCACTAGGTTATGAACACAGCTGTGAGAAACTCAAAACTCATTTCTATTGGACTTGAATGCTGCCTTAGTAATCAAATAAATACCTTCACGTTTAATGCTTAAGTAGAATTTTATTAAAATTTCTTTGACATCAAGCCAAATTTTGAAATGATTTGGAACTGGCTTGCATTTCTTAAATTGGTCTTTCTTTGGAAATAATGAAAAAGTGCTAAAGTCTTGGCAGAATTCCAATAACTCTAACTCAACTTGTTAAAGAAAAATTTTAGTATTTACACATTCTATAGTTTAATATTTATACAAGGCAACAGATTGAGAGTGTAGAATTCCAATTAGAACAAACTTAGAATTATAGTATGATAATCATTACACACAGAGAATTGGGTGTTATTTAATACCAATACTGGAGCAGCCTGAGCAATGAATTTTGAAATAAATACAGCTCAGTATGTGATTCTAATTTGTACTTACTTGAGTTTTAGATTCCATAGCAACATATTTTGTGTACTAGATTACCATTGATTATACCATAAGGTAAATACTTAGGGAAAGATGGCTTGTGCTCCACACTGTCCTGTAGCTGGAGAGCTTCTCTCCAGGTCCCACTAAACCCTGGCAGTCCAACAGCCCCCTTATAAAATAAACACACAGATGCTTATATTATTTAAACTGTTTGGTCTAATGGCTCAGGCTTCTTGTTAACTGTTCTTATATCTTAAATTAACCCATTTCCATTAATCTATAAGTTGCCACATGGCTCGTGGCTTACCGGTACCTTACATCTTGCTTGTCATGGCAGCAGCTGGCAGTGTCTCTCTCTGCTATTCTCTTCCCCCAATTCTCCTCTCTGTTAGTCCTGCCTATAGTTCTTGCCTGGCTACTGGCCAATCAGTGTTTTATTTATTGACCAATCAGAGCAACACATTTGACATACAGAACATACCACAGCACTGTCCACTAAGTTGAATGATGAAGAAACTGGGGTTTGAAAAAGTTACCAGTGATGGTAACCATAAGTTCACAAAACTAGAAAACTGATGAATCCAGAGCTTACCATGGTAAAAAAAAAAAAAAAATAAGCCAGATTCGATAAACTTTATAATGTTTTCTCTCATATATGGAATCTTTACATAAGACATAAAAGTTCAAAAGGAACTACTAGGCTATGGGAATTGAATCAGATAGGATGTGTGCAGGTAATTGGAGCAGAGTTGGCAGTATGGTCAAAATATCTCAGATGTAGATATGAAATATCACAGTGTAACTTATTATATAGAAATATATAGAATTAAAATAACTAAGATAACTTCTTCAAAAGAAGTGATGCTTATTCAATATTATATCATTGCAATATAAAGAAAAGTGTGTTATCAGTGTTATTGATTGTACAGTGTCAAGGCAGACATTCTTATGAAAATCTCATTGTACAAGGTCGCAGTAACCTCTGTATAAACTTGTTTATCTAGCAGTGTCTCATGATAGCTGCTATCAGGTGTCAATATATAAGTATTCTTGCTTCATAACCTTGCAGCTTTACTAATCTTTGTTAGTGTTAACATAAGTGACTCCGTTGTGATTCTCGCCACCTTTATATTTCATTGACAAACCCCATATCTTCACCTAGGATCCACAGTGCTTACCTTAGCTTGACTTATTTGTACATATATACATAAATAATGGAGGAGGTCCCAGATCTAACATCCCTAGATTTGTTGGTAATAGTGGTATAGAGAGCATTCAAGAGCCAGCTGGAGAGAGGAGTACAAGTGGGTAACAGTTCATTCGAAAACCTTTAAAATTCAGGGTTCTAGGAGGGTTGTGAAAAATAGCAGCAAATGAAAGTCTGGGTGTTTGAAATTCTTAGAGTTGTATGGGAGAAGACTAAATAAATACCCTTCCGTGTACCATCACAGCTATGCAAAACACCAATTCAGCCAACTTGTGAGGTAGTGAGCTCCCTAGGATGTTGCATACTGAATGGAGGGTTGAGCATTTTAACTGTGTGTCTCCTGTGGCCTCTTTTACGCTGTGATACCCTGCTTGAATTACAGATGCATATTTGCATGTATGCATATACAAACACCATTAGCATTCACTATACGACAATGTTTAGGCATATCATTGTTTTAATAGCCTCAGGTTGTGCCTACAAGATAACATAAAGACAACCAGTTACAAAGAAAGCTTTCTGTCAATCACATGGCCATTTAGTTTCTACATCCTTCTTTATTTAATAACTCTCTTGGCCTTGTGCCAAATCATGGGCTTTCCTTGGAGGACTTCCAAGCTATTTCTTTCCAAAAATAATCCCACACGGTCTGGAATACCACAGCCTTTTCACACAGAGAGGTTTGCTTGCAGACACTAAGTCCTGTTTAGATTTTAGTAATTCATGAGCATTTTAAAGGAAACTTCCCAAACTCATTGTATCTGTTCAACCTCCTGTTTAAAACCCACAGGACGGCCGGGCGGTGGTGGCGCACGCCTTTAATCCCAGCAATTGGGAGGCAGAGGCAGGCGGATCTTTGTGACTTAGAGGCCAGCCTGGTCTACAGAGTGAGATCCAGGAAAGGTGCAAAGCTACACAAAGAAACTCTGTCTCGAAAAACAAAACAAAACGAAACAAAACAAAACGAAACAAAACAAAACAAAACAAAAAAAACCCACAGGACTATAAGAATGCTCCTTTCATTTTTTCATTCACCTAACATTTTTCTCATAAAACAGCAAGCTAAAAGCCTTGGATAGAGGTTAGGAAACCCAAAGGATGGCACAGGAGAAAAAGACAACTAAATGAAGAGTCAGAGACCTTGTTTCTGTTCCAAGTCATGTCACTGACCAGCTGGATGACATTGGGTAACCCCTTATTGTACTTGATCATTTCTATAGTAGAAAATGATAGCTTTGATCAAAATACCTTCTAAAGACTCTTTGATTGAAGATAGTTTTCCTATTCAGTTTTTCTTCTGTCTTTACATTCCTGGTTTGAACTATAATAAAGTGTTCTTTACAGGTATGGGATACCTTTCTGGAGAATCCTTCAGCTGGAAGATATATAGTCATCTACGTTGTTGTAATGTCACTGAACCAATTTATTAATCAATAAAATTGATAGGTTGTTGTGTAAGGTTATATTAATGAATGAGTAGCCACTGATTTCAAACTACTGTAATATGTAAACATGATAAATTCATCTTTGATTATTGTGTCCAACTATAATGTAAGAGGGTAAGCATTGCCCCACTTATCTTGAGAAACTGGGCATTTAGTTATTTGAGGTAATTTAAATATCTTGTATCAGTCTCTTAAGCTGCTACAATATGAATGGAATATATTTAGAGTCACTTTCGGATAGTTATTTTTATTTGGTTTTAGTAAGTAATAACACCTTACATCTTTCCCTCTTTATCTCTTAAAGACCTATTTTCTTTTTTGTTGGTAATAGCAAGGATGAGGATAAATAGCAGGTATAAAACCAATTACTTTCAACATACTTCACATGCATATCTTATCTGAGGGCCATAGCAATTCTTGGAAATACTTACTGTTGAGAAAAGGCAGCTTTAGAGAGCCAAAACAGCTTAACCCACTTTTCACAAGTAATAAGTATCAGATATGTAGTGATGACATGACATAAGCCCTTATGCTTTACTTAGCCTCAATCCACTGGGAATTGTTCATGTGTGCCATGATTTTCTAGAGATCTGAATGCTCCAAGACATCACTTTTAGTAGTTCATTCATCCCAATATGACTCTTTAAGCTCTATGATATGTTATGTGGTAATTTTTGAAAATAGGATAGCCAAAGCAAATAAGCTGTAAGCAGAGATTTTTCCATCAGGACCTCCAGCTCCCAAATAATCACACAGAGGCTTATTATTAATTATTAATGCTCAGCCAATAGTTTAGGCCTGTTACTAACTAGCTCTTTTAACATAAATTAACCAATATTTCCTATTTTACACTCTACCACATGGTAGTACCTTTTTTCAGTAAGGCATATTCATTTTGCTTACCTGTTACAATGATGGAATACTCAGATTAACATCCCTCCAACCTCAGAAATAAATCATAAACTAGCACACGTTTCTGAGAGAAATATTAGAAGATATTATTCTAATGAGTGGTCACCAGCCATCCAGATTATACAAGAACAGGGCACAACAACTGATGATCTTCCAAAGACACCAACTGCTCTACCTTTAAAATGGTTAATAGATAAGCCTATATGGGTTCACTAATGACATTTAACAACAGAGAAACTCCAGGCTTTAGAAGAGCTGGTACAAGAGCAGTTAAATGCTCAGCATATTGAAGAATCAACCAGCCCTTTAAATTCTCCCATATTTGTTATTAAAAAGAAATCTGGTAAATGGAGAATAGTAACAGACCTTAGAGCAATTAACAAAGTAATTAATCCAATGGGCTCTCTACAATCTGGAATTCCTTTGCCTACTCTGTTACCAAAAGGATGGCCTCTCATAGTTATTGATTTAAAGACTGTTTCTTTTCAATACCCTTACAAGAAAAAGACAGAGAAAGATTTGCCTCCATGGTGCCTACTTATAATAATTCTCACTTTTTTTTTTGGAAGCCACTTGCATGCATTTCCTGTTTTCTTAGGTAATATTATTTCCTTTTAGGTCTCTGAGTAAGTTGAAGATTAGATAGATATGGTTATAGTTAGTTGAAAATTAAGTAGTTATAGTTATAGTGAGTTGAAGATTAGATAGTTATAGTTAAAGATTAGGTAGTTATAGTTATAGTTTTCCTTGTTAAGATTTTCAGAAAAGAAACTCACTAAAGAGGTATATGTATATAAATTTGAAAGACATTGTAAGATAGTTAGAATATAAGATAGGATAGAAAGTGAATCAGGTACATTTTGGACTTACCAAAAATAGAATAGATAATGGAATATTTTCTCTGAGTTTGTCAAATGCAAATGAACTAGAAATTGTTTAGGTAGTTATTGCTTGTATATATTGTATATAGTTATTTACTTATTGTATATAGTTTTTCTTATATTAGTTATAACTCTTTTTTTTTTCTTTTTTCTTTTTATTAGAACAAAAGGGGGAATGTGGTGATATTTTAATTGTGTTGAAATGTGATTTTATTTGTATGTTAATAAATAAAATTTGCCTGGAGATCAGAGGTCATAGCAAGCCAGGGACAGCAGTCAAGCGGTGGTAGCCCACACCCTAAATCCAGTCACATGGCAGGCAGAATCTCTGTGTGGTCAAGGACACAGCCAAGCATATCGACACAAACCTTTAATCCCAGTACCAACCATAGACAAGGTGGTGTGTATAGACAGGCAGTGATGAGGAAGTCATGTGGCTGGGCTTAGAGCCAATTAGAAAGCAGAACACGAAAGTAATAAAGACACAAGTGAGACATTAGAAGGTCTCTCCCTTGGGGGAAGATACTGCTGGTGGTAAGCTAAAGCTAGGTGGCTCTTGCTCTGATCTCTTTGGCTTTAACTCTGTATTTGGCTCTGTTTCTTATTTAATAAGATTGTTTAGAAATTCATCTATATTGAGGCATCTATCTTTGGCCTAAAGGCCTAGTATATCTGACAGACACTTTTGTGAATTTTGGGAATTTTGAAGGACTGTCTTACCTGGTCTTGGCAAGTTCAGCAGTTACTTTATGTGTGTATGTCCTGCTGGTCCAGTTTGAATAGTATACTGTCAGCAATTGATGCAAGAGCTGTCTCTTTGCCTAAATGCCTAGCTTTTGCCATAAATAAAGCAAATTCTATACTGAGTTTCTTTGATGGCCATTTTCTTCTCTGAAGTAAATTGATGTTGCCAGGAAGAAATGTGTCTCACTGATAAGAAAAGCCTTACATTATTAAAACATTTTTAATGCCATATTCTGTAGGTCTTTGAAATTTTTGAAGATCACCTATCTATTTAAATATATATGTGTATGACCTCGAAAACATACCTAACATGACTACAAGTTTGATTGTTATGGATTACTAACAACCTGTATTTCTTTATTATCATAAATAGCTTTCAAGGAGTAAAACATTATTACATAATTAAACAATTTTTTTATGTTTAGGTGCATAGGTACAATACCTTAAACAAAAATAGAAGTATACATAGAGTATAACAAAAATAAGTTTAAATTTGTATCAATAAACCAAAATCCATACCAATGCAAATTATTTTGAGAATAATATTTTCATTTGAGATTAAAGTAAATTCAATAATCTACTCTTTTTCCTAAATGCCTCCTTTTTCTTTTCAGAAAGAGATCCCTGATTGTAATCTCCTTTGAATAGTATTTTTTTTTTACTATGACCAGTAATAATTTGCAACCAACCGCCATAAACAAAGACAAATGTCCATAACCCATCTTTTGGGAATGTGGGTATTGTTTTCTCTACTCTGCTTCTTGTTGTTTGGGGATGCTGGCACCTTTAGGGGAACCTTTGGAAAATTAGGATAATAGTTAAGTCCTGGCTGGAGTAATCTGTAAGGCTGGATCCTCTCAGCCAGCAGGCTTGAATCTGTTCTGGATGTAGAACTCTGAGGAAACTGTAACAGAGGTGCTCTGAGATGTTGGGATCACCTGGGCCATCCATTTTTATTGATGTATGGTCTCCTTGCTCTGAAAATGCATAAACTTTCAAAGGTAACAAATATATCTGCATTAATAAAAGTATAGACTGTGTGTTGTACACAAGTTAGCGAAAGATGATATTTTGTTTTTGTTTGAGTAAGTAAATTATACATTATGTGTCTGGTAGGTCTCTTCTGCCCCTCACTCTCTTTTTGTCTGCAAGTCCCACCTAACCTTTTCCTTATTGACCAGTCAGCTCTTTATTAACCAATGAGAGTAATACATATTCACAGTATACCAAAAGTTTGTTCCACAGCAATAAATTATGTGTCTGTGTTTAGGTAAAATAATGGCCCTTTTCAAGATGTCTGTGTTCCATTCCTAAAGCTTTTCAGTATATTATCTAATAAGACAAAGTGGACTTTTTAGATGTGAATAAGTTATGGATCTTGAGCTGATAGGATTGTGGTGTATTGTCTGGGTGGGCTAATACCTCAATTGTAGTTTTCCTAGACCTTTTTCAGACCTTTAACTTTAGTAGTGAAAGACCATAGATTTGTGTTTTTAGAAGCCATCACATTTGTGATAATTTGACAGTCAAAGGAAAGAACTCGACATATCTGTTTCAAGGAATTTGGTCATATATCTGGGAGAATAGCAGTAAATACTTTTACTAAATAAGAATCAGTGTGGTTGAGGCAGAACTGTAGAGTGCTGAGAAGTGCTAAGAGAGGCTCAGATATCTGGACTCCAAATGAAAACTGGAGTGTCATACAAATCTTACTTGAGGTATCAAGGGACAAGTGTCACTGGTCTGTGATTGATGCAGAATCTATCAGAGCATAAGTTTTCTATATATCACTTGTTCTCAGGGTTGGGCCACTCCAGTGGGAAATTAATCATAGCCTGAGAAACTCATGTATGTTGAGGCAGAGAGAAGAGTGGTAGAGGACTCATTGTTCCTAAGGAGTCTGTAACTTATCCTAGAAGTTGTAAGGGCTTTTCATCTATTCCATGGAGACAAGCAAGCTCATTTGGTAGCCACTGACCATATATGTTCATGAAATCAACATACATGTTATATATGTGTGTGCATATATGTGTGCATGTGTATACATATATATTCATCTAATGCAACACAGTATGTACCTCAGCATGATATTCAGTATCTATTAACTAGGGATGCACTGTGGGATTAGAAACAGCTGAAGCCTGAAGTAGATCATCCTTTCTTCTCAGTCTGTCTCAGATCATATATCATGATGAATAGAAGCAATTATAGGCAGATTCAATGACAGTGCCATCATTTATTGAAGTATAATCCTTCTAGCCAATCAGTGCTGTAAGTCACAATAAATTATATTAGACTTCCAGTATTACTTGAACATGTAGATGGCTATGGATCAATGGGTATCTGATATTTGAAAAGCTTCAGTATTCAGTTCTTGCTGAATCTGTAATTAACAAATGAAACTAACCTAATCACAGTAAATTGTTCATTTGACTGCATTCTTCTTGTTGAGCACACTGTGTGCTGAGGAACAAGAGTGAAGTGCTACAGAATGTCTGTCTGTGTTCTTGAATGTTGAGGTGCCCATCAGCAAATGAATGCATCTATCAGAGCATGTGAATGGTGTGTTACTATGATAAAAATTGTTCATCCTTTAGACTGCTGATTCATCTGGCTTGAACATTTTGTGGTAATCAATGATTGTTTTATATTAAAAGACACAGTTTTATTTTGCTACAGATTGGCTGGCAATTTTTCAAGAAAATATCAGTAAACTGAGAAGTTTTAAAAGTAACATGTGAAATGTATGTGGAGAATGTGGGAAAGGTATAGAAAAAAAAAACTAACAGTGCCTTTTTCAAATCAGAATTATTCCCAGCTCCTATAAGTGTCATGGGTTTAGAAGTAAAAATAAACTAATGTTGTGCCCAGATCATGACCCCCAGAGAGACCACCAAGATGAACATGCCAGAATGCAAAAGCAAGGTTTAATTCTGGATATCCAAAAGCAATACAAGCCTAGGCAGGGACTTCGTCCAATACATCCAACACAGTGGAGGCTGGAGGAAGTGCCCGCCTGTCTGCAAGCTCAGTTTTTAAAGGCAAAAGCCACAAGGTTACATCATTTAGGGGTTCTAGTACGGGTACAGTTCTGATTGGCTCGCTTCTAAGGGCTTTCTAGAAATCATGGCTTAATCTTACTTCTAAAGGAGTGGTTACCCGACACTATTTCTCATTGGCTGCCCTCAGGTGGGGACATTTCTGTGGTCAGTTACCCTGGAAACCAGGGAGAGGACATTCCATAGTCCGGCAGGCATTACCTCATTGCTACCTTGTGACTCTGTACTTTTACACTTCCTGGTTTCTGGAATCTGAACTGACTGGTTTCAGGAACTAATGGCCTATTCCTAAAAGGAGAAATCTTCGGCCTTAATTTTAGGGTAAAAACATTTTGGTCTTATTTCTAAGATGGCTCATTTTGGTCTCACACTAAGAAACAACAAAACAAATATAAAACACTTCACAACTACATGAAGTTTCTATTTAGAGATGGTTGTCATAAATTGTTCTCTGCACTTTCTGTGCCTGAAAATGCCTGCAACAAATACAGTGTATCAAGCTTGGATTAGTGCTTAGAATCATGGGATATTTCAGAGAATATTTACCACCTCTGATGCACCAACATACTTTGTGTGATGTGTAATATTGAAAAATATTAGGGATCATGATATTTAGCAACTACTTAGTCTATTTTGTTTTACTAGTTTTCTATGATACTCAATTGAGTCTTTGCATTAATATGCTCATAATATACAGTGTAGTGCCTCCATATGGTACATTTGGTTACAAGCATATTAAACATATTACAAAATCAGTGCTCAACACCATACATATTATTAAGCTCAACAACGCAATGCAACAATTAGATAATACAGTAGTCATTTATGTAAGCACTGGCATATGCATCTAAGGTCCAAGTGAAAAGAGGATTAAGGGAACAGAGAGGAGAAAATATCAGAATAATAAAAGAGGACCACAATCATTACAGTGAATCTGGAGGCACAAAGATGTTGTGTTGCTTAGAGGTAGAATACTGGAACAGTGTTATTTAAGTTTTATGTGGCTTATTAAGTAGACTTGGAAAAATCCCTCCTTTTGAATCAGCTCTGTTGAATATAAATACCATGAGAGCTAATAGATATAAGCCAAATTGTGAACTTAAATTTTCTACTAGCAATATTTGAAAAGGTATAAAACAGAATTTATATCTTTAGCTTAACCAATATCTGAAAAATATTATCACACATGATATCATATGTAAAATTATTGTTTTAGCTAATTTTGTCAGTTGTTAACAACAAAGGGTAATTTATACTTACAGTACATTTCAATTCAGACTCTTAACTGTTCACATTTTTAAGTGGGCTAGGCAATGTCATTTTTGATGGTTTATTTATTATTCACCTTCTCCTCCTTTATTTTGTTGTTCTTTGGAGAAGAGTTTGTTTTTAATGTTTTGAGAGTAGGAGTACATATGTGAACTGTGGGAGACTGATCCTTATTCAAGGTCACATAATCTATGACTCTCTGGGGTCTTTTCATCACACAATTTTCTCCAGTTCATCATTTACTATGAAAGGGAAATTGTGGCCTTTATGCTAGATATTTAATATCAATGAGTTACAAAAGCCATTTGCCTGAACTCTCAAAATAAAGTGCCTTTACTGTAACATATAGGTAAGAACCCTTTCCCTCCATGTTCTGAATGAATAAACTATGAAATTGTTTTGTAATTAGAATAAAGGGTGGTATCATAAAAAAAATACTACACCAAGGCTGAGAAACATTGCCATCATGTTTTACCTTTTCACCTCATTACTACATTCATTGATAACCATAAGCAGCTAGCCTTTCTCGGATCTCAGGGTCTTCATCTGTAAAATGGAAAGGCTGAGTACCTATTTTCCTATTTTTCAGTTATTGCCATAAGTCTCACAAAAATCATATCTGACTATGGATTACTCAGAGTCCGGGGAAGATGCTATATCCAGTGTGGGATATCTGAGGGGAAAAAAAATCTATGAACACTATGCTCTTATGTCTGTTAACTTTATTCCTCTAAGACAAAATTCTGTCTTTATAACTATGGCTCCATCAGGCATTCAGCGGAGGAATAAATCTAGATACACCAAGCTCTTTGTCCATCTACTATATTTCTCTGGGATGAAATCCTGTCTACATAGCTTCAGTTCTGTCCTGACACTGTTATTCTTTGTCCCCTCATTTACTGTCCTCTCTATGAGGACAACTAACAACTAAGCTGTTATGTTTCCAGCCTCATCTTCATCCTGTGTTTCTTCACCCCCCCCCCATCTCTACTTGCTCTCTAATCCTGGCTCTGATGAACTCTACAAGAGTTGTGCCTTACCATCTACAGTACCTCTGGGTTCTTCTCTTCTCCCTGGTCATGCTGTTCTGTCTGCTCTACAGAAAATAAATGTTTCTTCTAGGCCTGGCCATGAGGTTCTCTGCCTCCTCAGGAATGTTGCTCTACCTTCCACCCTGATATGTAAAAACCCCTTTTGTTCTCAGTCAATTGCTCTGGAGAGCCACTAGGCCTCAAACCAAGGGGATGGTTTGAGCTTCATTAGCACAAGAAACAAAGCTATGCATCTCCAGTCAGCTTGTCTCCTAGGCTCATTGGGGGAAGAGTTAGTTACCAAGAATTTCAGCAGGTCTGAGGAGCTTAAGTGTTTGCCAAATGGACTAGGAGTATTTGGACACACAACAATTCCATAGCAGAAGACAGCTGATATATTAAAAGCTAAATAACACCAAATATTCATAATAAATGGCTTGCCTTTTGACAGACACTTGGCTGGTCAAAGTTTAGCTTTAATACACAGCCGAATCTCTATAATATATTCTTGTAACCCACAAGATCTGACTAATCAAGAATGGGGTATGAAAACCATAAAAACTAAGGGATTTACTGTTTTGAAGAAGAAAAGCAAAATTTAAAGTCCTGGTATACCCCTTACTCATACACTCATATATGTTCTAATAGACTTGATAATGTTTGATCAAAGCAACCTATTAAAAAAAAACCTAACCATTATAGATAAAATATAGTCAACCATTAATCCTCTCTGCTCCCCTTCCCATTTCAATACTTGCTGCTTGTGGGTCTGCTATAGACATATTACCTAAGGTGAGAAATTGTGGATTGCAGCCCAGCTAGAGAGGAAGCAGCATACACAATACTTGAATACAAAGTTGAGTTGATGGCCTCAGGTAAGCTCCCAAACAAAGCACAGTGGCACCAACACCATTGTTCCTATGTTGCCACTTACAAGATTTTTACTAAGATTGTAATTATGTGCATATGTGAGATGCTAAAGCTCAAGAATGACTTATGCACTGAAGGTTAGAAGTTTATGAGATCCATGATAGAGACATAAGATAAACCTGGTTCTGATATTAAATCAGAAAGGATAAAAAGAAAGAATGAAAGGAGGGAGGGAGGGTGGTTGGGCACCTACGCTTTCATATTAACTGATATGAATGATAGTTTTTTAAAGTACTGTAGCAATATTGATGTAGAGACTTTTCTCATTATTCAGTTACTACAGTAGGGAAAGAATAATCTTCCACCAAATCTTCAGGTCTTCCATTATAAGAACTGAAGTGGTACTAATGAGAATGATTATAATGTTGACAGAAATAAGAAGTGATAATTCTTCAGTGATGTAAGCAAGTTATTTTAGTTTAAAATATAAAGTATTAATTTATTAAATTATAGACATTGTCCACTTTTATTCAGTGCTCTTCAGAAGGCAAATGCAAAGTGACAGAAGGATTTCAATAAAACCAGGAAGCCTATTTAGGGGGAGAAAACATTGTTAACCTGATCACTGTCACTGGCACATTATTTACATGTGTCATATTTCAAAAATGATCATGTTGTTTTAATTTGTGTTTTAAATACCTAAACAGAGCCTCCACACATTTCAGTGAAACAGAAACAATTCATCAGAGCAGAAGGAAAGTATTGTGATATATTGGTCACAACTTACTTACAAGCATTTCTGACAATATCTTTTGTTGAAGAGAAAATTGCACAAATTGCCTGTGATTATCATTTTTAATAAATAAGCCTTATATCCTCTTCCCTTCCTCCCTTTGGCTTCTAATGTGATTGTGTTCAACAAGCATATTATCAATGGGGCCATTTCTATTACAGAGTGATTGAGCTCTGATTTACACATCAATTACCCTCCTTCATGGAGATTTTCATGCTCCCCTAGCTGACATCAATGAAGCATAACTGTACAAATGCTTTATTTCATACCAGTTTTGGATAACTGAGACTGATAACTGATCATATTGAGAGACAATGTGTGATAATACAGGAAACAGTAAGTGTTTCCCCTGGAATATCACTTCTATTCTTTATGAGTCCACCATTTACATGTTTACTTTGTTGTCCATTTCTTTTTGCAAAGATATTCCTCTCATCTCAAGTGAAGTTAGAGTTATATCATTGAACGCAAGAGTCTACAAAGATCAACTCTTATATTTCAATTTCCTGAAAAGACAGAAACTTATTTCCTAATGAAGATTTTATGCCATTGTCACCAAACAGCTAATAAACAATCATTGGGACTGATCTTAGTTGTGCCTACAACCTCTTTCTATATTTCTACATTTGTCCCATGGGATCTTCTTTAGTGCCATTTGGTTCGTGTGTATTTGTACTAGCCATGTGAAAGCATATAACCTCTCACATTGCTCAAGACCTGACTAGCTAACAGCTTTATGGTTTGTTTTCATATCCCAAGTAAACTGGAGACTGCTTCTATGGCTTTATTCCTATATTACACTTCATTGATCTTATTTTGGAACAGTTTTTACTTTCTTCTTAGCTGTAAATTTCTTTCTTTCTTTTTTTTTTAATTACAAACTGTTTGGCCTATGGCTCAGGCTTATTACTAACTAGCTCTTACACTTAAATTAACCCATTTCTATTAATCTGTATTTTGCCACGTGGCTATCATGTTACCAGTTTGCTAGTATCTTGCTCCCTGGGCAGCTGGATGGCATCTGCCCTCATTCCACTCTCTTCTCCCTGTATCTCTCTTGGATTTCCTGCCTGGCTCTTATCCTGCCTTACCATAGGCCAAAACAGCTTCTTTATTAACCAATATTATCAACACATATTCATAGCATGCAGAAAGACCATCATCCCACAGCACTTCCCCTTTTCTGTCTAATCAAAAAGAAGGTTTTTATTTTAACATAGTAAAATTACACATAATAAAATAGTTATCAATCAAGAATTAAAGTTACAATATCTAGTCTATTTGTATTTGGCACAATTAAAGAACATATTCTATCATCTATCCTATTTTTATGAGTTTAAAGTTTTATATCTAATTTATCTTTTTTTTCTGGATATATTATTTTTATGGAAAATGTTCAAGTTGTATTTGCAAAGATACACTTTTTTGTCTTTCCAGATCTGGTTACTTTATTTAGCACATTCTTTGTACATCCTAGACAAGCACTCTACCATAGAACCACATCCAGCCCCACCCCACATCTTCAGAGTGTCTGTGTTGTTTCCAGAGAGGTTGAACTCTCAAATTTTGTTCCTTTGATTGATTTCCCATGCGTTATATTACTTCCTTACATTTTGTTTTTCTGAACAATGTCACAATGTCTTCCAGAAGAGTTTTCTTTTTTTTTAATTTTTATTTTGCAATACAATTCAGTTCTACATATCAACCACGGATTCCCTTGTTCCCCCCCCTCCCGCCCCCCTCACCTTCCCCTCAGCCTGCCCCCCATTCCCATCTTCTCCAGGGCAAAGCCTTCCCCACAGACTGAGATCAACCTGGTAGACTCAGTCCAGGTAGGTCCAGTCCCCTCCTCCCAGGCCGAGCCAAGCGACCCTGCATAGGCCTCAGGTTTCAAACACTTAGCTGTAAATTTCTTGACAGCATTTATTTGTCTTATTTTTTCCTGAGGACCTTACATGGTACTTTGCATGATGTAGTCACCAAGTAAATGTTTGTTGATTAACTCATTAATTAGTGTATGAATGAATATGTATCAACATACATCATTGAATTTGTGCAGAAAAATATCCCTGTCATTTGTTTATTCATTCAGTCAAAAACTATCTATTTGAGGTTGAACACTGAACGTGGCACATTTCCAGATAAATGGGAAGCAGCGACAGTTTCATTTAACACCTATGAGTTCTCTGACACAGGCAATTAGATTTGGAAGTCCAGTCATAGGGCAGAGGGTGGATAACAAGTTATACAAAGGACAAGCCCTTATGCTAGATCATCCATACCTCACTGATGAGGCCAAGTATTTCATCATGAACTGGCTTTAAAAATAGTCAGGGTGTCTTTGGATATATTCATTTGATAGGGTGATCATTACAAATCACCACAACTGTGGGTATTTAAGCAGTACACATTTGTTATCTCCTAGCTATGGAGGCTAGAAGTCTAAAAGCAAGGTATTGGCAGGTTGGTTTGGTTCCCACTGATGGCTGTAAAAGGAGATCTGTTCCTTTCAAGTTTATAATAATTTGTGGTCCATCTTTGATCTTCCTTGGCTTGTAGAAGCATCACCCAACTTCATTATCACATGGGCTTCTATGTCTCTATGGTAACATTCTGCATTTTACTATATTTCTTTTTCACTTGTTTGTTTTGAGACAGAATTTAATGTAGCTCAATCTGGCCTTGAACTTGCTAAGCAGCCAATGAGGGCCTTGAATTTACCATCTTCCTGCTTCCACCTCTACAGTGTTGGGACTACAGGCACATGCCCAGATGGTTTGGCATTGTATAAAGAAGACAATCATATAAGTTTATGGACCCTCACTTTTCCAGTATGATAACTTCTTAACTAATTAACATTTAAACCATCTTGTTTTCAAATAAGGTCAATTCAGAGATGCTGAGGGTCAGGACACGTGAATTATTGGTTGTTTCAACTCAACTCACAATAGGAGACTATTCTGATTTTAGTCAGCCATCTTCTCAGGGCAAGAGGGGAAGGTCACATCTATTGGTCCAAATGTGAAAACGAGTCTAGGGTCATAAGTTGCAGAGAGCAGAGCAGACTTGTGCCTAGAGTTTGTCCTGTTGTCCTAGTCTCATGCTTAAGTCAAAGCTCTATGGGAATGCCCCAAGGAAAGAGACAGAGACCAAAGGTTAGGCCCAGCAGTGGGTAGAATTTGCTTGGGTAAATTTGTGAGTGTCTGTGGATCAAAGGGTTTGGTGAGACATGAAAACAGAGTCAGTTTCAAATTGTCAATTACCAGCTGCTCCTTAAGGGCATTAATTTCCTCAGTTTAAAAGTAATTAAGAATATTATTTCTGAGAAAATATTGTTTAAATTAACTGATTATTGGAATTGCCTTACTTACACTTAACTGAAAATAAAACACCATTTAAAAGTGTCATTTATGAGTAGCCTGAATGTTATATTAAGATTTTAACTTGGAAAAGCATTCCCAATATTTAATGAGCATAAGGAGAAAATACTTCAGATAATTTTTTTAAACTCAAAAGAGAGTGATTAGGAGTATATTGGGTGCAGATGCCAATGGTATGGACTCAGGATAAGTGACAAAGACATGGCATGACAAGCTGGGATAATATAAGGACCGAGGACCAACCGTGTTAGGGACACCAGACAGAGTACTATGCCTACCTCCCCAGGGCAGTAAGATTAAGGAAGGCCATTGTTTGGGACCAAAATGAGGCTAAGCATGAAAATAGCAACAGCATAGTCTCCTGAACTAACTGTACCATAGAATGCACAAACTGAATTTGCCCTCAAGCCAGAATTCAAACAAACCACAAAGTACTTTGTAGTCATCACAAGTGTTCAAAGCCTGTTACTTCCTCCTTTATGATTCATCTCCCCAGGATCCATGCAAACATTTTTGATTAGAGGGAATATGGACACACACATTTAAAGTAAATCAAGATTTAAATCTAGCTACTGTTTAAAGAACAGTATCACCATCGACTCTGATTCATTTAAAGAGAATTATGAATGAGGAAAGCTCAAGTTGACTCTAAAGAGCACATGTAGAATACAGGAAAAATAAAGAAATAAAATAATAATAAGTGTTACTTCTAACAATAGTAAACATGATAGATGATAACAAGAGTAAAAGCAATGGCACCGCATATCATTATTCATATTTTATGTAGTTTTTATTGTATATCATCATAAAGTTTAAAATGTTGAACCTGTTAAAACACTATAAATACATAAATTTATGTTTACTTTATTCTGTCAGTATTTGTTTTGTTTAGCTGGTATATAGTATCTAAAAGCTCCTATTACTCCTTTAAAATTATTTTGGTAAACTCCTGTGCCAAACCACTGCTTGTAGCTCTCATGGTTTGATCATGTTGAGAGGAAGGTGCTTAAAAGTCTTGCTTTCTGCTCCTGATGAGTCAGTGATCCATGAGTGTAATAGTAAAGTCTTAGTTTATAGAGTAGGCTGGCACTACTGTGAATTTTAAGTGATTTTCTACAAAAGCAGAAATTATAAGGCAACCCCAGAAAAAGGAAACTTAGAGATTCTTCAGTATCTATTGTGTAATGGGGGCCTTTTACAGAGGGCTGTGTGTATATGGAAGGGGAGGAGGCAATATTTGAGTAAGTTTTGAGGAGTAGTTAGAAAGTCAAAGACATATAATCTGATATGGCATATATTCTAATTTGCCTGCAAGAGAAGGAAAAAACACTTTTTATCATGGATGTACACCCCCAATCAAACAATGTTTGATATGGGATCCTACCATTTAGTCTATAGTTACTATGTGGACAGACAAACTCAGTTTGTTTCATTGAAGAAATTGCCTTCCAAACATATTTAACTGGTCTCTAGAAAGTTGTTGATGTGGTGAATACCACTGTAATCAAATAGGAACCTTTGAATGTTAGAGTCATCATTATTCTCTAGAAAAATGATATTTCTATTAAAATGGAACCCTTCAGTAATGGAGTTTTATTGTACTCCTATGGTACTGATGATCAGTATCCACTTGAGTGTCTACCTATGCTTGCTTTTCAAAAATGAATCCATACTATCCATATTCTAAGAGCCCTTTTATAATCTAAGATATTTTGGATGGAATTCAGGATTGAGACATATCTCTGGATCAATTGTACTGTGTTGTACTTGAAATGTATGCAAAACTTAAAAGTATTGCTGTGCCTCTGTGAGTGTTCTTCTTTTCTATATAGAAGATGAACATCTTTTGGCTCAAATGGTGGCTTCTGAATTCAGTCCTTGTTATTATTGTTGTTATTCTGTGTAAAAAGTCTATTCTTATAATAACTGTTTTTGCCTTGAAGGCATTTTTCCAATCAGCAATGTAAATTTTTGCATAATAGAATCCTTTAGTTTCCCAAAGTGCCTGATCTTTGATTTGCTTTCTTGTAATACAGAAATAAATTGTTGTTTCAGGTTCAGTCCATCAGATTTAGGCACACATAAATGAGTCAAATAAAGACATTTATTTATGAATGATTATCTTCTGGGAAAGTACCAGAAGTTGTTGTATGTGAAATGTTTGAGACTCACCCTGAAGAATGTAATTTAACTGATCTAACATGTGACTTTGACATGAAAACGTAAAAACACTACTCCTGGGTTATTTCTATGGGAAATGAGACAAGAGAACCAAGTTACAGAAAACATTAATTAATATTTCTATTATGTGGAAATTCAGGTTGATAATAACTTGTAAATTCAATTAATTTAATTATCATTTGGTGCTGATATTTCCAAGACCACATTTGAATATATAGGTAGTATAAGGGCAATGTTCTCACCCCAAGTTTTTTTTTATTTTTAAATAAACACTGTGATTCGTATCTTACCAATTGCTCAGATGTCATTACAAAGGAAATATGTATTAAAATGTTGTATGCAAACGATGAACATGATCAGAGTGCCAGTGTTCTTGTCCATTAACTGTGATCAAAAATCAATAATGCACAAAGCCCTTTCACCATCTTGCTTAACATTTACACTACGTGAATGAAGAGAGCATAAACATTATTCTCATTTTATGCATGAAGAAACACAGGCTTATGAACATTAAGTAATTTTCAATTATTGATCAAGCATCTAGTAAGTGAAAGAGCCCATCTAGGAGCTTCAATGGGTGCTACCTCACTGAAGCTTCTTTAAAGCTTTCTTCCTAGTAAAAACAAAAGGTGTTCCTTTAGTGAATGTCAGGTTTCTGTTTGCTTGCTTTTTGATTTTTACTCTTTGTAAATGTTTTAACTATCATTGCAGTTTTAAAATTTGGTATTTGTTATGGATTATAATGTAATTCATGAGGCTATAAGCTCTGCAAGTTTGGAGTTTTGGTAGGTTAGTCAAGATAATTTTATCTAAATCCTAAACCACACGCTATGCTTTAATTTTTTTTTACAGTTTGAGAACTTCATATCCACATATAATAGGTTTTAATCAAATATAACCCCTAGTCTCCTCCTCTCCAATTCCTCCCATATCACCCCCACTACCACTTTCCCCTCTCAACTTCATATTCTCTTCTTAAAAAAAAAAATACATGGAGTCTGATTAGTGCTTCCTGTACATGTATGAGTAGGATCTCCTATTGGAACGTGGGTCTTCTCTCAATGACTACCTCCCTGAAGAAAAGTGACTCTGGTTCCCCCATTGGTCATCAACATTCAGTAGTTTCACAGATAGATTGGAAGTCGTGAGCCCTTCCCTGTTTATGCTGGGATTTGGGCTGTCTTGATCTTGAGTGGACCTTATACACAGTGAGTTCATGTATATAACAGCTCTGTCATGTCTGGTAAATACTGTTTTGCTGCAAACTCCCATTACTTATGGCTCCTACAATTTTTCTGGACCCTCTTTCATGATGATATGTGAGCCTTAGGGAAGAGAATGTGATACAAATGCACAATGAAACATGAAAATTCCATAATATCTTATTCTCTGCACACTGACTAGTTGTGCATCTCTGAATAGATTGTAATCTGTTGCAAAAAGAAGCTTATTTAATAAAGGCTGGAAGATGTACTAATGAAGAGTCAGACATCAAGTTCAAGGTTTACTTTTTATATTTTTTGTTGGAAATATTTATTTCATAGATTATATTCTGATTATGGTTTTTCCTCCCCCATCTCCTCTGAGATTCTCCTCGCCACCTATCTACTCCTTTCTGTCTCTCATTAGAAAACAGTCATGTGGTAGTTTGAAATAAAATGGCCTCCAAAGACAGTGGCACTATTAGGAAGTTTGGCTTTATTGAAGTAGGTCATTGTAGAGATGGGCTTTGAGGTCTCATATATGCTGAAGCCATGCCCAGTGTCTCAGACTACTTCCTGTTGCCTGTGAGTCAAGATGTTAAAACTCTCAGCTCCTTCTCCAGCACCACATCTGCCTGCTTTTCTCCATGTCCCACCATGATGATAATGGACTAAACCTCTGAACAGCAAGTAAGCCACCCCAATTAAACATTTTCCTTTATAAGAATGCCATGGTCATAGTGTCTTTTCACAGCAGTAGAAACTAACTAAGACAAGTCATATTAAAAATAATAATAAAATAAGATAAAGCAAAACAATAATCAGGATAGGAACAAGCAAACAGAAGGAAAAGAGCTAAACAAAAAGCATGAGAAACACATAGAGATGCAAAGCCACACACATTCACACACATAGGGAGCCCATAAAAACAGAAGCCATAATGTATACACAAAGGACCTGTAAGGCAAATAATTAAATAAATACTTAAAATAACTAAGTTTTAAAATTAAAATAAAAAATAAACATGCAAGCAAACAAAGAAACAAATAAATGCCCTGAAGAATGAGACAAAGAACCTCCAAAGATGCCACTGAGTTCATTTTCTGTTGGCCATCTATCTGCTGCTGGGCATGGGGCCTTACCTTTAGAGTTGTTTGAATCCCCAGTGAGACTTTCTTGGAGTCTCTATGAGTCCACTTATGTGCCAGTCCTGTTTTATCTAGAATTCCTTGATTCCATGGTATCCTCCATCCTCTCCGGCTCTTTTATACTTTTTCTGCCTCCTCTTCCAAAGAGTTCTATGCATCCTCAGGGGAATGGTTATATAGAAAAATCTCATTTAGGGCTGAGTGTTCCAAGGACTCTCACCTTCTGCATATTTTCTGTCTGTGCATCTCTGTATTTGTTCCCATCTACTGTAGGAAGAAGCTTTTCTCATGATGGCTAAGCAAGGTGCTGATCTGTGATATAGCAGAACGTCATTACGAGTCTTTTTATTTCTATATCCCTTTAGAAGAGCAGTAATATTTGGTTTTCCTATAGGTTTCTGGCCTATTTAGTCTCAGGTTCTTGGCCACTCAGTGTTGGGGATGGGTCTCTTCTCATGGAGTGGGCCTTAAATCTAACCATATAGTTTTATTTTTGTTTTTGTTTTTGTTTTTGTTTTTCACTTCCACAAGTTTTGTGCCACTATTGTGCTAGCATATCTTGTAGGCAGGACACCATTGTAGATCACAGGATTTGGGGCTGAGTTGGTGTTTCACTTTCTCCTTTAGTAGTGATCAGACTACCTTCCTGTACCATAAACACTAGTCCATAGAGATGAGGGCTCTACATAGGCATCAGCTCAATTTTTCTGTGTTCAATGAATAGTGTAGGAGTGTTTTGTCTTAAGCAATAGGGCCTTGTTGTATTTTGTGGAGAGCAACCAAAAGCCTTGACAATAGCCTAGGTCCTTTGGGAATTACCAAGGTACCTCACAGGCTCTTATCAAATAGAATAATGTACAATTTTCTTGTAACCTCTACATTTCTCATTGCTTACATATATACAGAAACTTCTTTGTGTTTATTCCTTGGCTGTGGTAAGGGAAATAAAAGCTTCTGGCATTAAAAAGTAAAAAGTCTAATGGGAAGCATATAGAATGGCAATTAAACCATTAAAATATGTCAGTTGAGCCTTCTTAAGAAGAACAGTGTGATATAAGGTTACCAGAACACATAGAGTGGAATATATTCAACTCCAGAAAGGATTGAGTACTGCTCAATGCAACACTGATATTTCTTGAAAGGTTATGCTTAATGGAGGAAGCTAGCTATAAAGCTAGATCACTTACATCATTCCATGAAGGTAAAATATCCAGAATAGACAACTTTATTAAGTATTGAGCTTTGGACATATTGTATGGGCTAGAGAATTGCAAGTCATATTGATCTCTAAAAGATATACAGTTTCTTCGGTGGTTGGTCAAAATTTTCCTGAAAGCATACCACAATGGTTGTAGAACTCAGTGATTGTATTAAATTGCATTGCACTGTATACTTTAAATGGATGAAATTGCACAACGTATGAATTGTGTTTCAATAAATGTAGTATAATAAAACAAAAGAAGAAATAGAAGAGATAAGGCTATAAGAAAAGGAAGGCTAGCAGGTGACATGGAAGTGAGGCCAGATAGGTGACTCTGGAAAAGTCTGTTTGTTCTCCCTAGAGAGTGCTGCTTATACAGGCTTTGTGGGTAAAGTATATCTTTGCTCCCATTTTCCGAAGGTGTCCTATAGTGGAATATTAAGCTTCTACCACCATTATTTCTGGTAGTATTGGTGCAAATATTGTCTTGTATAGTAAATATTCAAGGAAACCAAATGATATTCACTGGCCCATTGCGCTAAGAAACTGAAAGATGATAGGACACAGGTGCTTATGCTCATCTACTTGGACATAGTCAAGCACATATTATATAGCAGTATTTTCAATAAATTGAAATATTAGTGTTTTTAATGTTTCCTCAAGTATCTTTTTAAAACAGTCGAATTAAGCAAACAGTAATTATTAAGGTTCATGAAATAGTCAAGCTAACTAGACTTAAATTAATGTTCATTCTACCTACCCCAACCTCTTCCTGCAGATGCAGTTAATTGTTACAATCACTTTTTGTTCTGTATATTCTGTTATAAAACAAATGCTTTTTTTTCTATACTCAAATCCAATTAAATTCCTAAAGCATTTTCCTATTGGAAGTTTATAATACAATGCAATCCTAAGGAAAGTTGACTAATGGGTAAGAATAAGACTCATATATATTCTTGAATATGCTGGAAACAGGAGGGTCAAAGCTTGAGTAATGGAGAGAGCTAGTTTAGAAATGTGAAAACCTGGCTTCCAAGCTCTGAATTTTGCTTGGAACCTGCTGTGAAGCCCATTACCTTTTTTTAGTTAAATTTTCTCATCTGTAAAATGAGGGCAACACAACTAGATGATTGTTAAAGTGTCTTCCTGCTTTAGAGCTCCTGTTCTAAAACATAAGTCTACATTGTTGGCCCAGTGAGCTACCACTGTGAGCTAGTGGATATGGCAGAATTAAACTTTCTAGATCTCATTGAATCTATATGTACCCTGGGTTTTGTTGCCCCACAAATGGACCTGGGGCCTCTAATGTACAAAATGAGAGTTAGGTACATTTAAGATCAGATTTAAGGACAAGGTTAGGAAAGTTGTATGATCGAAAGAGATGACAAGAGAAGAAATTATTTCAACATGATGGCAGAAGTCAACTTCAGGCCTTTCTTGATGACATTGACTTAATGAAAGCTTAGAGCAGCTCCCCTCATTTTAGTTTTCCCCTGCATAAACAAATGGACTTTATCTGCTACTCTACACCTGAGAGGAACAGATATGGGTAAGATGACAGCAGATATGATAACCTCTATGAGAGAGAGTCTTCTCATCATCTTGTCATGTATAAGAGTGATTTGCAGAAACTTTGCTAGGAACCACTTCTTTCTGCTTTTTCCTATCAGCTGGTATGAGCATAGCTGACATAAGGATCCCAAAACATAAGAGAGGTAGGCAAAAGCCTTTGATTCTTTAACCAAGGAGTATATTTGGTTTTCAATGGTCAGGGGTTTTATATCATCTTGATATGATAAATGCCATTATATCTAGGAGGAAAGGTTGGAAAAACATTTTAACTTGATAATAGTTGGGGGGCAATGAGTTGAGATTTGGGGCTGAACCTTTCAATAGGAAGATGGGCTTTTATGTTGATGAGCCTGACTCACTCTGTCCTTGACTCCTTGAATAAACTCAGATTGTCCATCAATATGATGATTAACTCATTTCTGACTTGAGCTTTCTATGTAGGCTCCACACCTGCTCCCACAAAAAAAAAAAAAAGTCCAAGAATGAATGTACATCCAATCCTCAGGGGACAGACAGACTTTCTTGCAGTCTCTGCAGGGTTCACAGGTTCAAATGCAACTTGCCTGAACTGTATGAAATTTAATTGAGTAGATAAAGAGGTCCTCATAATTATAAACTGCAGTAGGTATAACAAGAGGCTACATATGTAGTTGTGGTTTTCATTAGTTGGTGCTTCAAGTTAGTAATGTTGATTTCAGTCAGAAATCAGTGACGTTATACACTGAAAACCTCATCACCACGTGGTTCAATTCTCATTAGACTTCACCGTGTGAAGCTTTCAATACAACACCACGCTGAGATTGAAAGGAAAAAAAGTTGGAGCTATTTGGTTGCTATCCAAGAGCAGTGGAACTCTATGGAGAGTAAATTCTGTCTCACCAGAGATATGAGAATTAACTGTTCTTTGTCAGATGTGTTAAAAAATGCAGCAGGCAGTTTTGCCTGCAACAGATAACACCCATGCGCACGCTCAATCTGCTATTCAAGTTTGCATCTGGAGTTTGGTAGCTAATGAACTGATACAAAATGCAGCCAAGAGCCTCCTAACAAATCAAAGCTAGAGCTAAAACCCCTAAAGTATCCTTAATGCTGGCTGCTTGAAGGGCTGTCATGCAAGTTAAAGCACATTTCCTTTTCTTTCTTTCCTTTTTTTCCTTTAGGGTTTTAATTATGTCTTTCACTCAGAGGAGAAAGAAGGTATTTTGTAAAGCCAAGAGACCAAAGCACTTCAGTTCTCTTCATGGAAGAATTAAATGTGATCTATGGGCTTGTCATTATGAGCTGTCAGGTGCAAAAATTGAACAGATAGCTAGGAAACTGACATCTTGCTCACATTTACTCAGAAGCAGGAGACTTTGGTTCTTGCTTTTGTGTTGAAGATCATCTGCTATGGAAAGCAAAGAAATTAATGTCCTTCTCTATTGCAAAAATCCTCCTACCTCTACTATGCTAATTCCTGCTTGAAATTGTTACTAGATCCCCACCTTGAGCACCATTTTTCTTACATTTCTAACAAACTGATGAGCTTGCATTATCTGTGTCTATTTGTGGTATTAAGGTTAAAGTACCATGCCACAGTAAAAGGACTGAAGTTGTTACTATGCCTGCTTAATTCCAAATCAGCCTCCAACATGGACACTGAATGTATGTTAACTATGTAGGTTTTGTAGCTCAGCCTGGGAGTAAAAGGGAGGACTGGAACTATGGAGAACATCTGAGACTAGATAGCTTAGCTTTCAGAGTCTGGACATGACAACAGTTTTGACCATGCAAGGCCCTATATGGATCCTGAGATTTGGTAGGAATCCACGTGTTCTTTGCTGTCTTCACACAGTGATATTTGAAGAAAATCCTCAGGAGTTTAGTTATATGCTAAACATATTTTATATTATGAAAGCTGGAGGTACATTTGAATACCATAGAAATGTCACCATTTTAAAATGGAAAAACAAAAGTTGTTTATGTTGATGATATCCTCATCAGTCAAAGTGCTGAGTTTGACAATCCGGAGATTTCTATGGAGAAGTGTGGATGATTAAGTGTAGTAGCATCACATGCTCCTTATATATTAAACTGTATAGTTAATTCTCTAGACCAGTGGTTCTCAGCCTTTCTAAGGCTGAGGCACTTTAATACTATTCCTCATGTTGTGGTGACCCTCATCCATAAGATTATTTTTGTTGCTACTTTATAACTGTAATTTTGCTACTATTATCAGTAATAATATCTGATATACAGGATGGTCATAGGTGACCCCTGTGAAAGAGTTATTTAACCTCCACAAAGGTGTTGGGAGCCTACAGGTTAAGAAGCACTTCTCCAGACCCTTATTTTGTAGATGACAATTACAGTACTTGTAAGTGAACCAGCTAACTAGGCACTGGAGTTTATAATATATTCAAAACCACCAACTTCACTATTATATTGATATACACAGTTAACCCCTGTTTTTAATCATGGATATTTGTATGTCAATTACCTAATTAAGTTTTAATATGGTATTATTACTATACAGAAGGAAACACAGACATTATTTATGTTATAATATATAAGATATATGTAAATCATCTGTTAGCCATGTTATGTGTCTACTATCTCTGATTCTAGAAATCTTTCTATGTACTCTTCTGAAATGATCCCTTAACCTTTTGGGGGCCAGAGGAAGTGTGTAATATAGATGTCCCATTTAGACCTGAAAACTCCACAATATCTTATTATCTGCATTTTTATCAGTTGTGGACTATTTGCCATATACTGCAAAAGTAATTTTCTCTGATGAGGGTTGAGAACTATACTATATACAAGTATAAAGATTAAAAACCTAGGGGCAGTTCCACACAGTACCATTTAGCAGAATAATAGAATTAGGTTCTTCTCTAGGGCCTATGACCTATCCAGTTTTAGGTTTTGACCTGTGGACTTGGATTTAAATTCAATCAGAAAGTGCTTCATTACTCCTATGACATCCATGCCACTATTTTACCAGTGGACATATTTTGCTATGCTAGTTATAATTGTGCTTCTCAGGTTCACACATAGAGACCTTGTAGAAAAGATGCAAATCTAAACTGGGAATTTATTTTATGTTACATATAAACCTTATGCTCTTAACATGAAGGATATTTTAGAGCATATGTTTAGTGTATGTGCATTTTAACTCTGTACTGTCACGTGTCATTAAATATGAAATTTTTCTACTTGTAGCATCATATAAGCACTTTTAATTTTCAGATTGGGAGAATGTAGACGAATTTCTAAATGGTCTCAATAAATAAAAAGCATGTAACCAGAAATTTGGGTGATAGTCCAAGAGAAAGATCAGAGGAATAGGACAAACCACGAGCTAACCTCACCTCACCAACTCGGTAGCTTCTTCCTGTCTACCCACACCTTCATTGCCTTGTTGTTCTGCCCTCTCATTGGCTCTGTTAGCCCAGCTGCATCACTTCCTCTTCCTACACAGCTGTCACTTTCTGTCTGTACAGACCTCCAGACCTCTATGGTTGGTACTGGGATTAAAGGTGTATGTCACCATGTTTGGCTCTGTTCCCTAGTGTGGCCTTGAACACACAGAGATCCTGAATGCTAAGTGATAGGATTAAGGATATGTGCTATCACTGCCTGACTTCTTTGTTTATTTATAATGGCTGGCCTTTTTCCTCTAATCTCTTGGCAAGCTTTATTTATTAAAGCACAAATAAAATATCACCACATTTCAGCACAAATAACATATCACCACAGGAGAATTTTCAGTTTCAGATATTTGTGTTAGGGATTCTAAATTTTTAATATAAATCATGCAGATTTAGAGTTTAATTTGAAGTATTGCATGACAGAAAAGTAAATTTCTTAATAAGGAAATATTCCATTCTGAAACCCCTAAGATCTCAGACTAGATCTTAAATGTTGTCTGGAAGCTTTCAATATTTCAATGAAAAAGTCTGAAATTTGATGAACATCTAATAGGTAGTCTTTATAAAAAAGCTTTATATCAAGTTCATTTAACGCTTTTGCCACATGTCTCTTTCATAGATAGTCATTTGTTTGTTGTTTCAGCTAGGTCCCTTCTTTTCTAAATATTTTTCCCAAATGGCTCCTAGTCAATTGTGAAACAAAAATAATAATAATAAAATCAAAACAAGAACAGTCAAATAAAAAGTAATGAAAGTATTTAAATAATTTAATATTTGAATGTGTCTACCTCCACATAAGATGGCTTAATGTCCTTAAACTTACCCATGATAATTAAGATAGGGTAAAGGCTTTGGGAAGACTTCCAGTTTAACTAAAGATCCATGCTTTAATCATTTGTTTCTTTTGTATTATGTGACATATGTGCATTCATGGCCCCAGGTGTTTGACAACATGATGTAACCTTAATTCAGCAATTCTCTGTATAGTAGACTGTTTTTGCAGAGTGTGAAATTACATCCAATAATCAAAAAAGGATGAGGAACAAGAATTCTATGTACTTGCATGGCCACAGGTACAACTTTTAATGAGTAAATTTCTGGTTTCTTTCTTATTTTTAAAGTTAGTACAGATAAAGTAAAGGATTCTGTTTTCTATGCAGCATGAGTTGGGTAGGATTGACTTGCAAATTTTTTTTTATTCCTAGGAATAACAAGGGAGATCTAAATTTCTTGATGACTAATTTTTCTCTGTTTTTTTCTTTTTCATATCAGTCACTATGAACAGGATCGTAGTGCACTTAAAAAAAGGGAATGGGAACGAAGAAATCAAGAAGTTCAACAAGAAGATGATCTCTTTTCTTCAGGCTTTGATCTCTTTGGGGAGCCCTACAAGGTAGCTGAATATGTATGTAATTTATCTTTTTGGACAATACTCTTTTCTGTAGTCTTGAACTTTCTTATTAATACTAACTTTATTTTCAAGCACCAAAGCTATTTTACAAGATACATGTATTTCCACATTGGGGGCAATTGAAACTTTCAAGGGATATCTGCCAGAATAACACTTACTTTCTCTGACTTGTGAGACTTTCTGTCTTCAAAGAGCCCCTCACAGCCCAAGCATTGTTATATCAAAATACTCCTTCCATGCTTTCCAGTGTGTTTAACCAGGCAAACCATGAAGACTTCATTAGAGCGACAACGGGCAGGACTACTCGTCTTCCAAATCAGTGCCATCTACTGCAAGACTGATGCTGTTTTCCTCCATTTTAGTTTAATGATAGCTGCAGGTAGTTTTAATAATCTTTCAAAAATTCATGTATTCTTGGCAAAGGAAAATAAGCCAATCTTATTTCCTGTGTCTAATAAGCATGGGCTAGGAGATTGTTCAACCAGAGGATAAAGGGAAGCAACGTAGATTTTTCCAGTGTCATTCAGCCTCCTACGTATCTCTGTGAATGATCAAACAGCTATGACTACAAGTATTGAGTTTATGATGACTCTTTCTGATGTTTCTTTTGGTGGTGGAGATTAGGGTTAACTGGAAAGATATTAGAAGGGGAGATTTTTATTGTATAATTGGCAGATGGTTGGGTTTTATTAAAAATGTATTAGTAGTATAATTTTTAATGAAACTGAATGAATAAAAGATAAATGAATGAAAATTCAAGAGGTGATTTAAGAAGGGCATCAGTTAATGGACAGTGGCTTCTGGAAAAGGAAAGTTCTCAATGAATGCAGAATAGGTCCAGATTCTACTTTGATGTAGAGAGTTGGGGGTTTGCATTGGTGTCTAATAAGGAAAGATTTCAGCTACTTTGTTTAAAACAAAGAAAAGAGTTCTTGATTTATACACCTGGGTACCTTTCAAGTTTTGTAATACTGACAGACTAAACTATTAATTTTCAAATGATCAGCAATTCACATGTGCACACGTGCACGCTCACACACACATGTACACACACCAAAAACTTTTTTACAATTTCAGTTGATCCAATTTATATATTATGTTTAAATGTGTATATTCAGATATATGGTTGATTTAATTGACATATTTTGAAGGTTCAGTGTGTACTAATCACTGCTTTAGACAAGTGTACAAAGGGAAACAAAATATAGTCCCTGCTTTCAGGAAATTTCTAGTCTAGTGACATTGTGTCATGAATGAGTGATGGCATAGGTGATGGGAATGAACAGAGGAAGTTTAAGGAGCTATTGTATTTGATAAAAGAAACTCGTGATAGGATTTTTGAAGATAAAGTGTGAAAGTTGAAATGATAAGGTTGAGTTTCTAACTAAATGAATTTGGATTAAGAAGGATTGAGTCTTTGGTTTGTCTTGTTCTTACCTGAGGAGATGGTGGTTATCATTATTAAGTAGTTTAGGGGGAAAGCTATGTTGCTGCTTATAGTGAAAAAATAATTTAGTTTTGACTATGTTGCATTTGACATGTAGTGGGATAACAAGGAAAAGGCATTGGATACTTAAGTCTGGAGCTCATGGGAGAAATCAAGGGAGAGATTTGTGGGACACATTGAAGCTTCGAGAAATATACTGTCACCATTACGAAGTGTGATGGCAGGAAAAGAAGAGGGAAAATATGAGACTTCTAGGAAATGTGGTGATATTGTGTTGCCCAAAATATTGTGCACCCTAATAAACTTATCTGGAGTCAGAGAACAGAACAGCCACTAGGTAGAGTTAGGGGCCAGAAAATGGTGGCACACACACCTTTAATCCTAACATTCCATCTGGATTTATGTGAGTTCAATGTCACACTGGAAATAGCCAGGCATGGTGACACATGCCTTTAATCCCAGGAAGTGATGGAAGGAAGCAGAAAGGTATATAATGTGTGAAAACCAGGAACTAGGGTCACTTAAGCTTTTAGGGTTTTAAGCAACAGTTCAGCTGAGATCCATTTGGATGAAGACTCAGAGGCTTCCAGTCTGAGGAAACAGGATCAGCTGAGAAGTTGGCAAGGTGAGGTGGCTGTGGCTTGTTCTGCTTCTCTGATCTTCCAGCATTCACACAAATAACTGGCACTGGGTTTGTTTTTATTAATAAGACCTTCTAACAATTCGTGCTATAAGGAAATAGCAACAATTAAGGGGTAAAATGTGGTAAAATCAGAGTCCTGGATAGAACTGAAAGGAAGTGAAGAGATAGGTAGAAAGCTTGGGGAAATGAACATTTAATGAGAACCAAGGAAATGAAAGATTCTCTGGAGAATGGATTTGCTACTAATGTTTGTCCAGGAAACCAGGAAATGTAAGGACCATAAATTCGTTGTTGAACCTTACAGTTAAGGTATAATTTATGACCTTAGGAAAGTTGTGGGCAACCAGTTGCTAGGATTTGGAGAATGGATAGGTATTGATGAAATTATTAAGGCCATTCCACGTAGTTAAAAGGGAGGTTTATTTAGTGGCGAAACTTACAAATGAAGGGATAGGTAGGTTGCAGGGTCTGGGAAAGACGCAGCACAGTCCGTTGGTGTTCTCTGGAGAACTTGGCTCGTCTACCTCCAGCGTCCAGGGTCCAGGAACCAAGGTAGAAGGCGCATCCAGATCTCGGGTCTTCAGGTTCCTCTCGTAGCTCTGCTTTGTAGGTGTGACAGTTACTGAAGCCTCAGTGGGGGTTGGAACTTCCAGATCAAGGTTGAAATGGCTACCCACTACAGATAGGAAATGGTTAAATAGAGAAAGAGGTAATCAATGTGGACTTTATCTTGCATGGAGAAATAAAGAAATAAAAACAAACAATTATATAGAGAGGCTTGTTTTCTTTTTACTGTATATGAATGCTTGTCTACAGGTGTGTATATGTAATACAAGTGTGCTGAGGCCAAAAGAGGGTTTTGAATTGCCTGAAACTGTACATATGTGTGATTATATGTCATCATCCATGTGCTGGGAACTGAACCCAGATCCTCTGAAAGAGCAACAAGTGCTCTTAACCATTGAGTCATCTCTCCAGCCCTATAGAAGTTTTTCTTTACATGAGATAAACATGAATGTGTTTAGAGATTACTGGGGAGAGACGGAAGGTTGAGGGGTTGGTAATGAAGAGTATAGCAAGGTCCCAAAGGAGATTAAACCAAATATAAGATTAAAAAACATAAATAATCACAAGCTAGAGGAAAAAGAATAGAAGCAGAATTTTAGAATGACAACAAAGCTGCAGAGTAAAATGAAGATGGGACAAATAACAGAAAGAAATCATAGCCTCCATTTTGGGGACAAAATCAAAGATGACAGGCATTTTGGGATGAAAGAGAAACTAATTAAATGAGCTTTACATCTTTGGATGGGATTAAAAAAAAGGAACCCTTCTTGGGTGGTAGATATATTTATAGCCAATATCCATTCAATTGTTAACATTGTTATAATGTGAAGAACCTTTGGTTTATTATTTCTACATAATTTTAAGTCATAATGAATTAGTAACCTTGTACCTTCATAGTAATTGTTAATTAATGAGGTGTACTAAATAGATGTGTGCCAATTTTTTGATGGAAGCAGTGTGTTTTTGAAAAGTCACTGAGAAAACTTCTGAACATTGTCAAATGTCAAATCTTGCATGGAGAAATAAAGAAATAAAAACAAACAATTATATAGAGAGGCTTGTTTTCTTTTTACTGTATATGAATGCTTGCCTACAGGTGTGTATATGTAATACAAGTGTGCTGAGGCCAAAAGAGGGTTTTGAATTGCCTGAAACTGTACATATGTGTGATTATATGTCATCATCTATGTGCTGGGAACTGAACCCAGCATCATCTTTTTTATAGTATAATACATCATGTAGGGACAGATAAGGGAGCATTTAGTCACACATGGGAATGTTTAGTCAGACTCATGGTGGTTGCATAGCTAGCCACTTATTGCCCTTGCCCTTGATGAGCAGGCTTTTTTCTTGAGCCATAATTATTAAGGGAAATAATTGTAGTATAGAAACAGGTTTATGATATGGTAATTTTATTTATTCTTAAATTGGTAAGCAATTGTCATGTGGTGCTGTTCCCATTTTTAGGCTTCACTGACACATCAATGAGGAATATTTCACTTTTTAACCATCATATCACAACACTAGAACTGGTGCATGCCTGAAAACGTTCCCTAGACCAAGCCTAATGATGGACATGCTGTCCTTGGAGTATCCAATTATGCAATGGCAGGCCTCAAGTTGGTTCACAAATCATTGGTAAAATTGTAGACACACCAAAACTCTTCCTTAGGATTCAATGGGAATGCTTATCAAACTGAAAATCAAACTTTGGGGCGGTAGGCCTGGACTTCCATAAATCTTGCTACACCAAACTTAAATAATGACCTCATATCTTGTCCAATACTATCAGTGCTTCATCAACTAGCAATACGAAGTACATTTCATTGTACCTGCTGCTTTTTCTTGATATAAATACTCTTTCATGTTCCTTACTGACTTATTTCTCTTCTTTGCTTTAACTGTACCCTATTCACAATGAAAAAGAATATTGACTTCCTTCAGATTTGGTTGTGGGTGGGAACCTTTTTCTTAGGGATATTTTTTTAGTTTGCAACTTTGAAACTCAAATTTGTGTTATAGTATTGAGAAGAATGTTTTGAAGGGGGCCTGAGAAATATGAAGCCCTTCGGCATGTCTGTGTCAGTATAGAAAGACTGGTGAGGAAATTGTATGTCCCTACTACAGACTAGAGCTTTATATCTGTGTTCATTTAATCCTTAAAATAAGTGGCGTATGTAGATGTAATTCTAAATGGTCTTATTAAATAAGAAACACAGAGCCAAATAAAGAGATAAAAACCCAGAGATTGAGCAGTAGCCAAAAGGTAAGACTACCTTATCTTACCACTCACTGCCGTCCTTCCCCTCAGAGAGAGAGAGAGCTTCTTCTTGTGTCCTATCTTTTTATTGCCTTTCTGTTCTGCCTTCTCATTGGCTGTAAACCCAACCACATGACTTCCTCGTCACTGCCAGGTCTCTATGGTTGGAACTAAGATTAAAGGTTTGAGCCACTGCTTGGCTGTGTCCTTGAACACACAGAGACTCTGCCTGACATGTGATTGGACTAAGGGCATGTGCTATCACTACCAGACTTCTGCTTAATGGCTTGCTCTTAGCTCTGTTCCCCAGGCAATTTTATTAACATACAAATGAAATCACATTTCAGCACAAATAAAATATCACTATATTTCCCCTTTCTATTCTAATAAAAAGAAAAAAATGAAAAAGTTATAACTAATATAAGAAAAACTATATACAATAAGTACAATAACTATATACATTATATACAAGCAATAAATACCTAAACAATGTCTAGTCCATTTGCATTTGACAAATTCAAAGAAAATAATTCGATTATCTATCCTATTTCAGTAAGTCCAAAATGTACCTGATTCACTTTCTATCCTAACTTATGTTACTAACAGAACTCTCTTATAATGTCTTTCAAATTTATACACTTATATCTCTTTAGTGAGTTTCTTTTCTGAAATTCTTAACAAGGAAAACTATAATTATAACTACCTTATCTTTAACTATAACTTTAACTATCTAATCTTCAACTCCCTCAGAGACCTAAGACAGAAAAAATACTACCTAAAAAAATAAAAACAGGAAGTGCACACAAGCGGCTTCCAAAAAAGTTGTGAGTTGACAGAAACAGCCATCTGCCTGGTAACTGGAGGTTTCTCTGCAGCATTGGGGCATCATCTTCAGCCCATAGACTTAATGTAGCTGGCAGACTCATTTGTGAAGTAGGATGTACACAAGGCCAACAGTTTGACCTCACATTTGGTGAGAGTAGTCCATGTACTAGAAACACCTGAATAATTCAGCATTTTAAATTCTGGAAATTGTTAGTGTGTTTGGAATTCAGCTGTCCATTCTTCTTGGCTTGTGGGTGGCTTCATCTCTTTTATTAAATACCAGTGTACCACTGAGAGGTTAGACTCCATCAGCTTAGTTACTCTTTCAAGAATAACTGTTTCAGCTGCTGTTCCACTGCACATCAAAAGCCATCGGTCCACTGCCAGTTCAGCTGCCTTCAAAAAAAGGAGCTATGCACCTTTTTCGGATTGAAAAGGCCATTTCAGGGATGGTGCCATATTGTCCTGGCCTCAGAGGATGCTTTTGTTAAAGCCACAACCACACTTGTCTTGGCAAGAATTGGTAATCCTTTGTTTCGTGTCCTGTCTGTCCATTTTGTCCTGTTTGTCAGCAGTCGATTCGAGGATACTTTGTTGTCCAGTGGCTAACTTTTGCCACAATGAAAATTAACTACATATGCAGTTTCTTCAATGCCCATATTTTCTATGAAGTAGATTGGTACTGCCAGGAGCCGACATGTCTCATAGTCATAACAAAAAGAAAAATTTTCTAAGTTATTAAAACATTTTAAATGCCATATTCTGTAGATCTCTGAAGGGTTTGAGGATGACCTATCTATCTAAAATATATCTGCTCGACCTTGAAAACATACCTAATATGACTACAAGTTTGATTGTAATGTCTAACTACTAACTTTCATTTCTTTATATTCTAATAGTTGATAATAATAACATTCAAGGAAAAGCAAATTGCATTACATTGTTAAATGAATGGTATAAGTACAATATCTTGAACAAGATTAGAAATATATGTATAGCATTTTCTAACAATATAAATCTCAATATATATATTTATATATAATTTGTATACAATGTACAAAAATCCAACCCAATGTAAAGTATTTAAAACTAGTAATTGTCCTTTAAAAGTAGATTCAATAAATCTATCTTTTTATTTATATCATATCTATATCTTCTCTTTATTTTTTCTAGTAGATTCAATAATCTACCCTCTATTCTATCATTTCTATATATATTTTTTAATATATATAATTTGTATACAATATATAATTTGTATACAATATCCAATCCAATGTAAAGTATTTAAAACTAGTAATTGTCTTTGTAAAGTAGATTCAATGATCTATCTTTTTATCTATATCATATCTATATCTTCTCTTTATTTTTCTGAGTAGATTCAATAATCTACCCTCTATTCTATCTTTTCTATATATCTTTTTTTTTTTTTTTGGTACCTCCTCTGTGGTTTGGAGTAATCACAGTCTGATAAATGTCTGTCTCTTGGAACCATGAACTTTCTTCCCTAGAAGAGAAAATCTTCACAGCAATTTCTCCCCACCATTTGTCTTGCCAAACATTTCCAAACTGACCTTTGCTGATGCTTTCTTGTAACACAATGGTCCTAGCAATTCTTCTCTGAACAAGCAGCAGTAAACCCTTCATTCCAGGTAGCAGCATCACTGGAGTCACCAACACAATGAGAAGCAGCCAGCAACTTGGAGCAGCAGCCGCTGCCTCCATGGACCCACTGCCACCATTTGTGGCTGAGCCCTGGCTGCTGCTTCTCCTTAGCAAGCCTCCTATGCCATCCTCACACTCAGGATCCTTCTGCCTCTGCCTCCTTCAGTAAATGCAACCAGTGTTCACCACCACAACTGGCATGTATAGCTCAGGTATGAGCTGGGCTTGCAAGGCCACAGGCAAGTAGCTTTTTCAAGAATTTGTACCACAAATGTTGGGTGTCAGATGTAGCATGAATCTTAAATGGTCTTATTAATAAGAACAAACCCAGAGCCAGGTATTGGGGTGAACACTGGAAGACCAGAGAAGCAGAACAAGCCACAGCTAACCATACCTTGCCAACTTCTCAGCTGATCCTGTTTCCTCAGACTGGAAGCCTCTGCGTCCTTATCCAAATGGATCAGAGCTAAACTGCTGCTAAAAGCCTAAAAGCTTATCCAGGCTCTAGTTCCTAGGTCCTCATACCTTATAATCCTTTGTGCTTTCTGCCATCACTCCGTGGGATTAAAGGCTCACTTCCTGGGATTAAAGGCCTGAGTCACCATGCCTGGCTGTTTCCAGTGTGGCTTTGAACTCACAGAGATCCAGATGGAACTCTGCCTCTGGAATGCTCAGATTAAAGGTGTGTGCTACCACTGCCTAACCTCTATGTTTAATATTATGGCTGTTCTGTTCTCTGACCCTCAGATAAGTTTATTGAGGTGCACAATGTATCAACCACAGGGGTACACATTGAACCCACGTTTTTTGAGGAATTTTAACTCTAAGTAGTTAGATGGCTCCTTTGCAACTTCATATTTTCATGCATTGTGGCACGAGGCTTGTATCCAGTTCAGTATGATTTTCTGTCTGTGGTAGGAAGTTCTTTGCCTTCTGACTAGTCAAATAAATTGATAAGCTTTCCTATTAGGTGACTATGTGGAATAAACTCCTTCTTTTGGCTCATAGTTTCCTCTGGGTTTTTATTTTTTATTTTTTTTAACTTTACTTTGTTGTTACTATTATTATTATTATTATTATTATTATTATTATTATTAATATTATTGGCTTTTTCAGATGAAGTTTCTCCTTGTAGTGACTGACTGTCCTGGAACTCTCTTTGTAGAACAGGTTGGCCTCAAACTCGGAGATCCATTTGCCTCTGCCTCCAAGGTACTGGGGTTAAAGTCATGCACCATCACTGCCTAGGTTTTATTTCTATTTTAATGAAAAATTTCATATAATAATTTGATCATTTTCTCTTAACCCAATCAATTCTAGATCACCTACCTCTCTGTCCACTCAATTTTATGTTCTCTCTCTCTTTCAAAAATAAAAGCAAATAAGAAACCAAGAAATACATAAAAAAAAAAACATGCAAAAGTCAAAAAAAATAAACAAGTAAAAGACCAATTAGATGAAAATACCAAAAAAGGTAAAAATGATATAAAGTGTCCAGAGAAGGGCTGGAGAGATAACTCAGTAGTTAAGATCACTGGCTGGCTGCTCTTCCAGAGGTCCTGAGTTCAATTCTCCGCAACCACATGGTGGCTCACAATCATGTATAATGAGATCTGGAGCCCTCTTCTGACCTGCAGGCATACATGCAGACAGAACACTATATGCATAATAAATAAATAAATAAATAAATAAATAAATAAATAAATAAATAAATAAATAAATCTTTAAAAAAAGTCCAAAAAATATCATTGATGCCATTTTGTGTTAGCTAACTAACTATTCCTGGGCTTGAGACCTGACATGAATTGTGGTTTATATACTCAGTGAGATCCAATTGCAGAAAACTGATTTTGTCTTTGCCAGCAGGTATTAATCATAGACAGCAATTGATTAGGTTATGTTACATCAGGTTTGCAATGTATTTTGGTTAGGGCTGGGGCCCTGTGTCTACATCTCACACTCAGTGCTGGGACCACATCTGGCTTGAACCTGTACAGGTCTTGTGCATACTTCTACAGTCTTTATGAGTTCATATGTACATCAGTCCTTTGTGTCTGGAAGATAGTTTCCTTGAGTTATCCATTCCTCCAGGCTCTTTCTATCTTTCTGCCTTTTCTTCCTCATAGGGCCCTGAACCTTGAAGGAGGGGAGGGGGTTTATGAAGACATTCCATTTAAGACTGAGTACTTTAAAGTCTCTCATTCCCTGCATATTTTTGATTTCCAGGATCTATTTATTAATTACCACCTACTGTAAGAAAAAGCTTCTCTGATGAAGGTTGAATGAGGCAATAATCAATAGCTATAATATATAACTTTAGGAATTATTTCGTTGCTATGTTCCTTTAACAGAATGATAGTACTAGGTTTTTCCCTAGGCTCATGACTTATCTAGTCTTAAGTTCTTGTCATTAATGGGTTCCTGCTGTGGGATGTTCTGTATGTTAAACGTGTTGCTCTGATTGGTTAATAAATAAAATACTGATTAGCCAGTAGCCAGGCAGGAAGTATAGGCGAGACAAGGAGAGAAGAGAATTCTGGGAAGTGGAAGGCTGAGGCAGAGAGACGCTGCTAGCTGCACCATGACAAGCAAGATGTAAGGTACCAACCAGTAAGCCACAAGCCATGTGGCAACTTACAGACTAATAGAAATTGGTTAATTTAAGGTATAAGAACTAGATAACAAGAAGCCTGCTGTGTCCATACAGTTTGTATGCAACATAAGTCTCTGTGTGTTTAGTCAGTTGGGTCTAAGTGGCTGTGGGACTGGTGGGTGAGAGAGATTTGTCCTGACTGTGGGCCAGGCAGGACTGGAGAAATCTCCAGCTACAGGTTCCATCTCATAGAGTGAGCCTTAAGTCCACTTCCCATAACATTTGTGCCATTATTCCTCCTTTTTGAAACAGATCATATTATTATTACTATAATTGCTTTTACTACTACTATTTTACAGATTCTAATGGCTCACTAAAAGTGAGGAAACTGGGATACAGAAATGTTTAAGTGGTTTATGCAAGAATGTTTGTTTTAAATGAGGTAAAGACTGATGGAGGCTTACTTGAATGATAGTTGTGAGGATAAAAAGAAATAACTTGGAACACTGCCTTAAAATCTGGAAAGTACTATAAAGTTCAAGTTCTTGTCATTATTGCAAGTAAAGAAAGGAATAGCAACTCATGGCCCAGAGAGATTAACTGTGAAAATATCAAAATTAGGAAAAAAGGAAACTATTAAATCACACACTTAGCAATACTAAAATAAAGTAGAAGAAAAATGAACTTCAAAACTTGAATTATTTTTCTTATTTTATTAAAAGGAAATAGTATGGCACAATAGCATCTTAGCACATTAGTCTGGCAATGAAATTATACTACTGATTTGTAGATAACATTAGAAGCAAACTGAAGGAACTTTGTATTTCCTAAATTAATGAGAAGCAAAAAGCTTCAATGAAGGAGTGCTGTTCGTCATGAGCCACAAACCAAATGTGTAATTCATGCTTGAAAATACTTGGAAAATGCATTTCCTTGATGATAGAGAAATTGTGGTTACTTAGGAAATAATGGCTACAGAGGTTATCTTTAAGGAATCAACCAATTATGTAGAATGGGAAGTAAAGTATTGGCCACATTGAAAGAAGCCTAAAATTGATTGAAACAGCTAAATTTCATCTTTGCAATGTTTAGAATGTTCTATCAAGTCTGCTGAGAATACCTTCCTTCTTAATAGGATTACTAAGACTCTGGATGGCAAAAAAAAAAGGGATGTTTAGTGTGCATCAGAAGTTGCTATGGTATATAATGAGAGTATATTATGTAGGCGTTGATAGATGTGTTACAGGCTCCACTAGGTTTTCTATGTCATATCTACTTTTTGAGAAATTACAAGATTAGTTGACTTTTGCCTCTCCAATGCCGAGGAGGCAAAAAATTAACCCTGGGATCCTGGTCTGAACTATTAAATATCAGGTGGTTGATGAATGGTAGATTTTTTTGAGGGTATATGTCTATGCCTATGTGTCTGTGCATAACTTTGACTCATAAGTATTTTGAACTTACCAGTATTTGTCATAAGAATGAACACACTATTTCCTACTTGTATCAACAGCAATCAAAGCATGTGGATCTTCCTTCAATCTTCAACTCAGAAAGCTTGAATAGTAAATGCAACCTTTAATTATCTGCTATACAGTTCCTGTCATGAGGCCTTCTGATACAATTGCTCTCTGAGGAAGTTAGTCTAAGAGAGATGATGGCCCTCCATTCCTGTAGGTTATCACTGCTTTACCTCTATGCTCTATGTGTATAGGAAAGCTACAGACTCTGACTATATCAGTATAGCCCCTAATTTGAAATGTAGACTCATTTTCACTGAATTAGACTTTAATATAATGCTCATTGTTTTTAGTCTTCATAACAGAAAAAAAAAATGTATATGAGGAATGCCCGTGTCTTCTAGAAAAATCCGTGCTGAGAAATGTTTTCTTAATTGATTTAAATTTCTTGTAGGTGAACCAATGAGAGAAATTCTTTTTCATAGTTTAACACCAAGCACATCGCTGTCTCACTTAATGGTCTAAGGTGATATTCTACTTATCATAAGATAAAGATAATTCCATTAACCTATAGCCTTTTTTTTTACTTAACTGTCATGAACTTCAAAAACTTCAACCTATTCTTCAATCAAGAATAACTAAGTTAACATGCCATTTGTCTTTCTATTTCTTTATCATTTACTTCAAGTTATTACATATTCTTTCATTTGATAGAGGCACAGTATGGGATAAAATTATTTTCTATTCAATTCTGCCACAATTTATTTGAGAATTTAATATTATGCTAGACCAGTGATTTTCAACCTGTGTTTTATGACTCCTTTGAGCATTGAACAACCCCTTTCATAGGGGTTGCCTAAGACCATTCTACATATCAAATATTTACATTAGGATTCATAAAAGTAGCAAACTTACATTTATGATGTCAATTTGTGGTCTTATTCAGAGAATTTTTAATTTTCCATTAATTTTAGCATCATATTGGTCAACACTGACCAGGTTAGAAATTCTCCTTGTTCAAACTGTGTTTTAAAACTTTCATCTTAAAAAAAAAGTTTTAGCATGCCTTAGAAACTAAGGTGATTGTAATTGGTATATATTAGTGAATAGACATTAAGAACTAGGAAAACTTCCTCCTACCAAGAAACATATACGTGTCTTCTACATACCATCAAAATAACAACAGGCATTGTACTAGCTTACTTGTAAGCAAGTGAGATATATGATATTTGGATCCTTATGATATGGACCCAGAGAGGGGGCAATAACGTCTCAGGGCAAGAGCTATTATTGTGTTGGTATCTGTAGTGGAAAGGGATAAGGTTACAATTTTGTAGAAATCTGATGCCACAAAATCCATTAAACACAATGAGAATATTTCAAGTGGGAAATTAAATAACTTTGTTTCTGCTGAGAGAGTCAGATCCTTGACAAAATACAGGTATCTTTTTTTGGAGCAGTCATATGACTTGAGATAAATATTTTTCAGTGACCAGAACAGCCATGGAAATGTTTCAGACTTGCATCAAATTTTTGGTGGGACCTTAAGGCAATGAAATTTCTTTGTTTTTTATTTAGGAATTGAATAAGCAAACTGACTTTGGCTGCTGTCCAAATGGTTCATTGTGTAATACAGTTGAAGGAAATTGCTATATGCAAAGAGTTTATTCTTGCCTTTGCTGAAAAGTAATTTCTGCCATTAAAATGGTAAACCTAGGGAATAAAAATGATTTCTCTCTATCTATATCTTTTAAATATGCCTTTCAAATGTGCTCCTGAAAACAGGGCAATTATTCTACTGAGAATTATACAGAATGTCAATTGTTTAATCATTACTTCAGTACCAAGTTTGCATATGCTGCAATATAAGATGTTCTCGAGGATAAGCCAACTAAAACAGACATATACTTATTCAATATCTAAAGATCTCCATCCCTCATAGAAATCCCCCAGCATATATTTAGCATATTTTGGTATAATCTTTGAAATTCATATTTCTCTAACTGTCCCAATTTTTGCAAATATCTATGAATTAGCACATGGTATGAATTAAATATGTGGAGATTATTCTAATAATGAGGCCAAGGTTTCTAGTTTGATATTCTCTCTCTCTGATTATTCATTTTTGGTATCCTTTCCTGGCTTCTTTTCTCTTCCCAGTCTATTAAAGTGCATATATACCAGGTGTTTTGCTTGAGCCTAATCTTCTCATTCTGTTTTTTTCATTCCCTTGGTGATTTCATCCATTTCTAATACTTCAGCCTCTTTGTTCTCCCATCTTCACATACAAAGACTAAAAGAGTCCTATATCATAAATGGAGACTAAGACTTGAGACTTGAATAAGTATACCACCTGTATAGCCTAGTATACCAGTAAGTGCTGAGGCATGTGAGATATCTTGCATATTTAACATCTATCTTTTGTGGAGAATGTACCAAGGAGGAGGCACATGCTTTCTATTCTTGTACGTAAAGAGCATGCTTATGACTTGTGTGACATAAAGATCACATAATATGGGGCCTTCCCTAACTAATGGCCCAGTTGCCAGATAGGTCCAAGGATAATGGCAGCTTTTTCTCTTTGTAATATATGGGGCCAGAATAGTACAAGCTAGGCACAAAGAAGTCTTTTGCTTTTCTGAATTCAGAAACTTGTTTTGATAACCTATTTAGATGTAAAGTGAATCATAAAAGTTAATTTGAAGAATTAGCAACTAAATTTTATCAAATTTATTTCCAAGTATTCAGCTACCCATCATATTTTTAGTCATGGAAGCTTTGTTTCCTTATTGTAAAAATGCATGCAAGACCCTAATTATTTTACAAAAACAGTCTGGCATTTTTGTAAGATTAGTATATCCAACAAGGGATGGTAGACTTGGCCTATTGATTGTCCATAGATTTATTTGGTTGCCTCTGTTACTATTACACATTAGGCTAATGTTGTTTTGAAAAGATGGCTTTGTATTGATTTATTTAAGCAACAATTTAAATTCTTGAATAAAACTTTCTAACTCTCTGCAAAGACACAGGAGAGCTTGAGTCACTCTTGATGAACAATTGCAGCCTTTCAAAGTAAATGAATATGAATCATCAATGTGTAAACACAGTTGCCCCCAGAATATGTAGGCAGGCACCAGTAATTTATACAGTGTACCTTTTCTGGATTGCAAAGCCACTTCAGTGATGGTGCCATATTGTCCTGGCCTTTTGCAAGGCAAAAGTTCTTCTTCACAGAAGAACCTGCCAAACATTCTACAGGACACAGAGAATAATAACTGAGAGTTATTATCTAGTCCTATGGGCTAAAAATGGATGCCCTAAAATTGTAGAACTTTGGGTGACTGTCCAGGCAGCCAACTGTCTCTGTCATTTCAAGAATTTGGGAAATTGCTTGCAATGCATTTCCTGTTTATTTAGGTAATATTATATCCTTCTGGGGTCTTTGATGTAGTTTAAGACTAGATAGCTATAATTATAATTTTCCTTGGTTATGATAAAAGATAAATTAGATATGAAACCTTAAACTCACAAATATAGGATAGATAGAATATTTTCTTTAATTTTGCCAAATAAGGATAGACTAGATACTGTAACTGTAATTCTTGCTTGATAACTGTTCTATTATATGTAATTTTACTTTGTTAAAGTAAAAACCTTCCTTTTTGATTAGACAGAAATGGGGAAGTGCTGTGGAATGTTCTGTATGCTGTGAATGTGTGTTGCTCTGATTGGTTGATAAATAAAGCTGTTTGGCCAATGGTGAGGCACAATAAGATTAGGAAGGACATTCCAACTAGAGAGAGAGGGAGGAGAAAGACAGAGCAGAGAAATACTACTAGTACCCTGCCAGAAGAAGCAAGATGTAAATGTACCGGTAAGCCACAAGCCACTGGCAAAGTATAGATTTATAGAAATGGGTTAATTTAAGATATAAGACCTAGATAACAAGAATCCTGCCATGGTCACAGTTTAAAAATAATATTAGCCTATGTGTGTTCATTTTGGTCCCAGCAGCTGCGGGACCGATGGGTAAGAGAGATTTCTCCTGACTGTCGGCCAGGCGGGACACAGGAAAACTTTCAGCTACAATGAATGATTAGTTTTCTCCATGTCCTACCCTTAAACATGTTTACTGGGAGATAATTTTAAGGTGATGTCAGTAGTTTTGCAAAGTAAAATACCGATTTTTAGATTGGATGAGATTAAACTGTTACAATGTACATTATGATTAAAACTGTCTTCTTACTGGTGTGGAATTACAAGGAATGCTTGACTTGTATACATTTTCTGACACATTACAACAATTTATATCATAAAATGCTAAGGCTGTTCGATAGAGAAATCAGTTAAATTGTATTATCCTTACTACAAAACCTTCAAAGAAGGCATGGAATTAACATCTAACTGAGCTAGCTTATGACTAACATGAATCTAATTCCTTTTAATCAGAGAACTGTATTATAGCTGGAAGTTTTCCTGTGACCCAGGCGTCCAGCGGTTGGGACAAATCTCTCTGATTCATGACCCCCAAGTAAACACACAGAGGCTTATATTAATTATAACTGCATGGCCGTGGCTCAAGATTTTTGTTAGCTAGCTCTTATATCTTAAATTAGCCCATAACTATTAATCTATGTATTGCCACATGTTTAATGGCTTTACCTGTATGCCATTACTTGCTGCTCCCTGGATGGCAGGCTGGCATCTTCTGACTCAGCCTTCCTCTCCCCAGAATTATCCTTGTCTGCTTATCCTGCATATACTTTCTGACTGGCTACTGGCCAATCAGTATTTTATTAAACCAGTCTACAAAAGCATTATTCCACAGGAATTTGTTATCCCTACTAATTTCAGCCATCCTCTTTTTATTGAAAATGTGGGGTTTTTTTTGTCTCACATAATGTATCCTGATTATGATTTCCCCTCCCTCTACTCTTCCCAGTTCCTCCCCACCAACTCTCCCATCTGGATCCGCTCGTTTTCTTTCTCTCATTAGAAAACAAACAGGCCGGGCGGTGGTGGCTCACGCCTTTAATCCCAGCACTTGGGAGGCAAAGGCAGGCGGATCTCTGTGAGTTCGAGGCCAGCCTGGGCTACCAAGTGAGTTCCAGGAAAGGCACAAAGCTACACAGAGAAACCCTGTCTCGAAAAACTAAAAAAAAAAAAAAAAAAAAAAAAAAAGAAAACAAACAGACATCTAAGTGTTAATAATAAAATATAAAAAAATCAAAAACAAACACATCAGATTAGACAAAACAAACAAATGAAAAAGAGCCCAAGAAAAGGCACAGAAACAGAGACCCACTCATTTGTACATTCAGGAATCCCATAAAAACACTAAAACTGAAAGTCATAGTATATACACAAAGGGCCAGTAGGGTAAAATGAGAGAAGAAATATGAAATATATATATATGCATATATATATATATATCTTTTATATAATTTATAATTAATATAGGAAAGGCTCTGATATGACATCACGAGATGAAGAACCTCCTATGATGTATTTGAATTCATTTTCTGTTGGCCACCTACTGCTGGGCATGCAGCCTACCCTTAAGAGTAGTTTGTTTCCCCAGTGAGACTCTTTAGAGAAAATTAAATCCTCATTTGTAAGTGGTTATCATTTGGAGATTGCTTCTGGATTAGGGATAGGGACTTGTGTCTACTTCTTGTCTCAGCTCTAGGATCCCATCTGGTGCAGACCTGTGCAGGCTCTGTACATGATGTTTTCACATGTGTGTCAATCCTGTTGAATTAGAGGGCCTTGTTTCCTTCATGTCCCCCATTTCTCTGGCTTTTACACTCTTTTAATCTCTTCCTTTTTAGGGTTCCCAGAACCCTAAGGGGAGGAATTTGATGAAGATTTTAAAGCTAAGCATTCCAAGGTTTCTCATTCTCTGCATAATGTCTGGCTGTGGTTTCTCTGTATTTGCCGCCATCTGCTGTGGGAAAAAGTTTCTCTGATGAAGACTATGACACTAATATATGAATAAGAAGAATGCTATTAGGAGTCATTTTATTGATACTTATTTTTTGGAATAGTAGTGCCTAGTTTTACCATAGGGCCCTGAGCTATCTAGTCTCAGGTTCTTTGTCACTCAAACAGTATTAGGTACTGGTTCTTCTCATGAAGTAGACCTTCAGTCAAATTAGATATGAGCTGGTTACTCCACCAAACTTTGTTCCACCACTGCACCAGCATATTTTGCAGGCAGGACACCATTGTAGATCAAAGGGCCCATGTATGTATTGCTGTTTAAGTCTCTCCTTTGGTAGCATGGATAATGCCTCCCTATACCAAAGATGCTAGTTCTTAGATTTAAAGGCTATATGTAGGCACGACTTCTCCATATTCAATGGGTTGTATAGGTCTTGTCTTCGACTATGGGCCTTGCCACCACTTTGTGAAAAGAAACCTACAGTCTTAGAAACAGCCTGGATTGTTTGGGGATTCCATTGGGACCCCCTTGGTGAGTAACTCAGATAAAACCTGATTCTGGTCCTGGAAGCTTCATTTGGTAACATGAGATGTCCGGTGAGTCTCTGTCTCTCCCGTTATTTGGTGATTTTGTTTAGATATCATACATATTAGGATGCTTCCACTGTATTATGTTTCCATACTACCCTTCAAATAGCCCTTAGTTTTGTCTGTCTCTTCCCATATTCCCTCCCTCGTCCTCCTCTTCCCTTCCTCTCTATAATTGATCCTCCCATTCTAGTCCCTCCCTTCATCTGTCCATAGCTATCTCTTCTACTTCCCTTTCCAAGAAGATCTATATGACCCTCCCAGTACTTTACTCTGTACCTAACCTCTGTGATTGTATGGACTGTAGCTTGGTTGGTCATTGACTTAATAGCTAATATCCACATAAAAGTGAATATATATCATATGTGTCTGGGTTACCTCACTCTGGATGATTTTTGTCTAATTCTATCCATTTACCAATGGATTTTATGATTTCATCTTTTTACCAGCTGAGTAATACTCCATTGTGAAAATGTACCATATTAACTTTCTTTCTTTCTTTCTTTCTTTCTTTCTTTCTTTCTTTCTTTATTTATTTATTTATTTATTTATTTATTTAATTTTATAATTTAATTTAATTTTACATATCAGCCACAGATTCTATTTTTCTCCCCCCTCCCCCATGCTTTCCCCCCAGCACAATCCACATTCCCATCTCCTCGAGGGCCAAGACTCCCCTGGGGATTGAGTTCAACCTGGTAGATTCAGTCCAGGCAGGTCCAGTCCCCTCCCTCCTCCCTGGCTGAGCCAAGTGTCCCTGTATAAGCCCCAGGTTCCAAACAGCTAGCTCATGCACTGAGGACAGGTACTGGTCCCAGTGCCTGGATGCCTCCCAAACAGATTAAGCTAATCAACTGTCTCACTAATCCAGAGGGCCTGATCCAGTTGGGGCTCCTCAGCTATTGGTTCATAGTTCATGTGTTTCCATTTGTTTGGCTATTTGTCCCTGTGCTTTTTCAATCTTGGTCTCAACAATTCTTGCTCATACAAACCTTCCTCTATCTTGCCATTTGTACTCCTGGATCTCCACCTGGGGCCTGGCCATGGATCTCTGCATCTGGTTCCCTCAGTAATTGGATGAGGTTTCTAGCATGACAATTAGGGTGTTTGGCCATCCTATTACCAGAGTAGGTCAGTTTGGGCTTTCTCTTGACCATTGCCAGTAGTCTATTGTGGAGGTATCTTTGTGGATTTCTGTGGATCTCTCTAGCACTTTGCTTCTTCCTATTCTCATGTGGTCATCATTTATCATGGTTTCTAATTCCTTGTTCTCCCTCTCTGTTCTTGATCCAGCTGGGATCTCCCACTCCCCTAAGCTCTCTTTCCCTCAACCCTTGCCCTTCATTATCCCACTCACATCCAGGTTGTTCATGTAGATCTCATCTATTTCTCTGTCATTGGGTGATCCCTGTGTCTTTCTTGGGGTCCTGTTTTCTGGGTAGTCTCCCTGGAGTTGTGAGTCGCAGTCTAGTCATCTTTGTTTTACATCTAGTATCCTCCATGTTTTTCTTTCTGAGTCTGGGTTACCTCACTCAGGATGATGTTTTCTAGATCCATCCATTTGCCTGCAAATCTTATGATGTCATTGTTTTTCTCTGTTGAGTGGTATTCCATTGTGTATATGTACCACAATTTATTTATCCATTCTTTGGTTGAAGGGCATCAAAATTGTTTCCAGTTTTTGGCTATTACAAACAATGCTGATATGAACATAGCTGAGCAAGTGCCCTTGTGGTATGATTGAGCATTCCTTGGGTATATGCCCAAGAGTGGTATAGCTGGGTCTTGGGGGAGATTGATTCCCAATTTTCTAAGAAATCGCCATATTGATTTCCAAAGTGGTTGTACAAGCTTGCATTCCCACCAGCAGTGGAGGACAGTTCCCCTAGCTCAACGTCCTCTCTAGTATAAGCTGTCTTCAGTGTTTTTGATCTTAGCCATTCTGATAGGTGTAAGGTGGTATCTCAGAGTCATTTTGATTTGCATTTCCCTGATAATTAGGGATTATTGAGCAATTCCTTAAATGTCTTTCAGCCATTTGAGTTTCCTCTGTTGAGAATTCTCTGTTTAGTTCAATAGCCCACTTCTTAATTGGACTGTCGGGCATTTTGATGTCTAATGTCTTGAGTCCTTTATATATTCTGGATATCAGTCCTCTGTCAGATGTGGGGTTGATGAAGACCTGTTCCCATTCTGTAGGCTGTCACTTTGCCATGTTGACCATATTATTTGCTCTACAAAAGCTTCTCAGTTTCAAGAGGTTCCATTGATTGATTGTTTCTCTCAGTGTCTGTGCTACTGGTGTTATATTTAGGAAGTGATCTCCTATGCCAATGCATTCAAGACTACTTCCTACTTTCTCTTCTATCAGGTTTGAAGTACCTGGATTTATGTTGAGGTCTTTGATCCACTTGGACTTAAGTTTTGTGCACAGTGACAGATATGGGTCTATTTGCAGCATTCTACACGTTGATATCCAGTTGTGCCAGCACCATTTGTTGAAGACTTACAGTTTTGGCTTCTTTGTCAAAAATTATATATTCATAGGTGTGCAGATTAATGTCAGGGTCTTCAATTCGATTCCATTGGTCCACATGTCAGTTTTTATGCCAGTACCAAGCTGTTTTTATTACTGTAGCTCTATAGTAGAGCTTGAGGTCAGGGATCGTGATGCCTGCAGAGGTTGTTTTATTGTACAGGATTTTTTTGGCTATCCTGGGTTTTTTGTTTTTCCATATGAAGTTGAGTATTATTCTTTCCAGGTCTGTGAAGAATTGTTTTGGTATTTTGATGGGGATTGCATTGAATCTGTAGATTGCTTTTGGTAAGATTGCCATTTTTACTATGTTAATCCTGCCTATCCATGAGCATGGGAGATCTTTCCACTTTCTGACATCTTCTTCAATTTCTTTTTTTAGGGACTTAAAGTTCTTGTCATATAGGACCTTTACTTGCTTGGTTAGTGTTACTCTGAGGTATTTTATATCATTTGTGGCTATTTTAAAGGGTGATGTATCTCTGATTTCCTTCTCAGCCTCTTTGTCAATTGTATATAGGGGGGCTACTGATTTTTTTTGAGTTGATCTTGTATCCTGCTATGTTGCTGAAGATGTTTATAAGCTGTATCAGTTCCTTGGTTGAATCTTTGGGGACACTCAAGTATACTATCATGTCATCTGCAAATAGGAAAAGCTTGGCTTGTTCCTTTCCAATTTGTATCCCCTTAATTTCCCTATGTTGTCTTATTGCTCTGGCTAGAACTTCAAGTACTATATTGAATAAGTATGGGGAGAGCAGACAGCCTTGCCTTGTTCCTGATTTTAGTGGAATCCCTTTGAGTTTCTCTCCATTTAATTTGATGTTGGCTGTTGGCTTGCTGTAAATTGCCTTTATTATGTTTAAGTATGTTCCCTGTATTCCTGATCGCTCCAAGACCTTTATCATGAAGGGGTGTTGGATTTTGTCAAATGCCTTTTCAGCATCTAGTGAGATGATCATGTGTTTTTTTTTCTTTGAGTTTGTTTATATGGTGTATTACATTGACGGAATTTCATATGTTGAACCACCCTTGCATCCCTGGGATGAAGCCTACTTGATCATGGTGGATAATTGTTTTGATGTGTTCTTAGAGTCTGTCAGTATTTTATTGAGTATTTTTGCATCAATGTTCATGAGGGAGATCGGTCTGTAGTTCTCTTTCTTTGTTGCATTCTTGTTTGGTTTAGGAATCAGGGTAATTTTAGCCTCATAGAAGGAGTTTGGTAATGTTCCTTCTGTTTCTATTGTATGGAACAATTTAGAGAGTATTGGTATTAACTCTTCTTTGAAGATCTGTTAGAATTCTGTATTGAAACCATCTGGTCTTGGGCTTTTTTTGGTTAGGAGACTTTTAATGACTTTTTATATTTCCTAGGGGTTATTGGACTATTTAAGTAGTTTATCTGGTCTTGATTTAATTTAGGTATGTAGTACATATCCAGAAAATTATCCATTTCTTTTAGATTTTCCAGTTTTGTGGAGTAGAGGTTTTTGAAGTATGACCTGAAGACTCTCTGGATTTCCTCATTGTGTGTTGTTATGTCCCTCTTTTCATTTCTGATTTTGTTAATTTGGATGCTCTCTCTAAGTCTTTTGGTAAGTTTGGATAAAGGATTGTCTATCTTGTTGATTTTCTCAAAGAACCAACTCTTTGTTTCATTAATTTTTTGTATTGTTCTCTTTGTTTCTATTTTATTGATTTCAGCTCTCAATTTGATAATTTCCTGGCATCTGTTCCTCCTGGGAGACTTTGCTTCTTCTTGTTCTAGAGCTTTCAGGTGTGCTGTTAAGTCACTAGTGTGAGATTTCTCCAATTTCTTTATGTGGGCATTTAGTGCTATGAATTTCCCTCTTAGCACTGCTTTCCTAGTGTCCCATAAGTTTGGGTATGTGGTGTCTTTATTTTCGTTGAGTTCTAGGAAGTCTGTAATTTCTTTCTTCATTTCTTCCATAACTTATTGGTGATTCAGTTGAGCTTTATTCAGTTTCCATGAGATTGTAGGTTTTCTATAGTTTTTGTTGTTGAAATCTAACTTTACACCATGGTGGTCTGATAGAACTCAGAAGGTTATTCCAATTGTTTTGTATCTGTTGAGATTTTCTTTGTGGCCAAACATATGGTCGATTTTAGAGACGGTTCCATGGGGTGCTGAGAAGAAGGTATATTCTTTTTTGTTAGAATGGAATGTTCTGCAGATATGGATTAAGTCCATTTGAGTCATAACATCAGTTAAGCCCCTTATTTCTCTGTTAAGTTTCATTTTGGCAGATCTGTCCAGTGGTGAAAATGGGGTGTTGAAATTACCCACTATTAATGTGTGGGTTTTTATGTGTGATTTAAGATTTAGTAATGTTTCTTTTACATATGTGGGTTCCCTTGTGTTTGGGGCATAAATGTTCAGAATTGAAACTTCATCTTGGTGGATCTTTCCTGTGATGAGTATGTAATGCCCTTTTTGATCTCTTTTGATTGATTTTAGTTTGAAGTCTATTTTGCTTGATATTTGGATGGCTACACTCGCTTGCTTCTTAAGACCATTTACTTGGAAATTCTTTTCCCAGCTTTTTATTCTTAGGTAGTGTCTACCTTTTAATTTGAGGTGTGTTTCTTGTATGCAGCAGGAAGATGGGTCCTGCTTTTGTATCCATTCTATAAGCCTGTGTCTTTTTATAGATGAATTAAGTCCAATGATATTAAGGGATATTAATGACTAGTGATTGTTCATTCCTGTTATTTTTTGGTGGTAGTGTGTGTGTACTTCTCTTCTTTGGGGTTTACTACTGTGGGGTTATCTATTGCCTGTGTTTTTGTGGGTGTATCTGACTTCCTTAGGTTGGAAATTTCCTTCTAGTGCTTTCTGTAGGGCTGGGTTTGTGGATAAGTATTGTTTAAATCTGGCTCTGTCTTGGAATGTCTTGTTCACTCCATCTATGATGATTGAAAGTTTTGCTGGGTATATTTGTCTAAGCTGGCATCTATGGTCTCTTAGTGTCTGCATTACATCTGTTCATGTCCTTCTGGTTTTCAGAGTCTCCATTGAGAAATCAGGTGTTATTCTGATGGATTTGCCTTTATAAGTCACTTTGCCTTTTTCCTTTGCTGCTCTTAATATTCTTTCTTTATTCTGTACATTTAGTTGTTTAATTATTATGTGGTGAGGGAACTTTTTTGGGGGGTCTAGTCTGTTTGATGTTCTATAGGTTTCTTGTATCTTCATAGGCATTTCCTTCTTTAAGTTCAAAAAATTTTCTTCTATGATCTTGTTGAATATATTTTCTGTGCCTTTGAGTTGATATTCTTCTCCTTCCTCTATCCCTATTATTCGTAGGTTTGGTCTTTTCATGGTGTCCCAAATTTCTTGGACATTTTGGATCATGACTTTGTTGGCTTTAGTGTTTTCTTTGACTGCTGAATCTATTTTTTCTACCATAGCTTCAACGCCAGAGATCTTCTCTTCCATCTCTTGCATTCTGTTGGTTATACTTGCATCTGAAGTTCTTGTTTGTTTACTCAGATTTTCTATTTCTAGCATTCCCTCTGTTTGTGTCTTCTTCACTTTTTCTATTTCCCTTTTCAGGTCTTGGGGGCAGAGCATGGAGATTGCAGTGTCTGCCCGGGGTCTTGGAGAAGGGGAACCTTCCTAGTGGGGGTGGAGGGGATCCTGCTGGATGGCCAGAACCTGGGGCCAAGTTGGGCTGGTCTTTCCCGGAATGGTTGGTGCCCAGGAATGGGACCTAGGGGCACTTCTCTCTGGGAATGACCCATATTTTTTTTATCCATTCTTCTGTTGAGACATCTAGGTTGTTTCAAATTTCTGGCTATTATGAATAGAACAGCAATGAAAATGGTTGAGCAAATGTCTCTGTGGTAGGATAAAACTTCTTTTGGTTATATGTCCAAGAGTGGTATAGCTAGACCTTAAGGTAGATCAATTCCTATCTTTCTGAGGAAACATACATTGATTTCTATAATGGCTGTAAAAGTTTGTACTCCTACCAGCAATGGAAGTGTGTTCCCCTTACTCCACATCCGTACCAAAATCAGCTGCCACTTGTTTTATTATCTTAGCTGTTTACACAGGTAGAAAATGAAATCTTAACATAGTTTTGATTTTGCATTTCCCAAATGGCTAAAGACATTAAACATTTTTTTTTCCATTTGAGTTTTCTCTTGAAAACCCTGTTTAGATCTGTACCTCATTTTTAAATTAGGTTGTTTTCTTGATATACAGCATTTTTTTTTTAGTTCTTTATACATTTTGGTTACTAGCCCTCTATCACATGTATAGTTGGTAAAAAATCTTTTCCTATTCTATAGCCTCCCATTTTGTCAGAATGGCAATGCCCTTTGCTGTGCAGAAGGTTTTAAGTTTCATGAGGTCACATTTATTTATTGTTGATCTTAGTGCTTATGCTACTGGTGTGTTCTCTTCAGAAATTATTTTCCTGTTCCCATGAATTCAAGGATATTCACCACTTTCTTTTCTATCAGTTTCAGTGTATCTGGTTTTAAGTTGAGGTCTTTGATCCACTTGGACTTGAGTTTTGTGCAGTTCCAAATATGGATGTGTTTGGATTCTTCTTTGTTCAGTTGTCCAGTTTGACCAGCACCATTTGTTGAAGATGGTGTCTTTTTTCTTGTGTGCATTTCTGGCTTCTTTATAAAAAAAAATCAGGTGTCCATAGGTGTATATATTTATGTCTCAGTCTTCAATTCAATTCCATTGATCAATATGCCTGTTTTTGTGCCAATACTATGCTGTTTTTGTTACTATAGCTCTGTAGTATAACTTGAAATCAGTTATGGTGATACCTCCAGAAGTTCCTTTATTATTCAGTATTGCTTCAGCTATCTTGGGTTTTTTGTTTTGTTTCATTTTGTTATTGCTTTGTTTTTTATTTTTGTTTTTTTGTCTCTATATAAAGGTGATAATTGTCCATTGAAGATCTGTGAAGAATTGTATTATAATCCAAAAACCATTTTAATATTTTTTCTTACATAGCACATAAAACTGAGAAATTATGTGAGAGTATTGCAATTTTAAAGAACTCTGTTAGTCTATATAAGACATTTATTTGAAGCATTAATGTTAGAAAACAGACACCTATTCATCTTCTCTCCTTCCACCCCCATCTTTTTGTTATTTTAGACAAACAAAGGGGACGCCCTTGCTAACCGAGTCCAGAACACTCTTGGAAGCTATGATGAAATGAAGGATCTACTAACTAACCATTCCAGTCAGAATCATCTGGTGGGCATCCCGAAGAATTCTGTGTCCCAAACTCCTATCAGCAAAAGTGAAGCAAGCTTTTATCCAGAACAAAAGAATCAAATGATCCCATCTCACCAGGAGAATACTCACTCCTTAGCACCAATGCCTTCACCTTCAGTCGTGATACTGAATTCCACACTAATACACAGCAACAGAAAATCGAAACCTGAGTGGCCACGAGACAGTCACAACACTAGCCCTGGACAACCAAGCCAGGCCAGTAGTCAGTCAAACAAGATGAAGTCATCCACACAAGATCCACCTCAAACCCGACTAGAAGACTTCTTTGTCTACCCAGCTGAGCAACCCCAAAGCAGTACAGTTGAAAAATCGAATTCATCTGCAAAGGAAGATAATAACACCAAGCCTGGAGAAGATGCTTTCAAAGAAATATTTCAGTCTAACTCACCAGAAGAATCTGAATTTACAGTGCAAGCACCTGGGTCTCCCCTAGTTGCCTCGTCTTTACTAGCACCCAGCAGTGGCCTTTCAGTCCCGACCTTCCCACCAGGGCTTTATTGCAAAACAAGCATGGGGCAACAAAAGCCAACTGCATATGTAAGGCCCATGGATGGGCAGGACCAGGCAACTGACATCTCTCCAACACTGAAGCCTTCCATTGAATTTGAGAACAGCTTTGGAAACCTCTCCTTTGGATCACTGTTGGATGGGAAACCCAGTACAACCAGTTCAAAGACTAAACTGCCAAAATTCACAATCCTGCAAACAAGTGAAGTAAGTCATTTTTAAGGTTTTATTTTGTGGTTGGTTTTTCTATTCACTGTTGCTACTCCCTAAACAACTCATTTATCTTATTGCACTGTATGCATGCGTCTCTTCAAGGTGAGTCTGATTCTTGATCTGTGGTAATTTGTGACACAAATGAGTAACACTGCAAATACAATTAAGTCTCCATAATTTTTAGTGCCAAAATAGCTGGTTGAGTGAATGAAATAGTGTAGCTATAAAATGATTATAGAAAATTATCTTGTAGTTAACTTATGTACAAAATGAAAGCATTCTCTAGATAAATGCATTATTTTTTTTCTTTGAAACAAGAACCCACATAGCCCAGGCTGGCATCAAATTCACAAAGTAAGATAGAATGAGCCAGACCTCCTGATCCTTCCACCTCTACCTCCCAAGTGTTCCAAATACAAACACAACTACACTCAGTGCCTAGCTCCACAAGGCATTGAAAACACTTCTTTCATGTCTTCAGTGTGTTTACAGAGGTATTCTTTGGCAAGGTATTAACATCTTCCATATCTCTCAGTCTTCCTTCTATTACTACTTTCTTCCACAGATGCCTACATAGCCCTTTAATACTACATCCATCCTTTCTGTAAAAGTGAAAGACAGTATGTCCAACCAAGTCCCACTGTATTTAAAATGACTAAATAGTTTTTCTATCTCAGGAACCCTTGTGAAACATAAGTCTAGTGGGGCTGTAACCTCTCACAAACAAATAAATAGATAATGATTATGACAGGTCTTATGGATACTGAGTGGAAGACATATATGAGGATGTCCCAGAGATACCCTTCATGTAAACAACTGTCCTTTCAAGCAGATGGTTTCTAAGAAGCCACTACCTTTAGGTTGGATTTCTGTAACTGGTAACTAGAAGCTTGAGAAAGCTTGTTAACATTCTTAATCAATCAGAGTTATAGGCCAGCAGTCTGAATTAATAAACATTCTGAGTTCAGAGTCCTGTCTAAATTACTGAAATATGATCCAGTAAGCCCTTAAGCATTTCTTCTTTTTTTGTTCTCAGTAGATATGATGATGGTGACTTTGGTGAATAATACAAACACAAAGCAAGAGAGGCCTAGGACAGTTGTTTGTATTTTGTTGACTCATGATTTGATATTGTCTCATTTTGAGGTGATTTGGTTTTTGGATTATAACTCATGAAGTCTTGTCAAGCTTGCACCTAAGTATCTCTCTGATCTGCCCCAACTTCTCTACACTCACTGCCTTTGTCTGTGGATTGCTGTAGTCTTTCACAATTGGCTTCCTCATTCCTGTCTCATGTCTCTTCCAGACCATCTTCTCTGTATACATGTCAGTCTATTCCTTTGATTCTTCACTGCACTGTCATTACTTTCAGAGAGAAGTCTAGTGTTCTTAGTTCCATGTTTGAGCCTCTTCACACTTTGTCTTCACTTTTCCTTTCTTGAACAATGGCCACTGTTTAGTAAAAAAAAATTCATGCTCAGCTGTACGTAATAATATTTTTTTCTGCCTGCTTCTTACTCTATTCTATTATGCAGTCATCAAGGAATCTTAAATCTTAATTTCTACTGCATGTCTTAATACTGGGTTTTAATATAAAAGCTAAGTATGGATATGTCATGAAAGAAGAGGATAATAGAAAATTGGAATGTCATTTGAACCTTCCCTTGTCTTAGTATCTATTATTGTTCTCTCCTTATGTATCAGTGGCACCACTCAGGACTGAATTGCAAGTTGAACTACTGTATAAATCAGTCTGGTAGGCTATTTCATAGCTCATTAACAGAGAAATAGGTCACCTATCCAATGAGATTCATTCTGTTGTAATCCTCTCTCTTATACATTCACAAAAATGGCTGACCCAGTTTCAGAAATGACTTCATGGTTTTTCCTCAGTTCTCCAATATACCAATGAGAGGTATATTTTCAAAGAGTGTCTGAGTGAGCTGTCATCTTCTCTGGATATGATTATCCAAGGAGCGATTGTTCAAATTGACTTTGGTAGAGTTTTGTCTAGAAAATGGGTCAGGTGCAATAAAATCATGACAGGAGATCAGTGAAGAGAGTATTTTAAAATAGAGGTCTCAAAGGATTTCAAACAGGGGGAGAGTGAAGCTCAGAAACCTAAAACCAAAGGGAAGAAACAGATTTTAGGGGCAATGTGAAAACTAAAAATAGGAGGAAAGAAATTGAGACATTAGAGAGGCCAACAGAGAGCTTAGAAGGGTGTAGATTGGAATGTGGGCATAAATATCGACAGAGTGGAGCATTATGGAGTTTGAACTTAATGGAATTTATATGGCTAAAACTCTGACCAAGTCTGAAAATTCACCCTATTAAATCTTGATGCACTTCTCAAAAGCACTTAGCATTAGAATTGAGCCCCAGTTCATGGTGCCAAGAATTTTAGGCACTGGGTTCTGGGTCCCTAGTCAGTGCAACTATCTTTAATGGGTTGCAGTATTTCTTTGAATTATTACCCTAGAGGCTTTATCTACAGAGCAATCTCAGTATTTCTCTAAGTATTTGCATTCTTTCCCTGGCTCTAGTGACAGGAAGCTGACATATGTTAGTGAAGTTTATTTGCCCTTGTTAGGGAGCAGGAAAAATTAAATGACCAGAAAACAGATACCACTCAAACATATAAAAATAATCAGATATAATAATCTTCACATATTCAGATGTTAAAATTATTGTTAAAACATGTGTGTGTGTGTGTGTGTGTGTGTGTGTGTGTGTGTGTGTGTGTATCCATGTTAATTTAGGTCTATAATTATTGAGGGAATTTTTATTTCTCATTCTTGAAACCTTTCCTTGCTTCTTCTTATAATTTCTATACCACACTAAGAAGATCAAAAGTCCAACCAACTTTATGGCAAAAGGTCAGCTGTCCAATTGGAGCATATCATTTAAGCAAATAATTTTTTGTTTAAAAACATCATGCTAATTTTTTTAACATTGCATGACACTAAATAAGAGTAATATACTATATAGTTGTGTCCAGAAGAATTTTTTAGAAACTGAATCTGAAAACAGTGAAAGCTTTATTTATGCCCAGTGGAAACTGAAATATTTTGCAAATTTTGTTTTCTTAAAAATGAAATTGTTAATAAATAGAAATTTATACATGATTCTATTACAAATATTTGGTTTTATTTTTATTTTTATTTTTGTTTTTGTTTTTGCATTATGATGAAAATATACTGGTGTGGATAGCTTTGCATTTTGCTGCAATTTCAATTTCTTATTGGTGTTGTTTGTAAACAGGAGATCCAGTATTTCATATTAACTGCCTCTAATAACCTGTGAAAAAGTACAGCACTAATGTATATAGTGACATCATCCTAAAGGTCATTTGCTTCACAAGCTAATGTTGGCTGTGATTTAAGGTTGACTAAGGCTCCAGTTGCTTCAAAACCAGGACCCTTGTACAAAAGTTTAATGGAACTGATATATTTTAGTGACTGACTTGTTTTTTCACCTAGCTGTTAAATTTTGTTCACATTCATAATTCTGCCTTTTTTTTTTTAGACCTTGTGCGGTGAGCGCTGTAAGTGAGCATTTTAAGTATAACTAGTGTTAGTTATCACATAGTAAATGGTAAACTCTCCTCCCTTCTGTGAGAATGATAGAGAATGCTGGAATCTCTTACCACTGATAGTCTGGCGGTGTCTGCCAGCTATATGGAAATAAGACAGGTAGTGCTACTGGATATTAAAAGTCCACAAAAGTGCTGTCTACAACACATGCTATGTGTTTTCATTGGATGTGCAGCACGTGATTGGTGTCTATTCTTATGGAAGTAAATAAGGATTCAGCCTCAGCTAGAGGTGGCCTAATATCAACCTTACAAGAAAGGAATAGATATACTTTGTATGGTCTTACACATTCAGGACGTGAGAAAACTTTTAACCTTAACATTTGTGTATACATGTGTAGAGTCCAGAATGCTCTGTATTCATACATTGGTGTGGTGGTATTGTGTTCCCCAAAATATTATGCACGCTAATAAACTTATCTGGGGTCACAGAACAGAGCAGCCACAATATTAAACATAGAGGATAGGCAGTGGTAGCACACGCCTTAAATCCTAGCTTTCCAGAGGCAGAGATCTACCTGGATCTCTGTGTGTTCAAGGATACAGCCAAGCATGGTGACTCACGCCTTTAATCCCAGAAAACGAGCCTTTAATCCCAGGGAGTGATGGCAGATAGCAGAAAGGTATATAAGGTGTGAAGACCAGGAACTAGAAGCATTTGGCTGGTTAAGCTTTCAGGCTTTTGAGCAGCAGTTCAGCTGAGATTCATTCTAGATGAGGAATCAGAGGCTTCCAGTCTGAGGAAACAGGAACAGCTGAGGAACTAGCAACGTGAGGTTGGCTGTGGCTTGTTTTGCTTCTCTGACCTTCCAGCATTCACCCCAATAACTGGCCTCAGGTTTGATTCATTAATAAGACTATTTAAGATTCGTGCTACACATTGGTGGTTGCTTTTATATGTTTTTCAATGAATTCTTATAACTGGTTCATTTTTACTGATATCCACACATATTTCCCCAAACACATCTTTTCATATTTTTCCTAATTTTAGGGTTTGCTAAAGCTAAATGAAGTAGGTCCAGCAGAGTTCCTGAAATGATAACAAAGAATACCCTGTGTTCTGTGTGAAGACACAGAGGAAAAGAGAGGAGTCATTTAACATTGCTATATTTCAGTAATTAGGAAAGGCATTCTGAGAAGAGTCGACCTACACAATGCCTAAAATAATTGGACTGTCTTATAAGACATTGGTTTATGGGAATATCCAGGAAGAGAGTGATTGAGAGTTAGGTTTTAAACTTGGTCTTGAATGATAAATCCAATTATGAATCTGGATGGCAGGTCATATATATTCATATTAGTAATAGATGGAGAGAAAGGAATATAAAAAATTGAAGACAATAGCCGGGCGGTGGTGGCGCATGCCTTTAATCCTAGCACTCGGGAGGCAGAACCAGGTGGATCTCTGTGAGTTCAAGGCCAGCCTGGGCTACCAAGTGAGTTCCAGGAAAGGCGCAAAACTACACAGGGAAACCCTGTCTTGAAAAACAAAAACAAAAACAAAAAAAATTGAAGACAATAAAAAATGATAGGCATATTCTGGGAAAAGACTCATTTGTTTATAACTAAAGGTTTGTAAGATTAAGATGAGATAGGGCTAAAAATACTATTTTATTTTGAATATAATAGGCAGTGTGGAACTCAGAATTTGATTATATACTACACACTTCAGTTTTCCTGACTTCATGGGTAGTTGAGGAACTCTAAAAATGCTAAAATGAGCCTCCTTATTGGTTGGTCAATACAATGTGGTCATCCCTGAAACCACATATATACCACCAACAAAATGAACAGAGTAGGTTGTGCTTAGGCATTTGTACATAAACATACACACATATAGATATATGTAGCTGTAATAATCAAAGAAAAGGAGGGTATCAATTTGAAAGTGAGAGGCATGGGAGGGAGCTGAAGGAGGAAAGGAAAGTGATGTAAGTCTATGTTAATTTAAGGTGTATTTTATAAAAGCTAATTTCCCTTATAATTCCTGCAGGAAGTTCTGAGCTCTTCTGTGTTTGTTTTCTACTCCCTTATAAGAAAGGACATCACATTTCTTCTTTTCTAGTCTGCAATTCTTCCTCTGTGAGATGTCTCAAGGCCTTGCTAAGATAAAGCCAGGAAGCTTATTCCATTGTGTATGCCTGCTCCTCATTCCTTTCATTCCTCCTTTCATTTGCTCATCAGAACTAATCAAACAGTGGTACATAGAAACACTTGCATTAACAAAATTTTGTTTACTGCTCATTCTCTTTCTTGTTTCTTCAAGTCCTACTTTTTTCTCGTATGTATTATTTTGTTTCCTAAGGTTGTATACAAGTAACTGTAGCCATCAGCTTCCTGAAAAATTGTCAGTCATATCAAAATTCCATTTTTCAAAGCTAAGAGATCATTTACTTTCCATTCATCACTCTTGGCATTCTTTGTTTTAAAATCCATTGTCATTTCTAATTTTTTCTTTTTGATTGAAAATAAGTCAAAAGATTATTTTATTCTCATTCTGTAATATGACTTTAAGTATGTTGTACAAATGTGATTGATCACCATTACTAATGATAAAACTTAAAACATCATGCTTTGTTTTGATAAAGTTTTGTGAACCCTCGTGAGAGAGCTGAAAGCAAATATTTCTGTGAGGGCATATGTGCTGTACTTGCAAAGCACAGTTTCAAGGAGTTATACTGGTGTGTGGGATCTACTGGGGTGTCTCAGTTTGTGAGAATTTGAGAGGTTTATTTATTTATTTTTTTTTACATTTCTGGACCTCTTGTCACACAAGATTAAATTGCTTCCTCGGTAGATCACTGATGATGTACTTCTTCTTCCCAGGTAAGCCTAACTCCATTTTGTTTGTCAAGTAAGTTTAGCCAGTCCCTTCCCATTTTCCAAGACTATCCACATAAGAACAGAGTGACGAGCATGTAGCCCATAACATTCTTCTTTACCATGTTTTATAATAATCTAAAAGTTACTAAGACTAGGTAAATGTGAACCAATGGATATATTTGGGAAATGAATTGAAATTAAGTCTACAGGATTATTATACTCCAACTTTTTAATAATAGCTATATAGTACAAAAGCATTAAGTTGTGGACTTATCAAATAGCCTTCTAATCCTTTTGTTACCACCCACTAAAATAATAGAGGATGGAAAACATCTATTTTCATATTATGTCCAGGAAATTATTTTGACAGGTTCATTATACAGCAAAGTGATAAGCCTTTGTTATGTGTGTTCCAAATCATCCTGTTATCACTGGATACATCGATTAGTTCAGTACTTTCTGAGACAGCCATAAAAAAGGATGGCCTTCATTTTGTGTTAAAGAATAAGAAAAATTGACAGGTAGATAACCATATTGATTCCACTCAAATAGTAAATATAAAGGGCTCTAGAGGTGAGTTGTAAAATTCTTTATAGGTGCTTTAAGTCTGTTTAGTATTTGTAATTACTGTGAAAGCAAATAATCTTTAATTAACCATTGTTTTAAAAGTGGAAAATGCTTTGATTGCCAAATTGAGTTTATAGTGTGGTTGACAATAACAAAAGCCTATTGCCGTAATACAATGTCTCAACTTGACCCAGTCCTAACAGGATCTTAAATGATCGTTATTCACTTTTCACTTACAAAGAAACCAAGTCTATTGTCACTTGATTAAAATCAGAGAGCTGGTCATGCTGGACCTGGAGCCTAGGTACAGACTGGCATTGCTTTGATGGCATTTAATAGAAGGTATAGTAATGTATATACACTGGTTACTTTTCTAAAAATAGCTTCTTTGTTAGCACATTTAGAGCCTGGGTATAATGAGCTGAATTTGGCTTAACTTTAAATTCCCTTTCTGGGTTCATATTTCAAAAGTCTGAGGTTGAACATATGAAAGGAGCAGTTTTTCTTGGGGTATTACAGGTTACAGTCACATGTTTTTCATTTACAATTATGTTAAGAAGTTGTGTTTTAGCCATATTCCTAAATGAGTAACATGTGACACAAATTGTTAGGGGACATTTTATTGGTTCATCAGTTACTAAGACTAGGTAAATGGTTTCTGAGAGTTTGTCACTTTGGTGGGATGACTTTAGCAGTATACACAAATAACACAGCTAACAATCAAGACTTCTATAGATGAAATCCAAATATTATTAAGATAAACCTTATATGCAAATGAAAGACTAGTAAAATTTTGACATGGAAACAAGCAATTTGAGGGGGATAAAATTTCTCTCAAATGCTGCAGCTCCTCAACTACATTAATTTCACGAAGTGTTTAGCATATATGGGTGATAAATGCACTTAGTAAAGAATAGGCAGCATCTCTGACATTTTTTGTAAGTAGTAAATAGATGAGTCTAACTATACAAAGGAATGCTGAAAAGTGGTAGACTGTCTACATCAGGAAATCCATATGCAAATAAGAACACCTTGTTTTTGGGGTGGTATAGAATGAAATAGTAGTATGAAAAAAAGATCTTAGTTAAGGCTTTAAGAATGAAAAGAAGTTGAGCTAAGGCTTTGAGTAATGCAAGTGTTGATGGAAAAATAAAATTGTATCTTAATCACTTGAAATGGACTGCTTAAAGACCCTGCTTCCTATGATATAAAGGTATCATGGCAGCTCACTGCTTCAAATGAGGGCCATAATGGAAATTTCAAAGTGTTACAATTTTATTGAAAAGGTTAGTATTGGATGCCCTATTGTATCATATCAGGGATCACTATTCATATGGAATACCACATGAATAATGATATCTGAATCTGGGTAAAAAGATGGTGCTGGCTTGAAAGTAAATCCATTCTTTGATCTTTGTGTTAGGATTTCTTGTATTCACCCAGGACTTCATGAAAGCTTACTGGAAAGGTTAGTTTTCTATAAGAAGTCCCAAGGTGATTTCCATGAAAACCTGCCCAAGATGCTGACCACACTGTTCTCCTGGATACTGAGGCATACAGGTGATGTTTGTGTGGCTATTCTTACTCATTGGAATAAATGTAGCCTTCAAATTCTTGGTAAGCTAGAAGAAACTAAGTTTCCTTCTCAGTCAAGGTTGATAGGTAGGATGGGCTCACAGTAGAGACTTTAGTCTGAATTCACAATATATCTCAGATATGTGTAGAATAAAAAAAAAACCCTTTTAAATATTAGATGGCAAAATTTGCCCAAGAACATACAGCATAGTAACACATCCCAAGTTTTTTATTGAACTCTTCTACCATGAATCATGTGCACTGTTAGAAAGATTCCTTAAAAGACAACTCTGATAAGATCTTATATTTTCCTCTGCCCTTTATTAGTTTTCATTCATTCAAGAAACTTTTATTAAGCATTTATTTTATGCCAGGTGCTATGCTAAAGAGCTAGAAACATGACTTGAGAATGCATCACTGTTGGTAGTTTAAATCAAGAAATATAGAAACAAAAATGGGAAAAAAAGTGGGTAAAGAGTGTATTTAATCTTTTCTGGGAGCAGACAGGATATCTAAGAGTATCTGAGGTATTTCAGAAATCTTTTTAAAATAACTAGTATGCTAGGTCTTGAAGTAGGATACAACATTTTCTTGATTCAAGCTCAGAGCAAGTTAAAAGAAGGCCTGATGATGCTGGTGCTGGGAACTCATGATATAAAGCAAGTTTTTGAGAAGTTTTAAGATAAAATAGCTGGAAGAATCAAGGGTACTGTGTTAATTCCAAATAATAAGGGAAGATGTTAATCCATTTAGAGGTATCAGATTGAACCTTTGTTTTAACTGGAAGGTTCTCTCCCACCCACCAATTCCTGAATAACCACTCAGAAGCTTAATATTACTTATAAAAGTTTGACCATTAGCTCAGGCTTGTTACTAACTAACTCTTACACTGAAATTAACCCATAATTTTTATCAGTGTTTAGCCATGTGGCTTGATACCTTTTCTTAGTATGGCATTCTCATCTTGCTTTCTCTGCATCTGGCTAGTGACTCCACACTCCGCCCTTCCTCTTCCCAGTTTTCTTAGTTTGATTGTCCTGCCTATACTTCCTGCCTAGCTACTGGCCAATCAGCATTTTATTAAACCAATTTGAACAACAAGTCTTTTCAGTGTACAAGAGGGTCATTCCACAACACATGGTCAATATTGTTTTAAAAGGGAATTGACAGGAGAATGGGAACAAGGGGGTCAAAAGCCTGAAAAGGCCACTAAGATTAGAGACAGGAGATCAGTGAATAAGCTCTTGAAATTTGCCATGACAAAAATGGTAGCAATTTGAATTGGGACCATTTCTGAGATAGACTTTTAAGGATTGGTTCAATGTAATTAAGTAGCTAACTAGATGGGCTATTCAGAGCAAGTTAGATGAGAGATATAAAATGATGTTGAGGTTGGACAAATAGTGGGTAGTGGTGCCATTACCCAAGTTTCCTCTCTTGATACTCAGATCTTCTCAAAGTAGGCAAATTTCTCCTTTTATTACTTTTACCACCATGCTATCATGATGTCATAGGGCTTAATATTGTTATATTAATGGTTGCACAGTACTTCTTGTATAAAGCTATCTACAAAAATAATGATTATTTTTTATGCATCCATGAAAGATGTATTTCCTACAAATGACTTCTTTGATTTTCCACTGAGAAACTAATAACTCACTTCAGGAGGATTTTATAGTAGTTTACAAGCATCGGGAATTATGCTGGATATTTCTTTAAACATTATGGGAATAGAGGCTTCCAGTTGTAGTGATAGTTGTGACCTTTGCTATTGTTTTTCCTGTCTTTCTCACCTTTATGCTGAATCTGTCTTCATGTGATACAGGCTTAGAATGAAGTATTGAAATGACACTGCACTCAAGATCAATACACCTAATGGAAAACTGAGGGAGAAATCATATTTTTGGAATTTGGTGGTGTTAGTATAGAGTTATTTCACCTTGTGTAAATTGTTATTTCAAATATTGCATTAGTTCTACTCCATTGGATATATTTTATGTATATGGTCATTGAATTTCAGCTAAGATCAATGGATTTTTGGTAGTGGAAGCTGGAAAAAAGAGTATAATTAAACATATAGTATTTTTAGAGTCCATAGTTTGTTTGGTTGCAATTGTGATTTTATAATATAGGAAAATTAATCATGATGTGCTTGCTTAATTTTCTTTATTCACTCCTATGTGTAGTTGTTAAAATTATCTCTTTAATGTATATAAACTTTCTTGTTTTTAATTATTATAAACCTGGAGACTTTGGAAGCTGAGAATGTCAGTATTAGCAATTGAGAACCTAGAGGCCAGGTAGGAGGTTTTACTAAATCCTTTTATGGGAACTAATTATGCAATCAAATTCTGAGTTCTCTACTCCCAAGTCCAGGCAGTTAGTTAAAAGAAAAAAGAAAAGCCGGATGGTGGTGGCACATGCCTTTGATCCTAGTACTCGGGAGGCAGAGCCTGGAGGATCTCTATGAGTTTGAGGCCAGCCTGGTCTACAGGGTGAGATCCAGGACAGGCACCAAAACTACACAGAGAAACCCTGTCTCGAAAAAACAAACATGCCGGGCGGTGGTGGCGCACGCCTTTAATCCCAGCACTTGGGAGGCAGAGCCAGGCAGATCTCTGTGAGTTCGAGGCCAGCCTAGGCTACCAAGTGAGTTCCAGGAGAGGCGCAAAGCTACACAGAGAAACCCTGTCTCGAAAAACCAAAAAAAAAAAAAAAAGAAAAGAAAAAACAAACAAACAAACAAACAAAACAAAGAAAAGGAAGAAGAAAAAGTCAACACCTTAAAAAAGTTCATATTCTATTAGTATATGTATGCAGTATGTTCAGAATGCTGAGTCATCATTTTAGTGAGACCTTGAAAATGAGGCCAAGACAGGTAATAATAATAGTTTGATTTGTGGAATGAGGAGATTTTGATACTGGATGAACTGTGCAAATTTTACCAGCTCAGTAGCAACACATTTTCATGCTTTTAGTCTGCACATTTCTTACTAGGGAAGGTCTTTAAAGGACACAGGGAGAAACTTGATCCCAAAACACTTGCTTCAGTAACAAGTACGTCATAACACTTGATCATTTTCCACACCTTGAGGCTATAGATGTTAATTCTTTGGTATATTCTTGGAAACATACTAGCCTAGGAATATTAAAAAAAATCTAACATCTATATTTTGACTTCGACCTTCCTGCCATTTGAGAGTAGGGAGAAAAATCATATCTGTTGTGTTTTTGAACTTTCTTGAAATTACCCTTTAAAGTGTGACAAGATTGAAAGGATGAGGCCAATGCCTCATACACACACACACACACACACACACACACACACACACACACACACTTACGCAAAGATACACACAAACACATGCACACACACACACAGTAAACAGGGTGGAAAGAGAGCTGCTATTTTATGTCAAACCTCTGAGCACTGGTTCATCTCTGAAATGGTTAATCAAAACTCATCACAGTATTTTTATGCCTTATATAGTAATATTTTGGAACATTAAAAGACATATTACATTGGGAATAAATTAGTGAAGATAGATCTTGTTTGTGAGTTTTAAGTACAACATGATTCATTATATGATTCACATAAGAAGGTAAATATACTTGTAAATCATATAACCATATACACATAAAAGCTGTATAAAAACAAAGACCATATGTGTTCTCTGTTAAGGAAAGATAACTATATTTTTAATGAAAACCCAATAGTAGTGTAAAAATGGTACAAGTTAAAAAGTATTAACTAATGGGTGTTTAAAATTACATCTTCATAAATCAAGAGAATATGGTACTAGAGCTAGAAATAACTCTTCCATTTTATTGATATTCTGAAGTTTAGCTTTTGCATCCCCATTTAATTTGCAAACCATTACTTATTTCAATAATTAGTGTTAATGTTCTTGGCAGTAGTCTTTAATTACCCTCAAATTTTAAATGAGAAAAAGATGCCTTGAGAACATGCTTTTAAAGGAATATTAATATTTATTTTCAATTGTCCCTTTAATTATTCATTTATGGAGCATTTGAAAGAATATCTTGAAGAATGAAAGCCAATGACAGAATAATGTTCCACATAAATGGACTGTGTTCTTAGCTAAGGATATGGCATCCTGTACTACTGAGGCATTCATGATGCCAAATGGAAGGCTTACAGCCCATGCATACCAATCTATACAAATTTCAATGAAAATATCCCTGAATACGGTCTCTTAGTCTAATTCTCATGAAAGTAACATTTTACCATTTTTCCTTGGCACCTTTTTTCCTGAGTGTGTAAAATCCATAGTTGTGTGTTATTCAACTACAAGCTTTATCACTTTCATTCACTAGAGGAGGCATATCTGTAAATTCTGAGTATCATTTATGTGACATCTGATTTCAATTATACCTCATAAAGTTATTTTTTCCTTACATATATACATTAAGGTGAAACTAATTTAAAAGCATAATAAGCACTATAATTCTGAATAAGCATTCATATATCCAAGCAAATCAATATCCCCAAAGATTAGAGCATTATAGCTAGCCTGTTCTCAGGTATTACGATGAACAAAATTAATTTCCTGAAAAAGTTGATAGTTATGCATCCAGTTATTAATATTGAGCACATCAAAATACTCAATATAGTTCTAATTTTTATGAGGGCTCAAAAATGTTAGAAAACATGATTTTTTTTTACTTTCAGTTACAGTGAATGTTACATAGAAAATGCTCATTAAACAAATGCTGAATAACTGAATGAATCTCTTGGTCATCATATATATATATATATATATATATATATACATATATATACACTATAATTAGACAATAATCATAAGAAAATAGGTATGAGGAGGTGTGGTAATAAGATAAAATTAAGACTATTATATGTTCAAGTCTTTTTAATCTGAAGTTTTTGATTGTCCAGTGACTCCTTTAACATTCAGAAGAGGAATGAGGTCATGAAGCACAGTTTTATTAATTACAGCAACTTGATAAATGAATAAATCAACACCAGAAGGCTTTTATCAAGCTTCTACTATATGAAAAATTTTCAAAGATACATTAGTATCTTTGGAAAAGACAATATTAAAAACAGTTATGTACTTCCTTTATGAAATTTGTGTATTGCATGGAGAAACACACACACACACACACACACACACACACACGACACCAAACCAAGGTTAATAAATAGGGTTTCAGTGCCAGTGGAGCCCATATGAGCAAGAGATACATGTATGCCATATGATAGATCTAGAATGAATATAGATCTAGGATATTCCAAGAGAAGAATAGCCACCTCATTGAACCATATAAAGGCAGAAGAAGAAATGGTCCTTCATAAACTTCCAGAGTCTTAGAACTGTTTAAGATGCTGATAAACTAACTAGACCCTCTCTCTAGAAAACTGGGAATATCCAACCAATGTTTTAGACTTCCTGAAGACAGTCTGTAGTTCTTTCAGATAGTCTGAGCACTGATACTTGATACAATTCATATATATGAGGAATTCTTGTAGATGTAACCAACCGTCTTATTAAATAAGAAACACAGAGCCGATTCAGAGAAGAAAGCCAAGAGGTCAGAACTAAGAGCCTTACCCTTCCTGCTTCAGCTATCCTGCTTCAGCCAAGAGAGCTCTCCGAAAAAGAGACCTACTTCCTGTGTGTACATCTTTAAATACTCTAGATGTTCTGCCTTCTCATTGGTTGTAAACTAAACACGTGACTGCCTTGTCATTGCCTGTATGTACCGCCCTCCAGGTCCTTAAAGGCATGCGCTTCCACCGCCATGCACTTGCTATGGCTCTATAACTCTGACCCCCAGGCAACTTTATTTATTAACATACAATTAAAATCACATTTCAGTACAAGTAAAATACCACCACATTTCCCCTTTTCTATTTTAATAAAAAGAAAAAAAAAGAAAAAGGTTATAACTAACAAAAGAAAAACTATATACAAAAGTACAATAACTATATACAATATATACAAATAATAAATGTCTAAACAATGTCTAGTTCATTTGTATTTGACAAATTCAGAGATGATAATTTCATTATCCTATTTTGTTAAGTCCAAAACGTATCTAATTCACTTTCTATCCTAATTAATCTTCAACTAACTAACCTTCAACTATAACTAACTAATCTTCAACTCCCTCAGAGACCCAAGAAGGAAATAATATTAGCTAACAAAAATAAAAACAGAAAGTGCATGCAAGCAACTTCCAAAAAATTTGTGAGTTGACAGAAACAGCCAACTGCCTGGACAGTCACCTGAGGTTTCTCCGCAATGCTGGGGCATCATCTTCAGCCTATATAGGCTTAGCATATCTGACAGACTCATTTGTGAAGTAGGATGTACACAAGGTCAACAGTTCAACCTCACATTGGGTGAGAGCAGTCCATGCACCAGAAACACCTGAATTCCACTAATGTCATGTCATGATTCAGGATTTTAAATTCTGGAAAATGTTGATGGTTTTTTTAGTTCAGCTCTCCTTTCTTCTTGGCTGTGTACATATGGCTTCATCTCAGCATCCCGTTCTTCTCCACATCTCTCTATCAAATGCCAGTCTACTATTGAGAGGCGTGAGCTTAGTTACTCTTCAAGAATAACTGTTTCAGCTGCTATTCCACAGCACATCAGAAGCCATCGACCCACTGCCTGTTCAGCTGCCTTCGAAGAAAAGGGCACTGTACCTTTTCCGAGTTGCGAAGGCCACGTCAGGGATGGTGCCATATTGTCCTGGCCTCAGAAGATGCCTTTTGATAAAGCCATAACAATGCTTGTTTAGGCAAGAATCAGTAGTCCTTTGTTTCATGTCCTGTCTGTCCATTTTGTCATCAGTTGATTCGAGGATACTTTGTTGTCCAGTGGCTAACTTTTGCCACAATGAAAGCTAACTCTATATGCAGTTTCTTCAATGCCCATATTTTCTCTGAAGTAGATTGGTACTGCCAGGAGCCGACATGTCTCATAGTCATAACAAAAAAGAAAAATTTTCTAAGTTATTAAAACATTTTAAATGCCATATTCTGTAGATCTCTGAAGGGTTTGAAGATGACCTATCTAAAATATATCTGCTCAATTTTTAAAACATATCTAATATGACTACAAGTTCTATTGTAATGTCTAACTACTAACTATCATTTCTTTATATCCTAATGGTAATAATAATATTCAAGGATCAGAAAATTGCATTGTTAAATGAACGATATAAGTACAATTAGAAATATACATATAGCATTTTCTAACAATATCAATTTCAATATATATAATTTGTATACAATATAAAACAATCCAATCCAATGTAAAGTATTTAAAACTAGTAATTGTCTTTTTCTTCTTTCTTTCTCTCTTTTTTTTTTAAATAAGAACCTTAAATCTAATCTGCTTAGTCTTTTTCCTAACCCTTGACAACTTGTAACCAACCCCCCTAAACAATGAAAATTATCCCAGACCCAAAACCCATTAAAAAGACCAAAAAACCACCCACCCCACACCACCTCTTTGGGAATGTGGGCGTCGTATTCTTAAAATTGCTTCCTGCTGGGTATGGGCGAAGTTATCTTTATCCTGAAAGAAAAATTTTAGGTTAATTGTCAAATTCTAGGAAAGGTAACTATATCCAATTGTCAAATTCTAGGAAAGGTAACTATATCCTTCATTATCCATTCTGTGTATAATGCCAAAGTTCAGGGTTTATCTCAAGTCCTTATTCAAGTAGTCTTTGAGACTGGATCATCTCAGCTAGTCATCTCAAAATTGCTCTGAGCACCTTGTAGTTCAAAGCTGATCTGTAGGTGATGTTAGTCAGCTTAGTGATGTTATTATTGTCCACGTGGAATTGTTGTTGTTGTGGGGCCCCAACTTCTTCCTGGAGACTTCAGTTGGTGTTAGGCCTGGCCGTGAATTCCTGCAGAAAACTGATAAGAGACTCAAACACAAAGACATCTATATGCAGCTAATTGAAGCCTTTTTTTTTTTTAGAATTAATCAGTACTCTATATGACCATTCATATCTTGGCGAAGTTTAAAATGTATATATATATATCTATATATCTATATATATTAATCTTGTAAGTTTTGATATAAAATTTATACTTTAAGAAAAGTTTAAAGAATCAGAATAGAATCAAAGAGTTGAGATTAGTGATAGAATAGTCCCTTAATTAATTTGGCTTTTCTCCTGTCTCATAGCAGAAGATGGCTCTTTTATTCTGGCATGATACAGGGAGTTTGCATTTTCCTTTTAACAACATGCTTGAGTTTAAAGAAGGAGAGAGCCATTCTCCAACTCCAAAGTCAGCTTTAAATTTTAATTGGACTGGGACTATTAGAAGACCAATAGTGTTAAATCTTTAGAGAAAAGCAGAAACAAACATTTAGGAAGACATACATTTTTTTAGATAATATATACCCATACGCCATTTCACTCTGCTTCCTGGGATAGATGATTTGTCCCTTTTCTTCAGTTGTCTTATTTGTCCAGTGTTCTTCAGATTCCTTAACCTTCATTCTCCTAAAAGACAAAAACAAAAACTTTTCCCCAAGACTAATTTTGGGGATGTTCCTTTTTGGCAAGTTATTATCTGATTAAATGAAAAGACATGTGTTACTGGTATAAGTTAGTTTAAATTGGATGTTCATGTTGGTTGATGAGCTATCACCTCCTCTAATTAAGAGGTTTCTCTTGTTCAAATCGAACCTTTATCAATTTTGATGGTACCCACAACTTATCTTCTCCTGTAGAAACAAAAGCAAAACCTCGTCCCCAATGTAACACATACCCTGGTTTCCATTCTGAGGTCAGCACATCCTTAAAATATATAGGCTGATTTAATTCTGTAGTTTTTTCTATTATCCAATGTCTTTCTGCAGCTGTTGTTCCTTTCTCATTGGCATTAAGAAAATTCAAAGTTAATAGAGCATTATGCAGTCTATTTCTGGGGGTTTTTGTTGCCCCTTTCTGTTTATTTAGCATATCCTTTAGAGTTCTGTTTGATCTTTCTATAACTGCTTGACCTGTAGGATTATGTGGTATGCCTGTAATATGCTTTATATTGTAATAAGCAAAAAACTGTTTCATTTTAACAGAGACATATGATGGAGCATTGTCAGTTTTGATTTGTGCAGGTATACCCATGATGGCCATAACTTCTAGCAAATGAGTGATTACAGAATCAGCTTTTTCAGAACTCAAAGTAGTTGCCCACTGAAATCCTGAATAAGTATCGATAGTGTGGTGTACATATTTCAGTTTTCCAAATTCTGCAAAGTGAAACACGTCCATCTGCCAGATTTCATTCCTTTGAGTACCCTTTGGGTTACATCCTGCTGGTAATGGTGTTTGATTGTAGAAGGAACAAGTAGGACATTTCTTTACTATTTCTTTGGCTTGTTGCCAGGTTATGGAAAAATCCTTTTTTAAACCTTTACTATTGACATGATGTTTTTTATGACATTCTGAGGCCTCCAGCACATTTCCTATTAATAACTTATCAATCTCATCATTGCCTTGTGCTAGAGGGCCTGGCAGACCAGTATGGGATCGAATGTGAGTTATATATAAAGGATGACTCCTTTTCCTGATTGTATCTTGTAATTGAATAAATAATGAAGTTAATTCTGAAGCATCAGGGATAAATTCTGCAGTCTCAATATGTAATACTACTCTTTCAGCATACTGAGAGTCAGTTACTATGTTGAGAGGTTCTGAAAAATCCATTAATACCAACAGAATAGCATATAATTCTGATTTTTGAACTGAATTATAAGGACTTTGAACCACTTTACTTAAATTTTCTGATTTGTAACCTGCCTTTCCTTGTTTGTTGGCATCTGTATAAAATGTACGAACTCCAGATATGGGCTTTACCCGTACAATTCGAGGCAAGATCCAATCAGCTCTCTTTATAAGATCAATTCTATTGCTTTTGGGATATTTGCTGTTAATTTCTCCCAAAAAATTACTGCAAGCTCTTTGCCAAGGTTCACTTTCTGTCCATAATTTTTCAATGTCCTCCTTAGTTAAAGGTACGACAATTTCTGCTGGGTCTATTCCTGCTAATTGACGAAGTCTCAATTTTCCTTTCCAAATCAAGTCAGAGATTTTTTCCACATAAGTTTTTAATTTTTTGTTTGGTTTATTTGGTAAAAATATCCACTCTAATATGATATCTTCCCTCTGCATTAATATTCCTGTAGGAGAATGCCTAGAAGGTAAAATAACCAAAATGCAATCCAGCTTTGGATCAATACGATCGATATGCCCTTCTTGTACTTTCTTTTCTACCAAGGCCAATTCTTTCTCAGCTTCAGGTGATAACTCTCTTGGACTATTTAGGTCCTTGTCACCTTCTAAGGTTTTGAACAAATTATGCAGTTCATCATTTTTTACCCCAACAATAGTTCGTAGATGAGAAATATTTCCAAATAATCTTTGAAAGTCATTAAGAGTCTGTAGTCTATCTCTCCTAATTTGCACCTTTTGGGGTCTAATTTTTTGTAGCTCTATTTTATATCCTAAATAATTAATAGAATCTCCTCTTTGTATCTTTTCAGGAGCAATTTGTAATCCCCAGCAAGGCAAAATTTTCTTTACGTCTTCAAATATTCTTTCTAAAGTATCTGCATTTGAGTCAGCTAGTAAAATATCATCCATATAATGATAAATTATAGATTTAGGAAATTTTTTACGTATCACTTCCAATGGCTGTTGTACAAAATATTGGCACAGAGTTGGGCTATTCAACATTCCCTGTGGGAGGACCCTCCATTGAAATCTTTTAACCGGTTGAGAATTATTATAAGTAGGCACTGTGAAAGCAAATCTTTCTCTGTCTTTTTCTTGTAACGGTATTGAAAAGAAACAGTCTTTTAAATCAATAACTATGAGAGGCCATCCTTTTGGTAACAGAGTAGGCAAAGGAATTCCAGATTGTAGAGAGCCCATTGGCTGAATTACTTTGTTAATTGCTCTAAGGTCTGTTACCATTCTCCATTTACCAGATTTCTTTTTAATAACAAATACAGGAGAATTCCAAGGGCTGGTTGATTCCTCAATATGCTGAGCATTTAACTGTTCTTCTACCAGCTCTTCTAAAGCCTGGAGTTTCTCTGTTGTTAAAGGCCATTGCTGGACCCATACAGGCTTGTCTGTTAACCATTTTAAAGGTAGAGCTGTTGGTGTCTTTGGAAGATCATCAGTTGTTGTGCCCTGTTCTTGTATAATATGGATGGCTGGTGACCACTCAGAATAATGCCTTCTAATATTTCTCTCAGAAACATGTGCTAATTTATGATTTGTTTCTGAGATTGGAGGGATGTTAATCTGAGTATTCCATTGTTGCAACAAGTCTCGACCCCACAAGTTCATAGCTATGTTAGCTACATATGGTTTCAATTTTCCTCTCTGTCCTTCTGGTCCTATACACTCGAGCCATCTTGCACTCTGTTTCACCTGAGATAATGTCCCAATTCCTAACAGTTGAACATTTACCTCCTGAAGAGGCCAAGTTGGATGCCAAAATTCTGGTGCAATTATGGTAATGTCCGCACCTGTGTCTACCAGACCAGACAACAAAACACCATTTATTTTTATCGATAATTTTGGTCTTTGTTCATTAATAAAATTTTGCCAAAAAATTTTCTTTATATTTGCTCCTGAATTTTCTATTCTATCTGTTTCATCATCCTGACCAGCATGACTTATTCCAATAGGTATTTGGTTATTTAATTGCTCTGGGTAGGGGTTTCCTCTACGACTGCAGGAAAGGTTTGAAATGGATTTGCTATTGGGGCCTGCATGAGGCCCCTCTGGGAGTTTCCTGAAGACTGAGGCAAAGGATTACCCTGTCTGTCCCTTGTTGATCTACATTCGTTGGTCCAGTGTTTTCCCTTACCACACCTTCTGCATACTCCAGAAGGAAGGGGCTTTCTGTTGCCATTGTTCCTTGAAGAAACATTGTTTCTAGGAATGACCTGTTTACAGTCCCTTTTCAAATGTCCTTGCTTTCCACATCCAAAACATCTAACATTCCTCAAACCTTTTGAAATTGCTTCTCCTACCCATGTATCATCATGCTCATGAGCTTCAACATTAACCGTATCTCTAATCCAATCTTCCAAAGGTGCAGATCTTGCCTTTAACGGCCTGATTATTGTTTTGCATGCTGCATTCGCATTCTCAAAGGCCAAAGATTCAATTATTATCTTACTAGCTTCTGAATCCGGGACCATTCTCTTTACTGCTGAAGCCAGTCTTTGTAAAAAATCTGTGAAAGATTCTTTTGGGCCTTGTACAACCTTTGTAAATGACTCAGTTTTTTTTCCTGGTTCCTCAACTCTGTCCCATGCATTCAAGGCTGCTGTTCGACATAAAATTAGGGTTTGGACATCATATAAACATTGTGTTTGTGCTGAAGCATATTGACCTTCTCCAATAAGCTGATCCTGGCAGACTTGTATTCCTTTATCCCTCCACTGCTTTTCTATGTTTTTAGCTTCATCCTTGAACCAAGTTAGCCACTGAAGCCTTTGACTGGGTTCAAGAACACCTTGTGCCAGCTCCCGCCAGTCCTGTGGTACGATCCTATTATATGTTGACCAAGAGTTTAACATTTGCTTTACATATGGGGAATGCATACCATAAGATACTATTGCCTCCTTAAACCTTCGTAAATCTATCATATCAATTGGAGCCCAAATATTTTGTGTAGTCATTTGATCAGGTGACTGCTGTACGGTTACTGGACAAACTAAGGGTGACTGTGTGAAAACAGGCTTTCTTTCTGTAACCCTATGATCCAATCTTGAAGCAGCTTCACTGTTAGTTTCTTCTGTCTGAGTTTTTACAGGTTTAATAGGTTTTTCTAAAGCTGTCATCCTGGCACTTAAATTGACTATCTTTTTAAATAGTAAAATGAGGATAAACATAGTAATAAAATGCATAATTCGATCAACAGTAATCTTCTCATATAGCTGTTCCATTGTCAGACTGTCTAAAATTGCAAACAAATTTTCTTCCAATATACACAGAAAACCCATTTTTTTTTTTAATGTGGAAAAATTTTTTTCCTTTTAAATAATTTTCTTTAAAATATCTGATATGTTAAGTGACTTACCAAGTCCTTGTAGAACAGTACCAATCCGAGGGAATTTCAAACAGCCACCTAGTGTCCGAGGTGCGAGTCGAGAGAGAGAGAGAGAGAGAGAGAGAGAGAGAGAGAGAGAGAGAGAGCAAGCAAGCGTAGCCACAAGTTCTGCCTAAGAGCTTGAATCGAGCCACGTGTTCCCGCTTGAGCCTAGTCAAGCCTTGGCTCTGGCTACCTTAAGCTCCAACCACGTGCGTTGGTTTTACAGGCAGGGGCCCTGTTCGGCAGGGCAGGCCTGAGTTGTTTGTAACACTGGCTTTAAGCAAGTAGCTCAAAGTTGGTCCGGCCTGAGGCCAAGCCGACCTGGGCCCGGGCTAGGGAGCCGGCCGCCCTGGCGGGAAACCAGACCTGCCGGCCGCCCTGGCGGAAACCCGGACCTGCCGCCAAGCCAAGTTAAGCGGTTTTAATGGATTCTTATCACGTTGGGCGCCAAATGTAGATGTAACCAACTGTCTTATTAAATAAGAAACACAGAGCCGATTCAGAGAAGAAAGCCAAGAGGTCAGAACTAAGAGCCTTACCCTTCCTGCTTCAGCTATCCTGCTTCAGCCAAGAGAGCTCTCCGAAAAAGAGACCTACTTCCTGTGTGTACATCTTTAAATACTCTAGATGTTCTGCCTTCTCATTGGTTGTAAACTAAACATGTGACTGCCTTGTCATTGCCTGTATGTACCGCCCTCCAGGTCCTTAAAGGCGTGCGCTTCCACCGCCACGCACTTGCTATGGCTCTATAACTCTGACCCCCAGGCAACTTTATTTATTAACATACAATTAAAATCACATTTCAGTACAAGTAAAATACCACCACAAATTCTAGCTTTAGCAAGAGGCAAAGCTGTATTCACACCTCAACTCACTTCCTTTAGTTACTTGCTTTGGTCAAGTTTCTCAAGTTCTTACAGTCTATTTCCTCCAATGTAATATGTGTATAACAATAACCTCTCAGAGAGTTCGGCACTGAATGTGTTAATAGGAATCGTGTAGTCACATTGTCAAACACCAAACACATTTTACTATTCTCAATACTTACCATGTTACTAATTATTTCCAGCAAGAACAAAGGAATTGACTGCGTTGCTAGACTACTATTAAGAGATGTCATTTCTCCATGCTGTCCTACCCAACAGATAAGTCTCGACTTAAAATAATCCTCAAAATATTAAAATTATGAATGCTCAGAGAAACATTAACTGAGGAAATGTAAGACCACACTAAACTCTAAAAATAAGTGAATCAAAAAACAAGCCCAATTGTTTAGTTACTATGTTCTTGATAGTAGTGGCTTAAGGATACATGCATGGATGTGTACATGTACAGGAACATTAGAATGTTATAAGATGGGACATTAGTGTAGCATGAATCTTAAAGAGTCTTGTTAATAAGATCAAACTTTGTATCTAGTGGCTGTTCTGTCTCTGACTCCAGATAAGTTTATTAGGGTGTACAATATTTTGGGGAACACAATAACACCACATTTCCCCTTATTTTGTCTAGAATTTAAAAAAAGCTTATAACTAATACAAGAAAAACTATCCAATAAGTATATACAATATATACAGTCAAAAATTACATTAACAATGTCTAGTCCATTAACATTTGACAGATTCAGACAAAAAACTCCATTAATATATAACAATGTCCAGTCCAGTAACATTTGATAAACTCAAAAAAATGTCATTACTTATCCTATTTAAAAGAAGTAGTTCCTTTTTAAAAGTAGATTCCATAATCTCCCTTTTTATCCTATCATATCTATATTCTCTCTCTTTTCTTTTCATAAAAGTTTAAATAATCTACCTTTTGTCATTTTTATATCTTCCCTTTTTTCTTTTCAGTATAGATTCAATGATCTATCCATTTATCCTATTATTTCTTTATCTTTTTTTCAGAGTAGAGTAAATGATCTACCTCATATCTATATTCTCTTCTTTCTTTTTCCTTTTTTTAAATTTTATTTTATTTATTTATTTTTTTTTTTGGTTTTTCGAGACAGGGTTTCTCTGTGTAGCTTTGCACCTCTCCTGGAACTCACTTGGTAGCCCAGGCTGGCCTCGAACTCACAGAGATCCGCCTGGCTCTGCCTCCCGAGTGCTGGGATTAAAGGCGTGCACCACCAACGCCCGGCTCCTTTTTTTAAAAAAAACTAAACCTCTGAATCTAATCTCCATGTTCAGCTTTTTTCTTGACCATTAACAATAAACAACTTGTAACCAACCATTGTAAACAATGACAATATCCAAAACTCATTAAACGACCAAACACCTCCCATCCCACCTCTTGGGAATGTGTGTGTTGTTTTCTTAAAATTACTTCCTCTTTCTAGGGTGAAGGAATCTTTAGGGGGCCTGAAAAGGAAATTTTGGCGTTAATTGTCAAGTCCTGTATCATTTGTCCAGTCGGTGCATAATGAGAAAGTGCAAGGCTTGTTTCAAGTCCTCGTTCAAGTAGTCTGTCAGGCTGGATCATCTCAGCTAGCCATCTCAAGATTGTCCTGAGTAGTTTGTAGTCCAAAGTCGATTTTTCTGTGGTGTTAAACAGCTTAATGGCTTTACCATAGTCCATGTGGAATCATCGTTGTGGGATCCTGTCATTTTTTTGAAGATTTCAAAGTCACTGTTAGGCATGGTCATAGTTCTCTGTAGATTTTTTTTGTGTGCCTTTTCTGTGGTTTGGAGCAATCACAGTCTGATAAATGTTTGTCTTTCAGAACCATGAATGTTCTTCCCTAGAAGAGAATATCTTCACAACAATTTCTCCCCACTATTTGTCTTGCCAAATTTTTCCAAACTGACCTTTGCCGATGCTTTCTTGTAACATGATGGTCCTGGCAATTCTTCTCTGAACAAGCAGTAGTAAACTCTTTGTCCCAGGTAGCAGCATCACCGCAGTTACCAACATGATGAGAAGAAGCCAGCAACTCGAATCAGCAGCCGCTGCCTCCATGGTCCCACTGCCACTGTTTTTGGCTGGGCCCCGGCCGCAGCTTCTCCTTAGCAAGCCTCCTAGGCTGGCCTCAAACTTGGGATCCTCCTGCCTCTGCCTCCTTCAGTAAGTCCTACCGGTGTGCACCACCACATCTGGCCAAGTGTAGCTCGGGCCTGAGATGGGGCCCACAAGTTCACAGGCAAGCAGCTTTTTCATGAATTCGTACCATGAACATTGGGCGCCAGATGTAGTATGAATCTTAAAGTCTTGTTAATAAGATCAAACCTGGAGCCAGATATTGGGGTGAATGCTGGAAGATCATAGAAGCAGAACAAGCCACAGCTACCTCACCTTGCCGGTTCCTCAGGTGATGCTGTTTCCTCAGACTGGATGCCTCTGACTCCTCATCCAGAATGGGTCTCAGCTGAACTGTAGCTCAAAAGCCTAAAAGCTTAACCAGCCAAATGCTTAACCAGCCAAATGCTTCTAGTTCCTGGTCTTCACACCTTATATATTTTTCTATTTTTGCCGTCACTCCCTGGGATTAAAGGCTCACTTCTTGGGATTAAACATGTGTGTCGCCCGGCGGTGGTGGCGCACGCCTTTAATCCCAGCACTCGGGAGGCAGAGCCAGGCAGATCTCTGTGAGTTCAAGGCCAGCCTGGGCTACCAAGTGAGTTCCAGGAGAGGCACAAAGCTACACAGAGAAACCCTGTCTCGAAAAAACAAAAAACAAAAAACAAAAAAAAAACCATGTGCGTCACCGTGCCTGGCTGTTTCCAATGTGGCCTTGAACTCACAGAGATCCAGAGGGATTTCTACCTCTGGAATGCTAGGATTAAAGGTGTGAGTGCCACAATTTTCTAGCCTTTGTATCTAGTGGCTGCTCTGTCTCTGACCCCAGATAAGTTTATTAGGGTGCACAATATTTTGGGGAACACAATACCACCACACATTAGTGGTTATTTTAATTTGCTCTCCCTATCAGAGGGCTTTGTACTTTCATACTCTCCAGGCACAACTGTTACCATCCTAGTGGATTTCTCCATGGTTTATGTTGACTTACTAATGGATTACTGAAGATTTGTGATAGTCCTACCACTTGGATAGTGGATGCAGCAAGATCAGGAGTTCAAGGCCAGCCTGGGCAACATGAAACTCTGTCTCAAAGAAACACAATAAGATTTAAAAAAAATTGTAAGAATAAGCATATCTGCATAGAAACATACACATACACATGCACAAAATCATATAAAACAACAGGGTTATAGCAGATGACACATACTGCAGTTGTTATGCAAACTGATGATGTAGGTAGCTTTATAAACATGGCATTTGGTGGGGAAATTAAAGGAAGGCAACAGTGGGTGGTTAACTTTAAAATCAAATTATTCAGTTGGTCATTGTACAGGTGACTCAGAGTGGCTTTGTATACTGTGAATATGTTAATTCCTAAGCTTAAACATATGTAATCCCGATTTTAAGAAAAGTGGTGGAATTAATGCTCATTACATGCACAAAGCCTTTCATTGAGCTTTTCATTGCTTTGTAGTTATTTTCTTCAAAATAAAATGCATAATTATTTGAATACACTTTTAGCACAAATACCATGTGGGCTAAGCTTGTTCTGGACATCTAAAGTCCTTTGAATGGAAGTGCCAAAGGCCCCCTACTGCCAAGGGCCACTGTCAAGTGTCATGTGAACCTTAGTCTCCTGGGCTTCAAGACAAATAAAAGATTGTCAGACCAGCCTGTTCCTGAGAAAGAGATAAAACGCAAGACCTGGAAAGCATTAAGGAGGTCTTGTCAGAAATGAGACAACCAGTAGGTATTTGATTCGTAGAAAGAAGGATGGATGGGTAAATGCATGGATGGATGATTAAGCAAGCCTGATGGTACAGCAAGATTAGAATCTATATACTACTTTACCAAAACATGCTTATTTACATGAGAAAAGAATATCTGTTTAAAGAACATAATACTTGTAATTTGCTGTGTCAAAAGTTAATGTTCTACATTTTATCATATACTTATAAGAAGCTTCTTAAACTGTTATTGATGTGAACTGTGTTTGTCTTGCTTTTGCTTGAGAAATTCCAAAATGCTGGTGATTTTGATAAATAGCAATTCATATGTATTGTGTATTTGTAGACTGTATCAGAAAACCGTGAGTGATGCATAAGAACTGGTAAATTGTATGATTCCCATTTTTATTATTAGAGGTACAAATTATCTAGAGACTCAAGAATAAGGGAGGTTATGTGATTTAGTAAACTAAATTCCTGGTGAGCTAGTGGAGTGTGTAGAGTAACAGAGAGAATTATTACTATCTGACTATTCTAGGTTGTTGTTCTTGAGCCTTGTGCTAGTGGCTCATATACTGAGTAACTTATATCTACTCTACAAGCCTAGCGCATCTCAGCTATGGCTGAGGGAGAAATAACCCATAATTTATTTTTTAAAAGTTCTGAGGAAATCTACTAGGGTTCTAGATGCACAAGTGCTGTGCAAGCTGTGCAAGTTGTAAATTGTCTTGTAGGTGTATGGTGATTTCAAATATCTAGTAAAGTCCTCTAGACATTTTTACCTGTTCAATCAGAATTGCATATATGTTCTTTGAACATGAATGAGTCATTTTTCCATGGCATTCAGTTACTGGATTGGTTGACATTTGAAGTTAAACCATCATGTTTTGAGCTCTACCTTTGGATACTCCTGAACTTCCAGAGTTGCCCATATAAACTTAGCTTCTTTGTGTTCTTGTGAGCTAGGAAGCTTGGAGTGGTACTAGGTTGCTGTTATGGTAATCTTGCCAATGTGCATTTAGCATTGGTATTAGGTGAGAGGCATGTTTTTATGGACAAGGTATGTGTCCAGGACCTAGTTTTCACCTCCTTGTTGAAGAAGTATTAAGTACAGATTTTAAACTCTAAGATTCTCCAAATAGGCTGTCCTTCATATAACATACTCTTTCTCCTTACAAGCCCTGAAACAAACAAAATGTTTTGCCCAGTCTTGGTCAAGGTGGAGACTGCATTATGCTTTAGCATTAGGAAACTTCTGTTGGTATATCTCTCTTCTCAAAGCACTGGGTTTTGAGTTGTGGAAAGCTACTTAGAACAGACATATTACCCAGTAGAACCTTGCTTTCTCTTTGACTTTTTACCATCCAAAGGAATTTGTTTCTGGTATACATTAATTCTAGACATACCTAATTCCTTAGAAGTTACTCTAGGAAGGCCTGTGCTAACATGTTAAATGACATAGGTGTGTGAACAATTTAAATATGAAAGGCAATAAAGTATTTAAGAGCATCATAATTTAAGAGGAAACTATGGAGGATATTTTTAATAAGAGTTTGATCATTATGGTTATAAAATAATTAATAAGTATAATCAGCCTTCACTAATCAGAATGATTTCCACTTAAGAAATGGGCTTTTGAATTCTGTTTTCTTTGTATTTATCAAGTTAGAGAAATTTTAATTCTGGAGGAAGATTTTGGTTGATCTTTAACTTTGTGCCTTCAGTTTCAAACTGTACATATTTGTATAATATTATGTGGGATCCCAAAAGTTTTTTCTGGGATACATATATATGCATATATATATATATATATTAAGGAATATATATATATTTCTTTAAAATGGCCTTAAAGAGGTATATTACAAGTTTGACAGATAAAGGAATCATGCATAAATTAATGACCAGAGACAGCATTTATAACCTGGGCTCTTCACTTAAAGCACAAATTCTGTAACCACTCAAAATAGCTGTGAGCAACAGGGACCAGAGGGTAAAGGTGTTAGCTGCCAAGTCTGATGACCTTAGTTTAATCCCTGAAACTCACATGGTCAAATCAAAGGAGAGAACTGACTCCTGCAAGTTGTCCTGTGACCTCCATTCACACACCGCAACATGTTGGGATGCACAAAATGTACAAGCATACACATACAAAACACACAGAGACACACAAAAAATAAATATAATAAAAATAGTTCTTGTCAACTTTGAACAATCATATATCTGGCCACCTCTATACCTACATTCATCTCTAAATGTTGGGACAGAATACCAAAATTTTAAAGTGAGCCTGAGGGTACAAACATCAATGTGCAAAAAAGTACTTGTCTAGCTAAATGGAAATGCACTTGCAATTATTTGGTGAAATAGAAATGAAGTCACTGTGGCTAACAATGTAGAGCATCAGGCAAATTTGAGTTCTCTCACCTGAAGCCACAAAGTGGAAGGAGACTACCACATCATTATTGCATTTGTGTATTGTTAAAAAAAAAAAAAAGCTCAAAATGGAAATGCCTTCACTTTGGTTAATATTGTCATCTTCTAGCCTTGGTCTTACTACAATCAGTTCTTCCATAGACATTATGTATATTATATGTTAAAAGAACAAAGTAGTTCTTAATTCCAACTGGTAGTTGGAAATTATTGTATACTTGTCAAAAGCTTTTCTTATATATAAGAAATAATTGAAATAGGTGAGACAAGGTACCAAGCTAGACAGATCAGAATATGGACATTTTTGTAGGCACATGAGTGAAAATTTATCATGTTAAAACACAAATTAGAGTTAAAAACTAATTTGTGCCAATATACTGTGCACCACAGTCCTAGGCAGTGATAAGTGTTCTGTTAGGCTCCTTGTCTAGCTCCGCTCTTGATATTTCTGCCTTAGGAAGGGGAGAGGAAAAGAGGATAAAGAAACAGTGACCATGGCCAAATGTAACTTTATAATGAGAATTGTAAAATTCCTATATTATTTAAACAAAACCAGAAATATTTTCAACATAGTTACACCCATCTCATGGCAACAATTGGACCAGGCTAAAGGAATATACGGAGCCAACTATGGCATTTGCATAGAGATTTCAAGGTCCTATATCCAAATTATAGGAATTAACATGAATAGTGGTTTGGGTTGACTATGAACTTGACATTTTGAATATAAGAAAAGCCATTCCATGTTATAAATATCAAATAAAATGCCTAACCTCTAGAATATGTAAGTAAGTCTTATTGCAGAAAAAACACCAGTTCCTTATATAAAGAGCACTATGGGTTTTGGAAACTAATTTTCATGGTTGTTAAATATCTCCCTCCTAACCATCTATTATCACATGTTCCCTTTTTAAAGTTACAAATTAATGTAACTCTTGTAAACTTTCAGTACTTTGATATAAAGTATGTTCAGGTAGGCACACAAGCATGTGTACTTTTTCTCACAAACCCAAACTAAATTTCTTTTTTTAAAAGATTTATTTATTTATTATGCATACACTATTCTGCTTGCATATGTGCCTGCAAGTCAGAAGAGGGCACCAGATCTCATTACAGATGGCTGTGAGCCACCATATGGTTGCTGGGAATTGAACTCAGGACCTCTGGAAGAACAGCCAGTGCTCTTAACCTCTGAGCCATGTCTTCAGCCACCAAACTAAATTTCTATGGGTGTTTTCCCCCTTAGGAGATTTGAAGCCAAAAGGCTTATAAAAAGCTCAGTTTCTTAAATAGCCGAGATAGAATTTCATAATATATTAGTGGTGAAGATTATAAAGTTTATGACTTTAACAAAATATAAATGAATCTGTAGAAACTAATAAAAATCATAATAATTTATTGGACTTCTGTAATGACGCCTATTCTGATGAGTTCTTGACAATTTCATATGTATTTGGAGTATTTCAGAACTCATAGGGTAAAGTTGTTTATTTTTTTCAAATCCCTTTCATTTTATTAAAAAAATCTCGACTTGTCTATTTCCATATCCAACATTTACCACCCACATACATACTGTATTTTTCATTCTTTTTTCTTTTTTATTGTTATTTTGTTTTTGTTTGAGATAGGGTTTCTCTGTGTAACAGCTCTGGCTGTCCTGGAACTCACTTCATAGACCAGGCTGACCTCTAACTCACAGAGATCTGCCTGCCTCTGCCTCCCAAGTGTTGGGATTTAAGGCATGCACAACCACTGCCCAGCTCTTTTCTTTTTATTAATTTTACATAATACATTCCCAACCACAGTGTCTCCTCCATATTTTGCATATTCTTAATGATATCCTGAGAAGAAAGCAATGCCATGGTTCATGCTTAGAGTTAGTCTAATTCTTGCATCCATGTCCACAGCAGCAGTGACCTTGTCCTTTACTTTTAAAAAATATTTCAAGACATGAGGCTTCTTTCTCTAGGAAATGGTAGGAATAGAAAAAACATTCCCTGGTTGCAACACAGAAAATGCAGGACAGGATGAGGATGGGGTTGGGAGAGACCAGAAGTATGAAAAACAGATGCAGAAAGATAGAGAGGAAAAAGGAAATTGATGCTAGGATAAAGAAAGCAAAGAAAAAGTAAATGAAAAAAAAAGGAATTGAAAGAAAAGGAAAATATCTAGAAAGCAACCTGCTATACATAGACCCAGCACATAGGTGCATAATACACTAAAAAGAAGAAACAAATGGGAGAGAATAAGACCAAATTATTTACAGTGAGTTTTCTTTAACTACTTCAAACGTTTGAACTCTAGTACCTAATAAACAGGTGACATATATCTCCCTACCATCTTCAGTTGTGCCATGAAGAGAAAACACTGTTTAGAATGATAACAGGAAGTAAGAGAGACACGGTTTGCTGGTATAAAGAAGAATTAAACAGAAGGGCAACCAGAGGCTTAAGGATAATGAGCTCTTATCTAAGTACCAATATCATCTTAAGGAGCAAACTAAATATGTAGAAAATACTAAATATCATCAGTTAAATGATACTTGGAAATATGCCTTTGAGCATTTTTTTCTAGTATGAAAAGTGCTGCTAAATTTTCTGCTGCTGTCAAATCAACACGTTGATTTGAATCTGAATGACTCTCATTAAAAAATAAACAAAGACACCTCCATGTGAAAACCTCTGATTTTTGTAACCCAAAGGGGTTGCTCTTGAAACATCTAAAATACTCAAATATATATAAAAGGGGACCAAGTTGCTGGTTTTAATACTGAGTCTTGGCCACACGTTTAGTTTAAATAGTTCCCAATGAAATATGGTCTGATTTGGTCTGTTTTTAAATCATAGAACACGGGAATGGATACTTATATGTACTTACCCCCTGTTTCTACAAAAATGCTGATTACATTACAACAAAAACATAGACGATTCACACATCTAAATACAGGCAGGAAATTCCCTTGCTCATTCCCATTGAAACATAGTAAAACATTAGTCCCAAGTGTCTCTATAAACCAAATAGACAAAAAGAACTCTAAATTGCACAGATTACCAGTTCTCCATTTGACACAGATGTTGTGTTTTACCTATTTTTTTATGTTTTCTCTTCTTGTTTTCAAATTATTGTTGGCTGGAAGCAGTTCAACCCATAGCTACTGAAAAGTAACTCACATAGACAGTCTAGCTCTCTGTTTATCTCTTCTTCTTTCTGTGCCTCTACTATGTGCTGGGTCTATGTATAGCAGGATGCTTTCTAGATATTTTCCTTTTCTTTCAATTCATTTTTTCTTTTTCTTTTTCATTGCTTTCTTTATTCTTGCATCACTTTCCTTATTTCCTTTCCATCTTTCTGCATCTGTTTTTCTTAATTCTGGTCTCTCCCAACCCCATGCTCACCCTGTCCTGCATTTTCTGTGTTGAAACCAGGGAATTTTGTTTTTTATTCCTACCATTTTATAGAGAAAGAAGTCACATGTCTTGAAATATTTTTTTTCTTTTGGTTTTTCGAGACAGGGTTTCTCTGTGTAGCTTTTTAAGAAGTTTTTTATTCATTCCACATAACAACCACAGATCACTACCTCATTCCTCCTCCTGATCAACCCCCCAGCCTTCACACCCAGCCCACCCCTTATCCCCTCCTCTGAAAAAGTATGGCCTCCCATAGATTGTCGTGAAATATTTTTTGACCTGGCCCTTACTATACTTCCTAGCTTCTTCCAACATTCTCTCATTTGTTACCTTCCAGCTGTATTAAATGAGCCAATATTTTCTCTCATCTCTTGTCTCATTTTATGCTTCACATTTTCCAGTGAGACTTATAAAGTGAGGACCCTGCTTCTGTGCTCCTGCCATTTGTGATCTGTGCTCAATTTAAGCATGCCTTACATTTGATTTTAGCTGCTTGTTAGTGATGTTTCTGCAATAACCTATGAACTCTTTGAGGACAGGAAATATAGATAAGTTTATTTCCTGTTATATCCCTCATACCTACCTATCATAGTGTCTATCATTTATGTAGAGTCCCAATTCATAATAACTGTAACATTTTTTGCTCCATTAGTTTCCTAGACTAGTAATAACAAATTACTAGAAGTTCACACCTTTCAATCCTTCACAATAAATTAAAGCCTTGAAGGCTCCATTTCACCTGAATTACCTCTTAAAGATTTTACTTCACAAGCCAGACATATCCTGAGGAATTTCTGGGTTTTAGTTTTGAATATAAATTGTGAACATATAATTCAGCTACAAGCCTTGCCTTTCAGATGCTTACAGTCTAGTAGACCACTTCCCGCTTAAGACTTTCCTTACTATGTACAGATAGAAATATTTGCAGTGCAGTCTTCACAATAGCCATGAAGACAGTCACAGGGTGCTCCTCAAGACCACTTTGGAGAAATGAACTTCTTATTTTCTAATTAATCGATTCTACTGGCCTGCTTGTTCCAACAGCAATGCCAATAGATTATTCTGAGGGCAAGCGGTGAATCATTTGTTAATGTCAGTTGTTCTATCAGATCTCAGACATGATCTTTATTCTCAGAACCAAAACTTATATAATAATTTAGTGTGTTATTATTACCAGAATACCATATTTATGTGATACAGTTTATTCAGAAACATAAATTATCAATAGACAATTCTCTTCCAGGCATGTTGGATTCATATAGTGTAAGACAAATTGCTAAATGGTCTCATTAATAAAAAAAAACCCAGAGCCAGATATTGGGGTTAAAACTGAGAGATCAGAGGAATAGGACAAGCCACTGCCAACCTCACCTTACCAACCCTCAGCCTACAGAAAGAGACCGCCTTCCTGTATACCCACACCTATATGCCTTTCTGTTCTTCCATCTCACTTCCTCTCTCTGCCCAGCTACATCACTTCCTGTCTGTCTGTACAGACCTACAGACCTCTATGGTTAGTGCTGGGATTAAAGGCATGTGCCACCAAGACTGGCTCTGTTCCCAATATGGCCTTGAACTCACAGAGATCTGGATGGATCTCTGCCTCCCAAATGCTAGGATAAAAGGTGTGTGCTACTATTGCCTGACTTCTGTGTTTAATATGGTGGCTGGCTTTTCCTCTGATCCTCAGATAAGCTTTATTAGGGTGCACAATATTGGGGGGGCACAGTGTATCACCACAATACAGTCTCTAAGCTCTCTCTCCCTCTCTCTCTCTCTCTCTCTCTCTCTCTCTCTCTCTCTCTCTCTCTCTTTCTGTGTGTGTGTGGGGGGGCGTGTGTATGTGTGTGTGTGTGTGTGTGTGTGTGTGTGTGTGTGGCTGGCTGGCTCTTTCTCTCTGTGTGTGTGTGTGTGTGTGTGTGTGTGTGTGTGTGTGTGTGTGTGTATAGATGTAACCAACCATCTTATTAAATAAGAAACACAGAACCAATGCAAAGAAGAAAGCCAAGAGGTCAGAGCTAAGAGCTAAAACCTTACCCTTCCTCCTGTGGTGGTTCTACCTCTCCAAAAGAGAGCTACTTCCTGTGTTAAAGTCTTTATAAAGACTTTCCGTTCGGCCTTCTCATTGGTTGTAAACCCAACCACATGACTGCCTTGTCACTGCCTGTCTGTATAGACCTCCAGGTCTTCTATGGTTGGTATTGAGATTAAAGGCGTGTGTATCCAATGCTGGCTTTATCCCTGAACACACAGAGGTCTACCTAGCTCTGCCTACCAAGTTCTGGGATTAAAGGCTTGAGCCACCACGCCCGGCTTTCCTATGCTTGCTAATAGCTCTGACCCCCGGGCAACTTTATTTATTAACATACAAATAACATTTTAGTACAAAATAAAATATCATCATATGTGTGTGTGTGTGTGTGTATGTATGTGTAAAAAACCTACAAAACCTCATACTAATGTACAGTATCACACTAAAATACTATCAAAAGAATTGGGCTTTGTTTTTCAGCTAAGCATCACAATTTACCTGATGGAAGGTATGTTTGAATCAATGGACCTGAGATTTCATTAGGCTTTTTTGGTCAAGGAAAATGAAGTACCTAGACTCATTGCTCTTTCAGAGGATAAATACTGATTGCCAATATTAAATTTGCAAGAAGGGATTGTCACCATGAGAAAACTTGATAGATTCTCCAGTTATGATAAACATTAATTGGAAAGAGGATACTTCAGTCTATTAGAAAATAAGTCAGTCATCCAGAAAAAAAGCCTCTATTTTCAACTCAACTAAATATTAATACAACCTGTTCTCTTATTGTGTAGACTGTAGAATCACAGTACCACAGATACAGAATATAAGACATCACAGACACCTTCTAGCTGAAGCCTCTTTTTTGGATATCTAGTGAAACTGAAGTCCAGAAAAGAGAAGAGACAGAGATTTACTTAGAAGCATTACGATGGCAGTGCTATTCCTGGGACCAGTGAAGTCCCTCTGACTCTCAATTTTCTTTCATCACATCACAATGAACAGGAATCAGCTAGCTCCAACATACTAAGACATTATGTCAGTAAATCACATTTAACAGCCAATGGTGTGGTGGTATTGTGTTCCCCAAAATTTTGTGCATGCTAATCAACTTATCTGGGGTCAGAGAATCGAACAGCCACAATATTATACATAGAGTTTAGGCAGTTTTAGCACATGCCTTTAATCCTAGAATTCCAGAGGCAGAAATCCCTCTGGATCTCTGTGAGTTCAAGGCCACATTGGAAACAGTCAGGCTTGGTGACTCATGTCTTTAATCCCAGGGAGTGATGGCAGAAAGCAGAAAGGTATATAAGGCGTGAAGACCAGGAACTAGAAGCATTTGGCTGGTTAAGCTTTTAGGCTTCTAGCAGCAGTTCAGCTGAGATTCATTTGGATAAGGACTCAGAAGCTTCCAGTCTGAGGAAACAGGATCAGCTGAGGAACTTGCGAGGTGAGGTGGCTGTGGCTTGTTGTGCTTCTCTCTTCCAGCATTCACCCTAATACCCAGCTTCAGATTTGTTTTAATTAATAAGACCTTTTAAGATTCATGCTACACAATGGAGTTTAGCAGTTCATGGCATGGACTCAAGTAAACTGTCTTAGTTTGAAACCCATACTTACTCTATGGCACCCAGCAAGACACTTACTATTTATTTATATTTTTCTAGAGAAGCCAAAACAAATCATCACAGTTTTAGTGGCATAAACAAAACAAAACAAAACAAAAGTTCTACTTCCTCATAATTATCAATGTTAAAAGTCCCAGACCATGCTGTCAGTAAAGTTGATTTCTTCTGAGAGTATCTTTCTGGTTCTTCATGTTCTTCTATCTGTGGTTGTCTATTTTTTTTTAAATATTTTATTTAATGTGTATAAGTGTATTGCCTGCATATATGACTGTGGCTATCAGAAGACAACATCGGCTCCTCTAGAGCTGGAGTTATAGTCTATTGTAAACTATTGGATGGGTATAGGGAATCAAACCTAGGTCCTCTGGTAGAGCAGCCAGTGCTCTTAACTGCTAAACCACTTCTCTAATCCTGTCAAGTGTCTGTTTTAAACTGCTCTAATAAGGACATCAGTCATATTAAATTAGGGACTGCCCCCAATAGCTTCATTTGATCTTAATTGCCTCCTTAAAGACCTTGTCTTTGACCACAGTCACATTTTGAGGTTCCAGAAATTAGAGAAGTTTGGTAGGAGGCACAATTGTGGACACAATTTTTTCATTAGAACTTGTTTATCTTATCCACAAAATAGGGAAGATCATAGAAGATCCTATCGAAAAGGGGTGTAAACATTAAATGTATTGGTTTAACACAGAGTAATTAGAATTGTACCTTGTATATAATGAGCCTTAGCCAATACTCTGGAAATTGTAATATGGAAGAGTTTTGAAGCTGTTTGATTTTGAGTATACAGACACAGTAATGATATATTTCTCATTTCCAATGGCATCATTGTGTGAGAACAAAAGGACTTAAAGCCATTTAAATTAGATTATTAAGTCAACTAAATTCATTTATATTTAAACAATTTTTTTAACAGTGTTAAATTGGGCCATTCCAAATGGATGGATATAATTTAAAACACTTTGAAACAAATACAAAGACCTTTGAGAACAAGAAACAATATGCTCAAATTCAGTCCTGAATAATGTTCTTGATAGGTATAAGTGACAAAATATGGCATTCTAGTTTTATTAGTGCTTGTAGTCCCATGGATTATAATTTTAAAACATCTTCCTTGATTAGTTGACTAGCACTGTAAATACATTCTGGGCCTTGTACCCCAATGGATAAAATAAAGTATATATAATTCCAGATTTTAAGATTCATTTTTATTGTTTTAATTATGTTCATGTGTGTGTGAGATGATGTGTAAATATGTGCATATGAGTGCTTATGCCTATGGAGGCCAGAGGCATTGGATTCCTCTGGATATGGAGTTATAGGCAGTTGAGAACAGCCTGATGTAGGTGCTAGGAACACACTTGGGTCCTCTGCAGGATTTGTACATAATCTTAACCACTGACCCATCTCTACAGCCCCTAAAATGTGAGCGTTTAAAATATAAAGGTAATTTCTTCATTTGACCACTGATTCAAGAAATGTTTTTTTTCTATTTACTATATACTGTAATAGGTGCTACCTCTGGTCTCAAGAAAGTCATAGTTTAGAGGTGAAATTATATGATTTCAGTATAAATTGAGTGGAAGATACATAAGCAAGGAACCATAAGAAACTAATTTGATTTAAGAGAACATGAAACACTTCCCAGGGGATTTAAGTGAGGAAGTGAATCATGGTATGTGAAAAGGAATTGACCAAGTAGCCAATAATGGGGGAAACTTTTGTTGTGACACCAAGTACAAGCATAGGGTAGGGGTTATTAAAGAGCTTGATAGAAATTGCCCCCACAATATCTAGGTACAGCTGAAACTTCAACTATATTGCAGATAGTTATATGTGATGAGGCTGAATATTGTATCTTGCAAGGTAGGCTTGACTTATATTCTGTAAATTAGCTAATAAATATGGGAAAATTGGTAATTGATTATAGTACTTGTTCCCAGTGATCCTGATTTGGGTTTCAAATCCTTCTCAGCACAGCCACTCAGACAACTGTTACCAGTCAATGGAAGTTGACCTCTAGCCTAGATGCAGGCAATGCCAATTATTAATGAATACGATTAGCAGAAAAATTCAACTTACCTAAAAACTATTCTTGGGATTCGTAAGAATGTTACAAAACATTCTTTGTTGTCTAATTTCTAGATGTGTTAGAAATATTCCTCAGGAGAATTGAATTGAATTAGATAGAGTGACATGAGTTTATAAGAGTTACATGAAAAAGTAACAGATTAGACCTCACTGTTTAACATTTTTTTCAATTATTTTGCATATAGACTAAAGTTTCCCCTCCCTTCTCTCCTCCTTTTTCCTCTCCTCCTACCTCCCATCTACCCCCTACCCCATCCATTCCTCCTCTGTCTCCATCCAGAAAAGACAGGTTTCCCATGGGCTTGAACAAAGCATGTTATATCATAGACTTCTCTGTTTTATGTTTATCTGACTGCATTGGGTTCTTGACATTCAGTGAAATGTTCAAATTATAATATCATATGATGGACATTAGAATCTTGGTCTAGAAAGTTTTACAAAATGAATACATGCTTTTACTGAGGAATAATGAATTATTTCCCTCATAACCCCAAAGAGAATGTCCTGGGCTTATCCTCTCTTATACAAGGTAAGCAATTAGGGCATGGTATTGATCAACACTAAATATTTTTATCATCAGACCAATGATGTACCAAGTATTCTGGATAATTTGACTTGCCATTCTTTGTGTTGTTTTAATATCCCTGTTCTTATCCAGAGAGAAATAGGATCCTGTTAAGAAGGTAAATTACTTTTAAATGACCAGGAATCATGTATTGATAAATTCTGGAAAGTTAAAGACACAAAGCCAGAAATTTGGTTTAAAGCCTTAGAGAGATCAGGGAAATATGGAAAGCCACCAGCTAACCTCACCTTGCCAATTCTGCAGCTTCCAAAAGAGCGCAACTTCCTGTCTACCCAGACTTATATGCCTTACTTTTCTGCCCTCTCATTGGTTCCTAACCCAGCTACCTTACTTCCTCTTCCTACACAGCTCTGTCACTGTCTGTACAGACCTCCAGGTCTCTATGGTTGGTACTGGGATTAAAGGCCTGTGTCACCACACTTGGCTCTATTCACTAGTGTGGCCTTGAACACACAGAGATTCAGCCTGCTAAGGGATTAAGGGCACGTGGTGCCTTGTAGCTGAAAGTTTTCCTGTGCCCACCTGGATCACAGCTGCTCAGACCCAAGTAAACACACAGAGGCCTATATTAATTAAAACTGCTCAGCCATTAACTCAGGCTTATGACTGACTAGCTCTTAAACTTAAACTCAGCCCATTTCTGTTAATGTATACATTTAGGTTAATGCCACGCACATAATTGTATATTGTATATTGCTTGCTTTGGTTATATTCAATATGTCTCAGAGGCAGAAGAGGCTAGCAGTGATGCCATCACTCATCTTCTGACTAGGAAAGGGGATTTACCGATGTGGAAAGTTTCTTCAGGTGTGCGTTTGGAAAGAAACCCTTGTGAAGAAAATAGAACAACTCTTTCAAGTTGCCCTGAGATGAGATCAAGTGTCAGGCTTTTAGACTACTGCATCAACTGGTAATTGATTGTGCCCTCTGGGAATTTATCATAGCTGTGTAATGGTAGCTCTTGATGGAAAAGAATAATGCCAAGAATGGAGGCTCAATTCTGTGTAGCCAGTAACCACTTCTCCTAGCAAAAGATGAATGAGTCCTTCTAAGTATGTGGTGGGAGAAGATCTGGGTCACTTATGACACTACATGGGCATGTGCATCTACACAAGTGTGCATATTCTGCATCTTCTGGAAGCAGTACTGATGGGGGTACATATAACAGTTGTTTAACTCATGAATTACCATACTATTTTTCCCTCACCATTTCCCTCCATATTGGCAGCACACATAAGTTGGCTCATTACGCATTTTCAGCGCATCTGATGTTATGTTCATTTCTGACCTTCTGGTTAAAGCCACTTGAAGAAAGACTTCATCATTTCATTGTCTTTATGGAGGCATAACATTACATCTTTCACACATGTAAAATCCAAAGTTCATTAAGTCTTGCCTGCTAAGGGAAAGGGGGTTATCAGGTTGCCTAGAAATAATTCATTGCTTCAATGGAATGAATACTTCTGGATTTATTTGGCCATCTTATCATTAGTAATAAATTTATATTGGATTCAAATCACTCTCTTCTTGCTATCCCTTGAAAATGAGCAGGAAAAGCACGGTTGTTTAAAACAATGAAATGCCCAAGGATGGAAAGTTGTACAGTTGGCTATGACTGGCCTTCTCATAATCTCTTATGAAGAAATTACTATTAGCTAAAGAGGACCTTAAAATCAGATGTGTGTGCACTGGTCACTGATGTCTTTAAACCTGAATCAAATGCTCATCAACTTACCAGGTATCAAATATAGGAAGAGGAGGTGAAGATTATAAAGCTCTGTAACTACTATGAATGAAACTTTTGAGTATTTTCATTCTACAAATAACACATTGGTGTTACTATACCAAAAATCATATGTATTTTGTTTGAATGGTTGATGGTTTAACTCTAGAAAGATAAATGCATATTTTGTTTTTATGCTATTATCAATTACAATGAATTTGCCTAGGAAAATTATAGTTATAGTCAGTGTTCTGAGAATGCATTCCTTTTTAATTTTGAAAATAGAACATCTGTTTTGAACCATGAAATAGAGGCATCATAAAGCACAATTTCAATGCCATCTAAGATGTCCACTTTATTTTCTATACACTTTGTTTTACTTCTACCTTAATTTTAACTTTGCACATGATCTACTCAGTGCCTGTTAAATACTAAACTGCATGCCACTGGAGGCAGGACCCCAAGTATGACTGAGATAATGGCACTCCAGGAGAACTCATGTACATGGAATCTGAAGACAGGCTTGATCAATAACAATACCATCTCACAGCAAATAATTAACTCAGGACATTTGGACCACAACAGCTTGCTTACTCTCTACACTGTTATGGTTGATTGGTTATTCTCATCACCCTTTGTTTAAAATCATTTCAGAATTAATTGGCATTCATTAACGAAAGTCTTTGCTGTGGAATTGCAGAAACAGTCATTAATGTAGCTAATAAACATAAAAAAGAAAAAGGGTCTTATTACTGGGTCCCTACAGGCTGTTAACTAACATTTTGAGTAAAAATACATAAACATAAATTAAAGGTTTCTCAAACTGCTAAAAATGTAGGAATTTCACATGGTGGTCTATAATAATGCTTTGAATGAATCTGTTTCTTTTAAAAAGCATGCTCTAGAGAAAGAAAGTGATTCTGATTAGAAATAATTACCTAGGGTGGTCTATCTGAGAAGACAGAGAAAAAACTCAGAAATGAGCCTCCCCACCAGCCAGCAGATTTTTTTCACCAAAATAGAGACTTTGATGAAAGACTTAAACTAAATCTAATGGTGTGGCATTGTGTGATCACTTACAAGGATCTTAACATAGGAACATTAATTAAAAATACACACCCATTCCACAAAACTAATCTCACTTCTTTCTAACAATAAGTAATGCTTTCTTAATCAATTGCCTCAGTTTTGACTTACTGATGTTACTGAATCTTTAACCACAATGCATAACAACAAAGTTCAGGGGTATTTTCTAGCGACATTCTAACCTGTATCTCTCTCTTTACATTCATATGCATACATTCATATGCAGTTGTTTTGCAACTGAGCCTTCTGAAAACCCATGAATACTTTTCAGTCCCTTTTGTGATATTACTAGTCTTTTCTACTGATTAGAACAAAGATTTAAAATCTAAAATACAGTTTGAAAATACACTTTACAATTCAAAGTGTATTTGTGTTATGTATCAGAATTGTGATTTTAAGAATAAGCAAATAAGTCAGGCAGTGGTGGTACATGCCTTTAATCCTAGCACTCTGGAGACAGAGGCAATCTTATCTCTATGAGTTCAAGACCAGCTTGGTCTACAGAGCAAGTTCTGGAACAGCCAAGACTACACAGTGAAGCCCTCTCTCAAAATAAATAAATAAATAAATAAATAAATAAATAAATAAATAAATAAATAAATAGATAAATAGATAGATAAATAAATAAGAATAAATAAATAGGCTGGATAATCTTTGCTCTAACATTTTTTTAATTTAATTTAATTTTATATTACAATACAATTCAGTTCTACATATCAGTCACTGATTCCTTTGTTCTCCCCCCTCCCGCACCCCTCCTCTTCTCCACAGCCTATCCCCTATTCTCACCTCCACCAGGGCAAAGACTCCCCCAAGGACTGAGTTCAACCTGGTAGACTCAGTCCAGGCAGGTCCAGTCCCCTCCTCCCAGGCCGAGCCAAGCGACCCTGCATAAACCCCAGGTTTCAAACAGCCAACTCATGCAATGAGCACAGGACCCGGTCCCACTGCCTGGATGCCTCCCAAACAGATCAAGCCAATCAACTATCTTACCCATTCAGAAGGCCTGATCCAGTTGGGGGCCCCTCAGCCATTGGTTCATAGTTCATGTGTTTCCATTTGTTTGGCTATTTGTACCTGTGCTTAATCCAACCTTGATCTCAACAATTCTTGCTCATATAAACCCTCCTCTTTCTCGCTAATTAGACTCCCAGGGATCCACCCGGGACCTAGTCATGGATCTCTGCATCCAGATCCCTCAGTAGTTGGATGAGGTTTCTAGCACGACAATTAGGGTGTTTGGCCATCCCATCACCAGAGTAGGTCAGTTCGGGCTGTCTCTCGACCATTGCCAGCAGTCTATTGTGGGGGCATCTTTGTGGATTTCTGTGGGCCTCTCTAGCACTTTGCTTCTTCCTATTCTCATGTGGTCTTCATTTACCATGGTCTACTATTCCTTGTTCTCCCTCTCTGTTCTTGATCCAGCTGGGATCTCCCACTCCCCCAAACTCTCTTTTTCTCGACCCTTGCCCTTCACTACCCCCACTCATGTCCAGGCTGTTCATGTAGATCTCATCCATTTCTCCATCATTGGGTGATCCCTGTGTCTTTCTTGGGGTTCTGTTTTCCAGGTAGCTTCTCTAGTGATGTGAGTAGTAGTCCAGTCATCATTGTTCCACATTTAATATCCTCCTATGAGTGAGTACATACCATGTTTGTCTTTCTGAGTCTGGGTTACCTCACTCAGGATGATTTTTTCTAGATCCATCCATTTGTCTACAAACCTCATAATGTCATTGTTTTTCTCTGCTGAGTAGTATTCCATTGTGTATATGTACCACATTTTATTTATCCATTCTTCAGTTGAAGGGCATCTAGGTTGTTTCCAGGTTCTGGCTATTACAAACAATGCTGATATGAACATAGCTGAGCAAGTGCTCTTGTGGTATGATTGGGCACTCCTTGGGTATATGCCCAAGAGTGGTATAGCTGGGTCTTGGAGGAGATTGATTCCCAATTTTCTAAGAAAGCGCCATATTGATTTCCAAAGTGGTTGTACAAGCTTGCATTCCCACCAGCAGTGGAGGACAGTTCCCCTAGCTCCACATCCTCTCAAGCATAAGGTGTCTTCAGTGTTTTTGATCTTAGTTATTGTGACAGGTGTAAGGTGGTATCTCAGAGTCATTTTGATTTGCATTTCCCTGATAATTAAGGATGTTGAGCAATTCCTTAAATGTCTTTCAGCCACTTGAGTTTCCTCTGTTGAGAATTCTCTGTTTAGTTCTATAGCCCATTTCTTAATTGGACTGTTGGGCATTTTGATGTCTAATTTCTTGAGTTCCTTATATATTCTGGATATCAGTCCTCTGTCAGTTGTGGGGATGGTGAAGACTTTTCCCATTCTGTAGGCTGTCACTTTGCCTTGTTGACCGTATCATTTGTTCTACAAAAGCTTCTCAGTTTCAAGAGGTCCCATTGATTGATTGTTTCTCTCAGTGTCTGTGCTACTGGTGTTATATTTAGGAAGTGATCTCCTATGCCAATGTGTTTAAGACTACTTCCTAATTTCTCTTCTAGCAGGTTCAGAGGAGCTGGATTTATGTTGTGGTCCTTGATAAAATTGGACTTAAGTTTTGTGCATCGTGATAGATATGGACCTATTTGCAGTGTTCTACATGTTGATATCCAGTTATGCCAGCACCATTTGTTAAAGATGCTTTCTTTTTTCCATTGTACACTTTTGGCTTCTTTGTCAAAAATTATATGTTCATAGGTGTGTGGATTAATGTCAGGGTCTTCTATTCGATTCCATTGGTCCACATGTCAGTTTTTATGCCAGTACCAAGCTGTTTTTGTTACTGTAGCTCTATAGTAGAGCTTGAAGTCAGGGATCATGATGCCTCCAGAGGTTGTTTTATTGTACAGGATTCTTTTGGCTATCCTGGGTTTTTTTGTTTTTCCATATGAAGTTGAATATTATTCTTTCCAGGTCTGTGAAGAATTGTGTTGATATTTTGATGGGGATTGCATTGAATCTGTAGATTGCTTTTGGTAAAATTGCCATTTTTACTATGTTAGTCCTGCCTATCCATGAGCATGGGAGATCTTTCCATTTTCTGACATCTTCTTCAATTTCTTTTTTCAGGGACTTAAAGTTCTTGTCATATAGGTCCTTCACTTGCTTGGTTAGTGTTACCCCAAGGTATTTTATGTCATTTGTGGCTATTGTAAAGGGTGATGTATCTCTGATTTCCTTCTCAGCCTCTTTGTCAATTGTATATAGGAGGGCTACTGATTTTTTAGAGTTGACCTTGTATCCTGCTTTGTTGCTAAAGGTGTTTATAAGCTGTATCAATTCCTTGGTTGAATCTTTGGGGACACTCAAGTATACTATCATGTCATCTGCAAATAGGAAAAGCTTGATTTCTTCCTTTCCAATTTATATCCCCTTAATTTCCTTATGTTGTCTTATTGCTCTGGCTAGAACTTCAAGTACTATATTGAATAAGTATGGGGAGAGCAGACAGCCTTGCCTCGTTCCTGATTTTAGTGGAATACTTTTGAGTTTCTCTCCATTTAATTTGATGTTGGCTGTTGGCTTGCTATAAATTGCCTTTATTATGTTTAAGTATGTTCCCTGTATTCCTGATCGCTCCAAGACCTTTATCATGAAGGGGTGTTGGATTTGTCAAATACCTTTTCTGCATCTAGTGAGATGATCATGTGGTTTTTTTCTTTGAGTTTTTTTATATGGTGTATTACATTGACATACCTTTGCATGTTGAACCACCCTTGCATCCCTGGGATGAAGCCTACTTGATCATGGTGGATAATTGTTTTGATGTGTTCTTGGAGTCTGTTTACCAGTATTTTATTGAGTATTTTTGCATCAATTTTCATGAGGGAGATCAGTCTGTAGTTCTCTTTCTTTGTTGTATCCTTGTTTGGTTTAGGAATCAAGGTAATTGTAGCCTCATAGAAGGAGTTTGGTAATGTTCCTTCTGTTTCTATTGTGTGGAACAATTTAGAGGTATTGGTGTTAACTCTTCTTTGAAGATCTGGTAGAATTCTGTGTTGAAACCATCTGGTCCTGGGCTTTTTTTGCTTGGGAGACTTTTAATGACTGTTTCTATTCCCTTAGGGGTTATTGGATTATTTAAATAGTTTATCTGGTCTTGATTTAACTTAGGTATGTGGTACCTAACCAGAAAATTATCCATTTCTTTTAGGTTTTCTAGTTTTGTGGAGTAGAGGTTTTTGAAGTATGACCTGATGATTCTCTGGATTTCCTCAATGTCTATTGTTATGTACCCCTTTTCATTTCTGATTTTGTTGATTTGGATGCTCTCTCTCTCTCTGTCTTTTGGTTAGTTTGGATAAGGGCTTGTCTATCTTGTTGATTTTCTAAAAGAACTAACTCTTCATTTCATTAATTTTTTGTATTCTTCTCTTTGTTTCTATTTTATTGATTTCAGCTCTCAATTTGATAATTTCCTGGTGTCTATTCTTCCTGGGAGACTTTGCTTCTTCTTGTTCTAGAGCTTTCAGGTGTGTTGAGATTTCTCCAATTTCTTTATGTGGGCATTTAGTGCTATGAATTTCCCTCTTAGCACTGCTTTCCTAGTGTCCCATAAGTTTGGGAATGTGGTGTCTTCATTTTCATTGATCTCTAGGAAGTCTTTAATTTCTTTCTTTATTTCTTCCTTAACCCATTGGTGATTCAGTTCAGCATTATTCAGTTTCCATGAGATTGTAGGTTTTCTGTTGTTTTTGTTGTTGTTGAAATCTAACTTTAAACCATTGTGTTCTGATAGAACACAGGAGGTTATTCCAATTGTTTTGTATCTGTTGAGATTTGCTTTGTGGTCAAGTATGTGGTCGATTTTAGAGAAGGTTCCATGGGGTGCTGAGAAGAAGGTATATTCTTTTTTGTTAGGATGGAATGTTCTGCAGATATCGATTAAGTCCATTTGAGTCATGACATCAGTTAAGTCCTTTATTTCTCTGTTAAGTTTCTATTTGGCAGATCTGTACAGTGGTGAAAGTGGCATGTTAATGTCTCCCACTATTAACGTGTGGGGTTTTATATGTGTTTTAAGCTTTAGTAACATTTCTTTTACTTACGTGGGTTCCCTTGTGTTTGGGGCATAAATGTTCAGAATTGAAACTTCATCTTGGTGGATCTTTCCTATGATGAGTATGTAATGTGTTCTTGATCTCTTTTGATTGATTTTAGTTTGAAATCTATTTTGCTGGATATCAGGGTGGCTACACCTGCTTGTTTCTTAAGACTGTTTGATTGGAGAGTCTTTTCCCAGCCTTTTATTCTTAGGTAGTGTCTGTATTTTAATTTGAGGTGTGTTTCTTGTATGGAGCAGAAAGATGGGTCCTGTTTTCATATCCATTCTGTAAGCCTATGTCTTTTTATGGGTGAATTAAGTCCATTGATATTAAGGGATATTAATGACCAGGGATTGTATATTCCTCTTATTTTTTATTGGTAGTGTGTGTGTACTTCTCTTCTTTGGGGTTTACTGCTGTGGTTTTATCTATTGCCTGTGTTTTTGAGGGTGTATCTGACTTCCTTAGGTTGGAATTTTCCTTCTAGTTCTTTCTGTAGGGCTGGGTTTGTGGATAAATATTGTTTAAATCTGGCTTTGACTTGGAATGTTTTGTTCACTCCGTCTATGATGATTGAAAGTTTTACTGGGTATATTATTCTAGGCTGGCCTCCATTTTGGTGTTATTGTGTTCCCCAAAATATTGTGTGCCTTAATAAACTTATCTGGGGTCAGAGAACAGACAGCCACTAGATACAGAGGCTAGAAAATGGTGGCACTCACGCCTTTAATCCTAGCATCCCAGAGACAGAAATCCCTCTGGATCTTTGTGAGTTCAAGGCCACATTGGAAACAGCCAGGCATGGTGACTCACGTCTTTAATCCCAGAAATCAGCCTTTAATCCCAGGGAGTGGTGGTAGAAAGCAGAAAGGTTTATAAGGCGTGAGGACAAGAAATTAGAACCTTTTTGGTTGGTTAAGCTTTCAGGCTTCTAGCAGCACAGTTCAGCTGAGAGCCATTCAGATGAGGAAACAAGACCAGCTGAGAAGTTGGCCAGGTGAGGTTAGCTGTGGCTTGTTCTGTCTCTCTGACCATCCAGCATTTCACCCCAAATAACTGGCCCCAGGTTTGATTTTATTAATAAGACCTTCTAAGATTCCTGCTACACTCCATGGTCTCTTAGTGTCTGCATTACATCTGTCCAGGTCCTTTCGGCTTTCAGAGTCTCCATTGAGAAATCAGGTGTTATTCTGATGGGTTTGCCTTTATAAGTCACTTTGCCTTTTTCCTTAGCTGCTCTTAATATTCATTCTTTATTCTGTACATTTAGTTGTTTAATTATTATGTGGCAAGGGGACTTTTTTGGGGGGTCTAGTCTGTTTGGTGTTCTATAGGCTTCTTGTATCTCCATAGGCATTTCCTTCTTTAAGTTGGAAACATTTTCTTCTATGATCTTGTTGAATATATTTTCTGTGCCTTTGAGTTGGTATTCTTTTCCTTCTATCCCTATTATTCGTAGGTTTGGTCTTTTCATGGTGTCCCAAATTTCTTGGACATTTTGGTTCATGACTTTGTTGGCTTTAGTGTTTTCTTTGACTGATGAATCTATTTCTCTTACTGTATCTTCAACGCCATAGATACTCTCTTCCATCTCTTGTATTCTGTTGGTTATACTTGCATCTGAAGTTCCCGATTGTTTACTCAGATTTTCTATTTCCAGCATTCCCTCTGTTTGTGTCTTCTTCATTTTTACTATTTCCCTTTTCATGTCTTAGACTGTTTCCTTCATTTGTTTCATTGCTTTTTCATGATTTTCTTTCAGTGCTTTATTGTTTTCTTCCAGAACTTTATTGTTTTCTTCTACTTTATTTGTCCTTTCCTCTAGTTTTTTATAGTGTTCTTCCCATTTTTTTTTATCTTTTCCTCTATATAAGCCTCTACCTTCTTCATGATGTCATTCATAAGGCTGTTTTCTTCTGCTTCTTCCAATTTTTGATGTTCAGGTCTAGCTGTTGGAGGAGGGCTAGGTTTTGGTGATGCTGTATTGCTCTTCATTTTGTTGTATGTACTTCTGCCTTGATGTCTGCCCATCTCCTTGTGGTTCGTTCTTGGTCTTATCAGCTCACTTGGTTCAGACAGAGCTGACAGAATCAGGAAGTCTCTCTCTCTTGTCCAGATGGGAGCTCTCTTGTCCAAATGGGAACTCCAGGGCAGAATGGGAACTCTTGTCCAGATGAGAAGTCCAGGGCAGGATGGGAGCTCTTGTCCAGACAGGAAGTCTGAGGCAGGATGGGCGTTCTTGTCCAGAAGGGAAGTCCGGGGAAGGATGGGAGCTCTTGTCCAGAAGGGAAGTCTGGGGGCAGGATGTGAGCTCTTGTCCAGAAGGGAAGTCCGGGGGCAGGATGGGAGCTGGAGGCCAGTCTTTAAGTCTCAGGAAGTGGCTGGGGTCTCAGGCGGATGGGTGGGGGGGCAGGGCGTGGAGATTGCATGGTCTGCCGGGGGTCTTGGAGAAGGGGAGCCTTCCCAGTAGGGCTAGAAGGGAACCTGCCCGGTGGCCAGAGCCTAGGGCCAAGTTGGGCAGGTCTTCACCAGAGTGGCTGGTGCCCAGGGATGGGGTCTAAGCTCAGCCCGGACACTTACCTCTGGTCCAGAAGGGAAGTCCAGGGCAGGATCTGCTCTAACAATTTTAGAGCCAGAACTTTCTTATATTTACATACTTGTGAATTTGTGTAATTAAACCAACATACTGTAAACTCTCTGGGAAATCTACTGATTGTTGCCCATGATATATACAATGTTGGTCAGAGACAACTTTTAGGTACATTTGCTGCTTCTGCTTCCCTCATCAAAACAGAAGTTGGCTAACAGGAATTAGCAATCATTCATCTCAACTCTATTAATTCCAGTTGCACTTACATCTGTAAGCATTTAGTATAATTCAGTATTAAGTAAAAAAAATGAGATCTATAAAAAGAAAATTATTTCTTCTGTGAAATGAAGTGGAAAAAACAGTTGTATTACTTTTCTATACTATCTATAACAAATCACCTCAAATTTAGTGACTTAAAACAGCATTATGTAAGTTTGTAATCTCCAGTAGTAATTGTAAGTGTAGATGGCCTGGGGTATAGTGTTTCTTCTGCAGGCTCTAGGTCAAAACTGATTTTCTTACCATTTCCAGCTTCTAAAGAACAATTGTGTTCCTTGGTTTGTGATTTCTTCCTCATCATCAGAGCCAGTATAGTATGTCAAATCTTTCTCTGATTTTTGCTTCCATTGTCACATATACTTCTGCTTCTACTGTTGCATTGCCTTTTCTGCCACTGATTCTTTTTACTCCCTATTCCATTTTGAAGGACCTTTGTCATCACATGGGGCTGGTAGGATTCAAGACAATGCCTTTATATCAAGAGCCTTTCCTTGATCACTTTTTTCAATGTAATGGTAAACTATTGAGAGGATCAGAAAGTTAGGCTGTGAACATCTTTAAGGAAGACATCATTTTATCTGTCACAGTTCATCTTCTATCCTCTAAAAGACTCATATACATGCTACATGAAAAATAAATTACTTTCATTCCAAAATACCTATATGTATTAATGTTTTATATAATAATATACATTATATAATAATATATATTATAATAATAATATTACATTTTCAGTTGATCAAGTAAGGATACCACAATAGGTCTTTTTAAGGAAAATATTACAAATTAAGGAAAAATTATTAAAAACTTAGTTTCTTTACTTCAGATTCTTCTCAAATGTCTGTAGGCTCCTCGAACACTTTAAATATTCCCAAAGGAGCCATCTTGAAGAATACATTATATAGATATAGCTTCAGTAAGATAATATATCCTAGAAATCCACTTGTTCATCTTACTGAAAAGCATTGTCCTTGAGTTAAAACATTTGTGAATACATCTACATTTTCATAGGCAAAGTTACTTTTTATTGTTCCATCTGTCATGATAGCCCAATTAAATTAAATCATTTGATTCAATGGCCAAATGAAATCCAATTGAAAGAAATTTTCTTCTTAGTAGAGAGTATGGTCATTCCAGATTGGGAGTTATACTGTTGCAGATCAACAGTCTAAGTTGAACACTGCAGATCTTTTCTCTGTGTTCTACCATTCCATCTTCTACAACAGATACCCTGGGCCATTCATTGACAGCACAGGATCCAAAGGCACACTTCTTTCTAGGTTATTTTTTATATCACCTTCTCTTATGTATCATATTCTCTTCTCCCCACATCAAAAACCTTTTCATTTCTTCTCTAATAGGTTAGAAAATTGTCTTATTTGTAGTACCCATCTTCAAAAGAAACTAATTTAGGTAACTCTACAATTCTGGCCTTTGAATCATCTTCACATATGAGTTGAAAGAAATGTTGTGTATATAAAGTACCAGAATCCACCATGGTCCAGAGTCTTTTTGATACTTAAAACAATTTCAATGTATCTAGAAATAATGTGAGCATACCTCATTTGTGATGTATGTCACAGAGTTAGCCTTCAAAATGTTTTGTTGATATATTTAAACACAAAATACTAGGACAAGTAAATTATAATGGGAGATTGATACATTTTAATAAATGCCAGATTAGTTCAGAAGAGCAAACACTGAATATTTTTCAACAAAGCATACTTTTGTTATAGTGACAAGCATACACATGAGTGTCTAGAGTATACATGTCATTTTTGGTGTCATAGTAGAGTGGATTTAATATTGAACTTATAACTACCACAAAAGTCAGCCCTGATGTTACAAAGAAAAATTTTGTAAACCTTTGGTAATTACAATATGCAACCAGGAAAGCTAAAGATTGTTATTCTAACTTTTGTTTATTGACTAGAACATCTAAATGGCTTTAGGCATCACAAAACAATAAAATGGTGGCTTCTTATTGGTCTTTGACCCATTTTAATTTATTTTTGAAAATGTATGCAGTTTCTGAATATCTTTTGTGGCTTGTAATAAAATAGCCACAGTGCAATTTTGCATGTATGTCAAGTGATGTGTGACCTGCTATGCAAATTTAATACCAAGATGCCAAAGCTGGATTCATGTTTCCCAGCTACAGAGCTGTTTAAGGCAGTTTAGAAATCAATGAATATGTAATATGAATTTGATAAGACCTAAATAAAACCCCTATTTATCTACTATGAAAAAGTGTTTATACACAGAACACTTAGCACAAGCAGAAAATGGACAGAGTTTCCAATTATATGGTTTGCATAAACAAATGTTAAACTGTGTGCACTGAATAGCTAATAATGTAGCCAGTCCTTCTGCATTGTGCTTGAAGTTTGGAAAGTGTTTACAAATTTATGGCTCCTTCTCAAGTTATAAATAAAATTAAATGTGTAGCTGAAGCTATGTATCTTCTGACTTCCAGTATTTCTTGTACATTTTTCCTTAGCCTAGGTTCTGTGTTTAAAATACAGTTGAAAGTTTTTAATGACAATGTAAGCAAATATGTACTTTATGAAGTCTTGCAGTTTATTTTTCAGTAAGAGAGATCAACTGATAACAATGGAAGTGATAAAATATTGTGGGTTATTTTAGAGTGTGTTGTGTTATTTAGGTCAAGACATTCAGTAACCTTACATTCAGATGAGCACAACACTACTGTTCCTTTTGGAGTAGTCATACTAGTATTCTAGAAAACATGTCAGGAGTTTGTGGACTGGATCTCATGTAGGCACTGGCTTCATTGAGGACAGGGATGGATTAGATGGGAACATTCACTGATAGCAATCAATTCCAGTTTTTCATTATGAAAAACTATACATACACTTATTTATCTCCAGAGACATTTAGAAAACAAGTGAATATGTTTGTGTATATTTGGTGTATGTGCATACATCTTTACATAAGTGTGCATGTGTAAAAAAGTAAAAGTGTATACACCCACATACACACACACAATCTGCACTGTTTTATCACACTACTGCCAGTAAGATTGCAGACACATTTATTTAGAGTAAGCTGCTACAATATGACTTATAGTGTATAGAGCAGTTAAAAAAAATGTAGAGATGGGATTTGAAAATGGCATCTATAATGACAGCTGGGTGGCAATGATATTTGGAAGACCTTGGAATATATTTCTTTGGTGGTCAAATACTATAACAAAGTTAGAATGAGGTAGAAATGATAAGGCAAGTCAAGCTTCTTTGTAGATAATGATGAGCTTTCACACTGAGTTTGTGCTTAGGTCCTTCACAGAGGAGAATTGGCTGCTAGAAACTTAGGTCACTAACAGCCACAACTTGTCCTTAGATGATCTGGCAGAATAGATAGTACAGAGAGAAAGCCAGTGGTGCCCTGCCTTTGTATCTCCCTTGCCATGTTTCCTTTTGAGAAGAGAACACAGAGAATACTTAAATCTCAGAAAATAATTACAAAGAAAGCCACAATATCTATGAACTATATCCAATCTAATATCAAGATTTTAATAGTACAATTTATTTGTGTTTAGTTTTGCCATTGTGTTTTCTGCTTAAGTTTAAGTACACAGTAATTGATGTATTTCACCTGCAAGTTCTGTATTCCTTTCTAAATGGGATATGATGTCAGGCACTGTTCATCTTATTTAACAAATGTGAATGCTGTCAGGGTAAGTAATGTGATCCTCAAAAGACTGGTGACATATCTGGGTCGTGGAGCTGGGTGAAATGGAGAGTTGGCAATTATCTGGGTCATTTCTTCCACACAGACAGCCAAACTTCATGATTAAGACAAAAAAAATGATCTACTTTGGCCACTTTCACTGAACACATGAACTGAAAAATTGCCAAATCTCTATTTCCTGATGCTCTGATCAAACAAGGCTTCTTTGCAACAGAGCCAGTGAGCAGGCTGTCTCCCAGTGCAGGCTCTCCTTCTACTTAGCTTAATTAAATGTGTGAGGCACCCAATATGGTAAAGGTACCCAAGAAGGTATTTGAACCCCACATTGATCCAAAGTAGTAAACTTCAGCTGAAGTGGGGAGAGAGCCCATTCTGCTAGAGCTACCACCATGTTCCTAAAAGAGCTTACACCTTGACAATCAAGCACTCCTAACCTTCATAGACTGCTCTCTGATTATTTGTTCATGTTGATAAACCTATTGTGGCCGTACCCTGTTGCTGATTCTTCCTAGAAAGGAAGCTAACAAAGGGTGTCTGTGAATATAACTACAGAAAGATATTAACATTTTTGCTTTGAAAAAACATCTAAAGATTCAATTATTTTTCAAGATTCTAATTCACTGCTGTACAAACCACAGGCAAAATTGTTATCTATACTTAGTCCTACTCTGCTGCTATACTCCTGAGGCATCAATTGATTAGGAAATGCTCCATCAAATGTTTTCTGTGAATGGAAATATTTCCACCTCTCAGAGATTATAAGGCTCAAAACTAATTACAATTCACTAAATAAAATATTGTTTAGTCCTTAAGATCCTTGTCTGTTGTATTCTGTGAGCACCTTTATTTTTAGGTAACATGACAGGGAGTGTATGTGCCTGCATGTATGCATGGGTAGTGTGTGTCTGTGTTTGTGTCTGTGTCTGTGTGTTGTGCCCATGTGAACATGAGCCTATACCATTATGGTAAATTGCCTTGGCAGATTCTACTAAACTACAAAAACCTCTAATGCTGGCAATACTAATTATGTTGTATCCATAATATTGAAATAGGCATCCTAGGTTTAAGAAAGTGACATTAGGCTGAAAAACTTAGTTCTTACTGATGTGCTATGAGCATTTTTATGAGCATGAACTTATGTGTGGAAAATGTTAAATCCTTCTTTCAATATCTGGTTAACACTAGCCACTTTTAGTGTGTAACATGCTGTTTCCTTCAAAAAACTAAAAAATTGTCTAGGGCCTCTCTTCTCATCTAATACCCATCCTTCCAGAATAATTTAGTAATTTTACACCAATGACAAATGGCAAAAGTTTAAAGAAATTTATGTGGTGTTTCACTGATCAAAGCAAATTCAAAGACTCACACTTAAAATATAAAACATTATTTTCAACTGTTGTCCCTAAGTCTTTATTTTTCATAAGTAACAATAAAAATTTGAATTTTTTGTGAACTATACCTATCACTATTCTGCAATAGAAAATAAATCCTAGACTCATTGCTTTAGGATGTAGTTTCTGGGGCTTCTTAATGGAAATTCCCCTGGTACCTCCATGCACTTATTTTCAATCCTGAAGTGTAATTTACTTAGCAGTTGAATTGCTTATATTTGTGGTTTGTGTATGCTTATATTTGTGGTTGTGTATCTGTACTTTAGCTTGTGATTTACTGTGAAATTTGCCATCTTTGCCATGACCAACCCATGAAATTTATCATCTGTCTCTCTGATTTATGTAAAATTCCATTTATAATAATCAGGCCCGATTTCACAAGTCAGAAGTATTAGACTTAAAATCCTTTCATAGATACATTTTGACACTGTATTTGCTGTGCAATTGAAAGATAAATCACGAGGGAAAATCATAAATAGAAATTTTGACTTTTGTATTTTTAGATTTCATTTGATCTTAAGTATGCTATTACTATGAATTCATTTGCTACTACTAAAAGAGTACTTAGGATAATGGATTCATTTTGCTATCCATGTAGATTTCGCATGTTATTTTATACCTATTCTACTATAATTTTATTTCAATCTTACTTTAATTTAGAATTGGTTAATGGACTTTTTCATAACTAGAATTCATTTTTAATAGTACAAATCTTCTAACTAAATTTTCTTATATTTAAAACTGTTGAGTTACATAGCTTAGAAAAAGAAAACTTTATGTAGTCCCATTGAGCATGGTGCCTAGTATTAACTGGGCCAAAGAAATGCAAGTAAAGAAATAGTACTAAAGTAACTTTGGGAAGAGAAGCAGAGTTGAGAGAAGGAGGGAACTGTTTACATGGTAGTTGCTTCATAAGCACTTGTGAGTGAAGTTGACTAGATTCAGGCTATTCTTGTAAATCATTGTACAAGATTGGTATGAAGCAGGCATGACCTCATAGGGAAACAATATGCTTTTTTTGGTCCTGTTCATGGACTGTGGTGAGCTAAACAGCAAACAGACTTGTTACCAAGTCTACAATATTGTATCTTGTTAAGACAATGATGCCTGCAGATAACACTATAATTTAAAGATTGTGTTGTGGAAATTTCACTGAGGACTTCGTGCTGCATTTAAAAGGGTCACAATGTAGATGGCTGAGGGGAAATTTGAATCAAGGACTCCAAGGCATTACCATGTGAACCTAAATTGAAGAACTTAGGAAACAGTTTAGTTTTCATCATACTTTGAATGGAGAAAAAGGAAGACTCAAGCTTGTTCTACCCAGCTCTTAGGTAATTGATTCCTTGTCCATTCACGAGTACTCCAGTGATGCTGATTTTGAAGTCCCACCTGGAGGCCAGCAAGTAAGACTTTCCAGTCATAGTATTCAAAGGCTAAAAAGTTCCTTGAAAGAGGAGTTCAATAATAGTTCTGCTTGCTACATTTGTATAACTCTCTGTATGTGTCTTTCTCTGTCTCTCCATGTCTCTACTTCTTTTTCAGTGGTGGACATTGAATTCAGGGCATCAGCCTTACACATGTTAGGCACACGACAAGCATTCTACCACTGAACCATATCTGATCCCTAGAGATAACTTTTATTAAGTTTTACCTACTCATTGTAGACTAGAATCTGTGTAATGTAACTATTAACATATTAATTTGCATTAGTTCTCTATACTAATTCTACATGTCATTTTTATGTTTGGAAATTCTATGTATTATAATTAGGCATTTTATTTACTCATTGAGAAAATGATACACTATTGCAGGAATGGAAATAATGTGGCTTTTTAAAATTTATCTTTTATAAGGTGCTGAGTATTGAATTCAGGGCCTTGCAGTCAAACATTCTACTGTTGTCCCATGCTTTCTGGCTCTCTTTTCATTGTTTTAATTTGGTGGGAGGAAAGTGATTATATAACTCTTCTATGCCAAAAACAGTGGTATGTTGTCTTATATACTTGATTTCGTTTTTTGTGTGTGATTCTTTGTGACACATGTTATCATCCCAGTTTTATTAATGTTGAAAGCAAACCTTCCTGAGATCACAGCATAAGAGGTTTGATCTCATCGGGTGGTGGTAGTGCACACCGTTAATCCCAACACTTGGGAGGTAAAGCCAGGTGGATCTTTGTGACTTTGAGGCCAGCCTGGTTTAAAGAGCTAGATCCAGGACAGGCACCAAAACTACACAGAGAAACCTACCTCAAAAAAACAAAAACAAAAACAAAAAACAAAACAAAAAACAAAAACAAACAAAAAAAAAGAGATTTGATATCAAATATACCCTGTTTCCAAACACTGTTCCTTTTGGTACCAAGTATCCATTTAATCAGGTTTGTTGTGTATGGCATCTAGCTTTATTTTTGGTGTTATACTTCTGATCTAATGTCAACATTAAAATTGTGTTATGCTTATTACTTATTTTAAAAATACAATATAGAAATTGATCCCTTAAAATTTAATGTTGGTAGCATCAGAGGGGAAGGATTTCAAATTATCTCAAATATGTAATAAATGTAAGCATAAAATAAAAAGAGCAAGCCATACTTTTGGAAATATTCTGCAGTGCCCTAAATTTTTTTCAAACCATTTTAATTTTATCTATGATTTCTTAGATTATTATTGTTACCACTCAGTACTTCAGATTTTGTGCTTGTCTGTCTCATGATGGCCTACCTTCTTGTCACCAAATAGTCTGCTAATTAGATCTTTTAAAAAAAAAATCTTTGAGCTATTAAAACTGATCTCATTTGTAAATTTACATAGATTAAACTCAAACATGAATAAAGATATTTGGACCATCCTACAAAGTTGTTTCTTGTAATAAAAAAATGAACTAAAAAATTGTATCATGTCCTTTCATTAAAGACAATCAGTCACATTTTAGTGTAAGTGAAAGATAAGTTTATAAGTAGTGGCTACCTTCTCATATTCTTTGATTAACTAAATTGAGTTGAAATTCATAGGCAACAACAAGAAACAAAACTCCACCACATTAGTTCTTTGCTTTTCTTCTTCCAGCATAAATGAAAATCTTAAAATTACTTTGGTCCAAAGGTATATGGTAATATGGTGCAAACGGGCCATTTCAGACAAGATTTCATGATTCGACTTACTTGTTTAATTTTTACAATAAGCAATAAGTGACTATTTTAGCCAAATGGGTGAGGAGCAGCAACTTCCTTGCAGAATACTTTGAACCTGAATAGAAAAATTTAAGATGAGAATGATTAATTTTAAAAGGTTCCTTGTATATGCCCTTGGTGTTTGTCACTAAATAAATGCATATTTACGAAATCATGAATTTGATTCTTTAGTGTGAATATTGCCACGGAGAAGACCTTTAATACATTATGTAGCACCTCTGTACAATAATTGTGTCAGATTCCTGGTATCATGATATAAGGATAAAATTATATAATTAAATATTATTAAATCATTTGAATACTGTCTAGCATATTATCAGTAATACAAGTATATACTTTAGGAATTCCACTCTACAGTGTCTTTGTTAGGGAAACTGTGAAGACACACACACACACACAGTGTCATGTGGTAGAATGAGAAATCTTTTTCCACTCATTCCACATTTTGCATATTCTCTGACTTCAGAAATTGTCATTGTCTATCTTGTTTCACTTGTCTTGGCTGTAGAGTAGGAATAATAGTACTTAGAGCTCATAAAGGCAGAGTTTTGTTGCTGTTTAAAATTTAAAAAACCCAGTGCTGGAGAGATGGATCAGCAGTTAACAGCACTTGCTGCTTCAGGTACTCAGGTTCAATTCCTTGCAACCACATAGTGTCTCATGATCTACAGTCCCAGGGAATGCAGTGCCCTCTTCTGACTCCTGTGAAGACCAGGAACACACATGGTGCACAGAAATACATGCAGGCCAAACACCCACATATATAAAAATAAAATTAAGTCAATCATGTTAAAAAAAAACATGAATGACCCTGAACAATTTATTTAATTAGATTTTCATTTTCAAATCTGCCAAATGAAAGAGCCTTTCAATGTTAATCATTGATAATGATTCTAGGATCACAGTTCATCACCATAAATGGTGATCTAAATATGTATTAGTGGATCATATACCTAAAATTTTATAAATTTTCTTAATTTATCATATTCTTATAATTCATTCAAGCTCATTAAGAATCCTTAAAAAGCACTTCAGAGGAGCTTAAATTTATTTTATTTTATGTGCATGGGTGTTTTTCTGCATGTATGTGTGTACCAAATGCATGCCTTTTGCCTGTATGGCTCAGAAAAGATCACTGGATCCCCTGGAACTAGAGTTACAGATGGTTGTGAGCTACCATGTAGGTGCTGGGATTAAATCTGGATCTTCTGGGAGAGTAGCCAGTTCTACTAACCACTGAGCCATCTATTCATCCCTCAGTCACAATTTGCTAAAGAAAGATTCTGATTAGAAATTACACTTTTGACTAGTGGATAACTTGATCAAGTTATTTCTCATTGTATAACTAACTTGTAGTAAGTGATGGCATAATAGAGCTGAAGACTTTTAAAACACGTGCAACAATAAAATGAATCTTTCAAAATAAGTCTCTGTACTCTTCCTCTCAGCCTCCATTGATAATAATTACCATCTATTACATAGGCAATATAGATCTGAGAACAACATTTATAACTTTTAGGTTTGTGGTCCACCTTCCACCTTAGACAAACGGAAATATTTAAATTCTTAGGATTTTATAAATAACATTAATGTTTTCTTGGGTTAAGAATCTGCCACCAAAGTTACCACTTTGTTATTAGTGAACAGTTCAATGGCACAAAATATATACAGTGTTGTAAACCATAATCTTTATCTATTTCCAAAACTTTTCTATCATCTGAAACAGAACTCTGTATTCTCATGTTTTGAGAAATAAAATCCATCTTGATATACTGGAAAATTTATTGGGGTAGTATTTTATCTGCTCATGGATCATTTGCACACTGTATTTATTGTTTCCTGCATAATTAAGACTAAACAGCTATTTTATTTGTTCTAAGTTTATGTCATTTCCCTTGGAGGCAATTCTCACATATTTGCATATGCAAAATCATAACAGTTCTACATGATAAGATTGGGCCTTGGCGGCAGGTCAATTGACTGGATGGTCTACAATAATGATCTGTCTTGAAAATAATGACTATGCTCATTTTATTACTTCACATAACAACTGTCATTTTTATATGTTGTTTAATTGTTTAGAAATCTCTTGTTTCTATAAGGAATTGTACCTGATGAAATTACAGCATTATTATGTGTTTAAACGTGTCAACCATAGTCAAATATTATCATTGAAATGCTTCATTTGCTGAGCATTGACAAGTGTAATTGAGTAAACAAGAGATGAGGATGTTTTCACTATGTATAATGGTTTTATTTTCTTGCATGAGTATATCATAGATAATTTTTAAGACATAACAAATTATTCAATACAATTGAACTCTGGAAAATCATTTTTTAGAATAGATGAATACACTAGCATTTTCAATACCTTGTGATTCACCATGTATTTTGAAATTCATAAGAATTGTTACAGCTCTTGTTGATAGCATTATTTGAAAAGCTACATTATTATGTATGGCAGACCATGTCAAAATAATTGTGTGCAGGACTAGTATGGGTTAAGAGGAATCATATTTGATGTTACTAATTTTTATAGTATTTCACCCATAAAAATTCTTCTAGCAGCAAAAGTTTTATTGCACTGTATTACAGAGTCTCTAATTTATTTGTGGGATATATGTTTCATATAATGAATTTTCAAGTAAATGTATTCTGAAATTCATGTATATCCAGGGATGCTATAAAACTATAAAAATTTGGTGAAAATTGAGGCAGTTTCCCCATTCTCTTTGGAAACTATATTAGAAAACCTAGAAGATCATATGTTAATGATGACAATATTTTTCCACTTTCCCTTTTGTCCAATATATCCCTTTTATTGAGTTCAAGCTATTATCCCAATTAATGACTTTAAATGGAAACACTCTATTCTACTGTGCTGAGATACTACTACTACTTAAAGTGTAGCATGTACTAGTCTCCATTTATGTTATTTAACACGTGCCTCCTGATAGAGAAATGTGTTCTGTGTCACATTCTGAATACTTTTTGAAATATTTGTTCATGGGCCTGCAACTATTTGGTCAAATATTTGTCTTTACACCCTCCTCCTTCAATGTCATGCATACTTTCAGATTGCAGTAGTAGTCATGGTGGTGTAAATCCATCCACCTTCATACTGAGCTAGACTACCTTGTCATTAGTAAGAACCATCTGTCTTCCTACTGATAGTCCAGTATAATATCCAGATATGAAAAAATAATGGTCTCAGAAATTCAGTCACATCTGCTTCAATCCTCATTAGAAGAGAGATATTAGCTTATTTTACCAGGGATTTTATCGTAATAAGTTGTCAAACTTACTCTAAGATGCAGTACTATGACTTGGAAATGCAGAATGCATGCTTATCAATAGGAGTCTTGAGGATTTAGAGATACCATTTTATGGCAGACCCAGGTGATTATATTTAAACGTTAGCTTCTTTTCCAAACTCTGATTTCAAAGCATGACATTATTTATATTTCTTTAAAATCTAGAATTAACTATCCTTATGACACTGAAGAACACATTTTTCCAAGGACGGTGGAAGGATCATAAAAGGACACATTGTTCCTATTTCTCCATCTAGACAGTCCTTTTGGTTTAGAACCCTTCTCTGAAAGATGAACAGTGGTCAGAATGGAAGGGATAATCCTCTCATCAATTAAAAATAAGGAAATATCAGTTACTAGGTATAGTTTTAAATGATTCTAATCATAAATTCAGTGTTTATTGAATTATCCCACTTAAAGAGTTATATTTTCATATTTGTACACAATAAGTATCCATAATCTCTTTTGTAGGCATTAGCTGTGCATTACTGAATAAAACCTCTCTTTTACATAACCATTGGTATAGTGTGGTGATATATAACAAAAAAATATGTAAAATGTAGAACATGTATAGTGATGATTAGTGCTATAAAATATAGTGATTGTTTGAGGCATTGCATAAGAGTTTATTTTATTTCTTTTTGTGGGGTTGACAATGAGACAATTCAATATAATAGCTCAGTTTCTTGTAAGAGAAGCCGCATCGAAATAGCTTCTAAACAGAACTATGAAGGTGTAGAAGCAATCTAAGAACCATGTGGCAAGACAGCCTTCCAGGTAAGGACAGTAGTAAGTACAAGAAATTACTAAAACATCAAATACTCCAGGTAGGCTGTAACAAAGAAGAAGGCAAATGACAGCAGATGAGGCAGGAGAATGAATGTTGGTTTGGTTTGGAATCCTTAGTGGTCAGGAGCATCTTGTAGACCATTTGCAAGGGCCCTCCCTGGATCTTATACTGAGTAACACGGAAAATAACTGGAGGATTTTCAACAACATAAGCAAGATATTCTTGTATGGCATTTAATGCATACAGAATTGGATCATAGTTAGGCATTTACCTAGATATAGTAGTGTAAATAGCCACAGGATTTCATAGAATCTTCATGTTGTGAGAGTAGCATCTTCAGTAAGGAAATGCTTAGTCTGACCTTGAAAGGTTCACATAACTATCAACAGATTTCATAAAATATATTTCCATTATAGGATTTCCAGTGCTTCCTACTTTACCCAACACACAAAATTTCTAAAAATATGTTTCCAAACTACTTGCAGTCAGGCCTGGTTATAGGCATTTTAGGCATCTCCTGTCCCCATTGACAAGGATATACTTGAAAGAGCTGCCAAGGTACCAACTTTAGTCTAAAAATCAATTTGAGATAGTCACATTACAAATAGAGAAGGTTGAGAAGAATGTAAATAGAGGACTGACAAATTGGACTCATCAGAAATGTAAGAAAGGGGAGTTTTTCTGTCTTAAGGGACATATTTTCAAGTAGTATGCCTTGGAATGGACCTACTAAGTTTAAATGTGTTGATCTTGGTCTCCTTGAATTTCTATAATAATGATTCCTTCCATAGTATGAAAATGCAAGGAAGTGAATCTTATGATGATCAGATACAAGGAAGCATGTTTTAAATGAGTACAACTTTAACTGATGGTGTTGTACTCAGTTGTGACTCAGGTAATAGTACAGCTAAAACAATTCCAAGTAGGTCAAGATATCCTTATATTACTTGTTGCGATGATATAAAAATACTCCAGCTGGGAACAGGGATGGAGTGGGAGAGCAATGAAAGAGATATCTTGACAGACAGAGACATCTTGACAGACAGAGACATCATGGGGATAGGGAGAAACCAGGTGCCAGGGAAGTTCCCAGGAATCCACAAGGATGACCCCAGCTTAGACTACTAGCAGTGGTGGAGAGGGTGCCTGACATGGCTTACCCCAGTAATCAGATCAGTGAGTAGTACCCTATCATCATAGAGCCTTCATCCAGTAACTGATGGAAGCAGATGCATAGATCCACAGCCAAGTACCAGACTGAGCTACAGGAGTCCAATCAAAGAGAGGGGAAAGGATTCTATAAGCAAGGGGCACCAAGATCATGATGGGGAAACCTACAGAAACAACCAAACCAAACCAGTGGAAACTCACAAACTTTAGACCAACACCTGTGGAGCCTCCATGGGACTGGACTACCCCTCTGCATAAGCGAGACAATTTTATTGCTTGGTCTGTTTAAGCGGCTCCTGGCAGTGGGATCCAGATCTATCCCTGGTGCATGAGCTGACATTTTGGAGCCCATTACCTATAGTGTGTGTGGGGGGGAGCAGGAAGATGAATGAGAGGGGTATCTGTGGTTGATATATAAAATTAATAAAAAAAATCTTAATAAAGAAAAAAAAGAAAAAGAAAAAACACACAAAAAAAAATACCACAGCTGTGTATCTTAAGTCCTGTGAATCATGCTGGACTTAGTAAAAACTTCTGTGAGAACATTTCATTTCCATGTTGCATTTAACTGTAGTTGTTGATATGTTTGTTATATTTGTATTGAGGAAACATGTAAACTTTTGATTAATTGCTGTGGTACTCATAAGATGAAAATACTGGTCACTATTTCATTTATTTATTTATTTATTTATTTATTTATTTATTTATTTATTTATTTATTTATTTATTGTTTTTTTAGAGACAGGTTTTCTCTGTGTAGTTTTGGTGCCTGTTCTGGATCTTGCTCTGTAGACCAGGCTGGCCTCGAACTCACAGAGATCCGCCTGGCTCTGCCTCCTGAGTGCTGGGACTAAAGGCATGCACCACCACAGCCTGGCACTACTCCTTAAAAATAAGATCCAATATGCGTGCATCTTTATGTCTAATTAATTATCCCTTTATTATGAAAAAATACACTTCTTTTGACCTGGTCTTCTACTTCAAACAAATGATTTCATATTTACTTTGTAAATTTACTTGACAAAACCTAATTTTTAAGGCAGTAAACTCTGAAAGTCAATGATAAACAATGACGTGATTGCTTATTTTTGTTGATTCAGAATATGTAATTTTAATTCAAAAATACCTCTTCTATTTTGTCATAGTCAGTAACTACTACACAGGATGCTGTATATGTGAAAATCATTTGGTATCTTCAAAATGAACTGGCATATGTCATGACTACAATAAAATGTTACTAAGAATTAGCAATCTGTGTATAAGATCACTGGAGAATCTCAAAGAACCAGTGAGGTCTTAATTGTGGTCAATGGTATCCTCAGTATAACCACAGGAATCCATATGGATGAATTCAGTGGTCAATAACCTAGCCATGAAATTGTTTATTCAGCTCCATAGAAACAAAGATAAAATGTGTCTACATCATTGACCAGGAATGTACAAAGAATCAGAAGAGACTAGTACTTGCTAAGGGATAGTAGGAGAGAAATAGAAATTGACCTTTTAATAGGTTAGAGTCTCCTTTTGAGGTGAGAAGAAAGTTCTGGGATTAGACAGTGGTGATGGTCACACAATATTGTGAATGTGCTTCATAGTACTAAATTATATGTTCTAAAATGATTCATGTTTAAATTTATGCTTTCTAATATTACCTCAATTAGAAAAAACTAGAGAAACCTAGGGGAATTTTAAGTATGCAGTGGATTAGGGTTGGAAGAAGGTTGTTATTGACAAATTTGCCACCTGAGCTGAAACTGCAAGGTATAGCCCTTCCCAGTAAATGCAGTCTCCATTCAAATACTCTTTGAGAATCAATCTACCTCAAGACCCAATGATACCACTCTTGGGCATAAACCCAAGGCATGTTCAATAATACCACAAGGATACTTGTTCAGCTATGTTCATAGCATTATTTGTGATAGCCAGAACCTGGAAACAATCTAGATGTCATTCAACTGAAGAATGGATAAAGAAGATGTAGTACATATACAATGGAATATTACTCAGCTGTAAAAAACAATGACATCATGAAATTTGCAGGCAAATGGATGGAACGAGAAAATATCATCCTGAGTGAGGTAACCCAGACTCAGAAAGACAAACATGGTACATACTCACTCATAGTGGATACTAAATATAAAGCAAAGGATAACCAGACTACAACCCACAGCTCCAGAGAAGCTAGCTAACAAGGAGGACCCTAAGAAGGATGCATGGATTGCCCTGGGAAGGAGAAATAGGTGAGATCTCTGGAGTAAACTGTGGGCAAGGGGGGCAATACAGGGTAGAGGGTAGGGAATGAGAACATGAGGGAATGGGATGATTGAGCTGAGGGAAGGACAGAGTGGGAGAGCAATGAAAGGGACATCTTGATAGAGGGAGATATTATAGGGTTAGGGAGAAACCTGGTGCTAGGGGAATTCCCAGGAATTCATAAGGATGACCCAGCTTAAACTACTAGCAATAGTGAAGAGGGTGCCTGAACTGGCCTACCCCAGTAATCAGATTGGTGAATACCCTAACTATCATCATAGAGCCTTCATCCAGTAACTGATGGAAGCAGATGTAGAGATCCACAGCCAAGCACCAGGCAGAGCCCCTGTAATCCAGTTGAAGAGAGGGAAGAAGGATTCTTCTATGAGAAAGGCGGGTCAAGTTCATGATGAGGAATCTGCAGAGACAACTGAGCCCTGCTGTGGGATGGTCTGTATGTCAAGTGTGTTGCTGATTGGTCAGTAAATAAATCACTGATTGGCCATTGGCTAGGCAGGAAGTATAGGCGGGACAAGGAGAATAAAGCTGGGAAGTGGAAGGCTGAGTCAGAGAGACACTGCCAGCCACCACCATGACAAGCGGCATGTGAAGATCCCGGTAAGCCACAAACCATGTGGCAAGGTATAGATTTATAGAAATGGATTAATTTAAGATATAAGAACAGTTAGCAAGAAGCCTGCCACGGCCATACAGTTTGTAAGCAATATAAGTCTCTGTGTTTATTTGATTGGGTATGAGTGGCTGTGGGACTGGCGGGTGAGAGAGATTTGTCCTGACTGTGGGCCAGGCAGGAAAACTCTTGCTACAGAGCCCAGCTCATGGGAACTCACAAACTTTAGACTGACAGCTGTGGAGCCTGTGTGGGACCAGACTAGGCCCTCTGCATATGGGAAACAGTTGTGTAGCTTGCTCTGTTTGAGGGGCCCCTGACAGTGGGAACCAGATCTCTCCCTGCCTTGATGCATGGTGAAGGAGCTTGGTCCTGCCTCAACTGAATGTACCAAGCTTTTCTGACTCCCCATGGGAGGTCTCACCATTTTGGAGGAGAGGATAAGGGTAGGTTAGGAGGTGGAGAAGGCTGAGGGGGAGCAGGAGGAGGAATTAGAGGGGGAGGTTGTGGTTGGTATGTAAAATGAATAAAACAATTTAAATTTAAAAAGGAAAAAAGAAACAAAAAATAAAAACAGGAAAAAAAAACCAAATACACTTTGAATGGAGACTTGTTTGTCAAAAGACAAGAAGGAGGCAGTGTGCTTAGAAATGAGTGAAGATAGGGCCACTGGAAAATACAGCAAGCCTTTGTCTTCCTCATCTGTTATTTTGGTGATTGTTTACTATAGTTGATCCAAATGACTGACCTGACAAGATTGACAGTGGTGAAACAGGCAGTGGTGAGGACAAGAAAGAGGATGTTTCATATACTCCTTAAGGCCAAAAATTAGTTCATAAGTTATCCTTTTCTCCTGTGGTTAGAGGATTCCTTTAAATGATGTGACCCTTCAAGACTTGTGTGTGTGTGTGTACCTTCTGTTATATAAACAGAGGTACTCTTCTACATCATCAATGAAATGGGGTATATTTTCTACCATTTAAGTGGAATAACATATAAGTTTCTATGTTATAATGAATTTTAAGAACAAGTACACTAATAAAAGTATATTTTGGGAAAGATTGTATTGCTTGCTCTTTCTTATTCATTTTTTCTAAAAGATACATTTATGTGACAACAATGATAAATTTTAGAAGCATAACTCTAAATAATTATGAGTAGCCATCTACTGGTGTCTTCTTACATTAATTCTTAACCATGAAATGGACACAGGATCATTGTTTTTCACACAGAAGTGAAAATGAAGTGAAGCAGTAGGTAGACAGTGAAGAAAAGTGGTGCTCAAAACAGAAGCATGGATTTGAGACCACAGACATATTTGCCATATGCATAACCTTGGCCAAGGTACTTCCCCTGAGAGCTGCAGGTTGTTGATATTACCTCACCTATTTCACTAGGCCACTATCACATGTAAGTGGCAAAGCAATGTGAACATGCTTTGAAAAGTACAATTTGCTTATATAAACAATAAGTATTACTATTGTTCATCAACTATAACAGTTGCTGTTGAGGAAACCTAAAACCCACTCTCCTTTCTCAATATTGAACCAATGTGCTTTTTTTATATTTATACTATTTTTCTGTTTTCTTAGGCATTGAGTCTTTGGCACTGAGTGAAACTCTGCATGTTATAAAAGTATAGCCAAACTTGGTAGAATGGATATATAAATAACTCATTTAGGGTTTATTTGCACTGGTGGGCATATGGTCTCACTATGTACCTTGGGCTGGCCTAGAACTCACTGTTTTTTCAGCCTTAACCTCCTGGGTGTTTGATTATAGGCATGTAATACCATGCCTGGTACTGACTATATTGTCAAGGACTCTGAACCATTAATTATTTGCAGTGCCCTAGGATTGCTGTTAGATAGTAGAAGATTAAGACTTTGAATACTTATGTGTTTATAAATGGTGGATGAAGCTAACAAATCATGTTGAAGTTAAGGTGATACCATAATTTGCTTCTTTATTAGACACTGCAAGGAAGCATGCAGTAAGACTACAGCAGATCTCAGAAGCAATAAGTATTGGCATCTTAGGCATGACAGTGTGCTCTAATTGTACAAATAGAGAAGAAAGTTTCAGCAGTCTAATGACAAACTCTTTCTTCATGACCATCTTTGTAAATGAAGTTCTGAATGCTCTTCCAAGTTTGCTACTCATGTTCATGGAAGTATAAGCAAACTACAGGAGGTTACCAAATAGCCAGAGCACTGAGAACAGATTTCTCTTCTTACATTTAAAATAAGGAGTAAATGATGCTAGTTTTTATTTAGTTAAAGATATATTAATTTTTGGTTTAAATTCAGTTCCAGATGTATAAAATTTTGTGAACTCTCTTTTCTAATCAAGGAACATGATTTTTTTTAAGAAAAAAAGAATAGTAAAAGGCTTTTGTATACTAACTATGCTATCTCTTTATACTGCTGTGACAAATACCTTAAAAATTGTCAACTTAAAGAATTATTTTGGCTTGCTGTTTCAGAAGTCTTATTCTATGATCCATTGGCTCTGATGCTTCTGGGCCTCAAGGGAATTAGAGCATCATGGCAGAAGGACATGGTGAAAAATTTTTCTTTATTATTATTTTTTAATGATAGTAGTATCTTAGAAGTAGAGAGGGTCATAGGAAGATTCCAGGGACACGAAGTATCTTTCTAGGGCATGCCTCCAGTGATGTAATTCTTGTTGAGCAGTTACTATGTTCTAGAAAGCGTGCTAAGCTCTGGCACGTGCTGTGCTTAGTTGCTACCATCATAACTGTTTGTACAGCAGCAAATATAGGTGGTAACAGAGAAGGGAAGTATCACATTAAACCCAACCCAATGCTGCTGGCTCACTCTACTCACAAGTCCATGAATAGTTAAAGAGTAGATAAGTGGGTACATCTTGACGGTAGTGCTTTTATTTGTTTGCTTGTTTGGGAATTTTTCAGTTTGCTTGATCCTAAAAACCACTCAGTAAGATAAGGCTTATTATCAATATTTAACTTACTGAAACATGAGAAATACAGATCAGCCAAAATAAGTGATGCTTGCCTACAAGTATTCAGGAGGCTATAAATATGTACACAAGACAATTCCAATACAGTAAACACTCTTAGCTCAAGTGGCGGCTGAAGCCACCACTGCCCAGTTTCTGCTATGGCTTGCTATTAGCTCTGACCCACCAGGCAACTTTATTTATTAACATTTATTCTCCTCTGAAGGAATTTAATTTTCCAATTTTGGATGGGAGGATATTGTTGCTGGACAAATTATAAAAATATAGCACCACATTCTAAGGAATGTTGAAGACACACACACACACACACACACACATACACACACACACACACACACACACAAACACACACACAAGGTTTTCTCCCCTTCTGCCTCTCTGCTCTCTTTCCCTTTCTCTGTTTTTCTTTTCTTTCCTCCCTCCACTTCTTTCTCCCTTTCTTTTTTATTATCTTTTACTTTCCACACCCCTCTTTATTGGTTGTAGTATTAAAGCAACTCCACGTAGTTAAAAGGGAGGTTTATTTTGTAGGGTAACTTACAAGTAAAGGGATAGGTTATAGTGTAGATGAAGAGTCTTATTAAATAAGAAACACAGAGCCAATTGCAGAGTTAAAAGCCTAAGAGGTCAGAGCAATAGCTAAGAGCTAAAAACCCTTTCTTACCCTTCAGTGCCACTGCTGTCCTTCCCCTCAGCAAAGAGGCCTACTTCCTGTGTGTCTGTCCTTTTATTGACTTTCTGTTCTGCCTTCTCATTGGTTGTAAACCCAACCACATGACCTCCTTGTCACTGCCTTTATATACAGACCTCCAGGTCTTCTAAGGTTGATATTGAGATTAAAGGCGTGTGTCTCCATACTGGCTATATCCTTGAACACACAGAGATCCAACTAGCTCTGCCTCCCAAGTGCTGAGATTAAAGGCCTTAGCCACCACTGCCCAGTTTCTGCTATGGCTTGCTATTAGCTCTGACCCACCAGGCAACTTTATTTATTAACATACAAATAAAATCACATTTCAGTACAAATAAAATATCACTATATTTCCCCTTTTCTGTTTTAATGAAAAGAAAGAAGGAAAAAAGTTATAACTAATATAAGAAAAACTGTATACAAAAGTACAATAACTATATACCATATATACAAGCAATAAATACCTAAACAATGTCTAGTCCATTTGCATTTGACCAATTCAGAGAAAATAATTCCATTATCTATCCTATTTTGCTAAGTCCAAAATGTATCTGATTCACTTTCTATCCTAATTTATATTACTAACAGAACTATCTTATAATGTCTTTCAAATTTATATACTTACACCTCTTTAGTGAGTTTCTTTTCTGAAATTCTTAACAAGGAAAACTATTACTATAAGTAACTAATCTTCAACTGCCTCAGAGACCCAAGAAGGAAATAATATTACCTAATAAAAACTAAAAACGGGAAGTGCATGCAAGCAGCTCCCCCAAAAAAATGTGAGTTGACAGAAACAGCCAGCTGCCTGGACAGTCACCTGAGGTTTCTCCGCAGTGTTGGGGCATCATCTTCAGCCTATAGGCTTAGCGTATCTGACAGACTCATTTGTGAAGTAGGATGTACACAAGGTCAACAGTTCGACTTCACATTTGCTGAGAGCAGTCCATGTACCAGAAACACCTGAATTCCACTAGTGTCATGTCATGATTCAGGATTTTAAATTCTGGAAATTGTTATTTTTTTTTAATTCAGCTGTCCATTCTTCTTGGCTGTGTGTATGTGGCTTCATCTCAGCATCCTGTTCTTCTCCACATCCCTATATTAAATGCCAGTCTACCATTGAGAGGTTAGACTCTGTCAGCTTAGTTACTCTTCAAGAGCAGTTGTTTCAGCTGCTGTTCCACTGCACATCAGAAGCTATCAGCCCACTCCCTGTTCAGCTGTTCACTTTCTGTCCATAATTTTTCAATATCCACCTTAGTTAAAGGTATGACAATTTCTGCTGGGTCTATTCCTGCTAATTGACAAAGTCTCAATTTTCCTTTCCAAATTAAGTCAGAGATTTTTTCCACATAAGTTTTTAATTTTTTATTCAGGTTATTTGGTAAAAAATATCCATTCCAATATAATATCTTCCCTCTTCATTAATATTCCTGTAGGAGAATGCCTAGAAGGTAAAATAACCAAAATGCAATCCAGCTTTGGATCAATATGATCCACGTGTCCTTCATGTACTTTCTTTTCTACCAAGGCCAATTCTTTCTCAGCTTCAGGTGATAATTCCCTTGGAGTATTTAAGTCCTTGTCACCTTCTAAGGTTTTGAACAAATTATTCAGTTCATCATTTTTTACCCCAACAATAGTTCGTAGATGAGAAATGTCTCCATATAATCTTTGAAAGTCATTAAGAGTCTGTAGTCAATCTCTCCTAATTTGCACCTTTTGGGGTCTAATTTTTTGTAGCTCTATTTTATATTATAAATAATGAATAGAATCTCCTCTTTGTATCTTTTTAGGAGCAATTTCTAATCCTTAGCAAGGCAAAATTTTCTTTACTTCTTCAAACATTCTTTCTAAAGTATCTACATTTGAGTCAGCTAGTAAAATATCATCCATGTAATGATAAATTACAGATTTAGGAAATTTTTTACATATCACTTTCAATGGCTGTTGTACAAAATATTGGCACAGAGTTGGGCTATTCAACATTCCCTGTGGGAGGACCCTCCATTGAAATCTCTTAACTGGTTGAGAATTATTGTAAGTAGGCACTGTAAAAGCAAATATTTCTCTGTCTTTTTCTTGTAAGGGTATTGAAAAGAAATAGTCTTTTAAATCAATAACTATGAGAGGCCATCCTTTTGGTAACACAGTAGGCAAAGGAATTCCAGATTGTAGAAAGCCCATTGGCTGAAATACTTTGTTAATTGCTCTAAGGTCTGTTTCCATTCCCCATTCACTGGATTTTTTTTCATAACAAATACGGGAGAATTTCAAGGGCTGGTTGATTCTTCAATGTGCTGAGGACTTAACTGTTCTTCTACCAGCTCTTCTAAAGCCTGGAGTTTGTCTGTTGTTAAAGGCTATTGATCAACCCATACAGGCTTGTATGTTAACCATTTTAAAGGTAGAGCTGTTGATGTCTTTGGAAGATCATCAGTTGTTGTGCCCTATTCTTGTATAATATGGAGGGCTGGTGACCACCCATTAGAATAATATCTTCTAATATTTCTCTCACAAAAGTGTGCTAGTTTATGATTTATTTCTGAGGTTGGAGGAATGTTAATCTGAGTATTCCATTGTTGCAACAAGTCTTGACCCAGCATGTTCATAGCTAGGTTAGCCACATATGGTTTTAATTTTCCTCTCTGTCCTTCTGGACCTATACATTCGAGCCTTCTTGCATTCAGTTTCACTTGAGATAATGTTCCAATCCCTAACAGTTGAATGTTTACCTCCTGGAGAGGCCAAGTTGGATGCCAAAATTCTGGCGCAATTATGGTCACGTCAGCACCTGTGTCTACCAGACCAGACAACAAAACACCTTTTTTTTATTGTTAATTTTGGTCTTTGTTCATTTATAGAAGTTTGCCAAAAAAATTTCTTTATGTTTTCTCCTGAATTTTCTGTTCTCTCTGTCTCAGCTGTTTTATGATCCCAAGCAGCCTGATTTATTCCATTAAGCATTTGGTTATTTAATTGCTCTTAGTAGGGGTTTCTTCTATGACTGCAGGAAAGGTCTGAACTGGATTTGCTGTGGGGGCCTGCCGGAGGCCCCTCTGGGAGCTTCCAAAAGACCTAGGCAAAGTATCACCTTGCCTGTCCCTTGTTGATCTACATTCATTGGTCCAGTGTTTTCCCTTACCACACCTTCTGCATACTCCAGAAGGAAGGGGCATTCTGCTGCCATTGTTCCTTGAAGAAACATTGTTTCTCGGAATGCCCTGTTTACAGTCCCTTTTCAAATGTCCTTGCTTTCCAGATCCAAAACATCTGACATTCCTCAAACCTCCTGAAATTGCTTCTCCTATCCATATATCATCTTGGTCATGAGCCTCAACATTAAACGCGTCTCTCATCCAATCTTTCAAGGGTGCAGATCTTGCCTTTAATGGCCTAATTATTCTCTTGAATGCTGCATTTGTGATCTCAAAAGCCAAAGATTCGATCAATATCTGGCTAGCTTCTGAATTTGTGACCGTGCTCTTTACTGCTGAAGTCAGTCTTTGTAGGAAACCTGTGAAAGATCCTTTTGGGCCCTGTATAACCTTTGTAAATGACTCAGTTTTCTTTCCTGGTTCCTCAACTCTGTCCCATGCATTCAAAGCTGCCATTCGACATAGAATTAGGGTTTGGATATCATGTAAACATTGTGTTTATATTGCAGCATATTGGCCTTCTCCAACAAGCTGATCCTGGGAGATTTGTATACCTTTATCCCTCCATTGTTTCTCTATGTTTTTAGCTTCCTCTTTGAACCACGTTTGCCACTGCAGCTGTGCTCTGGGTTCTAGAACAGCATGTACCAGCTCTCACCAGTCTTATGGTACAATCCTATTATAAATTTACCAGGAGTTTAACATTTGCTTTCATATGTGGAATGCATGCCATAAGATACTATTGCCTCCTTTTACCTTCGTAAATCTAACATTTCAATTGGAGTCCAAATATTTTGTGCATTCACTTGACCAGATAGCTACTGTATAGTTACTGGGTAAATTAAGGGTGATTGTGTGAAAACAATCTTTCTTTCTGTAACCTTATAATCCAATCCTGAAACAATTTCACTGTTAATTTCTTCTGTCTGAATCTGAATTTCTCTATAATTCATTTTAACAGGTTTAACAGGTTTTTCAAAAACTTTTATCCTGGCACTTAAATTGACTATCTTTTTAAATGGTAAAATAAGGATAAGAAAAGTAATAATGTACACAATGCCATCAACATTAATCTTCTCATATAGTTGTTCCATTTTCAGACTTCCTTAAATGTTATCAAACAAAGACCAATTTTCTTCCAATGTATACATAAAACCCATTTTTTAATATGGAAAAAAATTCTCCTTTAAATATTTTTTACCTTTAAAATATCTGATATCTTAATTGACTTACCAAGTCTGCATAGAACAATAGAAATCTGAGGGAATTTCAAAATATCTACCTAGCATCCAAGGTATGAATCCAGAGAGAGAGAGAGAGAGAGAGAGAAAGAAAGAAAGAATGCACAGCCATGAGTTTTGGCTAAAAGCCTAAATCCAGCCATGTGTTCCAAGCTGAGTCAAGCCTGGGTTCCGGCTTCCTTAAGCTCTGACCACATGCGTTGGCATTTCAGCCAAAATCATCTCTATTTGCAGTTGCAGTCAAGTGCAGCCAACTAGTAGCTCCAGCAGGCCTGACTTGTTTGTAGCACTAGCTGCGGGTAACCGCTTGTAGCTATGGTCAGTCGGTCCTGGGGCCTAGGCTGAGCTAGGCCCGAGCTAGGGAGCCAGGCCCACCCATGCAGGAAACCAGACCCACTGTCAAGCCAAGCCAAGCGGTTTTTAATAAATTCCTGCCATGTGGGCACCAAATGTAGATGAAGAGTCTTATTAAATAAGAAACACAGAGCCAATTGCAGAGTTAAAAGCCTAAGAGATCAGAGCAATAGCTAAGAGCTAAAAACCCTTTCTTACCCTTCAATGCCACTGCTGTCCTTCCCCTCAGCAAAGAGGCCTACTTCCTGTGTGTCTGTCCTTTTATTGACTTTCTGTTCTGCCTTCTCATTGGTTGTAAACCCAACCACATGACCTCCTTGTCACTGCCTTTATATACAGACCTCCAGGTCTTCTAAGGTTGGTATTGAGATTAAAGGCATGTGTCTCCATACTGGCTGTATCCTTGAACACACAGAGATCCAACTAGCTCTGCCTCCCAAGTGCTGAGATTAAAGGCCTTAGCCACCACTGCCCAGTTTCTGCTATGGCTTGCTATTAGCTCTGACCCACCAGGCAACTTTATTTATTAACATACAAATAAAATCACATTTCAGTACAAATAAAATATCACTATATTTCCCCTTTTCTGTTTTAATGAAAAGAAAGAAGGAAAAAAGTTATAACTAATATAAGAAAAACTGTATACAAAAGTACAATAACTATATACCATATATACAAGCAATAAATACCTAAACAATGTCTAGTCCATTTGCATTTGACCAATTCAGAGAAAATAATTCCATTATCTATCCTATTTTGCTAAGTCCAAAATGTATCTGATTCACTTTCTATCCTAATTTATATTACTAACAGAACTATCTTATAATGTCTTTCAAATTTATATACTTACACCTCTTTAGTGAGTTTCTTTTCTGAAATTCTTAACAAGGAAAACTATTACTATAAGTAACTAATCTTCAACTGCCTCAGAGACCCAAGAAGGAAATAATATTACCTAATAAAAACTAAAAACGGGAAGTGCATGCAAGCAGCTCCCCCAAAAAAATGTGAGTTGACAGAAACAGCCAGCTGCCTGGACAGTCACCTGAGGTTTCTCCGCAGTGTTGGGGCATCATCTTCAGCCTATAGGCTTAGCGTATCTGACAGACTCATTTGTGAAGTAGGATGTACACAAGGTCAACAGTTCGACTTCACATTTGCTGAGAGCAGTCCATGTACCAGAAACACCTGAATTCCACTAGTGTCATGTCATGATTCAGGATTTTAAATTCTGGAAATTGTTATTTTTTTTTAATTCAGCTGTCCATTCTTCTTGGCTGTGTGTATGTGGCTTCATCTCAGCATCCTGTTCTTCTCCACATCCCTATATTAAATGCCAGTCTACCATTGAGAGGTTAGACTCTGTCAGCTTAGTTACTCTTCAAGAGCAGTTGTTTCAGCTGCTGTTCCACTGCACATCAGAAGCTATCAGCCCACTCCCTGTTCAGCTGTTCACTTTCTGTCCATAATTTTTCAATATCCACCTTAGTTAAAGGTATGACAATTTCTGCTGGGTCTATTCCTGCTAATTGACAAAGTCTCAATTTTCCTTTCCAAATTAAGTCAGAGATTTTTTCCACATAAGTTTTTAATTTTTTATTCAGGTTATTTGGTAAAAAATATCCATTCCAATATAATATCTTCCCTCTTCATTAATATTCCTGTAGGAGAATGCCTAGAAGGTAAAATAACCAAAATGCAATCCAGCTTTGGATCAATATGATCCACGTGTCCTTCATGTACTTTCTTTTCTACCAAGGCCAATTCTTTCTCAGCTTCAGGTGATAATTCCCTTGGAGTATTTAAGTCCTTGTCACCTTCTAAGGTTTTGAACAAATTATTCAGTTCATCATTTTTTACCCCAACAATAGTTCGTAGATGAGAAATGTCTCCATATAATCTTTGAAAGTCATTAAGAGTCTGTAGTCAATCTCTCCTAATTTGCACCTTTTGGGGTCTAATTTTTTGTAGCTCTATTTTATATTATAAATAATGAATAGAATCTCCTCTTTGTATCTTTTTAGGAGCAATTTCTAATCCTTAGCAAGGCAAAATTTTCTTTACTTCTTCAAACATTCTTTCTAAAGTATCTACATTTGAGTCAGCTAGTAAAATATCATCCATGTAATGATAAATTACAGATTTAGGAAATTTTTTACATATCACTTTCAATGGCTGTTGTACAAAATATTGGCACAGAGTTGGGCTATTCAACATTCCCTGTGGGAGGACCCTCCATTGAAATCTCTTAACTGGTTGAGAATTATTGTAAGTAGGCACTGTAAAAGCAAATATTTCTCTGTCTTTTTCTTGTAAGGGTATTGAAAAGAAATAGTCTTTTAAATCAATAACTATGAGAGGCCATCCTTTTGGTAACACAGTAGGCAAAGGAATTCCAGATTGTAGAAAGCCCATTGGCTGAAATACTTTGTTAATTGCTCTAAGGTCTGTTTCCATTCCCCATTCACTGGATTTTTTTTCATAACAAATACGGGAGAATTTCAAGGGCTGGTTGATTCTTCAATGTGCTGAGGACTTAACTGTTCTTCTACCAGCTCTTCTAAAGCCTGGAGTTTGTCTGTTGTTAAAGGCTATTGATCAACCCATACAGGCTTGTATGTTAACCATTTTAAAGGTAGAGCTGTTGATGTCTTTGGAAGATCATCAGTTGTTGTGCCCTATTCTTGTATAATATGGAGGGCTGGTGACCACCCATTAGAATAATATCTTCTAATATTTCTCTCACAAAAGTGTGCTAGTTTATGATTTATTTCTGAGGTTGGAGGAATGTTAATCTGAGTATTCCATTGTTGCAACAAGTCTTGACCCAGCATGTTCATAGCTAGGTTAGCCACATATGGTTTTAATTTTCCTCTCTGTCCTTCTGGACCTATACATTCGAGCCTTCTTGCATTCAGTTTCACTTGAGATAATGTTCCAATCCCTAACAGTTGAATGTTTACCTCCTGGAGAGGCCAAGTTGGATGCCAAAATTCTGGCGCAATTATGGTCACGTCAGCACCTGTGTCTACCAGACCAGACAACAAAACACCTTTTTTTTATTGTTAATTTTGGTCTTTGTTCATTTATAGAAGTTTGCCAAAAAAATTTCTTTATGTTTTCTCCTGAATTTTCTGTTCTCTCTGTCTCAGCTGTTTTATGATCCCAAGCAGCCTGATTTATTCCATTAAGCATTTGGTTATTTAATTGCTCTTAGTAGGGGTTTCTTCTATGACTGCAGGAAAGGTCTGAACTGGATTTGCTGTGGGGGCCTGCCGGAGGCCCCTCTGGGAGCTTCCAAAAGACCTAGGCAAAGTATCACCTTGCCTGTCCCTTGTTGATCTACATTCATTGGTCCAGTGTTTTCCCTTACCACACCTTCTGCATACTCCAGAAGGAAGGGGCATTCTGCTGCCATTGTTCCTTGAAGAAACATTGTTTCTCGGAATGCCCTGTTTACAGTCCCTTTTCAAATGTCCTTGCTTTCCAGATCCAAAACATCTGACATTCCTCAAACCTCCTGAAATTGCTTCTCCTATCCATATATCATCTTGGTCATGAGCCTCAACATTAAACGCGTCTCTCATCCAATCTTTCAAGGGTGCAGATCTTGCCTTTAATGGCCTAATTATTCTCTTGAATGCTGCATTTGTGATCTCAAAAGCCAAAGATTCGATCAATATCTGGCTAGCTTCTGAATTTGTGACCGTGCTCTTTACTGCTGAAGTCAGTCTTTGTAGGAAACCTGTGAAAGATCCTTTTGGGCCCTGTATAACCTTTGTAAATGACTCAGTTTTCTTTCCTGGTTCCTCAACTCTGTCCCATGCATTCAAAGCTGCCATTCGACATAGAATTAGGGTTTGGATATCATGTAAACATTGTGTTTATATTGCAGCATATTGGCCTTCTCCAACAAGCTGATCCTGGGAGATTTGTATACCTTTATCCCTCCATTGTTTCTCTATGTTTTTAGCTTCCTCTTTGAACCACGTTTGCCACTGCAGCTGTGCTCTGGGTTCTAGAACAGCATGTACCAGCTCTCACCAGTCTTATGGTACAATCCTATTATAAATTTACCAGGAGTTTAACATTTGCTTTCATATGTGGAATGCATGCCATAAGATACTATTGCCTCCTTTTACCTTCGTAAATCTAACATTTCAATTGGAGTCCAAATATTTTGTGCATTCACTTGACCAGATAGCTACTGTATAGTTACTGGGTAAATTAAGGGTGATTGTGTGAAAACAATCTTTCTTTCTGTAACCTTATAATCCAATCCTGAAACAATTTCACTGTTAATTTCTTCTGTCTGAATCTGAATTTCTCTATAATTCATTTTAACAGGTTTAACAGGTTTTTCAAAAACTTTTATCCTGGCACTTAAATTGACTATCTTTTTAAATGGTAAAATAAGGATAAGAAAAGTAATAATGTACACAATGCCATCAACATTAATCTTCTCATATAGTTGTTCCATTTTCAGACTTCCTTAAATGTTATCAAACAAAGACCAATTTTCTTCCAATGTATACATAAAACCCATTTTTTAATATGGAAAAAAATTCTCCTTTAAATATTTTTTACCTTTAAAATATCTGATATCTTAATTGACTTACCAAGTCTGCATAGAACAATAGAAATCTGAGGGAATTTCAAAATATCTACCTAGCATCCAAGGTATGAATCCAGAGAGAGAGAGAGAGAGAGAGAGAAAGAAAGAAAGAATGCACAGCCATGAGTTTTGGCTAAAAGCCTAAATCCAGCCATGTGTTCCAAGCTGAGTCAAGCCTGGGTTCCGGCTTCCTTAAGCTCTGACCACATGCGTTGGCATTTCAGCCAAAATCATCTCTATTTGCAGTTGCAGTCAAGTGCAGCCAACTAGTAGCTCCAGCAGGCCTGACTTGTTTGTAGCACTAGCTGCGGGTAACCGCTTGTAGCTATGGTCAGTCGGTCCTGGGGCCTAGGCTGAGCTAGGCCCGAGCTAGGGAGCCAGGCCCACCCATGCAGGAAACCAGACCCACTGTCAAGCCAAGCCAAGCGGTTTTTAATAAATTCCTGCCATGTGGGCACCAAATGTAGATGAAGAGTCTTATTAAATAAGAAACACAGAGCCAATTGCAGAGTTAAAAGCCTAAGAGATCAGAGCAATAGCTAAGAGCTAAAAACCCTTTCTTACCCTTCAATGCCACTGCTGTCCTTCCCCTCAGCAAAGAGGCCTACTTCCTGTGTGTCTGTCCTTTTATTGACTTTCTGTTCTGCCTTCTCATTGGTTGTAAACCCAACCACATGACCTCCTTGTCACTGCCTTTATATACAGACCTCCAGGTCTTCTAAGGTTGGTATTGAGATTAAAGGCATGTGTCTCCATACTGGCTGTATCCTTGAACACACAGAGATCCAACTAGCTCTGCCTCCCAAGTGCTGAGATTAAAGGCCTTAGCCACCACTGCCCAGTTTCTGCTATGGCTTGCTATTAGCTCTGACCCACCAGGCAACTTTATTTATTAACATACAAATAAAATCACATTTCAGTACAAATAAAGTATCACCATATTACAGGGTCCAGGAAAGGTGTAGCACAGTCCAGCGGTGTTCTCTGGAGAACTCTGCTCAGTCTACCTCCAGCGTCCAGGATTCAGGAACCAAGAGGGCCAGCACATCTGGATTTCGGGGCTTAAGGGCTCCTGTCTCGGCCCCACCTTGTGGGTGTGATAGTTACTGAAGCCTCAGTGGGGGTAGTACTTCCAGGTCAAAGCTGGAACAGTAACCTATTACATCCCTTCATCGGTTACTTAATTATCTACCCATCTATAGCCACATACTTGTATTTAATCTCCTATCTGTAAATCTTGGCAAATAATTATTGATTTTTACCCTTTGGGTTTATACATATTTATGGTTAATATTTTCTGAATGTTTTGTGAATTCCAATGATAACAGTAGTAGATAAAGCAGTTCATTTATTATTTCCCCATGATTTTTGTCTCATGTACAAAATTAAATATTAATGTTGTCATCAGTTACTCCCTAAAAGATGATGGAAACTATTTGGCAGTAATATATTGATAATAACTATATAAACAGATATTTTTCATGCTGTTGTAACTCCCACATCTTCATTCACAGAAGAACATCTTATTTATACTGTCAAGTAAGAGTGTGAAAATTTAAGTGAGACTTGTCATTTATCACTTGCTTTGCTTTCCAAGGCAAGTCCTAGGAGTTTCATTTTTTGACTATCTAGTATCATTATTTTTTTTTCAGGTATGCTGAGAAAGAAAAATATATTTATGCAATTACCTATCTACTTAACAATAAATTATTCATTTCTCTCTCTATTATGAGGTTCTTTACTTGCCTCCAGGAGCTAAAATGATTCCAACTCAATAGCCTATATATACATATCTGACCAACTACCTCTTAACATTGCAACTTAAAACTTAAAATATATGTATATAAATTTCATTTGACCCTTTACAGGGCAACTTTCTTCTGGGACTATATTTCTCAATGAGATCAAGGAATTTCAAATTCTGAACCAAATTATGTAAAAGAAGTAACATAAATCTGAACAAAATTGGGCAACTGTCAAGAAAAAAATGGTGTGAACAAATAGTATCTTGACCATAGCCATGAAGAACACATGCTTTGGAGTTGGAAACACTGGCTTTAATACTTATTTTGCATATGTTACTGAGAAAAGCATTTATCTTGGATTCAGCTTCCTCATTAGATAATACTAAGCCCTGATTCACTGTCATTGTTGAGTACTAAATAAAATAAATACATTTAAAATCATTTGTGAGTAACCAAAATAATGTCTTCATATTGTTTAGTAGATTAAATCTCTTCATTATTGTGAGTAGTTATGAGTATTTTCTTATTAGACATATTATCTGTGTCAATCTGACATTAAGATGGCACCATCCATGTAGGATCAGCAATTGAGGGCAGCAAAGGATTACAGGACAGTATTTAATTTCTGACTTGTCAAGATTAATAATCTCAGGGTTGAAGAGACAAATGAAGCTTCACAGAGGATAGAGAAGGTTTTTTTTAGCTTTTAATTTATAAGTTTTTTTAGAATTGAAATATAAAATCACCATAAACAAAATACCTTAAAAAACAGGAAAATATCATGTAATAGTTTTGAAATTTTGAGCTCAAAAATTTGTGTGATGAAAGAGCTATCCTCTCTTTGAAACCTTTAGAAGAGTATTTTTCCTTCCTGTAGATTTTTGTAGCCCAAGGTGTTTTTTGGCATGCCAGTCTTGATTTCCATCATCACTTCTGCATACTTGGGTACAGATTCCTCTCTCCTTGTAATGACATTAGTCACATTGGATTCAGAGACTGCCTACCCAGTATGCCTTTTAATATGTTTCTTCTTACTAGTTAATTCTTGATTCTGAAAGTTTTATATATCAACTAAACATTACTTTTTATAACCACATTTTCACATAAGGTCATATCCACAAATACTACATGTTAAGACATCATCATTCCCTTGGAGTACAAAGTTAATCCTGGCACAAAAACAAAAAGAATCTTTTTTGTTTGTTTTTCTGTTTTTCAAGACAGGATTTTTCTGTGTAGCTTTGGAGCCTGTCCTGGAACACGCTTTGGAGACCAGGCTGGCCTTGAACTCGCAGAGATCCTCCTGGCTCTGCCTCCCAAGTGCTGGGATTAAAGGCGTGCGCCACCACTGCCTAGCCCAAAAAGAATCTTTTAATGTTATCCAGGAAGTGATATGCTCATCTTGAACTAGAGTGAGTAGGGAGGAAAAGAAACAGATCTATTAAGGCAATAAGGTCATGTTAATTGAGATTTGTAGTGGAGGAAAGATTGTATGCAATGAATAAGAGAATATTACTTAAAAGCATTAGGTTGTTCTGATGAGCATGGTGGGAGAAGTTGCTGGGAATGTTGACTGTCCAATATGTACACAGTCCTCCTGTTTGTTTGCTTTGTTTTCTGTCTTATTTTTCTACTGACACAATGACTCTTCCTGCCATTCAGCCTATTAAGACCCCATCCTAGGAGAATTTGTAGAATTTATACCTCTCTTCACCTTCAAGATATTCTCTTTATTTAGCAACTGACTAGTAGTCACTTTGATCAAACAATATGAATTGTCAAACTGTGGTCTCCCTGAATGCTTGCAGTGTAGAACATGGCACAGATTCTAAGTGGTCTTTTCAATCCTCTATACTGCTACAAGTTTGGACTTGGCAATCCTCTATTGATATTCATGAAAGAGTGTCTATTAGTGACAAAATAATATTTAAGATCCTTAGAATTAGTGCAGAGGCCAAAATACTTGCTCTTTCTATAGTGTCTTTACTGGGCAGCCTTTCACTATGGGCTTGCACTGTACCATCTTGCATAACTAACATATGTGACACTTCAACCATTTTGTAGTGTATCATAGCTCAGTGCTTTCACATGGCCTGGCTCTAAGCTTGATGTCACCTTCTCTTCTCAACTTTTCGCCTTCTTATTGGCTACTTTTATATCTTCACATCCTCCAGGAAGGCTTTCCTCGTGCACCTTGTGGTCTGATACTAGGATACATCCTTCATTTCTTCATGAGAAAAAAAAAACATCAATTAATCATTTACTCTGTTGTGTATCATAGAACAGCATGATCACCAATGAAATCAATTTTCCACTCCACCACAGAGTGAACACATGAGTAGGACTGTTGTTAGTTTCTCTCTGGAGCTGCTATTATTAAATGCTGAGTCTGGTCCAGGATGAGAAACTATGAGATAGTTTTGAGTTGAAAAGCAGAAAGCGTTTATGTGTACCAACCTCTTATGATAGAATTTTCTTAAAGATGGCAGAATTTCATTATAATATCTTTTAATAACCATGAAGGTGGGAATATTGCCTCTATTCCTACAAATACTTTAGTAAGGGAGGTATTTAATGAAACTTGGAGATACTATGAGAATGTTTTTGATGGTACCACCCATATGTTGGTATTGACAGAGATCTACAGAGTTCATATAGAATACTTGCTTTGAGTGTTTTAATTCACCATCTTCCAAAGTCTAATTAGTGAGAGTACATTAAGTAGAATTGAGATAATATTCAGTACACAATCCACCTTGTAAACATCTTGAATGGAAATGGCTGTTAAACAGGCATGCTTAGTAACAACTGAAGCTCAGGCAAGTTTAGCCAAGCAAATTAATGCAAGTTCATCTTTCAGTGTCAGCTGGCTGAGTTTTGAACTAGTGATGAATGCCTTGACTAAAAAGATGAAGTGCTGGAATGCCAACCAGTGCTCTGACAGCTACATATGGTACCAATTACTGCCAGTGGAGCCTGTCCTGCTGTGAGCCCAAGATGTCTGATTTGTGGCTACAGGAAAATGAAAAAGAGGCCTTCCAGCTGGACTTGTCACCTGTCCTTTACTGTTCTTTAACCAAAATTGTAATGAAGTGTGAATGTCCCCTCCTTTTTTCTTTTTTGGTAATGGTAGCCGGGGACATAGAACATTAAAAAAGAAGCAATATTGCTCATGTTAATTGCAGAGTCATGTTAATTGCCAAGCATATTCCAGAAAATTTTGAGTAGGTCACTAGCCAGTTATTTTCTCACCCCGTTTCTAGTGTACAAACTGGAATGTAAATAAAAGATTATGAAAATATCCCAAGCTTGTGATTTTCATTGAGCTGTGTACATACAAACATCATATAGTATGTCATTTGAAGAAACTACTTCTGTTAGAATAATCACTGTGCTACTGTCCTGTGGAAGATTTTGGATATTGGATCTTCTGTGTTTATGTTCCAGTAGCAGACAATCCCAGGACACATATTTGAAGTCTAATAGTCAAATGTACTCTATTCTTCTCTTTCTCTGCATGTGTATGCTGCATTCATACTTGGAACCATCATCCTACAATAATACCTGGGTACAAACTACACCTCATTCTAAGACTAACAAAGTAAAATTTAAATTTTTATTATTCTTACTTACTTATGTGTGTGTATTCATATGTAAAGGAGGCTTGTATGCCACAGTTCATGTGTGGTGATCAGAGGATAACTTTCAGGAGTTGGTTCTCTATTTCTACTGTGTGGTGCCTAGGGATCAAACTCAGGTCATCAGCCTTAATTAACAACAAGTACTTTTATACCTTGAGCCATCTCTCCAGACCAGAATCTAAAAGATAGTATCATCATCAATAATAACTTTAGCCACAGTATTTTGATAGCTTCTTTCTTCATGTTTTATAAATATTATTTACTAATAATACAAAATAGCATTATACCATTTCATATAAGTATACAGTGTACTTTGATCATATTTATCACTCCTGCCATCTTCTCTTATCTCCTTTTTCCTGCACCTGTTCCCCATCTTGCCTACTAATAGTGCTCCTTCTGCTTTTGTTCCTCAAAAATAGAGTCCACATGTGATTGGAAAGTCTGTCTTATCCCACTTAGCATGATGATCTCCAGTTATACTCATTTTGTGAAAAGTGACAGAATCTCATTATTTGTGAATAAATGATACAATGTTGTGTATATATGGGATATTTTATGTACTAATCCACTGGATAACAGATTCGGAGAAATTATTAGCTCAGGTGATTTTACTCTATTGTTCCTAATATTACAACCAAACTTGTTGACATATTACCACCCCATGTTATAAGTGAAAAGTGATGAAGAAACATGGCATGCATTATTAGAGTCTACAAAATTGATTTGAACACATTCTCCAAATTTTAAGAATGAATACAGCCAAGAATAGAAAAGAAGATTTTTTCAGTCCTTATCATGTAATATGAAAACAAAACTTCTTCAAACAATGATGGAAGCATAAGAAAGCTACTGATATCAGGCTAGAAGGTAAATAGAATGACAATGGGAGGCAGAAAGGCAACAGTAGTGAAATGTTTAAATTTTAATATTATTATTGGTAGCTGGGTCTTATAGGTAATAACCACTGTAAACTACAGTCTTTCTGGTTCTTGATAATGGTAAGTCACATGGAGTGTGGTGGCCAGATGTCAGAAGCTTGAATCAGGAAAAGTCATCTTTTCTACAACTGTTCAGCCTATGGGTGACAGTAGTCTCTTCCAAAGGACTCAAAAGAAGCCAAGATAGCCATACCCACCAACAAGTTCATCAGTATCTGGAAAAATCCCTCAGATGCAGGCTAAGGAAAGGAGATACCAGTCCAAATCCCAATCCAAAGAGTCTGGGAACAGTGTCAACTCACATGGCCTAGTCATTGCTGTGCTGTGTTTACCCACATGTTGGCTTCTATTTTGCATGGTTTTCCTGGATGAAAAGCGACTACTAGAAGCCAACCTTATGATGAAACAGAAATGGAGAGCTTGCCCTAAAAATACTTAACTCACTAATGGCTGGTGTATGAGCACATTTTAACTTTTCTAACACAATATTCTTTAATGCATTTTAAGTACATTTATTCTTTTTCCCATTTTCTTCTTATGGTTTTTATTGATTGACAAAACTCATATATTGTAATTCCACATTTATATTTGTCTTCTGTCACATGTTTCTCTTATATGTGGAATATAAGACAAACGCATAGAAAGGAGACTTATGGAGAAGAGGAAAGAGTAATGGCAAAATCGATGTTATCAAAATATATTGATGCCTGGATCAAAATCTATTGTTCTTTATAAATTCATATACCCAAGTAAAAACCATAAATATTTACCTTAGAAAAGGAGCTGGATTCCTTCTTAAGTTTCTGAATAAATGTTTAATTGTTAATGTAGTATGTTAATTTAGGTAGAGCCCAGCTTTGGTCATGTATTAGCATATGACCTGAAATCCTCCCAGAAATGAGGTGTCATCATGATAATGAGAGCTTACAAAAGAAGCATACTCTCCTAAAGACACCCATAGTCTCTTTGAAAGCCCAGAGTTTCTTATGGTTAGGACATTTCAAGTAGTACACTTTGAGTCTACAGGGTGACTTATTATTGAAAGGAGATATGGATTGCACTCTACTGTTTTTTCTTTCTTTTTTTAAATATTTTATTTTATTTTATTTTACAATACAATTCAGTTCTACATATCAGCCACAGATTCCTTTGTTCTCCCCCCTCCCGCCCCCATCACCTTGTTCCCAGCCTACAACCTAATTCCCACCTCCTCCAGGGCAAAGCCTCCCCCGAGGACTGAGATCAACCTGGTAGACTCAGTCCAGGCAGGTCCAGTTCCCTCTTTCCAGTCTGAGCCAAGCGACCCTGTATAAGCCCCAGGTTTCAAACAGCCAACTCATGCAATGAGCACAGGACCGGGTCCCATTGCCTGGATGCCTCCCAAACAGATCAAGCCAATCAACTCTCTCACCCATTCAGAGGTCCTGATCCAGTTGGGGGCCCCTCAGCCATTGGTTCACAGTTCATGTGTTTCCATTCATTTGGCTATTTGTCCCTGTGCTTTATCCAACCTTGGTCTCAACAATTCTTGCTCATATAAACCCTCCTCTTTCTCGCTAATTGGACTCCCAGAGCTCCACCTGGGGCCTAGCCATGGATCTCTGCATCCAGATCCCTCAGTCATTGGATGGAGTTTCTAGCATGACAATTGGGGTGTTTGGCCATCCCATCACCAGAGTAGGTCAGTCCGGGCTGTCTCTCAACCATTGCCAGCAGTCTATTGTGGAGATATCTTTGTGGATTTCTGTGGGCCTCTCTAGCACTTTGCTTCTTCCTATTCTCATGTGGTCTTCATTTACCATGGTCTCCTATTCCTTGTTCTCCCTCTCTGTTCTTGATCCAGCTGGGATCTCCCGCTCCCCCAAGCTCTCTTTCCCTCGACCATCGCCCTTCATTACCCCCACTCATATCCAGATTGTTTATGTAGATCTCATCCATTTCTCCATCATTGGGTGATCCCTGTGTCTTTCTTGGGGTCCTGTTTTCCAGGTAGCCTCCCTGGTGATGTGAGCTATAGAACTCAACAGAGAATTCTCAACAGAGGAAACTCAAATGGCTGAAAGACATTTAAGGAATTGCTCAACATCCCTAATTATCAGGGAAATACAAATCAAAATGACTCTGAGATACCACCTTACACCTGTCAGAATGGCTAAGATCAAAAACACTGAAGACAGCTTATGCTGGAGAGGATGTGGAGCTAGGGGAACTCTCCTCCACTGCTGGTGGGAATGCAAGCTTGTACAACCACTTTGGAAATCAATATGGTGCTTTCTTAGAAAATTGGGAATCAATCTCCCCCAAGATCCAGCTATACCACTCTTGGGCATATACCCAAAGAGTGCCCAATCATACAACAAGAGCACTTGTTCAGCTATGTTCATATCAGCATTGTTTGTAATAGCCAGAACCTGGAAACAACCTAGATGCCCTTCAACTGAAGAATGGATAAACAAAATGTGGTACATATACACAATGGAATACTACTCAGCAAAGAAAAACAATGACATCATGAGGTTTGCAGGCAAGTGGATGGATCTAGAAAAAATCATCCTAAGTGAGGTAACCCAGACTCAGAAAGACAAACATGGTATATACTCACTCATAGGAGGATACTAGATGTGGAACAAGGATGACTGGACTGTTTTTTCTTTCTTATTGGATTGCTGACTTTTGAATACTTGGCCTATCCTTTGTTTCAGCAGAGGAAAGGCTCCTAACATTGGAGAAAACCTAGTTGATGATTTGCTAGCATTCTGAAAATAGACCCAAGTTTTCAAGGCTGATGTTTCTATTGTAGATATTCCTCCAAATTTGGTGCAAAGATCAATAGAGTCTGTCACAAGAGATGTGTATATTTTAGGGGTAATTGATAATATTGCTATTTTGTGTAGATGGATACTTTAGAAGGACCACTGGGCCAAGAAAGAAATTGTCAAGCCATAAACTGCCAAAGACTTACCGACCATGATTTGTAGCTAAAGAAGTTAATCACATGGCTCTAGAGAACTAGTTAAGGGTAGGAGTCCTATGCAGGTCTCCTTTTAAACAGTTATTCTCCCAGGCTTATCAAACTTACTCTCCTGGGTGCCCTTCTCCTAAACTGTGCAACAACTCTGTAGGTCTTAATCTTCCCAGGGACTGACTTCTTATACAAAGGGTTCTCTGTTGTAACATGACTCTTAAAAGGTCTTATTAAATAAAAACATGAAGCTAGAAATTTGGTTTAAAGCCTTAGAGAGATCAGGGAAATACGGAAAGCCACCAGCTAACCTCACCTCAACAACTATGCAGCTTTCAAGGAGCACAACTTCTTGTCTACCCAGACTTATATGCCTTGCTTTTCTGCCTTCTCATTGGTTCTTAGTCCAGCTACCTTACTTCTTCTTCCTACACAGCTCTGTCACTGTCTGTCTGTCTGTACAGACCTCCAGGTCTCTATAGTTGGTACTGGGATTAAAGGTACGTGTCACCACTCTTTGTTCTGTTCCCTAGTGTGGCCTTGAAAACACAGAGATCCTGCTTGCTAATGGATTAAGGGCGTGTGCTGGCTGACTTCTTTGTTCACTTAAAATAGCTGGCCTTTCCCCCCTGATCTCCAGGCAAGCTTTATTTATTAACACATAAATAAAATATCACCACATTTCAGCACAAATAAAATATCATATTCACATGGAGATTGTTGATACCCAAGGAAAGACAGCTATTGCTCACAGAGATTTGAAATCAATGAATATCTTGATGAAGAAGAATGGAACCTGTTGTATTGCAAATGTGGGACTGGCTGAGACACGATTCTGCCACAGATACAATTAAGATTGCTCCAAACCACAGAGGAGGCAGAAAAAAATATATATATGCAGGGAACAATGACTACTCCTAACAGCGACTTTGAAATCTCCAAAAAGGATGATGGGATCCCACAAGTATGACTCCACATGGAATGTGATAAAGCCATTAATCTGATTAACACCACCAGAAGATCTGCTTTGGACTATAAACTGTTCAGGATAATTATGAGATGGGTAGCTGAGATGATTGAGCCTCACAGACTACTTGAAAAAGGACTTGAGATAAGACATGCACTTTTGCATTATGCAGAGACTGGACAACAAATGATACAGCTAACTCTCTCAGGACTTGATAATTAACCCAAAAATTTTCTTTTCAGGATCCCCTAAAGATACCTTCACCCGCAGACAGCAAGAAGTAAATTTAAGAAAATGACGCCCACATTCCCAAGAGGTGGGGTGGGTAGTTTTTTGTCTTTAGATTTATGGTTATTATCATTCTTTATGATGGTTGGTTACAAGTTGTTAATTGTTAATGGTCAAAAAAAAAGCTAAACAAAGGAGATTAAATTCAAGGTTCTTGTTTAAAAAAAAGAAAAGTAAAAAGAGGATATAGATAAGAGCTAGATCATTGAATCTACTCTGAAAAAAAAAGATACAGAAATAATAGGATAAAAGGGTAGATTACTGAATCTTCTCTAAAAAGAAAAAAGGGAAGATATAGAAATGATAAGATAAAAGGTATATTTTGAATCTAATCAGAAAAGAGAGAATGTGAATATGATAAGATAAAAAGGTAGATTATTGAATCCACTTTTAAAAAGGAACTACTTGTTTTAAATATTTTTACATTGGATAGGATGTTTGTATATTATATACAATTTTGGAATGGGCTCACCAAAATAGAATAAATAAAGATTTTTTTTTGTCTGAATTTGTCAAATGTTAATGGACTAGACATTGTAAATGTAATTCTTGACTGTACATATTGTATATTCTTATTCTTATATTGTTTATAACTTTTTTATTTTAAACAAAAAAGGGGAAAGGTGTTTGAAATATTGTGCACCCCAATAAACTTCTCTGGGGGTCAGAGAACACAACAGCCACTACATTAAACATAGAGGTTAGACAGTGATAACACACACCTTTAATCCTAGCATTCTGGAGGCAGAGATCCATCCAGAATTCTGTGAATTCAAGGCCACACTGGGAACAGAGCCAGGCATGGTGGCACACACCTTTAATCCCAGGACTTGAGATCTTATATCTTGCTTGGGAAGGACACACGCCTTTAATCTCAGGAAGTGATAACAGGAAGCAGAAAGGTATATAAGGCATGAAGACCAGGAACTAGAGACCTTTTAAGCTTTTAGGCTTTTGGTAGCAGATCAGCTGAGATCTATTCAGGTGAGGACTCAGAAGCTTTCAGTCTGAGGATTCCTGGAAACTGGATCATGTGAGGAGTTGTTAAGGTGAGGTTAGCTGTGGCTTGTTCTGCTTCTCTGACTTTTCAGAATTCACCCCAATACCTGGCTTCCGAGTTTAATAAAATCTTTTAAGATTCGTGTTACACTCTATTGTCTCCTGAACTCATTTTCATTTCCTGGCTATACATCCAGAGGGATAAAATTGATGTAATCCATAGACCATGGTCCCCAAGTGGACAGTCTTCTGTAGGGCTGGGGAGGACACTGAGCCAGCTTATGCAACATTAAAACCAGGTGGGTACCTCCCTATTTGCTTCTGCACAGTGTGTCTAGGACTTGGCACAAATTAGCATGTTTGTCTTTCGCTCCACTTGGCCACTAGCCAGCAGGGATAGCCTATTTTTATTTTGAAATTTTATTTGGCAGATCCTTAAAAGTCACCAGAGAACTTTGCTGAGTAATAAAAAGCAACTTTTATTGAAAACTAATTTTTTCAGATGAATATGCCAGTTGTTTGAAAATGCTCTAGTCATATTAAAATATATTTTAGTAATATGTGTACAAATGCAGATCCACTAGTAAAATGCTTTTTGACAGTAGCTTATAAGTACCATATTCTACAGTGCCTCTAAACCTCCTTCCATGTAGATCTAGAAATGTAATGAATGAAAAATATGTACACTAAGTGAATAAATACTGATTTGGAAATGAGATGACATTGCAAAATTCACTATATCAATTTCAGAATGGTTGTTAAGAACTAATATAGAAAAAAAAGACCATATTTGTTCACTCAACAGCTTTGAGAGTCCAGGAGTAGGTTAAATGTAATGACTTCAGAGGTTTGAACTATTCTGCTTATGTTTCTTCCTCTCTATGTGTCTATATGCATGGCAATTACATGTTTTCTGTTGTCTAAGCATCATGCTCATTAGTGGGATATGTATGAAACATGGGGATTAATCAAATAAGTTGATTTTATCACAGCAACACACAAAAAATTAATATATAAAACTGGTATCAGGAGCCAGGATTCTACTCTGATAAGTCTGATCATGAGGTTCTTATTCTTTTGAAAATTAGTTGTAGGATGAATATTAAATAGTTTAGAGCTATGGGAAGAAAAGCCCAAGAATCTTGCAAGCAGAGATTAATGGGCCATTCTGGTGAGAGTTTAGATGACTGTAATGCCAAGATGAGTAAAAACAGTAAAGCTCATGAGGCCTCAGAGGGATATGATGACTCTATTAGAAACTGGAATAAAGATTATTCACATTATACCCTGGAAAAAGAAACTGGCTACATTCTACCCATGTCCTGAAAAGTTGAGCATAGCTGAATTGAAAAGAAATTAAGTTAACTTTTGTCAGATGAGATCTTTAGACAGCATAACATCTAGGCTGTGGGATAGTTATTGCTCACTGCTCTCAGCTCTATAGTGAGAGAAAATAGTAAGATATGAAGAAAGGAGCATATTTAAGTTTAAAGATGCAAAGGGGGAATGTGTAGAGAAAGTAACTATAATCTTAAGGAGAAATCTTGTGCTTGCCACTTTGTCTGTTAGAGATGGCCTCATTGAAGGGTAGAACTTGTGAAAACATAAATTTGTGTGAAAGGAGAGAGCCTGAAGTAAATCTTCACTATAGGGGTCAGTCTCCCTGTGCCCTAGGCCCAAAACAACTGATTGGGGAAGGATTTTTATCAGGTTGAGCTGCCAAGGTGAACAGAAGCCACTGTGGCTGCATTAAGAATAGTCTAGACTACATCTCAATCTGTCAATGCAACTTTAATGCATCACCCACATGAAAAATGCAGGAGTGAGGAGGTCCTGGGGAATTGTTCCAGAAAGCCTCATAGGTCAGGCGATATGTGGCAGGGTCACCTTCCCTGGAAGAAGGTTCCTAGAGGCTGCTATACAATGCTGTGAAGGTAAAGCCTAGTTGTAGTAAGGGTATCAGAATGTTGCTGATGCCAGGATCATGGAATAACTCCCAAGGAAAAGTACAAACACAGAGCATATCTGGGCCAAGAGAGAGCTTTATGTGCTGTAAACTGTGAAGCTAAAGGGGAAGGTATATCTCAGGCCACTGGATTCTATTAAAGATCTGGATAATGAACACAGATCTCTAGAATTGAATGTCTGTCCTGTTGTTTTTCAGTCTTCCTTTGGCCCAACATTTCCTTATTATTCTTCCTTTCCTCCATTTTCATATGTGAATGTATATTCTTTGCCATTGCAGTATGTCTCATTTATTTTACAAGGACTCACAGTTAGAATGCCTTGAGTCTCAGAAGAGACTGAATTTTTAAATGGTATTTTAAATGTTAAATACTATGGTGACTTTTAAAATTAAACTGAATTAATTCTGCATAATGAAATGGCCACTACCCTTTGAGAAACAAGAGTGGAGAGTTATGACTTACAAGTGATGTATTTGGGTGTCAAGTTGACAAGAGGTAAACTTGTGATAGTCCTGATTGTAAATTTAATGGTATTTAGAATAATCTAGGACACATAACTCTTAGGATGGCTATTGAGGGTATTATCAGAAATTTTTAATTGAAGTGGTAAGGCTCACTATGAGTGAATGTAGTTCTATCCCATGAGTTGGGTTCCATGCCTGAATTAAAAGGAGGAAGTTATCTAAAGGCCAGCATTCCTCTGTCTTCTTGAATGTGAACACAACGTGATCAACTGCATGTTCCTTTCACTACAATTCCAGCTGCTTTCAATGCTGCACATTTCCACCATACTTGAAACTGAGTTAAACTCATTTTCCTTGATAATTTTTTTTGTTCAAAATTTGTCACAACCACTAAAAAAGTAACTAACACAGATGGCTTAGGAACTACTGTAATAGTTGAGGTGAAGGATGACCTGGGCCTGAAAGGGGCATTAAAACAATTATCTAGGGAATTTAATCAATGCAGAAAGTGATCTTACTAATGCACATGGATAGGAGGGAGGCATTTAACTCTGTTTTCATTGGCTTGATCTGGCCAGATAATTGTTTCAGTTCTCTACCTTGCTTTGACTCTGTCACAGTCACTGTATGGTTTGCATAAATTGCATAATATCTATAGGCTTTATTTTAACCACCTGAAAAGAAGAGAAATAATTCTTGTCACCATTGGTAATTGCCTTATAGGAATAGTTTACACATTTGTGTAAGTGCTAGCATATTCTTGGCTTGAAATGATCATTAATACATGATCTATTATTTATTCTAAAGTGTGTTAAGAACTTCTAGAAAGTCAACATGTTGAAATGCTAAATATTTTAAATACAAATAGAATTCAAAATAATAAAATGACAACAATTGCTGGTGGCTTTCCTTTTGTTACAAATCCGTTATGATCCATTTTTAGTTTATTCATAAAACGTAATTTTATAAAACAACTACAATATCTCCAGAGTTGTCTTAAGAAACTTGCTAGAGTTTTCATGATGGATAAGGAAATATCTCCACCAACCATGAACTTGTTCCCACAAGTAAAGGCTTCCTATTCATCTTTAGTTGACAGTTGAAGGTAAGGAATAGGAATATGTGCATTTAGCAGCTTCCTTCCCTTATGGCTCAAGGGCTTAATGACAGAAAGATGTTTAGTTTTTCAGAGTGCTGATAAAATCTTAAAGAAACAAATGTCTTTGGCAAATGACCTCATGTTTTTGTAGAAGACAAAATAGATGTGCTGAATTCACAGTAGTTTAGATGACAGTTTGTTTGAGGAAGACAGTCTACACTTCTACACTTCCTTTTATCCTCACCAAACAAGGCAATAGGGCACATTCATAATATTCACATGTAATGCGATTTGTTAATATGGTCAGAAATAAGGCATGCCAAACATCTGGTGCTAGTTGGCAACTATTAACAGTGCTTAGAATAACAAAATGCCCAAAGCCAGCATACATGCAAGTTCTACCATCAGCAAGTGAATAAGTAAAACTATTCCTAGGACTTCAAATCAGTAGTTTACTTAGAAATTCCTCATTGTAGAAAATAAAACTTTATGATGGTTGTATAGCCTGAGGAGGCCAGTTGGCAGCAGAAAGGAGCTCCATTTAGGCTACTAACAGAACCAGTATTGAAATACATTATTCTAGGAGGAGTATTGTAATAGGGAGAAAGAGTCTACACATACATCCAGGATTCAGAGGTTTTTATCTCAGATCACTGCTTCTTAGTGATTATTTCAATAATACTACCCAGAGATATAGCGATTCCTTGAGTTCCCTTTTTTTTCTATTTTTTTCTGATTCTTGTCCAATCCACAAGAGACCCACAAAGTAGTTTGTCAGATAACTTATAGATCATCTGCAGAGAAGAGCTCTCCTGTCAGTGTGCACATGGCAGGCCCTATCAGTACTTGCCAAGTTGTAGATACACTTTTTAGCTAACTGTGTTAAAAAATTCATTATAAAGACTTAAACCAAGATAGCAGTACTTGACTTCACATGAATGGTCAATTTTTATAGGCATGTAACCATGTTTTGAAAAATATAAAGGGCCAATTATTTGGAAGTTTCTCCTTGGGAACATGAATGTGTTGCAAGCAGAGAATACACAGTTGTTTAGGTTAATTACCTGTCAGTAGATGCAAGAAGCATTCTATAACCCTGCAGCCTACTATTCTGTCTAAGCAATACTCAGTGACATGTTTGTGGCTTCCTTTCCTAGTATATAAATAGAACTGGGTTCAAAACAATTTGATATTTGGTCAAGAGGTTATCACTGACTCTGATTTAGAGATGCAATTGGTTTCCCATCACTGACTGTGGTCATACTGAAATAATTATAATTAGTAGTTTACCTGTGTGGTTTTGTCTGAAAGTATGGTTCATTGGTTTTTTTCTTATTAATGAACTGCTCAGAATAAATTAATAAAACACAGCTAATTTTGACTACTCATGCAGCATATTACCTGTCTGCTTTATATTATCTCTCAAAAGCATTTGGTTGTGGTTGAGGGAAATTGTCATTCATTTATTCATTAAAACATTTGTGACAAAATGTCCATGTCTTCAGCACTGTCATCTTAGGAAATAAATGCTATAGGGTTTTCTTACCTAAAACATTATTTCTATTTAAGCCTGGTGTACTCATCTGTAGCTAGAGTTTTCCTTCCTGGCCCACAGTCAGGACAAATCTCTCTCACCTGCCAGTCCCACAGCCACTCAGAACCCAACCAAGTAAACACAGAGACTTATATTGCTTACAAACTGTATGGCCGTGTCAGGCTTTTTGCTAACTGTTCTTTTAGCTTAAATTAATCCATTACTATTAATCTATACCTTGCCACATGGCTCGTGGCTTACCGGCATCTTCACATGCTGTTTGTCATCGCGGCAGCTGGCAGTGTCTCTCTGACTCAGCCTTCCACTTCCCAGCTTTATTCTCCTCCTTGTCCCGCCTACACTTCCTGCCTAGCCACTGGCCAATCAGTGTTTTATTTATTGACCAATCAGAGCAACACATTTGCCATACAGAACATCCCATAGCACTCATCTTTGTTTCAGGCAATAACACATCTCTCTATCTATCAACTACTTTTTGATAAATACTAGATTTGACCCCTTATACATCATAAAAATTACAAGTGTTATAGAAGTTGACCTTAGTAGTATTTTCTATGATCCTTGACATGGAGCTTATACTGTAACTTTAATGAAAAAGAAGGAAAAAAACCTGTTAACTAATAACATATTCCCATGTTAGCAAAGTCAATGCCATACGTCCTGGAACTCCATGATTTGTGTTGATGTCTTTTGGAGTGCTGTCCGTTGGTTTCCATATCATTAGAAGCACAATTTATCAAGATATATAATTAATGCACGGAAATTGTAGCTTTCAGAAAATCTCAATAAACATAAGCACTTTAATCTAACAATTGACTTGAAAGAATGTTGTTTTGATTGGGGAAATACAAAAAGCCAGGGCTTTGTTTTGTTTTTTGTTGTTTATTTTTTGTTTTTTTGTTTTTATTTAGGTTTACTCTCTTTTATTCTACATACTCTCCACAGTTCCTCATCCCTTCCCTTCTCCTGCTTCACCCACCTTCTCCATCCCACCCCCACCCACTCTTCATAGGGGGTAAGGTCCACCTTGGCTATTAAACATAGGCTGGCATACCAAATTGGGGCAGGCCCAAGCCCCTCCTCCCTGCATCAAGGCTCAGAAAGGCATGGCACCATAAGCAACGGACTCTAAAAAAGTCAGTTCACTACTTGGGATGAGTCCTGGTCCGATTGTCAGGGGACTCACAAACAGATCAAGCCACACGTCTGTCACCCTTATTCAAGGGGCCTAGTACAGTCCAATGCAGGCTCCCCAGCTCTCAATCCAGAGTCCATGGGCTCCCATTAGCTAGGGTCAGCTGTCTCTGTGGTTTTTCCCATCATGATCTTGTCCTCCCCTTGCTCTTATAGTCCCTCCTCCCTGTCTTCAACTGAACTCCAGGAACTTGGCCAAGTGCTTAGCTGTGGGTATCTGTATCTGCTTCCATCAAACACTGGATGAAGGTTCTATGATGACAATTAGGGTAGACACCAATCCAAGTGCAGGGGAAGGCTAGTTCAAGCATCCTTTCTACCATTACTATTAGTCTCAGCTGGAGAAATCATTGTAGGTTCCTGGGGATTTCCCTAGCACCAGATTTCTCCCTAACCCCATAATGGCTCATTCTGTCAAGATCTCTTTCTTTGTTCTCCCTCTCTGTCCCTCCTGGAACTCAGACATCTAAAGTCCTCATGTTCCTACCCCCTATCTTCTCCCATCTACTGCCCCCTCCCATTTACCCAAGAGATCTTAACCCTTTTCCCTTCCTGGGGCAATCCATGTACGTCCCCCTCAGAGTCTTCCTCTTTACCTAGCTTCTCTGGGGTTGTGGGTTGTAGCTTGTTTATCCTTTGCTTTGCATCTAATATTCACTTATGAGTAAGTACATACTGTATTTGTCTTTCTGAGTCTGGGTTACCTCACTCAGGATGATTTTTTTCTAGTTCCATCCATTTGCCTACAAATTTTATGATGTCACTGTTTTTCACCACTGAGTAATACTCCATTGCATAAATGTACCACATTTTCTTTATCCATTCTTCAGTTGAAGGACATCTAGGTTGTTTCCAAGTTCTGACTATTAAAAATAGTACTGCTATAAACATAGTTGAGCATGTGTCTTTGTGGTATGATTGAGCATTCTTTGGGTATATGCCCAAAAGTGGTATAGCTAGGTCTTCAGGTAGATTAATTCCCAATTTTCTAAGAAAGTGCCATACTGATTTCTGTACAAGTGGCTGTACAAGTTTGCACTTCCACCAACAGTGTAGGAGTGTTCCCCTTTCTCTACATCCTCTCTAATATAAGCTGTCATCAGTATTTTTGATCTTAGCCATTCTGGCACGTATAAGATGATGTCTCAGAGTCATTTTGATTTGCATTTCCCTGATGGCTAAGGATGTTGAACACTTCTTTAAATAGCCAGTTTTACAGTATGTGGCCTATAGTGTGACAGGAGGAGACCAACATCTACCCAAGCTATTTGTATTGGTTGTCTGCATTCTGACAAAAGAAGTCTTCCCAACATGACTTCTGAATGACTTTGCATGGCATACTGTGGGACCATAATCTAAGGACAGAACATGCACTGTGGCCTCTGCTCACCCTGTGGGGACCTCCTAGGAGTGTTTAGATATACCCTGGGAAGGTGTTTTTTCTGTGTTTCCTTTGCTTTCAATATTGTCTACCAATTCTATTCATGCAGCAGACACTGCTTTGGCTCTTCCACTTCAGGTGTTATATGATTGAAGCCTAACAGTTTGTCCATATTTTGGAGACTAAAACCAAAAAGACAGTAGTAGGAGACTAATTGTTAAAAACAGAATAATGAAGGAAGAAAGTTACTCAGCATTTATATACAGTGTTTGTCACTTTCTTAAGGCTTCATTTCACTTGAACTTCCAAAGAATTCCATGAAATAAGAGCTATCAGCGTGTCCCACTGAAACAGTAATCAGCCTTGTTTCTAAAACCATGAAGCAGTGAAGCATGGAGACAAGATTCCATGTCATATCATGTTAATTCCACAGCCTGGTGTCTTTGAAAAATTCTAACACACTAAAACCTATTCCAATGTGTAGTAGTACTCTCTTGTCAGGACCACCAGCCCACAAATAATGACATGGAGACTTGTTATTAATTATGAAAGCTCAGCCTTAGCTTAGGCTTGTTCCTAACTAGTTTTTAAACATTGAGCCATCTCACTTCTCTATTTTTTTACATAATTTATTTAAATTTATTTTATGTGCATTGGTGTAAAGGTATCAGATTTTCTGACACTGGAGTTACAAACAGTTTTAAGCTGCCACGTAGGTGCTGAGAATTGAACCTAGGTCCTCTGGAAGAGCAGCCAGTGCTCTTAACTGCTGAGCCATCTCTCCAGTCTCCTAAATAGTTCTTATAACTTAAAATAAATAATATTTTTTAATCTATGTTCTTTCATGTGGCTCGTTACCTCATCTCCATACTGCCCATTCTGTTTCCTCCACATCTGGCTGGCAACCACATGTTTTATCTTCCCAGAGTTCTCTCTCTGCCTAGAAGCCCAGAGTATACTCTCTTGCCTAACTGTGGGCTGTTCAGCTGTTTATTACACCAAACACAGCAATGTATTTTTACACAGTGTAAAAATATCCCACAAAATTTCACCCTTTTTTTCTAAATGAAAAGAAAAGGCTTTAACTCTAGTACAGTAAAACCATATACGATAAGAACAGGGTGCCTGGACTGGTCTACTCTGGTGACCGGTCTAGCAAATACCCTAACTATCATCATAGAGCCTTTGTCCAGTGACTGATGGAGGCAGATGCAGAGATCTATGGCCAGGTGCCAGGCTGAGCTCTGGGAATCCAATCGATGAGAGAGAGGAGGGATTCTGCAGGCAGGGAACATCAAGATCATGATGGGAGGAAGTGCAGAGATGACCATCCACACCACTGGAGGCCCATGAACTGTAGACTAGTGGCTGTGAAGCCCCCACGGACTGGACTAGGCCCTCTGGATACAGAAGACAGATGTTTGGCTCAAACTGTTTGGGGAACACCCAGGCACAGGGATCGGGATCCATCCCTAGTGCATGGGCAGGCTTTTGAGAATCCAGTACCTGTGGTGTGGCACCTTGCACAGCCTTGGTACAGTGGGAAGGACTTGGACCTCCCTAGGCTCAGTGTGCCAAACTCTGCTGACTCCCCATGGGAGACCTTGATTTGGGGGATGTGGGGAGTGGGGTGGCTTGGGAGGGAGAGCTGGGAGATGGGAGGAGGGAGGAGGGAGGATCTGTGGGTGGTATGTAGAGTGAGTAGAATATTTCTTAATAAAGAAAAATGAAAAAAATAAGAACAATTATCAGGTAGGAATTACATTCACAATGTTCAGTTCATTTGTATCTGGCAAATTTGGAGAAAATACTCCATTATCTATCCTATGTTAGTGAGTCCAAAGTTTTATACCTAAACCACTTTTTATCATAACTTGTATTGCCATCCTAAAAATATCTTTTAGACCTTAAACATCTTTTTAGACAATTTAAATTTTTATGTTTCTCGACCTTATAAACTTTATATCTCTTACATAAGTTTCTTCTCTGAATTTGGTAACAAGGAAAACTGTAACTATAATTATCTAGTCTTCAACCCCCTCAAAGACCCAAGAAAAATAAAATATTACCTGAGTAAGCAGAAATTACAGAGCAAGCAACTTCCAAAACTACAGAAATGATAGAAGCAGCTGGCTGCCTGGACAGTCACTCAAGGTTCCTCTGCAGCATTCAGGCATCCATCTTTGGCCTACAGGTCTAGAATATCTGACAGACTTTTCTGTGAAACAGGAATTTTGAAAGACTGTCCTATCTTGTCTTGGCAAAATTCAGCAGTTGCTTTCTTTTGTATTCTACTTGTCCAATTTGGACAACATACTGTCAGCAGTTGAGGCAAGGGCAGTTTCTTTGTCCAGTGGCTAACTTTGCTACAATGAATGCAAACTCCATATGGAGGTTCTTTGATGCTCATAATACATTTTTTTTAAATAAATTGGTACAGCCAGGAACAGATATGTCTTACTGTCATGAAAAGCCTTTATGTTCTTAGAACATTGTAAATGCCATATTCTGTAGGTCTCTGAAGTGTTGGAGGACCACCTATATATCTAAAATATATCTGTATAAACTTGAAAACATACCTGAGTACAAATTTGATTGTTATCAATGACTAACTACTAACCTGTATTTCATAATTATCCTAAAAAGTTTGTAATAATAGCCTTTAAGGACTAGAACTTAACATTATATTTTAAAATGAACTGCAAGATACAATACCTTAAAACAGAATAGATACATATGTACAGTATAATAAAAATAAACTTAAATTTGTATCAATATACAAAATTCTATACCAATATAAAATATTTGAGGTTAATAGTTGCTTTTTTAGTTTAAAGTAGATTCAATAAGCTACCCATTGTCCCATCATTCCTATATCCCCCTTTTTCTTTTCAGAGAGAGATTCTTGAACCTTATTTCCCTTATTTAGATTTTTCCCTTACCATAACCAGTAAAATCTGTTACCAACCTCCCTAAATGATCTGTAAACTACCCCCCACCAAATTAGCTATTGGCTGTTCAGCTTTCTATTACACCAAGAGCCACAATATATCTTCACACAGTGTACAAATATCTCACAATACCAACATCCCATATGGAGTCAGATGACAGTGATTGAATATGGGTCATTTTCCTGGCCCACTTAGGCTGATCAGTACTATAATTTTGAAGATGTTCACTAAGAACATTTTAGGACTTAATACTTTTTTTAGAATCCTAGATTGGGTTCAGCCACATGTCTCTGTGGGTAGAAGCACTTACCATACAAACCTAATGATCTGAGTTTAATCCCAGGAATCCACAATGGAAAAAGCCAACTCCCAATAGTTGTCCTCTGCCCTTTATGTTTATGCTGTGGCTTACATGTGCCTGCATACACACAAATAATAATTAATAGTAATAATAAACTTTTCAAATGTCTACCTCAATATTGACAAATGATAACATCAAATTCCCCACTATAACCATCAAATAAGGGCACTTTGGTTTGTTCCATACAATAAACCTGTTTTTCCATAGGTCTTGTGAATTTCTATCTTTGTATGTGTTCAATTGGTGTGGATGTGTACAGAAATTGGAGAACTCTGGAATATCATCTAACATTTTTGAAAGATGAGTAAGTTTAGGTAAATGAAGGAGATGACTACTTTTTCCAAAGTCTTGTAGCAAGCAAGTGTTAATGGTACAACCTGACTCCAAAGAAAATATTGAGTGCCTGCAACTGTAAATAAGTTTTGCACTGCTCATTAGACAATAGTTCAGATAAGAATAATCTCTTGAGTTTTATAGAGGCTTAACAGATATAGGAACTACACACATCACAGACATTTAAAAAAGCTATATTTGAGGTTAGGAAAACTGAAGACTTAGGAAAAGGATTTCTTATCCAAGAATTACTATAGAAATACTTTTTCATAGCCTCCTCTACACAATTCTTTCCAAAAGTCTGTATATGTTTATACACATAGCCCCTTTCTTTAACTATGTAATCCATCAAACATTTAGCTTTTCAGAATTTATATATACCATGTACAATTTTTACTTCATTTTGGTTTTTTTTTTAAGGCACGCTAAGAATATATTGAGGACAAGGAACTTGGGCCAGTTATTTGACTATATAATCTATAATTTTTCAATGAGTCAAAGGATTAAAACATCTGAAAGTATAAAACTGTGTTTTTTTTCCAGTGACTACATTTTTCCACTTATATAACAAATTCAATTACATTCATTGTAGACTTTTCATTGTATAAATCAGTGACTAATGCAAGTAAATAGTATCTATTAGTATATATGAATTCAACATGCTAACCATACATTTTAAGGCATTAAAGTAACAAATTCTATTTTCAACGTTTTATAGATTACAGAAGAAATGACCACTTTACGTTTACTCAAAAACTTTCTGTGAGAAAAATGTTTCTGGTTTTCCGGCTGAAAATTAGATTTGGTCATCAATGTCCTTCATTTTCTTGCACTTTTATTGTTGAAAAGGGAAGGAAAAAGCAAGCTTTTTTAGTTCAATTATTCCATTTTGTATCTGTTTGTAGGAGGTATTATAAATCATGTTTGGAGTGTAATAGAAAGCTTTAAAATGTAAGCAAGCATTTTGTTTTTAGTTTGTTTGCTGGAGGCTATGACATTACAGTGGAGCAATCACTACATTGCTGTCAGAGTTCACTGGGCTACATTTGGCATTTGAAATAAAGATGAAGCCTAATTATCTCTACACACTATACCTTTAGTTCTAACAATTTGTCATTAGGTAACTTACAACTGACTTTCAGGTATGGAGACCAAGAAGTATTTTTACTGTGAAATATAAAGAAATTGAGGGTTATTTTCCCACATGAATGAGATCACTGGTCAATAAAATCCAGTAGGTCATTTTCTTGGCTTTTAGAATTCTAATTTCCTTCATGAACTTATATCTTTTCATTTTTCTTCAATCCCTCAGAAGGTCTGCTTGTGTATTTTTCAGACCATTTCTCTTAGATTTGTATATGTTATTTGGATTCTGTTCTAGGTTGTACTTTATTAACTTATCCCAAACTTAGTTCTTCTTCTAGTCTTGATTTCCACTTCTTTTTATAATTCCTCCAATTTAGTGTTTCTTGGCAGAGATTAGTCTTGTTCATCTGTTTAGATCTCTCTTTTTAGTCAGGCATTCTTGCCTCCAAATTTAAATTCACTTGCTCTCTCTAACTCTCATGTTACCACTAATATTTGCTTTTCAGCTCATACTTGACTTTTCTCATAAATCTTTTGTGATTATACGGACCTGAGATAAACTAATAGCATTACATTTTAATGCTCCAATTCAATCAATTGTTGTTTTGTTACATAAACACTTAGAATAGCAGTAGTTATGAGTGTTTAAATATAGTAAAAGAACTCTTGGGGAAAATGCCCCAGACATACACAAATACCCCATATATACCACTTTTTCTTAATGTGTACAGAAGTTTTGTTCTCCATATATTGTTAAACATTGAAATAAAACTTACAATAATTTTGAAAGTTACTGGGTAACAAGAAGTTGTATTTCTGAATGTATCATGCTGGACTTGAATGGACATAATGAATTTCCCATTTTCTTTCTCCTTGCATTTCTTATTTTATGAGAAGGTTCTGAATTTTTTCTCCCAACTCAACAAATATAATAGAGGAAATACATATATGGAAAAGGTGATATCTTGAATCAAATCTTTAAAAGGTACTCTTTGAATATTAGAATAGCATATGCTATTAATTTCATATTTAAAAGCATAAATGGTGTCCATCTTGAAAAGATTCACTTCTTACAGGCTGAAGTCACCTGGTAATGAGTGAATTACAACTGCCTATTTTAGACTGAATTTATTTGAAAGACATTTTTAAAAGGGGACAGAAGTAAAATTAAATGTGTGCAAAATATGTAGGACACATACAAATGCATATGTTCTTATGTTCATGACATTGAGTTTTCTGTATAGAAACAGCCTAAGAAATTGTATCCTCAAATTTTTATCTATCAATACTGGTGTGTGTGTTTTGTTTTTTTTTTTTGTTTTTTTTTTGTTTTTTTTTTTGTTTGTTTGTTTTTTTGTTTTTTTGAGACAGGGTTTCTCTGTGTAGCTTTGCGCCTTTTCCTGGAACTCACTTGGTAGTCCAGGCTGGCCTCAAACTCACAGAGATCCTCCTGGCTCTGCCTCTCAAGTGCTGGGATTAAAGGCATGCACCACCACCGCCCGGCAATAGTGGTGTTAAGACCCCCACATTGCCTTCATCTGCTTTCATTTGCTTTTTTTCTACATAGTCTCATTCAATACACACAACAGTTTAGTAAGTTAGAACGTCCCGCCTTTATACATAATTTTTTATTGATTCTTTGGGAATTTTACATCATGCATCCCAATCCCATTCATCTCCTAATTCCTCTGTATCTGCCCTTTTCCCTTGTACCTCTCTTTCACCAAAGGAAAACTTAAAAAGAAATAATAAAAATAAAAACAAAAAGTGAAAATAAAAATAATTAATTAAAACAAATAAAAACAAAAATCAACACCCCACGAAAAAAACTTTGCCCCTCCGTCTTTCCCACCTCCTCATTGCTTCTTCATTTGTCTTAGTGGCATTGGAAATTGTGGTGTATCATGTTGTATACTTTTTTGACTAGTATTACTTGCAAATGTTCATTGTGTGGTGTGCTGTTGGTCAGGTTCAAGGTCTCTGGATTCTGGTACACTAATGATACTGGACCTTTGTGGAAACTCCTCTAAGGTATCCTGCTGTTGCCCTGATTTATGGAGATCCTGTGGCTATGGTTCTGCACAGCCATTCCCCACATCTACTCTAGCAGGTCATAGAAAGGGTAAATGTTGTGAGTGCCAACTCAAAGCCCTGGAGATGTGCCTGGCGATGCTGAGACTATTCCCCTCAGGTGAGGGGCAGAGCCATGGGTAGAACGCCAAGTGCCCATACACTTTTGTTAACACAATTCTATTTTTATATGATAGTTTACTTTTAAAAATGTATAAACAAACATAAAGAAGAAAGTAAAGTGAAAATTTCATCATTCAGAATAGCTATTAACTTTCAGTTTACCTCCAGATGCATGTATGTGTAAGTAGAAGATAAAAAACAATGAATAGGAGACCATGGTAAATGAAGACCACATGAGAATAGGAAGAAGCAAAGTGCTAGAGAGGCCCACAGAAATCCACAAAGATACCCCCACAACAGACTGCTGGCAATAGTCGAGAGACAGCCCGAACTGACCTACTCTGGTGATGGGATGGCCAAACACCCTAATTGTTGTGCTAGAAACCCCATCCAATGACTGAGGGATCTGGATGCAGAGATCCATGGCTAGGCCCCAGGTGGAGCTCTGGGAGTCCAATTAGTGAGAAAGAGGAGGGTTTATATGAGCGAGAATTGTTGAGACCAAGGTTGGATAAAGCACAGGGACAAATAGCCAAATGAATGGAAACACATGAACTATGAACCAATGGCTGAGGGGTCACCAACTGGATCAGGCCCTCTGAATGGGTGAGAGAGTTGATTGGCTTGATCTGTTTGGGAGGTATCCAGGCAGTGGGACCGGGTCCTGTGCTCATTGCATGAGTTGGCTGTTTGAAACCTGGGGCCTATGCAGGGTCCCTTGGCTCGGCCTGGGAGAAGGGGACTGGACCTGCCTGGACTGAGTCTACCAGGTTGATCTCAGTCCTCGGGGGAGGCTTTGCCCTGGAGGAGGTGGGAATGGGGGTTGGGCTGGGGGAAGGTGGGGGGGTGGGAGGGGGAGAACAAGGGAATCCGTGGCTGATATGTAGAACTGAATTGTATGATATATATATATATATATATATATATATATATATATATATATATATATATATACTGTCTTGTGGGAGTCCCAAAGTAGAAGTTTGTTTTAATTTTGTCTCTTTTTATTGTTTTGTACCAGATCGCAAGGAGGAAAATATTGAAAAGGAGGTTTCTATTATATATATATATATATATATATATATATATATATATATATTATATATATAAAATAAAAAAAGAGATTATTCTTATAATCCTACCTTGCCTTTTGTTTTCCTCCTAAAACATAGCCACTTTCTGATATTATTAGGTAGTCTTCAGAATAACAAGTTTAAGATCCCAGTACCTTTCTCCATATCATGCCATCCTCTGTCAAGGAGTCCATCTATCATAGGTGATTGTCCAAATGAAAAAGAACTTTACATGTGGACCCTCTAAGAGCCTTCTATAATGCATTTATACTGTCTTGTGGGAGTCCCAAAGTAGAAGTTTGTTTTAATTTTGTCTCTTTTTATTGTTTTGTACCAGATCGCAAGGAGGAAAATATTGAAAAGGAGGTTTCTATATGTATTAGATTTTTCAGCTATCCCTGCTTCTGTTTCTAACTCTAGCTTCTCCTTATCTTGTCCATTATGATTTCTTTCTTTTTTACATTTATGAATATTTTGCCTACACATATGTCTCTGTACCACATGAATGCACAGTACCCACAGAAGCCAGAAGAGGACATTGGATCTTTTGGGACTGGAGTCACAGACAGTTGTGAGTCACCATCTCAGTTTGGGAAATCAAGTCCAGAGTCCACTGGAAAATCAGTCAATGCTCTTAAACACTTTGCCATCTCTCCAGCTCTCCTGCAGTATGATTTATTTCTGTAAAGTTGAAATGCTACTCTCTAAAGAAGGAAAGATATAAGGAAGGGTCAAAAATCACATAATACATAGAGCTTTGACTGAAGATGCACAGGACAAGCTAGATGTATCTACAATAGTTTAGAAGGTGATGACTTTTGTATCTGGCTCTCTGCTTTCCTTATGTGGAACCATTAGTGGCTTACTACTCTGATAAATATTCTCTTATATAGATCCTTTGGTAAATCAAGGGCTGATTCAGTGCTTCAAGATTTCCATCTTGCTTTGGTTCAATTGTTGCATAATTACAAGCCAGTTATTCCCTCTCTTGCTTCATCTCTAAAATGAAGAGGTTGATCTAGCTGGCCTGTTTCAGTCAGTATTCTATTGCTGTGAAGAGATACCATGACCAAGGCAATGCTTATAAAATAAATCATTTAATTTGTGGATTGCTTACAGTTTCAGAAGTTTACTCCATTATCATAATGACAGGGAGCATGGTGGCACACAAGCAGTCATGGTGTTTGACAAATAGCTGAGAGCTACATCCTGATCCATGGTATTAGAGAAGGAGCTGAGGCAGTGGAGGTTAGAGTGGGGGCAGAAAGAGTGAGCGAGAGAAAGAGAGACTGGGCCTGATATGGAGTTTTGAAACCTTAAAGCCCACCGCAATGATATACCTCCTCCAAGAAGGACATACCTACTCCAACAAGGTCACTGTTACTGAAACTTAATGGTTTCAGTTCATCAACTGATGACTAAGCCTACAAATATATGAGCCTGTGTGGGCATTCTCATTCAAATCACCACATGACAGGAAAGTACCAGCCAAATAAATCATTTCTTCCCAAAGCTGATTTTGGTAATGGTGTTTATCATACAAACTAGAACACCCAATCTGTCCCAACTCAGGATGTCTTTTAGAAGCCAGTTGCTTCTTGACATCTTGCAAACTTTATTTTGATGTGGCAATTTTAAATGGATTAGCAAAATATGGGTTCTATATTATTTGAAATGTCCATTGATTTAAAAATGAAGCAAAGATTTTGGCATATTTTTAAAAAGTGTCTTGAAACTTAAGCTAAACCTCCTATGCTTGTGTGCCCTTTACATGAATACAGTGATTACTGCTCCCATGTCTTTAAAATTTGCAGGCTAACACATGTATTAATATTACATTTGCACTAAGGACTGACAATAATATTGCATAACTGAAAGAGGAAAAGTAAAAGATAGGCAAGCCAGTGTAGCCTGTCAATTAAAAAAAAAAGGTAGTAAAAGCTAAAAGAAAAACATCAGTAGAATTTACTACTTTATCAGTAGTGGCAATGCTATTGGTAGACACTGAGAAGTAGTCTTCTATTATATGAGTGTTTGCTCTCAATTAATATTGAACCTATGACAAACTTTTCACTGACTATTCTCTTTCCTTCTTTGTATATTAGCCCTTGTTTGTGAGATGCTACTTATTTTTTCATGACCATTTTATAATATCATTACCTCCTTTATGCCCATAGTGTTTTGGGAGACTACATATAAAAGAACAGGTTGTAAAGCTAAACAGAATCTTTCCTCTTAGTTCTATAGTATTATCAGAGTGTTGGACTTTCTAAAGGGATCAGTGTTGTTTGTCTTTTGGAGCATCTTAAACCTCTGCCTAGAGGGTTTAGCCAAAAATCTTGTCTTCTGGAAAGGAATTACCAGAATCATACAAACTAGCATAGTAAGAAGTTAAGACTACTACAGCAAAATATTTCATCTATTCATCCATCCATCGATCCATCCATCCATCCATACATTCATCCAGCATTACCTGTTCTTTACTACGTTGTGTGGAAGAGACAAGTATATGATCAGTGGCAGTACTGTGCACTTTAATAGAGGGTCACCAGGATTCTGTGACAACTCAACCAAGGAAAGACACAGTAGCAAGGTTACTCTGACTCTTTCTCATTCTTAAATACTGGAATCCCATTCATTACTAAAGACAGATCAGGACAGGCATCCTGGGAGATTAACTATACCATAGCATAGAAATGTACAAAAGACCGGCCTGCCCTAAAAATAAAAATGTCCCCTTTATGAAGTCATTTACATGATGACCAAGAGGTAGAAGAGTAAATCAGTTGGTTTGTAGACTGAAAACATGCATTACACATTAGGTAATCTTGCTGAGACAGAATGCAATCTTTTTCAACTGTCTTTCATTGTGACCCTGTAAATTCTACATGAAGTATCACTGCCTAGGTGACCAGCCTTCAGCAGTGAAGCACTGAAAGGGAATCCATAGAGTCTGTGTGTACTATGAATTTTTTTATCTGAGGAGGTAAGGGGAAAGACACTCATATACTCTCTAGATGGTTTCCTTCAGACTTTTTCTTAATTTTTCTTTTGCATTGTCTATTTTCCTAGAGATTTCCTTCTCTCACTTTTGATGTTTTTTTTCTAATGCTATCTTTATTCTTGATGTTTCCTTTCTAGTTCCTTTTAACGTTCTCATTCCTGATGTTTTCCTTCTAACTCTCTCATTCTTGATTTTTTCCTTCTAACTCATTTTAACTCTATCTTTATTCTTTCCCTTATAGTTTATATACCCCAGCAAAATCTTTCAGGCAATATAAAAATTGCAATGTGGTATTGGTGAAATTATTAAGGCCACTCCACATAGTTAAAAGGAAGATTTATTTAGTGGGTAACTTACAAATGAAGGGATAGGTAGGTCATGGGGTCTGGGGAAGGTGTATCGCAGTCCAGCAATGTTCTCTGGAGCTCTGCTCGGTCCACCTCCAGCTTCCAGGGTCCAGGAACAGAGAGACAGCGCTGGCCCATCCAGATCTTGGGTCTCCAGGCTCCTCCTTTGGCCCCACCTTGTAGGCATGACAATTGCCGAAACCTCAATGGGGGTTGGAACTTCCAGATCAAAGCTGGAATGGCTACCCACTACATCTCCCCCTTTTTGTCTAAATAAGAAGGTTCTAACCTAATATAAGACTATATACAAAGGAATGGTTATCAAATATTGTCCAGGAATAATGAGGGATAATGACCTAGATAAGATGGAACTACAACCAATACGAACAATATCAAGCAAGAAATACATACTAAAATCCAGAGAAGTATGGAGCATAGGTAAATGGAATGTTACAAAGATCATTCCAAAGGTGTCCTATCCTAAAGAACCTGAATCTAACACTTAATATGTTCTATCTAAGATATCATATATATATACTAAGTTGTAACTATAACTGCTAGTCTTCAAGCCCATCAAAGATCTGAGAAGGAATATAATGGTACCTGAGAAATGGTAGATGGATGCAAGCAACTTTTGGGAATCTTGCAAGAGTAGACTGAGACAGCTGGCAGCCTGGACAGTCACCTAATGTTTCTCAGCATTGTTGGTGCATTCAAATTGGCTACAGGCCTAGAGTATCTGACCATTTTCAGAAGCAGGAATTCTGAAAGACTATCTTACCCTGTCTTGGCAGAGTACAGTGGTCACTTTCCTTGTGTCCCACTTGTCCAGAAAGGACAGCATTGCATTTGTACTGTCAGCAGTTGAGGCAAGGGCAGTTCTTTGCCTAGTAGGCCATTTTGTGCCGAGAAGACAAACTTCCAAATGGAAATGTCTTAGAAGCCCAACATTCTCTTGGGATCAAATTGGTGTAGCCAGAATTCTGTTGTCTCACGTGAACAGAATTCTAAGTTATTTAAATACCATACTCTCTAGGTCTATGAATTGTTTGAAGATTACCTGTCCATCTGACCTATGTATCTGTAAATCTGGATAACCTAACTAATGTAACTGTAGAGATGACAAGAATAGGTGACTATAAATATATAAGTCTTATCTACCAAAATAACCTAAGGACTAAGGCTTCATGTAAACAAGGTAAACAGTCTATAAGCAAATGTATGGTAAAGAGCAATGACTTCAAAATTGTGACAATACAAAAGATATTTATAACAGAGGTAGGAATATATAGTGCGGTATGCAATATGACAATAACCTTAAATATATATCAACATACCGAATATCCTAAACAGAAGTAGAACATACATAAAGTATGACAGATATAAATTTAGATTTGTATCAATATACAAATATTTCAAATAAGAGTAGAAATATATGTACATTATAACAAATATAGTTCTGTATTTGTATCAATATACAAATTATCTTAAACAGGAATATAAAAATAGTTTACATTTGCATCAACATATAAGAAGCCATAACAGTGCAAATTATCTAAGGCTGCTATTTTACTAAATTTGTTTACTAGTGTATACAATAATCTACCATAATATCTTATACCTATCCATTCCATTTCTTCTCTTCCTTTTTTTTTTTTACAATACTGAGTCTATTATTTTCTTCCATCCCAACCCTACAACCATCATCCATAACCCTGAAAATTATGAAACCTAAGGGAGAAGGGGCGTCGTTTTCTTAGAATTGCTTCCTGCTCTTTAGGGGGTGATGTTATCTCTGTTGGGTACTGTGAGAAAGCTCAGATAGTTAAATCTCAGTTAGATTAACTGTAGGTTCTACAGCAAGTCTTAGAGTAATGGGTAACATTGTCTGAAATTCGGGCAAGAAGTATAGTATGATGATGATGATTACCATGGCATCATTCTGGATTGGGTAGAGTTGTTGTTGGGGCCCCATCTTCCTTCTGGAGACTTCCGAGATTGCTATTGGAAAAACTTATTTGTTATTAAAATGGAAGGTTTGGATTTAAAGAGGACATAGAATGTAAGAAAGGATTCTGAGAAACCAAGTGTAAGCATGGAGAGAATTAGAATATTGAAGACAATGGTCCCTTTATATTGGTTTCCTTCAGTCCCACACCAGAGGGCTCTTCTGATATGGGACTGAAGAATCTCTCAAACTTTTCTTTTAGCAATGTGCTTGGGTTTAGAGAAGGAGTGAGCCAATTCCATCTCCAAAGCCAGCTTGGCTTATAATTGAATTGGAACCACAACTTTTCTAGATTGATAGAGAGATAGATGTTAGATAGTGAGATTTTACCGTGTGTAGATTGGTACCAATAGATTCTTTCTTTCTGCTGTAAACATCTGGATATCCAAGGCCTTATGATTTTTGGAAGATGGGTATTTCCATTATCTTGGAAAAACAGAAACAGAACCCTACCCCAACCTTTGATTGTTAAATTTTTCTTACAACTTGTAGAGATGTCACATTGGTGGATGATCTTTTACTTCTCTTCATCAAGGGGTTTTTCCTGTTCGAATCAAATTTTTATTAATTTTGTGGGTATCTATAGCTTTTCTTCTCCTGAAGAAACAAAGCAAAAACCCTTCCCCAAAGTAGAACATATCGAGGTTTCCATTCTGAGGTCAGCACATCCTTGAAATAAACCAGTTGGTTTAGCTCAGGAGATTTGTCTGTCATCCAATGTCTCTCCGCAGCTGTTGTTCCTTTCTCATCAGCATTGAGAAAATTCAAGGTTAATAAAGCACTATTCAATCTCTTTCTAGGAGTCATTGTTACCTGTTGCTGTTTATTTAGCATATCTTTTAAAGTTCGATTGGATCTTTCTATGACTGCTTGGCCTGTGGGATTGTGTGGTATACCTGTAACATGCTTTATATTGAAATAAGCAAAGAATTGTCTCTTTTTATTGGAGACATATGCTAGGGCATTGTCTGTCTTAATTTGTACAGATATTCCCATGATGGCCATAACTTCTAATAGCTGTGTAATCACAGAATCAGCCTTTTCAGAACTCATAGGAATTCTGAATAGGTGTAAATGGTATGATGTACATATTTTAATCTTCCAAATTCTGCAAAATGAAACACATCTAACTGCCAAATTTCATTTCTTTGTATACCTTTTGGATTGCTCCCTGCAGGTAATGGATTTTGGTTATAGATGGAACAAGTAGGACATTTTTTCACAATATCCTTAGCCTGTTGCCAAGTGATAGAGAAATCCTTCTTCAAACCTTTGCTATTTACATGGTATTTCTTATGAAATTCTGAGGCTTCTAGCACATTACCTATTAGTAACTGATCAATCTCATCATTACCTTGTGCTAGAGGTCCTGGTAGACCTATATAGGAACTGATATGTGTTATATATATAGGAGGTTCCCTTTTTCTGATGATTTCCTGCAATTGTATGGATAATGAAGTTTATTCTGTATTATCAGGAATAAATTCAGCAGCTTCAATATGTAAAACAACTCTCTCTGCATATTGAGAGTCAGTGACTATATTGAGGGGTTCTGTGAAGTCCATCAGTACCATAAGAATGGCATACAGTTCTGCCTTTTGTACAGAGCTGTATGAACTTTGTACCACTTTACTTAAGTCTCCTGATTTATGTCCTGCTTTCCCTGATTTAATTGCATCAGTATAGAATGTGAGGACTCCAGAAATTGGCTTTAGTCATACAATGTGAGGAAGGACCCATTCAGTCTTCTTTATGAATTCTATTCTCTTGCTTTTAGGATAGTGGTTGTTAATATCTCCCAAAAAGTTACTGCATGCTACCTCCCAGTATTCATTATCTTTCCATAGTGATGAAATTTCCTCATTAGTTAAAGGTACTACAATTTCTTCTGGGTCCATTCCTGTCAACTGGCAAAGTCTTAGTTTACGTTTTTGAATCAAATCAGTGATCTTTTCCATATAAGTCTTTAATTTCTTATTTGGTTTATGTGGTAGGAATATCCATTCCAATATAATATCTTCTCTCTGCATCAAAATACCTGTTGTGGAATGTCTGGAGGGGAATATGACAAGAATGCATTTAAGTTTTGGATCCACACGATTCACATGTGCTTCTATAATTGTCTTTTCTACTAGAGCCAATTCCTTATCAGCTTCGGCTGATAATTCTCTTGAACTATTTAATTATTTGTCCCCTTGTAGAGTATTAGCCAAATTTTGTAGTCCATCTGTTGGTATTCCCGTGATACCCAGTAAATTGGAAATGCTTCCTAATAACTTTTGAAAATCATTAAGAGTCATCAATCAATCTCTCCTTAGCTGTACCTTTTGGGGTCTAATTTTTGTAGCTCTATCTTATATCCTAAGTAATTAATAGAATCTCCTCTTTGTATTTTTTCAGGAGCAATTTGCAGTCCCCAGCGAGGCAAATTTTTTTTTTTTTTTACTTCTTCAAACATGCTTTCTAATGTTTCTAACTTTGGATCACCTAATAGGATATCATCCATATAGTGTTAAATTATGGATTGTGGAAACTTTACATGAATTGTCTCCAACGGTTTCTGCACAAAGTATTGGCACAAAGTAGGGCTGTTTAACATTCCCTGTGGGAGGAACTTCCATTGATATCTCTTGACTGGCTGAGAATTGTTATAATTAGGTACTGTGAAGGCAAATTTTTCTCTATGATTTTCTTGTAATGGTATGGTAAAGAAACAGTCTTTTAAGTCAATAACTATTATAGGCCATTCTTTGAGTAGCAGAGAGCACAAGGGCATCCCAGTCTGTAGGGAGCCCATTGGCTGAATTACTTTATTAATAGCTCTCAGATCTGTCAGCATTCTCCAATTACCAGACTTTTTTTAATAACAAATACAGGAGAATTCCAAGAGCTGGTAGATTCTTCAATGTGTTGAACATTTAACTGCTCTTGAACCAGCTGTTTTAAAGATTGTAGCTTCTCTTTTGTCAAAGGCCATTGTCCAATTCAGACAGGTTTATTAGTTAGCCATTTTAAAGGTAAGGCATTTGGTACTTCTGAGAGTTCAGCAGCAGTTGTGCTCTGTTTGGAAGCCATTCCAAAATGGTACAGGCCAGATATGCCTGAGGAAGGTTTTATATTTACAAGAAAATGTCATTCATCATACAGACAAAAAAAGTTTTTAAATTCTTGTGAGGTAATGTTGTTGGCCATATTATAAGAATTACTCAAAATTTGTTAGTCAGTTTTAAGATATAAAATTATCAAATACTTTTATTTGAAGTAAGATACTGCTTTGCCTACCTTACCTTTCCGCAGTTCTGGGGATGTAGTAGGACTTTTCAGCCAGAAGGTGGTGTTGGTACAGCTCCAAAGCAGGGCCTGCTAGCAACCTTAGCTCACCTCAGCTAAAGGCAGGAATCCAGATGGTGGGGAGCCATAGCCGGCACTCAGGGAGCAGGGGAATGCCTCACTCACAGCTTTTTTTTTGCTGGTCTTGGGGCTAAGCTAGGGAACTGAGACCAGATTGGCTGCTCCCTTTTTCAGAAATAGAACTGTGTAGGCGTTCCCTGGTTATATGGAACTTTGCAGGTGGGTTTAGGTACCCACCAGCCGGGGAGGAGGCTGAGGGTGGGAGCCACCCAGGCCTTTGGAATTTCCCCCACTTGAGCAACAGATATTGGTGAAATTATTAAGGCCACTCCACATAGTTAAAAGGAAAATTTATTTAGTGGGTAACTTACAAATGAAGGGATAGGTAGGTCTCGGGGTCTGGGGAAGGTGTGTCACAGTCCAGGGGTATTATCCGGAGCTCTGCTCAGTCCACCTCCACTGTCCAGGGTCCAGGAACAGAGAAAGAACACTGGCCCATTCAGATCTTGGGTCTCCAGGCGCTTCCCTTGGCCCCGCCTTGTAGGCGTGACAGTTGCCAAAGCCTCAATGGGGGTTGGAACTTCCAGATCAAAGCTGGAATGGCTACCCACTACAATGTGGTTACTTTCTGTTTTTCAAGTGAATGATTACAATGAATATGAGAAAAAACAGCATAATTTCCATATCCTTTAACATGATTAAACATTGTACATATTATAGGTGAAAAACAAATTATCCCAAGAACCCACATACTTTCATACCCAACAACTTGTTATAGATTAACAGAGTGTAACTAAGCAAGGTATTCTTTTACTGGCAGGCTGTATTTTGCAGTTACAAAGAAAGGACCAATCACTTTATTACTTATCTCAAAAGCTAATCTTATAAGAAATCTTAAAAGAATCACAAATCTAAAATTATATATATGAAAATGAATCAGTTAGTTCTACTTGAAATCTTCAGGGTGCATATCCACTCATTGATAGCTGTTTATTTCAAGAGATTGAGGGCATAAATAGGAATAAGGAATTAATCATCACCTTTGTTCATCAACCAATCCTAGCAAGAAAGGTACATCAGCTAATGATAATTAGGCTACTTTGTTCTTTTTCCCTGACCTTGAAGAGTTCCTCACTGGATTATGGGCCTTTCTAAAACTTTAGATTATCTTCTGGAGTTTTCACCTCAATGCTATTTAACAAAAATATCTTAATCTAACTTGAAATTATTTTCAAAGCTTTGGTTCAGCTATGTTGCACTCCAAAACACATCTATCAACATTAAGATTAAAAGAATTTAAACTAGCTGGGCTACAGGGTCTCAATTGTTTTTCTTAATCATTAACCTAAGCCATAGTCTATGTGGCTCCTCAATAGAAACTCACTCATATGTTCTAGCTGTGTGACACTATCTTGTTTTATTTTTTATCATCAAAACTCTATTTAAACTAACATTATTATTATCAATTAGACAGTATAGCTTAGGAAGAAATTATCTTCTTAATAGTCCACATGTAAAAATGCCTAGTAGAATGGGATTTTTCCATGAGATAAACACACTACATTACAGGCAGTGGGGATTTCCCCACACCCATTCACACCATGCCAGATACCAGAGAAAGAAGGCAGCAGCAAATATGTGAAGACACAACAGAAGCAAATGACATTATGGAGTCTATGGTCTCAGGGCCTTGCCTATCAGAGGTTCACCCACCAGGGATTCACCCCCTGGTGATCTGACACCCTGAAGTCAACTGCCATCTGCTGCTCCTCTGACATGGCCACTGGCAATGAAGTTTTCCTGGTCCACACTCACAGAGACCAAGAATCATTAAAAATTGTTGCTAACAGAACATGCACTACTCCTTATAAACTCTTATTCTTCTTTCAATACCTAGCTTACATGACAGTGTTGTAAGGAAGCTTTCCTTGAACTTACTGTGTGTGCCCTCACAGAGCACTGTGCAATACTTTTTATATTACTTTTTACATAACAGGTACTAAAAATTCTGTTTGCCTGTCTTTTTCACAACTCTATTTCAAATCACAACACACTGTGTGTCCCCTACAAGTTTGAAGAAACATTTTTGAATGATCAAAATACTCTACATTTCACACACTAAAGGCCATATGGCATATAGTTACGTCTTGAACATATAACTTTAAAAAGGGAATTATTTTAGTTTGAGGAGTTGATGAAAGTAACACAATGCAAACTTTTATAACAATACATTTAACTGTCAAGTATCATGTTGACAGCTTCTGACTTTTTATCTATCTTTTGAAAGCCAGGGTCATTTTTCAGGTTTCTTGTTTACATGGATTTTGATTTTGTTTTATTTTACTTTTTTTCCTTTCTGTTATTTTCATTAATAACAAATACTTTAATATGATGCTACTATAACAGTGAGCTATATTAGATCAGCTGGAATCTCTCAGGCTCTCAAAGCATGGGCATTACATATTCAACACAGGACCTAATGTTTCAGAGCTTCATATTCTACTATAATTATATGGTTCAATGCAAGTGATTATATCTCTTCTTCAGTAATGGGCTGAAAAGTTTTGGTTTGCTGGTTCTCTCATAATTTACTGCCTAGGTATAATAGTCCAGTCTTGTGGAAAAAAAGATGATAAATGATGCTGGATAGGATTCATAGATTTATTAAAATTCTATCAAACAGTGCAACAAAAAAAAATCTGCTTAAGTTAGAAATGGGCTCAAATTTTTTAATTAAAATTCATGAGTCTTGATGCTTGGTTCAGTAGGTCCAAGAAAGGCTTGAATTGAAGACTGATTAAAGAAAATAAAAGGCTTATTTGAAGTAATTTTTCAATGACGGCTTTTAATTGGATGTTAAATCAAATTCTTATCTGCCTTTCTGCAGATAGCACATTATATAAAATACCATTAGTGGCACCACCACTGTAACGGATACACTGAATAAGAAGTAACTTCTCACTTTACACTGAGAGGAAAAGGCTTGTTGTCAGTCTGTCAGAATTAAGTATGTAAATTAATGTTTAAGTATATGAATATAATATGATTTACAAGAAGCTTGGAGTGTTGTTGGGGAAAATACTAAGTTTTTAAATTTTTCTCCTTCAAGGTTAACAAGTACTCAATAACCTTTACCAGTTGGGTGAGGATGTGAGTGTGTTGGTATGTCATCTATGTGCACATTTTGCTACTGAGCTTGGCTAAAAGCTTAAATACGCAGAAGAGCCAATACTGCAGTCATTCTCTAATATCCCTTACTGGCACCCATGAATGTCAGTCCGTAAAAGCAATTTCATTAGCATTTCCTCATTTTCCAATATAAGCAATGAGTATGTTACTAATAATAATTGTGGGCACTTATCCCTCCTTTGTAGAGCATATGGAACATCCCTTGCTTCAGTCAGGACCTATCTTGATTTTGGAGGTCACAGAAAGCACTCTAGTGAGGAAATAAAAACATCATTGGAAAAAAAGTGTGCATTTCTGGAAAAGTGCTTACTCTTTGCAGGCCAGAGTGGGGAGAAGGTGGAACAAATTTATCTTTCACAGCTAACTGAGATGAGGGTGGTTTGCAAGAGTTAATGGAACTTTGATTACTGCTGAGTTAATTCCCAGGACAGTGTTTACCAGTTGAGGGTTTGGAGTTTGCATAGAATGGTTTTCTCATATACATTTTTAATGGTAGATCTCAAGTAGAGAGCTCATTAATTTCAAGATTCTTTATTGCCAAGAATAATATCCTTTAGGCTTGGGAAATGGTTCTCCCATTTTGGTTCTACCTGCTAGAGGAACTATAAAATCTGTACTTGACAGAGTTTTAAGAGGAGAGACCTCACTACACATCTCAGATCCCAATACACCTCCATGTCTTTGTTTCCCTAAGTAGAAGTGCTGCTGTTTTGGCTTTTGACTTCTACACTTACTTAGAATATAGGCTGGAGAGATGGCTCACAGGTTAAGAGCACTGATTGCTCTTCCAGAGGTCCTGAGTTCAGAGGTGCTGGTCCAGAGGTCCAGAGGTGCTGAGTTCCCAGCATCCACATGGTACATAATAAATAAATAAATCTTTTAAAAAAAAGAATATAGTCATTTCATTCTCTGAGCTTACTCAAACTAATGAAACTCATATTGACATTTCAGTTTGCCTTCTAAAAACCATTTTTATTCATTTGTTGACAGTACATAATATATTTTTATCATATTCATTCACATATTGTTCTCTCTTATCTTTTTCTCACTGCCATTAAACACCTTCTTCTCAAAAAGCCCCTCTTCTCCTTTCAGATTTTTACTACATATTTTTTGAACCCTTTGTAGGGTATACCTAAATCAACAAATTTAAACTTTATTAATAATAATACTCACATCTACTGTAAAGAAAATAATTCTTCGGTCCAATATGGCTACTTTGTACTATTAGTAAGAATGGTGTGTGGTGAGTGCTGGAGCAACTGGGTGGTAGCATATATCCTCATGTATAGAAGTGGTCAATCAGGTACTGCAGTCTCCATTGGATAGACCAGAAACACTCTATTAAGTATGATGATTCTTCCTGACTCCTCATAGAGCAAGTAAAGTAGTTAGCATTGCAATGAGGCAAATGAGGCTCAAGAATACCAGCTAACTAATAGCATACCAATGAAGGCATCATGTGGAATTCAAACAAGGGTCTTTCCCCTTCCTACCTTCACAACTGCTGCTTCTTCTCTCTAAATTTCCAGTGTTTCTCCATTATCACATTAAATACCTACATCTTAACATTGATCCATGGACCTCCTAAGCAATGGTTCTTTGTCAGACTGACTTCATATTTCTTGAATTCCTTTGGTGGACATAGCATATGGCACTATTCATTTTGAAGATCTTTCCATGGCACTGAATTCCATCAGCACATATAATCCCCCTTGATCTGCATTGCGATGTGTCTTTCTCTCCTGCCCACATGATGAGAGATCAGTTTTTCAGTGTTTTAAACTTTGTTCTTGTCAGTCATCAGATTTATTCATTCTCAAAGATCCAGTCACTTAACCAGACATTTTACCTTCTGTCATTTTCTTGTAGAATGCCTTCTTGCACATCTAGCTGTCCTCTGTTCCAGATTTGGATTGAAAACTGAATTCTATAAGGCATTTGCTAGGTAAACTCGGTAAATCTAATGAACATTCATAAGTCTCATTTTCCTCATTTGTAACTAGGAAATAATTACAGTTTCTTATAGGGTGGTTGTAAGAGTTTAAAAATAGACAATAAAGGACTGAGCACAGAATCTGGCACACAATAAACACTAACCAGTAGTGGCTGGTCTTACTATTAGGTCACATGTCACAAGATTTCTTGCATTGTCATTCTTAATGGCTCATTAGAGTGCCAATGAGCAGCTAGAAACTCTGTATGTCTAACAAGCTGACACAATAAAAAAAAGCATGCGATCAGCTTCTCATTTGATGGCAAATGCAGTGGTTTGTTTTCATTCCGTGAGCTGAACGTAACAATTTTTGCCTTTTTCCAAATACTTCAACTTATAAAAGTACATTTAAAAACACATAAAGATACCAGTGTTTGCAACACAGTGTAATAATTCCTTGCCTATATTATGTAACATTTCAAGGAAAGAGCCAGTTTCTCTAGGGAACTGTTAGTCATGCCAACACCGAGGTGAGATTACTGATTTGATTTAACAACTTTCCTGGCTAGTTCACGATGCTGGGTATGGGCTGCTATGGTCAGGGAAAATGAAATTTAAAAAAACTATCTAGTTCAATAGCTTCATTCTAGTGTGTGTGTGTGTGTGTGTGTGTGTGTGTGTGTGTGTGTGTGTATACTGAAATATGCGTATGTATATGTTCTTTCTTCATTCTAGGCCATTCCAGAGCAGCATGGAATTACCAGGTTACATAAATTAATTATGAACAATTTTATGACATCCTGCTGACCACAGCAAAGAACATGTGGGTGGGATGGCATTCCTAGAGTCAAAAGTGCATTAAGCATAAGATATACTGAATAGTCTCTGATAGAGACTGTGTTCTTGGGATACCTTGAGTATCATCTGTGTATTGGTAGGTTTAGGGATTTCTTTATTATAGAACCCATCTTATACTGGGTGGCCAAATATAAGGTGCTAAAAAGCGGTAATACTGGCTTGGTGGTGATGGTGCATGCCTTTAGTCCCAGCACTTGAAAGGCAGAGCCAGGACAATCTCTGTGAGTTCAGGGCCAGCCTTGTCTGCAGAGGTAGTTCTAGGACTACCCTACATAGAGAAAAAGAAACCCTGTCTCAAAAAAGAAAAAAAGAAAGTAAAAAAAAAAAAAGGAGCACTGTGCTGGCAAAATGGCTTGAGTGATTATAGATATTTCCTACCCAGCCTGACAACTTGACTGGTTTGATTCCAGAAACCTGAATGGTGAAAAAAGAGACCAGCCCAGTGAGCTGTCCTCTAATCTACATGTGCATGCCCTCAAGCACATGCAAGCTAGCTCTCTCTCTCTCTCTCTCTCTCTCTCTCTCTCTCTCTCTCTCTCTCTCTCACACAAACACACACACACATACACACACACACACACACACACACACACACATCAACAAATGCAATTTAAATTTTTTAATGGAGGTACTGAAATAACTCATATTCCTTAACTAGGTGTTTTGGATGCTTCCTAAATAATCTAGCTGTCTCCTACTGACGCAGGCTGTTTATTCAGTCTCAATGCAAGTTATCTTAGTATATTTAAGCTACTATAACAACATATCATAAAATGTAGTTTATAGAAGTTCCAAGAGTTCAAGAGGCTGGAACGTCCAATTTGTAGTGTGGAGAGACTTGATGTGTTGTAAGGGCTACCTTCCTTATTCAAAGTTGAAAACATCTCACTGTCTTCTTACATAATAGAAGAGACAAGGCAGATTTATAGAGTATTTTCTATCATCAGTAGCCCTATTAACAGATTACCTGCTCTCATGAACTAATAATCACCTTCTAATGGTCCCACTCCCTATGAATATCACCTCTGATATGAGGATATTGAACATATAAATTTGTGGGTAAAAACATTTCAATCATAACACATCTGCTATTTCCACTGTCAGAAATATCATACTCCTCCTTTTCTCTTCTAATTATTTGCCATATCTACTTCTGATAACAGAGCAAACCAACTATTATGTGATTTTTAATTCTTGCCTCCATCCACTGTTAGAGTTTCCGCTTACTCTCTCAATGCTTACAGAAAGAACAGAAGAGAAGAAGTGAAGATGAGACAGAAAAGGAGCAAGTTAGGCAAATCACTGGGGAACCAAACATGTTAATAATGATCCAACTATACAGTTTGCACATCTATCTGTATTCTTGAATAGCACTCCAAATTTAAAATTTGGATTTCAAGTAAGAGAATGTCATGGTCACATTAATATTGAATGAGCCACAACACACCCCTCATTTAATTATTCTATGAGAAAATCTAAGTAGCAATGTAAAAACATATCCCTTTTGAGGCATTGGCTTTTTTTTTAAATTTAGTCATCTCTTCAATATGGCAGTGTTATCTAGTCAAGATCCTAATGAATGTTGACAGAAATTCATGATTTCTTTGAACTGCATTGAAAAATGTATATTACTTGCAAAGATATGTTTCTATTTATAGCTTTGGTATTATACTATTTTAATTGTCTTCTTAAGTATGACATTAGATATTCTTCCAGGAATTTCACAATGATTCCTTTATTGACTAGAAATAATTTTAGACATCAATTACATTTCTTTAAATGCCATCTTAACAATATTAAAGTCACACTACAGCTTATACAGCCCCTTTCCTGGGACACACCATCACCCTGTGCATGGATGCTGAAGTCAAGGTAGAGTGAAGTTGAGCAGCCATTTGTAAGGCTTACTGCTTTGTAAGCTCTATGTAAGACCTTTGGATGATGTGATGATATATATAGCTGTCTGTGGGAAAGGAAAAGGGTTTAAATGAAATGAAGCCATACCAGAATCACTAAACTCCATATGTTTATAGTATACATAATTTGTTGAGGGTTTTTTTCTTATCTAAAATCCATGAAAGATTCTCTTTATTTCTTGTTTCAGAAAAGTAGTTACCTCTGGGTGTTGATAATATGAGTTTAAATTTCTCTAAAGAATCTGTGAGTTGTAACTGCTATAATAGTTCTGAGGCTGTTTTTAAGTTTGTGGTTTTGGTGAGAAAATTATATACTATGTAGTAAATTTTAAATGCAGTTATACATACACACACACACATATATGTATATTATATTATATATATATATTCAATATTAATATATACATGTCACTGGAGGAAACTTTTAAGGCAATAACCCAAATGGACTAGGGCAGATATGGCCCAGCTGATTCTGTAACATATACATCTTGCCTTATACGCTTTGGTGCATCTTCATTTATCTCATTACACTTATTCTGACACATTTTTCATATCATAGTTTCTGATTTTTTTTTTGGCTGGCAAAACACCCATATAACATCTTTTGAGCAGAGATGATGTTGCTATCGTTTTGATTTCCTGAAGTTGTTATGAATAGTCTGCATTTAACTGAGTATCAAAGGACAAATTTCATCACTGGTTCTGACAAAGTAAGTTGATGTTGAGTTGTCAGCAATTGTCTTTAACTGAAAAGTTTATCATAAATCTTAACAGGTGATAGGACATGATCATGATGTCCAATTTCATTCAGTTATCTCCACATTCCGTAGAAGTCACTGCTACCTGGTCTTTCATTTAGCCTTCTTAATAGCCTTTCAACTCCATCTTCCTAAACAATGTTCTCCCAATCTTATGGCATATGTCTAATTAAAATATTCAAAATACAAACTCTCGAATCTCCTTATATTTACACAATCGTCTTTTGCATATGAAGGTACAATGTAGTAAGTGTGAGTAGATTGCCTTGGATCAAGGTTTTATTGTATAATAAATTCTGTTATTAATAATAAACCAGAAAAGCCGAATGCACAAGTATAAGCTTCCAAAATCAACAAAACTGGGAATGCTATATTCTGAATCCTTTTTATATGAAAATAATGTCTGATACACATTGATTATATAATATACCCTATTATGCCATTGTAGTGGGTAGCTGTTCCAGCTTTGACCTGGAAGTACTACCCCTAGTGAGACCTCTGGTAACTGCCATGCCTACGTATGACCTGCCCTTGGGGTGAGGCTGAGATGGGAGCCCTTAAGACCTGAGATTCATACTTGCTGCCCCTCTTGGTTCCTCATGATCCTGGATGCTGGATGGCTGACTGAGTCAGAGTTCTCCAGCGAACCCCCACTGGACTATACCTCACCTCTCCAAGGTCCTATAACCAACCCCTTTACTGGCTGTAAGTTACCCCAAAATAAATCTCCTTTTCAACTATGTGGAGTTACCTTGTTAAATCCCCACATTATGCCATATATAATATGCAATACACAAAAGTAGCCATGCTACATAACAGTTTTTCTCTTCTTAATAACTGTCAATTAAACATTTAATTATCAGTAGTTGGACTGACTTGTTACAATTCTAAGGAATTCTAAGACATTTATTTACACTTCCACATATCTATGAAGTATTTTTCTATGATACACAAGTTGTAGTTATTTCTCGATAACAAAAAACATCAAGATTGTGCCTTTGGACTTAGAAAGGCACAAATATATGTAATCATATATCAAACAATCTACATACCTGGATACCTTTACTCAGAACCAGAAGTTCAGAGACACTCAATGTTTTTTTTATGAGTTTTGTATCTCTCAATATAAAATAAATCCTTCAAAAGACAAAATTTGGAATATCACTGAAGAAGACTGGACATCCCCAAACGGCAAATGATAGTGACAGTGGAAGAAGGTATAAAAAAGGAAGATTTATTTACAAGATTAAAGACCCAGCTACTGTTTATTAACTCAAGTATTTGAACTTAAACACAGCTAATGTTGAGAATTATATATTTGTTTTTCTTCTAGTAGTGCTGCCTATTATCTCTCCCAATACCAGCAGAATAGATCTGTTACAGCATCCATTCACAATTTGGGTACTGATTATATGTGCAATGTGGAATAGAGTTGTATAAAGTGCTGAAAAATGTATCTTCTTATGATTTACAGGCTTCTCTTTCTTGTTGATTTACTATTAAATTTAAATGTGATGTTAGAGACCATAAAACAAATACTATAAATAACTCCTGCACTCCAGAAGTCCAACATTTATTAAGAAAGTTAATCTAAATATACAAAGATTACAGTGAGATGAATATGAAGGCTCTTATACATAACACCAATGTAGACTGTGGACAAGTTGGATAAAAACGTGGACATGCCTATTAGAATCTTGTTCTCACAGAGGGCACTTTTTATATTAGTTGCGAAAATGATTGCATTTCTAGCGCTTTAGTGGGTTTCAGAGTCAAAGAAATGAATTGTTGGGAACGTCCTTTCTATTTTGTTTACCATATTAGCATCAGGTTTACCGACACTCAAATGAGTAACTACCAAATCCCATCAGTTCCTTCGATCTTATATCTCCAACCCTATCTTGATGATGATTGAAACTACTTTTATTAGATTTGCTTTCAAATCCTTGTGAAATTTATACAGCTGATTGTTTTGTGTGTAATTAAGATATTCAATTACAGGAAAGCATTATTCCCAATATTTCTTAATCAGAGTCAACTCTAACCACTTATTTCTGGATCATGTTATGTTTTTTTCCGCTTAACAAAATGTAGAGTGGTTCCTTTTCAGGATACACTAAATCACAAACTGAAGGGGTGGGGAGACAGGTTCTGTACTAAGTTGAAATCGTGTATCTTCAGATATTTACCTGTATGTACCAAATCACCCCACCCCCTTAAAAATGTCATTGAACATGTCCAGGTGCTCTTACATGAAATCATAACATTACAGTGATAATATACCTCTTAGTTAGGATCTCATGAAACTTTGAGCTTATCACAAAAGGTTAGTTGTACTGTATATGAGCTAACCTTTAAATAGAGTTAGCAAACTGATGCAGTGAGCTGTGTTAATGATTTCATATGGGACAGCTAAGTGTCCTGTCCTTTTTACTGGTAAAGTGTAAAAATTCTGAATTTGATGCTTTCAAGATAAGACATTTCATTTAATAATGGTTATTGGTATCACCTGTAATCAGCAAATAATCAACTTATTTGAACAGAAAAGGGACAGTTTACAAATTGACATATTTCTCTGGTACCTCAATGGTAATAAGTCTGAGTCTTCATTCACCATATCTGAATAATATAGGATCCCATCCAAATACGCTAACCAAAATTATGGTTTGGGATTTAAAAAGTAAAATAAGTAAAACATGTTTTTCAGGGAAACCTTCCTCACTCTGCAGATGAGTAGACATACATTTCACAGAGTATTTATGTGGCACAGTGGCTTAAATATGATTGTTAAGATATAATTGAGGTGGTCACCAAACTGGATAAGATACACATATACATAATGAGTGAATGACAAATATATAACTCTTGAATACCTCGTTATTATGTTTAACCTATAGATCATTAGTCAGTGTAGGAATTAAGAAATGTCAGAGAACATCCAAACAACATGACAGCACTGAGGAGTATGACTTTTGAAGCTTTGATTTTGTAAGTTTAAATGTCATTTTGAAATATTTGTTACAAAATATTTCCCTTCTCTATTAGCTAGCATTGGGTTTGGAATTTGAAAGAGGCCTTGGTAATGATAAACTGCATTACCAGGAAGAAGCCATTCCTTTAGTTTGTAATAGCCCTTGAAAAATGTTTAAAAAATCATAAACTATTCAGTTTTAAGAAAGTTCTTGCATTGTGCTTAATTATGTTATTTTGTAAGTTCTGAAAAATATTTGTATTCTTTCAAACTACAAAAAAAATCAGTTCAACTCAGTAAAACTCAAGGGTTTTGCTTTGCAAGAAATTGGTAAAGGAAGTTCAAGGATTTTTACAGAGCTATGGAAATTCAGCATGGCCATGAATGCCCAAAGTATTCCAAAGAAGTAAAACATTTCATAATGGAATATTTGCTGACATAGTTCTCTTGAGTGACACTATTGTGCCCACAAAATGCCCTGTAAGAAGACAGTGTTGATCCAAATCACAGCAAGAGAAGTGGGATGAAGACACCTTTCATTCTATATTGAAGGTGGAAGGATCATAATGTTGTCCTAGGGATTGTTTTGTGAATGGAAATGGTCCTGATCTCTCTACCTCCGTCATAAGTAGATGCAAGTAGCTTCGACAGGATCAGTTGTGTGTCTCACTTCACTTCACCAACATATTGTGATTATGAGAATGCCTGAACTGTATCTGGGAAACCTCAGCCACATTCAGCTTGGGATAAAAAAAAAATCATTGCCTGGCCAAATGAATTCACTAATTTTGTCAACTTCTTGGACTTGCTGGAAAAGAAACTTTGAAGTAATTGATTAATGACAGTTGAAATGTCCCTGATACTTATTGAATATGTTTTTTGATCCTTTTGCTTTGAGCCACAGTTAGGTTAGAGATTTGAAAATTCACCTGAAAGAGCTAATTCATTTTTCTAACAAGTAAATCTGCCCCATAGCTATTTTTGTAATAACAATCTTTTAGTTAAAAAACAATAGACCAAAAAAGAGTCCTTTGTTCATTTCCTTGTCCTGATATCTCTGCCATAGCTAGAATTTTCATCAGGTTGGAAGAATTCACCCCAAGATAAGACCTATAATGCTAGTTTTAATAGATAAGCTACAGAACAAACAAGAGTTAGGTTTTTTTTTTTTTTTTCATTTCATCTGTTCCCTGCTTCTTTTTTTTTTTTTTTTTTTTTTCTTTTTTTTTTTTTTTTTAATTTTTATTTTGCAATACAATTCAGTTCTACATATCAGCCACAGATTCCCTTGTTCTCCCCCCTCCCGCCCCCCTCACCTTCCCCCCAGCCCGCCCCCCATTCCAATCTCCTCCAGGGCAAAGCCTTCCCCACAGACTGAGATCAACCTGGTGGACTCAGTCCAGGTAGGTCCAGTCCCCTCTTCCCATGCTGAGCCAAGGGACCCTGCATAGGCCCCAGGTTTCAAACAGCCAACTCATGCAATGAGCACAGGACCCGGTCCCACTGCCTGGATGCCTCCCAAACAGATCAGGCCAATCAACTGTCTCACCCACTCAGAGGGCCTGATCCAGTTGGTGACCCCTCAGCCATTGGTTCATATTTCATGTGTTTCCGTTTGTTTGGCTATTTGTCTCTGTGCTTTATCCGACCTTGGTCTCAACAATTCTCTCTCATATAAACCCTCCTCATTCTCGCTAATTGGACTCCCAGAGATCCACCTGGGGCCTAGTCATGGATCTCTGCCTCCAGATCCATCAGTAGTTGGATGAGGTTTCTAGCACGACAATTAGGGTGTTTGGCCATCCCATCACCAGAGTAGGTCAGTTCGGATTGTCTCTCGACCATTTAATGGGAACAGTTGCACACCCCTTGATGCCTGTGAAACAAGCAGTAACAAAGCTAGTACTCACTTTCTATGGGCCTCCTTTCAAAGGACTATGATTCCTGCCTGTACGACCTGATTACATAAAGCAGTGTAAGAAGTGAAGACATCATCTTCTGACAGAATTCACCAAATTTCAACCTTCCATCAGTATCTAGTTCAGTGACTTCTCAGGAAAAAAAAATGTTGGCCTTTACATTGTCAAATATCTACAGGAAAACGGACTTTGAAAAAAATTGTACTGTCAATTTCATGCTCAAACCTGGACTGACTCAGTGGTTAGGAGACAGTAAATGGACAAGCTTTATTAAGAAGAAGCTAAGTCACTAAGACTAAATTAAAAATGTTCTATGTGAAAAAGGGTGAAATGCTTCTCCATTTACTTAAACATTTGCAGAAGTGTCAAAACATCCTAAGAAAAGATTATGTTGAATATTTTCTAGGCATGATAAATAGTTTATGCAGCTTTTCTCAAAATATCAAGCTATTTCTTTAGAACATATAAATTGGTTGGATTGATAATATTCCTTTAGTAGCCAAACTGACATTGAATATCAGAACTATAGCTGTGAAACACTTTTGATGACCAAGAGAGGATTTAAGTGTCACTTGTCTGCATTAAACTTTTCCTATGTTGTCTATCTATGGCCTTAGAAGAAAAATGTGGAACAACCATTGTTTTAAACATAAGAACATTACTTTTTGTCTCTGTCTCCTTATGTGTAAAATGAACTTTATGCCTTCAAAATACTTTATGGATTTGCTGTGACTATCAGGAGCCATTGGCTGGATAAAATTATGTCTTGTACCTGTGACAACAGTTTAAATATTTAGATATACCATATTTTTGAGTGATTGCTAATTGTTACTATTATGAACTATTATTTGATGTTTTATAGATAATAATTGGTTGAAAAGTATTTATGGCTTTATTCAGTGTGAGTATATGGTAGAAGTCATATAAAAACACAAAATTATTTTAAGTGGGTAAATATAATGGTACATAAATCAACTAACATATAAAAATTAAAACAAAATCAAACCATGATTAATTATTTCATCCAGTTCAAAACACTCACAAACCAGTCTACCTATTTTCTGTTCTAGTCCTCACATAGGATCAGCTACTTATAGAAAGTAAATCTTTACATTGAAGTCTCATTAAGTTTTTTTTTTTCAATAAACATTTGTAGAGCCAGGCAGAAGGCTAGACGCAAGGAACAGAGTGGAGTATGGAGCACACACTCTCCCTGCACTCATGGGATAGAAGCACAGTGCATACCCCTTCTGTTGTGGTTGTCTTGTTGCTAGAATCATGTGTGCCATATGGCAGATCTTTGTGGGATTTAGGGATAGATAATGGATGTCAGAGTGAATTATTAGTGTATTATCGAGAAAATGAGTAATAACAGTTGTCTTAAAGTTTGGACAGCATTAGCTCTATTCATCTTTCTGGTGATAATGGACCTCATAAGACTTCTGCTATCATGTTACTGCTTAAGCATGCGTAATCTGCCTCGTCATGTAGCATCCTATCATGAAGATCCAGAATACCACATTCCCACAGATTTTTACCTGAGGTAAAGGGCTTGGTATCTATTTGTATCATGCTGAATTCATATACTTTCTGAATCTCAGGAGTCTTTCTCAGAATCCTCTCCTTGTCCTGTTAGGAAACTGAGTGAGCATTTTGTGACATGCCTGAACTGTGCAGGCTTTATAAAATAGCACCTGGCTTGAACCCACCATCTTCATTTCTTCCATTTAATGTCATCATGTTGTTATTAGTTGTTATATATATTCTTTAACAGAACAAGATTGAGACTATAAACTATAAAAGTGTGTGTAGCACAAGATTACTGACCTTCACAGACCAGACCAATGAAGGTTATTACCATAACAAACTCCATGCATCCTTGGCTGAATTGCTTTATATTTAAATGTAAATGTACCATGGCAATTCTCAAAACAACAAATTTTGACTTAAAATCATTTTTTGTATTGAAACTGTCAATGTGTCTTACAGGCAAATGATATGTAGACTTGACAGTAATTTTTAGTAGAAACTGGTGTATTATCATTGTGTTGGACACTTAGGAAATATTTGTCGAACCAAATTGTATTTCACCTTTGCAGCCTGGTATGTTCTGTTGTGGCAAAACGTACAACTGCCAAATCTTAGTCTCTGAGATATATGCTGAACATGTTAATCAATTGTTAAGCCTGGTTTAACAGTTTAGCTTTCAAAATGAATTCCTGGAACCAATATTTATTTATGATGCCATATTCTACACACTTTCAACTTTGAAATTACATGTGTTACCTTACTATTTTCCACTTTTCACCTGAGCATCTTCATGAAATGACAAAGTCAGAAATTGGGAAGAGAAATGGGGCATGGCTATATAAGGATTGTCATGTTTTCAGCCTGCAGAAAAAGAAAGTCAATTCCCAACTGATATATCTTTATTTTTGACACTGCTTGCAAAATTGTATTAGTTGAAATGTTTCATCAAAAGTTTTACCCTCCAAAAACAGAATTTACTCAGGGAATAAACTAACAATGATGATGTTTTCCTGGAAGCAGAGGAATTAGAGCAATGACTTATAGAGATTTCATTGGAGAAAAGTTTATGCTTTAATATTCAAACAATAATTACATTAATTTGTAGACTAGTCAGCTGAGAAATCCATTGGCATAGGCTTAATGAAAGTTGTCATAATGGTGCCAAAAAGAAATTTTGTGGAGTTCTTTTAAGTACCAAAGAAACTCTCCATTGTTGTGATAAAATACAGATGTGCTTAGAAAGAAACTTGCATAGTGAGCAGAAATAGAATATATAATTAGAACAACGAAAGCTTAAATCAACTTAATCTTTATCTGACAGGAACAGTTACATTTACATCACTGAGTGCAAAGTCATAGCCAAAATTGAAATTAGAAACAGATAATTATGATAAGAGAGGACACTTATGCTGACTCTTCTCATGTATAATTGGAAAGCATAAGAAATATAATGCTTGTTCTAACTAGAATTAGCATTAAAACATGCGATGTAGCATGAATCTTAAAAGGTCTTATTAATAAAAACAAACTCAGAGCCAGGTATGGGGTGAACGTTGAAAGATCAGAGAGACAGAACCAGCCACAGCTACCTCACCTTGTCAATTCCTCAGCTAATCCTGTTTCCTCAGACTGGAAACCTCTGTGTCCTCAGCTGAATAGATCTGAGTTGAACTGCTGCTAAAAGCCTAGAAGCTTAACCAGCTCTAGTTTCCTGGTTTTCAAGCCTTATATACCTTTCTGCTTTCTGCCATCACTTCCTGGAATTAAAGGCATGAGTCACCATGCCTGGCTGTTTCCAGTGTGGCTTTGAACTCACAGAGATCTGGATCTCTGTCTTTAGAATGCTAGGATTAAAGGTGTGTGTGCCACCATTTTCTGGGTTCTGTATCTAGTGGCTGTTCTGTTCTCTGACTCCAGATAAGTTTATTAAGGTGCACAATATTTTAGGGAACACAATATCACCACAATGCGATTTCTGGGTTTTGCCATAAAATATGTTGTTTAAATAATTAAACTATGAATATGCAAATTTGTTTATCTGTTTGTTAAACATCCCAGTAGTAAATGGCTTTAGAAATATAGTACAACTTAAATAGTATTAATAGGGTGTGGTTGATATATTCTGTGTCCTAATAAACTTATCTGGGGGCCAGAGAACAGAATAGCCACTAGATGAGATATGGCGGCCAAACAGTGGTGACACACATGCCTTTAATCCTATCACTCGGAGGCAAAGATCTATCTGGATCTCTGTGAGTTCAAGACCACACTGGGAACAGAGCCAAGCATGGTGGCACATACCTTTAATCCCAGCACTTGAGATCTTATGTCTTGCTTGGGAAGGATACACACCTTTAATCCCAGGAAGTGATGGCAGGAAGCAGAAAAGTATATAAGATATGAGGACCAGGAACTAGAGGCTTTTAAGCAGTTCACTTGAGGCCATCAGGGGTGAGGACTCAGAGGCTTTCAGGCTGAGAATTCATGGAAACAGGATCTGCTGAGGAGTTGGCAAGGTGAGGTTGGCTGTGACTAGTTCTGCTTCTCTGATCTTTCAGCATTCACCCAATACCTGGCTCTGGATTTTTTTTATTAATAAGACCATTTAAAATTCATGTTATGCTGGGCAGTGGTAGCACATGCCTTTAATCCCAGCACTTGGGAGACAGAGCCAGGCGGATCTCTGTGAGTTTGAGGCCAGCCTGGTCTACAGAGCGAGATCTAGGACAGGCACCAACACTACACAGAGAAACCCTGTCTCAAAAAAACAAAAAAAAAAGTTTCATGTTAAAATAGGGTAATGGGTGTTAATTTATTTTGTCGGTAACTAACTGTAATCCTGTTGGCTTATTTTTTTAGTCTATTTTTTATTTCCAAATGTGATTTTACTTTTAAAATGAACCATTCATTTTTTCTGAAAATTCTCTTTTTGTATGTGTAGTTACACACAGAAAGACACAGGATCCAGGTCTTCATTCAGCATTCACAAAGAGTGCTGGTAACAATTTCATACATGCAGATGCCAAAAGGCTTTTGAAACACTGTATTGTTTTACCTTGGAAATCAAACTTACTGCTTCTGAGTGGTCTTACTCAAAGGAAAATTTTGCTTCCTGTTGACAGATCCTTATAAAATATTTCTTCCTAACTTACACACTAGAATCACTTCAACTGCTTGACATTTCCAGTGATCTTGGCAGTTGAGAGAAGCAGCATTCATTGTTGGTCAGCAATCTGGGATTTTATTAGGGCTTCAGAAGTCATTACTTCACCACTTTATTCTTTGCTTTTCTTGATTTCTTGCTCTCTCTCTCTCTCTCTCTCTCTCTCTCTCTCTCTCTCTCTTTCTCTTTCACACACACACACACACACACACACACACACACACACACACACACACACACATTTCCTTGGTTTCATGTTGACTTTTATTTCTCCATAGGTGGGGCTTCTAATATCTTCAGTATCAGCAGTTGGTTAAGTTCTTTTCCTATATCTCCAGAGACTCTATAAGCAAAATTCCTTCATTTCCAATAATTCAATTCCACCATATAGTGTAGCACTTTTTTTATGACTGAGGAGAAGGATTTTATTGTAGCTATCAGGGAGAGTTCACTCAGACACTTCTGGGAGGGAGAGTGTGAGAGTAAGAGAAGAGAAAGGGGAGCAAGTGGACTAAGAGTGAGGGCCAGCCCAGAGAACTAAGGAGGACCAAGAGTGGAGCCAAGAGATCATGTGGCCAAAATGACAGGGTTATATAAGAAAGAGAGGCTGGGGGAAGGGAAGCAAATCCCCTTGACTGGAGAGGTTTACTGTATGGTGTAGGGGAGGGCAGTGAGAAGAGCGAAGAGGAGCCACAAGTACTGAGTAATCATGATGGCCAGGGTGTGCTTTGGTATGCTAATAGGCACCTCAGTTATCCCTTTGTCTCAGCACTTCTTTGGGACCTGACAGAATTCAAATGCCCAAAGTAGTGTATTGCAAAGTAAAGGCATTCTAACTAGCACTACAGAATAGATCTTGAGGAGATGACATCATGGAGATCAATGTGTAACTCATATTAAGTACTAAAGTAAGGGAAGTGATGGATAGTGACAAAGTCAATTAGCAGATGAGGGATGGGGTGATGAGGGAGAAAAGGGAAACAATGCAGGTGTATTCCATAATGAATGGATGAATGAACTAACAATGCAATTTAAGGGGAAGAAACACCAAGGATTAGTGAAGAATTAGTGATGGCAGGCAGTGAGTGACATCTATTGAATTTGCCTGGTTAAGCATTTGGCCTGGTTAAGCATTCAGGCTTCTAGCAGCAGTTCAGCTGAGAGCCACTGGGATGAGGACACAGAAGCTTCCAGTCTGAGGAAACAGGACCAGCTGAGGAATTGGCAAGGTGAGATAGCTGTGGCTTGTTCTGTCTCTCTGATCTACCAGCATTGACCCCAATAACTGGCCTCGGGTTTGATTTTATTAATAAGACTTTCTAAGATTCATGCTACATCTGGCGCCCAATGTTTGTGTTATGAATTCACGAAAAAGCATCTTGCCTTTGGACTTTTGGGCCCCATCTCAGGCCTGAGCTACACTCAGCCGGTTGTGGTGGCATGCCGGTGCTGAGAGATCAGTTTCTTCCAGGTCTTCTCAAGTATATGGAAAAATACCCTAGTGACTTCTGGGTAGGTAAGAGATTGCCACTGCCTGTTCTCTATGCTCATTGGTGTGTATCTGTGTGTGTGTGTGTGTGTGTGTGTGTGTGTGTGTGTGTGTGTTTGCAGTATATGTCACTCACAACACTTTCTTATGTTTATTTATGTTAATTGTGAAACTCCTAATGTCATCTTTGTTGGAAATACATGGATTTCTGGAAAGAGACTTGGCCTAGACTAAGCAATGGAAATTCATTTCAAAGCTTATTTCTTGATTGTGAGTAAAGAGTTTTCTCTGTGCATAAACAACATGCATCTTGATTGCATAAAATGCAGGGTTTCTGTTTAAGATAACACTGAATAACCTACTATATGAGGCTCATTAAAATGTTGTATGTGATGACTAAGTGAAATTGTGAGTTTCTTTTCTATCCAAGGGAGATTCTGATATATCAAAGATTATTTAAGATGTTGGTTCCCCAGACATCTCTCATTGTATGACTCTGATCTTTGTGATCTTCCTTCTTGGCTTACTATTATCTCAAAATTTCCCAGTGCTCAAAAATATCAAAAGATGCACTGAAGTACAAATTCACCTTAAAATGTGGGTAAGAGCATCTTCCTTTGTCCTTCATATTTTGTTTTATATCATGAGTTCAGTTGGCTTGTCTTGGTCGAAAGACAAAAATCAATGGCAAACAAAACCTATCATTAGATTTTAAAGACCTTGATGTTTAAAATGCCATATTAATTTAACTCCTTTTACATGGCTGTACTATATGGGTGATATAACTAATATCAACATGAATCATAGAAATGACATTTCTATGCTGTATAGTGTAGATGTAACCAACCGTCTTGCTGGATCCTCAGCTGGTCTTGTCTCTTCAGACTGGATGCTTCTGTGTCCTCATCCCAATGGCTCTCAGCTGAACTGCTGCTGGAAATCCTCAACACTTAACCAGCCAAATACTTAACCAGCCAAATGCTTAACCAGCCAAATGCTTCTAGTTTCTGGTCCTCACGCCTTATAAACCTTTCTGCTTTCTACCACCACTCCCTGGGATTGAAGGCTGCTTTCTGGGATTAAAGGCGTGAGTCACCATGCCTGGCTGTTTCCAATGTGGCCTTGAACTCACAGAGATCCAGAGGGATTTCTGTCTCTGGAATGCTAGGATTAAAGGCATGTGCTAACATTTTCTAGCCTAAGTATCTTGTGGCTTTTCTGTTCTCTGACCCCAGATAAGTTTATTAAGGTACACAATATTTTGGGGAACACAATACCACCACAGTATAGTACTAAAGAACAATTTAAAGGCTAGGGGATGTTTGATGCTCCCAAAAATAATGACAATAAGATGTATAATTCATCATAAGCCCCATTTGTATCTAATATGGTTAGTGGATATAGCTTAAATGACTGTATTCAAATATTGTTGTAAAAGCTTACTAGCCCTTAAATCAAAATACTTTAAGAAAAATCTAATCAAGGAAGATAGTATGATTGTGATATGATAGGTGGCATCAATATGGCCATTTAAGGGTATTTTCTGTTTTCAATATACAAACAAGGCCTTTCCAACAAGGGACACAGAAGAGAGCTTTTGATTGAAAGAGATTTAGTACAGTAAGCTCTGTTGCTTCTACCTGAATATAGGATTTCTTAGGGTATTCATTCTTGAAGACCTAAGCAACCTAAAGCTAGTCTTAAAAGCAAAGCGCATCCCAAAACCTGTGATTTCATCATATGCTTGCAACAACATGCTGAATAAACTAATTTGCCAACAACTTAAAAGGGCTGACAAGCAAATTACTGCCATCTTGATAGAGGGTGATTATTGATATTGTCAACTCAGTTGGTTATTCTTAATGAAGTAAGACAGCTTTATTTTCACAACTTAGCTTGTAATGAGGGTGAAGGATATTTAATGTTTTTAATAAGCAATATTACACACTTATATAGCATTTTACATTTTCAGATATCATTGAAGTCAATTTTATTTCCTTTCTTTATCCTTCTAAAGCTTCTGCAAAGGAAATCATGAAATTACTGCCATTGTGTAGAAAGAATTATAAATTGTGGCCTCAATTTGATGAGAATTGAGAGTTCCATATGACTTCTAAGTAATAGCCTTGGCATTTGAAAAGTGTACTATTATCTTTCTCTGTTGACATGCCTCTTCCCTGATATGCTTTTCTGCTTAAAATATTTGAATGTTCTTACTTTTTCAGCCGAGAGGACTTTTCTTTCAGTCCATAAGAGCCTATACAAACTGGACCCTGCTCTATGGGTTTCTCTCATCTCCTCAAAGCCCTCTTCTTAACCGCATTCTCACTCCTGGATGTTAGTTGATCATGACTCCCTGTCAGTCCTATGGCCCTAAAACATCTATCACTCTGAATACAGTGATCTGTGCATTTGGACTAGGCTTAAGAACCCCTGTAGCCCCTACATCTTAGGCCTCCTCTTCTCTGGACTAGAACCTAATAAAACGCAGTTTGTAACTCCTTAACTGCATGTCCAGATCTTCAGAGTTGCAAGCCTCCAGTTTACCACTCTTTCTGAGTTTGACTATTTTACAAAGAGTCTTTAGAGTCTTTCTTTCAAACAGGACCAAAATGTGCGTGAGTACCCACACAACAAGCATATATTTGTAAGTTGATAGGACCATTCACTTTCAAAGGAATAATAATTTAGTTTGGACAAAAAGCTTTTGTAAGCCATCAAATCAAGACTATAAAGCATCTTTTTAGGTTCACTGACCAAATGAATTTGCTGTAGCAAAAAGTTACAGAAACATCCTTTTTGCTATAGTAGCTGTCATGAAAAGGCACATGATTCCTTCCAGCCATCTGTCTCACCTGCACCCTGGATAGTAAGTCCATGATGGCTCAAGACGAAGATCAAAATCAAGATCAAGAATCAGATTTTGTCACTGTCTTGTTTATTTTTTATCCCAAAATTTCTCTTTTAATTCCTTTCTCTAGAGTTCTTTGAAGTAGATGATATTCTATTCCATACAAGGATGAAAACATTGATATCCTGAGAGGCCAAGGACCCAAACTTTTGTGCAACTAGTATGTGTCCACCTTTTGGAATGAACTCCAGGTTGTCTGGGTGGCTTCTTATCTCTCTCAACTCTCAGCTCAATGGAGGCAGGCTTTGCTAGGGAGAAATTCATAGATGAAAAATCATATTACAAAATAGATAAATTTGATTTTTTTATTTAAAAAAGCCTTGATAGAGAAGTCTTTACGATTGGCCTTGCTTTGTGGAAGGCCAGGTGCAGCTTTCCTTTGAAGGGGCTATTTTGAATACATAAGATAAAAGGCAGCTGTAGCAGCATGAATGCTACCAACAAGCAAGAAGTGTTGAGTGTTTTTTCATGAACAGCGAGGAAACAAGCCTGTGACAGAAGAAACTAAGGTGACAGGGTCATAGGTAGAACTGACAATGATGTCCTCTTTTTCCTAATGATAAACTGTTGGACTATTTTAAATGTACAGCCCTTTATTCCCTCTGAGCATGTCATTGGATATCTTGGTTGGAAATATTAAGCACTTCTCAGCCTTAAATGAAGCTTGGTCCTACCCCTCTACTACAAACTTCGTTTCTTTTTTCCTCTGGTTGACTTAACTTCATAGGGAGTCTCAAGTAGATATTTGGAAGCATTTAAGAGCAAGCCACAATTATTAGAGCAATATAGAAAATTATTCTCTTTTGATTTAGGATTTGTGTTAATCATATTTTTGTTGTTGCTGTTGTTTCTGTGACAAATTCCCTAGAGAAATTATTTAAAAGGAGAAAAAGTTACCTTGAGTCACAGTTTTCAAGGTTTTAGTTCATGTGTAACTACAACTGAAATAAAGCTGGCATCATGGTAGTAGGCATGTAGGAAAGAAATGAAGCTTATCTCCTGGTAAGGAGGAAGAAAACAAGGACAATGGTAAGGAACAAAGTATAGCCCGCCTTTCAAACAAAAACACAACCACATAAGCCTACTTCTACCTCCTAGGCTCCATCTCTGAAATCTCCCACCACCTCCCAATAGTGACATCATACCATGTATCTATCTTTCTATGTATTAATTCATTCATGAAGGCAGAGTTATTATGATCTAATCACTTCCCAAAAGCCATCTGCTGGCAACCAAGCCCCTGGATAATGATCATTAGATGGATATTTCATAATCATAATAACATTTTAAATCAGTTGAACAGTTTTAAAATCCACATCTTACCTTGTTGACTTGATACAAAATTGTGGACCACTCAGGAAAGAGCCCCATATTTCCAAATGCCCCATCATTGTCATCTATCCATATGAAAATAGATATTTTTCCAAGTGACTATTACATACAAGTACTATGTGCAACTTGACAGAACCTGAGGTCATCTAAAAGACAAACACGTGGATATGTCTATGAGAAAGTTTCTAGATTGAGTCAGTTGATCTGGAAAGAACCACCCTAAATGCAGACAGCACCATCTGAATAAACAGGAGAAAGTGAATTGAACACCAACATTCATATCTCTCTGCTACTTTACTGTAGATGCAATGTGACTAGCTGCCTCACACTCCTGCCACCATGCCTTGCCTGCCATGACAGAATGAACTCTTTATTATTATTATTATTATTATTATTATTGTTATTAATATTATTATTATTATTTATTTTACATAATCACCACAGTTTTCCTTCCCTCCTCTACTCCCATTCCCTCATCCCCACCTACCCTCTGCCCCCATATCTACTGCTGCTTTGTTTCTCTTCAGAAAGGGGCAGACCTCCCAAAGATATCAAGAAAACTTGTCATATCAAGTTGCTGTAAGACAAAGCACTTCCCCATGTATTAAGGCTGGGCAAGACAACCCAGTACGAGGAATAGGGTTCCAAAAGCCAGTAAAATAGTCATAGACATCGCCTGTTCCCATTGTTAGTAGTCCCACAAGAAGGCCAAGCTACTAAACTGTTACATATATGCAGAGGGCCTAGGTCAGTCACATGCAGGCTCCCTGGTTGCCCATTCAGACTCTGTGAACCCCAATGAGTCCAGAACTCTTAAACTTTGATCAAAATTAAATTGTGCCTTCCTTAAGTTACTTTTTATTAGATATTTCATCACAACAGCAAGAAAATGACCTAATATATTATGCTAGACATTAATGGGAGGTAACATAGGAGACATAGACAGTACCAACTGATATGAGAGTAGACTTACTTTCATATGACTTGCACATTAGGAGGGAAAGCCTACATGTAGAATGATAGCTGCCAAAAAATGGCCATAGATGAAGGTATAATTTTGACCTTTAAAGGTCAAATTAAGTTCACCCAGGGTTATAAGGAAAGCCTTCAAAAGCCAGAGAAGAAGTTGAAGCTGAAATTTTAGTGGTCATTACAGTTTATAATAGTAACATTTGGAGATGTGATTTCAAGAGATGGAAGCACTACAAATGGAGACAGTATAATAAACAAATGGGTAGAACAGGAATAAATGTGTAGAAACTCATAAACATTTAAATATGTTCATTAGTCATGTTGCAAGGTTGACAGGATTCTGCTGGAAAAGATTGTCATGGCTGTTATAGTCTGGCAAAGCCTTGGATGTTAACTTTGGCACAGTGGCTGTGTTTTAATCTACTGCTAGCTCAGCCAGCATTTGTGACTCTGCAGTTACCAGCATGCTTATCTAGCAGCAACATGGCCACTCAGGCTGAATCATGGTGAGAATTCTGCTCCCACATGCACCAGCCCTTTTGCTGCTGCTAAATCTCCATCATTGTAATTATGAAGAGATTCAAAGATTGGGGTGAAAGCCTGTGAGCTCAGAGAGGCTGAGTACCAACTAGCTAACCATCTCTCCTTGCTGGCATCCATGGAAGACCCGTGCTTCCACTTCAACAAACCATAAAAAGCTGTGCAGCTCCAAACCCTACACTACTAATTCCTGTGTCTCTCTATCTCTGCTGGATGCTCTCTGGTGCTCTATGATTACTTTCTGTCAATTAATTGTTAACTTAGCCTCTTGACCCAAGGTTAATTTCATTTAATTAACAGAAATACAAATTTGGGGTTCACAGTGTGATAAAATATCTCCCAACATTTCTGCCTTTTTGTCTAAATAAAAAGGAAAGGTTTTAACTCTAACACAGTAAAACTATATACAGGAGGAACTGTAGCTAGAGTTTTCCTGCCTGGCCCACAGTCAGGACAAATCTCTGTCACCCGCCAGTCCCACAGCCGCTCAGACTTGACCAAGTAAACACAGAGACTTATATTGCTTACAAACTGTATGGCTGTGGCACGCTTCTTGCTAACTGTTCTTACAGCTTAAATTAATCCATTTCCATAAATCTATACCTTGCCATGTGGCTTGTAGCTTACCGGCATCTTCACATGCTGTTTGTCATCTTGGCGGCTGGCAGTGTCTCTCGGACTCAGCCTTCCACTTCCCAGCTTTATTCTCCTCCTTGTCCCGCCTATACTTCCTGCCTGGCCACTGGCCAATCAGTGATTTATTTATTGACCAATCAGCAACACACTTGACATACAGACCATCCCACAGCAAGGAACAATTATCAGGTATTATCTAAATAAAAAGGAAAGGTTTTAACTTTAATATGTTAAAACTATATATATATGTATATATACATATATATATAGTAAAAACAATTATCAAGTAAGAATTACATTCATAATGTTCAGTCTATTTGTATTTGGCAAATTTCAAGAGAGTACTGTATTATCTATCCTATTTTAGTGAATCCCAAGTTTTATACATAAACCACTTTTTAATCATAACTTGTATTATCATCCTAAAAATATCTTTTAGACTTTGAAAAGTATTTTTCAATAACTTAAGCTTTTATGTTTCTCAACTTTATAAACTTTACATCTCTTATGTAAGTGTAAGTTTCTTTTCTGAATTTGATAACAAGCAAAACTATAACTGTAACTATCTAGATTTCAATGCTATCAGAGAACCAAGAAGGATAAAATATTACCTGAGTAAACAGGAAGTGCCACACAAGCAACTTCCAAAACTAAAGAAATGACAGGAACAGTTGGCTGCCTGGACAGTCACCCAAGTTTCCTCTGTAATTTTTGGGCATCTATCTTCAGACCTATAGGCCTAGAACATCTGACAGACTTTTCTGTGAAGCAGGAATTTTGAAGGACTGTCCTACCTTGTCTTGACAAAGTTCAGCAGTTGGTTTCTTTTGTGTCCTGCTTGTCCAATTTGGATATCTTAATGTCAGCAGTCAAGTAGAGGGCAGTTTCTTTTCCCAGGGGCTAACTTTACCATAATGAAAACAAACCCCATATGGAGGTTCTTTAATGCCCATTATCCTATTTTGAACTAGATTAGCATTGCCAGGAGCAGATGTGTATCACTGTCCTAAAAGCTTTAGGTTATGAAATACCTTAAGTGTTATATTCTTTAGGTCTCTGAAGATCACCCATCTATATAAAATATATCTGTTTAACCTTGAAGATATACCTAACATGATTGTTTGATTGTTATAGATTACTAACTACTAACCTGCATTTTTTAATTATCCTGAACAGTTTATAATAATAGCTTTCAAGGATTAGAACTTTATATTGTATTTTTAAATGTGCTGCATAGGTATAATACCTTAAACAAGAGCAGAAACATATAGAGGGTATAACAAAAATAACCTTAAATTTATATCAATATACAAAAACCTGTAGCAATCTAAAATATTTTAAATGGATAGTTGTCTTTTTATCCTACATACCAATATCCCTACTAAATTATGACAACCACCCATAACCAACAAAATAACTTAAAACCACCCATCCCACCTCTTGGGAATGTGGACATTGTATTACTCCAGACTGTTTCCTATTGTCTGGGGGCAATGGCATCCCCAGTAGATCCTGAGAAAATTGAGCTAATAGTCACATCCTAAGAAAATTAGCTATAACATTTGTTTTCCAGTATCTGTGTAATGAGAAAGTACAAGGTTTATCTGAAGTCCTGGCTAGAATAGTCTGTAAGGCTAGACCATTTCAATTAGCAGCCTTGAAATTGTTCTGAATGCAAAACTCTGAGGAAATGGCAACAAAGGCACTCTGCAATGCTAGATCACCTGGGCCACCCATTTTCATTGGTGTCTGGTCTCCTTGCTCTGAAAACACAAAATTTCAAATATATATATGCATTAATACAAGTATGGACTGTGCGTTATACACAAGTCAGCCAAAGATGATTTTTTAGCAGGTAAAGACATATGTCAACTTTACAAGTTTCTTTTGACTGTACAACCAAACCTCTATCTATGCCATATGAAAAGATAGCATGTAATAATAAGTCAAGAGGATTGTGTTATCAACAAGATTTATCTTGTCATATCCATTCTCCCAGCTGTTCTTATGTCAAGGGATCAGCACGTACATCACCTACCTCAGTCAGTAGAGCATGAGACTCTTAATCTCAGGGTCATGTGTTTGTGCCCCACATTGGGCACCAAATGTAGATGTAACCAACCGTCTTACTAAATAAGAAACACAGAACCAATGCAAAGAAGAAAGCCAAGAGATCAGAGCTAAGAGCCTTACCCGCCGGCTGCAGCTAGCCTCTTCAGCCAAGAGACCTCTCCGAAAGAGATCTACTTCCTGTCTGTTTGTCTTTATATAGACTTTCTGTTCTGCCTTCTCACTGGTTGTAAACCCAACAACATGACTGCCTTGTCACTGCCTGGCTGTATAGACCTCCAGGTCTTCTATGGTTGGTATTGAGATTAAAGGTGTGTGTCTCCAATGCTGGCTGTATCCTTGAACACACAGAGGTCTACCTAGGTCTGCCTACCAAGTGCTAGGATTAAAGATGTGCACCACCACCACCCAGCTTTCGCTATGTCTCTAATAGCTCTGACCCCTGGGCAACTTTATTTATTAACATACAAATAAAATCACATTTCAGTACAAATAAAATATCACCATAGTCAACTTTACAAGTTTCTTTTGACTGTACAACCAAACCTCTATCTATGCCATATGAAAAGATAGCATGTAATAATAAGTCAAGAGAATTGTGTTACCAACAAGATTTATCTTGTCATATCCATTCTCCCAGCTGTTCCTATGTCAAGGGATCAGCATGTACATAACTTACCTTGCAGTTTTTCTAATCTATTTTTTTATATCTGTAGCCAAGGTTTTCAGAGGGTCTCCCCAAATCAAATCTGGTCTCTATTAATTTTGAAGGAATCCATAGCCTTTCATATCCTGTAGAAACAAAAGCATAACTTCTCCCCCAAGGAAATGCATTTTCTGAATTCCATTTTAAAGTTAAGACATGCCTAAAGTATCTAGGCTGGTTTATTTCATCAATTATTTTTATAATTCCATGTCTCTCAGCAGCTGCCATTCACTCATCAGCATTCAAAAAATTCAAAGTCAACAAAACACCATACAGAATGCAGACTCTTGATGTATTTCCCATCTTTATGTGGCTTATTCTTTTTATCTTTCTTGAAAGACTTTACTTAATTATTTTTAAACTATTTTTCTTTGTCCGTCTATATCCATTTTCCTTTTATCTTTTGTTTGTTTGTTTGTTTTTGGAGCTGAGGATTGAACCCAGGTCCTTGTGCTTGCTAGGCAAGTGCTCTATCACTGAGCTAAATCCCCAACTCCTTCTTTTTTATCTTAAGCACCTATACACACTGTAACGTGTTTAAAGGATTTTTTCAGTTTGGACCTGTTTTACTGTGCACCTGTAGCATTCTCTGACCTTGTGAGCCAAACCTTAAACTGCTAAGTCATACCCAGGTCCTCTGTCATGTGGCTCTGGATGTTGGCTCAGCCCCCTCCTAGGTCCATGGGAGCTGAGCCTTAAACCTGCAGGCCTGGACAAGAGCTGCATTTAACTGGGAGCTGCCCTTAACCAAGAGGTGCATTTAACTGCCTCAGCTCTAGGAAGTTGGTGCCTGCACTGTGGTAGTTTTTCTTAACTTAGTGTGCTGGCTGCTCAAGTGCTCTGCTGTGCAACAGCAACTTATAAAGGAGCTGTATCCAGTTTTTTTGTCGTTGTTGTTTTGTTGTTGTTCTTTCAGCTTTATCAGGCCCTATGTGGAAATTCAGGCCCCACGTTGAGTGACATTAGTTATTTTATCTCAGCCAGCAATTGCAACTCCACAGTAATTGGCCTGCTTATGTAGCAGTGGCCTGGCCACTCAAGCTGCAGCCTGGCAAGAATTCTGCCTCATAGGCACTGGCCCTGTCACTGCTGCTAAAGGTAGCTTTATCCAAATCCCTATCATTCTAATTATGAATAAGACTTGAGATTCAATGGCTAGTGTAGCAGGAATCTTAGAGAGTCTTATTAATAAAATCAAATTCAAGGCCAGTTATTGGGGTTGATGCTGGTAGATCAGAGAGACAGAACAAGGCACAGCTATCTCACCTTGCCAGTTCCTCAGCTGGTCCTGTTACCTCAGACTGGAAGCCTCTGAGTTCTCATCCAGAATGAATCTCAGCTGAACTGTGTTGCTCCAAAGCCTGAAAGCTTAACCAGCCAAATGCTTCTAGTTTCTAATCCTCACACCTTATATACCTTTCTGCTTTCTACCACCACTCCCTGGGATTAAAGGCTTGCTTTCTGGGATTAAAGGCATGAGTCACCATGCCTGTCTGTATCCTTGAACTCATGGATTTCTGCCTCTGGAATGCTAGGATTAAAGGCATGTGCTATCACTGCCTAACTAGTGGCTTTTCTGTTCTCTGATCCCAGATAAGTTTATTAAGGTACACAATATTTTGGGAAACACAATACCACAGGCTAGGGTGAAAACCTGTGAGCTTGAAGAGACACAACTAACTAATCATCTCTCCTTGCTGGCATCCACAGAAGATTCATGCTTCCCCTTTGCCAAACCACAAAAAGCTGCACCATTCTAAACCCTACCCTACTACTTCCTGTGTCTCTCTATCTCTCTCAGATGCCCTCGGTGCTCTATAACTACTTTCTGTCAACTAGTTGCTAATACAGCCTCCTGACCCAAGGTTAATTTTATTTAATTAATACTAATGTAAACCTAGGGTTCACAGTGTGATTGAATATCCTCAACACTCAGAAACCTTTTAGAGAATATGTGCAGTCTTGAGTGGAACATGTGAAGAGCCTGAATAGGGAAAACTTCTCTGTCTTCTTTGTGGAATTCAAAACATTTAGATGCAGAGAAATTCTTGTCTCCCATTTATGAGGACTTCTTGGTTGCAAAATGAATTTGTAGTTTATAAAGTGTAGGTGTATTTGTGAAGAGAAGATTTTGCATAGCAACATTGAAATTGCATGCAAAGAGCCTACTTGCAAGTTTCACTTGTAGCTGACTTCTGGAATCTTGGCTTTGAAATAAAAGCTTTAAGGAAAGAGATATCTTATCAGACCTATACTGTTCACACAAATGATAGGGGGACATATATTTATCCTTTAAGTTGCTGTGATGTAATGCTTTTCTAACATAAACATTGGGTATGAGTAAATTATATTTTGTCCTATAAATATTTCTAAGGATTATCTAAACTTATGGATGGTGTTTTTAACCTTACCAAATAGAGTTAAAGTATACCTAGGACCATGTTCTTTGTGTCTTCTATATCAAGAAAATACCAATTTTTTTTTACAGGACAAGATATAGACTCTAAAGCCTTGTGTGTGCCAGGCAAGTGCTTCACCACTATACTATATCCCCAGGCCCCAAATACTAGTTTTGAATGAAAGCTATGATTTTGTGGAAGATGTTCTCAGGTTCCATGAACAGGAATAAGTCTCATATTCCTTCATTACAGCCATACATTTTTTTCCATCTCTGACTTCAAGACAGAAGCCTATTATTTCTATACTAAGCTAAGTGATAATAACATCCTCTACCTCACCTTATTTTCAGAGCAGAGGCTTCCTTTAGACCTCTACACTACCTTGTCTTTGAAACAGTTCATTGTAATCCCAGTATAGGCAGTAGTAAATAGTTTTCCTCTCCCATCATGTGATGTTCATTCAATTTTATCATTGATTAATTTGCTTTCTTTTTTTATTAAGAAATTTTTTATTCATTTTACATACCAATCACAAATCCCCCTCTTCCCTCCTCCTGCCCCTCCAGCCTTCCCCTCCCAACCCATGCCCATTCATTCCTACCAGAAGGTCAGCAGAGCCTGGTACATTCAGTAGAGGCAGGTCCAAGCCCCCCCCCCCCCCCCCCCCCCCCCGCCTCAAGGCTGTTGAAAGTGTCCCACCATAGGTAGTGGTCTCCAAAAAGCCAGCTCATGCACCAGGGATGGATCCTGATCCTACTGCCAGGGGGCCTTAAACAGGTCAAGCTACACAACTGTCTTGCTTGTGCAGAGGGCCTAGTCCAGTCCTGTGGAGGCTCCACAGGTGTTGGTCTAAATTTCATGAGTTCCCACTAGTTTGGTTTGGTTGTCTCTGTAGGTTTCCCCGTCATGATCTTGATGTCCCTTGTTCATAGAATCCCTCTTCTCTCTCTTTGACTGCACTGCTGAAGCTCCACCTTCATTTGCTTTCTTATAACAAGTGTTGCTTTTGCAGATGGAAATCAATATTAGAAAATATTAATAAGAGGAGAACTTTCAGGAAAGGGAACCCAAATCAGTTTCTGCTCAGTTAATATGGCCTGATCTTGTCTTGATGTTATGTCAAGTTAGGCCAATAAATTTCAAATGATGCAATTTTAAATAGGAAATTAATTGTGTGAAGCATGTATCTGTGTCAGAGATAGCCAGGAGGAGTGAAGGTAAGCAGGCAGGACTCCAATTTGAAATAAAAGGACAGATTGAAAATTTACTTGCAAAAGATACCTGCAGAATTAATGCAAGACTGAATGTAGACAGAAGACTGTTGGCCTTACAAATGTATTTTTTGACCCATAAAAGGTTAGAGCCTGATTTAATAGGTCACATTTCACTGCCTTTATGGGTACACTTACATCTCCTTTTCTGGGTGATTATCTCAACACACATCTGATGTGCCAATGTAATTGACTCTTGCTTTTGTATAGTTACAGGTTAATGAACCAGACTGACTTCTTTAAACCAAATCACTCATATTTTGTTTTTGAAATGAAATAGAAATGTATTTAGAAATGATGTTTGATACATTAAAATTATCAGATGGCTGACAACTTTGATTCCTTATCCTTTATGCATCACAGTGTGTAGCCATGAAGAAAGGATAATAGAAGCATCTGAAAGTCGCTTGCTTATTTGAAATTTGGAATCCAAGAAGAAAGAATGGCAGAATGATGTTTCTGATGAGTTTAACACTGGTGCTATAGAACACCATGTGATTATTTTGGATTCTTCTTGTATTTTCAATTATTTTTCCCAAATCCTTCACAATTCTTGAGTGTGATAATTGATTTCTTTAAATTTTCAATAAAAAATCATTCTGAAAGTCTTCTTGTGTAATCCTTTCAACCACCTGAATGAAAACTGTGCATTTATTTCTTTATTAGGAATTTCCAAATAGTTGAAGGCAGTAAAGAACTGCACATAATTAGTTTAGAATGGGATTAAGAAAACAGGTACCTTGTTTGTTTTACACTGTCAGAGAGCTAGCTATAATCCTGTGAAAATAAAATCAACAGCAGTTTGAGTACAATTGAAAGTGCATCCATTGATTAAGAAGCAACTGGTTATATGCATAATTATTTTACTGTGAAAAGTATGCATATGTAAAAACCACTAGAATCGAGCTGGGTGGTAGTGGTACATGCCTTTAATCCCAGCACTCAAAACATGAGCCAGGTGGATCTCTGAGTTCCAGGCCAACCTGGTCTACAGAGCGAGATCCAGGACAGGCACCAAAACTACACAGAGAAACCCTGTCTTAAAACAAACATACAAACAAACAAACAAACAAACCACCAGAATCTAGTGACTAGATGACCTTACACCAAGTTGTTAAATCTAATGCTATGCATTCTTTCTTAATCTATATTTCCTAAATTTTCAATAAATATCCCTTTTTATTATAAGTTGAAAGAAAAAATTTCTCTTTAAAAGTAGTAATGTGTGAGCTATGCAAGTTATTATGACTATACAATGATTATGATTATATTTTTCCAAATTTTTATGAGGAGAAAATAACCCTCCAAAGAAGACTATTTGCAGCTCTTATTAGCCAGCCTCTGAATACCAAATGGAGGTCCAGAGCAACTTCACAAGCACCTGGGGGGAGGGTAGCCTCCTAAGTAGTAATTGAGGTTCATCTTGCAAATATGCAAAAGAGGAAAGAGAATTAATCTGAATGACAAATGGAAATGATGAGTATGCTGTAGAAATGTAAAGCTGGTGTTTTAAAAAAAGGAAAGAAAGAAACATTGTCAGTGGTTTGGTAAAATTAGCTCTTATATTAGGATTCCTTAGAGCAATGAGATCTCACAGTAATAGAGAATATAGTTAGCCATTTTCTGCTTGGTGTTTGCCATGTAGGTTTGCTCTGCATTCTGAAGGCATAGAAAATTGGGAAATTAAGCCTCTGTTTCCACAGAAAGTTGGGATTGTCATAAGCAATTGAAGGTAGATGTTGTTCATGTCCTGAAAGATTGGAAAGTGGGAGTTGTTTGGCTCCTCAACTCTAATAAGTTATTTCATGTAGGTCAGCTTGAATTTTGCTAGAACTATTCCATTTCTGACTCATTCCTTTGTGTGAAGAGTTATTCATCTCTAGTTATTACAAAGACATCTGCTAGTACTACTAGCCAGAAATGGCACATATATCCATTTATGTTTTGTATGTTTATTTTGTATTATATGTGTCTTTGGGGTATGTACATGTGAATGCAGTGCACATTGAACCATCGTATGTAGGTTCTGGGAACCAAACTCAGGTCCTTCACAAGGGCAGTCCTCATTCTTAATCACTGAGTCATTTCTCCAGTTCTGATATACTGTCATTTTTAACTTACTTCACATTATTAGTTTATTTTACAATTTTCCTCAAAATCTATCAAATAAGCCAAAGAAAATTAAAATAATAACTTCACAAAATTCGAATAAAGAATACACATTACTGAGAACTTCACCTGTAATCACCATCCACAACTGAACACTTAATTTATCTGTGGTACTCATATTTTAACATGATATATCCACTACATACTCCTTCTATAAGCATAGACTGGTATAACTTGGCCACTGCTGTTGCAATACTGATGGTTAATGCTTTAAAAATATGTATAATTATTCTAGAATCTTTTTCTCCATCTTATTTATATTTTAAACATACTGATGTTTGTTTTGTTATATTTTGATTATTTGTGATTTTGAGATAGGGTCTTACCATATAGCCCTGGCTGGCCTATAACTTACTATATAAACCACTCTGACCTTGATCTCAGAAATCCTCCTGCCTTGGCCTCCTGAATGCTGAGATTAAAGATGTGTTCTACTATGCTCAGACTGACATAGAAGGACTGCAGTTCATAAGTAACTTAGCAGTCTATTGGCTGTAAAATATTGCTATTGCCCAAATCTGTTGCTTGTTCTTCAGCCAAATAGCAGAGAAAATAAATGTCAGTGACTATTTCATCATGGAATGAACTCTTGGAAAATTTATGGTGGTAAAAAGAATAAGGTGGACTTTATTGGACTGAAACCTGCAGAGAAATTTTTATTGATTGTGTAGTTCAGCTTCTTTTGCTTGATTCACTGTAATTATGCAAATCAACACTTCTTTATTTTGAATCATTATTCATGCAAATGGATATCCCTTAGTGAAAAGCTGTACAGCATTATTTACCCTTCTTTGTATAATCAAATGTATTTAATATCAAAGGAAATATTTCTTAGAAAGAATGACTAACTAGCTAGGAGAAATAATCAGTTTCTCATGGTTCAAAATTTCTTGCAAATTGTATTCGTAAGTTCTATGCAGTATGCATCTTCTGGCATGCCTTGGTTCATGAACTCATCACCCCACTCTCTGACTTCATCTTCACAGAAACAGCTGGTATCTGCATCTCTTCGTGTGTGTGTGTGTGTGTGTGTGTGTGTGTGTGTGTGTGTGTGTGTGTGTGTATGAAGACTCCCTCTACCTCTGTCCTACAAGGATTCAAGTAATTTTATTTAAGCTCCACTCAAATATACCATAAATAAGTCTTTTCAAGATCATAAATTGGATCACATTTTTTTCACACAAAGATAATAATCATACCATGATCATACCCTTTGATGGTCATTTTTGTTCTTCCATAATGGTTTATCCAGCTAATAGATGGCATAACTGATAATGCCTAGAATATAGGTACGATCTAAGTCTGTGCTATTTCTAATCTTGTATTAAATGTACCTTATCTTGGATCAGGAATAAATTGGGAAATCACTGGGCATATCCTTTACCTTTTAGAAGTTGGGATTCTAGGTTCCCTAGAGAGGAGATGTTTTGAAATTTCCACTAAGAAATCACACTAAGCAAAACAAATCAGAACCTACTGTTAATAAAACAAATTTGTTTTCACATTTCTCTACAAGAAAATGGATGTTTTACTTTATATATTTAATTTTAAAGGCTTTTAGATACTGCTTGGAATAAACTAAGTTGAAGAGAATATTTTATTTCATTATATATTGTAGTCTTATTATCAGTAATCTGTTTAGCATAAAATTTATCAGTAACATGCCCTTTAATTTAGTCTATCTAATTGGTGTTAATTTAGTTAGATTGCATTTAATTACACTATTTAATGTAGCTATACATGGGTCAAGAAATCTATTTCAACAAGTTAGGTAATTTTTCATGTGGCCAAACTATAAAATATGGCACTGGAGTGTCTGAAAATGTGCTTTTCTAAAATCCCAGTTATATGGTGTCTTGATAGAATGATGGGCAGAGTTCACATTCTACCATCATTCATTTTCCTGTTGTGTAAAAATTATCCAAAAGACAACATAAGAAAGCAGGGTGGATGCTTGTAAACATACTAAAGTCTGGAAAAACAGTCCCAGTTCAGTTTTCATTTCTGGTTTCTGGTTCTCTATGTTAGGGAGTAAATCCATTGTAGAAAAAAAAAAACTTTTTTAAATTTTGATTATCATGTCTTTCTATTTGGATTTTGTTTGTTAGGTGATGGATGAAATCATCATTTGTCTGTCTGTGCTATAAAGTAATACTAATTGCCATTCAGAAAAAAAAATGAGCAACAAAGAAACATTGTTCAAATCCTGTCAGTTGTCCTTAGTAGTAGAATGGTAGGCTGAAAACTGGGCTCAGTTTGCATATTAACAAAGACCCTACTGCTCATATTACAGGATCACTTCTCTCATTTTCCTGAACTCTCACACTCAATATACATATCATAATTACCCAGAATGCAGTGAATTCCACAAAGTAACAACCATCTAATATGTAGCATTTTTAAAGTTTTTTCTTTAATAAATAATTGTCTTGGTCTTTGGGAGAATCTCCAATGGTTACAGCTAGAGCCATTGGTAGCTTTTTTCTCAAGTTTCTTTCAGAGAGCTGTAGTCTTTGAATGACTTGTGGCACTATAATCAGATTTGCCTGCAATTGCATGCTTCTTTTCTAGAGGTCTGAGATCAGAAGGAGATTTGCCAGCCATTTCTGTCAGTAGCCAACAGTGGTATAATTCCTGTCTTTATCCTCTAGACTTAGAAGGGGATGTGAGTGGTACCCAGTCACTGCCATTGCCTTTCTGGGTTTTCTCCTTTCTTTTAACAGGCCCCTGAACTAACGGATGTATTCATCTCCTTACACTGAACTGTTTGGTTTCTGAACCCAAAAGCAAAAGGGGGGGCTTAGTTAGGAAGAAATATAAGGAGTGAGTAGAAATAATGAGGAAGAAAAGATTAGGAAGGACATCCCAAATGCATGCAGGAGGGGCAAAGAAGAGGGTACAGATCTACAGACCAAGAGGCTTTGTGTTTGGGCTGCCTGTGCTGATGCATCTCTAGAACTGAGTACTGTGATGATATGAACTACTTCCTAGTACCTAATGCTACAGTGCATCAGGATTAGATAGTTCTTCCTGAGTACTGTTCCTTCTAATAATAAAATTAATTTGACTATTTGGAATAAGATTTAGTAATGGGCCTCATCCAAGCCTCTGAATATGCACATTCCACTTTCGAACTGTACATAATTGCTCAATTGCACCTGCAAATCATGTTGTTAGCTCACTAATTATTCAAATAGTAGGGGCAATTCCACAATTGTGTGTGTAATTGTGTTAATTGTTAATGCAGTTAGGTACAGGTGCACTGTGATTAATTACACATGCAGAAGCAGCTCCAGATCAGCATACTGTCTCCATGCAGGAGCAGCCCCACTCAGAGAAAGATATAAGTGGGTGATACAGACAAAGCCACAGGCTGTAAGTGGAGGTCCATCTGGCAGAGGTTTTCCCTTGGGAGCTACACGTATATTTGGGGAACAATCAGGTCTTTTTCAATGAATTCAGCTGTTTTTCCTTTTGCATATCCTCTGCCCACTCATCCCTTCCAGACAGAATAAGGCATTGGGTACAGCTCCTGGGTGCTTGCATTCAATCATACACAGAGTCACACACAGGATCATGCAACAATTATTTCTGGGGCTGGCCCTATTCATCCTTTTGCTGGTGGTTCCCTTGCCTACAGAGATTAGCTTTCGTCAGGAATTTCAATGCTGTCTTTTCCTATCACCTATATGGTTTCAGAAACGTCACTTAGTTCATGGTAGCTATTCTGTTTCAATGACAAGATGCAGATTCGTGCCTTCTATAACATTTTGATGGTTTATATTGCTGGAATAAAACAGGGAATTTGGACCACATTCATGCTTTTACCTCATCTCTTCATTCAGTTCAGCTGCATTATCAGCCTATGGCTAGGAACAAGGCACAGGGAAAACATTCATTGCTACAAGTCTGATCAAAGTTGAAGTCTTCTTTCTTTCTGTGGGTCAGCAACCAGTTCCATAGCTCATTTGGTGAAAGATACACTATAGATATGCCTTCATATTTTCAACACTGACTCAATTTCAAGTGACTCAATATCCTGCCCAGTTAGTTGTCCCCATACAACTAAGGAGTTTCTAAGATCTGATGTATGCCAAGATGTTTGACATTTTGATCAAAATGATGGAACCTCTTAACAAGAAATTCATGTAGATGTACATACAAAATTGCAAATACGATTTCAGGTTCCCTTAAGATCACTCATATATTCCAGATCATATCATAAAGCCTTTTCACAAACAGCCAAGGTGTTACTACCTAACAAAATATTGATTTTATATTTGTTTGTTTTGCTTGTTTTGAAACAGAATCTCACCATGTATCCCTGGCTGGCCTAGAACTTACTGTGTAAACTAAGTTGGCCTTAAACTCATGGAGATCCATCTGCCTCTGCCTCCCAAGTAACAGAATTAAAGGGTTTTGCCACTATGAATAAAGTGCTTGGTTTTGATGGTATTTCAAAGTGCCACTTCTCTGAAGTGATTTGAATATGCAATACATTGTTACATGAAGGGACTCCCATTTAAGGCATATCACTGAATGAAATTGATAGAAATCACATTGAAAATATATTTAAGTCACATTTACATGAAGAACTCTGAGCTGATAAATTCTGCTTTTAGGCTTAGAAAGATCTGATCAAACCACTACAAGTTTTTATTATTATCATGACCTTTTCTCATAATGCAGTTGGAAATTGAAAAATATGAGTATTTGCAGCCAAGCAGGTGTTTGCTGATATTGATGGGGGAAAGAGAGAATAAAGAACAAAAGAAATGTCAGGGATAGTAGAGGACATACAACTATGGACTTTAAGCACAGACCCTCTTGTATATAGAACATAGGACTTCCAAGTTGCATGCGCACATTATACCTTAGGTCCTTGACATCAACAATATGTATTTACTGTTCAGACTTTTTGTGTTTGTTAAACCTGGCTCTAAAGAACTCTGACTAGCTTTCTCATAAGAAACTTTATGTACCCTCACTGCTATAAGATATTTACATATCCTCCTTGTTATAAGCTATAAAAAAAAACTAAGCAGCCTAACTTGTAAGCCAATTGAAAAAATAGAATGAATGCACACAATCACACACACACACACACACACACACACACACACACACACACACACACACAAATTGGTCTGTGAACAATACCAGGGAAAGTTTTGAAGAGAAAGCGCTCAGGTCAGATGTAAGAGAATCCACCAATTTGCTGTCTCTTAGTAGCAATGAGCTCAGCATCTTTGCTTTATGGAGAAGAATTGGCCAACTTTCACACAAGCCTGAAGCCCAGCAAGGTGCCTAGTGGAACACAGGGATAATGTTGGAACTCACTTACAAGATTGCTGAGGGGATTCAGTGAGGTGATCTTTGTAGGACATTTAACAAAATTTCCTGCTCATATTATTTAGTAACCGTAATTTGCACCATCATTATTTTCCTCGGTTTGGTTTGCTGAGTTAAGGTCTCAGTATGTAGTCTAGACTGGCTTTAAACTTGTGATCCTCCTACTTCAACCTCTTGTTTGCTGGGATTATGGGCATGTGCCACCATACTTTCATTAACAGTATTGTTATGCTGTTATTATTTCTATTACTCTTACTTTACTCCTATAAATGTTAAAGATAAATACCAGAGTGCTTCTTTATACTTTATAGTATTTCATTCTGAGCCCTGCCATTGAATATTCCTCATACGTTCCTTGTGCCATTTTCTATAGTTTGCCTTTGTAGCACCTGCATTCATGCATTTATTTTAGCCTGTGAAATAGGCTTTACAATTCTGTTAGTGTGTTAGGACTACAGTAATAATGTTAGTATACTAACAGTCATGAAGAGACACTTAGGTTCCAATCATGTGTATATATATATATATATATATATATATATATATATATATGGAGAGGGAGAGAGAAGGAGGGAGAGAGAGAGAGAGAGAGAGAGAGAGAGAGAGAGAATAAAAGCTTGCTTTAAAAAACATGTTGTGGCTCCCCAGACAGTCTGGTAACTAGAATTGCAATTTCAATGTGCTATTAGAGTTGGTTCTATCTTAGATCCTATGAGATAAGGATCTGGTCTAGATCTCTGCTTGGTGTTTAGAGAGATAATCTCAAACTCTTGCACTGTCTTTGTATCATCTCACTTCTGCATATATCTTTGTCAAAGTGACCCTGTTCTAAGGACTCCAGTCATATTGGATTATCTCAGCCTAGTGATCTCATTTTAATGAAGTTACCTTTGTAAAGATCCTACTGCCAAATGAGATCATTCTGATACACAGGTGATTGGACTAGGACCCAAATATGTGAAATTGGGATAGAGAGAAATAATACTTAACAATGGTTATTAACAATGTGGTTGTTTTGTATTTGTCTTTTAAGTATTGTCTACAACAGCACATGGACTATAGTTTTTAAAAATACGGACGTTATTCAGAGGCCAACAAGACTGAAAAATCAATCTGATTTCTCTTCCCATAGACCATCCAAGCCTATTTCACACCAAAATGTAAAGCTTCTGATCCCTGTTGTCATGCACATTTTAAGTGCTAGAATATACATGTGTGTCTGCATACATATATATGCAAAGCAATTCACATAATAGATGATAAGTAAAGGTAGCTATGAGTCAAATGCTTTGCAGAATAATGGATGAAAAATGAGTTTAGAAATGATTGAAACCTCAATGTCTTATCAATGTTGGGCAGATGATAATTAGCTCCTTTGATAAGGTAGCCCCATTTTAATTTCATTTTATGACTTTATATTTGGTTATGTGTAGTGGTAAGAGATAAATGTAGTGGTTGTATTGGTGTAAATGTTGTCCAACTTTTTGAATTACTTTTTAACAACAATCAGTATTGTGGTTCTGAACATGTAAATGTGTACATGAATAGTCTAAGTCACCATTTACATGTGTGATACTAATTTGTGGATAGGCAAAGCCTGTTTATCACTCTAGGCTAAAAGATATCTGTTAAAATTTTAAAGATGTGTGTAATTTTATAAGAGTGAAAAATATCCTGATGATGACATTAGGTCATAGCTAGGTTGTAATACCCAGTAGTCAGGAAACAGAAAATAGGTGTTTGTCCTGAGACTAAGAAAATTGAAAGTTTACATTGCCTTTGTTCTTTAATATAGTTTCAGTTCATTGGTACAGAAATTGCACAACCAAGTTCATAGTCCCTTTTGGCTGTTTGGCTCACCATTAAAACAATGACTTAATGTGAATCAATTATTATTATGTTGAAATAGATCAGAAAATCAGTAACATGAAAATCCAACTTGATAATCACTGTTTTTTTGTGTACTGTATCAATTGCTGTAAATCACAGAGATATAGATACATGTAATTGTTGTGTTGAACGTAGTTAAAAGATATGGAATCTCTAATCACTAGGATGAAAGAGATCATCATCAATAAAGTGACTCTGGAGCTAGGGAGTCATATTGATCTGAGCTTAGGAATGTGCAGGCTCTTTCTCAGTTATCTTGTCCCTCCAGTACTATAAAAGATATAATAACACATTTACTGGAAGAAGAAGGTCTGTATTTCAGTTAAGGCTTGGTTCATTTTTGGGTGCCTAAGTGAACCTTCTCATTGGATGCCTAAATTGGCATTGGCATTCATGGTATCTATAAATGTATACATATACATATATATGTCCCTACTAGCCGCAGCTTTAGTGCATTTGGCAACACAACTCATGGGCAAATCACTTTGCAGGATGTATGAACTTTAGAAACTTAGTTTTTCACAATTATCCACAGGCTACAATTTGTTTCATACTGTAAAGCAGTACAGGATATTGTGTAAAAGTTCATACTGACTCAATACAATAAAAATTAAGCATGAACATTTTATTTCATTAATGTTTCTATTTTCCACAATTCTACAGAGTCACATATCAAGAACCGTGTCTGTGTGGATCCCTGTTAATATAAAACTGACATGACTGCAGGTCAGGAGACCATTGCATTTACATGTGAAGGTCTATGTGTAGAGTTGACCCACCTTCTCACCGTCTTCCTCCTGTTCTCACCATGCTCTCCTTTTTGCTTGAGTGGTGTATTTTGAAATTTCCCCAGGATCAGTTTGTCAGGCAGTCACATTTCTCATCACATCTGAAGAATGCTGTGCTTTGCATGGTAATGAGGCCCTCTTTGTTTCAGCTGCTGCACTGCTCTCAGTAACTCCCATCAATTCCTGCATTCTGTAGACAAATGCCATTTTAGTAGAATGTAGAGGGATTCTGAGAGAAAACAGCACTTTTATTACCAGATTCATTCAAAGAAAAAAACTTATTTAGCTTAGTTCCTGATGTTAAACTGTTACATTTACTCTGGATTTAATTTTTGATGCATAAAAACAACTTAAGAACATTAGTTGCTTCTGTTGTATAGGCATGCTTACCTATATTATTGTGCCCATTTATATAACTGAGTTAAAAAAAAAGAAACTGAACTAATTTTGTGACACTCATTTGAATATGTTCAAGAGAAGCATGGTATTCCTGGAATGCAATACTTTCCTTATGAATTTAGTAGCTGTGGTGGTATATTTCCCACAAGAATTGCTGAAGATTATGATTTTTCTGTCTTCTCTTAAAATGGTTGCTATTTGGTTTAAATTACTTTAAATTGTATCCTAAGAACATGTTACTGCTACAGAGATGTGGTCTGTCAACTTTATAAAATGTGTGCTCATGCCTTATCAGAGCCAGTTAAGAATCCTGTCTTTTGCAGTCATATCTTGACCCCAAGAAATTAGTGGGAATTTAATGCAGTCAAAAGATAGAGAGACTAAGTTTCTCTATTTATTTTCTGCCTAGCTGATCATACCCACATTCCACGGGAATTGCAATACCCCAAATGAATAGAAATACCATTTATTACAAAAGATGATTATTTTACCAGGAATCTCCTTGGGATCTTAGGAATAATATTTATACATAAATATAACATTGAAGCCATAATAGACTGTAGAGAGAATCAGGCTCATTTGTTTTTTGGTGAAAAAACTATAGCCCAAAGAGGAGCAATGGTTCATCAGTGGCAAAAGAAAGAAACATAAACTTTGATGAAATATGGACCCCAAAATAGAGAAGTGACCCCAAATGGTGAATTTTTATACAATCAAAAGATGCTTTGGAAGCCGGTCATAGTGGAAACACCTGTTAATCACAGCACGTGAGAAATTGAGGCAAGCAGAAGTTAAGTTTGATGCCAGCTTGGGCTACTTAGAAAAATACATGTCTAACAAATTGCTTTGACAAAATGAAGAACATCTGACAATCAAATCTTTATGGAATATTCTGAATGGAATGGTAACAGACTCTCACAACCGTAAACACTGCTCATAGAATATTAGCAAATCATACACAAACACCATTACCAGTATAATCAATTCATGAAACCATCAGTTATACTTTTACATTTTGGGGGAGTCTCTGATATCTAAAATACTTACTCTTCCAGCCTCTTCATTTCATAGATGAAGAGCCCAAGAGACTAGAGTAAGGCTTACTAGGGTCCTGGGTTCAATTTCTAGCACCAAAAAAAAAAAAAAAAAGAACTTGAGAAATATCTACAGGCAAGGGTACAGAAACAGGAATTTCCAACTCCATTTTTTAAAAATTTGATGAATATGGGTGTTTTACCTGCATGTATGTCTGTGTAACACATGCATTCCTGATTCCCATGGAGGCCAGATGAGTGTGTTAGATACCCTAGAAGTTACAGACAATTTGTAAGCCACAATATGGGTGCTGGGAGTCAAACCTGTGTCCTCTGGAAGAGCAGCCAGTGCTTTTAATCACCAAGACATTTCTCCCAACCCCTGGCCTCATTTGTTTTATGTATGATATATAGTGATTTTATAGTTAGGCCCATTATGGAAAATATTCATTTTTTCAAACTAAGTCTCTGACATCTAAATTTACTGATGTGTTGAATATTGTAAACAATGGAATTGGTTGTCAAAGGGTTTACATTGGCTTAAAATTGAAGGAAAGTTTTTTACAAGATTAGACCACAAAATGTATTTCAAAGCCAGTGGCAGGATGAGCAGAATTTTCTTCCATTTGAAACCAATGGAACCAACTATGCACTAGTGAACTCATTAGATAGAACTTGTGAAAAATGCAACCTTTGGAATTGGTTTAGTCCAGATGCAATGGAAAGTTGACCTTGTTAGTGAGTTCATCTCCTGTTTGTTTCCCCATTAGTAAATTTCAATAAACTTTATAACTTGAAAATAAATGAGAGAAATTTCAAAATGACCCATTTTACCACAAGATGGGTCAATTTGTGTTATATATATATATATATATATATATATATATATATATGCATATCACATTTGCTGATATAAACATTCCAATTTCAAATATAGAAACACACAGCAGGCCAATTATTTTTTAAACATTCAGGCTAGCAAGATGGCTCAGGTGGTAAAGACACTCAGTACCAAGACTGGAAGCTCAACAAGTTCAATCTCAATATGACAGTAGAGAATAAACTCAACAAGCTGTCTTCTGACCCTCACAGCTTTCAAATCCACCACAATTTCTATACAATAGACATTTATATTAGTGTTTTAATAGAAAATATGTAAGGAAATGGGTCTTTTATATATAAGTATGTTTCATTTCTCCTTACCTTCAACTCAGACTATGGTTATTTTCTTGAGTTGTGAATTCCAACGTTGGGAAGGTTTCCATATAGAACTATGTATAGCTTCAGTAAAGCTACAACTAAATACTCACAAGCTCAAATGGACAATATCTAGAGGTCACAATTAGGTCTTGATTTGGCTCTCAGAATATATGACACTGTCTAAGTAGGTGGTCCCATTGAAAGGGAGGGATCATTGTGTTCTAGTGTGGATGTTGTATTTTGAATGTGAAATGCCCCCTGTAGACTCGTGGATGTGAGCACTTGGTCAACAGATGATAATGCTGCTTTGGAAGGTTGTGGATCCTTAAGAAACTTGATCCTTGCAGGAGAAAATAGGTCACTGGGGTGGGCCTTGCAGTTTTATAGCTAGGCCCCATGCCTTGTTCTTATTCTGCTTCCTGACTGTGGGTGCAGTGTGACCACAGCTTCTCTAGCTCCTGCCTCTACATCTCCCCTGGAATGATAACATGTATCCCTTCAAACTGTAAGCTAAAGTAAACCCTCCTTCCTTAAATTGCTTCTTGTTAGTATTTACTTTTTTTGTTGGTAAATAATACAGTAGCTGTCTTGTTCATAGGCTGGATACTAAGGCTTCATTTGTGAATTGAGTAGCCAAGAAAAAGAAAGAAGTTAAGAAATTCATCTCAGACATTATTTGAAAATAGACACCAAAAGATCCTCTATAGAAATGAGAAATTTGCATCTTTTCAAATACAAATCTCAGAAATTAATGAGTACTATTGTTGCTGCACTTGTTTCACAAGTTACAAAAAAATTCATTCATCTAATTTCTTCATACATCTAATTCATTAACATTATATGACCTCATCTTTTTGCTTTGTTTGCCTTGATTTTCAGAGTTCACATAATGCTATGGAGGCCAAACAGAAAGACTATAACCTCGTAATTCACCACTTTACCTCACTGTAATATATAGCAAAAGACTATATAGCTAACCTCTAGTTCTGACAAAGATAGATTCTAACTTCCTGGAGGTCCAATGATTGGCAAAATGATTGCAGAAGGGTATGGTGTGGATTGCTGAGTATTATAAGAGCAAGCACCACAAAAGGCCCCTTTCTTTTATATTATTTGTTTTAAAGTTTTTCTTCCATTTGTAATTATGTGAATATTAAGGGTTGGGTATGTATACTAGAGAGGAGGAACCCATAGAGACCAGGAGAAAGTGTTGTATTCTCTGGAGCTGGAGTTACAGGTGATTATGAACTGCCTGGTCTGAGTACTAGGAAGCAAATGAGTTAATCTGCAGGAGCAGCAAGCACTCTTAGCTGCTGAACCATCTCTCTAGCCCATCTTTCAGCTAACATCTCTTCATGCTTCCATATTACTTTCAAAGACACCTTTTCATCATAATATTATAATCAGTATGTCACCACAGATGTTTAAATTTTTGGAGACATATTTTCATATATGGTACAACTCTTCTCTCTGTTTTTAACAGAATATAGACCAGGTTGTGTTGACAGATCAAATCTTCTAGTCAAAGCAGCTCAGGTGGAGCTTCTTGATTTAATTAATTAAATTTAAATGAATTTAACTTGAACTAATAGGATCATGAAGCAATGAATCTCCTATCACAAGAGTCAAATAAACAGTGCTTGTATATATAAGGATAAAATTTTGATTTTTAGTAGATGTCACTCAGAGTTTTAAAGGTTTAGGTCAGATGAAAAGGACAATTTTATGTGGGAGTTATATGCCTTATTATAAATAACCAGAATTTTAAGATGGAAAATTTGCCCTTATCATTTGATTATTTCTCATTTCTTAAGGGAAGCCATGAAAAGTGTATTGTGTACTATATTATGTGAGTAAGAACATTTTGACCCCTTTTTTTGCACCAATAAGCCCATTTTGCCATAGATTAATACTTCTTATGAGTGTGGGTTTGGGGAGAAGCACAGATTAACCTATTAATTTCAAAATCCATATCTATCACAATGTGCTAGGGAACCAAGACTAAGCAATCAGAGATTTGTATAAATGATATGACCCAGGGAACTCTGTGTGCTTAGCTGCCTTCATCTGCTCCTTAGATCTGAAACTTTGTGCCCTCCTAAATGACAAAATCATGTCCTTTGAATGTTCTACTACACCTTAAAATGGTTTAATCACTGCTTTCTAGTGTTCCTAACTCTCTTCATGGTGTTTGGAATCTAGTTGCCCCAAGATTATGAAAATCTGTTTGGCGATGGAAATCGGTAGGAGGAGGGTTCAAAATACCGTAGAGAGTGGTCTGTAATTCTCTTTCTTTGTTGCATCTTGTGTGGTTTGGGTATGAGGGTAACTGTAGCCTCATAAATAGAATTTGGTAATGTTCCTTCTGTTTCTATTGTGTGGAAAAATTTGAAGAGTATTAGTATTAGCTCTTCTTTGAAAATCTGGTAGAATTCTGTGCTGAAACCATCTGGTCCTGGGTTTTTTTTGGTTGGGAGACTTTTAATGACCATTTATATTTCCTTAGGGGTTGTTGGTCTATTTAAATGGACAAGCTTTTGGAAATCTGGTGCCTGTGGTGTGATGTCTTTCACAGCCTTGGTGCAGTGGGAAGGGGCTTGGACCTGCCTAGGCTCAGTGTGCCAGGCTCTGCTGACTCCCTATGGAAGACCTTGATTTGGGAGATGTGGGGATGTGGGGTGGCTTGGGAGAGAGGGCTGGGGGATGGGAAAAGGGAAGAGATGCGATCTATGGGTGGTATGTTGAGTGAGTAGAAAATTTCTTAATAAAGAAAAGTGGGAAAAAATACAGTACAGAACTGACTAACATCACAGACTCAGGTTCTCTCCTTGGTGCACTAAGGTTCATTGGTGTATAGCTTCTAAAAAGTAAGTGTCAAGGCAAGTATATTTGGCCAGATCTCACATTGTACAGTGGTCCTTGCCCTTGTCTAGTGTATTAGCCAGTGTTCTCTAGAGTCACAGAACTTGTGGACTTGTGGAATTAATCTCTCCATATATATAATGATTTATAGGCTGCAGTCCACCTAATCCAGCAATGACTAGCTGTGAAGTGCAATCCTAATTAGGCTTAACAATAAAAACCCAGAGTCAGATACTGAGGATGAAACCTGAAAGACCAGAGAAGCAGAACAGCAGCCACTAGAAACCTCTACAAATTCTCAAACCAAATGAGGGGGATCCTGTCTCTATGAACCCTCAGACTGAATGCAGGTGCCAAGATGTAGCTAGAGTTTTCCTGCCTGGCCCACAGTCAGGACAAATCTCTCTCACCTGCCAGTCCCACAGCCACTCAAACCCGACCAAGTAAACACAGAGACTTATATTGGTTACAAACTATATGGCTGTGGCAGGCTTCTTGCTAACTGTTCTTAAGCTTAAATTAATCCATTTCTATAAGTCTATACCTTGCCACGTGGCTCATGGCTTACCAGCATCTTCACATGCTGTTTGTCATCTTGGCGGCTGGCAGTGTCTCTCTGACTCAGCCTTCCACTTCCCAGCTTTATTCTCCTCCTTGTCCCGCCTACACTTCCTGCCTAGCCAATGGCCAATCAGTGTTTTATTTATTGACTAATTAGCAACACATTTGCCATACAGAATATCCCACAGCACTTCCCCCCCCTTTTTTTTTTTCAAAAAGGAAGGTTTTAACTTTAACAAAGTAAAATTACATATAATTTGGGAATTTGGGCATAGCTTCTCTTACTACTTCCTGCTGGAGGGGGGCGCTGTATCTTATGGGGATACAAACAAAATTTTAGAATTATGGAATAGTCCATGAGGGTATGTTGTCTGAGCCAGTTGCCTTGAAACCATTCTGGATGTTGGATCATCAGGGCCATGGTGTCATCAGAGACCTTTCAGGGGGTCTTGGCTGGTCAAACCTGATGTATCTTAATTTGGAACAAATCCATAGCCTTTGGCTTTCTGTGGGAACAAAAGCAGCGTCTCCTTTCCAAAGCAACATATCCTTATATCCAAATTTTGAAGTCAAGGTACCTTTAAAATATACATTTTGGCATAACTCAACAGCTTTTACAATCAAATGTTTTCTGCAGTTAAAAATCCCAAAGACAGCACAATCCAGATTCTCTGTGTAATATCCATTTTACGTGGCTTATTTTTTATATTACCTTTACTGTCTCTTTAAAGACTTTATTTTTTAAAACTATGTATTTGTTTCTATAACTCTATATATCACCTTTTTTGTCTCTTTCAAGCCTACGTATCTTTTACACACATTGTAAACTATTACATCTGAATCTGTCTTATTGTGAATCTATTGCTTTAAACTGCAGCAGCTGTGGCTGCTAGCTCCACCCACCTCAGCTTCCCAACATGGCTGTGGTACTTTACCTCCGGCTCTGGGAGCTATCGTGGGTCTATGCTTTAATCCAAGCAGTGTGTAGCCCAGAAACCTCTTTTTTTTGTTGTTTTGTACTAGCAAAGTCTAAATCCACCACGGAGCTTAATGTGCCACTTGCAGAGGCCTCATTCCCGCCAAACTACAGGTCAAGCGCACACGCTAGGAACCCGCCAGTAGCTCAAACCGGCCGCTGCCGCTCATTTGAGAGAGACAATTAGGAACTGTTTTTAGCTCCGTTTTAGAATCTTTTTTTCTCAGGTTTTAGGTAGAAACTTGCCACCATGTTGGACGCCATTTGTAGCTAGAGTTTTCCTGCCTGGCCCACAGTCGGGACAAATCTCTCTCACCTGCCAGTCCCACAGCCGCTCAAACCCGACCAGGTAAACACAGAGACTTATATTGGTTACAAACTGTATGGCCGTGGAAGGCTTCTTGCTAACTGTTCTTAAGCTTAAATTAATCCATTTCTATAAGTCTATACTTTGCCACATGGCTCGTGGCTTACAGGCATCTTCACATGCTGTTTGTCATCTTGGCGGCTGGCAGTGTCTCTCTGACTCAGCCTTCCACTTCCCAGCTTTATTCTCCTCCTTGTCCCGCCTACACTTCCTGCCTAGCCAATGGCCAATCAGTGTTTTATTTATTGACTAATTAGCAACACATTTGCCATACAGAACATCCCACAGCACCAAGATCCTGTCTTCACCCACCTTTTACTTCTGTCTCTGCCTCCCTAGTGCTGGAATTAAAGGTGTGCACCACTACTGCCCAGCTTTGTTTCTCTTTTAGCCCAGGGTGTCCTTGAACTTCTGATCTTCCTGTTTCCTACTCTCCAGTGCTGGGATTAAAGGTGTGTGCCACCACTGCCTGTCCTCTATGGTTAACTAGTGACTAGCTCTGCCCTCTGATCTCCAGGCAAGCTTTACTTGTCAGAACACAAACAAAATATCATACATACAACATAGCTGTTAATGGAAAGTCCAAGAATCTAGTAGTTGCTCAGTCTCAGAATGCTGAATGTGTCACCTGATCTTCTATATATGGTGGAATCCCAAAGAAATAGGCTCCAATAACCGCAAAGGAATGGACTTGCTAGCAAGGCAAGGGCAAGCAGGCAAAAAGCAAAACCTTCCTTTTTCCATGTCCTTATATACAAGGCTTCCAGCAGAAGGTATAGTCCAAATTGAAAGTGTGTCTTCCAACCTCAAGATCTGGATTAAAGGCATGTGTTATCCTGCCTCAAGAGCCAGAACAGAGATGTGTCTTCCCACTTCAAAGGTCCAGACTAGAAGTGGATATACCCACTTCAAACCAAGCAGAAAATCTCTCACAAGTATGTCCTCCATTTCTGGATTGTAGATTATTCCAGATATAGTCAATTTGACAATCAAGAACAGCCATCACATCTTGTTTAAAAGTGTACAGGGCACCCGGATGGGATGTGAGGTGCTGGTTCTTTTTTTTTTTTTTTTTTTTTTTTTTTTTTTTTTAGTCAAATTTGAAGCAAGCTTTATTAAATACTGGCCCTGGGATTCCCAGAGAATGGTGCTGAATTTTGTTAGTCCAAGTCTTTTTTTATTATTATTAAGAGATTTTCTACTCATTTTACATACCAACCACAGATTCCCCCTCCTCCTTCCTCCCACCCCCAGCCTTAACCTCGCAACCCATCCCCCTTCTCACCTTCTCCAAGGCAAGTTCTCCCATGGGGAGTCAGCAGAGCCTGATACATTCAGTTGAGGCAGGTCCAAGCCCTCCTCCCTGCACCAACGCAGCCCAAAGTGTCCCACCATAGGCACTGGGCTCCAAAAAGCCAGCTCATACATCAAGGATGAGTCCCCATCCCTGCCTTCCTGGGGGCCCCCTAAACAGCTGAAGCTAAACAACTGTCTCGCCTTATCCAGAGAGCCTAGTCCAGTATCGTAGGGCTCCTCAGCTATTGGTCCACAGTTCATTAGTTTCCACTAGTTTGGCTGGCTATCTCTGTATTTTCCCATCATGATCTTGATGTCCCTTGCTCATAGAGTCCCTCTTCTCTCTCATCACCTGGACTCCTGGGGCTTGGCCTGGCGCCCAGCCATGGATTTCTGCATCTGCTTCCATCAGTCACTGGATGAGGGCTCTATGATGACAGTTAGGGTATTCAGACATCTGATCACTAGAGTAGGCCAGTTCAGGTACCCTCTTAACTATTGCCAGTAGTCTATGGTGGGGTCATCCTTGTGGATTCCTGGGAACTTCCCTAACACTCTGTTACTCCCTGTTCCCATGATGTCTTCATTTATCATGGTATCTCTTTCTTTGTTCTCCCACTCTGTCCCTGTTCTAGCTCGAACCTCCTGTTCCCCTATGTTCTCATCCCCCATCCCTTGCACTCCATTACCACCCCCCTCAACCCCAGTTTGATCATGTAGATCTCATCTATTTCTCCTTTGCTAGATGATCCATGAGTCCTTCCTAGGGTCCTTGCTGCTAGCTAGCCTCCCTGGAACTGTGGGTTGTAGTCTGGTTATCCTTTGCTTTACATCTAGTATCCACTTATGAGTGAGTACATACCATGTTTGTCCTTCTGAGTCTGGGTTACCTCACTCAGGGTGATATTTTCTAGTTCCATCCATTTGTCTACAAATTTCATGATGTCATTTTTTTTCTCTGCTGAGTAGTACTTCACTGTGTATATGTACCACATTTTCCATATTCATTCTTCATTTGAGGGGCATCTAGATTGTTTCCAGGTTCTGGCTATTACAAATAATGCTGCTATGAACATAGTTGAGCATGTGTCCTTGTGGTATGATTGAGTATTCCTTGGGTATATGCCCAAGCGTGATATAGCTGGGTTTTGAAGAAGATTGATTCCCAGTTTTCTGAGAAACTGCCATACTGATTTCCAAAGTGGCTGCACAAGTTTACATTCCCACCAACAGTGGAGAAATGTTCCCTCTGCTCCACATCCTCTCCAACATAAGCTGTCTTCAGTGTTTTTGATCATAGCCATTCTGACAGGTGTAAGATGGTATCTCAGAGTTGTTTTGATTTTCATTTCCCTGATGATAGAGACACTAATTTAGAGAACATAGTCAGTAGAAACTCCAAAAATCAAGAACCATGGAATGATACATTTTAAGTCCTGAATATAAATTACTACTAACCAATAATTCTGAGGCCAAAAAACAAAAAAAAGATTGTCTTTGAAAACTCATAGGGAAAGATATTTCAAGAAAAGCAAAAGCTAAAGCAAATCACAAGAAGCAAATAAATATTGCCAAAGATACTTCATGGACTTCCACAAATGAGAAAAAGAAAGTCTTACTAATGACAGCATAAGAAAGGAAAAGTTTCATGAGAAGAATAGATGTATTATTGTATCTTGTTTTGTCCTATTTGTCTGTTGTCTCTTGGAGGCCTGCTCTTTTCTGAAGAGAAACTGTGGTGTGGCCGGGATGTATTGTATGAAAGAAGAATCTGTTTCCTAAAAAAGAAAATACATGACAAAAAAGACCAGACCTGGGGAAAAAAAACTTAATCTTACCCAATTCATTAAAACATGGAATCCCTAACATAAAGAGGGTAGGGGAAAATTGATAACTAAGTCAACAACATTACAAGAATCAGCAAATGCTTGTCAATAGTAGCATTAAATAGAAATAATCTTATCTCTCCAAGTAAAAGACACTAAATGACTTACTGGATTACAAAAATAGGATCCAATTATTAATTATTTCTTACCTATAATAAACACATCTCACTGTAAAATTCATGCAGATACTGAAATTGAAAGGAATATCAGTATAAGCAAATGGAAGCCCTAAACAAGCAGTAATAGTTATACTTGTGTCTGACAAAGTAGACATCAAGTTAAATTAGTTAAATGAGATAACAAGTAAGATAAACAAATTAAAAAGCTATGTTACAAAAAGCAGTAACTTCAGTATCCGTGAAGTAGAATAAATATATATGTATTCATTCACTAAGCAGTAGGAGTGCCAAGTTGAAAAATAACATTATTGGAAATAATAGTGAGTGACTTTAATACCCTACTCTCATAAATAGATCAAGATTTTTAAAACCATAAAGAAGCTTTAGGGTTAAAAATTCACCATTAAAGATGGACTTTACTGGTATCTATACAATAATCCATCAAACAATTGCAAATATATATATATAATATATATATACATATAATATATATATATATTTCTATATATATATTTCTAAGGAGTCTATGGGAATTTCTCTAAAAAAGATCACATGGTAGACCAATGTAACATAAAAATTAAATAATTTCTTATGAAATCATGCTGGAATAAAACTAGGAATCACTACAATTCAAAATTATAGAAAGTCTACAAACATTTGAAATATAAATAATAAGTTCTTGAATTTAAGAAATTCTGGAAGAAATTTCAAACAATACTAGAATCAACTGAAGATGAAAGAAAAAAAACTCTATATAACCCTTAACATATAGCAAATTTAGCAGGAACAGCTAAAATTAATTAAGGTCCATTTGAGAGATCATATGAAAACCCAATACAGTAGAAGCTTCCTAAATTTTATACATATATAAAGGTGATCTTAATGAAATTTCAAAATAACAGAGGAAACAGAGTCCCAACAGAATATCTCTCATTTCCAAATGAAGCTTCCAGTACTAGGATTCAGTTACATCTAATTGAGTTGTTGGACAAACGGGTCCCATGGGAAAACAAAAAAAATCCAGGCTGTGACCAAGACTATAGATTGCTCTCCACAAACTGATGGCAATGCCTCATTTCTAAAGACAACAATTACACAACTCATTGCACATGGAGAAATAGAGCTAGCACCTGTCTAGAGCCTTCACCTCTATATGTTAGTATTTGGTACAGGAAGGTACCCTGTATGCTACCCAAGGAGAAATGTAAACACTAACCCAGTCACAAAACCTTGTATCTACAATGGTGTCTTGCTTGCAAGATATGCTGTTGCAGTGGTAGCACCAAGCTGGGTGGGATGGGTAACCAACAAATATCTGATTTGATTTAAGGCTTACTCTATGATATGGAACCCATACTTGACGTTGCTTGAGTGACCAAGAATCTGAGACTAGATAGCCAGGGACCTAAGGGAAAACCAAATACTACTATTATACTAAGAGAACATAGCAATAAAATGACACCTAGTGACGTTCTGCTATACTAAGAAGTCAGTGCCTTGCTCAGCCATTATCAGGGAACCTCTCTCCTGTAGCAGATGAGAACATATACGGAGACACATAGCCAGACAATATGCAGAGAGTTAGAAATCTTGGAACATCCTAAATGGGATGTCTATCAAATTCTTCCCCTATGGTCTCAGGGAACCTTGCAGAAGAGAACACTGAAAGAATGTAGTATCTAGAGATGACAGAGGACACCAAGGAAAAACAAGACTTTCTAAACCCAGCAGGACAAATGCATGTATAAACTCACAGAGAATGAGGCAGCAAGCACAAGGCCTGCATGGGTCTACAAAAGATGGGGTCCTAGAGCTGAAAGCAGAAGTGAAAATGTGGCCCCACTCTAACCCAAAAGCTGTCTCCAAGTGATAACCAAGTGAAAAAGTAGTTTTCTCCAAGGGAGTCTCACTTGGGAAACAAACTACACTAAAGGATAGACCACATACCCAACAGTAGATGGCCAACAGAACTCAATGACATCTTTTGAGGTTCCTTGTCTTGTAATATTGTGTCAGAGCTTTTTATTTTAATTTATTTTATTATTTATTCATTCATTTATTTATAACCCTACAAGTTTTGCAAATATATTATGGCTTCTGGTTTTGTGTTTTTGTGGAATTCCTGAATGTATGTTTCTGCATCTTTATTTGTTTCTTGTGCTTTTTCTTAGACTCTTTTCCTTCTGTTTATTTGGTCCTATTTTGACTTGTTTGGGGTTCATCTTGTTATGTTTTATTTATTTTATTTTTTGTTATCCCTTGGATTCCTGATTGTTTTCTAATGAGAGACAGAAAGAAAGTGAATCTGGATGGGAGGGGAGGTGGAAAATATATTGTATGAAAAGAAATCTATTTTCTTTTTTTCTTTATTGACTTTTTTGGAGTTTCACATAATGCACCCCAATTCTGTTTACTTCCTGGTCCCCCAATATCCTCCCCTCATCTCTGCTACCTCCCACATAAGGAAACAAATCAAAGTATGCAAGCAAGCAAATAAAAGCAAAAGCAAGAATGAAAACAAAACAAAATAAAAAAACGAAACCAAAACCACTTCAACAGAAAAATCTCTTTGCTTCTCCTTTCCTGCATCTCCAACACCTCTTTCTTTATTCATCTTGGTGGCAATGGAGGCATCAGTCTGCCGTGTAGTTATACATCTTTATCCCATCAGTTTTACTGGCAAGTGTTCATTGCAATAAGTCACTGGTCTGGTTTAAGGCCTCTGGTTTCTGGCACACCATCCTCACTGGATCTTCATTGGAACTCTTCTGGGATATCCTGTGACTGCCATGAGTCTTGGAGATCTTGTGGGTATTGCACAAGACCAGTCTCTTCATCAGCCACAGCAGTTCCTAGGTGGGGTAGATGCTAGGGTGGGTCAACCCAAGCCCAGCTGTGGGCCTGGATGGTATCCAAGCTAGTCATTCCAAGACCATGGAGCCACCTACCTCAGGCAAGAGGGTAGAGTCAGCTCCCCTACTTGCATGCCGTTAGAGTAGGTTTACCTTGGCCTGTGGTGAGGGGTGGGAGCCGTCTCTCCAGTGTACAGATGCCAGCTCTCTTGCTGTAGTGTCCAGCGAGAAGCAAGGCCAGCTTTCCCAGGGCGAGCGAAGGATGTGGCCAGGTCATCACGGCCCTCTGATCTCATCTCACATGGTTCCTAAGGCCTCGTGAGATGACATAGGCCACAAGCATCCACACAGACCCCAGCTGTAGCTGGATCCTGCATCCAGACGTGGTCCTCAGCAGCAGCTTGGGCCTGGTCAAGATCCTGTTTGTGGGTAGAGGAACTGGCCGCTCAGGTGGGAATGGTTTCAGCCCTAACCCTGGGCCTCTACGTGACCTTTGGTGGAAATGCAAGACCCAGACTTCAGCACAGACTTCAGCCACGGTAGAACCATGGACCCCGACATGGTCCTCAACAGTGACTGGGTCTGGATGTCACCACCACCCTGCGGCAGTATGGCCCTGAGATACCAACATGACCCTCAGTCTGGGGTATCTGCACATCCTTCGATATTAACAGGTACATCAGACTTCAGCACAGATCCGGGCTGCAGCATGGCCACAGACCCTGACATGGCCCTCAGCTGCAGCTCTGGCCTGGACATCACCATAACATTGAGTAGCAGTGCAGGCCACTCAGCTCTGGATACATCCTAGCCCTTGGACACCAACCCGGACCCAGGTAGCTGACCTGACCCTGGGCATCCTCTTGGCATTCAGTGGCAACAGGAGAAAAAAATACATAACTCCATATGAGAAAAGTTTATAGCTATAAGTACTTACTCAAAAAATTGTTGAAGCTTCAAATAAATGACTTAATGGACCTCAAGGTCTTAGAAAAATAAGAACAGGCAAAGTCTCAACTCACTGGATAGAAATATTAAAAATCAGTTCCAAAATCATAAAAACAAGACTAAACGAGTAGTACAAAGAGTCATCAAAGCAGAATTGGCTCTTATAAAAATAATCAAACCATGAGATAAAGTATCCAAAACAGAGTAGGGACACAGATTTATGAAATTAGGGATAAATAGGGAACATTACAATAGATACCAATAATCCAGAGAGTCATTTGGGAATATTTTGAAACCTTACATTATAAAAAGAAAATTATTTATCTTAGCCTTAACCCAAGGGGAGGAGCTTGGTCCTGCCTCAACTTGATATGCCATGTTTTGTTCAAGCCCATGGAAGGTTTGCTCTTGAGTCGATGAAGGTAGGTATATGGGAAGCACGAGTTGGAGGTGGGACGGAAGGAGAGGCGGGAGGGGAAACTTTGTTCAGTATGTAAAGTAAATGAAAAAAATGTTATTTAAATAAAGTAAAAAAGAAAATATAGAAGAAAGGCACAGTGCCTGAACACATAAAAACTACAAAATTAAACAAAGAGAACAGAAACAATATATCCAAATAATGGGACTGAACAAATAAAAGTTCAGATATGGATAAAATCACTACTAAATTCTACCAGAACATTAAAAATAGCTAAGCACATACTTCTCAAAATATACTATAAAATAGAAATAGAAGGAGGACATCAAATCCATTCTATGAAGACTATATTACCTTGACATTAAAACTAGGTAAGGTCACCATAGCAACAAACTATTAAATAAGTTTTGCTAATGAGCATAGATGGAAAAATTCATAATATATACTTGCAAACTGAACACAACAAGACATAAAAAAATCATAGATAATATGCTCTGTTTAAGTTGGTTTCATTCAAGAGACACAAAAATACTTCCATATAAACAAATCAGTAAAAAAAAAAAAAACTACTGTGCATAAATTGAGTCAGATGATATAGAAATAATGTCATCTCAATACATGCATAAAAGGCATTTATTGTATTGTACTTTACTTCTAGTCCTTATATCTACAGGATTTTGATCTTGAATGGATATTAAAATTTGTCACAGGCCTTTTCCATAGAGAAAATTTCAGATTTTCTTAATAGTATAATATTGGCTACAGGTTTTTCATGAGAAATCATTTTCTCTACAGTCTGGAATGATGCAAAAATACCCACTCCCGCTCTTTTATCCTGTAGAGTATTGGAAGTCTTAGGTCTACCTAAGAATAAAGAAAGAAATAAAAGAGATAAGGAAAGAAACCAAAATAACCACATTTGCAGACTGCAAAACATTTGCTTAAAGACTTTAAACATTCCATCAGAAAACAGGCATCTCCAGAGAAATACAACGTAAGCACAGGGGGAGAAAAGAATCAGTCTCTCAGTAGCTTTTCTATATAAAAGTGGCAAAGTTGCTAAGAAGGAAATCCAGAAAAATAACCACGTTCATGAGGGCTTCAAAATAGATAAGACTAAACTTACTAATGGGGGAGAAAGAGTGTACTGAAAGAAGAAACTTTAAAAGTTATAAGAAGATGGAAAGACCGCCTATGTTCATGAATTGGCCAAATTAATGTCAAAATTTATGTGTTACCAAAAGAAATCTACAGACTCAGAGAAATCTGCATCAGATTTCCAATAATACCAGTTCAGTAATCAATGAAAATAACAGAAGCAGAGAATCTCTCAACTAGGTAGTGGAATCACAAGCTAGCAGGAAAATGCTCCACATACCATGATACCTGGCTTCAATTTATGCTCCAGAGCCATACTAACAAAACAACATGATACAGACAAATAGACCCACACAACTAGAATAAAGACCCTAACATAATCCCACACAACTATAGCAACCTGATATTTGACAAACATTCCAAAAATACACATTACAATAAAAGCTAGTCTCTTCAACAAATAGTACTTGGGGAAGCTGGATATCCACAGAAGATAGCAGAAACTTATCTTTACCTCTCACACTATTAAAATCAAATCAAAGTAAATTAATGGCCTTGATATTAGCTCTGAAACTGTTAGAGGAAAGCATAAGTAAAATGTTTTAAGGTTTTCTAAAATGTTGTAGGCTTTCTAAAGAGGACTCTAATAGCTCAGGAAATAATTGCAAGAACTGGCAAGTGATTATATATATATAACTAAAATCTTTTTGCCCAGCAAAGGAAACAATCTTTAGTGTGAAGAGACAGCTTACAGAATGAGAGAAATTATTTGCCAACTACAATTCCAAAAGATAATTGATATCTAGAATCCATAATAAACTAAAAAGAGGTTAAACACCAAATGCATAATCATCCAATCACTAAATAGTCAAACCAAGCTGAATAGACAGTTCTCAAGAAGTACAAGTAGTCATAAATAATATGAAAAAGTTCAACATACCTTGCCTTCAGGGAAGTACAAAATAAAACTGATTAGTGATTCCATATTCTCATCTCAGCATGGCTATCATCTAGAGCACATATAACCACAAAAGTTGCTGAAGATTCATGAAGAGTAAACCATATACAGGGCTGATGAAAATGTGTGCTATTGTAACCACTGTGGAAATCATTATGGATGTGTATGAAAATTCTTATTCTGAAAATTAAATTACCATATGATCCAGTTACACAACTTCTGAGTAAACACCTAAAGGGCCCTGAGTCACCATATCACAGAAGCACTTGGACAACCTTCTTTACTATATGGCGCTATTCACAACAGCCCGGATATAGATGCAGCTAGGTGCCTATCAACAAACAATAGATAAAGAAAACGAAGTAGGCCAGGCAGTGTTGGTGTATGCCTTTAATACCTGCACTCAGGAGGCAGAGGTAGGTGGATCTTTGTGAGTTCAAGGCCAGCCTGGTCTACAGAGCTAGTTCCAGGACAACCAGTACTACAAAGAGAAACCCTGTTTTGAAAAACTTTTAAAAAAAAAATCTGTAAAGAAAATGAAGTATATATGGACAGTGGAGTTTAGTTCATTTGTAAAGGATGAAATCATGACTGCTCCTAGATATGGTTAAGGAGAAGTGTGGTGAGCCATAAGAATATGTTATAAGGAGTCCAGCTGTATATTAAAGCTATACCTTGACCAAGCCAAGGGTCAGTCAAGTGGGGAGCCATCTAGCATGGACTATTTGGTTTACACAGCTTAATATTCAACTGTGCCTTTTTATGAACTTCTTGTGCTCACAATTCCCATAGAATGTGTGTGTGAACTTCCTGCTCCGGTTAGTAGTTAGATAAGGTCATTTAGGCAGAGCCAAGCAGGTGGTAGCTTTGTTTCTTGTGCAAATGAAGCTCAGACCATCTCCTTACTTGGAGGCCTAGTGGCTCTCCAGACCAATTGACTGAGAACAAAAGAAGTTTTTACATATCAAGGTGGAAGGTAAGGTGAAGTAACATTCCTGAAGAGGCAGAGAACCCCATGGCCAGGGGGGGGAGAGACAGGAGTTTTCTGTAGAGGCAGCCAGAATGGCATGACCAGGAGGAAGGGAAGAACACAGAGGTTTTGTAGATGGAAAGGCAGAACTCTTGTAGAGTTCATCAGAGCCAGGAGTAGAGAGCAAGTAGAGATGGAGGGCAAAGATGAGGCTGGAAGCATAAGAGCTTAGTTATTAGCAGGACTATGAGATGGCAGTAAAAGAGGAGACAAAGAAGAACTGAGTGTCCGGACGGAACTGAAGCTATGTAGACAGGATTTCATCCCAGAGAAATATAGCAGATGAACAAAGAGCTTGGTCGATCTAGATTTATTCCTGCCCTGAATTCCTGATGGAGCTGTAGCTGTATAGACAGAATTTTGTCTGAGGAATAAAGTTAACAGGCATAAGAACATAATGTACGTAGATTTTTTTTTCCCTCAGATTTCCCACGCTGGATGTAGCATCTTCCTCGGACTCTGGGCAATCCATAGAGAAGGTTTTTATTGTAGATATGAGGGAGAGAACAGCCAGAGGCATCTGGAACAGTCCAGACTGAATGTGACCAGCAGAATAGACCTGGCCATGAGAGGAGAGGAGAGGCAAGAGAAGAGAAAGGAAGGTAGGCAGACGAGACATCCAAGAGCATAGGCAAAGAACAGGACCAAGAGTACTAAGAGAAAGGGCCAAGAGAGCTCATAGCCAAAAGGGCTGGGTTATATAGGAAAGAGAAGTTGGGGGAAGGGAAATGAAGCTCAAGGGCTGGGGAGGTTTAGGGTACAGAGTGGGGATGAAAAGTGCTTAAAGGATTCAGGACTCTGTATCAGGTATTTTCTATGCTGATACTGAGAGAGCCTCACTTTGATATGTTAATAGACACTTCAGTTTGTCATTTCCTAGGTATCTATAAGACCTAACAATTGGTGAACAAATGGATGATCAATATGTTAAGTGAAAAAAGTCAGACTCACAAAGACAATTATTTCCTGTTTATTTTATACATGCTGTCTAGACTATAGAACATAGAAAAGGGCCTATGTTGATGGAAGGAAGAGGCCTAAGGGGAAGAGACTGAAAGGAAAAGGGTTGAGGGGGGCTAGTATTGGAGGAAAGACAAATGTATATTTTCCTCTCATTTCCAGAATGTGTGTATGTGTGTGTGTGCCTATGTGCCCGTGTGCCCGTGTGTGTGTGTGTGTGTGTGTGTGTGTGTGTGTGTGTGTGTGACATATGTGATGTTGAGAATATGAACAAAGAACAATGATATACTTGTTGGAAAATCCTAACAAACCCATTTTTCTGTATAGTAACTGAAAGTAATAATGATAATTAGCAAAAGAAATTAAAACATCATGAATGAACTCCAAATTTAGAAAGTGATGTCTTGGATCATCATGTAGATAAATATGTTTACAGAAAGGTTGCATGTAAGAAGGAGACATCCAACAAAGCTCCAGGTAATTTAACAAAGTAAGAAGAGTCACGGCCAGTGTGGCAAATCATTTTATATAATTGAACAGCATAATAATTTTGCCTACTCTCCTTTCTCAAACAATCTTCTGGTAATTAAATTATTGCTCTGAGGCAGTTAACTTATCAGGAGATCAATCTGTAATTGACACCTGAAAATGGAGACTGGCTTTCAATTCATTTGAAATGCAAACAGATTTGACAACCTATAGCTGCTGTGGTATTGCTTTTTAAACAAAATCAGGCACCTACATTGACCTTCTATTTACATTGCTTTGGAAAATAAATAAACAAACAAACAAACAAAAAACCTCACATAGAAGCTATTAAAAACCACATTTCACAGCAGGCAAATTAATTGGTTTTACAGTATTTGAATGTAGGGTTTGTCAAATAAAACATGCCATGACAGTTAATAGTGTCATTTAGAGCCAGAAAATTATTGGCTTATTTGTTATTAGGTAAAAAGAAAACAAACATTTTGTATTAGGAAGTTTTAATGTGTTTAAAATCCTCATTAGTGCCAGGCGGTGGTGGCGCACGCCTTTAATCCCAGCACTAGGGAGCCAGGCGGATCTCTGTGAGTTCGAGGCCAGCCTGGGACTACCAAGTGAGTCCCAGGAAAGGCACAAAGCTACACAGAGAAACCTTGTCTCGAAAAACCAAAAAAAAAAAAAAAAAAAAAATCCTCATTAGGGATTAATGGACATGCTTTCTTAGCATAGCGGCTCATTAATTTGAGGCTAAACAGTTACTTCTGTGTTTCAATCTCAGTGTTGTTCCTTAACATTTTTTTTTATTTCTCTTTAATTAGATCTTGCATTTGAGCTCAGTTTTTACACCATTTGAGATGTAGAATTAATTAATGAGATTTATAAGTCTAATGGAAGTAAGTTATTCTTAGCTATCAGTTCATTTTAGTGAGCAATTAATGCACATGTAAGTAGGCACAGATCTAAGAGATTTCAGAAGCATAGAAAAAAAATGTGAACTTCCCTGAATATATTTAGCAGTGTCACTTCGCATTAATAGATAAAAAGTGTTCTAATTAGAGTTACAAATAATAGGGGAGCTGGCAAGGTTTCAGTTTTCCATGCACATGGCCTGTTCTTTAGGATCATCACTGTCAGAGAAGAGCAATTGTAACTGTTTCTGTGGAATTGTGATGTCATCCACCAGCAATTAAGACAATCATTAAGTGCAGGATTTGGAAAGTCAATAAGGCACCAAGTTCGTTAGAGGTTACTTTGAAAGTGGAACCACTTTCTATCAAATGCATTCTGTTGTCACATTTTTATTGAGTCCATGTGTGAGTACAATTTCTAAAATCACTTCTACTTACATGTTTTTTGGGGAAATTACACTAAGAAAATCAAACTAAAATTAGGCTCCTTTATTCTAAAATTGGCATTTAAATAATTATGTATTTAATAGAAGAGCATAGTGATTTCTTTAGGGTGAGTGACCACCAGAGTCTAGGAAAGACATTTATTTTCTAAACGATTTTCAAAGAATAGAGCTAAAGATATAAATTTTTAAATTTCTTTTATACTTGTGATTATAGTAGTTAATTTAAGATTTCACCAAGTGTCTGTAGCAGTGTCTTCAGAAATTTCACATTTTTTTAAATAAATCAGAAATCCTAGTATCTTTAAAACCATAAATGCTTTGAAGACCTCATCAATCCAAGACTTATTATAAAGGATAATCATGTTATAATATGCTTCATGTTGACTATCATATATTGAATGTATAAAATTATTGTTGAAATAGTCTTCCCTGGAGAAGAGCACACCAATTAATTATCCAATACTAAGTGGTCAGCCTAAAAACACACAAGTAACATTATACAGACTGAGCAGGTTATATTTAGTAATATATGTATGTAACAATTAATGAAAAAAGAGGCCATGAATTTTAAAAAGAGCAAAGAAGGAGTATATAGTAGGATTTGGAGTGGGGAAGGGAAATAATATAATTATATCATAATCACAAAAAATAGAAGAAATAATTAAAAATAAAATATTGCTGACATACAGAATAGCAGAATCATTGAATAACTCATTTAATTTAATTTTTTATTAAATTTTTATTCATTTTACATACCAACCACAGATCCCCCTTTCTTCCTTCCTCCTGATCCCCCCTCCTCTCTCTTTCCCTCCCAACCCACCCGCCATTTCCTCCTCCAAAAGTGTAAGTCCTTCCGTGGGGAGTCAGCAAAGCCTAGTACATTTAGTAGAGGCAGGTCCAAGCCCCTCCCCCTGCATCAAGGCTGTGCAAGGTGTCCCATCATAGGAAGTGACCTCTAAAAAGCCAGCTCATACACCAGGGATGGATCCTGATCCTACTGCCAGGGGACCCCTGTAGCTAGTGTTATCCTGGTCCTGACTAGCCCAGGGTCAGGACAAATCTCGCTCACCCGCCAGTCCTTCAGCTGCTCAAACCCAACCAAGTAAACACACAGAGACTTATATTTCTTATAAACTGTATGGCTGTGGCAGGCTTCTTGCTAACTGTTCTTATATCTTAAATAAACTTGTTTCAATTAATCAATAAGTTGCCATGTGGCTCATGGCTTAATGGTATCTTAACATTTTCTCATGGTGGCGGCTGGCAAAATCTCTCTGAGTCAGCCGTCCATTTCCCAGAATTCTCCTCTCTCTTTGCCCTGCCTATACTTCCTGCCTGGCTACTGGCGAATCAGCACTTTGTTTATTAACCAATCAGAGCAACACATTCACAGCATAGAGAACATCCCATAGCACTTCCCTTTTTCTTTTTTTTTTTTCAAAAAAGAAGGTTTTAACTTTCACATAGTAAAATTACATATAACAAAATAATTATCAAGCAAGAATTATTTACAATATTTAGTCTATTTATAATATGTTACATTTGTTAGTCTACGATTTCATATCTAACTTATCTTTTATCATGACTGAGGAAATTATAACTATCTAGTTTTCAACTATATCAAAAACCTCAGAAGGATATAATATTACCTGAGAAATGGGAGAAGGACGCAAGCAACTTTCAGGAGTCTTTGGAGAGTAGACAGAGACAGCTGGCAGACTGGACAGTCACCTAATGTTCTTTTGTAAAGTTGGGGCATCTGTCTTCAGCCCAAAGGCCTAGAGTCTCTCAGTCATTTTTCTCTGTGTCCTGTAGAATGTCTGGCAGTTTCCTCTGTGAAGCAGGAACCTGAAGGACCATTTTGCCAAGCAAAGTTCAGTGGTCACCTTCCTATGGGTCCTGCATGGACAGTTGATCAAGCAGTCCAGGCAAGAACAGTTTCTTGCCCAAATGGCTATTTTTGCCAAGGTGAAGTTAAACTTCATATGGAGTGTCTTTGATGCCCATCCTCCTCTCTGCAGTAAATCGGTGCTGCCAGGAGCAGACATGTTTCACTGTTCAGAAAGTCTAAATTTTTAAAATATTTTAAATGCCATATTCTGTAGGTCTTTGAAGTGTTTGAAGATTACCTACCTAATTGAATTATATCTATGTATACTTAGAAAACAACATGACTATAAGTTTGACTATCATAGAAGACTAATTATTAATCTGTATTTCTTAGTTATCCATTACAATCTAAATGAGTTACATAAACATAATACCTCAAACAAGAATATATATATGTATATATATATATATATATATATATATATATATATATAATATTATGCTATATGTACAGCATAACAAAATTAAGTTTAAACTTGTATCAATAAACTAAAATCTATAGCAATGTAAAACATTTTTAAACAAGTTGCTCTTTAAAAGTAGATTCAATAATCAATAATCTACCCTTTCATCCTATCATATCTATATCATATGCCCTTTTCTTCTTTAGAAAGATTGCATTTATAATCAACCTGATTTAAATAAAAATATTGTTTTTTCTCTGTCCCACATCAGAGGGCTCTTCTGATATGGGACACAAGAATCTCTCAACCTATTCTTTTAGGAATATGCTTGGGTTTAGAGAAGGAGTGAACCAATTCCATCTTCAAAGCCAGCTTGGTATATTTGGAAATTTGGGTGTAGCTTCTCTTACTTCTTTCTGCTGGAGGGGAGTGCTGTATCTTATGGGGACACAAAGAAAATTTTAGGATTATGGATAAGTCTGTGAGGGTGTATCATCTGAGCCAGTTGCTTGAAATGGTTCTGGATGTTGGATCATCTGGGCCATGGTGTCATCGGAGACCTTTCAGGGTGTCTTGGCTGGTCAAACCTGATGTATCTTAATCTGGGACAAATCCATAGCCTCTGGATTTCTGTGAAAACAAAAGCAGAGCCTCCTTTCCAAAGCAACACATCCTTACATCCAAATTTTGAAGTCAAGGCACCTTTAAAAAATACATATTGGCTTAACTCAACAGCTTTTACAATCAAATGTTTTTCTGCAGTTGAAAATCCCAAAGACAACAAAATCCAGATTCTCTGTATGATATCCATCTTTATGTGGTTTATTTTTATACTACCTTTTCTGTCTCTTTAAAGACTTTGTTTTTTAAAAACTAGGTATTTTTTATATAACTGTATATATTCCTTTTTCTCTCTCTTTCAAGCCTATGTACATTTTTACACACATTGTAAAGCATTTAAAGTTTTGTTCCATCTGAATCTGTCTTATTGTGAATCTATTGGTTTAAACTGCAGCATTTGTAAGGCCAAAATGGCCCCTGTGGCTGGTGCCTCTGCCCACCTCAGCTTCCCAACATCGTGGTGGTAAGTTTACTGCCAGCTCTGGGAGCCATCCACTCTTAGAAACAGTGGTTCTATGCTTCTATCAAAGCAGCGTGTAGCCCAGAAAACTTTTATTTTTGTTTGTCTGTTTTTGTACTAGCAAAGACTAAATCCACCACACAGAGTAATGTGCTGCTTGTAGACGCCTCATTCCCACCATACTGTTGGTCAAACGCCAGGAACCCACCATAGTATCTCAAACCGGCAGCTGCCACTAACTTGAGAGACAACTAGGAAGCTGTTTTTAGCTCTGTTTCAGAATCTTTTTCCTCAGGTTTTAGGTGGAAACTCTTGCCAACCCATTGGGTGCCATTTGTACCTGAAGTTTTCTCCAGTCCTGCCTGGCCCATGATCAGGACAAATCTCTCTCACCTGCCAATCCCGCAGCCGCTTAGACCCAATCAAGTAAACACACAGAGACTCATATTTTTTATAAACTGTATGGCCATGGCAGGCTTCTTGTTAAATGTTCTTATATCTTAAATCAACCCATTTCTATTAATCTATAAGTTGCTGCATGGCTCATGGCTTACCAGTATCTTAACATCTTCTCATGGCAATGGCTGGCAGCATCTCTCTGACTCAGCCTTCCACTTCCCAGAATTGTCCTCTCTCTTTGTTCTGCCTATACTTCCTGCCTGTCTACTGGCCAATCAGCACTTTATTTATTAACCAATCAGAGCAACACATTCACAGCATAGAGAACATCCCACAGCAGACCCCTTAAGCAGATCAAGCTACACAGCTATCTCAATTTTGCAGAGGGCTTAGTCCAGTCTCATGGAAGCTCCATAGCTGTTGGTCTAAAGTTCATGAGTTCCCACTAGTTTGGTTCAGTTGTCTCTGTAGGCTTCCCCATCATGATCTTGATGTCCCTTGTGAAGAGCTCATTTTAAATAACCCATTACCTCCTCTTGATGATGCATAGGTATACTTTCTAGGAAGAAAATGTGGGCAAATGGAGTCCTCTTTGCTCCCTTAGATACAAGGTTGAATTTATTTGGGCCCACAGATCCCCAACCCTTGGGGACATATTTGGCTCTGGATTTCATTTTATCCAGACTTGTGTAACATTACCAGAGTTACCAGTGTGGGTTCCCCAAATCATTAATTTTACTTTTGAGCTCTCTGCTTATCTCATGAATTGAGAATAAAGCATTTTGTAGATGAGAACAGTTGGAGATCTGTGGACTGCCATTAACTAAATAAGTGACAGAAATAAAAGAATGTAGTGGTGAAAAGCCAAGTGCCACCTCAGTCAAACTTGTCAGAAATTCTTAGCCTTTGATTTCCTTATGTCGCCCATTGTTTTCTTCCTTTCTCTCTTTACACATAGCATGAGGTCCATATGGAATGTCTCTTGTGTTTAACATTGCTGCTTTCTTTTTCTCTTCTCAACACTGCCACATAATTCTATTGTCCATCCATAGCAAACCCAAATTACATATTCCTGCTATCCAAGACAAGACAAATATTTTCCAGCTTCCTTTCTACTCTTCCTTCCCAAAGCTGTACTACATTCTCACCTGATGATCTTCCTTGTTAACTATTTTTATAAGGAAAAACAAATCCAGTCAGATATGACCTACCATATCTCCTTTTCCAACCTGCTGCTTATATACCTAAACACTCTGCCTTTCTTGCTAACATAAGGTAAGACACATTCATGCTCCTCTTTCAGCTTCCCTCTCTCATTGGATCCTGAGCTGTTTGCTTTTTTCTCTCAGAGTCTCAGAGTATCATCTAGTTCTCCTCTGCACTGAGCAAAACAAAACAACACTATTGGCCCCACATCACCAATTCCTATCACTGTATTTTTCTCCCAACTTTATATAATGAGAATGTTATAAGCTCCTCATGCCTACCCTTCCCTTGATGATAAGTCAGATTCACATGGGCTACAAGCCCAGGTAAAAGTACAATCATTCTTTGGAAAAAATAGTGTACATTTTGGTGTAGGTGAATGCACATATGTGTGTGATGTCAGTACATGCATAACATCTAGTTTATGGTTTGAAGACACTGTCATTTATTCTCATTGTATGTGCTTCATAAATTTAGAATGTCACAATGCTCTTTCTTTTACAAAATAAGAGTAATCATATTTTTATTTTATAATGTCATTTGTTAACAAAATAATGTTGATTATCTTATATGTCTCCCCTATTGCCTTTTATAGTTATGTGAGATGCAAAACACTAGAAATATTTTCCTGCCTTTAGGATATAAGCTGAAGTGTAAGAAAGTGAATTGTCTCAAATCACATAGTTCACCAGATGTTGAAATTGGACATGGAACTATCATATCTTGACTCTTAACATATTTTTCTTTTTACTCTTTTATAGGATACTTTTCCAGCAAATGAGAGCACTGCTTTGCTCTCATTTGGGGAGCTTAGGAATGCATGACAATCCTAAACACCTTAACATTTATTCTTTAATTGACAGAATTAAGAAATGAATACTCTTTCTGATACTTATTTACCATATATTTGAACCAATTAGTAATTCTGAAATTGTCCTACTTCATTCTAATTTGTACATCTGTATTTTTACATTCTCCTCTCTGTCTAGAAGAAATCACATGTCCCCACATGAGACAGCTATTAAATTTAGTGTAAGTACAATAAGGAGAGTTTTAATAGAATCCATTTAAAGCCTAAAATGGTCACTGTTTCATGGCTAAGATTTCTACAGGATGGGAAGTGGATGGTTCACAGTAATGGAGGCATTGCAGACATATGTAGACATTTCAAAAGGAAAAGGACACGGCCAGAATGTCTGTAGATTTTTAGAGCAGAACCTATAAAATTATTTCCATTAATTTTCAAGATTATAATATAATTCCATCACTTCCCACTTCCTTTTCCCCCAACCCCTCCTGTATAACATCATTGTAGAGTATAACCTTAAAGTACACACTAGGTTGAGAAGAGCACAGCAAAGGAAGAACACACAAGTTGGAGCAGAATCTAGGAAGCTGGCAGACAAAGGGGATTTGGTTCAAGTATTTGAGCCTAGATTAAAAGAGTAGAAGTGAAATCATGGAGAATGTTATAGTGTTACTGGACTTGGGAATGTAGCCAGAGGAAGAGACAGTACATTTTGAATATTGGCAGATCCCAGAGGCCAGCTCAAAAGACCAGGCACATCTTTGGAAGAATGTGGATTAGACAACAAGGAATTTCCAGATGATTCTTGGTTTGTTATAGAAATAGTCCTAGATGTCTATTCTGTTTTGTCAAAGTCTGTAGCACACATATACACATACATACACACACAAATATATATGTATATAGATACACACACATATCATACCCAAGCACCCTCCTGATTACAGCTCCCTCTTTTTACAGAAACTAGTTATTACAACACATAAATGAACAGTGAGCAAATCACTATTCATGACCCATGGAACTAAGTACTCTTCACTTTAAATTCCATCCGTCATTAGATGCTCTCAGCTGATGATGGGCCTTTCTACATATGCATTCTTCTGTTGCCCATTCCTAATGTAATCAGTGAAGATATGTCCTCATAATGAAGCATTTTGATCACCCTTCCCCCATTCTGCTCACCACTCACTCCCCTTATTCTCTGTTGAGCTTCAAAGGCGTCAGAGATGCTACAAAATACAGTAAATAATCTATCTCATTTATTTTCTAAGTAAGCAAATGGTTATTGCCACCTATTCCATTTTAGTTGTAGTCTCTTCTATGATTCTAGACAGAGTCATTTTCTGTAGTTTTCTTAAAATGACATGTGTTGAACTCCTTTACACTTCATGCTCTACATCCTTTCATTTTTTAGAATGGTTGGTATTTTTTAGCCTGTTTTACATTAGGTATTTTGATTATGTTGCTTCCTGATGAATTGCCAAGAGCAGCATTTTTCATAATTTCTTATTTTTGAGATTATAGTATAATTTATATAATTTCCCTTCTTCCATGTCCCCCCACCAATTTTTCCTGTGTATCCCCCCTTCCCAATTCTCTCTTTCAAATTCATAGTCTCTTTCCAAGAGAAATATTTTAAAGTAAACATCAGTTCTTTGGATACACAGTAATTTTTCTGTATTACAATAAAATTGGAGGATGAGCTGATTTGGCCATGCCATGTAGCTATTGTAAAATCTTTTTTGTCATTGTTGTTATTTTGTTTTGATTAAGATCATATTCCCTGAGCATTTCTGTCTGCAGCTTATGCAATATTAAGTTCTCTCATTTAATCATAGACTCATGAATACAAACAAGACTAGGGACAGGTTAAGATGAGGTAAGAAACAAGACACGATGGCAGATACTACTGTGAGCACGGTTTGTAGCTTTCCAAATTTATTTTGGAAAACTGGGACTCCGTTGATGGGGAAATCAAAGGATCTGAAAATGCAAATAAGAAACAGGAGGCTGCTGTTCCCTGGTTTTACAAATGACCAATGGTGGAGATTAACAATATAAAAAAACCAAGGCTCATTTTTTAGACTACTGTAGCCTGTGTTTCCATTTTATTAGTAGCACTATGTCAGAGACCTCTGTATTCCATAATTCAATCAGGAGGATAAATGTGCTAATCTGTTAATGAAAAAGCAAATAGAATTAGTTTGAAAGTTGCCATCAGTGTCAATGGTGAATATTATTTAATTGAGTCAGTTATTTAATTTGCAATAAAACTTACAATTTCAATACTTTGAGAAATCTTTGTTAAGGTAGAGTATTCCCAGAGTAGTAGGCTTTGCTTGCCATGTATTATATTACAACCTTGGGATGATTTATGGCAAAAAATGACCTTTCTTTCCTCACAGTCTCTTAGCAATAATGTACTTAGAGGCACAAGTTAAACTCCTATGAGTTAAGAATGTGATAATCACTATTCAGTTAATGTTTTACACTAATCTCCATGTTTTTTTAATAGTTCTAGTTGCTGTTTATGTCTCTCAATGCCACAATCAGGGTGTTTTTTGGTAGCTTGTATTACCCTAATCACCAAGAAGTATGCTCCAATCTGATTAATTCCAGAATGATTAAAACATCCTATATAATTCATTTATTGTTACCTCAGTGAATTGAATATTTGATGATTTAAAGATAACTTGATTTTTTCACAAGATATGTATTTATCACTAGGCAGATGATCTGTGTGTGGTCTCTCTGTGGTTACCAGGTGTGGCTGCCTGCAGTGCTAGATTCACAGAGGGTAGGCTCTTGTGAGCATTCTCCAGTTACTTACCACCTGCTTGATAATGTATATCTCCCTTCCCTAGCTCTTAGAGAACCACATCCCTGCACAGCACAAGAGAGTCCTCTGTGGTGATATTTTATTTGTGCTCTAACAAACAAAACTTATCTTGGGATCAGAGAACAGAGCCAGGCACTAGATTAGACATAGAGGCCAGACAGTGGTGGCACATATCCTTAATCCTAACACTCAGGAGGCAGAGATCTGTCTGGATCTCTGTGAGTTCAAGGCCACACAGGGAACAGTGCCAGGCATGGTAGACACATCTTTAATCCAAGCACTTGAGATCTCATGCCATTGCTTGGGAAGAATACATGCCTTTAATCTCAGGAAGTGACATGGCTAGATAGAGAACAGTCTACAAGTTGTGAGGAGACAGGAACTAAGCAGAAGTTCAACTGAGATCCTCAGGGGTGAGGATTCCGAAGCTTTCAGTCTGAGGAAACAGGATTGGCTGAGGAGTTAGTAAGGTGAGGTTGGCTGTGCCTAGTTCTGCTTCTCTGACCTTTCAGCTTTCACCCCAGTATCTGGCTCTGGATTTTTTTTTATTAATAAGACTGTTTAGCAATTCATGTTACAGTCCTCTGGAGCTGGGAATGAGAGCACAGCTTCTCCTGTGTGTTGTCCTTGTGCAGCTTGCTTTCTGCTCTAGGAGGAGGGCATGGAGAGAGGGATTTGTAAGTATGCTGCAGCTCTAAGTGGCTAAGTTGTGATTTGTGGACTTTCTGAATACTCAAGAGTGGATTTAAAAAGAAGAAAAGATGGCTCTGCAATTAAGTAACAGTGTAGCAGTTCTAATCCTAGTATCACCATTCCTTCTCTTTTGTCACTTTCTTTCACACCTGTGTGAGTGACTCCTCTAGAATCCTTAGGAGTGCTGTGGGTGGTTTGCCTGAAACACAGTGTTCAAGAAGACAAAATCCAGCTTTGGCCTCAGTGCAACCTTCTTCCAGTGGTACTGCTACCCCAGTGAGTCACTGTAGGCTACAGTGGGCTTGGAGACTAAAGTAGCCTTAGGTGGCCCCAGAACTTCTCAGCTATGTCAAATCTCTGGCCTCTCTCTACCATATGGTGTGAGGACTACAGTAAGAACAACAAGGGATGAGAGCTTCTGTGGGATATAATGGCTCTGTCAGTGAATCTGGTAGGTACTCTTTCCTTGGCACTTAAATGAGACTTCCAGTTCCTTATTGTCTATTTCCCCTTTAAACAGACAATTTCCCTTTCCTTTATTTGCATGGAGTCTTCAAGGCAAGAGTGATGCTGTATTTTGTCTTTAAATTATGCCCCCCTGCACTATCATGAGCATAGTGTCAGCTCAATTAGGATTTATTGTCTAAAAAAGTAAATGGGAGATCTGATGAATGAACGAAATCCTATTACCCTTGTCAAGACTACCTTACCATGTATGTCCTAATGGCTCTCTAATTGTTTGTTTTCCTGTCATGTCTAGACATCTAACTCTGAGACACAGGCCAGGTCTACCTGCATTTGTCTTTGCAAGCCTCCATGCCCAACACTGTTCCAGATATGCAGGAAGTGTTTACAAGTTAAGAAGTACTTCCAGGTCCATTTGAGTTGTCTGGAGAGAAACCAGCTGTGGGACTGAGCTACATAAACTTGCAGGAGTAGTGAGTACACAAGAATACTGGATTCTAGTATTTTCTTGGAAAAGAAGGAACATATCTAAACACTGGAAATGGGCACATATAGATTTGTCTGTACAGTTCTCTATCCTGAGTGATACTGTCTCTGACTTTGATTGTCATTATCTGATTTGCTGCAAAGCCCTGGTGTCCACATATCTTTTTCTTGACGGAATTTCCTTTCTTAAAGAAGTGAGCAACTATAATTCCAGGTGGAGGGATGATATTTGCAGTTTATGCAAGGCAGCTCTTAGCTGCACTTTTAATAACAGAAGTCTGTGTAATTTTGCAGCCATAAAGCACACTCAGAATCTCTTATTTCATTTGATAAGCACAGGGACCCCATGAGATTTGAAAGGATCAGTTACTGTTATTTATACTTTACATTAAATTATATTTTATGATTATAAATGCTGAAACTTTGATAGATTGTTACTAAATCTGACTCCTGTGAGCTACACCAAGATTTCTACCCAAAGTTTTTGACTCATAGGAGAATACTCTTTCTGTATGTGAATATTGTTTTCATCCTCTTTAGCTTCAAACTAATCTTGATATGTTTGTTTTAAAAAGGTGAGCAAAGGTATTGTGGTTGGGGGGGTGCTTGATGCACACATATTTAGCCTACAGATCCTACACTGATACTGTGTAACAATGACAGTTTTAGTCTTCATTGCAACCCTTTGGATATTTGTGTTTAGGAAGGTATTTATTGAAAGTTTAAGATTCCTCTTGAAAAACACGGTTGCTGGATCACTGAGCAATTAGTGGATATATTGTGTGATACTAAGAATTACTAGTAAAGAAAATTACAAGTTATGTTGTATACTATTATGTTAGACCAGAAAAGATATATTCTGTGCACTATCAGTAGTTGTTAATTTTAAAATCAGAATCTAACATAATGGCTAGAGAGATGGCTCAGCTGTTAAGAGCACTTGTCATTTTTGCAGAGGGCCAGAGTTCAATTCTCAGTATCCACGTGGTAGTTCACAACTGTCCTTATTTGAAAGTTATAATTTAAGTTTCTTTATAACATGTGTCCAGTCAATTTTTGTCTTGATTTTTATTGTCTCTTAAACCTCATATTCAATACTATTGCATTAGGAAGTATGGCTATATAATTTGGCATCTAAAGTGGATCATTTTTTAATATGAAAGGGAATACAGTTAATAATTATACTAGAATAACAAGCATAACCTGGAAGTGTGTGTGGTAATCCAGGGAAGTTAACCTCATTATTGGAAATTATACTAGAATAACAAGCATAACCTGGAAGTGTATGTGGTAATCCAGGGAAGTTAACCTCATTATTGGAAATCTCAAGGCCTGTCTCCCTTACTTGGGATTTTATGTTTCCTGGAGCAGGGATCCTTACATGTAGAAAAAATTCAATAAATTCAGGTGGAAATCAATGGAAACTCAATAATAAATTTTCTAATACTTGGATATTTATGTGATATCATGCACATTTTTTAAGACTGAGGAAATCTGGTGTCACAGTCTACTTTAGATTTCCTCAAATATTCTTTAACTTCATCTGCAATCTGAGACTAATGATGAACCCGTCTTGCAAGAAGTCTGGGGTTCACAGATACTGTGGCAGTGTTCACATTGCAGGAATGTTCCTGTCATCCCTCAAAGCAGTTGTTAGCATTCAGGCATTTACACAGGCCTACTCTCCAGGACCTAGCAGCAGCCAAGATGTGACACTGTAGCTACTGCAGCCACTAAGTAGACCCAGAGCACTCTCCCTATGCACCTAAGCTATATCCCTTTATAAAAGGCAAACCCTTCTTGCCATCCCCTTTCCTTCTCTCCCTAGGAGGACACCTCTGCACCTCCCCCTAACCAACTTCCCACTTGAGCTCTGTTGCATGGTGTGACTTTGTGGTGCCCCTTGGCTCCAACCCACCAAGGTTGCCTATCCCCCAACCCCAACCCCTGCTAATTTATTGCAGCAGTTAATGGGAAAATGGGACATAATCACTGTTTTCCTTCCCAGAACACCAGTGATGGGATTTCTATCCTGAAGAAGGTGAAGGTTTGAACAGGAGAGGTGGTAACATTTAGGAGACGCTCAGAGCCTGCTCATGTAACATGCTGACTGATAGACAGTTCACTAAGTGGTAGTTCTACTCTCAAGTCCTCCATCATATACCATAGTGGAGCTGCTATCTTTCTTTGATGTTTGACTCATTGCATTTACTGGTTGTCAAACCCTGGGATAAAAATGTCATTTGCTTGACACACAGTAAGTCCTCAGTATGTTTATATTTGGGTTGGATTTTGATTGATTAAGAAAATGTCACAGGGTGGGGGGAGGGAGATGGTATTCACTTACTATAAACCTGCTATGCTCACAAGAATTCAGTTCATTTTTTTGCATTAAAAACATGTAGTCATCTGATTTGATTGTCCAAGTTGAAGGGGAATTCAATTTAATCAGAGAATTCTTTCATATAGCACTCTTCTTTAAATGCAATAGCATGCTAAACTATGTTCAAGTTCAAGTGTTGAAAAACTGAAAGATCCCAAGGTCAAGTTCACTTTTTGTATAAAACTGAAGGGGAAGAAAACAGCTCAGTGTCCTATAGCACATCAGTGAAAGAGCAAGGAGTCACTTTCTTTCCACATCACGCACTTTGATTTCACTGTTTCATTAAAGTGAAACCGAATTAACCATTTGCAGACCTTGCCACTTTGTATTTAATAGGGAAAATAATGTTGTTAGCTTTTTTCTGTCTTTATGACTTATCTTATGGTGAACACTATCATTTAGTGAGCTTCTCTGAATGGAACTTAGTTATGTTTATTGTGTTTTGATTATTTTAGGTAAGCCTTCCCAGTGATGCAAGCTGTGTTGAGGAAATCCTGCGGGTGAGTTTGAACTTTTATTTCTGTGCCTTTTTAAAAAAAAAACTTTTATTTTTCTCTCATACATTATATCATGACTACAGTTTCCCTTCCCTCCTCTCTTCTCAGTTCACCCTCCCCTCTCCTCCATATCCACTCTTCCTCCCTCTTTTTCCCTTCAGAAAAGAGCAGGTCTCCCAGTGAAATTCATTGTACATGGCCTAACAAGATACAATAAGACTGAGCAAAAACCCATCATATTACATGGCAATCCAGTAGGAGGAAAAGGGTCCCAAGAGTAGGCAAAAGAGTCAGAGACAGCCCCCACTCCCATAGGTGGTAACAAAGCAATCTATTTGTTTAAATTGTCAAAACTAATCTTCTGTTTCAAGAAGTATGATAATGAGGAAATGTTGAATTCAATATCCATGCTCTGCTGCTATATTACCTGCCTCATTTCATACCTCTCATCACTCAGCACTCTGATGTTACTAAAATTTTGGCAGTTTCTTCACTGGTCTAGGGATTAATTTTGAGTCCTGGTTAGAAATGCTTCTGACCTTCCTTAGGAAATTTTCCCTATTCAAATAGCACACCTCAATCCTTACCTTTCTACCTGGTGACTCTCAATGGCACCCCACTGAGCCTGGAATAAACTGTCAATGCAATATGGTTATGGAGACTGTGTGTGGTGTGGTGGTGAGGAAGGAATGGGAGACTGACAAGTCATGGCACGTCTGGGCAGTCCTGCTTAGAGGAGTAGGAAGAGCTTACGGGAAGACCAAAGTTGAAATGGATGGTGGTAACTTTTTTGGAAATTAACATACCAGTAAAAAAAACAAAAGGAAGTGAGAAAAATGTATCTACCTATTATCTCTGCCAGTTGTCATCGTATGCTAATATAGTATTTCAAGAAGATGAAAAATAGAAGCTTCACCATTTGTCACTTTTATGATATTGTGACTTTGGACAGACGAACGCATCTTTCTGAATCTCCATTCCTTGTCTGTCAAAGATTATAATACCATAATTCTCTTATAAACTGCCAAGTAGTAAATAAATGTTCATTATTATGATAAATGGTGACTAGTATAGGCATGTGGAAACCATGCAGTCTTCCTGCCTGGAAAAAAAGGACAAAGTGTATGTCAGTGAAAACTTAGCAACCCCCTTTTCCTCACTTAACAACTTCAGGATGGGCTGGCCAGCAGGGAAGACTCCTGTGGGTAGGCTCCCCCACTAAACCCCTCCATTAGACCCTGTTATCTGCTAGACCCACACCCTGCCCCAAACCTACCCATCCCCCTGCAGCCCCAATGGCTTCCTGAGACACAGAATCCACCAGCTCTGATTGAACTATGAGTGGCTTCTTCAGACACAGAATCCCCCAGCTCTCCTTGGACCAAGAGCTCTCATTGGACCAAGAGTAGCTTCCTAAACAGAGAATCTGCCAGCTCTGAATAGACTAAGAGCCCTGATAGGACCAAGAGCAGCTTCCTGAGACACAGAATCTGCCAGCTCCAATTATATCAAGAGCTAAGGTTGGACCCAGAGTGGCCCCCTGAGACACAGACACAGCAAGCATAAAATGGACCAAGAGCAGCTCGCTCAGACACAGGGACCTCTTGCACCTATTGGAGGAAGAGATGGGTAGACATGAGTACAGAAGTACATACAACAACATAAAGACCAATATGGCATCACCAGAACCTAGCAGTTCTACAACAGCAAGACCTGTACATCACAATGTAGAAGAAGCAGAAGAGAATGACCTTAAAAATAACTTTATGAAGATAATAGAGGTCTTTAAAGAGGAAATAAAAAATTCTCTTAAAGAAATTGGGGACCGGGCGGTGGTGACGCACGCCTTTAATCCCAGCACTCGGGAGGCAGAGCCAGGTGGATCTCTGTGAGTTCGAGGCCAGCCTGGGCTACCAAGTGAGTTCCAGGAAAAGGCGCAAAGCTACACAGAGAAACCCTGTCTCGAAAAAAAACCAAAAAAAAAAAAAAAGAAATTGAGGAAAAGACAAACAAAAAATTAGAAGAAACCAATAAATTAAAGGAAGCTAAGAAAACCATGAAAAAAAAAAACAATTAAACAGGTGAAGAAAACAGCTCAAGACCTGATTATTGAAATAGAAACAATGAACAAGACACAAACTGAGGGAATGCTGGAAACAAAAAATCTGAGTAAATGAACAGGAACTACAGATGCAGCACAACCAACAGAATACAAAAGATGGAAGAGAGGATCTCTGGCATAGATGATACAATAGAGGAAATAGATTCTTCAGTTAAAGAAAACACCAAAACCATAACACAAAATGTCCAGGAAATCTGGGACACCATGAAAAGGCCAAACCTAAGAATAATAGGAATAGAAGAAGGAGAAGAATACCAACTCAAAGGCACAAAAAATATATTCAACAAAATCATGGAAGAAAACATTCCCAACTTAAAGAAGGAAATACCTATGAAGATACAAGAAGATTACAGAACACCAAATAGACTAGATGCCCCCAAAAGTCCCCTTACCACATAATAATTAAACCACTAAACATACAGAATGAAGAAAGAATATTAAGAGCAGCAAAAGAAAAAGACCAAGTGACTTATAAAGACAGACCCATCAGAATAACACCCAAATTCTCAGTGGAGACTCTGAAATCCAGAAGGTCCTGGACAGATGTAATACAGATAGTAAGAGGCCACAGATGCCAGCCCAGACTACTATACTCAGCAAAACTTTAAATCACTGTAGACAGAGTGAATAATATATTCCAAAACCAGATTTAAATAATACCTATCCACAAATCCAGCCCTAAAGAAAGCACTAGAAGGAAAACCCCAACCTAAGGAAGTTAGATGTACCCACTAAAACACAGGCAATAGATAACCCCACAGCAACAAATCCCAAAAAGGAAAATATTCACACACTACCACCAAAACATAACAGGAATTAACATCACTTAATATCATTGGACTCAATTCGGCTATAAAAAGATAGAGGCTAACAGAAAGAATACAAAATCAGGATCCATCCTTCTGCTGCATACAAGAAACACACCTCAACTTCAAAGACAGACACTATCTCAGAGTAAAAGGCTGGGAAAAGACTTTCAAATCAAATGTACTTAAGAAGCAAGGTGGTGTAGCTATCCTAATATCTAACAAAATAGACTTCAAACTAAAATCAATCAAAAGAGATTGGGAAGGACATTATATATTCATCACAAGAAAAATCCACCAACATGAAGTCTCAATTCTGAACATTTATGCCTCAAACACAAGGGCACCCACATATGTAAAAGAAACATTACTAAAGCTTAAATAATACATCAAACCCCACACATTAATAGTGAAAGACTTCAACACCCCACTCTCACCAATGGACAGATCTGCCAGACAGAAACTTAACAGAGAAATAAGGGATCTAACAGATGTAATGATGCAAATGGAATTAGGAGATATTTTAGAATATTCCACCCTAACACAAAATAATATACCTTCTTCTCAGCACCCCATGGAACCTTCTCTAAAATTAACTACATACTCGATCACAGAGCAAATCTTAACAGATACAAAAAAATTGGAGCTGGGCAGTGATGGCACACGCCTTTAATCCCAGCACTAGGGAGGCAGAGCCAGGCGGATCTCTGTGAGTTCGAGGCCAGCCTGGTCTATAGAGTGAGACCCAGGACAGCCACCAGAACTGCACAGAGAAACACTGTCTCAAAAAACAAAACAAATCAAAAGTCGAAATAACCTCCTGTATTTTATCAGACCACCATGGATTAAAGTTAGATTTCACCAACAACAAAAATTACAGAAAATCTACAATCACGTAGAGACTAAATAATTCTCAACTGAATCACCAATGACTCAAGAAAGAAATAGAGAATTTAAAGACTGCCTAGAATTCAATGAAAATGAATGTACTATATAACCAAACATATGGGACACTACGAGAGCAGTGATAAGAGGACTAAATGCCCACATAAAGAAGAAATCTCACACTAGTGACTTAACAGTACACTTAAAAGCTCTAGAAGAAAAAGAAGTAAACTCACCCAGGAGGAATATATTCTAGGAAATAATAAAATTGAAATCTGAAGTCAATAAAATAGAAACAAAGAGAACAATACAAAGAATCAATGAAACAAAGAGTTGCTTCTTTGAGAAAATCAACAAGATAGGCAAGCTCTTTTCCAAACTAACCAAAAGGCAGAGAGAGAACATCCAAATTAACAAAATCAGAAATGAAAAGGGGGACATAACAACAGACATTGAGGAAATATAGAGAATCATCAGGTCATACTTCAAAACTCTCCACTCCAGAAAATTGGAAAAGCTGAAAGAAATGGACAATTTTCTGGATAGGTACCACATACCAAAATTAAATTAAGATCAGATGAAAATTTAAATAGACCTATAACCCCTAAGGAAATTGAAATAGACATTAAAAGTCTCCCAACCAAAAAAAAAACAAAAAAAACAAAAAACTAAAAAAAAAAAACAGAACCAGATGGTTTCAGCACAGAATTCTATCAGATCTTCAAAGAAGAGTTATACCAATACTCTTCAAATTGTTCCACACAATAGAAACAGAAGGAACATTACCAAACTCTTTTTATGAAGCTACAGTTACCCTAATATCCAAACCACACAAAGATGCAGTAAAGAAAGAATTACAGACCAATCTCCTTCATGAACATTAATGCAAAATTACTCCATAAAATACTGGCAAACCGAATCCAAGAATGCATCAAGGAAATCATCCACCATAATCAAGTAGGCTTCATCCCAGAGATGCAAGGATGGTTCAACATATGAAAATCTGTCAATGTAATATACCATATCAACAAACTGAAAGAAAAAACCACATGATCGTCTCATTAGAAGCTGAAAAAGCCTTTGACAAAACCCCACACCCACTCATGATAAAGGTCTTGAAGATCAGGAATACAAGTAACATACCTAAACATAATAAAGAAATCTATAGCAAGCTGACAGCCAACATCAAGTTAAATGAAGAGAAACTCAAAGTGATTCCACTAAAATCAGGAACAAGACAAGGCTGTCCACTCTCCCCGTATTTATTCAATGTAGTACTCGATGTCCTTGCTAGAACAATAAGACAACAAAAGGAAATAAAGGGGATACAAAGTGGAAAGGAAGAAGTCAAACTTTCTCTATTTGTAGATGATATAATAATCTACATAAGTGACCCCATAATTCTACCAGGGAACTCCTACATCTGAAAAAAAAAACTTCAGTAATGTGGCAAGATACAAGATTAATTAAAAAAAAAACAGTAGCTTTCCTATATACAAATGATAAACAGACTGAGAAAGAAATCAGAGAAACATTACCCATTACAATCGCCACAAATAATATAAAATACCTTGGGGTAACTCTAAGTAAGCAAGTGAAAGGCTTATATGACAATAACTTTAAATCTCTGAAGAAAGAAATTGGAGAAAGATATCAGAAAATGGAAAGATCCCCTATGTTGTTGGATAGGTAGGATCAACATAATAAAAAAGGCAATCTTACCAAAAGCAATCTACAGATTCAATGCAATCTCCTTCAAAATCCCAACACAATTCTTCACAGATCTAGAAAGAACAATATTAGACTTTATATGGAAAAACAAAAAACCCAGGATAGGTAAAACAATCCTTTACTATAAAGCCACCTCTGGAGGCATCACCATCTCTGACCTCAAGTGCTACTATAGAACTATAGTAATAAAAACAGCTTGGTATTGTCATAAAAACCTACATGTGGAACAATGGAATCAAATTGAAGACCCTGGCATTAATCCACACATCTATGAACACCTGATTTTTGACAAAGAAGCCAAAATTGTACAGTGGAATAAAGAAAGCAGCTTCAACAAATGGTGCTGGCATAACTGGATGTCAACATGTAGAAGACTGCAAGTAGATCCACATCTATTGCCATGCACAAAACTCAAGTCCAAGTGGATCAAAGTCTGAAACATAAGACCAGTTACACTGAACCTGATAGAAGAAAAAGTAGAAAGTAGTCTTGAATGCATTGGCACAGGAGACTACTTGCTAAATATAACACCAGTAGCACAGACACTGAGATCAACAATTAATAAATGGGACCTCCTGAATATAAGAAGTTTCTGTAAGGCAAGGGACAACATAAATAAGACAAAATGACAGCCTACAGAATGGGAAAAGATCTTCACTAACCTCACATTTGACAGAGTGCTGATCTCCAAAATATATAAAGAATTCTAGAAATTAGACATCAAAATGCCCAACAATCCAATTAAAAAATGGGCTACTGAGATGAACAGAGAATTCTCAACAGAAGAATCTCAAATGGCTGAAAGACAAATAAGGAATTGCTCAACATCCTTAGTCATCAGGGAAATGCAAATCAAAACAACTCTGAGATACTATCTGATACCTGTCAGAATGGCTAAGATCAAAAACACTAATAACAACTTATGTTGGAGAGGATGTGGAGCAAGGGGAATACTCCTCCACTGTTGGTGTGAGTGCAAACTTGTACAGCCACTTTGGAAATCACTATGGCAGTTTCTCAGAAAATTGGGACTCAATCTTCTTTAAGTCCCAGCTATACTACTCTTGGGCGTATACCCAAGGAATGCTCAATCATACCAGAAGGACACATGCTCAACTATGTTCATAGCAGCATTATTCGTAATATCCCAAACCTGAAAACAACCTAGATGCCCCTCAACTGGAAAATATGGTACATATACAAAATGGAGTACTACTCAGCAGTAAAAAACAATGGCATCATGAAATTTGAAGGCAAATGGATGGAACTAGAAAATATAACCCTGAGTGAGGTAACCCAGACTCAGAAGGACAAATATGGTATGTACTTACTCATAAGTGGATACATGATGTAAAGCAAAGTATAACCAGACTACAACCCACAGCTCCAGAGAAGCTAGCTAACAAGGAGGACCCAAAGATGGATGAATGGATTGCCCTGGGAAGAGGAAATAGATGAGATCTCCATGAGTAAACTGTGGATGGGGGGCAGGCAATGGAGGGTAGGTGATGGGGGATGAGAACATAAGGGAACAGGATGGTCAAACTAGAACATGGATGGAGTGGGAGAGCAATGAAAGAGATACTGTGGTGAAGGGAGATATCATGGGGACAGGGAGAACAGGGTGGTAGGGAAGTTCCTAGGAATTCATAAGGATGATCGGAGCTTAGACTACTAGCAATAGTGGAGAGGGTGCCTGAACTGGCTTTCCCCAGTAATCAGATTGATGAATACCCTGTCATCATAGAGCCTTTCTCCAGTAACTGATTGATGCAGATGCAGAGATCCACAGCCAAATACTAGGCCGAGCTCCAGGAGTACAGTTGAAGAGAGAGAAGAGGGATTCTATGAGCAAGGGACACCAAGATCATGATGGGGAAACCTACAGAGACAACCAAACCAAGCTAGTAGGAACTCATGAAATTTAGACCAACAGCTGTGGAGCCTCCATGGGACTGGACTAGGCCTCTGCATAAGTGAGATAGTTGTTTAACTTGATCTGCTTAAGGGGCCCCCTGGCAGTAGGATCAGGATCCATCCCTGGTGCATGAGCTGGCTTTTTGAAGCCCACTACCTATGGTGGGACACCTTGAACAGCCTTGAGGCAGGGGGAGGGGCTTGAACCTGCCTCTACTGAATGTACCAGGCCTTACCTTCTTGTAGGAGGGAATGGAAATGCATTGTGTAGGAGGCTGGAGTGGCAGCAGGAGGGAAGAGGGGGATCTGCATTTGGTATGTAAAATGAATAAAAAAAATTATTAATTAAAAAAAGAAAACTGAAAAAAGAAAAAAGAAAGGAAAAGAAAAGAAAACAAACAAATAAAAAACAATATCAGGATGACTCTCCATACCACCAGCTCCTGAGCAAGAAATTTCTCAGATTGCTAGCATTTTAAGCCATTCCTGATAACATGCTGTCAAGGAATAGTGAAGAACATTAAGCTCCCGACAGTAAAGTTGGCCTGCTAAATATGTTCCCGTCCTATGTCTTTCTCTGAACCTGCTTCAGCCCAAAGACCTTAATGCTTTTGAGCATTAAGTAGATTAGTCTTATCTGTCTGATTAGAGATGGTACTGTATAGATTGAAGATATGGCAGCCACTTTTGTAAGATAAGAGCCTAGCAATTTGTTTGTTATTTGTCCTTGGGGCCCTGGAGATTGACAGAAGGCATGGTAGTCATAGTGAAATCTACAAGTATGGTACACCCTAAGAACTTGGCTATTTGCTCTGTCCCATTGAGTAGATACAAGAAATTGCATTCACTCCTTCCTTGTTGTCAGCCACCTTCCTTAAAGAAAGACAACAGTGAAAGAAACGGCTTACTCAGTGGACAAGCTAACCTCAGTGTTCTCTTGTTCCCCTGAGAGGTTGAGGGCAAGCATAAATGAATTCTGTTAGTCAGGTTTTTTTCTTCATACCCAGAATTCCAGATCCATCTAAGAGTCACTACCTAACTTGTCACACTTGAATTTTCTCCTTCAGGCCAGAGCAGCCTAGTGCTTAAGTGTTTCACACAGTGGCAGTGGGGAAATTAACTGGAACACCTGTCAGAGTCTGACCGGTTAGGGAAACAGTGGATTTTCACTTTAACCATGGAAAGAAAGGCAGGCTGCTTTAATATGCTCATAAAAGATAGAAGCATTTGAAAAAGTAACAAAAGTCTTTCTGTTGTTTTTGGAAGAGAATCTAGGGAAAGCTGGTGTTTTGATTTTTGTTTTGGTTGTTTGATTTGCTTTCTTTTTTGGTAGGGGCAATTATTGTATAGCTCCATTTTGTTCATTTCCTTCATCAGTGTTATAAAAAGAATACTTTCTCTTATGGAAGAGTAGAATGTTTTATTCCCCATACATGGAACATAAGCTAACTTTCCAAAGTTTATTCCCCGATTTTTATGACTAATTCTTAAATTTTTATAGACCCCATAGAGTGTCACAACAGAGCTTGCTGTGGGATTTTGTTTTGTTTTAATCACATATACATGCTGCTGGTCTCAGGACCTTTGTTATCTGTAGGTTGTTCTACAGTAAGTCTATTTTCTATTTTCCTCCCCATCTGCCTCCTTCTTAGGGGAGATACTTTTCTTTTCTCAATTTCTCCCCTGAATCCTTCTGTACTTTTCAAACTAAATTGATTTAAAAGCAGACTCATGTCTCCTAGGTAAAGTGACCGTGTAGCCAAAGGATCTGTATCTAGCCCCCTGAGGAGAAAGAACCGGCTCCCAATTGCTCTTGGCACTCCTTTCCTTTAGTCTTTATCTGAAACACAAAGGATAATTGTCCCCTTTCTACACCACTGCCTAGCCCCAGGGAAGGAAGTCTTTATTAATTAATTTTTTTTGACAATTTAATATATATTGTATATAATACATTCTGATTGTTACATTGATACATTGTTCCTATCCCCCACAATCTCTTATTTCCCTCCCACCCCTGTCAACCACTGGCTCTTTCAAGTCATTTTCCACATTTATATTATGTTGCTTTGTCTTGTGACAGTAGTCACTGAGCAAGCTATTTGTATATGTATATTTTAGTTTTTTTCATTCTCCTAACTTCTCTTCCTCTCTAAACCTCTTTTCCTCACCATATATGAAAACACCAGGACAGATTTTAATGTTAGTCAAGTGTGATATCATCTGTCTACCTCATGGCCAGCTTTTCGGTCTCCCAGTCAATAGAAATGCTTTTGCCTCATGCATTTTATTTTGGCCCCATTTCTCAAAATACTATTTAAGTTCAAACCAAATCATTTTTATTGAAAGCCTCTCTCACCATTTCTCTGAAAATGGACTCAGTTTCCCTTCAGACCAGCATTTCAATTCCTCTTTCTTTGCACTGCTACCTGTCTTACCTAGCATGTTCCTTCTTGTCCTCATGCCCTTGCAGCCACAATCACATTACAACAGGCTAGCTGAACCTTATAGGTAACCTTACTTTCCTGTGAGAGGTGACTACAGTTTAAAGCACTTCGACTTTATTATGTTTACTGAGAAAATCAGGTAGTCCTTTATAACTTCAGTAAATAAAAGTCTCCAAGGTTAAATGACCTGTAGTCAAGGGTAGGGCTTGCATGAGGCAGAAGTAGAGGAAAGCATAGCCTTCCTTGTTGTCTAAATCTAGTGATCTTGGCACTGTACTTAGCTGTCAAGTACCCCTCCACCAGCTTTTAATGAGAATTTCTTAAAAATTATCAAAAAGTTTGCTTCAGATAGTGACTGACATTTCTTGCATTTTAAAAGAGCACTAATAGCTGAACATAGTTTGAGTAAGTCTTAACTTGAATATTTTCAAGGCCCATTTATAATAAAGACAGCAGTAGCAAATATACTACTGGTGATAAAAGAAGTAATAATAGTAATATCTAAACAGCATTTCCACGAATTTCTTTGAATCTTCAGGGGAACCTTCAGAGGTTTCACTGTTCATCGTATTTCACCTAACTGAGAAGAGTCAAACTCTGAGAAGGGAAGCCATTGCCCTAAGTCACAGCTCCCCAGGTCTCGACAACCCATCCTGACTTCTCACCCTCTTGCTTCACCTGAATGTAGCCTTATTTAATAGGCTCCAGTTCAACTTATGGTTAATAGTATAATGTCTTCAGTGAATTATGTACTTTATCTACTGTTATTTCCTTAATTTGTACAAATTAAATTATGCCAACATGTTTTTTCAAACATACTAGAATACTCCCACCTACAAAACATTTTCATAAAAGTGACTTAATCCCACAAAGCAAGCTATATAGACTTAGGTCTATTGGTACTTTACAAGAATAATATTACTTCGTATAAATTTTACAAATCAGAAATTTAAAGGCAGCCATTTGTTAGTGCATCCTACCCTATGTACTTGCTTCTATCAGTGTACCATTTGCTCTTTAGATTCAAGCTACTCTCTAGTGCAAACAGAAATAAAATATAACAATAGCTCTACCCCAGTGATGACGTTTTCAGTTAAAATTCACCTATCATACAGGGATTCCTAGGCAGCTTGTAAGTAATAATATGGGCAATACCAGCAGCTTCTTTTCTGAGCTCTATGGGGTTCTATGCATCATAGAGTCATCATTTGGGGGAGCATTAATGTGGGATGTTCTTTGTGGCAAATGTGTTGCTCTGATTGGTCAATAAATAAATCACTGATTGGCCAGTGGCCAGGCAGGAAGTATAGGCAGGACAAAGAGGAGAATAAAGCTGGGAAGTGGAAGGCTGAGTCAGAGACAGTGCCAGCCACCACAATGACAAACAGCATGTGAAGATGCCGGTAAGCCACGAGCCACGTGGCAAGGTATAGATTAATGGAAATGGATTAATTTAAGCTATAAGAACAGTTAGCAAGAAGCCTGCCACGGCCACACAGTTTGTAACCAATATAAGTCTCTGTGTTTACTTGGTTGGGTCTGAGCGGCTGTGGGACTGGCAGGTGAGAGAGATTTGTCCTGACTGTGGGCCAGGCAGGAAAACTCTAGCTACACATTAAGCCAATGAGAATAGCAGGCTTTAAATGCTACTATCTGAGGATGGATGTTCAATGATGATTTGTTCTGCAACAATATGATTTATTTGTTTCTAGCAAGAATTTACATAAAATGTCAACAAACTATCAATTAAATCTTTTCTGGAGTCAAAAATGCAGATAGCACGTGTCTCTTAGATTTGATGATGAACAGATTGTGTTTCCTAGCAAAGTACCTTCTGTAGATGATAATTTCATAGGCAAACATCTGTAAGGGTAATTCACTGTTTATGAGAAATGCTGAATTTGCTATCTAGGATTTAGGAACTGTATTTGATAAATTGTACTTTCTTATAATTTCCCCTGCCATATGGACTGGGTTGGTAAACACCTACATGGGCACCACTTTTTTATTACAGCTGATCAGTGTCTCTACAGCATACTAAATTATGGCAATTCTATTCGTTACTTTTATATTTTTGTTCACAGTTTTACCATGCAACAAACTTAACAAATAATTACAAGACAGCCATATACAGTACTTGTTATTTTTAACCTTTAACAGGGTTAATAAAAAAGTCCATATGAGGAATCAGATAAAATGGATCAGGGAACAATATTGGTCAGACAATTATGCCTGAAAGAAAGTTTGATTATATTATCATAATTATACAGAATAATCAAGCACCTTTCAGCAAAATTTCTTTTAAATTTAATCAATAATTAGGCAATTGATTTTATATCCTGTCAAATGAATGTACAAATAGTGTTCAGACTGAACTCATGTAGGAGATTTTCAATATAACTGTCTTAAATATTAATCCTACTGGAATGTTTCTAAAAGCATCTACCCCATTCTGGTATGGGCTTTTAAAATTATAGTTTCTTTGAAATATTGATATAAAAGTCCATCTAAGAATGAAAACAATTGCTAAATATAATTTAGACTATAATTAATGTTAACATTGATAGAATCAAGTAAACGAACTAGTAATTGTACCCTCACCTAATCTGATGACTAGCTGTTACCTAATGACATTGTGAAATATGTAAATTTGTCAGTAGGTGAAAATGCCCTTGACTGAGTAAATTATATGGAGTACTAACTTTTCTGAAGCTAATTCAAACCACTAATGGACTTAATAAGAACCATGCACATGTGAGGTGAGCTATTCATAGAACCAAATTAGTCTATAAGAGATATTACCCATTATTTTCTTCCCAGTAATCATTTCCTCTTTTCTCAAGCACAAACCAACCTAGAAAAAAGATGCTAAATTTAATTACAAAAACTGTTATGTGAATAATGAAGGTAAGCCATCCAACATGCTTCCGAATGCACTTAGAGCCTGTCAAGCAGTTTAAATATTTTCTTGTGGAATCTGGGGGGTTGCAAGCTAGCATATGAGGTGAATTTTAAATATTTTACAGACGTCATTGGGAAAGTGAGTAATGTGAGTAACGAAGTTTCTGTCTCAGTGAATCATGAGAACCTGTCACACATGGGGAGATGTCAGGAAAGAAATGATGTCAAATAGCAGTAACTTAGCAACCGACCATTTAGCTATCCAGGGAGGGAGCAAGAGTAGTCCCTCAAAAGTGGGTGAGTAGACACATGAGTCCCTATATATTTTAGGTGAGTTATAAAAATAAGTCTGTTTTCTGTTAACCTATTTCTTTTTGTGAATATGGTGATTCATTATTTTCCATTGAACTGGATGAAAGCAGGTGAATTTAAGCCATGTATAATTTACACCTGCTTTGTGTATCTTGGTTATACAGAAAAGGGCAATGAAACAATGCATTGATTTCACAAAGAGAGTTCTAGGTTTATCTTAAATAAGAAATAGCTTCTGACTTTTGGTTGAGAACCAGCATTTTGGTTCTGGCTTTGCCAGTAGAATTGGGTTAGGAGAGAAAATGGTAATACAATGAAGTCTGCCATTCTATTTGTAACTTTGTAACATATGACCAGTGTCTAGAAAAAATGCACCAAAATGACAATCTTCTCATAATTAATATGGTAGGCATTTTCTAATTTTTAAATGAAAAGTGAAAGAATAAAGGAAAGATCAGTCTTTCTCTTATATATAAAAAAGCATTATAGAGGCTTCCAGGTTAGTGACAATCGGATTTCTCCATATCCTGAGTCTGAAATGTGTGGTTGCTTCAGCAATAAGGTCTTACATTTAAGTTCTAGATAGCAGCCAAGGGAGATGGCTATAGCCTATACTATTTTGGAAATGTTTTGGACCCTTCCCCTGAATAAAAATTTGAAAAAAAGTTTTCCCATGCATGGCACTGGGGTCAGCTATAAACACTCATACATATAAGCAACACTAAATGGACTCAATGTGGTGTGTGTGTGTGTGTGTGTGTACATACATATATACACACATCTGTATATTTGTGTGTGTGTGTGTGTGTGTGTGTGTGTCTGTGTCTGTGTCTGTGTGTGTGTTAGTCAGGATTCTCAAAAGCAACAGAACTGATAGAATGAAATACATGGGATTTATTAGAGTGGCTTAAAGGCTGAGGTCTGAGTAGTACAACAATGGCTCCTGACAGGCCAAGAATATGGTAGCTGTTCAGTTGACAAGACTGGGTATATCAGCAGTCTCATTCTGGTGGGGAATCCTGGAGCATTCCTAGAGAGCTGGTGGTCTTCATTCTATGCTGGAATCATGAAGTGAAAGTCAGGACAAGCAGACATCAAGCAAAAGCTTCCTACTTCCATGTCCTTTAATGTGGACTGCCACCAGAAGGTGTGGCCCCACCTGCAATTATGCAATTAAGAAAATCCCTCACAAGCATGCCCAGCTGTTTGGATTTTAGCTAATTCCAGGTGTAGTCAAGCTGACAACCAAGCTGAGCCATAGCAGTGTGTGTGTGTGTGTGTGTGTGTGTGTGTGTGTGTGTGTGTGTGTATGTTAAACAACAATAATTAAAGACTAGGTCATGAATTTGAGAGGGTATAAGAGACAGAACAATTAGGAGGGAGAGAAGGTGGCATATAAATGATGTAAATACAATAATCATGTATGAAATTTCAACAAAATAAGTTATAGAATATTTGAAAAATAAGCCTAAACTCCATAATTTATCTTACCAAAAGAAATTCACAAGACTATGCCACAGTTGATTCTTGGAGTGCCAAAAAGATGCAAGTTAAGAGATGACTCCTAGTTATGTGTCTGGGCCACAACAGCACTGATATTGAAGATTTAAAAAAAATACTAAAAGAAATATTGGAGTAATGGAAATGAGTATAAAGGGTAGAGAATGGAACTCCCATTGACCAAATTTGACATACAGTTTGAAAATTGGGGAAGGCAGAATTGAATGAGAAATTCCGTTAATAATACATGCTTGTAGAAAACATTCTGTCGGTAAGGTAAATGGAACACTTAGATACTACTTTAGAAATAGGTTGTAGCCGGGTGTTGGTGGCGCACACCTTTAATCCCAGCACTCGGGAGGCAGAGCCAGGCGGATCTCTGTGAGTTTGAGGCCAGCCTGGGCTACCAAGTGAGTTCCAGGAAAAGGCGCAAAGCTACACAGAGAAACCCTGTCTCGAAAAACCAAAAAAAAAAAAAAAAAAAAAAAAAAAAAAAAAAAAAAAAAAAAAAGAAATAAGTTGCAGGTACAACAGTGGTCCATAAAAGAAAAGTAAAAACAAAAGGCACTCACTCTCACAGTCTCACAGACTCATGTATTTGGATGAGTATTCCTCCTTGCTTGGAATTCATCTAATCCCTCACTGGTGCTAGAATTCTTGTCACTGAAATTTTAGCCATAATAAAAAACTTAAATCACCATAAGATCTACGTACAAATCCACACTTATATGGGAAAAAAAAAACATACCAGGAAAAGTAATGGCATAAAACAAATATAATGGCAAGGATTTGTTAAAACAACAACACTAAGCAATTTCATGTTAAACAAAAAGAAATCCACCCAAATCAGTGATATAAGAACTTAAAGGATCTAGACTTGGAGACACATTCTATAATCTCAGTTCAATAAAAATGACCCTGGCTTTGAAAACAGTCTAAGTTGCATTTGGTTCTTTGTCTCAACAACAGAGCTTAAAGTTTTGTTTTTGTGTGTTTTGTTTTAATAGATATTAGATGGTGTGCTTACCAGTAACTATAGAACTGGAGACCTGAATTTCTCTCCATCATTCTCCCAAGGATATTTTCACATCCATGCTCATAAGAATGGTCGTGATTAAATTCAGTGGGCCACAAAACAAAGCCATAAATGTAGGAAAAGGATTTGTAGTGAGGATGGGAGGAGATTGATAGGCGTGGGACGTGTATAAGAGAATGTCAAGGGTAAGTGTGATCATAATGTGTTATATACATGTATGAAATGATAGACTAATAAATTTAATATAAAAAGTAAAAAGGTCAAGTCAAGAGATATAAATTAGAGAATTAGGAGCAGAAAATTATCATAAATCAAACATTCAAGAAGTTGATTTTCTGAAACAAATCAACAATAAAATAGGTTATGTATTACTTAATATAATTGACAAAAGTGAGGGAAATTTCAAAAATATAAAGCAAGGAATAATACAGAAAATGTCTATTGTAAACGTGAGTACATAAGTGGCAATTTGCTCACAGTACAAATAAAAGTGAACCTGTAGATTAAGTAAATATTTTTCTAATAAAGTATATTTGAATGATAATGAACACACCTAAGACAGATTCTAAATAGACTTATCACTATCTATAAAATGAAGATACCTTATCTCTTAAAAAGCATGAGTCTCAGGTGGGATTTTTTGAGCTGATTCAAGCCAACTATTTACAAGAATAGTGCAACTTAACTATTTTAAACATAAAACAAGAGACATTATTTGGCAAATATTTTTAGAAAAGCCAGCCAAGCATAAATATGACAAAATATCATATAAAAGCAAAGTTGAAAAATGAAATATCACTTATGAATATTGATCCAAAGACTTGTAAAGAAATACTGACATAGAAAATCAGGCAACACTTTAAAGGACATAGATCATGTCAAGTAGATTTTAGTCTAGGTTTTCAAAAGTCTCTCTAATATTTAGAAATATGTATCATATTGCCTTTTATAAATAGAATGTAAGAAAAAATACATGATCTTCATAGGATAATTAAGATACTTGAGGAAGTTCAATACACATTCTTGATAAAAGAAAATAAATGGAAACATCCTTAAAATGGCACAAAGTACCTGTGTCAACCCTAAAGCTAATATCACATTTTTTATGAGGAAACTAAATTTCCAATTATAGTCAATAAGAGACTAAGTGTTATTTAACTAAGTGTTATTCTTAAATTAAACCACTACTGTTTAATTTTGTTCTAGAGTTTAGCCAAAACAAATAAAGTAAAGGAAAAAAAAGAAATTTAAGTAGGAGAAGATATGTTAAATGGTTATTTGTAAATTGCATATACATGTATGTGTAGTTATATATGTATATATATATATAGCTATGTTTAGATAAATATATATATATATATATATATAGTTATTTTGAAAATCCATGAAAATTAATCCCAAATACTATTATAAATAACACAATTTTTAAAAAATTTCTTATTTTTAAGATTGTAATATAATTAAACAATTTTCTTCTTCTCTTCCTCTTGAAGTCCTCACATGTACTCCTACTTGTTCTCTTTCAAATCCATGCTTCTTTTTTGTTAATTGCTGTATCATAGATATGCGTATATATACATGTATTCTTAAATACATAAATACAACCTGGCAGTCTATATAATGTATGTGTGTTTTCACAGCTGACCATTTGGTATTTGGTAACCAATCAGTGTGTTCATCCCTCAATAAGGCTATTTCTCCCACTCTTAGCATTCCTTAGTTTTCTGTAGTTCTTTGTGTAAAGTTGAGGCCTTGTGAGCTTTCCCCTGTCCACTTTTGTTGTCCTTGTTCAGCTCATGTTCAGGATGTCATATTGGTGAGACTTTATGTATGTAGCTTCTGACATTCCCAGGATACACAATCCCACAGGAAACTTCACAATACTGGCTCTTAGAGTTTTTCTGCCCTCTCTTCTGCAATGATCCCTGTGCCTTAGATGTGGGAGTGTTTTGTAGATGTATCCATTGGGACTGGCCTCCACAACTCTGCACATTGATTGGTTGTGGTTTTCTGGAATGGTCTCTGTCTGTTACAGAGAGAAGTCTCCTTGAGGAGGAGTGAAAATTATATTTATCTGTGTGGACAAAAACAAATATTTAGCATGTAGTTAAGGATTATGCTAGTTTAGTAAAGTGACAGTTGTAGCTTCCAGACTCATTACTTCACTAGCCCTGAGTAGCTGACTAGATTTCCAGTGCCAAGCATGATTTTTCTCTTCTTTAGTGTGTCTTAAGCCCAATTAAAGAACTGCTGGTTATTGCTAATGTATGCATACCACTGCTACACCCATGGGGTTATCATGCCATGATGGTCATTTTTGTGGTTCATAGGCATAATAGCTGGGTAGGACTGTTGATTGCTTCCTTTCTTCTAATACTATGAAAGCTAGTCCTCAGGGACGAGGCTTATCAGGTCAGTTCCAGTTCAGAGGCCTCTGGATACTGTATCTGAAATTCATGGCATCTTCAGCAGTAGAATCTTATCTTTCACTTTTGGGAGGACAGGTGACAACCAAGGTCAACAGCAGTAGCCTGTACTATTTCAGGAGTCTATTGGAGAGCCCTGACCAACGATTCAAAACAACAGTGATTCCATGTTTGCTGCTGGGGTTTTGATTACAAGGTCTTTGTATCCTGGAGGGAGCATTGTCATCCCAGATGAGAAAATTTCATTTATAAACAGCACAATTAGGCAACGTTTCTTTTTGTAAAATAAATACCTGGAATAGATACTTATAAATTATTTACATATGTTAAATATAAAACAAACAAGTATTTGGTCTTATCCCAAGTCTCTGGGCCATCCAGCCTCTGGGTCCTGGCACTCTAGGCGGTGTCAGGGATGGGATCACTCTTGTGGTATGGGTCTGAAGCTAGACCAGTCATTGGTTGGTCACGCCCACAATCTCTGCACCACCCTTATTCCAGCACATCCAATAGGCAAGACAGACTGTAGATTGAATGTTATGTGTCTGGGTTGGTGTCCCAATCCCTCCACTAGAAGTCTTGTCTGGTCACAAGAAATGGCCAGTTCAGGCTACATAGCCCCTATTGCTTAGGTCTTAGCTAGGGTCATTCTTGTAGATTCCTTGGAGTTTCCCTTTCACCAAGTTTCTACCTCATCCTGAGAAACACAGACTTTATAGTTGTCTCTTTCAGTACTCTCCTCCTCCATCTCTCCCCAACTTGATCCCTCATATTCCCATTCCTACCCATCGCCAGTCCCATGAAATCTCTTCTATTTCTCCTTCCCAATGTCAGTGTAATGGTATCTAACAATATGCTGCTATACTCATAGGTTAGTACCTGGTCCAATTCTGGTTAAAGAGGCTTCATCCAGGGCAGATGCAGAGACCCACAGCCAAACATTTGGGCAAGCTCAGGGAACCCTGATGAAGAGAAGGAGGAAGGATTGTAGCAGCCAGAGGGGCACTGAAAGAAAATCCACAGAGTCAACTAACCTGGGCTCATAGGATCTCACAAAGACTGCAACAACAACCAGGAAGCCTGCATGGGACTGACCTAGGCCTTCTACACATATGTGACAGTTCAGAAGCTTGGTCTTCTTGTGAGACTCGTAACAGTTGGAGCAGGAGCTGTCTTTGACTCTTTTGCTGGCTTTTGGGATCCTACTGCTTATATTGGGTTGCCTTGTCCAGCCTTAATACAAGGAGAGGTGCTTAGTCTTACTGCGACTTGATATGCCATGTTTTGCTGATACTTGTGGGAGTCCTTCCCTTTGCTGAATAGAAATGAAGAAGGAAAGGATTGAGGGGGCAGAGAGGAGTTGGAAAGGAGATACTGGAAGGAGAGGCGGGAGGGGAAACTGTGTTAGAGATGTAAAATAAATAAATAAATTTTAAAAAAGAAAAAAAAACAACTAAGTATAAGACGAAATGTTAAAGAGACTCCATTTATACCTTATGATGCTACAGTTTATGATTTAGCTTAACAGTAAAAATATCATGTGTATACAATCAAGCTAAGGCACTGTGAGAGAGATAAAAAGAATACTTCAATAAGTAGAAAGCCCTAACATTCTTAGGAAGGAAGAAAACACCACAAATATTCTTTTTCCTAAGTTAATATCGGTTCCTCACCTTACACCATATGACATTACTTCCACACACATTAACAAATAAAAACATTAGAAGCATGAGAGAACTGGAGTCTTTTAAATTCCAAGCCATGTCTAAGAATGAACCAGCAGAGGTAAAAAGTACTTAGGGGAAATTTCAGAGTTTTTTGACAATATTAGTAATTTAAAATGAAGGAAAACATATCTTTAAAAGTCCAGGACAATGTCTAGTATCTGCAAAGCCCTGGGTTCAATATGGAAGACTGAGGAGAAAAAGACAGAAGAAGGAAAAGGAAATCCAAAATATGAGTTAGTGTCAACGCTCTACGTGATGCCAATGATGTTATATTTTGAAAAGTTCCAACTTATATGTTGTGTAATCTTCAGCACTACTTATCTCATAACATAGAGGTCACTAACAAATCTGTGACATCCTGGAGGTCTCAAAAAAGTTGACTAAATTTCCCCAGTCAGTCACTTTTAACTATTGTTTGACACAGGATTGGAAATATGCCAGTTAAAACTCAAAATACAAGCACAATAATACCAAATATTTCCTTTAGCTGGGTTTTTAGATTTGTTTTTTGTTTGGTACCCAGCTTTCTTTTTTTTTTTTTTTATTTTTTTTTTTAATTTTTTTTTGCAATACAATTCAGTTCTACATATCAGCGACAGATTCCCTTGTTCTCCCCCCTCCCCCCCCCCTCAGCTTCCCCCCAGCCCGCCCCCCATTCCAATCTCCTCCAGGGCAAAGCCTTCCCCACAGACTGAGATCAACCTGGTAGACTCAGTCCAGGTAGGTCCAGTCCCCTTCTCCCAGGCCGAGCCAAGGGACCCTGCATAGGCCCCAGGTTTCAAACAGCCAACTCATGCAGTGAGCACAGGACCCGGTGCCACTGCCTGGATGCCTCCCAAACAGATCAGGCCAATTAACTGTCTCACCCACTCAGAGGGCCTGATCCAGTTGGTGACCCCTCAGCCATTGGTTCATATTTCATGTGTTTCCGTTTGTTTGGCTATTTGTCTCTGTGCTTTATCCAACCTTGGTCTCAACAATTCTCGCTCATATAAACCCTCCTCATTCTCGCTAATTGGACTCCCAGAGATCCACCTGGGGCCTAGTCATGGATCTCTGCATCCAGATCCCTCAGTAGTTGGATGAGGTTTCTAGCACGACAATTAGGGTGTTTGGCCATCCCATCACCAGAGTAGGTCAGTTCGGGCTGTCTCTCGACCATTGCCAGCAGTCTGTTGTGGGGGTATCTTTGTGGATTTCTGTGGGCCTCTCTAGCACTTTGTTTCTTCCTATTCTCATGTGGTCTTCATTTACCATGGTCTCCTATTCCTTGTTCTCCCTCTCTGTTGTTGATCCAGCTGGGATCTCCCACTCACCCAAGATCTCTTTCCCTCGACCCTCGCCCTTCACTACCCCCACTCATGTCCAGACTGTTCATGTAGATCTCATTCCATTTCTCTGTCATTGGGCGATCCCTGTGTCTTTCTTGGGGTCCTGTTTTCCAGGTAGCCTGCCTGGTGATGTGAGTAGCAGTCCAGTCATCCTTGTTCCACATCTAGTATCCTGTTATGAGTGAGTACATACCATGTTTGTCTTTCTGAGTCTGGGATACCTCACTCAGGATGATTTTTTCTAGATCCATCCATTTGTCTGCAAACCTCATGATGTCATTGTTTTTCTCTGCTGAGTAGTATTCCATTGTGTATATGTACCACATTTTGTTTATCCATTCTTCAGTTGAAGGGCATCTAGGTTGTTTCCATGTTCTGGCTATTACAAACAACGCTGATATGAACATAGCTGAACAAGTGCTCTTGTGGTGTGGTTGAGCATTCCTTGGGTATATGCCCAAGAGTGGTATAGCTGGATCTTGGGGGAGATGGATTCCCAATTTTCTAAGAAATCGCCATATTGATTTCCAAAGTGGTTGTACAAGCTTGCATTCCCACCAGCAGTGGAGGAGAGTTCCCCTAGCTCCATATCCTCTCCAGCATAAGGTGTCTTCAGTGTTTTTGATCTTAGCCATTCTGACAGGCGTAAGGTGGTATCTCAGAGTTGTTTTGATTTGCATTTCCCTGATGATTAGGGATGTTGAGCAATTCCTTAAATGTCTTTCAGCCATTTGAAATTTTTTTTTTTTTTTTTTTTTTTTTGGTTTTTCGAGACAGGGTTTCTCTGTGTAGCTTTGGTGCCTGTCCTGGATCTCGCTCTGTAGCCCAGGCTGGCCTCAAACTTGCAAAGATCTTCCTGCCTCTGCCTCCCAAGTGCTGGGATTAAAGGCGTGCGCCACCACCGCCCGGCGGTACCCAGCTTTTTTATAGGAATTTCACATATATTGAGTCATAGAATCACCAAACTAATGTTTGGAAGAAGTCTAAAATCATCTTCCCATTAGAGATAATGGAATTGAAACACTTGGAGTTCAAATGACTTTGCAAATTCAGTAATTAACCAGAAACAGAGAGAGCCAAGATCTCAGTCTAGGCAGTCAGGCTCCAAAGTCCATTATGTATTCTGTATAAGGATATGTGTGGGATTGAAGGATTTGGTTTTATGTGACTCTTGGGGACTTAGCCCCTGACTCAGTGGACAATGGACAATAGAGAAACTAAGAAAGCTAAGAATCCCATGGGACAGAATCAGAGAAATAGTTTACTAGATGGACCATACCTAACAAAATGCAGTTTCACAGCAGGGTTAATTATATGATGATACCTAGATTAGACAAAAAAGTGTAATTGGTGATGTGTGTCACACACACACACACACACACACACACACACACACACACACTAGAAAGGCAGAATGAAAGAGTTGTTTCATAAAACGTCTGTACTATTCTGTACTTACAATAGCAGTAGTACATGAATCAATTGTTCAGTTCCTTACCACCATTACAAACAATTGACTTATTTATATTTTTGCTTAATCTTTTGTAATATGTGTGCAGGGATTTGTCATTGTAGTCATAAATTACATTTCTTAAATGACAAATGGTGTTGAAAATCTTTTTATAAGCTTATTTTCCATTTCTGTCTTTTTGATATGTCTGCTCAAATCATCTGCCCATTAAAATTATTTTTTTACTTTTGATTAGATCTTGAGTTTTTGTTATATTCTGGATGTATGATATTTTTGTCAGATATGTAATTTGCAAATATTTTTTCCAAGACTGTATCATATGTTTATCTTTTTCTTTGATGCATTCTTTTAAGACCATGATTTTTTTTATTTTAATGAAGTCTGTTATATCTTTTGTTTTTCTTTTATGGGCTATGATTCCAAAGCAAAGCCTAATTTTTTTCATCAAACCCAAAGTTGTAACATTTATTCACCATAGTTTTTTTTTCATATAAGAATTTTATTTAGGTCACTGATCCATTTGGATCAATTTTAGTATGTGGTATGAGGTATAGTGAGATTAATTTTATTTTGTTTTAGAACTACTTCTTCAAACATTTTTATCTTCTTTTACTGAATTGCTTTTGCATTTATAAAAAAGTTAAATAAGCATTTTTCTTATATGCAAGTACACATTTTCCCATTAGTCCATCCCCCACACTCTTTGTCAGTACCATAATTCCTTGATATGGATAGCTTTAGAGTAAGTTTTAAAGTAGTGTGAATCATCATCTTTACTTAAAAGGGTTTAACTAGTTGGGCTTCTTTTCCTCTTCATAAGAATTTTAGAATTAGACTATTTATATTTGCAAAGAATCTAGCTGGAATATTGGTTGTAATCACAAGACATTTAGAGACCATTTTTCTTATGTCTTTGAAGTCACGAATGCAACTTTATTGTCATGTCAAGAAGATACTGTTTCACAACAGTCCTTCCTGGCCTCTGGCTTTTATAATATTTTTGTCCCTCTTCTGTGATGGTCCCTGAGTCTTGGGAAGAAGGGTGTTCTGTAGATGCCCATTTAGGGCTGAACACTCCTTTGTAGAAGTTCTAGAGCTGCACATCTTTGTCTTCTACACTAAATAATCTGATCAATCAGAGGAAAAAAATAAACAACTACGCTACCACATTCATGACTATATTTAAAACAGTAATATAAATGAATTGTTCAGTAAATACTAGCCCATGCACATGTGCATGCTTTTACTGGATTGCTATGCTTACTCTTCTTATTGCTGTTCTGAAACTCTAAATTTTCAAGATATGCCTTTGAATTTCATATTTCAACCCTTTATGGATTTTCAGTTTGATTTAGCTGAGGAGTTTAAATTGCCCTTATGACTTTCTTAATTATCAAATATATAAGCACCATGAATATGTTTATCATGTGTATATGATATATATATATATATATATATATATATATATATATATATATATACATGTGTATGCAAACACATATATGCAAGTACACATGCATGCATCTCTATGCACACACATGTGGACACCAGAGCTTGACATGGAGTGTCTTTCTCAGTTGTTCTCAGCCTTGTTTTATTGGTACAGTGTTTCTCACTGAACCTAGATATCACTTATTTAACTAGACTGTCTGGCCAGAAAGCCCCAAGGATTTTCCTGTCTCTGCCTCCTCAGCACTGGGGTTATAGGGTTAAGGAGGGTAGGGCATTACCATGCGTGGCCTTTTTATGTAGGCATTGAGGATCCAAATTCAGATTCCCATGATTGCATGGCAAGCACTGTAAGAACTTAGTTGCCTCTGCACTAAACCTGCATATCTTTAATATAGTGCAGGTGTTTTATTTTCAGACCACACCAAGTTCCATAAGGCACTTTGCAGCTTTTCAATTTGTCATATTTATTGAATTAACACAGAGCCTAGCCATGTTGGTTTTTGTCATCTGCATAATAGATGTGGGTTGCTTGCAAATTCCTTACCAAGTGTTTTTTTGTTTTTGTTTTTGTTGTAATGACTTTCCTTCAGGAAAGCAGAAGAGACTGGATAAACAAGAGCCACTGGCAAGGTGCTACAGTAGGGGTAGGGCTGATGTATGTTATCACCAGCAGGAAAGATGCAGCTATAGGCCAGTATTAAAACACTGGCTGACAATTGGCTTTTCTTTTTTTTTTTAATTTTATTTTATTTTACAATACAATTCAGTTCTACATATCAGCCACAGATTCCCTTGTTCTCCCCCCTCCCGCCCCCCTCTCCTTCCCCCCAGCCCACCCCCCATTCCCACCTCCTCCAGGGCAAAGCCTCCCCCAAGGACTGGGATCAACCTGGTAGACTCAGTCCAGGCAGGTCCAGTCCCCTCCTCCCAGGCTGAGCCAAGTGACCCTGCATAAGCCCCAGGTTTCAAACAGCCAACTCATGCAATGAGCACAGGACCCGGTCCCACTGCCTGAATGCCTCCCAAACAGATCAAGCCAATCAACTGTCTCAACCATTCAGAGGGCCTGATCCAGTTGGTGACCCCTCAGCCATTGGTTCATAGTTCATGTGTTTCCATTCATTTGGCTATTTGTCCCTGTGCTTTATCCAACCTTGGTCTCAACAATTCTCGCTCATATAAACCCTCCTCTTTCTCACTGGACTCCCAGAGCTCCACCTGGGGCCTAGCCATGGATCTCTGCATCCAGATCCCTTAGTCATTGGATGGGGTTTCTAGCACGACAATTAGGGTGTTTGGCCATCCTATCACCAGAGTAGGTCAGTTCAGGCTGTCTCTCGACCATTGTCAGCAGTCTATTGTGGGGGTATCTTTGTGGATTTCTGTGGGCCTCTCTAGCACTTTGCTTCTTCCTATTCTCATGTGGTCTTCATTTACCATGGTCTCCTATTCCTTGTTCTCCCTCTCTGTTCTTGATCCAGCTGGGATCTCCTGCTCTGGAAGCTCTCTTTTCCTTGACCCTCATCCTTCATTACCCCCCACTCATATTCAGGCTGTTCATGTAGATCTCATCCATTTCTCCGTCATTGGGTGATTCCCGTGTCTTGCTATTCACTTGTGCCATCCACCTACAGTCCAACCTGGCTTTCTAAAGGACAGCTCTTTTGCTACCTGTGTACTGTGCAACTCTCTAGCAATAGAACAGTAACAAATCCCTTTGATAATTTTTAGAACATGATAATAAATTTCATGTTGCCCTCACAGGAAAAAAAAAGACTGACAGGTTTGTTTTTGTTCTGCTTTGAATGATAACTACCAATTTTCATTATCTTACATATATTCTGATCACTAATATTCTACCTGCTGCTAGAATAGCTAGACCCTGTGCCTAGGTCTGCTCCATCTTGCTAACTCTGAGATACATTGCAGAAAGTATACACTAAAAAGATGACATTTGAACAAATAAGATTAAATGTAGATCATTAAGTGCACTGCTTGGTGAAAAGCCAAGGAAGGTATGGTATTTCTTCTGTTGATTTGCCTGAACTGCACATAAAGGTTCAACTGGAGGGCAAACTGTAAAAAAGCCATTCATTCTAAGAGGATATAGCACATCATCCCACCTAGTAAATGACTGCAAAGAAAAAGAAGTATGGCTACAACATTATGAAAGACTCAGGAAGTAGCTTGAGTCATTGTATTTTAAGTGATAATCATTGAATATAGTTTATGACAAAAAGAATTTGAAGCAGAAGAGCTAGATACATGATAGTGGTATAAAAAAAGAGTGGTAGTACTCTGATATCAAGCTTTGCTTAAGAATGAAGAAGACAGGTTCAAGGGTTATCAATGGAAGAACTGACCACCAAGCATCTCAGAATCCTCAGATATTTGAACTGACCACTGAACAGAAACTGTAACTAGGCTTTTATTTGAGCCTGATCTTTGTAAAACTAGTTTCATAATGACCAGTTCTTATATTTCCAGCTTGTGTTAATTTTACCTTTATCACAGACATTAAACAATTAACATTCAGTCTAACTGCATTTCCCAGTGATGTGACTAGTCTTCTGCTCTGACTAGTTCAACCTAATTTATCCAGGGTTTCTGATAAGGATTGAAGTTTACAAGGCCAGCATCTGTTAGGAATGTCAAATATGTTTGCTGCGTAGACAGTTAAGTGCTGCCCAGTGTGTCACTATGTAGCTTTCTTCTCTTTTACTATTACCTATGTGGAGGTTTCTTTGAAGTGGATGAGGACAGAATGTGTGAAAAGTAGTGGCCCAGAAATATTTGCACAGACATAGCCTGATGTGGTGGTTTATACCTTCAGTCCCAGAACTCGGGAGGCAGAAGCAGGAAGATCTCAGAGTTTGAGGCCTGCCTAGTCTATAGAAGGAGTTCCAGGACATCCAGGACTACACAGACAAACCCTTCCTTGAAAAACAAAGTAAGAAACAAAAACAAACAAAAATTTGCACAGACTAGCTTTCCTCCTTGTCATAAAAGTTCTCATTACATTCATTGTGGAACTGATTGTATCAGGCAAAAGTATGGTCTGATTGAGCACACAATGGAATTCTGTGGCACTGATGATCACGTAACTTTTTGTTTTACACTATTTGTAACTTAGAACAAGGCTTTTTCCTGTAGAAACTTGGTTTGAGTCTTTTAGGATGAAAGTAACCTGTGTGAGCCACACATTTTCTATACATGGTTCTAAGGCCAAAGGGATAGTTTTTCCAGGTTTCCTGAAACAGTTTCTAGCCCTGAAGAGTTTGAATAAAGCCAACAATTACTTATTTGAAGAAATTATTGCCAGAAGTTGAGTAACAAATCAGTGAAAGCACACATTTGTTTTCACTTTTAAAATAATTAGTCTTCTTTTGTGTGGTGCATTGCATTTGGTATTAGGCTGTTATGTCATAATTTGGAAGTTGTATTTAATGTAACAGTTGATTTTCTACTTCCTTTTTGCCAGCAAGCACAGAAATCAGGGCTTCAATCTCTGGAGGCTGTTTTAAGAGCATTACAAACAGAAGAATGTTCATTCAGTCAAGTGCGGGAGAGTGTTTTGACCACTAGAGAGGCTTGGTAGGAATAGTCAGTGATCAAACACAGAGAAGTGTGTGCTTCCACTGTTGTTAGACTTTTCAAGATTGAGCAGGCATCCAAATTAAGACATGAGCTGCTTCACTGTGAGACAGCAGGCTCTCCTCCTACAGCCTCCACTACTCTGATTCTGGAAAAATGATGAATTTCTTTGGCCAATTTAGTTGTCTATGTTTATATCACACACACACACACACACACACACACACACACACACACACACACACACATTGGAGAGGGGGAGACAGAGACAAATCCACATTCAGATATCTGTCTTCTTTTACATATTGTTTACTATACAGAGGTAAATAATGTACAGCTTGTCCCTCTGCACCTTTCTAGAAATCCTCTTTCTATTATTCTAGGTAGTGAACGTCCCATCTTAAATGATAGAGAATTCATTCACTGCTTCATAAGATAGACAATTCAATGGTTGGAGGGCTTACATGATTGGAATCTCTCTCTTAGTTTGGACCAAAATTTTCCCCTAATTACTTTTATTCATAGTGAAACAGAAGGTCAGGGAGTCCTTGAATGTGACAGAAACTTTCCCACCTCGTGTGTGTGTATAGCTTGGAGAGCTAAAGTGTCTGACAAACATCAATGGCCACCAGAGCCTCCCCAAGTCAGTGGCTTCTGGGATCTCTGTCTTTTGAACTTAAAAAGGAAATTAAAGGGTAATAGGAGGATGAGTTTAGAAAGGAGTTTTATTGTAGAATTACAGATGTGAGCTTGAAAGGAAAAAAGAAGGGAGAGGCTGGTGTAGCAAAACCGCCAAGCTGCCAGTCTAGGGTATTTTTATGGGACTTAAATCATAACTGGTGTGAGATACAGGGATATGAACTAGTCAGTCCCATCAATCCACCTATTTGGGGTCCAGGTGATACTCAATTTCAATCAAGTCTCCTGCATAATTTCAAGGTAAGATTACTCATTTAGGTTGTGTAAAAGAAGAAGAAAGATATCAGGAAACCAGATTAGAAAGATATCAAGTAGCCAGATTAGGAATTCGTGGTACTTTCTGACATTATTGGCCTCTGGCCAAGAAAGAACCAAGAACATTCCTAGTTTTGGACCAAGGTAAGACTTAGAACTACCCACTTTTGGAGTCCCTGCCTAAAATTGCTTGACCAGTTTCTGTCTCCTAGTCTCCTCTCTAGGGCTGGTCCACAAAACAGATCCGAAATCTCTTCCTCTGACAGCTTTGTCTTGTATGCCAACATTATTATGACAGCGTCTAACTCTTCCTTTCTGTAATATTCCTATGCTCCTGCTGAAATGGCAGATCTGGGCTAATGCCCCCATTTCCAATGGTTGTGTTTCATGCAATATCCAGCAGAATTATTACCTTCCATATTATGGGGGTTGTAATCAATGATACCTAAGATAGTTTAGGTTCTTTTAACTCCAAAAACATTACCAATTGAAATTAGGTGATCAACTAAAATCCTTATGGGACTATGCCACGAATTATGCCAAAATTAGGTAGTCTTTTACACTTGGTTCATTCACTCCTAATAAAAAACCATCCTTTGGGCTTCAAGCCAATGTTTCAAGATCACTCCACATCTGATTACTCTTGTCCTGATATGTTGACTTTCTACATGCTATTTTAAATGATTAATTTAATGATATAAGATTTTTTAAAGAACACTCTTTAAAACATGGTGTTATTATTTGACTATTGTTATTAGGAAACTGGTGAACTGGATGTTGTGTGACTTTCCCCTGGGAGACAAAGATACCATTATTTACTTATTGAGAGAATCATCAACAGAACAAAGAAGGATTCCATCCTAGTCCAGACTGGTGAAGTAATGAGTATACAGGGGTTACTTATAGGAGCATTGACCACTCAAAGGTAGCTGCATCATTAAACAATCCCACCTCTATCATGCTTACTCATGGTCATCTGCACCACTAAAGAGATATATTCTAGCATCCTCCCCCCTTGCACAAACACAAGATTAAATGCAGCTGGGGCAAAAGGAATGAGTAAATTGGATCTCAGATGACTCTTCCTGATCTTTTCAAAAAATGTTAATAATGCCATACCATTACCTTAGGCCTAGCTGTTGGCTATATTGTTCTGCTTACTTCCTTGTAATGACCAAGGGCCAGGGTGCTCTCTAGTTCACCTCAATAATTCTGCTTGATGATGACAATGACATGTCACCCTTGGAGGAAATTGTATATCACACAGAGAAGGACTACCAATTAAAGAGTCTTGTGGTACACCTCTGGAGATTTTCCTTCTAGGTTGAGTTTGCTTATTTAGAAATTTGTGTCAGCTTCTTCTAGAATGGTGCATACTAATGCACTTTCCATATTTCTGTCCTATTCTGCAAGACATTTATATGATCATTGCTTTGCTGAAGCCAAAATACACTATATGAATAGCACTTTCCCTCTCTTTCTGGAAGGATCTTGTTTCCTGAGTGATCTCAGTATGCTAATTTGACTTACGGTGGGGTTATAAAGGCCCTTGAGACCATTCCTAATAGTATATATTGCATAAACATCTTTAAGATAAAGTTCACTTGTTCTGGAAAATGCAATATCTATTCTGAGAATGGCCAGAGAAGAAAGAGGCTAGAACCTCTTCTCATGTATCCTTCTTCTCTCTGTGAGGAACCTCATGTGGAACATCCAAATTCATGAACACTGAGTAAGATGTTTCCTCCTATAGTCATGATCTTCCCAAAGCCTTGACTTCTAGAAGAAGATTCACTGGGACACATGCATTCATGTTTCTACAGTGGGGCTGCATTCTGGGATACCACACTGGGAATGGATGCCTGGATAGACCACAGCCATCTCATGAATTGTCACCTCAGTGATTCCCTGGCCCTTGCCCTTTGTGGACCCCTCACAAGGCTGCTCTAGCTCTTTGCATTCATTTCCTGTGAATGGCTCTAAGAGGGCTGTAGATAATATGCTAGTGCTTCTGCATCTCTCCTATCAGGGACAGGCAGCTTCTCACAGATCAGTTAGAAACTGATAAAAGACTGAGGTATGAAAAATGATTTGGCTGCTGTGCTTCTAAGCTGAATCATTGGGCCACCATTCCTGAGTATCCCAAAGCCCTTGTCCCTTTCCCTTTGGAGAATTGTCAGAGCCCATGGATACAGAGCCTAAGTCATTGTTTTTCTGGCAATGCAGCATCTTCTGTCCACTAGCACACATTGCTTTCTCTCAGGAGGAAAGGAGCCAATTAACAAATATTCCTGTCCAAAGTGAAGATCTCTTTCATATAAATCGGACATGTGGATTCAGTGTTTGCAGGCTTTCAGATTCTAAAGTCTCTGCATCCATAGGCTGTGTTGACGTGTAAGGGTGTCCAATGTCAAAATGTATCACATCACTTTTGGGAAGTAAACTCCCTAGAAACTAAAAAGGATAGGTAGTCCCACCCTTCCAAAGGTTGTTAGAGGCTGTGAGAGTCATTTAATTCTAAATCTTTATGAAAAGAAAAGCCTAAGTCAATTTTGTGAATCTATTCTACTTCTATCTTAAAATACTGAGTTTTTCAAACTTACTACTCTTAATCACAAGATTTTGTAAATACTTTCAAAATTGCAATGATTATATTTTTTGAAATCTCAGTAAAAAGAAAAAAGGGGGTGGGTTCCCCTTCATCTCTTCAGCTCTGAGCAGGACTTACATGGCTTGTTATAAAGCACAGGTCTAACAGCTCATATTAGCAATATTATAGCCATGATTGTGGGGCCAGGAGTGAGGAGCTTTAAATGTATACAGTATTATATGTTCTCTAAAACTCTCATACATGCTTCTCCCATGGCAGGCTTCTGACACAGCAGAGCAGATAAATTAGAGATTAATAACATTGGTAGTTTAAAAAAAAATCTAGACTGTCCAAAACAAGTCCTGCATGTTACAAGTGGGGAAACAGACTTGGAATAGTCAAGTAGGCAATCGGCTCTACCAGGATCATTCAGGAAGTTCTTGGCAGGGATCAGATGTGACTTAAGCTCTTTTCATCCTATTGCTGCCTTTTGGGCTCCTGTCAGTAACAAAAACATTAATGTAATATAATCAATACCATCATAATCTCCTTTTAGTAAAATATCATTTGAAAAAAGTTGTTGTAACTAACTCAAGTTTGAATTCCTTGAAGGTGAAGATTTTAATATTTGCTTGTAGTGTTAACACATTATTTCATTATATAGTTACTGTGTGAAATGTAACATGCATTTCTGAAAATCACACACACACACACACACACACACACACACACACACACACATTATTTTTCCTCTTACAACCTCACTATGTGTGTTTCATACAATGATTTCCTCCAGCTCTGTGTTCCTGGCACTTTTGCAACAGACTTGAATGTCAAGAAGGATAAGCTTCTTAGGGAAGGAGCTTGACTCGATCATATCTGTATCTCAGGGAACAACACATAATGTCTACTTAGTAAAAGGCACTAAGGCAAAGGCAAGGAATCTATTAGAGATACTACCATTTTCTCTGTGGCCTTGAGCAAGCCATTTTACATCCTTGTAGTTGTAATTTCCCTCTTGTCAAATGGGTATGGTCCTACTTGTTATCTCTTTAGTTTGTGGTACAAAGGGACCAACTAGTATCTACATACTAGAAACTAAATACCCAAAGCTGTAGAAGACAATGCTAATGACTAGTTACTAGAAATGCAAACTTCTCTGACAGCGTGGAATACAATTGAGGTTTGCAGAACCTATAAGAGCAGACAACACCATCTCTCCCTCTGCCTACAGGGTACCCAGCTTCCATGTCTTAAATTGGGCAAAGCAGAGTGACCACAAATTATTCAGATTTGTTGGAGTCCCATTAAAGAAACAAGATATGTATAATGCAGTAGAAAATTGGGTGTTTTGTGATGTTTCCTATATGTAACTTTAAAGTCTTGACATGACGTTATGATTTGTCTGCACATTGTCAGAATGGCATAGAATGTTCCATCACTTGTGAAATCTATTCTTTCTCAAGTACTGAAAAGTAAAACATCATTACTTAGCTCTCTTTTTTCATTAACCATGTCCTCTACTTTACAAGGGGGAGGCATACTTAGTTTGGTGTGTCTTTGGAACTGGCCACCAGCATTCAATTCTAACTATGCATGAAATTTTAAGTAAACAAGCTCTTTTCTCAGAGCATTGATTACTTTAGGGGTCTAATAGATATATGACTACCTGCTTTGTCTCTCTCTCCAGGAGAAGCAAAGGAATCCAAAGATAAAGAAGAGCTTAGGGAGGTCCAAGCCAATCTTAAATGCATGCATGTAATGTGTTTTTTTTTTTTTTTAAGAGAAAGTGATGCTTGGTGTTGAGCACAACTACTCAGCATTAGATCCAGTTGCAAAAAAAATGACATTTTCTGAACAGGTTCTCATGTCTAGGTGCTGAATGGGCAAACAATAAATATATTCTTGCATAAGTGTGCATCTGTGTTCTTATCTCAGGAGTAGCAAGAAGAGAACAACAGATTCATATTTTTCAAGTGTTAATAAAATGAATAACAATGGAAAGTCTTCTGTGAGCTTGACATGTTATTTGTCTAACTTATTTTCAGAAGTGAAGGAGTTTGCTCTGAAGTTTCTTACCAAAGGTATCCTTTCAGGAAATTATATTTGAACTGCATTGCCCCCACTGTAACCAAATGTGTCTGTGGTAACATAGACTCAGTGAGCTGTTTCATGAAATTTCACCTTTTCAAATACAAAGAGTTAGCTCAAATTGAAAATGCCATGGTATATGCACTTCTTTGTGGATTGTCCAACAAGGTGGCATATTCCATTAGTAATTCAAGATAATCTGATTCATAGCATATGGAGTAAATACAGAAGAATACCTGGGTGAAATGGTGTACCTGTGAAAAGTGATTTCATTATTTGCAATGCCTGAAACACCTTTAAAGAACTCAAAAGGCATCCCTGGAAACAATGCAAAAAGGGGATACAATATGCCTCTGATTATCCCATTTGATGAAAAGAAGTAACACTTTTCTCCCAGGATAGGGCTTATTACCCCTTAATTGACTTGGGAAATATGAACTACTATTTATTTGTTTATTTTCATTTGCCAAATAAAGCCTCTGTGTGTGTGTGTGTGTTTGTGTGTGTGTGTGTGTGTGTGTGTGTGTGTGTGTGTGTGTGTGATATAATACAATGATGTGCAATACATTTGCATTGTAGGATAATTAGAACAAATTAACAAAATAGCCACCATCTCATATACTACATTAACAATGTTCAGGTTTACTCTATATTATTAATAACATGTTACTATTCTGTACAATGAACTTCACAACTTCCTTCTCCTAACAAAAATATTATACACTTTGACAATACCTCTTCATTTCTGCTATCTTCTTGAATAATTTAAATGATTATATTTTAGAGACCATCTCTAATCAAGAAAACCACACACATTTTAAACAGATCAGTTAGTATTGTAGAAGCATCAAGTAATAGAAATCTTCTTGAAATTCTTATCACATAGATTTACTTTGGGGCAAGTTTTGATGAATACATAAGCAGCATTTGTCATCTGTCATGAATGTTATCAACTGGGTATAAATACCCAAGTCAAAAACACTTGGAAACAGCTTATCTTTTAAATAGGTTAAGCATCCCTTCTAAATCTCGTGTACATGTTTAATGTACTTACCACCCCCATTTTAAATAGTGCTGGGGAAAGTTCTATCTGTGTCAGCACTTGTCAGAATAATGCTTACAAATTCTGCTTCAGCAGAGCTGCTGTGAATGAAGCTGTGAAGTATCTCCTTGCATTACAACTATTCATACATCAAAGGGTCTTTTTGAACTGGGTAATTATGGGAGGAAAAAGACGTGTTTTAGTGCTACCTGATAGTTCTTACTAATATTACCTTTGAAATAACTAATAGTGTTACCTGTAAAAACTGAAAAGAAAACTTATGTAACATATTCATTAAAAAAGACATTTACTAACTTTGATCCTTGTACCCCCTCCTCAACACTATTCTTTATTTCCATCATTACATTGATTTTTATATTTAGTGTTTATATATGAAAATGTTTGGCGAACCTTACACATGCTGACTCCCTCCTGCTTTACAAAATTTGTCATCTCTCTGTTGCTAGGATTGTGAGCATATGATTTAATTATCCTTGCTCTTAGGGTATAGCATGTTGGCTATGAGCCCTAAGACTTGGGCAAGATTTGAACAGCACTTCTTTTTCAAAGACTGTTTGAAAGAGCCTACAAGGTGTGCTTGCTGATAACAGAGGGTTGGGAGACTGCAGGGCTTTTTCTACTTGAAGCTGTGAACTTACAAATACACTGTATGATTGACATGGAAGAGGCAAGGCAGCAATTTCATAGTAACCTTCTCTGTGAATGAAGAAATACTGTTTAGCTGCCTCATCTCTGAAGAAAAAAAATAGAGAGCATGTACATCATCTTGTCACTACTTGTTAGGCTGTATCAATAGATGAATATTAGAGCATTCAGATTGCAGCTGGTGAGGTGCTACACTTCCTGGAGCTATCAGATCATACCTGGAACAGGATACTAAGAGATAGAAAAGCCCAGGGCAGTCAGGAGTCTTGCCTTGGGAGCATCCAGGATAGTGACAGAATTCAAGGCTAGAACTTCAAAAGAAAAGTTGAAGGTTTCCAATAAGTAAATGAACTAAAGCAGAGAGATATGTACTTCATGTGCCTCCAAATTATTATCCCCAGGTAGAAGTTTTTGTGAGATAGGTGCTTCACAACCAAGAGGGAAGATTCTGATCCAGCTGTCTCTGCATGAGCTAGATGTGCTATTCAAGCAGTGATGATCTCCGCCCCCACCTCTGTCATGGGCAACATATACACATATAGAAGCTAGATGGCCTTTGTATTTTAGATAGGCCTCAAGAACTAGTGAAAAAGAGTATTGGACCAAATGATGCTAAGTTCTGCTAAAAAGAGACCAATTAAGTCAATATTCTTAAGTAGTTTTTACACTTGATTTTAACTAAGGCCAAGAAGCATAGTAATTTTTTAATGAATCCTCTATGTTTTGTGCCAGGAAGGGAACTAATTTTCTAAGTAGTCTCCTTTTCCTCATCAGAGCATGACCCATTTGGAACCTGCTTCTCTCATTGACATACACATTCCTGGAATCTCCAACCAGAACACATTTTCTGTCTCAGGACAGGTTAGTTCTATTCCCTTGTTCTCCTTTACCTTCATTATACTAATATTCTATTTAGATTTGTGATGGGTAAAATGTCATCAGTCTTCTGGTGCCTTAAAGAAATCTTAACTTTCTGTTGCCTTCATAATGGTATCAAAACTTAATTTTATTTAAAAGGAGTCTTTAAAACAACATATGCACAGATATCAACAGGCATAGCTCAGTACCTGAGCCTCAACTCTGTCCAAGTTAATTGTGCCCCGAGCTAAGGAATCATAGGATACAATCATCTCCTAAAGAAGACTAGATAATCCACCACTCGACCAATAGGTTTGAATTTAATAAAAGCTATATTCTTCATTCTGGTAACTAAGTTTTCATTTTTCTATGTCACCTCCCAAATCCTTGCTTACACGTAGACTGATCCTTAAAAACTAAGATACCACACAGGCAGATTTTTTTCTACAATTGTATTGTATACAAGAAGCTTGAATATAGCTTCTTTATAGCTTCCAGTAATAATTTATCACCATCAGATTTTTTTTCATGTGCCATAAAAGACATCACTATTCTCAGATATTATGCAGAAAAAGAGAGACCTTGGAGCACTCAGCTGTAAATGGGATGTCCCTATCAAATTTTTTATCTGCTGGGAGCCAGAAGAGGAGGCAGAAAGGGTGCAAGAGCCAGAGAGGATGGAGGACCCAAAGAGCAAAGCTATTTAAATCAACTGAGCAAAGCTCATATGAACTCACAGAGACTGAAACAGCAAGCACAGGGCTTGTAAGGGTCTGTGCCAGGTCCTCTGTGTATATATTATAGCTTTCAGTTTAGTGTTTTTATGGAACTTCTGAATGTGTTAATGAGTAGGTCTCTGATTGTTGGCCTTCTCTTAGGCCCTTTTTCTTCTGTTGGTTTGCCTTGTCCAATTTAAATGTGATATGGGGTTTTTGGTTTTTGGTTTTGATCTTATATTTTATTTTGTCATGTTTGTTTGTTATCTCATAGAATCCTGTTCTTTTCTAATGAGAGACAGAAAGGGAGTGGATACAGATGGGAGGGAAGGTGTGCAGGAACTAGGAGGAGTAGAGGGAGGAAAATACATAATCAAGATATATAGAATGAGAAAAAAACCTATTTTCAATTAAAGGGAAGAAAAGATGTGGCTATTCTAACAAAATTATCTAAAAAAAAATTCTTCCTTCTATCCTTACTTCCTCCATCAGATCATGATCTACTTATTCATAAATGTTTTACTAAAAGCACAGAGTGTATTTAAAGTTAGGAATTGTCTTAAGGTTTCTATTGCTGTGAAGAGACACCACAACTGTAGCTGGAAGTTTTCCTGTGTCCCATCCAGTCTGCAGCCACTCAGACCCAAGTAAACACACAGAGGCTTATATCAATTATAACTGCTTGGCCATTACTTCAGGCCTACCACTGACTAGCTCTTACATTTAAATCCAGCACATTTCTGTTAATCTATACATTAGCACATTTACTGTATATTTACCTATGTGCCATTACATGCTGCTCCTTGGATGGCAGGCTTGCATCTCCTGACTCAAACCTTTCTCTTCCCAGAATTGTCCTTGTCTGCTTATCCTGCCTATACATCTTGCCTGGCTACTGGCCAATCAGCATTTTATTAAACCATTAAAGCATTATCCCAGAACATTTCCCCTTTTCTGTTTAATTAAAAAGGAAGGTTTTAACTTTAACATAGTAAAATTATATATAACAAACAAGAATTAGAGTTACACTATCTAGTCTATTTATATTTGGCAAATTCAAAGAAAATATTCTATTTATCCTATATTTGTAAATCTAAGATTTCATATCTACCATATCTCTTATCATAACCAAGGAAAACCGTAGTTATAACTAACTAGTCTTCAACTACATCAAAGACCCCAGAAGGATATAATAATACCTAAGTAAACAGGAAGTGCATTGTAAGCAACTTCCAAAAATCTAGAATGAAGCTGGCTGCCTATACAGTCATTCAAAGTTCAGCCATATAGGCCTAGAGTCTCAGTCACTTTTCTCTGTGTCCTCTGGAATGTCTGGCAGTTTATTTGTGAAGCAGGAATCTGAAGGACCATTTTGCCTTGCAAAGTTCAGTGGTCACTTTTTCATGGGTCCTGCATGTCCAGTTGATGCAACGTTTTCTCAAGCAGTCCAGATAAGAGCAGTTTCTTGCCCAAAGGGCTATTTTTGTGAAGAAGAATATAAACTCTATGTATGTGACATTCCTTCTTGCACCTATGCTCCCATTCCCCACAAGTTATACTGGGCTTTCCATCCTTTTTTGTAGTCTCAACTCATTGTAAGTATTTCATATAGAATAAATAATTCAACCCTCACCACCACAACCCAGAGATGCTGATAACTTGATCATGTGTAATTTACAGAGAAGAAAACTGAGGGGCATAGTCATTAAGTAAGGTGCTTCAGAGCTCCCGTTAATAAATTTAGAAAACTAGTTTGGAGATCTAGATGTTCAGAGACCAGGGTCAAACTATTTCATATTACAGATGCCCTATTTCAAAGAATATCTTCTGAACAGTGGCTGTGTCCATTCAATATGCTGAAGATGGCTGATTGCCCTTTTTTCTGTGCTTGTACCAGAACTGGGTGATATCACCCTCTAAGAACCTATCCAAAAAAGAAAGGCTATGACAGAACCCATCCAGAGAAGAGAACTACAGTCTTGGATGTGTTTAATCTAACTCCTCCATTTGATGCTGCTTAATCATTTTTAACTTCCTCTAAGCTTCATTTTCTTCATCTGTACCAGGGTGTTTCTCTCTCTCTCTCTCTCTCTCTCTCTCTCTCTCTCTCTCTCTCTCTCTCTCTCTCTTTCCCCCCGTCTGTGTGTAATTTTTCAAGTCAAGTGATTTATGAATCTATAAACTTACAAAGACAAACACAGTTAAAAATTCTCAGTTTAAGTGTGCTTAGCAATCACAAACTTAAAATACTCCATTTCTTATAGAGAATGTAAATCCCCACAAAGAAGGGAATAAACTTATTCCAAGTAGAACCAAGAGAGCAACAATATCCTTGGTAGTAGGTGGGGACCGGCAAGTCGACTCTAGAACAGAGATGGCACTGGATCCCTTGGGTCTTTGCATCTTAAAATGCTAAATAAAATCAAAAGAAAAATAACACATTATTGTTAGTAATATGTCTATGAATCAGTCATTTTTGGAACACAGGAACAGCCATTTACACTATAATGGCAGAGCTGAGGGATGATGACAAAGACCATATGTTTCAAAAAACCTATAATATTTATTATATAGCCCTTTAAGGGAAAAATTAGCTGACACTCTAAAATCTAGGTGCATCTGATCACGTGATTGTCATTCAGGTGGTTATTTAAAAGAGCCTTACATGAATTTGCAAATATAGATTGGCCTCATTATTAACTGGTGTATATGATATTTCTATGCATGAAATACTGAGTTTCATGTCTGGTGACATTTTTTTAATACTATATGCAATAACAATTATTGCATGAACATAGATTTTTCCAGAACCATGATATATACATTTATGGTTGTATATTTATGTACAGCGACTTTGACAGCATATAAAAGTATTTTCTTTATTTGTATATCTTGTCTAAAAATGATTTATCCAGATTAGCATTAAAATCAATGTCAAGAATATGTGTAATATCAATTATGTAAAATTGCAGAATGACTTCATCCTCCTATTTGCTTCATGCATCACTACATTGGTGCACTGAAACAACTATTTGAGTATAAAGACCATTTTAAAAACAAGTTGACAGAACAAATACAAGGACTGTGTGTTTTATTCTCCTATCAGATGTTTGTTTTGATTGACTTTGGAACCTGTGTTTAATTTACTGAAGGTATACAAGTCTAAACTTGCCCTGCATCTTTGTAATAAAATCCTTTAGAGAAAGAGTAGATAGAAATAACTGTTTAAACTTAAGCTGATGCAAATTGTTAGCAACTCATTTTTGTATATCTAAGAAAGACATTCTTGATAATTGAAATTCTTGGGTAATTTCAGAGAATCCACTTGTTGGAAATTATTTTGAAATATAATTAATATTTTTCTGCCATTTTTAGAAGGTTATATTGAACATTGTTTAGTGTTTCTTCATAAATTTGATACTATTATCAGCATCAATTATTGTATTGTGCTGTAATAGTACAGTATGCTATAACTGTGCCCTCAAGGGATAAGAAGACAGATAAGAAGAATGTTTTCTTCCCCATTAAATGGCCATAGACTTGTGTACTTTCTTTAAGTTCTGACTTTGCTATGCCATTTTCCCTGTGCTGTTAATTTTCATATCTCATTGATCCTTACCAGTGATATGACCTCTACAAACAAATTCCCTTCCTTGCCAGCTGTAATTTCCTAAGGGATAGGATCTGATTGTTCAACATTTTAGAGACCTTTCATCAAAAGGCAGTTAGTGCTTTAGTGACAGAGAGACAAAAGACAGTGGTGAGGAGGTAAATATGAGAAAGATACAATGGTATATATGTATTAAAATGTAATGATAAAACCTGTGATCAGTACAAGTAACACAATTTCTAGCTCTTTGTTCCATTATTTTTTCCTTTCTATTGGTTAAATTGGCTTTTGACAATTTCATGTGTATGTGTATATAGTGCATTTTACTTACTCTCACCAGCCCTCAACTCTTTTATCTTCCTTCCACATCTGTCAAATGCACTCTCCTCCCTACAGATCCTTTTCCTACATTCATGCCTTTTCTGTTTGTGACCCAGTGATCATAACCAAAAACCAATGTGTAGTCACAGGTTTAAGAGTTATTCCTTGGATCCTTGTTGGTTCATTGTTTGATTTACAAGTGAAGGCAATGGCTATCCCTCCCCTAGAATCCATCAGTTGCCAATACTTAAGCAGGGAATGTAGGGTTCCATGAGCCCTTTCTCAATCCACAATTGGCTTTTGACAGACCTGTCTTGTGCAGGCCAGTGCAGGCAACCATAGCTGATGTGAGACTGTGTTTGCAATGACTGTGTTGTGTCTTGAAGATAGCATTTCACAGTCTTTCTCCCTATCTTCTGGCTCTTACAGTATTTCATTCTCTTCTGCAGTGTTCCATGTACCTTTGAGAGGGTGGCATAAATGTCTTGTTTAAGGCTGAATATTCAACTGTCACTTATTCTCAATATCTTGGGCAGCCATGACACTGTATGCACCTCCATTCATTGCAAATATAAGCTTCAATAATTAAAGATGAGTGGGGATGGCATTTGTCTGTGTGTATAATCATAATTATTTAGAATCTGATTTAGTGTTATATCAGTTTAAATAAATAATAGTGAGCCCTGTCCTATGGCCAATAATCTTCCTAGCCCATGGGGTTTTGTCAAGGTTTACAGTACCAAACAAAAATATTTAAAAGGCAGGTCTCTATCAGTTTTAGAAGCCTTTGAGCAGTAAACTTTATACATGGACTACTGATAATCTTCAGCTGAGAGGGATTTCCTACTAGTTGCTGAGTTAATTGTAGTTTTCAGTAGTGATCATCACAAAAGTCAAACTTCTTATGAAACAGGTACAATAAATAGACTGAAAAGATAAAGCACAGCCCAGTCCTATGGTTCTTTGTTTATTTTTTTTACATACAAATTATGCTGTGATCATTTTCCTTCTCTGTAATATAAGATTTACCCTATTGAATAACAATGACTCTGATAAAGCCAATTTTATATTTACTTTCTTTGTAGTGATAGTGATGGAACTCAGGACTTTGCTTGAGTTAACTGCCTCTGATTTTGTTCTGTAGTCCTTGAAGTTCTCTACTGAGTCCCCACTACTGTGTATGACTTTATTTTTATTTTTTATTTTTTTTTTTGTTTTTCAAGACAGGGTTTCTCTGTGTAGCTTTGCGCCTTTCCTGGGACTCACTTGGTAGCCCAGGCTGGCCTCGAACTCACAGAGATCCGCCTGGCTCTGCCTCCCAAGTGCTGGGATTAAAGGCGTGCGCCACCACTGCCCTGCGGTGTATGACTTTATGTATTTGTTACTTTTCTATTTCTGTGATAAAATATCATGACCAAGGCAACTTACAGAAGGAAGGGTCTATTTGGGCTTATGGTTCCAGAGGGATAAAAATCCATCACCATTATGGCAGGGAAGTATGGCAGCAGGAAGGTATGAATGATGAGAGAGCTCTTAGCTCCAACATTAAAAGAGTGAACTGGTAATAGCACATGGACTTGAAACCTCAAAGTCCACCCCCAGTAACATACTTCCTCCAGCAAGGCCACAGACCTCCTAAACCTACCCTAAGCAGCACCACCAACTAAGTGTCAGAAACCATAGGGGACATTCTCTTTCAAACCGCTCCTGAGCATTACTATAATGTTTTATCCTGCCAAATTTGTCAACATCTGCACAGGTGTGCCACACTCCCAGCAAGACTCATAAGTGCAAATCTAGGTTTCTCAAAACAGTGAAGGAATTTTGTGTAGGGTGATTTTCAAATAAAATCTAAATCCTTTAAATAATATAGTCTACTAACATTTCAAATTACTTCCTATACCTCAACAGGCTTGTAATAAAGTTTTATGAATATCTTGGTTGAACTTAGTTAAAACTTACACATTTAATTTTTTTTTTAACCACGGGAGAAACTTGACATATTTATTAATTACAATCATGTTTACACTTTTACCAAATCTATGATCATGTGTTTAATTGAACCAAGTACCCATGATTTTCTTAGAGGCATCATTGCCTAGCTAAGTGATAAATTATACACTTGAATTTTACACATATGGATCATTTGTTCTCATGTGGGACACAGGTCCAAATAGACATGATCCTTACTTTTAATTATAATAAGGTGACTTTTTTTTTATTTTGTGGCAGCAGCCTTTGTTAGTAGGTACAAATACAGCTACACACAGAAGTTTAACTAATATAATTGTTAACAGTGATTTCTTACTTACAAGCATTAGTAAGATTATATCCTTAGCAATAACAGATAACTCCCCTCACCCCCATACCATTTTAGTGATGTCTGTATTGTATGTTCTTCCTTACAGGAATCTCAGCATCTGACTCCAGGATTTACCTTACAAAGTAAGTGGCTTTTGTTTTTATTTTTTCAATTCCTTCTTATGCCATTCACCATATTCTCACTTCCCTTACTTTTTCCTCTTTTCTGCTCAATGTCATTAAAACAAGAAAGAATAATGATAACAAAAAGGTTACTTGGTGATTTACCATTCTAGTTCCTCTTTTTCATCTATTATTATGACAGAAGGCTGTGAAGTTATCCAGGAAGGCTGCATGTTTAGAAAGTAATTTAATTTTGAATACTCATTTACAACAGAAGCATGAAAAGTAATTGTGTCCTTTCTATTCAGAGTGGAATGACCCAACCAGCAGAGCTTCTACAAAGTCAGTATCATTGAAATCGTGAGTATTTGGCCTCTTTTGGGCATTTTGGCACAGTCAGCACCACAGTGCTGAGCTACTTCTCCTTTGTGGTTGGTTTCTTCTTTGAGACTATGAACCTTTTACTCCCAGGTTCACACTAGTGGGCGTTAATCAAATTCTCATTACCTTAGTATGTTTCAGCTGCTGTAACATATATACCATAAGCTGAGAAGTTTATCAATAGGAGACATGGGTTTATAATAGTTCTAGATTCTAGGAAGTCAGAGGTAAAGTGACCAGTAGAAATGGTATCTGCTGAGACAGATGTATTTTCACTCTAAGCTCATATGGTAGAAGTGGCAAGAGTTCCTTCTGCAGTGGCTCTTGTAAAGATACAAATTCCATTCATGAAGTCTCACCATGACAGAATTCTCTCTCCAAAGTCTGTAGCTGGAGTTTTCTCTCCAGGTCCGCCAAGCCCGGGCAGTCGGACAGCCCACTTATAAAATAAACACACAGACACTTATATTACTTACAAACTGTATGGCCATGGCAGGCTTCTTGCTAAATGTTCTTATAGCTTAAATTAATCCATTTCCATAAATCTATACTTTGCCACCTGGCTTGTGGCTTACTGGCATCTTCACACACTGCTTGTCATGGTGGCAGCTGGCAGTGACTCCTTCTGCCTTCCTGTTCTTTCTTTTCTCCTCTCTGTTAGTCCCACCTATACTTCCTGCCTAGTCACTGGCCAATCAGTGTTTTATTTATTGACCAATCAGAGCAATTTGACATACAGACCATCCCACAGCAAAAGTCCCACCTCCTAGTGCTGTCATTTCCTGAGGAAGGATGATAAATATATATTTTGAGTAGATACAATCATTTATACTAAAGTACCTGTGATTAGCAAGAAGAGTAAAAATGAATGTGATTAGTAATTGACTCTCTAATGATATAGACACAGTCATGGTCAATTCCTCAAAACAACTGTGACTTCAGTGAAAAAAAATCTAGATATTGGTTTCCCACATTTTGATGAGGTATTAAATTTCATGTAACTTCAATGTCTGTAGCTAAACAGTAGCCAGCTCCAGCTACTAAGAAGGGCAAAGAATGGACATGAAAGATAATGTGGCTTGATAGCCAGTTAGCCAAAGACACCACTGTTCGCAGATCATCTGTCATCTGTATGTTACAGCCAAACAAGGACAGTCAGGAAGACTGAGAAAAAGATGACATTGTACCAGATCAAAGTTTAAAAGTCAGAGCCTTGCAATTCACTCTGCACTGTCTTCATTTTTTATTAATATCAACCAGAGGAGAGGTTTATAGAAAACCAATTTCCTCATATTAACGATGGTAGATTTTTTTAAAATATCCATTTACCCAAGAGTATATCAATGGAGTATTTCTGTCATAACTTCTTTCCTTTCTAATAATAGAAAATGGAAATAATAGTATGTGCTTGAAATTTTTGAAAATGAAATAATTTATGACACACAAGTTGCCTAATGAAACACTTGAAGTGAATTGCTCACCTTTTGGAAGATCATGAATAACTAACTGCATAAAACAACTGGGAATGACTCCAAATAGACTGAGACACTGATATAGTCAATGGTGCTTCCATTCCATATTCTTGTTTCAATGTAGTAATTAAATCTCAAAGCCCTGACCTGATCACTAATCCTTGTTGTTGTTGTTGTCATCTTGCCTTGTTTTTGGAACTGACCAGTACCTTGTAATGAAAAGCTCAACTTTAACAACCAAGAGTCCTCAACTTTAAAGCACAAGACAAAACAAGGAAGAAGAATAAGAAAATCTTTTTTTTTTATTTTTTTTGATGTAATGGCCACACTAATGGAAATGCAGAAATCAAAATAATCTCTGAACATTCATCATATGAACTGCTCTTTTGTTCTGAATGAATCATAGATCTTATTTCCAAATTGGCACTCCTACATTACCATTTTCCTACTAAAAATAATAAGATACATAAGAACAAATTTGGGAAGACAATGCAGGTTTGCAAACAAGGAAGAATATAAAATTGTATTTTAATGACAAAATGATCTTACTCCTAAAGCATGTATGTTAGAATTCCATTGTGAAATATGACATATATTGAAATATTTTAGTAGTATAAACCTAACACAAGGAAACTCACTTAAAATTGGAGGCTGCATTTCAGAGAGTAGCATTTTACTGCACAGGGTATAGTACAGATGATAAGACTAAAATTCTCTGTAAAAAGAGTCAACAAGACTTGAGGGTACTAAGTGTGTTTTATGAATGAACCTCTTCCAAGTATTGTCCATCAGTCTGTAATTGCAATACTTCCAATAATTGCAATACTTCTTTTGGCAAGATATGAGTTTAAAACAAGGAAGGTCACAGTTGTAATAAAATCATTTTTATTTTAGCCTTTAAATTCTTATCAGCTCAGTCATTATTATTATTTTCTCATACTTTATTGTGGTATATTTTTAAGCCAACTTCTAGGATTTTCCATTTCACAGGGTAATCCTGAAGGTGATTAAGAACATTCTGAGTGTAGAACAACTGCCAATATTTGAAATGGTAAAAAGTACTCAGGGCCAGCAAATTTCTAAGACACGTGGCCTACTGCTTAGTACAGTGGAGAGAGGTTAGAGCCTTAGAAAATTGGATCCCTTAATTGCTGAAATCATCTATTCATTTTGCTCAGCTTGGTTTGCTTTCTCTGCTTGACAAATTGCAGATCTTCCATTCAAGTGTGGATTGTTTATAAGCATTGCATGCATGGGCACCAAGCCTGTGATCACATACCTCAATGGGTAGCATGCAACTACCCAGGCTCCCTATTTGTTCTTGACATTTGATGCTCTTTTCATGAGCAAACCCCAGAACTTAACTGGCCTTCTAGAGAAGTGGGTATTTTCCAACTCCTTTGCTCTACTTTGTTGACATATAGTACTTCTACTGCCTCCCATTGAGACATGAAAATTTGACTGGGTGAATTTAGAAGCCTCTACTCTACCTCAGTCAGGGTATTTGGGGAAAAACACTGAATGTCAAATATGCAAGTTTAAGTCACACGGTAATTTATCTTTATTTTAAAGTACACAGAGTCCCTAAAAGGAAATTCAGCAACTTAATGAGCAAATGTGTATATACATATGAGTAACCCCATAAAAGCTTTTTAGACTGCAGATGTAAACATACTCTTTAGTAATTAAACTACATTAAAGTGTATTTAACTTTAATTCTTAATACTTTCTAGAGGATTGAAATCCCAGTGGTCTGCTGCCCCCACTGCCAGTCCTCAGCCTCTGTGAGTCTGAGTTATATTATAATCTTTAAAATGCCCTTACTCAAATCTCCTAAATACAATAGTTTCTAATCTCCATAAATTGCCTTTGTTTCTCAAATATGTAAAAGCATTAGTGTTAGAAGGTCAAATTATTTTTTTCAGGAATATACAGCTGTATATTTGGATACAAATATCATATTCATTCTGTATACATCACCTACTAGATTCAGGCTCTCAGTGGACACACAAGATATCATGTTGCTTTGTAGATTGTTAAGGAACCCCTTAAGGGCCAATAGAAAAAAAACTTGGATATTTTTTGAATGGCCTCATCAAATTGATCATAATATAATCATCAAGTACTTGCCACTACATTTTTACTTGCCTCTTTATATTTGAGCTTTGTGAAGCATTTAAAAATAACAACAACAACAAATGAAATATATTCAATTGCCCTGAGAATAATTCTAGATAGCTTCCATGAACCCATAAGTGTCCATTCAGTTAGCCTTTGAACTAAGTTGTTTATGAGCACTGTTGAGAAGATGGCAACTCTAGATATTAAGTTCCTTTGTTAAACTTGGTCATTAGCATTTGGACTCTGTCCAGTTGGAAACCAGAAACACTCTTATCCAAGCAACTCTGGGTTTTAAGACATGCTGTTGAGAATGTCTGAATAGTTTCCATACAACCCCCAATGTAAAGTTAGATGTAATCATGATGATTTTTTTCCCTGCCATAAAACTAGTACCTCTACTTAAAGTATTGACTGTGTGTTTGAAAACAATAAGCATGAATCCAGAGAATTGATGACAGGCTATTTGAAGTCAGATTTACTGTGTCCAGCCATAGTTTCCATATGTGTAGTTAATATGCTTATTTGTATGAACAAATGCATACATCGAATTCTAGGTAGTAAGAAAGGAAGCTACGACATGAAGGGCAGAAATCTCAAATAATAACCATTGTGCTTTTGAGCATACCTGTAGTAGTACTTGCTCCACCCATGACCTTGGGCTATACTGCCCAAAGGAGGCAATGCTTCCCACCATTGCCTGACCTCTATGTCTAATCTAGTGGCTGGCTCTGTCCTCTGATCCTCAGGCAAGTTTATTAGGGTACACAATATATCACCACACTCATCTTCCTTGCATGAGGATCAGAGACAGAGCCAGCCACTACTTTAGACATAAAGGTCAAGCAATGGTGGAAAACACCACCTCCTTTGGGCCATATAGTCCAAGATCAGGGGAGGAGCAAATACCACTGCACATACCTGTCCTGATGATCTTATCAGTCATCCTGAAGCTATAATACAATCTCTATCCCTAAAGCTTATGTAGTCCACTTGGAAGATAAATTAATCATGCATCCTTATCTTAAAGGGAAATTTGGGCTACAAAGGGCTATTCAATTAACACTGTTTTCAGTTAAAATCATTTCAATGTAGGCTAAGAGCTTTGTGTGTTTAAATTTTTCTCACTTCCCACAAGCCTTCTCTTTTACAATGTAGGCTAAGAGCCTTGTGTGTTTAAATCTTTCTCACTTCCCACAAGGCTTCCATTTTACATTCCTGATGGCTTCAGGAATTAGATACTGCAAATGTGGCCTTTTGTCCAGGCTTGTTGGTACATGCTTTTAATCCTAGAACTTGGAGTGTAAAAACAAGAGGATCAAGTGTTTGAGGTTTGAAGCCAGCCTGGGTCAAATGAGACTCTGTCAAAAAGAAAATTTAAAAAAAAAAATAAAGGAAAGGAAGAGATTGGAAGAGGAGAGAGAGAGAGAGAGAGAGAGAGAGAGAGAGAGAGAGAGAGAGAGAGAGAGAGAGAGAGAGAGAGCTGGTTGATAGGGATGGGCCCTACAAGAAATCATACCTCTCTGCTTTGTAAGATACAAAACTGGATAAAAATTGCTTTATTTAACTCAACTATCATCATATCATCATCTCTAAACTTCCTCTAAATATTAGAAAGATTTCATTACCATAGAGAATAGCAAGTTTATGAGACTGTGTTTTCCAGAATGCTATAACCAGTAGAAAGAAAACATTATTTTGTAAATGAATTTTCACCAATTTCACAACAACAAAATATTCCTCACATTCATTATAGGCATGGCCATCCTTCTGTCAAAACTTTCATCATCAAAAATGTTTCCTTTGAGAATTTTATTTGCGATTTATGAACTTCTCTGTCTTGTTGCACAACAATAACCCACATTCTCTAGCAATTTCAGATATTCTTTCCTAAGTAGATGTTTGGTCTGCTACTTGGATGTAATTTTGGTAGCAAACTGGCTATGTGATGTAGCAGGAAAATGCTATTTTCTTAGTCAGATTATTCCTTAATCAAAATATAGAATTTGGTACTTACAATTCAGAAATGCTAATAATCACTTTGAGTTAACACAAGAACTTAATTTCCTGAAAAGCTGGTAATTGTAGTGACTTGCAGTAGTTGCAGCCATTCTGATTTTTGAGCTAAAGAATCATGCCAATACTTGCTTTTAACCTCTCTTGTATGCCCCATGTCTCACATCATGCCAACTTTTCCAAAGGACTTAATATATTTTTGGGAGTTCTCCACTGCATCAGGTCAGCCACCTGGGAACAGAGAAAACAAAATTTGGCAGTCTGTTCAAGCTGTGAATTGAAGGTAATTCACAGTTTGAAATGAAGCAACATAAGGTCCTTAAGAGGAGTAATCAGACATTAAGAGGATTTTATACTGAGGGTTGTTTATATTGGCTAATGTTTCAACAAACAATATCAGCATTTGGAAGGTTCACATCAAGACATGCTGAAGCTGTTGTGGCTTGATAGGTGCCAAGGCTCATTTAAAAGGAGCTGGAGATTTCTACTTTCACCATCACACATCATTTACTCACATAATGTAGCTGAAAGATCATGTTTGATTTTGGGGGTGCTATTCATAAGTTCAACACTATCTTAGCATTCAAATATTTTAGATGCATTTTGAAGGACCTTTATAATTAGAAAAAAGTTTTTTCTCTGTCTTTGGGAAAAATTGGGTGCATCTTCTATTTGATTTGGATCCATATCTAAATTCATTCAGTCATTCATCCATCCACCCATTAAGACTTTCATTTCTTTCAACAAATATGTGTTCAGTCCCTACCATGTGTAAATCTCTGGGTCAGGCACTGTAACTTAGGGTAAATGTTGCCCATCTTTCTCTCAAGAAACACATAGTCTCAGTAAACTTAGACAACATTAACACAACTAATTCATACTTATGGAGTATCTAGTATACGCTAGGCCTCCCCGTTCACTCTTTTATTTTTCTTTCTTTTTTAGTTTAAAAAAAGGTTTCTTTCCTTTAACATACTATTCCCTGTTCTGCTTCCCTCCCCTTCTCCCACTCCCCCACACCTACCCCCATCCCATCCCATCCCCTCCTCAGAGAGGGCAAGGCCTCCCTTAGGTAGTCAACACAGGCTGTCATACAAAGTTGGGGCCGGACCTTGTAGCTGAAGTTTTCCTGTGCTTGCCCAGCATCAAAGTTCCACAGCCACTTACAAAATTTCTGGTCCTGTAACCTCTCAGACCCAAGTAAACACACAGAGGCTTATATTAATTAAAACTGCTCAGCCATTAGCTCAGGCCTACCAATGACAGTCTACTACAGTTAAGCTCAGACCATTTCTGTTCATTTATAAATTGCCACATTTTCCATGGCTTTACCTCTGTGCCATTACATGTTGCTCCCTGGACAGCAGGCTGGTGTCTCCTGATTCAGCCTTCCTCTTCCCAGAATTCTCTTTGTCTGCTTATCCCTCCTATACTTCCTGCCTGGACAATTAGCATTTTATTAAACCAGTGTACAAAAGCATTATCCCACAGCATCTTCCTCCTCGTATCAAGGCTGATTAAGGCACTACACTATAGAGAATGGGCTCTAAAAAGCCAGTTTGTATACCTGGGATAAGTCCTGGTTCCATTGTCAGGGGACCCACAAACACATCAAGCCACACAACTTTGACCCACATTCAGGGGGCCTAGTTTGGTCCCATGCAGGCTACCAGCTGACAGGCTACCAGCTGTCAGTCCATGAGCTCCCACTAGCTTGGGTCAGCTAATTCTGCAGTATTTCCCATCACGATTCTGACCCCCCTTGCTCTTATAATTCTTCCTCCCTCTATTCAGCTAAACTCTAGGATCTTGGCCAAGTGCTTTGCTTACATCAGTCATTGGATGTAGGTTTTATGATGACAATTAGTGTAGACACCAATCCGAGTGCAGGGGAAGGCTAGTCCAAGGACCCTCTCCACCATTGCTAAGAGTCTTAACTGGGGACATCCTTGTGGGATCCTGTGGATTTCTCTAGCTCCAGATTTCTCCCTAACCCCTTAGTGGTTCATTCTGTCAAGATATTTCTTTCATTGCTCTCCCTCCCCACTCCTCCCCCAACTCGGCCATCTCAAACTTTCATGTTCCCACCACCCATCCCCTCCCCTTACTCCCCTTTACTCCCCCTCCCAGTTTACCCAGGAGATCTTAAACCGTTCCCTTTTCTGGGTTGATTCATGTGTGTCCTCCTAGGGTCCTCCTCTTTACCAAACTTCTCTAGGATTGTGGAATATAGCCTGGTTATCCTTTGCTTTGTGTCTAATATTCACTTTTAAGTGAGTACATACTTTGTTTGTCTTTCTGGGTCTGGGTTACCTCACTCAGGATGATTTTTTTTCTAGTTCCATCCATTTGCCTACAAATTTCATGATGATATTGTTTTTTTACCCCTGGGTAATACTCCATTATGTAAATGTACCACATTTTCCTTACTCATTCTTTGGTTGAGGGGCATCTAGGTTGTTTCCAGGTTCTGGCTATTACTAATAATGCCTGCTATGAACATAGTTGAGAAAATGTCCTTGTTGTGTGGTTGACCATCTTTTGGGTATATGCCCAAGAGTGGTATTGCTGGGTCTTGAGGAAGATAGATTCCCAATTTACTGAGATAAGTCCATACTGATTTCCAGAGTGGCTGTACAAGATTGCATTCCCACCAGCAGTGGAGGATTGTTCCCCTTTCTCTACATCCTCTCCAAAATAAGCTGTCATCTGTGTTTTTTATCTTAACCATTGTGACAGGTATAAGATGGTATCTCAGAGTTGTTTTGATTCACATTTCCCTGATGGCTAAGGATGTTGAACATTTCCTTAAATGACTTTTGGCCATTTGAGATTCTTCTGTTGAGAATTCTCTGTTTAGCTCTATAGCCTATTTTTTAATTAGATTATTTGATTTTTGCTGTCTAGTTTCTTGAGTTCTTTATATATTTTGGAGATCAGCCCTCTATCAGATGTGAGGTTGGTAAAAATCTTTTCCCATTCTGTAGACTGCCTTTTTGTCTTATTGACAGTGTCCTTCGCCTTACAGAAGTGTCTCAGTTTTCAGGAGGTCCCATTTATTAATTGTTGTTCTCTGTGTCTGTGCTACTGGTGTTATATTTAGGAAGTGGTCTCCTGTGCCAATGCATTCAAGACTACTTCCCACTTTCTCTTCCATCAGGTTCAGTGTAACTGGATTTATGTTGAGGTCTTTGATCTACTTGGACTTGAATTTTGTGCATGGCAATAGATATGGATCTATTTGCAATCTTTTGCATTTTGACATTCAGTTATGCCAGTACCATTTGTTGAAGATGCTTTCTTTTTTTTTCATTGTATAATTTTGGCTTCTTTGTCAAAAACATGCTGTTTATAGGTGTGTGAATTAATGTCAAGGTCTTTGATTTGATTACATTTTTCAATGTGTCTGTTTTTATGCCAATACTGAGCTGTTTTTACTATTATAGCTCTATAGTAGAGCTTGAAGTCAGGAATGGTGATGCCTCCAGAAGTTCCTTCATTGTATAGAATTGCTTTGTGTATCATGAGTTTCTTGTTTTTCCATATGAAGTAGAGTGTTATTCTTTCAAGGTCTGTGAAGAATTAAATCTGTAGATTGCTTTTGGTAAGATTGCCAAATTTTTACTATGTTGATCCTACCTATCTTAGAACATGGGAGATCTTTCCATTTTCTGATATCTTCTTCAATTTCTTTCTTCAAAGACTTAAAGTTCTTGTCATACATGTCTTTCACTTGTTTGGTTAGAGTTACCACTAGATATTTTATATTATGTTTGACTATTGTAAAGGGTGATGTTTCTCTAATTTCTTTCTCAGCCCATTTATCATTTGTATATAGGAGGGCTACTGATTTTTTTGAGTTAATCTTGTATCCTGCCACATTACTGAAGGTGTTTAACAGCCGTAGGAGTTCCTTGGTAGAAATTTGAGGGTCACTTATGTATACTATCATATCATCTGCAAACAGTTAAATTTTGACTTCTTCCTTTCCAATTTGTATCTCCTTGATTTCCTTTTGTTGTCTTATTGCTCTAGGTAGAACTTCAAGTACCATATTGAATAGGTATGGAGAGAGTGGACAACCTTGTCTTGTTCCTGATCTTAGTGGAATCACTGAGTTTCTCACCATTTAGTTTGATGTTGGCTGTTGACTTGCTGTAAATTGCCTTTATTGTTTTTAAGATTGTTTCTTTTATCCCTGATCTCTCCAAGACCTTTATCATGAGGGGATGTTGGATTTTGTCAAAGGCTTTTTCAGCATTCTATGAGATGACCATGTTTTTTTTTTCTTTCAGTTTGTTTATATGCTGTATTACATTGACAGATTTTTGTATGTTGAATCATCCCTGCATCTCTGGGATGAAACCTACTTGATTATGGTGGATTATTTTTTTTTTGATGTGTTCTTAGATTCAGTTTGCTAGTATTTTATTGAGAATTTTTGCATCAATGTTCATGAGGGAGATTGGTCTGCAATTCTCTTTCCTAGTTACATCTTTATGTGGATTGGGTATCAGGGTAACTGTAGCCTCGTAAAAAGAGTTTGGCAATGTTCCTTCTGTTTCTATTGTTCAGAATAATTTCCAGAACATTGGTATTAGCTCTTCTTTCAAATTCTGATGAAATTCTGTGCTGAAACAATCTGGGCTGTGGTACTTTTTTATTTTATTTTATTTTATTTTATTTTATTATTTTGGTTGGGAGACCTTTAATGACTACTTCTACTTCCTTAGGGGTTATATGTCTATTTAAATGGTTTATCTGATCTTGATTTAATTTTGGTATGTGGTACCTATCCAAGAACTTGTCCTTTTATTTTAGATTTTCAAATTTTGTGGAGTATAGGTTTTTCAAGTATGACCTAATGACCCTCTGGATTTCCTCAGTGTCTGTTATTATGTCCCTCTTTTCATTTCTGATTTTGTTAATTTGGATATTCTCTCTTCTTTTTGGTTAGTTTGGATAAGAATTTGACTATTTTGTTGATTTTTCTCAAAGAACCAACTCTTTGTTTCATTGATTCTTTGTATTGTTCTCTTTGTTTCTACTTTATTTGATTTCAGCCCTCAGTTTGATTATTTCCTGTCATCTATTCCTCCTCAGTTTGTTTACTTCTTTTTGTTCTAGAGCTTTCAGGTGTACTGTTAAGTTGGTAGGGTAAGATTTCTCCAATTTTTTTTTTATGTAGGGACTTAGTGCTATGAACTTTCCTCTTAAGCACTGCTTTTATAGTGTCCCATAAGTTTGAGCATGTTGTGCTTTCATTTTCATTGAATTCTAGGGAGTCTTTAATTTCTTTCTTTATTCCTTCCTTGACACAGGGGTGATTCAGTTGAGCATTGTTCAGTTTCCATGTGTTTGTAGGCTTTCTACATTTTGTGTTGTTGTTGAATTCTGACTTTAAGCCATGGTAGTCTGATAAGATACAGGAGGCTATTCCAATTATTTTGTACTTGTTGACATTTGTTTTGTTACCGAGTAAGTGGTCAGTTTTGGAGAAGGTTTCATGGGGTGCTGAAAAGAATGTACATTTTTTGTGTTTGGGTGAAATGTTCTAGAGATGTCTGTTAGGTCCATTTGGGTCATAATATCTGTTTTTTCCCTTATTTCTCTGTTAAATTTCTGTCTGGCAGACCTGTCCAGTGGTGAGAGAAAGGTATTGAAGTCTCCCATTATTAGTGTGTGGGGTTTGATGTGTGATTTGAGCTTTAGTAACATTTCTTTTACAAATGTAGGTGCTCTTGTATTTGAGGCAGAAATGTTCAGAAGTGAGACTTCATCTTGATGGATTTTTACTATGGTGAATATGAAATGACTTTCTTCTTCTCTTTTGATTGATTTTAGTTTGAAGACTATTTTGTTAGATATTAGGATAGCTACACCAGCTTATTTCTTAGGTCCATTTGATTGGAATGTTTTTTTTTTTTCCCAACCCTTTACTCTAAGGTAATGCCTGTCTTTAAGGTTGAGGTGTGTTTCTTGTATGCAGCAGAAGGATGGATCCTGTTTTCATATCCATTATGTTAGCCTGTGTCTTTTTATAGGCAAATTGAGTCCAGTGATATTAATGACCAGTGATTGTTAATTCCTGTCATTTTTTTGGTGGTTGTGTTGTACCCAGAGTACCCCAAAGACCACCAAAAGACCAATCCAAGTACAAAAGCAGAGTTTTTTTTATTTACAAGTTTAAACATGGGTCTCTCCATCCATCTGATGCAACAGCTGAGCAGGAAAGACCCTGAGTAGCAATCTAACAGGGTTTTTATAATGGTTAGGGTAGGAGATCTGGGGAAATTCCAACTCTATTGAGCGACAAACTCAGGAATATCTACACCCATAACTTGCCCGAATAACATTTTATTACACTCTGATGTCCTTAGTGAAGGTACCAGGGTGCCAAAGAGAGTGATGTTGGAAGAAAAGATGAGTAGGAGGTGTGGAAGGTAATTATTTCAAGAACTATAATTTTCCTAGTCCCATTTGAACTTACTTGATTCTGCAAAAATCCAAAGTAGATACTTCAATATTATAACTATGTGGAATTCCTTAGGTTTTTCAAAGAGAAAAAAATTCTTAAAAGTACTTTATATTTACAACATCTAGAAATTATCTAAGCTATCTGAATATTGGAAGGATCATTCTAAATTCCCTGGATGTAATTTTCATAGATCATATAGTATAAAAGTAAAGAAAATGAACTATGTATCACCCATGGGCTTGGATAATTATAGCTAACTCTTCCAGTTACTTAGTAAATTCCATGCACTGTGACAAATAGTTTACAAACATAGGCTATTTCTTCTTAACCACAACCTTAAAAGATATTGTCATAATCAAATCGGTATCACTCCCACGATTGTCTTTCCAGATCTCTGGAATATCCGAACAAACTTTCATGTTTACACAATCAATGCAGCTACTAATGTGGAAGTCAGGCCAGCCTGGTGCTCTTTATGTCAAGCCATTTAATAGGGTCACATATTTAATCACCTTGCATCCTCACAATAGTCTGATGTAGATATGATTTAACCAGTTTTATGGGGAAGGAAATTTCACCTCAAAGAAATTAAATGACTTGCTGAACAAAACCTCAGAATTACTTCTTAAGGGAAGTGAAATTTTACTCTAACATTCTTGAATTTAGAATTCAAACAAGCTGTGGTATATTGGATTACCCATATAATGTTACAAGTTAACTAACTTCTGTTGTTTAGTGTTATGCAATGATTGTAATTGTTGCAATTGGACTTTACTAAATTTTCCAGGCTAAGCAGTAAGCCCTCTACTTGTGGGAGTTACTCAAATTTCTACTCTCTTAAGTTCTCTGTCCTATAACCTGGTGAATTCACTGGGTGTTTTCTTAGCATTTGTCTCTTCATATAAAAAAACAGAGATGATACAATACTCAGACTCTTTGATGGGCTGCATTGTCTTCAGATGAACCTATGCACAGGCTTTGAAGTCAACTATTCTCAAGGTCCCTCTCCTGTTGGAAATGAGAGTCATATTCAGGTAGATTCAGTGAGGTTTCCAAGTTGACACAGCTAGTAGTATTGGCAGTTGCTCAGTCTTAAGTGGTTTGACTTATGGCTGAATGCTCTTTTTGCTGTTTAACATCGTGTTTCACAACTGTTGTGTCAATGTGATTGAAATCAAGGGATCAGATGACAATACTGTCAGAGAAGAACAGATTTAAATCTATAATGACATGTGCCACACCCCAGTTATATTTTCCAAGTTTCTTATATGTTTCTTGATATTTAAATAATGATTCATTGGGACATAATTAATGTAACAATGCTTCAAGTACTTGCGGAATAATCTGAAAACTTCCCAAAAAATCGCATGCTTCATACAAGTTCATGGTCAGACAAATGGAATTTGGAGTTGGGCCTGCTTTTATCTTCATCCTTTTTCATGGTGCTTTTTATTTCTGAGATTGAAGAGGACCTAAAACATGACCTGACTTGCCCTTTACCAGTGGATTAAAATTTCAGGTTGTTACTATGGTAACTGTACCTTCAAATTTAGACTCTGACAGAGTCACTAAGAAATTTAGAAGTACATTGCTGCTGTAAACTTGAAAACTAAAAAGGTGGCATACAATTCTTAAGGATAGCCTCTTGATGAAAATAATACATATGTCAATTGATTAGAATGTGTTTATAGGTATTAGGGAGGGAAAGACAAGATTATTTATGGATGGAGTTTTCTAAGTATTGAAAATGACTGGCTTCAATTTGAAGCAATGCTGTCTTCTCCAAGAAATTTAAATCAACTTTAGCTCAATTTATGCTATTCAGAAAGAACCATGCTGTTTAGTATTCATGGTGGCAGGAAGTCAAGATGCACAGGAAAGATGTGAACAGAGTCAGAGAAGATAGAGCTGGAGGTATATCCTAGACAAGCATTACTAACCCTAGGACATAAATGCCAGCTACAGTCAAAGCACAGATTGCTGTGTCTAGGCATCTGGGCAGTTGTACAATGCAGAGAAGCACCTTGACAGACTTTCAGTTCAAAAGGACAAGCAGTCACTGATGCCCCTGGTGGCATAAAGACCTGAATCCCATGACTGTTCTCCAAGTCAGAGAAATAAACCAATAAATATAATGTGTCTTACCTCTCGGTATGATGAAAAACTGAGACAATGGTAATTTTAGGGATTTCATTGTACATTTCTGTATGAAGAAAAACATGGCATGGTGGACTTTGCAATGAGTTATGAATACATCTATGGTTCCATGGCAACATGTCTTTGTTTCTTTAGACCAGTAGTTCTCAACCTTCCTGATGCTGTGACTCTTTAGTACAGTTCCTCATGTTGTGGTGACCTCCACTCAAAATTATTTTCATTGCTACTTCATATCTGTAATTTTGCTACTGTTATGAATTGTAATATAAATATCTGCGGTTTCTTATGGTCTTAGGCTACCCCTGTGAAAAGGTTGTTCAACTCTCAAAGGGAAGTGACCCACAATTTAAGAATCATTGCTTTAGCCCATCTCCTCTCTCTATTCTTCTTCATTTTTTTTAATATTTCTTATTCCCTTCTCTTATCCTCCCTTCTTTTTTCTTCTTTTCTGACATGTCAATAACAAGAGTTTACTGTGTATTTCTACTGTCAGAAAGAAACAATTTCAGAGTAGAAACTTGAAGTTAACATACATCTACATACAACAGATATCAAGGAAATTAAGATTTTTCATCTTGGCATCCTGTTCTTCTCCACATCCCATTATTCTCAGTTTGTGGGTGGTTTTATCTCCTTTATTAAATGCTAGTCTAACATTGAGAGGTTAGACTCCATCAGCCTAGTTACTCTTCAAGAATAACTGTTTCAGCTGTCATTCTACTGCATACCAGAAGCCATTGGTTTACTGTCTGTTCAGTTGCCTTCCAAGAAAGGGGCACTGTACCTTTTTGGGATTGGAAAGGACACTTCAGGGTTGGTGCCATATTGTCCTGGCCTCAGAGGATTCCTGTTGCTAAAGCCACAACAACACTTGTCTTGACAAGAATCAGTAGTCATTGGGAGTCGGGGGGGGGGGCGTGGCAGAGGTTCAGAAGTGGAGCATGAGAACATAGGGTTGAGCAGGAACAGGGAGAGAGTGGGAGGGCAGGAAGGGACATACCATGATAGATGAGGACATCATGGGACTAGGAAGAAGCAGGGTGCTGGGGAGGCTCTCAGGAATCCACAAGGATGACCCCACCTTGGAGTGCTGGCAGTTATCTAGAGGGTGCCTGGACTGGTCTACTCTGGTGACCAGTCTAGTGAATACCCAACCATCATCACAGAGCCTTTGTCCAGTGACTGATGGAGGCAGATGCAGAGATCCACAGCCAGGCGCCAGGCTGAGCTCTGGGAATCCAATCGATGAGAGAGAGAGGAGGGATTCTGCAGGTAGGGGATATTGAGATCATGAGGGGAAGATGTGCAGAGATGACTGGCCATACTAGTGGAAGCCTATGAACTGTAGACTAGTGGCTGTGGAGCCCCCATGTGACTGGACTAGGCCCTCTGGACAAGGAAGACAGTTGTTGGCTCAAACTGTTTGGGGGTACCCAGGCAGGGGGATTGGAATCCATCCCTGATGCACGGGCAGGCTTTTGGGAGCCCTGTGCCTATGGTGTGATTTTTTGCACAAGCTACGTGAAGTGGGGAGGGGCTTGGACCTGCCTGGGCTCAGTATGCCGGGCTCTGCTGACGCCCGTGGGAGACTTTGATTTGGGAGATATGAGGATGTGGGGTGGCTTGGAAGGGAGGGCTGGGGGGTGGGAGGAGGGAGGAGGTGGGATGTGTGGGTGGTATGTAGATTGAGTAGAAATTTTCTTAATAAAGAAAAATGAAAAGCAAAGTTACATCCATGATCTGAATTTAGAATGTAGGCAAAAAAAAAAAAAAGTGTTCATGAGATCCCAGTGAGTAATAAACCAGAAGTATTTATGCTAATAAACCATACAATTGCTTTTGTAAAACAAGTAACAAATTATACATCATAAGAATGTATAAATATCACATATATAAATATAGTGTGGTTCTAACCTATATAATAAAATGGAAAAAAAATGTGTTAAATAATCCAACACCCATCATGATGTTCATTCTCATCTAGTAAGAGTTCAGAACAGTGGGAACAAGACCTTCTGTCTACACAGTGAGGTGAAGGATTTGTCTTCAGTGTTTTACCTGGAGAAATTCGAGCTTACTACACTTGCTATGTATGTTATTCATTGAAATAAACTCTGTCATGAGCCAAAAAACAAACAAAAAAATCAGTAGCCCTTTGTTTCGTATCCTGTTTGTCCATTTTGTACTGTTTGTCAGCAGTCGATTTGAGAACACTTTGTTGTCCAGTGGCTAACTTTTTCCACAATGAAAGTTAACTCCATACACAGCTTCTTCAATGCCTATATCTTCTCTGAAGTAGATTAGTGCTGCCAGGAGCTGACATGTCTCACAGTAATAAAAAAAGAAAAAAAATTAAGTCATTAAAGCATTTTAAATGCCATATTCTGTAGATCTCTGAAGGGTTTGAAGATGACCTGTCTATTGAAAATACATCTGCTCCACCTTGGAAACATACCTAATATGACTACCAGTTCGATTGTAATGTCTAACCACTAACTTTCATTTCTTTATATGCCAATAGTTGGTAATAATAATATGCAAGGATTAGGAAATTGCATTACATTGTTAAATGAACTGAATAAGTACAATATCTTGAACAAGATTAGAAATATATGTACAGCATTTTCTAACAATCTCAATCTCAATATATAATTTGTATACAATATACAAAAATCCAATCCAAGGTAAAGTATTTAAAACTAGTAATTGTCTTTTAAAATTAGATTCAATAATTATCTTTTTATCTATATCATATCTATATCTTCTCTTTACTTTTCAGAATAGATTCAATAATCTACCCTCTATTCTATCATTTCTATTTTTTTTCAAACAAAAACCTTACGTCTAATCTCCTTTGCTTAGCCCTTTTCCTAACCATTAACAACAACTTGTTAACCCTAACCCTTAACCAACCCTCCTAAACAATGAAAATTATCCCGTACCCAAAACCCATTAAAAGACCAAAAACCACTACACACCCCAAACCACCTCTTTGGGAATGTGGGCATCTTATACTTAAAATTGCTTCCTGGTTGTTATGGGCAAAGGTATCTTTATTCTGAAAAGAAAAATTTTGGATTAATTGTCAAATTCTAGGAAAGTTATCTATATCATTTGTTGTTCAGTCTCTGCATAATGCCAAAGTTCATGGCTTATCCCAAGTCCTTATTCAAGTAGTCTGTGAAAGTGGATTGTAGATGTAAATCTTATTAAATAAGAAACACAGAGCCAAATGCAGAGTTAAAAGCCCAAGAGGTCAGAGCAGTAGCTAAGAGCTGATACTAAAAGCCCTTTCTTACCTTTTACTGCTACTGTCATCTTTCCCCTCAGAAAGTGACCTACTTCCTGTGTATCTGTCTTTTTATTGACTTTCTTTTCTGCCTTCTCATTGGTTGTAAACTCAACCACATGGCATCATCACTTCCTGTCTATATGAACCTCCAGGTCTTCTATGGTTGGTATTGAGATTAAAAGCGTGTATCTCCATGCTGGCTGTATCTTTGAACACACAGAGATCATCCTGTCATATGATTGGTATTAAAGGTGTGTGCCACCACCACCTGGCTTCTGCTATGGCTTGCTATTAGCTCTGACACCAAGGCAACTTTATTTATTAACATACAAATAAAATCACATTTCAGTTCAAATAAAATATCACCACATTTCCACTTTTCTATTTTAATAAAAAGAAAAAAGGAAAAAGTTATAACTAATATAAGAAAAACCATATACAAAAGTACAATAACTGTATATCACATATATAAGCAATAAATACCTAAACAATGTCTAGTCCATTTGCATTTGACAATTTCAAAGAAAATAATTTCATTATCTATCCTATTTTGGTAAGTAAAAAATGTACCTGATTCACTTTCTATCCTAACTTATATTACTAACAGAACTATCTTGTAACATCTTTCAATTTAAATGCTTAAGCTTTAGTGAGTTTCTTTTCTAAAATTCTTGACAAGGGAAACGATAACTGTCTAAACTTTAACTATAACTACCTACTCTTCAACTCCCTCAGAGACCCAAGAGGGAAATATTACCTAACAAAAATAAAAACAGGAAGTGCACATAAGCAGCTTCCAAAAAAAAAAAAAAAAAAAAAAAAACGTGAGTTAACAGAAACAGCCAGCTGCCTGGACAGTCACCTGAGGTTTCTCCACAGTGTTAGGGCATCATCTTCAGCCTATAGGCTTAGTGTATCTGACAGACTCATTTGTGAAGTAGGATGTACACAAGGTTAACAGTTCAACCTCACATTGGGTGAGAGCAGTCCATGTACCAGAAACACATGAATTCCACTATTGTCATGTCATGATTCAGGATTTTAAATTCTGGAAATTGTTGATGTTTTTTTAATTCAGCCGTCCATTCTTCTTGGCTGTGTGTGTGTGGCTTAGTCTCAGCATCCCATTCTCCTCCACATCCCTCTTTTAAATGCCAGTCTACTATTAAGAGGTGTGAGCTTAGTTACTCTTCAAGAATAACTGTTTCAGCTGCTGCACATCAAAAGTCATCAGTCCACTGCCTGTTCAGCTGTCTTTGAATAAAAAGGCACTGTGCCTTTTCCAGATTGCAAAGGCCACTTCAGGGATGGTGCCATATTGTCCTGGTCTCAGAAGATGCCTTTTGATAAAGTCACATCCAAACTTGTCTTGGCAAGAATCAGTAGTACTTTGTTTCTTGTCCTTTCTGTCCATTTTGTACTGTTTGTCAGCAGTTGATTCAAGGATACTTTGTTGTCCAGTGGCTAAATTTTGTCACAATGAAAGTTAACTCCATATGAAGTTTCTTCAATGCCCATATTTTCTCTGAAGAAGATTGGTACTGCCAGGAGCCAACATGTCTCATAGTCATAACAAAAAAAGGAAAGTTTTCTAAGTTATTAAAACATTTTAAATGCCATATTCTGTAGATCTCTGAAGGGTTTGAAGATGACCTGTCTATCTAAAATATATCTGCTCAATCTTGAAAACATACCTAATATGACTTCAAGTTCGATTGTAATGTCTAAATACTAACTTTCATTTCTTTATATCCTAATAGTTGATAATAATAACATTCAAGGATCAGCAAATTGCATTACATTGTTAAATGAATGGTACAAGTACAATATCTTAAACAAGATTAGAAATATATATATGGCATTTTCTAATAATATCAATCTCAATATGTATAATTTGTATACAATATAAAACAATCCAATTCAATGTAAAGTATTTAAAACTAGTAATTGTCTTTTTCTTTTCTTTTTTTTAAACAATAATCTTACAGCTAATATCCTTTGCTTAGCCCTTTTTCTAACCCTTAACAACAACTTGTAACCAACCCCCCTAAACAATGAAAATTATCCCAGACCCGAAACCCATTAAAAGAGCAAAAAACCACCCGCCCCACACCATCTCTTTGGGAATGTGGGCATTGTATTCTTAAAATTGCTTTCTGCTGGGTATGGGAGAAGGTATCTTTATTCTGAAAAGAAAAATTTTGTGTTAATTGTCAAATTCTAGGAAAGGTAAGTATATCATTTGTTATCCAGTCTGTGTATAATGCCAAAGTTCAGGGTTTATCTCCAGTCCTTACTCAAGTAGCCTTTGAGACTGGATCATCTCAGCTAGCTCTCTCAAAATTGCTCTGAGCACTTTGTATTACAAAGCTGATCTGTAGATGTTGTTTGTCAGCTTAGTGATATTATTATTGTCCACGTGGAATTGTTGTTGTTGTGGGGCCCCATCTTCTTCCTGGAGACTTCAGTTGATGTTAGGCCTGGCTGTGATTTCCTGCAGAAAACTGATAAGAGACTCAAACATAAAGACATGTATAGGCAGCTAATTGAAGCCTTTTTTTGAATTAGTATTCTATATGACCATTATTATTATCTTAACAAAATTTAAAATGTATATATATATATAAATCTTGTAAATTTTGATATAAAATTCATACTTCAGAAAAGTTTAAAGAATCAGAATAGAATCAAAGAATTTAGATTAGTAATAGAATAGTCCCTTACTTAATTTGGTTTTTCTCATGTCCCACATCAGAAGATGGTTCTTTCTTCTGGCATGATACAGGGAGTTTGCATTTTCCTTTTAACAACATACTAGAGTTTAAAGAAGGAGAGAGCCATTCTCCAACTCCAAAGTTAGCTTCAAATTTTAATTGAACTGGGACTACAAGAAGACCAATAGTGTTAAATTTCCTTAGAGAAGAGAAGAAACAAACATCTATGAAGACTTATGAAACTTTATAGATGATATACCAATAGGCCATTTTACTCTGTTTCCTGGGATAGATGATTTGTCCTTTCTCTTCAGTTGTCTCATTTGTCCAGTGTTCTACAGATTCCTTAGCCTTCATTGTCCTGAAAGACAAAAAAAAAAAAAAAAAAAAAAAAAAAAAAAAAAAAAAAAAAAAAAAAAAAAAAAGCTTTCCCCAAGACTAATTTTGGGGATGTTCCTTTTTGGCAAGTTATTATCTGATTAAATGAAAAGGCATGTGTTAATGGTATAAGTTAGTTTAAATTGGAGGGTCATGCTGGTTGATGAACTATCACCTCTTATATTTAAGAGGTCTCTCTTGTTCAAATTGAACCTTTATCAATTTTGATGGTATCCACAGCTTATCTTCTCCTGTAGAAAGAAAAGCAAAACCTCATGCCCAACATAACACGTACCCTGGTTTCCATTCTGAGGTCAGCACATCCTTAAAGTATATAGGCTGATTTAATTCTGTAGTTTATTTTTTCTATTATCCAATGTCTCTCTGCAGCTGTTGTTCCTTTCTCATTTGCATTGAGAAAATTCAAAATTAATAGACCATTATGCAGTCTATTTCTGGGGTTTTTTGTTACCCTTTTCTGTTTATTTAGCATATCCTTTAGAGTTCTGTTTGATCTTTCTATAACTGCTTGGCCTGTAAGACTATGTGGTATACTTGTAATATTCTTTACATTGTAATAAGCAAAAAAACTGGCTGGGACTGGGGCCTGTAAACTCTGGCTGAGCTAGGGCCTGTAACCACCAATGGTTTTTAATGAATTCTTGCCACATGGGCACCAATTGTAGACGAAATTCTAAATGGTCTTACTAATTAAGAAACAGAGCCAAATACAGAGTTAAAAGCCCAAGGGATCAGAGCACTAGCAAAGAGTAAAGACTACCTTTAGCTTACCAGTCACTACCATTGCTTCACCTGAGAGAGCTTTTCTTCCTGTCTGACTTGTCTTTTTATTGCCTTTCTGTTCTGCCTTCTCATTGGCTCTGAACCCAACCACATGACTTTCTCATCACTGCCTGTCTATACAGACCTCCTGGTTTCTATGATTGGTACTGGGATTAAAGACTCAAGGGTTACCACACTTGGCTGTGTCCATAACTACACAGAGACTGCCTGCCATGTAATCAGATTAAGGGCATGGGCTACCACCACCTGACTTCTATTCCTGGCTTGCTAATTACCTCTGATCTCCAGGCAAACTTTATTTATTAGCATACAAATAAAATCACGTTTCAGCACCATTAAAATATCACCACAAAAGTGGTTTTAGGAGATAGTGATTTTAAGCAAAGAAATATCTTTAGCAATTTGATTCTGAATGTGACATAAATTTACTTTAAATTAGAATCTAAAGAGGTTCAATTAAATCTTTTCAGCCTACCATATAACTTGGCATTTCACATCCAATGCATTCACTACTGACAGCTTTATTATGAGCCCAAAGCCATAAGTAGAATGAGTATACTAGTATAAATAAACAGATTTCCATGTTCTTTTCTATTAAAGTTCTAGAAGCCCCATTAAAATACGATAGAATAAAGCTGTTCTTAAGCATGTACCTTTTATTGCTCTCACTAAATTTATAGGTCTGAACTACAGTAACTTTGCTTTTCAAATCATAACTAAATTATGGTTAATTGTCTTTTAATTCAATGTAGAAAAAATTGATGATGTCTGTTCAATAAGAGAGAGATGCTAGATGAGATACCTTATTATACACATTGCAAACATTTAAGAACACTTGCTTTAAAGCCCTTAAGTAATTTCTCAAATTTTAACATACACCATAAGACTCTTAGTTTAATGCCAAGAAGGCAATGGTTCACAGACACAAAGATTTTGAAGCATAGCTTTCTATAAGTAGAATTCCACTGCTTCCTTTTAAAGTAAAAATCAAACAATAAAGTAAATGAATTGTAGTAAATGTTATTTGAATAAAATTGAGAAAGTACACATGCATGTGCCTACCCTATTATATTGTAGACTGACTGCATGATGTTTATCATTGAATCATTATGATGCATAATTTTACATGGGAGAGAAAAAGAAAAGCTGTATATAGATGTTTTCCCACTGGACACAAAGCTGTCACAAAGATTCTAGCATATATTTCCAAATATATGAAAAGGGAATTTTTCATTCTTAAAAAGAATTCTTCACTTTGAAAATGATTTGATACAAGTTTTCTCTAAATTCTAAGCTCATCTCATGCATTTACAATATGGCTTAATTTTCAAAACATCAATTTACATGCACTTTTCAGAAACAAATCTACTGTGCAAATTGATGCTTGTTTACATAAGATAAAAAAGCAAACACATTTTTATGAAAGTATAGAGTCCATGGTTTATAGTTTTTTTTATCATTAATATTAATTACTTAGAGTCAACCAGCTTTTGTTAGCACAAGTAGAGATGGAGATGCCACAGGCAGCCTCAGAGGTAGTTCCATAATGTTCATTAATAATTAGTGAAATGCCCTTTTTCTGCTGCAGACAATCAAAAACGGCCTTGTTCTTGTTCTCATGGGAACCTAGTCCTTCAGTCCCTTCTTGTTTGCCTGGTTCACAGACACATAATATGAGCTGAAAAATCGAACAATAAATTACTGATAAAATTAGAACAGTTTCAGGAGGACTACCATGTGAGATGAGGTGTAATTTTGAATGTGCAGAACATGGCAGCTGCTGTAAAATGCACAGATCAGTGACAGGTAGGGTAGTGTGTCATCTTTCAAAAATGAAAACTCTCTAAAGAATCCTTGGAGCCAAGGCACAAAAGTTACCTGGAATCATCATTTTGAACTGAACAAACTGCCAGTGGATGCTCAGCAGGGCTAGGTAGTGCAACTATCACTTGCTGTCTCTCTGCCCAGGAACTATAAGTTCTTGTTGAAGACAGAAGACATGTCTTGTTTTTTCACAAAAATATTTTACAGTGATGGCTAGTGTTGTTTTTTAAAGCAAATGTGTTCAATCTTTGAGAGAGGGTAAAATCAGGCAGGAATACCCTTGTACTGCTGAGATCTATTACTTTTATTCTCTATTCTTCTAAGATTTCTTGTAGAAACTCATGTTGCTGCACCTAAAATAAATCTAAGCCTTTACAGCCCTCACCCCTATAACTAGGCTCAACAGATTTTTATATTTCCATATGGACTCCAAATTTAAAATTTTGTCAAAAATGATTCTTAATTGCTTACAGAAAGGTCGATCCTGGGGGGTATTTATAAAGAATTAATTTCAGACTTTATAAATGGGATTGTCTCACCTAATTTCCCAAAATAAATTTACCTTCTTAAAATTTATCTGTGTTTAAATAACAAGGTTTTATGCTTGTGTTGTTGGGTGCTGTTTAGAAAGGTGACCACATTGACCCTTGTCTGTTAATAAATGGTGAAGTTTTTTCTTGTGCTCTTAGAATCATCCCTTATTGACATCAAATATCTTTCTTTGGAAACCCTAGATGTGTGGTCTCACATTTGAGACAAGTAAAATTAGAGGGAAAAAATGAACCTCATCTCACAGTCAGTTATATCTATGCTCAAGATCAAATTAATTTAGGGAAATACCTAGTTTAATACTTACTAAATGTTCAGCCAGAAAATGGTATCTTTGAAAAGTTATCTGGTTTTTGCTTTTCTCCCTCCCTCCAAAAGAAGAAATTTTGGACACAATATATTTGGGAAGCAGAGGGTTAAACATAACCTAACAAGTCTTTTCACTGTAGGAATTCTTGGAGCCTTTAATATGCTAATGTTCACTGTGTTTCTGCAAGAGGGGTGGGTATGGAATATGAAGTGTTTCCCAAACTGATCTGGCCATAGAATTCTTTATTCTTTGAATACCTACCCAAATCCTGTGGAATCCACACCAATGTAGCTAACTGTATCCTGCAAAGTTCTCTCTGCTTGTGTAGACTTTGCTTCAGTACCTACCTAGATGTAGTTGCTCTTATATTTTTATTTTGTCACCTTCACTGCACATTCCCTCTAGTTGTCCCACAGATCAGAAAGTCTGTTGTGAATCAAATGTTTCATTCAAGCAAATTAGTGAAATCACAGATAATTTGCATTCAAAACTCAAGGAGCTTCATTTTTGTACCGATAAAATAGAGGGTATTCTGAAATCCCACCACCTTTTCCCCAGAAGGTTTCTTTCATAAAGACCCTTTTGTCTTTTTCTTTCTTTCTAACCCCACAAGCACCACCTGCAACTGTATGTTGTCTCCTGGGTGGTTGTCTCCAGATCATCTTCCCTCACTAGGGAGAAAAACAGGTCAAATAGAAAAGAATGCTGCTATATTTTCTAAAACCAGGGACTAGATGTGCTTACAACTAGATGTGCTTTTTTATATTATATTATTTTATGGGTTTTTATATTAGATACTGCTGAGAAAGATAATAGTACTATTATTCTGGTAACTTTCAAGACTATTTTGAGTGCTGGTAGTATTGAAAATGTAGTAATGAAGTCAACTCTCAAATCTTAATGCATGGCCGTCCATTTCAAATGATGTATTCTCCGCTTGGGATACTGCAGCTACCCATCCCAGCTCAGAATTGCCTCTCTCTACCCTCTGTGGGAACAGATTTTTTGAATATATACTCTCATAGCATGAAACTAAGGGAAAAAAATACAACTAAGAAGATAATTTTGAGATATTATGAGGCACTGCTGCATCTCACAAAACCCAGAGCCTAGCACAGTATCTATCCTGTCTCTCTATGCTTTTCATTGTGTTCTTGCTTCTATCAGTACAAAGGAATCCAGAGCTGGTGTAGTTCTCGCTATGTACCCAAATCTTAATTTTAACCAGACCAAGAATGTGTCCATCTCAGCACTTTCTTGACAATCTCCTATTATGAGGAACATTTATACAGCAGCCAATCTGACAGGATAGGAGATAGCTGATGTTTTAATCTACATATTTAGAGCAAAAATGGTTTTATGTACACAGTATTCCATTTAACTATTATTTTAATTATTTTATTGACTTAAACATGAATATTGAACAAATTTTATAATAATGAATACAATATATAAGCAACTCATAATTTTTATTGTCTTATCTCATTTATATCTGAAGCTTAATAGCAGATAATTAATTGATTGAATAGGAAAACACTTAAAATAGGAGTAGAAGAGATGAAGTGAGTTCTGATTAGTTGATTGTTTCATTTTTTGCCAATTAAATATTTTTCTTAATACTTGTTCCTGATATAAACTCAATATAATAATATGTATCTTGGGGATATACAAAGAGAAACTGTCTAGTGGTTATAGTTAGACTGTAATCATAATGACTAGTATTTATTGTAGAAGAAAACAAATATCAAAATTTTTAGTTCTGGATTAACTTTAATTTTATGTGGATTTTTCATTCGGAATTATCACTACTTTATGCATTTTATAAACAGTTTTAAATATCATTTTCCTCTATAAACTAATATGTTTAATTATGAAACTTGATAGTATAAGCACAATCTGTATAATAACAAAGAAATATAAAATGCTACAAGGCTGAGATGAAATCATCATTTATAAGACCTTAAGGTCTTATAAATCATTTATTTCACCTTGAAGGTAGAAAATGCTGAACAAAAGTAGCCAACAATCACACACCTAATCTATCTGAACTCACTGTCCACACAGGAAACCCATCTTCACATTGTTGTGGATAGTTATGTTAAGAAATGTCCACCTAGCTATATTTCACAATTATAAAACATGGCCTATTCATGGAGGTTTGGGAAGCTCACACTGAAATATGATACAGGCAGTAGCAAAAGCTACATGTTCAAAACCACTTAAAGGAACAGCAGTAAAGTTTCACTGTGTATTCCAAATCTATATTCATGATCAATCTTTGAGGACAGATCAAAGAGAAAATACAGATGTGACCTTAGCTTGTATAGTTGAGGTCATCATAATGTAGGAATGCCACTCAATGTGAGCAGAGTCTCCTCTTGATATTGTATATTTCTTTGTTCACAAGGAAAGAGCAGGCAATGGGAACAATGAAGCTGGATATATAAAAGGCTATATGAAAAAGAGTTTTCCATCCACCAAGAAAAGTATCAATCTATTCTTAGAAGTTGGAACTTCTATTTGCTGTAAGATAAGATTCCATTGGCAAATCAGCCCCAGATGGACATGGCCTTGAGGTAGAAGTTCTTAATTTTATATTGTTTTCACTATAGCTGGGATTTGATGAAAGTCAAGAGCAAAAAAATAAATCGACCAGTTTCATTAGCAAGCAGTCTCAAAAATGTATATTCACTATATTGTGAGTGCTTTATGAAGATCCAGTATACTGGGAACAAATTGCTAGCATTTTGTTTGTGGTCAACAAGAATATTTTATTCAAAGAGATTCAAGTGGAAGAATCAGTGCATTTCATGCTTCTAGACAGCCTTCTTAAAAGTTGAGTAGACTGGTTTTAAATGGGCAACTGATCTGTCTTTTTACAACAATACCCAAAGCTAATTTGTTGGAGATTCAACTAAATGACTTTGGATATGTTGAAGATTAAAAGACTTCTCTGCATCTGCAATTTCTGTTTTACTGTTTAAAACTTAAGAGTGTTAGGAGGGTGTAGTTAATGTAGATAACATTATTTCCTCTGGAAACTTGGGTGTTCTTATTTAAAGTTAAATCCTCCAAATTCCACAAGTACTACTGAAGAAGCAATTTTATTATTCATCAATATTCATCCCAATGTCCTAGAAACATAAGTATAGATTATGCAGATCAATTTGGCATAGTTTGGCAAGTTGTTGCTGTGAGATATATTTTACAATTACTTCCTAGCTCAGGTTAATGGAAAGAATCAAAATATAAAGATAAGTTTACAAGGATTGTTTTATAAATCAGATTATACCTTTGTGTTTCCTACCATTGGGGCTGGACACATTTTTGCAAGCAACATGACAGTTGTTCATGTAATAGGTTCATTATTTCTAGCAAAAGTAAAACAAAATAGAAACAAGTCCATTGCATTTAGCCATCATTAGCTACCATTAACTGTAATTTTTCCTGACAAGCTCTCTCTCATCAGATGAAGCACTGGAAAAAATCTGGGAAAAACTACAGGAATGCTGATGAAATAGGCCCTAATATTTTAAGTGTGCCCAGTTCAGATGTTTAAAATAGAACAATTTACAACCTGCTAGCAGCCAGGACTCCATCATACTTTAAATAAATTTATTTTTCTACTTCTTATGAGACTCTTAACTCACTCTGAGAAGAATCATGACATTTCACTGCACAAGGCAGGTCACAAATTAAATAATGTGAAATAACTTTATTAGAGAACTGAAAAAAAAGATAGGGCGATAATATGTTTTACAGTAAAATTTGATAGGTCCCTAGAGATCAATGCTTGTGTTTGTTTACTTTGAAGTGAAAAGACAAAGGCTTCATAATAGAATCCAGAGAAACATCCAAATTAAAGGAATACTTTGCTAGATGAAATGGTCTTCCTAGTCTGTGATGAATTCTGCAAATCTCTCAAAGTACTCCTCAGTAGACAGACTAGAGTGGGTACTGTCTCATAACATGTCATTATAATACAGCCCTGGGATGAATGAAATTTCTCTTAGGGCCATACAGAATAAAACAAACTGAGAGTCACCAGGGTCTTGTCCTGTCCCAAACAAGGATTGAAAGGCCACATTATAAAGGGTGAAAGAAACAGCAGGGCCACCTGCATTTGCGTCACCAAATGCCTTGTGGATACACTGTATACACAGAATAGGTTCAATTAAACAACAGCCATTTATGCTGTCCTTTACCCTTCAAGGATTTTTTTTTAAATGAAACAAAGACCATTCATTTGAGAAACAATACATAATGTTTGAAAAAAAAATGAGGCATAGTGCAGAATATGGGATAAGCAAGAAGCCTGTGTCTCTGTGGTTTTTATCTTTGCAACCTCTTTTCTTAGCCACAGACCTCATGAAAGTATCTCTTTGTCACAATAAGATAACTGTGAATGTGGATTAGAGTAGGCAGGAATATTGGAACTGACTAGGAAGAGAAATATTCAGAACTTCTTACAAGTTTACAAGACTCCATTAGCGGAGACTAAAGTGTACTCTTGTCTTATATTTAGGCCCTTGAAAAAATGAGCTGGAAGTTTGAGTTCAATGTGTATGGACAGATGAGAGAGGAGCAGGAGGGAGGGATAGAGGAAGGGAGAGGAGAAGGGGGGTCTTTAATTGGCACTAATTAGTGCCCTTGTTGGTAGGGAAGGATTGTCAAGGTTATTTCTATGGCTGCTGCTCCTGCTGACTCTCAGTGTTGTTTCCAGGACAAGAGAAAAGCAATGTAGGTAAACTAGTGTCTTTAAGGCTTCAAGGATTATTTGTGCTGACAAACAGTCTTCACATGTCTAAGCTGTCAGTTTAGTAAGATTCTTTGCCTAGAGTATACATTGGCTTTTGTTTTTAATAAAACAATATATAATTAGTACTAAGCAATCAATGTTGAAGAATGATAGGCATTTTTCATGTTAGTCTGTTACAGCTTAAAGAACCAGGCACTAAAAAGGAGAAAAACAACCTCAACAAATTCTAGATGTTAACATGAGCCAGGAACACAGAAGATGATTGGCACTAGCACCAATTATGGCAAAATCAGAAAATACCATTAACTTCATAAGAAGTCAACAATCTACAGAGAATATGAAAATCATGGGGAAAATGATATCTTCTTATAACTTACTTCTAATGTGAGTGATGCTGCAGAGTATAAGTATTTGAAAGGCAGCCTATATCTACATTCTAATAACAAGCCTACATGAAATGTGCTTTAAGTTTCTGCAAAGTCTTGTTTTTCTATAATTGTAAGTTTGGGAATTATACCAAAGTGGTTATTCTACATTTATTCAATTTAGTACTAATAAAGGACTCATATGGGTTAAATCCATTTTTAGTAACATGCCAGATTTCCTTCTACTGTAGCATGTTGACTTTCATCTGAAGAGCTATAAAGGGTCTTATATCTAGATTGGCCTACCTCAACCACCATTGTTTTTTTTTTCAAAAAGACCAAGAGATTACATCTTATAAAATTAAATAGACCGAAGTAATGCCCATCAAAACACACAGGTGTGAGAAATCACAAGTCTGTATTTGGTATGTTTAGCCCTGTAATAATTACCAAAAATATGTATACAGATATGCTGAGCAATATTTTCCTTAAAATTAATAGTGGCCTTTTAGGTATGAAAAGTCACACAGATTCTAAGGATCTTATATATTCATGTAATATAGAAATATGGTAAATATTTGTTCTTGAATCCATTTTTTGCTCATAACTGTCTATAGTTTTATAGAACCCATGGGTCTTGCACCATCCATCTCTCTATAGTATTCTGGAAGTCCTTGTCTTCTATATCTCTCAGTATTGAACACAAAGATTCCTAGTTGAAGGAAACCTGGCATGTCTACTTCAAGTAGAAGTCAATCCAGATGCAATATAAATACTCCAAGTATCAAACACTAGATTGTCTTATCTTGTCAAAGATCTTACCTCCTAACTATTCTGAGTCCAACTCCATATTCTAGAATCTCTTTCCAGCCCTCATACTCTTTGATTTTCAAGGCATCTTTTTTCCTTCAAATGGATCCTACAAGTGGAAATATAAGTGCAGTCAGAGTCCAATAAGCCTGATGAAGTTCCTCTCATCCCATTTCCATAACCATTACTCAGCTCTTGTCAACAGTACGTGCTGATGTTAACACTACAACTCATCCAAGTTTGAAACCTCTCTCTGATGCATCAAAATATCAAAATGACAGTTAACATCCAACTGCCCACCCCCTCTTTCAGAACTTTCTAGCAACCTCCTAGAGATGATCCAGAACCTACTTCCTTCAGGGCCACACTAATCTGCCCTCTACCACCAACAACAACTGATTTTTAGGAGCTTTAGCCTTTGCTGCCCTTAAAGGATCTCAGTGAATTACCAAGCAAGAGTCATGTTTTAGAAATAACACTCTGACCCAGGTAAGAGAAACTGAGAAGAGAGGGAAATATTAGTATGTCTGATTTCCCATCAATGGAATTGGGTGACTGACAACAAATGGGCAGTAAAAAATTGGAGTGATTTCAAGTTGACTTGGTAATGTATGGAGACAGTGGCTTTTTAGAGATGTTTTAGGCTGTTTGAGTTATGTCAAAGCACCTAAACTTTAGTAATTTATGGTGAGTTGAAATATATTTTTCATAGTTCTGGAGACTGGATAGTCCAAAATCAAATCTGTAGCATGTTTAGTGTCTGCTGGCAGTTGTTCTCTGCTTTCAAGTTGGCACCTTGATTCTGTATCCTGCATCAGGGAGAAACACAGTACTCTCATATAGCAAAAAAAATGTAAGGGCCTAGTTACTTCCAGCTAGCTTTTTATAAAGTGTTACCAGTGGAACTGGAATTACAATGAGTCCAGTTAACCATTTGCAGCTTTATGGTGCTGTGAAAAACATACACATTCAATTTTAAATTTGGATATTTTCCTCAGGTACTAATACCTCTCTTAACATGCTTGGTTGTGGTAGCAAGTTGTAACTCCCTAGCAAGCAATTGATACTTTTGTGATATCCAACCCCAGCATTTATACAAACTATCTGAGGCATTTGTGGCAGACAGACTTGGAAGATGAAATTATAGAGATAATGTTAGGCTGAAGATATAGCTGGAAGAGTAAGGAAAATAGATGACAGCACTCCAGGAGTGGAAAGGCATGCACAACAAGTAAAAGAGCACTGTACAACATGTAGACCGACGGGAGGAAAGTAGGGGAGAGAGTGAAACATTGCAAGGAGCAATTGGAGGAATGGAACTCAGAACAGTCTCTCCCCTTTCTCTCTCACCTTCACTGAGGAGACATGTAAGCCCATGCTTCCTGCATCTACAACTATCATCATGCTGAACTGTTCCCTTATGTCATCTTCTCTGGTCTCTCATGCTGTGTGACTCACCACTACCTCTGAAATCATCAGCCTAGAATGTTTACAAGGGTGACACTTTAATTTCTACAGAGGACAAAACACATGATCCAAGAATGATTAAGTTTTAAAGTGTCACATACTTGAAAGAGCTGCCATCAGATGGCATTGGCATAAGAAACTAGAAATAAAATTAAGCTTTATAATTAGCAAATATGAAAGCAAAATAAATAAGGCTTCTAAAAACCAAATAATAATAGCTCCTAAACTATGATAATCTCTCAAAGGCATGAAGGGTAGCATGGGGTTTGAGTTTTGGTTTTGATGAGATTTGAACTCAAGAGGCTTAGATGATTTAAGTTTCAGTTATTTTCTACTTAAGTAAATTGATCCCCACTATCTGTATGTCAACTTAGTTAATCTTATCATTTATATCCTATCCATAAATGTTTTGTTTTCTAGGTAATTGTATGAATAGGAAGTAGATAAAAATATAGCTATTTGAGATGTAAATATATTGCCTCAACCATGTAATTCAGGGACCTGGTATGATGGTTTCAATGAGATGTGCCCCCTCACTGCCGCATTGGTTTCAGGGAGAACTCTGTGTTTTTCCCTGATAGAGGGTAATACAAAATCAAGGTACCATATTGAGAGCAGAGAACAGCCCTCAGCAGACACTAAACACAAGGGGATAAATGGACGTGGCAGGCTAATAAGAACATCCTGAAGTATGAGCTACAATTGGGCTAGTTGTCTCCCTAGCAAAGGTGAGTGAGAAAGGAGAGGTAGGGACTATTCTGAGTTCCACTCCTCCAATTGCTCTTTGTGAGCTTTCTTTCCCTCGCTTTCCTCCCCTCTGCCCACATGTTGTACAATGTACTTTGACTTGATGTTCTGGAGACTAATGTGGGACATCTCATTAAATTTAGTTCCCAGTTAGTGGCTATTTAGGGAAGATAAGGAGGTGTAGCCTTGCTGGAGGAGCCAGGTCATTGAGAGTGGGCTTTGAGGTTTCAAAATGCTCTTGCCATTTCTAGTGTGCTCTCTCTGCCTCCTGCTTGTTGTTGAAGATGTGTTCTGTCATCCATTCCTACCTCTATGCCTTTGCTTCACCATCATAGACTCTAACCCCATGAAACTTGTAGACCCCAAATAAAGCCTTTATTCTACAAGTTACCTTGGTCAAATAGTGTTTTCTCACAGCAATAGGAAAGTAAGTAATTAATACACATAGGAACCAGGATCTATATGTAGTAACCATAAGTTTGGAGGCTCAAAAACAGTGATGTATTGTCTCATAATTATCCACGCTAAAAATCTAAAAGACAAGGCATTAGTATAGGATATGAGGGATCCTATACTGATATAGGATATACCAGTATAGGATATTGGTACTGTCTATGAGGGCTGTGAGGGAAGAACGTGTTTCACACCTCTCTTCTTGGCTTCTGTCCCTGGCCGTCTTCTCCCTGTGTCTCTTCACATCTTACTTGTACACATGTCTGTTTCTTTGTCCGGGAGTCTACCCCAATGCCTTTAAACCTATCTCCTGACAGGGTTATATTCCAAGGCACTGAGGGTTGGGACTTTAATATGTGAAGAGAGGAAGCACAATTCAAACCCTGACAATACTGTTTTTTGAATTTGCAAATTCTAATGGTTCTCAGATTATAACAGTAGTCAGGTACTTAGTTATGTACCATAAACCTCTGTTCCAACTTCAAACCCCCCAGGAACTTACTTCTTCCTTAATCTCTCAGAATGACAAGGAGTTGAGGAGCTGACTTGTCTTAACTGAGTAACTACAGTAATAGTGTTATTGGTTAATTACTGCTTGCTATTACTATAGTTACTCAATTAAGACAAGTGTTCCCTAGCATTGCTTCAGTAGTTGGTGGAATATTTTTAAGAAGATGACACACTATTTTTTCCTGCAAAGACAAAATGTTTATAGAAGTTGCTCTAACATTCTTTGTAATCAGTTGTTTTCTATTGTGTTCTTACTTAATCCTGGATTCTAACCATCTTTTTTTTTCCCTGTGGGAATTCATTCCCTGGCTTCACAGTATCACACTGTGCAAAGAGAACCCACTGGAGACCAAGAAACACATCGGGCTGTTGTCCCACATTCTCTGTCCACTAAATCAGTTTTATTTCAAAGGAAGAAGGTTATAGTGAAGCTGTCAAACCGAGGTAAACTAAATGGGCAGAATGAAGGCTCCTATTAACAACAGCAGTTATTTCTGTCAGACTAAAGTCTGGCAGACAGTTATAAGCCAAATTGGCCCTGATGAGTTAGTGGTAGTTTAAAAATAATCAAAGTCAAGAATGAGGACACGGAAACACCCATGTTACTTTGTAAACTGCAAACCAAGAGGGCAGCTGAATGTTTCCTACTTGGTCCTAGACTGAAGGCACTCTGACCTTCATAGTCTCAGAGAGAAGGCCTATGGACAAGACATCATCTTTCCAAGTTTCCCTGGATGTTTTCTTTGGCCAGATCTGGGAATGCAAGGTCACAGTAGGGGAGATGGCAGCAAGGTCTGGAAAGAGTTGCAAGGCAGGCAAAGCGTTTATAGTGCAGACAGTAGCTGGTGATTGGAATGTGTGTTTGTGGAGGGATTCTCTCTGTATGAAAAAGAACACCATGGACATTTTTACAGTGTTCAATCTAATATTGTGAAGGTTAGAGAATAGACAACTGGGAGAGGACTGAAGGAAAATGATCTCTCATCTCGAGGGAACTCAATTTAAACGGGATTTGTAATCTAACATTTGCATTTGTGGTAGGTGCTATACTCTCCATGTTGGGCCCTCATAGGAGTCCAGCAACCTAACCCCATGTGTTACAGTCTGGAAAATGGATTTGCTGATAGAATACTAGATGCCCTGTGGACTCCACACCTAAGTCCAAGGCAGACCTTTTCCTGTGCTGAGATAGAAGCAGGCCTGTTTCACTTGTATTCTGTAAATTTCTTGGTGCAACCCCCAAGTCCACATCCTCTCCCCATCTTTCTTTGAACTGCAAAAATGTAGGTTGTTTTTTTCTTCAGCCCTGTGGTTCAATTAGAGCAACTCATCTGCATTGTCAGCCCATATTAAACACATTTCTGCCTGTAGGGCTTATTTGGCATACACACAGGAAATTTGTACTACCTAAAAAGGGCCAGTGATCAGATAAATTCTTTTCGCCATTAGTCTTGGGTCTGAAAGTTCTGAAGTCAAGAAGGGTAAAGGAGTCTCCGTGGATGAGATCTTGACTTGGTCCACATGCCATTCAGACAGCTGCATCTTTAATGCAATGCTTTGTCTTATTCAAAACGGACAAAACCTTAGTGAGGCTTGTAGTGACTTCTACAATTGCAGTTTCAATGTATAAAAAAATTGGAGAGAGAAAGGTATTATGTGGCAAAGTAGCTTTTATTCTGCTTTTCTCTATAAATGGCAGAGTACATCTGAGACTATCTGCCAATCTCTGTCGTGCAGGGCAGCAAGGAGAGTGATCAGGGACATTTCTGCAGGAAGGTATGAGTTGACAGCTCTCCTTCTTATCCTGGCCAGCTGTGAGTCAGTATTTTAAAAGCAGCCTTTTTGATATGCAACATCATAAAATTCACCATTTGAATTTGTATATATAATTCAGCACTGTTTAGTATATTCACACAGTATGAACCAGAACCATTTTCTAACTCCATTTTTTTTTTACCAGCCCAAACATTCCCTATGACATTAGTGGCTACTCCTTACTTCCTCTACACTCATCTTCTGTACCCTTCTGACCTTCTGTGTCTCTCTGTTCCCTTACTTTAAATATAATCAGTTAATATGTGGTCTTTCTTATACACACTCATACACACACACATACTTGCACACACATACACAGATACACACACACATTTCCAATATGTGTTTTTTTTTCACTTAGCATAACTAACTTGTTACATATTTTAGAACTGCATTCCCTTTTGTAACAGAATCTCATTCCATTGTATGATGTTTATGCACTCATTGGCTAATTGGTTATTGTGTTGATTTACAATTCACCCCTGGTTTTGGAAGACAAATGATGCTGGCAATTTATTTGTCTGTTTATTAGCTACTTATCAGTCAGTCTTTTTTTTTAATTTTGCGTTTGTTTTAATGAGAGACTTACAATCATTAAGAGTATAACATTGTATCAACATTGAAGGAAATAAAAAAATTATGATTAAAAATAATGCAGGAGTGTAAAATCTTCATTGCTGAGAGAACTTTAAAACTCTTTTAAGTCCATTAGCTGCTCCATAATGGCCCAGCTCTTTACACAGAAAGGAAAATAAATAATCTCCAACCAAAGTTTGTCATGGAGACCAGGCACGCATTATTAATTTAAAATATTTCTTCCAGGATTTGATTACATTTTATGATATAACTAATTCAGTGGAATGGAAATAGAAATGTTTCATTTGGTATCTAAATGAGGGATAATGAAGGTCCTAAAATATATTTTAAATAGAATAAATTGTTACATATGTAAATATTTCATCAACTAAAATAAATGTGTCTTGTGAGAAAACAAGTATTTATTATCTATAATGATTGTTCATAGTTGACTTCATATGATTAAATTTATTGTCCTTAGTTCACCTAAGGCTTAACCTATCCTTTTAAGTTTAAAGACTAATTTATATAAGAATTTAAGAACAAAAGGATGTACAAACTACTTTAATATCAGCATGCTTATAATTTAACTGCTTCTAAGTTTCAAGGACTGTTTAAGATATAGAGAAAAGAGAAACTTCATCTCTTATGATTGACAGTTTTTATTGGTATAACTCTTTTGGAAATCTTTTTTGATATTATCTTGTCAGTCTAAAGATACACATGTTCTCTGATTGAGAAATTTAACTTTAATTGTATAATCCTCAAATATGATATATGTATGGGACAAATCATGGAGGCAGTTGCGTAAGAAGAGTCTGCACATTTCTCTCCGTGGGCATGCCTACTTAAATAGCATATGCACTGAATTTCCAGCTCAAGAGATAAGAAAATAAGGTAAGATGTTACAGGGCTTGCTTTCAGTAAACAGGATAAAGCCTTCCCTGTATTATTAGCCTTCCCCAATATGGAAAGGAGGGAAAATTGAGTCTAGGCCTACCACAGTAAAACCTGTTGCTGCGGGGCAGATCTCACTGACTACTCCTTCCCCCAACCAAGTCAATAGCTAAGGATAGTGCTAAGATGTCTTTAAACTACTTCTCTAGCACTGGGAGTAGAATGAGGAGATAGAGTAGAAAGAGACACAACTTTGGCTTTAAACTAAATGCTAGACTCTATTGATGCACTGTTACCCAACATTTCTCTAGATTCTGAAGGTTCTGCACATATACCAGAGCTTATAATCAGAGACTGTAGAACAACTTTGAAAGACGAAACCTGAGATCTTCTGGGAAGTTTCCAGTTTCAGTCAGCATCAATTTCAGGAATGGACAAGATGCAGAGAATACCAGCCCTCCTCATTTGACTGACTGTATAGGACCATATAGCTATGAGTTTCAGAAGTAATCCAGCTTAATGCCATCCTTGGCAACCAAGGGACTACCTCTATCACTATTCTACTAACTTGGTAGTTGGTAGTTTAAGAACACGATTGCTTTGGATTGGAGTGTAGTAAGCATAAGATGTTGCCCAGGATTTAGTCCTGAGCTGATAAACCTAACACTGGACTCCTTCCTGCTCACAGGCTAACCTGGATAAGGTGCCACTCAGAAAGATTCAGTGGAAGGGAAATACACACAGTACTGCTTTATTAGAATTCTTTCCAGTTAGTTAATGTCACTTGTGTCTGGTTAAAGCTGCTTTTAGATCATAAATTAACTTCAACAATATGTAACCTATAATACAGTGGTCCTTAATGGGATGTGGTTTTAAGGTGTGACATGAGTAAGGACCTGATTCATCAAGATGACTGCACAGATCTGAGAGAATTTTTCAGTGCCAATAATTTTGTTTGTTTGCTTGTTTTTGTTTTTATTTTTTTTTAGTTTGACAAAAGTTTAATTTTTATTTTTTAATTGTTTGTGCTTTGATGTTCTTTTTTTTCTTTATTAAGAAATTTTCTACTCACTCCTCATGCTATCCACAGACTCCCCTCCTCCCTCCTCCCACCCCCCCAGCCCTCTTTCCCAAGCCACTCCACATCCCTACATCCCCCAAATTGAGTTCTTTCATGGAGAGTCAGCAGAGCCCAGCTCACTGAGCCTAGGTAGGTCCAATCCCCTTCAAACTGCACCAAGGCTGTGCAAGGTGTCACACCACGGGCACCAGATTCCCAGAGGCCTGCCCGTGCACCAGGGACAGATCCCGATTCCCCTGCCTGGGTGCCCCCCAAACAGTTCGAGCCAAACAACCATCTTCCGTGTCCAGAGGGCCTAGTCCAGTCCCATGGGGGCTCCACAGCCACCAAACCACAGTTCATGGGTTTCCACTAGTGTGGTCTGTTATCACTGCACATCCTCCCATCATGATCTCAACATCCCTCGCCTGCAGTATCTCTCCTCTCTCTCATCAATTGGATTCCCGGAACTCAGCCTGGTGCCTGGCTGTGGATCTCTGTATCTGCCTCCATCTGTCACTGGACAAAGGCTTTATGATGACAGCTAGGTTATTTGCTAGGCTGGTCACCAGAGTAGACTGGTCCAGGCACCCTCTGGACCACTGCCAGTAGACCAAGGTAGGGTCAACCTTGGGGATTCCTGAGAGCCTCCCCAGCACCTTGCCTCTTCCTATTCCCATGATGTCCTCATCTATCATGGTATCTTCCTCCCTGCACTCCCACTCTGTCCCTGTTCCAGCTTGACCCTCCCATTTCCCTATGTTCTCATCCCCCACTACTTGCCCTCTGCCACCCTCCACACACAGTCCACTCATGTAGATCTCATCTACTTCTCCTTCACGGGGTCATCCATGTGTCCCTCCTAGGGTCTTTTCCTGTTAGGGAGCCTCTCTGGAGTTGTGGGTTGCAGTCTGGCCACCCCTTCCCTCCCATTTAGTATCCACTTATGAGTGAGTAGATACTATGTTTGTCCTTCTGAATCTGGGTTACCACATTCAAAATGACATTTTCTAGATCTATCCATTTCCCTGCAAATTTCATGATATCATTGTTTTTTACCGCTGAGGAGTACTCCATTGTGTATATGTGCCACATTTTCTTTATCCATTCTTCAGTTGAGGGGCATCTAGGTTGTTTCCATGTTCTTCCTATTATGAATAATGCTGATATGAACATAGTTGAGCATGTGTCCTTGTGGTAAGATTGAAAATTCCTTGGGTATATGCCCAAGAATGGTATAACTGGGTCTTGAGGAAGAATTATTCCCATCCTTCTGAGAAACCTCCATACTGATTTCCAGAGTGGTTGCACAAGTTTGCATTCCCACCAACAGTGGAGGATTGTTCCCCTTGCTCCACATCCTCTCCAACATAAGCTGTCTTCAGTGTTTTTGATCTTAGCCATTCTGACAGGTGTAAGATAGTATCTCAGAGTTGTTTTGATTTGCATTTCCCTGATGACTAGGGATGTTGAGCAATTCCTTAAATGTCTTTCAGCCATTTGAAATTCTTCTGTTGAGAATTCTCTGTTAAGCTCTGTAGCCCATTTTTTAATTGGATTGTTCAGTATTTTGATGTCTATCTTTTTGAGTTCTTTATATATTTTGGAAATCAGCCCTCTGTCAGATGTGGGGTTGGTGAAGATCTTTTCCCATTCTGTAGGCTGTTGTTTGGTCTTATTGACCGTGTCCTTCGCTCTACAAAAGCTTCTCTGTTTCAGGAGGTCCCATTTATTAATTGTTGCTCTCAGTGTCTGTGCTACTGGTGTTATATTCAGGAAGTGGTCTCCTGTGCCAATTCGTTCAAGGCTACTTCCTACTTTCTCTTTTTTTTTTTTTTTGTTTTTTGTTTTTTTTTTTTTGGTTTTTCGAGACAGGGTTTCTCTGTGTAGTTTTGCGCCTTTCCTGGAACTCACTTGGTAGTCCAGGCTGGCCTCAAACTCACAGAGATCCACCTGGCTCTGCCTCCCAAGTGCTGGGATTAAAGGCATGCGCCACCACCGCCCGGCCCTACTTTCTCTTCTATCAAGTTCAGTGTAACTGGACTTATGTTGAGGTCTTTGATCCACTTGGACTTGAGTATTGTGCATTGCTGTGGGATGGTCTGTACGTCAAACGTGTTGCTGATTAATCAATAAAACACTGATTGGCCGTTGGCTACGCAGGAAGTGTAGGCGGGACAAGGAGGAGAATAAAGCTGGGAAGTGGAAGGCTGAGTCAGAGAGACACTGCCAGCCGCCACGATGAGAAACAGCTTGTGAAGATGCCGGTAAGCCACGAGCCATGTGGCAAGGTATAGATTAATGGAAATGGATTAATTTAAGCTATAAGAACAGTTAGCAAGAAGCCTGCCACGGCCATACAGTTTGAAAGCAACATAAGTCTCTGTGTTTACTTGGTCGGGTCTGAGAGGCTGTGGGACTGGCAGGTGAAAGAGATTTGCCCTGACTTCGGTGTGGGCCAGTCAGGAAAACTCCAGCTACAGTGCATGGCAACAGATATAGATCTATTTGCAATCTTTTGCATGTTGACATCCAGTTATGCCAGCACCATTTGTTGAAGATGCTTTCTTTTTTCCATGGTACAGTTTTGGCTTCTTTGTTGAAAATCATATGTTCATAGGTGTGTGGATTAATGTCAGGGTCTTCATTTTGATTCCATTGGTCCACATGTTGGTTTTTATGCCAGTACCAAGCTGTTTTTATTACTATAGCTCTATAGTAAAGCTTCAGGTCGGGGATCATAATGCCTCCAAAGGTTGCTTTATTATACAGGATTCTTTTAGCTATCTTAGGTTTTTATCAGTCAGTCTTAATTCAGGCCAATAAAAATGACCATAGACTGGATGGTTTAAATAATAAATATTTATTTCTTACAGTTTTGGAGGTTAGGACATCCAAGTTTAACTTTTAAGTTACCAATGTGCTTGGGTCCTGATAAGGGACTATTCTGGATTGCTTACATGATGGACAGAATGTTCTCTCGGATCACCTGGTCAGTCCTTCTTTAGGGCTTAGTGACAGTACTAAGATGTTAGCCTTACATTCAGCATAGTAGAGCCACTTGGTTAAGAAAAACTTAGGTTGTGTTGATGAGTCACAGAGTATTCATGTACACTGAGGTGAAATTTAGAGAGAGATGGCCAGAATGACTCAACATGGCTGTTTTCTACTTCAATGTGATTGTGCCATGTATTACTATCAATCTACGTGAGTCTGTTAAATGGGTAACAGAATTTATTAAGATATAAATCGAGGAGATACACTCATGATTACAGAACAGAGTAGACAGCAGAAGTCATCCTCTGATCTGATTGGGAGTGAATCCACCTCGCAGACAATAACAGGGATAAGGGTCTTGTGACCCTTCTCCAACTCCTTGTCAGAGGTCACCTACAACAGCAGGAAGTACCGCCTCCTTTGGGCTATATAGCCCAAGGTCATTGGGCAGAGCAAATACCACATTTCCCCTTTTTGTATAAATAAGGTTCTAATCTTATGTACTACAATTCAGAGTGTAAACAAGTCTTCTGCGAAAGCTTACTATATCATGCAACTCACTTAACATGCACAGAAGGAGCCATTAAATTATTTCAGTCCCATTACTCAAAATATTCAGAAAATTCTTCTGTATTGCAGCCTATGCAAGATTTGCCTTGCAGCCAAGAGCTTCAACATAAGTGTTGAATTCTCTTGGGGGAGTGCCTTATATTGTTACTTAGGGAAATGCATGTGTAGACATTGTGGAGCCCCTTATAAGACCATTCTTACTTTGTTAAAACAGTGTGATCAAATTTTCAATTGTATTACCCACCATCTCTGTATTTATAAATATTGTAGATAATCATGAGTGTCAATAGAATGGGGGAGTGTTTTAATACTTGATTGTTTTTGAAAATGGAAATGGAAACTATGGCTTCTCATGCCATTAAGATTTTTTGAATTCATATTCAAAACTGTTTAAACTTGTTTACCATTTTAAGCTTATCATCACTTTTCTTTTTGCAAAAACAGTGTGCCATGGCTCAAACTAGGCTAGCAAGCACACTAAGATAGGGAAATTCATTGGCTTTTATTCTAATGATGGTGGTGAATATGTCTTTTCACCATTGGCTGTGGCCTAACCTCATTCTTCTATGATTGGTGAGTTTTAAAAAAAAATAGGTGCAAAAGAAATGAAGGGAGAGGAGAAGGTGCCAGATACTCCAGGGCTGGAGAAAGTATCAGGGCCTTTTTGTAAATAAATTTGTACCAGGTCAGAGAGATTAAAATATTTGCAAAAAATATTTGTAAGATGGGCAAATTAAAGGTGGTGTTATGGAACAAGCTACCTTTGATTGGAAAAAAAAATTCTGATAGTTCTTCTCTTTTTATTATACATTCCCATTTTTTTCCTTCAAACTCACCCAACATATGTGAACTTTCTAAAGTCTCTAGTAGCAGTAAATTGTTGTTATAATAAGTGACCAAGGGGTGATCTCCATAAACCTCTGGACCCCTAATTCAAGGAATTTTTTTATTTCATTTATCTCTTTAGCATGGATTCAGGTGAGGCTGCCTACCTGGCTGCCTACCTGGGTGGGGGGGGGTCCCTTGACTAAGTGGTTGATCTGACCCAAGTTAAGTCTCATCTGAATTTGCAGCATCCCAGGGACAAATCTTGGGAAAACACAGATCCCATCTTGAAAACAAAGGATGGACTGCTGGGTGGTAGACAATATGCAGTGTGAAAAAGCAATAGCTAGAAACAAAGAGTATCAGCTTGCTTGGCCATGTAAAAAATAAATTATTGTGGTCCATTTTCAGTATGAGGTACTTTTAGAGTTCTTTATAGTTACAGATGAGCAGGAGGCACTAGGGCCATCCCTTTCACCTAGCTGTGAGCTGGTACCTGCTGGTCTTAGAACTTTAATTGTTGGAAAATTCCAGGCAGCATGCTAAGTGACTGAGCCCATGGTCAGAAAAAGTGGCAGTCTCAAGGCCAAATTATTCATTTAAAAAAGTGTTGCATCCTAAACCAACAAGATGGAGAATTTTGGAATGGGGCAAAGATCAGCAGAAAGAGGTCAGGGATTCCTCATAATCAGGGGATTTAAAAAAACACTATCTTGCACCAAATCAACACACTAGGCATTTTGCCTTTTCTCTACACTGATGTCCTGTTGCTGGAGAATTTCTCTCCAGCTCCCACCACCAAGTCCCGCCAGTCTCAGAGCCCACTTATAAAATAAACTGGAGAATTTCTCTCCAGCTCCCACCACCAAGTCCCACCAGTCTCAGAGCCCACTTATAAAATAAACATACAGACTCTTACATTATTTAAACTGCTTGGCCATTAGCTCAGGCCTGTTATTGTCTAGCTCTTACTCTTATATTTAGCCCATTTCTATTAATCTTTACTTTGCCACATGGCTCATGGCTTACTGGTACCTTACATCTTCCTTGTCCTGATGGCGGCTGGCAGTGTCCCCCTCTCCGCCTTCCACTTCCCAGAATTCTTTTCCTTGTCCCGCCTATACTTCCTGCCTAGCCAATGGCCAATCAGTGATTTATTTACTGACCAATCAGCAACACACTTGACATACAGACCATCCCACAGCACTTCCCCTTTTCTTTTCTTAAAAAGGAAGGTTTTAACTTTAACATAGTAAAATTACATATAACAAAACAATTATCAAGCAAGAATTACAGATACAATATTAAAGAAGAGATCCTATCTATCTTATATTTGTGAGTTTAAGGTTTTATATCTAACTTATCTTTTATTATAACTAAGGAAAATTGTAAGTATCTAGTCTTTAACCACATCAAAGACCTCAGAAGGATATACTACTACCTGAGAAATGGAGAAGGATATAAGCAACTTTTAGGAGTCTTGTAGGGTAGACAGAGACAGCTGGCAGCCTGGACAGTCATTTAAAGTTCTCTTGTAAAGTTGGGGCATCTGTCTTCAGCCCACAGGCCTAGAGTCTCTTATTCACTTTTCTCTGTGTCCTGTAGAGTGTCTGGCAGTTTTCTCTGCAAAGCAGGAACCTGAAGGACCATTTTGTCAAGCAAAGTTCAGTGGTCACCTTTGTATGGGTCCTGCATGTCCAGTTGATCAGGCAGTCCAGGCAAGAACAGTTTCTTGCCCAAATGGCTATTTTTGTCAAGGTGAAGATAAACTCCGTATGGAGTGTCTTTGATGCCCATCCTCCTCTCTGAAGTAAATCGGTGCTGTCAGGAGCAGACATGTCTCACTGTCCAGAAAGTCTAAATTTTTAAAACATTTTAAATGCCATATTCTGTAGGTCTTTGAAGTGTTTGAAGACTACCTGTCTATCTGAAATATAACTATGTATACCTAGAAGACTTAACTAACATGGCTACAAATATGATTATAATAGATGACTAATTATTAATCTATTTTTTAATTATCCATTATAATTTTAAATGAGTTACATAAACATAATACCTCAAACAAGAATAGAAATATATATACAGTATAACAAAATTAAGTTTAAACTTGTATCAATAAACTAAAATCTATAGCGATGTAAAACATTTTAAACAAGTTGTTACTCTTTAAAAGTAGGTTCATTAATCTACCCTTTCATCCTATCATATCTAAACTATCTCCTTTTTTTCTTTAGAAAGAGATTGTATTTATAATCAACCTGCTTTAAATAAAAATATTGGTTTTTCTCTGTCTCACACCAGAGGGCTCTTCTGATTTGGGACACAAGAATCTCTTAACCATTTTTTTTTGAGCAATATGTCTGGGTTTAGAGGGGGAGTGAGCCAATTCCATCTCTAAAGCCAGCTTGGTATATTTGGGAATTTGGGCGTAGCTTCTCTTACTACTTCCTGCTGGAGGGGGGCGCTGTATCTTATGGGGACACAAAGAAAATTTTAGGATCATGGAGTAGTCCATGAGGCTGTATCGTCTGAGCCAGTTGCCTTGAAACCATTCTGGATGTTGAGTCATCTGGGCCATGGTGTCATTGGAGACCTTTCAGGGGGTCTTGGCTGGTCAAACCTGATGTATCTTAATCTGGAACAAATCCATAGTCTCTGGCTTTCTGTGGAAACAAAAGCAGAGACTCTTTTCCAAAGCAACATATCCTTATATCCAAATTTTGAAGTCAAGGTACCTTTAAAATATACATTTTGGCATAACTCAACAGCTTTTACAATCAAATGTTTTTCTGCAGTTACGAATATCAAAGAGAACATAATCCAGATTCTCTGTGTGGTAGCCATCTTTATGTGGCTTATTTTTTTATATTAGCTTGAGCCTATTGCTTTAAACTGTAGCCTTCTAAGCCTGAAACGGCACTGGTGCTGTGGCTGCTGGTTCCGCCCACTTCAGCTTCCCAACATGGCGGTAGTCCATTTTCCGCCAGCTCTGGGAGCCATCAACTCTCAGAAACAGTGGGTCTATGCTTCTATCAAAGCAGCGTGTAGTGCAGAAACCTCTTTTTTTTTTGTTTTGTTTTGTGCTAGCAAAGGCTAAATTCACCACATAGCTTAATGTGCCATTCGCAGAGGCCTCATTCCCGCCATACGGCGGCAGGTCGAGCACGCACGCTAGGAACCCCCCAGTAGCTCAAACCAGCAGCTGCCGCTCATTTGAGAGAGACAATTAGGAAGCTGTTTTTAGCTCCGTTTTAGAATCTTTTTACTCAGGTGTTAGGGGAAACTCTTGCCAACACGTTGGGCGCCATTTGTTGCTGGAGAATTTCTCTCCAGCTCCCACCACCAAGTCCCGCCAGTCTCAGAGCCCACTTATAAAATAAACATACAGACTCTTACATTATTTAAACTGCTTGGCCATTAGCTCAGGCCTGTTATTGTCTAGCTCTTACTCTTATATTTAGCCCATTTCTATTAATCTTTACTTTGCCACATGGCTCATGGCTTACTGGTACCTTACATCTTCCTTGTCCTGATGGCGGCTGGCAGTGTCCCCCTCTCCGCCTTCCACTTCCCAGAATTCTTTTCCTTGTCCCGCCTATACTTCCTGCCTAGCCAATGGCCAATCAGTGATTTATTTACTGACCAATCAGCAACACACTTGACATACAGACCATCCCACAGCAATGTCCCTTTCAGTGTATAGCAAGAACTGCTTCATTTTCACTATTTTCTCTTGAATTTGTTATTATAGAGGGAAGACCTTGTTTTCCACAGACAGAAGATGTGGGCTATGCTGGATCTTAATGCCTGTTGTGTCTGCCCAGCATCTCTTAACCCATTTTTCTCTAAATAAGATAGAATATTTCTTTTCTTCTTCAGACTTTTTTGCTCTATGCTTGTTATATGCATTTATTTCTGCCCTACTGAGCTCTAGGTATACTTGATTTTGTTGTTACTTTCCAGTTACAGTGATATAGAGAGGCTAAGGAAAAAAATAACCACACACTAATACAATCCCCCTTTCTGTTCCTTTTAGATGTTATTATTTTATGTGTTCCATATTCTCTAGATTACAGGTACTTTATAATGGTAATGATGATGACAATGATGATACTAATAGTAATAATAAGTAAGTAAGTAATAATAATAAGTAAAATACTATTGACAGTAACTCCATAGAGAGGATACAGAGGACCTTATGCTTAAAAAATATCTCACAATAGTAACTCAACAGTTTTAATAGAACTTCCTTAGTTGAGTTGTGCTAGAGGTTGTAAACATTAATTTGGTAATGTTTTACCTTGTGCTCTTATTTTCACTGTCTGCTGCTTCCACTCATTTGAAATAAAAAAAACATGGCTGTGGTTGACCATTCTCTGGACTATACAAAGCATAAAAATATAAATTGATGTAATTATTAGAAAAATAGTACCAATTGATTATATTAGTATGTGTTCTTCTGTTTTAGCCAATGAATCAGTATTATTTATACTTTTCAAAACACTTGGATTTTCAATTCTGTTTTAAAATATACATTCAAGCATTAACATAATTATGGATATAATTAATGAAAACCTATGCTTAGATTCATACTTTACTGTTACGAATTCCTTGCTTAGAATGAAACTTTCCTTTTTGACCTCATTTTTTAAGAAAATAGGGATCAGAAAGAATTCTGGAGCTTTATTAAGTAAGTTTGCTATCTCTTGATGTGACTGCATGGTTTTCATCACTTTGTTTCTTGATGGCATGATGTATCATGAAAATAAACATTAAGAGCCTACATGAGTCTTCACTAGGTCCTCTGCATATAGGTTATTGTTGTTGCTTTGTGGGAACCCTAACAGTGGGAGTGGGGTTGACTCTTACTTTTTTATGTGCTCTTGGAACCCTTTTCCTCCTACTCCGTTACATTGTCCAGTCTTGATATGAGGGTATGTGCCTAGTCTTATTGTATCTTATTATGCCATGTTCAGTTGATATCTCTGGAGGTCTTCTCTTTTCTGAAGGAAACAGAGGAGGAGTGGATATCAGAGAAAGGGGAGGTAGGGGGTTTTGGAAGAGTGGAGGGAAGGGAAAATGCAGTTGGGATGTACTGAAAATTTACAAGAAAAGGAATAAAACCATGGCTTCTGGCAATAGCACAGACCACGGACATCCACACTGTCTCCAGTGTCAGCATGTGCCATGGACCTCAGCATGATCTCTGGTGGCAGTACAGACCACAGTTGATGGCTTTTGGCTGGGGTGTGGGTGCAGAAAGACTCACTTTTTTTTTTAAGGGGATGGCCACTTGGAGTCTGACCATGCACCAGTGAGTATATGGGCAATACAAATCAGACTTTTTGTTTGTTTGGGGGGGTCATAAGGGTGGAGTGGCAGACCTGGGAGGACTGGGAAGTAAGTGTGATCAGGGTGCATGGTGTGAAATTTCCAAATGTTCAATAATATATTATGTTGAGAAAATTTTAATTAAATGCACATTTTCCTTTTAAAAAATAAAACAAAACAAAAAATTATCAAACTATGTATTTCTGGAATCTGTTTGATTAATATTTTGTGATATAAAATTCAGTTGCATTTTGAGTAGACTTAAACTTTTTAAAATTGAAAGAGTTAAGAAAATAATATTATAAAGTTTCCTTTTGTATGAATAATGATTTGTATAGTTTTCTGGCATTCAATAGTATGAAAGGTACAGTTCTTCTTGATTCAGGTTTATTTTAACATGAAACTTATTTTTCTAATTTTCTATTTCTAAATATATGTTTGATGTGTTCACTATAATTTAGAGCAAAAAACTGTGAGTCAATAATCACAATAACTGATAAGGATTGTCTGTCTTTTGTGGTAAGGATCTGACATTGGATATCTCATTTAATACTTGCAACAAGCCTATAAGGTTCCCATGAAGACTGCAGGTATATAAACCGGCCACATAGTCAGCAGCTAATCTGAATCTCATTGGAACACCTAGTGATTCCTCCCTTCCCGGACAGCGGGAATGATACGTACTTCAACGCTATCTCCCACTTACCTTCTTATCTCCTGTGGGAGGTTGTCATAAGACAGTTTTCTATTGCTTCCCAGGTTCTCTGGAGTTACAAAACCTGTTCTGTCCTTGTAGAATAGAAGAAATGTAACATAAAAGTCTGCTGAGCTCATGTTCATAAGAGCCCAGCTACAGACTGTCCTATTACTTGCTCTGAAGTTTTCTCACAGCCACTTGGATTTTGGTGCACCCATTTTTGTGTGTAGAACTAAGAATCCAAAAGGAGCAGGAAACTTTGGCAGTTCTTCCTATCTTTCATCATGTAAGTAGTAACTAGTCTAAATGTGAAAATATTCTTTGTGGCTTTACCAGGTTGATCAGCAAATTATCTTTCTTGACCTTGACCTGTCTTGTATGCAGGCACATTAAAAATAGTATGTACATTAAAAAATATTCACTGCTGAAATGTATACATGGCATAGGCAACATATGCCAGCTGTAGCATTATTTAGAGCTGCAACACTGTCGATGGGGGTTATGAAGCAATTTACCTCCCTCTACTTTGAAATGTAAAGAGTCACTTTCATTGGCAGCAGAAAGAGCTGAGCATACAAATCAGGCAGAATTTTATAAACAACTGAGCAACACTGCTATCAACATTTAGTTGGACCTACATAGTCAAGTCTGAGCATTTTGCTTAAACAATCAGAAATGAAATGTAAATTATTTGTGCATCAGCATAAAATATATCCTATCTGCTATATCTGCAGCCTTTCTCTAAAAACAGTCCAAGTTAAAGTGCTCAGTTATTAGTGTCTTTGAATTTGCAGATACAGCTAAAGTACTGAGGTGTCATGGCTTTCAGCAGACATGAGCTGTAGTGCCCTTAACATCACCTGAATACTTCAGTTGTTTTAAGGAGTGTGTTAGGTGGAGATTAATGGACTAGCTCCATAAAGGAGCACTTTAGTTAATCCTTTAATAATTAGAAGCTGATCTGGAGAGATGAGTAATGAAGTACCTTCTGATCATGAGGTACTTTGAAGGTTTCTTCTCTCTAATCAGCTTTGGGGGCTCTTGAAAACTTAAGAAAGGCTGAGAAGGACAACCACAAAGTGATGGATTCTTGGCATGAAATTTGTCTTTCTAATTGAGAATAAAGCTACCCAGGTCTGTTTCCAAACAGACAAGTGAGTACTACAATCAGCACAGTGCTTGGAATCAAAGCTCCTAGAAGAGATATCTGACACTAATAGCAGTGATGTTGAATACAATGATTGATGCCTATAAACCCAATGTTTGACATGCCAACATGGATGAGGAAATATCATAAAGCTCATCACTAGATGAAGACCTACAGGCAATTAATGGCTTCTGAGAGAAGGAAAATCTGTCTTCCTCAGGGATGATTTCCCTATTCATTTATCCAATACCAAGTGGTCAGCTCTAAACACATATACATATAAACAACACTAAAAGGACTCAGTAAGTTGTGTGTGTGTGTGTGTGTGTGTGTGTGTGTGTGTGTGTGTAACAATACTAATTAAATAAAAAGAAGTCATATATTTCAGAGGCAGTCGGAAGCATGGAAGGAGTTAAAAAGGAAGGTGATATAATGCAGTAATCATATGAAATTCTCAAAGAAAAATTAAGAAAAGAGATTATTTGTTACATTCAGAAATTATCCCAAAATATTTTTTTTCAGATCTACACAGATCTAATAGATCTTCTTTCAGAAAATCCCAGTTTAGATGCTTTCTCAGAGAGTGGGGACAGGAGGAAGATGAGGAGAAAGAGCAAGAAGAAAAAATTGAAGGAGAAAAAGGAGAAGGGGAAGAAGAAGGAGAAGACAACTAAAGGAGAGGAGAAAGGGAAGAGAAGAAAGAGCCCTGAAAAATCTTAAAGCAATCTGCATGGTTTGGGGGCAGTTTATATTTGCATAGTAACTGGTAGAAAATTATGCAACCCAAAGGAAAACAGCACTAAGATGAAAATCAAATTTTAAATAATGACCATAGAGCTGAAAATTTGAACTTTTTCTGAATTTATGTAATCAGTTTTAAGAAAACTCAAGGTTCATGAAATGGCATGTTGGTGCACATCAGCAGTCATATAAGAGAGATTTCATATTACTAACTTTGGCTTATGTAAGCAGGATAGACAAAGTTTCTATGTGGCACACCTATGCTTAGAAAAGGATGAATATACCCCACTACTGCTTTTCAGGCACCCCAACATAAACATTATCAATGGTAACTGAATCTCTGAGACATGTTTTTATCTCCACTGAGCAAAGGAATCAACTGAGGTTCTGAGAAGTGAGGTTAGCAAGTTGGGCTTTCTGAGTAAATTCTATGCAGAATCTATGAAGCCATAATTATCTCCATAAAATGAGACTTTACTAAATGACTTTGTTTCAACCCTGTTCCACTTATCTCTGATACTATCTAAGGAAGTCCTGTTTTATTTATTTTTATTTGGGATTCTTTGGGAGATTCATTTGGCATAGGAAGGTTTTTTTTCCCTTAAAAATTTGAAAAACATTCACTTAACATGGAAGATCAGAAAATATTTTTTCAACAGTGGCAAATATTACTTGCTTTCATCTATGTTGCAACTAGTCAACTTGACCATTATGACATGGAAGCAGCTAGAGCCAATACATAACGAATGGGGATGGCTGTGTGCCAATAAAACTTGACTTGTAAAAACTGAATTCTGATTTCCATATAATTTTCCTGTGCTATGAAGTGCTATTTTTTCTTCTACTCATTTAACAACTTTTTATGACTCATGAACAGTGCAGAAACATTGAGAGGTCTGGACTAGACAGCTCCAAGGAGAAAGCTCTTTGTTCTCATGCTAAGCCACCAAAATATTGAAGATGATTATTTTCTGAAATTTGTAGCAAGCCATCAGCTATTGAATACAGTCTTTCCTGGGTCTACATGTACATGATAGGTCCATGATCTGGCACAGACACAGGCTATGGGTCTAGTTTGAGGAACTTGGCCCTAGCACCTCACTTGTTAGATCTTGGAGATTCCCATAGAATATAATACAATTTTTTCAAACCAATGGCCAATTGTTATGAAGATTCACCATGAGATAATCATTGAATCAGAAGCATAATTTAAAATTTCAGAAATTAGATGAAACTCTTCATAAGATACGGGGGAAAGCCTCAGAACCATTACCCTGGGAAACTTGATGTTCTAAAAAAAATATCAACACTTCTTAATTAGTTACCTACCTTTCTACCAACCAATGAGTAAGTGCTACATAGAATACAGACCAGTAAGTAGGACAAATATACAATTCCATGAATAATATGAAACTGCTTATATTACATTCCTTCCAGCTTAATTATTAAGAAGAAAGGTCCTTTAAGAAATAGAGCTATATGGAGCCAAATTACTGTTCTAGAAGATGTTGCACAGTAAGACTCTGATGAGAAGGCATAAATCTTCAAGTATCCCCTGACTCTTTCAGTTATACAATTACACGCATGCCCAGCTGTAGAATGCAACTGAAGCTATCAGGATCTTACTCTGATTGTCATTGGCTCTGCATACTCAGGATGTAAATGACAACCTAAGTAATCAGAAGACCCCCAAATAAGTAGATGGACCAGAAGCTATGGCTTCTGAAACCTGAAACCTGAGTGGAACAGCCCCACTTGGGGGAGGGGGTGCTGAGTGACCAGCCTTACTTAGGGATATAAGAATATCCCACATCCCTAAGACAAGCAGGTAGAAGTCACTGAAATGCATAAGATAATTTTAAGATGGCAGGATTTTCTGAAAAAGTCCTAAGGAATGGAATGATATCAGTAGCTGCCCATTTTTAGAATGGTAAATTAGAGAATATTTCATTTCCATGGTAAAATCATAGATAGTTATCTAGGGAGTTAAAAAACGCAAATTTGGACCTCTGCCATGGGGTTCATTCTACATGAAGGAAAGCAACCCTAAAAACCATTATCTCATTTCTAGATCCAACTTTTAGATACTATTAGACATATCCTGAATGACCATTGTTTGTCCACAGATTACTCAGGAAATTAAAATGGTAGAAGCACAGGAACACAGACACTTTCCTTTGTAGTGACTTAACAGAATTAATAATCCCTATTATTTTTTTTACCAAGATAACATCTTTCCAAATGAATGATTGCCTGGATCTATTTTATGATTTGATGGAATATTTTCACTATTAGCTCCAGTTGTGGTTCCCACTGTTCACAACCAAAATCCGAGCCACTGAAAAATGAGGGATGCACATGTAGCTCAGAGATCATAATGACTCAGACGATGTCAGAGCCTATGATGAGCCAGTGGTTATTTCATGTTAATGTAATTTGTGAGCTCATTTTGTTCTTGTTGCTGATACGATTTCACGTACCATACTTTATGATTTGTGTCCTCTAGTAGAACATGTACTCTTAAATTGTGTCTGCAGATGGTTTGGGTCCCAAGTTTGTCTCCATGACTTCTACTTGTGTAGTCATAAGAACATTTTATAACATCCTTAAACCTCATTTAGGAAGTGTCACTAGCAATAGATTTCTATCACAGACTCCTTGTGGGTATTACATTTTGTGCCCCAGATCTAATACTTACTTGTTGTTCAAATCTTACATGGTCTTTAAATAAAAAAAAAAAACCCAGAGCTAAGGTGAAAAGCTGAAAGAACAGAGAAGCAGAACAGCCAGCTACAAGTTCTTACCTCTATAAAATCTTCAGTCTAAAGAGAGTGAGTTCCTGTTTGTTTATGCCTTATATACCTTTCTCTGCCCAGACATCACTTCCTGGGATTAAAGACATGTGTGCTTCCCAGTAATGGGATTAAAGGTGTTTGTCACCACTACCTGGCTTTGTTCCAGTATGGCCTTGAACTCACAGAGATCAAAACAGATATCTGCATCCCAAGTGATAGTATTAAGGGTGTGTGCTGCCACTGCCTGACCTCTATGTCTAATCTAGTGGCTGTCTCTGTCCTCTGATCCTCAGGCAAGTATATTAGGGTAAACAATGTATCACCACATTACCCCTTTTTTGTCTAAAATAATAAAAAAAGGTTATAACTAATATAAGAAAAACTATATATAATAAGTAAAATAAGTATATACTATATATATATATATAGTCAAAAATTATATTAACAATGTCTAGTCCATTAATATTTGACAGATTAAGAGAAAATACTCCAAAATGTTGTACCTAATACACTTTCTATCCTAACTTGTATTACCAATCAAAAACTATCTTTTGATGTCTTTCAAACTTATACACTGTACACCTCTTTAGTGAGGTTTTTTTCTTAATTTGTTAACAAGGAAAACTATAACTACCTAATCTTCAACTCCCTCAGAGACCTTAGTAGGAAACAATATTACCTAAGTAAGCAGGAAGTGCAAGCAAGTGACTTCCAAAAAATGTGAAAAATGACAAAAACACCTGGCTGCCTGGACACTACTCACCCAAGGCTCCTCTGCAACATTGAGGCATCAATCTTCAGCCTACAGGCCTAGTATATCTGACAGATTTGTCTGTGAAGTGGAATTTTCTAAAGGGCCTTCCTACCTCATCTTGGCAGTCCTTTTTTGTGTGTGTCCTTCTTGTCCGTTTGGACAGCACACTGTCAGCAATTGAGGCAAGGGAACTTTCTTGCCCAGTGGCTTTTGACACAAAGAAAGTAAGCTCCATATGGAGTTTCTTTTATGCCCATCATCTTCTCTGAAGCAGATTGTTGTTGCCAAGAGCAGACATGTCTTATAGTCATAAAAAAGAATCTATATTATTAAAACATCTTAAGTGCCATATCCTGTAGATCTCTAGTGTTTAAAGATGACCTGTCTATCTAAAATATATCTCTGTTTGAACTTGAAAACATAACTAATATGACTACAAGTTTGATTGTAATAGGTGACTAAATACTAACTTGCATTTCTTTATATCCTAGTTAGTTGGTAATAACTCTCAAGAATTAGAAATTTGCATTACATTGTTAAATGAGTTGTATAGGTACAATAACTTGTACAAGATTAGAAATGTATACACAGTATGACCTAACAAATATAATCTCAAATTTGTATCAACATACAAAATTTGTATACAATATACAAAAATCCAATCCAAAGTAAAATATTTAAAACTAGTAGTTGTTTTTGAAAAGTAGATTCAATAATATACCCTTTTATCCTATTATGTCTATTTCTCTTTTTTTCAGAGTAGATCCACTAGTCTACCCTTTCAGCCTATCATTTCTATATAATACATATCTATATCATATGTCCCTTTCTTCTTTTAGAAAGAGATTGACCATGACCATGACCAATAACAATTTTTAACCAGCCTCCAAACAACACACAAACATCCATAATCCACTTTTTGGGGAATGTGGGCATAGTTTTCTAGGCTACTTCCTGATGATTGGGGGTGCTTGTTATCTTATGGGGACACAAAGAAATTTTAGGATTATGGTCAAGTCCTAATTGGAATAGTCTGTGAGGCTGTATCATCTCAGCTAGCCATCTTGATATTATCCTGAGTAGTTTGTAGTCCAAAGACAAACTTTTGGTGATATTTGTCAGCTTAATGGCATTATCATTGTCCTGAAGGAATCATCATTGTGATGCTCCATCATCTTTTTGGAGACTTCAAAGTTGCTGTTAGGCATGGTCATGGTTCACTGCAGAAAATCTTTTTCATGGGACATTTTTTTTCTGGATAATTTGCCCTTTGTCTTCAGATGTCTCATTTGTCCAGTGTTTTTCAGATTCCTTAGCTGGATGCTTTTGTTACTCTGAAAGACAAAAACAAAACCCTTCTACAACCCTAACTTTGGGGAGTTCCCAAATCTAATATTTATCAATTTTGATTTATAATTTCTCCTTAAATTTCTGTTTTATTTTCTAAAGCTGTTCTATCATCCAGAGCAGTATGAGTTTTTACAATAGGCATTATTAGGTTCTTTAATTGCTCTGGGAAGGGGTTTCTTCCATGATGGCAGGAGACGACTGAACTAAATTTGTCATGGGGGCCTGTGAGAGACCCCTCAGAGGGTTTCCCAACAGCAAAGACAAAGGATTACCTTGTCTGTCCCTTGTTGATCTACATTCCTTAGTTCAATGTTTGTCTTTGTCATACTTTCTATATAATCCAGAAGGGAGGGGCATTCTGTTGCCATTGTTCCTTGAAAAAACATTGTTTCTAGGAATGCTCTGTTTATAATACATTTTTAGGTGACCTTGTTTACTACAATTGAAACATCTGACATTACTATTTTTCTTCAAACCTCTGGAAATCACCCCTCCTATCCAAGTATCATCATGGTCATGAGAGTCAATATTTATTTGTATCTCAGATCTATACCTCCAAGGGTCCTGAACTTGCCTTTAATGGCCTAATTATCTTTTTGTATTGTATGTTAGCATTTTCAAATATGAGAGATTCAATTATTATCTGTCTAGCTTCTAAATTTGGTATCATTCTATTTACTTCTAAAGATAGCCTTTGTAAGAAATCATTGAAGGTTTCTTTTGGGCCCTGTATAACTTTCGTAAATGACTCAATTTTCTTTCCTACTTCTTCAATTCTGCCCCAAGCATTCAAGGCTGCCATTCAGCATAAAACCAGGGTGTGGTCATCATATAGAGATTACCTTTATAAATTAGCATAATATCTCTCTCCAAGAAGTTGATCTTGGGAGATTTCCATACCTCTAGCCCTACTTCATTGCTCAATGGTCTTAGCCTCGTCCTTCCACCAGGTCCTCCATTGAAATTGGGGACCAGCTTCTAAGATAGCTGTAACCAAATCTCTCCAGTCTTGAGGAATAATTCTATTACAAGTTGACCACAAGTTTAACATCTGCTTCACAAATGGAGAATGCAAACCATAAGACACAATAGCTTCTTTGAATCTCCTCAAATATAACATCTGCACAGGAGTCCATTTAGCTCTTAAACAGTCTTGAGCAGTGGGCAGTTCCTGTAAGGTTACTGGATAGATTAAGGTTGGCTATTTGAAAGCCTTAGGCTGTTTCTCTGTAACTGTATAATTCAATGCTGAGATTGGTTCACCTTTAAATTCTTCTGTCTGGGTCTGAATTTCTCTATGATCTTTTTTTAACAAATTTTTCTAAAATTTTTATCTTGGCACTCATATTAACCAACTTTTTTAATGATATAACAAAAAATACCAAACAGATAATATTTATAATTGACATTACATAATCCCATCTACATTAATTATCCTCTCATTTAATTGTTCCATTTTTAGACTGCCTAATGTGTGATCAAACAGAGACCAAACACCCTCCATTGTAAAAATGTTTCCCATTTTTTAATGTGGGAAAAAACTTTCTTTTAACTAATTCCTTCCTTAAATAAATCCCAATTGACTCACCAAGTCTGCTGACAGTGACAATTCAGATGATCGTGTGGAAGCAGCCTAAGGAGGGGGTCCAGAGTAAGCCACAACCCACTGGGAGAGGGGAGAAGGCAAAGAGCCAGGGAAAATATGCAAAAGCAACTAATTCTGGCATGTTTGGAGCCTGGGCCTGGGGAGTTCGCTGCAGAGAGGCTGCAACAAAACCTTAGCCGGGGTTAGGGACTCCAGCCCACATGGGGTGGAGACTCTGGCCACATGCAGCTCAGGTCTGAGATGGGGCCTATAAGGCCACAGGCAAGCAGTTTTTTGTGAGTAAATGCCCCACAAGTTGGATGCCAGATGTCATTTGAATCTTAGATGATCTTTTAATAAAAATCCCAGAGTCAGATATCAGAGTGAAAGCTGAAAGATCAGAGAAGCAGAACAGCCAGGTACTAGTTCTTACCTCTATGAAATCCTCAGTCTAAAGATAGTGAGTTCCTGTTTCATCATGCCTTATATACCTTTCTCTGGCAAGACATGACTTCCTAGGATTAAAGGCATGTGTGCTTCCCAGTAATAGGATTAAAGGTGTGTGCCACCACTGTCTGGCTCTGTTTCCAATGTGACCTTGAACTCACAGAGATTCAGACAGATCTCTGCCTCCCAAGTGGTACAATTAAGGGTGTGTGCCACTGCTTCCTGGCTCTGTTTCCAATGTGACCTTGAACTCACAGAGATCCAGACAGATCTCTGCCTTCCAAGTGATAGGATTAAGAGTGTGTGCCACCACTGCCTAACCTCTATGTCTAATCTAGTGGCTGGCTCTGTCCTCTGATCCTCAGGCAAGTTTACTAGGGTGCACAATATATCACCACATGTGTAGCACTTTACCTGACTCAGGAAATTAACCACTACAAATGGATGAATCTTGTGTCATTTATTGTGCTGGCCACTTTGATAAATATTAACATATACAAATGCACACACAGAGCAAAACATTTTACAATTAGAAGCACAGATAGTTTTAAAATATTGATTCTATAGCTTGTAAAAATGATACAGTATACAGTCTTCATTTCCTGGGACACAATATAAAGAACTGCTTGTTTAGAGCCACAAACCCAAAACTTGAAATGTCAAGATACATATTCTTCTCCTCTAAGATCTCCAAGACAGTCATTAGTTGTTTTCAGGACAGTCATAAATCCTGCCAAATTAGTTGACCTAAAACCAACTCAAATACGTGTCCTCATCACCCTTTGCATCATTTGTTGTTTAGACCTTAATATCTGTATCCTGGGCTTCTATGGCTGAGTATGGGAGTAGGGGAGCTATGCTTTCTTTGGAGAATTATTGCATACCCACTATGACATGAAGCCCTTTCCAATAATTGAACAAGACCTCTAAAATAAAATTCCATGTTAAACCAAATTAGAAGCCTGATTTCCTCTTCTCCCTTCCTTCTTATAGATGCATAATACAAATGGGACTCCAGAAATGGGAATTTTAGCACTGATATTGTGCTATTGTATGACCTTGAGTAAAGTAGTTCACCTATCTGAACCTTTCCTTTCTTGTATAGAATATGAAGTTGGTAGACTCTATCCTTTTTGGAAAGATGCTAAAAAGAAGATGGAAGTGAATCAAATGTGTCCTGTCACCCACATGGCAATGAGGGAAGCACTGTGGAAAACTGTGCTGTGATCCAGCCACAGTTTAGGGAACTTATATAGGAAAGAGAGAGTCTTTGTAGAGATTATTCTTTCTAGAAAACTTTTGTAAAGGAATTAAGTTTGACTGAGCCATGGGAGGGCATAGTATATGATTGCTAGAGTTAAGGAATAGAATTTTGGCTTTAGAGTTGAGCTTGATGTTAACCTAGGAAGAAAAAAAAAGAAAAGAAAAGAACAGAAGAGCAGAGCATTGTGCCTGGGAGTTAGGAAATGGTACAGAATAGTTGAGAATCCCTCTACTTGCATCCTAAAGAGCTCTAAATTCATATTGAATCAATTAAATGATGAAAATAAATTGGTCATTGAAGGCTATGTACCTGGAACTTTAAGGTAATAAGCTGTTCTTCCTGTTCTAACTCCAACCTAGACTCTAGAGATAGATAGCACTCAAATTAACACTTGTCAAAACTAATGGTATTATGTGGCCACCTAACAGTCTTGAAAGTGCCAGTTCATCACCAAAAGCTGAAACTCTCATATTTTTCAGATACCTTGATGGATCAAATTTTACTGCAAGAAGTGGATCATATATCAAAAGGTTAATGCCTAGCCATTTCTTGCTCAGCTCTTCTGTGGTCACTGAGCTGCCCAGCACAGAGAGGCAGTAAAAGTTCACTTGACCTCTATCATACAGAGAGCCTCAGTGGTCTACCCCAATAGCCCCCAGAGCAGCCTAGCACTGTTATCATGCCTGTCTTCCTGCCTGGAAGAGTCAAAGAAACTTCCTATAGAGATGCAATCCCCCATAACCTGATAGTGCTTGACCAGAACATTTATTATCCTTTTAATAGTCAAAATATATAGATTCCTGCTGTCTCTGGAGATGATAAAATCATCTATTGCTCTCTTGATTTAGGGTAAGTTAGAGATATGTGTGCAGTGTATGACATAACTAAAAGAGCTCAAATATCTAATTAGCTGTAAGAATCTTGGTTCCCTCTGCACTTTTGACAGAATTGCAGCTGTCAGATTACAGTAACAATAGTTTTATTCTCATTGCAAGATGTATCTGAGAATAATTAGACAAGATGTTTTGTAACACAAATACCACTCTGATTTCTTTCAGGATACTTGAGGATGACCTGAAGCTGAGCAGTGATGAAGATGACCTTGAGCCTGTGAAGACCTTGACAACTCAATGCACAGCCAATGAGCTCTACCAGGTAGGAGGATCTTAGATCTTTGCATTGGGCCTGAAGTGGTTGGACACAAAGAAATACAATGGCTTTCATAAACACAGCCTATTCCTTTTTCAGGATGAGAAAGAAATAAAGATGATCGTATTTAGGAACAGGTGAAATCAACTGTCACTTTCATTAAAGCTACAGCAAGTAGATGCTGTGCTCTTTAAAACCAATTTCACTTCCCTCCATCTATTTTCTGTACACAAATACTGCTCATCAATAAGCCATAGAGAGTATTGTCTTTCTGTCTTTTGAAATACTTGCTGTATTTAGGTGACATGTCATGTCCACTAGGATGATTCCAGTGTGAAGCTTAGCATTTACACCCATTAATTTTGGTGTAAATGTGACTGCTCCATTTCTTCTTCAAGATGCACAATGGAACTGAGAATGGATGTTGCAGCAACATGCATTCATCAAAGGCTTTTAATTGTCCTTGATTTGTTCTGTTCTGTACTACTAGTATTCTCAGTATTTTCTCCCCAGATGAGATGATTGTAATGTTTTTTTTTTTTAATCATTTCTGATGAGATTGGACTTCTTGGTTTTAAAAAGTAAAATAGCATTAAAAGTACCAGCAATGGTGTATAATATCAATGATCCCTGTACAGTTTTCCAAATGTAGGGTTCTGGTTATGCCACCAAATATGGAGTACACAAGGCAGTTTTGATTATATATAAATCTTGCATATTTGCAAGTATAGTGGACTATCAAGAACAAGCACAAGTAGAGTACTACCTCCACCCTCACAACCTCACAGCTGTTTCCAAGGTGCTGGCTGTGCATTTACCAAATGCAATCAGTCCCTCTCTTCTTTGACTTGTGGGCTTCATAACAAATGTGAAACACACACTTCATTTGCAATGTCTGTCATTTCTGCTTTCTGCATTTAATATGCCAATAACAAGAGCATCACATTTGTAAATAAAACAAAAACAAAGCAAAAATTCTACATCATTGATTTTGGTAGCTGTGACCTTAAATTTTAATGTAAATGTTTAGATCAGAATGTAGTAATAACTGAGAGTAAATTTTGTACATTGATTTCCTCTCTATGTGAATATATAAATGTACTCTGCTTTATAATTCATAGTATCATTTTTTGGTTAAGTTAAGAAGTGGTATCAGACTCATTGATCTGAATCATCTGAGATTTTAAGATAACTTTGCTGATAGTATATAAAGTGCTGATACAGAATGATGAGTTGGAAGCATCTATAGCCTGCTGCCTTCTGACCAGACATAGCTAAAGTTCCTTCATTCAATAGAGAATCTGAAATGGCCACAGTATAGCAAAATGATAGAGTTCAGGAAGCAGGAAGTGCTCACAAGGTTTCAGGCATTCACAGATGAGCCACTATAGAGAGTTTTGAGGACAAGTTAAGAAACTTGGAAGGCTATTGTCATTTGGTAGTAATGACAACATTCGGTGAACAGTGGATTTATGAGACTTAGCACACTTTTACAAGAATATATGATTTAAAACTCTTTTTTCTTTTTATTATTAAATATTACATAACATAAAATTAAGTATTTATAAATTCATAGTTTAGTGACATTCAATATATTGACAAGCTTGTACATACATCACCAATCCCAAAATATTTTCATAATCCCAAATGGAAACTCTATACCCACGAAATATACTCATTCGTCCTTTCCCTTAATCCCTGAGGGTAGCTCACTAATCTATTCTTTTTATTATTAAGAAATTTTCTATTTACTTTACACACTAACCACAGATCCCCCCTTCCCTCTTCCCAACCCAGCCTTCCCCCCAACCCACTCCCCATCCCCACATATTCCAAGTCAAGGTCTCCCATGGGGAGTCAGCAGAGTCACATCCTAGGCACTAGTCTCGAAAAAGCCCACCCATGCACCAGGGATGGATCCCAATCCCCCTGTCTGGGAGCCCCACACACAGTCCAAGCTAAACAACTGTCTCACATATCCAGAGAGCCTAGTCTAGTCCTATGGTGGCTCCACAGCTATTAGTCCATAGTTCATGGGTTTCCACTACTGTGGCTGGTCATCTCTGCATGTTTTCCCATCATGATCTCAACGTCTACTGCTCACAAAATCCCTCTTCTCTCTCATCGATTGGATTCCTGGAGCTCAGCCTGGTGCCCGACCATGGATCTCTGCATCCGCTTCCATCTGTCACTGGATAAAGGCTCTATGATGACAGTTAGGATATTCACTAGTCCGGTCACCAGAGTAGACCAGTCCAGGCATCCTCTCGATCACTGCCAGTAGCCCAAGGTAGGGTCATTCTTGAGGATTCCTGGGAACTTCCCTGGCACCCTGCCCCTTCCTATATTCCTATGATGTCTTCATTTATCATGGTATTTCTTTGCTTGTTCTCCCACTCTGTCCCTGTTCCAGCTTGACCCTCCCAGTTCTTTATGTTCTCATGCCCCATTCTTTGCCCTCCATTACCCCCCACTCCCAGTTTGCTCATGTAGGACTCATCTATTTCTCCTTTGATGGGTTATGGATGTGTCCCTCTTAGGGTCCTCTTGGTTAACTAGCTTCTCTGGAGCTGTGTGTTGTAGTCTGGTTATCCTTTGTCTTACATCTAATATCCACTTATGAGTGAGTACATACCATGTTTGTCCTTCTGAGTCTGGGTTACCTCACTCAGGGTGATATTTTCTAGTTCCATCCATTTGCCTTCAAATTTCATGATATCATTGTTTTTTACTGCTGATTAGTACTCCACTGTGTATACATGCCATATTTTCTTTATCCATTCTTTAGCTAAAGGGCATCTATGCTGTTTCCAGGTTCTGGCTATTATCAATAATGCTGCTATGAACATAGTTGAGCATGTGTCTCTGTGGTGTGATTGAGGATTTCTTGGGTAGATGCCCAAGAGTGGTGTAGCTGGATCCTGAGGTGGATTGATTCCCAATTTCCTGAGAAACCGCCATACTAATTTCCAGAGTGGTTGCACAAGTTTGCATTCCCACCAACAGTGGAGGAGTGTTCCTCTTGCTCCATATCCTCTCCAACATAAGCTGTCTTCAGTGTTTTTGTTCATAGCCATTCTGACAGGTGTAAGATGGTATCTCAGAGTTGTTTTGATTTGCATTTCCCTGATGACTAAGAATGTTGAGCAATTCCTTAAATGTTTTTCGGCCATTTGAGATTCTTCTGTTGAGAATCCTCTGTTAAGCTCTGTAGCCCAATTTGAAGAGTATTGGTGTTACCTCTTCCTTAAAAATCTGATAGAATTCTGCACTGAAATCATCTGGTCTGGGGCTTTTTTTGTTTGGGAGACTTTTCGTGATTGTTTCTATTTCCTTAGGGGCTATTGGTCTATTTAAATAGTTTATTTGGTCTTAATAGCTCACGAATCTATTTTTTTTTTGTCCTCATGGATTTGCCTATTTTCTATAATGGGATGGCACAATGTGTTACCCTTTTAATATTTGGCTTCACTTACCATAATGATTTGTTTCTAAGCTATATAAGGTTGTACCATATACTAACACTTTATTCAGATTTATGGTTAAATAATATTCCATTGTTTGGATGAAGCACATATTGTTTGTCTGTTCACCTATTGATATTTCAGGCATTTCTGCCTTTTGGCTACTATTTAGTGCTGTTTTGTGTACTTAAGAGCAAATATTTTCATGGACATTTGTATTGACGCTTTTTAGCATAGAAAAATAAGTATAATCACTGTATAGATTTTTATGTTTGTCTTATTAAGTAATTTAATACTTGACATTGCTTTCATCTGGGTAATAAGGGGCCATGTAAATAATATGGCACTATTAATTTGTCTTATTATTGGGACCATTCTATTTCCAGAAACATCAAGAACATACACATCACATATGGAGAAAGAAAATGAAAACACAAGTGTTTTTCCACATTCCTAGTGTAGTTTGCATCCTATTAAGGACTTTGAGAGACGATGACATGGATTTGCTGTGCTCTAAGATGGTGTACCCATGCTAAGACACTATTGAGCAATAAGTATGAGAACAGGCATATAGTCAAACAGATCTGAGTGTTTTTTTTTTGTTGTTTTTTTTTGTTTTGGTTTTTCGAGACAGGGTTTCTCTGTGTAGCTTTTCGCCTTTCTTGGAACTCACTTGGTAGCCCAGGCCAGCCTCGAACTCACAGAGATCCACCTGGCTCTGCTGGGATTAAAGGTGTGTGCCACCACCGCCCGGCCCAGATCTGAGTTTTAATCTTAGTCTTAGTATTTTCAAACTGAATGAATTTTAGCAAAAGTTCTAGTTTCTATAATGTAAAGATAACAGTAGCACCTACCCATTGAGTCATAATAGGTTCAATGATGAAGTGGACCAATACGTATCAAAGGACATGACAGACTAAAGCTTAGGGCATAACAGCTACACATCATTTTATATGATATTCATCATTGTTATGGCTATGTCTGATGAAATAAAAATTCTAGTATTCTTTGAAATATAGTTCTATCCACTTTCCCTTTTCCTGTAAAGAATGGGAAGCTAAAGAGAACTACTAAATTAGGTACAGAAAAATAGCCAGCATGTTGGCAAACTTGAATGAAAAGAATCCGTCTTCTCTTAATGTTTATTAGTCGTGTATTCCTAACCATCAGAAATTAAAAGTATAACATTAAAAGTGTAGTTTCTGGACTGGAGATGCCTGGTAATAAGGCCTACTTCATACATACTAATTATATCACGTTTGGAGAAATTGCCAAACATCCTGATGTCTCAGATTTCTTATGAGTGAATTAGGATAAAACAATCTTGTCTAATTCATAGGAGTGTTGTGAGGAAAAATTAGTTATGAGAAAGTATGTGTAAAACTTTAACCATGATAAATATGTGGTTATCCTTCCTTGTAGCCCATTTAGTGTTAACTGAAATTCTCTCTTAGATATACAAGGGAATAGACATTATTCATCATTTTGGCTTAGGTGTACATAGTATTTACTAAGAATTAGATTGAGTGTTTTAACTGTCATTTAAGGGTATCAGTCAGGTATGGATGACATTAACTCCTCTGGGACCTGGCAATTTTAAGCCAGCATCTTCAGGAATAAAAGCTAGGTCACCAATGACACTGTATCAAGTCCTCAGAAAATTACATGCCTGTGGAAGTTCTTCTTAAAAGGACTGGTGTAGATGGACAGTTGAATCATAAACTTTGAATTCAGTTGGTCTCTTCTTTTTCTGAGATAGCTCTTGCTCTGCTCCAGAAAAAGGATTAAAGGCTCTCCTGTAATGCTGTATTCCCTTTGTTTCCCCTGTGGAAGCTAACCCCAAATAAGACAGAAACACCACTTTAAGTTCACAGAAGATACTACAAAGTTTGAGAACAGTGTTGGAATAAGAAATAATGCTTTGTATTTAGTATTTGTGTGAAGATTTCTGTTGCAATATTGTGTTTAAAAGAAAGAAAAAAACAGGTGGATTTCAATGGAATGGTTTTGACTGGGGGAGTCACATGATGTCTATCACTAGCTGACTGAATTTTGACTTGTCATCTGGGATTTTTGACATTTCAGATATATTTCCATCTCTAGCCTTCCCTTTGCAAAATTATTGAATTACCATTTTCAAGTCAGTCATTCAGAGCAGGCAATAGTGATATGATCATTTCACTGGGGATCAGTAGCTGGATACAAGATGATGATCTCCTTAGTGGAGATATATCACATTCTCTGCATAGCCTTGCCTCATTTGACTGAACCCTCTGTTTCCTTTTTTTCTCAAATTTTTCTTCTTATGTTTCTTAGGATTAAAGTAACCCCTGAAAATGGAAATTTAAACCTGGAATGAATTTTCATTACAGATTAAAAGCAGTTATTGATGCTGTGCTTGCAGTTCAATGAAAGATCTAAAGATGTAGACTTTGTGCTTCTCTTTCAATAGAAGCAGGCTAATCGGTCTCAACTGCTTTTTTTTTTAACAACAGAATTATATTGACAGAATTATTAAAATTTCTGTCTTTAACGTTTTAAGCACTCTAGAATTTGGTCAATTCCAAAGACTTTTCAAATGTATAGTGGCCAACCTCTAAAACCTGTCCAGTACACGTATAGAACCAGGTAAACCTTTGCTTATTATTTTACCAAATAATAGCACAGTATTTGACTGACCTAGATCCAAGCTTGTAGTATGCTGTCTTCTGGAGGCAGGATGCTCTGTGATGCTCGGTATCTGAAACTTTCTCAGATAAGGACATAGCTTTCTTATAACCCAACTCACCTCAGACTGATTGTATAGACAGACAGCATATTTCAGAAATATAAAGGGGACACACACACACACACACACACACACATTTCTAGAAATTGCCATTAGGATATTTTAACAGTAATGTTATCTTTTTATTAATATGAATCAGACTGAAAACATAGACTTCATTTAGACCACTTAGAAATTAAAAAAACTTTTAATATGATTGGAAATGTTCAGTTAATGACTGGGTTCAGCCAAAGAATTGTAACTAAACCTTGGGGTTGTATGTTTTTTAGTGTTTTAAAATAATATAGTCTATAAATAAATTAGATGGTGTATACTTTTAAAATATTCTCCATAAGGGCTGATAGAAATTGGTCTATATTCTGAAAATATGTTTATATTAATGCATTTAAATTCCTAAAAAAATAGTCAAACAATTTAAAATTTCTTTGAGATCAACACATTCTAATGTCTTGTTTCTGGATATATTACCTAAATAGTTCCATTGTACCCAAATTTGTTTAGCTGCATAAGAATTAGTCTAACACCCTTTGAAACATACGCCTAATTCAAAGTTAGTGGAGATCGTGTGTACTTTTCAATTAGAAGCTGAGGTATCTCAAACATATTAGAATTATAGAAAAAATGCTTTCTTAGCTCTTGTCCTCCACTTCATTATTTTAATTCATGCTTTCTTTGTAGATTTAGAACAACCTCACACATAAAAAAAAACTCAATTTCAATACTTACTCTTGATTTTGGTTTTATATATGAACCATTTGTGGTTTGTTGGTGGGCCACTTTCTGGCTAAGTTGCTATTTAATCATTGCAAATGACACAAAATTTCTAAGAGTGGAAACCTTGGGCATTCTGACAGGTTTTAGATGAGCTGCTTATACCTATACTGAACTTCCCAAATACATTAGCCAACTTAAACTGAAAGCCTGTTTTAATGAGGAAAAAAATGCTAGTGAAAAAGATGAAATGAATTTCACTCATGCTATAAGCTGGTTCTTTTAGAGTTGATATGCTGTAGTGAATACATTAGTTGTGACAACAGATACTCTTCCCTGCTATAATCATTCCTGTTTTGTGATCACAGCTCTACCTCATCACGCTGAACAAGTTGTTACCTCCCCAAGGTTTCACCACATTTCCATTTACTTTGTTATCAGCAGAAAGGCTAGGGAAGGCCTCTTTGATAATGACATCAATATGGCATACACAGCAAGAGAGGTCAGCCTGTCAGAAATAGAGAAACAGCAGATTAGGTTGAAGCTGGCTGCAAAATAACTTTAATAGAGTCTCTTAATGTAAACAGTTTATCTGTCATTGCCTTTCATTGAAATCCTCCACAAAGTGATAGCATTGGGGCTGTTGAGGTTACAGAATGTAACTGAATAAAATCCATACATTGTCAAACTCAGATGACCCAGCAATTAGAGAAAGAGAGGGCATTTTAATTTATTCATTTAAGACAAGAAAATAAATAGAATAACATATAAGGTTAATAGAATAGCATTGGTCTTCTGGTCCCAAGATTGTATTTTCCATTTGGCTGTATTAGCATAGAGAGTAGATTAATTAAAAAAAAACTGCTTAAGGTTTGTATGATACGATTTTTAATATGTTTCTGGCAAGTCAGAAACCCATGTCTTGAATTTGTTCATTGTAATTATGTTTTTTTGCACTTTTAGTACCAAATATTTTGGCTTGCAGTCTCTCTATAATGGAATGCCTTGAGCATGCAAAGATGTATAGAAGCATAATGATTTTGTATGTTGGGTTTGTCATGTGCTTGGTAGGAACCATATGCTAGGTAATGTTTATTATACTTCAAAAATTATCCATATATGGGAATTTTTTATTGCAAATCCAACGTCTCTTTCACTAAGTTTGACACTTGTTTTCATAGTGAACTTATATCAGACACTTGTAATGGTAAAGTGCTTGTGTTAGATTCAAACAGAAGTATTAAGTATTTTTTAAATGTCTGAATAGATAACACTCATATATGACAAGATGGTCATAGACTTTCCATCCACAAAGGGCATATACCACAAGTTGCCTCTATAAAGATTATGGCAGTAGAAGCATCAGCTACCTCTGATAAGCTACAGATCACTATATGCACATCTGAATTGAAGTGTCAGAAGAAAGAGGCATGACCATATTGCTCTTGTCACTGACCTTGAGCTGAAGTGGCCAAAGAGCAGTGTCCCTATCTCTGCTCTCAATCTATTCCCTGTTTTATTCAATTGTGTTACTTTTATTAAATCACTTTATCTCCCTAACTTCTGTATTAATGCATGGGTGAAGCATGGAGGTTGTGACTTGTAGTCATTAGTAAGCAAGCTCAGGGAAATGTGCCATGTGTGCATGAGTTTATGGGAAGCTTCCAAGCTTTGATTTTAATCAGAATTCTAGACTAAAATACAGATATATGAATGTATCTCATAAATTCTGGTAATAAAATACTTCTAAATGAAAAATGTAAGATGTTTAATTTGATATGCTGACTTTGAAACAAAAGTAACTGAGGTTTTGGTCTAGGTGTCAAGCATGCTTTTATCCTATACCCTCACCAATTATTGACCTTTGGATAGAAAAGCCACTAGACAAGATTTAAACACCAAGGATCATGTTCTGAATGTAATAGAGTTTATCTTATTCTTGGGCTTCCATGTTTACTTTTCTATTTATAACAAGAATAAAGAGCAAAAGAGTTGTCCAAATTCCAGATAGCTACAAAACTAACATTAGCCATTCAGAATAAAAGTGGCTTAGTAGTTTTTCTTTTTAAAAGCAGAACTTACTAAATGTATACAACCATACTGTCTTTTATCAAATACATATTTAAAATGAATATTTAGACTGTTTCACTAAAAATGTATAAATTTGCTCAAACTTATTATTTTGTTAATGGAGGTAGACAAGTTTCATATTTAGCCCCTAGTCATACATATGTATATTAAAATATAGGATGCTGGAACTGAAAATGACAAAGAGATATTTCACTTCAGTTGCCTCATTTTTCCAATATGGAAACTGAGTATAATTCACTCAATATTTGCCATATGGATTAAAAATTGTTGTTCCTTCTTCATCCTGAGCATAATGTGATCTGAAGGGACAGAAAAACTGATAACACTAGTGTGCTAATTATAAAGTTATTTGATCAGCAACAAGTGTACTGATGTATGTTTTGGAAAATAAGGAGCACTAAGTATCTGCTGTCTACTATAAGTACATTGCCCATTTTTTTTTCTTACATGGTAGGGAGAGAGAGTTTTTGTTATTGTATTGACTGTCTTCTATGGAAAGACCACACAACACTGTTTAAGTATTATTTTAGTATGAAGGGAAAGAGGGCTCAAATTGGTTGGGAGAAAGAAAACTTGAGTTTTTAAATATACAAACAGCAGGAGAATAGTGACCAAGAGCCACTTTCATTGGCTCCTCTAATGGGAAAATGAAAATGTCTAGCCCATACTGAGATGTTCTTTCCTAGTGTCTCTGTGCTTCCTTAGAGGAAAATTACTGTCAAAAGTGACTTTTATATGTGAGATATTTCTTTACCAATAATAGTACACTTTCCACTAAGTTACAATAAGCCAAAACATAAGCTCTGGAAGAAATCATTAGCTGACAAATCAAAGTCATTAGAAAGGAATTTCTGTCTTTCACAAGAGACAGCATAAGGAAGTAAGACTTTATGAAAGCATATACTTCTGAATCCTACTGTCAATTATCTTTGGACAGGCACAAGAAAAACTGTCATATTAATAAAATATGCAAAAAAATAAGTGGGACCTGCCACATGGCAGCTGTTCAATCAGCAATGATCATAGTAGAGTCCTATGTAAGCATAAGGGTAGAGGAGGTTGATGTGTAATTTACTGAGCAATGGGTGTAGATTTAACCAACCGTCTCATTAAATAAGAAACACAGAGCCTATTCAGAGAAGAAAGCCAAGAGGTCAGAACTAAAAGCCTTACCCTTCCTGCTTCAGCCAAGAGAGCTCTCCGAAAGAAAGAGGCCTACTTCCTGTGTGTTTGTCTTTAGAAAGACTTTCGGTTCTGCCTTCTCATTGGTTGTAAACCCAACCACATGACCGCCTCATCACTGCCTGTCTGTAAAGACTTCTAGGTCTTCTATGGTTGGGATTGAGATTAAAGGCATGTGTCTCCAATGCTGGCTGTATCCTTTTACACACAGAGATCTATGTATCTCTGTCTACCAAGTGCTGGGATTAAAGGCGTGTGCCACCACCACCTGGCTTCTGCTATGGCTTGTTATTAGCTCTGACCTCCAGGCAACTTTATTTATTAACATACAATTAAAATCACATTTCAGTACAAATAAAATACCACCGTATTTCCCCTTTTCTATTTTAAAAAAAGAAAAAAAGAAAAAGGTTATAACTAACAAAAGAAAATTATATACAAAAGTACAATAACTATATACAATATATACAAGTAATAAATACCTAAACAATGTCTAGTCCATTTGTATTTGACAAATTCAGAGAAAATAATTTGATTATCTATCCTATTTTGGTAAGTCCAAAATGTATCTAATTCACTTTCTATCCTAATTAATCTTCAACTATAACTAACTAACCTTCAACTATAACTAACTAATCTTCAACTATAACTAACTAATCTTCAACTCCCTCAGAGACCCAAGAAGGAAATAACATTAGCTAACAAAAATAAAAAGAGGAAGTACATGCAAGCAATTTCCAAAAAAATTTGTGAGTTGACAGAAACAGCCAGCTGCCTGGATAGTCACTTGAGGTTTCTCCACAGTGCTGGGGCATCATCTTCAGCCTATAGGCTTAGCTTATCTGACAGACTCATTTGTGATGTAGGATGTACACAAGGTCAACAGTTCAACCTCACATTGGGTGAGAGCAGTCCATGTACCAGAAACACCTGAATTCCACTAGTGTCATGTCATGATTCAGGATTTTAAATTCTGGAAATTGTTAATGGTTTTTTAATTCAGCTGTCCATTCTTCTTGGCTGTGTATATATGGCTTCATCTCAGCATCCTGTTCTTCTCCACATCCCTCTATCAAATGCCAGTCTACTATTGAGAGGTGTGAGCTTAGTTACTCTTCAAGAATAACTGTTTCAGCTGCTGTCCCATTGCACATCAGAAGCCATCGGCCCACTGCCTGTTCAGCTGCCTTCGAAGAAAAGGGCACTGTACCTTTTCCGAACTGTGAAGGCCACTTCAGGGATGGTGACATATTGTCCTGGCCTCAGAAGATGCCTTTTGATAAAGCCATAACCGCACTTGTTTTGGCAAGAATCAGTAGTCCTTTGTTTCATGTCCTGTCTGTCCATTTTGTCCAGTTGATTCGAGGATACTTTGTTGTCCATTGGCTAACTTTTGCCACAATGAAAGCTAACTCCATATGCAGTTTCTTCAATGCCCATGTTTTCTCTGAAGTAGATTGGTACTGCCAGGAGCCGACATGTCTCAAAAAAGAAAAATTTTCTAAGTTATTAAAACATTTTAAATGCCATATTCTGTAGATCTCTGAAGGGTTTGAAGATGACCTGTCTAAAATATATCTGCTCAATTTTTAAAACATTTCTAATATGAATACAAGTTCTATTGTAATGTCTAACTACTAACTTTCATTTCTTTATATCCTAATAGTTGGTAATAATAACATTCAAGGATCAGAAAATTGCATTGTTAAATGAATGGTATAAGTACAATTAGAAATATACATATAGAAGACCACATGAGAATAGGAAGAAGTAAAGTGCTAGAGAGGCCCACAGAAATCCACAAAGATACCCCCACAACAGACTGCTGGCAATGGTCGAGAGACAGTCCGAACTGACCTACTCTGGTGATGGGATGGCCAAACACACTAATTGTCATGCTAGAAACCTCATCCAACTACTGAGGGATCTGGATGCAGAGATCCATGACTAGGCCCCGGGTGGATTTCTGGAAGTCCAATTAGCGAGAATGAGGAGGGTTTATATGAGCGAGAATTGTTGAGACCAAGGTTGGATAAAGCACAGAGACAAATAGCCAAACGAACGGAAACATGAAATATGAACCAATGACTGAGGGGTCACCAACTGGATCAGACCCTCTGAGTGGGTGAGACAGTTGATTGGCCTGATCTGTTTGGGAGGCATCCAGGCAGTGGGACCAGGTCCTGTGCTCATTGCATGAGTCGGCTGTTTGAAACCTGGGGCCTATGCAGGGTTTCTTGGCTCGGCCTGGGAAGAGGGGACTGGACCTACCTGAACTGAGTCTACCAGGTTGATCTCAGTCTGTGGGGAAGGCTTTGCCCTGGAGGAGATGGGAATGGGGGGCGGGCTGGGGGAAGGTGAGGGGGGCGGGAGGGGGGAGAACAAGGGAATCTGTGGCTGATATGTAGAACTGAATTGTATTGCAAAATAAAAATTTAAAAAAAGAGAAGAAAAAAAAGAAATATACATATAGCATTTTCTAACAATATCAATTTCAATATATATATATATATATATATATATATATATATATATATATATAATTTGTATACAATATAAAACAATCCAATCCAATGTAAAGTATTTAAAACTAGTAATTGTCTCTTTCTTCTTTTCTTTCTTTCTCTCTTTTTTTAAACAAGAACCTTAAATCTAATCTCCTTTGCTTAGCCTTTTTCCTAACCCTTGACAACAACTTGTAAACAACCCCCCTAAATAATGAAAATTATCTCAGACCCAAAAACCATTAAAAAGACCAAAAAACCACCTGCCCCACACCACCTCTTTGGGAATGTGGGCGTCGTATTCTTAAAATTGCTTCCTGCTGGGTATGGGTGAAGTTATCTTTATCCTGAAAGAAAAATTTTAGATTAATTGTCAAATTCTAGGAAAGGTAACTATATCCTTCATTATCCAGTCTGTATATAATGCCAAAGTTTAGGGTTTATCTCAAGTCCTTATTCAAGTAGTCTTTGAGACTGGATCATCTCAGCTAGTCATCTCAAAATTGCTCTGAGCACCTTGTAGTTCAAAGCTGATCTGCAGATGATGTTTGTCAGCTTAGTGATATTATTATTGTCCATGTGGAATTGTTGTTGTTGTGGGGCCTCATCTTCTTTCTGGAGACTTCAGTTGATGTTAGGCCTGGCCATGATTTCCGGCAGAAAACTGATAAGAGACTCGAACACAAAGACATATATATATGCAGCTAATTAAAGCCTTTTTTCTAGAATTAGTGCTCTATATGACCATTCGTATCTTAACAAAGTTTAAAAATGTATATATATATATATATATATATATATATATTAATCTTGTAAATATTGATATAAAATTTATACTTTAAGAAAAGTTTAAAGAATCAGAATAGAATCAAAGAGTTGAGATTAGTAATAGAATAGTCCCTTAATTAATTTGGCTTTTCTCCTGTTCCATAGCAGAAAATGGCTCTTTTATTCTAGCATGAGACAGGGAGTTTGCATTTTCCTTTTGACAACATGCTTGAGTTTAAAGAAGGAGAGAGCCATTTTCCAACTCCAAAGTCAGCTTTAAATTTTAATTGAACTGGGACTATTAGAAGACCAATAGTGTTAAATCTTTAGAGAAAAGCAGAAACAAACATTTAGGAAGACATAAAATGTTTTAGATATTATATACCCATATGCTGTTTCATTCTGTTTCCTGGGATAGATGATTTGTCCCTTTTCTTCAGTTGTCTCATTTGTCCTGTGTTCATCAGATTCCTTAACCTTCATTCTCCTAAAAGACAAAAACAAAAACCTTTCCCCAAGACTAATTTTGGGGATGTTCCTTTTTGGCAAGTTATTTTCTGATTAAATGAAAAGGCATGTGTTACTGGTATAAGTTAGTTTAAATTGGATGTTCATGCTGGTTGATGAACTATCACCTCCTCTAATTAAGAGGTTTCTCTTGTTCAAATCGAACCTTTATCAATTTTGATGGTACCCAGAGCTTATCTTCTCCTGTAGAAACAAAAGCAAAACCTCGTGCCCAACATAACACATACCCTGGTTTCCATTCTGAGGTCAGCACATCCTTAAAGTATATAGGCTGATTTAATTCTGTAGTTTTTTTTGTTATCCAATGTCTCTCTGCAGGTATTGTTCTTTTCTCATTGGCATTAAGAAAATTCAAAGTTAATAGAGCATTATGCAGTCTATTTCTGGGGGATTTTGTTACCCTTTTCTGTTTATTTAGGATATCCTTTAGAGTTCTGTTTGATCTTTCTATAACTGCTTGACCTGTAGGATTATGTGGTATGCCTGTAATATGCTTTACATTGTAATAAGCAAAAAACTGTTTCATTTTAACAGAGACATATGATGGAGCATTGTCAGTTTTAATTTGTGCAGTTATGCCCATGATGGCCATAACTTCTAGCAAATGAGTGATTACAGAATCAGCTTTTTCAGAACTCAAAGCAGTTGCCCATTGAAATCCTGAATAAGTATCAATGGTATGGTGTACATATTTCAATTTTCCAAATTCTGCAAAGTGAAACAAATCCATCTGCCAGATTTCATTCCTCTGAGTACCCTTTGGGTTACATCCTGCTTGTAATGGTGTTTGATTGTAGAAGGAACAAGTAGGACATTACTTTACTATTTCTTTGGCTTGTTGCCAGGTTATAGAAAAATTCTTTTTTAAACCTTTACTATTGACATGATGTTTATTATGAAATTCTGAGGTCTCCAGCACATTTCCTGTCAATAATTTATCAATATCACCATTGCCTTGTGCTAGAGGGCCTGGCAGACCAGTATGGGATCGAATGTGAGTTATATATAAAGGATGACTCCTTTTCCTGATTGTATCTTCTAATTGAATAGTGAAGTTAATTCTGAAGCATCAGAGATAAATTCTGCAGTCTCAATATGTAATACTACTCTTTCAGCATACTGAGAGTCAGTTACTATGTTGAGAGGTTCTGAAAAATCCATTAATACCAACAGAATAGCATACAATTCTGATTTTTGAACTGAATTATAAGGACTTTGAACCACTTTACTTAAATTTTCTGATTTGTAACCTGCCTTTCCTTGTTTGTTGGCATCTGTATAAAATGTACGAACTCCAGATATGGGTTTTTCCCATACAATTTGAGGCAAGATCCAATCAGCTCTCTTTATGAGATCAATTCTATCACTTTTGGGATATTTGCTGTTAATTTCTCCCAAAAAATTACTGCAAGCTCTTTGACAAGGTTCATTTTCTGTTCATAATTTTTCAATGTCCTCCTTAGTTAAAGGTACTACAATTTCTGCTGGGTCTATTCCTGCTAATTGATAAAGTCTCAATTTTCCTTTCCAAATCAAGTCAGAGATTTTTTCCACATAAGTTTTTAACTTTTTATTTGGTTTATTTGGTAAAAATATCCATTCCAATATAATATCTTCCCTCTGCATTAATATTCCTGTAGGAGAATGCCTAGAAGGTAAAATAACCAAAATGCAATCCAGCTTTGGATCAATACGATCCACATGCCCTTCATGTACTTTCTTTTCTACCAAGGCCAATTCTTTCTCAGCTTCAGGCGATAATTCTCTTGGACTATTTAAGCCCTTGTCACCTTCTAAGGTTTTGATCAAATTATGCAGTTCATCATTTTTTACCCCAACAATAGTTCGTAGATGAGAAATATCTCCAAATAATCTTTGAAAGTCATTAAGTGTCTGTAGTCTATCTCTCCTAATTTGCACCTTTTGGGGTCTAATTTTTTGTAGCTCTATTTCATATCCTAAATAATTAATAGAATCTCCTCTTTGTATCTTTTCAGGAGCAATTTGTAATCCCCAGCAAGGCAAAATTTTCTTTACTTCTTCAAACATTCTTTCTAAAGTATCGGCATTTGAGTCAGCTAGTAAAATATTATCCATATAATGATAAATTATAGATTTAGGAAATTTTTTACATATCACTTCCAATGACTGTTGTACAAAATATTGGCACAGAGTTGGGCTATTCAACATTCCTTGTGGGAGGACCCTCCATTTAAATCTTTTAACTGGTTGAGAATTATTATAAGTAGGCACTATGAAAGCAATTCTTTCTCTGTTTTTTTCTTGTAAGGGTATTGAAAAGAAACAGTCTTTTAAATCAATAACTATGAGAGGCCATCCTTTTGGTAACAGAATAGGCAAAGGAATTTCAGATTGTAGAGAGCCCATTGGCTGAATTACTTTGTTAATTGCTCTAAAGTCTGTTACCATTCTCCATTTACCAGATTTCTTTTTAATAACAAATACAGGAGAATTCCAAGGGCTGGTTGATTCTTCAATATTCTAAGCATTTAACTGTTGTTCTACCAGCTCTTCTAAAGCCTGTAGTTTCTCTGTTGTTAAAGGCCATTGTTGGACCCATACAGGCTTGTCTGTTAACCATTTTAAAGGTAGAGCTGTGGGTGTCTTTGGAAGATCATCAGTTGTGCCCTGTTCTTGTATAATATGGATGGCTGGTGACCACTCAGAATAATGCTTTCTAATACTTTTCTCAGAAACATGTGCTAGTTTATGATTTGTTTCTGAGATTGGAGGGATGTTAATCTGAGTATTCCATTGTTGCAACAAGTCTCGACCCCACAGGTTCATAGCTATGTTAGCCACATATGGTTTTAATTTTCCTCTCTGTCCTTCTGGACCTATACATTCGAGCCATCTTGCACTCTGTTTCACCTGAGATAATGTCTCAATTCCTAACAGTTGAACATTTACCTCCTGAAGAGGCCAAGTTGTATGCCAAAATTCTGGTGCAATTATGGTAACATCCGTACCTGTGTCTACCAAACCAGACAACAAAACACCATTTATTTTTATCGTTAATTTTTGTCTTTGTTCATTAATAGAAGTTTGCCAAAAAATTTTCTTTATGTTTTCTCCTGAAATTTCTATTCTCTCTGTTTCATCATCCTGACCAGCATGATTTATTCCAATAGGTATTTGGTTATTTAATTGCTCTGAGTAGGGGTTTCCTCTATGACTGCAGGAAAGGTTTAAACTGGATTTGCTATGGGGGCCTGCATGAGGCCCCTCTGGGAGTTTCCCAAAGACTGAGGCAAAGGATTACCCTGTCTGTCCCTTGTTGATCTACATTCCTTTGTCCAGTGTTTTCCTTTACCACACCTGCATACTCCAGAAGGAAGGGGCATTCTGTTGCCATTGTTCCTTGAAGAAACATTGTTTCTAGGAATGACCTGTTTACAGTCCCTTTTCAAACGTCCTTGCTTTCCACATCCAAAATATCTAACATTCCTCAAACCTTTTGAAATTGCTTCTCCTACCCACATATCATCATGCTCATGAGCTTCAACATTAACCGTGTCTCTAATCTAATCTTCCAAAGGTGCAGATCTTGCCTTTAACGGCCTGATTATTCTTTTACATGCTGCATTCGAATTCTCAAAGGCCAAAGATTCAATTATTATCTGACTAGCTTCTGAATCCAGGACCATTCTCTTTACTGCTGAAGCCAGTCTTTGTAAAAAATTTGTGAAAGGTTCTTTTGGGCCTTGTATAACCTTTGTAAATGACTCAGTTTTTTTTCCTGGTTCCTCAACTCTGTCCCATGCATTCAAGGCTGCCGTTTGACATAAAATTAGAATTTGGACATTATTTAAACATTGTGTTTGTGCTGAAGCATATTGACCTTCTCCAATAAGCTGATCCTGGCAGACTTGTATTCCTTTATCCCTCCATTGTTTTTCTATGTTTTTAGCTTCATCCTTGAACCAAGTTAGCCACTGAAGCCTTTGACTAGGTTCAAGAACAGCTTGTGCCAGTTCCTGCCAGTCCTGTGGTACAATCCTATTATATGTTGACCAAGAGTTTAACATTTGCTTTACATATGGAGAATGCATGCCATAAGATACTATTGCCTCCTTAAACCTTCGTAAATCTAACATTTCAATTGGAGCCCAAATATTTTGTGTAGTCATTTGATTAGGCAACTGCTGTATGGTTACTGGACAAACTAAGGGTGACTGTGTGAAAACAGGCTTTCTTTCTGTAACCCTATGATCCAATCTTGAAGCAGCTTCACTGTTAATTTCTTCTGTCTGAATTTTTACAGGTTTAACAAGTTTTTCTAAAGCTGTCACCCTGGCACTTAAATTGACTATGTTTTTAAATAGTAAAATGAGGATAAGCATAGTAATAAACTACATAATTCGATCAACATTAATTCTCATAAAGTTGTTCCATTGTCAGACTGCCTAAAATTGCAAACAAAGCCCAATTTTCTTCCAATGTACACAGAAAACCCATTTTTTTTAATGTGGAAAAAATTTCTCTTTTAAATAGTTTCCTTTAAAATATCTGATATGTTAAGTGACTTACCAAGTCTGCGTAGAACAGTAGAAATCTGAGGTAGTTTCAAAACAGCCACCTAGTGTCTGAGGTGTGAATCCAGAGAGAGAGAGAGAGAGAGAGAGAGAGAGAGAGAGAGAGAGAGAGAGTGCAAGTGCAGCCACAAGTTCTGCCTAAGACCTTGAATCTAGCCAGGTGTTCCCGCTTGAGCCCAGTTAAGGCTTGGCTCTGGCTTCTTTAAGATCCAACCACGTGTGTTGGCTTTACAGGCAGGGGCCCTGTTCGGCAGGACAGGCCTGAGTTGTTTGTAGCACCAGCTTTAAGCTAACCACTTGGGCCTATGGTCAGTCTGGCCTGAGGCCAAGCCGACCTGGGCCCGGGCTAGGGAGCCGGCCTCCCAGGCAGGAAACCCGACCTGCTGCCAAGCCAAGTTAAGCGGTTTTTAATGGATTCTTGTCACATTGGGCACCAAATGTAGATGTAACCAACCATCTTATTAAATAAGAAACACAGAGCCTATTCAGAGAAGAAAGCCAAGAGGTCAGAATTAAGAGCCTTACCTTTCCTGCTTCAGCCAAGAGAGCTCTCCGAAAGAAAGAGGCCTACTTCCTGTGTGTTTGTCTTTATAAAGACTTTCAATTCTGCCTTCTCTTTGGTTGTAAACCCATGCCTCATCACTGCCTGTCTGTAAAGACTTCTAGGTCTTCAATGGTTGGGATTGAGATTAAAGGTGTGTGTCTCCAATACTGGCTGTATCCTTTTACACACAGATATATGTAGCTCTGTCTACCAAGTGCTGGGATTACAGGCATGTGCCACCACTGAAACACTCTTGCTATGGCTCTAATAGCTCTGACCTCCAGGCAACTTTATTTATTAACATACAATTAAAATCACATTTCAGTACAAATAAAATACCACCATAATGGGAATCTAGAAAAATGGCATTTTTGTTTGTTGGTTGGTTGGCTCTTCAGTGGCAACTAGAAATGGATTTGCTTATGCTTAATACTAAGCTACAGCCCCACCCCAGAGTCTGAAAATGAGAGCAATGTGATCAAATTGGAATCTCAAAAGATTCCTCTAGCAAAGAGCATAAAGCAGGGTAAGAATAAAGAAATAATGGAACAGTAAGAAGGCAGGGACCACAGGCTAATGTGAGGTAATAAGCATCAAGCTTGGAAGTAAATCCAGAAGAGTATAGAAAACATTTTTTTGACACCAAGTGGGATGGAAGTACTAATGAGAGCTCTTCCTCTTTGCAATGTTAATAAGAGCCCTCTTTTTAATAGTAGGATGGACCCACATACACATGAGCCTTGAACTAATCTCTCCTACCAGAGTCTTCTATTTCCACCTGTATGGAGCCTGTATTCTTTTAAGATACTCTGTAATTCAATAGTCATGCCTCTCAAACTACAAGATCCTTGATTCATTTCTGTGATAAATGCTTATTGACTATTGGATGCAAGACATGGTTCCTTAAACCTAAAACAAATTTACCCTAATCTCCTGCCAAAATTCTATCCCTGCCTCTTATATGTATAGTACAACTTCTGTGTACTCTTTCAGGTACCACTAAAAGTACAATGATAAGTGGCATCTTCCTAGTCCTTGGATGTAAAATCAGAAATATAGCCAGGAATCTAGGTTTTATACAAGTTGAGTGACAGTTGTCTTACTCTTTCCTCCTGGCTGTGTATATACTTTATGCTAGATGAAACCCCAGTCTCCAGGATACAATGTCTCTTTTTATTTTACTCATGAAAGTGAAATGCATGTAAGTACTGTAATTAAGAAGTTCATTTTTGTGCTAGTCTCTGGTGGCACACGGCTTTAATCCCAGCACTTGGTAGGCAGAGGCAGGTGGATCTCTATGATCTCCAGGCCAGCCTGGCCTACAGTGTGAGTTCCAGGATAGGCAAGGCAACACAGGGAAATGCTGTTTTGAAAAAAAAATCATTTTTATATTTGGATAAGTGCTCTCAGTATATATCTTTTTAGTTGATTTAGCTAGTTCTGTAGGTGTTGATTTGAAGCTGCTTAAAGACCTTGCTGATGAGTTCATTTGTCAATAGAGAAGTTCTTTCTTGAGCTAAGGTAATCATTGAAATTTACCAAGGCATGTCACTAGGTAGGGACATAGCTGTGCCATGCAGCACAACTATGTGAATAGTTAAACATAAAAGAGAAATGTGTGGCAATAAAGAATAAAAATCAATATAATAATTGATTCTCTGTCTTAGTGCTGTATTGTCTAATGTGCAGTTATTTGAAATTATCTGAATGATTGAATTTTCTCTTTTACCAAGAAATGTAAAGATTCAGCTAGGCACACATGCTTGGAGAATGACAGAGAAAAGCATATAAGTGGGAAAGTAAAAGTTATTCACAGAAATACTAATAAAATAATATTTTAGTTTTGACTGAGAGTGTTTTTATTTATTATAGAAAACAAGCAGTACCTGAACACATATCCTTGCAAAACGAGTTCACTGGTACAATATCTCCAGGCCATCTGAGTGCTCACTTTGACAACCTCAACATAAAGGAAATATATAGCATTACATTTGTTTTCTATAAATCAAAGATGGGTAATGTGTGAGCCTGGATGTAACTATTCAGGCTTTCCTTCTAGAAAGTCCCCCACCCCAATTCTCTAAATTTTCTATGGTTTAATGGACAAGGACAGTAATTCATCATAACCAGAGGGTCAAAATTACCCAAAAGAATTTTGGGAAAGTTATAAACATTACAGAGAAGATGACTAATATATTTTCTAAGTTGCTTATATGTAGCATTTTCTTTCCCAAATGTTATGTATGCCCTAGTAGATGGAGTTCTGTAGGTAGCCACTTACTGTCCTTCATTTCTTCCTTTCTGTGGTGAGAACTCTACATCATATGCTTGTCCATGAGCCATTTTAGCTTCATTGCAATTCATGGATTCTCTATATAAAACAAAGACTAAACTCTTAGTTTTAAGAAGAAAGATTTAATGAACAAGCAGCTATGAGCCTATCCACATCATCCATCCTGAGGAAATGAATTTGTTGCTTAGCAGGATACTTTGGATAGTACAATGATGATAATGAGATATGGCTCAGCTCATAAACACTCCTTAGAATAAGAGAAGTGCCCTCCCCCTGGAATATAGTTCTTTTTCAATATGCTTGTCATAGAATGTTAGTGAGAAAGTGAAGAGCATCCCTAAAGTGTAAGTTGCAGGAGGGGTTTCTAAAGGATTGATAACCTGAAAATGAGGGTTCAGCCAGCTAGGTATGGCAGCACACACCTGTAATTGCAGCATTTGGGTGGCAGAAGTAGGGAGATCACTTGTTTGATGCTAGACTGGGCTGTGCATCAAGAGTCTATCTCAAAGAACAAGAAAGATCTGTTAATCATCCTAGGCTTCACTCAGAGCGAGAAGGGTCAGAAAGGAAGGAAAAGGGAAGGAGAGAGAGATTTGAATGGTAACATGCTTGTGACCCATACTTCTACCTCCAGTTCCCAGAGTGTTCTACCATCAAGTTCCAAGAATCATAGAGGATTCATACCTATGAAATGGTAGATGGCCCTCACTTGTTTCATTATGTCTCCTCAGTACCTCAGAGTCTTCTGTTAATACTGCTTTCCAGACAGTGGTATTACTTTCACCTCAGAGCTATTCTTTTTTTTTTCTAGTTTGTATCGTAAATCTTTATTTTTCTAGGACATGTTATGCCTCCATTTCAATTAAAGTCAAGTTAACAGACAACAGAGCCATTGGGGTAAGGGTCATCTGCCAAACCACCGGCCCAAGAGAGAACTAGAGACAACCCTAAGCCTGAGGCTGTGGCTTGCTTTTTTTGTGTGGGTTCTTTTTGAGATGGGGTCATATTCTATAGCCCAGGCTGGCCTCCGAGCTATTCTTGATATGGAGAAAGCAGCATAATGCTATTTCTTATCATTATTGCAGTAAACTGCATATGTTTGATACTGAGACCTGACCACTACTTGGTAAATCCACAAACAATCGCTTACCATTAAACTCAATACATCAACACATTTGTATAAAACACTCACAAATGATATGCATGGCATTTGCTTAGCATATTGAAGTTCTTAGCACAGCCATCAATGTGGAATGTTAACAATGTGCCCACTGACATAGAAAGGGCAAGAATGATTGTCTTCATTTTCAAAATAAGCAAACTGGGGCATACTGTTTTTGTTTTTTTTCTCTTGCTAGTACTATAAGTAGCAAAACCAGAACCACAACCCAGCTTATTAACATTTCCAGTACCCTACTCTTCTACTAACAGGTAGGTCCAACCTGTGGCTCACAGGTTGCATGTACTCCAAGGTGGCTATGAATGAAGCCTAACACGTTTGTACATGACAATGTCAAAAGATTGGGGCACTTTTGTACAGCATATTAACTCTCATCATGTCATACTAGAACATAATCCTTAAAATTTTCTTTCATTATTCTTCCTTACATGAGAATGTTCTCCTTGGTGAGATATATTTCACGTTACAGAAATATCGATGCAAAATAGGAGAATATAGGTTTTTAAACGCATACAGACATTTATAAATTAAAGCAACATAACTCTTAACTGTTGTCTATTCATTTTTCCAATCAATTTAAATTAGCTTAATGCATGTTTTTAAACTTAAATTTAGCTGTTACTTTATTAATGCTTGGTGAATTTTTTATTGTGTCATTTCCTTTTAATTTAACTTTTACATCATATCTCACATCCTGCCACATGTATCTGGAATGTGAGATTGTCTTCTTATATTTGCTTATTTCAAAGGAAGAAATTTTCTCCTTGTAAATTTTGTAGAGTAATTCCTTTATGCCTTAAAGACATGTGTAATTTGCATCCAAAAAATCTGCTTAAATTTTTCTTCCACAACTCTTTAGTATTACAATCCCCCACAGCATGCCTCTAACAAAGTCAAATTACAGCAAATGTGGAGAATATAAATTGCAAGCCATGTCTCATCTGACTTAGGTTCCCTGTCACCATTTAGTTTAGAAATTCCACAAGATGATCACACAGGATGACATGAGTATATTTGGCTATAATTGTGAGACATTGCAATGACTGTAAGTTCATTTCTAAAGGAAAACAGAACCTCTAAGCATAGACATTTCCAACTGATAGCCAAGCAATCTAGAAAAAATAATTTGATTGAAGTTATATTCTTATAATAGCTGTATACAATGGCATATGTTTCAAAGAACCTGGCCTGTAACAGGATAAGGCTTTTGATTAGAGAAAAATAACTGCATATAATTATGTCTCTGAATCAAAGCTGGGTTTAGCAATGTCAGTTTGATTTTTCCCTTCTACATCTTCTGCCAGTGCCATGCTCACTTTATCACATCAATCAAGAGAAACTACTGGAACAGGGCCTACTATGTGATGATAACTTACAACTTCTAGAACAGACTTGCTTGCATTTTAATTGCAAAAAATGAATTAATATGATTTCCACAGTGATGCATTTTAGCTGACTACCATACCTTATTCCCAAATAGACAGACTTGAGGGGAGAAAACTGGAGACAGCAGGAGGAGGGAGGGGGAGGGAGGTATGACAGAGAGTGAGAGAAAAAGAAGGGAAAAAAGTAAGGGCAAGAGAGAGAGGGGGGAGAGAGAAGGCATAAAGGAAAGGGACAACAAGGGGAGGGGAGAAGAAGGGAGGGAAGAAGGAAAGGGAATAAGGGAAGGGAAGAGGAGGGAGGGGAAGGGAAGAGGAGGGAGGAGAAGGGAAGAAAAGGGAAGGGAAGGGAAGGGAAGGGAAGGGAAGGGAAGGGAAGGGAAGGGAAGGGAAGGGAAAGGAATTTAGGGCAGAGGGGAATGCTCATGCCTATGCAGAAAAAGTGTTAGACTCATAGGAAAGATCAAAGGTCTGCATTGTACTTCTTACCAGCATCTTTCTCTTTCTTTGTCTATCTGACCTGGAAGAATTGATGGTGAACAGTGTTAACACCTTTGATCTACATGGATTGCATAGGAATGGTCTCACATGTCCTAGATATACATAAGAGGTGATTTGGAGAAGCCAGACACATAGTTGTTGTTTTCTCATTTTTACCTGTTGCCTCATTTCCTGTCTTCTTATTCTAGAACTTGTCAAAATTCAAATTAAGGCACAGGTGGTGAGAAAATGAATTTTCCCTATCAAGGCAAAGTAAGTAAGTGCTCAATATTAACAGATGTTTATCTAGTGACAGATCCTGAGACTTAATACATAAGAAGAGCTTAGATTTCCAACACTAATGTTTGAAAGTTAGGAACTATATATGGCTATCAAATGCATGAATTTGGCATAGCAGAGTTGAACATATTAAATCTCACTGATGATTAGCTACAATGTCAAGTACAGTGTGAGAGTGGCACTGTTGAAAATGATTGCCTCAGTATTCTAATTTACAGCACTGCTCTTCTCTCTTAGACTTTACCCACTTCAAGATTCACAAACAAGGTCTCCTAATGGATATTGTTTAAAAGTGTCTGAAGAAGTCTGTAGGTGGCCAAACTGCTGCTTCATTGTTCTCCATGTTAAATGTTATTCTGATAACCTGAGAAAATCTAGTAGAGTGCAAGTTTTCATTACATAGTTATGCTACAGATATATGGAAAAATCATCATTCAAGCCCTCCAGGTACTTAAACAGTTTGATAGACTGTGGCCATTCTGCCATCAGTGCCCCCAGCTCTGTTGCTTAGCAACATTTTAATTCCAGAACAATCAAAGGAGATGAAATCCCCATTGAGAGGGAAAAAGATATAAGAGGACTGTTGACAGATGATCTGAGTTGTTTCTTCTAATATACTGTGAAGATCACTAGCTATTTTCATGAATGATAAATGGACTGTACACAGATCAATGGGTTCAGCAATAAACTGGAACCAGTCTCCATGTCTAAGGTTACTCAGGCCATGAGGCCCAGAAATTTCCTCATTTTGAGATTTGGTGTGTATTTTCCTAAAGGTTCCAGGGGAAGAAATTGTTCTCAGTATTTGGGCATTCCTTGCCCTTTTGTACTGTCTGCTACTAAAAGCAATTTTGGAAATGAACATTTTTTGTCCTTTCCCTCATGGTGCAGGTGTGGTTAGGTGTTAGGAAGAAAGTTAAGGTTAATGCTCCCCTGCCACAGAGCCATCAAGTTTTGCAGCCCCCTCTCGGTGCTGTCATTCCAATCTGATCAGGCCTATATTGGGTAAAATTGGAGTAAAAGGTAGGGAAGAGAGGATCTTCTTGTGCACCCAGGAGCCTGCTTTCATGTCTCCTGTTGAACTTTGCCAGGTGCTCTGACAATGCCTATCTATGTTTGAGCACTTGGACAAGTAAATGCATTCTCTGGGGAAGAAGATTGTTTTCTATGTCACTGCTTACTCATGGGAGCTTGTTTCAGTTCACTCCTAATGTTTCTAAAAAGCATTCACTAACTTTTTACTGCTTAGTGTTTTGATTACTAGTTGCAAAGATTATGCCTGTTAACATTGTCTAATTGCATTTTTCTCTCTGTTTACAGGCTGTTGAAAAGGCAAAACCTAAGAATAATCTTGTGAAGTAAGTTATTTTTGCAAGTTTAAGATGTTAATTTTAATGAGCTCTGTGCATGGGGAAAACTAAGGTCATAAAAGATGTGTATTTTGCATTAATCTCTATTCATGACAGTTTAAAGACAAAAACAAAACACAGCGGAAAAACATCCTTCAATGAAAAAGGATCAGCTTATATTTTTTTCCATGTGTCCCTGATGAGGAAATGCCCCAAGTTTACATAAATTAATATGTGCCATCATGAATAGCTGCCAAATACTATTATAATCATATTCAATGCATACTACGTCAAGCCTCTGGGTTTTTTCTCATGCTAAAATGATTACATTTTTAATTGCATACCCTGGACCTATGACAGAGACGTAAATGCCTGAACATGTGCCAAGTGATCTCCAGCCACATGGGGAAGTTTGCACCTTGGCACCAAGGCTTCACTATTCTGTTAATGAAAAGCTCATAAAAATACATTTAACTGAATGGGGGATGGTGCTAACAAAGACCAGTTACTAAGTCATTTTTTAAGACATGTAAATTGTAAACAAGCCACACAGTGTTATTTTAAATATAGTACATTTAGGCATCCTGACTTTTCTAGAAGGGAGATTTTTAAATTAAAAGGAATGGCTGTCTTGTCATTTGGGTTTGTGACATCTGATTGCAATATTATGATGTATACCATTTTTTTATCAGCAACATGGCCAAAGAAGGACTTACTCTACTTACTAGGTTATTATAGGTCTTGGAATATCACGTGCCTAGAAAGTACACATTAATTTATGATAGAAAACTTACATTGTAGCTAATGCAAAATACATAAATGGGAAGTACATTGATTTTTTTTTTATAGTTCTTGGAGAATGGGTCAGCTATGTCAAGAATAAGAAAGTTGTTTCTGTAGTGTGAGAGAACTAGCTTTTCCAGAACATACAGGTGTTATTTAGCATACCATTAATTCCAAACTCTGACACATTTTCCAAAGGTACTAAATACTGTGCTTTTATGCCTTATTTTTCTTAGCCAATAGAATCTTCTCTGTACATAAACTTTGCAGGGCCCTCTACAGTTGGGAAGTGTATTATGTTGTACTCATCCTCTGAGTTTTTAATCTTGTTTGGTTGAGGTTAGAATATTCTCTGAACCCTGGCTTCTTTTCCATCTGTTTATCTGACAGCTCTTCCACTATGATCCTGTGTCTGGACAGCTCCAAGGATTAGAAGATGAAGCTAATGAGGGCAGGGCCAGGGCTTAATCCCTGGGTGGTCCATTAGTAATGTTCTTTCCCACAGTCATACTACATCCCTCCCTCCAGCACAGTTACATACCCATGTGTGCTTCAGGTCATAAGGGGTAGGGAAAGGGCTGGGAGAGTATAAATCTTGCCCTCGATGTGGCAAGTTGCTCCAAGTTTAAGCTCTTCCTATAGGAAATGCAAGATTCGTCATTGCATGCACAGGACAGCATGTTGTCTCTGTGTGAGGCTGGCTGCATTACATTGTAATAACCTGGAAGTGAGGCCAATTTTCTGTCTGATTATTATAAAAAAAATGGCCCTTCTTTTTTTTTTTTAAAAGATTTATTCCCACCCTTTTTTCCCCCCCTAAGGTTTATTTTATTTATTAGATATACAGTGTCCTGCCTGCATGTATCCCTGCAGGCCAGAAGAGGGCACCAGATCTCATTATAGATGGTTGTGAGCCACCATGTAGTTGTTGTGAATTGAACTCAGATCCTTGGGAACATCAGCCAGCGCTCTTAACCTGTGAGCCATCGCTCCAGCCCAATTTGGCTCTTCTTGTAATTATACATTTTGTGAATTCTTATTAATTCACAATGCAGATATCTAACACCACAAATATCTAATATTTGTCTCTTTAAACTGTGTTTGAAAGAAGATAGAAAACTTGGAAGGGTCAAAGTTGTGAATCTTCCCACTTTTAACTACATTAAAAAATATACTCAGTATTAAAGATAAGTTAAAGTGCTAAATATTTGGAAATGTCTTCTAGTTAAATAACTCAGTTTTAGTTAAGGGTAACTTGTTGTACTTGGAATCATGATATCAAATACAGCTGACAGCTACAGCTATATGGACACTTCAAGGAGAAGGTCACCTTCCTAAGTGCAGTTCCAGGGCAGAAACTCTACAGCATTATTTATTTACACTGTCTGGCAGAAGAACAACAAAAGGTTTTTAAAAGTTTGATATACAGTGGTCCTCTTGTTATTTCTGATGCCCGTAGATGGACGTTTCCTGTCCTACTACCTGCTCCCAAATAACTGACACAGAGGCTTAATATTACTTATAAATGCTCAGTCGATAGCTCAGGCTAATTAGCTCTTACATTTTAAATTAACCCATATTTATACTTATGCTTTGCCATATGGAAGTACCTTTATTAGCATGGCATGTTCATCTCCTGCTCCCTCTGCATCTGGCTGGCCACCCCTGACCTGAGTATGCCCTTCTCCTTAGTTTTGTCACCCCACCTATACTTCTTGCCTTGATGCTGGCCAATCATTGTTTTATTAAACCAATTTGAGTGACAAATCTTTACAGTGTACAAGAGGATTATTCCACAGCAGATGTCTGTCAATGAATTTTGGTTATACATAGTGCATTGGAACCTTGAATAGAGTAAAAAAAAATGAGTTACATTTTCTGAATGAATGAGTAGATTGGACATAATTAAGAAAATGGTCTTTCTGGAAAGCTTACCTGGAGGCTTAACAAACCTGTTAGCTCTGGTCTAGTAGGTTGCCACCATTAGGTCATAAGAACTGGTATGCTGTAACTATCTTTATCTACTCTCTGTTACTCTTATTTGTGGCATGTGTAAAAATTTTCCCACATTGCTCTCCTTCCTTCCAGCTCTTACTACTTGTCTTTTGGTCTCTAGCTAGAATGAGCATTTGGTTACATTTTTGGAACAAGACTTAGAAAGTTTATATGCATGCTTAATGGAAAATTGAGATCTACTGACATAAGCTACAAATGAAGTATAAACACAAAGTTGTGAAGGTGACCATTTGATGAGATTTTTTTATAGTACTTTTGTGTATAATTTAGTAAACGTTTAGAAAAATGCAAAATACGATAAGGATATTTCATGACATGTGAAAATTAACATTCCAATGTCAGTATCTACACATGAAATTGTAATTAGATGTGGATTCATTTCGTCATTTGCATATTATTTGTAGTAGTTTTTATGATGCAGTGGCAGAGTTGAATAGTTACAACAAAGACCATACTACATAGAGGCACACGTGCATACCATATAACTCTACGTAGTAAAAGTTCACTATTTCCTGTGGTGGTATTGTGTTACCCAAAATATTGTGTACCCTAATAAACTTATCTGGAGTCAGAGACAGAACAGCCACAATATTAAACATAGAAGTTACGCAGTGGTAGCACACGCCTTTAATCCTAGCATTCCAGAGGCAGAAATCCATCTGTTCAAGGATACAGCCAGGCATGGTGACACACACCTTTAATCCCAAGAAGTGAACCTTTAATCCCAGGGAGTGATGGCAGAAAGAAAAGATATATAAGGCGTGAAGACCAGAAACTAGAAGCATTTGGCTGGTTAAGCTTTCAGGCTTCTAGCAGCACAGTTCAGCTGAGAGCCATTCGGATAAGGACACAGAGGCTTCCAGTCTGAGGAAACAAGACCAGCTGAGAAGTTGGCCAGGTGAGATTAGCTGTGGCTTGTTCTGTCTCTCTGACCATCCAGAATTTCACCCCAATAACTGGCCCCAGGTTTGATTTTATTAATAAGAACTCTTAAGATTCCTGCTACAATTTCCTGATCTAATTGGCCAGGTAGGAAAAGACAGAACAACTTTTCATGACACTAAAGATTAAACTCTCAAGCCTTTTACTTTGGGGGATGTTAAAACAGGGAGTAGATATTTACTGAGCCATTATTGGATGCTCAGGATTTCCTGTAATTGATATATCACCTAGTTCTTATTACAAACAAAATCACTCACTCTTCATTCACTGCCTTTTAGCATCCAATGAGTAGATGATCCATGATAGGACAATGGTATTTCAAAAAACAATGAACATTTACCTACAACATACTGCTAGTCTTTTACATTTTAAAGATCATATGGGTTTTATAAAATTATGTTACCTTTAGGTCTAACTAAGGCTACATAAATGATTTTTAGGGTGCTAATAAATTATTTACTAGGTCCACTAACTTTGCTCAATTTCTTCTTTAAAAGCTTACCTCCTATACATTTCTCAGCTACTCATTCAATTTATTTTCAATACCTTCTTGGATGTAAGCTCCTTTTATCACTATGGTACACAATAGTAGATATTCCATATAAAAGGGAAAAATATGTACATGTCTAAGGAATGTAAACACATAACATCTCCATATATACCAATGACCTTATTTTGACCATTAAATATCACCTCTAGGGTAAGACACAGAGTGACTGTTCCTAAGATCAACAATCAGGGCAAGAGATGCCTGGTTTACTTATCTATATAATGGAACCACAGTGGCAACAAGGCTTGATGGATAGTAAAACTAGAGCTCTGTAATGTGTTAGAGGAAGAGAATTTTACTTGTATATTACAGTGCTGTAACAATCATCCCCAAGACTGTCATTGTAATAACAAGGCCTGGGAGATGTACATAGTTCTCCTACTATATGTGACTTATCACATACATTTTTGAAAAAAAGAAGATCTACATTTCTGTTATTAAGAAATATGTGATATTTTACTCCTGAAAATATGAATTGCTTTCAGCTAAAATCCATGCACTAATAAGTTGACTTGAATCTAACTCAGGTTGACATCTGTTGAGAGAGAAAAAGAGAGAGAAAGAATAAAATTCTCTCCTGCTTTTACACTTCAACCACATTGCAGAATATGGTGACTGTCTTTTGCAAATCAGAGTCAGAATCAACGGGGATGATAAAATTACAGTTTTATTTGGGAACTGATGTATCTTGTAGATATGGTGGTTTCATTACTGAAAAATGGTAAATGGCCAGAAATATTTTCCTGACTATTGTTTGCATATTGTCCATTAATTTGTGCAATATAGGGCTATTTCTTTAAGTCCTATAGAGTTCCAGGAAGTGTGGTGGATGCTGAGAGATCTAATAGTAAATCTGACATAACTCCTACCCTTGAGGAGTAGAGCATCCTGTAGCAATGGTAAAAATCCTTTTGGAAAGAACTAAATAGAAGAAGGAGAGAGAGTGATAGATGGCTCTGTGATACAGGAAGTAATAAAGCAAGGAAGAAGTTCTCAGGAGAGCTAGCACTGTTAGTGTCTGGGGTGGGAAGGGGGAAGTAGAAACATTTGCATTAAGAGTGTAAATACTACTGGTTTGAGATACTGGCCTGAGGTGTGGCAGGGGTAGAAGAAGTTCTGGCTGCCTAGTGGTGTGTAGGCAGTGAAGGGCCAAGTTGAAAACTGAAGTGAAAGAAATTAGCTTGGTAGAGTCAAATAACACTGAAGAGCTCTTATCTTGTGATGAACATGAACCATCAATCAGTATTTTAGTCATTTAGACGCTAACAAAGTATTAATATACCAGGGTTTAAGTCCTGAGGCTGACATTAGCTTAACGTATGAAATTGAACTTGTCCTTCCTTGATCCAAATCTCAGCAAGGTTATTTATATGGTCCTTAATATCTTAATAAAAACAGAAGCTTAGCATGCACATATGCTACAACCATTTTTTATGTGCTGCAGGCTGCAAAAAATATATGAATTAGGAATTCAGCTGATTATGACAAAGCTTGGAGGAGTTAAGAACTCTTCCAGAGGATAAAAGCCAAGGCTCAAGGAGTCTTGGTGATATTGATATTAGCTTTTGATTATTAGCCATTTTCTGCTATGAATTTCTCATGTGTTATTGTACCTTTTCCATCATTCATTGGGCACAATTTCCCCTATACAATTCAAGTATTTATATAACTTTCTCCAACTGTGCTAACAACAGACATAGTTAAAATCCTTAATTTCAGGCCTTTCTGTGATTAATCTTCATTAGCAGCATCTGGCCAGGACCATCTTTGGATGGATGAAAGTATCTTATCTGAGATACCTCACAGAATCTTTAGAACAGACTTGAGCATCCAAACTATCTGTTTGAGAAGGCCCAGCAGATGTGCTAATTAAGCTTAACTTTCTCCCTTTCTAAATCTTAAATCTAGTTTTAGATCTCCTTTAACAATTATCAGGTGCATCTAGCTATGACAGAAGTTGCCTAGCCAAGTTGCCTAGCCACCAAGTGCACTCCCCCACCCTGCCAGAAAATGGCAGGAGGTGAGATAGTTTGGACAGATAAGGGTGCCAAAGGATAAAAGAAGGCAGCTTTATTTTCAGCCATGACCTAGTGACTTATAGGTTCTATAGGTTCTTAACATTTCAACTAACCACTTCTAAGAATATAGTTTGAATACATAAACCCCCTTTGCTTAGATATTAACCAAATTTTGCCCTCAGTCGATTCATCTCATTAGTCACTTACATTTTGGGTTACAAATGATAGCAGTTACTGCTCTTTTGTGTGGATCATATTGCCCCTCCTTTTAACCTTGAGGGAATTCAAGCCTGGTGACCTTGCCTTAGCCAAAGCATTGCTATTACATGGGTATATAATTGTAAACCTCAGAGACTTGAGGACTAGATTGGAGGAGAACTAGATTGGAGGACTAGAAGAGAGAACTAGAAGGATGAGATGGAAGATAAGGAAGAGCCAGGTGGGGAAGAACTAGGTGGGTAAGAACAAGATGAGAAAGACCAAGATGGGGCAGAACTAAGATGAAGGAATTAAGATAGCACTTACAGGGAACAGCATAGAAATGTAGAGAGAAATCAGGGAAGAAAAGAGCTAAGTAAAAGAGCAAAATAGAAGCTGTATAGACAGAGAACTGACTCAGAAAAATAAAGTGAATGGACTATAGAGTATTGTGCATATAGATTCATTTGGTACTGTCTAAGATTAGATTTTCAGCTGGTTGTAGATTCTTTTACAGACCCTGGAGAGGTCTATCGAGGGGCTGGACCCCAATAGTCATATATATATCAACTGTTTTTACACACACACACACACACACACACACACACACACACACACACGTATATCCTCACCCATCATTTCTAAATTTTACAATTAGAATTGGAGACCAATAACCCATGTAAATTATAGTTTTAAAGAGGTCCATTTGGTTTGTTTGCACACACAGGAGTATATCCCCCATATATCATTTCTATATGTTTAAAGAGCTCTATTCAGTTGAAGATAAGTGTGGCTCTAAGTATGTTGAGCCGATACTCTGCAATGATCCTTTATGTAAGTTTTCAGATATTCATTTTGAATGCTCTTGCATACATGCATATCACAAATATACAGAATGGTTGTCAATCTGATTATCATTTTTACCCTTGGAAATTCTAAAAATATCTTAGTTAATATTATCTTGACATCTTCAGCCTTGAAAGGAAAGGTAAGAGATTAGTGAAATTTTGAACTAATTTATTTAATATGCTTATGTGTAGAGTCAGGCAGACAGCATCTGATCCAAAAAAAAAAAAAAGGTAATGATTGAGATGTTAAGTTTTTTCAGTCTATTTTAGTCACTGTTGAACATCTGGAACACCAAATAAAGAATCAGTGCTTTCAGCAAGAGTGGTCTTCAAGTGTTTGAAAAGTAACCTGGGCAATTGTTATCACCATAGCCCATACTGTAGAGGTGTTATCTACAGTAATGCTAGTAGGACACTAATAGCATGATCCCCAGAATTAATGATGTTTTAAGGCAACAAAAGGCAAGTGCAGCTAAAGGGTTTATTTAGGGTTTTCCTTGGTGATAATAGGTCCTGATCCATATGCTAGTTTCTTGCCATGCTTGTTAGTGTTTTCTTCACAGACAGGAATCAATAATTCTGTGTACTGTTGTTCACATAAATCAGTTCTAGTTTTGGTATGCATCAGTTACACCAAGAATTATATTTTAACATTGCCATTATATCATCTTTTCTTTTAAAATGTTTTTTATTTATTTGTGTGCACCTGCATGATCATATGTGTGTGTGTCTATGCAAGCAGACAACAGAAGAGGACATTGGTTTCCATAGAGCTGTAGTTACAGACATATGTAGGATGCTTGGCTTGTTACATGAATGCTGGGATCTGAATTCCACTTCTCATGATTGTGAAGCAAATACTCATAACCACAAAGCTATCTCTCAAGATCCTGTTCAGTAATCTTTGAGAAAGCTGTCAAAAATCCAGAGTCACATAGCTGATCTGTTAGAAACTCAGGCAAGCCACATATCTTTGTTCTTCTAACAAATGTTATTTATGTATCTATCATATGCCTAACTCAGTTTCTAGAGGGATGAGTCAGACATAATCATGACCCAGGCGATCCTCACAGTCTGGTAGGAAAATTCACGAATCATTACATTGAAATATAAACAAGTTGGGTTTGTGATTGAAGTTCATGCAGCATCCTGTGGGGGTACAGATGAAGGGCTGAGCAACTGCTTGGAAGCAGCTCTCTGTTTCACAGCAGGTGTCCCCTGATAAACTGTGGGAGTATAAGCCATTCAAGAGAGCAGAATAAGGCTTTCAAAGGCACTAAAAGAAGAAAGCAGGTGCTGTGCTGTAAGCAATGTCTGGTACTCAGAGGCTGCTTATGAGAAAGGTCATTTTTTTTTACAGTGGCAGAAAATACCATTTGTGAGGTAGAAGAAAGGGAAAACAAGAGTAGTTGCAAGTAACAAGGTACAGGAACCCAAAAAATGTTCACCCCACTTTGGATGTTTAACTGAAGAATAATGAAATGTGGATAAAACTAAGAAGATTTATTGTACAAAGTTACAGGTTAGAGTTAAGGAGGTGTTATATGGTAACCCTTTTAAATGGCTTCCAAAGAAATAGACATCAATTCTGATTTTATCTGTCTAATCCTTCTCTGAAGACTTTTGGGTAAATTTCAGCTCATGTAGAATTTTTCCAAGCATCCAGCTGATCTTGTGTAGCTTCATGCATTCTTGATTTTTTTTTTTTGGCATTTAATCTCTTGACTTCCACACATTTCATCCCATATTGCTCAAATGTGGTATGTTAGTCATGACATATAACACTGTTATTTTAGCTTTTGAAAACAATTTTTCCATAGACATATTTTTTTCTTCAGAGTATATTTTCTTTAGAAAAGAAACATAAGCATAGTAGGACTATTTTATTATTATGGAAATGATGCCTATCTCTATGATAGCTATGCAAAAGCCTCCAAACAGTAAATCAGTAATCCAACAACCACAAAGTATGTTCATAGTCAAAAGCCTGCAGTAATATCTTCTTATGTAGTTGACTACTCTTTGCAGCCCTGAGAACTATAGCCACGGTTTATTTTAGCCAGAAACTAAAATAGAAAACAAATAGTTTTGCTTTCTTAAAATTCTGACCTATAACTATATGCACAGATATTTATCTGGATGTATATGAGTAAAGACTGAATAGTAAGCCCAATGCAAAATATGTGCTCTCATTCTCGGATCCTGTGACAATGATCCTATTTAGAAAAAGTAGATTAGAAGATTTGATTGAGTTATGGATCTCAAAGCAAGATCCTCCTGGATGATCTGGTTGGGACATAAAATCTAATTATCAAGAGCCCTTCAAGAGAAAACTGGGGATAGATTTGAGGCAGAAAAGTGTGCATGTATACACACATATCTTATTACACAGTTTAGGTGTAGTTTTTCCTAACCTTCACAAAGTGTTCCTGAGATGGCAGAGATGGGTAAAGCACATCTTTATCCATTACCCATTGCTGACAGAGGAGTGAAGTGTGCATTCTGGTGGCCCCTCCTACAGTTGTTAGCCCCCTCAGGCAAGTCCAGGTATTCAGGAGTCGATCTGCATCACTCAGGTAGAAGAACAAGACTGCTCTACAGCTCAACTGCTTCACTTCCACTGGAGGTGACTTGAGCCTGTGTACATTTCTAATGAAAGCTCTTGTATGGAAATTTGAATTTCTGTAATGGTGGGAGCCATGTGAGCAAGGCTTCTAGCAATGTAAGTCATTATGCTTATTTAAATAAAATCCAATAAATATAAAAAAAATTCTGACCTAAAGCCAATATTTGGAGGGAAAAAAAGTAAATAACTTATTCACAGGAAAGCATTTTCATTTGTAGAATTTACAACAGTGGCAAACTGCATGTCATTACAATTCAATGTTTACATATGTTTGTATGGATGGTGACTTAAACCTGAGAGAATTTTGTTGAGGATGAGGAAGGAAGAGATCACTGTGACTAAAATAAATTTTCAGGTATTTTTGTGTGTATGTATGTGTGTGTTGTGTGTGTATGTGCTATGCATACTTACATGTATGTAAGTTCACATGTGTATTAGTGAGAGTATGTGCAAATGTGTACAGGGGCATGTGGAAGCCAGAAGTTGATATTATGTATCTTCCTCAATCACTCTCTATATTTGAGGCAGCGATTCTCACTTGAGCTCAAAGCTTGCTGATTTGACTTTTCAACTCATCAGCTTGGCATGGGATCTTTGTCCTGTGGTCATATTGTGTTCTCCAAAATATTGTGCACCCTAATAAACTTATCTGGGGTCAGAGAACAGAACAGCCACTAGATACAGAGGCTAGAAAATGGTGGCACTCACACCTTTAATTCTAGCTTTCTGGAGGCATGAATCTCTGTGAGTGCAAGGCCACACTGGAAATAGCCAGGCATGGTGACTCACGCCTTTAATCCCACAAAGTGAGCCTTTAATCCCAGGAAGTGAGGGCAGATAGCAGAAAGGTATTTAAGGCATGAAGACCAGAAACTAGAAGCTTTTGGCTGATTAAGCTTTCAGGCTTTCGAGAAGCAGTTCAGCTGAGATTCATTCTGGATAAGGAGTCAGCAGAGGCTTCCAGTCTGAGAAAACAGGATCAGTTGAGGAATTGGCAAGGTGAGGTGGCTGTGGCTTGTTCTGCTTCTCTGATCTTCCAGCATTCACTCCAATACCTGGCTCTGGGTTTGTTTTTATTAATAAGCCCCTTTAAGATTCCTGCAACATTGTCCCCACCTCTCAAGCACTGGAATCATAGGCAAGCTGCCATGCCTACCTGGCTGTCATGCTGGTGTAGGGGATTCAAACTCCAGTCCTCACATTTATGCAGAAAATAAGTCATTTCCCCAGCCCCCCGAAATCTTGTTCTGAGTTGTCACCCTTACCAAAGTCTTACATACTTTTTGCTTCTACTCTGTACCATGTTCGTACAAGTAGATTCGACATACTTTGAGGAATATTCCAGAAAATTTAAGTGAGTATCTTTGCTTATCTTTGAACAGGTTCATAATGTATGTGACAATACTCCTACATGAAAGTACTATGACACTTAAGGCAGCCATGGAATTGGTTCATAGTGTTTTCATTTTTGCATTATCACACACTCCACCATGAGTTACTGGGAACCTGTGAATACTGCATATCTATGTAGAAACTTGTGTTATACATCTCTTCTATGGTACCTTGAGATGTGTATTACTTCCAACATGAATTAGGTTAAAATTGAACTTACACAGTGATTTGGAGTTCCAGTCATGCAGTTGATTAGCATGTGGTACTTAAACAATGATGCAAAAGTAGTAATAAGAAAATCGGACTTGTTAATGTGCTTGCTTTAGGTATATGGATATGTATATGTACTTCACACACAATATACTTACATATCATTTAAAACCTACCAATTTTCAAAAAGGGATTTAATGTGACCAGAACAAGTTTGTATAGGAGAACATTTTAAAAAAGTAAAAAAACTATCACTCCTAAGCACTGCAGAAAGACCTGCTTATATAGTGATATAAATATAGCTTGGTATCTGTTTTCAATTAACCCCCAAATGAGAGCTGCTCTGCAATGACAGCACAGAGAGTAACTGTGCCCTCCCTGCAGTGATGTTGTTCTGGTACAGATCTTGCTGAGGAAGCCCCTTGGAAAGTACAATCAAACTGTGTCTGTTAATTTTCTGCTGGTCTTTAATGATAGGTGGTAGATTTTCGAATGTGGCTTCAACATCTTGAAACTAGTTCAAGATGGTGAATCATAACAATGGATGTTGAAATGTGTGATCAAAGTGAGTAATGTGGTTATTAGTTCAAAATAAGAGTGAATCTCTCTTGTCATAAGAAAGACTACCTATAAAGGGAATTTTATAGGGGCACTGAGTCTGAGAAACAGCATTGTTAAAATAATCCCTTCAACATACATAAGTGGTCCTAGATAACTAGCTGTTTTAAAAATATCACAGCCTAAAGAAACTTAAGAATGTATTGTGTGCCGGGCGGTGGTGGCGCACGCCTTTAATCCCAGCACTTGGGAGGCAGAGCCAGGCGGATCTCTGTGAGTTCGAGGCCAGCCTGGACTACCAAGTGAGTCCCAGGAAAGGCGCAAAGCTACACAGAGAAACCCTGTCTCGAAAAACCAAAAAAAAATGTATTGTGTTAAGGTTCCAGAGGGAGACATGTCCATAGGAAAGACTTGGCAACAGGAGTAGGAAGCTAAGAGATCACATCTCAACTGCATAGGATGAAAGTGGCACAAAGCCTGCCAACACTGACATACTTCCTCCAACAAGGCTCCTGTTCTAAAAGTTCCAAAAGCTCCCCAAACAGCACCACCAACTAGGACTTAGAGTTCAAGTATCTGTGTCTATGGAAGACATTTTTCATTTACACTGCTGTATTCTCCTTCCACAAAACTTCAAGTGTCATACAAGTAAGTGCTTTTAATTACTTCTGTAACAATTTTTAAGTGATTCATTGCTCTGTCCCCACTTTCTTTCTGAAGAATGGAAGTTATACATGGGCAGTTTCAGTTTTGTTTGATATCATTAGATATTCCCTAGAAAGCCAAGGCAAATTTTTATCATACACGGTAAGAAAACAAAAGAGAAATCATGAAGATATAAATGATACATGATATATCCTGTGTCTGAAAGGCCATCCTTATGCTCAGAAATGAACAGGATTGAACACAAAACAGCAAAGGCCAACACAGACACACTGATGCCTTCTTTCTGGGAGTTGAGAAGCATGAGAGATATTTATTCTTCCCTATTTTCTTCCTGTCATACTTTACTATCACAGTGTGAAGAGACATTTGGTAATGCTTTTCTTTGGATGATAGTCACAGAAGTTGTATAATTCCAAAGTAACCAGTACAAATGGAGTTGCTATTAATCTAGACTTAACTCATCAGGTTGTAGATGTTTCTAGTTATATCAGTTTAAGAAATAACTCTGTAGAATTTCTTTCATTTTTCATAAATACGTAAGCAATTCAAAGCTTTGGTCATATGTCAATGAGGGGGTAAAATGTTTACACTTAACACTGATGTATACAAAGGATACTAAAAAGCAAGACTGTTTTAGAAAATAAACATCCTACAATGTAAATTTTGCTTCACGCAGCAATTTTTAGATTTGGATTGCCTGATTTCTTCCCTCAAGGATTGCCCTTATGTTTGCAATAATGAAAGTTGATTTTATTGGAAAATCACCTCTGGGTGAGGAACATAACTCCAGAGAAAACTTTGTATGGGGATGAACTCATTTCTGGTGTCAGTAGCATATTATCCAAGCCAGAACTGTTTGGGTTCCCAATCTTTCTTTTCATTTAGGCAGCTCATTCATTAACATTCCTTCAAGCAGGGTGTTAAAAACTAGTTACATCAGGAAAATTTACTTTGATTATTGACCTACTAAACCAATAAGTTCTCCAAACAATTCAAAGTGTAGCTCTAATCATGCACATTAAATATTTTAACGATGGGGCTCACTGTAACTTTTACTCCAAATGCTTAGCATGAAATTGTTTTTTCATAATGACCTACTACTCTAAATGATCTTAAATAACAAAGGGAAATTATGGTAAAAGTCCAAGAGAGGATAGGATGATTGGTCATATGTAGTGATGAAGCCCTCACTCTAATGTAGGCATGGCTCACCCATCAGTCATTGTCCACCAACTGGGATTTGTTTTATGCTGTTTTTGTTTTTTAGACCAGCCTTTTTATACAGCCCAAGCTGTATAAGAATTGTGATTTTTTCCAGAGTCAGTCTCCTAAATGCTGGTGCCACAAAGCCCAGCTTATATTGGAGTTTTTATTATAAAAGGAACCCAGAGTCATCATGATGGCATTGTGTATCACATCTCGTCAAGAGACCAAAATTAAGAAGCATACTCTACCTCTGAAAATCCAGCTGTAAACATAGACTATCTAAAGAGTATATTGAGCACCTTCGAGGGGAGGCAAGAAGCGATAAAGAAGCTTCACATGGGGGTAGGGGTTCTGATAATCTTTGGGTGACATTAGCTCTAGCAGCTGAAGAATGGGTAGTCAAAAGATGATTCATTTTACAAGCTTGGGACAATCATCTGCCAAGGGAGCCAGAAGGCATAGTTTTGTGGATAAGAGAGGAAAACACTACAGAACTCATAGAAACATAAATTGAATCTAGCCCTTGAGCTTCTCACACAAAGGTTACAATAAGAGGATAAAAAAAAAATCCCTATTGAATTTCCGTTAAAAAAAAAAAACTCTCTGCTTATGATATTCAGAGCCTAAGAAAATATGTTCAGAGATGATGTGGCTGATGCCTACTTCTAGGTTTGTAGTAGTTCAGCTGTTGATGTAAAAGCCAAAATGCCGGTCTATAGTGAATGGTTTGTACTTTTATATTATGAATTTCATGCCTAGATTACTAATATTATTTACTTTAAGCAAGAGAGAAAGAAAAAAAAAATTCCCAAGATATAGCAGTAACACAAAGGTTTTTACCTACTGATATAAATGGCATATGGCTTAATAATTGGGTTGTAAGCAATCAAGAAGCTATTTCATGCAATATCACTTGAGCTCAGTTCCCAGCAGATATAACAGAGATGATTAGATATATTGAATTCTTTGCATCATTTGAAGAAAGAAAACTCTCATACACATTGGTGTTAGCTTCCTCTCCACTTCGTTTAAATTTTCAATAACCAGTATCACTACATGTAACAGTTTCTTCATAATGAAACTTCATGTCAAACTGAATTTGTCTTTCAAGTGAAAGCATAATGTGAAACACTCAGAAATCTGATCCATAAAATACATTTTCTTCTAGAAAAAGTCATACATACATATAGTTCTTTCAAATAAGAAAAATATGACCAAAGAGTAATAAAGACAAAATTGCTATATTTGAAATTTTGTGTTTTTGTCTTTGATGTTTGATGGGTCTATGGAAAGAACTTCTCTTGTTAATCAACATAATTTAATTAATGGAGTTACCACATGTAGAGATAATTCTTTCCAAGGAATTAAAAGATGTCAAATACCCTTAAGATGAAGCAATGTGATGCATATTCTAATCTCTTTGATGATCAAGTAGCTCAGACAAAACTATGAATGTGATGATGCATTCTCATTATGCTATTTGTACAAATATTAGGTGCTCAAAAGTTCTAAGGACTTAGACACAATCATGCTGAGCTTAATTCTTAAAAGTATCCAGTTGTGTTCCTTGATTTGGTAGGTAGGTATTAAATCACCCCTTTGGTAATTCACCTCATGAAAAATAATTGAATCATGGGGAATTTTTCAACATACTGTTGAGAGCAGAAGTTCTCTAAGGCTTTTTTGCTAGTATACATTACAGAAATGCAGGTTTATTGATCTTTACAACTCTAAGAGGCTAAGTAACAAGGAGGACTCAATGAGGGACATATGTATCTCCCTGAGAAGGGGGAAATAGAATAGATATCATGAGTGAACTGCATGCAGGTGGGGAGCAAGGATGGGAACAGGAGGGGTTTGGTTGGCAGGATGGAGGGAGAGAATACTAGGAGAGATGACTAGAATGGGGGGCATTTTGGAAGTGAGGTAGAAACCTAGTGGAATGAAAATGTCCTACAATCTACAAGAGTAATCCTAAGGAAGACTCTTAGTAATGGAGGATATGGATTCTGAACCGGCCATTTTCTATAACCAGGCAAGACTTCCAGTAGAGTGACTGGGACACCAACCCAGCCACATAAACTTTGACCTAAAGTCTGGCAAAGCCAAGCAGGCATAGAGGTAGATGTATAGCTTTGTTTCTTGTGCAAATGAAGCTCAGACCATCCCCTTGCCTTGAGGCCTAGTGGCTCTCCAGAGCAATTGACTGAGAACAAAAGAGGTTTTTATATATCAAGGTGGAAGGTTGGGTGGAGCAACATTCCTGAGGAGACAGAGAACCCATGGCGAGGGGAAGAAGGGACAGGCATTTTCTGTAGATACAGACAGAACGGCTTGCAGGGAGAAGGGAAGAACTCAGAGGTTTCATGGATAGTAAGGCAGAACTCTTGTAGAGTTCATCAGAGCCAGGAGTAGAGAACAAATAGAGATGGAGGTGAAGAAACGAAGAACAAAGATGAGGCTGGAAGCATAAGAGCTTAGCTGTTAGCAGGACTATGAGATGGCAGTAAAAGAGGAGACAAAGAAGAACTGAGTGTCAGGATGGAACTGAAGCTATGTAGACAGGATTTCATCCCAGAGAAATAAAGTAGACTGACAAAGAGCTTGGTCTATCTAGATTTATTCCTGTCCTGAATGCCTGACAGAGCTGTAGCTGTATAGACAGAATTTTGTCTCAGAGGAATAAAGGTAACAGACATAAGAGCATAGTATACATAGATTTTTTTCCTCAGATAGCCCACGCTGGACATAGCATCTTCCCCAGACTCTGGGAAAACCATATCTGGCACCTAAACAGGATATTCATAGGACCAGGGGAATAGGTCACCAAGTACATCCAGGGAGAGTTGTCACTTGGCAGAGGCTGTCCAGAGAGAGAGGCAGTTTCCCAGCATGTCATAGAGGTGATCCCTGAAGGTTTCAGCTACGTTGCAGATCTCACCAAGGGTGATACAGACCCAGGTATCTTCATACCTTGTGAGTGGTGAGTAAAACTGTATAGAAAGAATTGGCTTAGAGGAATAAAGTGAATGGACTAGGGAACTCAGTGTATCTAGATTCATTCTCGCACCGGTTGGTAGTGTCCCTTTGGGCCCCCTGGGATAGTATAATATTAAGGCTGGACCTTTAATATTATACAAAAGTGCTGGAGTAATGGTGGTGCAGAACTTGTGGGAGTGGCCAGCCAATGTCTGATTTAACTTGAGGCCCATACCACAAGAGGGAGTCCATGCCTGAAACTTTGAATGGCCGGAAACTAGAGACCCAGGGTAGAACCAGACATGACTGAACAAAAAGAAAAAAAAAAGAAAGAAGAGGAAAGAAAAGATAAGAAGAGAAGAGAAAAGAAAAAAGTCAATGAAATGATTCTGTTATATTTCTAGACTGGAGTCTATCATAATCATCACCAGAGAGAGACCCACAAACAAACAGTAGGTAGAGTTTAGAGAAGTCCACAGAATAGGAGGAGGAAGGATTATATGAGCCAGACAGAGGGATCAAGGACGCCACAAGAACATGGCCCATAGAATCAGCTAACCAGGGCTCATAGGGGCTCACAGAGACTGAAGCAACAATCAGGGAGCCTGCATGAGTCTGAGCTAGCTCCTCTGCATATATGTTATGGTTGTGTAGCTTGGTCCTCTTGTAGAACTCTTAACAGTGGAAGTAGGGGTGTCTCTGACTCTTTCCTGCTCTTAGTATCTATTTCCTCCTACTTGGTTACCTTGTCCATCTTTAATATGAGGGTTTGTGCTTAGTCTTATTTCATCTTCTTATGTCATGTTTTGTGGATGTCCCTGGGAGGCCTTCTCTTTCCTGAAGGGAAATGGAGGAGGAATGGATCTGGGGGATGTGGAGTGGGAAGGCACTGGAAGGAAAGGAGGGAAAGGAAACTGTAGTCATGATATAATATATGAGAAAGGAATAAATTTCAAAATGAAAGAAAAAAAACCTCTTGGGATGATGTGATCTAGGAACCCTAAAGCCTCTTGACTGAAAATCACCTTGTTTACTTATCCTGGTATAATACTCCAGTCCTCCCTTATGTGTAGAGAGTTAGGAAATAGAATTATATGTTTGAGTAATATGCATACATGTTAATTTGGCTAAGATTAAAATTTTGTTAAGGAAGATAAAAGACTAAAGGACTTACACAATATTAATCATGGCTATCTTTTAATTCAGTGAATTTTATTAGTTAATTCAGCCTTTTAGCCAGTACGGTCTACAAATAATGTTTGGAAGTATGTTAGTAGTTAATAAATGTTTTTCAGAAGATAAAACAAATGCATGTGCTCATATGTACATGAGCCAGTGAGGTGTGTGTGTGTGTGTGTGTGTGTGTGTGATTAAAACATAGGCTCATTATAAGAAGGTAAAGTGGGCTATTAGAGTGAAGCATTATGGCTTAGTTAGGTGAATACATTAGTATTGGAGATTCTGTAATGTCTATCCTTGTAGATACCCTGTAGTTTCTATCCCTATCTCAAAATTTTATTCACTACAAACCTAGAGTTTTAAAACATCTTAACTCAGATAAAATTCACATGCCAAACAATTTGCAGATTTGAAATATACAATTCAACAGCATATAGTATATTCACAGATTATGACAATAACCACAATTGTTTTTAGAACACCCATCACTCCCAGAGGGAAAGGTCTAGCCATTTAAACAGACACTCCTCTCTAGTATGCTCTGACTACTAATATACTTGCTATCTACATGGACTTGCCTTTTCTGGATATTTCACAGAATTGGAATCATATAACATATAGTGCATGCCTTCTTTCACTTGGCAAGTTATTTTCCATGTTTTATCATGAGTGATAAATACTAGCCACTTCTAATGAGGGAATATCACTGGACAGGAAAAGGCTTTGCTTCACTATGTTTCAGCTGTACAAGTAGGAAGAATTTGATAGCGTTTTAAGTATATTGAAAAATATTGAAACAAAAGTAAACAGTACCTTGAGATATTTTGATGCTTAAAATAATTACATGGCTCATTGTCAAAAGCATCTGATGTATTTCATCACATCTTAGTAAGATGGTATTAAGTGTGAATAGTGTTTTCTATTTTGTTGACTGTTCCTCCTACTGGCAAGATATGAAGGGTGGGGGCTATCATACCACATATCTAAGGCTTCAAACTCCTTGTTCTTACATCTTGGCAGCTTCCTATAATTTTTCAAAATATTTTAATATGGCAAAGTCACTTCAATTACATAGTCATTATAAGTTTTGCCAAGGTTGAATATGGATCGCTTTGTGTTCATTAGAGCACAAAATTAGAATTTTCATTGCAGTAACTGTAAACACTGTTGGCTCAAACGATTCAGGCAATTTCTCATAAAATCTTGCATAATGGATAATGGATATTTTCCCTGTTTTCCAGCATATTTTAATTTTTGGAAGCTACTTTCATTGGCGTATTTCTTTTGGCCCAGAAGATGAATCAGTGATTCTTTTTCAAATTGATGGCATTGCACACAGTACGTAAACTAGTGGGCACAGACTAGCACCTTCCCCAGAGCCACGAGTAAGAGAATAAAGTATTGCTTGATTTTCTCAGTTTTAGTCCAAAGTTTGGCAGTTAGACCTGAACATGTCTGGAAAAACCATCTGGCACACCTACATCTGTTCTCACATTTGCCAATCAGGATTTATCAAAAATCAATGGCTCAGAAACATGAAGCTCTTGAGAGGTGCTAATTTGTGGCTAAAAAATAATTCAAATTCAGCACCATGTGGTCCTCGTGGAGCGTGGTTTAGTTTTTGAAAATTCGATGAATCTGTTTCATCTTGATCTGTCTTACCTTCTCTGTTAAAGAAAAGAAAAAACCTGGAAATGATCTCATATGGAAGGAACTTCTTTTTCCTACCTTTTCATTTTCAAACATTTGAATGCTATTGCAAAGAGGTTTTCGACACCCCAGTGCTGTTTATCAACAGGCACTCATACATCTCTGTTCTCTTCCCAGTTACCAGGATGTCCTCAGTAAAACCAAGGCATATAATTTGATTTGCCACCTATCATCCCTTTTCTCCAATCTTCTGCCTGACACTCAAAGTCAGTCACTAATGAAAAATCCCCCCAATCCCTATCCCACCCTGCCATCAAAGAGGAGATGACATTCATTATTCATTCCAATGCTTTCTCCTTGCCAAAGTATATTCTCTTGGTTCCAAGTCAGAGCAGCTCATTGGCTTGCAGGGGTTTAACAATCATGGGCAGGTGAATAAGTTTATTATGGGAAGTACAGATTTTACTGACAGATTTTTGAAACTATAGCAAGCAATTGGCTGGCATTGTTCAGGTGTTCATGTCCTTTGGCTAGTGCTGTGTTCATTGTTATACAGGTACCACAGATAGTGTACATAGACATTTCTAAGATAATAAAGCACATTTATCATTCACATACTAAAACCTTTGGGGAACTTATGCCTCAAATCCAAATTTATTAACATGAACTGAAGCTATACTATTATGATCCACATTGGAGAGATTGAATTATTATATTTTGATAGCATTAGACTATTTCTACCAGAATTTGTAAATTTGGATCTAAGAACAGTTTATTTCTATATTTCATAAGCCTGGCACAAGGAGTTTAATTCTTTAAATTAGTAAAAGATGGTTTCTGCCAATAAAATCATCCTACAGTGTTCCTCTGGAGTCAGCTTTATAATGTGAAGCATGAGTGGATGAATATTAAACTCAAGGACTATTTGCAGAAATTCAAAACCATAACCATAGCAAATGATACCTAGTTTACTAGTAAGTAAAATCTAACCATGTCATAGACAAAGTAAGAGTATGTGTGAAAATCACAGTGTATATTAGTATAGCTAAATGGAGTCTCTCAGATAAAGCATAGAGGATCGAAAAGATACTTCAAGTACTAAGCAAATATATGGCTTGCCATGCAGTATGGATACAATCTTTGCTTTTGCAACATTGTGTTCCCTGTAATGGAATCCACAGTGTGCCAAATATTTCCACCCACAGAATCGCAAATCACTCTAAACGCAAATAAAACCTTATTTGATTGCATATGTTCATTGTCCTGGTGGGTATTTGAACCCCAATAGAAGGAACACATCATATTTAATACCAAAAGGGGGAGTTAGGGGGGCTCTTCCTAGGGAGGTATAACTTTCGTGGAAAAAGAATTTGTCAAAATGGAGCTAAAGCATAGACTCTAGCAATTGATAGCAGATATATAATAACAAATTATATTTTAGACTTACTTATATTGATGTTGTTAATAACATTGGGAATGACTAGGAGATGAAATGTTTCTCTGAACACATTGGAGACATATATCCCCAGATGATGGAACTAGTCAGTATGTGATTTGACCATGAGGGCTCTGACATAATCACAGGGTCAACCCATTGATGGATTCACAACTTGATAGCATTATTTAAAGGACTAGGATGTAGGGCATTGGTTGGAGAAAGTAGGTCACCAGAAGCTCCTAAGCTCATTAGGAGCATGCCTTTGAAGAATATGTTTTTCCTACATCTCTCTTCTTGCAGCCTGCTGTAGAAAAAGCAGCCTTCTTCAAACATGCTCTTCTAGCATGCTACTTCAGCATTGCCAAAGACCCACAGCAGTGGAGCAGCTGGCTAGCCATTGAATAAATCTTTCCTCCTGAAGTTGTTCTTCTCTGGTATTTAGTCATGGTTATATAAAACTAACAATTGAAACAATCAAATTACTTTTTAAAATCAAAGTGAATTCAATATTGCTGTTGGACAGCCTTCAATTCATCTTAGCATTGCCCATGGAAGAACAGCTATGGGAACTCAAACTACTAAAATCTCTCATTACATATGATTTGTGTCAAGGACTTAATGGCTAAGCATAATGATTAAATTTTCCAGATAGGAAAAGGAAAATTCTATGACAGAATTTCTAGAAAATGTACCTCCTTTCCTTCTTTTCCTGCCTCCGCCCCACATTTAGCAAACACCAATTTTCTGACACTAAATATGAATCTATTTATTTAGGAGATTCATGCCTTTATATCTATCCACTAGATGAACAATGCTTCATTTTATAGAATAGAGATAATCCTGCCAATTAATACCACCACAGGTGGTATAACAAATGGAGATGTGTGGAGCTTCTATTCTGCTAAATGCTGTAAGAGTTGCTAAAATAATGAAGCCAAGCATCGACCTAGAGGGGTATTAGAATTTATGTGGTATAGAAAGAAAGCTATTCAAATACACAAGATGCTTTTATTTTCAGATACATTCCAAATCAAATATGATCATTTAAAAATGTCAAAATCAAGCCAGTACCATGAACAAATCCTGTGTATTATAGCAGTATTGTAACATGTCTGCTTTCTCTGTTTCAGTTAAATTTTAATGTCAGTGTTCTTCTATCTCAAAATTTGCTAGAAGATTCATGGTAGTCTGAATATATCTAAATGTTATATATAGATCTATTCAATATATCTATGCATATAAAAAGACAACTGCCCACATATATGCATCTAACCACCCCATTATGCAGTTATAAAAACTGGACCTGTATGATTTTAAACTGAATTATTTTCATGATTTTGTTTGAAGAGCTGCTGTGCTTTTGCTCCCATTCATTACTGAATCAGAATAAGGGGGATTTTGCATGAGCTTTCAGGATCCATGTGAATTTATTTATTTCTATTTATGTCTGATTTTTGAATCATCATTTCTTTTCTTTTTTTTTTTTTTTGGTTTTTCGAGACAGGGTTTCTCTGTGTAGCTTTGCGCTTCTCCTGGAACTCACTTGGTAGCCCAGGCTGGCCTCGAACTCACAGAGATTCGCCTGGCTCTGCCTCCCGAGTGCTGGGATTAAAGGCGTGCGCCACCACCGCCCGGCGAATCATCATTTCTTAATGTATGGCCTTCTGTCAGAAGGAGAAATTTGAGGACATTCCATTATTTTATTCCAAATCTTACAGAAACAATGTGTACTTGAAAAATATTTTTTAAATCAGAAAACTTAATTTGAACTTTTAAACTAGCTTATCAAGATTCAATGACTAGCAAACAGGGATTGATATTTGTTTTAATGAATGACTTTAAGAAATATTTTAAGAAACCCTCAGTAATACATAATAATATTGTATGCACATCAGTAGATGATATCTCCCAAGCAGTTACCTTCATAGTATAATACTATACTTGTCCTGATCTCAAGAGTTAAGGACCTTGGTAAGGCTTTCAAAGAATCCAGATTATAAAAGGCATAGGATGAAGTTCTGAGGAGTACAGGCCCCAATGTTTGATTTTGCCAGCTCTGATACTTTCGCAGTGCAAGTTTGACCAAGTTGCTTCACCTCTATCCCTGGCCCTCACTTTTCTCAAATGTGACCTGAGGATTATGCTACAACATACCTACCTCATAGGATTATGATGGTTATTAAATCTGTTGATCTTTATAATGCACTTAAAATAGTATAGCTATATGAGTGTTTTCTGTGATATTGCTTTCCATGGTGGAAATTCTACAGTTTATTAAATGGCCAGCACTCCAGACATGGTAGAATATCTGGGTTTGATACCCAGTTAGTTTTTTAGCCTTCAACCCCTTTTTTCACCCTTAGTTTCCTTATTTAAAAAAGGGGATAATGTTTGCTTGTACAATTGTTGTCAGGCTAATCAGTGAATATTAAATCACTTTTTTATGTATATAAACATCCTTGCATGTGGTAAATTCAGGATAAATATCTATTGAGTCTACCAGAGGTCTTCAGAGCAATAGCCACAAAATTCAGCTGTATTTTGATAGCTATGCTATTCCTGGTATTTTTTTGTCTGATCTTGCAGCTCTGCTGCTACTCATGCATTGCTCATTATATTAAAAATAAGTCTGGTGGGAAGAGGCATCAAGGCTGAACTAGACTCCATTTTAATTCTAAGCTTGCTACATTATGAAAGAAAATAACAAAGTATGTGTTGGCACCTTTGCCAAAAACAACCATGCCACATCAAAGCCTCACAGTTCTATGCAATTTTTCTCTTCTGAGATAAAAAGGATGAATAGAGATTCTTACTCTACATCACACTAGTTGCAATGAGCTCCCCATCAATGACAGTAGTCACCTGTTGGTACAATTTTATGAGAGAGACCCTCCTACCCCCAATCTGGTCACTTTCCGCCTTCAAAGCAGAAAAGGAAGTTGTCACTCTTATTGAGGAGCCATAGGAAATCAATTTCACTGTTCAGCTGGGACAGAGGCAGCCATCAATGCTAACTATGATTTCTAAATGAAGACAGAGCACATGGGGAATGGAGAGTGGAATTTATAATCATAATTATAGAGGATGTTCATTAAAGTCCATCTTACTTGGTGTTCATAGTAATCCAGTCCCTCCCATGTCATAGTACTGCCAAATGGCAGTGATCTCTCCATTTTCCTAATGACTGAAACTTGTACACCGCTTCAATCTATATTTATTAGCTTTTGTTACTTAAATGGAATCATATGAGTAGATTTAATATGGTGAACTATTAGAATAAAATTGTCAATGTCACATGGAAAACAGAATTTATGAATTCTTCCCGATGACCTAATTGAAAAGCACACAAAGAATTCAGCTGGTGTCCTATGCTCAGCCATTCTTTCCCAGGTATTTTAAGATTCTCTAACCCTGAGACCCTAAAACCTCATTTCCCCAGTGATTGTGTTTGAGTATTTATGAGTTTGAATAATTTGTTTAACTTTTTGAATAATGTTAGCATTTATATATGCATAGGAATTTTGCATTATATACAGAGAACTAATATATATTCTAACTAGAAATTTGGACCTTGAATGTGAACATTAAAATAATTATTAATGCTGAGGATATAAAATTCTTCAATAAATTCTTCAAAACAAGAGAATGTGGTAGGTGCAAGGTTTCTTGGTAGAAAACTTTTTTTAAATCTTTATTAAGAAATTTTTTATTCATTCCACATACCAACCACAGATTCCCCCTTCATCCATCCTTCTGCTCCCCCCCAAGCCTTCTCTCCTAGCCCACCCCCCATTCTCTCCTCTGAAAAGGTATGGCCTTCCATCGGGAGTCAGCAAACCCAGGCACATTCAGCTGAGGCAGATCCAAGCCCCTCCCCCTGCATCAAGGTTGTGCAAGGTGTCCCACCATTGGCAATGGGCTCCAAAAAGCCAGTTCATGCACCAGGAATGGATCCTGATCCCACTGCCAGGGACCCCTCAAACAGACCAAGCTACACAACTGTCTCACCCATGCAGAGGGCCAAGTCCAGTCGCATGCAGGCTCCACAGCTGTCGGTCCAAAGTTCATGACTTCCCACTAGCTTCGTTTGATTATATCTGTAAGTTTCCCCATCATAGTCTTGATGCCCCTTGCTCATAGAATCCTTCTTCCCTCTCTTTGACTGGACTTCCAGAGCTCGGCCTGGTGCTTGGCTGTGGACCACTGCATCTGCTTCCATCAGTTACTGGATGAAGACTCTATGATAACAATTAGGACATTCACCAGTCTGATCACTGGGGTAGGCCAGCAAATCTTACAGCAGCAAAAAAATTATAGCTTTATAATTTCCCTACTTAAACAAATAAGTCTTCTACAATAGTCCATTCCTCCCATTCTTTATTTTCTCATCTCAATTTTTCTGTTACATATGCCTGTCCCCTCTACTTCTTATTTCTGCCTAGTTCTCTCTTCTCTTTCCTTTTCTTTTTAGATATTACATTATCATGCTGTACAGATGAAGGCACAAACAGCCCAGTTCTTGTTGTGTAGTCTGCAGAGTGAAAGTACAGAAAACTAGGCCCGAACTGAAGAGACTGAGGGGCTGCCAACTATTCTGTTCCACCTGTTTTTCATGTTGAGCACTAAATAGCACTTCAGTCACCAGAAAAGTTGTATGTAGAATTCCAAATCCCAGCTGCATGTTGACTTCTCTCATGGAAGGTCATGAAAAATATTTGTAGCAAAAGCACTACATAAATCCCTACTTTCAGAAGTGGAATAAGTGGGAATATTAAGCAACATTAGAATATTATAAAATGATAGAATATTATATAACACTATGTTGTATGATATTTATAATGGCTTTACACATTCACTATTAAATTGTACTTCACTTGAGTAGAACGATGTTGGGGCAACAGGACAAACTGCCATTTTCAGTAGTATTTCAATATGCTGAATTTCTGAAATTTTAAATTTGTAAATTGTAAAGATGATGAGGAATTCTTATTGTAGTTTTATATACAAAAAGGGTGTCCAACATATCCTCTTGGAAACTTTAGCTCTGTTTTACATAAGTTTTTCACTCTGCTCATATACAATACTGTATCTTAAATATAAACCTACTATCAGGTTTAGCAAATCAATACCATAAGTGTGAAATTGTCCCCAGAACTCTCCACAAGGGCATTTCACAGTAAAAGCAATTGAAAAAAAAAAGCTGCAATGGAACATCTTATGAGATAGCCATTTAGATCACAAAAGGGCCATAAAACTCACAAGCAGTTTGTATAAAGCAAGGTTCATAATATAACCATACAGGACTTGCTGGGAAGGAGGAGGAAAATTGCAAACCAATTTGTGGTTATAGCTTTTTCTGTCAATTCTATTGGTATTTAAAACTTGTAAAAGGTAGAAACTTCTGCCAGATCCCATAGTGTAGCCAAACTGTGATAACTGTTATCATACCAGCCAAACAAACACCAATTATTTGAAGCCAACAAACTCTTTATTGACTCCAAGCAGTTAGAGATTCTTGTGTTCATTTAGCCACATGATGGGAGGCTTCCACCAAAGACCACTTGTTAATAACAATTTTGGCCATCACCCAAAGATGCTTCATTTCTACCTTTCAAAATAATTTTGTGAATTACTCATGTATAGTTATGAAATTGAGTAGATGAAAAAGTGGCACTGCTTTCAGGTTCCAATACAGACTCCAAAATGGCATGCAGAAGCAGGCCATACTTGGTATCCCATGCTGTCAGACAAGGTGTGGTGTGCATCCATTATTTCATGCTCTATGCAGCCTTCGGAGAAAAATAGTAGTAATAATTTATATCTATATTGAGGATATTTTGGGCACCACAAATTCAGGTCCATCATTACTAATTGGTTTAGGAGCTCTATAAGACTTCATTATCTTCTTACAGAAGAGGAAACTGAGCTCAGAAAGGCTACTTATTATTACAGTTAAGAATTAAACTCACAGTAACTTGGTTCTCCATCTAGCTTTTTCCCAGGCCTTTTCTCCACTTTCTGAGTCAGGTAGTGACAGAGACACAAATAATGCACATTTTACCCATGGGTCACACTTGGCATTGCAAAGTTGAGATTTAGTCTATACATTCTCCCAGAATGAACACTGAAGCTGGTGGATCTTCTGATTCCATGTGATTGCTCATTTCTTGCTCTAACTTGAAATTAATCTCACCAAACTGTAAGAACTGTAATTAGATTGCAATTCCTTTAGCAGGAATCTTTATGATTTGCTGTTGATTACAAGTATGTGCACAACCAAGCTATACAGGTTTCTGTTTCTATCTGAATTAGAAAAATAGTTTCTGTTTTCCCTTAAGTTAGCATTTCTCTTTAAGAAACTGCTGTTAATGAAGACTTGAAATAAAATTCCACTACTGCTGTATTCAATCTGATTTCTTCAGAAAAATTAAAAATAAAGCTGCCTTTTTAAATATGATCAGAAATCCTGCTGTTAAGTACCTTCAGGCTGTAGTGAAGCTGATGAAGAACCATAGTGTTTCTGCTGTGGTTGGGATTCACTGGAGTGTTTTCTACAAATGGAAAAGCAAATTACAACAGGTCCTTTTGTCTTCAGCTTAAGTGGCTTCTCTGGGACCAGACAGAACTGTTCACACAATCTCTATGCCCCATGAATACATGCCTAAGGGGTACTAGAAGGGTCACTGGTGTTAGTGGAGCTGGAGGCCAGCCCAGATCTGTAGGCCCACCCAGTCAATTTTGTATCTTTTCCTGGCCTGTTCAACCAAAAATGAAGAAAAAAAAGAGTGGTACAAAAGACTTTGGGATGTTCCCTAGGACCTAAGTCCAACGTCTAGAAGGTACTGTAAAGTGAGCTGAACCCCAGAATATAGAATTTGGAGGCCAGGAACTGCTTCAGTGGGTCAACACTCCCTTTATTTATCAGGGAGCATCATAACCTCAAGCAGAGCTGGAGTATATAAAACCAGCTATCAGACAAACCTAACCCATTCTGACACTGCTGAATCTGACACTGACCACTCCATGGCCTTGAACTAGTCAAATTTTCTAAGAGCCATCAGTTTCTTCAATGGAAAATTGGGCTTGGTAAATAAGAGCTATACTCTTCCTTAGTTTCCTCACAAAGTCAAGGTGCAAAGAGTAACTTTTTTTTCTAATGATGTATAGATTGAAGCCATAAGTTAGCATAAGACTATGCTCACTATACATTAGCCAAAGAGGTAGATCACATCAGGTAACAATATGCTGGGGCCTAGAGTACACACATGAGAGTGTCTTGTGAATCTGGAAAACCTCATATCCCAAAGTAAAAGCACTGGGGTCCAGAGTACTTACCACCTCTATGCTGAAATAGAATTCTTCAGAGTCTAACAGGAGTCCTTTGTGTCTCTAGATCAGCCAGTACCACTTTGAGCTATGTGGCAACCAGTACCCTAGCATTCCTTCTGCATGTGCATACCAAGTAGCCAGGAAGAATTTGCAATAGTGCCCTGCCCACAAGTCATTGTTTCCAAGTGCTTTATCCCCCATTTCTGTTCACTATTGGCATCCTGACCTTTGAATTTCAATTATATTGCTCCCAAACCACCTATATACATGATAAATAGAGCAAGGACTCTTTGAGACTTCTGGCTGTTGAACTTGATGTGTCATATCACCTTGCTAATCACTGACCTGCAGCTTATAGAGGCTTAGATAACAGAATTTTTCTGCTTCTCTAGCCACTAAGCAGTATTATTTCAGCAGCTACTGTACCTGACTTCAAAACTGGAGTCAAGGGGTCATTGACAGTTTTTTTTGCAAGCCACAAATGCATCTTGAGTAATAGATGTGATTCATTTTATCAAAGACTACAAGCATTTTACTAGTGGTTTTATTAAGATGGGCATATAAAATTCATATGAAAGACATGGTTGTGATGTGCATTTTTGACATACTATCTACTCATTGTGGTACATTGATATTTAAAGTAATATTTTTTCCCTTTTAGAGTAAAAATGTAAGAGTTATAACAATAATTATAAACCATATATCAGAGTACTACAGTTATAAATACTATCTCTTCAAACAATCAGTAGCCTTAATAATCACAAATCATACCAACTAGAATCTTCAAATTTGCATGCCTTGTACCATCTTTATCATCTATAATGATTCTATTATCAAAATAAATGTATTTTCAGAGCTGAGAAAGGAAAATATCTTGTTTTGCCTTGTGACTATTAACAAGGTAAATAATGGCCAAGATACATGTACCTGCTTTAGGTACTGTATCACACTGGGAGTGGATGGGTTTCTCTTTCTGAAAGTGCATTAGGAAGTCCTTTCTTCTAACTGACTGAGCACTAGAGGGGAAGGCCATTATGGAAATATTCACTTCAGTAAAAAAGGAGTGGCAATCCCAGTCAGCTCAGCCTAAAAGCCAACTGTATGGGCTATTTATTTGATACTTCAGTTTACTTGGTGCTTTATTTATGTGTTCTTTGTTTCTGTTCATGCTGTTGCTACAATGATGAAGCATATTTTAGGACAATGGCATACTCAATCTGACAAGTATGTGGCAGACTTCTTTGAGATTTAAGAAGCTGGTACTTTGCTGACAGATCTTTCTCTACTTTGTTGTGTCACTGTTATCAATTTTGGGCCTCAGTGTATTCTTCTTTAAAGTAGGGTAATAAATGGGTGACACATACTCCAAGCACAATGTTAAAAATTTCCATGTAGAATGTTATATGTTTGTATTTCCCCCCAAATTCTGTCATATGAGATTAAAAGTACCATTTAGCTTCAGTGGGGGCATGTTCTGAGACAACAATCTCCCAAGCATTTTTCACATTAGTTACCAGAAAAGGCTCCCCCCCCCTTGTTTTTGGGGGACTTTACAATAAACTACCGTCCTGTTGAGAGGCCACTGCTCCTCCTAGGTTTGAGGAAAAAATTAACTAGCTGTGTAATTTTAGGAAAACTTTCTTATGCTACCTGAGCCTTGGTGTCTGAGAACTTCATCTAAATACATACTGGATGATTTCTTACCTGATCAACAACATTAAGCTCATACACGTTCTTTCTCTAGTTGTGTTCAACTGGATCTAACATAATTTCTCTCTCTCCAGACAATTAATGTGAAGGCTGGAGTAATTTATATCAAGTGATTAGCCATAAGCCTAGAGCAGTTTCTTAATACATGTACACTCTTATAATTTGTTGTTAGTGCTTTGCTTTATCAATCATTTTGAATCTGTCCCCTTTGTCATTTAAGACTGCATAGTAAATATTTATTAAATCCCTGCTATGTATCTTCTTAGGAGTTAGAGATACAGACATTTGTATCTCTTCCCTAGCCGTGTTTATATTCTCTTGTGTGGAAACACATGATCAACAACACAGGTATGTAATAATAAAATATATTGAAATGTGATAAATGTTATTAGAGGGAAATAAATCACAGATGAGTACTAGAGAGGGCTGGGGTGTCAGAGAAAACATCTCTGGGAATTGGCAACTGAGCAAAGCCTTACAGAAAGTAAGGAGGTAAGCTTTGAAGTGATTTGGGAAAAGATAATTCCACAAGATGAACAGCATATGCAAAAACCCTGAGACCAAACCTGAGGTGCCCTAGAAATAGTAAAGAATGTAGTGAAGCAGATTGAGCAAGGATAAGAATACTAGGAGAAGAGATAGGAAAGTCTGCTATGAATCACATTGTAGAAAAGCTGGCAAGCCATTGGAAAGATTTTGGCTTTGAATGAGTTGGAAGATATTAGAGAACTTTGAGGAGAAAAAAGATATTATCCAATTTATGTCATAATAGGATCATATTAAATCTATAAAAAGGAATGAAGGAAGAGGTTGGGATTAAAAAAAAATACAGAGGAAACAGCGTGCAGGCTATTGCAATAGTTTTGGCATATGGGTAGTGGCCTTCAATGAAGGAAGGTAGTGAGGACAGTTAAGAGTGGTTGGAGTAGGCGTGTTCCCAGGAAGAATAGTTCAAATTCATTGATGAGCTAATTGAATGGGATGTAAATAAACTCGGGAAGTCATGTATTGTCCAAGATTAGCCCAGTTACCTTTAAAGATGCTATTTACTGTTGGCTAGATTATTATAAATGCTATAAAGAGCATAATTAAAAATGAGACCATGTGGAAATATTTGAATAGTTTTTCACAATAAATAGATTAAGAGAACTATTAACTACTTGCTATATTATTTTACCAATGGAGGACTGTAGCATGAATCTTAAAAGTTCTTATTAATAAAATCAAACCTGAGGCCAGTTATTGGGGTGAATGCTAGAAGATCAGAGAAGCAGAACAAGCCACAGCTACCTCACCTCACCAGTTCTTCAGCTAATCCTGTTTCCTCAGACTAGAAGCTCCTGAGTCTTTATCCAGAATGAATCTCAGCTGAACTGCTGCTCAAAAGCCTAAAAGCTTAACCAGCAAAATGCTTCTAGTTCCTAGTCTTCACGCCTTATATACCTTTCTGCTATCTGCCACCACTCCCTGGGATTAAAGGCTCACTTCTTGGGATTAAAGGTGTGAGTCACCATGCTTGGCTGTATCCTTGAATACATGGATTTCTGCCTCTGGAATGCTAGGATTAAAGTTGTTTGCTACCACTGCCTATCCTCTATGTTTAATATTGTGGCTGTTCTGTCTCTGACCCTAGATAAGTTTATTAGGGTGCACAATATTTCGGGGAACACAATAACACCACATTTCCCTTTTTTGTCTAAAATTTAAAAAAGATTATAACTAATACAAGAAAAACTATCCAATAAGTATATACAATATATAAGTCAAGAGTTACATTAACAATGTCTAGTCCACTAACATTTGACAGATTCCAATAAAAACTCCATTATATATTTTGACAATGTCCAGTCCAATAATATTTGATAAACTCAGACAAAAATTTTCATTACGTATCCTATGTAAAACTAGTAGTTCCTTTTTTAAAGTATTTTTTCTTTTCATAATAGATTTAGTAATCTACCTTTTGTCATTTTTATATCTTCCCCTTTTTCTTTTTAATGTAGATTCAATGATCTACCCATTTATCTTATTGTTTCTTTATCTCTTTTTCTCAGAGTAGATTCAATGATCTACCTCATATTGCTATTCTTTTTTCTTTTTCTTTCTTTTTTTTAAAATAAAACCTCTGAATCTAATCTCCTTGTTCAGCTTTTTTTCCTGACCATTAACAATTAACAACTTGTAACCAACCATCATAAACAATGACAATTATACATAAGCTATTGAAGGACCAAAAGACATCCACTCCACCTCTTGGGAATGTGGGCGTCATTTTCTTAATAGTCCTTCCTGCTTTCTAGGGGCGAAGACATCTTTAGGGAATCCTGAAATTTTTTAGGTTAATTGTCAAGTCCTGTATCATTTGTTCAGTCTCTGCATATTGGGAAAGTGCAGGACTTGTCTCAAGTCCTTGCTCGAGTAGTCTGTCAGGATGGATCATCTCAGCTAGCCAACTCAAAATTGTCCTGAGTAGTCTGTAGTACAAAGTTGATCTTTCCGTGGTGTTAATCAGCTTAATGGCTTTACCATAGTCCATGTGGAATCATCTTTGTGGAGTCCCGTCTTCCTTTTGAAGATTTCAAAGTCGCTGTTAGGCATGGTCATGGTTCTCAGCATATTTTTTTTTTAATTTTTTTTTTGTGCCTCCTTTGTGGTTTAGAGCAACCACAGTCTGATAAATATCTGTCTCTCGGAACCATGAACATTCTTCCCCAGAAGAGAAAATCTTCACAGCAATTTCTCCCCACCATATGTCTTGCCAAACATTTTCAAACTTACCTTTGCTGATGCTTTCTTGTAACACGATGGTCCTGGCAATTCTTCTCTGAGCAAGCAGTGTTAAACCCTTTGTCCCAGGTAGCATCATCATTTCAGTCACCAACACAATGAGAAGAAGCCAGCAACATGGAGCAGCAGCCGCTGCCTCCATGGTTCTACCGCCACTGTTTGTGGCCAGGTCCCGGGCAGAAACTTCTCCTTAGCAAGCCTCCTAGGTCAGCCTCAAACTCGGGATCCTCCTGCCTCTGCCTCTCTCAGTGAATCTAACCAGTGTACTCCACCACAACCAGAAACATGTAGCTCGGGTCTGAGGCTGCGGCCTGCAAGGCCACGGGCAAGTAGCTTTTTCAAGAATTTGTACCATGAACGTTGGGCTCCAGATGTAGCATGAATCTTAAAAGTTCTTATTAATAAAATCAAACCTGAGGCCAGTTATTGGGGTGAATGCTAGAAGATCAGAGAAGCAGAACAAGCCACAGCTACCTCACCTCACCAGTTCCTCAGCTGATCCTGTTTCTTCAGACTGGAAGCCTCTGAGTCCTTATCCAGAATGAATCTCAGCTGAACTGCTGCTCAAAAGCCTAAAAGCTTAACCAGCAAAATGTTTCTAGTTCCTGGTCTTCACGCCTTATATACCTTTTTGCTATCTGCCATCACTCCCTGGGATTAAAGGCTCACTTCTTGGGATTAAAGGTGTGAGTCACTATGCTTGGCTGTATCCTTGAACAGATGGATTTCTGCCTCTGGAATGCTAGGATTAAAGGCGTGTGCTACCACTGCCTAACTTCTATGTTTAATATTGTGGCTGTTCTGTCTCTGACCCCAGATAAGTTTATTAGGGTGCACAATATTTCGGGGAACACAATACCACCACGGAGGACAAAATATCTAAAGTATAAAAGGGTATTTTTCTAACCAGTACTTCCCCATTCTTTTCTGGTCATTTCTTTGATATGATTCCATAAGTCAAGAATGTACTATCATGCCCCAAACCAGTGGCTATCAAACTTGGACATACATAAAATTCATATATAGGAGTTACTTAAAAATATAAATATGAAATCACTGTAGCAAACCTATGGAATCAGGGCTTTTGCTTCAAGCATACATACTCATATATAACCACAGAGCTATGTATATCTTGGTAACTACATATACAAGTTGCTAATGTCATGTATTTAAACTATTTAATCAACCAAATACCCGTCTTGTGGTCATTAACCAAGTTTCAAAATAAAATAGGTGATTATCTTAGACAAAATATTTTTCCCTGCCAAGTTGCCTGTCTACCAACAAAGCAAAATGGTCACAACTTATTTTACTGAGATCAGTTTCAGAGATTGATGAATTTTCCTAAATGGCCTTCAGTTCTCTGAGTACTCTGATTAGCCTCAGTTTCCTTTCTGACAGTACATAGATAAATTGCTAACTTCCAGGGCCCTCCATAGCCATGATTCTATGATTCTGCTATGCTCTTATGAAATCCTTATATGAGCAGCATTTGCCTCTTAAAACTGGGCATTTACAAAATCAGAAACTTAAAAAACAATGATAGATATTTTCTTTAAGCTATATATCAGAATCCTGAGACAATTGAGCCCAACACAGTAGTAAACTTTCAAGGCCTTTGTTCTCATAATGACACTCATTCTCATCTTAAAGCAAGATGCTTAACCTCTCTAAACTGCCATCTCCTCTTATGTGAAAGAAGACCATTGACAGTATGTGCACCTATTGTGACAGTTATGTGAGATATCATAAAAAGTGGCTATAGTGTATAGAACACATTATGAGGCTACTAAGCAGCAGATACTGCCATGATCATCATCATTATTAACACCACTCCTAACTGAAGAATAAGTAGCAAACATGTATCTTCAATTGTCAATGTAATGCACTGAAAAGTCTGCAGGTAATTTTATGAAAACATATGTTTAAAGATTTTAGTACTTAGCCGGGCGGTGGTGGCGCACGCCTTTAATCCCAGCACTCGGGAGGCAGAGCCAGGCGGATCTCTGTGAGTTCGAGGCCAGCCTGGGCTACCAAGTGAGTTCCAGGAAAGGCGCAAAGCTACACAGAGAAACCCTGTCTTGAAAAACCAAAAAAAAAAAAAAAAAAGATTTTAGTACTTGTTTTCTGATAGATTTGTCTGAAATATATATATATATATATATTTATGAAAAATATATATATATATATATGGGAAACTGGTTGAAATGAAGCAGGACTCTTCAAAGTGACAGGCAAAACAAACAGAAACTTCCAAAACACGGGGTTGTTTTCTTCCTAGCCACTAACTGGCTCTGAGCCCTTGATTAAAGTGAAAGTACATATTATGAACTGGGTGGAATGAAGTGTTATTAGTGTTAGTATTGGATATAATGTAAATGATAGAGATGGTGAAAAGAACCATGTTTGGGAAAAGATTTCTATGTGTAATATCCCACTGACTTGTTGGGTCTTAGCACATGAACCTCAAACTCCAAGGGCATACAAATGTAATTTATTTTGTCATTATATTTATATAAAATTTCTCTTTATAAGTTGCAGGTTGTTGACATGCTAAGCATAAAAACATTTTTTATGGGGGCTAGAGAGATGGCTCAGCTGTTAAGAGCACTGACTGCTCTTCCAGAGGTCCTGAGTTCAATTCCTAGCAACCACATGGTGGCTCACAACCATCTGTAATGAGATCTGGTGCCCTCTTCTGGCCTACAGTCACATATGCTGTATACATAATAAATAAATAAAACTTAAAAAAAAAACAGCTCTTAAAAAAAAACATTTTTTACTTGGAAACACTCTCCCTACACACATATATACACACATATGAATCTGGACACTGGACACTTTTAGACAAGTAAAAGCCCAAATATCATATTCTTACCACTCTTTTCTACATCTAAAGCATATTTCTGGAGATAATGCTATTGATGCTTGGTGTTCTCATGACCAAATCCATACCATCACATGGCAGACCTGCCTTCAGCCCTCAGCAACCAGGCAGCTCCACAGACTTTGATTCCTTGTGAAACTACTCATTCTCAAGGCCAGAAGGTAAATAAAGACTTGCAATAAGCATAGCTCTCCAGCTTTTCCGCTCAGTGCAAATGAGTGTTCTGCAATAATTGTCATGTTTTCAAGAATAATTTTAAAAGGCAAATCTAAAGGCAAATATCAAAGTTCCTGGATGACAAAAGCAGAATTTGGAGAGAAATGTGAAAACAACAATTATAAACAGTTTATATTTTATACTTCATGTTTTTTTTCTCATTCAGTAAAATCATGGTTTTGTAGTAAATGACATCCCAGAAGACATTTATCAAAGCAGGACATCTGTGGAGAGAAGCATTCATATTCACTTTTATATTTTGCCTTTTCTTTTCTCATCTTCTTGCCTGGAGATCTAATTCCATTAAATATGTACAATTTTGACTGGAAGTCTTCTTCATGTATCTTTCAGATATATCTTAAAAGTACACAAGGTCCATAGGGCAGCTTTATTTAAGTGCAAATGAGACACAGTAGAATATTGTCCATGATTTTCCAAATTGTTTATATTCCTGCAGAGCTTTGCCTTACAATCTCTGAACACCAGAAGGGAAAAGCAAGATTCCAATACACATGGTGTAGAACACTGGCAAACTCCAGTAGTCCTATTCACTCTCTGATATTCAAGAACTTTTCTTTGGCTGATCTCCATTTCTATCAACTTCATTAGGCACTATCAAAACCATAACTTTCATCTGATTGACAAGACAGCAGTGTAACCAGATGTCAAGTTAGTAGTATACTGAATCCATTATATTTTCGAGCTAGGTGTGGCATGCCCACTCTTCTTCAGTATGAGACTTCACTGGGACCTTGGATTACAAGCATACCTGAATCAGGAGAATTGGTATTAACCATGATGTCTCCTGGTAGAGCTTTCTAACCCACAACGAGTGTTAGAATATGTCTTTTCTGTCTCCAGTGCTTTTAACACTCCTTACATTTCCACATTTAAACTTACTTCCTGAATTTTTTCATGAAATCTCACTTCAACCATAAGGATTTGCACTTATAGGATTTTAAAGTCTGGCTTGTTATGGTCAGTCCCTGTGGCAAGGGCAGGTGCAGTTGAGGAGACCCAGAACTGCTGTTGGCAGCAGGAATAACCTAAATGTCTATTTTGCTCTACAACAGAACATCGCCACATGTTTTCTGGGAATTGGTTGTCCAATAGGCAAAACCTCTAGTAGAAGCAGAGAAAATTCAAGCTTGCTGAATAATTAAAGTTATTAGGGACACTGGGAAGCTATTATAGGGTTGGCATATCCAGGACAATATGACTTTACTCAGAAGTTCAGGACAGCAGTCTGAGCCCCACCTTCCTCTCACAAGCCTGTGCACTGATGGCTGCTGGCCCAGTTCTAGCCCTGCGGGATGGGAGTGGGACTTAAAAACCTACAGGTTTTTGTAGTTTTTTCTCTGCATTATGAAAACAGAAAGCAAGTCTTTGTGATTATGAGGTTCTCTGTTTTCAAATGACCCATCTAAAGACTGGTATTAGACATTGCAAAGGCAAATGTGAGAACCCTGAAGAAGAAGAAAGAAAGAAAGAAATTCTAGTTCTTAATCATATATGCACATGCACATACACAAACATATCCTCAGCCCACCATAGAATATCAGTTTGTCTGTCACAAGCATCCTTCCCCAAGAAGCATTGGTTTGTTATTCCCCTGGCTATATCTTACAACTTTGTATCTTCTATCATCATTGGAAAATTATGGTAGATTTATTCAATTAATTTCCCCATCACTGAAGAAGAGTATGTTGGAGTTATTGTGTGGTGGAAGAGATGGTGAGAATGAAGAGAAAACACAAAAATACGTTGCTCTTGCAAATCAAAAGGATAGCCAGAACATAAATGATACTGTTTTGGCACCAAAGGGGTAAGCAGGTGTCTTCGATGTCCCAAATGAGCTGTGTACAAGCTTGTACAAACAAGTGCAGAATCAGGCCTGTTTGTTATTCACACAAACAGAGTTTAAAGCATCTGAATTCCACAGTTTCCAGAATTCAGATGGTGTACAATGGTCCATAATGAGCAGCACCTGTGCTTACCTCAATTACCAGACCATTCTGAACAACGGCAGAAAGGGCTTACTAGAGGTTTTTTTTTTCAATAATAGATTCTGTTATGTCTTTCATAATTGGACTCAGAAGCTCAAAATTTCAATTTGCAACTTCTTCATAAAATTTATATGAAAAAGTCTGGCATTTATTCAAAAGAAATAGTCTATGAAGAAAAAACTGCAAAACAGCCAACTATTGGTAACTAAGCAGACAAATTATAGTTCAAGCACTTGGCAAATACACCGTCTTTTTATTATTTCAGTAATTGAATTTCTGTAAAAGCATAGAGCATAATTTAATATGAGGAATTTATTTATAATACAATAGTGTTTCAGTAATAAATGCATTATTATTGTCACTTTTAATGGAGTCTTATGTATTCCCTCTGAGACTGTGAGGCAGACTTAGAGACAGTCACTGCACCAGTGTTATTTGTAGACAATTGAATTAATTGGAGACAGGATCATTAACTCGACCTGAATACCTCTGATTGCTTCTGTAAATAAGGTTAGAGAGCAAATGGCTAATCTTCATTGTCATTATAGATTCCTCTTACATTTTCACACTGCTGTGTATATTAAAATCATTTTGCTAAGCAGCTTTTCAGACTCTCCTTATATTTACAGTATTGTCTTGCATGGCACATAACCATATTTGACTCAGACTTATATTACATTCCCCATATCTTTATAAAACATGATACTAGAGAAGAATCTATGTTGAATCACAACTCACAAAAACCAGCCAACCAATAAACGAATAAACTACAGTATATAAAACATCATATTAAAGGAAAATAAAATCACAGAGCAAAAGTTGCTTTGGTTTCCTCGTGCAGATCCATGTACAATTTGGATACATTATTAATGCATAATGAGGTCTTGAAGATGGAATCTCTAAAGAAAAAGCATAGGCAGCGAAGCATTGGTTAAAAATCTCTTGTGTTTCAGTTAGAGCTGTTGAAGTCATGCCCTTTCTTGCCCTTCTGCAACAACATTAATAACATGCAAATTATAGGAGGTTAGGTTCTTTTTGCTTGTTCATTCTAAACAGGTGTTAACCAAGTACCATTTGAAATACAGATATTAAAACTTTAAACTCTTTTATTTCTGGAATTATTTCCCAAACCACTATCTTGTTATTAGTGTACAAGAGAGTTAGAAAGGGAACTTGGAGGGGAAAAAAACTTCCTTTATGATGATTCCAACAATTCACATGGAGGGAAACAACTCCCCAAAGAGACTTTTCCAAATCAATTTATAATGTAATTCAGAAATAAAGGATTGTTACAATGAATAGTGTTTTATTGAGTGTTGAGATTTTTATGAGTAAGATACCAGAAAGTAATGGAAAAGAAGAAAGGGAGGGGGGACTCAGGAGGAAGACGGAAAAGGATGAAAAACTGCCTAAAAGAGTAAAGAGATCGTCTAAACCAAAGGTGGGTCAATTTCACACAAACATATTTCTTGCTGTCCTACCAAGGAAACAGAAGCCTATTAGCTTTCCTTAGCTCTGTGACTAACTGGTATGAAGTGAATCATCAATAGCATCAAACACAATCCCATTGATAGTTCATTCATACATTTTGCCTTTTAAAAATTTTATTCTTTATATTTTTCATACATTTATACAATGCATCTTGATATATATATATAATCTATGTAACATATAATATATATTACTCACTCCCCATCAAGCTCCCTGTAGTATCCCCATCACATTTCTCTTCCAACTACATGCCTTTCTTATTTATTTATTTACCCACAGAGTAGCTCATATACCCATGGGTATGGAATCATCTATTGGGTATGGATGAATTACCAGTGGCCAACCCCAAAAGGACAGTGACTGCCTCCTCCTGCAATCATCAACTAGCAATAACTCTTCAGCTAGGGATGGGACCTCATGAGCTCATTCACCCCTCCATTCTGGAATTTAAAAATAGATTTATTTATTTTTATTTATTTATGTTTTATGTATATGGTATTTTACCTGCCTGTATATTAGTGTACCACATGCACTCCTGGTGGCTGTGTAGGCTAGTAAAGAGTGTCAGATCCCCTGGACCTGGAGTTATAGGTAGATGTAAGCTACCGTACCAGTGCTGGGAATTGAACCCATGTCTTCTGGAAGAGCAGCCAGTGCACTTAAACACTGAACCATCTCTCCAACCATTCATGCTTGAAATTTTATCATTGTCTTTATGTATTCTAATTTTAATGCTAGTTTGTGTTATATGATTAAAATATGATTTATTTTTGACTAATATATGTTACTACATTGCTAATAAGACATGGCTAGAACACAAATGGGGATCAATCTAAACACTGGAAAACAATAATACCTCCTTTTATTAAATAACTAATTGGCTAGTATGTGCTACAGAACTCAGTACTTCAGCTCTATCCAAATAATAGTAATATTATTTTTATTATTTTTAATTGATATAATGCGCCTCATTTGAAGATATTTTTCTAAAAACTATTTTTATTTCTTAGCCAATCATATTATTAAGCACTTTACTTAGGGGCTGAGGATGTATTTGAGTTCCCAGCACTGAAAAATCAAGCAAGCAAAAACTGATGTGGAAATTACTTAACTTCTTTGATATCAGCTCTATTGGGTTTCATTAAATAACTATATATATATATATATATCCTCACATTTTGTTCACTCAAATACAAACATGCACACACACACCTATATATATATATATCCATCAACATACACATACCCACATGTACATTCTTTTCCACTTAAACACCTCAAATTTATGTAGAATGATTTGAAATACATATTGCAATGTAATTATAGACAAAAGAACATTTCAACACTTGACCGTTCTGGAATACATTTATTTATTTGCCACATATTTTGTTTCCCAAGTTTCCAACTGGCAGAGTGGTACACACAAATTTTATTCTTATGAAGCTGAAACAGAGTAGGACTCATGGAAAGCCTGCTAGGATTTTTGATAATCATACACTACAAGCATTCACATCACACTGAAAGTACATTTTGTAAGGTTTGAAATTAAGCATAATTTTCTTCTTTTGGACATTTACAGTCCACCTGAACCTTCCCTAAAATGTGCATTTGTTGAATTTAGCCAGTGCAGAGCTGTATCATTTTGATTTGCTGTTGACATTATGAAAAGGATACATGCCTTCCAGTCAGAACATGTAGATTCCCTATTTTTTTCTGATGAAGTCATCAAATACAATTATAATCTGCTTAATCTCAAAGGTTGTTTATAATTGCCTATTTAAATCCATTTTTGTTCTAATCTCTGCATTCTTTGGAACTGCTAAGTTTTTAAACTCCTCTGCATGACAAATTCTTAACAATAAAACTGACCAAGGACAGGTCCTGGCTCTACTGCCTGGGGGCCTCCCAAACAGTTCAAGCTAATCAACTGTCTCACTTATCCAGAGGGCCCTGTCCAGTTCCATGGGGGCTCCTCAGCCATTGGTTCACAGTTCATGCATTTCCACTAGTTTGGCTATTTGTCCCTGTGCTTTTTCCAATCATGGTCTCAATATCTCTCGTTTATAAAATCCCTCCTCTCTTGCCAATTGGGACTGGACCTGCCTCGGCTGAGTCTACCAGGCTGAGCTGACTTCCCAGGGGAGACCTTGCCTTGGAGGAGGTAGGAATGGGGGGTGGATTGTGGAGGGAAGGCTGGAGGGTGGGAGGAGGTAGAATGAGGGAATCCATGGCTGATATGTGAAATTAAGTCAATTATAAAATAAAAATATAAAAAAACAATAAAACTAACCACCCAGACCTTATTACTACTATCCTCCTTGCCATTATCAAAGCTCCTACTAGCTCCTGGTCAGATGCCTGTTTGCTTCCATTTCTTTTCAAGTCAGCTTGGAATTGGCTGTGTGGATTCATTGGTGACATAATCTTGCCATTTTTATGGTTACTGATCTCGATTTACCTGTGAGCATAGTCATTGCACTTGTGGAAGAAAGAAGGGTGTTTATAGTTAGCTTTCTTTTCCCTTATGGCCTTGAACAGACTTTTTTTCTTAATGGCAAAAGTGGTTTGAGTACATGATTGCATGAGCTCTCCAAGCCCAGGGAAAGTATGGTCCCTTCTCTCTTTTGTACCTGACCTCTTTCAATTTAACATTGATGAGAAGGGAGATTGTGTTAGCTGGAAGGTATATTTTTCAGACAGGTTGTATAAGGGGACTAAGGATCACTCTTTCTTTTGTTGTCACTCAAAATAACAAGTATGGGGAATTTCTTTCAAAATAGTCAGGGCTTTTTACTAACAGGGCTTTTGTGCAAAAGATATAATATGTCAGTGTTATAAATGATATAGATAGGTTTAGGCAAAAGATAGGAGGAAATTCGTACAGAAACTGTTGTGTTTTTTCCCTGTCTGTTTAGTAATATACTTTGTGAACTACAGTAAATGCTAGGAAGAATTTTCAAGCCAATTGATTATGGGTAGGGAACATTTTCTTTTTATTAACATGAGTGTGTCATAATTAGCAATGCATGTGGGCTAAAGGATGTAGTCCTGTCTTTTGTGAAAGTCCTTCAACTTCATATTTAATCAAAACTTGATCGAATATTTTTTGCTCCATTTTCTACTGGAAAAATCATCAACTAGAAAACCAGTTAATATCAGGCTCAGCTGTTTAGACTGGCTAACATAACAAAATGTGAGAGTAGCTCACATCTCACACAAAGTAAAATAATGAAATTTGTGTTTTAATTAAAATTATAATGGTCTGTTTGCATTTAATATTCATTTTCAGGAAAGAATATAACATTTATTTCCCATGCTCATAAATGTATGTACACATCGTGACCTATTGAAAGTTGTTACCATAAATACCAATTACATGAAAAATATCGTTCTAAATAAGTTTCATTTTATTGATGAAACTGAAGCAGAAAAATTTGAGTGCTGTGTTGGACCAGCCTTCACACAACAATACTTATATATATCATAGTTAAATATTGTTTTTTACCAGGCAACTAGATTTGTTCTGAATTTCCATCCATAAGAAGGCCATTTGAGGCATTATATAAAGTTATATACATGTCATTATGCCAGTCTTCCTAGAATATACAAAGTCCCTGTCATCAAGTAATGTATACTTGGTGCTATGCCAATAAAATGAAATAAATTGAGACCTAGCAATCAGCTATCATGTAGTTAGTGAAAAGATCTCAGAAGAAGGAGATATCTGTGAGAATTAAAGTTGCTGGCAAAGACCTATTTGGATCTGAGCTTGATAAGGATTTAGTCAAGCAGAAGGGAGAAAAACAACTGTTACTGTAGAAAAAGCCAATAGGAGAAAAAGAAAGAGAAGGGAAGGGAGAAGACAAGTTTGGGAGATATGTTGGGGAAAAAAGGGACATTAGCCTGGCATTAAGATGATGGTGATAGGCCTCTAACAACACTGTGGACAGCAATGTACCTATCTACACAGATGTCATCAATTCCAAAACTAAGTATGTTGTCATGCGTCAAAGAAGAAAACTAGCACAGCTTTTAATCTATCAGGGAGTATAGAATGAAAATATGTACAGAATATCATATATAAAATGAGGAATACAAAGTTTAGAGATTTTCTGTGCCATTAAGAATCAATTTTACAAGAACAAATAGTTACAAATAGTTCCAAGCCAAGTTACTGAGCCCAAAGAAGTCTCTAGTAGTGAGGGAGTCAAACTGGTAAGTGTTCAAAAAATCTTTATGTGTTTTATCAAGAGGAGGACAGTCAGCAACAGTTTGTTCTTGAGAACTAGTGGCCTAGTCTAGGCCCTCAGCCACTAAGGTTAGCTCTGAAATACTCACTTCTCACAGCAACATAATGTATTACTGGTTCTTTTGTGGGAGCTAGAAACGGTGATTTCCAAGTTGCAGTTTTGCCACTGACTTATACTTTCAACACTAATCTTTACAATATATTTCAGACATGGTTAGGAAGACACATTCTGTGAAGACAGTGAATGACTTTTATTTTAGAAATTGTGTATTTGTCTTTGAACCAACTACTGCAAGATATTCCTCATCAAAAAAAAGTATAGCCATTCTGTATTTTCAACACCAACTTCTTGCAACTTATTTCATTGGGTTACTGAAGGAAACATTTGGGATTGACTCCAAGTCCCTGTTACCTTTTTAAAAGTTTTATTATTAGCTTTTCTGAGATAGGGTTCCACTATATGGCTAGTTGCCCTGGAACTTGATTTGTAGCACAGGTTGTCTTTGAACTCACAGAGATTTGTCTGCTTCTGCCTCCCTGGTGCTGGGATTGAAAGCTTGTGCTACCACACTCAGCCCTATTACCATTTGATATGATTAAAATGATGCATTGTATAGTAGATTTCTTACTGTTTTCATCTTCTCTAGGTAGAATTGATTTTTAGGCCCAGTAGCAAAGTGGAAGCATCCCCTTTGCCCTCTCCCAGGTCCCAGCCACATAACTAAGAAGCTCTAGAATTTCATTGATAAAACTGGTGGATATCTGCTCCTTCTACTTCCAAGTGTTCTTGTGGTGATTAAATCCCATGTCATAAATGGCAAAGTCATTGGAGTAAAATTGTGAGAAAAGTATCAAGTGCTCCATAATTAATAAAAGTGATTCTGGTCTTATTAATCTGGTGATGACAATATCCTATTGGGACCATAGGGGCATAGTACAATAGGGAGGTTAAGTGCCTTATCATAGGTAGAGGATGTTTCTGGGGACAGTCCTCCCAGAGATCTATAAGAAGACATCTTTACTGTTTTACTCTATGGTATCTTAAACTCACTAAGCATTTTAGAGAGTGTGTAGTTTATAAAAACTCTTGCCTTAGAAGCTTGCCTTTTAAATCAAGTGTCTGTGATATGTCAGGTAACAGATCAGACATGGCATGAAACAAACAACACTGAGAAGGAGATAGGCATTGAGAGACATCTGAGAAGAAAAACAGTATAGAGAGAGTGGAAGAGGAATTGGTACTTCCCAGTGAAGTAGCAAGCTTAAGCCTACTAGGCAACAAGAGAAGTGATACCAAACAGGAAGAAGTCTGTGCTGAAACACCTGAATCTGTCTTCAGAGTAGCTGAGCTGTCTCAGTATGCCTTGTGTTTTCTCGTGGAATCCAGCATGGGAATCTTATGGGCTCTCCTGACAAGCAGCTGAACTCCATCTCCAAACCAGTTCTAGAAACACAATGCAAGACTCCTGCACAAAGATCACCCAGTGGAAATACACAACTTACTCCACCTAAGATTAGTAACGAATATAATTCATTATTGGGAAGCTTTGACTTTGGTATATAGACTCTTGAAGACCAATTTTATTAGGTTCCTTATGGGTAGCACCTGTCAGCCAATCATTCATTGTCTTGGTGGAGACCAGCTTCTTAGGGTTCAGTGTATGCTGAACATGTTCCCCTTGTTCCCATTGTTAACAAATGATCTCTAAAGGCAAAAAGTATCCAAGCATGTTTCCCCCACCTATTAGGTTGTCTGATTGTACCAGCTCTGTGTGATAGCAGAAAAGTCAATGTGGATTCAAAATTGCACAACAAATTAAAATGCCACACAAATATTGATGCTTTCAAGATGTAATATCCCATTAGCAAACACTAGTTAGCCTCCCCAGCACCTTCCACAGTGACATCTCACTAGGTACCATGGTGAGGCAGAATTCACTGTCTTTATATTTTCTTTTTCTTTGAAACTGAATGTTAAGTATCTATCTGTCTATCAATATGACATAAAACTAGGAGTATTATTTTGGGCAATGATGCAGTGGACTAACGATAGTGGGGTTGGGGAACCTGGGAGTGTGATGTAAGGATCAGATACAAGGATGGTACAATGATATATGTGTACAGAATTGTCATAATGAAAACAATTATTTTGTATGCAAACTACAAAAGAATTATTAAAGCCCTTAAATAGCCTCAAAAAAAGAATTTAAAGTGTTATTCATCTTGTTATTGCTGTGTGCTGAGCATCAGTATTCATAGATGTAAATGGAAGAGATATGGTAGCTAAATGTTGGCATACACATTGAAAGAAGAGATGCAGGGAAATTTTGACTAACCCAATTCCTGGTACAGAGTACATTTTCAGTAAGTTATACCCATAACTAGCATTGCCATTATGGAATAAACTTTACTTCTAGAAAAAGTCATCAATATAGTCTGTCATCACCCAAATTTTTGGTTAAGACAGAAGCATCATGTTTTTGAACCTCATTAGTAATCTTTAGGGCATATCAAATGGAAGACTCATACATTTAGGTAATTATTGGTGCAAATAAAGGCATCAAGAATGTTTCACACTGAAATGTTTCACATTTCTTATCAGGTGTTTAATAAGGACTCTTCAGGAATGATTGCTTAAAGAAAGCTTAAAGGGGAATGGGGGAAAACAAAGAGAGGCTAGAAATATGGCTTGGAAAGTAAAGTACTTGATGTACAAGCATAAGAACCTGAGTTTGGATCCATAGCACCTGCATAAAAAGCTGGGGACTATAGTACACAGTATGTGCCAGTAACCCCAGTGTTTGGGCAACCGTGCAGGGGTTGGGGCACAAATGGGTAGAGAGATTCCCTAGAGCCTCCTGCCCAGGCTAGCCAGTCCAGCTAAATAAATGAACTTCAGGTTTAATGAGAGACCCTGTCTTCCAATATAAGGTAGAGAGCAATGGAGGCCACCCAGTGTCAATCTCTGACCTCCACATGTACACACATGGGTTTCACACACCCACATTCATGTGTGCACTCACACACATAGACCCTAACTCAAAAGCTTAAGTTTTACCATATGAAGTAAAAAATGACATACAGTAGCCAACTTTTTGTAATTAAAGAAGGTGGAGAAAATAATTATGGAAAATCCATATTTGAATCAGGAGTCTCCAGCCAGACACAGAGGAAGCAAGATGACAAGGAAGAACTTAGAAAAGGTACCGAGCCACGTGGCTAAACATAGATAAGAATTATGGGTTAAATTAAGTATAAGAGCTCTTCAGTAATAAGCCTGAACTAAGGACCAAGCAGTTATAATTAATATAAGCCTCTATGTGCTTACTTGGGGGATGCAAGTGGGAGAGATTTGTCCTGACCACCGGCCTGCTGGGAAACAGGAAAACTTCTGACAACAATTAAGATCTTGCAATAATTTTTCTTACATCAAATTAGGAGTTTGTATCATAGAAAATTACTTCAAACAATATAAATTTGTTAACTTACAGTTCCGGAGGTCAAAACTCAGTCATGAGCCTCATGAGGCAAATATGAAGGCATGAGTTGCATTCCTTTCTGAAGACTACAAGGGAGATAGTTTTCTGCTCATTTGTGTTATTGGCATTATTCACTATCTACAGTTTTCTTGGTGGCTCTAAACTGAGGGTGATTCCAAGCTTTTAGAGGCTGCTACATCCTTCATCTTCAAAGCCAGCAGATCACATCCTTTTCACACTATATCAGCCTCACCTACTCTTCTGGAGTCTTCTTTCCCTTGTAAGGATGGTTGTGATCATACCAGACCCATCTGGATAACCTGGGTAATCTTTTATCTCAAGATCTTTAATTGATCTTGAGATACATGCAAAATCCCTTTGAATACTTAACATATTCACTGGCTCCAGAGATAAGGGTGTGTATGTCATTGAGAGTCAGTTATTTTGCCAACCACAGACCTCTTCGTCATTCATAGCTTTGAAAAGTGTAGTGTAAAATAAGTGGTTCATGAAAATGAATGAGTATATATATGTGGATCTCACTTCATTTCAAACACAGGGACCAGCTAGCGAGATAAATATTGTGTACATTCATATTGTATCATTGAAGCTGTATCATAGATGACACAGATCACAAGTGGACAGTAACTGACTGCTTATCAATAGTATCAGAGTATTTTCAAAGAATATACTCGATATTTTGTTGCTCATGATAATATTAGCAGATAAGGTATTTTGTCTCTTAGTGGTGCTAAGGGCTGTCCCATTTTCTCTTGCTCTGCCTTTTATCTCTGTCATGCAGTAAGTTTCTGCTTACCCTCTATATTGTTTTGAGCTCTTGATAGACTTTCCACTGGACAAATGGATTAGGATAGAGAGCCTGGAAGACACACAGGAAGATTCAAACTTCTTGAAATGGACAGAAAGTGATTTGTTCTCATGCCTCTGGCTGGAAAAAGTCCAGGTTTCAGAATGACTTAGCATAGTGAAGCAAATGTGTTCCTATAGTTCTCAAACACAGAGTTTTATAATCCAAAATTTATAAAAAGAAATTATAAAGTAAAATTTGAGGCAAAGAGAGGAAAGATCAGGTAGAGATCTCTTCACAGTTTAATTATGAACAGAAATCTAAAAGTACTCTAAATTATCTGGTAGACGGACATGTGGTCCTTATAAAATTAGGAAAGGATCATGTTAAAATTTGCAAGTCTCAACTAAAAGAAAGAATTTAATGCAAGTCTATCCTGAAACTTATCTGATGCTACATGTCATTGTCAAGTTCTGGGTCTTTTGGTATTTCATCCCAATATCAGTATCTCAAGGATTTTCTTGTCAAAATTTTCTATTTATCTCATTACATAACTGTTCCAAACTCCACTACAGATAGTGATCCTTGGTAATCTAGTCAGTATAAACACTGTCTTTAAGTACTTCAATACTTGTGAGATGATGCTTTACAAAGTTGTTATACAAAAAAGATTAAGGTGCAAATTTTTGGCAGTCGTAATGAAAAATCAGCCTACCACTGTGGTCCTTGAAAGTAACTAAATATTTTAGTTAATATTTGTTACACAAATAAATTACAATTTTGCTGTTAATATATTTAAGGTTTTTATAGTTATGCTTCACTTATGTTTTGATATTCATGACATTGTTTTGATAAGAAGTGTTAATGTTTTTTAAATGTTGAAATCATGTGTTGTTTAATTTTTATACTTCAAATTCTTCAACATTAAATATATGATGCTAAAAACTTTCTATTTATGTTTCTCACTACAAAGATACTACCTATTCTAGAGTCCAGAATTTTCTTTTTGATGTCTACATTCTTTGATTAAGCAAACTGGTCTATCCATAGTTTTTCTTTGCTCCTTATGAAAGGAACTTGCAGTTAAATTAGGAGCAGACTCAAAGAGCAACAATGCAATTGTTTGGCTTTCTGAAAGCTGTTAATCTGAATCCATGAAAAGCCTAAGTCATAAAACAGCCTTTCAGGAATACATATTTTAGTAGTCTAGGGTTTAATAAGAATTATATGAGTGGGGCTGGAGAGATGGCTCAGAGGTTAGGAGTACTCACTGGCTGCTCTTCCAGAGGTCCTGAGTTCAATTCTCAGCAACCACATGGTGGCTCACAACCATCTACAATGAGATCTGGTGCCCTCTTCTGGCTTGCAGGTGTACGTGCAAGCAGAATACTGTATATATAATAAATAAATTAATTAAAATAAATAAATAAAGGTGTGCGCCACTAAAAAAAAAAAAGAATTATATGAGTGATAAACTGCTGTTGAAAGCAGATCATCTTTGACCTGTCTTAAGCAGAAGATTGAATGGAATCAATGCATTCTCATATTTTCTCCTATAACTAGTACATACTCTCCCTTAAAGTCTCCTACACACTTTAGTTGTAAAATGATTAGAACCTTTGAGTGAGAAGATATCTTAAATATCATCCAACCCTACTCCATACCCATACTTGCAATCTTACTATCACAGTCTTCATGGCCGTTTTGCTACCCAGTCACTAACTTGCAGAGAATATTTCACTTCCACATTTGGGGGGAAAAAAAAACCTTAAAAATGTTGAAGGGAAATATTTCCAATTAAATGTCTAGATTACTGTTCCTATATTATCTTGGAGAGTATTCTGCATGTCACCCCCTTTCCCAGAGGATAGACCTTCAGTTTGCTCAAATATTATCATTCATTTTATGATCCACCCAATTTTCTTCCCCCAAATCTCTTTCCATCAAATAGTCTCAGTTTCTTCTATATTGTTTCCAGTCTCTTTGTTTTTCTTGCATCTACTCATTAATTATGGTGTCACAACTCAATCCCAGTTGTTTCTGGAAACGTTTAGTCAATACAACCATAAATGTATTCTTGTCTAGAATACAACTTCTCCCAGCCCTCTCGAGATCTTTAGACCAGAGACAACTCTTTCTAAAGAAGTCATTTTTTTTTTCGAGACAGGGTTTCTCTGTGTGCCTTTGTGCCTTTCCTGGAACTCACTTGGTAGCCCAGGCCGGCCTCGAACTCACAGCTCGAATTCACAGCTCGAACTCACAGAGATCCGCCTGGCTCTGCCTCCCGAGTGCTGGGATTAAAGGTGTGCGCCACCACCGCCTGGCCCAGAAGTCATTTTAATGCTCTCCCAATTCCACACCCAGTGACCTGCTATGATCTCTCTCCTGTGCCTTGAATTCCCTTCTAGTCGGGCTGAAGTTGTAAAGACAAAATGAATGAGCTTGAAATTAAAATGAGGCTTTGCTTCATTAAGTAAAGCTGATTCACTGATGAATATAGTAGCAAAGCTGATCTATGAAAAGATTGAACAGTTGACTTTGAAGTTGTTACAAATGTGTGTCCTTTGAGAAGTTACATTCCATTAGAGTTTAAGACATAGAGTACAGAATGTGAAGTAATTAATTTCATATACTAAATGATAGTGATCTTAATATCACACATTGGAACCACTAGCATTCCTTAGAAATGTCTATTTAAATATAAGAGTAAATGCTGTGTGGGAAATAATTTTAATGTAGCCTTGGTGAATGAAGATATATAAATTATGCATTAATCCTTCCTGTCCTATGCAGAATCGAGTATTACATTGGTTGGATTTATTCACAGTCACTTTAATATGCATTTTGAAAATAAATGACATATGAAAATAAATGTAGTAGAAGTGGGAATTTAGCTAACCAGATAACAGTTCCAGGCAAATAACTAAAATTGAAATACAGTAACTAAAATTGAAATTCCACAGTGGATTCTCGACAAAAATAAGGGCCTGAACCAATTATTCTAATATTGATATTTGTTCCACTCTTGAAGACTTGTATGTCAAGACAAGTATTTCAGTCTTGGCTTCATTTTTGTTCCTGAGAACAGTCCCAGCCAGCACCATAGGAAGTAAAGCCTAGACTCAGTTATATTTGTTTCAATACTTAGCAGACTGGGTGCAGGGGTTTCTATCCATGTGCATGATCTCTTAATTATGATTCTGAAACTTACTAGTTAAGAAATTCTAGAACTTTCTTTAAGTTTGAGGCAAATTCATTTGACGACATCCTTGACCTAAACTAATGTAAAGCACACTTTGAAGGTTACTGCAGTAACATTAAGTTTCATTAAGGTATCTTATGGGATATATATATATATATATATATATATATATATATATTAATATTTACCATATTAATTTTGAGTTTTTAAAAATCTGCATACCACAATGCATTTGTCCTCAGAATGGCTTTGGATAAAGAACAGTTACATTAATCACACACATTCCCACACTTTTCTACTAAATCTGTGAAGTTTTCGTTCTGAGTTAGTTTAGGAATAAATTGATTCTGCTAAGTAAAATATCTATGCCTTGTGTGTATCATGCTAGTGCTTTTATCTTGAGGGCATAAACTCAATGGTAACTTTGTTTCTTACAGAAATTTCACAAAAATAATCTAGTAAATGGGAAATCTATCCAGAAATATCCCAAACTAAATCCACAACCCATTTTAAGTTGATAATATCAGGATGACCCACTTCTTACAAGAAGCCACAAATGAATGAATGTATTAATGAATATTAAGAAAAAGCCTTTCATTGGTAAATAATAATCTTGGATCCAAATTGGATTTTTTATCTACCACCCAGTATTTTCAGCATTTCAAATGTGTTAAGTTGTAATTGAAACTGTGTTTGAGGGATATTGATACCAAATTGTAGCTAGAGTTTTCTCTGGTCCCGCCCAGGCCTGCAGGGATTCAGACTCAAGTAATCACACAGAGGCTTATATTAATTAAAACTGCTTGGCCATTAGCTCAGGCTAACTACTGAGTAGCTCTTACACTTAAACTCAGCCCATTTCTGTTAAACTACATGTTGCCACATTTTCCATGGCTTTACCTGTGTGCCATTACATGCTGCTCCCTAGATGGCAGGCTGGTGTCTCCTGACTCAGCCTTTCTCTTCCCAGAATTCTCCTTGTCTGCTTATCCCAACTGTACTTCCTGCCTGGCTACTGGCCAATCAGCATTTTATTTATCAACCAATCAGAGCAACACATATTCATAGCATACAGAAAATCCCACAGGACGTCCCCTTTTCTGTCTAATCAAAAAGGAAAGTTTTAACTTTAACAAAGTAAAATTACATAGTGTAGAACAGTTATCAAGCAAGAATCCTAGTATTAATATTATCTAGTTTATTTGTATTTGGCAAAACTAAAGAAAATATTCAATCTATCCTAAATTTGTGAGTATAAGGTTTTATATCTACCTTATATCTTATCATAACCATAATTATAACTATCTAGTCTTCAACAATATCAAAGACCTCAGAAGGATATAATATTACCTAAGTTAACAGGAAGTGCATTATAAGCAACTTCCAAAAATCTAGAATGAAAGAGACAGCTGGCTGCCTGGACAGTCACCTAAAGTTATTCTGCAATGTTGGGGCACCCATTTTTAGCCCATAGGTCTAGAGTCTCTCAGTCATTTTTCTGTGTCCTGTAGAATGTTTGGCAGTGTCTTCTGCGAAGCAGGAACCTGAAGGACTATTTTGCCTTGCAAAGTTCAGTGTTCACCTTCCTATGGGTCCTGCAAGTCCAGTTTATACAACATATTATCAAGCAGTCAATGCAAGGGCACTTTTTTGCCCAGTGGCTAACTTTTGCCGCAAAGAAGGCAAATTCCATAATGAGTTCCTTCAACACCCATTATCTTCTCTGAAGTAGATTGGTGTTGCCAGGAGCAGACATGTCTCAATGTCCAGAATTTCAAAGTTCTTAAAACATTTTAAATGCCATATTCTGTAAGTCTTTGAAGTGTTTGAAGATTATCTACCTAACTGAAATATATCTATGTATACCTAGGAAACTTAACATGACTACAAGTTTGACTATCATAGAAGACTAATTATTAATCTGTGTTTCTTAACTATCTCACAATTTAAATGAGCTGCACAAACATAATACCTTAAACAATAGCATAAATATACATACAGTATAACAAAATTAACTTTAAATTTGTATCAATAAACTAAAATCCATAGTAATGTAAAACATTTTAAACAAGTTGTTGCTCTTTAAAAGTAGGTTCAACATTCCATCCTTTTATCCTATCATATCTATATCCTATATTTCCATATCATATCCCCCTTTCTTCTTTTAAAAAGATATTGAGTATGACCAATAACAATTTGTAACCAACAACCTAAACAAAGACAAACATCCATAATCCATTTTTTGGGAATGTGGGAGTAGTTTTCTAGGTTACTTCTTGCTGATAGAGGGCACTAGTAATCTTATGGGGACACAAAGAAAATTTTAGGATTATGGTCAAGTCCTGACTGGAGTAGTCTATGAGGCTGTATTCTCTGAGCCAGTTGCCTTGAAGTTGATTTTTGGATGTTGGATGATCTGGCTGTGGTGTCATTGAGACCTTTCAGAGGGTCTTGGCTGGTCAAACTATATTATCCTGGAAGCAACATATCCTTAGACACAAATTTTGAAATCAAGTTATCTTTAAAGTATACATATTAATTTAATTCAGCAGCTTTTACAATGAAATATCTCTCTGGAGTTAAAAATCCTAAAGACAATATAATCCAGATTCTGTGTATGATTTCCATCTTTATGTAGTTTATTTTTTATATTACTTTTACTTTCTTTTTAAGGACTTTGTTTTTAAAACTTTCTAGTTCTTTATATAACTGTCTATATTCATTTTCCTCTCTCTTCCAAGCCTACATACATTTTTACATACACTGTAAACCTTTTAAAGTCTTATTCCATCTGAATCTGACATATTATGAATCTATTGCTTTAAATTGCAGTGGCTAGGACTCAAATGGCAGCTTTGGCTGCTGGCTCCACCCACCTAAGCTTCCTAACATGACAGAACTAAGTTTACTGCCGGCTCTGGAGAAACCATGCTCACTGCCAACTCTGGGAAGCAATGGGTCTATGCTTCCATCCTGAAGTGTGTAGCCCAGAAACCTCTCTATTCTATGCTATGCTATTCTATGCTATTCTATTCTATTCTATTTATTTATTTATTTATTTATTTATTTATTTATTTATTTATTTATTTATTGTCTGTATTAGCAAAGGCTATATGAACCATGAAGCATACTTCGCACCTTGGAGAAATCTCTGTATACCATAGCAGGAATCCACCATGCCGCACTCAAGCCTGCATGCTACAAACCCACCATACTGTAGCTCAAGCCTGAGAGACACAACTAGGAAGTTGTTTTTAGCTCCATTTTAGAATCTTTTTTTTTTTTAGGCTTTCTCAGGTTTTAGATGGAAACTGTTGCCACCACATCTGGATGCCATTTGTATTAGGAATATTTCCTGTGTCCCAGACTGCCACTCTCCAAATCTCTCACACTTGCATCCCCCAAGTAAACACACAGAGGCTTATATAATTTAAAACTGCTTGGCCATTAGCTCAGGCTAACTACTGACTAGCTCTTACACTTAAACTCAGTCCATTTCTGTTAATCTATATGTTACCATGCGTTCAGGGGCTTTACCTGTGTGCCATTACATGCTGCTCCCTAGATAGCAGGTTGGCGTCTCCTGACTCAGCCTTCCTCTTCCCAGAATTCTCCTTGTCTGCTTATCCCACCTATACTTCCTGCCTGGCTACTAGCCAATCAGCATTTTATTTATCAACCAATCAGAGCAACACCTATTCACAGCATACAGAACATCCCACAGCACCAAATTTGTTTAATCTCTGGATTAGTCTCACTTAGATATACTTCCTTAATCTTTATTTAGTAACTTAAGATGAAAAATTAATTGATTCAATTTAAAGGGTATTTTGCATAAGTATGGAGTCATTACTGGCACCTAAAGGGAGTTCTGTAAAGAAATGCAGAGAAATACAAGCACCAACATACAGGCTTCCTCCCCTTTCCTTGTAAGAGAAATATGCACACATATCCCCAAGAGATCTAGTCCCTTATTTCTTGTGCTTTCCTCTAATGTCTTGGCATATTTGGCAGAGATGTGCAATTTAAGATGAGTCTTTGCTCCATGAAAGGAAATATCTACCTAGGAGATTAAAGGACCAGCCTTCACCAAGTGAAAATGGTTCCTGTGTTGAATAGTGGCTGATGAAGAACCCATACTGCCATAAAAGAATCTCATTTCTTCCCTAGCAGCAGGGAAGGTAATCTTCATCCCAGTGATGAGAGCCACAGTGTTGGAGAAGAGGCTCTGCAGAGGGTGTTGGATGGTGCATGAACTTCTATAGTTTCAGGCAAGGAATAAAGTTCTATGCTTCTAGAGACCTGCACAAGAGAATTCTTGAAATGTCTTTATCTTAGGTTTGAAGATGTGACCAGAGAATTAGGTGTTCTCCAAGGTCAGGGCATGGCCACTTGTTTGAACTTTTTGTCTCACATTTGAGGAATGTTAAGTGAGAAAGCCAAGAAAATTGCAGTAGTGTCTGACCTGAGAAGCATGGGGGTGGTCTGGCAAACAAAAGGAGGGACCAGACTTAGTATCACAGGGAAAAGGCACTAGCCCCAAGCCTACCCTTACTTTGAGTTCAACTGATCTCCAAAGGAAGACAGAGTTGAAAAGATTCACTGAGATGAAAACCCTCCTCAAAGTTTGTTTTTGTTTTGCAATTGTTGTTTTTTGTTTTTATGTTTTTTTTCTGTACAGTTCATAATAGAATGAAGAGCAGAACTAGTCCAAAGAAACAATAGACAAAAAGACAGAAAAACAGTGTTGTGCCCCAGAATGCTGCAAGACTGTTGATTTGGTGTAGTACACAGAGAGTAAATGATTGGTAAAGAAGAGCTGAATCACAACAAAGGCAGAGTAGTAAATGGTGTAACTTTTCAAATACTTTGTTCAGCTTTACAAATTTAGAAATCAATCATTGGAGATAGTTGTTCCCTTAGGATCTTACCTCCTTGATAAAAGTTTCAAATTATTTACAAAAATGATAGTGAAGAACACAAAGAAGTACACTTTCTCATTTCCTTACTCCTGAACTCAACAGACTGAAATTGAGGACCATACCTGAGACCCTTGGAATAACATGGACTGAGCATAGCTCCTCTGACAGAGTTAGGGCACCATGATGCCAAGTTCTAGCCTCTACTGTGAGGTCTATACACATCTTTCCTTGACCCTGGACCTTAGTTTCCTCCAATAAAAGGATAATTGAAGTTATCAGTTATTAAAAATATGACTACACTGGACTATACTCCAAGAACTTAGGGGTGGAGGGAAGAGAGCAACAAAAAATGAAAAAGTAACTGAAATCAATAAATGAAACAATTAAACATCTAAGTCTCAACTTCCAGTCTGTATCCATAAGGTATGAAATCTCTGCTGAAAGTTTTCATGTGGAATATGAAAGTTGGGAGGCTTTCTTGGAAGAAAAGAAATTGTGCTGGGCCATGGTGCTTGGTTCTAACCAAACCTTTGACATTGGTCTCATCGCTGGGCTCCTGGAGCCCTATATTTTGTCTCTGTCAGACGGGGATCCTATATTCTACTCTGCCTGCACCTCACAGATAATAAGTCTTTATGTGGAATGGGCTGTTTCTTTCTAGTCTGAGTCTAGATGAGGCAATAAATGACGTCATTTTTCTTTCAGCTCACTCTTGGCTACACCACGGCCTCCACCTGCAGTGCAAGCAAATGGGGGGTCTGGAAGCTCCAGTGAGTCAGAGAGTAGTTCAGAATCGGATTCAGACACTGAAAGCAGCACTACCGACAGTGAATCCAATGAGGCTCCTGGAGTGGCCACTCCAGAGGTGAGTGAAGTTGTCAAGACTCCAACATCCATCTATGTCCTGATACATAAGGTAGCATGTCACATATCACCAGCATAAGTCCTTTAGTAGAGTAACTACTTCAGAAAAGTAGCCAGAGACTTGATAAGATTGTTTCTCTAAAACATATATCTATATGTGTCCTAACATATGTAGATTCCTTCTGTGTGGCTCAATCTGTATTGTATAGATTGCTTGCTGCATGACTGATTTTCTGTGGCAGTCACTTAGCTAGTTTTAGCCTCAAGCCTCATTCTACAAAAAACTAGTACATTAATGATGAAGCTTACAACTAATGTTTTAAGTGAACCAACAAAGCCAGTCATGACCCATTTCGATCTGAAGATGCCTACCCTTAAGTCTATTTTAAAGTCATTAAAGTGATAAATAGATACTAAACAAGGAAGACTTGAGAAATTGCCTTTCCATAAAGGTAAAACAGCACTCAAGCAGTCCTATGCTCCTTATTGCAATTTTCACCATGTGTCTGATAATAATAAGTCATGAAATGTTTAGCCTAGCACCACAAAACACCAGAACAAAACTTTGAAATAGAAGAATTAGGTTTTTCCCTTCCCATCCTCTATGAGTTGAGGATAAGTGCTCTGGTTCCCTGAGCCTGCATATGGTACAACAACTAAATTCATCTCATGGCTCTTTATACATTTCTTTTTCAATAACCAAAAAGGAATAATAGAAGGCAGTAGTCATTTTCTTGCTGTTAAAAATAGCAAATGCTGTGCTGGACACTTGACTTATATTTTCTCATTTCCTCTTCTTAACAATCTGATACTGTACTCTCTCTCACTATAGTCCATTTTATAGGTGACAATGTATGTTTATGAAAAGTTAAACCAAAACTACCCCAAGTTCTCAGAGTTATACAGTAGTAAAGCTTGGCCTGCAACCCAGCTCAGTATGCTGCCAGAGCTAGCTTTTAGGCCTGGAGCTACACTGCTAAGAACAGCAACTCACATAGTTTCCTTCCTACTTATCTGCTATTGTCTTCTACAGGCATGGATCACAGCTACTTAACTCTTTTTAATTCTGCCATCCTCTATTTACTGATGCCATATGCTTGGTGGCTTTCAGAAGAGGTCTCTAATAAAAATGATGGCTTTTCAGACTTTGTTGACTCACCAAGGAGACCTTACTCTCTCTGAGGAGTGGATGGGGGTGGGATTAGAGGAGATGGGGAGTAGGAGAAGGGGAGGGAGGGGAACCTGGGATTGGTATGTAAAATGAAAAAAAACTTTTTTTAAAAAAAAATTTTTTTTAAATGATGGCTTTTTATTTAAACTGGTAGACTTTAGAGTTGAATATGAAGAGCCTGAATTGAATATACCATTCCTATTCCTTAATAGTGAATGCTAGGGGGCTGGAGAGATGGCTCAGAGGTTAAGGGCACTGGCTGCTCTTCCACTGGTCCTGAGTTCAATTCCCAGCAACCACATGCTGGCTCACAACCATCTGTAATAAGAGCTGGTACCCTCTTCTGGCTTGCAGGGGTAACTGCAGGAAGAACACTGTATGCATAATAAATAAATAAATAAATAAATAAATAAATAAATAAATAAATGAATGAATGAATGAATAAATAAATAAATAAATAAATAAATCTTTTAAAAAATAGTGAATGCTAAAGTCTACATACACATCCCAAAAAAACTGATTATTGCTCATGCATTTAGGAAAGTGTAGTGGCTTGAGGGAGTCAATTTTTTTTAATCCTTCAGGAAAAACCCAAAGAAATTACTGTTTTCAATGAATTACAGCATTGTGTAGTAGACCCTAGTATTTGTGAAGATGGAAAGCTTTTCCTTCTGAACATGCTTCAGACGCACTTAGATTTCCTTTCAGGATAAGACACCATTACCTCTGTCTCTTGGTGACAGGGTGACCAATAATTCTTAGCAAAAGACTTTAGGAACAGAGTTCTCTCTCAGGAACCCTGGGCTACAGTCAGAAACATCCCCTTGTGAAGAACCCTTTACTTCCTAGCTAGAGCAGAGAAGGTTTTCAAAGGGACAATAGAAACTGGTGCTAAAAAAAAAAAAAAAAAAAAAAAAACAGACTGGTTGATTTGTAGCTGGATGTCTTTTATCTAGTCAGATACAGGGGGAAAACAAATCACTCCAATTTTCACTGAAAGTGTGTTCTCAATGACTCTCTCTCTCTCTCTCTCTCTCTCTCTCTCTCTCTCTCTCTCTCTCTCTCTCTCTCTCTCTCTCCCTCTCCTTCCCTCCTCTCTCTCCATGTGTGTGTGCACGCAGGCCCGCTGATTGTCATTTAACACCCAAGGTGGTCTGTTTCCTTTGTTTACAAGGTCTCAGGTAGCTCAAAATAGCCTCAAACTCAAACTTGATATGTAATTAAAAATATCCTTGAACATTGGACCCTTTTTCATGTCTACAACCACACCTGGTTTATATGGGTCTAAGAACAAAACCCAGCCGGGCGGTGGTGGCGCACGCCTTTAATCCCAGCACTCGGGAGGCAGAGCCAGGTGGATCTCTGTGATTTCGAGGCCAGCCTGGGCTACCAAGTGAGTTCCAGGACAGGCGCAAAGCTACACAGAAACCCTGTCTTGAAAAACCAAAAAAAAAAAAAAAAAAAAAAGAACAAAACCCAGGGCTTCATGCATGCTACGCAAGTATTCTATTAACTACATTCCCAGCCCACATCATCCAACATTTTATTAGCAAATAGTCACTATACAGAAAGTCCCCCTAAAGTATTACACGTGTGAAATTCATCCTTATTACTGTTTCTCAATCTGCAGCCTGAGCCACCCTCCACAAACAAATGGCAGCTAGACAAATGGCTAAACAAAGTCACATCCCAGAATAAGTCATTTATTTGTAGCCAAAATGAGACACCTATGAAGACTATTTCTCTGCCTCCTCCAATAATACAACCAGTGGAAGTCCAGGTCAAAGTGAAACCAAACCCCAGCCAGGCTGTGGCTGGACCCAAAGAAAGACCTCTCCTCAGCCTCATTAGGGAGAAGGCGCGACCAAGGCCCAATCAAAAAACCCCAGAAACAAAGGCTTTGAAGCATAAGTTGTCAACATCTGTTGATACAGTTTCTCAAAGGACAATTGGGAAGAAACAGCCCAAAAAAGTTGAGAAAAACACCAGCTTTGAGGAATTTACTTGGCCCAAACCAAATATTACCAGCAGTACTCCCAAAGAAAAAGAAAGTGTAGAGTTTCCTGATCCACCTCGAAGCCGTAACAAAACCACTGTCCATAAACCAGTCCCTAGGAAAGAACCAAGGCCTCATGCCCCTTTGACCACCGAGAAGAAGAAGTTTAGGGGGCCTGGGAAGATTGTGCCAAAGTCCCAGGAATTCGTTGAAACAGATTCATCTTCATCTGACTCCAACACAGACCAAGAAGAGACCCTGCAGATCAAAGTACTGCCTCCTTGCATTGCTCCTGGAAATAACACTTCTAAATCCAAGGATACTTCTAATGCTAGCCTGACCCTTAGCACCTTGACCACCAGCAGCAGCAACAGCAGCAACTTATCCACCAGCAATGAGGAGACAGTTTTTTCACCTCCTCCTGCCATGCAAACTGAGCTTTTGTCCCCTCTACGGGATCATGAAAATCCAAAAAGCCTATGGGTGAAGATTGACCTTGACTTACTTTCAAGAGTACCTGGCCAAAACAAAGTCCCAGCAACACCTGCCAAGACAGAGCACAAGGAGATTGCCTCAAAACCGAAGCGTCAAACTGCTGCCACCTCTGTGGAAAAACTAGCCCCTAAGGGCAAGCGTAAGCATAAGGTGAGTTGCCCAGTGGAGTCTGCCAGGTGACTGTGAGCAGAGTCTAACTTCATCTGTAGTTTTTTTTTAAGGAGACCAATGGCAGGGTATCACAAGCTTTGGTAAAGGAAATGGCATTTTTTTTTTAAGAGGAATGACATGTTTGGCATATGACAACAGTGTAACTACAGTGTTAGGAATGATCAGGTTGTGATGGTAGCCATTGGCAAAGATAGCTGTTAAGGACTATGAGAAATTATGACATATAGGAAATAAGAATACAAAGAAGCCTCTTTCCCAAGGTAGCCAGTCCCAGGAGTCAGCTCCTTAAGTTGCTCCTAATGCAAGTGGTTCCCATTCTAGCATCAGCAGGGTGCCTATCTGCACACAATGGCCAAGTATATCTTCTACGTTCATTCATGTTTGACACATATTAATGCACTCATGAGTCAGCTATCCTGGGGTATCCTGACATCTACAATAGCCTTTAGATAGCCTTTTAGGATTACTGACCTATTTGTAAGGATTACTCTGTGAAAATCTCATCTAAACATGCTTTGGTATAAATTCTAGGCTTGCATAGGGTCACCATAGGGGGAAATTCAGAGTGACTTTCACCAATTAAAATATGTCTAGACATATGAGTTTATAGCTAATAAACTCTTTCTTATTTACCTCTACATCTTAGGTTAATTTTTTAGAATCATGTTCTCTTGTGGTGATGTTTTGCTAATAGTGTTCCTCAAAGCACCATAGTAGGTAGAAATGTAACTCCTATTCCTTTGACTATTCCCTCTGTTTCTTTCTGGGAGGGGGTATCTTGAGTATGGCCATTATTCATGTTGTTTAGGGAAGAAAAGCTTACCTGTAGACAATAGTGACTTATTAAATGGGGTGCTCTGAGAGTCTTCATTCCTTTGTAATTAAAGGGTTAAAAAGTAGAAGAGACTGGAGGTGACTAAAATGAAGTAAATGTCAGAAGAGAGGGGTATGAGAACAAGGAGCATTAGGATACAGGGGAAAGATAGAAGAAAAGCATCTGGAATCATGGGTAGACTGAAAAGTGCTGAAGAAAGGAAACTGCTAGGTGAAGAGGGAGTTTTAGGAGATTGAGTGTGACCACAGAGGGAAATGAATCCTTGGGACACTGGGGAACACTAGGAGACAGGAAAGTACTAGGAGGTCAAAGTCTGGTAGGAGACTGTAGAGTGAAGACAAAAGAGCACTTATGACTCTGGGGAGCATGAATACAATAGGGTATTAGAAGACCACAGAGCACTAGGACTTAGATAACACTAGATTTAGGGAACGCTATGGGACAAGAGATCAATTGCACATTACATAGTGCTGGAAACCTAAGGGGAACTAGAAATTAGCAGCAAGACCCTGGGATAGGGTAGAATATTGACAAGTCCCAGAACAATGGGAAACTTTAAGACACTAAAGCTCTACAAAACAGAGGAATACTAGGAAACTAAGGACACTAGCAGATAGATTAGTACATGAAAAAGGGATTGAGGAAACCAAGGAACTGTAGAAGACTGAGAAGTGATAGTGTATATGGGAGTCAGAAGAGACAGGGAGTGCTAGGAGACATGGAGTGCTAGGAGACAGGGGAGTGCTAGGAGACAGGGGAGTGCTCAGGGATAGGGAGTGCTCAGGGACAGGGAGTTCTAGGCAACAGGGGAGTACTTAGATACAGGGAGTGACAGGAGACTAAGTAGTTAGGAGACAAGAAGCCTTGGTTATTTGGAACACCATGCATCTAGAGATAAATTTGAGGGTATAAGCACTTTGAGCCCAGCAAGCAGTATACTGAAAAACAGTTGTAGAGTGGAGCACAATGAGGCTAGTGTGCTTGGATGAAAGAAAATAATTGGAGACTGGGCATTTTAGACAGTCTGTAAGTCAAAAAAACTCTAGGAGATTGGTAAGCCCTATGAGACTGGAGACTACTAGAAGACTGAGAGATAGACAAATACAAAATACTGGGAAAACATTGGAGTGCTAGTAGACCAAATGGTATTTGGATGATGAGAAACACTATTCCACTGGAATGCACTATACTATTGAACAGTGACAGACTGGAGAGTACTAGGAGGCAGCAAATCCTAGGACATATGTGAGTGCTAGGATACAGAGTTACTCTAGGAGACTATACATCCCAGGAAAGAAGGAAACACTAGGGATGTAGGGATAGGTTGGAGACAAGAACTTGGAAAGTGGGGTGTGGTGCTAACATTTTTTTTTGCAATGTTTGCAGGCTAGAGATAACTAGGAGATCGGGGTCCCTAAGCCGCAGCAAGTATTAGTAGATTGGGGAACACTAGGAGAGTGAGAAGCAGAAGACTGGGCAGTATTAAACTGTGGAGTGCTAAGAGATAGTGGAGTGGTAAGAGATGTGGGAAGCTCTGACAGAGTAGGCAATGCTAGGCATGTGGGAAGCACCAGGATACAGGCAGATCCTAGGAGACCAGACGTGTGTATTAGGAGACAAGGCTGGCTACACTAAGAGACTAGAGACCACTAGGACACACAAAATTACCAGGAAACTGGACAGTACTAGGAGAATGACCTAGGATATAACTAGGTAATAGAAGACTAGGAAGTGCTAAAGGACTTGAAACCATTAAAGCCTAGGGAACACTGAGGGACAGGAAGTATGAGGGGCCTGGATGCTACTGAGATTCCTGGGATACAGGAAATTACTAGGTGGTGAAATAGGGGCAGGGCACTGGGCATCTAGGAGACAGTCAAGTACCGAGAGGAGTGAAAGCTCTAGAAGTCTAGGACAGAGGGAACTGCTAAGTAGCAGGTGCTTTGTAGGTGACAGGAGACACAAGAAGACAGAAGAGTACTAAGGAAGTGGGGAGTGCTAGGGAAATGGAACAATAAGAGTCATGGGAATGTTGTAGTTTGGGAAGCTGGAGGGACTGCCTAAAGAGGATGGCTAGGAGGCAGAGCAATTCTAGGAGGCAGGTGAGTCCTGAAGAGAGGCTTTCAGGGACAGAGAATACCAGTGCTCCTTAGTGAGTCATGCAGGAATATATCCAATGAAAGGATTCCAGAAGAGTAAGAAGTATGGGACCCATGACCTGCCCCCAATTCTTCTCTCTTATTGATGACAACAGTAGAGTGAAAATGTGTCTTTGCAATGAACACATTTAAGAACGAAAGACATTTTATACATGGTCCATTCCCTTGCATATTGTTGATTTTATAGACAGCCTTTGTAGGTCACCCACAAACCCCATGCTGTTTAAACAGGATTTGTACTGTGTTGAGATTACAATGTTCATTTCCTAATTATCACTTTGTAAAGGCACCATGGATGAAAGGAGTATATGAAAATTATAAATTCTCTTCACTTTCATTATGAGGTTCCTGTGCTACACAATCTTTAATCAGAGATTTACATTGAAGTTTAACTCTTTCATATGCCAACCTCTTGGTAGGACTAGACTAGGGAAGGTTGATTGCATTTCTGTCTGATAAAAAGTACTCATTTAACTCTCCAACCTAATCTAGAAGCTAAAATAGAAGCAAACTGTCTTTTTCATTTTCTTAATGTGTGAAACATGCTTTTTTGAATGTGTGGCATATTTCAAGATCTGTGTATTTTTTCCCCTGTAAAAGCCAGCAGAAGCTGCAGAGAAAATCCCTGAGAAGAAGCAACGCCTGGAGGACAACACTACTATCTCCTTGCTTCCTCCTTGCATTTCACCAGCCCCACCCCATAAGCCTCCCAACACTAGAGAGTAAGTTTTCCCTGTTTCAAGTTGGCCCTTGTATGAATGTTTTCACTTTATAAAAAGTCATGTTTGAACATATTGGGGGCTTTTTGTCCCATTAGAACATTTGACTAGAACCAAGAAGGATTTTGCACCAAACAAAAAATATAAAAGTGAATTAAAAAGAGAAAATATCAGAAAAACACATATCATCTTAATCAGATCAATCTGCTTTTGGCCAGGGTTCACTTCTGATGGAGACTAGACAATTTCCTTTGATCTAAATAGGGTGCTACTTTGAACGCCATTTCCTAATATTAATGCAAAGCTTGAAGACCAGTACTTGCATCCTGACTCCACAAAGGCCAGGAGAATGATATGCTTGGGAAATTGTGCTCTGCCCCCATGGAGGGCAGTTGTGTGTTAAGAAAGCCTGGTAAGGTATGTTGATTCTAATCAACTAGCCCCTCCTCTCTTTTCTTTCTCTTTGGCAAGTTTCCAAGATCAAGCAGGAGGCCTCCTTGTCCTTTTCGCAGTCAAAGAACATCATCCTTCTCCAGAGAAGGCTAACCCTCTGTGTCTAGAAAGTATTGTGAACAAGTTCCTTCTGTTTTATAAATATCACTTAACTAACAATCATGTCAGCTACTCAAGACATTCTGTCTGTGTAATTATTGCAATAAATTCATTCAACATTGGAGATTACTCCCATCAAAGCCCAGTTTTGGAGTCTATTAGCAGTCCAAAGCAGAGAGGTAATCCGGGCAAATGCTGCTAACAATTGATCTCACAGATTACTATTTAACATCAGTGTTACAGTGTCAGTCTGTCACAGATGAGATGTTGGGAAGAAGTTATTAGCTTGCATGGGTCTGGTGTCTTGTTTTAATGAAAGGTAGAAACAGACTCCCTTCCTCTAATCCTGCTCCGCATAATAACATTTGATCCCTAAGATGCCTGCCCCTCACTCTGAAATTCAGTTATTATTTGTGACATATTATGTACTCTCTGGTAGAGTTTGTCTCTACAATATCCATTAACATAGTTTTCAGAAAAGGAAATCCAGTGAAGCCACATGATTCAGTTTTGCTCAAGTCAACCAGGTATATGAGGAAGCATAGATCTTGATGTTCAAACATAATCATTCCTAGTTTTTCTTCCAGAATAAAATGGCATAGTAGTGGTACAATATTTCTCAGTTTCTAGGCTGGGCCAAGTTTGGAGTATCTACAGATAAAAGATAGAGCCCAGGGCAGTAGAAAAGAGCCATACTTTCAATGCCTTGCTAAGCAACATTACTAAGCAACCTATTGAGTGGTTGCTCTGTTTTATAGAAGAGTCAAAATCAAGAGTAAAGTAACTCTCAATTAAGAAATGGTCTTTTGCTGGGCGGTGGTGGCGCACGCCTTTAATCCCAGCACTCGGGAGGCAGAGCCAGGCGGATCTCTGTGAGTTCGAGGCCAGCCTGGGCTACCAAGTGAGTCCCAGGAAAGGCGCAAAGCTACACAGAGAAACCCTGTCTCGAAAAACCAGAAAAAAAAAAAAAAGAAATGGTCTTTTTACAGCACGGGCTTTGTATGCACTCTGCTTTTCCAGTAAATGGGAAATTACTATTTCCCTGGAAGCAATATTTATCATTCAGATAGGGCCTTCAACATGGTCTTAGGTTTGTCAACAGCATCAAGTCCTTGGAATTGAGGAAAGATGAGACAAATTGGTGTCTTAAGGGTCTTCTTTTGGAAATCACCTTGTGTGGTAGGAAGGTTTCTGTAGATGAATTTCTAAATAGTCTTATTAAATAAAAAAAAAAAATGGAACCTTAGAGAGATCAGGGAAATAGGGAAAGCCACCATCCAACCTTACCTCACCAACTCTGCAGCTTCCAAATATGAGTTACTTCCTCTCTACCCACATCTATATGCCTTGCTGTGGAATTAAGACATGTGCCACCACACCTGGCTCTGTTTCCAGTGAAGTCTTGAACACACAGAGATCCTGCCTGCTAAGTGATAGGATTAAGGGCATGTGTTACCACTGCCTGACTTCTTTGTTTGCTTAAAATGGCTCTGATCTCCAGGCAAACTTTATTTACTAAAGTACAAATAAAATATCACCACAGGTTTCTCCAGTCTGCAAAGCCCCCACAGTCCTGTGGCCTGTTTATAGAACAGTCACTCAGAAGCTTATTATTATTTATAACTGCTTAGCTAAGGCTTCTTACTAAATAGCTCTTACACTTAAATTAACCCATAATTTGTAGCTAGAGTTTTCCTGCGTGGCCCACAGTCAGGACAAATCTCTCTCACATGCCAGTCCCACAGCCACTCAGACCCGACCAAGTAAACACAGAGACTTATATTGGTTACAAACTGTATGGCCGTGGCAGGCTTCTTGCTAACTGTTCTTACAGCTTAAATTAATCCATTTCCATTAATCTATACCTTGCCACATGGCTCGTGACTTACCAGCATCTTCACATGCTATTTGTCATCGTGGTGGCTGGCAGTGTCTCTCTGACTCAACCTTCCACTTCCCAGCTTTATTCTCCTCCTTGTCCCGCCTACACTTCCTGCCTAGCCAATGGCCAATCAGTGTTTTATTTATCGACTAATTAGCAACACATTTGCCATACAGAACATCCCACAGCAATAATTCTTATCTATGTTTAGCCACGTGGCTTGGTACCTTTACTCAGTTCTACCTTGTCATCTTGCTTCTTCTGTGTCTGGCTGGTGACTCCTGACTCAGCCCTTCTTCTTCCCAGAATTCTCCTCATCTCCTCACCCTGCCTATACTTCCTGCCTGGCTACTGGCCAATCAGCATTTTAATTATCAACCAATCAGAGCAACACACATTCACAACATACAGAACGACATCCCACAGCACTCTTGCAAGCTTTATTTGTTCCTTTGTTCTTTTACCCTTCACTCTGGATCCTTAGAAACTCCTAAGAGAAAAATTTTCACTTTTCTAAATAAACATGCTGCACATAGAAAAGATGCTATATTTGATTGTGAGAACTGGAGTTACCCCATCAACCTTAAGAATGTTCTTTTGAATACCTCACCACATTTAGAACTTGACAAAGCCATGGTGATGTTCTTTCTTCCTGATCTACTGTCCTTTTCTATCCTATTTAAAGAAATACAAAAATATGAGAGAAATCATTTTGTGCTTCAAAACAATCACAGTGAGCTTTCTTAGAAAAAATTCCCCTGGATGTCTTTTGACAATGAGATTATTAAATATCCAACATTTCTAGTTTTCTACTGGGTAGATGAAAAGGGGACTAAGACACTGGTACCTATTACACAGAATGGACTGTTTCTCCATTTATCAGGTCAGTAGCAGATGGGAAAGTGCTGGCATACAATTTAAGATCAATTACCTCTCAGAAACAGCTCTTCACCTTGATGCCCCTACTACCTTCTTAGCCAGCTCAAGTGGATGGGGGTGGTTACAAATAATGAATCACTTCCTGTAGAGGTCACAACAATGGTTTACTTGTATGTGTATACAAACATACATATCTCCAAAGCTCAGATACCACTGTAATTATTATACTTTATGTGTTCTATTGTTGATGGAATTTCTTCATGGATAAGAATCCTGATCTGCAGCTAGAGAGGTTACTAAGTGGTCCAGAGCAGTTGTTGCTCTTGAGGAAGATCTGGATTTGTTTCCCAGAACCCACATGGTGGCTTACAACCTCCTGTAACTGTAGTTCCAGGTACTCCAACACCCTCTTCTGACCTCCTCGGGCACCAGCACACATATACATAAATGGAAAAATACTGATACACATAACATAAATCTAAAACAAAAATCTTGATCTATTTGTTCACTATATCATTTTATCTGGCATCACAACTGTGTTAAAATGGCTGACAATTCAAAGAATTTTAAAAATAATTAGGAAGTATTTTATATTAATTTTAGTCATTTAAGATAATGGCAGAAACATTTTCACTGTTTAAAATGTTAACTACATGGCAATAAAATAGAGTCACATTTATGAGACAAAAGATGAGGAAGAGGGAATGTATTATTATAATTGCTAAATCTGTATGACATAGAAGGGAACAAGCAGATTGTACTTATTTTTCTTTCAGGAAATCAGATCACCTGAATTCTTGTTCATCCTTGATTTGTTGCCTTGAGATAAAGCAAATCTATATATCTAGACACTGACTGAAATTGACCAAGAGGAAAACATAAATTCTTTTTGACTTAATTTGCCATTGAAAATTGTAGTCAATAATTATGAGAAGTAAATGGCTGCACAGTGCAATATTAGTTGTCTAAGAAAAGATTAAAATTCAAGTAATCATCATTGATTAGTCCAAGAAAGTAACTAAATGAAAATCCTTGACCCAATTACCATATAAAGTAGTTAGCATAAGATTTTAGTTGTTCTGTTTTATTTGAATTTTCAGTCTGTTTGATGATGCCCATTTAATGGGCAGATAAATCACCTTAAAAGCACAAGGGTACTTTTAGTATTGCAGATGTCTCTTGTTGATATCACCAAAGAATATTTTAAGTGGCTTTTTTAAAAGTATATTACATCAGTACTTCAATTTAACAGTTTAAGGTGAATGGATGTTTATTCCTTGGCATTGGCTTACAGCATTTTTACAGCAAATTTACAATTTTTATTTATTTAATTTAATTTATTTCTTAGTGTATAATCATAATATATCTTTTAAAATATGAAATGTATTGTTTACTGTGCCATTTATTTCAGATTGTTTAGTTAAATCTTAGTACAATGTATCCTGAAAAATGAAGGGAATAAAGTCTACATTGCATTTCCTATAAAAAATCTAATAGAAAATAATCTTGATTTGTTTCAGATATCACACTGTAGCACTCCTTAAATATCTACATTGGTCATAGGATTCTGTTTCTAAGAAATAATGAGTCTTGTATATGTATGTGTGCACATATCTTCATATGTATGTAGTGAGATTCTAACTCTATGTATTTTTCTGTGTTTATAGATATATTTCACATACAGTAAAGAATCAAGTTAGACATCACTTTATCTGAAAAGAGCAGCATAGTGATGAGATTTCCAAAGAAAGCAAGATGCAACTTTATGACACCCTACACTTTTTGTTTGCATAGCAATTCATCCAGGAGAGTAAACAGGAAAAAAGAAGAAAAGCTGTTTCCTCCTGCGCTTTCCCCACTGTCAGAGGACCCCCCACATCGCAGAAATGCCAGTGGCAATAATGGGCTCTTCAGTCAAGACAAAAACATCTCAATGGCTGGACCACTTACCTCTACCAAACCTAAGAGAAGTGAAGGCAAATTCTGTGCTACTTTCAAAGGGATAACCATAAATGTAAGTGTCTTAGAGGAAATACTATGTTAAGCAAAAATAAGTTAATGCAGCTCAACCAGTGTGACTTTACCATAGGAATGTTACAAGGGTGTAATAGGCACAGAAAAGCCAATTGTGTCTTTGTATAAAAATACTCAAACTCTCTATTATTTTAATATTAATATTATTATTTTTATTATAATAATAGTGTCCTTTGGTTCAATCTCTTTGTATCTTGAGGATGGGGAAGGCAATGCCTTAATGCTGAACACAGAAATTGCCATGTGGAAGGCACAGATCTTCTAGCAGGTGAAAGAAATAGATGGAATCAAGGTCACCTAATGTCACTAAACAGGAATAGGAATCCCAAGTTGCTTCTTTCTACCATTCAAATTTGCAAATGTGATTGTTGGAAAAACAAAGGTTAAGCTGGAATAATTTCCAATGGTGAATCTATTTCTAAAAGGCCCAATAATATTTCTAAGCTAAATGACTCTACAGTCCTTCAGGTTTTCTGCATTGCAGCTTGATTAGCATAGATTATGGAATGGTGTCATTTCAATATCCATACACAATGTTACTTTATTTTTAAGGTATAGGAATATGAACTATGGAAACCATGAGAGAATTAAAGAATGTTAATTTTAAAGAATAAAGAATATTAATGACCACTATATATCTACTCTTGAATGTAGATATATGAATACATATATACATCAATAAATGAAGATATTGCCGGGCCGTGGTGGCGCACGCCTTTAATCCCAGCACTCGGGAGGCAGAGGCAGGCGGATCTCTGTGAGTTCGAGGCCAGCCTGGTCTACAAAGTGAGTTCCAGGAAAGGCACAAAACTACACAGAGAAACCCTGTCTCAAAGAAAAAAAATGAAGATATATATCACCCATATATGTCCATTTTTCTTTAAATATGAAAAAATGAGTAACTTCTTAGATGTCTGGTATAACTTTTTCAGACCTGAACTCTATAGTCTATTTAACAATTCATAAAAGGCAATGAGGGTTCTTAGCTTTGAAGACTCCAATGTACAAGCCTCCCTTATCTAAGATAACTAAGATGCCTAGATGACATGCTTATCTAGGTAAATATCATTACAAATATAAAAATTTATACTAATGTGAAGTTGACATTTTCCATATTTGCAAACACACACACACACACACACACACACACACACACACATATGTATATATAGTCACATAAGTTAAAGAATCATCAAATCACACATCACTTCAGCCAAAAATAATCTATAATGTTGATAATTAAACTATTTATTCTAAGTATTATAAACTTTATTATGAGAAAGATAATGCTTCAAAAAGCTACAGTCAGGTACACAAAAGATTAAAAATTACTGGGGAAATGTTAAAAATATCAGTATATTTTCTCCTGGAAATGCATCATTATTTCATGTTGTATGACATATCTCTGAGTTCTTAAAATGAATGGATTTGTAGGCAGATTTCATGTTTTTATACTTTTCACAATCATGACTGTATCTAATCTTTTACAGTTAGATGTTTCAGTACTATCATCAATGCCATATGTGTGATATATGTGGTGTTTCAAGGTTCATGCCACATATCTTGGTCATAGAAACAGTTGACACTGTCCTAAGCTAACTCTACCATTTGATCTGGGTCAGTCTAACCCTAACAGTATAGACATTGAGCTGGTATAGGAGTCTCTTACAGCAGTACAGGTCTAATCTACATGCAATCTATGATGATCTTTAAAGTATTTTTTCTATATACATCATAAGAATTTACAAATATATATTGTTTCTGTACATTTATCTCAATGTGGCCTAGGTAGTATGAATTATCTGATAGCCAGGAAGGTCAAGAATCAAGTGGAAAAGATCAATTTTCATGGATTTAAGGACTACCATATTTAGCCTTTATACTATGGCAAACATGCATTCCTATGTGCCTGGACACACTCAGCAAATTCTAAGAGCACTGGGTGAAGGGGCAGAGTCATAAACCAGAAATGGCTTTTAATCTGAGGTGACCAATGAGACATACCTGTGCTCAAAGGAGAATATAAAATGGCTGGTGATTTATATCTTAAAAGGAAGAGAAACAAGGGGCTTATGTAAGTACATCTGACTATAGGCACAAGGCCATTTTGCTAGTATAGGAAGCATTTGTCCCTACCTAACTGTTGCAATACCCCTAAGATGGAGACATTCATAGGAACGGCAAACTGAACTGCAAGCTCCTAAGTTACAAGACGAGACACCATCCTTTCTTCAAATAAAAATCATTGTTTTCCTACCAATTTTCTGAGAGAAATTTGAGCCATCTTGGTGGATATGTTCAGAAGTGGTCACTGCAGATTCAGAGCTTCAAAGGGTAAGATTGATGTTTCCATTTTGGAATCATCTGTTCATTGCTGAATCTGTGTCAGCACATCAAGTTTGACAAATCTGATCAAGAAAGAAGTTAACTGAGGGACAAACCTTGAGGCACAGCAATCTTAGGGAGACACAAACTAGTAAGGGTATAAGGAGTAAGTGGAACCATGGAAAGTATTAACAGAGATAGAAAAGTCAGGATTGTCCACAGTTGTCAGGTGGGGAAAAGCAATCTACTATGTGAACATGGCAGGCAGTCTTGTGACACAGTGTGAGCACATAGTTCCTCTTCTCATCACATACATTCTTCTGTGTTCCATCCGTTCTTCAGCAATGCCAATTCAAAACAAAGCCCTCAAAAGTCTTTTATTCACTTAGTATTTGACCTGATGCAAATGAGGCTTTACTCTCTCAAGGCTTCAAAATACTACGGCATTCACTTTGTCAGATAGCAATCAAGGGCTTCATGAGGAAAAAAAGGTGTGTCAGCTTCCAGTTAGCCAGGACACAGTTGCAGAACAGTGCCAAATCTCCTGACATTTTTCTCTCCCTCCCTCCCTTTACTTCTTCCCCTTTCTTCAACTTCTTCTTTCTCTGCCTCTATATTATTCCTTCCCCTCCCCTTTCAGATTTTCTTCTTGATTTAAACCCTTGCCATGCCAGTCTTAATATGACCATGGGACTATGTAATCACAGCACCTGGTTAGTTTACTGTTTAGTGTCATCAGAGAACAAAAGCTGGCGATCCACAAAATTCATAAAATAAACAGGATCACCTATCCATCCTCATACTATGTATATTTTTTCTTTTTTCTTGCTGTGTTTCCTACTGTGCTTGATATTTGTGAAAAAATGGTTTGAGAAAGCCAGATCTAATGGAGGCTATTTGTTCTCCTTTTTCCAGGAGGGAGATACTCCAAAAAAGGCTGCCTCTGCTACCGTTACTGTCACCAATACAGCTATCGTCACTGCCACTGTCACAGCTACTGCCACCACCACTGCCACGGCCACTACCACAACCACCACTACTACTATTTCTACCATCACCTCTACAATTACTACTGGCCTTATGGATAGCAGTCACCTGGAGATGACTTCCTGGGCAGCTCTGCCCCTCCTGTCCAGCAGCAGCACCAATGTCCGGAGACCCAAGCTCACTTTTGATGACTCGTATGTTGTTTCCAGATTATTGCAGACCCAGTTTGGGAATGGTGATTGGGGATGAGGGTAGTATGAATTTTCTAGTGCCATGCATGTGTCATCCCATATAAGAAATTCATATCAACTCCTATAATGTTAAATAAAAACCCCTTCCATACACATACCTCCATCACCAGTAAGAAATGTATTTAGCCCACTTTAGTCCTGGATCTTTGTTACTGTTTCCCAAGGTGAATTCTTTCCTCTAGGCTATTTTTAATTCATTCTTATTCATGACTTCAGTTATATAGAACAATTTATAGCTAGGTTTTATATGACCTGTTTGGGCAACTGTAACAAGTGGGGTTAGATGATATAGGTTTCTGTCCTAATAGGCCATCTTGCACTTCAAAGTCCAATTATAGTGTCATTTCAAGATTGGTATCAATATTATATATGAGTGACAAAATTAGTATACTTTTGTTAAGCACCATGTAGGAATTAATTAATAGCCAAAAGTATTTGTACTATTTAATTTCTAAATGAAAAGATGAACCACTTGTTTGTAAAAGAGCTTATTTTGTTTGTTTAGTGTTCACAATGCTGATTTTTACATGCAAGAGGCTAAGAAGCTGAAACACAAAGCTGATGCACTGGTAGGTTTCTTTCTTCTCATTGCTTCACCCTACTAAAAGTATGTTGTTTTGCATGAAAACAAGGAATGCATTTTGCAAATGGGGCAAACTTGAATTAGTACCACCTAGATCTTTTTAAAGCATTGCTGCTCTTACATAGAAATATGAGAGGATATGAATTATGTAGTATCATGATTCCCGAAGTTCTTTGACTTGGGTTCTCATATTATTATTTCTTTATCACTTTTTCTTCCTTTGAACCAACTTTGGAAACAACTTTGGAAGCTCGCTTGTATGTACCATCGTTATAGTCTTTTATATGAATTAAAATTACTTTTCAACATGCTCTGGATATGATGGGAGCTTCTATTGGGTCCAATAAACCAAATCTGGTGTGAAAAGGTGGAAGGTGTTAAGTCATACTTAATGGGTATTGAACCTTGATTTGGGGAAATGTAAGCTACATAGAAAGCTCAGATTCTTGTTGCATTAGGTTCCATGTTCTTAGTCAGGCTTTTTTCTTCTGATGAGAGAATGACAATGCTATCATTTTGATTTCTCATGAAATAAGTGCTAGCTATCTCTCAGGGTCTTAGTTAATCTAAACTAGTGATGAACTTACTATGTTGAATCATTTATCCTAATTGATCCTCCTATCAGGGAGTCTCAACTACATGTTGCAGCCATTTGAGTTGCTCAGGCTACATCCCAAAACAATGAAATAAGAATTTATGGACTGAGACCCTGCCATAATAACTAAAGCTCCCCAGCTGGCATTCAAATGTAACTGTTTGATAACCATGGTACCAGAGACAGTCTTAGGTTTAGGCTCCTCATCACTTACTATATCTCAGAACAAGTACAAATGTCAGTTCAATGGCATTATGAGGAAAAAGGAGGAAAAAATACTATGCTTAAGTACTGGATTGTGCCCTTTCAGTCTTTAGCTTCAGTTGATACTGCAAAAAACTGTGATGAAACATCATATCAAGCTCTACACTGTAACTAATGTGTAGCTAACATCAACTGCCTTTGCCCATTGTATCTGCTATTTCCTTATTTTTGTCATTTCTCACTACTGTTTAAATTGCCCAGTTATTTTCTGAAGCTAACCTTTATGTACTATGAATTTTCCCCTGGAAACTATTTTGCCACACCACTGCAAACAAAAATAATAAGGTAGGCTTCAGGATGCCACTGAAAAGTCCTGTGTAGATTTTGCCTATGATCATTGGATGACGACCAACAATTTAACAGCTACTGGGTGACAATGCTGCTGCCTGGAAGACTAAAAGTTTTCTCCAAATGTTGTCAATTCTAGAGTGAGGAAGTATATGAATGTCCCTTTGACAAGGTGGCACATGGGATGATAAAAAGACTAGGATGAACATGTGAGACCATTTGAGGAACTAAGAAATATCAAACCTACAGAGACCCCTAAATATATGATTAAGGAATTATGTCACTGACAACTGTGGAGATACTGCTTCCATGGGGGCAAAAATGGATTCTTAGAGTAAAGTGGAAAAATACTAGCTTCTACCTAGATCTGGGGCCCTTCAAAACAGTCACATAAAGAAATACTCAGTATTTTCTGCTATTAAGTCTTCACTGATAGTATATAAATGTCTTTGGAAATTCTTTGGAGGAGTGTAATCACAGGGGAAAAGGTTGAAACATAATCAGAATATTTTCCTTGAGCTTTTTATCTATCTTACTGTTAGAAATATATTTCTAGTTCAAATTTTTCAATTTGGGAATGAAGAAACTGAGGCTAACTAACTGGCACTATGTCTATGTAATTTTTCTTCTGAACTTCAGTATTTGCTCCTTTTGGAAAACAATAGGTTGAGTCTTGATAAGCTTTAATTATTGTTCCAGCTGTGGGTTGTGAATGAAAACTCATCTTCAAAAACCAAAATATACAAATCAATTCCCAAAGGGGAAAGCTACTTGAAGTCTGAGTATATATGGAGATTATCTAATAAGACAAAACAAAAAGAAACTAGTTTACATGTATACACTTTGGTTTCTATAACAGAAGTTCAATTAATGAAAAGTGATATTTCTGAGCAATGGATTATAAGAAAAAAATCACAGAATTTCTTTAGTACATGTATAGTTATATTTAATCCTTTTCCAGAGAGAGCTACTCTGTCATTTTCAAAGTTGAAATCTTCACAATTGCATATGCAATATTTTGATAAAAGGTATGCAAAAATTTAAACAGTTAAATTTACATTATAATGGTTTGTTTACATAAAGTTCCATATTAGTAGAATTCTTAGATCTATCTATCAAAAATTGAAAATGTAAAATCCTGTTAAAATGCTCACTATGAAAGTGTCAAATATAATATTCATTACACATGAAAAAGAAATCAATATGGCTAAACCAGTATAATCATGGCCATTATCAAGGCTAAAATCTCTTGCAATAAAATTTCACTAAAGTAAAATATTTAACAGTGCTATATTTTTGGGCTTTTCAACACTATTTTAACCTATCATTTACAATAAAGATGATGTGATTGTTGTCTACACTCATATTGGAGCATCTCATTTTTCAATGTTATTCTCCACCTTGTGATTGGGTTGATATGCTCATGACATTCTAAAGCAAGAAGCAGACTGTGAAGATAACAAAAGCAGAGCTTAGTTGTGAGATCTGACTAAATGACACTTCAATTTCTAGTCAGTTCAGTACACTTAGTGATTAGGAACTAGTCAAGGAATTCATTTAGATTCTGGATGGCCCAAATGTGATGGGAACATCAACAATGGTACTATAATCCATTTTGATGCCTCAGATGCATTTGCCTTTTTTTTTCAGCCAGCCACAGTGTCAGGGCAATAGAGCATTTAACCAGTTCCATCATCATTAATATCCATTTGCACACTGTCCTCTCTCCATGTCAGGGCTTCTAAGCTGAACATCTGGAGCATCTAGTTCTCCATTGCAAAGGCTGTCCCTTGCATTTTAGGATGCTTAGAAACATCTCTAGTCTCATTCTACTAGGTGCCTCCTATCCTCAGTGGTAACTACCCAAAATAGCTCTGTCTAATGAGAAGTGTTCCCTGGGGAATGGGGACAAAAAGTTGTGAATGATTCCTTTATATGAAGGTGAACAAAGACTATCATGCTGACAGTCATTTTCCTGTTTCAGTTTGAGAAATTTGCCAAAGCTGTGAATTATGCTGATGCAGCCCTCTCCTTCACTGAATGTGGCAATGCCATGGAACGTGATCCTCTGGAAGCAAAGTCTCCATATACCATGTATTCTGAGACTGTAGAGCTCCTCAGGTAAATTGCTTTCTTAGAGTCATATTCCCAAAGTAATTTTATATAGAGTTAGAAGCTGTTAATGATTTTTTGCTTAAATATCATTTCTACAATTAATGTGCCCAAAGGCTATAATTAGTTCCTGCCATTTTATTGATGCCATAGAATATTTATAATAGATGGACACTGTTTTATAAATTATCCCCTTCAAAGGTTATAACGTGAGTCTGATAATTTGTAATATTCATTAAATTAAAATTAAGATGTCACAGGTGAAAGTAAAGTATAATCATTTCATCATGTGGCCTTGACTTGCCTTTTCAAAACAAACTAGTGCTCTCCAGATTTCTATTAAGAGTGATGTTTTCTAAAGCCTTCTGTTTGGATTATTTTAAAAGGAAGGAGAGACTGGCAAGACGTCTCTGTTGGGTAAAGGTGACTGCTGCTAAGACTGACAACTTGAGTTTGATGACAAGGGCCCGCATACAGAAAGAAAAGAATTGACTCTTGCAAGTTGTTTTTTGACCTCCAAACATGGACTGTTGCATATACACAACAATAAATAAATAAATAAATAAATAAATAAATAAATAAATAAATAAATAAATAAGATATTATTTTTCATTGCAAGGAGATACTGTTCTAACTCAAAATCAGTATTTAATGTCATAAGTGTATGGAAGAATTTTCTTGCATCTGGAATAAGAAATTCAGATGCAGTGTTGGCAAGGTTGAAGATCAAGAAAAGAGGAAGATAGTGGAAGACATATTAACTATATTATTGTATTCATATATTTAATGAAAATTTCTGATGTCTAGGTTGAATTAAATTAATTGGAAATCAAAAAGAAAAGAAAAAGGAAGTAGAAGAAGAAATACTCACTCTACTATTTTCCAGTGATTTGAAAATCTTAGAAAAGGAATTTAACCTCTCCCTAAAGAGTAGACATGTGCCATAGTTCACTGCATGGACAAAATAATCATATTTTATATTGAGGATGAATGATTATGCATATATATCATAACCTCTACCCTGTTCTTGCTGCATAAGTACTCTACTACTGAGCAATATTCACCAGTCACCAAATTAATTCATTTGAGTTAGTAGTTCTTTATTTGAGAAGTTCTTGTATTCTGTTCCTGCCAGTTCCTTTTCTTAGCAATGCAAAGCTTGCTTTTTACTATCATACTTTTTTCTACATAAACTGTTAAATAGCTTCAGATATTTGTACAGAAGCCTTCAAACAAACACTGGACAGACTTACTTTGAGAATTTCCCAAAGAAAGTATTTCAAAGAGCAAAAGTGGAGAACTATTATAAAAAACATAGATTCGAAGGTTTTTTTTTAAATTAATTTTTGTAAATGTACAAAATAAGACCTTTCATTATATTTTCATACAGATCTCATGCTACTTTGCTCATATTGCCCCTACCTCCTTCCCTTTTCCCTTTCCCTTCTAGCTAGTTCCTTTCCTCTTCTGAAACAATGTTCTTTCATCTTTCATGTTATATAATATAACATATAAAAACAAAACAAATATTTGTAATAATTAATTTGTTTGTAATTGAATCTAGTTTCTGTATATGAAAGAAAATGTATATCATGTCTTTTCCCTCTACCTTTTCTTGTTCCAATTACTTTACCTTTATACAAGTTTCTCTTCATATATTACTATCAGAAATTTTAGTTAGAGTAATAAACAAAGGTTGATTTCAAGGAAAGATACAGCCTTGTCCATTGGATCATTCAACCATCTTTGTCTCGGAGCTATTCCAAGACATAGGCACAAGAGAATGGAAAATATTCCTCTTCAGCTTATTTTATGTACTGTGGAAGCTATCACTGCCACAACTTTTTGGTAGCTTTTAAGGGGAAATTGATTTCTCAGTCAAGAATACTTACAATTTTTGAAGTTATATACGATAAGCATTTTGGAAAAAGTATAGTATAAAATTGATGGGAAAAGTTAATGAACAATGAACAATTTGTGTTCCTTGAATCACTCAAATATGCAAATTTTAACAATGTATGCTACGTTAACAAGAAAATGTTACAATGTTAATACTTCTCATTTAAAAAGAGATAGAATAAAATCATATAGTAGGACTCTCCTGTACTGCTGATGAGAGTAGAAATTTATCGTTGAAAATCGCAAACAATTTGGCATTATATAAAAAAAGCCACATGAGCTAACATTTATATCTCTGGACACAGGATTTCAACTTCTGAAAATATGAATTTCCTTAAAAGGCATTTTCACAATGCAGAATTATTATACATTTCCTTTTTTGAACAAAACAAACAACCAACCCCTGCCCCTCCACCAAAAAAAAAATTACTGCATAGCTTCAAAACAAGACAAGGCATCAACTCCAGGAAAGTTAAAAGATCTATTGGGATTCTGTTCACTTAATGTTGATCTGAAAGTTACAGTCTACTAAATAAAACAGTAGAATGACAAAACAAAGGAAAAAAAGAAAAACATAATGAGTAGTATTGGTGTAAATATTAAGGCCACTCCATGTAGTTAAAAGGAGATTTATTTAATGGCATAACTTACAAATTAAGGGATAGGTAGGTCGTGGGGGTCTGGGGAAGGTGTATCACAGTCCAGTGGTATTCTCTGGAGCTCTGCTTGATCCATCTCCACCATCCAGGGTCCCCGAACAGAGAGAGCGCCCGCCAATCCAGATCTCTGGTCCCCAGGCACCTCCCTTGGCCCCACCTTGTAGGCATGACAGTTGCCGAAGTCTCAATGGGGGTTGGAACTTCCAGATCAAAGCTGGAATGGCTACCCACTACAGAGTAGAATATACAAATACATATGTGTGTGTATATATATATATATGTATATAAAAACACTCAATTAGAAGTAACAAAAATAGCAATAATAGAGTCATTAATTATATCATAGAACATTCAAAAATACTTTGCAGCCGCTGACACATAATAATAAAGTCTAAACAGTGAAAATGTGATATCATATTAATGTAAAATCAAGGCTGGAGCTCAATCGTAGATGCTTGCCTATCATGTGGGAGGCTCTGGATTTGACCTCCAGTACTTCAAAACACTTAAAACATGCTGCATAATTATCTACAATTCACAATATGAAAAAAATGTGCATGCATCTAAATCAAAGTGGAAGGAAATAAGGTTGTAGCTGTAATTGTGAAAGGGTTATATTATGGGTGTTTTCCTTCTCTACAAATTTTTCTTTCTTATTACTTTCTAATGAAAACATATGCTCTTCTAAAAGTACACAAGCAGGTACTGTAAAGATGGTTCAACAATTAAGAGAACTTGCTGCTCTTGCAAAGGACCCAGGTTCTGTTTCTAGCACACACACACACACACACACACACACACACACACACACACACACACACACGGAGGCTCACAGTTGCGTATTGCTCCAGTTCCAGGGGTTTCAATACTCTCTTCTGGCCTCTGTGGGTTCCCTGCATGCAGCACATGATGCACATAACCTTGTACACACACACTTCATAAGAATAAAAACTCTTAAAATTCACAAGCTAGACACCAAATTTCATTCTGTGGTAAAAACATGAAGTGAATTATTAAGTAATTCTTCCTTAAAGTCTTCCAAAATTATTTCTTCCTTAATTGTAAAATAACTCTAATTTTTCATTCCATGATATATTAGTACTGACAGAAATACATTTTGGTGGAATCTTGGTGAAAGTCAATGGAGGATATATTGGCATTCTCTTTAAAGTCACTATTTTAAATTTGATTTTGAGGTGATTATAGATTCATATGCAATTGTAGGAACTTATAAAAAGAATTCTTGTGTATGCTTCACCAAACTTTCTACCATGGTAACAACCTCTGTAGCTAAAGTTCAGAATCACAACCAGGACACTAGCACTGGCATAATACATGGACTTCATCAGATTTCACCAAGGATGTTTTTCATTTCAGATTTTCCCCAATTTTGCATGAACTTATTTCTGTGTTCTCTATATTTTTTATTTCTCATGTTTTCTGTGATGTGCATATTTTTTATTGAGAGGAATTTCTATTGGGAATAAAATGAGTTGAAATGAACTAGGTCTTCAGGCCCATTTCAGCAATTGAAAATCCACTATCGAGTCACTTTCAAATGTGGTTCCAATTAGGCAATGACTGCAATATGAATATAGTGTTTAGTAGTACAATAATATATGGAAGAGATTTTTATTGCTCTCTTCCCTGTTGGTTATAGAGGCAGACTCCTGCTTTTTCTTTCAAATAATTAGAGTTGTTCTGAGACCTGGGGACCTACAAAAGAAATGTATTCATGAAAACAAGAATGCACCACAATGACTTGACTTTTCAGTAATCCAACTGTCAAAGAAAGTGAGATATATTACATTATAAAAATACCACTTCTGGCCATTGTAACAACAGAAAGCACCCGCATCAAGTATGTAAGTCCCATTGCTGAAAATGTTCACTCAACAGATTTTGAGAAGTTACCATGAAAACAGGGCAGATAGCATGCTGAGGAAATACAGTCTTGAGTGGGCATGAGCCAGAGCCCCTTGTGCTCTGGAAAGGCTGTTCTAAGTGGCAAGTAAGAGGACACAATAGACTCTCTATCACCTTCCATAAATGAGGGCTAACCCAGACAGCCTGCACATGTACTTCAATTTTTTTTCTGCCACAGTGAACTCGATTACTTATTCTTCCTATAAGTACCTGTGAAATCGCATTAAAGCTCAGACAATGATTTTATGCAATGAATTGATTTCTCAAGACTGAATGCTCAGAATGAGATGTGCTCAACTAGAAGAAAAAAAAAGAGAACTACTTGATCTTTTATCACTGCAGCATGGAACAGTGACAATCAACCAAAATGGAAAGGCAAAATATACAAGCCCCATGAAGTAGGGTTACTTAGACTTTAAAATGCTATGAAATCAGTCCTTTAACACACACACACACACCAAATATGAATGCACACATTTTTTAAAAGAACATACACAAAGCTTGAGACATTAGAAAATAATTTTTACCTGATTGAGGTCTCCCTAGCCAATGTCAGATATGGTTCTTTATTATTGCCTCATCTGTCAAAAAGTGAACTGACATATTTGCCTACCTTGCATATAAAACCAATAATATTGTTTACCTAGAAAGCTCATAGAAACAGTATTTTGCCAGCCAGCATTTATACATAACTAGAAACTCATGGAAATTCTGCAGCATTATTCTAGAACATGAATCCATGATTAAACTGGCTTTCATAGAGTTCAGTTCTTGATGTCATGTCAGGTTCCATTATTCTGCGTGCGTCATTCTTTTGTATATGGTTTTAAGAAAGGACCAGTCTGTCCTCTACTTTTTATGAAAAAGTAGAGAGGCAATCAGAATTTTGAAAGTTCAAGATCCCACTTGAGTATTTCTTCTTTTCTTCAAAGGTATGCAATGAGGCTGAAGAACTTTGTAAGCCCCTTAGCTTCTGATGGGGACAAAAAGCTAGCAGTATTATGGTGAGTTCCAAGGAGGCCACAAGAAAATTGCTGATAGATCCACAGCCAGGCACCAAGCCGAGCTCCAGGAGTCCAGTCGAAGAGAAGGAAGTGGGTTTATATGAGCAAGAAGGGTCAAGATCATGAGAGGGAAACCTACAGAGACAACGAAACAGCTCATGGGAACTCCTGGACTCTAGACTGACAGCTGTGGAACCTGCATGGGACCAGACTAGGCCGTCTGCATAAAGGAGACAGTTGTGTAGCCAGATCTGCTTAAGGGACCCCCTGGCAGTAGGATCAGGATCCATCCCTGATGCATGAACTGGCTTTTTGGAGCCCATTACCTATGATGGGACACCTTGCATAGCCTTGATGCAGGGGAGGGGCTTGGACTTGCCTCAAATGAATGTACCAGGCTCTGCTGACTCCCCATCAGAGGCCTTAGCCTTTTGGATCAGGGGATGGGGGTGGGGAGGCAGGTAGGGGGAGCCGGAGGAGGGATGAGAGGGGAAACTGTGGTTGGTATGTACAATGAAAAAAATAGGTGAGACAGTTGATTGGCTTGATCTGTTTGGGAGGCATCCAGGCAGTGGGGCTGGGTCCTGTGCTCAGTGCATGAGTTGGCTGTTTGAAACCTAGGGCTTATGCAGGGACGCTTGGTTCAGCCTGGGAGGAGGGGACTGGACCTGCCTGGACTGAGTCTACCAGGTTGATCTCAATCCTCGGGGGAGTCTTTGCCCTGGAAGAGATGGGAATGGGGGATGGGCTGGGGAGAAGGGGAGGGGGGCGGGAGGGGGGAGAACAAGAGAATCCATAGCTGATATGTAGAATTAAAATATATTGTAAAATAAAATAAAATAATTTAAAAAAATTAAATACATAAAAGAAAATTTAAAAAAAACTCCTGAAATGCTGCAGTGGTATATGAACACTCCACATCAATTTAAGCAGCTTACCCCAGATCATTATTCTGGCTTTCCAGGGAACCTTTACGGGATAACTAATGGATTTCTACTCTCCCCCTCAATTTTTACCCTTATCAAAATGAGATTTTAATAATTCCACCTTCATTTATTTATTTACACATGTTCCTCAAACTGAGATTAGATGAGTCACTGCAAAATATGAATTTGTATATTTAACAGTATATAGTCTTCATGAAGCACTGTTGCTAACTTAATCCTTTTATCCTCACACAGCTACCGATGCTTGTCACTTCTCTATTTGAGGATGTTTAAACTGAAGAAGGATCATGCTATGAAGTACTCCAGATCACTAATGGAATATTTTAAGGTAATCCTTATTTTGTATGATTTGGGGAACCATGGAGTGCTGTGGTTTCCATTTAAGGCATTTGTTTTTGTTGGTTATCAAAGGAAACAAATGGACAAAGTTATCCTCTAGTGAACTGAGGTTGTTTTAATTTTCTAATTTACAAACAAATAAGAGAGTAACCACAAAACGCAATGCCAATATTTGGGAATGAACCCACATAAAAATCCAAGCAGGAACCTGGTACTAGGCTTGGCTACTCTGTGCTCCAATATGGCTTTTGTCTGATAACACCGGCCATAACTTAGAATTGAGGTGGTTTACTGCTCCTTTCCTTTGGCGTGTCCTCAGAGGAAAATGACTTTTTGCCAAGTACATGAGACCACTTGGCCACACTGCACCTAACTGTTGTCTGAGTTGTCTGAAGTGAACCACATCATGACCTTGTAGCAAATATCCTGTGAGTACTAGTGTATGTCTGAATGATAATACTGTGACTCATCTGGGAACATGAGCAAGATCCCTAGTTACTATGTGGTGTGGATATAATGCCATAAAGCTAGTGCTCATGTGGATAAAAAGGGATCACATACAATAGTTCCCCAGTCCTTTCTTAAGTCTATTTTCCCACAGTGTACTGTAGAAAGATGGATTGTAAATTTCACTGGACATCTAAAATCCCTAGAGGATCCATAAAACCAGAGTGTTGGGTCCCATCCCCCAAACAAGTGTCCTGGGCTAGGGCCTGAGAATGTACATTTCTAGAAAGTTTCCAAGTAATTCTCATGCTGCTGGCTTTGTCATCTCACTGATAGCCACTGTTCTAATATCTGTCCTCTGTGTCCTGTCAGGGAATTGGAAAACACCAAACAGATGCAAGTAATCCATCTGCCAGTGAATGTGTTGTGCTCATTTAGGTTTAAAATGGAATCAAGTCTTCAGAATGAACACTATGTCCAGCTTTCTGTGACAGCAGGGCAACACTGAATTCCTGCTGGACTCCAGAAAATGCTGACTCTCCCTCTCAAATACTCCTTTTGCAAAGGGGGCTGGACTGGAGGCCAGAAGGCAGTAGAAGACCAACAGCCTGGTTACAACTGTCAAGAGCAGATGTGACTCAGACTCCTATCACAAAGAGCTTGATCCTTGCCCTGTTAGGGTGGTGTTGTGCTGAATATCAAGTTTTTCTCTTATCCACAAGGGTTTGGTCAGATACAAACAAACAAAACAAAATAAAACAACAAAAACAACACCACACCCTACCCCAGGAAGCCAGCACTTTAAATCAGCTAGATTCTGTCAGAGAAACAAGAGGAGGTTTTGAATCACAACTTACTTTGCAATGCAGCCCTGGACCAGTTGCATTGCTAAACAGAGAAAATGGTTAGCCATGAAAATTTGCATGTAAAGACCACAAATCACAATGAATCCTGATAATGAACAAGCAAACAACAATGTTTTATTTGTTTGTGACATCTTCCTTGGATATCAGACATTATAGTCAAACCTGTATCCCATGGGAAAAGTTTGCAACTAAAGTTAAAGGTGAAAAGCTTACTTGTACTCTGAAGGGCTTGTTTTGCAGAATAAATTTCAGATGAGGATAATTAAACCACTTCTTGGAGAACTGAGTCTGATTTCACTGGGCCTTTTAGTATATAAGATCTTTCATCAAGTGACTTTCATGGTCCTGATTGGAGCCCACTAATTATCCTAACCAGCTATTTTCATCGAGTGTGCGCCGTAGTATGCTGATGTGCACATACATCCAAGTTCTGCATTCCAAAATGCTGCAATCAATATTAATGTACTCTAAATCACACTTACATCTGTTTCTGAATTAATAAACACAAAATAGATGTCCTTATTTCCCCCTCTTTCTCTTTCTTTTTCAGCAAAATGCTTCAAAAGTTGCTCAGATACCATCTCCTTGGGTAGGCAATGAAAAGTAAGTATCCTACCAAAAAACTGCTTTTTCATGAAAATGAATGACTGGATAGACCCCACATATTTTGCATTGATTGCTCAAGAGTGAAGGACAATTTCAAGATGGCAGTCTTTTTTTTTTTTTTTTTTTTTTTTTGTGCACACAGAATTCTAGCCAAGCTCCAGCTGATGGAGAGATAGAAAAGTTTCAAATGATGTGGTTCCTTAAAGATCTGTAAGCTAAATTATGGCCATAAAATATCTGCTAATGAGATAGCAAGCCACATGCCATTTCTGGGAGGTGGGATAAAGTTAAATCTACTACAATTATTTGTCAGTGATTCACTTGGTAATGAAAAGTCAATGAAATATCCATTGATATATGGTAAATGATGTTTAATTTAAAAAAAAAGGCATAATAGAGTTGAAAATGTGAAGGTTATTTAGCTGATTATCTGGTTCTTCATGAAGACTTTCATATCAATAGTAAAACACCTTGACCTAAATATAAAAGGATGTACTCTGATGCTGATGTAAGGCCTCATTGTCATTCCCAGACTTGTAGTCTAATTTAGAACCCTATATGCTTAGCCACTCCCTAGACTTCACAACATTACAGTGAGAGTCCGATGGAGACTCTTGCTGTAGACCTGAGGCTGCACACATCTCAGTGATTAAACTAACTGGACCTCTCTTCTTCTCGATTTACCCTGCTTCCTCTGAATGAAAGGTCTTACACCAACTAAGGTCACAGAGGAGATGATTCTTAAAGAGGGCAATTACGAATCCCACTCCATCTCCAATGTGTGCCTTTTCTAACTTTCCTGACTAGCCATGTTACCTCTGGTTTGAAAAGTGTCCCATCCTTTCTAAGCCCATTTCCTAACAATATAGGAAGGAAAAGTAGATGTCAGTGGACACATTCACAATGAGCCTGTTATAACTGCTTTTGACATTTTTTATCATCTCAAAAATCTTGCATCTCTGGTGAAAATGCCTTCCTTGTAAATAAAATAGCCACTACTTGTCGCTCTCTAAATATCTACAAAGTATACTCCAAAAGCAGTGGGCCAGTGAACTCTATTTTGAGATCATAAAATCATTCAGAGTGAGGTAACAGATTAAAAACTACACATTAGCTCAATTACTGCACTGAAAGGAAGCACCGCTCTAATTGTTGAATTAGATCTTACTCTTGATGAACAAAAAGGAAAGATGGTTTCTCTCTCTGGAAGTTTAGAAAATAAAAATAACCACTGAGAGACCCAGAGAAAGCTATTTTCTCTGACAACAAAATAAAGTAAGGACAAAGTCAGGTAAGCAGCTAGTAAAGAATCACTGGAATATTTTCTTTTATTTCTGAAATCGAAGAACAATATTCTAAGCTTGTTAGATCACATTAAAAGACTCACAAAATGCTTCTCAAGCAGCTTTAGTCTGTACTCCCTTTCATTAACAGTCATGCTTTAAATAAGGCGATTCCGAGTAATCACACAGGGATGACATCACATTTATTCAGCAACTATTTCAAATCCATTTGCTCCACACCAGGCCCTGTATGACAGATGGGATCACCAAAATGAATTCCACATGATCTCTGTACTACAGAGAAACACAGTTCAGTGCAAGGAAGTTACAAGTATAAACAAAAGTCCTATCAAAACCAGTAGGAAGAGTTTGGGTGTTTGGGCTTAACCAGACAAGGATTCATATCTCAAGCCAAAACTAGATAGCCTGGCTTCCCAATTAATAAGAATAGTGTGCTCCTTCAACATTACCCTCATAGCACCTTCCAGTGTGAGTGCTCCTGACTTAAAAGCCACCGCACCTGGCTAGTGATTGGGGAGTAAACTGCTCAGAGGTGCTGCTGACCACTTTACTCTTTCATGAGACTATCACAGGAAAATACATGAAGAGATGAATTGTACCCGTTTCATGAAACCCTCAGAGACCACCAAGGAGCCGGTTTCTGATGCAAGCACAGGGTCCTTTTATTCAGGTTCAACTTGGGCCATCACATGGCAGATGGAAGGAAATGTGGTGGTGGCCATGAGCCCAGGTGTAGAGAGTTTTGGTAGGGAAAAACCACAAGCCAGGCATTGGAAACTTGGGTTGTATAGAAGGGATATGGGGCAAGGTGATTTTTTGAAACTATTGGTCTAGGCTTTGGGCATGAAAATACATTTGAAACCATTGGGTTAGACTTTTGGCGGGGAACCACAACCCGCTGGATTGTTCAGGAGGATTATCAAGATATCTTCAAGGGCCACAAACAGCAGACAGAATATCTGCAGGAGGATACTGCTCTGTATCTGTTCGAGTTGTCATGGCACATTCCTGAGGTCCTTTCTGGAACTGAGTACAGCAGGTGGTCTAAGATGGTGGCCCTACCCTAAGATGAGGTCTGTATTTCCTTCACAGAATAGACAGTTGAGAATAGATTTGTGGGAACTATCCTCTATTGAGACTGAAAAAATGTCCAGAAAAGTAGTTGGAGAAAAGAGAAAAAAAATGCTTGGTATAGGGAAAGAAAGACTAGCAAGAATATTTTTTATGAAGAGCTAGATAATACCTATTTGGGGCTTTGTAGACCCAGAGGAATCTATGCTCAGTGCAATGGTCAAAAAAACAAAACAAAACAAAAAAAACAGCAATAAACAACAGTGGCTATTAGGGCTGTCACAATTATTGTTAGTATCATTACCTTTTAAAGTTAGAAGGCATAACGAATTCTGCTCCCAAAAATATTACAGCTCTTATTCTGGACTTACCTTTTTCACCTGCTCTAGATTGCCAAAGAATGATGAATTTTTCTCCTTCACTAAAATAGTGTATTCATGTATGTAGTGTATGTGTATGTACATGTGTATATGCATGTACACACGTGTATGGAGACCTGAGATCAGTATCAGTTATCTTCCTCTAATTACTTGAAACCTTATTTTTTAAGACAGAATCATTCACTGCATCTGGAGCTCACTGATTGGCTAGCTAATGAGTCCCTGAAATCTACTTATCATCACTTCCCAGCACTGGAATTATGGGTGCTAATTATTATGCCTAGCTTTTTAAGTGAGTATTGGGATCTGAACTCAGCTCCTTATGCTCGCAGAGTAAGTACTTTACCCACTGAACATCTTTCTAGCTCCCTTATGTATTTCTTTTAAATGAGAGGCCATTCATTGTTTATCTGCTAAGCACCTATAGTATACCAAACACTCTACCAGTGCCTTTACGAATACCAATTATAGTATTGTAGATTGTTATCTATGTTGCCGAGGTTTTTATAGTGGATACTAAAAAGGAAATTCAACTGGTATTCTTTAAACACATGTTATGTGCCAGTTCTAGAATGCTGTGGTATAGCATAGGATGAAACTGATGAAAGTCCTAGTACCCATTTGTGTTCTGTTCTGTTGCAAAAGAAACATAATTAAAAATATACAATATTCCAGTTTCATTCTTCTCCATATAGCTATCAAGTCTGACCAGTACAATTAGTTAAAGATGCTGCCTTTTCTCCTGTGTGTATCTTTGGCTTCTTTGTCAAAATTCAAGGGGCCCTGGATGTGTAAACTTATATCTCAGTCCTTAATTCAGACATTGATCAATGTCTCTATTTTTATGCCAGTACCATGTTATTTTTATTGCTATATCTCTGTAGTACAACTTGAAATCAGGAATAGTGATACCTCCAGCAGTTCCTTTATTTTGAGGATTGTTTTGGTGTGTGTGTGTGTGTGTGTGTGTGTGTGTGTGTGTGTGTGTTTCTAAATGAAATTTAAGACATTTTTCAATTGCTATAAACAAGTTGGAATTTCAGTGGAGATTACATTTTTCTGTAAGTTTCTTCTAGGAAGATAGACATTTTCACAATATTAATCTTACCAATCCATGAGCATATTAGGTCTTTCTGTCTTCAGTTTCTTAAAGTTTTTATTATGTAAGTCTAGATTGTGATTAACTGCATGGAAGAAACTAAAACAAGATAAAGATGTCAAAAAATTTACTGGGGCAAGAGGAGAAGCAGTGGCACAATCTTGAATAAGTTTTGGCAAAGGATGGTAGAGCATACCATGAAATATCTGAAACTGAGAATTCCAAGCAAGGAAAAATGGGATGAAGCATGTGCTCCATGAGGTCAAGGGAGAGTAAGGGTACAATGTGATTATCTGATACATATATCTCATATATAATGATCAAATCAGGATAATCAGAATTTCATGTTCTTAAATATGCACTACTTCTGTTTGCTGATAACCTTAGAATTCTTCTCCTTAAAAACATAATTTCTTATAAAATTACACTTTCCCTACTGTGTGTAGAATTCTACAACTTATTTCTCCTATGTAAATAACTGGATTCTGGACCAGGTTTCAAATTATCCCATCCTCTCCTTCTTAGCCTGTATTAAACATGATTCTACTTGCTGCTTCTATGAAATCAATCTTTTTTAGCTTTCATGTATGAATGGAATATAGACTTTTCAAGATATATGAGGCTAAGAAACATGTTTTACTTTTTCCTTATGACATACAGACATGATAGGAAACAATTAATCCAATCTGTTATTTCAGTGTAGTAAAGTAAGTCCCACCAAGAAGATGGACATGCTTAATGGTACATATCAATTTTGTGGTAATATGGGGTTAGAATCCTAGCATCTTAGGATTCTAGCACCTATAGTTTCTTTTTCAATATGTGTCTCCTGAAAGCTTTGCCATTTTTCTCTAGAGATTACAAATGAGAAAGTATGTATTTCTAGCTAAACTAACATTTAAGTCTTAATGATTGGCACTAAAGAAAAGGATTATAAAATAGAATGTGAGACCTATGAGGACAAAGAATTTTATTTTTATATCACTAAGTAGCCCTGCATGCTAATGTTCCTTAGCGTGAGAATACCCATATCCCATCATTGCTTTGAGAATAAATCAGGCTACGGAAAAGCAGGAAAATATCTCAGAAATCATAAACATGGTAGAGAAACCCCATGTTCTTAGACCACACAAATACATAGCAAATTTGAAGATCTACCTTCCTACCATGACCAGAACACACCATAAGTTCTACTCCTTTGGCAAAATATTTGATCTTTCTCTCATGACTGTGGGTACAATATCTATGTATCTGAAGAAGAGGATTTCAGCTACAGTTGTTCACAGAACTTGTCAATAGCACTTCAGCATATTGGTATATGTGACCTATTTCTCAAACAAATGTACATGCCTCTATGCTGTGAGCAGTCATAGACTCTGAGAAACACAACCACCTTGGAGATGCAAAGTTGTTAATAATAGAAGTTGGTAAGGGATTGGATCATAATATAGGGCTCTGTAACCATGCTCTTCAGTGGAAAAGAGGTTCCTTCAAACATGTAGACTCTTAAATATAGTTCTACCTCGTTTCTGTTGTTTATGTTTTTACTTTCTTCTTTTTTACCCCTTTTTTATTAAGGAGTTTTTTATTCATTTTATATACCAATCACAGACCCTCCTCTCTTCCTCTTGCCCCTCCCACCTTTCCCCCAACCCCCCATTCCCTCTTCCAGAAAGGTAAGGCCTCCCATGGGGAGTCCACAGAGCCTGGTAGAGGCAGATCCAAGCCCCCCTCTGCCCGCAACAAGGCTGTGCAAGGTGTCTCATAGGTAGTGGTCTTCAAAAAGCCAGCTCATGCACCAAGGATAGATCCTGATCCTACTGCCAGGGGGCCCTTAAGCAGATTAAGCTACACAACTGACTTGCTTATGCAGAGGGCCTAGTCCAGTCCCATGGAGTCTCCACAGCTATTGGTCTAAAGTTAATAAGTTCCCCCTAGTTTGGTTTGGTTGTCTCTGTAGATTTCCCCATCATGATCTTGATGCCCCTTGCTCACAGAATCCCTCTTCTCTCTCTTCCACTGCACTCCTGGAGCTCTGCCTGGTACTTGCCTGTGGATCTCTGCATCTGCTTCCATCAGTTATAGGATGAAGGCTCCATGATGACAGTTAGGTGCTGGGAGCCATTCCTGGTAGTGGATGGGTCCTGCAGAGGATATAAGCAGTCGGTGGGGAAGGAAGTGAGCCAGGCCATAGTGGTCAGGAGAATCTTGCAGCCTGACTGAGTAGCAGCCAGAGTGTTTCTTTATTTATACAGAATTTAGTTAGCAGGGATACATTCATGATGTTCCAAAACATAGATCATGTCATTCTTGTTTTTGCAAGCGTGTTTCCCTTCCTTTAGCTCATCTTTTAGTCATCATTAATAAAATATGACAGAAAAGAGTTATCATTTTCATTTCCCTCAAGTTTTGACATCATTAATAAACAGAGTTATCATTCTTACTCATAAACCTCATAACCCAATTTTTGAGAATCTAGAGGCATATGACAGCCTGTGCTCAGGCTGGTTGTTTTGGTTGCTTCAAGGACACTAGACCAAAAAGAAATCTTCAATCACCCTGGGCATTTTGCCATGGCTCAAGCAGTGTATTATTAACTCTTAGTGGTCAGAATGCCCAGGAAAAATCCTCAGGCTAAAGCTGCTACAGTTATTATTCAATTTCTGGCATAATACAATCAATGTTCACATTTATATCTTTATAGAATTTGTCTATATGTCTAATCCTGGCATTCTGTTATTTCTTGGTCATATGACATTTTAGTGGCTCTACATGAGCTAACTTCTAAGAGAGGGAGGTCTTAACATCTCATACTTTCATCATCTTTTCACTCCAAATTTTGCTCATCAATATGTCTCTATGTAGAGCAGAGTTGTATGCCACGTAATTATCTGAGTGTACAGTGGGAATAACCTTGTAATCTGACCTGTGGCTGACTCCTCTAGCCCACTGAATCTTGTTGACCTTTTTAATTTTACTTTGTTTTGAATATCTTGTCCCTGTGTAAGTACAGGGACAGATATTTCAAGAATGTCTCATAGCCTTATAAAGAGACCTCTGCCTTCTTTATGTGTCACAACCTCCAACACATAAAGAAGACCTTCAAGTAGATAAGGATATCTCCCTCAAAGTTTGGGGGGATAGTTCAGGACTTTCCTGGGTGAGCTTAGAAGCAGCATTCCTGGGAGAAGGCATAAATAATTCATAAGGAATTTTCCATCAATCCAACATCCCCAAATTGTACAAATATTAAAAGTGCCCCAAGCTGGGTGGTGGCAGTGGCGGCGGTGGCGGTGGCAGTGGCAGCGCACGCCTTTAATCCCAGCACTCGGAAGGCAGAGGCAGGCAGATCTCTGCGAGTTTGAGGCCAGCCGACTCTCCAAAGCGAGTTTCAGGAAAGGCACAAAACTATACAGAGAAACCCTGTCTTGAAAAACCAAAAAAAAAAAAAAAAAAACCAAAAAAAAAAAAAACGCCCCAAGTATGCAACAGGTAGAGATGAAAACCAAAGGTGATATGGCAGCCATCATGTGTCTCAGCTTTGCTGGATCTTTGTCAAACTGCTGTGCTGGCATTATGACTTCTGCCATTCCATTCAGCTATGGCTGTGCCAGTTAGGGTACTCACTTCTCCACTACTGCTAGTAGTCTAGGCTGAGGTCATCCTTGTGGATTCCTGGGAACTTCCCCAGCACACGGCCTCTCCCCATCCCCATGATGTCTCCCCCCATCATGGTGTCTCCCTCACTGCTCTCCCACACTGTCCCTGCTCCAGCTCGACCATCTTGTTCCCTCATGTTCTCATCTCCCATCCCCCACCACCCTCCAATGCCCATCCCTTATTCCCAGTTTACTCATGGGGATCTCATCTATTTCCCCTTCCAGGGTGATCCATGCATCCATCTTGGGGTCTTCCTTTTTAGCTAGCTTCTCTGGAGCTGTGAGTTGTAGTCTGATTATCCTTTGCTTTACTTCTAGTATCCACTTATGAGTGGGTACATACCATTTTTGTCCTTCTGAGTCTGGGTTACTTCACTCAGGGTGATATTTATTAGTTCCACCCATTTGCCTGCAAATTTCATGATGTCATTGTTTTTTAATGCTGAGTAGTACTCCATTGTATATATGCACCACATTTTCTTTATCCATTCTTCACTTGAGGAGCATCTAGGTTGTTTCCAGGTTCTGGCTTTTATGAATAATGCTGCTGTGAACATAGTTGGGCATGTGTCCTTGTGGTATGATTGAGATTTCCTTGGTATATGCCCAAGAGTGGTATAGCTAGGTCTTGAGGAAGATTAATTCCAAATTTTCTGAGAAACTGCTATACTGATTTCCAAAGTGTATGTATTCCCACCACCAGTGGAGGAGTGTTCCCCTTGCTCCACATCCTCTCCAACATAAGTTGTCTTCAGTATTTTTGATCTTAGCCTTTCTGACAGGTGTAAGACAGTATCTCAGAGTTGTTTTGATTTGCAATTTCCTGATGACTAAGGATGTTGAGCGATTCCTTAAATGTCTTTCAGCCACTTGAGATTATTCTGTTAAGAATTCTCTGTTTATCTCTGTAGCACATTTTTTAATTGGATTGTTTCATATTTTGATGTCTCATTTCTTGAATTCTTTATATATTTTGGATGTCAGCCCTCTGTCAAATGTGGGGTTGGGGAAGATTTTTTCCCATTCTGTAGGCTGTCATTTTGTCTTATGTACAGTGTCCTTTGCCTTACAGAAGCTTCATAGTCTCAGGAGGTCTCAATTATTAATTGTTGCTTTCAGTGTCTGTGCTACTGGTGTTGTATTTAGGAAGTGGTCTCCTGTGCCACTGTGTTCAAGACTACTTCCTACTTTCTCTTCTATCACGTTCAGTATAACCTAAAGAAATTAGATGCGCCCACAAAAATACAGGCAAAAGATAACCCCACAGCATCAAATCCCAAAGAAGGGAAATACACACACACTACCACCAAAAGATAACAGGAATTAACAATCACTGTTCATTAATATACCTTAATACCAATGGACTCAATTTATCTATAAAAAGACACAGGCTAACAGAATGGAAACAAAAACAGAATCCATCCTTCTGCTGAATACAAGAAACACACCTCAACTTCAAAGGCAGATAATACCTCAGAGTATAAAGTCGTGAAAAGACTTTCCAATCAAATGGACTTAAGCAAGCTGGTGTAGCTATCCTAATATCTAACAAAATAGACTTCATACTAAAATCAATCAAAAGATATCAGGAAGGACATTACATAATCATCACAGGAAAAATCCACCAACATGAAGTCTCAATTCTAAACATTTATGCCCCCAAAACAAGGGCACCCACATATGTAAAAGAAACATTACTAAATTTAAACCACACATCAAAGCACAGACCCTAGTAGTGGGAGACTTCACCACCCCACTCTCACCAATGGACAGATCTGCCAGACAGAAACTTAACAGAGAAATAAGCGATCTAACAGATGTTGTGACTCAAATGGACTTAATAGATATCTACAGGGCATTCCACCCTAACACAAAATAATATACCTTCTTCTCATCACTTGGACTTGAGTTTTGTGCATGGTGATAGATATGGATCTATTTGCAATCTTCTATATGTTGACATCCAGTTATGCCACACCATTTATTGAAGATGCTTTCTTTTTTCCATTGTACTTTATCTGGCGTTGTTGCCTAGGTTAGTTAGTTTCAAATGCCTGTCCTCAACAATCTTCACATCTGAGCCTCTCAGGTATTTGCAACTATGGGAATATGTTACCACATAGTGCTGCCTATTTCTTTCACTCCTTCAAAATGTCCTGCCCAAGTGGATACATCTGTTTAGGAAGTTGCTCAAAGATTGGCTGAAGAAAGGCTCCCTATGAATGGTGCATAGATCTTGCTGCCATGCACAAGAGACTCCTCATGCACTCAGGTGTGTCTTTAAGCAAGCCTACAAGAGTATCCTAAGCTCAGATCCTGAAAAAAAAATTACCTCCATGATACATGTAGCCAACAAGTAACGATGTTACTGATGTTAAAGAATTCACCAAAAACGTGTCCAAACACTGCAACTGTCAAAAGTAAGAACTTTGAAGACTCCTCTTTATAAACCAGCATGAAGGTAAACAATCACCAACAAACAGCCCATCTCCTTTACACATCTTAGAAAATCCTAAACAGATATTCATAGTCTTACTTTTCTTTCTAGCTTCTCCAATGCTACACATTGAGGGGCTTTTACAATGTGCAATTGACTTATTATGGCAACTGTATTTGTGATGAACTATCACTGTGGTTTCTGCAAAACACTTTGAAGAAAAGCCAATATTGCACATCATGTTTTCTAACTGCCAGTAGCCATTCTGAAGAAGTAGAGTAAGCATCACAGCTTTGAGCTGTTTCTTTCTCTGAAACACTGTAACATGTCATATATATTCAAAGTCAGAGCTACATTTGTAAGTAGTATTAATGTTAGAGAAAAATTCACCCAACTAACTCTTTCCCTCCCCCTCTCTGTATTCCTTTCCCTCTTCCTCTCTCGATTTTAAAACAAGAACAGCAGTGTACACAGAGGGATGTCTAGTTGTTAGAGACAGTCTGACCTTAAGTGTTTCTGGTTAGAAAATGAACATAGGTGATTTATTCTAGGACCAGCACTATAGTTCTGGGTGGGTTAGTCAAATGGTATAACATCTGATGTGGCAATATGGCCCCCCTACACTAGAGCCTCCGAATAAAGCTATGATGTTGATCAGAGCTATAGGATCTTGTCTCAGAAAAGCCACTGAGATGTGGCCCATTAATTCAAGCTTTGTGAATCTTTATCACACTAAACTTTGCTCTGGATAATAGTATTCTGAAGAGACTCCACTGTGACAAGAGATCCTCTATGCTATATATCTCCAAAATCCTGCTAGTACTCTTCCCTGCCTATCTAACTTGTCCTATCTCTTTCCGTTCTCCAGGAATACTCCATCCCCAGTATCTCTAAACAATGTCTCTCCCATCAATGCAATGGGGAATTGTAACAATGGTCCTGTCACCATCCCCCAGAGAATCCACCACATGGCTGCTAGCCATGTCAATATTACCAGTAATGTGCTTCGGGGCTATGAACACTGGGATATGGCTGACAAACTTACAAGAGACAATAAAGGTATGATTATCTGTTCTATTCTTTGCTTAAGGATGAGAATACAGTCACTTATACTTTGAAGGACTAGGTCCCTTGTACCTGATGGCTTTATATTATTTAATTCTTCAGGTTTCTATGTCTTAGGTGAGAGGAAATTAGCTTAAGGCTACCATAGTGACCTATTTTGACATTTAGACTGATTCAAGCCTAAATATTTATTCTCCTTTAAGACTTTTATCAGCACATGGTATTTTCAAAATTTCACTCAGCGACAAGGATCAATATAGAGAAATAGTTACTAAGGCAAAATGAGGAATTCAAAAATTAATTAAGATCCTGTTGGCTTCTGTTTATTTTTTGAGAAGTAAGGTGGAACTAAGGTCATGTACCTTCATTATACTTATCAGCTCCAGATGAATATATAACAACACAGTTTTCATTTCCAACTAAGAACTAACCTCAGCTAGGATTTCTTTATATCCTGACAGGAGGATTAGGGTCCTATTTATGGGAACACATGAGATTTGCTACAGAACAAATGCAAAGTAGACCCTGCTTCACAAAGGTCAATTAATCATTGATGACTTGTGCTGCCATCTGTGACCTTAGCCATCATTTACACTCAAAATAAAGCCTCGCCAACCAAATATCATTGAGAAGTAAATCCAAAACCACACTTTTACTTTGGCCGTTCATCTGCTGCGACTCTTTCTAGCCCACTAATTACAGAATGGCCAGTTGCAAACAAAGTAGGGACTTATGGGGATCTATTAGAATCAACCAAGAAAGGAGTAACAAGCAGGCTATAGTAATAGAAATATAGCCAGTAATGGGGAGCAATTAGCCTCCTCCACAATCTAGGTTGGGGTGGATGTGGGTTTTGCTAGTTCCTGAGCAGTTATATGAATTTCCAAAGATTAGGCTAAAAAATTTGCCCATTGTATCAGAGCTCTCTCTCTCTCTCTCTCTCTCTCTCTCTCTCTCTCTCTCTCTCTCTCTCTCTCTCTCTCTCTCCTCTCCCCCTCTCTGAGACAAGGTTTCTCTGTGTAGCCTTGGCTGTCCTGGAACTTTCTTTGTAGACAAAGCTGGTCTCAAACTCACAGAGATCCACCTGCCTCTGCCTCCAGAGTGTTGGGGTTAAAGGCATGTGCCACCACTGTTATCAGAGCTCTTTAAGTTTGCTAGAAGAAGCAGATACTTTGTCAAAGTATCAGATTCTAGAATCTGAATTCAAACCAATAAATAGACTACTCTACCTATCTAGAAAGTACATTTAGTAGCAAGTATTTAGAGACCTTTGGTAAAAAACTGAAATTAATTTATCTGAACAAAGGCAATTCTTATGTTGACTTTCCTTTCCTAGACTTCTGGAAAACCTGATACAACTTGCTTAAACAACTAGGCCCCCACAAAGTCTCTATAACTGTGAGCAAAGGCACAGGCATCTTGAGATCTGTCTGGTTTATCTGGTTCTAATCTGTCTTACTTTGTATTGGTAATTGGAAGGAGGTTCAATATTTACAAATTTCCTTCTAAAATTGCATTCACTTCCAAAATCTGTTCAAGTAATTTCTTCTAAACTAACTGGAGAACTTTCCAGGAGCAGTGTGATGACTGTGCTGATGCTAGGGTGAAATAGTGCTAATCTTGTCATTAGCACAGCCTGCCAAAGAGTTGCTAAATTCTCTGCCTAATACTGAATCAAAATAACACTGTCACTGTACCAACAGAGAGAATACATGTTGGTAATGCTGTCACTGGCCTTTTCAGTGGGCTAAGAAGAGACTCTAATTTGGAAATTTGCACTTACAGCCTTTAGCTCTGCACACATGTCATTTATGACTTGCTTGGATTTGATGATTCTTCTAACATCTATCTTGTATAGATAGAAATTACATAACTCAGGAGCTTCTCTTTGGATAGAAACTACATCCCACTCAGACAACTATGGACATAGACATTCTCACAGAGAGTTGTGCTATGGATATGGACAGTGTTGGCTGTTTTTGTAGAAAGCCTCTATCCCTGTCACTGCTTGCCCACTCCTGCAGCTGAAGATAGCTTATTACAGAAGGTTCTGGTGCTGAAACATGCCAAATGGTTGATGCTATTCTCTGCCCTTTGATCAAGAGGCCCTACTCCCTACCTGCCCCAGCTACATATATTGCTCCATTGAAGTGGTCATTAAAATGATGAACTGGCAATCTAATTTAAAATGCCAAAGACAGCTTTTCACAGAATATTCAGAGGATATCTTACCTCACATAAAGGTGACATTCATTCAACAATGACTAGTTCTTTAATATTTTCCTTAGTATAGTATTTCCAAAGAAAATATTTTAGATGCCAGAAGTAATTTACTCCTTTGTTGGCAGAAATTCCTTTTATTACATTGCCCAGGTTAAAAAGTATCACATAATCAAATGAAGTTGATACCTGGAGAAGCAGCCCATATGTTACATATAACATAAAGAATAAATGCTTTGTTCAGTGAATTATCATTTGCTGAGCAATCAAGTACAATTAATCCATGCATAGAATTTGATTTTTAAGAATGCAGAAGAGCATCTCAGCCACTTTAGGGTTGTCTCTAGTCCCACCCCTGCCCTGGATTTGGATTCTTTATTCTCATCCAGCATAGGCATGATTTCATGTACAAGGCTGAGGCTGCCTTCCCTGTAGGAAACTAACAAGAAAAAATGCCCATGAGCCCTCTTGGGACAAGGTATCAGACAAGTAAAGTGGAGCAAAGGGGTACCTAGGGAATTTTCAGACATCATACAGTCTTTCCCACATGTACTCCTCCCACAAGGCAGACATTCTAATACTCTTGTCACACAGGTGAGTAGTTAGTAATGTAGCCTTAGGGCTATCCCATTTCCCAAGTCAGGTAGAAGTAATCATGCTCAAGAGTGTGGTACAAGTTGTCATGTGCTGGATCCTTGCAGGTCATTTTCTACCCCTATGAAATCAATAGCAAAACTTCCTACCTCAGATTCTTCGAAGACATTTATTTAGCTCTGGATGACAATGGCCATAATTGATGCTCAGGTTCACTGGCATTTTCTACACTCTGCCAATAAAAGTCAGAAAAAAACAGTTCACTTGGATCAAAAGAAAACATATTTTCAATTTCATAGCATATAAATAAAATTCTTCTTACATTAGAGAAATCATGATACTCATCATGACCTATACTGCATAAGAAAGCTTTCATAAAAAATAAAGCTGTAATATATAAGATATAAATATATTCTATAAAATATTCAACTACATTTATGTATTTATGTACATTTTACATAAATAGTATATTTTCATACACTTACAGAAATATGTATCCATATATATATATATATATTTTTTCTGTAGGATGGTAATGCATTTTCAGAACATGCTGTTTGAGAAAGGATATAGTGATAAAAAAGTACTTAGCATGAGTAAACAGATTTAAATGAGTTTTGTTTCACTAAACACAAGAGCACTAACATTGTATTGTCAAACTTTTGGAGTTCAATAAACATATACCAATTATATATATTATATATATATATATATATGTAATTCACACATAATAAAGACAAGTATATATAAATTTCATAAAGATAGATAGATAGATAGATAGATAGATAGATAGATAGATAGATAGATAGCTTTGGTTGCCTAATAAGCCCTTTAAATTTTGGTTGAATGAAAGAGTAGATGAATAGATTGATGAACAAATGGATAAACCTTTCAGTGTCCACATGATTGTGGTATTAACTATAGCTTTTTAATCTGATGCATAGGTTCCATGATGTTAAATAAAGGCTTCACCAAGTACTGCTCTGATTTTCAGAATTCTTTGGCGACCTGGATACACTGATGGGGCCTCTGACCCAGCACAGCAGCATGACCAATCTTGTCCGCTACGTTCGCCAGGGACTGTGTTGGCTGCGCATCGATGCCCATTTGTTGTAGTGGGTGCTCTCCCAAATCTAGAATCAGCACCCATTCCCCTACCTTTACCAGTGCCTTGATGGTCACTGGTGGAACTCCACTCATTTGGGAAAGTTCTCTTTCATTATGTTTGTTTTTATGCATTTTTGATATCTGTGAAAAATGAAGTCATTGTTAGTGGACACTACAACTTGAGAGATGTGTATGTTTTATTTTCAATATTTGATATGCATTTCTCATATCTCATGATTTTTGTGCTTTATGGAATGAAAATCCCTATAATATTGATTTAAGTCCACATGATTAAAAACAAAGAATGAGAAGCACATGTGATGACGAGAGGCTCCTGAGAACTCAAACAAGAGGTCTAACATACACATGAACAAGGGACCTGCAGAGATTCTGGCAGTAGCCATTCCCTAAACTATACTCTTGGGTCCAGAAAAGAATGTATTTCAGAATCCATTGCTAAACAATATCTGTGCTTCCCACAGACTAAATCTTCAGGTGAGAATCTCCATTGTCAAACCCCATAGATTGGATGTTTTAACTACAGTATAAAGTGAAGAGTAGCAAGAAAAGTACAAGCATAAGAATTCTACTGTTGCAGTGACACAACCAGAAGACTCTTTTGTTAACATCCTGTTCCTGATTACCTATTTTTCTACTATTTTAATGGTGAGAAGGAAGAGTAATACTTATTTGGATAACTTTATGTCATTAGGTTAACTCCTCACCTGGGATTATTTGTGCAAAGCTCCCTTTACAAGGAGCAGTTTGGCAGACGCATATCTTAGTTATCAAAATAACACATTCGTCTTAGACTTGAGGAATCAGACTGGCCTGAAAGATGTCCCTCAAAAAAATCCATGCTTCTGCCTCATTTGCAGCCAGTAGGCAAATCCTTACCTTTAAGTACTATGATAGATTTGCATATCAAATCTGTGAAATCAAAAGTCATGTTACCACTTCCTAGAATTAATTAATTTTCTAGTATCCTCTCTATCTGGACTTTCCAAATATTATCCATATTTTATATTTTCTAGAACTTCTTTTTTTCTTTCCCCTTTCTTTTATTATTTCTTTCAGGAGCTCTTGGCTAAAATACAATCACTGATTTTTATTAAAGTTTATATTAGTATAAATCATTTACATGAAAAGTTGAAAGACAACACTTAACTCTGTAAGTAAGATCTAACTTTTCTTTTTAAAAAACAAAAATCCTGGGGTAGTGCTTCACCCTGGGATCTTTGGAAACACTCCTGAAGTTTGGGAACAGTTCACCTAATTTGGAGCATTTCCTTATGAGTTATGACTATCTCTCCTTCTTATCCTCTACATTCATCTTATGTCTCTAAACATTACCCTGTAAATATCATCTTCAGTGTTCCAGCTGACCAGAAAAACTCTTCAGCTATAGTAAACACTATGCATTCATGAGTTACTTGTAATTGCTTGCTGGCATATAATTCCATGTAACCTTTAATCTGCTGAGTTATTGAATTCTGTTCACTGAGTTATGACCAGATAAACAATAGATACGTACATGAAAGATGCAGACTTGTATGATTTCTAAAGTGAGTCATGCAGCTCTGTGATAAGAACAGCAGGCAATCACTCTGTACTCTCATTGGAAAGGCTAGGTACTTCCCCAGTTCTGCTCTGATCATATTGGAGTTGAAGGCCCTTTGTTGTATAATAAAGTTATGGAAGTTGCATTCCAATGGCTAAAGCCAAGCTGTTTCTACAGGTGATGGGTGCACCCCGGCAGCTAAAGCCTGCACTTCTTATGCTCCCAGTGTGGTTGAGCTTTAAGTCTACAGTTTGAGCAACAACACTTACATATGTACACACACAAATGAAATCTAAACCTTTTCTGTGCCTCTTAAATGAGGAAAATAAAAACATGAAAGACAGAACACCCCAAATGGGTGTCACTTGAAAAAAAATGAGCTGATGTCTTTGCAGTAACTCAAGTTCTCTATTTTCTTTGGCCTACCAGGAAACTTTCCTGGCTATTACTTAACAATGATGCCTACTTGCTTGACTTGTAAATTAAACCTAGTCCATGATCCCATACCATCATAGATTTACACACAGATTATTTTTGAAATTAAGTTTCCAGTAACTAGAAATTAGAGTGGTACAGCAGTTTTCCATAAAAACAAGCATATTGACACATAGGTGAAAGACTTGTAGCTCTAGTTTCCATAATTCATTTTATCTTCTTATATACAACATGGAGGCAAGAGGATGCTCTGTCATCTGTGGTGGCTGAACATAAAGTGTCATGTCAGCATGATGATTATCAAATGGACAGTCAAGCTCTGGATCCCCACCTGATTATTTAGTAGACCCACTTGTAACAAAGCTTAGAAATCAATTAAACATGAAGAATGAAATATCTTCCTATCCCTGGAGATGGGGTGTCTCTGGTTTCCTAATTAAGAATTGTTACTGTTTTCTAGGCACTCTGGTCATCACACTACAAATGGTGACGTGCATCATGGGTATGCAAATATCTTCAGGATTGAAAGATTGAGGACTTTTTCAAGGGAATCTCTTCAGCGTACCAGTTAAGTGGGAGGGATATGAGAAATGTGGATAGCAGTGACAGATTGTGCCTCTGGATATTGGTGGAGGCTTGGTGAGCCACAGCCAAACAAGTCTCTACAGGTGTGGTGATGGGCAGAGTAATAAGTAGCCCCCGCACCTAAGCAAATACAAGAAACAAGCACAGCCCTACAACATGACCCAGGAGGGCCAGCACTATGCCTTCATTTATCACACAAGCTCCAACCACAGAGAATCTGACAAGTTTGTGTTATGATGTTGGCTTGGCTTTGTATCTTTAATTAACTTTGGCTTTTTTTTAGTGGTTTTGTCATAATACTATCTGAGTTTTGTAGGTAGGATTAATTTGAAAAGAGATTTGATAGTGTGATCCTTGAGGTAGAATTTACCTATAAGCGTGTTGTTAGCCAGCCTGTAGACTGTCAATTGCTTAATAATATCATCGGAAAAAACTAGTAGTTTTATATTCAGATGACATAATTGGAAAAAGCAGACTAGCTTCTGCGACATTTTAAAGACTTAAGGTTGAGATATCTTTTTTCTTTCATGTAGTGAAATGAAAAGATCCAAATCTTTAGTCAAAAGTAGCAAAATTAGATGCCATTATCTAAAATGTGTTTTGTTGAGTTTTCAAGTGGATAGATGGTTAAATGCATTGGATTTGGTCTGTATTGGAAAGATGCTAGTTCTACTGTACCTGAAGCTATCTAAATTGGATTTTGTTTTATCCAAAGTTGGATCCCGGAGGTTGAAGTTAGAGCTTGAAGTTGAAAGTGACTTTTGAAGGCAGACTCAATTAAGTTGTGAGGGTGAAGCCCTTACTTCCTTCTCAACAGACATAATAAAATTCACCTGCATAAGTTAGCAGGTGGGACAACCAAACTGGATCACTGGGTAGGACTACTCAGTAAAGCAATGAACTGCTTGCTTACAGAAGCATCACTATCCCCATTGAGAAAAATGTGTGGCAAGTTGAAACAGCTACACAATACCAAACAAATGGGTGATTCAGTGCCCCCAAATTCAACTCTGTGGGGAAAAATATTGAGCCAGTTGTCAGTGTCATGTTACAACTGGCACTCAATTCTTTGTCATTGTTGTTCTTGTCGTTGCTGTTGTTTTGCATTTCCACTCACACAGCCTTATTCTCATAATTAAACTCTGATTCATTTTCTCTCTGGTGTTAGCAAACTCCAATGACAGAAATGGCATCTGTGTATTGATAATCAGCATTTACCCTGGGAGGGGACTAATCTGATAGGCTGGTCTCAGAAGTTAATCCTACCATCTGATATTTCCAGCAAAAGAGAAAGTGTTAGTTCCCTTTCCATTCCCCTCCTCATGAATCTAGAAGCCCTCTGTACCAAAAGCATCACATTTTTTTTCTCTGTAATCTTTTAACAAAAAGAAAATTGCATTGTGGGGAGGGCAGAGGGGGGTGTGGGTGGAGGGTGGAGGGTGGGAAAGCTCTTGGAGGCCAGACTGCAGTTCATGTCCCTTCCTGCTTCTGACATAAAATGTTAAAGAATCATTCATAATGCTCACACTGGGTTAGGGGACACTGAACTGCTTTTCAGATCCATGGTCAATCATTCTTCTGAGATTGGAGCTTTGCTGTTTCATTAACTGTGCAGTGTAGACTAATGGTGTTTAATAAAAATCATTCAAAATTGCAAACTCTTTTGCCATTGACCTATTTTCTTGGCTGTTTGATTGTATCAGACTTTGAGGATGGAAGGGGAAAGCAAAAGAAACCTGCTAATGGGCTGGTAGCAGGATGCGGCAGTGACAATTCCAGGCCTGCTCGCATGCAAGCAGTTGCCTGTGAACAGTAGAATGCAGAACAGTGTGCAGATCCTCCTGAAGAATGGCCTGCTGGGTGCTTTCAGCTGAGGATAACTTGTTCATATGGAGAAATCATTGTTCATTAATCTCCACAGCAGGAAGTCAGCTGCCATATCCTGAGGGATTCCAATGTTTTACAGAGTTGGTTCTGTCCTGTATCACTTATGTGGCTACAAAATAGACATGTCTCAGAATACACCCCAACGCAGTGACAATAACCAAATGCATCCCAGATGCTCAGGTCCTCTGCAGCTTTTCAGAGCTTCCACTGCAGAAAGCAAAGTTGCTAAAACCTCAAGATGCTGGGATGATACTTGGGCCTTTAGTGTACCACCTTTGTCAACTAGTTAATACAAAGCACCTCATTTTTAGCATTTTCCAATTTGCATGGTGTAAATTATACCACCATAGCTGATAACAAGTTAAAAACTGTGACCTTGGTGAAAACAAACTTGGGAGGGATAAATACTATTATTTCCTGTGAACCAAGCCAGCTCCAGCATATTACTTAACACAACCAAAGAGGGCTCATGTTTCACACATTTGTTTATGTGGATATTCATGTCCATACCTACTTTAGTAACTAAAACCATTATATAAGCCTAAATGTAAATCAATATACTAATGTAGTTAATTAATGATGAGGCTCTGGTGGTAAGGGAAATTCTGGAAGTCTAACTTTTCATCTGGAGCTAGCTAGACAGCATGAAATCCTCAACAGCTGACAACACAGATAGATTAGTGCAGAGGCATTTTCTCTGCATCTCAAAGATAACATGGAAGTGAGACTAACATTTAGAAAACTACCATAACTCATTTTTAAATTTAAAGGATACAAATTTATCATATTAATACTAGTTTTCATACTCTAAGCAGTGTTTTGAATTTTTAAATGTAATTTAGATAAAATAGTTACAGGATCTTTGTGGAGAAACACAATTCAAAATTAATTGTGTTTTTTATTGCTAAATGGAAACACAGAAATTATGTCATATGCATATTGCTGATCATATGACTTTTACTTCAGTTAAATCTTTAACATTTGTTCATAGTTAAAAGTCTCTACACACAGTTCTAGCTCTGAATCCAAACCAGAATATCTCCTGAAGCAATAACTATGATTTCAAAACGACACTTCTTTTTCAGCAGTTATGAAGAAAACTAAGGTCGCTAACACAAAGACATATTCTACAGTTTCTAGGAAATCAAAGTTTCCATTAATTATACATATGACTTTATTAAACCTCTACCACAAGTCCTCTTGAGAGTAAACAGAAACACTCAAAGAACCAGTTCCACTGCGCCTATACATCTGCAGTTAAGAGCTTTGGATAAAGAAAGGTTGAAGAACTTGACACAGTATCTTACTATTCTTTAAACAATACCATGTTCTGTCTCAACTCAATGCAAAACTTGTAAGAGATGTATGTCTTGTTTATACTTCCTGGTCTTTTTGTTATTTGCCTTTGTGATTATTTCTGTGGCTAGAGAATGGCAAGGTTTAGGTGCTGTGTCCTTTCATGACATTCTTGCAACTTTTGTTCCTGCCTGAGAATGGTAACATCTGGGTCTGGTTAAAGAGGCATTGTACTTATACAGGGACTCTATATGCCACAGGCAATGAACAGGTTTTCATGGCTACTACAAGGGACCACAAATGTGATTAACATCAATTGGTGCATCCACTGCTGCAGATCCATCCTTGCTAAAAATCATACTCATTCATGAATATCAAAAATGAGATTAGTTCTGTCTCAAGATGATTTATCAAATAGTTTCCTTCCTGGGTAATTCCAATCTCTCTGGATATGTTAGAAAGGGAAATCTCTGAGATAAAATTCCTAGGTATTTATTTAATGCTACAAATTAGTGTTTTTTATTCTTATTTTCATCAAAGTAGTACTTCTGAAGAATTTTGATTGTAAAATTAACATGTGAAATGTGAGGCTTATAGAGATAAAATGCTCAGAAGTGGACCCTGGGTTCAAAATATACTTAAAATTCTCCTTTGCACGTCTCATTACATGAGTGATACATACTTAGGATCCTTCAAGAAAGAGACTAGCTAGTATCTGTTCTGTTCTTGTGGTGGTGTTTGTGATTGAGGCAGTGCTTATTGCGATCTGTCTCACACACTCTCTCTCTCCCTCCTTCCTTCTCTCTCTCCCTTGATCTCCATCCTTTTCTGCCTCTCTTTCTTCCTCCCTCTCCTCCAAGCACTTCCTAATGGTGTCCCTGCTGATGCTGCTTCTCTCTCCAAACAAATAAATAGTTGAATTAATTGTGAATTTCTGAATTGTACCTGTTCATGCTCTTAAGACACAATGAATTAATCAAAATAGATACATCCTGATTTAAGATGTGCTGCCTGGAAAGGCATGCTGTATTATGAAACCATAGTAGAATAATAACTATACTTTTACATAGTAATATATATATTAACTGTGCTGATTTAATTTGTATATATTTGGACCCTTGTTATGCAGTTTTGGAACAAGTAGAATGGTTGCTGGCAAATGAAAAACTGCTTATATCAGGACATTTTGATGAACTTTAATTGGAAATATGGAAGCAGCAAACAAGGATGTTTGTAACTACTGTAAATGCAATAACAAACTTTTCTTCAATTAATTTCCCAGAACACTTCAGTCGAGAGATTTTTATGTTCATCTGGGTTTTTCCCCCTTTTATTTTTGGAAGGTGGGTTGTTCTTACTCACTGAAGAATTAATTATTTTGATTGCAATTCCCTCTTCCCCTTTAAAATATTGAATTGTGAAATATGTACACCACACTATTGGTACTTATTCAGGATTTCAATGGGCAACTGCTTTGAGTTCAGAAAAGGCTGATACTGTAATCAGGCATTTGCTAGAAGTTATGGCCATCGTGGATAATAAAGTAGGCAAAGGAATTATAAATTGTAGAGAGCCCATTGGCTGAATTACTTTGTTAATTTCTCTGTGTCTAGCTACATCACTTTATTTTCCTGGCCAACTCTGTCACTTCCTATCTGTATAGGCCTCCAGAACTCTAGTTGATACTAGGATTAAAAGTATGTGTCACCACACTTGGCTCTGTTTCCTAGTGTGGCCTTGAACACAGAGAGCCTGCCTGCTAAGTGATAGGATTAAGGGCCTGTGCTACCACTGCCTGACTTCTTTGTTTACTTATAATGGCTTTCTTTTCCCTCTGATTCTCCAGGCAATTTTTACTTATCAAAGCATAAATAAAATATCACCACATTTCCCCTTTTTTGTCTAATAAAATTTTTTTTAAAAATTTTTAAAAAGTTATAACTAATATAAGAAAGACTATATACAATAAGTACAATAACTGTATACAATATATACAAGCAATAAATACATCACAATGTCCAGTTCATTTGCATTTGACAAATTCAGAGAAAATATTCTATTATCTATCCTGTTTTGGTGAGTTCAAAATGTATCTAATTCACTTTCTATCCTAACTTATATTACCAACAGAAAACTATCTTATGATGTCTTTCAAACTTACACACTTAACACCTCTTAGTTAGTTTCTTTTCTGAATTTCTTAACGAGGAAAATTATAAATACAACTATCTAATTTTCAACTCCCTCAGAGACCTGAGAAGGAAATAATATTACCTTGTAAAACAGGAAGTACAAACAAATGACTTCCAAAAAATGAGTTATGACAGAAACAGCCAGCTTCCTGGACAGTCACCTGAGGTTTCTCTGCACACTGGGGTGTCATCTTCAGCCTACAGGCTTAGCATATCTGACAGACTCATTTGTGAAGTAGGATGTTCGCAAGGCCTACAGCTCAACCTCACACTCGGTGCAAGTATTCCATGTACCAGATAAACTTCAATTTTTCCAGTGTCCTCTCATGATTCAGGATTTTAAATTCTGGAAATTGCTGGTGTTTTTGGAATTCAGCTTCCTATTCTTCTCGACTTTTGGGTGGCTTCATCTCCTTTATTAAATGCCAGTATACCATTGAGAGGTTAGACTCCATCAGCCTATTTACTCCTTCAAGAATAACTGTTTCAACTACTGTTCCACTGCACACCAGAAGTCATCAGTCCACTGTCTGTTCAGTTACCTTCAAAGAAAGAGGCACTGTACTTTTTCTGGATTGCAAAGCCACTTCAGCGATGGTGCAATATTGTCCATGTAAAGTCATTGTTGAATCATTAGTAAACTTGAATTATGCCAGGAAACCTATCATCCAGATATGCAATCTTGACAAATATTGATGGATTGCAAAAAAAGGACACCTCCTATTTGTTGTGTTCTTTTACCTCATACAGGAACAAATGGTGAGAATGATAAAGGTAGTTTTGTAAATGGGTGTTTTATAATATCTCTTGAGACTTAATGTAGTTCAATAAAGGACTTCACCTACCTTATAGTAAGTTACTTGAAGCATACAAATACCCATGAGAGTTGCTGGGAGGAAATTCTTTGTGCTTTGTAGTGCATATGTTCATAACGAAGAGGCTCATTCCCATACAGTGTGCCCATTTACAGTATCTCATATTATTTCCAAAAAGATAGTTCCAAAATTTTGCAAATGAAAATGTGACTCTGTAACATTTTTCTTATTCTTCTGGGAGGAGGACAGAAACAACATCTTCATGCAGATTTTAAAAACAAATATTGTATATTTAATTGTATGGAAAATTTTTATTGATTAACCAAGACACATATGGAAATATGTCACCATATGCTTTTTCTATGTGTTGGGGGCACTGACAACCATGTCTCTGGACTAATGCTGTGTCAAGCCATAATTACACAAACCACTCGTGTGTGTGTGTGTGTGTGTGTGTGTGTGTGTGTGTGTGTGTGTGTGTATGTGTGTGTGTGTGTATGTGTGATGTATCTGGCTGTCTATCCATGGGATTTTTAATGTTTCCTTCCTGAAAACCATTATTTCACAGTTACGGAAAGCCATGGCTACACTATTATATGAAGGGGACATTTTAAAATAAAAACTCTGTCTTCTTGGAAGCTTGCATCATAATATCATGGCTCAATCAAATGGATTCCATTGGCCTTTGTTAGGAAAAAGCTCTGTTCAAATCTAACAGTTTTCAAGAGAAACTTGTAGTTTTAAAAAAACATGGGATGAAAGACACAGGCCATCTCAGCTCCAACAACATGAACGGAGTTGAGCACTCATGGTAGAAATAATTTTGCTTCAAGCTGCTACTCTGATCCATGGAGTTAATGTTTAGCCTAGTCTCTTTCCAAGTGAATAGGAAAACTTAACCATTAGGAACAGCCTTGCCTAGCTCCTAAGAAAAAGTTCCTGAGGCCCTATCCATAAAAGATGCCTCTTGCATACTGATGGCCTTCCAGGTGGCCATTAAAATGCAATGATCAAGACTAGCCTGGTCTACAGAGCGAGATCCAGGACAGGCACCAAAACTACACAGAGAAACCCTGTCTCGGGAAAACAAAAAACAACAACAAAAAAAATGCAATGATCATTCAGGAAGTGCCCTTTTGGCTTTAGAAATTATCCTTTTGAATCACTCCTTCATACGTGCAGAATGCCAATATTCACACTTATTTTAGGCTCACCAACTGTCACTGCTCTAAATAAGCAAGTTTGTCTCATCAGAATTTCAGTGAGTTCTGATATTCTGTATAGACTCAACTAATTATTTAATATCAGTAAGTTAATGAACTATCTGTCATATTTTTTTAAAACCTGGCTTCATATGTTTTATATGCACAAACTGTATCTACATACATGGCTTTGCATTTCAAATGTGTGGCACACATGTGTTTTCCTGATTTGTTGTACAGTAACTCTATATACAATCATTTTAATGTACTTTATTATCGCCCAACAAGATGGCTCTGTAAAAATGACACTGAATGAACAGTGCATTGCTCTTTCTCATAAAGGCTCTATTTATATTGATAATGCATTGAATTATTTAAAAATACAAAATAAATATTTATGAAAACCTCATTTTTAACATGTGCATTACTCTGCTTACAGACTTTTTCAACAGTAAATACCTCATTACTACCTGTTTCACGTTATAATACAGAACCAATGTTCCTACTTACCTCAATAGTAAAATCAAGGGCCAAAAAAACAAATAACTCTCACACACAGATTCAATTCATTTTTCAAGATAAACACTAGGACAATCATGCAAATCTCATTTAAGAAAGATTATTTTAAATGTTTGGTTTTATGGATTCTTATTGTATAGATCAAAAAAATCTATGAAAGCATAAGAGCATAACTCATTGTCACAGAGAAAAGAAACAGCAGAAATGATAAAGCTAGTCTAAAAACTCAAAAGGTCAAATAGCTGTGGCTGTTTACTTCAGGGGCATGTAGCACAAGCCTGGAAAGGCAACACAGACAGTGATTTTAGGTCACATTATTAATTTCAAACCATTAGAAAGAAATTAAGTTATTTTAAGTATACGCTTTGTATTATGTCACAAGCACATGCCATATAATTTAGAATGATTTCCCCCAAAATGTTCAACATCCTCCAGACACATAAAAAGCAGGTTTCAGATACCATAAAATTCCACACATATGGAATATAGTATCTAGCAATGTGAAGTGAGGAATAACAATATTAAGATCATATAGTACACAATATATGTCAATAAATATGATATTAATGATTATTATAGCCAAATTTCCTGTGGGGTAAAATATGAGCTGCATTTGCCCGGCAGATATTTTGACATTGTAAAATAACAATCATAATCTAGGTATGAACACTCATGTGCCTAAATGTTTTTTAAAACTGATAGAGAATTACCACTAGGAATTCAAATTGTTTTTCCTAATTTGAACCCTATAACATCCACAAATGTGAAATTTTGTTGTGAAAAAACAAAGAAATAAAGCTAAATATATATATCAGGCAACCATGTTTTTTTACTCGTCTCAAAAATATATGCCATAATTTATTATGGCATGCATAAAAGTATGCATGCATGCAGAGAACTAGAAAAAGTATACAGAATAGCATTTTAAAAAGTAAAGTGCTGAGATTCTATGGGTTGATCTTCTGGCACTTTCATACACATTTGTGCAGAAAATCCTCATAATGGCCCTATGAAGTGAAAATTATTATATGTCTCTTGGATAAGTGGCAACAGGGAGACACAGCATGGTTAAGCTGTTTGTCAAAGGTTCCAAAGCCAAAATTTGTACCTTGTGTGGTACCAAAGGACTTGATCTCTGATCCTAGAGCATGTATCATTTTCATTATAAAAACAGAAGTAAAAAGGATCACTGAGTGCACAGGACGTGATGTCCTTTTGGTGAAAGGAAAGGCCACCAGGTCAGTCTTTCAAAAAAACATTTTTTGACAAAGATTGAGAACTAGGTACAAGAGAATCCTGCAACTCATGTAAGATTAAGTGTCATGAGTCCCCTTTAGCTTGGAATAAAAAAATGAGAGAGGGAGAGAGAGAGAGAGAGAGAGAGAGAGAGAGAGAGAGAGAGAGAGAGAGAGATAGCCCCACATTCCTGGCCAGTCATTCTGAGAGAATAGTCAGGACATGGACTTATGGAGCTTTAATATCAGTGTGCTTTGAAGGCAGACCCAGACTCCACTTAACTCCTGCAGGATTTGAGGCTTTGGGGCAGGATTTTAGAGCAGGTTATTGCTACCTGACACTTAACTTCTCTACCTTCCACTTTCTTCTATGAAATGGATTCGATATCAGCCTTTTTCCTGACATTCAGACTGGTATTTCTCATCCTATATTTCATCTCAACAGCTTGGAGAATTTTATTTTCCAAAATCTTTGCTTTGACACACTGTCATTATCAATGCCAACAGTCTTAATACTTTTCTGGTATAAGGGTAGTGAGGGCAGCTTCAAGGCTGAAGCTACAACAACACATATGACACAATTGGGTAGGTAGTTTCAGAGTGCAGCACATAAAAGGCAGAAAGTACACCAAGCTCCATGCATTGCAGAGAACATTTAGCTTTCAAAATTTCTCTAGGAAACACATTTGCGACTTGAGATGAAATCTATGTCACCCATTCTCTTTTTTTTCCCATTTTTTATTAGTTCTTTGAATGTTTCATAAAACATGTTTGGGTCATATTAACCCTTCTCCCTCAACTCTTCCCACCCCCTTCCCAAGCCACCAAACTTAAGTCCTATTTTTAAAATAAATCCTTCTAGACTAATTTGTGGTGCCCAAATAGTTTTAGATATGCAGTCTTCCACTGGAGAGTTTTTCTACTTGATGGAGGTTATACCCTTAGAGAAAACTGTCTTTCCCTCTCTCAACATCTAACAATTTCCAATAGCCCCTATGAACAGCATGAGGTTGTGTGCCCAGCTTTCTTCTCCATGCTGGGATTTAGTCTGGTGTGAGCTCACACAGGTCTTGAGCATGCTCTCCCAACAACTATGAGTTCATATGTGCAACTACTCTATCCAAAAAATAATGTTTCTTTGTAACCATCCACTACCTCGAACTCTAATGATCTTTCTTCTTCTTCTTCTTCTTCTTCTTCTTCTTCTTCTTCTTCTTCTTCTTCTTCTTCTTCTTCTTCTTCTTCTTCTTCTTCTCCTTCTCCTTCTCCTTCTCCTTCTCCTTCTCCTTCTCCTTCTCCTTCTCCTTCTCCTTCTCCTTCCTTCTCCTTCTCCTTCTCCTTCTCCTTCTCCTTCTCCTTCTCCTTCTCCTTCTCCTTCTTCTTCTTCATCTTCTTCTTCTTCTGTGCTGTGATCTTTCAGCCTTGGGGGGGTATATATTTTCTCTCTAGGGCAAAACATTCTATAGTCTCTTATCTGTATGTTGACCATATGTTGATTATAACACTAAATCCTTAAGAGTCAGCTTAATATGAGTCCATTTAACAGCAAATAGAACTAGGTTATCACCTAGGGCCTATGACCTGTCTAGGCATAGATTCTGAGCCTGATAATGTTGCAAGGTATAGGTTTCATGTAAGTAGAAGTTTCTGTCACATGAGCAACTCCCAAATCCCAGCAGCTGCTTCCCAAATAATTGAATCGGAGGCTTAATATTAGCTCACGCTTATTACTAACTAGCTCTTACACTTAAATTAACCCATATTTCTTATCTGTGTGTAGCCATGTAGCTTAGTACCTTTTCTCAGTACAGCATTCTCATCTTGCTTCCTCTGAGTCTGGCTGGAAACTCCTGGCTCCACCCTTCTCCTTCTCAGCATTCTCACTTTGGCTTTCCTGCCTAACTTTCTGTCCAGCCACCTGCCTGTCAGCTTTTTACTATCTAATGAGAGTAATACATACTCATAGTATATAAAAAGATTGTTCCACAGCATTTCCCCCTTTTGTCTAATTAAAAAGGAAGGATTTAACTTTAACATAGTAAGATTATATACAACAAAAACAGTTATTGAGAATTAGAGTTACAATGTTCAATCCATTTGTATTTGGAAAAATTAGAGAAAGCACTTTATTACCTATCTTATCTTTATGAATTTAAAGTTTTGTACCTAATTTACCTTTTATCATAACTAAGGAAAACTGTAACTATACCTATTTAGTCTTCAATTCTATCAAACACCCCAGAAGGGTGAAATATTACTTAAAGACAGGGACATCAGGCTGCCTGGACAGTAATCCTAGGTTCCTCTGCAATGTTGGGGCATCCTTCTTCAGCTTATAGGCCTAGAATATCTGATAGACTTATCTGTGAAGCATGATTCTTAAAAGACTGTCCCACCTTGTCTTGGCAAATTTCTGCAGTCACTTTCTTTTGTGTCCTGCTTGTCCAATTTGGACAGTGACTGTCAGCAATTGATGCAAGGGCAGTTTCTTTGCCCACATGGCTAGCTTTTGCATAAAGAAAACAAACTCCATATATAAAGCTTCTTTGATGCCCACAATCCTCTTTGAAGTAATTGGTGCTGCCAGGAGCAGACGTGTCTCACTGTCAAGTCTAAGTTCTTAAAACATTTAAAATGTCATATTCTGCAGGTCTTTGAAGTGTTTGAAAATTAACTATCTAACTGAAATATATCTATGTATACCTAGAAAACCTAACATGACTATAAATTTGACTATTATAGATGACTATCAATCTGTAATTATATATTACATTTTTAAATGAGTTGCATAAACATAATATCTCAGACAAGAGTAGAAATATACATATAACATAATTAACTTTAAATTTGTATCAATAAGCTAGAATCCATACCAATGTAAAATATGTAAGATTAATAGTTGTTTTTTAGATTAAAATAGATTCAATAATGTATGCTTTTATTCTATCATTTCTATATTCCTCCTTTTTCTTTTTAGAACAATATCCCTGAATCTAATCTCCTTTGTTTACCTTTTATTCTGACCCAAATATTTTACATTGGTATGGATTTTGGTTTAGTGATACAAGTTTAAAGTAAATTTTGTTATACTATATGTATATTTCTCCTCTTGTTTAAGGTATTGTGTTTATATAGTTCATTTAAAAAATAAGGTGCAATTTTTGTTTTGAAAGCTATTATTATAAACTATATAGGATAATCAAGAAATATAGGTTAGTAGTTATTTATGATGATCGAATTTGTAGATATGTTAGATGTGCCTTCAAGATCATATAGATATATACTTTAGACAGATGGTCTTCAAATACTTCAAAGACCTACAGATTATGGCATTTAAAATGTTTTGTTAGCCTAAGGTTTTTCATGACAATGAGACACATCTGCTCCTGGCAGCACCAATTTACTTCAGAGATGATGGGCATCAAAGAAATTCGTTGTAGAGTTTACTTTCAATGTGGTAAGGCTAGCCATTTGAGCAAAAACTGCTCTTGCCTAGACTGCTTGACAGTATGCTGTATAAACTGGACATTCAGGACCCACAAAGTAAAGACCACTAAACTTTGCCCAAACGAAGATGGATGGAATGGTCTTTGAGGTACCTGCTTCAAAGAAGAAACTGCCAGACATTCTGCAGGACACAGAAGAAAGCAACTGACAAACTTTGCCAAGAAAAGGTAGGACAGCCCTCCAGAACATCCTGCTTCACTAAAAAGTCTGTCAGATGTGCTAGGCCTAAAGGTCAAAGATGGATGCCCCAACATTACAGAGGAATCTTGGGTGACTGTCCAGGCAGCCAGCTGTTTCTGTCATTTCTCACATTTTTTGGAAGTCACTTGCTTGAACTTTCTGCTACTCAGTTAACATTATTTCCTTCTTGAGTCTCTGACGGAGTTGAAGATTAGATAGTTATAGTTTTCCTTGTTAACAAATTCAGAAAAGAAATTTACTAAAGAGATGTAAAATGTATAAAGTTGAGAGATATTAAAAGATAGTTTTGGTAATGCAAGTTATAATAGAAAGTAAATTAGGTACAACCTTTTGGACTCACCAAGATAGGCTAGATAATGGAGTATTTTCTCTGAATTTGTCAATTGTTAATTGACTAGACATTGTTGATATATTTATTGCCTGTATATATTGTATATAGTTATTGTACTTACTGTATATAGTTTTTCTCCATTAGTTATAGCCTTCTCTCTTTATTTTAGACAAATAGAGGAAATGTGGTAATATTTTGTTTGTGCTCAAACAAATAAAGCTTGCCTGGATATCAGAGGATAGAGCTAGCCACTAGTTAACCACAAAGGCCAAGCAGTGGTGGCATACACCTTTAATCCCAGCACTTCTTTTGTCTCTCTGATCTTTCATCATTTACTCTGATATCTGTCTCTTGCTTTTTATTATTAAGATAAATTAGAGTTTTGTGCTACAGATTTCAATAGCTCCTCACCTAGGGTTCAGAACTTCATGTCTTCCTCCCCTCCTCCATGCTAGGATTTTGTCCAATTTGAGCTTGTGCAAGTCTTATGCATGTGCTGTGGGATGGTCTGTATGTCAAGTGTGTTGCTGATTGGTCAATAAATAAATCACTGATTGGCCAGTGGCCAGGCAGGAAGTATAGGCGGGACAAGGAGGAGAAAAAAACTGGGAAGTGGAAGGCTGAGAGAGAGACACTGCCAGCCGCCATGATGACAAACAGCATGTGAAGATGCCGGTAAGCCACGAGCCATGTGGCAAGGTATAGATTTATAGAAATGGATTAATTTAAGATATAAGAACAGTTAGCAAGAAGCCTGCCACAGCCATACAGTTTGTAAGCAATATAAGTCTCTGTGTTTACTTGGTTGGGTCTGAGTGGCTGTGGCACTGGCAGGTGAGAGAGATTTGTCCTGACTGTGGGCCAGGCAGGAAAACTCTAGCTACATGCATGCTATCACAACTGTTGTGAGTGTCATGGACTGGCCCATCAGGGGTACCACAACCGTAGGAGAACCAGGGCTTGGGTAGTCAGGAAGGCAAGAATTCGGCGAATGACAGACAGACAACACACTCAGAAGTGGTTTGAATTATCTGCAATTTTACTTTTGCAAATCAGTAGTTTATATACAGAAAAGAAAACTATCAAGTCATACAAGGAACAATAAAAGCTTGGCAATAATTCAATTACATCATCTTTAAAAAACAGCAAGCACACACTTATTAATCGGTGCTAGACATATCCCTTCACCCACAAGAACTTTATGACCCAAAGAGCAGTGTGTGATTTTTAAACTTAGTACAGTCCCTAGACTTGTGTAGGCTTCTTGTGGTTGCAGCTGTGTCCTTTATCTTATCTTACCAGTTTTTTAGTTTATTATACATTTTTACTTTTTTGGTTCTCATGACCCACTTAGCCAATTTGGATGCTGCAGACCCTCTCTAAGTCTTTCTTCAGTTTTTCCATCACATATCTCTTTTAATATAAAAACTTTTTACCTGCTGGAATATGGACTCTTGTCCCTTTTCGCCTGTAAGGGGAAGGGGTTCTTCTGTAATCCTTAAGTTTCCCATGCTGAACTTCCTTAACAGAGGGGCCCACCATCTGCCTCCTATGAGATAACTTTTTTTTTATCATAAATCACTTTTGTTGGGATTCTTAAAGGATTTTTAGTGGGTGAGTGTTCATTCCCTAGAAGTGTCTGAACCTTTATACTTCTTTATCTAGCTGCTTGGGGTCTCTAAGAAATAGCTCATTCTGATATATCTGATTAGATCCATGTCCAGCTTCCCCTTTCCTCCATAGTTCACAACCCAAGCATTCATTAATTTTGGCTGTGCTTTATAGTTTAATTGGAACATTATCAGAAAAGCAGTTATACAGAAGCCATAGCCCAGGGAGCTCATGATCTGTGAAGTACATCTTCTCTGAGAAGGAAGCATAACATGGGCATTCTGCCAGGGACTTTCAGGGAGCTTAGTCCCATGGGACACATATCTCTTGCCCACTATTATTGACATAATTGTTCATGTCACATGGACGACACCGGAGTTGGTGTGGCATATGAGTTCCTATGTGTATCTGCCCTGATGTATTTTCTTAAAGTCACCTACCACTCCTGGCTTTTAAAATATCCTGCCTTCTCTTCCACAAAGATCCCTGAGGTTTGAGTGGAGGTGTATGATATAGAAATTCCATTTAAGGCTGAGCACTTCAAAGTCTCTTATTCTCTTCATGCTGACCAATTGTATATCTCTGTATTAATTATCATCTATTACAAGAATAATCTTCTCTGGTACCTGTTGAAACATGCACTGATGTATAGGGGTCTAGCTATAAGTCACTAAAGGTTATTTTTAATGGTATGTCCATTTAGCAGAACAATAGTTGTAGGTTCTCCCCTAGAGTCCATGGTCTATCTAGCCACAGGTTTCTTGGCCTTGTTGACAGTAATAACTTTTAAAGTTCTCTTGCTTATACTCACATGAAATCAAGATGAAGATGTGTTCCTCTGACCTTATTAGAGAAAAGCCCCATTACTTATGCATCCCACATCTTCCCAGGGCACAGGCCATATTGTGCTCCTAGACCTCTAGAGAAAATATCCCATGGGACACCAACACAGAGTATTCTTCTCCAGGAAAGGGACTTCTTTTCACATTTTTATAACTCTCCAGGAATTTTATAGTTACCTCAGTCAAAATCTCCTGATTGTATTCTTATTTTATCAATAAGATTGTCCTTGCAGCAGGCCATTCATGTTCAAGGAAGGCTGTATCTCTAGAGGCATCCTCAATTAGCATGCCTGGATGTTGAGTAAGGGATAGTGGTGGTGATCTGAAACACAGATTTCCCAACTCTAAGGACACACCAATGATTCAAGGAACTGGAAGGTAATATCTACCATATGGGTTCATTTACATAGTACTTCCATTCATTTTTATTGAACTAAAGCATTCATACGAAAAAATATTACAGATTAAGAATGGAGGCAAAGCTTCCAGTGAGTTTTATAGTGCTAAATATTTATTGGCTCTTATTCTTTTCTTTCTCATTTCTACTAGTTCTTTCAGAATTTCATACAATGTACTATGGTGATATTTTATTTGTACTGAAATGTGATTTTATTTGTATGTTAATAAATAAAGTTGCCTGGGGGTCAGAGCTGACAGCAAGCTGTAGATGTAACCAACCGTCTTATTAAATAAGAAACACAGAGCCGATTCAGAGAAGAAAGCCAAGAGGTCAGAACTAAGAGCCTTACCCTTCCTGCTTCAGCTATCCTGCTTCAGCCAAGAGAGCTCTCCGAAAAAGAGACCTACTTCCTGTGTGTACGTCTTTAAATACTCTAGATGTTCTGCCTTCTCATTGGTTGTAAACTAAACACGTGACTGCCTTGTCATTGCCTGTATGTACCGCCCTCCAGGTCCTTAAAGGCGTGCGCCACCACCGCCACGCACTTGCTATGGCTCTATAACTCTGACCCCCAGGCAACTTTATTTATTAACATACAATTAAAATCACATTTCAGTACAAGTAAAATACCACCACATTTCCCCTTTTCTATTTTAATAAAAAGAAAAAAAAAGAAAAAGGTTATAACTAACAAAAGAAAAACTATATACAAAAGTACAATAACTATATACAATATATACAAATAATAAATGTCTAAACAATGTCTAGTCCATTTGTATTTGACAAATTCAGAGATGATAATTTCATTATCCTATTTTGTTAAGTCCAAAATGTATCTAATTCACTTTCTATCCTAATTAATCTTCAACTAACTAACCTTCAACTATAACTAACTAATCTTCAACTATAACTAACTAATCTTCAACTCCCTCAGAGACCCAAGAAGGAAATAATATTAGCTAACAAAAATAAAAACAGAAAGTGCATGCAAGCAACTTCCAAAAAATTTGTGAGTTGACAGAAACAGCCAACTGCCTGGACAGTCACCTGAGGTTTCTCCGCAATGCTGGGGCATCATCTTCAGCCTATATAGGCTTAGCATATCTGACAGACTCATTTGTGAAGTAGGATGTACACAAGGTCAACAGTTCAACCTCACATTGGGTGAGAGCAGGCCATGCACCAGAAACACCTGAATTCCACTAATGTCATGTCATGATTCAGGATTTTAAATTCTGGAAAATGTTGATGGTTTTTTTAGTTCAGCTCTCCATTCTTCTTGGCTGTGTACATATGGCTTCATCTCAGCATCCCGTTCTTCTCCACATCTCTCTATCAAATGCCAGTCTACTATTGAGAGGCGTGAGCTTAGTTACTCTTCAAGAATAACTGTTTCAGCTGCTGTTCCATAGCACATCAGAAGCCATCGGCCCACTGCCTGTTCAGCTGCCTTCGAAGAAAAGGGCACTGTACCTTTTCCGAGTTGCGAAGGCCACGTCAGGGATGGTGCCATATTGTCCTGGCCTCAGAAGATGCCTTTTGATAAAGCCATAACCACGCTTGTTTAGGCAAGAATCAGTAGTCCTTTGTTTCATGTCCTGTCTGTCCATTTTGTCAGCAGTTGATTCGAGGATACTTTGTTGTCCAGTGGCTAACTTTTGCCACAATGAAAGCTAACTCCATACGCAGTTTCTTCAATGCCCATATTTTCTCTGAAGTAGATTGGTACTGCCAGGAGCCGACATGTCTCATAGTCATAACAAAAAAGAAAAATTTTCTAAGTTATTAAAACATTTTAAATGCCATATTCTGTAGATCTCTGAAGGGTTTGAAGATGACCTATCTAAAATATATCTGCTCAATTTTTAAAACATATCTAATATGACTACAAGTTCTATTGTAATGTCTAACTACTAACTATCATTTCTTTATATCCTAATGGTAATAATAATATTCAAGGATCAGAAAATTGCATTGTTAAATGAACGATATAAGTACAATTAGAAATATACATATAGCATTTTCTAACAATATCAATTTCAATATATATAATTTGTATACAATATAAAACAATCCAATCCAATGTAAAGTATTTTAAAACTAGTAATTGTCTTTTTCTTCTTCTTTCTTTCTCTCTTTTTTTTTAAAATAAGAACCTTAAATCTAATCTGCTTAGTCTTTTTCCTAGCCCTTGACAACAACTTGTAACCAACCCCCCTAAACAATGAAAATTATCCCAGACCCAAAACCCATTAAAAAGACCAAAAAACCACCCACCCCACACCACCTCTTTGGGAATGTGGGCGTCGTATTCTTGAAATTGCTTCCTGCTGGGTATGGGCGAAGTTATCTTTATCCTGAAAGAAAAATTTTAGGTTAATTGTCAAATTCTAGGAAAGGTAACTATATCCTTCATTATCCATTCTGTGTATAATGCCAAAGTTCAGGGTTTATCTCAAGTCCTTATTCAAGTAGTCTTTGAGACTGGATCATCTCAGCTAGTCATCTCAAAATTGCTCTGAGCACCTTGTAGTTCAAAGCTGATCTGTAGATGATGTTTGTCAGCTTAGTGATGTTATTATTGTCCACGTGGAATTGTTGTTGTTGTGGGGCCCCAACTTCTTCCTGGAGACATCAGTTGATGTTAGGCCTGGCCGTGAATTCCTGCAGAAAACTGATAAGAGACTCGAGCACAAAGACATATATATGCAGCTAATTGAAGCCTTTTTTCTAGAATTAATCAGTACTCTATATGACCATTCATATCTTAGCGAAGTTTAAAATGTATATATATATCTATATATCTATATATATTAATCTTGTAAGTTTTGATATAAAATTTATACTTTAAGAAAAGTTTAAAGAATCAGAATAGAATCAAAGAGTTGAGATTAGTAATAGAATAGTCCCTTAATTAATTTGGCTTTTCTCCTGTCTCATAGCAGAAGATGGCTCTTTTATTCTGGCATGATACAGGGAGTTTGCATTTTCCTTTTAACAACATGCTTGAGTTTAAAGAAGGAGAGAGCCATTCTCCAACTCCAAAGTCAGCTTTAAATTTTAATTGGACTGGGACTATTAGAAGACCAATAGTGTTAAATCTTTAGAGAAAAGCAGAAACAAACATTTAGGAAGACATAAAATTTTTTAGATAATATATACCCATACGCCATTTCACTCTGCTTCCTGGGATAGATGATTTGTCCCTTTTCTTCAGTTGTCTTATTTGTCCAGTGTTCTTCAGATTCCTTAACCTTCATTCTCCTAAAAGACAAAAACAAAAACCTTTCCCCAAGACTAATTTTGGGGATGTTCCTTTTTGGCAAGTTATTATCTGATTAAATGAAAAGACATGTGTTACTGGTATAAGTTAGTTTAAATTGGATGTTCATGTTGGTTGATGAGCTATCACCTCCTCTAATTAAGAGGTTTCTCTTGTTCAAATCGAACCTTTATCAATTTTGATGGTACCCACAACTTATCTTCTCCTGTAGAAACAAAAGCAAAACCTCGTCCCCAATGTAACACATACCCTGGTTTCCATTCTGAGGTCAGCACATCCTTAAAATATATAGGCTGATTTAATTCTGTAGTTTTTTCTATTATCCAATGTCTCTCTGCAGCTGTTGTTCCTTTCTCATTGGCATTAAGAAAATTCAAAGTTAATAGAGCATTATGCAGTCTATTTCTGGGGGTTTTTGTTGCCCCTTTCTGTTTATTTAGCATATCCTTTAGAGTTCTGTTTGATCTTTCTATAACTGCTTGACCTGTAGGATTATGTGGTATGCCTGTAATATGCTTTATATTGTAATAAGCAAAAAACTGTTTCATTTTAACAGAGACATATGACGGAGCATTATCAGTTTTGATTTGTGCAGGTATACCCATGATGGCCATAACTTCTAGCAAATGAGTGATTACAGAATCAGCTTTTTCAGAACTCAAAGCAGTTGCCCACTGAAATCCTGAATAAGTATCGATAGTGTGGTGTACATATTTCAATTTTCCAAATTCTGCAAAGTGAAACACGTCCATCTGCCAGATTTCATTCCTTTGAGTACCCTTTGGGTTACATCCTGCTGGTAATGGTGTTTGATTGTAGAAGGAACAAGTAGGACATTTCTTTACTATTTCTTTGGCTTGTTGCCAGGTTATGGAAAAATCCTTTTTTAAACCTTTACTATTGACATGATGTTTTTTATGACATTCTGAGGCCTCCAGCACATTTCCTATTAATAACTTATCAATCTCATCATTGCCTTGTGCTAGAGGGCCTGGCAGACCAGTATGGGATCGAATGTGAGTTATATATAAAGGATGACTCCTTTTCCTGATTGTATCTTGTAATTGAATAAATAATGAAGTTAATTCTGAAGCATCAGGGATAAATTCTGCAGTCTCAATATGTAATACTACTCTTTCAGCATACTGAGAGTCAGTTACTATGTTGAGAGGTTCTGAAAAATCCATTAATACCAACAGAATAGCATATAATTCTGATTTTTGAACTGAATTATAAGGACTTTGAACCACTTTACTTAAATTTTCTGATTTGTAACCTGCCTTTCCTTGTTTGTTGGCATCTGTATAAAATGTACGAACTCCAGATATGGGCTTTACCCGTACAATTCGAGGCAAGATCCAATCAGCTCTCTTTATAAGATCAATTCTATCGCTTTTGGGATATTTGCTGTTAATTTCTCCCAAAAAATTACTGCAAGCTCTTTGCCAAGGTTCACTTTCTGTCCATAATTTTTCAATGTCCTCCTTAGTTAAAGGTACAACAATTTCTGCTGGGTCTATTCCTGCTAATTGACGAAGTCTCAATTTTCCTTTCCAAATCAAGTCAGAGATTTTTTCCACATAAGTTTTTAATTTTTTGTTTGGTTTATTTGGTAAAAATATCCATTCTAATATAATATCTTCCCTCTGCATTAATATTCCTGTAGGAGAATGCCTAGAAGGTAAAATAACCAAAATGCAATCCAGCTTTGGATCAATACGATCGATATGCCCTTCATGTACTTTCTTTTCTACCAAGGCCAATTCTTTCTCAGCTTCAGGTGATAACTCTCTTGGACTATTTAGGTCCTTGTCACCTTCTAAGGTTTTGAACAAATTATGCAGTTCATCATTTTTTACCCCAACAATAGTTCGTAGATGAGAAATATTTCCAAATAATCTTTGAAAGTCATTAAGAGTCTGTAGTCTATCTCTCCTAATTTGCACCTTTTGGGGTCTAATTTTTTGTAGCTCTATTTTATATCCTAAATAATTAATAGAATCTCCTCTTTGTATCTTTTCAGGAGCAATTTGTAATCCCCAGCAAGGCAAAATTTTCTTTACGTCTTCAAATATTCTTTCTAAAGTATCTGCATTTGAGTCAGCTAGTAAAATATCATCCATATAATGATAAATTATAGATTTAGGAAATTTTTTATGTATCACTTCCAATGGCTGTTGTACAAAATATTGGCACAGAGTTGGGCTATTCAACATTCCCTGTGGGAGGACCCTCCATTGAAATCTTTTAACCGGTTGAGAATTATTATAAGTAGGCACTGTGAAAGCTAATCTTTCTCTGTCTTTTTCTTGTAATGGTATTGAAAAGAAACAGTCTTTTAAATCAATAACTATGAGAGGCCATCCTTTTGTTAACAGAGTAGGCAGAGCAATTCCAGATTGTAGAGAGCCCATTGGCTGAATTACTTTGTTAATTGCTCTAAGGTCTGTTACCATTCTCCATTTACCAGATTTCTTTTTAATAACAAATACAGGAGAATTCCAAGGGCTGGTTGATTCCTCAATATGCTGAGCATTTAACTGTTCTTCTACCAGCTCTTCTAAAGCCTGGAGTTTCTCTGTTGTTAAAGGCCATTGCTGGACCCATACAGGCTTGTCTGTTAACCATTTTAAAGGTAGAGCTGTTGGTGTCTTTGGAAGATCATCAGTTGTTGTGCCCTGTTCTTGTATAATATGGATGGCTGGTGACCACTCAGAATAATGCCTTCTAATATTTCTCTCAGAAACATGTGCTAATTTATGATTTGTTTCTGAGATTGGAGGGATGTTAATCTGAGTATTCCATTGTTGCAACAAGTCTTGACCCCACAAGTTCATAGCTATGTTAGCTACATATGGTTTCAATTTTCCTCTCTGTCCTTCTGGACCTATACACTCGAGCCATCTTGCACTCTGTTTCACCTGAGATAATGTCCCAATTCCTAACAGTTGAACATTTACCTCCTGAAGAGGCCAAGTTGGATGCCAAAATTCTGGTGCAATTATGGTAATGTCCGCACCTGTGTCTACCAGACCAGACAACAAAACACCATTTATTTTCATCGATAATTTTGGTCTTTGTTCATTAATAAAAGTTTGCCAAAAAATTTTCTTTATATTTGCTCCTGAATTTTCTATTCTATCTGTTTCATCATCCTGACCAGCATGACTTATTCCAATAGGTATTTGGTTATTTAATTGCTCTGGGTAGGGGTTTCCTCTACGACTGCAGGAAAGGTTTGAAATGGATTTGCTATTGGGGCCTGCATGAGGCCCCTCTGGGAGTTTCCCGAAGACTGAGGCAAAGGATTACCCTGTCTGTCCCTTGTTGATCTACATTCGTTGGTCCAGTGTTTTCCCTTACCACACCTTCTGCATACTCCAGAAGGAAGGGGCTTTCTGTTGCCATTGTTCCTTGAAGAAACATTGTTTCTAGGAATGACCTGTTTACAGTCCCTTTTCAAATGTCCTTGCTTTCCACATCCAAAACATCTAACATTCCTCAAACCTTTTGAAATTGCTTCTCCTACCCATGTATCATCATGCTCATGAGCTTCAACATTAACCGTATCTCTAATCCAATCTTCCAAAGGTGCAGATCTTGCCTTTAACGGCCTGATTATTGTTTTGCATGCTGCATTCGCATTCTCAAAGGCCAAAGATTCAATTATTATCTTACTAGCTTCTGAATCCGGGACCATTCTCTTTACTGCTGAAGCCAGTCTTTGTCAAAAATCTGTGAAAGATTCTTTTGGGCCTTGTACAACCTTTGTAAATGACTCAGTTTTTTTTCCTGGTTCCTCAACTCTGTCCCATGCATTCAAGGCTGCTGTTCGACATAAAATTAGGGTTTGGACATCATATAAACATTGTGTTTGTGCTGAAGCATATTGACCTTCTCCAATAAGCTGATCCTGGCAGACTTGTATTCCTTTATCCCTCCACTGCTTTTCTAAGTTTTTAGCTTCGTCCTTGAACCAAGTTAGCCACTGAAGCCTTTGACTGGGTTCAAGAACACCTTGTGCCAGCTCCCGCCAGTCCTGTGGTACAATCCTATTATATGTTGACCAAGAGTTTAACATTTGCTTTACATATGGGGAATGCATACCATAAGATACTATTGCCTCCTTAAACCTTCGTAAATCTATCATATCAATTGGAGCCCAAATATTTTGTGTAGTCATTTGATCAGGCGACTGCTGTACGGTTACTGGACAAACTAAGGGTGACTGTGTGAAAACAGGCTTTCTTTCTGTAACCCTATGATCCAATCTTGAAGCAGCTTCACTGTTAGTTTCTTCTGTCTGAGTTTTTACAGGTTTAATAGGTTTTTCTAAAGCTGTCATCCTGGCACTTAAATTGACTATCTTTTTAAATAGTAAAATGAGGATAAACATAGTAATAAAATGCATAATTCGATCAACAGTAATCTTCTCATATAGGTGTTCCATTGTCAGACTGTCTAAAATTGCAAACAAATTTTCTTCCAATGTACACAGAAAACCCATTTTTTTTAAATGTGGAAAAATTTTTTTCCTTTTAAATAATTTTCTTTAAAATATCTGATATGTTAAGTGACTTACCAAGTCCTTGTAGAACAGTACCAATCCGAGGGAATTTCAAACAGCCACCTAGTGTCCGAGGTACGAGTCCAGAGAGAGAGAGAGAGAGAGAGAGAGAGAGAGAGAGAGAGAGAGAGAGAAAGAGAGCAAGCAAGCGTAGCCACAAGTTCTGCCTAAGAGCTTGAATCCAGCCACGTGTTCCCGCTTGAGCCTAGTCAAGCCTTGGCTCTGGCTACCTTAAGCTCCAACCACATGCGTTGGTTTTACAGGCAGGGGCCCTGTTCGGCAGGGCAGGCCTGAGTTGTTTGTAACACTGGCTTTAAGCAAGTAGCTCAAGGTTGGTCCGGCCTGAGGCCAAGCCGACCTGGGCCCGGGCTAGGGAGCCGGCCGCCCTGGCAGGAAACCAGACCTGCCGGCCGCCCTGGCGGAAACCCGGACCTGCCGCCAAGCCAAGTTAAATGGTTTTAATGGATTCTTATCACGTTGAGTGCCAAATGTAGATGTAACCAACCGTCTTATTAAATAAGAAACACAGAGCCGATTCAGAGAAGAAAGCCAAGAGGTCAGAACTAAGAGCCTTACCCTTCCTGCTTCAGCTATCCTGCTTCAGCCAAGAGAGCTCTCCGAAAAAGAGACCTACTTCCTGTGTGTACGTCTTTAAATACTCTAGATGTTCTGCCTTCTCATTGGTTGTAAACTAAACACGTGACTGCCTTGTCATTGCCTGTATGTACCGCCCTCCAGGTCCTTAAAGGCGTGCGCCACCACCGCCACGCACTTGCTATGGCTCTATAACTCTGACCCCCAGGCAACTTTATTTATTAACATACAATTAAAATCACATTTCAGTACAAGTAAAATACCACCACAGCAAGCCATAGCAGAAGTCTGGCAGTGGTAGCACACACCCTTAATCTTGATCACATGACAGGCAGATCTTTGTGTGTTCAAGGTACCACCAGCATGGAGACACATACCTTTAATCTCAATACCAACCATAGAAGACCTGGAGGTCTATATAGATGGGCAGTGACAAGGAGGTCATGTGGTTCGGTTTACAACCAATGAGAAGGCAGAACAGAAAGTCTATAAAAAGACAGATACACAGGAAGTAGTACTCTTGCTGAGAGGAAGGACAACAGTGGCAACGAAGGATAAGCTCAGCTCTCAGCTACTGCTCTGACCTTCTGGAGTTTTAACTGTGCAATTGGCTCTGTGTTTCTTATTTAATAAGACTGTTCATCTACAATGTACTTTGATTATATTCACCTCCATCCTCCAACTATTACCATATATACTGCCTCACTACAGCTGGCCCAACTTTTTGTTCTCTTTTTTTTCTTAAATCCATCATGTCCAATTTTTGCTGCTCATATACTCATGGATTCATGGCCTTCCAATGGAGTGTGATTGACAGACATACCAGGAGCCACTCTTTAATCAAACTAATCTCCCTCCCAGAAGTTATCAATTGCCAATATCTCCTTAACTGGGCATGGGACTTGGTGAACATCTCCCACCTCCATGCTGGGATTTTGTCTTGATTGCAGAATGCTCAGCCCTAAATGGGATATTTATATCACCGTTCCTTCTTGCAAGGCTCAGTGATCATTGCAGAAGAGAAGGTAGAAAAATTTTAAGAGCCAGAATATGTAGATAACTACAAGGAAATAATGTTTTCCAGAAACAGCAGGGCAATTGCACATATGAACATACAACAGTAGTGACAGCATGCATAAGATCTTACACTGTTCTTTATAACACACAACTTTACTTAAAAGCCCACTTTCCTCAAACTGAAAGATAATTGTTATAAATTTAACCCTGAGAAGCAGTTTCAGCTACTTAGAGCCTGCCTGCTTTAGATAGCCTATGAAAGTATAGTCACAGATGACTTTGATATAATTCACCTAACATTAAACTCTTGTCTGTTTTGAGGCAGTGGTCTCTCTATTGTGTAGCTCTGGCTATCCTGGAACTGCTCTATAGATGAGGCTGGCCTTGAACTCATAGATAAACATTCACCAATCTCTGCCTCCTAAATACTGGAATTAAAAGTGTAAACCACCATATCTGGCTACCATCATACACATAACCCCACTTAGTAAGCATTATGAACATCCTTCTATGTGGCCCTAATCTCTAATCAAGATTAAGAATCAATTTTCTCATCAAAGTTTCTCTAGCTAGGACTGTACTTCTTACCCTCACTCATATCAGTGTATGGCTTTCTTTGATGGGCAGAATCCTTGCATATGGCTGAATTTCTGCACCATCACCTTCTTTTTTTGCAAGTGATTAAAAGTTACCCATGTCAATATGATTGAAGAAGTGGCTGAATGAGTAAGAGCATTTGCTGATCTTTCAGAAGACTAGACTTTAGTCCCTAGTACCTACATTGGGCAGCTCACATCTACCTGTAATTCTAGCTCCAAGGGATCTGACTCCATTTTCTGGTCTCTGTGAGTATCCACATGCATGTGCACATACACACAGAGAGACACATAAATAAAAACAAAATGTCATTAGATTTTTTTTTTAGAAAGTCATATCCAGATGCTGGGGCTTACACCATGTATCCATGAACATCACTTAAAATTCCTGTCAAATCTGTTATCAACAGCAATTATCATCCACTAAATAGTGATAATCTTTACCAGCTCTTCTGTGGGATGTTCTGCATGTCAAATGTGTTGCTCTGATTGGTTAATAAATAAAACACTGATTGGCCGGTAGCCAGGCAGGAAGTATAGACGGGACAAGCAGAGAAGAGAATTTTGGGAAGTGGAAGGCTGAGGCAGAGAGGCACACAGCCAGCCACCGCCATGACAAGCAAGATGTAAGGTACTGGTAAGCCACGAGCCACGTGGCAAAGTATAGATTAATAAAAATGGATTAATTTAAGATAGAAGAACTAGATAGCAAGAAGCCTGAGCTATTAGGCCAAACAGTTTAAATAATATAAGAGTATGTGTGTTTATTTTATAAGTGGGCTCCGGAACTGGCAGGGCTTGGTGGGAGCTAGAGAGAACCTCTCCAGCTACACAGCCCAACTGTCAAGTAAAATTGCTTTTCCATTTGAGTTAAGACAAGTCAGTGTCTTCTTAGATTATAACCGTTAGTTGGGGACAGCTCAGAGTACAAAACACAAAAGCTGTGAGGCATGTGTGTAATGCCTCATATTGGTTCTCTGTTGCTGAGCAATGAAATGTCATGAACTCAGCAGCTTAAAGCATTACATGCACTTATTTCTTCACAGATATCATGAGTCAAGAGTCTTAGTGTTGGTTAGCTACAGTGATGTGCTGGCCAGAGCTATGAGCTCATGAGCAGCTCTGACTCTGCTTCCAACATAACTTAGATTATTGAAACGTTCATTTCCTTGCAGCTGGGGAACTCCTATCACCTGGATTCTTCAATGCTAGTAACAAAGGGAATCTGGCTTCTAGTTACTCCTTTTAAGAACTTACCTAATTGTGGCAAACCCATCCAGCCAGAAGAATAATCTCCATTTTGGTGAACTCAAATCAAACTAATTGGCAGCCCTAATTTCTTCTATGAAGTCCCTTCCTCTTTGTCATGTAATATCACTTAATACCCCCTACCCCCAACACACACACACACACACACACACACACACACACACACACACACACACACAATATTTGTTCTAATCACAGGACCTGGCCACTTTGGAGAGGTATTAGCCTGGTGTATAAACTGGAGGACAAGAATCTTGAGGGACATATCAAACTTCTGCTTAACTCTTACCATATAGGCAGGGCTCAAGGAGACTTTACTCTTACGTAGAAGATTCACCCTCTGCCAATGCTAACTAGAGCAGTGGACCTAAAGCCTCATGTACAGTAATCTGCCCACATAATATTTTTTCTCCCTGCCTTAGTTTCTGCAGGCATGAAATTATCAAGCAATCTTTACTTCTTTGCTGTCTATGGGACCACAGCAAATTAATGAATTAATTTTGTTAAGCTCATTAGTAAGACAAAAGCTGTTATAGAAATGCAAATTATTATTATTTTGAAATTTTGTGGCTGTCATTGAGAAGTCTGCACTTAGTTATTAGATACTGCACCTTTGCCATCTACCAGCCTCTAGCTCAAATAACAATGCTTGTATTTTGCTTCAAACCATTAATTTGAACATAACCACCTTAATGCTTGTGATGTACTGATAGGGAATTATTTGCACTGGGAACTTGCCAGCAAGAATTATGAAAAAACAAAACAAAACAAAACAAAGATGTGCATTAGCTGAAGCTTGAAGAGAACTAATGAGGAACAGGAGGAACATCTTCTTAACAGTTTGCCTCTCCTACCCTTCAGGGATTACAGAATAACTGTACTGATAGGGTTCCAGCATCTCTTGGATCCCCCAAAGGCCCCAGTGTTCTCATGGTTTCTCTTTTCTTACTGCTACAGCTATAGTTGGCCCCAATATAATTCAGTGTTCCCTGCCTAGGGACTTTCCAAGAGCTACTTTCTTTCCTAGCTGCTGCTTCTTAAGACCTCCTGGAAGATGTGAGACCTGCTTCCCAGATAATACCATACTCTCTAAGGGGCTACACAGCATTCCTTTGTGCCTTTACTTCCAGCTCCTGCCCACTTCCACCCACTGAGCTACTGACAGGCTCCTAAATTGCTTTAGTGAACTCCAGGCTTCTCTTGATCATGGGGAATCTATGTTCCACAGATGTCTTTCACACTTCTGGAAGACTTTCCCCTCCCTCATCCTATAGTAGTCTGTAGCTAGAGTTTTCCTGCCTGGCCCACAGGACAAATCTCTCTCACCTGCCAGTCCCACAGCCACTCAAAACTGACCAAGTAAACACAGAGACTTATATTGGTTACAAACTGTATGGCTGTGGCAGGCTTCTTGCTAACTGTTCTTAAGCTTAAATTAATCCATTTCTATAAGTCTATACCTTGCCACGTGGCTTGTGGCTTACCGGCATCTTCACATGCTGTTTGTCATCTTGGCGGCTGGCAGTGTCTCTCTGACTCAGCCTTCCACTTCCCAGCTCTTTTCTCCTCCTTGTCCTGCCTACACTTCCTGCCTAGCCAATGGCCAATCAGTGTTTTATTTATTGACTAATGAGCAACACATTTGCCATACAGAACATCCCACAGCAGTAGTCCTTCCATACATTTGCCCAGAGAGTACTCCAAACCTAGCAGAGTCTCCTGACCCATACAGGAAGATAGTAAAAAATAGTTTCAACAGTAGGAGAAAGGTTTAAGGGCGTGAACATGGAAAGGAAAGTGAGCCTTGACCTAGAGATGCCAAAATCTGAAGTTTTGTGTCTGGCCTCAGCTCTACCTGCAGTGAAGCCTCTCACTCCAATAGCAAAGGACTGTGCCCCAAGCTGTTCCAGATCTTTGGGTTACTCTAGGCATTCTCCTCCAGGTATCAATTGACGATAGAGCTTTCAAGCTCTTCTGGGATCCTCTCAAGGACAGGTTGATTATATTCCAGTGGGCAGAGTTGTAGAAGCAAACTACAAATGGATCTGCTATGCTCTCTCTACCTCTTCACTAAAAAAAAAAATCTGAAGGCTTTCCAGAAAGAATTCTGAGGAACCTCTGTTCTAAGGTCAGTTGTTCCTATGTATAGGTTGATATTTCCCCCTAGGACTTCATACAATGGAATCCTAACTCCTAATACCTCATAAGCCAACTGTGTTCAGAATAGTGTCTTTATCAATGTAATCAAGTTCAAAATGTAATCATTAAGGTGACTCGTAAACTAATATGGCTGATATCCTTAACCATGAAGGGGTACATTTGGAGATAGATTCACATACAGGGACAATGTCATGTGCATATGAAAATGGCTAAGGAAGGGAATAAGGACCAGAATCTTCTCTCATAGTCCTCAGAAAGAATGAGCCCTGCTGCCACTTATCTTAGACTTCTAGACTCCACCCTATGTAACCCAGCATTTCTTTTGTTTAAGGTACCTAGTATGCTTGCATGTGACAACTCTAGTACACTGAAACACCTCACGTCATTTATCATTTGGTAATTGGTCATTATGTGTACAGGATAAAGTTTCCCTGAACTCACTGAGCTTGTGATCCAGTAGGATAAGAAGTCATTCTGCAGAAAAGTCACACAATGAAGGTAAAATTGCAAATAATGGGGCAACTGTTAAGAAACCATGTCTTGTGCTATAAGCTTTTGTGTTAGCAGGGTACAGTTAGATGAGGAGGGCTCTATAGAGGGGGTAATAATTGGGATGAAATTAGGAAACCTAGGAAGCCCACAGAAGATAAGAAAAAGGCACTATACTTGGAGAAAAGCCAAGGCCTCTGCTCAGACTCTCAGATAGCTCTAAAAGGGCCTATGACCCTCACAGGCAACATGTCAGTGCCATTTATCCATTGTCAGCTATGAAAGAAAATTATTAGAGGACCTTCATTAAAGGAGAGTAAGCTGAGAAGGGGAAGGAGAACTCAAAAGACAAAGGCAATGAGGAACACAGCAAGAATAAATGAGTCCAAACACTGCATTACATTCTTTATTACAGCCTGAGCCTAAGAGACACACACTAAAGCAGTACAGCTACTGTGAGGCAAGGCCATGATGAGGCCAGCCTTGGCTCTACTTGCCTACCAACTTAACACTTAACTCTTCTGGGTCTCCTTGTTTTTCATTTGCATAATGGGAACAATAACTCACTTCCAATGACTGAATGCATCTGAAGGATACAACACTGAAGAAATGCTCAGGAAGTCCTATAAATTACATAATACAAGACAAAGCCAGTGCAACTCCCTGAGCAGAGGATGATTCTTATCAGGGCTAAGGCTGGAGTCATGAAGAAGCAGAGCCAAGGAGCAGTGACTGGTTCCGTCTCAAAGGCAACAGGGATAGATCCTGACCACACTTCCAGGGACCCCTCAAACAGACAAAGCTACACAACTGTCTTTCATATGCAGAGGGTCTAGTCTGGTCCCATACAGGTTCCACAGCTTGGTCTAAAGTTCGTGAATTCCTATGAGCTTGGTTCAGTTGTCTCTGTAGATTTCCCCATCATGATGTTGACCCCCTTGCTCATACAATCCCTCTTCCATCTCTTTGACTGGACTCACGGAGCTCAGCCTGGTGCTTGGTTGTGGATCTCTGCATCTGTTTCCATCAGTTACTGGCTAAAGATGCTATGATGACAGTTATGGTATTCCCCAATCTGATTACCAGTGTAGGCCAGTTCAGGCACTCTCACCACTATTGCTAGCAGTCTAATCTGGAGTCATCCTTGAGGATTCCCTGGAATTTTCTTAGCAACAGGTTTCTCCCCTACCCCATAATGTCTCTCTCTATCAAAATATCACTTTCATTGCTCTCCCACTCCATCCCTCCCCCAGCTCTACCATCCCATACCCTCATGTTCTCATCCCCCATCCCCTACCCTTTATCGTCCCCCGTTCTCAATTTACTCATGGAGATCTCCTCTGTTTCCCCTTCCCAAGGTGATCCACACATCCCTCTTAGGGTCCTCCTTGTTTCCTAGCTTCTCTGGAGCTGTGGGTTGTAGTCTGATTATATTTTGCTTTACACCTAGTATCCACTTATAAGTGAGTGTACACCATGTTTGTCTTTCTGAGTCTGGGTTACCTCACTCAGGATGATATTTTCTGGTTCCATCTATTTGCCTGCAAACCTCATGATGTCATTGTTATTCTCTGCTGAGTAGTACTCCATTGTGTATATGTACCACATTTCTTTATCCATTCTTCAGTTGAGGGGCATCTAGGTTGTTTCCAGGTTTTCAATATTATGAATAATGCTGCTATGAACACAGTTGAGCAAGTGTCCTTGTGGTATGTTTGAGCATCCCTTGGGTATATGCCCAAGAGTGGTATAGCTAGGTCTTGAGGAAGATTGATTCCCAATTTTCTGAGAAACTGAGAATACTGATTCCCAAAGTGGATGTACAATTTTGCACTCGCACCAACAGTGGAGGAGTGTTCCACATCCTTGCTCCACATCCTCTCCAGCATAAGCTGTCATCAGTGTTTTTGATCTTAGCCATTCTGACAGGTGTAAGATGGTATCTCAAAGTCATTTTGATTTGCATTTCCCTGATGACTAAGGATGTCAAGCAATTCCTTAAATGTCTTTTGGCCATTTGAGATACTTCTCTTGAGAATTCTCTGTTTAGATCTGTAGCTAATTTTTAACATTGGATTGTTTGGTTTGCTGTCTAGTTTCTTAAGTTCTTTATTTATTTTGGAGTTCAGCCCTCTGTCAGACATAGGGTTGGTGAAGATCTTTTCCCATTCTGTAGGCTGTCATTTTTTTTTCTTATTTACTGTGTCCTTTGCCTTACAGAAACTTCTCATTTTCAAGGAGGTCCCATTTATTAATTGTTGCTCTCAGTATCTGCACTACTGGTGTTATATTTAGGAAGGGGTCTCCTGTTCCAATGCTTTCTAGGCTACTTCCTACTTTTTCCTCTATCAGGTTCAGTGTAGATGGTTTTATATTGAGGTCTTTGATCCACTTGGATTTGAGTTTTGTGCTAGATGATAGATATGTATCTATTTGCAATCTTCTACAAGTTGACAAAGGGGCCCCTGGCAATGTGTTCAGTATCTTTCCCTGGTGCATGAACTGGCTTTTTGGATCCCATTACCTATGGTCAGACACCTTGCTCACCCCTGATAAAGCAGATTGGGGCTTGGTCCTCCCTCAAATGAATGTAACAGGCTTAGCTGTCCCCCCTTGGGAGAACTTACCCTGTTGGAGGAGGAGATGAGGGGAGCAGAAGGCAGGGGATGGGGAACAGGAGGAGGGATGAGAGGGGGAATCTGTGGTTGGTATGTAAAATGAATATTTTTTTTTAAAGTCACCAGGGAGCTATTCCCTAATCTGTCCCCAACCCAAACTGCTCCAGGCTTACCACTTCTGGCCATGTGGCTGTATTTCCTTCCTGCTTTTCCAGGACTATAATTTATGGCTTGGCAAATTCTGACTTCTTTGCAGTGGAGCCATTGTGTTTGTTAGCATAATTATTTCTCAGAGAGAATGTCAAAAAAGGCTGAGGAGTGAAACACAAACCCCCCCTCAACTCCAATTACTAAATAATTTCTGGAAAGAGTTGTCAGGAACCTTTTATTTACTGATTTTGTGCATTTCATTTATTTCTGGCATGGGGCCAACCTTCCTGACAGTTAAGATTTATTGATTTAATTGCCTAGAGTAACCATGCAATAAAATCATCTCAAAGATAAATTTTCATGGCACTGTGCAGTGTGGAAGTAATTTTTCAAATGCTATGGCTATATTTCTGCAGGTTACAGGTGCAAAATTTGCTTAAAGCAGGGATATCTCATTATTGTAGCTCAGAAGCATTGGGGGCCAGCTCTTTGGTGGAAACTAGTTTAGAAGGGAGACAGAGCAGAGCAGAGACACAGTGGAGACAGGAGAGAGGGAAGAGGGAGGGAAAAAGACAGAAAGAGGGAAAGGAGACATGACCCTTTCAGGAAATAAATGATATTTCCTTAATTGGTTCATATATTCAATGCCCATGAGAAAATCGGGCTTCACTTTAATTAGGAGTGTTCTTGGAGGTTATTTACAGTGTTCTGTGGAATCATTTGTTTCCAGCTGTGCGATGCTTTGTAATGCATAAGCCTCGCAAGGTAGATGATTGCCACTTGTGACATTCGAGTTTATTGCTTCTTTAGATCTTTTTATTTACCCTGTTAAAGTGCTCATTATGACTCTGTACAACAGGTAAATGAAAAACTCAGATTAACTCCCAGGTTAATGGTAACATTTGGGGAAGTCAGAAATAGCATAAACTTTTAACAATGTGAAATCTTTTCTTATCTCTCTTGATTTTTTTTTACAATGTTTTTGCTTTGATTGCAAGATTCAGATGGTGCTGTTTAATAGTTTATTAAACTTGCAGCCTAGCAGGTTTTCTGTTTGGATACAACTTTATTTTTGCTCAGGTGTAAACTTCTGGAGCAGAGATTTTTTCCCACTTATTGAATTCCAGTTTCTGGAATCAGGCTGATTGTCTCAAATGTTTTTTTGTGCCTTGAGGAACTGAATACAGAGGAGCTCGTCTGAAACAATTGTGCTTGAAATGTTATCCTTGCCCATAGAGGAGAAGGGTGTCAATCTGGGATGAGAGTGAACCTTATGCTTTTTGTATGAACCTAAGTGACTTGCTCAATACCATGTTTCAGGCAATTGAGCCTTGAGGGATTTGAGAGCAGAGCTATTAGGCAAATGTGGAGAGTAGATCTTCTAACTTTATTTCTGTCTGTCCTATCCTATTCGCATTATTCACTGCCTTAGAGCTTACGTGTCCATTGGCCTGAGCACCTTAGTATCCCTCTTTGTACTTGTGTTTCTTTGTTTATGTATAAAAAGATAGGTGTTCTTTAAATGCTGCTTCTTCAGCTCTCATAGACTGCAACTCCAGGATATCTGGGAAACTAGCCAGTCTCATTCCTACTTTTTAGCCAGTAATACAACAGAACCATATTCCTTTTGCACCTTTTGATAGACATCCTGAATCTAAATATTCACAAACTCCAATGACCCAGACATACCTTGTCCAGTGTTTTCTGGCTACATCATAACATCATAGTCTCTTCCAGTGGAGTGTTTTGGGGGTTTTGTTTGTTTGTCTTGCTGTTTTTTTCCTTTGTTTGTTTTATAGTTCATAGGCTCTGATTTGCAAAACTATAGCAAAGTGAAACTAGACTGATGAGATTGCAGTGGAGATTAACCAAGATGGAGTGGTGGGTTTAGCTAACCCTGCAGACTCGCTGTCCTGAGAAGGTATCCATGGCAATGTGCCTGAGGATCAATGCCAAAAACGGTACTGGGGACAAGGTCTGTGTTTATACATTCTCTCATCCCACACAAATATTTAAGGAAGAATTTATTATGATCAGGGTCTTATGTAGGAAACAATGTGAAGAATGAATGAGGGATTGCATGACAGTTGAGTTGGTAAGATGTAAACATGCCTCAGATGGTTTGACTGGCATTTGACTGGTAAGTTGTAAGATCAGGAGCACTTGGCCCCAGAATTGTAAAAATATCCTATTTTTCTGCTCATATTATTGCCAGATTTAATATATTCTGTCTACACACCAGCTATCTTTTAAAGATGTAAATCTTACTGTGCTATTTCCCATTTAAAATCTTTCAAAAGCTTTCTCTCACTCCAGAAATCCTCCTGTGATTTGACAAGCCCTGCATGACCCCATTTCTGCCCTCTTCTTTAGATAGCTCTTGCTTCTCCATGCAATTGCCAACCTCTAGAAAGAGTCAGTGAATGGGCCAGCAATCAATTAACATGGGCCACCGGTCAATCAACGTGGTTTCTCAAAATACACACACACACACACACACACACACACACACACACACACACACACAAGACACTGTTTACTTTGCTTTTCTTCTGGTCAAAATTATTTATATACAATCCATTAGAAGTCTTGCTAATTTTACCTTTAAAATAGATAAATGAGCGATTTCCTTCCTTCCACTGACCCCTAATTCACCATGTACTAAACAACCTGCCTTTCTCACTAGCACATTAGCATTAAAAAGCCTCCAAAACATTTCCTGGAGGAGAGCTATTAAACTACTGTTAGTTCTCAGGTTCCCACAGATATTTGACCATGACTATTGTTGAAAAACTATTAATATCATTAATCCATCAACCACTTTGGAGTGCTCTCTTTGTGCTATAAGTAGTTTAGGTGTTGAGAATACATCATTGAAACAAACAAACAAACAAACAAACAAAAAAAACCCAAAATGTCTTCACTCTTATAGTGCTCACAGCAGTGAAGAAGATAAGCAATCACAATATAAACTCATATATCTAGAACATCAGGAAGTAACTGCTGCTAAAGTAGGTCAAGAGGATGACTGGGGAGAGAATCAAATGAAAAAGAAAAGGAGGGTTGGCCCAACATAGAAGTACATACTGTTCACCCACTGTGATAGAGGGGAAGGCTATGAACATTGGCACACACATCTTATTATGAAATGTTCCAGTGTTCCAGGAAACATTTTTCACAAAATTCCAACAAAAATGTTTAACCCAAGAAACTCCATGCTCCACCTGTCTCTCACTATATTGTAGCTCTTGTCAGTCTCCCTCACCTCTTTAACAGGCAGGCATACACCTCTCCACTCTAGCTACCTCTGACTGCCTTCTGTTTTTATCTAATATACATTTCCCATACTGTTTCATTTACCCCTCCTTTGCCCCCTAAATTAGATGTTTTGCTGTTCCTCATCTCTCCTTTTAAATTTTCACAAGGCTTTGCTGGAGGTGATGCTCTGAAAGTGACCAGTCTACTCTTTTCATTGTGTAATTACCCCCATCCTGTCCCAAAGCTGCTCTGTTGCCCTTACCTTTCAAAAGAGAAAACTAAGCCTCTCTAGAAGAGCTCCCATAATAGCTTATCATTAGGTCTCATTTAAGATGTATATTATCTTAAGATCTCTGGCCATGTGCCAACCCAAATTTCCTTGGTAGGCATGTAAATCTCAGGACTGCTTTGCTCTTTCCTGTCCTGTAAATTCTGAGAGTGACAAATCAGGTTACACCAGTACAAAAAGCTCTAGTCCTTTATACTTATTCCTGGGCCAATACAAATGGGCAAATGAGAGCAGTCAATATGCTCCTAAGCAAATGAAGTAATAGTCAAGGAAGGGTAGTTCACATCACAACAGGAGTTAATGGACTCTCAGAACAGAACGACAAGACAGAAAGACAATAGCCCATAAAGATTTCTGTAAATTTGTTCAGACCCAGTTAGTCCACAGTGAAAGACAGAAAGATCAAGGTCTCTCTCATATGGAAGACATTAAGATTGTAAAGCAGGAAGTTCATGCTGAGGCGGATATTAAAAATCACACACTTGTGCTAATTTGGAAACAGTCAGTTGGAAGATTGTGTCAGAATTGGGCTAATCTGGCAATGCTCCCTGGTGTAGAATGCTGGGGGCATATTTCTCAAGTGATCAAATTTCTATAGGCATCAGATAGTGTTCTGTTGCTGCCCTATCAAATAGCAACTCAAATTCCAAGTATGCCAAAGTCCTTATGGCTCTGCATTAACATTTTAAAGTCCACTGGAACATTCATGACTCTAATTACAAAATTCCCATTGCCAGGGTTGCAGGCTTTCACACAGCAGAACCTGGAACCTCTGAGTCCCCCTGTAGTCACCTATGTGCACCTGCGCAGATGGAATTATAAACTTCCTTGCTTATCAATGTGTGGGAATTACCAAAATACTCTGCCTGGTATGTACTTCTGTGACTTCTATAGAATGAACACAGCACATGTAAATTAAAGCCAGAAAGTACTAAATAAGAATTGCTAGGTACAACATAAAATCTATTGTGATGTGAGGAGGGCATACTCATATATATGTGTGTGTGTGTGTGTGTGTGTGTGTGTGTGTGTGTGTGTGTGTGTGTGTGCAGATTCCAGTAGTTTGCTATACCTTCATGAGCCTGGTTAGTAAGATTTTGGCAGCTCAGTAATGCACATTTCCTACAGAATGAGTTCATTTCCATCAACTCAAGGAAAACACATCACTTCAGTTTTCTACTTTCTGGAGCAGTCCCTCTCCAAGGCACTCATGTATCAGCCTGGCCAATTGAATTAGCTTAGAGAGGCAGAGGCATAAGCCCTTACAATTAATCCAAGCATCTAAACTGCATAGGTCAAAAAACTTGACCTGTTCCCTCAGTCATTGGATGGGGTTTCTACCACGACAATTAGGGTGTTTGGCCATCCCATCACCAGAGTAGGTCAGTTCGGGCTGTCTCTTGACTATTGCCAGCAGTCTATTGTGGGAGTATCTTTGTGGATTTCTGTGGGCTTCACGAGCACTTTGCTTCTTCCTATTCTCAAGTGGTCTTCATTTACCATGGTCTCCTATTCCTAGTTCTCCCTCTCTGTTCTTGATCCAGCTGGGATCTCCCGCTCCCCCAAGCTCTCTTTCCCTCCACCCTCGCCCTTCACTACCCCCACTCATGTCCAGGCTGTTCATGTAGATCTCATCCATTTCTCCGTCATTGGGTGATCCCCGTGTCTTTCTTGGGGTCCTGTTTTCCAGCTGGATGCAGAGATCCACAGCTAGGCCCCAGGTGGAGCTCCGGGAGTCCAATTAGCGAGAAAGAGGAGGGTTTATATGAGGAAGAATTGTTGAGACCAAGGTTGGATAAAGCACAGGGACAAATAGCCAAATGAATGGAAACACATGAACTATGAACTAATGGCTGAGGGGCTCCCAACTGGATCAGGCCCTCTGAATGGGTGAGATAGTCAATTGTCTTGATCTGTTTGGGAGGCATCCAGGCAATGGGACCAGGTCCTGTGTTCATTGCATGAGTTGGCTGTTTGAAACCTGGGGCTTATGCGGGGTCGCTTGGCTCGGCCTGGGAGGAGGGGACTGGACCTGCCTGGACTGAGTCTACCAGGTTGATCTCAGTCCTCGGAGGAGGCTTTGCCCTGGAGGAGGTGGGAATGGGAGGTAGGCTGGGGGGAAGGGTAGGGGGGTGGGAGGGGGGAGAACAAGGAAATCCATGGCTGATATGTAGAACTGAATTGTATTGTAAAATAAAATTAAATTAAATTAAAAAAAAAACTTGACCTGGTCTTCACATCTCATAATTTATTTCTACCAATCTAGATTTATGCTAGATCAAACTATTTCAAATTGATTCAAAATGCATGTTAATATATTTTCCCAACAGTTGTAGATATTCTTATTTGATTAAAATAAAAATATCAACAAGAAAATGTAGTCAGAGGTTTTCCTGTGTCCCACCCTGCCAGTGGTCTGGACAAATCTCTCCCACTTGTGTCCCCCAAGTAAACATACAGAGGCTTATATTAATTATAACTGCTCAGCCATTACCTCAGGTTTATTACTGACTAGCTCTTACACTTAAAGTCAGCCCATTTCTATTAATCTATATGTCTCCTCTACCTCTGCCTTTCTTCTTCCTGTCTCTCTCTCTTGGATTTATTGCCTGGCTTTATCCTGACTCTCCATAGGTCAAAGGAGCTTCTTTATTAACCAATCGTAGCAACATATATTCAGAGCATTCAGAAAGACATCCCATAGTACTTCCCCTTTTCTGTCTAATCAAAAAAGAAGGTTTTAACTTTAACATAGTAAAATTACATATAACAAAACAATTATCAAGCAAGAATTACAGTTACAATATCTAGTCTAAATGTATTTGGCAAAATTAAAGAAAATATTCTATCATTGATCCTATATTTGTGAGTATAAAGTTTCATATCTAATTTATCTTCTATCATGACTAAGGAAAACCATAATTATAACTATCTAGTCTTCAACTACATCAAAGACCCCAGAAGGATATAATATTACCTAAATAAACAGGAAATACATTGTAAGCAAATTCCAAAACCTGGAAATGACAGAGACAGGTGCCTGCCTGGACAGTCATCCAAAGTTCCTCTGTAATGTTGGGGCATCCATCTTCAGCCTATAGGCTTAGGGTCTCTCAGTTGCTTCTCTCTGTGTCCTGTAGAATATCTGAAAGTCTCCTCTATCAAACAGGAACCTGAAGGAGCATTTTGCCTTGTTTTGGCAAATTCAGTGGTCATTTTCCTATGGGTCCTGTATGTCCAGTTTGTACAACATATCAGCAGTCCAGGCAAGAACAGTCTCTTGCCCAAATGGTTATTTTTTGCCAAGAAGAATATAAACTCCATATGGAGTGTCTCTGATGCCCATCTTCCTCTTTGAAGTAAATTGGTGCTGCCTGGAGTAGACATGTCTCATTGTCCAGAAAAGTCTAAGTTTTTAAAGCATTTTAAACGCCATATTCTGTAGGTCTTTGAAGTATTTGAAGATTATCTACCTAATTGAAATATATCTATATCTACCTAGAAAACTTAACTAACATAACTATAAGTTTGACTATCATAGAAGACTAATTATAATCTGTATTTCTTAATTATCCATTAAAATTTAAATGAGTTACATAAACATAATACCATAAATGAGAGTAGAAATATATATATATATATATATATATATATATAGCATAACAAAATTAACTTTAAATTTGTAATGCGCTAAAATCTATAGCAATGTACACCATTTTAAACAAGTTGTTGCTCTTTAAACATAGATTCAATAATCTACCCTTTATCCTATCATATCTATACTATCCTATCCCCCTTTTTTCTTTAAAAAGATATTGACTATGACAAATAACAATTTGTAACCAATCTCTAAACAAAGACAAATATCCATAATCCAGTTTTTGGGAATTCGGGCATAGTTTTCTATGCTACTTCCTGCTTATAGTGGGCACTGATAGTCTTAGAAGGATCCTGAGAAAATTTGAGATAAAGGTTATAGCCGGTCTTCCAAGGATAGGTACCATCTGTTAAGGTTCAGGAAGTCTGGCTTGATCAAATATGATCCACCTTAACCTGGAACCAATCCACAGCTTCTTGCTTCCTGTGGAAACAAAAGCAGAGCCTCCTTTCCCAAGCAACATGTTCTTGGATTCAAATTTTGAAGTCAAGACACCTCTAAAATACATATATTGGCTTAACTTAGCAGCCTTTATAATCAAGTATCTCTTTGCAGTTAAAACAGAAAGACATCCCACAGCACGAAAAGGGTTTTAAATGGGTGGTAAAGATAAATATATGAAAATATATCAAAGGAATTTATGTACTCAGATATATAACAGCTAGTTTGTCTGTCTTACACTTTGAATGGATCTTTGAAACAGTCATTATTTTTTTTTTTATTTTGCAATACAATTCAGTTCTACATATCTGCCATGGATTTCCTTGTTCTACCCCTTCCCGCCCCCCTCACCTTCCCCCCAGCCCACCCCCCATTCCCATCTCCTCCAGGGCAAAGCCTTCCCCGCAGACAGACATCAACCTGGTAGACTCAGTCCAGGTAGGTCCAGTCCCCTCCTCCCAGGCCGAGCCAAGTGACCCTGCATAGGCCCCAGGTTTCAAACAGCCGACTCATGCAATGAGCACAGGACCTGGTCCCACTGCCTGGATGCCTCCCAAACAGATCAGGCCAATCAACTGTCTCACCCACTCAGACAGTCATTATTTTATACCGTTGTGCACTTGAGCATTTAGAACTTATGGATGCCCTCTGTTGTATCAATCTTTCAAATGACAGTACTTTTCATTACAAAATAATGTAAAGATAGTTTTAGAATACCACCACATATCTGACAGGTTGATCAGGAAAGTCTTTTTAAGAATCAGTAAACTGTCAAGCGTACTGTGGGGAAGGGAGGCAGGGGGTCCAATTTTTAAAAATTCGCATTTTCCCCTGAAAGTTCAGTTTTTATCATTGACAACAAATTTCTGCCCATTTTCTCTAAGGTGGCAGGCTTAGTTTGTTTCCTTTTAAGGAAACGTCAAATAAATACTCAAGTTGAAACTACCACAGTATTTCCTTTTTCTTTGAAGTGAAAATGGGCTTCTGGAAAAAGCAGGCAGCTAGTTCATCTCATAACCACTTACACTTGTGCTGTTCTTCCAGTCAACCACCATACTACAGGATAATGGTGCTTACTACAGTTCCCATTTTTATGACACAAATTTAGAAAGACAATGCACCCAAAGTTTGATATTTAATTAAACTAATACTTATTCTCTACTTTATCGGGAGTAGTCTTAACTGCAACTAATTTGTTGTTGTAACTGCCCATGTTTTTCAGCGAAAAGGCAAAACTTAGTATAGCTTAGTGTCACTTGTGTGAACTGCACTTGGGGTCCAGCAATTTTACCTACTGTGGCTTTTGTACTGTGCATGCAGATGGCAACTCACAAAAAGGGCCAATATAAAAGGTCTCCCCCTCACAGATTCCTTAATAGCTCTTAGTATGGCTATGGGACTGTAGATGACCCTTCCTTCATGTCACTGTTCTACTTTTATTTTTTCCCCACTGCATTTAAAGCCTGCCCCTAGACCCTTATGGCATCTGTTTCTAAATATGAAAATATTCCACCCTGAAAATTGTAGGAAGAGAATTCTGTCCATTGCTCCAGTCTTGTCACTTGGTATTGTTTAATATAAGGTAGGTCTTCATTTAATATTTTCTGAACAAATGAAAGATTTGAGAAAAGAGCTGAATATGGGGCACTGTACAAGAGGTAGCCACTTAGCTCTGCAGCCCATTTGTCCATTGTCTTGGTTCCTGTATGTGTAGGAATGGGTTATATCTCTTTTGAAACAGTGGTAATTTCAGAGATAAGCAAAAGCTGCATTTACAGAGCCCCCTTTGCAGGGAGTATTGGCAGAGGTCCTCAAATTGCCTACTAAATGGGAGCTCAGTTGGAAACATGAAAATCCTACTCTTTTTCTCGCAAAGGCCATTTCAGTTTTCATTTTAGGATACTTACTATGCTGGCCTAATGAGGTCTATTGACAGAGGAAATGGTACCAGGAGGCCCCTCAGGGAGAGAAAGCTGTTCCTGAAGGGCAGGTTGTAGTGAACAGGAATGAGGCATAGCAAATAGCTCTTCTGAGACACTCTATAGAGAGCCTTACACATGAGAGTCAGAACTAAAAAAAATCCCACTTTGAAAGGCAGCTATAGAGGTCATAGAAAAAATAGGAGTTGAGTACAAGAGAGATAGTATCCCACAGGAAGTTTTTCTCTTGTTCCTAGAGGAACACGTCATGTGAATGGGTGCAGTGATCACAGAAAGACTGTTGTATAACATTCACTGTGGTGTAGCACAGTATGTGGCTAGTAGTTCAATTGAATAAGTGAATTAATGAATAAACCAGTTAGTGCCAAGAGATATATAACTAACTCAAAGAACATATTTTACAGTATCAGGCTATTCTCATTTTAGGTACATCCTCCTTACTCCCTTGAGTTTTTGGTTTTTTTAGACTTTACTATCATCCTATGGTAACCTTGTACTCACCCTACTGACTTTGGTCTCCCAGGCCACACTATTCATTCTTACCCTGCCAAGGCCCTGTCTCTACTTACCATAGAAGATATGAGTTTCAATATATACCTTCCATCTTATAGTGTGAAATAAAGGTTAATGATGAAGGCTGCAAAAATGGCTTAGTGGGTAAAGATGTTCATCAACAAGCCTGAAAACCTGAGTTCAGATCCCAGAACCCTCATAGTGAAAGTCAGTTTCTGAAACTTGTCCTTTGCCCTCCACGTGTTCATGTGCACATGTACACAGACACACAGAGAAAGGGAGGGAGAGGAGATAGAGAATAAATAAATAAATGTTTTATTAAAAAGAAAACAACATGGCTAGGAAGGGACTGGTCAGACTGACTAACCTGTCCTTAAGACATTCAGAGCCTGAAGTAAAGACTTTGTTGGCTCCACTTTAAATGACATGTTTGATGAGAATATGCATGACAAAATTCACAAGTCCTCCTTAGATGCAGTGATTTCTCAGTCAGCCTGACAGGGCAAGAAGGGGCACTGAAATGCTTGCTTGTTGTGCCATCAACGCACATGCAGATGCATGAAGGGTTTGGGCTCACACCTTGCTGCTCAGAGCATATCTGTTTATTTATTATTGTTCACTATGAGTGACTAGCATGGGGAAAGAAGTGTCTCTGTTGTCACTCATGCTGCCAAGGCTCTTCAGCACCAACTGATACCAAAACAATTTATATATTCTTGCTTCTGCACATCTCTGTGCCATTAGCTTCCAATTAGAGAGCTCTTGATTATTCCATGTATGTCTCTATTATACCTTTAGGGTTATATTGCAATGCTGGTTGTTGGGGTGGCTTATAGACATAGCTGGGTAGGACTGTTGGGTATCTCCTTCTTTTGAAAGTCTGTCTGGCACCTTCATCACCAGTAATTAAAGAAAAAGAGGTCATAAATGTGTAAGTAGGGCACTCAGGATAGTTTGGAGAAAAGAAAGGGAAGGGGAAAGTGAACAATCATAACCTCAAAAAAATTATTTTAAAAAGTGAATTCAATACTCTTTTGAAGGGCTCAAGTTCTCCAAATGTGTCTTCTAGCACTTTGTTTGCCAGCATGCTTACTACGACTGAAATAGGTTATGATTCAGTGGGATTCTAGCAGGTGAAGATATGAAAATAACTGGAGGTCCTGGTTTAAAAAAGAAGAACCAGCAAAAAGAATGGGTTTGCATTTGCAACACTGTATTTCTATCTATTCTGTGTAAAAACCTATCCTTCATTTCTCAGTCCAGACAGCTGAGTGTGACATCTCAACAAAGTCCCCAAAATGCTAGGAGCTGTTGTAAAAATAGAGGATATAGGACTATGGTTATTAACTCTGTGGATAGGAAAAGGGGAAGAAGGAAAATGGGGAGAGAGACAGAGAGAGAGAGAGAGATTAAGGTTGATTTGTGTTTCCTGATTGGTGATAGGTCAAACTTTGACTACATGATGTCCTGACCCTTCATAGCTGTTATTTTTCTATGAAATATGCCATATTGACCACTAATAATGGCTGGTTTAATGGGATATTTCCATGAATAACAGATTTTTTTTTGAGATGCAACAGTATTTGTATAAAACACATTGAAATTTTTAGTGGTTGACAGCATACATGCTGAGAAGTTTCGAGAATTCACAGAATGCAGGCTTGTAAGAGAAAAGAGACAATGAAGGGCATTATGAATCCTAAATTGACCTGTAATCTTCAAGAACTCTGAAGTTTCAATCAGAAAGTAGCTATAAAGGTCCCCCATCTGTTAATGCTGGAATTTCCAACATTAGCTATCACACCTTAGAAAACAGTACAAAGTAAATTACAGTTTTAGCTGCTTTAATACAGAAACTCAATCGGAAATACCTTGGCTTGATTCCAACCCTGGGAATTTTCAGCAAACTATTCTTTTCCAATTACCCAGCTATCAAGGTCCAAGAAACACTGCACAGCTAAGTGATGGAGTCATATTTGCTGGACAAACAGAGGCTCAATCATCAACTGGATTGTCACCTTTGAAATAGACTATTAGTACTCTAGAGGACTGAAACATTATCGTAATTATTTTTGTACATCTTTCCACACAGTCACAGAGCCAGTGTAGTTCAATGATGTATACTTAATTGGGATCAAAGATCACTCATCCACCAACTTATTAATTTATTAACTATTTCCTGAAGCTGACTTTGTGATACCTTGGGGGTAGATAAAGAGAAAGTATCTGGTTTTACATTCAATACATGTATAGTAGAAAGATTATACATGAAGATAATCATAATCAGGTTTGAAGAGGACAAATAGAAGTGAGCAATTATAGAATAATATTGAGATGGCACGGCAAAAATTGAAAATACTGCAAATTACAGAAACAGATAACACTGCTTCAGTGTTAAGCATAATAATGCAAGCACATTTTTTCAAGAAAAAATTGGAGATTTCTAGTGAAGAAGGCATTTATGGTCTGTGATTTGAGTCATGGTCTGCCATATTTCCCTTTCTCCCTCCCTGTCTATTGTGGTTTAGGTATGAAATGATCCCACAAAAGGCATATGTATTCAAGTCTTGGTCCACAACTGGTCAACTTATTGTGAAGATGCTGGATCATGAGGGAATTTAATTAATCAATGGACTATTTGCAGATGAGGACTAGTTAGCTGGAGAAAGCTACCAGAAATATATCATTGGAGGATACATCTTATCCTAGATCCTTTCTGTTTGTTCTTTTCTGCTTGTCTGCCATGAGCTTAAAAGTTTTTCTTCACCATGATATAGTACCTCCACAGAAGCTCAGAAACACACAACTGAGTGATGATGGGCTGGACTTCCTGAAATAGTGAGTCAATATAAATTGTTCCTGGTTGGGGAACTTCCACTATGAAAAGGGGGTTGAAACAAACTGCTATTGTCTGCTTCTGGGATACAGTTTGTATAAAACACATCTGTGGTGGTATTGTGTTTCCCAAAATATTGTGCATGCTAATAAATTTATCTGGGGTCAGAGAAGAGGATAGCCACAATATTAAACATAGAGGTTAGGCAGTGGTAGAACACATCTTTAATCCCAAGAAGTGAGCCTTTAATCCCAGGGAGTGATGGCAGATAGCAGAAAGGTATCTAAGGCGTGAAGATCAGGAACTAGAAGCATTTGGCTGGTTAAGCTTTCAGGCTTTTGAGCAGCAGTTCAGCCGAGATTCATTCTGGATGAGGACTCAGAGGCATCCAGCCTGAGGAAACAGGATCAGCTGAGGAATTGGCAAGGTAAGGTAGCTGTGGCTTGTTCTGTTTCTCTGATCTTCCAGCTTCACCCCAATACCTGGCACCAGGTTTGATTTTATTAATAAGAACTTTTAAGATTCCTGCTACATCTGGCACCCAACGTTTGTGGTATGAATTCATGAAAAAGCTGCTTGCCTGTGGCCTTTCGGGCCCCAGCTCAGACCTAAGCTACACATGGCTGGTTGTGGTGGCACACACCAGTAGGATTTACTGAGGGAGGCAGAGGCAGGAGGATCCAGAGTTTGAGGCTGTCTAGGAGGCTTGGGAGAAGCTTTGGCCCAGACTGAACCATAAACAGTGGTGGGACCATCAAGGCAGAAGCTGGCTGCTTCTCATCGTGTTGGTGACTGCGGTGGTACTGCTACCTGGGACTAAGGGTTTACCGCTGTTTGTTCAGAGAACAATTGTGAAGACCATCATGTTACAAGAAAGCATCGGCAAAGGTCAATTTGAAAAAGTTTGGCAAGACAAATGGTGGGGAGAAATTGCTATGAAGATATTCTCTTCTAGGGAAGAACATTCATGGTTCCGAGAGACAGACATTTATAAGACTGTGTTTGCTCCAAACCACAGAGGAGGCACAAAAAAAAATTCTTTAGGGAGCCATGACCACACCTCATAGCAACTTTGAAATCTTAAAAAGAATGACAGGATCCCACAACGATGATTCCATATGGACTATAATAAAGCCATTAAGCTGATTAACACCACCAAAATATCGACTTTGGACTACAAACTACTCAGGACAATTTTGAGATGGCTAGCTGAGATGATCCAGCCTGACAGACTACTTGAACAAGGACTTGAAACAAGCCCTGCAGTTTCTCATTATGCAGCGACTGGACAAATGATACCAGACTTGACAATTAACCTAAACATTTTCTTTTCAGGATTCCCTAAAGATGTCTTCACCCCCAGAAAGCAAGAAGTAATTTTAAGAAAACGATGCCCACATTTCCAAGAGGTGGGATGGGAGGTTTTTGGTCATTTAATGAGTTTTGGATATTGTCATTGTTTATGATGGTTGGTTACAAGTTGTTAATTGTTAATGGTCAAGAAAAAAGCTGAACAAGGAGATCAGATTCAGAGTTTTTGTTTAAAAAAGAAAAAGAAAAATGTAAAAGAGAATATAGATATGAGGTAGATCACTGAATCTACTCTGAGGAAAAAAGATAAAGAAATAATAGGATAAATGGGTGGATCATTGAATATTCACTAAAAAAAAGGAGAAGATATAAAAATAACAAAAGGTAGATTATTGAAACTTTTTTGAAGAAAAAGAAAGAATATGATATGATAAGATAAAAAGGTCAATTTTTAAATCTACTTTTAAAAAGGAACTACTTGTTTTAAATAGAATAAGTAATGAAATTTTTTTGTAGCTGGAGAATTTTTCTCCAGCTCCCACCGCCAAGTCCTGCCAGTCCCGGAGCCCACTTATAAAATAAACACACAGACTCTTACATTATTTAAACTACTTGGCCATTAGCTCAGGCCTATCATTGTCTAGCTCTCACTCTTATATTCAGTCCATTTTTATTAATCTTTACTTTGCCACGTGGCTTGTGACTTACCAGTACTTTACATCTTCCTTGTCTTGGCAGTGGCTCCCGCCAGTCTGTCTTTCCTTCCTCCTTCCTCAATTCTCCTCTCTCCTTGTCCCGCCTATACTCCCTGCCTGGTTACTGGCCAATCAGTGCTTTATTTATATAGAGCGATATCCACAGCATTTTTGTCTGAGTTTATGAAATGTTACTAGACTGGACATTGTTGTATATTAATGGAGTTATTCATCTGAATCTTTCAAATTTTTTTTTTGTTTGTTTTTTTGTTTTTTTTTTTTCGAGACAGGGTTTCTCTGTGTAGCTTTGCGCCTTTCCTGGAACTCACTTGGTAGCCCAGGCTGGCCTTGAACTCACAGAGATCCACCTGGCTCTGCCTTTCAAGTGCTGGGATTAAAGGCATGCGCCACTACCGCCTGGCTGAATCTTTCAAATGTTAATGGACTAGACATTGTTAATGTAATTCTTTTTTTTTCCTTAAGATGCATTTATTGTTGTGGGGAGGGATACATATTCAACAGCATACGTGTGGAGATCAGAGGACAATTTTGGGCGAGTTGTCTCTTTCTACCTTTTTTTTTTATAACAAATGCTGTTTATTGAAGGAGGGAAGAGGTCTTAAATACAGGCTTACAGCACAATTGGAGAACCCCAGAGGGCAGAAGTTCGCTACCGATGTTTTACAATCTTGCATCTAAGCTTGTAATGCCCATTATGCAGGATACATAGACAAGGAACTTCCCTTAAGCATTCAGGGGGGTGGAACTCGGCAGGGAATTAGCATAGGGAGTATATCAAGATCAAGGTCAGCAAGCAAGGCAACAGTTACCCAAAATGGGGGCCACGGCCCTAGAGGTCCCCCTTTTACTAAAAAATGAGCTTCTGACTTAGGTTGCGTGGGACGTCAGCAGGTCACCTTACCCGTCATGGAGATGCCTGCCCAGGCCACACAGGCGCTCTGTCTTAGGTTGGTGAGCGCCCCCCAGACATTACCCATCTCTAAATACCCATTATCATACAGGCTCAATCATGTGTGAGCTGCAGAGTTAACTGCTGCCAAAGATCTCAAAGTGGCACTGGGCTTGCAATATGTATGTTTGACACAGAAAAGACCAACAGAGGTCCTATATCACCCATAGCCAGTAGGCTAAAGACAACTGAGCCATTCCCTTCCTTAACGAGCCTTACTGCAAATTGGAGTCCTTGTAAGATGGTATCACAAAAGCAAATGGAACTTGAATTTATAAATTTACAATTTTCAAAGCCAATCGAAATGTATATAACTATTGAATTAAATTTATCATGCCCAATAGAATGAAAGATTAACTATGGTAGCTACTTTTTCTGCCAGGGTCTCCACTGTGCTAGCTGTAGTAAGCAATTATGAAATGGTAATCCCAGAAACAGTAGCAGCAGTGGCCGCCACTGCTATAACAGCAACAATGGCAGCAGCAATGTCAAATTCTCTTCTAGAGCATGTGGACATCCAATGGCATGGATACAACTCCAGGAACACAAACCGCCAAGGCCCAATTTTCTTGATCCCAGCACGACTTAGGCTGGCAGCTCTTCTGGAGAATCCAAAAGCATGGCTACAGTTCCTAGGCTTATGTTAATGCTTGCCAAAGCTGGCCATATTGGGCTCTCAATTCCCATTGGCATCAGAAGGGGAGAGTTTTCATTAAGGCCCAATAGGTCTCTGTCATGTTTGGTTTCAGCAGCAGCCACAGGGTGCGCACAACACTCAGGAATCCAAAGAGGAACCTCATTGTCCTGAGGAAAGACATAAACAGAACCCCGGGCCCACACCAACACCAGATCTGGTCTCCTCCAAGTGCTAGTAGAAAGATCCTTCCATCACTCCAGAGGGTGATTTGCAACAGGAGACCTCCAGTGCTTATCCTCAGTGGATACTCCAGCAGAATCCACCAATAAAAAAATTAAAATATATAAAACAAGGGAAAGAATAGATTGTGGAGAGGAATGATGAGTCTCCAGTTCCCCCTTTTTTTACTCCAGCAAAGTATGTTTGTTTGGTTCCTTTTTAAACAGTTTAAATTTTTCTTTTCTTTTTTATTTTCTTCATTTTTCACTTTTTCAAATTAATCAATTTATCCACCTTTCTATCACCAGCTTGATGTAATATGTATGTATGTAATACCAGTATGTATTCATCTTAATTTTGAAATGTTTCATTGAGGCTTGCTCAGTAATTGAGTAAAACCAAAACTTATTATAAGCCGCAGTTGTCCTAGGATCCCCCATGATATATATATATATATATATATATATATATATATATATATATATATATATATATATATATATATATACATATATAGTCTCCATGGTTCTGTGGGTTGTAGTCTGATTGATCTTTATTTTATATCTAGAATCCACCTATGAGTGAGTACATACCATGTTTGTCCTGGGTTTGGGTTACCTCATTCAGGATGATTTTTTCTAGTTCCATCCATTTGCCTGCAAATTTCATGCTTTCATTGTTTTTCTCTGCTGAGTAGTACTCCATTGTGTATATGTACCACATTTTTTTAATCCATTCTTCAGTTGACAGGCATCTAGGTTGTTTTCAGGTTCTGGCTATTACAAATAGTGCTGCTATGAACATAGTTGAGCATGTATCTTTGTGGTATGAATCAGCGTTCCTTGGGTATATGCCCAAGAGTGGTATGGCTGGGTCTTGAGGTAGTTCGATTCCTAATTTTCTGAGAAACCACCATACTGATTTTGACAGTGGTTGTACAAGTCTGCATTCCCACCAACAGTGGAGAAGTGTTCTCTTTGCTCCACATCCTCTCCAACATTGACTGTCATTAGTGTTTTTGATCATAGCCATTTTGACAGGTGTAAGATGGTATCTCAGAGTTGTTTTGATTTGCATTTCTCTGATGATTAAGGATGTTGAGCATTTCTTTAAATGTCTTTCAGCCATTTGTGATTCTTGTTTTGTGAATTCTCTGTTTAGCTCTTTAGCCCATTTTTTAATTGGATTTTTTAGTATTTTGATGTCTAGTTTCTTCAGTTCTTTATATACTGTGGAGATCAATCCTCTGTCAGATGTGGGGTTGGTGAAGATCTTTTGCCATTCTGTAGGCTGTGTTTTTGTCTTATTGACTGTGTCTTTTGCTCTGCAAAAGCTTCTCAGTTTCAGAGGTCCCATTTATTTATTATGCCCGGGATCTGTGCTGTTGGTGTTATATTTAGGAAGTGGTCTCCAGTGCCAATGCATTCCAACTTTCTCTTCTATTAAATTTAGTGTAACTGGATTTTTGTTGAGGTCTTTGATCCACTTGGACTTGAGTTTTGTGCATGGTGATAGATATGGAACTATTTGTAATCTTTTACATATTGACATCCAGTTATGCCAGCACCATTTGTTGAAGATACTTTCTTTTTCCATTGTATAGTTTTGGCTTCTTTGTCAAAAACCAGGTGTTCATATGTGCATGGATTAATGTCAGGGTCTTCAATTCGATACCATTGGTCTGTATGTCAGTTTTTATACCATTACCAAGCTGTTTTTATTACTATAGCTGTATAGTAGAGTTTGAGGTCAGGGATGGTGATGCCTCCAGAGGTTGTTTTATCACACAGGATTCTTTTAGCTATCCTGGGTCTTTTGTTTTTCCATATGAAGTTGAGTATTTTTCTTTCCAAGCCTGTGAAGAATTGTGTTGAGATTTTGATGGGGATTGCATTGAATCTGTAGATTGCTTTTGGTAAGATTGCCATTTTTACTATGTTAATCCTACGTATCCATGAGCATGAGAGATCCTTCCAATTTCTGATATCTTCTTCAATTTCTTTCTTTAGAGATTTAAAGTTCTTATCAAAAAGGTCCTTCACTTGTTTAGTTAGTGTTATCCCAAGGTATTTTATATTATTTGTGGCTATTGTAAAGGGTGATGTTTCTCTGATTCTCAGTCCTTTTATCATTTGTGTATAGGACGGCTACTGATTTTTTTGAGTTGATCTTGTGTCCTGCCACTTTGCAGAAGGAGTTTATCAGCTGTTTGAGTTCTCTGGTAGAATTTTTGGGGTCACTTATGTATACTACCATATCATTACCAAGTAGTGAAAGTTTGACTTCTTCCTTTCCAATTTGTATTACTTTGATCTCCTTATGTTGTCTTATTGCTCTGGCTAGAACTTCAGGTACTATATTGAATAAGTATGGGGAGAGTGGAGAGCCTTGCCTCATTCCTGATTTTAGTGGAATCGCTTTGAGTTTCTCTCCATTTAATTTGATCTTGGCTGTTGGCTTGCTGTAAATTGCCTTTATTATGTTTTAAGAACGTTCCTTGTATTCCTAATCTTTCTAAGACCTTTATCATGAAGGGGTGTTGGATTTTGTCAAAGGCTCTTTCATTATCTAATGAGATGATCATGTGTTTATTTTTTCTTTCAGTTTGTTTATATGGTGTATTACATTGACAGATTTTTGTATGTTGAACCATCCTTGCATCCCTGGGATGAATCCTACTTGGTCGTGATGGATAAATTTTTTGATGTATTCTTGGATTAGGTTTGCCAATATTTTGTTAAGTATTTTTGCATCAATGTTCATGAGGGAGATTGGTCTGTAATTCTCTTTCTTTGTTGCATCTTTTTGTGGTTTGGGTATCATATCAGGGTAATTGTAGCCTCATAAAAAGAGTTTGGTAGTGTTCCTTCTGTTTCTATTGTGTGAAACAATTTGAAGAGGATTGTTATTAGTTCTTTGAAAGTCTGGTAGAATTCTGCACTGAAACCATCTGGTCCTGGGCTTTTTTTGGTTGGGAGACTTTTGATGACTGTTTCAATTTCTTTAGGGGTTATTGGTCTATTTAAATGGTTTATCTGGTCTTGATTTAATTTTGGTATGTGGTATCTATTCAGAAAATTGTCGATTTCTTCCAGATTTTCCATTTTTGTGGAGTACAGGTTTTTGAAGTATGATCTGATGATTTTCTGGATTTCCTCATTGTTTGTTGTTATATCTCCCTTTTCATTTCTGATTTTGTTAATTTGGGTGCTCTCTTTTTGACTTTTGGTTAATTTGGCTAGGGGTTTGTCTATCTTGTTGATTTTTTCAAAGAACCAACTCTTTGTTTCATTAATTTTTGTATTGTTCTCTTGGTTTCTATTTCATTGATTTCAGCCCTCAATTTGATTATTTCCTGGCATCTATTTCTCCTGGGTGAGTTTGTTTCTTTTTGTTCTAGAGCTTCCAGTTGTGCTGTGAATTCATTGGTATGGGATTGTTCCATCCATCTTCTTTATGTGTGCATTTAGAGCTATGAATTTTCCTCTTAGCACTGCTTTCATAGTGTCCCATAAGTTTGGGTATGTTGTACTTTCATTTTCATTGAATTCTAGAAAATCTTTAATTTCTTTCTTTATTTCTTCCTTGACCCATTGATGTTTCAGGTAGGCATTATTCAGTTTCCATGAGAGGGTAGGCTTTCTATAATTTTTGTTGTTGTTGAAGTCTAACTTTAAGGCATGGTAGTCCGATAAGATACAGGAGGTTATTCCAATTTTTTTGTATCTGTTGAGATTTGTTTTGTGACCAAGCATGTGGTCAATTTTTGAGAAGGTTCCATGGGGTGCTGAGAAGAAGGTATATTCTTTCGTGTTAGGATGGTATGTTCTATAGATATCTATTAGGTCCATTTGAGTCATAACATCTGTTAGGTCCTTTATTTCTTTGTTAAGTTTCAGTCTGGTAGATTTGTCTTTTGGTGAGAGCGATGTGTTGAAATCTCCCTCTACTAGTGTGTGGGGTTTGGTGTGTGTTTTAAGCTTTAGTAATGTTTCTTTTATGAATGTGGGTGCTTTTGTATTTAGGGCATTAATGTTCAGAATCGAGACTTCATCTTGGTGGATGTTTCCTGTGATAAATATGTAATGTCCATCCTGATCTCTTTTGATTGATTTTAGTTTGAAGTCTATTTTATTAGGTATTAGAATAGCTACACCAGCTTGTTTCTTAGGTCCATTTGCTTGGAAAGCCTTTCCCCAGCCCTTTACTCTGAGGTAGTGTCTGTCTTTGAAGTTAAGGTGTGTTTCTTGTATGCAGCAGATGGATGGATCCTGTTTTCTTATCCATTCTGTTAGTCTGTGTCTTTTTATAGGTGAGTTGAGACCATTGATATTGATGGATATTAATAACCAGTGATTGTTAATTCCTGTTATTTTTTTGTGGTTGTGTTGTGTTGTCCTTCTTTGGTGTTTGTTGGTGTGGGATTATCTATTGCCCAAATTTTCATGGGTGTGTTTAGCTTCTTTGGGTTGGATTTTCCCTTCTAGAGCTTTCTATAGGGCTGGGTTTGTGGACAGGTATTCATTAAATCTGATTTTGTCATGGAATATTTTGTTTACTCTGCCTATGGTGATTGAGAGTTTTGCTGGGTATAATAGTCTGGGTTGGCATCCGTGGTCTCTTAGTGTCTCCATAACATTTGTCCAGGACCTTCTAGCTTTCATAGTCTCTATTGAGAAGTCTGGTGATATTCTGATGGGTTTGCCTTTATATGTTACTTGGTCTTTTTCCTTTGTGGCTCTTAATATTTTTCTTTGTTCTGTGTGTTTAGTGTTTTGATTATTATGTGGTGAGGGGACTTTTTTTTTGGATCCAGCCTATTTGGTGTTCTGTAAGCTTCTTGTATCTTCATAGGTATTTCTTTCTTTAGGTTAGGAAAGTTTTCTTCTATGATTTTGTTGAATATATTTTCTGTGTCTTTGAGTTGGTATTCTTCTTCTTCTATCCCTATTATTATTAGGTTTGGTCTTTTCATGGTGTCCCAAATTTCTTGGAGGTTTTGTGTTACGAATTTTTTGTTTTTAGTGTTTTCTTTGACTGACGAATCTATTTTGTCTATTGTGTCTTCAGTGTCAGAGATTCTGTGTTCCATCTCTTGCATTCGGTTGGTTATGCTTCTTTCTGTAGTTCCTGTTCATTTAGTGAGAATTTCTATTTCCAGCATTCCCTCAGCTTGTGTTTTCTTTATTGTCTCAACTTCATTTTTCAGATCTTGGAATGTTTCTTTCATCTGTTTAATTACTTTTTCTTGGCTTTCTTTGATTTCTTCCAAATTTTTGTTTGTTTTTTCTTTCATTTCTTTAAGGGAATTTTTTATTTCTTTTTTAAAAGAATTTTTCATTTCCTCTTTAAGGGAGTTTTTCATTTCCTCTTTAAGGCAATTTTTTATTTCCTCTTTAAGGGAGTTTTTCATTTCCTCTTTAAGAGAATCTTTTATTTCCTTTTTAAGGCAATTTTTTATTTCCTCTTTAATATAGTTTTTTATTTTCTCTTTAAGGGAATTTTTTATTTCCTCTTTAAGGGAATTTTTATTTCCTCTTTAAGGGAATTTTTTATTTCCCCTCTAAGGCAATTTTTTATTTCCTCTTTAATGTAGTTTTTATTTCCTCTTTAAGGGAATTTTTTATTTCCTCTTTAAGGGAGTTTTTCATTTCCCCTTTGAGGAAATTTTTTATTTTCTCTTTAATGTAGTTTTTTATTTCCTCTTTAAGGGAATTTTTTATTTCTCCTTTAAAGGAATTTTTCATTTCCTCTTTAAGAAAATTTTTCATTTCCTCTTTAAGGCAATTTTTTATTTCCTCTTTAAGGGAGTTTTTCATTTCCTCTTTAAGGCAATTTTTTATTTCCTCTTTAATGTAGTTTTTCATTTCCTCTTTAAGAGAATCTTTTATTTCCTTTTTAAGGCAATTTTTTATTTCCTCTTTAATGTAGTTTTTTATTTTCTCTTTAAGGGAATTTTTTATTTCCTCTTTAAGGGAATTTTTTATTTCCTCTTTAAGGGAATTTTTTATTTCCCCTTTAAGGCAATTTTTTATTTCCTCTTTAATGTAGTTTTTATTTCCTCTTTAAGGGAATTTTTTATTTCCTCTTTAAGGGAGTTTTTCATTTCCCCTTTAAGGGAATTTTTTATTTACTCTTTAGTGTAGTTTTTATTTCCTCTTTAAGGGAAATTTTTATTTCCTCTTTAAGGGAATTTTTTATTTCCTCATTTAAGGGCCTCTATCATCTTAAAGTCATTTTTAGGATTGATTTCTTCTGTTTCTTCTGTCTTGGTATGTTCAGGTCTTGCAGGTGTAGAATCACTAGGTTCTGATGTTGTCATATAGGTCTTTATGTTGTTGCCTGTATTTTTGCACTGGTGTCTACTCATCTCTTCCTCTGCTCGGTGCAGGCAGTGTCTGTGTCTGAAGGTGCCTCTCTTGTTCTAATTTTTAGTCTTGGTTCACTAGGAGTTCTTGGTTAAATTGGTGATGTTGGGCTTTGTTTCTTTGGGAGCAGCTTAGTCAAATCAGTATTAATGGGTTCTGTCTCTGGGAGCAGTTGTTCCCAGTTGGTGCAGGTTGTGCTTATGGTTTCAGTGGTTGTTAGGTTCATAGGGTTAGTTTTTTTTTGTTTGTTTTTTGTTTTTTGGGTTTTTTTTTTTTTTTTTTGGGTGGGGGAGCAGGGAAAGGTAGCTGCTGTGGGATGTTCTGTATGTCATATGTGTTGCTGATTAGTCAATAAATAAAACACTGATTGGCCATTGGCTAGGCAGGAAGTGTAGGCGGGACAAGGAGGAGAATAAAGCTGGGAAGTGGAAGGCTGAGTCAGAGAGACACTGCCAGCCGCCACCATGACAAACAGCATGTGAAGATGCCGGTAAGCCATGAGCTACTTGGCAAGGTATAGATTTATAGAAATGGATTAATTTAAGATATAAGAACAGTTAGCAAGAAGCCTGCCATGGCCATACAGTTTGTAACCTGCTGTGGGATGTATGGCAAATGTGTTGCTAATTAATCAATAAAACACTGATTGGCCGTTGGCTAGGCAGGAAGTATAGGCGGGGCAAGGAGGAGAATAAAGCTGGGAAGTGGAAGGCTGAGTCAGAGAGACACTGCCAGCCGCCACGATGAGAAACAGCTTGTGAAGATGCCGGTAAGCCACGAGCCATGTGGCAAGGTATAGATTAATGGAAATGGATTAATTTAAGATATAAACACAGTTAGCAAGAAGCCTGCCACAGCCATACAGTATGAAAGCAATATAAGTCTCTGTGTGTGTTTACTTGGTCGGGTCTGAGAGGCTGTGGGACTGGCAGGTGAAAGAGATTTGCCCTGACTGTGGGCCAGTCAGGAAAACTCAAGCTACAGTAACCAATATAAGTCTCTGTGTTTACTTGGTTGGGTCTGAGGCTGTGGGACTGGCAGGTGATAGAGATTTGTCCTGACTGTGGGCCAGGCAGGAAAACTCTAGCAACAGGTAGCTGTCTGGTCTCTGGAACTCCTATGGGTAGGGCCTAGGAGCTAGGGACCTGATCTGTCAGTCTGGAGATGGGAGCTTACCTGTTCTCAGTAGGTGAATTGTATACTTACAATTCTGGTGATCTGGTTTGCTGGCTGGGCTGCACCTTCTTCTGTGTTCTCAGGTCACATTTTGATCATTTGTCAACTCCTCAGTTGATCTTGTTTCCTCAGACTTCAAACTGTAGGGTTCTGAATCCTCTCCCAGATGGATTTCAGCTGAGCAGGGTAGTCTCACCAACACCTCCAAGTTGTTGGGTTTTGCAGTTGTTGTGTTTCACAGGATCAGCAGCTGGGCCCTGGGTTGGCCTCAGACAGAGTGTTCAGATTCATTCTTGTTCCATCCCACAGAGATGGCTCCTTCCCCGGGTGTTGGGATTAAAGGCATCCCTGTTCCAAGCTCTTGATTAAGAGCTTGTTTTCACTAACTTTTCAGTGGGTAATAGCTCAGTTTCAGGTCTTTATTGCAATTGTGTCTCAGCTACCACCCGCCACTGTGCCTGCCTGCCTCTGTTAATGTAATTCTTGAATGTATATATTGTATATACTTATTGGATAGTTTTTCTTGTATTAGTTATAAGGGTTTTTTTTAATTTTATACAAAAAAAGGGGAAATGTGGTGGTATTGTGTTCCCCAAAGTATTGTGCATGCTCATAAACTTATCTGAGGTCAGAGAAGAGAATAGCCACAATATTAAACATAAAGGTTAGTCAGTGGTAGCACATGCCTTTAATCCTAGCATTCCAGAGGCAGAAATTTGTCTGGATCTCTGTGAGTTCAAGGCCACAAGGATACAACCAAGCATGGTGACACACAGCTTTAATCCAAGAAAATGAGCCTTTAATCTGAGGGAGTAATGGCAGATAAGAGAAGGACATATAAGGTGTGAAGACCAGAAAGTAGAAGCATTTGGCTGGTTAAGCTTTCAGGCTTTTGAGCAGCAGTTCAGCTGAGATTCATTCTGGATGAGGACTAGAGGCATCCAGCCTGAGGAAACAGGATCAGCTGAGGAATTGGCAAGGTGAGGTAGCTGTGGCTTGTTCTGCTTCTCTGATCTTCCAGCATTCACCCCAATAACTGGCCTCAGGTTTGATTTTATTGATAAGACCTTCTAAGATTCCTGCTATACACATCTAGGCTCATGGGGTAAAAAAACAAATATTCTTCCCATATAGCTCTTTGTCTAATCTACTAATGCCTATATGCTTGTATTTGTAATGTTTAGAGTATTACAGAGGGGTGCTGTGGGATGTTCTCTATGCTGTGAATTTGTTGCTCTGATTGGTTAATAAATAAAATACTGATTGGCCAGTATCCAGGCAGGAAATAGAGGTACGACAAAGAGAAAGGAGAATTCTGGGAGGAGGAAGGCTGAGACTGTAGCTAGAGTTTTCCTGCTTGGCCCATAGTCAGGACAAATCTCTGTCACCCGCCAGTCCCACAACCGCTCAGACCCAATCAAGTAAACACAGAGACTTATGTTGCTTACAAACTGTATGGCCGTGGCAGGCTTCTTGCTAACTGTTCTTATAGCTTAAATTAATCCAGTTTTTTAAAATATATACCTTGCCACGTGGCTTGTGGCTTACCGGCATCTACACATGCTGCTTGTCATGGTGGCGGCTGGCAATGTCTCCTTCCGCCTTCCTTTTCCCTTAATTCTCCTCCTCTGTTAGTCCTGCCTATACTTCCTGCCTGACCACTGGCCAATCAGTGTTCTATTTATTGACCAATCAGAGCAACACATTTGACATACAGACTATCCCATAGCACTTCCCCTTTTCTTTTTTAAAAAGGAAGGTTTTAACTTTTACACATCTCCAAAGCCAGCTTGGTATATTTGGGAGTTTGGGCATAGCTTCTCTTACTACTTCCTGCTGGAGGGGAGCACTGTATCTTATGGGGACACAAAGAAAACTTTAGGATTATGGAGTAGTCCATGAGGGTGTATCATCTGAGTCAGTTGCCTTGAAACAGTTCTGGATGTTGGATAATCTGAGCCTTGGTGTCATCAGAGATCTTTCAGGGGGTCTTGGCTGGTCAAACCTGATGTATCTTAATCTGGAACAAATCCATAGCTTCTGGCTTTCTGTGGAAACAAAAGCAGAGCCTCCTTTCCAAAGCAACATATCCTTACATCCAAATTTTGAAGTCAAGGTACCTTTAAAATATACATTTTGGCATAACTCAACAGCTTTTGCAATCAAATGTTTTTCTTCAGTTACGAATATCAAAGAGAACATAATCCAGATTCTCTGTGTGGTAGCCATCTTTACGTAGCTTACTTTTTATATTACCTTGAGCCTATTTCTTTAAACTGTAGCATTCTAAGACTGAAATGACACTGTGGCTGCTGGCTCCGCCCACTTCAGCTTCCCCACATGGTGCTGGTATGTTTTCCACCAGCTCTGGGAGCTATCAACTCTCAGAAATAGTGGGTCTATGATTTTATCTAAGCAGTGTGTAGCCCAGAAACCTTAAATGAATGGTATAAGTACAATTAGAAATATACATATAGCATTTTCTAACAATATCAAGTTCAGTATATATAATTTGTATACAATATAAAACAATCCAATCCAATGTTAAGTATTTAAAACTAGTAATTGTCTTTTTCTTTTCTTTTCTTTTCTTTTCTTTTCTTTTCTTTTCTTTTCTTTTTTTTAAACAAGAACCTTAAATCTAATCTCCTTTGCTTAGCCTTTTTCCTAACCCATGACAACAGCTTGTAACCAACCCCCCTAAACAATGAAAATTATCCGAGACACAAAACCCATTAAAAAGACCAAAAAACCACCCACCCCATAACACCTCTTTGGGAATGTGGATATTGTATTCTTAAAATTGCTTCCTGCTGGATATGGGTGAAGTTATCTTTATCCTGAAAGAAAAATTTTGTGTTAATTGTCAAATTCTAGGAAAGATAACTATATCCTTCGTTATCCAGTCTGTGTATAATGCCAAAGTTGAGGGTTTATCTCAAGTCCTTATTCAAGTAGTCTTTGAGACAGGATCATCTCAGCTATCCCTCTCAAAATTGCTCTCAAAATTGCTCTGAGCACTTTGTAGTTCAAAGCTGATCTGCCATGATGAGAAGCAGATGTAAAGATACTGGTAAGCCACAAGCCCTGTGGCAACTTACAGATTAATAGAAATGGGTTAATTTAAGATAGAAGAATTAGATAGCAAGAAGCCTGCTGTGACCATACAGTTTGTAAGCAATATAAGTCTCTGTGTGTTTACTCGGTTGGGTCTGAGCAGCTGCAGGACTGGTGGGTGAGAGAGATTTGTCCTCAGCTACAGAGGGGAATGAAAACCTCTACTAGACTTAGATCCAAGGACATTGCATAAATGCTACTGCAAAATTGCTAGGCTGAAACTTTCAAATAAATGAGTTCATGATCCTCAAAACTATAAAGGAATGCAAAATTCAGGAAATAAACAAGTAATTATTAAATCAGATATGGAAAAATAAAAGTTGAAATTAGAAATTATTCAACTATACGTACTCACATACATACACATATATTACATATACATATATCCATATGTATGTATATATCCATCTGTCTTAGTTAGGGTTTTGTTGCTGTGAAGAGGTATCATGACCACAGAAACTCTTATAAAGGAAAACATTTAATTGGCACTGGTTTACAGCTTCAGAGGTTTAGTCCATTATCATCACAGCAGGAAACATAGTGGCATGCAGGCAAGCATGGTGCTGGAGAAGAAAATGAGAGTTCTACATCTTGATCTGCAATCAGCAGGGAGTGAACTGTCACACTGGACATGGCTTTAGCATAAATGAGACCTTAAAGCCTGCCTACACAGAGACACACTTCTTCCAACAAGGCCATACCTACTCTTACAAGACCACACCTCCTAATAGTGTTACTCCCTATGGGCCAAGCATTCAAACACATGAGTCTATGGGGGTCATACCTATTCAAGCCACCATACCATAAATATATGGTATATATGGTATGTATACATGAAAATAAAACAATGTTAAAAATTTATAATCTAGAAATGGGCAAAGAGAAAATTACTAAACTGGGGGATAATATTGAAGAATTCATCTAAAAATAAGTACATAGAGACAGAGATTAAAGTACATGAAAATAAAAAGATAAGAAAACAGAGCAGCATCAAGACCTAAAGAATTTAGATGCACAAAGGAAATATTTAAAAAACTTATTTGGAGATAATTCCAGAACTAAAAATAGACATGGAATAGATTAAACTAGTTACATGGGTTATAATGTTTAAATTGTTGGATGAAAAGTAGCAAAACTGGTAGGAAATAGAATAAGAGAAATATCTTCACAACTTTGGGGTAGGCAATAGGTCTTAGGGAAAAAAATCTTAAGAAGTACTGTAATCTGGACTACAATAAAATTCCCTTCATTCATAAATAATTAAGAAAATGGTAAAGCAAGAAATAAAACAGCCCATATATTTGCAGCAAATGTAAATCATGAAGAACTTTTATCTAATATGACAATTTAAAATTTTCCTGCCACTCAATAAGAAATAGCCATTTTTACAAGAATAGATAAAGAACTTAGGGATTTTAGTACATATGTCACTTTAATATTTTCTTTTGTTGCCACTATGAGTAAAACAAGTAGTGATAGAAGCAGAAAAAAACTAGATAATACATTTTTAGATTTAGAAAAATATATGAATGTAAAACAAGACAAGATTGTAAGGATATACTTCTGAATGTGTACAATGACCATTTCTGGGAAATGCAATTACTAGTGACTTTTTTGTCTTCTTTTTAAATAATTTTATATTATAATCATACATGTTTTTATAGTAACAAAATATATCTTTTCAAAACAGAATGAATATAAATTAAGAAAAGCCCCATTGTCCTTCCTGAATCATGAAGTTTTGTCAATATGCTAGAAATGTGGGAATTGAACCTTATACAGAGAGATATTGTAGGTGGACAGCCCCTCCACCACCTCCTTCTTCATCATTAGTTTCTAATTATACCAGATTGGATATTTCTTGCTGTGGCTAACATTATTGCTACTAAAACAATATTTCTTGCTATGTGTCTTCTAGGACCCTGTGTTTTCCCACTCTTTTTCAAAGTTCAATTTGACCTTGTGACTTGATATATCACAGTTACTTTTTGGTGAAATTTGCTACATAATCTTCCATTTGGTAAGGTACACAGGAGATCACACACATATTGAGGCTGAAATTCTATCAGCTTTAGTTTCTAAACATCTGCAATTAGCAGAACACCTCTAGACCATGCTGGAAATGTAACATGAGTTAAAAATTAACCTTTGATATCTTGCACTGAGATTTGGTAGTTGTAACTGCAGCACACACTAGCCTACCATCATTGAAATTCTTTCCTTTCTGGTCTTGAAGGAGTCATACCAAACTCTAGCTGTGTTCCTCTCACAACCTCATGTGCTGGGACTGTGCCACCCAAATTCAGAGTGGGTGTCCCTTTATTTGTTAATTCTTTCTGGGAACAGCCTCACACCCAGATACATGTTTCCATGGTGATTCTAAATCTCATCAATTGACAATGAAGATTATCAAATCAATTGTCTTAATTTCATTTCTGTTGCTGTGACAAAATATCTAGACAAAAAGTAGCTTAGGGGAGAAGGAGTTCTGCTTCACCTTACAATTCCAGCATTGCAGGGGATTCACAGTGGCAAGAATCTGAAGCAGCTAGTTCTAACGTACTACAAAGTTAAGGGCAGAAACAAATAAATGCATGCATGGTCACTTGATTGTTTATGCTCAGCTCAATTTCTCCATTTTTATACAGTTCAGGAACCCCTGCCTATAGAATGGACTGCCAACAGTGGGCTGGATTTTTCTACCTCAATTAACTTAATTAAGAAAACTTCCTCCTCAAGCAGGCCCATAGGCCAACATAATATAGACAAACCTTCATTGAGACTTTATGCCCAGGTTACATCTATTCCTAGGTTGCATCAAGTTGACAATTAAATCTAACCATCACACCATTGATGTAATCACTACATGAATAAATGTCGAACATGTTGTATGGCAGTAATAAACTACATTATTAGGGCATTCAGACACAGAGATGGGGAAATATATATCAAGTGACCATCAAATGTACATCAAGTGAACATTTATTTATGAATGTATAGGGCCATTATACTGTCAGCAGAATATGACATGAATCTACCTAGTGCTGATAAGAAAGACTTCATAAAATGACAGAAATCATATTGGCTCAGGGACCAGGAGACTCAGTCTATTGTCCCAAGTTGTAGGAAGCACAAATGTTCTTGTGCTCACAGATAAGCACTAGAGAACCTGAAATGAAACACACAGGAAAGTTTATTCCTTCAAAGGAAGGAATGCATAATCTGTTATCCACCCAGAAGGCTGGAAGTGGTAGGCATAGTTAATAGACTGATGACCAGAGACCTCACTGGACCCTCCCCAGACGGTAAGCTTGTTTTTCTCAGTCAATTTATAAAGCCTGTCTTTATGGAAGATGTCACATGTACTTTACGAAGCGTTTCATTGTAATCACAACCAATCTTTATTTAGTTTACTTTGTATTTTATTGTGTGCACTGGATTGAGTAAAGTATCACCTGAAAAAATTTTTTTAACAAGTTTAATTGTGCTTAAATAATCCTAAAATGAACTACTTGAGGTCAGACTCCCAAAATTTGAACCAACCAACACTAGCTACTTAAGTCATGTTGAATGGAACTGCCTTTTGTCTCCCATGGACTGTTACTATGCTGGCCATGGAAGTCACAGAGACCCCTGCACCAAGTCTACCACCAATGGTACCTTAGTTAAGTTCATTGGCTTATTTGCCTCCCCATCTCTAAGGTGAGAGGGTGGGCCTCTAGTCATTACCCTTGGGAGGTTATACAAATACATGATGTGCTTCAGCTAAGCTTGTTATAATAGTGAGTAATAGAGAATTAGGTTATGGAAGACAGAATAAAGACGTGGAAGTTGTATTTGACAAGGACATATCCAATCTGTGACTGACTCTTTGATGACCTGGAAAAGTCTGTCTAGTTAATGTGTTATTGTTGCTAGGTTTTACTTGTTTTTCTCCTGACAAGGGGAGAACTCAATAAACCCAGATTAGATATTTTTATATCTTGCAAATGATAGCTTTAAATTAACCCGATGCCATCACCTTTAACTTTTTGCACTTTCTAGGAGAATGGCTCCAGTATCCAAGGATTCAGAAGCATCTGTTGCTATTATTTAGTCATAAAATGTCTCTGGTACTCACATAAAGAAATTCTCAGGATTGTTGCATATTAAGGTCTCCTTTTCCTCCACACAAATGGATAATTGCATTGAAATCCCAGAGGCAGTGCAAGGCAGAAGGGAAAGAGATATAAAAGAAAATTGCTTTAAATGAACTAAATATAGCTATGAAGAAAAAAAAGTAAATTTTTCTACAAGGCAAGTGCATCAATTAATCCTTTCAATGGGGAGATCTTATGCTCTCAGCATTAATCTGGAATATGTATTACAGAACTCTATTTACTCCTCTAATTAATATAAATGAGTGGTTACCATAGCAATTATTGCATTATATAATTCACATAAAATTCTGGCTATGCTTAGAGCCAGGGTCAACATTTTAAATTACTCTTGACTCATCATGAATCAAATGTCCCTTTCTGAATATTCCAATGTGTAAAGGTTGAGCCTTTATTAGCAATAATGGAATGTAGAATTAATGTAGCACATTTTATCTTCCAAGTACTTTAATTATATTAACCAGTTAAATTCCACATCATGCCTTTTTAGAGTATCTCTCTCCAGCCTTTTGGATGAGAAGCCAGAATGGAGGACTGCAAAGAATTCCCTGAGAGAAAAGTATCACTCTTTTCTATGATTTAGAAATCCAGGGTACATACTACATTCAGAAGATAATATGTCCTTGTAATCATCCACTACCATAGACTCCTATAATCTTTACATCTCTTCTCATATACATTCCATCTAGGTAAGTATGCTGCAGTCTCTTATTCCCCAAACTTTGGCCTTCTCTAAGTAAAAACATTACAGTCCTTGAATTTATTGACTATTTGAGCACCCAAAGAAGTAATAGTTATACTAATGGGAATTGAAAATGAAGGGTTTTATTATTCTTGTTTCAGAGCTTATAGTAACAACCAGTAAGAATAACATGAGATGGGGTAAATCATGAAGCAGTCATAGATTCTGCTTTTGGTTTTGAATTTTTATTTTGAGACAACATTTTGTAAACTTAAAGTTCCTTTTGTCTCCGCCTTCTGAGCATTGGAATTACAGGTATGAGGCACCATTTCAGGCTGCTTGTTCATTTCGTTTTTTAATAAAATATAAGCAATATTTCTAGAAATAAAACATTCATCAGGAAAAAGGAATCCAGAGTACAGAATTTTATTATTTATTATAAATATGACAAGAATTATTTTTACACCAAACCAAAACTCACAGATGTCTTCTTAGTATATTCCTCAGGAAGAGTCTGTGGGCATAAGAGAAGCTTGGAACATTCAAGTGAAGTGCAACAAAGTAAGGATGGATGCGGTATGGACCAGCTGATCAGGCATATAGCCTGATGGTCTAGAGCAGGCTAGAGAAAAGCCAGATATACAATTGTCCTCTCTACTGCACTTATCTCTCTAAAGGTTTTCTGAGGTTGACCCACTTCTTACACAGCTGAAACCACACAGTGCTTCCAAAGGTAGGAGCTTTACTGTCCTATAGAGCTGGGCTACTACATCTATGAGACAGAGGCAGATCAGATTCCTATTTGTACTTCCTTCTACAACTATCACCAATATAGTTACAGTGGGTGTGCTCAGTCAGTGCTGGTTTCATGGACATGTGGCCAAGGATCCAAGTTCAGCACTCAGAAAGGACCTGTGGTTGCCCTAATACTCTGTGGCCACTGTCATAATTTTTAATAATTGTTCTTCAGATTTGCATTTTGTATATCAAATCAGGTAGGACAATAAGTGGGGCCAACTCCAAGCACTTCTGAAGCTCTCTAAAATGAGTTCTCAGCTACCTGTGCCTCTGGAGCATTATTCCAGTTAACATGTGGCCTCTTCCTCCATACCAGCTCTATGACCATAGTAGTCTTCTCTCCATAATAAGGGCCCAAGCACCTGAGTCAGATACTGTGGAAGATCAGGAAAGAAACATGGCATTACTTACATCAGCATTTAGGTAGCAATCAGTCTCTGATTCACTCTGATTCATGTATTAGGGGTGTCCTTGGGTGGATGTTACCATCCACAGAGATCTGCCAAATACCATAAGAGGAAGTGGCTGAATGGTGAGAAACAGATGACATAAGCTAGGGTGTGCTGTGTATGTCTGGGAGCTTGTGAAAAGAAAACTGGCAGCCAAGAGATATCATGCAATCCTGTGGACATCTTTGATGGTCTATACACATTTTGAAAGTTTGTGATTGTGGTGTTAAAAGCACATAAAAGTCACCAGGATAGGTCAGAAGAAAAAAGTGTTAGATTTCTGTGATCTCAAAATCACTTTCCTCCCTCACTTCCAAAGAGCCTATATTTTCCTTTTCATTAAAAATATTATTATTATATATTGCATAATGGAGAGGCCACAGAGTATATATGTAGAGGTCAAAGTACAAATTTGTGGACTTCACTCCTTCCACCTTTATGTGGCTTCTGGGGATCAAACTCATAGGTTGTCCAGCTTTGTGTGACAAGTACCTTAACCCTCTGAGCTATCTTGCCATCCCAAGAGTCCACATTTTTCTTTAGCATTGAGTTCAGTAAAGACTTAGTGTTAACTGAAGTTTTGTACATCAAACCACTTTTTTTATATGTAGGCATTGTGCTGAGTTTATACCAATTAGCTCAGCTAATCCTTATGATAGCTTTATATAGTGGACGATACTACTTCTGCTTTATATTAAGACTTTTATATTTGTACTTAAGCAGCTTATTATTATGTGCCCCATTTTTCTCATCTGTAAAATCATACAATTAAGTTTGGGTACCTCAGTAAACATTATACCATCCCCTGTCATATTAGTTTGAACTCCATGAAATGGTTAAATATTTAGAATTTTGTAGGATTTTACTTAATTCTGCCTTCCTTTTAGAAGTGTGGGGACAATTTAATGACAGTGCAGGAGAAAAGTGGCCAGTACACAATATGCACTTGATTGATGCTCATTACATTTGATTTTATCAATAGTGATGATCTTCATAGTACTACTGAAAGGATTTTTATTTTACAGTTAAAAAAATAGGGGTTCCTAGAGAAACTGGACAAGACAGCCAGACAGATGAGGTCTGGGATGGGACCTCAGTCCTACTCAGCCTGACTGTACTGATTGGAAAAAAACAATGAACTCTTCTCATATTAGTATGATTTTGATTAAGGAAAGTAAGATTTCATCTGCAGTCCATGCAGGTTACTGCCTAATTCTCAGATTGGATCCCTTCTTAATGCTGGCATCAGAACACAGGGCAGCATTGCCTTCTTCTCCTCTCTAAAAGGAGAATAACTTTACTCACTTGAAAATGTGGTACATTTGCATGCATTGTAGATAGGAAAGCAACTTGCCAGGAAGATATTGTCTAAAGAGAATGAATGCCTTTCCATATTTAGATATAGTTTTTCAAGGACAAGCAAATCTCAAGATTTGTCCTCTCTGATAGCTTGCTTCTTGGAGAACTCATCAGGATTATAACTGCAATTGATTTTTTTTTTATTAGCTGAGAATGAACTGCAAAAGGGTAAAGGTTCAATATGGGTAAATCCTCAAAAGTTCAGAAAGCTCCCAAGACTCCAGCTGAACTTTCTTAATCTCTCTGTCACTTTTTGTTCTGTGTAATTATCCATATTTGTGAAGGGTAAACTGCTCTTACCTTCTTCATCTCTGTCACTAGCAATTGCCAATAGGTCCCAGAAGCATCAGTACTCTTCTTTGAGAGGCCTGCATTTCTTCCTCCTGAGCCCATACAAGATCAGCCTAGCCTAGGACACAGAGGTAGTTCTTCCCCAAGAATCTCAGACCTAACAAAGTGTGTTCCTTTTAAATCACAGAACCCATAGTTGACAGCCAAAGGGAAGAACCTTGAAATTAAGAACATCTTAAAAATGAAAGTCCCTTTGAAAATGAATGTGTTACTAAATCTTCATAGTGAGATGTCAATAAAGGTCCTCATTTATCTTGCTTACAGAAGAGAGAACAAAAAACTCTTTTTGCAATATCATTTCCAAGAATTTCCTGACCAAGTCATTCTGGCAGTCTTGCAAAGGAATTTTCTAACCTATGACTTCAGTGCCCCTTTGCGAGCAAAAGAGGTGGATAAAATGGTCTAGAAAGGTTTTATGTCTTTCTGTTCTTCCATAGGAAGCAGTCATAATATTTAGAAAACTAATTCTGCAATCTGAGAATCAGGGAGCTCTGAGGTAATGTCCTGGCTTTGTCCTTTATGCCCAAAGTCAAATTTAAACAGCTAGTCTTTCTTTGTCTCAGAGTCTCCATTAGTGTAAGAGTTTACCTAAGGTCTCTAAGGAGTCCTCCAGTTTTAACATCCTATCTTAAAATTCTTGGGTATGGTCAACTATACAGTTATAGTACCTATTAAGGTTCAAAACTACTAAGTAGCTAGCTATACGCCCTCAAATCAGGTTTCTTCAGCTCCTTGTGCTTCATTTTCTGCGTCTTTAAGCTGATGACAGCAATAAAATAAGGCTTGCGTCCCACATAATATTTGTTGGAAAAAGTAAGTGAGCTAATTCATGTAGAAACTGTACAAGTATGGCATGTAAAAGGATCTCAAAAAATGTTATCTATCACCATATACTAGGTATTATGTCAGGTATCTTGTACAAATTTAAAATTGCTCTTCTTCCAATGCCAAAATCATGGTTCAAATGAGTTTGAGTGAAGGTGGGGTTAAAGTATGCTTGTTGAGTGATGGATGGGTAACAGTAGTGGTAAAAATTAAGTATTTTGTACTTAAAATTACCTTCTTTAACATAATTATCATAACTTCTTTATTATTTAGTCTATGAACAAAGATGTAAATTGATTGATTCACTAAAATAATTCTGAGGACCCACTACCACCAGGCCCATGTACACCCAAGAGATACAGCCAACTGGGATGATGTTAGCTGATTTTCCCACCACGGTATCTTTGGAGAGTCTAGGACAGATCTTGGTAGAAAAAAAAAAGTACACATGAATCCGGAGTTCTCATTTCAAAGTCACTAGCTTTGGGCCACAAATCAAGGATTCACCTCTGAATTTCTAGTTTCCCTGGCTAGAAAATTAGGAATAGGGTAGTTTTATTGCCATAAATGTAAGTCCTGCCAGTTTGAGATTAAGTGATTCTAAAACAAATTTCATGCACAAACTTGTGTTTATGGCTCCAACTACTTTATAAAGTTCATAGCCATCAAGGCTATCAATCTCTATGTTAAAGGGAATCTCTTCAAATGATAGCCAACTTTGTAAGCTATAGTTTATACTACCATCTAAAATCAAAAGGTCATATCCCCATGATATCCCCACTGACTCCAAATATCTCAAAAACTGTAGTTATTGGAGGTAGATTGAGGGTATATCAGAAGTGTTGTGACAGGGCAAGATAGTACAAGAGGGTCCTCCATTTTGTATTCTTGCTGAGGCCATTTCAAGTTTAACTAGATTTTGATCTCCTTGATGGAGAATCCTGTGGAAAATTATCCAACTCTATTCTATAGATCTAAGGTCAAGATGCCCCAGCTAAATTATTCTGGCTTCTGTTAAACTGTCTACTTGTGCAAAACTCCCCCTCCAGCCAACAGCTTGTCTTAGCTTCTGTTAAACTGGCTTCTTGTACAAACCTTCACTTCCATGTAACTGCTTGTCTTAGTTTCTGTTAAACTGACTGTTTGTACAAAACTTCCACTCTAGTCAACAACTTATCTTAGCTTCTGTTAAACTGCTTGCTTGTGCAAAACCTCCCCTTGGAGCTAACTGCTTATCTTAGGTTTGCTTGTACAAAACTTTCCCTACAGCTGCTGAGCAAGATACCAGGATGTGGTTTTTGCCTTTAAAAGCTCCTTGATCTAAGTGCCGAGGGTTATATTTGAGTCCCAAAATCCTAAGTATAGTCTCAGCCAGCTGAAGTAAAGATTTTCAATTGGCTATAAACTGTATCTGAGTGGTTATCTCTAGTGGGTTCCCCATAACAGGATGACCCGCATCTGTTACACATTATTCTGGCTAGAATATGAACATGTAACCTCCCTTTATTTTATATTTCCTGGACCAATTAAGTTAGACCTTAATAAAATCTTGAGAATTGCAACTGTAAAATTAACAAAGATCTATCTTCTGGGTTCTGCTTTATTTTTATCATTTTATTATTTGAAAATTTTATACAGTGTATTGTGATCATATTATCTCCCTACTGTAATTCCTCTCAAATATACTATTCCTTCCCTACCCACACAACTATATGTCTTCCTTTTTTAAAACCATCAAGTACAGTATGTGGTGTCCTTTTATTCTTGAATGTATGGTCTTCCACTGGAATGTAGCCTACATCTATAAGGCAACATTTGTTAAAAAAATGGTTCTTCCTCTCCCAGAAGCTACCAATTGCCTTAGCTAGGGATGAAAATTTGTGAAAACCTCTTCTCTCTATGTTGGGATATTTTTCTGCCTTGAGGTTCTGAATATCTTATTCATGCTATTACTACTGCTTTGAGTTCATATGGGCAACTGTCCTGCAATGTCTGGAAAATATTATTTTCTTATAATAATCTGCCCTTTCTACCACAATGAACCCTGAGACTTTAGAGGAGATTGTGTGTGGTGATTTTTTATTTGTGGGTTAATAAATAAAACTTGCCTGGAGATCAGGGGGGAAAGGCCAGCCATTTCAAGTAAACAAAGAAGTCAGGCAGTACAGGCCTTAATCACTTAGCAGGCAGGATCTCTGTGTGTTCAAGGCCCCACTAGGGAACGGAGCCAAGCATGGTGGCACACATCTTTAATTGCAGCACTAACCATAGAAGTCTGGAGGTCTGTAGACAGACAGTGACATAGTTGTGTAGGAAAGGGTAGTGAGGTAGCTGGGCTAAGAGCCAATGAGAGGGCAGAAAAGCAAGGCATATAAGCCTGGGTAGACAGGAAGTTGCTCTCCTTGGAAGCTGTAGAGTTGTTGAGGTGAGTTTAGCTGGTAGCTTTTTGTATTTCCCTGATCTCTCTAAGGCTTTAACCCAAATTCCTGGCTCTGTGTTTTTTATTTAATAAGACCGTTTAGAAATTCATCTACAATTGTGTGTTATAGATACCTACTTTAGGGTTGAGTATTCTACATTCTCTTTTTCTCTTCTCCTTGACCAGTTGTGAGTCTCTGTGTTAAATGCCATCTACCACAAAGAGAAACTTCACTGACGAGGCTTAAGAGATGACTAATCTATGGGTATAATAATAAGTCATTAGATGTCAGTTTAATTCTATGAGAATTTAGTGGAATTATTGTGGATTCTCCCCTAGGGCCTATGTATGACCTGTCTAGGCACAACTTCATGCCTCAGTAACAGTGCCAGGTATGGATTTCAACTAATGTTATGAAACTTAAAGCCAATCAGAAAGTGGTTGATTGCTTCCATGACATCTGTGTCATTTATTATTGGAGCTGGCAGGGTTCATAATTGGATAAGATTAAGGGATGTGGGATGTCTTTCTGTAGGCTGTGAATATGTGTTCCCCTAATTGGTTGATAAATAAATCTGTTTTGCTGATGGTGAGGCAGAATAAGGTTAGGTGTACATTCCAAGACAGAGACAAGAAGAAGAAAGCAGAGGCAGGAGATGCCAGCCTGCTGCCCAAGGAATAACATGCAGCAGACTGGTAAATCCATGGAACATATGGCAAAACACAGATTAATAGAAATGGGTTAATTTAAGATATAAGAGCTAGTTAGCAAGAAGCTTGAGCCATAGTCCATCTAGTTCATAATTAATATAAGCCTCTGTGTGTTTAATTGGGTCTGAGCACTGTGGTACTAGCCAGGACACAGGAAAACTTCATAAACAATTAGTATTACTTTTCTCCTCTGGTAAGGTACACAGCACCTTCTAGCAATATAAAAGCTAGTCAGTAGGGATGAAGCTTTCAGCTGAGTACCAGTTTGTTTCCTCAAAGTTTTATGACAAAAGTATCTGGTGTCTTTACCATCAAGTTTTACCATCAAGTTCTTCAGGGTAATTAAAAGCATTGGCAATGGCCTGTACTGTTTGGGAATGTCTATGGCACATCAGTGACCAAAACATCCTACAGCAGTAACTCATTCCTGGTACTGGGTTTTTATTTGTTAGCCTGTAGTAACTAGTCCCATTGTTGTTCCATTACATAAAAAGAGTTTAAATGAAGCTATGTCTTATTTTTGAGGGGATACAAAGGCCATCTCCTAGCACCCAGATTACCTACAAATTCAACAAAAACAATCTTGCTAAATGCTCAGGAGTATTGGCTCAGAGGTCTGTATTCCTGAGCCATTAAATGCAAATACCAATTTAAAGAGAAACAAGGACCCTTTCCCTTCTTCTGATGATAAGGATAAAAACTATGAAGTTTTAACAGTCTAAGAATTCACCTGTTTTAAAGTTAGATGCAGGAAGCCAGGAGAAAGCAAAGCTATGATGGACTACCCATTAAATCTAAATTTGAATGGAGTGTAACACAGTAATGACCGTCCTTATAACTACACCAAGATTTAAATTATTTGAGTTCTTATGCTTCAGACACTTTTCTAAGTAGTTGATCAAATTGATTACACAGGCTAACTAATTTACTTCTGATAACAAGGTCATGAAGTTGATGTTATAATATTCAATTAACAGATGAAACTGAAGCCCATACATAAGGAAAATATTTTAAACGAAGTCATAAAAAATTACAACATTAAGTAAAAGTTGAACCATGGCATTCTGACTCCACACATATAAATGATGGAAACAACTAGAAATCTAGAAACAGCTTTAAATCTAGTAACAACTCAGTGCCCTGAGATGAACTGAAGAGACCAATAGTTAATATTGGGTCATGGATACAGAGCTAAGAGGTACTGGAAAAATAGCCATCCTTTGAACAGGTATATAAGGAATTACTTGAAGGTACCCACACATTATAAGATATAGACATAGACAAATAATAATATAATACTATGCACCAAGAAGTGACAGTTGTTGCTTTCTCTTAGATGGTTTAGAGAATATATCAAGGGGAATACTTTACTAATAAATATGAAGTTTGAAATAAGCCACTACTAAGCATTGTTTCCTAGGATTCCAAGTCTCTCAGTGCTACTAACTATGCTTAGTACTACTATGTAACTGCTACTAACTATACAGAGTGTGTTGTTCCTTGTTTTTATAATATTGGATAAGATAAGCCCCATTTTATGTGTAAAATGCATAAGAGTTTATTACAAGGATACAATTTGAAACTATATAAATATTTTCACACTCATTAGGATGGCTGCTGTCAATTAAATGGGAAGCCGCAGATGTTAAAGGGGACATGGCAAAATTGGAATTTCTATTCTGTCAGTGAAAGTATGAAATGGTACAGTGTCAATGGAATAATACAGAGGAGTTCCTTAACAACTTAAAAAAATACAACTACTATATTAATCTGCTTTCTTAGTCCTGTGAGTATATAGCCACAAGAAATAGTATGTCAAAGAAATATTTACATATCCACGTTTATAGCAGCATTATTTACAATAGCCAATAGGAGGTGGAAATGACCCAAAAGTCTTCTGACCATAAATAAAATGATGTCTGTCCACAGAGTATAATATTATTCAGACCTCAAAGAGAAGGAAATTCTGTCATATAATACAGAATGGGTCAACCTGAAGAATATTATACTAGGTAAAATCAGCCACTGATAAAGGATAAGTACAGAAGAGTTCTGTTTCTATGGAATCCCTAGAGCAGACAAATTCATAAAGTCAGAAATTATGATGGTGATTACTAGAAATTATTGGTAGGGCAACATTAAAATTTTTGCTTAGTGGGTTTTAGTTTTGCAAGATGGGAAAGTTCTGGAGATTGGCTGTGTAAACAGACTTAACATTACAACACTAAAAACCTGGAAAAGTTAAGAAGCTAAATTTTATGGTACATATTTTCTACCACATTTTTTGAAAAGTATAAATATAACCCCTGACACTGTGCTATAATCCTAATCAAACATAGACTCATAATGTTTGCAGTGATTCCTGACGGTATTAGTGAATCCTGCTGGATCTTTGTTCATATTGATGCTACTTTGATATCTAAACAAAGCATGAAGTGACAATGAGATGAATCTGGAAGTCACATATAAATCTCACTTTGACCTTTCTGTATTTCTAGAAGCCTTTTCCTCCAATTAACGAATTATTAGCAACATGACATACCAACTGCTGAGTTGAGAAGGCACAGCCCTAAGCACAATGATCAATATTCTCAGTGTACATATGATATTTGTACTGTCAGAGACAGAGGTCACCACTGTTGTGTAGCAGGAAATTAACATGGAAGCTATTGTATTCCCATTTAGGTTGAAAAGAAGAACATATGGTATGCACATTAAATGGTCAATTCCCCTGGAAAGACAGAGAACGACCTCATTAAGTAAAACTAGAATCCCTCAGTGCTTACTAACAGCAAGACTTTTTCTTTATGGAGGAGATCTACTCAAAAGTTCTTTGGGACTGAATGGATCTCTAGGAGGTTTGTGCACCTCACAAAGTTAGACTATATCCAGTTCTTCCACTGAATACATCTGTCAGTGGACCAAGATTCTGAGAAAATCTCTTACTGAGCCTTGTCCTTTAGGAAGCATGTAGTGCCACTGAGAAAGACAGTAATATGTGAGTCTGGGTGTCCAGAAACCCAGGATTCAAGTCCAGAGTCTTCTAGTTATTGATAATGTGATGTCAAAAATTAATTTTCCTCTCACTATTTCTCATTGTACAGAATAAGAGGAATATCAGGCCCATACAGTTCTCCTGAAGAAATAATGCAATGATGTATGTAAAGCACTAAGTATAGTGCATTCATTAAGTCCATAATGTATTACTGCTATTATTATCTAAATATGCTATTTATTAAAGAATATGTCCAATAATTTACTAACATATTTCTTACCTTAGATTTCTTGGCAAAAAGTAAATATTTTTAGTAATTGTTACATTTTAACATAATTCAATTAAAACGAAAAACTTCTGGGGACACAAGAGGCTATAGCACAGTATTGCACAGTAGTGCTGGTCAAACTATATTGTAGTTTCCCCACTACCCATCCTAATGGCAACTTAGAAGGCTTCAATAAATGTGAGTGGTAGCATATGTTAGAAAGAGTGTAGCTGGAGAGTTTTCTCCCCGGGTCTCGCCAAGCACCGGCAGTCCGACAGCCCACTTATAAAATAAACACACAGATGCTTATATTATTTAAATGGTTTGGCCTAATGGTTCTGGCTTCTAGCTATCTAGTTCTTATATCTTAAATTAATCCATTTCTATAAATCTATACCTTGCCATGTGGCTCATGGCTTACCAGCATCTTCACATGCTGCTTGTCATGGCGGCGGCTGGCAGTGACTCCCTCTGCCTTCCTGTTCTCTCATTTCTCCTCTCTGTTAGTCACGCCTATACTTCCTGCCTGGCTACTGGCCAATCAGTGTTTTATTTATTAACCAATCAGAGCAACACATTTGACATACAGACCATCCCACAGCATTTCCTCTTTTCTTTTCTTTTCTTTTTTTTTTTTTTTAAGGAAGGTTTTAACTTTTACATGTCTCCAAAGCCAGCTTGGTGTATTTGGGAATTTGGGTGTAGCTTCTCTTACTACTTCCTGCTGGAGGGGGTGCTGTATCTTTTGGGGACACAAAGAAAATTTCAGAATTATGGAGTAGTCCATGAGGGTGTATCATCTGAGCCAGTTGCCTTGAAATTGTTCTGGATGTTGGATCATCGGAGCCTTGGTGTCATCAGAGATCTTGCAGGGGGTCTTGGCTGGTCAAACCTGATGTATCTTAGTCTGGAACAAATCCATAGCCTCTGGCTTTCCGTGGAAACAAAAGCAGAGCCTCCTTTCCAAAGCAACATATCCTTACATCCAAATTTTGAAGTCAAGGTACCTTTAAAATATACATTTTGGCATAACTCAACAGCTTTTGCAATCAAATGTTTTTCTTCAGTTATGAATATCAAAGAGAACATTATCCAGATTCTCTGTGCGGTAGCCATCTTTACGTGATTTATTTTTTTATTACCTTGAGCCCATTGCTTTAAACTGCAGCATTCTAAGACTGAAACAGTGCTGTGGCTGATGACTCCACCCACTTTAGCTTCCCAACATGGTGGTGGTACGTTTTCCACCAGCTCTGGGAGCCATCAACTCTCCATCTGCCTTCCTGTTCTCTCATTTCTCCTCTCTGTTAGTCCCGCCTATACTTCCTGCCTGGCTACTGGCCAATCATTGTTCTATTTATTGACCAATCAGAGCAACACATTTGACATACAGACCATCCCACAGGAAAAGAGTACTTCCATAGCCCAGATTTCTTCTGCATCATCTGAGTAAGTTCTCAACTGCTACACTTCTCTTCTTTCACAAAGCTATTTGCCTTAGAGTCAGTAACAGAAGTGCCTGAAAAGCAGCATCCTCTTCCTACAACTTGGGCATGTGTTTCTTGGGGGATACTATCCCTTCCCAACAGAGACTACTCTTTCCTTACAGAATTATTCCTATTTCCATACCAGTCTGGTAATTAATTGAAAAACCTATAAAGGTCAACCAGTAGACCTACTAGCTAGTGTAGGCCTCAGATTGTGCCTAAAATAGACTCAACCTTATTATTTCCTATTTCTTAATTATTTCTAATATTTTTTTTTGTTTTTTTTTTTGAGACAGGGTTTCTCTGTGTAGCTTTGCACCTTTCCTGGAACTAACTTTGTAGACTAGGCTGGCCCTAAACTCACAGAGGAATCCTGCCTCTGCCTCCCGAGTGCTGGGATTAAAGGCATGTGGCACTACTGCCTGGCTTATTTCTAATAATTTAAACCATAATTTCATTTTTAAAATATTTGTCACATGAAAGACACAGTCCTAGCTATGGCAGGCATAGATTTTATGTGTATTTATTTATTTAATATAATAATCCAATGAACTAAGTATTCAAAGAGGTCTGGATATTTTCTGTATGCCACAGCTGAAAATGAGGCTCCTATAGGTCCTTAGACTTATCTTGTCTTGTGCTGCTGTGATATACTATCTGATAGACAATAGTTTATAAAGAATAGAAATGTATTTTCTCACTGTTCTGGAAATGGAAATTCCAAGATCAAGACCCCAACATCTTGTAAGGGCCATTTTGCTGTATCATGTCTTGATGGCAGGAAGAAAGTAAAGAGGAAGAGAGAGAGAGGAGAGAGGGACTGGATTTATCTTCTTTTAGGAAATAAACTACCACAATAACAAACATCATTAATTCATTTGTAGACATGGAGAATGCTCAGAGCCTGATCACTTCTTAAAGATCTCACCAACTAATGTTACAATGGCAATTCAAGATCAGTTTTGAAAAATCATTCAAATCATAGCAGTCATTCAAATACCCAAATAATCCTGATATTCAAGATGATGGTGTTAAGTCATGCTACTCCTCTAAATATGCTTTGAGCTGAGGGTTAAAAAGCTAAGGTTAAAGTCCAGGCAAGAAACAAGAGAACAATGGAGATAATCTAATTTCAGGATGTCTGGAGTGAGTGAATAAAGAATAAATAAACAAAATATGTTATTTTTAACAAGTATTTGTGTCAGTTGGTTGTAGCTGAAAGTTTTCCCGGTCCTGTTCAGCTCCCGCGCCCCAAGGTCTGCAGATGCTCAGGCCCAAGTAAACACACAGAGGCTTATATTAATTAAAACTGCTTGGCCATTAGCTCAGGCCTACCACTGACTATCTTTTACACTTAAATTCAGACAATTTCTGTTAATCTATATATTACCATGTGCTCCATGGCTTTACCTGTGTGTCATTACATGCTGCTCCCTGGATGGTGGGCTGGCATCTCCTGACTCAGCCTTCCTCTTCCCAGAATTGTCATTGTCTGTTTATCCCACCTATATTTCCTGCCTGGCTACTGGCCAATCAGCATTTTATTTATCAACCAATCAGAGCAATACATATTCACACCATACAAAACATCCCACAGTAGTTTGTAGAACATTTAATAATAAAAAAATCACACAAATAAAAAGAGGTTTTTTTTCACTTCTAATTTATAGGACCCAAAACATAGAACAAAAAGAAAATGTTCTGTGGGTTTCCATCTCACACAGTGCCATGGGATGGAAGTAGGTAACAAATTAAGAACTCAGGGAAAGAAACACAATGTTTGCAGCAATTGGGTGGTATACACACAGGATGCTGAAAGTGGAAGATGACTCTTGTCCATCAAACCAGAAGAGGCCCATGTCCACTGTTTCTTCCTCTTGGTTTATTATTGAACATGAAGCTATGAAATGGCTGCAACCTGCCCAGAGCAGAAGTGCATCAAATCCCTCTTGTCTCCATAGGCAACTCAGCCTAGCCCTGTCCAATTAGCTTCATATGATCTGGGCAATACAGATTTGTCATCCTTAATCTAGTGGTTTAATCTGATCCCTGGGAAAAAGTCTTGAATCCTAGTTTCAGTAAACATCTTCTCTCTAATCTGTAAGGTATTTATCAAATATGAATGGTCTTTTGAAAATGAGTAACTCATTTCCCTGGCATTTTTGTTCCATAAATAATTGGAAGTGACAATACAAAGAATTACACATAGAGTTAAGTCATCATAAAATAAATATAAAGTTGAAACTGCCTTAGAAGCCTTGCTCTTTTGTGCAGCTTCCTCTACAAGGAGGCCTTGGAACTTCTATAGGCAGATTTATGTTCCATTATTGATCAGCTTTTAGACTCTTATTACATATTAGATTCGGATGGCTCAGTGACTAGAGAATGAATGGTCCAACTGCACATGTAAACATCTTACAAAGGAGTTCCTAACATATTTTTTTTCAGGTAATAAAGTAAACCTCATTTGAGAAAATGGCAGAGTCAGTTAATGCCATATTCTAGGTGGCTTCTATATCTATTTTCAGAATGAAGCCAAAGATCATATTTTTCAAACTGGGGGCATGTAAAATCCCTACCTCTTTTGTATGTACGTGTGTGTGTGTGTAAGCGCGCGTGCACACGTGCGCACACATGTGCACAAACTTGCACGTGCAGGTGGGCATGTACATATGTATCTGTACATCAGCCATTTGGGACAGCATTTTAAAATTAAAACATTAGAATGGGGGGTGGGCTGGGGGGAAGGTGAGGGGGGCGGGAGGGGGGAGAACAAGGGAATCCGTGGCTGATATGTACAACTGAATTGTATTGCGAAATAAAAATTAAAATTAAAAAAATTAAAACATTAAAAGGATTTCTATAGGAAGATCAAGGATGTATGAGACTGCTCTTTGTATTTAAGCTATTAAAACTCTGAATTGATTTGTAAAGGGTATTTCAAGCTCAGATGTCCTGAATATGGCCAAAACCACCCAGCAGAACATTTTCAGTCCTGCTTTATCTCCTCTCCCGTTCTCTGAATTTTTCTTTCTTGTAGAGGTTAGTGCTGGCATCTTCTTCAACCACAGAACCCCATTTGCCAAATTGAACTGCATTTACCGCATTCTAGAATACATTCCAACTGATTACTTAGGCACAGAATCTGCAGTTTCTTAAGGCTGCCATTGTATTCTAATACCAAAAATAGCTTTCTTGATCAATTATCTGTTAACCAATATCCCAGCTTATATTGATTTTGTAATGAAAAGATATCAGAAATTTAGTTGCTACAAATACCATAAGTTGATTTTCTTATAGTTGTTGTGGGGAATCAGTGGTCAGACATGGGTACCACAAGGTTAAAAATCAAGGTATCTGCAAGGCTACATTTTTCTGGAGTCTCGAGGCATGAAGCTGCTTCTTCGCTATTTCTAAACTCTGGATACAGTCTACATTCATAGATGCCTGTCCCATTCCTTTATACACAATGTTGACAATATCAAATTTCTCTTATTCATTCCTCCATTGTAATATCTCTTTCTGACTACAGTAAGGGAAGTTTCTCTACTTTTAAGGAATCAAGTTGAAATAGTTTGAATGTGTCTCCACAATTTCATGCACTAAAATATTTAACACTCACACTTATACTTTTGCTATTTAAAGATGAAGACTTTGGGAGATGACTTAGTCCTGAGGATTCTGCCATTTGTGCATCACTGGGTTAATGGTCTATCCTGTTAGAAGCTTTATTTTTAAAATTCAGCTTTCCCAGGCATGTTTGCTCTGTCTTGCCATGTGATGTCCTCTGTCATGTTGTGACACAGCAAGAAACATATCTCTCCACCAAAAATGTACTGATACCTAGTTCTTGGATATTCTAGCCTTCAGAATCATGAATTGAATTGGCCTTCACTCTCAATGGCTTATTCTGTCTGCACTTTTCTGTTAGAGTGATTGAAAATGATCTAGGATACATGCAATTACTTGAAAGGATAATTGTTCCATCTGAAGGTCCTTAACTTTAATCCTGTTTGCAAGGTTCACTGAGCTAAGGCACAACACATACACAGTCATGTTATTCATAGGTAACATTCACAAATTCTAGAGAAGAGGTCCTTATTTTGTCTTCCACAGAACTCTCTTTTTTTTTACTGTGTTGGTGGTAATAAATATAGGCATTTCCCTGTTCCCATTGGAGAGAGTAAGAGCAAGTTTTACTTGGCCTAAGAATCTTGAGAAAGAACATCTATTTGTGTTCATCATGGTAACCACTGAGATGTTCATAATCTAAAGCCTAACAGCAAGGGGAGACATCCATCCAGTCAATTCAGGTCAACTGATTCATTCTGGCTCTTGGTGTTTGGGTCCATGAGACAACCTGAACTGCTCAGTAGCTTTTCCTTTCTAAAATTAGAAATTGTTTCTACAAGGGTAGATATTTTAAACTGCCATAAAAATATGTTTTGATAATTGTATATTGTTCCCAGATACATGAAGTATGTATGCATTTAACATAAAAAAAACATTTTCTTTTTGCCAAATTAGCATGTAACATGATTTTGCCCTCACTTGATAAATATCCTTTTCCATTATTATTTTAAATAGTAGCATAACTGTACAGAGTGAAGACAATGAAAAATTCAGCTGAGCTACATAATCACCTTTTAAGTCAAATTGCTAGGCTTTTTTGTTGAATCATGATTTCATAGCAGCAAAAACAAACAGTGGTAGTTGAGGTTGAGCAGTTCAATTGCATTTCTCAGCATAGAAAGGTAAAGTATTTGTGTCTTTCCAAAACAGGTATTTAAGTAATCAAATATTTCACAGTTCAAATTGGCTTGTTAAGTAGGATGCAGTAATTCCCAGTTCCATTTGCTTTAGGAGTTGATACAGAAGTCACAAATCACATAGACAAACCCAGACTGCCAAGTCCACAGGCCTGGCAATGGCTTGGAATTTGGGCAGTTTGGGCTGGATAAAATTCAATCTAAAAAAAAAAATAAACAACCCCTTTCCTTTTCATTTCCTGTATAATTAAGGAAAACACTGACTTAGTTGTTTCCTGGATAATTACAGGCTTGTAGGCCTTAGGCTGTCTAAGTAAGTGCCAACAAAATCACCTGAAAAGTAAAAGTAAAAAATAACACTAATCAGGCAACCAATTGCTGGCTTTTTTCAAATAACTTACTGAAATAATTTGCTCTCCCATCTACTGCTCATTTTGAATTAGGGAGAAAAATATTAATATATTGAACTACATAAGATTCTAACCAGGATATCTCTTGAATGTCTGTTAGGCAGTTCTCCTAAGCACCTAGTTAACTCCCAGCCTTAAACCCAGGTAACAATGCATATTCTACCCTGGGTCCCTAGTGCACAAAAATTTTGAGATCAGAAAGTGTGAGTTTACTTTATTTTCTATCCTCTTCCCAACTGCTAGAATGTCATGTAGTCCCATACTTAATTCTAATCATTCACTTCTCTTGAATATCAGTTTACTCATCTGTAAATGGGGGCAATTAGAAGGTGCCTATACTAAGCTTGTAGGAAATATGAACAAGGATGACAATAGGATTGTGATAAGTGATGACTCTAAGATTTCTAAGGGAAGATAGAAGAGAAAATGGTGATATTGAGGAGACAGTTCCCTTAGAAAAGTTTGGCTTACCCCCTTTTTCACCCTCCATCCTGCAGCAACCCAGGTAAGAGCTTAGAAGGGGGAGGTGAAGAATCAATCATTCTATGGTTCACACAATGGTGAAGATTTCTGAGAAGCCACAGACAGCAGTGGTGATTTTCTTCCTTTCTTCCTAGGGAAGGAGTCTACATCAAGAAACAAACAGAATCTTCATTCTATAGCTTAATATGCAAAGAATGACTTAGCTAGCATAGTGCTTCTCTGCTTCTTTTAACTCAGAGATGAGAAAATTAGGGGCTATGGACTTAGAAAGATATGGTTGCAGTTCTTTGTTCCTTCTGTACACACTTCAACAGTATTAGAGTACTCATTTTACATATCTAAACCTTGGTTGCCTCATGTCATCTCAGCAACTTTCAAATGTATGAAACAAGTTTGCAACAGCTATGTCTGTGGATTGCTTTTTGAAATTTGGATTTATTTTATGCTGAATTTATTAACATAAGTCTTTTGTTGGATTGGTTATTTTGGATTTTTTGAGACAATATCTTGCCATATAGGCCATGCTGACTTCAAACATTATGTAGGCCAGGCTGGCCTAGATATTCATGGGGATGCTCCTTCCTTCTAAGTGTTAGTCCCTGCTGTGGGATGTTCTGTATGATATGAATGTGTTGCTCTGGTTGGTTGATAAATAAAAAGCTGATTGGTCAGTAGCTAGGCAGGAAGTATAGGCAGGATAAACAGACAAGGAGAATTCTGGGAACAAGAAGGCTGAGTGAGGAGATACCAGCCCACTGTCCAGGGAGCAGCATGTAATGACACAAGGTAAAACCACGGAACACGTGGTGACATATAGATTAACAGAAATGGGCTAAGTTTAAGTGTAAGAGCTAGTCAGTGGTAGGCCTGAGCTAATGGCTGAGTAGTTTTAATTAATATAAGCTTCTGAATGGTTATTTTATAAGCATCTGCAAGGTCCATGGTAGGTAGGGCCAGAGAAAACTTCAGCTACAAGTCCCCATGTGTGGACCACCATGTATAGCTTCTTAAAGTTTGTTTTATTCATTTTCTTCTGGGATCTCTCTCTTCTTTTCTGTAAAAACTCTTTTAGATTAAAAAATATGAACAGTTTTTTAAACTTTCCCATGACTACTCTGAATGCGACAGGGTATCAGGCTCACATATGGGTTAATCTAACCAGGACCTCTGTACATGGGGTGGCATATCTCAGGTGTTTAATTTTCCTGGATATTTCCAATGATCACAGAATTTACATCTAAACTCTACAGTTCAACACTACTCTTTGTATTTTTAAGCAAGTGCAGCAAAAATTCAACTTGCTTTTTACATTATTGGACTTGTGTCCATCCAATTGTTTCATCTACCAACTCCATCATTATGTACCCAGATACCTCACATTCTTTCTTTTAGATACCAGGTTTGCAGAGTAGCATAACATTAATGGACTAGACAGTTGCAGGGTGTTGGTGTAAATATGAAGAGCTGAACTCAATTTGCATGAGCTTGTGAGATGTTCTGGATCATAAGAATAACAACCATTTCACAGGTCACCCTAGGCTGTTTAGAGTAAGAACTATTTTTGGATTTATAATAAAATTTTTGTTTAAGAAGAGGTTTACACTTTTAGAATAGTTACATAAATAGTAAAAATAGTGCTCATGTATCTCCACAGAAATGTCACCTATGGCTAATATCCTATATTAATGTGACACATTTGTCACAATGAATGAGTTAATATCAATACGCTATTATCACTAAAGTGCAAACTTTTTTCATTTTCCTTAGTTTTCTTCTAATTATCAGGATCCTATGCAGGATTGCAGTTACTCCTCCTGTCTGCTAAGTTTCCTCTTGGCTTTGAGAGAACTCCCTTGTAACAATCTTGGCAATTTTAAGAAGCAATGCCAGGTATTTTGTCAAATGACCCTCAACTGGAATTTGCCTAATATTATTCTCATGATCTGACTGAAATTATAGTTTATTTGAGAAATAAAATCACAGAGATAAAGTGTTTGTCAGGTTTCTCTATGCAAAGTAAGTTACTCTTCCATTATTCCTCCATCACCACACATATTCTTTGTAAGAAAGTCATTAAAAGATGAGTGAGGAGTCAATGTTTTACTTACCTGAGTAGATAATATTTGCATAAATTATTCTAAGTTCATATATAATATTTGTTTGTTTTCATTCACTTGCTCATTCAAATGTTTATTTCTGTCACCATAGATTTATTTTATGGTTTGTATTCTAGCCTAATATTATCTTACACATTTTGTTATTCAATTTGTTTCAATATTGCCACTGTTCTGGTTATACTGATATACTTTCTTCCTTTTGCTTTCTGATAACTTTCTCATTTTCTGTCTTTAGAAGAAATGCTATGCTCAATGCTCATCTTCTATATTTTCTTCTCCAACACTGTAATCCACTATTTCTCTAAGTATCTCAAGTTTCTTTCATTGCAAAACTGTATTAGAAGTCAAGTTCTGGGTAACCTGTGCTAACTTCTATAGAATTTTTGTTTCTATTCCTTCTCAGTAAAAAGAAGTAACGTACCTGTGTAGACAAATTTCTAAGTGGTCTTATTACATAAAAAACACAGAGCCAAATATAGGGGTGAAAGCCTTAGAGATCAGGGAAATAGGAATAGCCACCAGCCACCTTACCTCACCAGCTCTGTAGCTTCCAACATGCCACAACTTCTTGTCTACCCAGGCTTTTGTTGCCTTGCTGTTTTGCCCTCTCATTGGCTATCTTAGCCCAGCTACCTCACTTCTTTGTCACTGCCTATGTGTACAGACCTCCAGGTCTCTATGGTTGGTACTGGGATTAAAGGGGTGTGTCACCATGCTTGGCTCTGTTCCCTAGTGTGACCTTGAACACACAGAGACCCTGCCTGCCAAGTGATTGAATTAAGAGTGTGTGCTACCACTGCCTGACTTTTGTGTTTACTTAGAACGGTTTGCTGTTTCCTCTGATCTCCAGGCAAACTTTATTTATTAACATACAAATAAAATATCACTGCATACCTGTGCCTTGTAACTTACGCATATATTTAGCCCAGGAACTATCTATCCAGACATAAGGCATAACATATGCATGTGTGTACACATTAAGCTACACATGTTCTTGCTGTTGTCTCTGTTTCAAATATAGCACCATGGAGGTCATCCATGTTCTGTATCTTTCCACATCAACAGTGAGAAATGTAACGCCCTCTATTCTCCATCTATTAACTTATTTTTTAAAATGTCTATCTTATATGTATAATGGTTTCTAGATTCTGACCCCATACAGTGGGAATCAACCAACTAGTATACAGTCCTTATGCACAGTTCATGTTGTTATCAGGGTTAAAGTTTCTACTCTTTTCCAAGGTTCCTGAAGTCAACAACTTTTCCCAACTAGTCAATGAAAATTGGTAAACACAATAAGAATTTTTATCATAGTCTTCTAATCAGAATGCAGAATTCCACATGTGATTTTTTTTAGATTAAAGATTCATACCTTATGCTGTTAATTTTTATGGATTTTGACAAGTATATAGTGTTATGAATGAACTGCTGAGGTATCATAAAAGAATTAAACAACTCTCAGATATTCCTTGTGCCTCACTCAAATTTTAACCCCATTCTATATATGCGGCAACTACTAGTATGGTTTCTGGATGTTTCATGTGCTGGCTAGTTTGAGGGCCAACTTGACAAAAGCTAGAGTTATTTTGAAAGATGGAACCTCAATTCAGAAAATACTCCCACCACAGTGGCCTGTGGGCAAGCCTTGTGGTACATTTTCTTAATTGGTGATTGATGTGGGAGGGACCATCTCACTGTGGGCAGTACCACTCCTATCCTGATGCTTATAAGTGCTATAAGAAAGCAGACTGAGCATGTCATGAGGAAAAGCCAGTAGGCATCATTATTCCAAAACCTCGGTCTCAGTTTCTGCCTCCAGGTTTCTGTCTTGAGTTCCTGCTCTAACTTCCATGGAGGATGGACTACAAGCTGTAAGATCAATTAAACCCCTTTTCTCCCCAAGTTTCTTTTGGCTATTGTGTTTTATCACAGCAATAGAAACTCTAAGACATTTGTCTTTTGTATAATGCTCTACAAATAGAATCATATAATTCCTACCTTTTCCAAACTGGTTACTTTTACCAAGGAAGACATTTAAGATTCATTCATGTGTTTTTCTGTGACTTGATAACTCATTTTTTAATCACTGAAAGTTAGCCTTATTGTATGAATGCACCATAGATTTTAAATTCACTTATTCACTGAAGGATATATAGTATCTTCTGGTAATTTAGAAATACCATTAAAATTTTAGTAAACATTTGTGTGTAGGTTTTTGCAATGGACATAAGTTTTCAAATCAGTTGAATTAATACATAGAAGTACAATGATGAACTAAGTGCAACCTCCACATCTTTAGTGTCAATTGCACCTTCATGTGTTTTTGACAATTTTTCTATCAAGTTCTCCATTTAAAAACCAAAACATCTCACAGATTAGTGATTTCAACAGTCTATGATCCACAGTTCCTTAGTTTTGAGTTATTTTTTAATGTGTCACTTTTATCCTGCCTTTAAATTTTTAGCATTATGTATGGTGCATTTAGTAAGAAAGCAACCAATGACCCAAAGGTAAAACTTTGTAGGCCTAGGTGAAGAACTCAGGCAGTCTGAACTTACTAAATATTTGGTAATATAATGCCTGTAGTCAACCCACTTTTTCCTGGGACAAAAGGTGAATTGGATATCATTTATGCTAGGTGGTACATGGATAAGATATGATAGATGTTATTACACTGTTCCACACAAGGAAAAAAATGAATCTTGTTGGGGCTGCTCACACAAATAACCCCACTAGTGTCACAAATGTGAGATAGGCTCCAAGGGAGGTAGGATGTCAACAGTAACAGCAATACAATTTAGCAAGAAAAGTATTTGGTTCCTACTGGCACATGTGGAGAACCTCTGAGGCTCATTTCCCTCTGGTTAAGTCAACTTCTTCCCTACGTGAATACACATTAATCTTAGGTCACAATTTTATGCATGGCCAACTTCTGGCATGGGAATATTTGCCTCAGTTCACCATCACCACTGTCCCAAACACACTATAAAGCCCAATTCTAGTAAGGTACTTACAGAGATGAACATGACCTTCAGACTTGAAAAAAACCCTAGGATTTCCAATGCAGAGAATCTACCCACAGTGACACACTGTGGTGGTTTGGAAGAAAATGGGCCCCAAAGTGAGTGGCACTATTAAGAGGTGTGGCTTTGTTGGAGTGGGTGTGGCCATGTTGGAGGTAGTGTGTCACTGTGGGAGTGGGCTTTGAGGGCTCCTTTGTTCAAGTTACACTCATTATGGTCACAGTTCACTTTCTGTTGCCTGTGGATCAAGATATAGAACTCCCAGCTCCTTCTCTAGCACAATGTCTGCCTATATACCACGTACCAAGATGATAATGGACTAAAGCTCTGGAACTGTAAGGTAGCCTCAATTAAATATTTTCCTTTATAACAATTGCTATGGTCATGGTGTCTCTTCACAGCAATATAAACCCTAACTAAGACACATACTAAAGGCAATGATTTCTCACTGGAAAACAAAAACCAAAGGCAACATCGGTGAACTCTAGGAAAAAACAGTGGGATGCAAATGTTTCCCATTGGTTAAGCAAGAAATGAAGCAATTGAAGTGCACAAGAAAAAATGTCAAGGAGTGCACAGAAGCATATCCCCACAAACACTTACATATAGCCCCTTTACCATACACACACACACAGAGAGAGAGAGAGAGAGAGAGAGAGAGAGAGAGAGAGAGAGAGAGAGAGAGAGAGAGAGAGAATAGAAACAATGTACCACTGAAACTCATGTGTATGGGAAATGTAGACAGGAACATCCTCCCTTTGCCTTGTCACCCTTATAAGCTGATGTGGGAAAGTGAGGACAGGTAGACATGCCAGTATGGAAGACCCTAGAATGCTAAAGAAATGCCTCTTTTTCCAATCATGCCACTTAGCTGATCCTCTCCTGACTGGGGAACAAGGATGGTACTCTGTGCCTTTTAAGCTGCCCCCCCCCATATATAGGTTACTCCTAATGCAGCAAGAGGGGTATTCAGTGGGAAGTCTAGAGGCCCTGGCTAAATTCCTAGGAATCACCAAAATGGGGGTAGTAGCTATAAAGTTACAGAAATCTAATGTAGCTGCATTAAGAAGTACCACCAGTCAAGGCATGAAGAAGGGAGAGAAATCCAAATATAAGGCTCAAGGTGAGCTAGTTTCCATACCCTGTTCTCACAGCCATACACCCACTCAGACCTCACCCCTTCCCTTCCCATCTCCACCTTCTTTCCCCAAACCAATGCCATCCAATGCTCTCTTAAGAAGCCAGTGGCAGTGAAAAGATTCTATCAAGGTTATGTGAAAAAGCCAACCCCTGCAAAAGCTCAGACTGCCTTGGTTATGGTAAAAAAGGGAAGAAAACCGCTAAGATCCGGCCATTATCATCGGCTGAATGAGAAACTTAACCAAGATGTACAAGAGGAAGATGAAAAAAGCAACGACAGTACTACCAGCACCTCAAGTGATGACCTGGATAGCCAGTAAGGCGGAATGGAGGCAAGAGACCTCAGAACCACCTGCCAAGTGTCCAGAGGTCTCACTCTTGAACAGTGGGCACCTGCTACAACCTTAAACTTGTAGTTACTGGTGATCAATGATAATGAAAATAAAATCAAACTCTTAGGAGTAAATACCTGTGTCTGTGTATTCTCTAATGGGAGGCAGGGGAATGGAGAATATAGGGAGGGTAGGGTCCCCAGGGAGGGTGAGAGACTGGGGAGGGGAGGGCCAAAGGAAGGGGAGAAGGGGTATAGAGGAGATGGGAAAGATAGGGGGTTGGAGAGGGGAGGGGAGCTGGGTGGTTGGGAAAGTTGGGGTAGTTGTGGGGGTGGGGCAGGAGGCAAATGTGTAGGAAAGGAAGGAGGTGAGTCCTCTGAGATGGGGGTCTATAGTGAACCAGATGTAGGGAGTGGGTAAGGATTTTGTTACAAGATGGCAGTGCACACAACCTCTCCCCTTTACAAGTTTGGCCAACAGAAGATAGAGAAACCCAGATGGGGAGAGGTGTGATATGTGGAATGTCAATGACAACTCTTGCACAAAAGGTAAATAGTGACCTAAGATGCCAGCCAGCCCCACCCTGTGAAGGTAGGAAAAAACTTCCCTAAAAGTCAGCAACCCCTTCATCCCATTGAAATCTATCCCAAAGACAAACGATGGTGTTTTGTGGGGCCATATCCCACCTTGCCATTAAGAAGCTTTAGATGCAGCTTGGCTTACTGAGGGTGGGGAGAGTAGAGTGGGCTGTACCTGGCAGATGCTATCTGTAGAATTTTAGGATATGAACAGAGCAAAAAAAAATTGGTCCTGTTTTTATTATGTCCATTGCCCTCCACAATGTCTAATATCAAAGGATGCTGATGATTAAATACTTCACTGCCTCCTTCCACCTCTGAGTCTTCCCCTGGTCTAAATTCTGAATGTCTGCTATGATTTGTGTTGTTTCATATATGAGTAAGTATATTTTGCATTAGGACATTTTCAGTGATTTTTCTTTAAAAAACTGAGTGGATTCATGAGGGAGTTCATGTGCAGAGGGTCCTATTGTGCAGCGGCCCAGCCCTGGCTGACAGTTCCCACTGCCTCCTTCCCTGATTGTTCCTCTTGCTGGGAATCAACAATGTGGCTATTGCATGCACACTTCTAGCCTACAGGCCTTATGCAAAGTAGGTCACAGAGGAATCCCTCATTGAAACCAGAGTCTAAATAATGGAAGAACAAAGACAACCCAGAGAAAGAAAGCCCTGCTGGATCCAACTGTCTGTATTGATATCTTAATCTGTGCTGCTGTGACCTCTGGCACGAAAAGCCCAAGATTTTTACTAAATTTTCACAAATCTTATACATCTTCAACAATACTTTTAAAAGTGTATGGGTTTAATCCCAGCACTCAGGAGGCGAAGGCAGGAGGAGGGAGGAGAGGCAGGCAGATCTCTGAGTTAGAGGTCAGCCTGGTCTACAGAGTGAGTTCCAAGACAGCCAGGGCTGCGCAGAGATAGCTTGTCTTAGAAAAAAAAAACCTTTAGTAAGGCCCCATTGCTGAAGACAACACCAACACAACTCAGTAAACATGAAGTAGAGCTGATGCCTACATAAGTGTCTTCACCCCTATGTTCTAGCATCATTGGTACAGGAAGACATGCTAAATGTTACCAAAAGATACATATAAATACCAACCCAGGCATACCTTTGATCTTCAATGCTCCAGGAGTAATCAATCAATATCTGATTTGACCTAAGGCTCATTCCATGTGATGGAACCCAAGAACATGAGACTAGATAGCCCAGGGACTTAAGGTAAACCCAAATACTACTCTTATTTTTTAAAAAATAAAGCAATAAAAGGATTCCTTGAGTGATATTTTGCTATACTCAGAGATCAGTGCCTTGCTCAGCCATCATCAGAGAAGCTTCCTCCTGTAGCAGATGGGAAAAAAAATACAGATACCAAAGGACAGACATTATGCATAGAGTAAGAGACCTTGGAATAGTCATGCCTAAATAGAATTTCCCTATAAAATCCCTCTCCTCAGGGCTCAGGGAACCCTGTGGAAGAGGAGGCAAAAAGTGTGTAAGAGCCAGAGGGGATGGAGGATACCAGAAGAGCAAGGCCCTCTAAATCAGCATGAACAAGCTCATATAAGCTCAGAGACTGAAGCAGCATGCACAAGGCCTATATGGGTCTGCACTAGGTCCTCTGCATATCTATTATGGCTTCAAGTTTAGTGTTTTTATGAGATTCTTGAGTGTTTCAAATGGGTCCCTGATTCTTGTACTTCTTCTCTTGGGTTCTTTCCCTTCTGTTTTATCCAATTCCAATGTGTTATTTTTTTATTTTACTATATTTTATCATTATATTACATTTTATATTATGTTATAATTATATTATCCCTTAGAAACATATTTGTTTTTAATGAGAGACAGAAAGGATGTATCTGGATGGGAGGGAAGGTGGGGAGGAACTGAGAGGACTAGAGGGTAGAGAAATAGTAGTCAGGATATTTATGTGATGTTACTGGACTGGACATTGTTAATATGTATAATGGAGTTTTTACCGGAATTTGTTGAATGTTAGTGGACTAGACATTGTTACTGTAACTCTTGACTATATATATTGTATATACTTATTGGATAGTGTTTCTTGTATTACTTATAAGCTTTTTTTTAAATTTTAGACAAAAAAGGGAAAATGTGGTGGTATTGTGTTCCCCAAAATATTGTGCACCCTAATAAACTTATCTGGGGTCAGAGAAGAGAATAGCCACAATATTAAACATAGAGGACAGGCAGTGGTAGCACATGCCTTTAATCCTAGCATTTCAGAGGAGAAATCCCTCTGGATCTCTATGAGTTCAAGGCCATATTGGAAACAGCCAGGCATGGTGACACACGCCTTTAATCCCAAGAAGTGAGCCTTTAATCCCAGGGAGTGATGGCAGATAGCAGAAAGGTATCTAAGGTGTGAAGACCAGGAACTAGAAGCATTTGGCTGATTAAGCTTTCAGGCTTTTGAGCAGCAGTTCAGCCGAGATTCATTCTGGATGAGGACTCAGAGACATCCAGTCTGAGGAAACAGGATCAGCTGAGGAATTGGCAAGGTGAGGTAGCTGTGGCTTCTCTGATCTTCCAGCATTCACCCCAATAACTGGCCTCAGGTTTGATTTTATTAATAAGACCTGTTAAGATTCCTGCTAAACTGTGAGAAAAAAAATCTATTTTCAATAACAAGGAAAAAAAGACTACAGAACAAAAAACTATAAGAAAAAACATTTCCATTACTTGTGGGTTTTTAAATGCTAATTTTGGCATATTTTGCCGTTTACTTAAAATGTCATATATTTTATATTAGTTATCACTTGTAAGACCATTGATACAAGGAATTTTGGAGTATGTTTATTTTCTGAACATTTATAAAATTTATGGGTATTACAGAAAATGTGTTCTGTTAAGGAGTAAATGTGAAGAAATACTTGCTTCTTTTTGGAACATTGTGTTTTCAATTGATGAGAAAATGTAGCCTAAATTCTCTGGATAAGCTTTAGTTTCCCATTGTCATGTTTCCTTTTGTTTTGTCTGACTGAAAAAGTCTCTTTGTATTCCTAGCTTGATAAAAATCTTTTTAAGGAGTGTTTGTTTATATTGACTGATTTTCAAATGTTAAGCCAATCCTGAATTCCTGTGTTAAACCTCTGCCTCATCAGAGTGAGCTACCACCATACTCTATTTCATTGTATATGGCTCTTCTGCTACAGCATCAAGTACAGACCTGTTCTATATAATTTGTTATTAATCCCACATATTTCATTTATAATTATAGACAGATAGACCCTGAGGCTTTCATTTCCATAAGTACATGTTGGGTACACTTCTTATGTTCCACAATCCTACTAAACTCTAACATATGAAATGCAGTTACAGCATTTTAATGTTCTTACCCAATTCTAAATTCTGTAAATTTTAAGTCAATTTCTTTTCCTTGAGATAGGTTTTTAAATTTGCATTTTAATTCTAAATTAATTTTAGAAATCATTTTCTTTTAGCCTTCTTGGGCTGCTATAACAAAATCAGAAATTAGGTGGCTGGTATACAACAGAAATTATTTCTCACTGTTTGAAAGGCTGTCTCATCTGAGACCAAATCACTGACAGATCTGGTGTCTCCTGGCTTAAAGATAGCACTTTTCACAGTATTCTCACATGCCGGAAGGGGAGAGAGATTACTTTGTACCATATTTTATAGGGGTACTAATTCACTAAATCACTCAGATACTAAATCACTCATAAGAGATTTGCCATCCCCATCCAAACTCCTCAAAATAGCTTCACCTTCTAATATAACCAACTTACCTCTCAGAATTTCAATTTATAAATTTAGGGAAATACATATATTCAGTCTGTTTTACTTAGCTTAGTGATATTAAACAATTTTATTTCATTTTTATTTATTTTGTGTGCATACAATTTGTGTATAGGGACACATGCAGCATACGGCATAAATGGACATCAGAGAACCACTTGTAGGAGTCAGTTCTCTCCTTTTATCATGTGGGTCCCAGAAAAGGATTCAGGTTGTCAGTCTTGGAGGCAGGCATTTTAATTGACTAACCCATATCACTGGCTCCAAACAGTGAAAGTACTTACTATCTAGATTGATAATCTGAGTTTGATACTCAGAACTCACATGGTGGATGGAGACACCCAAGCCCTGCAATTTTTCCTCTTCTACATGCAAACCATGGCACTTTGCTCACATAAAATGAATGAATAAATAAATACATAGATAAATAAATAAATAAATAAATAAATAAATAAATAAATGTTTAACATGGGTAAAAGGTAGTTTTATATATGTCTTATGAGTTACCTTCTCAGGTCTTTTTCATATTTTTTTATAAGATTTTAGGGTACTCTGTCCAAAAATTCTTCAGTCTTTAAAAACATAAATAATAGCATTCTAAATGGCAAATATTCCACAATTCTCTGAACTGCAAACATCTTCCCCAGTGTTCTAGTATTCTTTTTTTTAATTTCCGAACCCATTTTTCTCTGCCTTCTAAATGTTTCAGTGTAATGCATCAGGGTACACAAAACAGTGGACATCAAGAAATGAATGATGCCTTGCACATACTGGGAAACCTCATTAAACCAAACACTTGTGTGAGAAGCTGAGGACAGAAATCTTCCCCACCATGCCTTTCCTCCAAGTCCATAACTCTATTCTATCTTGTCCATATATCCATGTTATATGGACAAGACTTTATCACACTGTATCTCCTGTAACAACTGGAAACTCAAGGTAGCCAGAGCTGATTCCATACAATTTGTACAAATCAAAGAGAGGTCTATGCCTTAGGCAGCTCTAATAAATAATTTCAGAACTTTTCTGTTGTAATCCTAACATTTGTAACAATGTTTTAAATAAGAGTCATGGTTTCATTTACAGTAAGTAACCTCCACCTTATGTAATCAGTTTTGTCTTTGTTCTACTGTATTTGAAATCAAGATTCCTATAGTGAGGGTTAGAACTTTGTAAAATGGCTTGACTCATTGCATTGCTACTTCCCAGCTGCGAGCAATTGTATGACTTCTATTTCACATGGAAACCACATGAAGACACAGACGCAAACTAATGTATCTTATATGGGATACTTCTAGCAGGTACTCTTGTAGGATTGTTGTAGTTTCCAAATCTGGAATGCATGCCAAACTAAGACACCAGCTGTTGGAGCCTCTTGCCTACATATGTAAACCTCATGTGGAACTACTTTCTTTACTTGCCAATTAAACCCATATTTTTAAACACAAGCCATTCATTCCTCTAATAGTCAACATAGGTTGCCTGCTAATGATGAAGTCCTTGAATACTCTTGACTTCTAAGTTCTGAAGTAAGGCCATGATCCACTAGAGCTTTGTGTTGTTCTTTCCCTCTCAGTGGAAAGAAAGAAGTTGGCAAAGACTTTGTAGGCTGTCAGGACATCAAAAGATATTTTTGACCTTTTTATAATTGTAATGGATTCAACAACATCTGGATGAGATTTTGCCTCAAGCATTCACAAATTCTAACATGAAGAAAAGGTGATGAGCAAAATATGCTTGTAAAATGCCCAAATCAGCAGAGGATGGGGAGGACTGAGTAAAACTTCACTTATCTTACCCCTATATGGGTCTACCAAAACAAACAGGCTTTGTCTCTTTTGGAAACCTTGCTTTTCTCCATATACTCCAACAGATATGAAGATCTGATAAAGCTGATTTCAAACACGGAGGGCCACATATTCAGGAAGATGGTACATAGAGGGTACCGCAAACCTGCTTCTTTCATCCCCCCTCCCCCTTTCATAATTTGCTAGAAAAAAATCCAAGTTCTTGCCTACCAAGCAGGATGTAAACCATATCATTTACTCCTTTTATAGTTTCTCTGAGTTAAAAGTGGTCTAAACTACAGAAAGGGGAATTTTGTTCCTGCCAGGAATTTACACAGGAGTTCCATCTACATTACCTCCTGTGCTAAGCTTCCAAAGATGAGGCTGAGCAGGAGAGTCCCACTTTCTAAGTTCCTTGCGGCCCAGATATTCCAAACCATACCAACATGCCCACACCTTCAAGCATTTGGGCAGTTTTAGGAATGGATTGAAAATAACTCGATAGATTTGGTGTGAAATAGATTCTACCTATTTTTAGTGTTTAGAAATGAAACATGCTGGCAAATGGGATTTGCAGTGGTGATGTAAGTAAATACTGTGGCAAGCACTCCAATTCTGACATGTGCCAGTGCCCTTAAGAGCATTGGCTAAATCACATTCTGATCCTTTTTAAATTTTTTTATTTTATAATTTAATTTAATTTTATATATCAGCCATGGATTCCCCTGTCCTCCCCCCTCTTACCCCCCACCTTTCCCCCAGCACACCCCCCATTCCCATCTCCTCCAGGGCTGAGCCAAGTGTCCCTGCATAGGCCCCAGGTTCCAAACAGCCAGCACATGCACTGACAGGTCCTGGTCCCACTGCCTGGGTGCCTCCCAAACAGTTCAAGCTAATCAACTGTCTCACTTATCCAGAGGGCCTGATACAGTTGGGGGCTCTTCAGCTATTGGTTCATAGTTCATGTGTTTCCATTAGTTCAGCTATTTGTCCCTGTGCTTTTTCCAGTCTTAGTCTCAACAATTCTCACTCATACGGTCCCTCCTCTTTCTCGCTAATTGGACTGCTGGAGCTCCATCTGGGGCCTGGCCATGGATCTTTGCATCTGGTTCCCTCAGTCATTGGATGAGGTTTTTAGCATGACAGTCAGGGTGTTTGGCCATCCTATCACCACAGTAGGTCAGTTCCGGCTTCCTTCGACCATTGCCAGTATTGTGGAGGTATCTTTGTGGATTTCTGTAGACCTCTCTAGCACTTTGCTTCTTCCTATTCTCATGTGGTCTTCATTTATCATGCTCTCTTATTCCTTGTTCTCCCTCTCTGTTCTTGATCCAGCTGGGATCTCCCGCTCTCCTAAGCTCTTTCCCTCAAAACTTGCCCTTCATTACCTCCACTCACGTCCAGGTTGTTCATGTAGATCTCATCCATTTGTCTGTCATTGGGTGATCCCTGTGTCTTTCTTAGGGTCCTGTTTTCTAGGTAGCCTCCCTGGAGTTGTGAGTAGCAGTCTAGTCATCTTTGTTTTACATCTAGTATCCTCCTATGAATGAGTACATACCATGTTTGTCTTTCTGAGTCTGGGTTACCTCACTCAGGATGATTTTTTCTAGATCCATCCATTTGCCTGCAAACCTCATGATATCATTGTTTTTTTCTGCTGAGTAGTACTCCATTGTGTATATGTACCACATTTTATTTATCCATTCTTCAGTTGAAGGGCATCTAGGTTGTTTCCAGGTTCTGGCTATTACAATGCTGATATGAACACAGCTGAGCAAGTGCCCTTGTGGTATGATTAAGCATTCCTTGGGTATATGCCCAAGAGTGGTATAGCTGGGTCTTGGGGGAGATTGATTCCCAATTTTCTAAGAAAACGCCATATTGATTTCCAAAGTGGCTATACAAATTTGCATTCCCACCAGCAGTGGAGGAGAGTCCCCCTTGTTCCAAATCCTCTCCAGCATAAGCTATCTTCAGTGTTTTTGATCTTAGCCATTCTGACAGGTGTAAGGTGGTATCTCAGAGTCATTTTGATTTGCATTTCCCTGGTGATTAGGGATCTTGAGCAATTCTTTAAATGTCTTTCAGCCATTTGAGCTTCTTCTGTTGAGAATTCTCTGTTTAGTTCTATAGCTCATTTCTTAATTGGACTGTTGGGCATTTTGATGTCTAATTTCTTGAGTTCTTTATATATTCTGTATATCAGCCCTCTGTCAGATGTGGGGTTGGTGAAAAAGTTTTTCCATTCTGTAGGCTGTCACTTTGTCTTGTTGACTGTGTCCTTTGCTCTACAAAAGCTTCTCAGTTTTAAGAGGTCCCACTGATTGATTGTTTCTCTAAGTGTCTGTGCTACTGTTGTTATAGTTAGGAAGTGATCTCCTATGCCAATGCATTCAAGACTACTTCCTACTTTCTCTTCTATGAGGTCCAGAGTAACTGGATTTATGTTGAGGTTTTTGATCCACTTGGACTTAAGTTTTGTGCACAGTGACAGATATGGATCTATTTGCAGCCTTCTACACATTGACAGCACCATTTGTTGAAGATGCTTTTTTTTCCCATTGTACAGTCTCTGAAGAAAGAAATTGAAGAAGATATCAGAAAATGGAAAGATCTCCCATGCTCATGGATATGTGGAATCAACATAGTAAAAATGGCAATCTTACCAAAAGCAATATACAGTTTCAATGCAGTCCCCATCATAATCCTAACACAATTCTTCACAGGCTTGGAAAGAGCAATACTTAACTTTATATGGAAAAACAAAAAACCTAGGATAGCTAAAAGAATCCTGTATAATAAAGCAACCTCTGGAGGCATCATGATCCCCAACCTCAAGCTCTACTATAGAGCTATAGTAATAAAACAGCTTGGTATTGGCATAAAAACCGACATGTGGACCAATGGAATCGAGTTGAAGACACTGACATTAAACTGCACACCTATGAACATATAATTTTTGACAAAGAAGCCAGAACATTCTGATCTTTTAATGATGGTGCATAGTGCAAGAACCTTGTTCTCATAGGACATAGATTAAAGCATGCTCTCAACTAATGCTGTACCAGCCCATCTGTCATGGAAAAGATGGGAGTGATCACATTTGGAGGTGCTTTAATCCTTGAGATATAACTTGTCTACTGGCTAATTTCTAAACCTTTGTTTCACCATTTACAACTGAAAAGAGAACAAGTCTTCTAAATTGAGAAGACTGACAAGTTTCAGTAATCAGTGATCTCTGATGTAGGTTGCATTAGTATCTATTCCCAGTCTTCATCTAAGTTCTTTCTCATCAGAGATACTAACTCACAGAAGCCAAGAATGTTCTGCAGTGCAACAGATTCTAATCAGCACTAAGTACACATACTTCCTGTTAAACAAATATGCTTCAAAATGAGAACACAGAAAAGCAAATACAAGTTCCTTTAAAAAAAAGCCTCTAAATCTTGTGATGCTTATGCTGGTGTTTTTTAAATTCTTGTCTACAAGATCTTGGTCCACTCCTGCACCAAATATGCAACAATAAAAATATGATTAAAAAGATAATCTATCCCATACCTGTTATAATGACTACATAAAAAGCACAAAACAAAACAGAAGACAACCATTGATGAAGATGTGGATAAAAGGTAATGCTTGTACCCTATTGTTGAGAATGTAAATTGGTGCAACCATTACACAAAATAGTGTAAGTTTTTCCCCAAACTATTAAACAGGGTATAATATGATCCTATATTCCTACTTCTGTGTATTAATCCATAGAACATAAATTGTTAGATGGAGTAGATGCTTGAACTCCTGTGTTCACTGTGGCATCACTCAAGGTATACAAAATTTAAAATGTTTATTAACAGATAAACATTTTAGTCCTCACAGTCCAAGCAGGTGGAAAACACCTACATGCCTACCTAGGTCCTTAGGGACCAGACTGGCTGAAGATACCTACAGGCCTCCTTGGCACCTTGTGGCACTAAGTGGTAAGTACTAATATAGAGAGCAAATATATGGTGGAGAAATGGGAGAGAAAATGAAGCAGATCAGTTCATGCACTGTGGAAAGAAGAGGAACTGAAGAAGTAAAGGCAATGAGAAACAGACTGATGTGGGTGGCCTGCTTGCCACCCAGGGCCATGGTGATATCTGGGCCCAAGCTGCAGCAAAGAGCCATGTCTGGGTCCGTGGCCCTACTACAGCTAGGGTCTGTTTTGATGTCCATTGCTCCTGTTATCACTGAAGGCCATGCCAATGCTCAGGGTCTGGCCTGCTACTTGATGCCCTTTTTTTTGTCTGAGAGCCATGCTGCATCTGTGGTATATTGATCTGAGTGTGGTGCTGCCACCTGGGGCCATGGTGATATCCAGGGCCAGGAGGCTGCCAAATGCTATGTCTGTGGTCCTACCAGAGCAGGGGTTTATGTTGATATCCATGGTCTGTATTGTCACCAAAGTCCACATGAATGCCTAGGGTCTGGGCTACCACCTGTTTTGGTGTTTAAGAACCATGCTGCCACCGGGCCATGCCAAGCTGAGTAGCTTGTGCTGTCACCTGGGGCCATGATAACATCCATTCCTGAGCTACTGCCTACAGCTATGTCTAGGTTTGTGACCTTATAGCAGCTAGGGTCTGATTTGATATCCATGGCTTCAGTAACCACTGAAAGCCAAGCAGATGCCTGAGGTCTAGACAGCCACCTGAGTCCATGTTGATGTCTGAGAGCCATGCTGCCACCAGGACCAGGCTGATCTGAGTGGTCAGCGCTGCCACCAGGGGCCATGGTCATGGTGACATCTGGCCTGAGGTGCAGCCAAGGGCCATTTCTGGGTTTATGTCCCTACTACAGCCAGGGTCTGTGTTGATCTCTGTGTTGCCACAAAGGCAAAGCAGATGTGTGGGTTCTGGGGCACCACCTGTGACCATGTTGGTGTCTGAAGGCCATGCTGCCACCGAGGCCATGTCAATCTAAGGGGCCTGCACTGTCACCTTGGGCCATGGTGACATCTGAGTCTAAGTTGCTGCTGAGGGCCATGTCTGGGTTCATGGTCCTGATGTAGCCAGGGAGCTTTCCTGACCCTAGGAAAGCTGGCTCTAACCCTTGCTGGCTACTGCAGCAGAAGACCTGTCCCTGCCCCTCATGAGAGAGCTAGCCCTAATGACCCAGGCACAGGAGAGATGGACCTACCCCTTAACACAGGCATAGAAAAGCTGGTTCCAACCCTTGCCTAAGGTGGGGGTCGTGCCAACAGTCCAGACTGACCAAATCAGCTACCACCCAGACCCACATTCAGGGCTTTAAGTTGGCCTATCCCAACATCTACCCCATCTATGTCCTGCCAGAATTTGTGAAGGAACTGGTACTGTGGAATCATAGCTTCAGGATCTTGATGACTTGGGGAAACTGCAGGATATCTGAGAGAACTTTTGGTAAGGGTCCAGTATTGATGGTGTACCAGAAGCCAGAGACCTTGAACCAGACCAACAACTCATTGTAATGAGCATTTGCACGTAAAGCTGAGTGGACAAAAGGTTTTATTGCTTGACGTATCACAGCTCCCAATGACACTAAGATGATTAAAGAGGTGTTGGAGAGGCAGGAAAAGACAGAGAAACAAAATAATTTATTGTTTTGTTTGATCGATATTTTTAAAATTTTCTTTTGAAAGGGATGATATGGGACTGAAGGGTGGATATGGAAGGACTGGGAAAAGAATGGGATTGGGGTGCATGATGTAAAATTCCCAAAGAATCAATAAAAAATGTTTTTAAATAAGATGATCTACCCCCTTGATCTCCTTTTGTTGTCTCTAGCTAGAGCTTCAAGTACTTTATTGAATAGATATGGAGAGAGTGGACACTCTTGTCATGTTCCTGATTTTAGTGGAATTGCTTCAAGTTTCATTCTACTTAATTTGATGCTGGCTATTGCCTTGCTGTAAATTGTCTTTATTATGTTTAGTAATGTTCCCTGTATTCCTGATCTCTCCAATATCTTTTTCATGAAGGGGTGTTGGATTTTGTCAAAGGATTTTTCAGCATCTAATGAGATGATCATGTGGGTTTTTTTCTTTCAAATTGGCTATATGGTGGATTCTATTGACAGATTTTCATATGTTGAACCATCCCTGCATCTCTGGGATGAAGCCTACTTGATGATGATGTGTGATTTTTTTGATGTGTTCTTGGATTCAGTTTGCTAGTATTTTTTTTTGTTTTTGTTTTTGTTTTTGTTTTTCGAGACAGGGTTTCTCTGTGCAGCTTTGCGCCTTTCCTGGGACTCACTTGGTAGTCCAGGCTGGCCTCGAACTCACAGAGATCCGCCTGGCTCTGCCTCCCGAGTGCTGGGATTAAAGGCGTGCGCCACCACTGCCCGGCCAGTTTGCTAGTATTTTATTCAGAATTTTTGCATCAATGTTCATGAGGGAGATTGGTCTGTAATTCTCTTTCCTAGTTGCAACTTTATGTGGTTTGGCTATCAGGGTAACTATAGCCTCATAAAAAGAGTTTAGTAATGTTTCTTCTGTTTTTATTATTCAGAAAAATTTCAGGAGTATTGGTATTAGCTCTTCTTTTAAATTCTGGTACAATTCTGCACTTAAACCATCTGGCCCTGTGTTTTTTTTTTTTGTTTTGTTTTGTTTTTTTTTTTTGGTTGGGACTTTTTGATGACTGCTACTATTTCCTTAGGGGTTTTATACATAGCTGGAGTTTTCTCCAGTCCCACCAGGGCCTGCAGCTGCTCAGACCCAAGTAAACACACAGAGGCTTTTATTAATTTTAACTGCTTGTTTATTAGCTCAGGCTAACTACTGACTAGCTCTTACACTTGAACTCAGCCCATTTCTGTTAATGTATATGTCGCCATGTGTTCCATGGCTTTACCTGTGTGCCATTACATGCTGTTCCCTGGACAGAAGGTTGGCATCTCCTGAATCAGCCTTCTTCTTCCCAGAATTCTCCTTGTCTGCTTATCCTGCCTATACTCCCTTCCTGGATACTGGTCAATCAGCATTTTTTAAACCAGTATACAAAAGCATTATCCCACAGCAGTTATAGGTCTATTTAATTGTGTATATGATCTTGATTTAATTTTGGTATGTGGTACCTATGCAAAAAATTGTCCATTTCTTTTAGATTTTCCAATTTTGTGAAGTACAGGTTTTCAAAGTATGACCTAATGATTCTCTGGATTTCCTCAGTGTCTGTTATTATATCTCCCTGTTCATTTCTGATTTTGTTAATTTGGATAGTCTCTCTCTGTTTTTTGGTTAGTTTGGATAAGGGTTTGTCTATCTTGTTGATTTTCTCAAAGAATCAACTCTTTGTTTCATTGATTCTTTGTATTATTCTCTTTGTTTCTATTTTATTGATTTCAGTTCTAAATTTGGTTATTTCCTGGCATCTATTTCTCCTTGATGAGTTTTCTTCTTTTTGTTCTAGAGCTTTTAGGTATACTATTAGGTCACTAATGTGAGATTTCTCCAACTTCTTTATGTGGGTATTTAGTGCTATGCACTTTCCTCTTAGCAATGCTTTGATAGTGTCCCATAAATTTGGGTATGTAGTACATTCATTTTCATTGAATTCTAGGAAGTCTTCAATTTCTTTTTTTATTTCTTTCTTGACCCATTGGTGATTCAGTTGAGAATTATTCAGTTTCCATGTGATATGATAGTATAATAAGTGACCCCAAAAATTCTAGCAAGGAACTCCTACACCTGATAAACACCTTCAGTAATGTGGCAGAATACAAGATTAACTAGAAAAATCAGTAGCCCTCCTATATACAAATGATAAATGGCCTGAGAAAGAAATTAGAGAAACATCACCCTTTACAATAGCTACAAATAACATAAAATATCTTGGGGTAACTCTTACCAAACAAGTGAAAAACCTGTATGACAAAAACTTTAAATTTTTGAAGAAAGAAGTTGAAGAAGATATCAGAGAATGGTAAGATCTCCCATGTTCCTGGATAGGTAGGATCAACATAATAAAAATGGCAATCTTACCAAAAGCAATCTACAGGTACAGTGAAATCCCCATCAAAACCCCAATGCAATTCTTCACAAACCTTGAAAGAACAATACTCAACTTCATATGGAAAAATAAAAAACCCAGGATAGCCAAAACAATTTTATACAATAAAGGAACTTTCAGAGACATCATCATCCCTGACTTCAAGCTCTAATATAGAGCTATAATTGGCATAAAAATTGACACATTGATCAATAGAATCAAATTGAAGACCCTGACATTAATCCACAAACCTATAAACACCTGATTTTTGACAAAGAAGCCAAAATTGTACAATGTAAAAAAGAAGGCATCTTCAACAAATGGTACTGGCATAACTGGATATCTACATGTAAAAGATTGCAAAGAGATCCATATCTATTGCAATGCACAAAACTCAAGTCCAAATGGATCAAAGACCTCAACCTAAGTCCAGTTACACTGAACTGCATTGAAGAGACAGTGGGAAGTAGCCTTGAACGCATTGGCACAGGAGACCATTTCCTAAACATAACACCAGTAGCACAGACACTGAGAGCAACAATTAATAAATGGTACCTGTTGAAAATGAGAAGCTTCTGTAAGGCAAAGGACACTGTCAATAAGACAAAAAAGCAGCCTACAGAATGGGAAAAGATCTTTACCAACCCCACATCTGATAGAGGGCTGATCTCTAAAATATATAAAAAACTCAAGAAACTGGACAGCAAAATATCAAATAATCCAATTAAAAAATGAGCTACAGAGCTAAACAGAGAATTCACAAAAGAAGTATCTCAAGTGGCCAAAAGACATTTAAGGAAATGTTCAACATTCTTAGCCATCAGGGAAATGCAATTCAAAACGACTCTGAGATACCATCTTACACCTGCAGAATGACTAAGATAAAAAACACAGATGACAGCTTATATTGGAGAGGATGTGGAGAAAGGGGAACACTCCTCCACTGCTGATGGGAGTGTAATCTTGTACAGCCACTCTGGAAATCAGTATGACAGTATCTCAGAAAATTGGAAATCAACCTACCTCAAGACCCAGCAATACCACTCTAGGCATATACCCAAAAGATGCTCAACCACACCACTAGGACATTTGCTCAACCATTATCATAGCAGTATTATTTGTAATAACCAGAACCTGGAAACAACCTAGATGCCCTTCAACATAAGAATGGATAAAGAAAATGTGGTAATTTACACAATGGAGTATTATGCAGCAGTAAAAAAACAATGCCATTATGAAATTTGTAGGCAAATGGATGGAACTAGAAAAAATTATCCTTAGTAATGTAACCCAGACAAACATGGTGTGTACTCACTTGTAAGTGAATGTTAGAAGTAAAGCAAAGGATAAGCAGGCTACAATCCACACCCCCAGAAAAGCTAGGTAAAGTAAAGGACACTAAGAGGGACACACATGGATTGCCCTGGGAAGGGGAAAGTGTTAAGATCTTCTGGGTAAACTGAGAGGGGGGAATATAGGGGAGGGGTTGGGAGGTGGGAACATGAGGGAGAGATGGGGAGGGAGAGCAATTAAAGAGATACCTTGACAGAGTGTACCATTAAGGGGATGGGGAGAAAGCTGCAGCTAGGGAAACACCCAGGAACTCACAAGATTGTTCCCAGCTAAGACTCACAGCAATGGTGGAGAGGGTGCTTGAACTAGCCTTCCCCTGCACTCAGATTGGTGTCTACCCTAATTGTCATCATAGAATCTACATCCAGTAACTGATGGAAGCAGATGCAGAGAACCACAGCCAAGCACTTGGCCAACATCCTGGAGTTCAGTTGAAGAGAGGGAGAAAGGGTTATAAGAACAAGGGGAATTCAGAATCATGATGAGAAAAAAAAGAGACAGCTGTCCCAAACTAATGTGAGCTCATGGACTCTGGACTGACAGCTGAGGAGCCTGCATGGGACCAAACTAGGCCCTCTGAATGTGAGTCAAAGTTGTATGGCTTGATGTGTTTGTGGGTCCCCTGGCAATGGGACAAGGACCTATCCCAGGTAGATGAGCTGGCTTTTTAGACCCCCCCATTCTCTATGGTATGATGCCTTACTCAGCCTTGAGGTGGGGGGGAGGGCCTAGGTCTGTCCCCAACATGGTGTGACAGCCTGTGTAGACTACCCAAGGGAAGCCTTACCCTCTATGAGGAAGGGATAATGGTGGTATGGGAGTAGGTGAGGGGGGAAGTGGCAGAAGAGGAAAGAGGGGTAACAGGGATTGCTATGTAAAAGGAGAGAAAAAAATTAAATAAAAATTATATTAAAACAGGTAACCTATCTGACACCTGTTAGAATGGCTACATAAAAAGCACAAAATAATACAGAAGGTAACCATTGATGAAGATGTGGCTAAAAGGTAACTTTTATACCCTTTTGTTGATAATGTAAATTGGTGCAGGCATTACACAAAATAGTATAAGTTTTCTTCCAAACTATTAAACAAGGAATTATAATATGATCCTATAATCCCATTTCTGTATATTAATCCATAGAATATAAAATTGTGAGATGGAGTAGATGCTTGAACTCCTGTGTTCATTGTAACATCATTTAAGGTATACACAATCCAAAATGTTTATCACCAGATGAATGACTGGAGGCATTTAAAAAAAAGCTGTCATATGTATGTTATGGTTTTAATTTGAAGTGCAACCCACAGGTTTGTTCTAAACAATAGCCTTCCTGTTTGTGATACTATTATAAAAGGTATGGAACCTCTAGGGAGGTATGACAGGCTGGCAAAAGCAGGACATCAGGGTCAGGTCTTTAGGAATTATGCAGTCTTAGTTCCAGTGTGCTCTCTTTGCTGTCTAGTTTGTTGTATGAGCAGTCTCTACCGTGCATGCCCATTCCACAGATGTAAAGACTCTGCCATACTTTTCCTATGATGGTGGACTGAAAGCCCCTAGAATTCTGATAGAAAATAACCCTTTTAACTTTTAACTTGTTTCTGTGAACTACATTAGTCACAACAACAGAAATGTAACTAATACAATATGCACAACAGAATACTATTCAGCCTTTAAAAGAAGCAAACTATTGCTGTGGGATGTTCTGTATGGCAAATGTGTTGCTAATTAGTCAATAAATAAAACACTGATTGGCCATTGGCTAGGCAGGAAGTGTAGGCGGGACAAGGAGGAGAATAAAGCTGGGAAGTGGAAGGCTGAGTCAGAGAGACACTACCAGCCGCCACCATGACAAACAGCATGTGAAGATGCCGGTAAGCCACGAGCCATGTGGCAAGGCATAGATTAATGGAAATGGATTAATTTAAGCTGGAAGAACAGTTAGCAAGAAGCCTGCCATGGCCATACAGTTTGTAAGCAATATAAGTCTCTGTGTTTGCTTGGTTGGGTCTGAGTGGCTGTGGGACTGGCGGGTGACAAAGATTTGTCCTGACTGTGGGCCAGGCAGGAAAACTTTAGCTACAAACTATGTCATGCTACAACACAGGTAAACCTAAAGGGAATTATTATAAATGAGATTAGCTAAATTCAGAAGGTGAAAATATTGGAAAAACTGCACATGTAACATCTACGGTAGTCAAACTCATAGAAACAAAAAAAAATGTAGATGTTAGGGGCTGCAGTGATGAAGTACTTAAAAAATATGTTACTCAATAATAATTGCTTTGGGCTGGAGAAATGGCTCAGGGGTTAAGAGAACTGACTGTTCTTCCAGAGGTCCTGAGTTCAATTTCCAGCACCCACATTGTGGCTCACAACCATCTGTAATGAGATCTGGTGCCCTCATCTGCCCTGCAGGCATACATGCAGGCAGAACACTGTATATGTAATAAATAAATCTTTAATAATAATAATAATAATAATAATAATAATAATAATAATAATTGCCTAATCCTATACTGTATACTTAAAATTTGTTAAGGTGGTAAATTTCATAGTATGTATTTTTACCATAGCAAAATGATAATCATATATTTGGAGAGATATCAGCAGTTGTTGGATGCATCTGGCTGCAATGGGTTTGTGGATTCCACAGTCAAGGAAAAGAGGACCCAGGCTAGTAGTGGCACAGTTCCTAGCACCTTTTGAATTTTTGCATTTTTCATCATGCAGTAAACTATAGCACTCCCCCTTTTAAATTAGATAATGAAGACTTTGCCTAGCAACATATAGAAAAGCCACTTGAATTGTTGTGCCTTCTAAAACAACTCAAGTACAGTATGGGCCCTGACAAATCATGAGTAGATGCACAGGTAGGTAGAGAGACTAATAATGAAGTGTGAAGCCAATGTGTCCTTTTCTATTTTTGCTCTCATAACAAAATTCCTTGGATGGGATACCTTGTAAACAACATAAATTACTTCTGAGTATTCTGAAGGCTGGCAGGCTAAAATCAGGTTGCTAACATGTTAAGGTTCTGTTTAGGCCCCCTTAGTGTCATAGAATAATGTCTTGGTATTGTTGGGGGAGCTCTGGTTGTGTTGATTGCTCCACAATCACCAACAGAATCTGACCCCAGTTCAGAGGGTGAAGTCCGTATTTAGCTCGCCAGAGTGGACCACAGAGTTCTCTGGTTGATTCAGAGGGAGTTAGAAGGGCACATGGAAGAGGAAGAGGAGGAGCCAAGGGGTAGCACAGCCTTTCAAACCAGGAAGTGGAAAGAGGAGGGTGATCTTCTCTGCATTGCTCTAAGGATCTCTCAAATTTATTTCCTAATATTTACTCTCAAGTTTTATTTTTTAATAAAATGATAAAAGAAATCACAATATCAGACCCTCAATAATGTATCCTATTGGCAAAAAAGAGAGCTTGTTATCTTGAGTAAGCTTCATTTATAAACCATTAATCCCAACTTTGATCTACTCACTCCATAGTGGCCATGCTTTCTATGACTGTCAACTATCACCCCAAGGCTGAGAATATTTACATATGAACTGGAGGAAAGCAAACATTCAGTGCACTGTACAATGCCTTGAGTTCCATTGTTGGACAGACTAGGCCATCAGTTCTGTGGAGTGTTGTAGCTGGAGTTTCTCCACTCCTGTCCAGCCCCACGGACTCCACAACCACTTATAAAATAATCACTCAGAAGCTCATATTAATTAAACTGCTCAGCCATTAGCTCATACCTGCCACTGTCTAGCTCTTACACTTAAACTCAGCCCATTTCTGTTAATCTATGTGTCGCCACATGTTCTGTGGCTTTATCTGCTGCCTTTACATGCTGCTCCCTGGACAGCAGGCTGGCGTCTCCTCTCCTCAGCCTTCTACTTCCCAGAATTCTCCTCTCTTTTTTTGTTCCACCTATACTTCCTGCCTGGCTACTGGCCAATAAGTGTTTTATTTATCAGTCAATCATCCATAGCAGTGTGGGGCCCACAATTCTCACAATGGTTTCAAAGTGGAATTACTATGTTTGCTGAATGAAGACCCAGTATTTCAGAAGAGGAGCATACTTGACTCATCTCAATCATCAAATGCCATTTTTTCATCTTCTGATGTTGAGGTAGGATGGCAGAAAAAGGCAGCCAGTGAGGCATAAGGAAAGGAACCCCACTGACATGAGCTCTAGACTAATATTTCTCATGCTGCAAAACTATAAACATTTGTGCATCTTTGTAATTTATGCCAAATATTTAACATGAACTGAAAAATGAAAAACAGTAGTCAGGATTAGGGGCCCCACTGTTTGTGTGCTGAGGATGAAACTCCAATTCTCACTAGTTTTCCTACTCTGTCATAGTGTGGCCCTGTATCCTCACCTATGCATTTGGGATAAATAATAACATCCAAAAATTAACACTTGTGCAGAGTATAAATATTTGGTAATCATCATATAGATGCCACATTTTTCAAATATTTGTAGATGCTACTTCTGTTATAAGTACTTGAATAAAAACAGATTTTAAAATGTAGTCTAATCTATATTTAAGTCATTCCATTTTCTCAATTAACTTATGACAAAATGTATACCTCCTGTAAAGTGAAGACACGGTGATTTATCTGTATGTACAAAATAAAGGCCTCCTTAATTCAACTGGCATATGATTTTGGTGCTTCTCCAGACATTTTCTTACATGAACAGAGTCTAGGATTATATACTGGCTTTCACCAGCCTTATATCCTATGGGTTCGTATTTATCAAGCATTTTAAACATATTCATTAAATATGCAATTATACAAGATCCAAAGATGCTACTATTTCTTAGCTGTGAAACCTACAACAGATTATTTTATCTCCCTAAATCTCATTTTCTTCATCTATAAATGGTATCTAACTCCTAGATTCTTTGGAAAACTATATGAATAACACATACAGCATCACCTAACTCAGTGGCTGACACAGAGAAAATGTTCAGGAAATGTCCCCTTATTTTTTGTCTCATAAAGTGATTTAAGAAATGGCTGCATCACTTGTCTTAAGCCTGTAAACCTGAAAAATCACATATAATTCCATAGTAGTTACATGTATTACTGTCTTCTACAAACAGAGGGTATAAAAATTAGATAACACACAGTAGACCTAAGCTAGGGACTCCTCCTGTCTTTTATGAGAATGAGCCCAGTACATAGACACTGGTTAGATAAACTTGTAGCTTAGAATTACTGAGTGATTCACGATTTAATCAAGTTGAATGTCAACATTTAGTTAAGGATATGGCTCTAAAAGGCTCTAATCTATATCAATATCCTTTAGAAAAACATGCAGGCCCCTACAACTAAAGGGAAGAGAAACAAGGCTCCAAGTACTGTGATGAAAGATGGGAACATGAATAGAGGCAGACCAGGAATATCAATTACCCCAGGCATGACACACTCATTTGTAATTTCATCCCTGTGGTTTACATGGCACTGGAGTACATACATGAAGAGCACTACAGTGATGATAATTCTTACCATGTCAGGGAGCAGGAGTGTGATAAGCTTCCCAGAAAATGGGTACACATCTAATCCTGACACAAAGTAGAGAGGAGGAAACAAGATGGGAAAATAAACACCACCCCAAAAGTTTCCAGTCCAAAGGGTGATATGAAACACTAGAAGATGCAATATCAGGTAGTGATGAGACTATAAAATAAATATACCAGGGTAAGGGTGTTGTGCCCAGATCATGACCCCCAGAGAGACCACTGAGGAGGAGCGTACCAGAATGCCAAAGCAAGGTTTATTTCCATTACAAGTCGCTGCGACAGGGAACTCATCTCAAGCATTTACTGGCAATGAGGCAGGGAGGAGTTACTCTTTCTTGGGGAAGTTAGTTTTTATAGGCAAAACCCACAAAATTTCTTAGAGGGGAGGGGGTTAGTATGGGTCTATTCTTGATTGGTCCAGATTTTCCCAGGCTTAAACTTTGTCTCATTTCAGCTAATCTGTTTGCCCTGTCAGGAGTTTCACAATCCATCTCTGGAGAGGGGAATCTCTTGGTTAATTGATCACCACCAGACATCCTGACTTTGTTTTTTTGAAAACACCTGACTTAACCCTCTCCAGGAAGGGGGAACTGACTCAGTTTTAAGATATCTCTTCCCTCAGCTCTTTTGGGTTTCTGGGCAAGCCTGGAAAAGATGCAGGGCAAGGATTCCAGTTAGACAACAGAGCAAGTGCAAAGATGCTAAAGCATAAACAAACTTGGGAAATTCAGGAGCTGCACTAAAAAAAGCATGGTCGTTATAACAGAGAGAGAAGAGGTCAGAAATGTGGCCAAGAATGACTGATTCTAACTACCATTGGTAACAATCCGCTTGCCAGTGGCTGCCACCATCTCTTGCCTAGAGTCCTGTTATAGCCTCCTTAATTGGTCTTTCAGCTTTTGCTCTTGGTCTCACTGATCTGCTGCACTGTTTCCCAAATTATATTGTGTATTAGAATCATCTAGGGAGCTTTTGTTCAGTATTTTTATTAATTTATGTATTTAATTAATTTCTGTCCACAGGTAGCAAAGGTTTTTATGTACTAGTACTGCCTAGTTTAGAATATGATCTGGCTCTGTTAATGTCAGTGCCTCCACCCCAGCTTTCATAGTTTACTGCCTAACTGTAAATGTTCTAGGTAGTCCACAGAGCCTCCTATGTGCTATGTATAACTAGAGTTTTCCTGCCTTGCCCACAGTCAGGACAAATCTTTGTCACCTGCCAGTCCCACAGCCGCTTAGACCCAACCAAGTAAACACAGAGACTTATATTGCTTACAAACTGTATTGCCTTGGCAGACTTCTTGCTAACTGTTCTTGTATCTTAATTAATCCATTTCTATACATCTATACCTTGCCACATGGCTCGTGGCTTACCAGTGTCTTCACATGCTACTTGTCATCACGGCAGCTGGCAGTGACTCCTTCTGCCTTCCTGTTCTCTCAATTCTCCTCTCTATTAGTCCCACCTATACTTCCTGCCTGGCCACTGGCAAATCAGTGTTTTATTTATTGACCAATCAGAGCAATAGATTTGACATACAGACCATCCCACAGCACTTCCCCCTTTTTTTTTCAAAAAGGAAGGTTTTAACCTTAACATCGCAAAATTACATATAATTTGGGAATTTGGGCATAGCTTCTCTTACTACTTCCTGCTGGAGGGGAGCACTGTATCTTATGGGGACACAAAGAAAACTTTAGGATTATGGAGTAGTCCATGAGGGTGTATCGTCTGAGCCAGTTGCCTTGAAATGGTTCTGGATGTTGAATCATCTGGACCTTGGTGTCACAGGAGACATTTCAGGTGATCTTGGCTGGTCAAACCTGATGTATCTTAATCTGGAACAAATCCATAGCCTCTGGCTTTCTGTGGAAACAAAAGCAGAGCCTCCTTTCCAAAGCAACATATCCTTACATCCAAATTTTGAAGTCAAGTTACCTTTAAAATATACATTTTGGCACAACTCAACAGCTGTTGCAATCAAATGTTTTTCTTCAGTTATGAATATCAAAGAGAACATAATCCCGATTCTCTGTGTGGTAGCCATCTTTACGTGGCTTATTTTTTTATATTACCTTAAACCTACTGCTTTAAACTGCAGCATTTTAAGACTGAAACAGCATTGTGGCTGCTGGCTCCGCCCACTTCAGTTTCCCAACATGGCAGTGGTACATTTTCTGCCAGCTCTGGGAGCCATCAACTCTCAGAAATAGTAGGTCTATGCTTCTACCTAAGCAGCGTTTAGTTCAGAAACCTCTTTTTGTTTTGTAATAGCAAAGGCTAAATCCACCACACAGCTTAATGTGCCACTTGTAGAGGCCTCATTCCTGCCATACTGCAGGTTGAGCGCACACACCAGGAACCCGCCATAGTAGCTCAAACATGCAGGCTGCCACTAACTTGAGAGAAACAACTAGGAACTAATTTTAGCTCCATTTTAGAATCTTTTTACTCAGTTTTTAGGTGGAAACTCTTGCCAATACGCTGGGTGCCATTTGTAGCTTGAGTTTTCCTGCCTTGCCCACAGTCAGGACAAATCTTTGTCACCTGCCAGTCCCACAGCCGCTCTGATCCAACCAAGTAAACACAGAGACTTATATTGCTTACAAACTGTATCACCTTGGCAGGCTTCTTACTAACTGTTCTCATAGCTTAAATTAATCCATTTCTATAAATCTACACCTTGCCACATGACTCGTGGCTTACCAGCATCTTCACATGCTGCTTGTCATGGCGGCGGCTGGCAGTGACTTCTTCTACCTTCCTGTTCTCTCAGTTCTCCTCTGTCAGTCAGGCCTATACTTCCTGCCTGGCTACTGGCCAATCAGTGTTTTATTTATTGACCAATCAGAGCAACAGATTTGACATACAGACCATCCCACAGCAGCTATGCATGGTCTTAAAGATTTCAACTCATTCATTCTTCATATATAGGGCCATTTATGATTTTAGCATATAGTCAAAAAATTAATCTCAGAACATACAGCTAAAATATGGTGAGTTTGGTATTTGAACACATGTAATCCTAACCTAGAGCATACATTTTCAATTGAGGCAACAATGCCCCCAAGGGAACAATAACCTGTTTTTATTGAGGGGAAACTTTTCTTATTCTAACTTTGGATAAGGTGAAACAACCTACAGCAAATAAAGAGTAGCACGATAGTCAGCATTCTCCAAAGAAATAGATATAACATAACATGTGCATATTTTTATACAGATATATTTATTGTTTTTTAAAAAAAAACTGGCTCACATGATTATACAGAATGGAAAATTAAAATTACTAAGTGTTTATGGACTGCATATAGATCATGAGAGGTAATATTTGAATCTGAATGTAGTCTGCTGCAGAACTGTAAGTGGCCAGTAGGATAGATGAAGATTAAAGGCTTTTTTGGAGAATTTTCTGTGTCTTAGTGGAGACCTGTCTTTTTGTTCTTCACTCATGCTTTCAGCTGATTAGATAAGGTCCATCCACATTATGGAGGATATTTTACTCAAAGTCCTTTGGTTTCAATAAACTCACCAAACATATCTTTATAGGTAAATCCAAAACAATTTTGAGTAAATACCTGGTTACTTGTGGCCCACTTAAAGTTGACACAAAAACTCATACAAATAGAAGTATGGTACATTGAGTAGTTAATAGGAGTCTATTAGTTATCAGAGTTCAAAGAGAGTGAGGTTATCAGGTAGGGTTTTGGGTTGATCAGTGAGGACTGAGTTATAGATAGCAATAAACAAGCTTTGATATGTTATTGCACAGTAGAGTAACTCTTAATAGCAATGTTGTTCTATATCTTTCAAAAGTTACAAAAATGGTTTTAAGATCTTTATGATTAATAAATATAAGTTTGAAGAGGTAGGCACATTTAATCTTAGTCACAATGCAGAATCCACACAATCTGAAGCATTGTGTGGCACTTCATTTAAAACATACAATTCTACATTTTTGTGTATCAGTTAAAAATAAATATAACTAAAAAATTGTAGGGAAGGTAAATAAAATTAGGAAAATACATCTGAAAAGATAATATAAGTAAAGGTCATAGGGCAATAATACACAAAAGTTTGAATAGCACTGTTCTACTGGCCTACAATTATTAAATCACAGATTAAAAGAAGTAGACCTAGCCATCAAACTTGATTTAAGGCCACTTTTATGTGGGTTTTGACGGATACTTACAGTAAAAGAGCTTTATCCACTAAGGTAGTCTGAATGATAATGGCCCCCATGAGCTCATATACTTGAATGCTTGATCTCCAGTTGCTGGAACTATTTAAGAACAGTTAGGAAGTTTGGCCTTGTTTGAGGAAGTGTCACTGGAGGCATTTCAAATGTTCATGCCATTTCCAGTTAGCTTTCTTCTCATTGTCTAATGGCTGTTGTCTCAAGATGTGTGCTCTCAGCTACATGCCTACCTGCCTGCTGCCATGCACTCTACTGTCATATTCTTTGCCATGCTAATCGTGGACTCTAATCCTCTGAAACTGTAAGTAATTCCCCCAATAAAGTTCTTCTTTATAAGTTGTCTTGTTTGTGTTGTCTTATCAACAGCAATTTAAAAAGGAACTAAGATATCCCTTGAGCACCTTGCAGGCTGCTTTGCACACACCTGAGCAGAGACTATCACTAACCATTATTAGGGTACCAGTTTACTTTATTTAGCTTCCTGCCCCACCACCACAGAGATAGTGGCTCCATCAACTTTTAAGATTCCCCTTCTTTCAAAACAAAGTAGCCTAAGTTTATGGGATAGTCTCCTTTCATAAGATGTTAGGCATCTCTCATTTTAGAATTTGGAACCCTACCCTGATAAATAAATGGCTGAAAAGCTTATATGATAGGCTTTGTGTGACAGGCTCTTGGACAAGCAGAATTATGACTTACGGACTACCTTAACACAGCTTCCCTGAGATCATACCCAGAAACCCCCTTTCTTACTCTTCACTGCTGCTTTTAAAACTTCCTATTTAAAACTTCAGACTAAACAAGAATGCCTAAGAATAAGAACCAGGTATCAATACATTCTAATGGTTCCTTACATAATTCCAAGGCACAGAAAACTTTAGGAATAACTCGCGTATTCCCAACACTACAGCTATAGCAACATTAATAAAAACAAGTCTAGCTGCTAGAAGGATGGCTCAGAGATTAAGAACACTAACTATTCTTGCCAAGGACCTTGATTCAATTTCTAACATCCAGCTGGCTGCTCACAAACATCTGTAACTCTAGTTCTAGGGACTACAATATCCTTTTCTGACCTCTCCTGGCACCACACATGCACATGGAGCACATACAAACATGTCAGCAAAATACTTGCACATATAACATGAATAATAAATGTATCTTAAAAATAAATAAAACAGCTGCACATGATAGCACATTACTTTAATAACAGCAGTCAGGAGGGAGTCAGAGGCAGGACCTGTGAGTTCAAGGCCAGCCAGCTAGTCTACAAAGGGAGTTCCAGGATATCCAGAGCTACATTAAGAGACACTGTAGAAAGAAAGAAAGAAAGAAAGAAAGAAAGAAAGAAAGAAAGAAAGAAAGAAAGAAAGAAACAAAGAAACAAAGAAAGAAAGAAAGAAAGAAAGAAACAAACAAACAAAGAAAGAAAGAAAGAAAGAAAGAAAAAGAAAGAAAGAGAGAAAGAAAGAAAGAGAAAGTCTAACCATCCATTATCTCCTGCTGAAAGGCCTCTAATGTCTACCCACTGCATTGGGAATAAAATCAACCGTTTGTTTTCTTATGCCTTACAAGGTTCCATATTACTTGACAGGTCCTTGTTCCACTGTTATAATAGTTCCCTCTTCTTTTACTCTCACAATGTGTCAACCACTGACCCTTTGTTCTTCAAATACATTGAACTTTCTCTTCCTCAGTGCCCTGTGACTTCAGAATTAGACCATTCTTCCTGAAAACATGCCCAGCACTGCCTCCTTCTTGATATCAAGGTTGCCTTTCAGATGCAACCTTATGCAAACAAATCTTCCATTGGAATGCTTTGCTCTTCTATTCAACGTTGCCTTCAGAAACTGAGAAGCTCATTTCCCTAGCTGCTGGGAAACCTGTTGGCATTTGGCCTTGGCTGGAAAAACTGGATATTTCCAAAGTTAGTCTATATTCAATGGTTCATTATGAGTAAAATTTAAGGTCACAGCCTCCTCACTGCAACATGGGAAACTGTGAAGTACTTTTTTCAGCATTGATACTTCCCAAGGGGGGGACTAAAGCACTGGCTGAGAACAAGTCACAGACCAAATTCTCTGTCTGACCAATCCACCTTCCTATTTTTCACAGGTGTTGATCCGTGCAGCATTCTTTGATAAAACTTCTGTATACTACTTTCCATTTCAGAACCAAAATAACTCAGAACAGTTCGATGTAGCATGAATCTTAAAGAATCTTATTAATAAAAATCTTAAAGTCTTATTAATAAAAATCAAACCTGAGCCAGGTATTGGGGTGAACTGGAAGATCAGAGAACCAGGACAAGCCACAGCTACCTCACCTCGCCAGATCCTCAGCTGGTCCTGTTTCCTCAGACTGGAAGCCTCTGAGTTCTCATCCAGAATGAATCTCAGCTGAACTGTGCTGCTCAAAAGCCTGAAAGCTTAACCAGCCAAATGCTGCTAGTTCCTGGTCCTCATGCCTTATATATCTTTCTATTTTTTGCCATCACTCCCTGGGATTAAAGGCTCACTTCTTGGGATTAAAGGCATGTGTCACCATGCCTGGCTGTTTCCAATGTGGCCTTGAACTCACAGACAGCGAGGGATTTCTGTCTCTGAAATGCTAGGATTAAGGGCGTGAGTGCCACCATTTTCTAGCCTCTGTATCTAGTGGCTGTCTGTTCTCTGACCCCAGAAAAATTTATTAGGGTGCACAATATTTTGGGGAACACAATACCACCACAGTTCATTGTTAAGATTTTTACATGTGCAACTGGGATATAATGCACTTAGAAGGCAATTCACTAGTAAGAATGGAAAGAGGGGGCTTTATAAAGTATGATTGATGCTTTGCAGTAATGTAACCAAAGACAATGAGTATTAATCAGCAATTACAAGACAAATGTGAAGACTAGAGGGACTCTCTCATAAACAAACAAAAAAAAATAGGGTTTTGTCTCCTGCATGTGGGGAGCAGAGAATGTACCTGAATGTTTTCTTTGTAGCTAAAAGTTTTCCTGTGTCCTGGCAGTTGTGATAAATCTCTCCCACTCACATGCCCCAAGTAAGCACACAGAGGCTTACATTAATTAAAACTGCTTGGCCATGAGCTCAGGCTAACTACTGACTAGCTCTTACAATTAAAATCAGCCCACTTATGTTAATCTATATGTCACCACGTGTTCCGTGGCTTTACCTGTGTGCCATTATATGCTGCTCCCTGGATGGCAGGCTGGTGTCTCCTGACTCAGCCTTCCTCTTCCCAGAATTTTCCTTATCTGCTTATCCCACCTATACTTCCTGCCTGGCTCCTGGCCAATCAGCATTTTATTTATCAACCAATCAGAGCAAAGTTTATTCACAACATACAGAGCACCATCACCCATCAAGAGAAAGTGGCCAAAGACTAGAAATTAATCATCTAAGCAACAGAGTTCCAAGGAAGCTTAAACACCCAACCTTATCTATGATGTAAAAGCTAGGTGTCTAAATGAAAAAAAATAGAGTATCACATTATAGGAGGTAAATATCTAGGACTGTATATCTGCAAATCCGGAATAGTCAGAATTCACCTAAGCCTTCTGCATTTGTGAATGTACTTCAGTCTTTTCCACAAATGTTCTCTCCTTCCTAAAAGATGTCACAAAGGCATTCTTCTAAAAGTGGCATGTGCAACCCCAGTATCTGCCTACATGTACCTCTCTCACTGGTAAATAGTCCAATAGTGAGATTATGCCCTAATACTACTTGTCTAGGTCCTGAGGAAGGAATGGACTTGACCACAAAGCAGCTGATGGATTTAGAATAAACCAACCAGCTTGGTCAGTGTTCGTGGAACTGCTCTCTCACAATATTGTATCAGGGAAAATTGGAGCGAATCAGCAAGTTGTATAGAAGATATTGTTATTTATTAAGTGTTGCAATGTTATTCATTAAGCAGCACTCTTTACTGTGTGAGAAAAGCCACAGGGTATAACAAAACACACTGTAAGTGTTTATTAAAGGAAGAGAACAGAAGGGCTGTGCATAGGCCTATGGGAAATGACCTTACAGACAGATGGGGGAAGGATAAGTGGGACCCAATTTTATGGATTCCCCCCCACATGCACATATGGACTTACATAGCTATGCCACATATGCGCATAGATTATATGATCACGCAGTGCATGGATTATGTAGGATGTAAGGCCCTGGGATGACTAAGCATTTTGCCAGCACATGCGTGGTCATGCAGCTAGGAGAGTGGCTAGGAATTCTAACACATATTTATATAGACGCACTTATGAGAAACACAGACCTAACATCCTAGAAAGAACCCTGAAAACACTTAGGATGAGTCTTAAAAGTATATAAAAATAACAACAACAACAAAAAATCCACACTGAGCAAGGTAGAAATGCCACTCATTCAGATAGACAAAATAAAAACAAATACATATTCTATCATAATTTCTTTTGGTTTTCTCAAGAAAAGCAAATGGTCATTTACTTGGATACTTATATAACCATGAAAGAGATACAATAAAATGTTTAACACATTCATGTAATGGATGGATACCGCCCCTAGTGAGGTAGCAGGTAGTTGTTAAACCTGCCTATGACCTAGAAGTACATGCCCCTGGGGAAAGGCCGCTGGGTGACCCTTAAGACATGGGATGCACATATGCTCTTGCTTCTTCACTATCTTGTAGCTTTGGATGATGGTACGGACCAGGGCAGAGCTCGCCAGAGAAGTGAGTTCACCCTTCCAGGATCCTGTAAACAAATTCCTTTATTCTGTCTGTGAGTTAACCCCCAAATATATTCTTTTGCTCGTTAAGTAGGTTCCATGGATTGCTAGCAATATAATCACATTATCTGGTGCCCAATTCCCCAAGGTGGGAGCTTGAGCAGCTTGTATGTTCTGCCGCACAGACTCCTTGCTTTCTAACTACACACACACCACTCCCTCCCTCCCTTTTCTTTCCCAAGTCACCCTCGCACCATGGAAGACTTGAATTCATTCCCTGTTTTGAGCTATTGCTTGGATACCAGTGCTTACAGGTCACCTTTGGTCCATGTTGTTTCCCCACGCAGCTCACAAACTATGTGGAGCCGTTGAGTACACCTAGTGTGTGCTAGCTTGAGAAGAGACTGAGAACTCATTGCGCAGCAGCTTTACTTGCTCCTGCAGGCTTCTGCCTGCCCACATATGGCTCCACTAGCCATGTGGAGTCTTCCCCAAGTCCCATACACAGGAGCCACCATGCAACTATATGGCAGACTGAGCTTGTCCCCCACAGCTGAGTATGGCTTGCGGCTGCATCTCTTATCCCATACACACACAGCTAGTTGTGTCGCACACCAGTAGGATTTGCTTGATAGCTCCTTTAAGCCTAATAGAGGTCAAGGCAGGTCTTCTGAATATGCTTTGAAGACCTGCTTCAGTGCTACACCTATGACACCTGCTGACTGAACAGTGCTACTACACCCAAAAGAACATAAGGAGAAGTGGGACAACAGCCTTCAAGGATTCGTCTAAGGTAAAACTACTCGATAATTTTACACCTTACAAACTGATTAAGGTGGGGTCTTCCTTGTGGGTTCCTGACAACTTCCCTAGCACCCAAATAGTTTCTCCCTATTGCCATGATGTCTCCCTCTATCATGGCATCTCTTTCATTGCTCTTCCACTCTGTCCCTGTTCCCACTTGACCATCCCATTCCCTTATGTTCTCATCTCCCACACCTACCCTCCATTGCCCCCACCACCTCCAGTCTACTCATGGAGAGCTCATCCATTTCCCCTTCCCAGGGCAATCTATGTGTCTCTCTTAGGGTTCTCTTTACTAGTTAGCCTCTCTGGATCTGTGGGTTGTAGTCTGGTTATCCTTTGCCTTTCATCTAGTATCCACTTATGAGTGAGTACATGTCATGTTTGTCCTTCTGGGTTACCTCACTTAGGATGATACTACTAGCAATAGCAGAGAGGGTGCCTGAATTAGCCTACTGCGGTAATCAGATTAGTGAATATCTTAACTGTCATCATAGAGCCTTCATCCAGTAACTGATGAGCATAAAATATCCCTATGCTGTATAGCAGCTCTAAATGCTTCGGAAAAAAAATTCCAGAACCAGGGAAACCAACTGAGCTATATACAAAAAATTTTCCAAAGTCCACAAGAACCATATAGATTTTTTACAAAGGCTGACCATGGATATACACAAGGCAGTATCAGACTAAGCACTAAGACAAGTATTAACTGAATCCTTGGCTTTTAACAATGCTAATACAGAATGAAAAAGAATACTTACACCTTTAAAGGTTAGTTCCGCACGTTTGAAGAAATGCATTAATATACAAATGGTGTTCAGTCTCTTAAATATGGTAATGAGGCTTGGATAGGAGAGGCAATTTCCAGAAGTTGAAGGAAACTTCGAGGTACCAAATGTTTTAATTGTGATACACAGGTCATATGAGAAGAAAGTGTACATGAGGCTCTCCTAGAAGCAATACTCCTCATAGAAGTAACCATAAAAGAGACCCCCAACTTTCTGGATTATGCAGAAGATGTGGCAAAGGCCAACATTGGACCAATGAATGCAGATCAACAATAGATATACAAGGCAACCCTTTACTGGAAGGAAATGGTCAAGGGGCCTCACTGAGGCCCACAAATTGAACATGGTCTAAACATTTCCAGCCACTGTGGAGGAAATTCCTCTCTAGGACAATTAAATAACCCAATGTCTAATATCAAGAATGATACTGCACTAGATGATAGAATAGCTCTGATAGATGGATCAAAAATTCCCCAAACACCATAAAATGAATAATTTGGCAGACTTCTATAAATGGACAAAGACAGAAGCTTAGAGTACAAATTAATTAATGGCATTGTTCTAGAGGGCCTGGTAAACACAGGTATGGATGTGACTTTAATTACACCAAAATCATGGCATCCGAATTGGCTTCTCCAAGATGTCCAATTTCTAGGTACTGGAACCCTATCTCAGGTAAAACAAAGTTTGAGATGGGTTAAGTACATAGGGCCAGAAGGACAGAGAGGAAGTCTGAAGACATATGTGGCAAATGTAGTGTTGAATCTTTGGGGCTGAGATCTGTTATAGCAGTGGAATACCCAGATTAAAATTTCTACAGTCTCAGAAATGAAATACAGACCAATTCATGTATCTAGAAAAAACATTATAAGGTACTATAAAAAAAACAGCCACCAAGCATTCAGGCAGTATATAAACAAAGCACAAGTGTTATTGAACTCTCAGAAGTAACAACAGCCCTACCTTTAAAATGGCTAACTGATAAATCTGTCTGAGTTGGACAATGGACTTTGACAAAATATAAACTACAAGCTTTGAAACCACTGATTCAAAAACAGTTATATGCTCAATACATTGAAGAATCTACCAGCCCTTGGAATTCTCCTGTATTTATTATTAAAAAGAAATGTGGAAATTGGAGAATGCTGACAGATCTGAGAGCCATTAGTAAAGTAATTAAGTCTATATGCTCTCTACAGAACAGGATGTCCTTGCACTCTCTGTTATTCAAAGAATGGCCTATTATAGTTATTGACTTAAAAGACTGTTTACCATACCTTTACAAGAAAAAGATAGAGAAAAATTTGCCTTCACAGTACCTAATTATAATAATTCCCAGCCAATCAAGAGATATCAATAGAAGGTCCTCCCACAGGGAGTATTAAATAGCCCTACCCTGTGCCAATATTTTGTGCAAAAACCATTGGGAATAATTCATGTGAAATTTCCACAATCTATAATTTATCATTGTATGGATGATATCTTATTAGCTGATCAAAAGTTAGGTACCTTGGAGAGCATGTTTGAAGAAGTAAAAAAAGTCTTGCCTCGCTGGGGACTACAAATTGCTTCCAAAAATATACAAACAGGAAATTCTATTAATTAATTAGGACATAAGATATATCTCAAAAAAAAATTAGACGCCAAAAGGTAGAACTCAGGAGAGATTGATTCCAAACTCTTAATGGTTTTCAAAAATTGTTAGGAAGCATTTCCAACTTACAGGCTATCACTGGAATACTTAAAGATGAACTAATAAATTTGGCTTATACCCTAAAAGGGGACAAGGACTTAAATAGTCCAAGAGAATTATCAGCTGAACCTGAGAAGGGATTGGCTCCAGCAAAAAAAAAAAAAAAACAAGATGCACATGTGGATTGTGTGAATCCAGTACTTAACTGCATTTTATTCATATTCCCTTCTAGACAATCTCCCACAGGAATTTTGATGCATTGCAAAGATATTATATTGGAATGGATATTTCTACCATGTAAACTGAGTAAAAAATTAAAAACTTATATGGAAAAGATCTCTGATTTGATTCTAAAAGGAAAATTAAGACATCATAAATTGACAGGAATGGACCCAGCAGAAATTGTAGTACCATTAACTAATGAAGAGTTTTCCTCTTTATGGAAAGATAATTAATACTGGCAAAGATCCTGCAATAATTTTTGGGAGAAATTAACAATTGTTATCCCAAAAGCAAGGGGACAGAATTAATAAAAATAACTGAATGGGTCCTTCATCACATTGTAAATCAAAAGCCAATTTCTGGAGTCCCCACATTCTATAGTGATGTAAATAAATCAGGAAAGGCAAGATATAAATCAGGAGACAAGTAAAGTGTTCAATGCCCCTATAATTCTTTACAAAAGGCAGAACTGTATGTCATTCTTATGGTACTGATGGATTTCACAGAACTCCTCAATGTAGTCACTGATGCTCAATATGTAGAGAGTTGTTTTACATATTGAAACTGATGAATTTATTCCTGATAATACTAAATTAACTTCACTATCTAATTGCAGGAAATCATCAGAAATAGGGAACATCCTATACATATAACACATATCAGAACCCATACAGGTCTGCCAGGTCCTCTAGCACAAGGTAATGATGAGATCGATCAATTAATGATGAGATTTATCAATTATTAATAGGTAATATGCTAGAAGCCTCAGAATTTCATAAGAAACATCATGTAAATAGCAAGGGTTTGAAGGGTTTCTACCTCACTTGGCAATAAGCTAAGGAAATTAAAAAAAAAAAGTCCTACTTGTTCCTTCTATAACCAAATTCTGTTACCTTTAGGAAGCATTCCAAAAGGTATACAAAGAAATGAAATGTGGCAGACATGAATGTATTTCATTTCACAGAATTTGGAATATTAAAATATGTACACCATACCATTGACACCTATTCAGGATTAACATGGGCAACTCCTATGGGTTCTGAAAAAGTTGATTCTGTGATTACATACCTATTAGAAGTTATGGCCATCATGGGAATGACTGTATGAGTTAAGACTGACAATGCCCCAGCATATGTCTCAAATAAAATGAGACCGTTTTTTGCATATTACAATATAAAGCATATTACAGGTATAGTCCACAATCCTGCAGGCCAAGCAGTCATAGAAAGATCTAATCAAACTTTAAAGGATATGCTAAATAAACAGAAAGAGGTAACAATGACCCCTAGAAACATATTGTATAAGTTTTTATTAACCTTGAATTTTCTCAGTACTGATGACAAAGGGACAACAGCTGCAGAGAGACATTGGAAAACAGAAAAAAAAAAAACTCTTGAGCTAAACCAAGCAGTTTACTTCAAAGATGTGTTGACTTCAGAATGGAAATCTGGATATGTCCTATGTTGGGGAAGCGTTTTTGCTTTTGTTTCTACAGGAGAAGAAAAACTATGGATACCAACAAAATTAATAAAAATTTGATTTGAACAGGAGAAACCCCATGATGAGGGGAAGTAATGGCTCATCCACCAATGTGACATCTCTACAAGTTGTAAGAAATACTTAACAATCAAAGGTTGGGGCAGTGTTCTGTTTTTGTCTTTACAGGATAATAGAAATATCTATCTTCCAGAAATCATAAGTTCTTGGATACCTAGGTGTATAGAGCAGAAAGAAAGAACCTATTGGTACCAATATATACATGGTAATATCTCACTGCCTAACATCTATGTCTCTTTAAGCATGTTGCTAAAAGAAATAGTTATGAGATTCTGTCTCGTATCAGAAGAGCTGCCTTATATGGGACAGAAGAAAACCAATAAAAATGGACCATTGTCATCAATATTATATTTCTTTCCATGCTTTTCCTTGCTTTCAGAGGATCTTCTCTATATACAGATTAAATCCAAACTTTCCATTTTGATATTAAAAATGTTCAAGTTTTCCATAATAAAAAATAAGTCTTTCCAATAGCAACCTCTGAAGTCTCCAGAAGGAAGACAGGGCCCCACAACAATGATTGTACCTAGTCCAGAATGTTGCCATGGTACCCTTGAACATTACTCAATGATCAGCTTTGGACTGAAAACTCTCCAGGACTGTTCTAAGATGAGATGATCCATCACACCACATTTCTAGCCAGAATAGTAGAGAATCTTACCTATTACTCTGAGACTGGCTGGCAGAATCTACAGCTATTACTATTAAGACCTAGCTATCTGAGATTTCTTACAGGACCCCACAGTGATACTGTTACCACCTAAACAGAAGAAAGCAATTCTAAGATGATGATGCCCCTTCTCCCAAAGGTTTCATGTTTCTGAGGTTTAGGAATGATAGTTATAGGATTGGGGATGGAATAAAAAATTAGACACAGTATTCTCCTTAAGAAAGGAAAAACGGGAATGGATAGGTATAGGATGTTAAAGTAGATTATTAGATATAATAGTAAATTAATTTAGTAAAATATCAGCCTTAGATAATTTGCATGGTTATAGATTCTTATATATTGATACAACTGTAAACTTTTATATCCCTATTTAAGATAATTTGTATTTTGATACAAATACAAAACTACATTTATTGTATTATACATGTATTTTTACTCTTATTTGAAATATCTTGTATATTGATACAAATGTAAAATTATATTTGTCATACTGTATGTATGTTCTAACTCTGTTTAGGATATTTTGTATATTGATACATATTGTTGTCATATTGCATATTGCACTATACATTTCTAGTTCTGTTTAAGATATTTTGTGTTATTGTCATAATTTTGAGGTCATTGTCCTTTTACTGTACATTTGGTTACAGACTGTTTACCTTGTTTATATAAAGCCTTAGTCCTTAGGTTATTTAGAAAGATAAGACTTACAGAACTATAGTCACCCATGCTTGTCATCTCTATAGTTATGTTAGTTATGTTGTCCAGACTTGCAGATACATAGTTCAGTTGGACAGGTAATCTTCAAACACTTCATAGACCTGGAAAATATGACATTTAAATAACTTAGAATTTTGTTGGTTTGAGACAACTGATCCAATCCTTAGAGAAGGTTGGGTTTTTAAGACACTAATTATGGAAGTTTGTCTTCTTCCTGGTGCATAATGGCCTGCTCGGCAAAGAACTGCCCTTACCTTGAAAGCTGACAGTTTGAATACTGTCCTTTCTGGATGAACCAGATACAAGGGAAAATGACTACTGAATTCTGCCAAGACAGGGTAAGGTGGTCTTTCAGAATTCCTGCTTCTGAAAATGACTATGTCTGTAGCCAAATTGAATGCCCCAATGGTGCTGAGAAATTTTAGGTGACTGTCCAGGCTGCTATCTGTCTCTCTCTATTCTCAAAAGATTTCTGAAAGTTGCTTGAGTGGATTTTCCATTTGTTCAGGTATTATTATATCCCTTCTCTGGTCTTTGATGGGGTTGAAGACTAACAGTTACTGTTACAATTTTTTCATATCTTAGCTAGAACATACTAAGTACTAGATTTAGATTCTTCACGAAAGGACAACTTTTGGAATAATCTCTCTAACATACCATTTACCTATGTTCTGAACATCTCTGGATTTTAGTATGTGTCTCTTGTTTAGTGTAGTTCTTATTGTTGTAGTTCCATTTTGCTTAGGTCATTACCTGTTATTTCTTCTGGACAATATTTAATAATCATTCCTATTGTATATAGTTTTGTGTTAGGTTAGAACTTTCTTATTTAGACAAACAGGAGAGTTCTAGTGGGTGGCTGTTTGAGCCATGCCCTGAAGTACCACCCCAGTGAGGTAGCAGATAGCTGTTAAATCTGCTTATGACCTTGAGGTACATGTCCCTAGGGCATGGCCACTGGGTGACCCTTAAGACCTGGGATGTACGCATGCTCTCATTTCTTCGCAATCTTGTGGTTTTGGATGTTGGTACAGACGAGGGCAGAGCTCCCTAGAGAACCATGTTGGACTGTGCCTCACCCTTCCAGGATCCTGCAACAAATCCCTTGATTCTGTCTTGTGAGTTAACCCCCAAATAAATTCCTTTGCTCATTAAGCAGACTCCATGAATTGCTAGTGATATAATCACATTACATTCAAATTTCCATTGATAAACATCATGATCCTCCATTAGAATAGGATTGTATGAGTTTTCAGTCATAAATATATACATAGCTGGCTCCCAATGTGGTCACAGTATCCACATATCCACTCACTGACCATTTAGTACCTCAGTTTCCAATTGTATAACAGCAATGGACAAAACTTGATTGCTAATGCAATATCTACATTAATTCCTTGTCTATAGTATGAGAGGTATTTTTTTAAAGGAATTGATATTTAAAACAAAAGATTTATTTATTTATTATATATACAATGTTCTGCCTGCATATATACCTATATGCTAGAAGAGGGCACAGATCTCAATATACATGGCTGTGAGCCACCATGTGGTCGCTGGGACTTAAACTCAGGACCTCTTGAAGAGCATCCAGTGCTCTTAAACTCTTATTCACCTCTCAAGCAGGTATGAGAAGCATTATAGAAGAGAAGACCAAATGGAATCCCTTCAGGTCTCTTCGGTTCATGGCAAGTTCAAATAGTAGAGTCACTATAGATGTGTAGGGTTAAAGAGGAGGACTATGCCAAACATGGTGGATAATTATTCAGGCTCTTAGAATATAGAACAGTACCTTGTGTGCTTCTCAGATTTTGGTAGAAAAGTATTTGATAGTAGTCATTAAGAGATCATGGATTTGGGGCTATATTCTTTTAGACCAACCAAGCCAACAGGTTAGATGCCCAGCCAAAATTTATTGCAAAAACAAGCTGATATAGAAGGAAAAGCACAGGACTGTATCCCAGATGATTTGGCCCATATGTGGATGCAAGTTAAAAATTGACCATGGCTGTATTTTAGCCCATTCAGGGATGACCTTAAAAGATAACTATGAAAGTAAATTCTTCCAGTGATGCATTTTGTCATTCGTTTTACACAAAAAAGAAAATATTCTGAGGTTAAAAATATATAAAGATTTGTAGGGAACTAAAACACAATTGACTGGTTATAGAAGCCTGCTAATAGAAAAAATATAAAATTAGATACAAATCTTAATGAGGTATGGATGAAATTATATGAGTAAATAAGATTGCAAAGATACTTATGTATTTCACATTGAAGTTCATTGGAGAATATGTCCTATAGAAAGGTATGCAATCATGAGGTAAACAAAATAACTAGATCATGAGAAATCAGTGTCACAACAGTGCTGGCAGAGACACATGGAAAGAGAAGCCATATGGCAGAAATGCAAGCTAGGCATGAACCCACTGGGAAGGACTCCCACTCACCAAGGTTGAGCTGCTGCTACAAGAGAATGTATAACTTGCCAGCAAGAGACCAGCATTATTCAATATGATACTTAGAGCAAATAGCCAGCCACTTGGTAACAAGACAGCAACCTTGGAATTTTTCTACTTGGAGAGGGATTCATTTAATAAGTGATTAATTTTCCTAAGAATATACATATATTCCAGAAATGATCTCAGCACAAGAATGTGTGATTTACTGTCACAAAACTGTTCATAATATTGTATCAAATTAATGTCACTTTGTAGTAGAGTAGGTACTGAAGAAGATACCTGGCTATGGAGCCTATTTGTCATAACACATCCACATTAGCTGAAAGGTGCCCACCTGACAGTTATGTTATATGCCACTGAAGGTACAGTGGAAGTGACAGCTTGAAGATAATTCCTTTGGCTCCCTTACGGCATATAGTGTACACTATAAATTAAGAACTTTATATAGTGTTATGTGACCAAAAATATAAAATGCATTGGATTAGGCTCAAAGGATAAAGGTAAGAGTATCTTAGTTAGGGTTTCTATTGCTGTGAAGAAGACACCGTGACCACGGCAACTCTTCTAAAAAAAAAAAAAAAAAAAAAAAAAACATTCAATTGGGCTGGCTTACCTTTTCAGAGGTTGAGTCCATTATCATTATGGTATAGCTGGAGAGCTTCTCTCCAGGTCCCAGCAAGTCCCTGCAGTCCCACAACCCACGTATAAAATAATCACTCAGATGCTTATATTACTTATAAACTGTATGGCCGTGTAGATGTAACCAACCGTCTTATTAAATAAGAAACACAGAGCCGATTCAGAGAAGAAAGCCAAGAGGTCAGAGCTAAGAGCCTCACCCTTCCTGATTCAGCGATCCTCTTCAGCCAAGAGAGCTCTCCCTGAAAAAAAGGGACCTACTTCCTGTGTGTATGTCTTTATATAGTCTAGCTGTTCTGCCTTCTCATTGGTTGTAAACCCAAACACGTGACTGCCTCACCACTGCCTGTATGTACAACCCTCCAGATCCTCTATGGTATTGAGATTAAAGGCGTGTGCCACCGCCGCCACGTACTTGCTATGGCTCTAATAGCTCTGACCCCCAGACAACTTTATTTATTAACATACAATTAAAATCACATTTCAGTACAAGTAAAATACCACCACATTTCCCCTTTTATACTTTAATAAAAAGAAAAAAAAGAAAAAGGTTATAACTAACAAAAGAAAAACTATATACAAAAGTACAATAACTATATACAATATATACAAGTAATGAATATCTAAACAATGTCTAGCCCATTTGTATTTGACAAATTCAGAGAAAATAATTTCATTATCTATCCTATTTTGTTAAGTCCAAAATGTATCTAATTCACGTTCTATCCTAAGTAATCTTCAACTATAACTAACTAACCTTCAACTATAACTAACTAATCTTCAACTCCCTCAGAGACCCAAGAAGGAAACAATATTACCTAACAAAAATAAAAACAGGAAGTGCATACAAGCAATTTCCAAAAAATTTGTGAGTTGACAGAAACAGCCAGCTCCCTGGACAGTCACCTGAGGTTTCTCCACAGTGCTGGGGCATCATCTTCAGCCTATAGGATTAGCATATCTGACAGACTCATTTGTGAAGTAGGATGTACACAAGGTCAACAGTTCAACCTCACATTGGGTGAGAGCAGTCCATGTACCAGAAACACCTGAATTCCACTAGTATCATGTCATGATTCAGGATTTTAAATTCTGGAAATTGTTGATGGTTTTTTAATTCAGCTGTCCATTCTTCTTGGCTGTCTATATATGGCTTCATCTCAGCATCCCATTCTTTTCCACATCCCTCTATCAAATGCCAGTCTACTATTGAGAGGCATGAGCTTAGTTACTCTTCAAGAATAACTGTTTCAGCTGCTGTTCCATAGCACATCAGAAGCCATCGGCCCACTGCCTGTTCAGCTGCCTTCGAAGAAAAGGGCACTGTACCTTTTCCGAATTGTGAAGGCCACTTCAGGGATGGTGCTATATTGTCCTGGCCTCAGAAGATGCCTTTTGATAAAGCCATAACCACACTTGTTTTGGCAAGAATCAGTAGTCCTTTGTTTCATGTCCTGTCTGTCCATTTTGTCCTGTTGATTCGAGGATACTTTGTTGTCCAGTGGCTAATTTTTGCCACAATGAAAATTAACTCCATATGCAGTTTCTTCAATGCCCATATTTTCTCTGAAGTAGATTGGTAATGCCAGGAGCCGACATGTCTCATAGTCATAACAAAAAAGAAAAATTTTCTAAGTTATTAAAACATTTTAAATGTCATATTCTGTAGATCTCTGAAGGGTTTGAAGATGACCTGTCTAAAATATATCTGCTCAATTTTTAAAACATATCTAATATGACTACACATTCTATTGTGATGTCTAACTACTAACTTTCATTTCTTTATATCCTAATAGTCGGTAATAACATTCAAGGATCAGAAAATTGCATTGTTAAATGAATAGTATAAGTACTATTAGAAATATACATATAGCATTTTCTAACAATATCAATTTCAATATATATATATATATATATATATAATTTGTATACAATATAAAACAATCCAATCCAATGTAATGTATTTAAAACTAGTAATTCTCTTTTTCTTCTTTTCTTTCTTTCTTTCTCTCTTTTTTTAAACAAGAACCTTAAATCTAATCCCCTTTGCTTAGCCTTTTTCCTAACCCTTCACAACAACTTGTAACCAAACCCCCAAACAATGAAAATTATCCCAGACCCAAAAACCATTAAAAAGACCAAAAAACCACCCGCCCCACACCATCTCTTTGGGAATGTGGGCATCGTATTCTTAAAATTGCTTCCTGCTGGGTATGGGCGAAGTTATCTTTATCCTGAAAGAAAAATTTTAGGTTAATTGTCAAATTCTAGGAAAGGTAACTATATCCTTCATTATCCATTCTGTGTATAATGCCAAAGTTCAGGGTTTATCTCAAGTCCTTATTCAAGTAGTCTTTGAGACTGGATCATCTCAGCTAGTCATCTCAAAATTGCTCTGAGCATCTTGTAGTTCTAAGCTGATCTGTAGATGATGTTTGTCAGCTTAGTGATGTTATTATTGTCCATGTGGAAATGTTGTTGTTGTGGGGCCCCATCTTCTTCCTGGAGACTTCAGTTGATGTTAAGCCTGGCCGTGATTTCCTGCAGAAAACTGATAAGAGACTCGAACACAAAGACATATATATGCAGCTAATTGAAGCCTTTTTTCTAGAATTAATTAGTACTCTATATGACCATTCATATCTTAACAAAGTTTAAAATGTACATATATCTATATATTAATCTTGTAAATTTTGATATAAAATTTATACTTTAAGAAAAGTTTAAAGAATCAGAATAGAATCAAAGAGTTGAGATTAGTAATAGAATAGTCCCTTAATTAATTTGGCTTTTCTCCTGTCCCATAGCAGAAGATGGCTCTTTTATTCTGGCATGATACAGGGAGTTTGCATTTTCCTTTTAACAACATGCTTGAGTTTAAAGAAGGAGAGAGCCATTCTCCAACTCCAAAGTCAGCTTTAAATTTTAATTGAAATGGGACTATTAGAAGACCAATAGTGTTAAATTTTTAGAGAAAAGCAGAAACAAACATTTAGGAAGACATAAAATTTTTTTAGATAATATATACCCATACGCTGTTTCACTCTGTTTCCTGGGATAGATAATTTATCCCTTTTCTTCAGTTGTCTCATTTGTCCAGTGTTCTTCAGATTCCTTAACCTTCATTCTCCTAAAAGACAAAAACAAAAACATTTCCCCAAGACTAATTTTGGGGATATTCCTTTTTGGCACGTTATTATCTGATTAAATGAAAAGACATGTGTTACTGGTATAAGTTAGTTTAAATTGGATGTTCATGCTGGTTGAAGAACTATCACCTCCTCTAATTAAGAGGTTTCTCTTGTTCAAATCGAACCTTTATCAATTTTGATGGTACCCACAGCTTATCTTCTCCTGTAGAAACAAAAGCAAAACCTCGTCCCCAACGTAACACATACCCTGGTTTCCATTCTGAGGTCAGCACATCCTTAAAGTATATAGGCTGATTTAATTCTGTAGTTTTTTCTATTATCCAATGTCTCTCTGCAGCTGTTGTTCCTTTCTCATTGGCATTAAGAAAATTCAAAGTTAATAGAGCATTATGCAGTCTATTTCTGGGGGTTTTTGTTACCCCTTTCTGTTTATTTAGCATATCCTTCAGAGTTCTGATTGATCTTTCTATAACTGCTTGACCTGTAGGATTATGTGGTATGCCTGTAATATGCTTTATATTGTAATAAGCAAAAAACTGTTTCATTTTAACAGAGACATATGACGGAGCATTATCAGTTTTGATTTGTGCAGGTATACCCATGATGGCCATAACTTCTAGCAAATGAGTGATTACAGAATCAGCTTTTTCAGAACTCAAAGCAGTTGCCCACTGAAATCCTGAATAAGTATCGATAGTATGGTGTACATATTTCAGTTTTCCAAATTCTGCAAAGTGAAACACATCCATCTGCCAGATTTCATTCCTTTGAGTACCCTTTGGGTTACATCCTGCTGGTAATGGTGTTTGATTGTAGAAGGAACAAGTAGGACATTTCTTTACTATTTCTTTGGCTTGTTGCCAGGTTATGGAAAAAATCCTTTTTTTAAACCTTTACTATTGACATAATGTTTTTTTATGAAATTCTGAGGCCTCCAGCACATTTCCTATCAATAATTTATCAATCTCATCATTGCCTTTTGCTAGAGGGCCTGGCAGACCAGTATGGGATCGATTGTGAGTTATATATAAAGTATGAATCCTTTTTCTGATTGTATCTTGTAATTGAATAAATAGTGAAGTTAATTCTGAAGCATCAGGGATAAATTCTGCAGTCTCAATATGTAATACTACTCTTTCAGCATACTGAGAGTCAGTTACTATGTTGAGAGGTTCTGAAAAATCCATTAATACCAACAGAATACCATACAATTCTGATTTTTGAACTGAATTATAAGAACCTTGAACCATTTTACTTAAATGTTCTCATTTGTAACCTGCCTTTCCTTGTTTGTTGGCATCTGTATAAAATGTATGAACTCCAGATATGGGTTTTTCCCATACCATTTGAGGCAAGATCCAATCAGCTCTCTTTATAAGATCAATTCTATCACTTTTGGGATATTTGCTGTTAATTTCTCCCAAATAGTTACTGCAAGCTCTTTGCCAAGGTTCACTTTCTGTCCATAATTTTTCAATGTCCTCCTTGGTTAAAAGTACGACAATTTCTGCTGGGTCTATTCCTGCTAATTGACGAAGTCTCAATTTTCCTTTCCAAATCAAGTCAGAGATTTTTTTCCACATAAGTTTTTAATTTTTTATTTGGTTTATTTGGTAAAAATATCAATTCCAATATAATATCTTCCCTCTGCATTAATATTCCTGTAGGAGAATGCCTAGAATGTAAAATAACCAAAATGAAATCCAGCTTTGAATCAATACAATCCACGTGCCCTTCATGTACTTTCTTTTCTACCAAGGCCAGTTCTTTCTCAGCTTCAGTTGATAATTCTCTTGGGCTATTTAAGTCCTTGTCACCTTCTAAGGTTTTGAACAAATTATGCAGTTCATCATTTTTTACCCCAACAATAGTTCATAGATGAGAAATAACTCCAAATAACCTTTGAAAGTCATTAAGAGTCTGTAGTCTATCTCTCCTAATTTGCACCTTTTGGGGTCTAATTTTTTGTAGCTCTATTTTATATCCTAAATAATTAATAGAATCTCCTCTTTGTATCTTTTCAGGAGCAATTTATAATCCCCAGCAAGGCGAAATTTTCTTTACTTCTTCAAACATTCTTTCTAAAGTATCTGCATTTGAGTCAGCTAGTAAAAGATCATCCATATAATGATAAATTATAGATTTGGGAAATTTTTTACATATCACTTCCAATGGCTGTTGTACAAAATATTGGTACAGAGTTGGGCTATTCAACATTCCCTGTGAGAGGACCCTCCATTGAAATCTTTTAACCAGTTGAGAATTATTATAAGTAGGCACTGTGAAAGCAAATATTTCTCTGTCTTTTTCTTGTAAGGGTATTGAAAAGAAATAGTGTTTTAAATCAATAACTATGAGAGGCCATCCTTTTGGTAACAGAGTAGGCAAAGGAATTCCAGATTGTAGAGAGCCCATTGGCTGAATTACTTTGTTAATTGCTCTAAGGTCTGTTACCATTCTCCATTTACCAGATTTCTTTTTAATAACAAATACAGGAGAATTCCAAGGGCTCGTTGATTCTTCAATATGCTGAGCATTTAACTGTTCTTCTACCAGCTCTTCTAAAGCCTGGAGTTTCTCTGTTGTTAAAGGCCATTGCTGGACCCATACAGGCTTGTCTGTTAACCATTTTAAAGGTAGAGCTGTTGGTGTCTTTGGAAGATCATCAGTTGTTGTGCCCTGTTCTTGTATAATATGGATGGCTGGTGACCACTCAGAATAATGCCTTCTAATATTTCTCTCAGAAACATGTGCTAGTTTATGATTTGTTTCTGAGATTGGAGGGATGTTAATCTGAGTATTCCATTGTTGCAACAAGTCTCGACCCCACAGGTTATTGCTATGTTAGCTACATATGGTTTCATTTTTCCTCTCTGTCCTTCTGGACCTATACATTCGAGCCATTTTGCACTCTGTTTCACCTGAGATAATGTCCCAATCCCTAACAGTTTAACGTTTACCTCCTGAAGAGGCCAAGTTGGATGCCAAAATTCTGGTGCAATTATGGTAATGTCTGCACCTGTGTCTACCAGACCAGACAACAAAACACCATTTATTTTTATCGATAATTTTGGTCTTTGTTCATTAATAGAAGTTTGCCAAAAAATTTTCTTTATGTTTTCTCCTGAAATTTCTATTCTCTCTGTTTCATCATCCTGACCAGCATGATTTATTCCAATAGGCATTTGGTTATTTAATTGCTCTTAGTAGGGGTTTCCTCTATGACTGCAGGAAAGGTTTGAACTGGATTTGCTATTGGGGCCAGTCTTTGTAAAAAAATCTGTGAAAGATTCTTTTGGGCCTTGTATAACCTTTGTAAATGACTCAGTTTTTTTTTCCTCGTTCCTCAACTCTGTCCCATGCATTCAAGGCTGCCGTTTGACATAAAATTAGGGTTTGGACATCATATAAACATTGTGTTTGTGCTGAAGCATATTGACCTTCTCCAATAAGCTGATCCTGGCAGACTTGTATTCCTTTATCCCTCTATTGTTTTTCTATGTTTTTAGCTTCATTCTTGAACCAAGTTAGCCACTGAAGCCTTTGACTGGGTTCAAGAACAGCTTGTGCCAGCTCTCGCCAGTCCTGTGGTACAATCTTATTATATGTTAACCAAGAGTTTAACATTTGCTTTACATATGGGGAATGCATGCCATAAGATACTATTGCCTCCTTAAACCTTCATAAATCTAACATTTCAATTGGAGCCCAAATATTTTGTGTAGTCATTTGATCAGCCAACTGCTGTACAGTTACTGGACAAATTAAGGGTGACTGTGTGAAAACAGGCTTTCTTTCTGTAACCCTATGATCCAATCTTGAAGCAACTTCACTGTTAGTTTCTTCTGTCTGAGTTTTTACAGGTTTAACAAGTTTTTCTAAAGCTGTCACCCTGGCACTTAAATTGACTATCTTTTTAAATAGTATAATGAGGATAAGCATAGTAATAAACAGCATAATTCAATCAACATTAATCTTCTCATATAGCTGTTCCATTGTCAGACTGCCTAAAATTGCAAACAAAGCCCAATTTTCTTCCAATGTACACAGAAAACCCATTTTTTTTAATGTGGAAAAAATTTTTCTTTTAAATAGTTTCCTTTAAAATATCTGATATGTTAAGTGACTTACTAAGTCTGCATAGAACTGTACAAATCCGAGGGAATTTCAAAACAGCCACCTAGTGTCCGAGGTGTGAATCCAGAGAGAGAGAGAGAGAGAGAGAGAGAGAGAGAGAGAGAGAGAGAGAGAGAGAGAGCAGCCACAAGTTCTGCCTAAGAGCTTGAATCCAGCCATGTGTTCCCACTTGAGCCGAGTCAAGGCTTGGCTCTGCCTTCCTTAAGCTTCAACCACATGTGTTGGCTTTACAGGCAGGGGCCCTGTTCGGCAGGGCAGGCCTGAGTTGTCTGTAGCACCGGCTTTAAGCAATTAGCTCAAGGTTAGTCCGGCCTGAGGCCAAGCCGACCTGTGCCCAGGCTAGGGAGCCGGCCGGCCGCCCTGGTGGGAAACCAGACCTGCCAGCCGCTCAGGTGGGAAACCGGACCTGCTGCCAAGCCAAGTTAAGTGGTTTTTAATGGATTCTTGTCACGTTGGGCACCAAATGTAGATGTACCAACCGTCTTATTAAATAAGAAACACAGAGCCGATTCAGAGAAGAAAACCAAGAGGTCAGAGCTAAGAGCCTCACCCTTCCTGATTCAGTGATCCTCTTCAGCCAAGAGAGCTCTCCGAAAAAAAAGGGACCTACTTCCTGTGTGTATGTCTTTATATAGTCTAGCTGTTCTGCCTTCTCATTGGTTGTAAACCCAAACACATGACTGCCTTGTCACTGCCTGTATGTACAGCCCTCCAGGTCCTCTATGGTATTGAGATTAAAGGCGTGCACCACCGCCGCCATGCACTTGCTATGGCTCTAATAGCTCTGACCCCCAGGCAACTTTATTTATTAAAATACAATTAAAATTACATTTCAGTACAAGTAAAATACCACCACATGACCGTGGCAGTCTTCTTGTTATCTACTTCTTCTATCTTAAATTAACCAATTTCTATAAATTTATACTTTGCCACATGGCTTATGGCTTACCAGCATCTGCACATGCTGCTTGTCACCACATGTGGCTGGTAGTGTCTCCCTGACTTAGCCTTCCTGTTCCCAGAATTCTCTTCTCTGCTTGTACCGCCTATACTTCCTGCCTGGCTACTGGCCAATCAGCATTTTATTTATAAGAGCAATATCCACAGCATTATGGTGTGCTATGGAATAATGCTTTCATACACTGGTTTAATGACATGCTGATTGGCCAGTAGCAAGGCAGGAAGTATAGGCAGGATAAGCAGACAAGGAGAATTCTGGGAAGAGGAAGGTTGAGTGAGGAGACACCAGCCATCCATCTAGAGAGCAGCATGGAATGGCACACAGGTAAAGCCACAGAACATGTGGCAACATATACATTAATAGAATTGGGCTGAATTTAAGTGTAAAAGCTAGTCAGTGGTATGCCTGAGCTAATGGCTGAGCAGTTTTAATTAATACAAGCCTCTGTGTGTTCATTTGGGTCTGAGTGGCTATGGGACTGTGAGGCCTTGGGAGCCGGGCAGGACCAGGAAAACTTCAGCTACAAATGGTGCCCAACATGGGGCAAGAGTTTCCACTTAAAACCCAAGAAAGCTTAGAAAAAAAATTCTAAAATGGAGCTAAAAACAGCTTCTTAGTTGTGTCTCTTAGGCCAGCCATGAGCTACAGTATGGTAGGTTTGCAGTGGCATGTGGGCTTGAGCCAAGCAGCATGGTGGATTTCGACCAGGGTACATAGTGGCATCTCCAAGCTGCACAGTGCACTGCGTGCCAGATTTAGCTTTTGCAAATACCAAAAAAAAAAAAGGTTTTTTAACTACACATTGATGGATGTAGGCATAGATCCACTGCCTCCCAGAGTCAGGTGGTAAGCATGGTTCCCCCAGAGCTGGCAGTAAATGGAGCTCTGCCATGTTGGAAAGCTTAGGTGGGTGGAGCCAGCAGCCAAAACTGCCATTTCAGTCTTAGTAATGCTGCAGTTTAAAGCAATAGATTCACAATAAGACAGATTCAGATGGACCAAGACTTTAAACGGTTTACAGTGTGTATAAAAATGTACATAGGCTTGGGAGAGAGAAGAGAAATGAATATAGACAGTTATATAAAGAAATACTTTTAAAAAATAAAGTCTTTAAAGAGATAGTAAAAGTAGTATAAAAATAAACTACGTAAAGATGGATATTACACAGAGAATCTGGATTGTGTTATCTTTGAATTTTTAACTACAGAAAGACATTTGATTATAAAGGCTGCTAAATTAAGCATATATATATATATGCATATAGTTATCTTGACTTAAAAATTTGTATCTAAGGAAATGCTGCTTTGGAAAGGAGGCTCTGCTTTTTTCCACAGGAAGCAAAAGGCTATGGATTTGATCCAGATTAAGATACATCAGGCTTGACCAGCCAAGACCCCCTAAATGGTCTCCAATGACACCATGGCCCAGATCATCCAACATCCAAAGTCAACTTCAAGGCAACTGCCTCAGAGAATACAGACTCACAGAAAACTCCAGTCAAGACTTGACCATAATCCTAAAATTTTCTTTGTGTCCCCATAAGATTACCAGTGCCCTCTATCAGTATGAAGTAGCCTATAAAACTATGCCCACATTGCCAAAAAAATGGATTATGGATGTTTGTCTTTATTTAGGTTATTGGTTACAAATTGTTATTGGTCATAGTCAATCTCTTTCTAAAAGAAGAAAGGAGGATATAATATACCAATACAGGATATACATATGATAGGATGAAAGGGTAGATTATTGAATCTACTTTTAAAGAGCAACAACTTGTTTGAAATGTTTTACATTGCTACGGATTTTAGTTTATTGATACAAATTTAAAAAAATTAAACAAAGTTAATTTTGTTATACTGTATGTATATTTTTACTCTTGTTTAAAGTATTTTGTTTGTGCAACTCATTTGAAATTATACTGTATAGTTGAGAAATACAGATTAATAATTAGTTACCTATGGTAATCAAACTTATAGTCATGTTAGTTAAGTTTTCTAGATATACATAGATATATTTCAATTAGGTAGGTAATCTTCAAACATTTCAAAGATCTACAGAATATGGCATTTAAAATGTTTTAAAAACTTAGACTTTCTGAACAATGAGACACGTCTGTTTCAGGCAGCACTAATTTACTTCAAAGAGAAAGATGGGCATTGAAGACACTCCATATGGAGTTTATCTTCTTCTTGGCAAAAATAGCCATTTGGGCAAGAAGCTCTTCTTGCCTGGACTGCTTGACAAAATGTTGTATCGACTGGACATGCAGAACCCATAGGAAGGTGACCAATAAACTTTGCAAGGTAAAATGGTTTTTCAGATCCTGCTTCACAGAAGAAACTGTCAGACATTCTACAGGACACAGAGAAAAATGACTGAGAGACTCTAGATCTATGGGCTGAAAATGAATGACCCAATATTGCAGAAGAACTTTGGGTGACTGTTCAGGAAGCCAGCTGTCTCTGTCATTCTAGATTTTTGAAAGATGCATACAATGTACTTCCTGCTTACTTAGGTAATTTTGTATCCTTCTGGGGTCTTTGATGCAGTTGAAGACTAGATAATTATAATTATGGTTTCACTTGGTTGTGATAAAAGATAAGTTTGATATGAAACCTTAGACTCACAAATATAGGATAAATAGAATATTTTCTTTGAATTTGCACAATATAAATAGACTAGATATTGTAACTGTAATTCTTGCTTGATAATTGTTTTGCTATATATAATTTTACTATGTTAAAATTAAAATCTTTCTTTTTAATTAAACAGAAAAGGGGAAATGCTGTGGAATAATGCTTTTGTACACTGGCTTAATAAAATGCTGATTGGTCAGTAGCAAGGCAGGAAGTATAGGCAGGATAAGCAAACAAGGAGAATTCTGGGAAGAGGAAGGCTGAGTCAGGAGATGCCAGCCCACCATCCAGGAAGCAGCATGGAATGGCACAGAGGTAAAGCCACAGAACATGTGGCTACATATAGATTAACAGAAATGGGCTGAATTTAAGTGTAAGAGCTAGTCAATGGTAGGCCTGAGCTAATGGCTGAGCAGTTTTAATTAATAAAAGCCACTGTGTGTTCATTTGGGTCTGAGTGGCTTCAGGACCACAAGGCCATGGGAGCCAGGCCAGACCAAGAAAATTTCAGCTACAATGGTTTGACATGGTTACTTGTAGGTAGACATGATGCTGGAGAAGGAGCTGATAATCATACATCTTGACCTGTAGGCAACAGGAAGTGGTCTGAGATTCTGGGCATGGCTTGAGCATATATGATAACTCAAAGCCCACCCCCTACAATGACATACTTCCAATAAGACCACACCTACTCAAACAAAGCCACATCTTCTAATAGTGCCACTCCCTGTAAGATTATGGGGGCCAATTACATTCAAACTACCACATGCTCCTTCTTGAAGAGCCTATTTCCTATTTTGTGAAAAAAGTGATATCTGGAAGATTTTGTTTCTTGTTTTACAGTACTAGTATCTGTGGGTGTAGAGGCCAGGGTTCTCAAAGGGGAAATACATCCAGGCATGGTGACTGACATATATCTATAATCTTAGCACTTAGAAAGCCAAGGTAGGAGGACCATGAGACTAAAACCAGCCTGGGTGACATATTGAGACTTTACCTTGTTTGAGAAAAAACAAGATCAAAAGAAAAACACTTTGACTAGAGGTACAGAAAGATTTTTATTGAACTATAAATTGAAAATGCAACCTAGACACTTATTGCTTCTTGTTCAATGGAATGAGGCAGTCATGAAGAGTTAGTGTGTTAGGAGCATGGGTTGGTTCTGATTATAAGGAGACAAGAAAAACAACATCACGCAGTAAAAATAGAAAAGAATACATGCAAAACTTAAATGAACCAGTTGGTTGTCTAATCTTTATTTTCAATTTACAAGAGCTAGTCTGATCTGTAAATAAAATTGTGACTAGGATTTTAGACACCTCACAGATCAGGATCTCAAGGTTTCCATATATCTGTGAAGCCATCAAGACCAGTAAAGGCATTAGCTGGGTACAAGAAGAATCTAGAAAAAATGCTACATGAAAGAGATGGACACATCAGTTGAGGCCTTTAGAATAGCTATAGTCATGGTCCTACTGTGGCTGCAGTCTGTGTTGATATCCATGGCTCTTGTTACCAACAAAGGCCATGTAGATGTCCAGGTTTTGTGCTGCCACCTGAAGCCATGTTGATATCCAAGGGCCGATCTGCCACCAGGGGTCAAATTGATGTGAGTGACCTGTGCTGCCACCTGAGTGTAGCTAAAATTTTCTCCAGTCCTGCTGAGTCCCACAGACCCCACAGCCACTTATAAAATAATCATTAGGAAGCTTATATTAAATAAAACTGCTTAGCCATTAGCTCAGACCTACCACTAACTAGCTCTTACATTTAAACTAACCCATTTCTGTTAATCTATATGTCGCCATGTTTTCTTTGGCTTTACCTATGTGCCATTACATGCTGCTCCATGGATGGTGGGCTGATGTCTCTGACTCTGCCTTCCTTTTCCCAGAATTCTCATTACTGCCTATCCCACCTATAATTCCTGCCTTGCTACTGGCCAATCAACTTTTTATTTATCAACCAACCAGAGCAACACATTCAGAGCATATAGAACATTCCTCAGCACCTGAGGCTATGTTAATGTCCATGATCTGGGCTGCCTCCAAGGGCTTTGTCTGGGTCAATGATCTTACTGTAGCCAGGGGCTGTATTCATGATCTGTGCTGTTGCCAGAAACCATGTGGAAACCCACAATTCATGCTCCTGCTGACTGTAAAGAGCAAGGAATCTACTTTTGCAATGATATCAATGACTGCAGATACATAGTTAAGAGAGACATGGAAGGCTCCTGTGACAACCCCTACCATGCCCCCTAAAGTAACAGCTTAATCAGGAAGCCATCAAAGAGAAATCTTAGAAAGTGTGATAAGGATACTGAAGTGTAGCTCTCTACAATAGATGGTTCCCAGCTGGGTTAGGGAGGGGAAGGATTCAGTTCTATTTAAGGTGCAGGCCACTGAGTGCCACACCCATGACAATGTCGCCCGTGTGACAAATGTCAATCTGGTGGTCTCACGAGGAAGGGGGGCATGTGTCTCTCGAGGCTAGGCCCCTGGCGGTCCCCTGGCAATCAGCCCGAGCAATGGTTCCTGGATACATTGTTCCCTAAAGACCAGCCTTCCGTGGATGGTTGGCAGGACTCCTGCTTCTTTCTTCTTTCCTGACAATAACAACCTCTCTGTGCCTGGACTTCTGCAGACGCTCGCTTGACGTACCTGATAACTCCTCAACTGTTACACAGGCACCACCCCCAGTGATTCAATGGATTAGAACAGAAAGAGCTAATGATTCAGGTTCCCACAGATTCTAAGGAAGAAAATGTGAAAGTAAAAAGATTGTTAGGTAACCCTCACTCAGCTCATGCAAACTCACAAGAAAGAAAACTTAGGAAACTGGCAACTCCCACAAGAATGATTGGAAAGTACATTCAATACCATATTAATGGGAAATGGTGGACACCCCCTCGTTGGAATCCCAGAAGTAGAAATTACTTAGATCCACCCCCTTTTACAGGGGCTTATGACTATGAAGGGAATCGGTTGGGTAAATCATGGGGGAAAAAGAATGTTGTGGAATCAGTTGCCTTTTATGGAAAGGCTGGTTAGAAGCAGAAAGGTATGGTGTACATATGATAAGCAGACAAGGTCAGCTATATTAAGGGGTATAGCACCTGTGCTAAAGAGGTGGGCTAAGGCTCTTGGCGAGGACTTTGTAACTGTCTTTAATAAATTACTAGAAATGGATTACCAGTTATTGAGTGCGTGACCTGGCTCTTAGGGTTCAGGCCATAGCATGTCTCTGTCTGAAAGGATTAATCATTCTGAAAACCACATTGTGTGACTTCAAAAGATTGCATCTATTGTTTTCCTTTTGCCCCTGGGCTTAGTTCCTTGTTAAGATTGTATAAAATCTCAACCTGATGTTCAGTAAAATTGCAGCAGTTTCACAGCATACTCTGGTGTCTGTGTCTGTCTGTCATCACCGAATCCCAATTATCCTGAGCACCTTCATCCCGTTCTCCCTTGATCTGGTAGCCCTACTGAGACCCAGTCCGTGGCAATTGAGAGTTTGATCATGCTCCAGTGAGTATATAGATAACAGAAATTGGACTTTTTTATTTTTCTATTTTTTTCTTTTTAATTTTAGTTTTTTTTATTTGGGGGGTCACAAGAGTGGGGGGCAGGCCTTGAAAGACTGGGAAGTATGATGAAGTGGATGATGTGAAATTGAAAAGAAAACAATAAAAATATTATGCTGGGAAAAAAAGAAAAGCTATACCAGTAGAGGCTGTTTTGCCCTATCAGCTTCTTTGTTACAAAATAGTCCTCACAAATTTTACCCCCCCCCAAGTTGTTCCTTCTATTATATGAACAAGTGAGTCTACATGGTTAAAATGCACTAATCAAGGCTTTCATGACTGAAGATTTATTCCACTAGTTTCTAGAGAAGTTACTGGGTTCATAGTTTTCAGTGGTTAGTTCACTGAAAATTGACTTTTCCTGGAAAGAAGTGCTCCCACTCATGGTCATACCACTTTCCTATAAAATAAGTTCATTCAACAATAGGCAAATATGAGTTTAAGAATGCCTATCTCCTGGCCACAATGCAGCATAACTCTGAAGGGCTGTCTTCCTTTGAACTCAGATGATTCTTTGGTTGAAGAACTATTACTGTTTAAATTTTCTCTTTGCTTATTTCCCTTCCTCTTCTTCTCTACCATCTCACATTTACCAATTCTGAGGTCACTCTCTAGTGAATTTCTTATACACTCAACCTGTTTCATTAAGCACATAAAACTCTTTCACTCTTGTTTTTAATTTCATTCTTTCCCTTGCTTTCACTCTTGGTGATCTTCTGTTATATTTAATTGCTTCATTAGATTTATAACTACCTGAAATAATCTCACATTTTAGTTGTATATTGTTTTTCTATCTTCCTAGACTAAAGTGCTACAGAGTAGGGCTTGTTCACCAATGACCATGTCCTTAATGCTCCTTTATACATAGTAGGCTGTCAATAAATACAATATTAGTAGAATGTCACATGTTTCTATGGTGTTCTCCAGCATTTTACAGGGCAGGGACATGATGAATATGTGATAGGGAAAGAAAGACACAAGTCAAACATAATGAAAGACTGGTAATTTCCTCCACTTTTGCCAGCATCACAAGCAGAACATAGTCAGCATTTATGACTTAAGCTGGGGCTTTGTAAGTGGGGAAACCATCCAAGTCCTTTGAAGAACAGAGATTCTGGAGCATATTTTACTGGTTATTATCCATTAGTCACCTCCATTTAGTCACTTCATGAGAAGACTGGGGCTTATGAACTTCCAACCAAGGTCCAGGGTCACTGGGTGACCAGTGGGATGGGTGACCAGTCAGAAAAAGCCTCAAAATTACTACTGGGTAATCTATCAAGGTACTTACATAAACTCTTTGAAATATGACCTGTATTTTACTGGGATTCTATCAAATATACATGGAAATGAAGAATTCTGTAACATAGGATATAAAAGGGAATCAGGCTTATGGAATTTTCTATGTTCAGAAAAGTGAAATAGAGTAGTAATTATCTAGAGAAAGATGACAAAAATCTCCACACAATATTTTGTCTTTACACTTCAAAAGAAATCTATCATTGATTATTTTATGGTCATTCATAGGCCAGAGTCAGTCATGGCATGAATACAAATATCTCCTGCAGGCTTACATGTGTAAGGAGTTTGTCCACAAATGTTGGCATTGTTTTAAAAATCTGTGAAACCATGGGTCCTAGATGGCTGATTATAGACTGCCATGGGGAAACCTTGAAGGTGCCATACTCTTGTGATTCTGTTCTAAGATCTCTAATTCCTCTTTTTCTAAGGTAGGAACAAAAATATATCATAAGATTTGACTGCCATATATGGAACTGTGCCATCCACCACATGTCACAAGCTGTCATGGTCCATGACGTAAATACAGCAGATGGCAATTGATAATTATGATGTCAACACACCCATTGAATAATTCTTTGATGAAGAAACCCCATTCAAGCAAGGCTTACATGATCATAGTCCCTGAAAATGGGTTGTGTCTGTCTGTAATTTCACATGTGCAAAACCAGCTGTAGAATCTTCCCATTACTGTGCGTTTTCATACAATTTGTACATGTAATCATGTGGTGATATTTTATTTGTGCTTTAATAAGCAAAGCTTGGTTGGATATCAGAGGAAAAAAAGGCCAGCCATTATAAGTAAACAAAGAAGTCAGGCAGTGGTAGCACACACTCTTAATCCTATCACTTAGCTAGCAGAATCTCTGTGTGTTCAAGGCCACACTAGGGAACAGAGCCAAGCGTAGTGACACACATCTTTAATCCCAGTACTAAAAATAGTGGCCTGGAGGTTTGTTCAGACAGACAGAAAGTGACAGAGCTGTGTACTAAGAGGAAGTGATGTAGCTGGGCTAGGAGAGCCAATGAGAGAACAGAACAGAAAAGGCATATAAATGTGAGTATACAGGAAGAAACACTTTTTGGAAACTGTGGAGTTGGTGAGGAGAGGTTAGCTTGTGGTTTGTCCTATTCCTCTGATCTTTCTCTCAGGCTTTAAACCAAATTTCTGGCTCTGTGTTTTTTATTTATTAAGAGCATTTAGAAATTTGTCTACATGATCTCATGATCACATCTCAATTTTATGGGCACTTATATCTGTGGACTGTCTACAAATGACTCATCATTTGGCTGCATAATTTTGATATATAGAAAATATACTAGGATATCCTTCATAATTAGATCTATTATTCCACAAAGATTTCAACAGACTTAGGCCCTATTTTTTATCATTAGCTCAAACTGACAAAGAAGGCAGAAATTTTTTCTCAATTCTAAGGCAAGCTACATACTATTGGCTGATTTTGGGCCTCAGAGCAAATTCAAACTAGACTGAATATACTCAGTGTATAAATCATAAGTTAAACTTTCACAGATAACGAACAAAGACAGACTTTCAGGTGTCTGGTCTATAAAACTAAAATCTTTTAGACACAAAAGTGACCTAATCTGCTATGCTAGCTTCTCTTGCCAGATCTAGCTGATAATGCAGACCAGTGGATCTCTCTACTCAGAATCTTTCAGCAATTAACACTTTGTACAAACCTCTAACCTCAGTTTATGGTATGAGATTCTAGGCTCAGTTAACTAAATGTTTATGCTTAGGTCCTGAAATTTATGAGGATAACAGAACAAAAGCAATTAACCAATTGATCAAGTCTGGAGAGAAACAGCTTTACACTCAGCTACTGTGGGAGAGGCTTCACAAATAGCCAGGATTGTAGAGAATGGTCTGGCCTCACAGCCTTGAATAAAAGAGTTGGGAAACACAAACAGGGTAAGAAAACATATTTTTAGGTTTGGGATGCTTTCCATGCCACTGTTTTCTGAGAAAAATATTAGATGGTATTATAAAGAACAGTCATTGGCCATCCAGACTGAACAAGAATAGGGTAACAGCTGCTGATCTTTCAAAAACACCAAGAGCTCTACCTTTAAAATGGATAACAGATAAGCCTGTATGGGTTCAGCAATGGCCTTTAACAAAAGAGAAACTGCAGGTCTTCAAAGAGCTGGTACAAGAGCAGTTAAATGCTCAGCATATTGAAGAATCAACCAGGCCTTGAAATTCTCCTATATTTGTTATTAAAAAAGAAATCTGGTAAATGGAGAATGGTAACAGACCTAAGAGCAATTTGCAAGGTAATTCAGGCAATGGACTCTCTACAATCTGGAATTTCGTTGCCTACTCTGTTACCTAAAGGATGGCCTCTGACAATCAAAAAATATCAGTTAATCTCATTGAAAGGGAATTTTGTACATGAAATAGATTTACTTGAACTGAGAGACAGAAATACAGTAGAATCCTAGGATTCTAGTCAACACTAAACACAAAAGTCTCAAAAAACAAAAACAAAAACAAAAGCAAAGGCCAAGGTGGATAGTCTTTTCTGCATGAGACTAGAAGTAGGATCTTGTGGTAGAATTACTAACATCATAGAATCTAGAATCAGCAGGGGATTAAACTCCTGGGCATGCCTATGAGGGATTTTCATGATTGTTTTAATTGGGGTCTGAAGACATGCCCACTATGAGTGGCATCATTCACTGACTGGGATCTTGAACTATATAAGTAGCCCATGCAGACAATCAAAGACAGGCATACTCTATATCTGGATCTATCCGTCAAGTTTATTTACTAATTATAAATGAAAAAAGCTGAGCATCAGCATGCATCCATCTGTTTTCTGCTTCCTAATTGTAGACAAAAAATGTCATTAGCTGCTTCACACTCCTGCTGCCTTGACTTCTCCTATTGGTGAAATTATTAAGGCCACTCCACATAGTTAAAAGGGAGGTTTATTTATTGGCCTAAATGAAGGGATAGGTAGGTTGCAGGGTCTGGGGAAGGTGTGTCACAATCTGGCTGTGTTCTCTGGAGAACTCTGCTCCATCTACCTCCACTGTCCAGGGTCCAGGAACCAAGAGAGGGTGCATCCGGATCTCAGGTCTTCGGGGTCCTTTCTTGGCCCTGTCTTGTAGGCGTGACAGTTACTGAAGCCTCACTGGGAGTTCGAACTTCCAGATCAAAACTGGAATGGCTACCCACTACATCGCCCCCTTTTGTCTAAATAAGAAGGTTCTAACCTAATACAAGACTATATACAAAGGAATGGTTATCAAATATTGTCCAGGAGTAATGAGGGATAATGACCTAGATAAGATGGAACTACAGCCAATGCAAACAATATCAAGCAAGAAACACATACTAAAATCCAGAGAAGTTTAGAGCATAGGTAAATGGCATGTTGCAAAGATCGTTCCAAAAGGTGTCCTATCCTAAAGAACCTGAATCTAATACTTAATATGTTCTATCTAAGATAATATATATTATTTATATATTAAGTTGTAACTATAACTGCTAGTCTTCAATCCCATCAAAGACCTGAGAAGGAATATAATGGTACCTGAGAAATGGTAGATGGATGCAAGTAACTTTTGGGAATCTTGCAAGAGTAGACCAAGACATCTGGCAGCCTGGACAGTCACCTAATATTTCCCAGCATTGTTGGTGCATTCAAATTGGATACAGGCCTAGGGTATCTGACAGACAATTTTCAGAAGCAGGAATTCTGAAAGGCCATCTTACCCTGTCTTGGCAGAGTACAGTGGTCACTTTCCTTGTGTCCCGCTTGTCCAGAAAGGACAGCATTCGTACTGTCAGCAGTCAAAGCAAGGGCAGTTCTTTGCCCAGTAGGCCATTTTGTGCCAAGAAGACAAACTTCCAAATGGAAATATCTTAGAAGCCCAACATTCTCTCGGGATTAAATTGGTGCTGCCAGGAACAATTGTGTCTCACGTCAACAGAATTCTAAGTTATTTAAGTGCCATATTCTCTAGGTCTATGAAGTGTTTGAAGATTACCTGTCCATCTGACCTATGTATCTGTAAATCTCGATAACCTAACTGACGTAACTATAGAGACGACAAGCATAGGTGACTATAAATCTATAAGTCTTGTCTACTGAAATAACCTAAGGACTAAGGCTTCATGTAAACAAGGTAAACAGTCTATAAGCAAATGTATGGTAAAGAACGATGACTTCAAAATTGTGACAATACACAAGATATTTATAACAGAGGTAGGAATATATAGTGCAATATGCAATATGACAATGATCTTAAATATATCAATATACAAAATATCCTAAACAGAAGTAGAACATACATAAAGTATGACAGATATAAATTTACATTTGCATCAATATATAAATATTTCAAATAAGAGTAGAAATATATGTATATTAAAACAAATATAGTTCTGTATTTGTATCAATATACAAATTATCTTAAACAGGAATATAAAAATAGTTTACATTTGTATCAACATATAAGAATCCATAGCAGTGCAAATTACATTACAAATTATCTAAGGCTGCTATTTTTACTAAATTTATTTTTTAGTATGTAGAATAATCTACCATAATATCTTATAGTTATCCATTCCATTTCTTATTTTCCCATTTTTTTGAGACACTTTTTTTTTAAGGAGAATACTGAGTTTAATATTTTCTTCCACTCCTAACCCTATAACCATCATCCATAACCCTGAGAAATATGAAACCTTAGGGAGGAGGGTCGTCGTTTTCTCAGAATTGCTTCCTGCTGTTTTGGGGGTGATGGTATCTCTGTTGGGTATTGTGAGAAAGCTCAGATAGTTAAATCTCAGTTAGACTAACTGTGGATTCCACAGCAAGTCTTAGAGTAATGGGTAAGATTGTCTGAAATTCTAGCAAGAAGTGTAGTATGATGATGATTACCATGGCATCATTCAGGATTGGGTAGAGTTGTTGTTTTGGTGGCCCCATCTTCAGTAAAGCAGGAGACTCTGAATGTCAGGGTTGTGGGTTCATGCCCCACGTTGGGTGCTAGATATTGGTGAAATTATTAAGGCCACTCCATGTAGTTAAAAGGGAGGTTTATTTAGTGGCGTAACTTACAAATGAAGGGATAGGTAGGTTGCAGGGTCTGGGGAAGGTGTATTGCAATCCAGTGGTGTTCTCTGGAGAATTCTACTCAGTCTACCTCCACTCTCCAGGGTCCAGGAATCAAGAGAGGTGGTGCATCCGGATCTCGGGTCTTCAGGGTCCTCTCTTGGCCCCGCCTTGTAGGCATGACAGTTACCAAAGCCTCAATGGGGGTTAGAACTTCCAGATCAAAGCTGGAATGGCTACCCACTACATTATCCATCAAGAAAGACTATATACCCTTGAGCTATGAGTCATAATTAATCCTTTCTGCTTGAAATAGTTTTTGTCATAGAATTTTATTACAGCAAAAGACAAGGAAACTATGACAAGCCTGTATATAACACTTATGACTTCCATCCTCAGTGAAACACTTCTAACCCAGCACTATTTAATGCAGTTTCCAGACTCCCCAAACAGTGCCCCCAGTTGGAGATCAAGTGCTCAAACACAAGTGACTATAAAGAAATATTTCATATTCAAATTACGGCATCACATCATGACACAGCTAAAAGTGAAATTTCAGTACTTTCTTTTTTTTTTTTTTTTTGGTTTTTTTTTTTCGAGACAGGGTTTCTCTGTGTAGCTTTGCGCCTTTCCTGGGACTCACTTGGTAGCCCAGGCTGGCCTCGAACTCACAGAGATCCGCCTGGCTCTGCCTCCCGAGTGCTGGGATTAAAGGCGTGCACCACCACCGCCCGGCTAAATTTCAGTACTTTCAAAGGTCAGATGTAGCTGAAATTTTCCTGTGTCCCACCTGGTCTGCAGCCACTCAGACACAAGTAAACACACACAGGCTTATATTATTAAAACTGCTCAGCCATTAGCTCAGGCTAACTACTGACTAGCTCTTATACTTAAACTCAGCCCATTTCTGTTAATCTACATGTTGCCATGTATTCTGTGATTTTACCTGTGTGCCATTACATGCTGGTCCCTGGACAGCAGGTTGGCATCTCCTGACTCAGCCTTCCTCTTCCCAGAATTCTCCTTGTCTGTTTTTTCCCACTTATACTTCCTGCCTGGCTACTGGCCAATCAGTGTTTTATTAAACCATTCTAAAAAAGGATTATCCCACAGCAGTTAGATCCTAAAATTCTATTGAACATATTTAAAAATACCAACTCTTTCTCAGAAAGTCCAGTTTAACTAGCCACCCACTGCTGTTATTTGTTATTCTGGCTACCCTGTCCTTTTCAGAAATCTCTTGTCCACCCCACCTCCCATACTCTGGTGCTTTGATTCCCACAGGATTTTTCATCTTCTCATCTGAAGGAAAGAGAGATATAGGGCATCCAGACTCCAGCTGCCAGAGGCTAGACAGGGCTGGGAAATTGCTATTGGTATCCACAATTAGACTCAGTGCACATTTTCCCATAGAAACAGTAATCTTAATGATAGCTGGCTCTCCAGTGCTACATAGTCCAGCCATCTTTTTGTTTAAATAGGCTTTTGTGGACTGGTCTGGGAAACTTTCCACCATTTGTATCATTGTTTCCATGGGAAAAGTACTTCTCAACTTACAAACAACTGACTTACAAACAAACTTTTGGAACAAAATGCAATTACAAATTGGAGAAGGCCTGTAGACTCTTCCAGAGTCATTCAAAGGCTGGTGACTTCACTCTATGATGTTAGCAAGGTTTGGTCCTTCTTAGCATACCAAAGGGAAGCGACTGGACTCAATAAAGGAACTTTAATAAGCAAACAAACATGATTGACAGGTCCATAATGAACAGACTGACTCTGGCTTTGATTGGCTACATAGGCCAGCATTTAAACTGAATGATTTCCCTTAATCAAACACAAGCCTTATCTGGACAGGCAGGGCAATTATCCCACTAAATGGGTGGTTATTATGGGGATGGCAGGTACTCAGTGTCTAACAGTACATTTAGCACCCTTTCAGAGACAGCAGCCGCCAACAGAAAGGGAAGCTTATTTTCCCCTTCATTGTCTGATATTTTCAATGTCTCATTGGTTCCTTCACCCTAAGGAAAACAAAGCAATTATGCAGCTTTCATGTGCTTCTTTCAAAGACATGTAGAAAATTCTGCTTTTGGGAGTAAAATGTTAATTCCCCAAAAGTTCTTCAAGGTTTTCTGAGAGGCAGTCTCCAATATTGCTGAAATTACATGCACTGCTCCAGCATTTGCATAACAAATGTGATAGGGTGGTTACTTAAGAGACTAAAACAAGAGGAATAAAATGTATAGAGATACTTCATTTCCCATTAATTACTATTGGGACTGAAATGGAATGCCACTAGTTATTGGGCACCAGAAGTAGAAAGAAATGTATCACTGTGTATTTAATCCCTTACAGACTAAATAATAATTAAGAAATTATTACACTGCTGATCTTTTAGAAGCAGTGTAACCACCTTTTTACTCCTTTACTAAGCATCAATTTTTTTCTTTACCACCACATAGGAAAGATTATTAAAGGGAAGAAAACAAAAATTGAGGTGCCAAGAAATAATTTATACCATTTAGCAAAAGTATATTAAAATATATCACTTTAATTAAGACTTTCATCAGGAGAGAAAGTCATATTTTAGGCCCATTTTATAACAACATGTAATTGGACTTAAAAGAATAGGAATTCATATTAGTAGATATTATTGTTGCTACCATTAATTTGCTCTGGAATCAAGTTCTCTGATGAGTAAGCAGTCACAGTCAGCCAACTGTGTTTACCTGCTATTAAGCAAGATGCTTTCTGTCAGGCTGTTAACAAGCAGGCAGGATGTAATTCTGCATTGGAGGAGGAGGCTACTATGTATGGAGTACTGGTACTCAAGAAATAAGACAGGCACATCTGTTTAAAGATTCTGGGAAGGAAAGTGGCAGTTTGAGTCACATATCAGTTCAAATTTGAAGAGGGACTTGATCTAGTTTTGGTGACACTGAGTGTCACATAACCTCTGTAAGTCAGATTCTTCTTGATGTTTTTCTTTTTTTTTTTTTTTTTTTTTGGTTTTTCGAGACAGGGTTTCTCTGTGTAGCTTTGCACCTTTCCTGGAACTCACTTGGTAGTCCAGGCTGGCCTCAAACTCACAGAGATCGGCCTGGCTCTGCCTCCCGAGTGCTGGGACTAAAGGCGTGCGCCACCACCGCCCGGCTGATGTTTTTCTTCAAAATCTCAAACTTTATTGAAAATATCTCAAAGGTCTTGATGTGGTACTATTTTACTTGTGCTGAAATGTGGTGATATTTTATTTGTGGTGATATTTTATTTTTGCTTTAATAAATAAAGTTTGCCTGGAGATCAGAGGAAATAGTAAGCCATTTTAAGTAAACTAGGAAATCAGGCACTCGTAGCACATGCCCTTAATCCTATCACTTAGCAGGCAGGATCTCTGTATGTTCAAGGCCACACTAAAGAACAGAGCCAATTGTGGTGACACATGTCTTTAATTCCAGTACTAACCATAGAGGTCTGGAGGTCTATACAGACAGATAGAAAGTGACAGAGCTATGTAGGAAGAGGAGGTGATGTATTTGGGCTAAGAGAGCCAATGAGAGAACAGAACAAAAAAGGCATATAAATGTGAGTATACAGGAAGAAGCTCTCTTTGGAAGCTGTGGAGTTGGTGAGGTGAGGTTAGCTTGTGGTTTGTCCTATTCCTCTGATCTTTCTCTAAGGCTTTCACCCCAATATTTGGCTCCATGATTTATTTATTAAGACCATTTGGAAATTTTTCTAAAATTGGTACCCAATATGGGACAGGAATTCACAAAAAAGGCCTGTGGTCTTGCTGGCCTCAGCTCAGCCTGATCTTCACACAGCTGGATCTGCACATGGCTGGAGTCTTTTTGGCTTTCTTTTTCTCCTGGTGGGTGTTGGGCTCTCTGGATTTCCATTTCAGACTGCCAACACACTAGGTAGCTGCTTTGAAATTCCCCTGGACTTCTACTGTTCTACACAGTCAACAGATTTAGTAACTCAATTAAGATATCTTAAAGGGTGAAATTAGTTAAAAGATAATTTTTCCCACATTAAAAAAATGGGAAACATTTTATCATGGAAGGAATTTGGTCTCTGTTTGAGAACACATTAGGCAGTCTGAAAATTGGACAATTAAATGAGAGGATAATTAAGATTAATGGGATGTACATAGATACCATCAATTATGAATATTATTTGTTTAATCATTTTTATTTTAGCATTGAAAAGGTTGGTCAATTTAAGTGCCAAGATAAAAGCTTTAGAAAAACCTGTTACAATGAATCATAGGGAAATTGAGACCTAGGCAGTAGAATTTAAAGGTGAACCTAACTTAGGATTGACGTTAGAAAAATCTGTCAAAATGAACTATAGAGAAATTCAGACCCAGACAGAAGGATTTAAAGGTGACATTATTTCAGGTTTGAATTATACAGATACAGAGAGACAGCCTGTTTTAAAACAACAAAAATTAATCTATCCAGTAACCTTACAGGAACTACCTGCTCAATGGCATGTACAAGCTAATTGGACTCCAGTGGAAATGTTAGATTTAAGGAGATTTAAAGAAGCTATAGTACCATATGGCATGCATTCTCCATTAGTAAAGCAGATGTTAAACTCGTGGTCAAATTGTAATAGAATTATCCCTCAGGACTGGAAATAATTAACTACAGCTATTATAGAGGCTGGACCACAATTACAATTGGAAACTTGGTTTAAAGAGGAAGTTAAAACAATAGAACAACAATGCAGGACTAGAGGTGTGGAAACTTCCCAGGATCTGCTTCTTGGAGAAGGCGATTACACTGATATACAAAGACAATGTTTATATGATAATGAAACCTTAATTCTATGCTGCATGTCAGCCATGAATTTATGGGACAGAATTGAGGAAGCAGGGAAGAAAATTGAATTATTTTCAAAAGTTATACAAAGCCTGAAAGAATCCTTCACAGATTTCTTACAAAGGCTGTCTTCAGCAATAAATAGAATGATATCCAATTCAGAAGCTAGACAGATAATAATTGAATCTTTGATTTTGACAATGTGAATGCAGCATGAGAAAGAATAATTAGGGCATTAAAGGCCAGATCAGCATCCTTGGAGGTTTGGATCAAAGACACAATTAATATTGAGTCTCATGACTATGATGATATGTGGAGAGGAGAGATGATATCAAAAGCTTTCAGGAAAATTAATGTTAGATGTTTTAGTTGTGGTAAACAAGGTCATTTGAAAAGGGACTGTAAACAGGGCGTTTTTCAAAACAATGATTATTCAAGGAACAATGGTAACAGAATGCACCTCTCTTCTGAATTATGCAGAAGGTATGGTAAGGGTAAACATAGGACCAATGAATGTAGATCAACAATGGACAGACAAGATAGTCCTTTGCCTCTGCCCTCGGGAAACTCCCAGGGGGGCCTCCTGCAGGTCCCCATGACAAATTCCATTCAGACTTTTCCTGCTGTCTTAGAAGAAATGCCTTCTCAGGGCAATTAAATAACCAAATGCCCATAGGAATACACCAGGCTGCTCAGAGTGATAGAACAGCTGTAGCAGAGAGAACAGGAAATTCAGAAGAAACAGTAAAGCAATTTTTTGGTAAAATTCTATAAATGAACAAAGATCAAAACTAAAAATACAAATACAAAATAAATAACGTGCACTTGGAAGGTTGGGTAGACATCAGTGGGGATATTACAATAATTGCACCAGAATTTTGGCATCCAAATTGGCCTCTGCAGGAGGTAAATGTTCAGCTATTTGGGATTGGAACATTGTCTCAAGTAAAACACAGTGCAAGATGACTGGAATATGTAGGTCCAGAAGAACAGAGAGGAAAGTTAAAGCCATTTGTGGCTAATATAGCTATGAAATTATGGGGCCATTATCTATTTTAACAATGGGATATGCATATTAATATTTCTCCAACCTCAAAAACAAAACATAAACTAACATGTTTCTGAGAGAAATATTAGGAGGTATTAGTATAAAGAACAGTCACCAGCCATCCAGATTGTATAAGAACAGGGCACAACAACTGTTGATCTTTCAAAGACACCAACAGCTCTACCTTTAAAATGGTTAACATACAAACCTGTATGGGTTCATCAATGGCCTTTAACAACAGAGAAATTCCAGGTTTTAGAAGATCTGGTACAAGAGCAGTTAAATGCTCAGCATATTGAAGAATCAACCAGCCCTTGGAATTCTCCTGTATTTGTTATTCAAAAGAAATCTGGTAAATGGAGAATGGTAACAAACCTAAGAGCAATTAACAAAGTAATTCTGCCAATGGGCTCTCTACAATCTGGAATTCCTTTGCCTACTCTGTTACCTAAAGGATGGCCTCTTATAGTTATAGATTTAAAAGACTGTTTCTTTTCAGTACTCTTACAAGAAAAAGACAGAGAAAGATTTGCCTTCATGGTGCCTACTAATAATAATTCCCAGCCAGTCAAGAGATATCAATGGAGGGTTCTCCCACAGGAAATGTTAAAGAGCCCAACCTTGTGCCAATGTTTTGTATGGCAGCCATTGGTAGTAACACGTAAATAATTTTCTAAATCTATAACTTGTTATTAGAGGGACAATATTTTACTAGCTGATTCAAATGCAGATACTTTAGAAAGAATGTTTGAAGAAATAAAGAAAATTTTGCCTTGCTGGGGATTACAAATTACTCCTGAAAAGATACAAAGAGGAGATTCTATGAAATATTTAGGATGTAAAATAGGTCTATAGAAAATTAGACCCCTAAAGGTGCAAATTAGGAAAGCTCGATTACAGACACTTAATGACTTTCAAAGACTATTCAGAGACATTTCCCATCTATGGACTGTTGTTGGAGTGAAAATGATGAAATGAGTAATTTGTTCAAAACCTTAGAAGATGACAAGAACTTAAATAGTGCAAGAGAATTATCACATGAAGCTGAGAAAGAATTTGCCTTTGTAGAAAAAAAAGTAGAGGAAGAACATATGGATCATGTGGATCCAAAGCTCAATTGCATTTTGGTTATTTAACCCTCTAAGCTTTCTCCAACAGAAATTTTAATGTAGAGGGAAGATATTATATTGGAATGGATATGTCTGCCAAATAAACAAAACAAAAAATTAAAAACGTATGTGGAAAATATCCCTGGGTTGATTTTAAAAGGAAAATTGAAACTTCATCAATTAGCAGGAATAGACCCAGGAGTAATTGTAGTACCATTAACTAAGGAAGAAATTGACAGATTGTGGGCAGAAAGTGAACCTTGGGAAAGAGCCTGCATTAAGTTTTGGGAGATTAACAGCAAATATCCCCAAAGTTATAGAATTTATCTTATAATGAAAGTTGATTGGATTCTGCCTCAAATTGTTTGGGAAACACCCATATCTAGAGACTGTACACTCTATTCAGATGCAAACAAACAAGGAAAGGCAGGTTACAAATCAGAAAATTTAAGTAAAGTGGTTCAAAGTCCTTATAATTCAGTTCATAAATCAGATTGTATGCTCTTCTGTTGGTATTAATGAATTTTGTGGAACTTCTCAGCATAGTTACTGATAATCAGTATGCAGAAAGAGTGGTCTTACATATTGAAACTGCAGGATTTATCCCTTATGAGTCAGAATTAACTTTGTTATATATTCAGTTACAAGATATAATCAGGAATAGGAAGTATCCTTTATACATAACTCACATCTTATTCCATATGGATCTGCCAGGCCCTCTAGCACAAGGTAATGACAAGATTGATAAACTATTGATAGAAAATGTTCTTGAGGCTTCAGAATTTCATAAAAAAAACATCATGTCAATAGTAAAGGTTTAAAAAAGGATTTATGCATATCTTGGCAACAAGCCAAGGAAACTGTAAGGAAATATCCTACCTGTTCTTTTTACAATCAGAGTCCACTACCAGCAGGATGTAACCCTAAGGGTACTCAGAGAAATGAAATCTGGCAGATGGATGTGTTTCACTTTACAGAATTTGGAAAACTGAAATATGTACACCATACCATTGATAGTTATTCAGGATTTCAATGGACAACTGCTCTGAGTTCTGAAAAAGCTGATTCAGTAATCATGCATTTGCAAGAAGTTATGGCCATCATGGGCATACCTGCACAAATTAAAACTGATAATGCTCCAGCATATGTCTCTGTCACGGTATTGTGTTCCCTAAAATATTGTGCACGCTAATAAACTTATCTGGGGTCAGAGAAGAGAACAGCCACAATATTAAACATAGAGGATAGGCAGTCGTAGCACACACCTTTGTTCCTAGCAATTCAGAGGCAGAAATCCATCTGGATCCCTGTGAGTTCAAGGCCACATTGGAAACAGCCAAGCATGGTGACTCATGTCTTTAATCTCAGAAAGTGAGCCTTTAATCCCAGGGAGTGATGGCAGAAAGCAGAAAGGTGTATAAGGTGTGAAGACCAGAAACTAGAAGCATTTGGCTGGTTAAGCTTTTAGGCTTTTGAGCAGCAGTTCAGCTGATATCTGTATGGATGAGGACTCAGAAGCTTCCAGTCTGAGGAAACAGGATCAGCTGAGGAACTGGTGAGATGAGGTAACTGTGGCTTGTTCTGCATCTCTGATCTTCCAGCATTCACCCCAATACCAGGCCCTGAGTTTGTTTTATTAATAAGACTTTTTAAGATTCATGCTACATGTCTCTGGTAAAATAATTTTTATTGCTTATTATAATATAAAGCATATTACAGGTATATCACATAATCCTGCATGCCAATTCAAACTCTAAAGGATATGATAAATAAACAGAAAGGGGTAATAAAAACCCCCAGAAATAGATTGCATAATGCTCTACTAACTTTGAATTTTCTCAATGCTAGTGAGAAAGGAACAACAGCTGTGGGGATATGTTGGATAATAGAAAAAATCTACAGAATTAAATTAGCCTATATACTTTAAAGATATGCTGACCTCAGAACGGAAACCAGGATATGTGTTCCATTGGGGATGAGGTTTTGCTTTTGTTTCTACAGGAAAAGAAAAGCTATGGATACCATCAAAGTTGATAAAGGTTCGATTTGAATAAGAGAGACCTCTTGATTAGAAGAGTTGATAGTTTATCAACGACCATGACCATCCAATTTAAAGAAACTTGTATCACTAACAAATGCTGTTTATTTAATCAGATATAACTTACCAAAAGGGAACCTCCCCAAAGTTAGGCATGGGAAAGGGTTTTTGTCTTTCAGGAGAAAGTAGGCTAAGGAATCTGCAGAACACTGGACAAAGGAGACATATAAAGAAAAAGAACAAAACATTCAGAAAAAAATGTTCCAAGAAAAAGAATAAATTGGTCTATTGGTGTATCACATATACTGTTTCATAAGTCTTCCTAAATGTTTGTTTCTGCTCTTCTCTACAGACACTTAACAGAAATGGTCTTTAAGCTGGCTTTGGAGTTGCAGAATGGCTCTTCCCCTCTCTAAACCCAAGTATGATTGTTGGAAGGAAATAGAAAATCTCTGCATCATGTCAGAAGAAAGAGCCACCTGATATGGGACAGAAGAAAATGAAAAAATTAAGGGACTTTTCTATTGCCACTAATCTCAATTCTTTGGTTCTATTTGACTATGTAAACTTTTCTTAAGGTATGAATTTTATACTAAAATTTATAAGATATATATGTATATATATAATATATTATATATATTTCAAACTTTTGTTAGAATATTAATGGTCATTTAGAGTGCTAACTAATTCTAGAAAAAAGGATTCATTTAGCTACCTGTACAGGTTTTTCTGTTGGGGTCTCTATCAGTTTTCTGGAGGGAATCATTACCAGGCCTAAAAGTGAATTTGAAGTCTTCAGAAAGGTGATGGGGCCCCACAATGATTATTCCACATGGACATAATACTACCACTAAGCTGACAAACATCACCCAAGGATCAGCTTTGGACTACAAAATGCTCAGGACAATTTTAAGATGGCTAGCTGAGATGATCCAGCCTCACAGACTATTTGAGTGAGGACTTGATATAAGACCTGCACTTTTGCATTATGCATAGACTGGACAACAAATAATTCAGCTACCTGTCTCAGGACTTGACAATTAATGCATTTTTTTTTTCTTTTAAGGATCCCCTAAAGATGTTTTCACTCACAAACCGCGGGAAGCAATTTTAAGTACATCATGCCCACATTCCCAAGAGGTGGGGTGGGTGGTTTATGGCCTTTCAGTGGGTTTTGGCTTTGGGATAATTGTCATTATTTAAAATGGTTGGTTACAAGTTGTTATTGTTAATGGTCAGGAAAAAGACTAAAGAAGGTTAGCATTAAGATTCTTGTTAAAAGAAGAAAAAGAAAAAAAAGAAGATATAGATAAGAGGTAGATTATTGAATCTACTCCAAATAAAATAAAGATATAGATTATTGAATCTACTCTGAAAAGAAAAAAAAGGATATAGATATGAATAGACATAATAAGTAGATGATTGAATCTACTTTTAAAAGGCAACTACTAATTTTAAGTATTTTACATTGGATTGGATTTTTGTATATTGTATACAAATTATATATATATTGATACAAATTTGAGATTGATTTTGTTAGAAAATGCTGTACATATATTTCTATTCTTATTCAAGATATTGTACCTATACAAATCATTTAACAATGTAATGTAATTTGCTAATCCTTGAATGTTATTATTATTAACTACTAGGATATAAAGAACTGAAAGATAGTAGTTGGACATTGCAATAAAAACTTCTAGTCATACTAGATATATTCTCAAGGTCAAGCAGAGATATATTTTAGATAGACAGGTCATCTTCAAACACTTCAGGAATCTATAGAATATGGCATTTAAGATGTTTTAATAACAGATTTTTTCTTCTTTTTTTATGACAATGAGATATGTCTGCTCCTGGCAGCACCAATATGCTTCATAGAAGATATGGGCGTTCAACAAAATGCATATGGAGTTAACTTTCATTGTGGCAAAAGTTAGCCACTGGTCAATAAAGTGCTCTCACATTGATTGCTGACAGTATACTATCCAAAATGGACAAACAGGACAAAAAACAAAGGACTACCAATCCTTGCCAAGACAAGTGTGGTTGCAGCTTTGGCAACAGGCGACCTCTGAAGCCAGGAAAATATGGCACAATCACTGAAGTGGCTTTGCAATCTGGAAAAGGTACAGTGCTCCTTTCTTCAAAGGCAGCTGAACAGGCAGTAGACCCATGGCTCACAGTGTGCAGTAGAACAGTTGCTGAAACAGTTATTCTTGAAGGAGTAACTAGGCTGATAGAGTCTAACCTCTCAATGGTAGCCTGACATTTAATAAAGGAGATGAAGCTACCCACATGCCAAGAAGAATGGAACTGAATTTCAAAATCACTAGCAATTTCCAGAATTAAAAATCTTGAATCATGACAGGACACTGGCAGTTTATCTGGTACATGGAATATTTACACCAAATGTGAGGTCAGGCCTTGTGTACATTCTACTTCACAAATGAGTCTGTCATATATGCTAAGCCTGTAGGCCAAAGATGATGCCCCAACGTGCAGAGAAACCTCAGGTGACTGTCCAGAAAGCTAGCTGTTTCTGTCATAACTCATTTTTTGGAAGTCACTTGTTTGCATTTTCTGTTTTACTAGGTAATATTATTTTCTTCTCAGCTCTCTGAGTGAGTTGAAAATTAGATAGTTGTAGTTACAGTTTTCCTGTTAAGAAATTCAGAAAAGAAACTCACTAAGAGGTGTTAAGTGTATAAGTTTGAAAGACATCATAAAATAGTTTTCTGTTGGTAATATAAGTTTGGACAGAAAGTGAGTTACATACATTTTGGACTCACCAAAACAAGATAGATAATGGAATATTTTCTCTGAATTTGTCAAATGCAAATGGACTAGACATTGTTGATATATTTATTGCATATATAGTATATAGTTATTCTATTTATTGTATATAGTTTTTTTGCATTAGTTATAAATTTTTTATTTTTATTTTTATTAGACAAAAAGGGGAAATGTAGAGATATTTTATTTGTGCTGAAATGTGGTGATGTTTTATTTGTACTTTAATAAATAAAGCTTGCTTGGAGATCAGAGGGAAAAGGCCAGCCATTATAAATAAACAAGAAGTCAGGCAGCCATAGCACACACCCTTAATCCTATCACTTAGCAGGCAGGATCTCTGTGTGTTCAAGGCCACACTAGCGAACAGAGCCAAGCATGGCGACACACACCTTTAATCCCAGTACAAACCATAGAGGTCTGGAGGTCTATACAGACAGAAAGTGACAGAGCAGTGTAGGAAGAGGAAGCGATGTAGCTGGGCTAAGAGAGCCAATGAGAGAAGAGAACAGAAAAGGCATATAAATGTGAATGTACAGGAAGAAGCGTTCTGGAAGCTGTGGAGTTGGTGAGGTGATGTTAGCTTATAGTTTGTCTTATTCCTCTGATCTTTCTCTAAGGCTTTTACCCCTATATTTGGCTCCATGTTTTTATTTATTAAGAATGTTTAGAAATTCACCTAGATCTTGCTGACAGTTATTTTTAAAGTCTATATTTTGAAATCACTAACAAAATAAAAACAATAACATGATAACTTCTGCTGGTTATAACTAACATATAAACATTATTTTTATTTATTGTTATTATTATTATTATTATTATTATTATTATTATGCTAGTTGTATTTTAATATCTCAGGAGGCAGAGGCAGGCGGATCTCTGTGAATTTGAGGCCAGCCTGGTCTACAAAGCAAGTTCCAGGAAAGGCGCAAAGCTACACAGAGAAACCCTGTCTCGAAAAACCAAAAAAATTAAAAGAACGGTATTCAAACTTTCACATTTGATGTCTTACCTTGTTTTTAAAATAATAGAAAAAATTTAACACAGACACCTGTGCAACCACTGGAATAATCAGGATACTGACATATATCACCTCATAAAAAAATCCTCCTATCACTGTTTAATGTCATCTCCCCACATCATCTCCCCCAATTTACCCAGTCCCTGATAATCATTATTCATTCACCATCACTGCAACAGTGTTGTTTTCAAAAAAGCCATGTAAATGAAATCATACTGTACAGAATATTTTCATATTTGCTTCTTGATATTTGCTTCTTTCATTCAACATGCCTTTGAAATTCACCCAAAATTGTTATGCCTCAATCAGACTCCCCTTTTGTGATTGTGTAGTATTACACTGTATAATTGTACCACAATTTGCTTATCCAATAGCTCATTAAATGATATTTGGGTTGTTTCTGGCCTTTAGTGATTGTAAACACACTCATACAAATACCATGTGCAGGTTTTTGTACAAAATGTTCTTTTCCTTTCTCCAAGAATCAGAGGTTACTAAATACTACATAGTATTGTCACTCATCAGTTACCTGAAGGTTCTTTAAATCTACCTGTATAAAAATTGTGGGTAGGTAAAAAAATTTCAAGTGCTCTTCTCTGGCAGATTTCACTTCTGCAGTACTAAGTGGCAGCAGTGGGCAGCCAGAAGTGACACTCAATGGTATTCTCTATCATTGCTGTCCTTTCGTAGGCTGCAGTTATCAGGATCCCTAGCCTCTGTTCCACATCTCCTTTCCTGTTGCTGAGGTGAAGTGTCCTGACAAAAGCAACTTAAAAAAAGAATGATGCATTTCAGCTCATGGTTTTAAGGTCTGGTCTATCATGGCTGGGAAGTCAAGGCAATAAGAAATTGAAGCAGCTGGTAATATTGCACCTATAGGCAGGATGAAAACAATGTACCCTGTAGCTTGAGTTTTCCTGCCTGACCCACAGTCAGGGCAAATCTCTTTCACCTGCCAGTCCCACAGCCTCTCAGACCCGACCAAGTAAACACAGAGACTTATGTTGCTTTCAAACTGTATGGCCGTGGCAGGCTTCTTGCTAACTGTTCTTATAGCTTAAATTAATTCATTTTCATAAATCTATACCTTGCCACATGGCTCGTGGCTTACCAGGATCTTCACATGCAGCTTGTCATGGTGGTGGTTGGCAGTGTCTCTCTGACTCAGCCTTTCACTTCCCAGCTTTATTCTCCTCCTTGCCCCGCCTATAGTTCCTGCCTAGCCAACGGCCAATCAGTGTTTTATTGATTAATTAGCAACACATTTGCCATACATCCCACAGCAAGAAAAAGGGCTAAGCAAAGGAGATTAGATTTAAGGTTCTTATTTAAAAAAAAAAACAGAAAGAAAGAAAGAAAAAAATGTAAATACTTTACATTGGATTGGATTGTTTTATATTGTATACAAATTATATATATTGAAATTAATATTGTTAAAAAATGCTATATGTATATTTCTAATTGTACCATTCATTTAACAATGTAATGCAATTTTCTAATCCTTGAATGTTGTTATTACCAACTATTAGGATATAAAGAAATGAAAGTTAGTAGTTAGACATTATAATAGAACTTGTAATTATATTAGGTATGTTTTCAAGATTGAGTAGATATATTTTAGATAGACAGGTTGTCTTCAAACCCTTCAGAGATCTACAGAATATGGCATTTAAAATGTTTTAATAACTTAGAAAATTTTTCTTTTTTGTTATGACTATGAGACATGTCGACTCCTGACAGTACCAATCTACTTCAGAGAAAATATGGGCATTGAAAAAACTGCAATTGGAGTTTACTTTCATTGTAGCAAAAGTTAGCCACTGGATAACAAAGTATCCTCGAATCAACTGCTGACAAACAGGACAGACAGGACACGAAACAAAGGACTACTGATTCTTGTGAAAACAAGTGTGGTTATGACTTTATCAAAAGGCATCTTCTGAGGCCAGGACAATATAGCACCATCCCTGAAGTGGCCTTTGCAATCTGGGAAAGGTACAGTGTCCTTTTCTTCGAAGGCAGCTGAACAGGCAGTGGGCCGATGGCTTCTGATGTGCAATGGGGAGGTAGCTGAAACAGTTATTCTTCAAGAGTAATTAAGCTCACACCTCTCAACAGAAGAATGGCATTTAATAGAGGGATGTGGAGAAGAACGGGATGCTGAAATGAAGCCACATACACACATAGCCAAGAAGAATGGACAGCTGAATTCAAAAAACATCAACAATTTCCAGAATTTAAAATCCTGAATCATGACATGAAACTAGTGGAATTCAGGTATTTCTGGTATATAGACTGCTCTCACCCAATGTGAGGTTGAACTGTTGACCTTGTGTACATTCTACTTCACAAATGAGTCTGTCAGATACGCTAAGCCTATAGGCTGAAGATGATGCCCCAACACTGCGGAGAAACCTCAGATGATTGTCCAGGCAGCTGGCTGTTTCTGTCAACTCACAAGTTTTTGGAAGTTGCTTGCATATGCTTCCTGTTTTTATTTTTTTGTTAGCTAATACTATTTCCTTCTTGGATCTCTGAGGGAGTTGAAGATTAGTTAGTTATAGTTGACGATTAATTAGGATAGAAAGTGAATTAGATACAATAGAATAGATAATGGAATTATTTTCTCTGAATTTGTCAAATACAAATGAACTAGACATTGTTTAGGTATTTAGTACTTGTATATATTGTATATAGTTATTGTACTTTTGTATATAGTTTTTCTTATGTTAGTTATAAGCTTTTTCTTTTTTCCTTTTTATTAAAATAGAAAAGGGGAAATATGGTGATATTTTATTTGTATTAAAATGTTATTTGTATGTTAATAAATAAAGTTGCCCGGGGGTCAGAGCTATTAGCAAGCCATAGGAAAGCAGGGCAGTGGTGGCGTACACTTGTAATCCCAGCACTTGGTATGCAGAGCTGGGTAAGTCTCTGTGTGTTCAGGGATACAGCCATTATTGGACACACATGCCTTTAATCTCAATACCAAGCAAGGAAAACCTGGAGGCCTATACAGACAGGCCGTGATGAGGCGGTCATGTGGTTGGGTTTACAACCAATGAGAAGGCAGAACGGGAACACTATATAAAGACATTAACACAGGGGTAGTGAGTTCAGAGAGGTAGGACCACTGCAGGAGGAAGGGTAAGGTTTTAGCTCTTAGCTCTGACCTCTTGGCTTTCTTCTTTGCATTGGTTCTGTGTTTCTTATTTAATAAGAAGGTTGGTTACATCTACAGTACCCAGTTAGCATTCCCTTTCTATATAGTCCAAGACTCAATCCCAGGAAATGGCCTGCCTACTTTCAGTGTAATTCTTCCCACTTCAGTTAACCTATTCAATATAAACTCTTAGAGTTACCCTTAGTGTCGTGTCTCCTAAATGATTCCAGGTCCTCTCAAATTGACAATTAACACTAACCATCACAACCTATCAGTCCAGAGTCTGAGATACTTGTCTCTATAATAGATGCCACTTGCATTGACTAATAACAGCTGTTTGTTTGAAGCAACTATATCTACATGTTTTGACCAATCAGAGCCATTCGTTTGGACCCATCACAGCCATTGTTTTGGAACAACTGAGTGATTTGTTTTAAACATCACAGCTTTGCCACCTAGAAACAATCATATTATTGAAGCTGGAGTTTTAGAACAGTAATAGCCTTGCCTCTTAGCACCCAGCATGGCTTGTCTCTATACCAAACTACTTGGGGGAAAGTCCTTGCTCTCTGCTCTCAGGAGAAATGACTGCCTTATGACACAGTTAATTGAGAGTTGTGATGACAAAAGTCTGTTACAAACAATCCTGGATGAAACTCTGCATTCAGGAGAGCAAGGACAGTCAACTGTGATTGCTCTGCAGTTGACTCAGGGTATTCCTGGAATGTTTAGGGATGCTGATGTTAGCATAAAGGTAGCCCACTTAGCTGTTAGTCATTTTGCTCCAGGCATCAGGGGCAGGGATGGAAAGTTCAACAGTAACTGACTTGTTTGCCCCATCTCCAACATCTTTGCTTCTTACACGAAATGGATAGTGCCTATAATATAAAGAACATACTTCTAACACTAGTAGTGAATTTAACAGGGTTTAACAGTGTTTAACACTTGCTTAGTTACCAAGGGTGAGATCTGTTTCCCCCAATCAGTGTTAGTAAGGATTTGACTTGATAAAACATTGTACAACTATATTCCAGAATTAATGTACCATATTTGGTTTTACACCAATAATATGTAAAAGGGTTTGTGATTATTTTTTTCTTATCCTGGATAAATACACTATTATTTTCCTCAATAAAGCATGCTAAAGGACTTTGAAAAATGTACCCTAAAGGTTAGTGACAGCTGACCATTTTCTGAGACCCAGTTTACATGCCACTATGAATCCCAAAGGAACTAATGTAGTTCAGAATCTCCCATAACTGCTGTGTCATTCATGTTGAGGTTCTTTCAATCCATTCCTCACACTACAGTGAGAAAGACTGTTCATAATTAAACGTGTGATGTCACTTATCTTTCCTCCATAACCTGTTGAAGATACTTCAGTGTCTTTCTATTGGTTTTAAAATAGATCCCATATGACCCAAACTTATCTTCTGTTCTAGCATTGTGTCTCCCCATCATTCTTTCTTCTCTGAACATTTTTCTCAGCAACTTGTAACAAATATGTTCCCTCTGACTAAATGGGCATAGCTTACTCCATCTATCTGAAATTCTCTGGTATTTACTGAATAGTTTTCACTCTCAGTCAAATGTGACTTTCTCAGTTGAAATTATGAATGTATTCATGATTCTGTGGTTAGTTTTGTTTTCCCCCACTGAACCATAATATTGGTGTCTCTTTTGGGTCACCAGGAACCTAGTTTATTATGTATTTCATAATGTGAGTTATTGGTGAAATTATTAAGACCACTCCATGTAGTTCAAAGGAAGATTTATTTAGTGGGTAACTTACAAATAAAGGGATAGGTAAGTGGCGGGTTCTGGAAAAGAACTCAGTTCTCTGGAGAACTCCCCTTGGTCTACCTCTATCGTCCAGGTCCAGGAAACAAGACAGTGTGGTGCGTCCCAATCTCAGGTCTTCAGGGCCCCCCTCCCTTGGCCCCACCTTGTAGGCATGATAGTTACCGAAGCCTCAATGGGGGTTGGAACTTCCAGACCAAAGCTGGAATGGGTACCCACTACAGTGAGTACTCAATAAAATTAGTTAGACATATTAAGTATAAGATCAAAAAATGATATGTCCAAAAAGCTATTGAATTATCCTATTTATATGAAATAGCCAGAAAAGAAAAATCTAAATGAAAATAAATTAGTTTCCTAGGGTTGAAAATCTGGATGAGATTTAGATGTAAGTTGGTATGAGATATTTTATTGAGGCAATGAAATTTTTCTGAAGTTCACAAATCAGCAAATTTGTTAAAAAATTATACAAGATGGGTGATGTTCATTGCATATAAATTATACCTCAATAAAAGCATTAAAAAATCATTGGCCATAAATATATGAAACTCCTTCTTAATCATGTTTTCTGTCCTGCTGAGTCATGCCTATCTCTTTGCACATTTTCCATTTGTTTATCATTATACTACATTTAAAGAGAAGTGTCTATTATAACTCCTTTGCTTGCTTTGAAGGTGCCAGGATGGTTTTTGCCTTCAAAAATTTTGTGTCCTAGACACTTTGAGATACATTTAGGTCCCCAAATACTTGAGTGTAGTCCCAGACAGCTTGAAATAGAGACTTTCAGTTGGTTATAAATTGTCTCTAAGTGGTTGCCCTTAACATAGGTGTGTTTAGGCATGTAGAGGCCAGAGGTTGCACTGGGTGACTTCTCAAATGCTCTTCACCTTATATATTGAGGCAGAATCACTCACTTGAACCCAGAGCTTACTGTTTCAAATATGTTACTAACCAGTTTGCTCCAGAATCTATCTCTTATCTCCACCTTGTATATACTGGGATTACATACAGGCTACTGCACCCTCTTGTCATACATTTGGGCACTAGAGATCTGAACTATGTCTCTCATACTTGCACAGCAAGTGCCTTACCTGCTGAACCATCTTCCAAGCCAATGTTTTTTTTCTTTAAAATTCAGTTTTTAGAGATATCTTGACAGAGGGAGACATTATTAGGTTAGGAAGAAACTTGGTGCCAGGGAAGTTCCCAGGAATCCACAAAGATAACCCCACCTTAGACTCCTAGCAATAATAGAGAAGGTGCCTGAACTGGCCTACCCCAGTAATCATGTTGGTGAATACCCTAACTGTCATTATAGAGCCTTTATCCAGTAATTAATGGAAGCAGATGCAGAGATACACAGCCAAGCACCAGGCTGAGCTCCAGTAGTCCAGTCTAAAGAGGGAAGAGGGATTATATGAGCAAGGGGGCTCAAGATCACAATGGGGAAATCTACAGAGTCAACTAAACCAAGCTCATAAGAACTCACGAACTTTAGACTGACGGCTGTGAAACCTGCATGGGACTGGACTAGGCCCTTTGCATATGGGAGACAGGTGTGTAGCTTGGTCTGTTTCAGGGGCCCCTGGCAGTGGTATCAGAATTTACCCCTGGTGCATGACCTGACCTTTTGAAGCCCATTACCTATGATGAGATGCCTTGCATATTCTTGATGCAGGGGGGAGGGGTTTGGTCCTGCCTCAATGGAATGTACCAGGCTTTAATGACTCCCCATGGGAGGCCAAACCCTTTTGGAGGAGGGGATAGGGTGGCTGGAGGTGGGGAAGGCTAGAGGGGAGTGGAAGGGGGAATGAGAGGAGGATATGTGGTTGGTATGTAAAATGAGTAAAAAAAAATTCTTAAGCAAATAAAATAAAAAAATTCAATTTTCAATTATTCATTGCCATTATTTAAAACTAAGATGACTACTTTTGTTTGTTGGTCTTACTGAGTTAACTTACTAGTTTTTAGAGGCTTTATTTATATCCTTTGAAATTGTCTCCAAAATGATCATGCCATTTGGGAAAAGAAATTTTAGATCTTCCTTTCCAAAAATCTTTCTTTTATTATTCAATAGTCTTACTAGAAGTTTATGGATTTGACTGAGCTTTTGATTTCACTGATTTTTCTCTTCTATCTTGAGTGCCATTCATTTCTGTTCTTGTCTTCATTATTTCTTTCTGCTTGATGTAAGTTACCTTAAATTTCAAAACTTGATGAGGTGACATATTGTATTATTGTGGTGAGACCTCTCTTGTTTTCTCTTGTAAAAATACAGCACTGTAAATTGTCGTATAATTAGCAATTCACTGGCATTTTCCAAGATTTCAGAAGGGACTGTTTGATTTTGTTTTTGTTTATAGTTTTGGAGATCTTACCTGGGGTTTTGTGCAATTGATTTACCATCTATCTATAGTCTTTTAGTTATATTTCTGTTGAAATTAGATTTTTCAGTAATTAATCCTTGATTAATTAGTATTTTAGTAGTATACTGTCCAATTTCCAAACATCTGGATTTTTTTTTTAGTAACTTTCATTGTTTTGTATGACAGTTTCACTGTGGTTAGAAAACATATCTGTGTGATTTCATTCCTTTAAATTTGTTAAGTTTTTTTTTAAATCCAGAATTTAACCTATCTTGGTCAATATTCTGTGTGCACTTATAAAGAAAATATTCATTGTGCCTTTCAGCCTGGAGAGTTAGTTAATACCTTTGGTTGATGACTTTATTCAGTTCTTGATTACCTTGATCTTCTTAAACAATTGCTTGATGATTTTTGTCTTCTAATTCTATCAGTCACTAACAGAAGAGAGTGTTAAGCCCTCCATTTACACATAGAGGTTTGTTGACTTTTCAGTTCTGTCAAGTTTTGATTCATGTGTTACAAATCTCTATTGTCAGTGTGTATACACACTATCTGTATTTCTCTTTACGAATTGACCTCTTTACCACTTTGTAATAGTCCTCTTTATCTTGAATAATCTTTGTTTGAGATTCAAATATGTATCATAATCATTTATCATTTTGAGCTTTTGTTTATTTAATGATGGATGATAGTTTTTTTAACATTCCTTTTGTTTTCATGTAGTTATGTCATTATCTTTAAAGTGAGTTTGTTATGTACAGCCTATAATTGAGTCCTATGGATGTTTAAGTTTATTCTGACAATTTTTGCAATGTAATTGGTGTTCAAATTATTTGCATTAAATTTATTTGTAGACAGGTCTGGTTTTTAATCTGTCACTTATTTTGTTTTATCTTGAGGTTAATTTTGATAATTTTTTCATAGTTTTTTCATTTGTTTCTACTCTTCTTTCTCCTTTATTGTTACACATTAACAATGCATGTTGATTTATCTATCATGGTTTTGATTAGCTTTCTTTCTCTAGTGATTAACATGCATATTTAATTTTTTACAGTCTTTTGAGATCTAATAGTTTTCCACTTTAGAAAAATATAGAAACCCTACTAGGTTGTGTGTTTCTTTCTCTTACTCCATTTAAAGTAAGACTTTAAGTAAGACTGCACTATAACTTACTTTCAAATCTTACATACATTTAAGGGCCAGTATTTCCTGAAATTTCACCTATATCATTTTTTCTCAATTTCTTGGATGCCTATGACTCTATATAGTCTTTAGAATAAGTGATGGTTCTCTTTCTCTGAATTTTTGAGACCTTTGGCTCTGCTACCAACACTATTATTGTCACCACCAATACAATGAAATTATCTTCTCAAAGTAGTGAAAGAAAAAAATAAGAACAACTGAAATAGAATAGTGGATTCCTCCACTTTCCAAGTTTTTTTTCTTTTCCTCTCCATTGCTTTTTAGCTCTCTGAATAAGAAATAAGTTTCTGGAGTCCAGCTTGGGATCTGGGCTGTATTGTTTTCAGGGATGGAGACATCAGGGTGAAAAAATAACAAACTTTCAATCAATTTAGTGGCATTTTGATTTCTAGCTTTCTTCTTTAATTTGCTAATATTTACTTTTCAATTTCCTACATAGGTTATAAATGCCATGTCTGTATTCAGTAATAAGGACAGGGTAGAGTGTGGTCATGCATCTTATTTTATGCTAGAGTTCCCTGCCATCAATTTTGCAACCACAGAATTGAAGCTAACCATGGTAGCATTGCTTAATTGGATTAAGAATATTATTTTACTATTACAGAAAATTCTTATCAAGGGAGATAGAATTGTATATAATTTTAATCATTCTAGACACATCCTATGAATTCATACATGTTAATAAAAGAACTCTGGAGTAACCCTCATTAGAATAATAAACCCATGAGAATGAGTCTAAGTGGCTTTTCATGTGATTGTTACTTGTCAAGTTCAAAAATCTATCCCTCATTTTACACCAATTTCTAACTACTAATATATATTATTTTAATCTTAATCATGTTCTGGCATTGAATTATCTGCCATAAATCAGGTCTTCAAAATTTAGACATATTTCAATCTTAATTCATTATTTTTTAGACATTTCTAAGACTCAAATATTGATATCTTTTTACTAAGCGAGTAATACTTGATCAACCAACAGATTTTTATGATATGTATATTAGTTAGAGTTCCTCAGATAAGCAAACAAGATATGCAAAGATACAGGAATAAATTTATTATTAGGTATTGCTTCCAATAAATGATATAGTATGCCGTCAGAGTAGAGGTTTAGGAAAATGCATTATGAAGGTATAATCTAAACGTTAAAGTCCATGTCTGAGTTAAAATATTTGAGATCCTAAGCTTCTAATATCTGAGGATAAGAGATGATGGATGTCCCAACTCAAGTAAAGAAAAAAAATTATACTTCTCCCATCATTGCATTCCATGGATTCAATACTGCTCACTCACACTGAAAAATATCTGTTTCCATTTTTAAGTTTATTAATCCAATTGTTTCTCTCTTCCAGAAACATTCTCCAAACACACCAGAAATAGTATTTTGCAAGCTCTCTGGGGATCCTCTGATCCAATGAAGCTGACATATAAAATTAGACATCAAAATTATCCATGCATATGCTGGATCAGCAGCTGATATGATAGACTTTAGTTCCAAGATAGTCTTATGAGACAAAGGTAAATACTGAAAATGTTCAGTAATTCCTTCTACTTTCACAAAAGTAAAGTAGTTAAGACAAATCATTAATTAAAAGTCTCAGGAAGAATACATATCACAAATGAGAGCAGTTCCCTGGATCTTACCTTCCAACCAGGTCAGTAAGAGGTTTCTATATTTTGTTGATTTCATTTGCTTTGTTACATATGCATGATATAAAAAAGAATGAGAAATTTGTTTTTCTGTGTTTGCAAATTTTAAGTTCAGAAATTTTCCTAGGTCCAGCAGGATAGCTCAGTAGAAAATGGTACCCGTGGTCAAGCCTGACAACTGAGTTCAAATCTGGGAACTCATAGGGTGGAAGGAGAAAATCAACTTTCTAAAATTGACTTCTACAAGTTGTCCTTTGATCTCCACATGTGTACTATGGCACATTTGCCCTACAAAAACAAATAACAAATGTAAATAAAATTTTTAAAAAGAATCAAATTATTTGTCACTTGCAAAGTAAATGACACATATATTGACTTAGGTGCACACGTGTGTGTGTGTGTGTGTGTGTGTGTGTGTGTGTGTGTGTAATTAAATGTATCTGAATGAAATGAGGGAAATAACTCATTCATTTGTATTTCAGATTATTCACAGGCAATCTTACTGGACTGTTACCTTTGTCTTGTCAGATTCTGCAAAGGCTTGCCATCTTTCCTGCTTTTATTTTAAACAGAACTGACATTGGTTTTTTTAATTGTCGTATTAGGTACAGTATAAATAAGATGTTAAGGCAATGTGATTTTTTTTAACTATTTACTATGATTTTAACAGCCATGTTACCATTTTCCCAAATATTTCCTAGGTCCTTTTCAATAATCTAGTCTCTACTTCTGCTTCAGTACTCATTAACACTTCTTCCTTTTCTCTGCTTCCTTATTTATCCCTATCAGGATCAACTCACTTATACTCACATGGGGATTTGTTTCTGGCAAAGTATACAGTGATAAAGCTATGTGAACTAGAATTTTCTTTGAGGGAAACTTAGAGTGGGGAAAGGATTTATATAATTCATTTCTTCTTTGGGGATTTTATATCTGTTCTCTGGGCTCCTTATCAAACCAACTTAGAGGGCTTTTTCTGTATAATATTTGCATTTCCCTATTTACAATCACATTGGTATGCATTTGACTCTCATGAGAACTAAAAACAAGAATCATCATTATCCTTCCTATATAGCTTAGGAAACTGAGGTTCATCCACGAAAGAGACAGCATGTACTAAACAAGGCAGTTTTCCAGTGTTCTTTTTATAATTATTTTTTTGCTTTTTCAATTTTTTTACATTACATTTATTTACTTATTCATCATGCTTGTGAATGTGTGTGTACATGCACTCCATGGTACATGTGTAAGGGTTAGAGAACAACTTTGGAAAGTGAGTTCTCTCCTTCTACCATGTGAAATCCCGGGATCAAACCCAGACGTGGGCTTGCAGAAAGTATCTTTACTTGCTGAGCCATCTCATTCATGCCCAGTCATTTTTTTAATTTATAAGTTTATTTGTTTATTCAACAAATAACATCTACATTAGTAGACTTTTTTTAGCTAGGTGCTAAACCTAGCTCCTAGGTCATGTAGACATGAAATGCAGCATCACTTTTGCTTCTGAGTAAAAAATTCTTGTGTTTAATTAACTTTTAATTTCCTGACTAAGCCCACACATATTTCAGCCTAGTCCTAGTTGAAGCAAGTGAAAGTGAGGCATGGTGGCACACATTTAGCATCCCAGAACTTGGGAGGTAGAAGCAGAATGACCAAAGTTCAAGATCATCCTTGGCTCCAGAGTATGAGGCCATTTTGAGATATGTGAGACTCTGTCCAGAAAAAGAGGGAGGGAGGAAGAGAGTGAAATGAATAACAAACATTACTACCTTAGAGTTCAAAATGGTTAATTATAAAATATGACCCATTCTTTACATTATAGCCATATACAACTTTCTTCTCTTTCTACAGTTTCTCCATCTTTAATTAGTTCATCTAACTAGGGATATTGACAGACCTAAGAATCACATTAATAGCAACACTATCAGCCGGGCGGTGGTGGCACATGCCTTTAATCCCAGCACTCGGGAGGCAGAGACAGGCGGATCTTTGTGAGTTCGAGGCCAGCCTGGTCTGCAGAGCAAGATCCAGGAAAGGCGCAAAGCTACACAGAGAAACCCTGTCTCAAAAAAAAAATAGCAACACTATCTTCTAATGTCCTAGAGCTCAATAGAGAACATATGATTAACACTAATTAATTGCATAGTGCTGTAGAATATTACTTTAAAGTGTGTTATTTTTATTTATGTTGCATTTGTTTAGCTCTGTGAAGCTGTTACTATGCCTGTCTAAAACATATGATGGTCTAATAAAGAGCTAAACATTCAATAGCAAGGCAGGAGAAAGGATAGGTGGGACTAGTAGGCAGAAAAATTATATAGAGGGAGAAATTTGTAAGAAGGAGAGATCTAGCAAAGAGAGCGAGGAGCCAGAGAAGGAAGAGGACTCCAGGGTTCATCCACCCAGCTACACAGCAAGACACGGAGTAAGAGTAATATTTGCAGAAGTAAGAAAACAGGAAAAACTTAGAGGCACAAGGTAGATGGAATGTATTAAAGAAAGCTGGCAAGAAAAAGCCAAACTAAGGCCAGATATTCACAATTAAGAATAAGCCTCCGTGTTTGATTTACTTGGGAGCTGGGTGGAGGGCCCCCCACAAAAGAGTAAGGAAAAACAACAACACATGGGTTTTGGAAGTAATAGAAAAGATTTTGAAGGTTCCTAGCTCAAAGAAATGATAGATGTCTAAGGTAGTGGTTATGCCAATTATCCTGGTTATTGTTGTTTATTGTATATGTGTATTGTGTTTTAACATGTCCCCTTGATAGGTACAATTGTTCTATGTCAGATAAAATAATATTTTGAAAAATTGCCCTTTTTTAGGTACTGTGATGACTATTCTTGGTTGTCAACTTGACTACATCTGGAATTAACTAAAATCCAAGTGGCTGGGAACACCTGTGACTGATTTTTTTTAATGAATAATTTCAAGTGGGAAGATGCCCCCTAAATCCAGATCTGTTGAGATGGGAAGATCCACCTTTAATTTAGACCATGCCTTCTGCTGACAGCCTGTATAATAATATGAAAGAAGGAAGCATTTACTCTTTGCCTTTGCTCTTGCTTCACTGGTATTAGCACCAATTTCTTTTGGACTCTGGCTTATACTCAAGACCAACTAAGATAGCCAGCCTCATGGACTGAACAAGTACTGGGTTCTCAGACTTCCCATTGTATACTCATTCTATAAGTTCTCTTCCTCCAGAGAACCCAGTCTAATATACTGTGTGATTGTGTCTCCTAGGAATGTCAGAAATTATACCCATAAAGTTTCACTGACATGACTGTCTAAACATGAACTAAACAAGGACAAAAACAATACACATGCTAAAGTAGATACAGGGTAGGTGCAGGAGTCCTTAACCACAGACAAAGAACTTCACTAACTAAGAGATGATGAGAGCAGGATAGTCATCCCTAGGGAAGAGAACACTAATTAGTTATCCAATACCCAACTGTCAACTCTGAAAACATACATACAAATAATATTATACAGACTGAACAGGTTATATTTATATATATACATATATATATGTATATATATATATATATATATATGAATACATGCATGTAACAAAAAACATATACACATAGATTCATTCTATCAGTCCTATTACTTTAGAGAACCTCAACTAATACAGTACACTCTGGGAGATTAGATGGAGCTGTTTGAGACAGGTGAATAGAATTTGAGAGGAGTCTAGATTTCCAGGCTCAAGATGGGGCAAGGAAGGACTCTTGGTGGGGTGATTGATGTTAGCAGTACAACTTGGGGTTCCCTACCTTAAGGGAGTATACAAGAAGTGGCACTTGGGGCTGGGAAGGACATGTTTTAGGCCAGGTTGCAAGGGTAAAAGCTAACTGAATTGATTTTGCTGTTTAAAGACAGGGCTGCATATATAGCCCATACTTGCCTGGAACTCATTGTGCATGTTTTATTTCACATGTGGAATCTGGATGTATGTATACATGTACATTTATGTATAACCTGAAATTATAAAGAGGAAATTATATGAAATTATATGAGAAAAGAGGGAGTGGTATAGTAAAAGACAGAAATGGGAAATAAGAGAGGATAGTGGAGTATGTCACATGAATAGAAAAGGAGGGAAGAGACAGTTTTGGAGACAAAAAAAGACCAGCCAAAGGACTTAGTGGGGACTGAGAAATCAGTGAGGCCTATAACTAAGAACAAAGTGTACTCTGTATGTGTATATGTGTACTTATGAAATATCACTACGAAATCTATTACCTTGTTGGTTTTTACTTTTGACAATAAATATTCATAATAATTGTCTCTTTGTATCCCATGAGGGAGTGGCCATATTTCCTAAATTGGAATCAGTGCATGGTATTCCAAAAGGCAGTTTTCACACTGTGATTCTGGATTTCAAAAGAAGGAAAGAAAGAGGGAGTGATTATTCTTGTATGGCAAACTACAGAATGCAAATTGCAAAAGGCAAAGGGAAGGCAGTCTCCTAGGTGAGAGAGAGCAGAAAACAGAACATCAGTTGTGTAGCTGATTGGAAAGTGCCATATTGTCTGTCCACCATGTGGTCCTTGGGTTTAAGAAATAGAGGAGTCTCTGTTTAGTTGGCATGAGTGGCAGACAGCCCTTGAGCTGCATGCATTCGATGGGGAACTTCTGCTGGGTTACTGTCTAGGGCTCACTCCTCTGCTCCTTCCTTAGGGCCTTGTGGGAAGGACCTTGAGCTGCAGTGTTTCTCCTTGATACAGCAGTTTTCCCTCCCACTACCACCTGCTACATGACCAATGGCTACTTACTATTTCCCCTATTTGATGTCTTTTTAGTAGACAAATTAGTTTTGGTTGTAATTTCCATTTTGTACCTTCTACCTTTTCTTTCCCAACTTGTTGATTCCAGTAAGAGTGAGCTTGCTGCCCAATTCTCTCTTTAGTTCATGTTTCATTTCTCTACAAACTGCTGCTCCATCCCACTTTTCATCTCCACTTCGTCGATTATCACTTTAGTTTGCATACCCTCTCCCAGCTTTGTCCACAGCTTTGGTCTATCTAGCATTTACCCATCCGTACATTTCTGTCATATTATTGCAGATTGCTAGACCTGAAGCATTTATTTACATACCCCTTCACACACACACACACACACACACACACACACACACACACACACACACTTTTTTTTTTTGCCTGAGAAAACAGTTGCTGGCTAAATGATTGTGCTTTTCAGGCATTCTCCACTCGAAGCCCACAAATTATCATTGATCAAGGACTTTCATTAAGTGCATCACTAAGCAAACACTATTCCTGAACACACCCAGACTCTGTCTTTCCCAGAAGGGAGCTGGGAAGATGAGGGCAATTCTGTGCTAACTTCACAGAGGAATATGGCATGAAGAGCTGCTCTTCATCTCCATGGGGCCTACTCTCATCTCCACATGAGCACATAACTGGCAGTGACATAAATCAATTTTTTATGGATTAACACAGACTTCTGTACACAAGACAGGTAGGGCCTCCTATTGACTTGCATATGAACAATTATCTTGATTTCTTTTCTTGTCTCTTTCATATAAAATAAATACAGAAACTTGTAGTTAAAAGGCTTCTGAATGCTGGCAAAGCTCTGTTGAATGAAGCAACTTGCTAGGCACTGCTCAACTCTTCTTGCTCCCAGAAATGCCAGCAGAACCACCTTCCACACCTCTGTTCTATGGATACCCCCTTGAGAAGCCATTGTTTCTATTTCAACTGCTATATGTGGCTGCTGACTCCTCATTTGCCCTTTGGAAGCCCAGCAAAAAGGGCAAATTTGAGAGAGAAAAGCACCTGGAAAAGCAGCCCAGTAGCAAACATCAAAATGACTATACCCGACATGTGCTAGCAAAAAATAAATAAATTAAATAAATAAATAAAATAAATCAGTATCAGTAAAGCTCAGTGTGAGCCAATGGCGTGTGTTTCTTATTCCTGAAACCCCAGCAGGCTCCACTGTACCCAGACAGACCAACTTTTGAAATGTAAAGGAGAAAAAAGAAACAAGGTATGATTAACAAAGCAAAAAAGCATGCTTAGATGATGGTTTCATTTCTCAGATAGGCCTTTCCTGCCTCATTAATATACTCTGCAGTGGATAAAAGTCCTCAGCATCCGAAGCAGGTAATAATGGCCCATCAAGAGATACCATGTCAGCTTCCTAATGCCTTATCAAAGGATTATTGAAGAATACAGTCATCGTGCTACTCTCACAGGTTTTAAAGAGTTACATGAAGACAAATAAAATGCCTCTTTCCTTCGCACATTTTCCAACCATTTCTGACAGTATCTTTCATGTATAAATTATACAGCTCTGAAAGCATTTTTTTTTCTGGGCCTATCATATTACAATGGCACCAAGACAAGGCCAGAGGTCTGAGAAAGTGCTTTCTGTTCATTTAAAGATGAAGAATAGTGTTAAAAGTATATTAAAGCCTGGGGAGCAGTGGGCTTATGTTCATGTTACTTAGAATATCACCAGTGCTAGAACAACTGGGGTTTACAGCATGGAAAAGTAGCCCACATTATCCAGCCCAAATGTCAATGAACATCTGCCTCTTGGTTCCCAGAAAGTAGACTTATCCAGGCACAAGTCTCTTGTGCATTAATATTTTTGCCTTGTTCCCCTCCATCACACCTCCTTATCCTTTCTGCTGACCCCAGGCCTTGAACCATAACTAGTTTTTTTCCCTCATCGTTGTTCTCTGCCTCTCTTCAACCACCACTATGTCCTATTACTTGTCTGTCATTGTTTGGGATGGACAGCAGTGACTGAGACAGAGTCTTGCTATATATTTCACACTGTTCTAGAACTTACTATGTAACCCTAACTGGCCTTGAACATGCACTGATCCTTATGACACAACTCAGTCTTGCAGAATGTTGAAGTTATAGGCATGAGCCACCACACTTCTGGCTTTTGTCTGTTTTATATAATTTTTAATCTGCTCACTTGTCTCTGTGCTGTTCCCACTTAGCACCTAATTATCTTTTTTTTGGGGCTAGCATAATGATCTCCCCATGCTCTCCCACCCAGTTCACTGTAGCAAAGCTTCATTCCTGAAACTCTGTTCTGATGACATGCCTGTCTACTTCTCATTTCTCGCCCATGAGTTCTACTGTCTTGTTCTAGCACCTGATGCCACCCCTCCTGAGGGTCCAGAAGCTCTACCATATACATTCCACACCATTTTGCTGCTGCTTACCCTCTCCTCCAGCTTAGCTACTTGTTGTTCCCCATGCACTCAACAGATGTATATGCCACAGCTGTTTGTTTCACCTGTCCCCACCATCTTTTCCACTATCCTCCTACCCTATACATATGCATCCCATTCTTACCTAATCCTTCTAGACTCAGTTCAAATGTCAATTCCTCTGTGAAGTCTTTTATGTTTCCCATAGTCAGAGGTGACAGTTTCTTCTTCTGAATCATCCAAAATTAATTGCTGTCTGCATCTTTTGTGTTTGCCATTACCTAGCCTGCACAGCAATAATTCTTCCACATAAAGTGCAATAGATTTTTTTCAGAAATTATCATTTCCCAAGTGCTATTAGCTTGATATTTACAGTTTCTCAGAATTTCTGTTGAAATCTTAACCTACGTGATTTATTAAGAGGTAGGGGCTGTGGAAAGTAATTAGGTCATCAAGGCAGAGAGCTTAATAACCTCACTCTTCTCATGAAGACATAGTGAGAAGGCATCAACTGTAAACCAGGAAATGAACCCTCGACAGAAACTAAACCTGCCAGAACTGAGAGACACAAAGTTCTCCTTACAAGTCACCCAGTTTATATTGTTCTGTTATTGCTGCTTGAACAGACTAAGACATCTTGTCTATATGTTCTTTATAACAACTCTTTTAGAGTGGTGTGGTTTTCAAATGAAGAAACTGAAGCTTACCGCAATGGTGTCTATTTTCTGATGAGCCACATCTTTTGGCAGATGATAGAGTTGAATCTAGGTTGGCTCCTTCAGTTCTGAGTGCTTATAACTCCTGAATGCCCATATGGAAAAAAAAGTGGTGTTAGTTTCTTTTTGATAGAGGGGGACAGCTTCTTGATTCAGTTCATATTCCTATACCCTTTATCCAGATGGTTTGGGTACATAGAAACTATGGGAGAGTGGAAAAGATAGATATTATCTATATTTTACCACACTGTATTTATGCTTCCTTGGTAAATTTATCTTTCTTGGTTTTCAGTTTCCTGATATATAAAATGGACATAATTGTTCTTACAGTAAAATAAATAAATATTTATTTATAGATCTAATTGGCTTTTATTTGAAATTCTAGAATAGGCAAAAACTCATATTTAATAATATATTGGATTGAATATTCCTCTGGACATGACAGAATTTTTCAAAGTGGGGACAAGTGCTATAGGATGGTATTTCTCTATGTTGTGAATATATGTTGCTACACTGATTAATAAATAAGCTGCTTTGGCCTATGTTAAGGATGCTTAGAGTCAGGTGGGAAACCCAAGCAGAGATTCAGGGAGAAGAAAGGCAGGTTTGAGGAAGATGCTGAGCCCTGCCAGGGGAGCAAGATGTAATGGAACACAGGTAACAACATGAAGCCACGTGACAAAACATAGATTAATAGAAATGGGTTGATTTAAGTTGTAAGAGCTACCCAGCAAGAAGCCTGAGTCATAGACCAAACAGTTTGTAATAAATATAAGCCTCTGTGTGTTTACTTGGGAGTGAGCATCTGTGGGACATAGGAAAATTTCTGGCTACAAAGAGGTCTCAGTTTCTGAGGAGTGATTCTATTTTAACATGTTTGGTCTTGTCTGGCCTAGGTGCAATGGGCTAGTCTAAAACAATGACTTATCATAAACTTTAGTGTCATTTTGCTAACATGAAGAGGAAAACACACTAGCCAAACACAAATTAGGTATTCCAACTACCTGAATCCTTATCCACTTTGGGTATGCCCTTTAGTCTGGATGTTATCAGAGTTTTCCTTACTACGTCCTAGGAGAAATCAGCTGAGCATATTATTTTCTAATAATTTCTTTTTCCTTTTTCTATTCTTTTGCCTTTTTGACTTACCTCTCTCTTAAAGCAAACTTTTAAAGTCCACCTTTAAAGTTATAATACAAAGAAATGTGTTTTGCTATGATATATATATATGTATATATATGTATATGCATATTTTCTTATTATTAGTTCTCCTCCCATTCACCCATCCTCTGCTTGCTGGTCCCCTCCTCCCAACATCCATATCTCATTTGTACTTTTGTGTGTTTTCTAAGGTTTAATAAGTAATTCCTCAGAGATGACCTGGTGAGACAGCTTTCTTTTTCAAATGATAAGCCATTTAATCTCTGAACTTGCCTTGTCTGTGGCTCTGACCAGAGCACACTCAAGGATCAGATCCATTCATTTGGAGTCAAAAATAACACATGTTTTATGCAAAAGGCAAGTTTGTGATAGGGTAAATTTGTAGTGAGTAGGCTAATTTAACTTAATTGGCTAGAGCATAGTGCTTAACAGATTAGGGGTTCCAAGTTAAACTCTGTGTGGACTTTTGGGCCCTTTTGTTCCATCACACTCTCAGCTTATTTGTCATAGATCACTTTTTTCTGGATATTTACTAAGAGACTGAATTATTGCAGTTACTAAGAGACTGAATTGTTGCTTACAGGTGGAAATGGAAAATAAAGATGGGAATCAGGTAGGCTATTTCAAAAAGCAGAGAAAACAGAATACTATAAAGGCCAATAATTTTTCAAAATGAAACCTTCCCACCTTGAAATCCCTCTACCTAGACTAAGAAATGCAAAATTACCTGGTTCCAAATGTTCTTCCTCATGGCCCTATTCCACTACTCTACTTTGCTGTGGGATGGTCTGTAAGTCAAGTGTGTTGCTGATTGGTCAATAAATAAATCACTGATTGGCCAGTGGCCAGGCAGGAAGTATAGTCAGGACAAGGAGGAGAATAAAGCTGGGAAGTGGAAGGCTGAGTCAGAGAGACACTGCCAGCCGCCATGATGAGAAACAGCATGTGAAGATGACGGTAAGCCACGAGCCACGTGGCAAGGTGTAGATTAATAGAAATGGATTAATTTAAGCTGTAAGAACAGTTAGCAAGAAGCCTGCCACAGCCATACAGTTTGTAAGCAATATAAGTCTCTGTGTTTACTTGGTTGGGTCTGAGCGGCTGTGGGACTGGCAGGTGAGAGAGATTTGCCCTGACCGTGGGCCAGGCAGAAAAACTCTAGCTACACTACTTTCTTCTCAAGGGAGTATTAGTTGTTCAAAAACTCCAGTTAAAGAACAAGAAATCTCTAGAACTCAATCAGTTTGGGAGGCAAGCACAAAACAATGAGTAAGAAAAGAATATGAGGTTTTAGATGGTAGGTTTATCTCTTTCTCTACTAATAACATGGTAAGAATACAAATATCATGCTTTGAGTAGACAGATATGTAAAGCTTTTTAAATTATTAAACTAAAAGTAGTGACAATATATGAACTTGATATAATGGAAATATGATTGCAAAAAGTTGCTTTATTGGAGCTTTTTTCATATTCCTTCACTGTAAAAGTAAAACTGCTTCAAAATTCTGTTTTGATCATTAAATAAAATAGCGCATGTAACTATATAAACTTCAAAGGTGTTCAAAGAATAAGCATTGCAAATTCAATGACTGTTCATTGCTCATCTACTACAAATATGTGATGTAAGACATCTGTTTGTTTACTTAGATTGTATGAAAATGTTTTGAATGAGTAATAATAAATGCCTATGCCAATTCAGAAGTTGATGCTAAACTAGAACCCTATGACAACTGATTTGTACATATTATTTAGCAGACAATTATCCTTATTAAATCAGCAAGAAAATGTTTTAATTCTAAATGTTATTGGAGCAGTGTGATTTCAAGGTAACACCTGAAAAACATCACAGGGACCCTCCTGTAGTCATGGGCATTGTTTGAATCTTGGATATTACTCTCTTTCTATATCAACAGGCCTCAGTTCCAACCTCTAAAAATTTACTTGGCTGGGGCTGTAAGTGCCTTAATTGCTGTCCAACCTTTCATCTAGGTCAAGAGCAGCTGCAGCAAGAAAGAAAGCTTTATGACTATTCTCATCAACAGATACAAGGCCTATTTTTAAAAACTTCCTTGCAGACCAAGCCATAGACATCCAACCCTTAATTCTACCTCCTTCATCAAATAACTGATGTGTTTCTGAACAATTGAGACCCAGTCTCAGCTCTGCCACTTACAATTAGGACTGCAACCAAACACTGAGGAGAGACTGGCATCATTGCCCTTTATGGAGCAGGGTTGGGGAAACATAGTCTGAGGTATAGGATGAGTAAACTAAAAAAGAGGAGAGCACCAAGTTCACAATACCCTCATCACAGCATATTTATGAGTTATTCAGGTCTCATTATAGTCATCTCTCTGCAGCCATGTGTATCTTAAGAAGCTGACAAAGAGTTGCCTTTTCTGGACATCTAAGAATACTTAGCACTAAGTACAGGATAATGATTGAGTGTACCTAGTATAAAATTGACATTAGTAATTATATCTTCCATAATTCTTTGTTCCCAGTCTTCCTAAGAACACTTAATAATACATAGGAGGATGGATCTTGCTTCCAGATAAAAGTAAAGGTATATGTACCGGACTTTCTTTTTGGGGGGCCTCCAGCTAGCTCCCAAATCACAACATGGAGATTTATTATTAGTTTGAATGTTTGGCCTTAGCTTAGCTCTTATTTTAATCTGTTTCTCTTTATCTATGTTTTGCCTTGGGGCTCTTGACCTTTCATTGCTTCTGTATACTTATTTTTCTGCTGTCTCCATGTCTGGCTGGTGGCTGCCTGGCTTCTGGCACCAGGCATGTCCCTGTCTTTCTGCCTGTTCTCTTCTTTCTTCTTCCCTCCTTTTGTTTTCCTAGAGCCTAGATTTTTCCTCCTATTTATTCTCTATGCCTGCCAGCTCTGCCTACGCCTCTTCAGCCTAGCTATTGGGCATGAAGCTCTATTTTTAGACCAATCCGGTGCCTTAGGCAGACAAGGTGAAACAAATGCAATAGATCTTTACAAATTTAAACAAATGCAGCAAAAACAAGTGTAACACATCTTTACATAGTTAAATATTCCACAACATTATGTTCTTTGCTTTTTACAATGCTAAGCTTCACCCTCTGTTGATGTATTGTGTCTCCTAATATACGGTGTCCCCCAATAAAATTTATCTGAGGATCATAGAAAAAAGCCAGCCACTATAAGTAAACATAGAAGTCAGGCTATGGTAGCACAAGCCTTTAGTCTTATCACTTGGGAAGCAGGGATCTGTCTGGATCTCTGTAAGTTCAAGGCCACACTGGGGAACAGAGCCAAGCACGGTGACACATGCTTAGGTCTGGAGGTCTGTACACACAGACAGGAAGTGAAAGAGGTGAGTAGGAAGAGGAAGTGATGTAGCTGGGCTGAGAGAGCCAATGAGAGAACAAAACAGATAGGCATATAAGCATGGATATACAGGAAGTAGCTCTCTTTGGAGACTGAGATGTCAGTGAGTTGAAGTTAGCTTGTGGCTTTTCCTATTTCCCTGATCTCTCAGGTTTTCAACTCCATATCTGGTTCCTGCTTTTTTATTTAATAAGACTGTTTAGCAATTCACCTATAAACCTCAACCAATTCTATTTTACCCTTTGTCTCATCCAACCTCAAAGATCCTTTGGGTTTCATTTTTGATCGCTCTAAACTACACAGGTCTTTATTCACTTGGGCCCTTCTTGCTATGGCAGCTTGGTGATCTCTCTTTATAAGTGCTTTGACTCATGATAATGACTATTTGTAGAAGGATAAGAACCAGAACAGGTTTTCTTCACTTTGAGAATCTTCATCCCACTCAAACATATGCCATTCTTTCCTACCTTGCTGCTACACTTCTATTAACCTGCCTCCCCCATTCACTTCCATGTAGGAATGGATGGTTCACTTCCTGCTCACATATTACACATATTAGCTGATCTCCTTGAGGTCTAATGACATTTTTTTATTATTATTATTCTCTACAACTTCAGCTTTTTTATCCCAAGACCTGGCAAACAAAGGCATGCCACATGAAATAAGGGCATTATGAGTGAATATTTGTTTGACTATACACTGAAAAAGTTTAATCAGCAATTCTTTTTGCCTACATTTTTCTTACAAACTGATAATTTAAACCTTAGCTAAAGTAAAAATATAGAGCATGAAGTAGAAACTTGTTTTAATGTACATCTATTCCTATTAATAATAACCAGCAAATAAAAACCATGTTGCTCTATCCGGGTACCTTATGTCTTGCCAGTCTTCACACTCTTTGGTTTTAAATGACTATATTTGACTCTATTTGAGGGAGGAGAATGATTGAAAAAGTTACAAATGACATTCACTTTAGGACCTTCAAAGTTGTCCTATGACTAGCACTTAAATTACCTTTTCAGTCTTGTATTACATAATCCTTTTGATGTTTAGGCTGCACTAGACTGCTCCATTTGTTCCATATTCCATCAACTTTCATGCCTTCACACTTTTGCTCAAAGTAGGTAATTCTGTTAACTCCTTTCCTCCATTTTGGCTTTCTGGCAGTTGAATCCACACCAAATTCTAATGTCAACACTTCCATACAATTAGTTGTCCCCCCATGAGTGAGTGTGTGTGATATTTAGTATGTACTTCTTTGATCACAAATTTTCTTTAAATATTATTTTTAGTGAATATGCTTGTTTTGTGCACTACACTCAGTAAATATCCTGTCTTTTCCTTCAATGTTGGTATCACTAGAATGCCCTACTGAGTGTCACAATGTTCCAAGTTCTACCCTCCAAATGTTATTATCATATATTTCAAGAACCTTAAAATATATTTAGATAAATATGAAACTGATTATAACTTGAAAATGGGATTTCCTTATTAACTTTTCTCTCTGAAAGAAGTTTATTATGTGAAACAGGTTCATAATAATTAGCTGAGAATCCTTTCCTAGGTTTGTCAAATTAGTAAAGATTTCATTAGTTAGATCACACCAAGCTTATGATTGGCTAATATGTGATTTATTCAGCCTTCATTAAATAGCAATTAAAATATTTTCTTGGTGATCTTTATTTTAACATGCATTTTAATATGTATTGATGGCACTGTAATGACTTCGATAAGCAGAGCTATGATAGATTAAAAATTACTTTTTCTCTAATACCAATTATTGAGGGTCAATTGACATTTTCATCTTGAGATGTGATTTTCAGATATCACAGGTTCAGTCATGAGCTGAATGTAAAATTCTGGACTCTGAAAGGCAAGTCACAGAAACCAATTTTGAAGATTAAAAATGGTCTATTGCTTTCTTTAGGGATGGCCATGAAAAGAAATAATCATGTATAGAATTGCTTTGCTTTGGGGGAATTACTTTTGTTTTTTTAGTAGCAAACAAGATTTGTTTTTGGAAATGAAATGTTTCTCCCAATAACTTCTGAGCACTGCACTGTGAATGACACTTGCACATTTGTCTATCACTTTGACCTTTCACATTATGCTGCTACTCACAACCTTTCCAGCAATCAAGTAGTCAGGAGCCTCATACAGTGAAAATAGATGAAAAATGTACCATTGACCCCTGCACCCCCCAACACACACACTTAGGGAAACCATTATAGGTCCCCCAGCTGTTTTCTATCCATTTAGGTCACTTAACACCTTATCAAGTCAAGTAATTTAGTGACCATTAAAATTAATGTCCAAAAACCTTAGTGTAAGTTAACATATCTGGGAGATTTAATTACCCTGTCTAATCAACCTAACAGGTCTAAAAGCTACACAAGCAGTCTGTAGAAGGAGTTACACCCAAAAGGCCAAAAGGTGCTGACTATCTTAACAAAAGATCATAGGCTTCAAAACAAAGGCCACTCAAAACTGACAGATTCTAGTTGTGGTGATGTCTAGAGTCTTTTTTCGATGACCTGACATGGTAACAGACAATGCAATAACTCATCAGTGAGGAAGAATAGTGGAGAAGAATCAGAAAAACCATAATCTGGTTATGAAACATAACCTATACCTATAAATGAGTGTCATTTCCACCCAGACAGTTTTTTGGCCCTGAAAAATTGGATCAACACAAATGAATGGAGTTTAGAAAGTTCAAAAGGTTTTCTCTTAGAAAAAAGAAGAAAGGGCTGCTTTTATAAAATCAAGTAAGTGCTCAAGAAGTGAGCAATGCTATTACTTCCAAATATCTCTCATTACCACTCAGAATATTTTTGCCTCAAATTTATGGCAGTTTGAGTTTGGTTTCCTCAAACCTTTCTTTACTCCAAGAAGACCTTTTAATTTGAAACTTGGAAAAAAATTAATTCCCAACTGACATCCACAAGCAACTGCTACCTCATATTGCAAATTCCACTTTCAAATGGGATTCAACTTTTGCTCATTTTTAGCCTGAATCCTTTTGTTCTGTATAGAAGTGTGCATTTCTATTTCCATTGCCTTTTGTGCTCCTCTTGTTAAGACTTCTATCCTCAGTGAAAGAAATTCAAGCTTTTGAAGTCAGATTAAAACAAATCAGAAATAACAAATTTCTCAAGAACCCACATAGCTACCCCAAGTTCATTAAAACCAGTGAATATGAAAGAGAAGAGTCTAACATGGTGGACAATTGTATTTATAGTCACTTGGATTGAACAGTTAAACTCACTTAGCAATTCACTTACTACACACAAAACCCCAAGGCTTGTTTCATGTTGGAAAATGTTCATGTGCCTTCCAGATGCTGAAAACATGAGGCAATCACCATGATGACTGTAGTAGAGAGTATCCCTCGGGGAATTTCTTACCAAAGTGGTTTTTGCTGTGGCAGTTGTGCACTGAATAAATGAAACATTTTGAGTTGCTTGGGAAGGCTTTAAAATACAAAATTTCTATAGTAAACATGTTAGAGAGAGTAGCCCTCGACTAAATAATTAGCTTCTGCTGAAATTAAAGTCTACATAACAAGTTATTTTGTTGTCAATTTTATTGTAGATTATTTATACACCACTCCTCTTCTATACACACTGTCCATACTAACATCACACACACACACACACACACACACACACACACACACACGCATGCACATATACACTCATGCTTAGATTCCATTGAAAATAGATCTGCCCTTCTCCCATCCTGTTAAATAAAATTCTCTCCTTGTTTCTAAATATGAATTCTTTTTATTCAGATAAATACAGATAAAAACCATGTACCCAGTGAACTCAAACACAAAATTTTGGGTTGAAACTGACAGGATAATCTATCTACCTATAATGTCGCAAATTCAAGTTCAAGATGGTTTTAACTTGCTTTATTTTTAAAAATTGTTGAGAGCACTCTGGTTTCTCTGGCTGGGGAAAAGTTACAACAGTTTAGTTGTACTTAAGACTTGAAACTTTGACATTGTTGCTTGGATTCAGTTCTAGGTTGGGGGTGGGAGGTGGAATGAGGTAGGAGATCATTTCTGGCTGGTTTCCAACTCAATCTTGTTTGCAAGTAGGGAAACCTGATCCCACTTACACAAGGTTCAATACAAGAGACCTTTGCTATTTGAGGTGAAGGTCTCCAATTTCTTTTTTTTAAAGGGAAAACCTGGACTCAATCCATCTAAGTGAAGGGCAGGTGTTTTTTTTTTAGTTCATTTAAGTCTCCAAGGGAAGAATCTCCCTTACACATATTCTTTTGATTACAATTTACTTTAAACTTTTCCAGGCAAGGGATCTTTACCTCCCCAGTTTCCAATCTATAAATATGACTGATGCATTGTGACAACCTTTTCCAGATAATTAAAGCATAAAGCTTATTGTTTTTCAATCCAGTATTGACTGAAATGGTGCCTTTATTTACAGAGATTCATCCTTATTCAACACACATGCAAGCACGCACATACATTTTGTCCTTAATAAGACCAGATGACTTATGTGTGTGATTATTCGTTGCCCCCAGGATATATATTTTAATTCTGAAATATGAGAGATATGAAAATAGAAGTCATACAGAAGATAGAAATTAATTGATAAAAAAATAAGCACATGGAAAAGGAAAATCAAAGTTTGCCACACAGATCCACGTATACGTGTCCTAACTGTATAGACAAAAGGACGTTTCTATTCTAAGAACTGCATCAATCCACTGGTTAATATAACATGTCACTTCTTACAAATGCAACTGAAAACTTGAATGCAACCTGGATGAACATAGCCAAAACTAAATATATAAGAGATTGGCTGCTAAGTTTAATGTACTATATCTGTTAAGTAGAAAAGAGAAGATACTTCTGTGGAGGGAGCAAACTGCTACATCATTTGTAAATTGACCTTGCTCACTTTATGAGGTGTGTGACAATGTTAAAAAGTAGTTTGTGCATGAATGTATGGTTCATAGATTAATAGATAAAAGTAGCCATATCTTTTCTAAATGACAGTATAGCATTGGTTAAATGACTATTTCCTTACTAATGATACTAAGTTCAGAAATTATTTCTAACAATTACAGATTTTATGAGGAGAATTTATAACTAAATCTATACAATATTTCATGGAAGACATCTTTATTGCAGTAAACACTGTGGAGGATCAGACTGCATTGATCCGGATATGACTAGTGTCTTGACTTCATGGGATAAGCTGATAAAAGACTATGGATGTAGTCGAATTTCTAAATGGCCTTATTAAATAAAAAACACAGAGCCAAATATAGTGGTGAAAGCCTTAGAGATCAGGGAAATAGTGAGAGCCACCAACCAACCTTACCTCACCAGCTCTGCAACTTGAAAAATGCCATGACTTCCTGTCTACCCAGGCTTTTGTTGCCTTGCTGTTCTGCCCTCTCATTGGCTATCTTAGCCCAGATACCTTGCTTCCTTGTCACTGCCTGTCTGTACAGACCTCCAGGTCTCTATGGTTGGTACTGGGATTAAAGGCTTGTGTCACCATGCTTAGCTCTGTTCCCTAGTGTGGCTTTGAACACACAGAGAGTCTGTCTGCCAAGTGATCAGATTAAGGGCATGTGCTACCACTGCCTGACTTTTGTGTTTACTTAAAATGGCTTGCTATTTCTTCTGATCTCCAGGAAAACTTTACTAACATACAAATAAAATATCACCACATTCAGTGCAAATATCACCACATTTCCCCTTTTTTGTCTAATAAAAATAAAATAAAATGTTATAACTAAGAAAAATCATATACAGTAAGTACAATAACTACATACAATATATACAAGCAATAAATACATCAACAATGTCTAGTCCATTTGCATATGACAAATTCAGAGAAAACATTCTATTATCTATCCTATTTTGGTAAGTCCACAAATTACCTGATTCATTTTCTATCCCAATTTATATTACTGACAGAAAACTATCTCATAATGTCCTTCAAATTTATACATTTTACACTTCTGAATGAGTTTATTTTTTGAATTTCTTAACAAAAAAAAACTATAACTATAACTATCTAATCTTCAACTTCCTCAGAAATCTGAGAAGGAAATAATATGACTTAGTAAAACAGGAAGTGCAAACAAGTAACTTCCAAAAAATGTGAGTTGACAGAAACAGCCTGCTGCCTGGACAGTTACCCAAGGTTTTTCTGCAATGTTCAGGCATCATCTTCAGCCTATAGGCTTAGTGTATCTGACAGACTCATTTGTGAAGCAGGATGTTTGCAAGTTCTACAGCTCGATCTCACATTTGGTTTGAATACTCCATGTACCAGATAAAATTGAATTCTGCCAGTGTCCTGTCATGATTCAGGATTCTAAATTCTGGAAATTGATGGTGTTTTTGGGATTTGGCTGCCTATTCTCAGCTTGTAGATAGCTTCATCTCAGCATCCCATTCTTCTCCACATCTCATTCTTCTAGATTTGTGGGTGGTTTCATCTTGGCATCCCATTCTTCTCAGCTTATGGATGTCTTCATCTCCTTTATTAACTGCCAGTCTACCATTGAGGGGTTAGACTCTGTCAGCCTAGTTATTCTTTCAAGAATAACTCTTTCAGTGACTGTTCCACTGTACACCAGGTGCCATTGGTCCATTGCCTGTTCAGCTGCCTTCAAAGAAAGAGGTACTGTAACTTCTTCGGATTGCAAAGACATTTCAGCAACGGTGTTATATTGTCCTGGCTTCAGAGGATACCTGTTGCCAAAGCCGCAACCACATTTGTCTTGGCAAGGATCAGTAGTCCTTTGTTTTGTGTCCTGTTTGTACATTTTGGATAGCATACTGTCAACAGTTGATGTGAGGTCACTTTGTTGACCAGTGGCTAACATTTGCCACAGTGAAAGTTAACTCCATATGCAGTTTCTTCAATGCCCATATCTTCTCTGAAGTAGATTGGTACTGCCAGGAGCAGACATGTCTCATAGTCATAAAAAAAGAAAAAATCTAAGTTCCTAAAACATTTGAAATGCCATATTCTATAGATTTCTGAAAGGTTTGAAGATGACCTGTCTATCTAAAATATATCTCTGCTTGACCTTGAAAACATACCCAATATGACCACAAGTTTGATTGTAATGTCTAACTAACTTTCATTTCTTTATATCCTAATAGTTGATAATAGCAACATTCAAGGAATAGCAAATTGCATTACATTGTTAAATGAACTGTATAGGTACAATATCCTGAAAAAGATTAGAAATAGAAGTACAGCATTTTCTAACAATATCAGTATCTATATATCTATATATCTATATATCTATATATACAAATATATATATATATATATATATATAAAATTTGTATACAATGTATAAAAATCCAATCCAATGTAAAATATTTAAAACTAGTAGTTGCCTTTTAAAAGTAGATTCAATAATCTACCTTTTTATCTATATCATATCTATATCCTCTCTTTTCTTTTCAGAGTAGATTCAATAATCTACCCTTTATTCTATCATTTCTATATCTTTTTTCAGTGTAGATTCAATAATCTACCCCTTATTTCTATCCTCTTTTCTTTTCTTTTTTTTAAACCAGAACCTTAAATCTAATATCCTTTGTTTATCCCTTTTGCTGACCATTAACAACATTAACTTGTAACCAACCCTCCTAAACAATGACAATTATCCCAAACCTGAAACTCATAGAAAGACCAAAATCTACCTGTCCTGCCCCACCTCTTAGGAATGTGAGTTTTGTGTTCTTAGAATTGCTTCCTGCTGTTTGTGAGTGATAGCATCTTCAGAGAATCCTGAAAAGAAAAATTTGGGGTCCAGTTCATGGAGAGGTAGATACATCATTTGTTGTCCAGTCTCTGCATAATGTCAAAGTGCAGCGCTTATCTCAAGTCCTCTCTTGAATAGTCTGTAAGGCTGGATGATCTCAGCTAGCCATCTCAAAACTCTTCTCAGTAATTTTGTAGTCCAAAGTTGATCTTTTGGTGAAATTTGTCAGCTTAGTGGTACTATTATTTTCAACATGGAATCATTGTTGTGGGGACCGATCATCTTTCTGGAGATTTCTAATTCATTGTTAGGCCTGGTCATGATTCCCGGGAGAAAAATCATAGAGACTTCAACACAACAAAAAAACATGTACAGGCAGCTAAATGAAGCATTTTTTCTAGAATTACTAAGTACTCTATATGACCATAAATATCACAACAAAAGTTTAATACATATGTAAATATATATTATTATATATCTTATTATATTATATATATAAATCTTCTAAATTTTGATATAAAATTCATACCTTAGGAAAAGTTTAAAGAATTAAAATAGAACAAAAGAATATAGATTAGTGGCAATAAAATAGTCCCTTAATTTTTTTGTTTTCTTCTGTCCCATGTGAGAAGATGGGACTTCTGACATGATACAGAGATTATGCATTTTCCTTTTAACAACATCTTGGGTTTAAAGAAGGAGAAAGCCATTCTCCTGCTCCAAAGCCAGCTTTAATTTTCAATTGAACTGGGACTACATAAAGATCATTTGTGTTAAGTGTATGTAGAGAAGAGCAGAAACAAACATTTAAGAAGACTTATGAAATTCTATATGTGATATACCAATAGGCCAATTTACTCTTTTTCTTTGGACATTTTTTCTAGATGATTTGTCCTTTTTCTTCAGATGACTCATTTGTCCAGTGTTCTTCAGATTCCTTATCCTTCATTCTCTTGAAAGACAAAAACCAAAACTCTTCCCCAAGCCTAACTTTGGGGAGGTTCCCTTTTGGCAAGTTATATCTGATTAAATGAAAAGCATTTGTTAGTGGTATAAATTAGTTTAATTTGGTTGGTCACGCTGGCTGATGAATTATCATCTCTTCTAATAAAGTTTTCTCTCTTGTTCAAATCGTTATCAACTTTGATGGTATCCATAGCTTATCTTCTCCTGTAGAAACAAAAGCAAAACCTCATTCCCAATGTAACATATATCCTGGTTTCCACTCTGAGGTCAGCACATCTTTAAAGTATATAGGCTGATTTAATTCTGTAGTTTTTTTGTATTAGCCAATGTCTCCCCACAGCTGTTGTTCCTTTCTCATTAGCATTGAGAATATTCAAAGTTAATAGAGCATTATGCAATCTATTTCTGGGGGTTTTTGTTACCCCTTTCTGTTTATTTAGCATATACTTTAGCGTTCTGTTTGATCTTTCTATGACTGCTTGGCCTGTTTGAATTATATGGTATACCTGTAATATGCTTTATATTGTAATAAGAAAAAAAAAACTGTTTCATTTTACCAGAGACATACCAGAGACAACGCTGGAGCATTGTCAGTTTTAATTTGTGCAGCTATATTCTTGATGACAATAACTTCTAGCAAATGCATGATTACAGAATCAGCTTTTTCAGAATCCAAAGCCATTTCCCATTGAAATCCTGAATAAATATCAATAGTGTGGTATACATATTGCAGTTTTCCAAATTCTGCAAAGTGAAACACATCCATCTGCCAGATTTCATTCCTCTGAGTACCCTTTGGGTTACATCCTGCTGATAGTGGATTCTGATAGTAAAAGAACAAGGAGAACATTTCCTTACAATATCCTTGGCTTGTTGCCAGCTTATGGAAAAATCTTTTTTTAAACCTTTACTGTGCACATGATGGGTTTTATAAAATTCTGAAGCCTCCAGCATATTTCCTATCAGTAGTTTATCCATCTTATCATTACCTTGTGCTAGAAGGCCTGGTAGACCCATATTGTATAGGATATGAGTTATATATATAAGGGATACTTCCTATTCCTGATTAAATATTGTAACTGAATAAATAGTGAAGTTAATTCTGACTCTCCATGGAAAAATTCTGCAGTCTCAATATGGAATACCACTCTTTCAGCATACTGAGAGTCAATAACTATGTTGAGAAGTTCTGAAAAATCCATTAATACCAAGGGAATAGAATACAATTCTAATTTATGAACTGAATTATAAGGAATTTGAACCACTTTGCTTAAATTTTCTGATTTGTAACCTGACTTTCCTTGTTTGATTGCATCTGCATAAAATATATGAATTCCAGATATGGCTGTTTTCCATACAATTCGAGGCAAAATCCAATCTCTCGAGGCAAAATCCAATCAGCTGTCTTTATACATTCAAATCCATCACTTTTGGGATATTTGCTATTAATCTCTCCCAAAAATTTACTGCAAGTTCTTTGCCAAGGTTCATTTTCTACCCATAATCTGTCAATTTAATTCTTAGTTAAAGGTACTACAATTTCTACTGGGTCTATTTCTACTAAGTGACAAAATCTCAATTTTCCTTTTAAAATCATGTCAGAGAACTTCTCCACATAAGATTTTAATTTTTTACTCTGTTTATTTGTTAGAAATATTCATTCCAATATAATATCTTCACTCTACATTAAAATTCCTATAGGAGAATGCTTAGAGGGTAAAATAACCAAAGTGTAATCAAAGTTTAGATCCACATGATCCACATGACCTTCCTGTACTTTCTTTTCCATCAAGGACAATTCTTTCTCACCTTCAGTTGATAATTCTCTAGGACAATTTAAGTCCTTGACACCTTTTAAGGTTTTGCACAAATTGCTCAGTTCATCATTTTTTTACTCCAAAAACAGTTCATAGATGGGAAATACTTCCAAATAATCTTTGAAAGTCATTAAGAGTCCATAATCAATCTCTCCCTATTTACAACTTTTGAGGTCTAATTTTTTGTAGACCTGTTTTATATCCTAAATAATTAATAGAATCTCCTATTTGTATCTTTTCAGAAGCAATTTGTAATCTTCAACAAGGCAAAATTTTCTTTATTTCTTCAAACATTCTTTCTAAAATATCTGCTTTTGAATCAGCTGGTAAAATGTCATCCACGTGATGATACATTATTAATTTAGGAAATTTTTTCATATTATTTTCATTGGCTGCTGTATAAAATATTGGTACAGGGTTGGGCTATTCAACATTCCTTGTGGAAAAACCCTCCATTGATATATTTAACCTGCTGTGAATTATTATAAGTAGACACCATGAAGGCAAATATTTCTCTGTGTTTTTCTTGTAAGGATATCGAGAAAAACAGTCTTTTAAATCAATAATTGTAAGAGACCATCCTTTAGGTAACAGAGTAGGCAAAGGAATTCCAGATTGTAGAGAGCACATTGGCTGAATTACTTTGTTAATTGCTCTTAGATATGTTACCATTCTCCATTTACCAGACTTCTTTTTAATAACAAATACAGGAGAATTCCAAGGGCTGGTTGATTCTTCAATATGCTCAGCATTTAACTACTTTTATAACAGCTTATCTATAACCTGCAGTTTCTCTGTTGTTAAAGGCTATTGCTGAACCCACCGAGGCTTGTCTGCTAACTATTTTAAAGGTAGAGCTGTTGGTGTCTTTGAAAGATCAACAGTTGTTGTGCCCTGTTCTTGTATAATCTGGATGGCTGGTAACGGCTCTTTATAATAAAACCCCTAATATTTCTCTCAGAAACATGTGTTAGGTTTTGATTTGTTATTGAGGTTGGACGAATGTTAACCTGAGTATTCCACTGTTGTAATAGATAATGGCCCCACAAATTCATATCTATATTAGCAACATATGGCTTTAATTTTCCTCTCTGTCCTTCTGGACATATACATTTGAACCATTTTGCATCCTGTTTCACTTGAGATAATGTTCCAATTCCTAACAGCTGAACATTTACCTCCTGAAGAGGCCAATTGAGTTGCCAAAATTCTGGTGCAGTTAATGTCACATCTGCACCTGTGTCTACTAAACCTTCCAAGAAACATCATTTATTCATATTTTTAATTTTGGTCTTTGTTCCTTTATAGAGGTTTGCCAAAAAATTCACTTTATGATTTCTCCTGATTTTTCTGTTCTCTCTGCTACAGATGTTCTATCACTCTGAGCAGCCTGGTTTATTCCAATAGGTATTTGGTTATTTAATTGCTCTGAGAATGGGTTTCTTCTACAATGGCAGGAAAGGTCTGGGCTGAATTTGTTGTGAGGACCTGCATGAGCCACCTCTGGGAGTTTCCCGAGAACAGAGGCAAAGGATTACCTTTCTGTCCCTTGTTGATCTACATTCCTGCTGTTCAAATGTTTACCCTCAACACACCTTCTGCATAATTCAGAAGGGAGGGGCATTCTGATGCCAGTGTTCCTTGAACAAACGCTCTTTCTAGGAATGCCCTGTTTACATTCCCTTTTCAAATGACCTTGTTTACCACAAACAAAACATCTGACATTTTTCCTTAATGCTTTGGAAATAACCTCTTCTATCCAGATATCATCCTGGTCATGACAGTCAATATTAATTCTGTCCCTGATCCAATCTTCCAAGGGTGCTGATCTGGCCTTTAATGGCCCGATTTTTTTTTTGTATGCTGCATTCATGTTCTCAAAAGCCAAAGATTCAATTATTATATGTCTAGCTCCTGAATTTTGTATCATTCTATTTATTGCTGAAGACAGTCTTTGCAAGAAATCCATGAAAGATTCTCTGAGGCACTGTGTAACTTTTGTGAATGATTCAATTTTTTTCCTGCTTCCTCAATTCTGTCCCATGCATTCATGCCTGCCATGTGGCATAGAATTAAGGTTTGGTTATCATATAAACATTGCCTTTGTTTATCAGCATATTCAAATTCTCCAAGCAGCTGATCCTAGGAAATTTCTACACCTCTAGTTCTACATTGGGGTTCTATTGTTTAGCCTCATCCTTAAGCCATGTTCACCACTATAACTGTGCATTGGATCCCAGGAGAGCTGTTACCAATTCTTTTCAGTCCTGAGGAACAATACTATTACAAGTCGAACCATGAATTTAACATTTGCTTTACAAATGGAGAATTCATGCCATATGATACTATAGCTTCCATAAATCTCCTTATGTCTAACATTTCCACTGGAGTCTAATTAGCTTGTACATGCCCTTGAGCAGGTAGTTCCTGTAAAGTTACCGGATAGATTAAGTTGGGTTATTTGAAAACAGGCTGTCTCTCTATAACCACATAATTCAATCCTAAAATAATTTCACCTTTAAATTCTTCTGTCTGGATCTATATATCTCTATAAATCATTTTAATAGGTTTTTCTAAAGTCAATCCTGAGTTAGTTTCACCTTTGACTTTTTCTGTCTGCATCTGAATTTCTCTATGATTAATTTAAACAGGTTTTTCTAAAGCTTTTATCTTGGCACTTAAATTGGCCAACCTTTTTAATACTAAAATAAGGGAAATTAAACAAATAGTATTCATAATTGAGGTTACACACAGCAACATTAATTATCCTCTCATTTAATAGTTCCATTTGTAGACTGCCTAATGTGTTATCAAACAAAGACCACTTTCCTTCCATTGTAAAAATGTAGTGTGTAGCTGTTCCAGCTTTGACCTGGAAGTACTACCCCCACTGAGGCTTCTGGTAACTGTCATGTCTATGAGGTGGGGCTGAGACAGGAGCCCTTAAGACCGGAGATCTAGATATGCCAGGTGTGTTGTTTCCTGGATCCTGGTTGCTGGAGATAGACCGAGCTGAGTTCTCCAGAGAACACCATTGGACTGCACTATACCTTTCCAGGATCCATAACCTATCCCTTTACTTGTAAGTTACCCTCCAAAATAAACCTCCCATTTAACTACATAGAGTTTCCTGAATACTTCCACCAACAGTTGTCACCCAACATGGGGCAATTCCAAATGCCTGGGTGGCTTCTACCTTCAGCCTCCTCTGTGGCTGCTGTGGCATGATTTCCACACTTATCACATTTCCCTGTCTCTTTTAAAATTGCCTCCTCTACAGTGGACCAAACACTTACCCATTCAGCCCTTAACCTCCCGGTACTGTTTCTTCCCTTTCTTTGCTTCCTCCTCCCTGGATGGTGAGCACCTAAACCTGCCTTCAGAGTTCCATATAACCCAGAGCACCTCTGTGGTTCCATTCCCAAAGAAAGAGAGCAGCTGAGTCTGATCTCAGTTCCCTTGCAAGTTTAGCCCCAAGACTGGCAAAAAAATCACTGTGAAGTTTGTCCCTCCCACATTGATTGCTAGCTCCCCACCCTAGTCCAAGGCTTCCACAGTCTCACCTGCTTAAAATAGACATGACACCATCTCCTGGTCATCTCCCTGAGGGTGCTGCTTCTGAGGCTGCAGAGGTACTGAGAGGGGCTTGGAGCCACACCTGCCTGCAGACCTCCTGTCTGTAGAGGCACTGAGAGGTGATTGAAGTGGCCTGGAGTTCTCCAGGCCCTGAAGTTCCAGGGAGTCACAAGAAGAACTGCCTATCCTGCTTCCTACCTCTTGCTCACTCGGCTCCTGTCAGCAGCTACTGCCAGCCAAGGCCTTGATCAGGGACTGCTTTAGAGCTCTACCAGCGACTTCTGCTGGCTGAAAAGCACTTCTATGCACACACAAAAAAAATTGAAAGGAAGGTAAGACGGGCAAGCCTGTGTTTTATTTCAAGTAAGAGTACTTGATAATTTTACACCTTAAAACTGACTAACAAATTTTGAGTAATTCTTATAACATGACTGACAGTATTACCTCACAAGAATTTAACAACTTTTTTGCCTGTATGCTGAATGACATTTTCCTGGAAATATATGAACTTCCTAAGGCATATCTGGCCTGCACCATTTTGGCATTTACCATAATGATTCACACAGTATTCAAATACTGGTTTAATAATAAGAACAAAAGTGAATCATTATTGGGACTGATACATGCTTTAAAAGATAGCAATGAAAGCTTACATAAAAACGTACTTTCTCTGGAATCTGCTAACCAAGAGTTACAAGTTAGTAATAAAGATTTACAAAACAGGCTTCTTAGTTTTGAATCTTCTAACTTAATACAAGAACTTCAGTCCATTAATAATAAATGTATAGCCAAAATTGATTTTGTTGATAATAAACGTGAATATTTAATGAATTGAACAATAAGTCTCCAGAGTGAAGTTGTAGCTATTCAGACACTATATAAGGAAGAAAGATTATCATTAACTGATAAGATAAGGTCTATGGAATCATGTGTTATAGAAGAACATAAGAAGTTCCATGATTTCATGAGAAATCTGGAATCCCTCGCAAGAGAGGAGATTCACTCCCTAGAATAGACACTAGGTGCTCATTTGCAACTCCTGGAAGAAACTCTCAGTAAACAGGACAAGTGACCTAATAAGCAGAACAGCAAGACCATACAGCTTATAAAAGCTCCAAATGGTTCTCATACAATGGCTATTCCTGTCATCATCCATGAGAGGCCAGTAGATGATACACACCCTGAGGCATATATGACATATACATTACAACCAATTTCAATGAGGGACTTTAAAAATACAAAGGAAGTAATAGTTACATACTGAATATACTCAACATACATAAGAGAGATGTTAAATTCATAGTCTACCTCACATAGAATCATTCTAGATGACTGGCATCAGTTAATTTCAGCTGTTCTAGAATATAGCCAGCAGTTACAGTGAAAATGCTGGTTGAGAGACGAGGCAAGAAATTTAGAGTAACAAGCTAAACTCAGAGGTTTTGAGATCTCCTAAGATCAAATACTTGATGAGAGACATTTCACTGACAGGAATATACAAGCCACTTATGATGAGCATACCATATCCCTATACCAAACAGCAGCTCTAAATGCTTGGGAAAAAATCCAGAACCAGGAGAACCAACTGAGGTATATACAAAGATATTTTGGGACCTGCAAGAACCCTTCATTGATTTTTTTTACAAAGGCTGAACACAGCTATAATAAAAGCTGTGTCAGATAAAGAATTAAAATTATTAACTGAGTTCTTGGTGTTCAATAGTGCTAATACAGAATTCAAAAGAATACTCATGCCATTAAAGGTCAGATTAGGGCCGGGCAGTGGTGGCGCACACCTTTAATCCCAGCACTCGGGAGGCAGAGCCAGGCGGATCTCTGTGAATTTGAGGCCAGCCTGGGCTACCAAGTGAGTTCTAGGAAAGGCGCAAAGCTACACAGAGAAACCCTGTCTCGAAAAACCAAAAAAAAAAAAAAAAAAAAGGTCAGATCAGCTCTTTTGGAAGAATGGATTCAGTATACTAATGGGGCTGAGTCTCTTAACTATAATAATGAGGCTTGGATAGGAGAGGCAAATCCCAGAGGTGAAAGAAGGCCCTGTGGTACCAAATGTTTTAAATGTGGTACACCAGGTCACATAAGTAAAAACTGTACATTGAGTGCTCCTAGGAATAATACTCCTTCTGGAAATAACCCAAACAGGAGACACCAACCTCCTGGATTCTGTAGAAAATGTGGCAAAGGCCAACATTGTACCAGTGAGTGCAGATCAATAACAGATATATGAGTCAATGCTTTACTTGCAGGAAACACCTCAGGGGGCCTCTTGCAGGGCCCCAAATCAAATGTGGTCCAAACATTTCCAGCCACTGTGGAAGAAATTCCTCTCTAGGAAAATTGAATAAACCAATGCCTAATGTAAAGACCAATACTGCAATGGATGATAAAAGAGCTCTGATAGATGAACCAAAATTTATAAAGAACACAATAAAATGAATATTTTGGCAGACTTCCATAAATGAACAAAGACCAAAGCTTAGAATTCGATTTAGTGGCCTTGTTCTGGAGAGCCTGGTAGATACAGGTGCGGATGTGACTATAATTACACCAAAATCATGGCATCCGAAGTGGCCTCTTCAAGAGGCAGATGTACAACATGTACAATTCCCAGGGATTGGAACCCTATCTCAGATAAAACAGAATTTGAGATGGGTTGAGTGCATAGGGCCAGAAGGACAGAGAGGAAGGCTTAAGCCATATGTAGCAAATGTAGTATCAAATCTTTAGGGCTGAGTTCTGTTACAACAGATTAAAATTCCTACACTCTCAGAAAAGGAATACAGACCAATGCATGTTTCTAGGAAAAATATTATAACATGCTATAAAAAACAGTTACCAAACATTTGGACTGTACATAAACAGAGCACAACTGCTGTTGAACTCTCAGAATTACCAAATGCCTTACCTTTAAAATGGCTAACTAATAAACCTGTCTGGGTTAGACAATGATCTTTGACAAAAGAGAAGCTACAAGGTTTAGAACAGCTAGTTCAAGACCAGTTAAATGTTCAACACATTGAAGAATCTACCAGCCCTTGGAATTCTCCTGTATTTGTTATTTAAAAAAAAAGTCTGGTTATTGGAGAATTCTAATATATCTGAAAGTGATTAATAAAGTAATTCAGCCAATGGGCTCCCTACAGACTGGGATGCCTTTGCACTCTCTGCTACTCAAAGAATGGCCTATAATAGTTATTGACTTAAAAGACGGGTTTTTTTACCATACCCTTACAAGAAAATGATAGAGAAAAATTTGCCTTCACAGTACCTAATTATAACAATTCTCAGCCAGTCAAGAGATACCAATGGAAGTTCCTCCCACAGGGAATGTTAAACAGCTCTAATTTTTTGCCAATACTTTGTGCAGAAACCATTGGAGATAATTCGTGTAAAGTTTCCACAATCCATAATTTATCACTATATGGATGACATCTGATTAGGTGATCTAAAGTTAGATACATTAGAAAGCATGTTTGAAGAAGTAAAAAAAAAAAATTGCCTCGCTGGGGACTGCAAATTGCTCCTGAAAAAATACAAAGAGGAGATACTATTAATTACTTAGGATATAAGATAGAGCTACAAAAAATTAGACCCCAAAAGGTACAACTAAGGAGAGATCGATTGAAGACTCTTAATGATTTTCAAAAGTTATTAGGAAGCATTTCCAACTTACTGGGTATGGTGATATTTTATTTGTATTAAAATGTTATTTGTATGTTAATAAATAAAGTTGCCCGGGGGTCAGAGCTATTAGCAAGCCATAGGAAAGCAGGGCAGTGGTGGCGTACACTTGTAATCCCAGCACTTGGTATGCAGAGCTGAGTAAGTCTCTGTGTGTTCAGGGATACAGCCATTATTGGACACACATGCCTTTAATCTCAATACCAAGCAAGGAAAACCTGGAGGCCTATACAGACAGGCCGTGATGAGGCGGTCATGTGGTTGGGTTTACAACCAATGAAAAGGCAGAACAGGAACACTATATAAAGACATTAACACAGGGGTAGTGAGTTCGGAGAGGTAGGACCACTGCAGGAGGAAGGGTAAGGTTTTAGCTCTTAGCTCTGACCTCTTGGCTTTCTTCTTTGCATTGGTTCTGTGTTTCTTATTTAATAAGAGGGTTGGATACATGTACATTTGGCGCCCAACGTGACAAGACTCCATTAAAAACCGCTTGGCTTGGCTTGGCGGCAGGTCCACTTTCCGGCCTGGGCGGCCCGGTTGCCTAGCTCGGGCCCAGGCCTGACTGACCCGCAGCTGGAGCTACTTGCAACTGCTACAAACAACTCAGGCCTGCCCTGCCGAATAGGGCCCATACCCGTAAAGCCAAGGCTTGACTCGGCTCAAGCGGCTACTCTTTCTCTTTCTCTCTCTCTCTCTCTCTCTCTCTCTCTCTCTCTCTCTCTCTCTTTCTCTCTCTCTCTGGATTCACACCTCGAACACCAGGAGGCTGTTTTGAAATTCCCTGGTATTCTACTGTTCTACCCAGACTTGGTAAGTCAATTAACATATCTATTTAAAAGAGAATTTTTTTCTACATTAAAAAAAATGGGCTTTATGTGTGCATTGGAAGAAAATTGGACTTTGTTTGAAATTTTAGGCACTCTGACAATGGAACAACTATATGAAAAGGTTAATATTGATCGAATTATTCAGTTTATTACTTTTCTTATCCTCATTTTACTATTTAAAAAGATAGTCAATTTAAGTGCCAGGATAACAGTCTTAGAAAAACCTATTAAACTAGTAAAAATGAATTATAGAGAAATTCAAACTCAGACAGAAGAAATAAACAGTGAAGTTGTTTCAAAATTGGATCATAAGGTTACAGAAAGAAAGCCAGTTTTCACACAATCACCCTTAATTTATCCGGTAGCAGTACAGCAGCTACCTGATGAAGAGAATGAACAAAATACTTGGGCTCCAATTAAAATGTTAGACTTACGAAGATTTAAGGAGGCAATAGCATCTTATGGCATGCACTCCCCATATGTAAAGCAAATGTTAAACAACTGGTCAACTAGTAATAGGATTATACCAAAGGACTGGCGGGAATTGGCACAGGCTGTTCTTGAACCTGGACAACATCTCCAGGGGAAAATGTGGTTCAATAATGAGGCTAAAAATATAGAAAAACAATGGAGGGATAGCGGAATACAAGTCTGTCAGGATCAGCTTATTGGAGAAGGCCAATATGCTTCAGTAGAAACACAAAGTTTATATGATGTCCAAACCCTAGTTCTATGTCGAACGGCAGCTTTGAATGCATGGGACAGAGTTGAAGAACCAGGAAAAAAAACTGAGTCATTTACAAAGGTTATACAGGGCCCAAAAGAATCTTTCACAGATTTCTTACAAAGATTGACTTCAGCAGTACAGAAAATAGTCCCAAATTCAGAGGCTAGTCAGATAATAATTGAATCTTTGGCCTTTGAGAATGCAAATGCAGCACGCAAAAGGAAAATCAGGCCATTAAAGGCAAGATCTGCACCTTTGGAAGATTGCATTAGAGATAAAGTTAATGTTGAGGCTTATGACCATGATGATATGTGGGTAGGAAAAGCAATTTCAAAAGGTTTCAGCAATGTTAGATGTTTTGGATGTGGAAAGCAAGAACATTTGAAAAGGGATTGTAAACAGGTCATTCCTAGAAATAATGTTTCTTCAAGGAACACTGGGAACAGAATGCCCCTTCCTTCTGGAGTATGCAGAAGGTGTGGTAAGGGAAAACACTGGACCAACGAATGTAGATCAACAAGGGACAGACAGGGTAATCCTCTGCCTCAAGCCTCAGAAAACTCCCAGAAGGGCCTCAGGCAGGCCCCCACAGTAAATCCAGTTCAAACCTTTCCTGCAGTTGTAGAGGAAACCTCTACTCAAAGCAACTAAATAACCAAATGTCTATAGGAATAAATCATGTTAGTCGAGATGATGAAACAGAGAAAATAGGGAATTCAGGAAAAAACATAAAGAAAATTTTTTGGCAAACTTCTATTAATGAACAAAGACCAAAACTAACAATAAAAATAAATGGTGTTTTGTTGTCTGGTCTGGTAGACACAAGGGCTGATATTACCATAATTGCACCAGAATTTTGGCATCCAACTTGGCCTCTTCAGGAGGTAAACGTTCAACTGTTAGGAATTGGGACATTATCTCGAGTGAAACAAAGTGCAAGATGGCTTGAATGTATAGGTCCAGAAGGACAGAAAGGAAAATTAAAACCATATATGGCTAACAGCTATGAACCTGTGGGGTTGAGATTTGTTAGAACAATGGAATACTCAGATTAATATCCCTGCAATCTCAGAAACAAATCATAAATTAGTACATGTTTCTGAGAGAAATATTAAAAGATATTATTCTAATGAGTGCTCACCAGCCATCCATGTCATACAAGAACAGGGCACAACTGATAATTTTCCAAAAACACCAACAGCTCTACCTTTAAAATGGTCAACAGATAAGCCTGTATGGGTTCAGCAATGGCCTTTAACAACAGAGAAACTACAGGCTTTACAAGAGCTGGTGGAAGAACAGTTAAATGCTCATCATATTGAAGAATCAACCAGCCCTTGGAATTCTCCTGTATTTGTTGTTAAAAAGAAATCTGGTAAATGGAGAATGGTAACAGACCTTAGAGCAATTAACAAAGTAATTCAGCCAATGGGCTCTTTACAATCTGGAATTCCTTTGCCTACTCTGTTACCAAAAGGATGGCCTCTCATAGTTATTGATTTAAAAGACTGTTTCTTTTCAATACCCTTACAAGAAAAAGACAGAGAAAGATTTGCTTTCACAGTGCCTACTTATAATTCTCAACTGGTTAAAAGATTTCAAAGGAGGGTTCTCCCACAGGGAATGTTGAATAGCCCAACTTTGTGCCAATATTTTGTAAAACAGCCATTAGAAGTGGTACGTAAAAAATTTCCTAAATCTATAATTTATCATTATATGGATGATATTTTATTAGCTGACTCAAATGCAGATACTTTAGAAAGAATGTTTAAAGAAGTAAAGAAAATTTTGCCTTGCTGAGGTTTACAAATTGCCCCTGAAAAGATACAAAGAGGAGATTCTATTAATTATTTAGGATATAAAATAGAACTTCAAAAAATTAGACCTCAAAAGGTGCAAATTAGGAGAGATAGACTACAGACTCTTAATGACTTTCAAAGATTATTTGGAGACATTTCTCATCTAAGAACTATTGTTGGGGTAAAAAATGATGAACTGAATAATTTGTTTAAAACCTTAGAAGGTGATAAGGACTTGAACAGTCCAAGAGAATTATCACCTGAAGCTGAGAAAGAATTGGCCTTGGTAGAAAAGAAAGTACATGAAGGGCACGTAGATCGTATTGATCAAAAGCTGGATTGCATTTTGGTTATTTTACCTTCTAGGCATTCTCCAACAGGAATATTAATGCAAAGGGAAGATATTATATTAGAATGGATATTTTTTACCAAATAAACCAAATAAAAATTTAAAAACTTATGTAGAAAAAATCTCTGACTTGATTTGGAAAGGAAAATTGAGACTTCGTCAGTTAGCAGGAATAGACCCAGCAGAAATTGTTGTACCTTTAACTAAGGAGGATATTGAAAAATTATGGATAGAAAATGAAGCTTGGCAAAAAGCTTGTAGTAATTTTTTGGAAGAAATTAACAGCAAATATCCCAAAAGCAATAGAATTGATCTTATAAAGAGAGATGATTGGATCTTGCCTCGAATTGTGAGGAAAAAACCCATATCTGGAGTTCATACATTTTATACAGATGCCAACAAACAAGGAAAGGCAGGTTACAAATCAGAAAATTTAAGTAAAGTGGTTCAAAGTCCTTATAATTCAGTTCAAAAATAAGAATTGTATGCTATTCTGTTGGTATTAATGGATTTTTCAGAACCTCTCAATGTTGTAACTGACTCTCAGTATGCTGAAAGAGTAGTATTACATATTGAGACTGCAGAATTTATCCACAATACTTCAGAATTAACTTCATTATTTATTCAATTACAAGATACAATCAGAAAAAGGAGTCATCCTTTATATACAACTCACATCCGATCCCATACTGGTCTGCCAGGCCCTCTAGCACAAGGCAATGATGAGATTGATAAATTATTGATAGGAAATGTGCTGGAGGCCTCAGAATTTCATAAAAAACATCATGTCAATAGTAAAGGTTTAAAAAAGGATTTTTCCATAACCTGGCAACAAGCCAAAGAAATAGTAAAGAAATGTCCTACTTGTTCCTTCTACAATCAAACGCCATTACCAGCAGGATGTAACCCAAAGGGTACTCAGAGGAATAAAATCTGGCAGATGGACGTGTTTCACTTTGCAGAATTTGGAAAATTGAAATATGTACACCACACTATTGATACTTATTCAAGATTTCAATGGGCAACTGCTTTGAGTTCTGAAAAAGCTGATTCTGTAATCACTCATTTGCTAGAAGTTATGGCCATTATGGGTATACCTGCACAAATCAAAACTGATAATGCTCCATCATATGTCTCTGTTAAAATGAAACAGTTTTTTGCTTATTATAATATAAACCATATTACAGGTATACCACATAATCCTACAGGTCAAGCAGTTATAGAAAGATCAAACAGAACTCTAAATGATATGCTAAATAAACAGAAAGGAGTAACAAAAAACCCCAGAAATAGACTACATAATGCTCTATTAACTTTGAATTTTCTCAATGCCAATGAGAAAGGAACAACAGCTGCAGAGAGACATTGGATAACAGAAAAAACTACAGAATTAAATCAACCTATATACTTTAAGGATGTGCTGACCTCAGAATGGAAACCAGGATATGTATTACATTGGGGACGAGGTTTTGCTTTTATTTCTACAGAAGAAGATAAGCTGTGGGTACCATCAAAATTGATACAGGTTCGATTTGAACAAGAGAGACCTCTTAATTAGAGGAGGTGATAGTTCATCAACTATCATGAACATCCAATTTAAACTAACTTATACCAGTAACATATATCTTTTCATTTAATCAGATAGTAACTTGCCAAAAAGGAACATCCCCAAAAAACCTTGGGGAAAGGTTTTTGTTTTTTCTTTTAGGAGAATGGAGGTTAAGGAATCTGATGAACACTGGACAAATAAGACAACTGAAGAAAAGGGACAAATCATCTATCCCAGGAAGCAGAGTGAAACGGCGTATGGGTATGTTATCTAAAAAATTTTATGTCTTCCTAAATGTTTGTTTCTGCTTTTCTTTAAAGATTGAACACTATTTAACTTCTAATAGTCCCAGTTCAATTAAAATTTAAAGCTGACTTTGGAGTTGGAGAATGGCTCGCTCCTTCTTTAAACTCAAGCATGTTGTTAAAAGGAAAATACAGACTCCCTGTATCATGCCAGAGGAAAAGAGCCATCTTCTGCTATGGGACAGGAGAAAAGCCAAATTAATTAAGGGACTATTCTATTACTAATCTCAACTCTTTGATTCTATTCTGATTCTTTAAACTTTTCTTAAAGTATGAAATTTATATCAAAATTTACAAGATTAATATATATAGATATATATACATTTTAAACTTTGTTAAGATATAAATGGTCATATAGAGTACTAACTATTTCTAAAAAGCCGCATATATAGTCTTTGTGTTCGAGTCTCTTATCAGTTTTTTGCAGGAAATCACGGTCAGGCCTAACATCAACTGAAGTCTCCAGGAAGAAGATGGGGCCCCACAACAACAACAATTCCACGTGGACAATAATAACATCACTAAGCTAACAAACATCATCTACAGATCAGCTTTGAACTACAAAGTGCTCAGAGCAATTTTGAGAGCGCTAAGCTGAGATGATCCAGTCTCAAAGACTACTTGAATAAGGATTTGAGATAAACCCTGAACTTTGGCATTATACACAGACTGGATAACGAAGGATATAGTTACCTTTCCTAGAATTTGACAATTAACCTAAAATTTTTCTTTCAGGATAAAGATAACTTTGCCCATACCCAGCAGGAAGCAATTTCAAGAATACAACGCCCACATTCCTAAAGAGGTGGTGTGGGGTGGTTGGTTTTTTTGGTCTTTTAGGTCTTTTAATGGGTTTTGGGTCTGGGATAATTTTCATTGATTAGGGGGGTTGGTTACAAGTTGTTGTAAAGGGTGAGGAAAAGGGCTAAGCAAGGGAGATTAGATTTAAGGTTCTTATTAAAAAAAAGAGAGAGAAAGAAAGAAAGAAAAAAATGTAAATACTTTACATTGAATTGGATCGTTTTATATTGTATACAAATTATATATATTGAAATTGATATTATTAGAAAATGCTATATGCATATTTCTAATTGTACTGTTCATTTAACAATGTAATGCAATTTTCTAATCCTTGAATGTTGTTATTACCAACTATTAGGATATAAAGAAATGAAAGTTAGTAGTTAGACATTATAATAGAACTTGTAGTTATATTAGGTATGTTTTCAAGATTGAGTAGATATATTTTAGATAGACAGGTTATCTTCAAACCCTTCAGAGATCTACAGAATATGGCATTTAAAATGTTTTAATAACTTAGAAAATTTTTCTTTTTTGTTATGACTATGAGACATGTCGACTCCTGACAGTACCAATCTACTTCAGAGAAAATATGGGCATTGAAAAAACTGTAATTGGAGTTAACTTTCATTGTAGCAAAAGTTAGCCACTGGACAACAAAGTATCCTCGAATCAACTGCTGATGAACAGGACAGACAAGACACGAAACAAAGGACTACTGATTCTTGTCAAAACAAGTGTGGTTATGGCTTTATCAAAAGGCATCTTCTGAGGCCAGGACAATATGGCACCATCCCTGAAGTGGCCTTCATAATCCGGGAAAGGTACAGTGCCCTTTTCTTCGAAGGCAGCTGAACAGGCAGTGGGCCGATGGCTTCTGATGTGCAGTGGGGAGGTAGCTGAAACAGTTATTCTTGAAGAGTAATTAAGCTCACACCTCTCAACAGAAGAATGGCATTTAATAGAGGGATGTGGAGAAGAACGGGATGCTGAAATGAAGCCACATACACACATAGCCAAGAAGAATGGACAGCTGAATCAAAAAACATCAACAATTTCCAGAATTTAAAATCCTGAATCATGACATGAAACTAGTGGAATTCAGGTATTTCTGGTATATAGACTGCTCTCACCCAATGTGAGGTTGAACTGTTGACCTTGTGTACATTCTACTTCACAAATGAGTCTGTGAGATACGCTAAGCCTATAGGCTGAAGATGATGCCCCAACACTGCAGAGAAACCTCAGATGATTGTCCAGGCAGCTGGCTGTTTCTGTCAACTCACAAGTTTTTGGAAGTTGCTTGCATATACTTCCTGTTTTTATTTTTTTTGTTAGCTAATACTATTTCCTTCTTGGGTCTCTGAGGGAGTTGAAGATTAGTTAGTTATAGTTGACGATTAATTAGGATAGAAAGTGAATTAGATACAATAGAATAGATAATGGAATTATTTTCTCTGAATTTGTCAAATACAAATGAACTAGACATTGTTTAGGTATTTAGTACTTGTATATATTGTATATAGTTATTGTACTTTTGTATATAGTTTTTCTTATGTTAGTTATAAGCTTTTTCTTTTTTCCTTTTTATTAAATAGAAAAGGGGAAATATGGTGATATTTTATTTGTATTAAAATGTTATTTGTATGTTAATAAATAAAGTTGCCTGGGGGTCAGAGCTATTAGCAAGCCATAGGAAAGCAGGGCAGTGGTGGCGTATACTTGTAATCCCAGCACTTGGTATGCAGAGCTGGGTAAGTCTCTGTGTGTTCAGGGATACAGCCATTATTGGACACACATGCCTTTAATCTCAATACCAAGCAAGGAAAACCTGGAGGCCTATACAGACAGGCCGTGACGAGGCGGTCATGTGGTTGGGTTTACAACCAATGAGAAGGCAGAACAGGAACACTATATAAAGACATTAACACAGGGGTAGTGAGTTCGGAGAGGTAGGACCACTGCAGGAGGAATGGTATGGTTTTAGCACTTAGCTCTGACCTCTTGGCTTTCTTCTTGGCATTGGTTCTGTGTTTCTTATTTAATAAGAAGGTTGGTTACATCTACAACTGGGTATCATGTGAATACCCAAAGATCAACTACAAAATTTGGCCAATACTCAAGAAGGGGACAAAGAATTAAGTCATCTAAGAGAATTGTCAGCCAAAGCTGAGAAGGAAATGGCTCTAGTAGAAAAGACAATTTGAGAAGCACATGTGGATCATGTGAATCCAGAACTTAAATGCATTCTTGTCATACTCCCCTCTAGACATTCCCCCACAGGTATTTTGATGCAAAGAGAAGATATTATATTGGAATGGATATTTCTACCATGTAAACCAAATAAGAAGTAAAAGCCTTATGTAGTATAGAAAAGATCTTTGATTTGATTCAAAAAGGTAAATTAAAAATTTGCCAGTTGAAAGAAATGGACCCTCAGCAGAAATTGTAGTACCTTTAACTAATGAGGAAATTTCATCACTATGGAAAGATAATGAATACTGACAGAGAGCCTGCAGTAACTTTTTGGGAGAGATTAACAACTGTTATCCCAAAAGCAAGAGAATAGAATTCATAAAGAAGACTTAATGGGTCCTTCCTCACATTGTATGACAAAAGGCAATTTTGGGGGTCCTGACATTTTATACTGATGCAAGTAAATCAGGAAAAGCAGGATACAAATCAGGAAAATTAAGTAAAGTGGTTCAAAGTCCATACAACTCTGTACAAAAGGCAGAGCTGTATGCCATTCTTAAGGTACTGATGAACTTTACAGAACCCCTCAATATAATCATGGACTCAATATGCAGAGAGAGTTGTTTTACACATTGAAACTGATGAATTTATTCCTGATAATACAGAATTAACTTCATTATTCATGCAATTACAGGAAATCATCAGAAATAGGGAGCATCATATATATATGATATCACATATCAGATCCCATACAGTTCTTCCAGGACCTCTAGCACAAGGTAATAATGAGACTGATCAGTTACTAATAGATAACATGCTAGAAGCCTCAGAACTTCATGAGAAACACCATATAGACTGCAAAGGTTTGAAGAAGGATTTCTCCATCACTTGGCAACAAGCCAAGGATATTATAAGAAAATGTCCTACTTGTTCCTTCCATAACCAAAATCCATTACCTGCAGGGAGCAATCTAAAAGGTGTACAAAGAAATGAAATTTGACATATGGATGTGTTTCATTTTTCAGAATTTGGAAGATTAAAGTATGTACACCATATTATTGATACCTATTCAGGATTTCAGAGGGCAACTCCTATGAGTTCTGAAAAGGCTGATTCTGTGACTACACACCTATTAGGAGTTATGGCCATCATGGAAATACCTGTACAAATTAAGACAGACAATGCACCAGCATAAGTACTCAATAAAATGGGACAGATTTTTGCTTATTACAATATAAAATATGTTATAGGTATACCACACAAATCCACAGGTCAAGCAATCATAGAAAGATCCAATCAAACTTTCAATGATATGCTAAATAAACAGCAAAAGTAACAATGACTTCTAGAAATTATGGTGGTATTTTATTTGTAGTGAAATATGATTTTAATTGTATGTTAATAAATAAAGTTGCCTGGGGGTCAGAGATATTAGAGCCATAGTAAAGGCTGGGCGGTGGTGGCGCATGCCTTTAATCCCAGAATTTGGTAGACAGAGCTAGGTAGATCTCTGTGTGGTCAAGGATACAGCCAGCATTGGAGACACACACCTTTAATCTCAATACCATAGAAGACCTGGAGGGCTGTACAGCAGACAGTGACAAGGCAGTCATGTGGTTGGTTTTACAACCAATGAGAAGGCAGAACAGAAAGTCTATATAAAGACAAACAGACAGGAAGTAGCTCTCTTTTGGAGAGGTCTCTTGGCTTAAGTGGCTAGCTGTAGCAGGCGGGTAAAGCTCTTAGCTCTGATCACTTGGCTTTCTTCTTTGCATTGGTTCTGCATTTCTTATTTAATAAGATGGTTGATTACATCTACATTTGGCACCCAAAGTGACAAGAATCCATTAAAAACCACTTGACTTGGCTTGGCAGCACATCCGGTTTCCAGCCTGGGTGGCCGGGTCCCTAGCCCGGGCCCAGGTCGGCATGGCCTCAGGCCTGATCGTAGTACCAAGTGGTTAACTTGCTTAAAGCCGGTGCTACAAACAGCTCAGGCCTGCCCTGCTGAGCAGGGCCCCTGCCTGTAAAGCCAATGCACGTGGTCGGAGCTTAAGGAAGCCAGAGCAAAGGCTTGACACTGCTCAAGCAGGAACACGACTCCGCTCACGTGGGAACACATGGCTGGATTTAAGCTCTTAGCCAGAATTTGTGGCTATGCTTGCACTCTCTCTCTCTCTCTCTCTCTCTGGATTCACACCTTGGACACTAGGTGGCTGTTTTGAAATTCCCTTGGATTTCTATTGTTCTACGCAGACTTGGTAAGTCACTTAACATATCAGATATTTTAAAGGAAACTATTTAAAAGAGAAATTTTTTCCACATTAAAAAAATGGGTTTTATGTGTACATTGGAAAAAAATTGGGCTTTGTTTGAAATGTTAGGCAGTCTGACAATGGAACAACTATATGAGAAGATTAATGTTGATCAAATTATGCAGTTTATTACTATGCTTATCCTCATTTTACTATTTAAAAAGATAGTCAATTTAAGTGCCAGGAAAACAGTTTTAGAAAAACTTGTTAAACCTGTAAAAATGAATCACAGAGAAATTCAAATTCAGACAGAAGAAATTAACAGTGAAGTTGTTTCAAGATTGGATCATAAGGTTACAGAAAGAAAGCCTGTTTTCACACAGTCACCCATAATTTATCCGGTAACCGCACAGCAGTTGCCTAATCAAATGACTACACAAAATATTTGGGCTCCAATTGAAATGATAGATTTACGAAGGTTTAAGGAGGCAATAGCATCTTATGGCATGCATTCCCCATATGTAAAGCAAATGTTAAACTCTTGGTCAACATATAATAGGATTGTACCACAGGACAGGCGGGAGTTGGCACAAGCTGTTCTTGAACCCAGTCAAAGGCTCCAGTGGCTAACTTGGTTCAAGGATGAGGCTAAAAACATAGAAAAAAATGGAGGAATAAATGAATACAAGTCTACCAGGATCAGCTTATTGGAGAAGGCCAATATGCTTCAGTACAAACACAACGTTTACATGATGTCCAAACCCTAATTTTATGTCAAACGGCAGCCTTGAATGCATGGGACAGAGTTGAGGAACCAGGAAAAAAAAACTGAGTCATTTACAAAGGTTATACAAGCCCCAAAAGAATCTTTCACAGATTTTTTACAAAGACTGGTTCAACACTTCCTGTTTTTATTTTTGTTAGATAATATTATTTCCTTCTTGGGTCTCTGAGGGAGTTGAAGATTAGTTAGTTATAGTTGAAGATTAGTTAGTTATAGTTGAAGATTAATTAGGATAGAAAGTGAATTAGGTACAGTTTGGACTTACCAAAATAGGATAGATAATGGAATTATTTTCTCTGAATTTGTCAAATACAAATGGACTAGACATTGTTTGGGTACTTATTACTTGTATATATTGTATATAGTTATTATACTTTTGTATATAGTTTTCCTTATGTTAGTTATAACCTTTTCCCTTTTTTCTTTTTATTAAAATAGAAAAGGGGAAATATGGTGGTATTTTATTTGTACTGAAATGTGATTTTAATTGTATGTTAATAAATAAAGTTGCCTGGGGGTCAGAGATATTAGAGCCATAGCGAAAGCTGGGCGGTGGTGACACACACCTTTAATCCCAGAACTTGGTAGGCAGAGCTAGGTAGATCTCTGTGTGGTCAAGGATACAGCCAGCATTGGAGACACACACCTTTAATCTCAATACCATGGAAGACCTGGAGGGCTGTACAGCAGACAGTGACAAGGCAGTCATGTGGTTGGTTTTACAACCAATGAGAAGGCAGAACAGAAAGTCTATATAAAGACAAACAGACAGGAAGTAGCTCTCTTTTGGAGAGGTCTCTTGGCTTAAGTGGCTAGCTGTAGCAGGCGGGTAAGGCTCTTAGCTCTGATGTCTTGGCTTTCTTCTTTGCATTGGTTCTGTGTTTCTTATTTAATAAGACCATTAATTACATCTACATGGAATAGATTGCATAGTGCTTTATTAACCTTGAATTTTCTCAATGCTGATGAGAAAAGAACAACAGTTGCGGAGAGACATTGGATGACAGGCAAAACTCCTGATCTAAACTAAACAGTTTATTTCAAAGTTCTACTCACCTCATAATGGAAACCTGGATATGTCCTACATTGGGGACATTGTTTTGCTTTTGTTTCTGCAGGAGAAGAAAATCTATAGATAACAACATGATTTAAAAAAATTAAATTCGCACAGGAAAAACCTTTTGATGAGAAGTAAAAGCTCATCTACCAATGTGACATCTGTACAAGTTGTAAGAAAAATTTAACCATCAAGTGTTGGGGTAGGGTTCTGTTTTTGTCTTTCCAGGATAATGGAAATACCCATCTTCCAGAAATCATAAAGCCTTGGATATCCAGATATCTAGAGCAGAAAGAAAGAATCTTTTGGCACCAATCTACACAGGATAAAATCTCATTGCCTATCATCTGTATGTCTTTAAATCTAGAAAAGTTGTGGTTCCAATTCAATTATATACCAAGCTAGCTTAGGAGTTGGAGTTGGTTCACTCCTTCTCTAAACCCAAACATATTGCTAAAAGAAAAGTTTGAGAGATTCTTCTGTCCCATATCAGAAGAGCTCTGCTATGGGATGGTCTGTATGTCAAGTGTGTTGCTGATTGGTCAGTAAATAAATCACTGATTGGCCATTGGCTAGGCAGGAAGTATAGGCGGGACAAGGAAAAGAATTCTGGGAAGTGGAAGGCTGAGAGAGAGACACTGCCAGCCGCCATCAGGACAAGGAAGATGTAAGGTACCAGTAAGCCATGAGCCATGTGGCAAAGTAAAGATTAATAGAAATGGGCTAAATATAAGAGTAAGAGCTAGACAATGACAGGCCTGAGCTAATGGCCAAGCAGTTTAAATAATGTAAGAGTCTGTGTGTTTATTTTATAAGTGGGCTCTGAGACTGGCGGGACTTGGTGGTGGGAGCTGGAGAGAAATTCTCCAGCTACAAATGGCGCCCAACGTGGGGCAAGAGTTTCCACCTAAAAACTGAGAAAAAAGATTCTAAAATGGAGCTAAAAAAGGTTCCTAATTGTCTCTCTCAAATGAGCGGCAGCTGCAGGTTTGAGCTACTGGCGGGTTCCCAGCGTGTGCGCTCAACCTGCCGCCGTATGGCGGGAATGAGGGCTCTGCAAGTGGCACATTAAGCTGCGTGGTGGATTTAGCCTTTGCAGGTACAAAACAAAAAAAGAGGTTTTTGGGCTACACGCTGCTTGGATAAAAGCATAGACCCACTATTTCTGAGAGTTATGGCTCCCAGAGCTGGCGGAAAGCGGACCGCCGCCATGTTGGGAAGCTGAAGTGGGCGGAGCCAGCAGCCACAGCTGCTGCAGTTTAAGGCAAGAGATTCACAATAAGACAGATTCAGATGTAATAGTTTACAATGTATGTAAAAGATACGTAGGCTTGAAAGAGACAAAAAAGTGATATATAGAGTTATAGAAACAAATACATAGTTTTAAAAAATAAAGTCTTTAAAGAGACAGTAAAGGTAGTATAAAAAATAAGCCACGTAAAGATGACTACCACACAGAGAATCTGGATTATGTTCTCTTTGATATTCGTAACTGCAGAAAAACATTTGATTGTAAAAGCTGTTGAGTTATGCCAAAATGTATATTTTAAAGGTACCTTGACTTCAAAATTTGGATATAAGGATATGTTGCTTTGGAAAAGAGTCTCTGCTCTTGTTTCCACAGAAAGCCAGAGACTATGGATTTGTTCCAGATTAAGATACATCAGGTTTGACCAGCCAAGACCCCCTGAAAGGTCTCCAGTGACACCATGGCCCAGATGATTCAACATCCAGAATGGTTTCAAGGCAACTGGCTCAGACGATACAGCCTCATGGACTACTCCATGATCCTAAAATTTTCTTTCTGTCTCCAGAAGATACAGCGCCCCCCTCCAGCAGGAAGTAGTAAGAGAAGCTACGCCCAAATTCCCAAATATACCAAGCTGGCTTTAGAGATGGAATTGGCTCACTCCCCCTCTAAACCCAGACATATTGCTCAAAAAAAAAAAAATGGTTAAGAGATTCTTGTGTCCCAAATCAGAAGAGCCCTCTGGTGTGGGACAGAGAAAAAACAATATTTTTATTTAAAGCAGGTTGATTATAAATACAATCTCTTTCTAAAGAAAAAAAAGGGGATAGTTTAGATATGATAGGATGAAAGGGTAGATTAATGAACCTACTTTGAAAGAGTAACAACTTGTTTAAAATGTTTTACATTGCTATAGATTTTAGTTTATTGATACAAATTTAAACTTAATTTTGTTATACTGTATATATATTTCTATTCTTGTTTGAGGTATTATGTTTATGTAACTCATTTAAAATTGTAATGGATAATTAAAAAATAGATTAATAGTTAGTCATCTATGATAATATTTGTAGCCATGTTAATTAAGTCTTCTAGGTATACATAGATATATTTCAGATAGATAGGTAGTCTTCAAACACTTCAAAGACCTACAGAATATGGCATTTAAAATGTTAAAAGTTTAGACTTTTTGGACAGTGAGACATGTCTGCTCCTGACAGCACCGATTTACTTCAGAGAGGAGGATGGGCATCGAAGACACTCCATATGGAGTTTATCTTCACCTTGACAAAAATAGCCATTTGGGCAAGAAACTGTTCTTGCCTGGACTGTCTGATCAACTGGACATGCAGGACCCATACAAAGGTGACCACTGAACTTTGCTTGACAAAATGGTCCTTCAGGTTCCTGCTTTGCAGAGAAAACTGCCAGACATTCTACAGGATACAGAGAAAAGTGAATAAGAGACTCTAGGCCTGTGGGCTGAAGACAGATGCCCCAACTTTACAAGAGAACTTTGAATGACTGTCCAGGCTGCCAGCTGTCTCTGTCTACCCTACAAGACTCCTAAAAGTTGCTTATATCCTTCTCCATTTCTCAGGTAGTAGTATATCCTTCTGAGGTCTTTGATGTGGTTAAAGACTAGATACTTACAATTTTCCTTAGTTATAATAAAAGATAAGTTAGATATAAAACCTTAAACTTACAAATATAAGATAGATAGGATCTCTTCTTTAATATTGTAACTGTAATTCTTGCTTGATAATTGTTTTGTTATATGTAATTTTACTATGTTAAAGTTAAAACCTTCCTTTTTAAGAAAAGAAAAGGGGAAGTGCTATGGGATGGTCTGTATGTCAAGTGTGTTGCTGATTGGTCAGTAAATAAATCACTGATTGGCCATTGGCTAGGCAGGAAGTATAGGCGGGACAAGGAAAAGAATTCTGGGAAGTGGAAGGCTGAGAGAGAGACACTGCCAGCCGCCATCAGGACAAGGAAGATGTAAGGTACCAGTAAGCCATGAGCCATGTGGCAAAGTAAAGATTAATAGAAATGGGCTAAATATAAGAGTAAGAGCTAGACAATGACAGGCCTGAGCTAATGGCCAAGCAGTTTAAATAATGTAAGAGTCTGTGTGTTTATTTTATAAGTGGGCTCTGAGACTGGCGGGACTTGGTGGTGGGAGCTGGAGAGAAATTCTCCAGCTACAAGCTCTCTGGTGTGGGGCAAAAGGAAACCAATAAAAGGGGACCCTTGTCTTCAAGGTTCTAATTCTCTCCATGCTTAATTTTGATTTCTCAATATCCTTTCTTACAAGTCATGTCATCTTTAAACTCAAACTTTCCATTTTGATATTAGTAATGTTCAAGTTTTTCATGGTAAAAAAAATAAGTTTTTCCAATAGCAATCTCTGAAGTCACCAGAAGGAAGATAGGGCCCCAACAACACCAACTTTACCCAGTCCAGAATGATGCCATGGTACTCATCATCACACTACACTTCTAGCCAGAATCTCAGACAGTCTTACCCATTACTCTGAGACTGGCAGCAGAATCTACAATTAGTCCAACTGAGACTTAACTGTCTGAGATTTTTTAGAGAACCCAACAGAGATACCATAACACCCTAAACAGCAGGAAGCAGTTCTAAGAAAATGATGCCCCTTCTCCCAAAGGTTTCATGTTTCTCAGGGTTATGGATGATGGTTTTAGGGTTGGGGGTAGAAGAAAATACTAGACTCAGTATTCTCCTTAAGAAAAGAAAACATGTAAAAAAGAAAAAGTGGAATGGATAGGTATAAGATATTATGATAGATTATTGTGTATATTAGTTAACAAATTTAGTAAAATAACAGCCTTAGATAATTTGTACTATTATGGATTCTTGTATATTGATACAAATGTAAACTATTTTTATATTCCTGTTTAAGATATTTTGTATATTGATACAAATACAGAACTATATTTGTTGTAATGTACATATATTTCTACTCTTATTTGAAATATTTTGTGTATTGATACAGATGTAAGTTTATATCTGTCATACTGTATGTATGTTCTACCTCTGTTTAGGATATTTTGTATATTGATATATATTTAGGATTATTGTCATATTGCATATTGCTCTATGCATTCCTACCTCTGTTAAAGATACTTTGTGTGTTGTCACAATTTTGAAGTCATTGTCCTTTTACCATACATTTGTTTAGAGATTGTTTAGCTTGTTTACATGAAGCCTTAGTCCTTAGGTTATTTCAGTAGATACGACTTATAGATTTATAGTCACCTATGCTTGTCATCTTTAAAGTTACGGTAGTTAGGTTATCCAGATTTACAGATACATAAGTCAGATGGACAAGTAATCTTCAAACACTTTATGGACCTAGAGAATATGACATTTAAATAACTTAGAATTCTGTTGACATGAAACACAATTGCTTCTGCAGCACCAATTTGATTCCAAGAGAATGTTGGTTTTCTAAGACATTTTCATTTGGAAGTTTGTCTTCTTCTTGGCACAAAATGGCCTACTTGGCAAAGAACTGCCCTTGCCTTGACTGCTGACAGTACAAATGGTCTCCTTTCTGGACAAGCAGGACACAAAGAAATGCAACTACTGAATTCTGTCAAGACAGGGTAAGATGATCTTTCAGAATTCCTGCTTCTGAAAATGGTCTGTCAGATACTCTAGGCCTGTAGCCAATTTGAATGCCCCAATGATGCTAAGAAACAGGAGGTGACTGTTCAGGCTGCCAGTTGTCTCTGTCTACTCTTGCAAGACTCCCAAAAGTTATTTGTGTCCTTCTCCCATTTCTCAGGTATTATTATATGCCTTCTCAGGTCTTTGATGGGATTGAAGACTTAACAGTTATAGTTACAGTCTTCTATCTTGGCTAGAACATATTAAATATTAGATTCAGGTTCGTCATGATAGGGGACCTTTTGGAATGATCTCTGTAACATGCCATCTACCTATGCTACAGACTTCTCCAGATCTTAGTATGTGTCTCTTGTTTGATGTTGTTCATGTTGATTGTAGTTCCATCTTCTCTAGATCATTATCCCTTATTACTCCTGGACAATATTTGATAATCATTCCTATTGTATATAGTTTTGTATTAGGTTAGAACTTTCTTATTAAATAAAAGGGGGAGATGTAGTGGGTAACTGTTCCAGTTTTGACCTGGAAGTACTACCCCCATTGAGGCTTCTGGTAACTGTCATGTCTATGAGGTGAGGCTGAGACAGGAGACCTTAAGACCGGAGATCCGGATGTGCTGGATTTCTTGGTTTCTGGATCCTGTACGCTGGAGGTAGACCAAGCAGAGTTCTCCAAAGAACACATGTGGACTGCACTACTCCTTTCCCCGACAGTGTAACCTATCCCTTTACTTGTAAATTACCCCCACAAAATAAACCTCCCTTTTAACTACACAGCGTTGCCTTAATACTTCCACCAATATAAAATGTTTCCCATTCTCTTTTAACTAGTTTCTCCCTCTAAGATATCTTAATTGACTCACCAAGTCTGAATAGAGCAGTAGAAATTTGACATAATTTCAAAGTAGCTATCTAGTGCCATGGTAATCTGAAATGGAAATTGAGAAAGAGAGAGAGAGAGAGAGAGAGAGAGAGAGAGAGTCTATTACCTACCAGGAGAAAAACAAGCCAAAAGCTAAAGAAAGTCCAGCCACATGCTCAGGCCTGAGCTGTACCAGGCCTGAGCCAGTGTCTCTGTAAACCCACAAGCAGTCTGGCTGCTGGCAGCTATGTATGGTCCCTTGCAGCTCAGGCCAAGTGCAGCTCTGGCTGCTTGCTCCAGCTGAGCTGTGGCCCTGCAAGGCCATAGCCAAGTGGCTTTTTTATGAATTTCTGCCCCACAGTTGGATGCCAATTGTAGTCAAATTTCTAAGCAGTCTTATTACATAAAAAACACAGAGCCAAATATAGGGGCAAAAGCCTTAGAGATCAGGGAAATAGAGCCACTAACCACCCTTACCTCACCAGCTCTGCAACTTGCAAACTGCCATGACTTCCTGTCTACCCAGGCTTTTGTTGCCTTGCTATTCAGCCCTCTCATTGGCTATCTTAGCCCAGATACCTTGCTTCCTTGTCACTGCCTGTCTGTACAGACCACCAGGTCTCTATGGTTGGTACTGGGATTAAAGGCCTGTGTCACCACACTTGGCTCTGTTCCCTACTGTGGCTTTGAACACACAGAGATTCTGTCTGCCAAGTGATCGGATTAAGGGTGTCTGCTACCACTGTCTGACTTTTATGTTTACTTAAAATGGCTTGATATTTCTTCTGATCTCCAGGAAAACTTTATTTATTAACATACAAATAAAATATCACCACATTTCAGCACAAATAAAATATCACCACATGGGGTAAGCACTTATATGTCATGTCTCCAAAGACCCGGGGATCACCTGAAAATCATCAAGATAAAGGCTTCAGGGAATGTGAAAAATCAATGTACAACAAAGCCACAATGACAAAGAGGTAGTGTGCCATTATGACTTAGTATTTGAATCCAACTGCCTGGATTCATGTTCTAGCTCTGCTGTCACTAGCTATGGGAATACAACAATTTAATGACCCTGAACTTCAGTTTCCTCATCTACAATGACATCATAGTAGCTTATAGAAGAAATGTAAGATTGCACACAGAAAACACTTAGAAGAATGACCAAGTAACCACTGAGTACATATCGTCTCTTGTTTTTTACTGGTAGATAATGAAGTATTCTGAACCATTATTGAAGAAAGAATTCACATACATGGCTAGCTTTCAGATTGCTAGTGTGCCTCTGGTTAAAATTTCATTCTAGTGTACATATGACAATTGGAAAAGATAAGGACAAGAGGATAATTAGCACATTCTCCTCTAACAATAGTTTATTTCCCTCATTCTTCATAAACCCACATAGTATGGTTAGTGCATACAAAAGAGAGCAATACAAATGAATGCGGTTACTGGAGGAGTATGGCTTATATTCTACCTTTTCCTTCCAGCTGTGAGTCTGAATTATCTAGGAAGAATTTCCCCCACTATCCAGAGACTACACATTTCTGTCTCTGGAAATCTTTTGGTATAGGATACAGGTCCCCAAACTATCTTTATAACACATACCCATTTGCTTTCAGAATTTCAAGGTTTGCATAAGTAATTGTGTGAAAATATGTGGATAGTAGCTTGATAACTTCTATGATCTTTATTTATTTAATATGCCTAATAACTCCTGGTGATCATAGTACAGGATAAATGATATACTTCACTGTAAGACCAAAGGATATGGACAGTCCTGGTTCAAGACAGTAGGTTATATATATATATACATTTTAAACTTTGTTAAGATATGAATGGTCATATAGAGTACTAACTAATTCTAGAAAAAAGGCTTCAATTAGCTGCATATATATGTCTTTGTGTTCAAGTCTCATCAGTTTTCTGCAGGTAATCACGGCCAGGCTGAACATCAACTGAAGTCTCCAGGAAGAAGATGGGGCCCCACAACAACAACATTTCCACATGGACAATAATAACATCACTAAGCTGACAAACATCATCTACAGATCAGCTTTGAACTACAAGGTGCTCAGAGCAATTTTGAGATGACTAGCTGAGATGATCCAGTCTCAAAGACTACTTGAATAAAGACTTGAGATAAACCCTGAACTTTGGCATTATACACAGACTGGATAATGAAGGATATAGTTACCTTTCCTAGAATTTGACAATTAACCTAAAATTTTTCTTTCAGGATAAAGATAACTTTGCCCATACCCAGCAGGAAGCAATTTTAAGAATACGACGCCCACATTCCCAAAGAGGTGGTGTGGGGCAGGTGGTTTTTGGGTCTTTTTAATGGGTTTTGGGTCTGGGATAATTTTCATTGTTTAGGGGGATTGGTTCCAAGTTGTTGTAAAGGGTTAGAAAAAAGGCTAAGCAAAGGAGATTAGATTTAAGGTTCTTGTTTAAAAAAAAAAAAGAGAAAGAAAGAAAATAAAATAAAAGAAAAAGACAATTACTAGTTTTAAATACTTTACATTGGATTGGATTGTTTTATATTGTATACAAATTATATATATATAGAAATTGATATTGTTACAAAATGCTATGTGTATATTTCTAATTGTACTTATACCGTTCATTTAACAATGCAATTTTCTGATCCTTGAATGTTATTATTACCAACTATTAGGATATAAAGAAATGAAAGTTAGTAGTTAGACATTACAATAGAACTTGTAGTCATATTAGATATGTTTTAAAAAATTGAGCAGATATATTTTAGACAGGTCATCTTCAAACCCTTCAGAGATCTACAGAATATGGCATTTAAAATGCTTTAACAACTTAGAAAATTTTTCCTTTTTGAGACATGTCGGCTCCTGGCAGTACCAATCTACTTCAGAGAAAATATGGGCATTGAAGAAACTGCATATGCAGTTAACTTTCATTGTGGCAAAAGTTAGCCACTGGACAACAAAGTATCCTCGAATCAACAGGACAAAATGGACAGACAAGACATGAAACAAAGACTACTGATTCTTGCCAAAACAAGTGTGGTTATGGCTTTATCAAAAGGCATCTTCTGAGGCCAGGACAATATGGCACCATCCCTGAAGTGGCCTTCGCAATTCGGGAAAGGTACAGTGCCCTTTTCTTCGAAGGCAGCTGAACAGGCAGTGGGCCAATGGCTTCTGATGTGCTATGGAACAGCAGCTGAAACAGTTATTCTTGAAGAGTAACTAAGCTCATGCCTCTCAATAGTAGATTGGCATTTGATAGAGGGATGTGGAGAAGAACGGGATGCTGAGATGAAGCCGTATATACACAGTCAAGAAGAATGGACAGCTGAATTAAAAAAAAACATCAACAATTTCCAGAATTTAAAATCCTGAATTTGACACTAGTGGAATTCAGGTGTTTCTAGTACATGGACTGCTCTCACCCAATGTGAGGTTGAACTGTTGACCTTGTGTACATCCTACTTCACAAATGAGTCTGTCATATACACTAAGCCTATAGGCTGAAGATGATGCCCCAGCACTGCGGAGAAACCTCAGGTGACTGTCCAGGCAGCTGGCTGTTTCTGTAAACTGACAAATTTTTTGGAAGTTTCTTGCATGCACTTCCTGTTTTTATTTTATTAGGTAATATTATTTCCTTCTTTGGTCTCTGTGGGAGTTGAAGATTAGTTAGTTATAGTTGAAGATTAGTTAATTATAGTTGAAGACTAGTTAGTTATAGTTGAAGGTTAGTTAGTTAGTTATAGTTGAAGATTAATTAGGATAGAAAGTGAATTAGATACATTTTGGACTTACCAAAATAGGATAGATAATGAAATTACTTTCTCTGAATTTGTCAAATACAAATGGACTAGACATTGTTTAGGCATTTATTACTTGTATATATTGTATATAGTTATTGTACTTTTGTATATAGTTTTTCTTTTGTTACTTATAACCTTTTTCTTTTTTTTCTTTTTATTAAAATAGAAAAGGGGAAATATGGTGGTATTTTATTTGTACTGAAATGTGATTTTAATTGTATGTTAATAAATAAAGTTGCCCGGGGGTCAGAGCTATTAGAGCCATAGCAAGAGCATGGTGGTGGTGGTGCACGCCTTTAATCCCAGCACTTGGTAGACAGAGCTAGGTAGATCTCTGTGTGTTCAAGGATACAGCCAACATTGGAGACACATGCCTTTAATCTCAATACCATAGAGGACCTGCAGGGCTGTACATACAGGCAGTGACGAGGCATTCACGTTTTTGGGTTTACAACCAATGAGAAGGCAGAACAGCTAGACTATATAAAGACATACACACAGGAAATAGGTCCCTTTTGGAGAGCTCTCGGTTGAAGCAGGAAAGGTAAGGCTCTTAGCTCTGACCTCTTGGCTTTCTTCTCTGAATCGGCTCTGTGTTTCTTATTTAATAAGATGGTTAGTTACATCTACAGTAGGTCTTTAATAAATTAATAGGAGAATGATTGAACCTGAACAGAAAAGAATAGACAAGAGGCCAAAGGGAAAATTCAGGAAAAGAGTACATAGCTGATTCTAAGAAAATTCTCAGAAAAAGGTTTTGCACAAAGTTTTGTAAAACTTGGGAAACTCCTTAAAATGATTGCATACCTGGATGCCAAGTCCAATAAAATGTCATCAATATAGATGGGAGTCTCTGATGCATTACCTGCTTCCAATAATATATAATATATATGAGAGAAATAACACAAACAAAGCATGTAGACATGTTTTCCAAAATTATGACCATCCTTGAAGAAGAGCCTCAGGCATGTCCCACAGGGCTTGCTTCTGAAGGAAGCTTTTTAATTCAAAGAGATGACAGCCCCATGGGGTTATTGGTAACCTTGTAAAGGGATAAAATTTGTAGGTAAAGGAAGCAATATTGATTCTTCCAATGTGTGAAAGCCTAGCCTAATGAATGTGTTCATATGTTGTTCATTTAAACTTCTGAATTAAATAAAGATATATTCAACATTTTCTCTACATCATTAAAAACACAGAAAGCATATTTTAAAGGAAAGTAAGAAACATAAAGCAATGCTGATGAAACAAAAAAAATATTACTACAAGTAGACAAGAGTGCCATATATTACCTAGAAAATAAAAAATATATTGAACTAAAACTGAAGAAACATACACAATTTGATCTCTTCAAGCTTAGGAGCAAAAGATGCAAGTAGCTTCAGAGGTAACAGAATTAATGTTGGGCAATTAATTGTGGAACTGCCTCCAATAAAAGTTCCAGAAGATGGCATGAGAAAGATATGGATGGGGAACAACAATTAAAAATGATAGGAGACAAATTCCCAGAATCAAAGAAACACATGACACTTCAGTTCTAATAGATTGTTAAGTATGAAAAAGAACGGAAAATACACCCACACACCACCACCACCACCACCACCACCATGCAATGTTCACACTCTGGAGACAAAGAAAAAATACTAAATGCTATCATAAATTGCATATAGAAGAACAAGAACCAGAATCACATAAGGCTTTACACCAAAAATATTAAATATTAGAAGATTATGAGATAGTGATGTAAGTTACTTTGAACCTGTCTGTCCTAGCCTCAGTCAAACAAGCTTTTGTGAAGAGAGGTATAACAATCTAAATTCCAGGCATGCATTATTGGATTCCAGAAGCTTATATGGCAGTCACTTTGGAGTTTCTTAATGTTGCATTTCATCAAATTGAATAATAAATATAAGGTAATAAATATGAAGAAAAAGATGTTAGAGCCAGAAAAGGAAATCTGTGGAAGTTATAGTTAAATCAAAGAATATTTAATAAATAAGTGTTTTAAAAAGAAAAAGGAGAATTATATTAATCAACTCATTATTTAACATGTTACAGTAAAAAGGAGGGCAGAGGGAAGTCAGTGCCTATATAATAGAGTTCTTGTTAAAAACTCAAAAGCTATAAATTCTAATGATGTTACTATAGAGAAGTAGTATAGTAGTGGTGAGTTTATCTCCTGGGGCAGAGAATCAGACTAGCTGATACAAATTCCAACTTCTATTTACTCACAGTATGTCTTTTTGGGAAGTTACTACTTCTTGCCTCTTCATGTGTTAAATGAGATAAAAAAAATCACTTCACTCAAAGTGCTATTAATCTTGTAACTTTATATTTGTAGTTAGCCTAAATTTGTAGAGTATCTGGAATATCCTGAACACTGTATAAACATTAATGAAATTATTGGCATTATTGTTAACTCTAGATTTTATCCACTTGATTTTTATAATCATAATAATGTGTGGGAAAATTGTATAGAAAAAATTATACTTACAAATATTTGCTTTATAAAAGGCAATTAGTAAATGTTATATTTTGTATAGAGTATAAAATAACTCCCTCAGTCAAACTAATTAACACATGAATGTTAATGAAGATATCAGGTTGTTTCTACTGTTTCTTCATTACTATGACTATTATATTTAGATGACTTTAATCTTGAACTTATGGAGTTTGAATATAGCAAGATATATTTGAATTTGCAAGAACTGTGAATGACAGTTTATGTCCTCATCTGAAAGTTCTATTCTCTTGATATTCTGTCTTACAGATTTCAGACATGCCTACACAGTCCCTGCAATCTCATATGACACACCAATTCAAATTTAGTAGAGGTGACTGACTTCTCTTCAGAACTAGGAATTAAAACTAAGAAACCAAAACCAAGTTATTTTTCTAGTGTTTGATGAGACATGTTGCAGAACATGGAGATTCATGATGGCCTATACAAAGAATTAAAGTACATAGGATCTACTACTCATGTCTCAAGATCAATCAATCCTGAATCATTTCTCACTCATTTTTAGAATAACAGATAATTTGTATGAGAACACACAGAGAAAGACCTACACACAATAAATAATAATAATAAAAATAATAATTGTAACAAAAATAGAAATAACAATAAACTACAGATCAACACCTTCTGAAATACAGACAAAAATATTTCAACAGAATCTAATGCCCTCTTATTGCCTCTGTGGGCAATTGCACATATATGCTGCAAATAAATACAGTGAAAGTGCAACCACATACAATAAATAAACATTTTAAAATTTGCTATACATTTTCTCAAATCAAATGAAGTAGTATATAAAAATAAGTATGCCTCAAATTAATTACAGTTTTATTCCAGAGATCCAAGGTCAAACCAATGTATGCAAATCGACAAATGTACCATTGTATATCAACAGAATGAAGAACAAAAAATATGCAGATACAGAGAAAACATACAGGAAAATTTAATATTGTCTAAGGATAAAGAGCATCACTCATAAATTAGTTATAGGTGGACTTTTTTAGCACATCAATTTAAATTTAATATTGGAACTGTTATCCAGAAGAGTAAGGCAAGAGAAAAAGTACACACTCAAATGAATGTGAGGAGGAGAAATTGTACATCTACAGGTGTCATGATTTTATATGTAGCCATGATTTTTTATGTGTGTATGTATAAACCTAAAGATTCCATACAAAAAATATGTACAACTGATAAAATTCTATAAAGTTGTATAATACAAAATCAGTATACCAAATCAGTGGCTTTTTTAAGTTAATAACAAAATAACTAAAAAATCAATCCCTTTCACAATAGTTGCAAAAGTGCCTAGGAATATATTTTTATCAAATATGATGGCAATTCTTAGTTGTCAGTAGGGCTACATCTGGAAAACACAAATGTTTGGGCACCCCTATGAGGGTTTTTTTCACTAATTAAATCATTTGAAGTAGGAAGACCCATATCTAATCTGTATCTTTGAGATGGAAAGATGCAACTTTAATTCAGATCTTTTGAGGTGGAAAGATCCACCTTTAATCTGGGCTACACCTGCTGGCAGCCTATATAAAGGACATGAAAAAGGAAGCTGGCACTCTCTTTGCCTGATTGCCCTGACTCTCAATGGCAAGCCTACTCCTTCAGCATCTAGCATATACTGAAGACCAGCTGAGACATCTAACCTGATGGACTGAGTAACTATTGGATTATTGGATCTTCTCTTGGTTGAGAAACATTGTTGGACTAGCTGGACCACAGCCTGTAAACCATTCTAATAAATCATATATATGTATATTTATATATTCTAATAATTATATATATTTATAATATATATTCAAATTTCTGTTCCTCTAGAGAACCCTGAATAATATAGTGAAGAAATAAATGATATTCACAATGTAAATCACACCAGAAAAGAAATAGAAGATGAGTAACAAACAATATAAAGATACTTCACATTCATTGCTTGAAGAATTAATACACTGTGCAAAGTGATGTACAGATTCAAGCAATTTCTATAAAAATACAAATGACATTCTATAAGGTCAGATATATTCCTATAACATGTATAGAAACACTAAAAATGCTAAATGGCCAGAAGAGTCCAAAGAAAAAAACATAGACAAACAAAAAACAAATATTTTAATTTAAAAGTAACTACACAGCTAAAGTAACCTGAAAAGCAAGATGCTAGCATAAAAACAGACATATAGGCCAATGAAAAATAATTGAGAACCTAGAAACAAATCTGTGTACTTATAGACAACTGATTTTAATAGAAAGCAGTGAAACATTCACTGCAAAAAGAAAGGGCTTTTCTTTACTCTTAAAGAAAAACTAATTTCCCTTTCTTAATTTTTATTTTGTTAATACATATTTATTGTGTGCAATAATGGGCTTCATTATAACATTTTTTATAGATTTATATTTTGCTCACGTTCATCCTGCTGATTCTTTCTCTTCCTACGTGGTTTCCCTTCTACTTGCCTGCTCTGTGTTAGCCTCTTAACATGAAAAACTCCAGTTTCATTCATTTTTCTGCAAATAACACATTTTATTTGTCTTTATAGCTGAATAAAATATATTATGTATACATATCACATTACCTTTATCCATTCACCATTTCATGGTCATTTCATATAACCCCATCTTTTGCTATTTCAATAATAATATTGAGAAAACTGTGCATTTAAATGCAGAAGAAAAATGTAGACTTCTATCTCTAGCCTATCTATATGCAAAATCATCTCAATACAAAACTTAAACATGAGACAAATGGAAAAGGCAAGAAACCACTTTAGGGCTTTGATCTTCACAAGCATTTATAACATGACCTCCATAAAGATTTTTAAAAAGCAAAATTAGCAGGTAAGGCTATATCAAATGAAAAGCTGCTGCACAGCAAAGGAAAGAGTTAACAGAGAAGAGATCATCTACAAAATGGGAAAAATACTTGCAAATTATTCATTTGTAAAGTGATTAACTTCCACAATATATGAAACTCAATTCAATAGCAAAAAATACTATTTAAAAATGGGTAATGATCTAAACAGACTTTTTTTTTCAAAATAATATACAAAAAGCAACATAAGTACATTAAGAAAATTCTTATATCAGTAATATGTCTCAGCAGGCAAAGGCACTTGCTACCAAGCCTAACAACCTGACTTTGAGCCCAGGAACATATGTGGTGGAAGGAGAAAATCAACTCCATAGATGTCCTCTGACCTTTGTACTTGCGTTATGGTGTACACACACACACACACACACACACACACACACACACACACACACACACACACACTCAGAGAGAGAAAGACTAAATGCAAAGAAATTACTCAACATTTTGAATAATTAGAAGAATGTAGATCAAACTCACAATGGAATAGCATGCTAAGCAGGTAAGAATAGTTATCAAATCATTAAAAGAGAAAAAATTCTGATAAGAATCCAGAGAGAGGATCTCCTCTGCATTATTGATGTAAATGTACACCAGTAGTGTAACTGTTTGGAAAACAATGTCCCTCCACCACTGGTCAAAATGCATAGAATAAGAGACTGCAGAGTGCTCAGGCCCAAATGGGACACACATATTGCACCCTTTTCCCCAAGGCTCAGGGATCTTCCTGAAAGAGGGGGTGGAAAAATTATGCAAGACCCAGAGGTAGTAGATAACTTCAAGAAAACTTTTTTCTGATCTCGACAAGGTAGTGGCACACATAAACTCACAGCAGTTGTAACTGCATGCATAAGACCTGAACAAGATGAAGCCAAACACAACTGCAGCATGGACTGGGTGAGGTGGGCATAAAATCCCACCTCTAGCTGAGGAACTATTGGTAATTAATAGTTGTTAGGAGAGAGAGGATGAGCCAAGTTTTGTCAAGGGTATGGCCTCTGATAGGGCCTAAGATTATTTGAGTAACATGAATTTGATTTGGATTCAATGGCTTTAATAAAAGAAGTTGGATGGGTATAGAGGTAGGGGAGATCTAGGGGTAGTTAGAGGATTAAAGTAATCAAAACATATTGTAAGAAACTCTAAAAGAAAAATATTTTAAAAATTGGTAAATGATAGAACTAGATAAATGTTGAAAAATAACAGAATATTGAAGTTCCTCATGAAACTATATGAATCAACTACACTAACTAAAGGGTATATGTTTAAAAAAATTAAATCAGTGTATCTAAGAAATTTATTTCCTAAAATGTTTGTTGCAGCCTTATTCCCAATAGCCAAGGAATGGAATCAACCTAGATGTTCAATGACAGACTATAGTCAGAAGGTTCCTGTGGTTCTGCCTGGCCACCTACGGTCCAGACAATTCTCTCCCATCTGTGGTCCCACAGCTGCTTGGACCCAAGTAAATACACAGAGGCTTATTTTACTTACAAACTATATGGCCTATGGCAGGCTTCTTGCTAGCTAGGTCTTATAACTTAATCCTTTTTTATTAATCTATGTGTTGCCACATGGCCATGGTTTACCGGTACTTTCACATCTTGTTTTTCCTAGCAATGCTGGCATCTCTCCTGTCTGTGCCATTCTTCTTCCTATCTCTCCATTGGATTTCCTGCCTGGCTATAACCTGACTTGCCATAGGCCAGAGCAACTTCTTTATTAACCAATCAGAGCAACACATATTCACAGCATACAGAAAGACATCCCACAGATGAAGAGATTAAAGAAAGTATTGTCAGAGAATTTCCTGAGTCCCCCTAAACAATCAATACAGAATATTGTCCACTGGAATTCGACTATAAAACCCCACTGCTGAAGATAATACATACTTTAGTCATAGGACAAAAAGAAGTGAAGTTGTAATTGAATCAGAAAACTTCTCTCTGTTGGCTTGTCCACATAATGCTAGGTCTATACAGACTGCTGGAAAAGAGCTGACAGCAACAACTTTACTCAACTATGGACCTTGAGTGCAACATTTGGAACTGGGCGGGGAAAATGTGCCCACTGATGTAATAGTAGCAAGACTGTTATGGAGGTAGAAAACTACTTTGTTATTAAACTTGAGGCCTGCTACAAAGAAAGAAATTTACCTCTAGAACTGTAAATACTCCACTGAAGAGGTCATAAACATAGGTGTGGAAGCTATTATTGTTTTGCTAAAAAGACATGATGTTCCTGTCAAATTGCCTTCTAAATATGTTTGTGTTTATGTCTACAGATTAGCGATATTGTGAGCTTCCATCAGAAAGGCTTATTTTTACAGTGGGTGGTCTGCTTAATTTTCTGAATCCTAATTAAAAAGCTTAACTTTTCCTTCTTTTAAATATTTTTTTCAGATACTGACCAAAGCCTGGGCATATTTTTTTCTAGACATTCTGGAACTTCTCATTCATTTTCTGAAGTTCCACTCCCCACAATGCTCTTGCCACCTTAAATCATATCACTGCTTACCAAGCTGTATTACAAAGCAGTTTGGGGTTTTTCTCTTCCCTTTCTACAGCTCTTTAATTCTAGGAAGCTACCAAGATTTATGGTTTGATTGTCCTCTTAATTTTCTTTCAAATTTTAATACAATGTTCCTCAAGTTTCCTTCTGAATCTATTTCTAAATTATTTTATTCTAAAAGAGTCCCCAATTTCCCTGTAATAATTTTACTCATCAGCTACAGCAGCTATAATAACCTGAACAAGACCAGCCTAAGACTGAGCCCATCAGTACTGTAATGTATTGGACATTGGCACATCATGCTTCCAACTCTCCCAGAGAATTCATATGCAGCTAAGTGTTACTAGGTTAGAAGGGTTCAAGAGGCTCCATTCCTTCCTGAGAATCTGTAAATAGGTAGTGGTTGCTAAAGTAGGAAGACATTTTCTTCATTGGCATAACCAGTGAGAAGTTGCCCATGCTGCTGTAAAGAATCCTTTACTCATGTTCCAGTAAGCAACCTTAATTAAACTCATTGGATATCACACACACAAAAAAATAAAAATAAAAAAAAATAAAAAAAATACATGCAAGTAGAAAGGGGCTAAGTTGGAAAAATGAAGAGGATTAGCAGAAGAGGAAAGGAAATGAGAGAGGGAAATAGGGTGTGAATATGTTCAAAATATACTATGTACATGTACAAAATGTTTTAATGAAATTTGTTATTTTATATATTTAATATATGCTAATAAAAAAGATCTGGTAAGATAATTCCATTGATAAAGTGTTTGTGGTGCAAGTATAAGATCCTGAGTTTGATACTTAAAACTAAAAGCAGAGGCCATAAATTTAAAAGAGACCAAGGAGTATTGTATGGAGGCTTTGGAGAAGAAATGAAAAGGGTAAATGATGTAATTATATTATCTCAAAAATAAATGAAACAATAAAAATTAAAAAGCTTTGAATGGTGGCATACACATGAAATTCCAGGTCTAGAGATACAGAAAGAGGCAGATACCTGGTGCTCACTGGCCACCAGCCCAGAATGATTGGTAGTCTTTAGATAAAATGAGGAACCCTGCTTCCAAAAACAAGGTGAATATCTCATGAAGAATACTACCCCAGCATGATCTCTGGCTTCCATAGATGTGAATCCATATATATGAACCAACACACATACACAGGTACACAAAAAAATAGCAAAATTAAAATGTTAGTGCATTTCAATATGTTTACCATTTAAAACAAAGAGTCCCAAAATCAGATTAAACCTGAACTTATAAAATTAGCATTTCCAAAGACTAAATGAGAGACTTTCATGTATTTGGAAAACATTTCTTACCTTTAGAAAAATCTCAGATGTGTTAATCTATTGGTGGAAGTATTAAGGCAACTCTACATAGTTAAAAGGAAGGTTTATTTTGTGGGGTAACTTACAAGTAAAGGGATAGGTTACTAGGTCCAGGAAAGGTTTAGTGCAGTCCAGCGGTGTTCTCTGGAGAACTCTGCTCAATCTACCTTCAGTATCCATGATCTAGGAACCAAGAGAGCCAGCACATCCAGATCTCAAGTCTTAAGGGCTCCCTCTCAGCCCTGCATTGTAGGCATGACAGTTACCAGAAGCCTCAATGGGGGTAGTACTTCCAGGTCAAAGCTGAAACAGCTACCAACTACATCTCCCCCTTTTGTCTAAATAAGAAAGTTCTAACCTAATACAAAGCTATATACAATAGGAATGATTACCAAATATTGTCCAGGAGGAATAAGGGATAATGACCTAGACAAGATGGAACTACAACCAACATGAACAATATCAAACAAGAGACACATACTAAGATCCAGAGAACCTGGAGCATGAGTAGATGGCATGTTACAGAGATCATTCCAAAAGGTCCCCTATCATGAAGAACCTGAATATAATACTTAATATGTTCTAGCTAAGATACAAGATTGTAACTGTAACTGTTAAGTCTTCAATCCCATCAAAGACTATAGCTAGAATTTTCCTGCCTGGCCCACAGTCAGGACAAATCTCTCTCACCTGCCAGTCCCACAGCCTCTCAGACCTGACCAAGTAAACACAGAGACTTATATTGCTTACAAACTGTATGGCCGTGGCAGGCTTCTTGCTAAATATTCTTACAGCTTAAATTAATCCATTTCTATAAATCTATACCTTGCCACGTGGCTCGTGGTTTACCAGCATCTTCATATGCTGTTTGTCATCGTGGCGGCTGGCAGTGTCTCTCTGACTCAGCCTTCCACTTCCCAGCTTTATTCTCCTCCTTGTCCCGCCTATACTTCCTGCCTGGCCACTGGCCAATCAGTGATTTATTTATTGACCAATCAGCAACACAAGTAACATATAAAGGCAGACCTATTAGAATAATATCTGACATCTTATGGAGACTCAAGAAGCCAGAAGGGCTTGGACAGATGTGCTGCAGACTCTAAGAAACCATAGATGCCAGCCTGCTATACCCAGCAAAACTTTCACTTACCATGGATGGAGAAAATAAGATAGTCAAAGATAGAGTCAAATTTAAATAATATATATCTGTAAATCCAGCACTAAAGGAGATACTAGGAGGAAAACTCCAACCTAAGGTCAACTACTCTCATGAATACACAGGAAATAAATAATCTTACACAAGCAAAATCAAAAGAAAGGAAACATGCACACACCACCACCACCACCACCACCACCAACAACAACATCAACAACAAAATAACAAGAACCAACAATCATTGGTCATTAATATCTCTTAATATAAGTGGTCTGAATTCCCCAATAAAAATACACTGGCTAACAGGACAGATGAGAAAACAGTATCCATCCTTCTGTTGCATACAAGAAACACACCTCCACATCAAGAATAAAACATTACCTCAGGGTGAAGGGTTGGAAAAGGTATTTTAAGCATGTGGACCTAAGAAGCAATTTGGTGTATCCATTTTATTATCAAACAAAAATAATTTCAAACCAAAACTAGTCAAAAGAGATAGGGAAGAACACTACATATTCATCAAAGGAAAAATCTACCAAGATGACTTTCAGTTCTTAACATCTATGATCAAAACACAAGGACACACATGTTTGTAAAAGAAACACTACTATGACTTAAATTACATATTGGCCCTCACACACTGATAGTGAGAGACTTCAATATCCCACTCTCACCAATGGACAAGTCATCTAGACAAAAATTAAATAGAGAAATACTGGAGCTAACGTGTTATAAACCAGGTCGACCAAACAGATAATTACAGAACATTTTACCCAAACACAAAAGAATGTATGTATTTCTCTGTACCTCATGGAACTTTCTCCAAAATTGACCACATACTCAGACACAAAGCAAGTCTCAACAGATGCAAGAACATTGAAACAACTCTCTGAATCCTGGATGTCAACAACAGAAACAACAGAAAGCTTGCAAACTCATGGAATCTGAACAACTCTCTACTGAATGAAAGATTAGTCAAGACAGAAATAAAGAAACAAAAGGCTTTCTAGAATTCAAAGGAAATTAATACACAGCATACCCAAACTTATGTGACACAATGAAAGTGGTGCTAAGAGGAACATTCATAACAATAAGTGCCTACATAAAAAGCAAACAAACAAAAAACTGGAGAGATCTCATACGAGCAACTTAACAGCACAAATTAAAAGTTCTAGAACAAAAATAAGTAAGCAACACAAGAGGAGTAGATGGAAAGAAATAATCAAACTGAGGGCTGAAATCAATAAAATAGAAACAAAGAGAACAATGCAAAGAATCAATGAAACAAAGAGTTGGTTATTTGAGAAAATCAATAAGGTAGAAAAACCCTTATTAAAAACTAACTAAAAGACAGAGAGAGCCTATCCAGATTAAGAAAATCAGAAACAGAAGGGGGAACATAACAACAAACACTGAGAAAATCCAGAGAACCATAAGGACATACTTTGAAAAACTGTACTCCACAAAATTGGAAAACCTTAAAGAAATGGATAATTTTCTCAATAAGTACCACTTACCAAAGTTAAATAAAAAAAATCCCAGGACCACATAGTTTTAATACAAAATTCTACTAGATTTTCAAAGAAGAATTAATGACAATATTTCTCAAATTACTCCACAAAATAAAAATAAAAGGTACATTGGACATTTCATTATATGAGGCCAAACTTACCCTGATTTGAAACCAAAAAGAAAAAAAATTACAGACCAATTTCCTTTATTACCATACATGCAAATATAAGCAATAAAACACTTTCTTTTTTAAAAAAATTATTTTATTTTATTTTACAATACAATTCAGTTCTACATATCAACCATGGATTCCCTTGTTCTCCCCCCCTCTCCTACCTCCCCTTCCCCCCAGCCTACCCACTATTCCCACCTCCTCCAGGGAAAAGCCTCCCCCAAGGACTGAGATCAACCTGGTAGACTCAGTCCACACAGGTCCAGTCCCCTCCTCCCAGGCCAAGACAAACAACCCTGTATAAGCCCCAGGTTTCAAACAGCCAACTCATGCAATGAGCACAGGACCCGGTCCCACTGCCTGGATGCCTCCCAAACAGATCAAGGCAATCGACTGTCTTACCCATTCAGAGGGCCTGATCCAGTTGGGGGCCCCTCAGCCACTGGTTCATAGTTCATGTGTTTCCATTCGTTTAGCTATTTGTCCCTGTGCTTTATCCAAACTTGGTCTCAACAATTCTCACTCATATAAACCCTCTTCTTTCTTACTAATTGGACTCCCAGAACTCCACCCGGGGCCTAGCCATGGATCTCTGCAACTAGTTCCCTCAGTCATTGGACAGGGTTTCTAGCACGACAATTAAGGTGTTTGGCCATCCCATGACCAGAGTAGGTCAGTTCGGGATGTCTCTCGATCATTGCCAGCAGTCTGTTGTGGGGGCATCTTTGTGGATTTCTGTGGGCCTTTCTAGCACTTTGCTTTTTCCTATTCTCATGTGGTCTTCATTTACCATGGTCTCCTATTCCTTGTTCTCCCTCTCTGTTATTGATCCAGCTGGGATCTCCTGCTCCCTCAAGCTCTCTTTCCCTCAACCCTCGCCCTTCATTACCCCCACTCATGTCCAGGCTGTTCATGTAGATCTCTTCCATTTCTCTGTCATTGGGCAATCCCCGTGTCTTTCTTGGGGACCTTTTTTCCAGGTAGCTGCCCTGGTGATGTGAGTAGCAGTCTAGTCATCCTTGTTCCACCTCTAGTATCCTCTTATGAGTGAGTATATACCATGTTTGTCTTTCTGAGTCTGGGTTACCTCACTCAGGATGATTTTTTTCTAGATCCATCCATTTGCCTGCAAACCTCATGATGTCATTGTTTTTCTCTGCTGAGTAGTATTCCACTGTGTATATGTACCACATTTTATTTATCCATTCTTCAGTTGAAGGGCATCTAGGTTGTTTCCATGTTCTGGCTATTACAAACAATGCTGATATGAACATAGCTGAACAAGTGCTCTTGTAGTGTGGTTGAGCATTCCTTGGTTATATGCCCAAGAGTGGTATAGCTGGATCTTGGGGGAGATGGATTCCCAATTTTTTAAAAAGTGCCACATTGATTTCCAAATTGGTTGTACAAGCTTGCATTTCCATCAGCAGTGGAGGAGTGTTCCTCTAGCTCCACATCCTCTCCAGCATAAGGTGTCTTCAGTGTTTTTGATCTTAGCCATTCTGACAGGTGTAAGGTGGTATCTCCGAGTTGTTTTGATTTGCATTTCCCTGATGATTAGGGATGTTGAGTAATTCCTTAAATGTCTTTCAGCCATTTGAGTTTCCTCTGTTGAGAATTCTCTGTTTAGTTTTATAGCCCATTTCTTAATTGGACTATTGGGCATTTTGATGTCTAATTTCTTGAGTTCCTTATATATTCTGTATATCAGTTCTCTGTCAGATGTGGGGTTGGTGAAGATCTTTTCCCATTCTGTACGCTGTCGCTTTGCCTTGTTGACCATATTCTTTGCTCTACAAAAGCTTCTCAGTTTCAAGAGGTCCCATTGATTGATCATTTCTCTCAGTGTCTGTGCTACTGGTGTTATATTTAGGAAGTGCTCTCCTATGCCAATGCATTTAAGACTACTTCCTACTTTCTCTTCTAGCAGGTTCAGAGTAGCTGGATTTATGTTGAGGTCTTTGATCCACTTGGACTTAAGTTTTGTGCATGGTGATAAATATGGATCTATTTGCAGCCTTCTACATGTTGATATCCAGTTATGCCAGCACCATTTGTTGAAGATGCTATCTTTTTTCCATTGTGCACTTTTGGCTTCTTTGTCAAAAATTCTATGTTCATAGTAGTGTGGATTAATGTCAGGGTCTTCAATTCGATTCCATTGGTCCACCTGTCGGTTTTTATGCCAGTACCAAGCTGTTTTTATTACTGTAGCTCTATAGTAGAGCTTGAAATCAGGGATCATGATGCCTCCAGAGGTTGTTTTATTGTACAGGATTCTTTTGGATATCCTGGGTTTTTTGTTTTTCCATAAGAAGTTGAGTGTTATTCTTTCCAGGTCTGTGAAGAATTGTGTTGGTATTGTGATGGGGATTGCATTGAATCTGTAGATTGCTTTTGGCAAAATTGCCATTTTTACTATGTTAGTCCTGCCTATCCATGAGCATGGGAAATCTTTCCATTTTCTGACATCGTCTTCAATTTCTTTTTTCAGGGACTTGAAGTTCTTGTCATATAGGTCCTTCCCTTGCTTGGTTAGTGTTACCCCAAAGTATTTTATGTCATTTGTGGCTATTGTAAAGGGTGATGTATCTCTGATTTCCTTCTCAGCCTGTTTGTAAATTGTATATAGGAGGGCTACTGAGTTTTTTGAGTTGATCTTGTATCCTGCTATGTTGCTGAAGGTGTTTATAAGCTGTATCAGTTCCTTGGTTGAATCTTTGGGGTCACTCAAGTATACTATCATGTCATCTGCAAATAGGGAAAGTTTGACTTCTTCCTTTCCAATTTGTATCCCCTTAATCTCTTTATGTTGTCTTATTGCTCTGGCTAGAACTTCAAGTACTATATTGAATAAGTATGGGGAGAGCGGACAGCCTTGCCTCATTCCTGATTTTAGTGGAATTGCTTTGAATTTCTCTCCATTTAATTTGATGTTGGCTGTTGGCTTGTGATAAATTGCCTTTATTATGTTTAGGTATGTTCCCTGTATTCCTGATCACTCCAAGAACTTTATCATGAAGGGGTGTTGGATTTTGTCAAATGCCTTTTCAGCATCTAGTGAGATGATCATGTGGTTTTTTTCTTTGAGTTTGTTTATATGGTGTATTACATTGACGGACTTTCGATGTTGAAACACCCTTGCATCCCTGGGATGAAGCCTACTTGATCATGGTGGATAATTGTTTTGATGTGTTCTTGGAGTCTGTTTGCCAGTATTTTATTGACTATTTTTGCATCAATGTTCATGAGGGAGATCGGTCTGTGGTTCTCTTTCTTTGTTGTATCTTTGTTTGGTTTAGGAATCAAGGTAATTGTAGCCTCATAGAATGAGTTCGGTAATGTTCCTTCTGTTTCTATTGTTTGAAACAATTTAGCGAGTATTGTTATTAAATCTTCTTTGAAGATCTGGTAGAATTCTGCGCTGAAACCATCTGGTTCTGGGCTTTTTTTCCTTGGGAGACTTTTAATGACTGTTTCTGTTTCCTTAGGGGTTATTAGACTGTTTAAATAGTTTATCTGGTCTTGATTTAACTCAGGTATGTGGTACCTATCCAGAAAATTATCCATTTCTTTTAGGTTTTCCAGTTTTGTGGAGTAGAGTTTTTTGAAGTATGACCTGATGATTCTCTGGATTTCCTCAATGTCTGTTGTTATGTCCCCATTTTCATTTCTGATTTTGTTGATTTGAATGCTCTCTCTCTGTCTTTTGGTTAGTTTGGATAAGGGCTTGTCTATCTTGTTGATTTTGTCAAAGAACAAACTCTTTGTTTCATTAATTTTTTGTATTGTTCTCTTTGTTTCTATTTCATTGATTTCAGCTCTCAATTTGATAATTTCCTGGCATTTATTCTTCCTGGGAGACTTTTCTTCTTCTTGTTCTAGAGCTTTAAGTTGTGCTGTTAAGTCACTAGTGTGAGATTTCTCCAACTTCTTTATGTGGACATTTAGTGCTATGAATTTCCCTCTTAGTACTGCTTTCATAGTATCCCATAAGTTTGGGTATGTGGTGTCTTCATTTTCGTTGATATCTAGGAAGTGTTTAATTTCTTTTTTTTATTTCTTCCTTAACACATTGGTTATTCAGTTGAGCATTGTTCAGTTTCCATGAGATTGTAGGTTTTCTGTACTTTTTGTTGTTGTTAAAATCTAACTTTAAACCATGGTGGTGTGATAGCACACAGGAGGTTGTTCCAATTGTTTTGTATCTGTTGAGATTTGCTTTGTGGCCAAGTATGTGGTCAATTTTAGAGAAGGTTCCATAGGGTGCTGAGAAGTTATATTCTTTTTTGTTAGGATGGAATGTTCTGTAGATATCGATTAAGTCCATTTGAGTCATGATATCAGTTAAGTCCTTTATTTCTCTGTTAAGTTTCGATTTGGGAGATCTGTCCAGTGGTGAAAGTGGGGTGTTGAAGTCTCCCACTATTAATGTGTGGGGTTTTATATGTGGTTTAAGCTTTAGTAATGTTTCTTTTACATATGTGGGTGCCCTTGTGTTTGGGGCATAAATGTTCAGAATTGAAACTTCATCTTGGTGGATCTTTCCTGTGATGAGGCTGTAAAGCCCTTCTTGATCTCTATTGATTGATTTTAGTTTGAACTCTATTTTGCTGGATATCAGGGTGGCTACACCCACTTTTTTCTTAAGACCATTTGATTGGAAAGTCTTTTCCCAGCCTTTTATTCTTAGGTAGTGTCTATCTTTTGTAGCTAGAGTTTTCCTGCCTGGCCCACAGTCAGGACAAATCTCTCTAACCTGCCAGTCCCACAGCCTCAGACCCTACCAAGTAAACACAGAGACTTATATTGGTTACAAACTGTATGGCCATGGCAGGCTTCTTGCTAACTGTTCTTACAGCTTCAATTAATTCATTTCCATTAATCTATACCTTGCCACATGGCTCGTGGCTTACCGGAATCTTCACATGCTGCTTGTCATTGTGGCGGCTGGCAGTGTCTCTCTGACTCAGCCTTCCACTTCCCAGCTTTATTCTCCTCCTTGTCCCGCCTACACTTCCTGCCTAGCCAATGGCCAATCAATGTTTTATTTATCAACTAATTAGCAACACATTTGCCATACAGAACATCCCACAGCAATCTTTGAATTCGAGATGTGTTTCTTGTATGTGGCAGAAAGATGGGTCCTGCTTTCATATTCATTCGGTAAGCCTATGTCTTTTTAAAGGTGAATTAAGTCCATTGATATTAAGGGATATTAATGACCAGTGATTGTTCATTCCTGTTATTTTTTGGTGGTAGTGTGTGTGTACTTCTCTTCTTTGGGGTTTACTGCTGTGGCATCATCTATTGTCTGTGTTGTCGAGGGTGTATCTGACTTCCTTAGGTTGGAAATTTTCCTTCTAGTGGTTTCTGTAGGGCTGTGTTTGTGGATAAGTATTGTTTAAATCTGGTTTTGTCTTGGAATGTCTTGTTTACTCCGTCTATGATGATTGAAAGTTTTGCTGGGTATATGAGTCTAAGCTGGCATCCATGGTCTCTTAGTGTCTGCATTACATCTGTCCAGGTCCTTCTGGCTTTCAGAGTCTCCATTGAAAATTCAGGTGTTATTCTGATGGGTTTGCCTTTATAAGTCACTTGGCCTTTTTCCTTAGCTGCTCTTAATATTTTTTCTTTATTCTGTACATTTAGTTGTTTAAATATTATGTGGCAAGGGAACTTTTTTGGGGGTCTAGTCTGTTTGGTGTTCTATAGGCTTCTTGTATCTACATAGGCATTTCCTTCTTTAAGTTGGGAAAGTTTTCTTCCAAGATCTTGTTGAATATATTTTCTGTGCCTTTGAGTTGGTATTCTTCTCCTTCTTCTATCACTATTATTCGTAGATTTAGTCTTTTCATGGTGTCCCAAATTTCTTGGACATTTTGGTTCATGACTTTGTTGGCTTTAGTGTTGTCTTTGACTGATGAATCTATTTCTTCTACTGTATTTTCAATGCCAGAGATCCTCTCTTCCATCTCTTGCATTCTGTTGGTTATACTTGCATCTGAAGTTCCCGATCATTTACTCATATTTTCTATTTCCAGCATTCCCTCTGTTTGTGTCTTCTTTATTTTTTCTATTTCCCTTTTCAGGTCTTGGACTGTTTCCTTCATTTGTTTCATTGCTTTTTCATGATTTATTTCAGTGCTTTATTGTTTTCTTCCAGGACTTTATTGTTTTCTTCTACTTTATTTGTCCTTTCCTCTAGTTTTTTATAGCGTTCTTCCCATTTTTTTGTCTTTTCCTCTATATAAGCCTCTACTTTCTTCATGATGTTATTCATAAGGCTGTTTTCTTCTGCTTCTTCCACTTTTTGATGTTCAGGTCTAGATGTCAGAGGAGGGCTAGGTTCTGGTGATGCTGTATTGCTCTTCATTTTGTTGTATGTACTTCTGCCTTGACATTGGCCCATCTCCTTGTGGTTCGTTCTTGGTCTTATCAGGGCACTTAGTTCAGACAGAGCTTACAGATTCAGGAAGTCTCTCTCTCTTGTCCAGATGGGAGCTCTCTTGTCCAAATAGGAACTCGGGGACAGGATGGAATCTCTTGTCCAGATGGGAAGTCCAGGGCAGGATGGGAGCTCTTGTCCAGACAGAAAGTCTGGAGCAGGATGGGCGTTCTTGTCCAGAAGGGAAGTCTGGGGCAGGATGGGAGCTCTTTTCCAGGAGGGAAGTCCAGAGCAAGATGGGAGCTGGGAGCCGGTCTCTAAGTCTCAGGAAGTGGCTGGGGTCTCAGGTGGATGGGCATGGGGGCAGGGTGTGGAGATTTCAGGGTCTGCCGGGGGTCTTGGAGAAGGAGAGCCTTCCTGGTAGGGCTAGAAGAGAACCTGCCTGGTGGCCAGAACCTGGGGCCAAGTTGGGCAGGTCTTCCCCGGAGTGGCTGGTGCCCAGGGATGGGGTCTAGGCTGAGCCCGGACACTTACCTCTTGTCCAGAAGGGAAGTCCAAGGCAGGATGGGAGCTGGGGGCCAGTCTCTAAGTCTCAGGAAGTGGTTGGGTTCTCTGGCGGATGGTTATCGGGGCAGGGCGTGGAGATTGCAGGGTCTGCCGGGGGTTCTTGGAGAAGGAGAGCCTTCCTGGTAGGGCTAGAAGGGAACCTGCCTGGTGGCCAGAACCTGGGGTCAAGTTGGGCAGGTCTTCCCCGGAGTGGCTGGTGCCCAAGGATAGGGTCTAGGCTGAGCCCGGACACTTACCTCTGGTCCAGAAGCAATAAAACACTTTCAAACCGAATCCAAGACCACATCATCAAGTACATGATGATCAACACATGATCAAGCAGGATTCATCCCAGGGATGCAAGGATTGTTCAGTATATGAAAACCAATAAATGTAATCCACCTAGTAAACAACCTGAAAGAAAAAAAAAACACACATGATCATAATTGGCCCTAAAACTTTCACTAGGGAACTCAGACAGCTGATAAACACTTTCAGAAAAATGGCTGGATACAAGATTAACTAAAAAAAAAAAATCAGTATCTTTCCTATGTATAAATGATAAATGGACTGATAAAGAAATCACGGGGAAAAAAACCTTCACAGCATCCTCAAATAATATAAATTACCTTGGAGTAACTCTAACTAAACAAGTAAAATACTTGTATGATAAAAATTTCAAGTCTTCGAAAATAATTGAAGATGATAACAGAATATGGAAAGATCTCCAATACGAATCAGTAGGATTAATATAGTAAAAATGGCCATCCTACCAAAAATAATCTGCAGATTCAATAGAATCCCCATAAAAATCCCAACATAATTCTTACACACTTTAAAAGGACAATTTTCAAATACATATGAAAAAGCAAAAAATCCATGATAGTGAATAATATCCCAAATAATGAAAGAACTGCTAGAGGTATTACCATTCCTGATTTCAAGTTGTATTACAGAGGTATAGTAATAAAAACAGCATTATATTAGCATAAAAACAAACATCTTAATCAATGGAATTGAATTTAAGATCCAAACATAAATCCAATATAGATACTTTATATTTGACAAAGAAGCCAATAAGACATACTGGAATAAATAAAGCATCTTCAACAAATAATGCTGGTCAAAATGGATGTCTGCATGTATAAGAATGCAAATAGATCCATATTTATCACCCTGCACAAAACTCAAGTACAAATGGGTCAAAGACCTCAACATAAAACCAGACACACTGAACCTGACAGAAAAGAAAGTAGGGAATAGCCTTGAACACATTCTCACAGGAGAAAACTTCCTGAACAGAATACCAATGGTGCAGGCACTAACATCAATACTTAATAAATGGACCTCATGAAACTGAAAAGCTTTCGTAAAGCAAAGGACACTGTCAATTGGACAAACCAGCAACCTACAGAACGGGAAAATATTCTTAACAACTCCATATCAAACAGAGGACTAATGTCCAAAATATGTGATAAACTCAAGAAACTAAACATCAGGCCGGGCAGTGGTGGTGCACGCCTTTAATCCCAGTACTCAGGAGGCAGAGGCAGGCAGATCTCTGAGTTCGAGGCCAGCCTGGTCTCCAAAGCGAGTTCCAGGAAAGGCACAAAGCTACACAGAGAAACCTTGTCTCGAAAAACCAAAAAAAAAAAAGAAAGAAAACGAAAGAAAGAAAGAAAGAAAAAGAAAAAAAAAGAAACTAAACATCAAAACCCCCTAATAATCCAATTTTAAAAATGGGGTACAGACCTAAACAGAGTTCTCAACAGTGGATTCTGAAAGGGAAACACACATAAAAACTACTTAGAGATTCCATCTTACACCTGTCACAATGCCTAAGTTCAATGACACAAGTGACAACTCATGCTGGCAAAGATGTGGAACAAGAGGAACATTCCTCCATTGCTGATGGGAGTGAAAACTTGTACAACCACTATGGAAATCAACATGATGGTTCCTTCAGAAAGTTAGTAGTGGATCTACCTGAAGATCCAGCTATAACACTCTTGAGCATATACACAAAGAACACTCCATTCTACTACAAAGACACTTGCTCAATCTTGTTAACTGTGGCTTTATTCATAATAACCAGAAACTGGAAACAATCTAGATATCCCTCAACTGAAGAATGGGTAAGAAAATATGGTCCATTTACATAATGGATTATTAGTCAGCTATTCAAAATGGCATCATGAAATTTTCAGGCAAATGGACAGAACTAGAAAGTAATCATCCTGAGTGAAGTAGCCCAGACCCAGAAAGACAAATATGGTATATATTCACTTGTAAGTTGATATTAGACATTAACGCAAATGCTAACCAAGCTACAATCTGTAGACCCAGAGAGTTTAGATAAAGAAGAGGGGCCTGGGGGGAATACATAGATCTCTCCAGGAAGAGGAAATAGAATAGAATTTATGGTTAGACTGAGAGCAGGTGGGGACAGGAGCAAGAGGGATAGGGTGGGTTAGGAGATAGGATCGGTGAAGAGTATGTGGAAAAAAAATGGCTGGAATTGGGTAGCATTTGAGGTATGGTGTGGAAACCTAGTGCAGTGTAAAGAGGGATTTGGAGTCTCAACTGGCCATCTCTTGTAGCCAGGCAAGGCTTTCAGTGGTGGGACTGAGTTTTTGTCCAAGGGGGTCCCATGGACATTCCCAAACATCTAAGGATGATACTAAGACAAAGGATTGTTCTCTGAAAGCTGGACAGTGGGCTCCATTGTCAAGGACCACATTGACACTACTCATTGAACATGGAGAATTTGAGCTGGTGCCTACATGGAGCCTTCACCCCTACGTTGCAGTGTCTTTGGTGCAGGAAGGTACTCTGAAGGCTTATTAAAGAGAAATGTGGACACCAACTCAGCCACAAAACCTTTGTTTTACATTCTGTCCTGCATGCAAAATATGCCAGAGCAATGATGGTGCATAACTTGTGGGAGTAGCCAACCAATGTCTGATTTGACTTAAGGCCCACTCCATGAGAAAGGACCCATACCCAACACTGCTTGGGTAACCAAGAGCCAGAGACCAGATAGTCCAGAGACCTAGGGTAAAACTAAATATGACAGGTCAAAATAATCAATAAAATGATTTTGCTGTACTCATAGATTAAAGTCTTATTGAGTCATCATCAGAGAGGCTTCCTCTGGCACCACATACAAACAGATATAGAGAACCACAGTCAGACAACATTATACAGAGAGTCTAAATTGGAGGTCTCCATCAAATCCCTTCTCCCAGAGCTCAAGGAACCCTGTTTGAAGATGGGTAAGTGGTACAACTTGATAGTTCTATAGTTGCTCAAAAAGTTAAATAAACATTTCCAGGTTTAGTGGCATGCATCCATAATCCCAGAACTCAAGGAAGAAGGCAGGAAGGGTAACAAAAGTTGAAAGGCACCTTTGACTATATTGCAAGTTTTAGTTTTAGATTCACAGGACACATATATTGCCCTTCTCACTATCAACATTGTACATCAGAGTGTGCATTTGCACAACTGATCATTTACCAAAATGATATATCACTATTATTATTTATATTAGGGTTAATTCTTGTTAGTATTTATTCTGTGTGTTTGGACAAAATATGAATGTTTCCAAAATATAGTAAAAACAGTAGTGTCAATGTCTTGTACATATTCATTCCTTTGAAGAAATCACATTTGATGATTTTAAAGTATATTATGAATCAATAGTAACAGAAATCATATGTTTTTTGCACAAAACAGACATACTATGATTAGCTTAAAAGTATTTTAATTCAAATACTTTAATAGTAAAAGGATATCTGATTTTAAAATGTGCTAAAGATCTGAGTAGAAATTTCTTAAAATAAGATATGCAAATGGCCAACACATATGTGGACAATGTTCATTTTCATTAATCATTAAAGATGTGCAAATAAAACACAATGAGTTTCCACAATCAGAATGGCAAAGACAATATAACCAGAAGTGATACTGATGTAGACAAAGAGGATCTTTGTGTACTGGTGGTGGGAATGTTAATTAATACATATAGCCATTGTAAGCAAGTATGACAGTTTATCAAAAAGTAAAAAATGAAGCTCCCTGCTGCATATGCACTCAAAAAACAAAAAATCAACACACTGAAAAAAACACTTGTACTCTTGGATTATTCTCTGTGCTATTTATAATAACCAGAATATGGGATCAGCTTAAATGTCCATCAGCAGATTATTGGATAAAGAAAACATGGCATATACATACATAATGAATGGAGCTGAACATAAGTAAGCCAGCAGCTAAGCATGAAGGTATTCTTTTCTCTTGACTATGCATGTGACTAGCTGCTTCAAGCTCTTGCACTGTGATTTCCCCCATAATGATGGACTGCAACCTGAAACTGTAAACTAAAATAAATCATTTCTTCCTCCAGTTACTTTAAATTTTTGTATTATATTTCTCTCTCTCTCTCTTTCTCTCTCTCTCTCTCTCTCTCTCTCTCTCTCTCTCTCTCTCTCTCTCTCTCTGTGTGTGTGTGTGTGTGTGTGTGTTTGTGTGTGTGTGTGTGTGTGTGTGTGTGTGTGTGTGTGTGTGTGTAAATACATGTCAAGGTCCAAGGACAATTTGTGGAAGTAAGTTTTCTCCTACCACGTGGATCCTGGAGATCAAACTATGGTCATTAGGCGTGGCAGCAAAAGCCTTTATCCCCTGAAATATGTCATGATCCCTCAGCTGCTTTGTCAGAATATTTTTATAATAAAGCATAAAGGATACTGGGACAGATGTCAAAGGGTAGCATTGGTGGTAGGTACCATGTGTTCTTGTAGAGGTAAGGAACTAAAGGGCATTTCTGAAAGCAGAGGTTCAAGACCAAGGCAGAAAACAAGTCTCAAACATGGCAACACGTTTAAGGGCAAAGGCAAAGAACAGGAACCAAAGCTAGAGATCAAAGTCAGTGTAAACAAGAAAAGAAGATCTGTGAGTAGAAGAAGGAAGTGATTCTATGTGATCTGGAGATAGGCTGCTTGAATTTTGGTTTTTAATCTGTTGCTTACCAGTTTAATGACCTTGAGAAAATTATTTAATGTTCCCAAGCCTCAGTTTCTCAATTGTAGAATGGAATTACTAACAAAACCTATGTCAAGATTAAATAAATCAATATATGTAATGCTTGTTACTTAGCAGTATATTCCAGCTAACAATATAGCTATATTTTAGATACTAGTTTTAGTAGACTAAAAGTTACAGTATTTAAAAATACCTTGATCTATAGAAATACTGTAAAATGATTAAACTGAACTAATTAGTACATGCACCACTTCATATACTTATACTTTTGTGGTGAGAACATTCAAAATGTATCCTCTTATCAATTTTAAATTATGTAATATATTTTGCTGTTAACCATAGTCATCTCAATGTTTAAGTTCTCTTTTATGCCTTCTTTTTAGCCAAAATTATTTGTTCTTTGACCAACATTTCCCAAATTCCTAGCCATGTTCCTCTAAGAATGTAAGTCTATATTCATCAAATTCTTATGGAATATGACAGTTTCAAATAAATGAGTTTCAATGATTATAAATGTATATTACTGTGATTGTAAATTTTGATTTAATTGTTCTGCCATGAATGCTGTTCAAAAGTTGTCATGTGTAGTCATGTGTAGTTTCAGTAGACTAAAATTTATGGCATTTAAAAATACCTTGATCTGTAAAAATTGATCACTGCTAAGTTAAAGTCACTAGTAAAGCAAAAGCAGATGACCTATACTAAGATGACAAGTAGCAAGTATTCTCCATTTTTCTCACTTTCATTATTCTTATGTGACATGTAGGACAGTGTCCTAGAGGAGGGATAAAGCCGTATTAGATACTTAGATAGACAGAAATCCCCACACACGAGCCTCTGATTGTATATGGAATATGATAGTATGGGAATTTGATGGGTAGTACTCTTAGCAGAGAGCATGTGCCTGGTAGCTGCTTTTATGAAAACAATAATTCACAGGATTAATCATCTGTAAGAGTAAATAAAGGATGCTCAATGCTAATTTGCAAAAGGATTTGTTTGGCTCAACTCATTTATTTTATATGGTTTGCCTTCACAATGTTTGAGTGTGTTTATGACAGATAAGACTAGAATCAAGACCTGCTTTAATTTATGAGATGTACAATTGATTTGGAGGGTCAAGTGCGTTTGATTGGTTGAAATGGGATAACCTGGTTCCATCTGAATGCTTTAACCTTCACAAATGCAGAAAAATATATGTGTCCAGCAATCAGCTTCTAGTTTCATGAAAATTAGCAAATGGACAAGGGCTGCATTCTGGCCTCAAAGCTACAAAGCATGAAGTGTAGCAACTTGCTAAGCTGAGAGAAAAACAACGCATGACTTGCCAAGATTCACAGAATGACAGCATGGCTTCTACAAAATTATTCTAAGGATTTGGCCTGAAAACATCAGAATCTTAAATAATAGGAGTCCCATCTAAAAACTGCTACTGGCAGCTTTTTTAAAAAGGTCTATAATCTGGTTTAGAGTACCTTGCCAATTTACCACAAATTTTTCCAGTCAAAAAGTCTGATGAACCAATGAAAACCCCGTTGACCATGTCAGCAAGATTTAGAATTTCTTGGAACCAGGCCACTTCTCAGATGGTATTGTCCTTTAGTTTGGCTGATGTATAGCAATTAGAATGTGTGGGAACTGAAAGAAAGCTTCTCAGATAAGATATGCTAGAAAAATTGCTATTTCTGGGAACTGAAGAAATACCCAAATGTGAAAGGACATGACCTGCATTCTGCTTCTGATTCTGTTCATAAATATCTCTATACATGAATTTAGCAGACTATGATAAGTTCTTTTGTGCTTTGCCTCCTGTGAAGAATAGATTAGAAAGTTCAAAGACAAATTGATTTGTTTCAGAAGTTCATAATTCAACATTAAGTGTAAACAAATATATATATGGAATATACATGTGCACCTATCATCTACCTGTGGTAATAGAACTGGAGTCTAGAATCTGATTCAATCCTGTATTATTTTTTTACCATTAAGTTGTCCATTTGCTAATTAAGACATATGAATGGAGGATATGTAACTAGAGAATAGATTCTTTGATTCAGCATAATCTTTTTAAGATTCAGGCAAAGTGACTCTATAACAGGAGTTGATTCATTTTTATTGCTGAATACTATTATGCTGAATGGTGGTATCATAATTCATTTATTTACTGTTCCTCTTAGTGTCAACTGTCAATTTGACATAACTAGAATCATATGAGATGGAAGCCTCAGTTGGGGGATTTTCTAGATCCGATGGGCCCATGGGCATGTCTGTGAGGATTGACTTATTAATTGATCCAGGAGGGCCCAGCCCACCATGGGCATTACCATCCCTAAGCATGTGATACTGGGCTATCAGAGAAAGCTACCTAATCATGAACCTATGAGCAAGCTAACAAACAGAAACCGCCATGGTTCCTGTTGTATGAAGTGAGTTAATTGGTCAAAGTTAATGCTTTGTTGGATAACAGACCTACCTTCAAGTTTCTTCATTGAGTCTCTGCCTTGACTACCCTAAGTGATCTGAAATTATAAGCAGAATAAACCCTTTCCTCTGCCAAGCTGCTTTTGGAAGGGATATTTCATCACAGCAAAAAGAAAGAAAGAAAGAAAGAAAGAAAGAAAGAAAGAAAGAAAGAAAGAAAGAAAGAAAGAAAGAAAGAAAGAAAAAGAAAGAAAGAAACTAGAGACTCTTCTCCTACCCAGAGAGTCCTGATTCTAGGACCTAGGCCCTGAGGCATAACCTGTGTACCTCCCATCCCCACCCATTCCTTGCTGCCCCAGTTGCAGGCCAGCAGGAAAGAGTCTTGTAGGCAGGCTTCCCCACCAACAACCCCCATCTGACCCTACAATCTACAAGACCCACTCCCTACCCCAAACCTACCCAACCACCTGCAACCTCAGCAGCTTCCTGAGACACAGAATCTGCCAGCTCTGACTGGACCAAGAGGTGAGTGAGTCTTCTCTCACCCAGAGAGTCCTGCTTCTAGGACCTAGGTCTGGAGGCACAACCCATGCCCCAGAACCCCCAACAATCACTGCCCCAGTTGCTGGTCAGCAGGGAAGATTCCTGCTGATAGGCTTCCCCACCAACATCCCCCATCAGACTCAGCAATCTACAAGACTCACTCCCTACCTCAAAGCAACCCATCTCTTTGCAACATCAGTGGCTCCCTGAGACACAGAATACACCAGCTCTGATTGGAGCAAGAGCAGCTTCCTGAGACAGAGAATCTGCCAACTCCAATTACACCAAGAGCTACAACTGGACAAAGAGTAGCCCCCTGAACCACAGAAACAGCAAGCACTGATTGGACCAAGAGCAGCTCCTTTAGACACAGACACACCTCTTCCACCTATTAGAGGAAGAGATGGGTAGATGCCAGTGCAAAAGTACATACAACAACAAAAAGAGCAATATGGCACCATTAGAACCTAGTGGACCTGAATATCACAACATAGAAGCAGAAGAAAGAGACCTTAAAAATAATTTTATGAAGATGATAGAGGCCTTTAAAGAGGAAATGAAAAGTTCCATTAAAAGTCTGAGGAAAAGACAAACAAAAAAATGGAAGAAATCAATAAATCCCTTAAAAGAAGCCAAGAAACCTAAGAAAAAGCAATTAAACAGGTAAAGGAAACAGTTCAAGACCTGAAAACTGAAATAGAAAAAAAATGAAGAAGACACAAACCTAGGGAATGCTGGAAATAGAAAATCTGAGTAAATGAACAGGAACTACAGATGCAAGCATAACCTATAGAATGTGAGAGATGGAAGAAGGAATCTCTGGCATGGAGAATACAATAGAGGAAATAGATTCGTCAGTCAAAAAAAAAACCACTAAATCCAAAAAAGTCATAACACAAAATGTCCAGGAAATCTGGGACACCATGAAAAGGTCAAACCTAGGAATAATAGAGATAGAAGAAGGAGAAGACTACCAACTCAAATGCACAGAAAATATATTCAACAAGATCATGGGCTTCGAGACTGCAGTCATTCCCTGAGACAGAGCCTGCCAGAACCCTACTGGACTAAGAAGTAAGTCTTTATCCTCATACCCGAATACTCCAGCTTCTAGGCTTTGGGCCCAGGGGCACAACCTTGTGCCGCTACAACCCCAACAACTGCAGTTCCAGTTTCAGGCCAGTTGGCAGGCAAACCTCCTGCACACAGGTCAGACTACTCCCATCCCCCATCAGACCCTGTAACCCAAGCCCCACCTCCCCCAAATCCAACCCACCCTTCTAGACTGCAACTATTCCCTGAGACAGAGCCTGCCAGCACCTGACTGGACTAAGAGGTGAGTCTTATCCTCATACCCGAACACCCCAGCCCCTAGGCTTTGGGTCCAGGGGCACAACGCTGCACTCCTACGCCCTCACCCATTGCAGTTCCAGTATCAGGCCAGTTGGCAGGCAGACCTCCTACACAGGTCTAACTACTCCCATCCTCCGTCAGACCCTGTAACCCAAGCCCCACCTCCCCCAAATCCCACCCACCTTCAGAGACTGCAACTGTTCCCTGAAATAGAGCCTGCTAGCACCCAACTGGACTAAGAGGCCAGTTGACAGGCAGACATCCTGCAGACAGGTCAGACTGCCACCATCTACCACATGGCAAGACTGGAGCTACTCCATGAGACAGAGCCCATTAGCGCCAGTTGGACTAAGAGCTGATCCCTGATACAAAAAGTCCATCAGCATCGACTAGACCAAGAGCTCCCACTGGATCAAGAGTATCAATCATACCAAGAGAGGCTTCCTCAGACACAGACACTGTTTGCACCTGGTGGAGAAAGAGATGGGTAGACACCAGTACAAAAATACAGTCAACAATATAAAAAGCAATATGGTTCCATCAGAACCTACATCAGCAAGACCTGAACATCCCAACACAGAAGAAATAGAAGGTATCTACCATCAAAATGACTTTAAGAAGATATTAGAGATCTTAAAAGAGGAAATGAAAAATTCCCTTAAAGAAATCAGGAAAAGTCAAACAAAAGCCAAGAGAAAGCAATTAAACAATTGAGGAAAACAGTTCAAGATTTCAAAACTGAAATGGAGTCAATAAAGAAGACACAAACTGAGGTAATGCTGGAAGTGGAAAATCTGAGTAAACAAGCAGGCAATATAGATGCAAATATAACCAACAGAATGCAAGAGATGAAAGAGCAGATCTCTGGCATTGAAGATAAAGTAGAAGAAATAGATTCATCAGTCAAAGAAAACACTAAAACCAACAAAGTCATGACCCAAAATGTCCAAGAAATTTGGCACACCCTGAAAAGACCAAACCTAAGAATAATAGGGATAGAAGAAGGAGAAGAATACCAACTCAAAGGCACAGAAAATATATTCAACAAAATCATAGAAGAAAACTTTCCCAACCTAACGAAGGAAATGCCTATAAAAATACAAGAAGGTTACAGAAAACCAAATAGACTGGATCAAAAAAAAAGTCCCCTTGCCCCATAATAATCAAACCACTGAACATACATAATAAAGAAAAAAATATTAAGAACTGTAAAGGAAAAAGACCAAGTAACATACAAAGGCAAACACATAAGAATAACACCTGATTTCTTAATGGAGACTCTAAAAGCCAGAGGGTCCTGGACAGATGTTATGCAGATACTAAGAGACCGTGGATGCCAACCCAGACTATTATACCCAGCAAAACTCTCAATCAACATAGACAGAGTAAATAAAATATTCCATGATAAAACCAGATTTAAACAATATCTTTCCACAAATCCAGCCCTACAGAAAGCACTTGAAGGAAAAATCCAACCTAAGGAAGTTAGATACACCCATGAAAACACAGGCAATAGATAGTCCCATACCAACAAATACCAAAGAAGGGAAACATACAACACTACCACCAAAAAATAACAGGAATTAACAATAACTGGTCATTAATATCTATCAATATCAATGGTTTCAACTCACCTATAAAAAGACACAGGTTAGCAGAATGGATACAAAAACAAGATCCATCCATTTGCTGCATACAAGAAACACACCTCAACTTCAAAGACAGACACTACCTCAGAATAAAAGGCTGGGAAAAGACATTCCAATCAAATGGAATTAAGAAGCAACCTGGTGTAGCTATCCTAATATCTAATAAAATAGACTTCCAACTAAAATTAATTGAAAGAGATCGGGAAGGACATTACATATTTATCACAGGGAAAATCCGACAAGATGAAGTCTCAATTCTGAATATTTATGCCCAAAATACAAGGGCACAGACATTCATAAAAGATACATTACTAAAGCTTAAATTGCACATCAAACCACATACACTAGTAGTGGGAGACTTCAACACCCCACTCTTACCAATGGACAGGTCTGCCAGACAGAAACTTAACAAACAAATAAGGGAACTAACAGACATTATGACTCAAATAGACTTAATAGATATTTACAGAATATTCCACCCTAACACAAAAAAATATACCTTCTTCTCAGCATCCCATGGAACCTTCTCCAAAATCGACCACATGCTTGGTCACAAAGCAAATCTCAACAGATACAAAAAAAATGAAATAACCTCCTGTGTCTTATCAGACCACCATGGCTTAAAGTTAGACTTCAACAACAACAAAAATTACAGAAAGCATACAATCTCATGGAAACTGAATAATGCCCAATTGAATCACCAATGGGTCAAGGAAGAAATAAAGAAAGAAATTAAAGATTTCCTAGAATTCAATGAAAATGAATGTACAACATTCCCAAATTTATGGGACACCATGAAAGCAGTGCTAAGAGGAAAATACATAGCACTATATGCCCACATAAAGAAGTTGGATAAATCTCACACTAGTGACTTAACAGCATAACTGAAAGCTCTAGAACAAGAAGAAGCAAACTCACCCAGGAGAAACAGATACCAGGAAATAATGAGGGCTGAAATCAATAAAATAGAAACAAAGAGAACAATACAAAAAATCAATGAAACAAAGAGTTGGTTCTTTGAGAAAATCAACAAGATAGATAAGCCCTTATCCAAATTAACCAAAAAGCAGAGAGAGAGAATCCAAATTAACAAAATCAGAAATGAAAAGGCAGACATAACAACAGACAATGAGGAAATCCAAAGAATCATCAGGTCATACTTCAAAAATCTGTACTCCACAAAATTGGAAAATCTGAAAGAAGTGGACGATTTTCTGGATAGGTACCACAAATAAACAATTTAACTAGACCTGTAAACTCTAAGGAAATAGAAACAGTCATTAAAAGTCTCCCAACCAAAAAAAGCCCAGGACTAGATGGTTTTAGTAAAGAATTCTACCAGATTTTCAAAGAAGAGCTAATACCAATACTCTTCAAATTGTTCCACACCATAGAAACAGAAGGAACATTACTGAATTCTTTTTATAAGGCTACAGTTACCCTGATACCCAAACCACACGAAGATGCAACAAAGAAAGAGAACTACAGACCAATCTCCCTCATGAACATTGATGCAAAAATACTCAATAAAATACTGGCTAACTAAATCCAGGAACACATCAAAACAATTATGTGGTGGTATTTTACTTGTACTGAAATGTGATTTTAATTGTATGTTAATAAATAAAGTTGCCTGGGGGTCAGAGTTATAGAGCCATAGCAAGTGCTGGCGGTGGTGGCGCATGCCTTTAAGGACCTGGAGGGCGGTACATACAGGCAATGACAAGGCAGTCACGTGTTTAGTTTACAACCAATGAGAAGGCAGAACATCTAGACTATTTAAAGACATACACACAGGAAGTAGGCCTCTTTTTCGGAGAGCTCTCTTGGCTGAAGCAGGATAGCTGAAGCAGGAAGGGTAAGGCTCTTAGTTCTGACCTCTAGGCTTTCTTCTCTGAATCGGCTCTGTGTTTCTTATTTAATAAGATGGTTGGTTACATCTACGTTTGGCGTCCAACGTGACAAGAATCCATTAAAAGCGCTTAACTTGGCTTGGTGGCAGGTCCGGGTTCCCGCCAGGGCGGCCGGCTCCCTAGCCCGGGCCCAGGTCGGCTTGGCCTCAGGCCGGACTAACCTTGAGCTACTTGCTTAAAGCCAGTGCTACAAACAACTCAGGCCTGCCCTCCCGAACAGGGCTCCTGCCTGTAAAACCAATGCACGTGGTTGGAGCTTAAGGTAGCCAGAGCCAAGGCTTGACTAGGCTCAAGCGGGAACACATGGCTGGATTCAAGCTCTTAGGCAGAACTTGTGGCTACGCTTGCTCTCTCTCTCTCTCTCTCTCTCTCTCTCTCTCTCTCTCTCTCTCTCTCTGTCTCTCTCTCTGGACTCACACCTCGGACACTAGGTGGCTGTTTGAAATTCCCTCGGATTGGTACTGTTCTACAAGGACTTGGTAAGTCACTTAACATATCAGATATTTTAAAGGAAACTATTTAAAAGAAAAATTTTTTTTCCACATTAAAAAAAATGGGTTTTCTGTGTACATTGGAAGAAAATTGGGCTTTGTTTGCAATTTTAGACAGTCTGACAATGGAACAGCCATATGAGAAGATTACTGTTGATCGAATTATGCATTTTATTACTATGTTTATCCTCATTTTACTATTTAAAAAGATAGTCAATTTAAGTGCCAGGATGACAGCTTTAGAAAAACCTATTAAACCTGTAAAAACTCAGACAGAAGAAACTAACAGTGAAGTTGCTTCAAGATTGGATCATAGGGTTACAGAAAGAAAGCCTGTTTTCACACAGTCACCCTTAGTTTGTCCAGTAACCGTACAGCAGTCGCCTGATCAAATGACTACACAAAATATTTGGGCTCCAATTGAAATGATAGATTTACGAAGGTTTAAGGAGGCAATAGTATCTTATGGTATGCATTCCCCATATGTAAAGCAAATGTTAAACTCTTGGTCAACATATAATAGGATTGTACCACAGGACTGGCGGGAGCTGGCACAAGCTGTTCTTGAACCCAGTCAAAGGCTTCAGTGGCTAACTTGGTTCAAGGATGAAGCTAAAAACATAGAAAAGCAGTGGAGGGATAAAGGAATACAAGTCTGCCAGGATCAGCTTATTGGAGAAGATCAATATGCTTCAGCACAAACACAATGTTTATATGATGTCCAAACCCTAATTTTATGTAGAACAGCAGCCTTGAATGCATGGGACAGAGTTGAGGAACCAGGAAAAAAAACTGAGTCATTTACAAAGGTTGTACAAGGCCCAAAAGAATCTTTCACAGATTTTTGACAAAGACTGGCTTCAGCAGTAAAGAGAATGGTCCCGGATTCAGAAGCTAGTAAGATAATAATTGAATCTTTGGCCTTTGAGAATGCGAATGCAGCATGCAAAACAATAATCAGGCCGTTAAAGGCAAGATCTGCACCTTTGGAAGATTGGATTAGAGATACGGTTAATGTTGAAGTTCATGAACATGATGATACATGGGTAGGAGAAGCAATTTCAAAAGGTTTGAGCAATGTTAGATGTTTTGGATGTGGAAAGCAAGGACATTTGAAAAGTGACTATAAACAGGTCATTCCTAGAAACAATGTTTCTTCAAGGAACAATGGCAACAGAAAGCCCCTTCCTTCTGGAGTATGCAGAAGGTGTGGTAAGGGAAAACATTGGACCAACGAATGTAGATCAACAAAAGACAGACAGGGTAATCCTTTGCCTCAGTCTTCGGGAAACTCCCAGAGGGGCCTCATGCAGGCCCCAATAGCAAATCCAGTTCGAACCTTTCCTGCAGTCGTAGAGGAAACCCCCACCCAGAGCAATTAAATAACCAAATGCCTATTGGAATAAGTCATGCTGGTCAGGATGATGAAACAGAGAGAATAGAAAATTCAGGAGCAAATATAAAGAAAATTTTTTGGCAAACTTTTATTAATGAACAAAGACCAAAATTATTGATAAAAATAAATGGTGTTTTGTTGTCTGGTCTGGTAGACACAGGTGCGGACATTACCATAATTGCACCAGAATTTTGGCATCCAACTTGGCCTCTTCAGGAGGTAAATGTTCAACTATTAGGAATTGGGACATTATCTCAGGTGAAACAGAGTGCAAGATGGCTCGAGTGTATAGGTCCAGAAGGACAGAGAGGAAAATTGAAACCATATGTAGCTAACATAGCTATGAACTTGTGGGGTCGAGACTTGTTGCAACAATGGAATACTCAGATTAACATCCCTCCAATCTCAGAAACAAATCATAAATTAGCACATGTTTCTGAGAGAAATATTAGAAGGCATTATTCTGAGTGGTCACCAGCCATCCATATTATACAAGAACAGGGCACAACAACTGATGATCTTCCAAAGACACCAACAGCTCTGCCTTTAAAATGGTTAACAGACAAGCCTGTATGGGTCCAGCAATGGCCTTTAACAACAGAGAAACTCCAGGCTTTAGAAGAGCTGGTAGAAGAACAGTTAAATGCTCAGCATATTGAGGAATCAACCAGCCCTTGGAATTCTCCTGTATTTGTTATTAAAAAGAAATCTGGTAAATGGAGAATGGTAACAGACCTTAGAGCAATTAACAAAGTAATTCAGCCAATGGGCTCTCTACAATCTGGAATTCCTCTGCCTACTCTGTTACCAAAAGGATGGCCTCTCATAGTTATTGATTTAAAAGACTGTTTCTTTTCAATACCATTACAAGAAAAAGACAGAGAAAGATTTGCTTTCACAGTGCCTACTTATAATAATTCTCAACTGGTTAAAAGATTTCAATGGAGGGTCCTCCCACAGGGAATGTTGAATAGCCCAACTCTGTGCCAATATTTTGTACAACAGCCATTGGAAGTGATACGTAAAAAATTTCCCAAATCTATAATTTATCATTATATGGATGATATTTTACTAGCTGACTCAAATGCAGATACTTTAGAAAGAATGTTTGAAGACGTAAAGAAAATTTTGCCTTGCTGGGGATTACAAATTGCTCCTGAAAAGATACAAAGAGGAGATTCTATTAATTATTTAGGATATAAAATAGAGCTACAAAAAATTAGACCCCAAAAGGTGCAAATTAGGAGAGATAGACTACAGACTCTTAATGACTTTCAAAGATTATTTGGAAATATTTCTCATCTACGAACTATTGTTGGGGTAAAAAATGATGAACTGCATAATTTATTCAAAACCTTAGAAGGTGACAAGGACCTAAATAGTCCAAGAGAGTTATCACCTGAAGCTGAGAAAGAATTGGCCTTGGTAGAAAAGAAAGTACATGAAGGGTACATGGATCGTATTGATCCAAAGCTGGATTGCATTTTGGTTATTTTACCTTCTAGGCATTCTCCTACAGGAACATTAATGCAGAGGGAAGATATTATATTGGAATTGATATTTTTACCAAGTAAACCAAATAAAAAATTAAAAACTTATGTGGAAAAAATCTCTGACTTGATTTGGAAAGGAAAATTGAGACTTCGTCAATTAGCAGAAATTGTCATACCATTAACTAAGGAGGACATTGAAAAATTATGGACAGAAAGTGAACCTTGGCAAAGAGCTTGCAGTAATTTTTTGGGAGAAATTAACAGCAAATTTCCCAAAAGCAATAGAATTGATCTTATAAAAGGAGCTGATTGGATCTTGCCTTGAATTGTATGGGAAAAACCCATATCTGGAGTTCATACATTTTATACAGATGCCAACAAACAAGGAAAAGCAGGTTACAAATCAGAAAATTTATGTAAAGTGGTTCAAAGTCCTTATAATTCAGTTCAAAAATCAGAATTGTATGCTATTCTGTTGGTATTAATGGATTTTTCAGAACCTCTCAATGTTGTAACTGACTCTCAGTATGCTGAAAGAGTAGTATTACATATTGAGACTGCAGAATTTATCCCTGATGCTTCAGAATTAACTTCACTATTTATTCAATTACAAGATACAATCAGGAAAAGAATTCATACTTTATATATAACTCACAATCGATCCCATACTGGTCTGCCAGGCCCTCTAGCATAAGACAATGATGAGATTGATAAATTATGGGTAGGAAATATGCTGGAGGCCTCAGAATTTCATAAAAAAACATCATGTCAATAGTAAAGGTTTAAAAAAGGATTTTTCCATAACCTGGCAACAAGCCAAAAAAATAGTAAAGAAATGTCCTACTTGTTCCTTCTACAATCAAACACCATTACCAGCAGGATGTAACCCAAAGGGTACTCAAAGGAACAAAATCTGGCAGATGGACGTGTTTCACTTTGCAGAATTTGGAAAACTGAAATATGTACACCACACTATCGATACTTATTCAGGATTTCAGTGGGCAACTGCTTTGAGTTCTGAAAAAGCTGATTCTGTAATCACTCATTTGCTAGATGTTATGGCCATCATGGGTATATCTGCACAAATCAAAACTGATAATGCTCCATCATATGTCTCTGTTAAAATGAAACAGTTTTTTGCTTATTACAATATAAAGCATATTACAGGCATACCACATAATCCTACAGGTCAAGCAGTTATAGAAAGATCAAACAGAACTCTAAAGGATATGCTAAATAAACAGAAAGGGGTAACAAAAACCCCCAGAAACAGACTGCATAATGCTCTATTAACTTTGAATTTTCTTAATGCCAATGAGAAAGGAACAACAGCTGCAGAGAGACATTGGATAATAGAAAAAACTACAGAATTGAATCAGCCTATATACTTTAAGGATGTGCTGACCTCAGAATGGAAACCAGGGTATGTGTTACGTTGGGGACGAGGTTTTGCTTTTGTTTCTACAGGAGAAGATAAGTTGTGGATACCATCAAAATTAATAAAGGTTCAATTTGAACAAGAGAAACCTCTCAATTAGAGGAGGTGATAGTTCTTCAACCAGCATGAACATCCAATTTAAACTAACTTACACCAGTAACACATGTCTTTTCATTTAATCAGATAATAACTTGCCAAAAAAGATCATCCCCAAAATTAGTCTTGGGGAAAGGTTTTTGTTTTTGTCTTTTAGGAGAATAAAGGTTAAGGAATCTGAAGAACACTGGACAAATGAGACAACTGAAGAAAAGGAACAAATCATCTATCCCAGGAAACAGGGTGAAATGGCATATGGGTATATATTATCTAAAAATTTTACGTCTTCCTAAATGTTTGTTTCTGCTTTTCTCTAAAAATTTAACACTATTGGTCTTCTAATAGTCCCAGTTCAATTAAACTTTAAAGCTGACTTTGGAGTTGGAGAATGGCTCTCTCCTTCTTTAAACTCAAGCATGTTGTTAAAAGGAAAATGCAAACTCCCTGTATCATGCCATAATAAAAGAGCCATCTTCTGCTATGGGACAGGAGAAAAGCCAAATTAATTAAGGGACTATTTTATTACTAATCTCAACTCTTTGATTCTATTCTGATTCTTTAAACATTTGTTAAAGTATAAATTTTATATCAAAATTTACAAGATTAATATACATAGATATATAGACATATATACATTTTAAACTTTGTTAAGATATAAATGGTCATATAGAGTACTAATTAATTCTAGAAAAAAGGCTTCAATTAGCTGCATATATATGTCTTTGTGTTCGAGTCTCTTATCAGTTTTCTGCAGGAAATCATGGCCAGGCCTAACATCAACTGAAGTCTCAAGGAAGAAGTTGGGGCCCCACAACAACAACAATTCCACGTGGACAATAATAACATCACTAAGCTGACAAACATCATCTACAGATCAGCTTTGAACTACAAGGTGCTCAGAGCAATTTTGAGATGACTAGCTGAGATGATCCAGTCTCAAAGACTACTTGAATAAGGACTTGAGATAAACCCTGAACTTTGGCATTATACACAGAGTGGATAATGAAGGATATAGTTACCTTTCCTAGAATTTGACAATTAACCTAAAATTTTCTTTCAGGATAAAGATAACTTTGCCCATACCCAGCACGGATTTTAGCGTCTGATGAGCACATTCAACGATGCCCTGGTGCTGTGGGATGTTCTGTATGGCAAATGTGTTGTTAATTAGTCAATAAATAAAACACTGATTGGCCATTGGCTAGGCAGGAAGTGTAGGCGGGACAAGGAGGAGAATAAAGCTGGGAAGTGGAAGGCTGAGTCAGAGAGACACTGCCAGCCGCCACGATGAAAAACAGCATAAGAAGATGCCGGTAAGCCACGAGCCACGTGGCAAGGTATAGATTAATAGAAATGGATTAGTTAAAGCTGTAAGAACAGTTAGCAAGAAGCCTGCCATGGCCATACAGTTTGTAAGCGATATAAGTCTCTGTGTTTACTTGGTCGGGTTTGAGCGGCTGTGGGACTGGCAGGTGAAAGAGATTTGTCCTGACTGTGGGCCAGGCAGGAAAACTCTAGCTACACCCTGGCCTTGGGGGTTGTAAGGAATGCCAGTGACATGCTTAATCTGAAGTTGTTGGCAAAAAGATTGAAAATTTTTTCCAGTATATCCTGGGCCATTATCAGTTTTTATAACTTTAGGCTTTCCTAGGACAGAAAAGCATTGTAAAATATGGGAAATAACATTTTTGGAGGCCTCTCTGGCCTGGAGAGAGGCAAATATAAAACCACTAAAGGTATCAACTGTAACATGTATGTATTTAAGTTTGCCAAATTCAACTAAATGAGTAACATCCATTTGCCAAATTTCATTGGGAACCAAGCCCCGAGGGTTAACTCCCAGATGTTGAAAAGGGAGGGAGACAGCACAGTCAGTGCAATTTTTAACAATTTCTCAGGCCTGTTCTCGGGTAAGCTTAAACAACAAACGAAGGGAATGAGCATTTAAATGGTGAAGAGAGTGTGCTTGGGCAGCCTGAGAAAGGGATACTGCAAGAACAGGAAAAACTAATTGTGTGGCTGCATCAGCCAAGGCATTTCCTTCAGATAGAGGACCAGGCAATTTTAAATGGGCCCATAGATGTCCAATAAAAAAGGGGCACTGTCTAGCCATAATCAAGGAGCACAGCTGAAGAAAAAGTGGAGCTGCATTCTGAAGCCCAATGTTTGCCCCTGCTGCACTGCTGGCAGAGAGAAGTGGGGGGAGGACACTCACTGAGAGCTGCACGAGGCACAGTGCATTCTCTGGAGAAATGCCCAGGTTTTTTGCAGTTAAAGCAGGTTTTAGGGTCTTTGTTGGCTGCACGGAGGGCAGCTTCGATGGCAAGCCCCATGGCATGGGCAGAGCCAATTCCTGAGCATAGCCGGACATAATCAGAAAGTTCAGACTTAGCGCGATGGGGACGAACGGCAGCCTTACAGGCAGGATTGGCGTTTTCAAATGCTAGATGTTTTACGAAAGCACTTTCATTTTCGCCATCTCCCAGAAGCCGCTCAACAGCATCATTTAGGCGGCTGACAAAGTCACTATAAGGCTCATCAGGCCCCTGCCGAATCTTTGCCAGGGAGGTGGTAGCTGACCCTTTAGGGGGCAAATGTTTCCAGTCTTTTAGACTTGCATTTTGAATTTGTATTAACAAGCCTGGAGCAAAGCGGGCTTGAGTTTCATTTTTCTCATAGGGGCTGTTACCCAGGAGCTTTTTAAGAGTCCATCTTTTGGAGGATTTTTTTTTTTTTGTATTGCATTGAGCCATCTCCCTACAATTTTCAGTAAAATCAGTTTTCCATAAAACATAATCTCCACCTGAAAGTGTAGCTCTAGCCAGGAAATACCAATCATTAGGTATAAGCCAATGGTCACTCACATTTTCTAAAAGGGCCAAAGTAAAGGGAGCTGTAGGGCCATAATTGGCAACTGCTGCCTTAAGTTTTTCAAGATATTTAAGACTGAGGTGTTTGTATTTTGGGGAAGTATCGAGGACTTCATCCTCAGAGTTAGAGCCCTCAGATCTGCTACCTTCATTATCTGAGTGTTCGGATGTTTCACCCTCAGTATCAGGGGATGATGAGCTTGTAACTCCTGCAGCCGAGTCAGGCTCTTCCTTAGCAGTCTGGCTATGAGTTACCGGGAAGGCATAAAGAGAGTGAGAAGCTTTAGCAGGAGGAGCCCTTTTTAGATTTGTTTTTATGGGTACCTTTTTTGGGCTGTTTTTAGTATCCCCTGGGCTATTTTTAAGGTCTTTTTGGGATTTTAAGGCTAATGTGGTTAATTCTTTATCAACGCCACGGAGTTCTTTTATGAGTTGAAGATGTTCGCGCTTTTGTTGGAGGACCTCCTTGAGGGAGGAAACCTCAGTGAGGAGAAGGCTCTTGACTCTTTGTAAGAGGGCAGAGGTTTCCTCATCCTCAATAACAGGTGCACAAAAGGGTGATGCAGAGGCCATCACACCCTGTGGTGGAAACTGGTAGGGAGGGCTTTTAAAAGGAGAAAGTTTGGTGGTGGGCATGTTTGAAGACGGGGGACAATCAGGATTATGATACTTGGCAGCTTCTTCCTCTAAGGAGGCTTCCTCCTCTGGGGTTAAATCATCTTCAAAATTTTTGAGGGAAGGGTATACATCTTGTGAGGAAAAGGGGGGGAGGAGGATGGTTGTTCTCAGGGGGTGACAGGGCAGCCAGAACAATTTTAGACATGGATGGTTCAGGAATATTAATACTGACAGAATGACAGACAGAGGGTGGATGGGAGGACTCTTTTAAGGCTTTTTCTCCCTCCTTAATTAATTTTTGAACATCAGGGGAATGATTATAAGTTTTTAAGACATCATTAATTAAATTCCAGTAGGAAAAAGTTTGGACGAGGACCTTTTCAGGACCAAAGGTCTGGTAAAAATCATTTAAACAGTCACCAACCCGTCTCCAGCGTTTTTCATCTATGGTTCCTTCTTGGGAAAACCAAGGACAGACATCTCCAATATAGTCAAGAAATTTTTTAAGTCTTTCTTTTTAACCCTAGTTCCTTGTGTCTTGAGAGACTGCTTCAGTCCCGAAATAAACAAATCCTGTTTATTAAATGCTTGTCCCATGGTAAACTTACCTTGCGTCGTCACATTAAAACTCCTCTGGATCTGACTCACAGTCGGGTGTTTCCGTGGCGATCACTGACCGGACCTTCACTCGTGGAGCTGTCTTCCAAGGTGGTCCAACTCTTGGGCAGGCCTGCCTTGGAGTGTGACGACGTTCACCACGCCTCCACGTTCTCAAGCCTCATGCTGGGCACCAGTTGTCCTGGCCAGCGGGATCTTCAGCAGAGACCCTAGAAGGGGGAATGGCGAATGGCGGGACAAGAGACACAAAGAATTGACAGCAAAACAGTATTCTGATCAAGCTGCAAAATTTTATTTTTCTCAGGTGGGTTTTATAGTAAGCAGACCAGGAAACTTTCTTTGGGAAAAGATCAGGGGACTGTTGAGTTGCCAAGCAACCCAACCAAGCAACCTAACCACAAAACATTGTTACTAATGGTCACTGTAGCAGAAAGATAAGGAAATGTTAAGTTATTTTCTAATAACTCGGGACTTGTTCAGGCATGTCAAAAGTTTCTGGTTAGTGGCTCAATTCTGGACAACAGAAACTTAACTCAGGCAGGCAATATGGCATGGCTCTTAAAATTGTCCTCGGCAGCACAGTCCACGGTGGATAGTGCGGCACCTGGGTGAGAAGTACGTTCTAGTTGTAAAAGAAGCAAGCCTGTAAGCAATATCCCTCCATGGTCTCTGCTTCAGGTTCCTGCCTGAGTATTTGCCCTAATTTCCCTCACTGATGGATTGTTAGCGGCAGGTGCAAGCAAAATAAACCCTTTCCTCTACAAGTTACTGTTGATAATGGTATTCATCGCAGCAACAGAAAGCGAACTAGAACAACAGTATATAATTGACTTCAATTTCTGGCAATCACAGGCTCCCACAATATTCATGTCAAAAAAAACCCCATGGTTTGTGAAGGGCATCAGTCTTCAAAGTTTGTGATCAGTAAGAATTACAATGACTGCCATACAATATGGTGATCATAGCTAGCACTCTTTTAGCCATCTGTTCTCCATAGGCCAGCCAAAACATTGCAAAGATGGCTCCAACCAGGAACTACAGTTCAGTTTGAGATGACGAACATTCAGATTGGTTAATTAGCCCAATTACTAGGCATATTAGAATAGGAATGTTATTCTGGAATGGTTCCTTGTAGATGATAACTACTTGAGCATAACTTCCCAAAAAATATGTTTCCAAAGTCACTTTTCTAAGGGGGTCTGTATTGTGAAAGCTACTTCATATAATTCTGATATCCAGACACAGACAGCAACAGTAGATTTGTTATGAAATCTACCAAATATTTTAAATGATGTTTATTCTTTCACAAATAAAACTTTCATAGAACATGATAAGTACATTTTGTCTGACTTATTTATCAGCAACTAAAATATTAAATTAGGCAGTCCCTAAAGTCAGTTTTGTTCTCTGCCTTGTGTTTTAATAAATCATCTCAATGAAAGTCAGCAGGCATTGGGGGAAGGTACCACATTTGCTTTTCATATTCTCACATTCTGCATGAACATTTTTTTTTCATTTCACGCCTGTGATGATCCCCTTGGGACTGTCTGTGAGATCCTGTGATTTCTAGTTTCTAGGGCATGGACCATGTGTTTGGCTTGGCAGACTATAACAGGAAACTTTTCTTCCCCCTTTTCCTTGTTTTCAAAATTTAAAGTCTGGGAATGTTTAAGGAAATAGACCCCTGACCAAAACAATGTTTCCACCATAACAGAACAAAACAAGGATGGTTCTCGTGAGGCTAACCTTCTCCTTCCCAGTCATATTTTTTAAGAGAAGCAGATTTGATCTGATTGCCCATATTTCCATCAATCCTTCTGCTGCTGTGAGAAATCAGAGTATGCATGAAACATGTTTCTCTGATGCTGACAAGCAAGGGGACATTGAAGATGCCATTTTTTTTCTGCAAAACAATAAACCCACATGTTATGAGAAACAAGGTTTTAAACAGCATGAGGCTGGCCCTGTGGTAAGAGAAAGCCACAGCTTAAGGTCAGAAATGGTTCTAAAACAATGACTTTCATGCTAAGAACAGATCAGTCTTTCTTCTGGGATAAGGAAGAGGATGACCTAGAAAGTATGGGCCTTTGCAATCTACCTGGTAAGTCAGACAATGTGTAATCATGTCTGGAGCTCCTAAATTCAGTAATCCAAGACTAGATACATGTGTCATTTGACAAGCCTGCTCTGATATGGAAGAGAGCATACCTGAAAATTTTTGTTTTGAGATGGAAGTCTTGCTATATCACACAGGTTGATCTCAAACTTGCAATATCCCTTAGTCACCGGCCCAAACTATGAGTATACACCAACACACACACCCTCCTAAGACTTTTAAAAACCAAAATACATGAAAACAAAAGACTCATCTCCCTTAGGTCCATAATTTTCCTTGATTACCATGTGCTAGCAAAATCCAAAGTTTCTTACTAGGTATTATATTTCTTATATGCTTTAGAAAAACAAATGAACAAACAAACGTGTGTCACTGGCATCCAGATTTGAAAGCAATTATGATATTGGAAGACATTCTTTGCTTCAAAAATAGCAACTTGGTGACATCTATAAAACAATTTCATTAATAATATCACCACTTGCTTCATTTGACATCAATTCCCACTTTTTGTCCAAAAAATGAAGCTGTAAGAAAAATCAAGTTTTATTGTTTGTTTCCAAAGTTATGGGAAATAAACATATGAGGTTGTTATCCTTTGTGTTTTTATCACAAAACACTAATTCTGTGTGTTGTCACTAATAAAAAAGATTAAGAGAATAAGATTATATCTGCAATTTTTATCATGATGTTAAGATACTGAAAGAAAATATCTCATTGTCACTCTTAGGTAAAGCAAGTGAAAGATCATCTGTCTCAATTGTAAAATAAGAGTTTTACCACAGGTTAGTGATGCTAGACAGTGTCAATGTATTATGTTCTTTCCAGGAAACAGCCTAGTATGACACACCTGCACTGAAAGAGCTACTTGAGACAACCAATAGGGCATTATTAACAACTGTTTTGGTGAGTTTCTGAGGACCTAATTTGGGTCATATGCTGAACTGGGTACATATATCATTTAATCTGTTCTAGAACCAGCTGAGAAATAAAGTAACAAACATTCTGTGGTTGGTGCTTTACATTAACCTCTCACAGTGTGGTGTACTAACTAACTAAGCCTAAACACACTGCAACTAACCCTAGACTGGAAAATGTCAAATAATTTCATTTTTTTCAAGAGTTAGTATGATGAAAAATTTTTGACACTGTCACAGAATCAGATCTATCACAATTGGAAGAAATCTCAAGAGATAATTTTCATAAATGAGAAACCTAAAGTTTAAAATAAGCAAATGATTTGACCTGGGTCACACAGGAAATTAATTACAACAGCAATGAAAATTTACAAGTCCATGAAGGTAAATCCCATAGGGAATTGGTTCTTGTCACAATACTAGGCAGAAGAGGAGGAGGAGGACAAGGAAGAAGGGAGGATGTGGAGAAAAGAACTAAGTCTCCTTTACCTCCTATCACCTGACACAGGGCTAATACTCTTCTTGTAGGGATAATTCATCTGTGAGCTGACAGCTTGGATAAGAAAAAAGTGATGTTGTTAATATTGCCAATTCTTAGCAGATTTAGGATTACCAATTAATGAACACAGATAGTAAACCAGAATAGTGTCAATAGTATTGTAACAGGATATAAAAATTATAAATATTTGCAAATCACATTAGTGTTGCTAAGCATAGCTCAAAATATCACAGATGCCAACTACTCTAAAATGAAACTTATTTACAACTTGTCAGTAAAGATATACATGTTACTATACCATGAGTTTGTAAACCATTCTACAAATATTTTCTAATTATTGATTTATATTTTAATGGCATATATTTTATATCATCCATTTAAAGAATGTTTTCTAACATGGCCTATAGATTTCACCACATCTATCAGACATGGGGTTCAATTCAGAGTAAGATCGTCTGTCCAATAGTAAGCAGTATAATCACTCTATACAAGATTAACTTCCAAGAGTGAATGGTTTCACAGAAACTCAATACAGCAGTATAATCCCAAGGCTTTCTAAACATTGTATTTGTTTTATGTGCACATGTGCATATGTATGTGGGCATGTCACAGTATGTTCTAGGGGTCAGAGGCCAACTATTGAGGGTCCATTCTCTTCTACTGTGTGGGTCCTAAAGATTGAACACAGGAGATCAGGCTTGATATCAGAAACCTCTACCTGCTGAGCCATCTCTCAGGTCTCATCATTTATCTAAATATGCCAAATATGGGTTTGGCTCAAAGAAATAATAGCAGCCCATGGTCGACACCAAACGTCTGCAAACAGTCCACCACCCCCACCCCCAAATATGTTCACTTCATGATATCCTTGGTCAGATGTGGTGTCACTGCTGTGTGTAGGCTGAGTTCTGTCCTTCAATGTGCAAGGAAAAGGCAAGGAATTACTAGCCCTGGGTTTGTCCAAAGAACTTGATAACAAAATAACTTGTTTAAAACATATCCACCCATGCCCTATAAAACTTTTCCAGCAGTGTTGCTCATTTGGGGATACATGGGAAAAATGTACTGAACTCTGTATCTTCACAGAACTATTCTTACCAATATTATCACCCTGACACTTACTGCTATTCTCTTCTTTTCTGAGTCTGTGGACATTACAATCAGTCACACTGAGTGAGAACAGGTACACTGCCCTGAGATTAATTTAAAGCTGTGAAAATTATTCATCCTGTTTGCTAGTCATCTTCAATGATTTTTTAATTTAATAAATAATGTTTTGTTCATACTTTAATTCAACACGTGGATTTTTATGTATGTGATCACAGAAGGATCTGCATTATATGTACTATATCCTCATCCAAACAGAAACAGTATAATTTTCATATGAAAGACAGATTTATATGATCAATATGAAATAAAAGTCCCTGTAAAAGACAAAGGGATGGGCATGTATAAAGAATGGTACAATAGTTCACAGTTTACACAGAACATTGCAAAAATCATCTCAATTCAGCCTGGAAGACATTTTTAGCTCTACTTCTGATAACAAGGGAAGGAAGTCATATGCCTTGTCCAGGGTCACAAGGCAGTCAGAAACAGAGGTAGCATTTAGATTTAGATCTCTTTCCATGGATTTTCACATTGACCAACAGCTTCTGATGAACAACATTGTCTCATAAATCAAATTCCTGATGAGTGGCAAAACCAAATATGAACCTCAAAATCAGTACATCTTATAACTGGACTTCAGCTTTACTCCTCTTCCCAACTGAACACAGATGGAGGATCCTCATGAGTCCAGAAAGGCTCACAGACAAGGGGAGATCTTGTCCCAGCCACAAATCCTTTTGAAAAGCAGTGAACTGAACTGGCTTTTCTTACTTGGATCACTTCTCCATGAACCAGCATCAGAATATAGGTTCCCATTCCAGGGCTTCTGGGATACACAATTTCTGGGATCACGGGGTGATAAAATATACTTGGAAAGGATTCTTAAGAGTCTCCTATTTGAAAGCATAGAAAATAAGCAACACAGTAACTGAAGAGTATTATATTCAAGCATCCTTGCCAAATTTTAGATCTAGATGTAACTGTGGTTGCCAAGGTGCCAAGGCAGTCCAGCACTGGTGATAGCCAGAATACACCTGTAAATACTCAGTTGGTGCAATTATAGGACTTAACTGACCATCTGTCATTTCAGGAGAAAACTGCCTAATTACATCCTTAACTGAGTAGTTGCAGATGTATTCAGTACATGTAAAAAGGAAGAACACTAAAAGCCATGAACATGAGCTTCATTGTGACATTGTTGAATCCTTCCACAGCAACTGAAAAGAGCCCTGCAAGTCTGAAGATTCACCTCCACATCAGTCACCTTTGTAAGGCTTAGAGGAATGAAATTAGGGGGAAAGTAAGAAAGTCACATTCTTCTCCTCCAAAGGCCTGAAATAGGTTTCTAAGATGTTTATCCTCAATAAGGGCATAGCTTACTTCCAGAAAGTAGCCATGCAACAATAGCTAGGGAAAGAGAAGGGGAAGGTAGCCGGTAAGTGGCCCCAAGGCCACTGGGAAGAAACAGAGAAGGTCTGGCTCCACTTATCTTCAGACTTGTCATGAAACAACAGTGGTCCAGTAAATGTTACATTAGGTAAAACATTCTACAATATCCCTACTGTAGTTAATAATACTGAATTAAATTGATTGAAATGTGACCATTGTTTTCAGTTAATATTTCTACCCACAGAGATGCCTGGCAATATGTGGTGTTTTTTGTTTATTTGTTTTTTGTTTTTCAATGAAAGGAAATACCAAATTTATTCTCCAACAATTTCTTCTCCTCTCTTATGGTCACCAAAGGACTTGGGGAAGGGCTTTTTTTACAACTGTCACTCAATACCATGAGAAAACTTTCCTGTTGTCCAGACAGCTGTTACATGTTTAAAGTGACAAATCAATGAATCAAGAGCAACCAGAACTGGGGTAATAGAGGGAAGGAAAGAAGTGGCTCATTTGAGGTCACACAGAAAGTAAGGGGCAGACAGAAACAAGAATCCAAGACTTCTGGGGCAGTGGCTAGGATACTACCTGCTCACCAATTAGATGTGTAACGTGAAATTCACACAGATGATCTTTTCAAGTATATGGTATATGTAATAGTTCCTTGACAAAGTTAGGCCATGTCATTGTCAGCTTCTACTCCTTTCTCAACCTGTCTTGAGGAGGATGAAGCATCAGTTTGACTTTAATTCTGATTAATCCATGGAAGATGTTACTTTATTACCCTCTTGTCTAAAAAAGTCTTAATGTTAACAGCACTAGAAATATCAATAAATTTTTGGTGGCTGGAGATGGCAAAAATCTGGCAGACAAAGCTATAAAAATCAAAAATAACCTTCCTTGGCTTTAAATACAAAACTCCTCTGGGAATATATCAGAAGGAAGAAAGCTTCCATAACATTATGTTAAAATCTAAATTATATCATTTAGAGCTATACAAGCATGAACTAATAAATAACACATAAAATGAAACAGTACTTCATGAGGAAGACTCTGTCTATATTTTAAGCATTTTCCTACTCTGAAATTCATTACTTAATATGAACACTTTTAGCCACAAATTTTCTAGAGTTTATTCAATATCTTTTATGTGCTTTACAAAGTCATTAGAGAATTTATTTGCTCTTTCCCTTACAGATTGGAAGGTGGGCAGTGATATATGAGGTTTCACATTTTATTTATTCACCAAACTGTTCCAGATGTGATCCCATCATTTATCCACTGACACATCAAACCTTCTGGGTGCCCTGCACACTGACCTCCTTCCCACATTTGCTTTCATGCTCTTAAAGTTATAGCAGGGCTTACTTGGATGGGAAGACAAGAGAATTGCTATTTGGGCAGAGGTGGTGGTGGGAGGGAGATGATCAAGCTTCAGTAATAAAAAATTAATTACTTGGCTGCAATTTGAAAATCATATCCAGGTGGAAAAATGCCCCAGTACCACTCCCTCCAAACCACTACTTCCCACTTGCCCTCCAAACAGGGCAGCTTGTCTCAGATTTGGAATGTGCAGGATCTGAATAAATGGAATCATTTCCCCCTTTTCCTAGTGATTTGTCACCATAATAAGCATTCTGAGGGTGATAGACCTTTTATTACTACACACTGTTAAGCAGGAAGGAAGCTGCAATGCATTCCTGGCACTCTTTGAGGAAAATAATTACCCTGTGCAGACTTTTTTAAAAAATATCAATTTAACAGAAAGAGTTATATTTAAAACTAAGTTCTTATTTAGTACAAAATATGAAACACTGTTATGTTTGTATTGAAGAGGATAATGGCAACTCATTATATGATGCTACAGCACTCAAGATACAATCTACTCATTCCTAAACACCTGCCAAAGAATGGAAAGGGCAAGGAAAAGAGAGGAGCATTCCTCTATGATGCTAGATGTACACGTACTATACTATGCATTTACTTATAATGTAAGTAAACAATGGTACTACAATCTAACATTTAAAAGTGTTGTTACCATTTTGATATGCAATCTCATAAACATTGTCCCATTTCATACCCATAACAGCCTTTTGATATTGTTTGTCCCACTTTAAGAAGTCTGAGTCTCAGAGAAACTAACATGGGGATATAACTGTATATATAAAATTGGCACTATACCTACAGTTGTCAAATTTAGCAAAAAAAAATTTAAGGATAATACATACATGGAACATAACACACTAAATTATTCATTATACTTTTGAAATTGAAATTTAACTAAGCATCATGTACTTCTTCTGGCTACCCTAAGTATAGCAAGACTTCAAAATGAGAAGATTCATTCCCTTCTTTCCATTCCTCCAAATAAAGAGTTGATTATGAAAATACAAGTGACTTGCCCATAGTCTCATAGTGATTTAGGTAACTTCTATGGATTCTTAGTTAAATGGTATTTAATCTATCTCTTATGTACCACCTGCCACATGTGTGGTGCTGTGAAAGAATGGCAGCATGCTCAGGCTGGCTTAATTGGGTAATAACCTTCTTAAGCCTTTGTATCCCCATGTTCAGGAGAATAACATGATCCAAAAATCACATTTGCACGCTATTTTCCACCTTACTCCTAAAATTTATTATCTGAATCTAACAACCACAGTACATAAAAGTGGTCTTATTAAAATGAACATAAAAATATGTTCAATTTCATTTAGATACAGCAAAGAAATATAATACAATTTAGTATTTATCAGATATGCAAAAAATGAAACCATATTATAACTAATGCTAGTAAGGGAAAAGGGTGATGTCTCTTTTATGTTAGTAACAATATAAACAAACATCCTCTTTCAGTAAGTTAATTTGACACTATGGTAACTTAAAATTCACATATTTGACCCATAATATCTTAGAAATAATGTTATAAGAAAAAGCAACTGTGGAACTTAATTAAATGGGTCAACTTGACTGGGCTAAGGGATACATAGATGGCTGTTCCAAAGTTATCTCAAGATCTCTGCTGTGCCTATGAGAGTATTTTGGAATAGATTGGTATTTAAAGCAATAGACTTAGTAAAGAAGATCACCCATATCAATGTGGGTGGGCACTATTCAATCCTGAAGGGCTGAGATAAAACAAAAAAAGGGGATTGAATCTCTCTGATTTAGCTATAATATACATCTTCCTCTGCCCTCCAATATATGTATTCTTGATTTTTTTTGGCCTTTAAATTGGAGCAACCTTATAACACAGTCTTTTAATTCTCAGTAGTACGTAATGAGTCAGTCATAGTAGTGCATTCCTGTAATCTCTCTCAGTCCCCAGGAGGTAAGTGCAAAAGAACAGAGTAAAAAGCTAATTTAGAATACACAATTTGAAATTGCCTTATAAATAATAGGAATTAATAATAATAATATAAATAATAATAAAACAGGGCCAGACAGATGGTTGAGCAGGCAAAGCACTTACCACACAAGCATGAGGAATTGAATTTTGAGCCCCAGAACCCATGAACAGCAAGGTGCAGTAGATCACGTTTGTAACACCAATGCTCCTCTGGCAAGGAAGGAGGCAGAAGCTCCAGAATCCTTAGACTGACAGAGAGCAGCTAATTGGGCATCCACAGAAGCTGGCAACAAAGAGATCCTGTTTCAAACAAGGTAGAAGGTGAGGAGTACACCCAATGTTATCCTATGTCCTCCACACAAGGGCCATGGGATGCATGTACCCACACTCACACACAGGAACACACACAAGAACACACACAGACCAGCATGTATGCAAAGATATTTTTTAAATAGCAGTCTTTTAATTTTTATTTTTTGTAATCACATCATTTCATCAAAAGCAAATGAAAGATGAATTATAATAGTGGGAAATTTGGATGTATCAACCTGAGAAGACAATGAATAAATTTGAAAAGATGACACAACTTTAAATTGATGAGATAAATTACTTTTTAAATGTTCCAACCATGTGATGAACTTCATAGGCAAGAAAAATATAGCCTTCTTGAGATAGTTTATCAGTTTATGAAGTAAAGGATAAATGATTTTGACAAGCAAACATTTAAACATTGTACCTCTCTCTAAAGGAACAAAACTGGGAAAAAAAAGCAAAAGAAAGAAAACCTTAGTTGTTGACCAACTATCATATATAATGATGGAAGTTGGGAAGCTTGTGGTCCTATGACACTGTGGAATGAAACCATCTATAATATTCATTGACCAAGGCCATACTTCTTCAGCAATTGAGGTTAGAGTCACATGTCCCAAACTGCAAAATACAGCAAAAGAGGACCTTTAGAATCAGACTCATACCATAGTATAAATTGATCAGTTGAAGTTTGGACAAATACCTTGACTCTTCCAGATCTCAACTTCTTAATCTGTAGACTGGGAATAATAATGCCTTTCTATACAACACAGAATCATTATTATGTAAAACTACAACTAAAAATCCCATAAAATATATTGACAAAAGTAAAAGTACAATATGTGTGCTTGGTGATGTACTAATAAGGCTGGTACTAAAGAGGACATTAAAGTCATGTTTTGATTTTGCAGTAACGACCATAGAAAAATTATTTCATTTCTTTCGCGACTTCCTGGGTAAAGAGAGAATGGAAACACAGTTCTCATTTTTCTCTTATTTCACTGCAAACTTACACAAAACATGCGAGGTGAAAAATAGATATTTCAATCACGAACTACTATGTCCTCAGAAAAAAATTTCCAGCTAAAATGCTGTTGGTTGCAAAGGATCTCATTTAAAAAAGTTGATAGTTCAGCATGAGGGGCTCTTGAGATACCTTGAAAGGAGCTTATGTTCACTTTGGGGTTGCTGTGAGAATTATTAGTGACTATGAATGAATGGTCTTTATGTTCTGAACATATGTGAACAACCTTTTTTTATCCATACACTTCAATGTATTGTCAAGAAAAATCAGATTCTCCACTTTAGAAGGCCAATGATAGTAGCCTCAAAAAAAAAATCATCCCAGTCTTACACACACATGCAAGCATACACACACACAAACACACACACACACACACACACACACACACACACACACACACACACACACATATATATATATATATATATATATATATATATATATATATATATATATATATATTTCTCCTTCTTACTCATGTGACACATGCTGGACCTTACAAAGAGCTAAAGGATTCTTGTGTATCTGATGACTCACCAAAACAGATGTATCTGCTCTGGCCTCTTTTGGCTTGTAGTCACTTTGGATCTAGAGCCATCTCACTTGAATCAAGTCTGTGGTAATATGATGTTCAAAGAGAAAACTGAATCAGATATTGGCTAAGGAAATAATCTCTTATAAGAAATGACAACATAGGTACTGAGCCAACTACCTGTACTCTTAAAATCAACATAGCTCTGAACATGGAGTTTTTCTCTTTAACTCATTTTGCCACAAATTTTAATATGAAGTGCTGAAGGAGTGGCCTAACTTTCATTCATGTCAATGTTCCTTTGTATCACTACAGTAACATCATTTTTTTTAAATTAGGAATGCTGTGTCACACACACACACACACACACACACACACACACACACACACAATATATTACTTTTTTGAAATTTGAAATGTTTAAAATTTGAACCACATCTGACCCCAAGGACTTCAGGTAAGGAGCAGTATAAGTGTATAGCACAGTGGTTATAAAACATGAACTTGTATATCAGGCTGACCAGTTATTGCCCCAAGCCTACCATCTAATAGTTTGTCAGCCTCTACTAAGTTACTATACCTCTCTGAGTCTTAATTAAAATAATGTTTCAAACATCAATGGCTTGTGAAATAATGAATAAATATAATGTGTTTAGAAGGTGTTTGATGTTGTAAATGACCAGGAGACATCTGACACCAACCTGAAACCATCCAGAAATCTGGACCTCTAGTCTAATCACCAAGTGAAAATATGGGATCTGATGATCTGGATACTGGAAGACAGTTTACGGAGAAAACAAAACATGTACTACTATCCCTTAGGTTCCAACAGTTCTAACCTGGTAGGCTCTTCAGGATCAAGACTTTACTCAAATCAACTAATACTTTGACCTCGAGTGAGCCATTTGTCTTCTCTGAAATATTGGAATATAAAACAGTAAATTAGATGATTTCCAAAGGCCTCCCTGTTTGAAAACACTGATTTCAAGAGAAACATACTGCAGAAGAACTATGCTAGTTGGAGATTTGAAATTGTCTCACTTGCTATTTCCCTGGTGGGTAGAGAGGCAAGGAAATACAATCTTTGTTTTCATAACCTATAACTGTGTCTAGGACCAGGCCAGAGCAGCAGATGGACAGACCCAACTCCTAGATGTTTGCAATTGATCGGGACATACTACAATGAAGTAATTTTCTTGTCTTCATTCCCCATGTCAACAGGGGCCTGTCTGCCATGCAGAAAGGGTTACAGAGTAATCTGAGCTGTAGCTGAAAACCTGCTTTTTCTCCACAGTTATTTAGCCTGCCACGAGCTGTGGCAAGAGGCAGGAAAGAGTCCAGACAAGCAGGGGATTTGGCTGCTCTCAAAATATCATATAGGAACTTTAAAAATTGAACTGATTTATGCTTTGTAATGTTTTCAATAATGTGTAAACTAAGTTAGAACTTGAGTCTGAGTTTAAGGAGAAATTTTATGTTGGCAGCCATGAAAGCACCATGGGGAGGGGAGAACTGATTATATGACAACATTCCCTGTGCTGTACCAAGAACTGCATTTTGCATGAATAATGGATTCTGAAGTAGGATATGTAACAAACTATTTTTTAGCATAAAAGAAGCTCAGAATTACCTGTAGGTCTGAGAATTCCTCTGAGGCTTATGAATCTCAAGTCAGGAGAAAGCCTCCCATTGTACACCTGCCTCTGAGAATTACAAACGCAAGGCACTGTCATGGGAACCTGGCAGAAAATTCAACCTTCTAATTTGAGGGATGGCCATTATGGACCTATAATCTTCCTCTAAGCAGATTCTGGATTGGGAAGGGGACAATCCAATGGGAAATGATGGGGAAGTTGATGCATCGCCACTCATGGACACTGCTAAAGACCAAGTTGTATGACTCAAAATAACTAAGGCCATAGAATGTCTTCCACATGCTCATCCTTTGAGCCAGAAGCTCATTTTTTTCCTTAAACTTTTATTGTCTTGCACTGTTTTTAACCCCAGAGAATTTCACACTGGCTAGATTTGCAATGAACAGAAGAAAACATCACTAAAGGAAAACCAGTTGCAGATGGTATTAAAACAAAGTAGAGGGAAAATTCAACTTAGATTTTCTTGATGCTGCCTCTTTGTGACTATCTAGACAAGTATCCTGAAGACCAGAGACTTAATGGGTCAGGAAAATCAACTTATTTTGTGTGAGCCTGATTTGAAGTGAAAATAGCAAACAGCTCTGGGGATATTGTGCTTGTCTTGCAAAATCTTTAGTGTAGCATCTATTGGTCCTTTGAGAACCTTTCTAATGTTATTTGCCCAGCTTATCAAGAGGCAAGGGTAATTTCATATTGCACTACTAAAAGCCTTTGCTTTTTCATATAATATTTTATCAATGAATTTCTTTTTGATATGACAGAAAATCTGAGATAATGGAAATATGTGTTATCTTCACTTTGATAGAAAAAAGATCCTTCTCCTCTTAGGTATCCCTGACAGCCAAGAACAGAAGAGACTGGCCAGGTCTCTACTCTTGGGTTTTCCCACCAACTTGTGCCTTGTTTTGGACTGAACAGTGTAAAACAGCTGAGTTTCCACTGGTGAATAGCATGTCTCTACAGGGCCTCCATCCTGGGCTGCTTAGGACAAAGGCTGCTCAATTTTCTAGTAAGTCTGAAATTTAAAAACCTGGATTATGATGAGAAGTATCTGGAGTCTGATAAAAGCTAATTACAGTTAAAGAATATGAAAATGGGGAGTTCAGGAGATGATTGGCTTCAACTACTGCCTAGGTAGAACAATCAAGAAATTAGCAGAAAGTGATGACAACCATAAAGAGTCACTAGAGGATAATTGAAGTATTAAAATTGAAAATATGCTGCCAAATGGTGTGCCTCGGGAGAATTCAGGACATCATCTTTGCTATCAGGGCATAATACAGCTGAAGAGGTTTTCAACAAAGCAATGACGGCTCAGTAGAATGGATATCTCCCAAGTAGGTCTAAATAATCATGGCTGGTGGGTATGCATGGAGTATGGAGATCCTTGACTGGGCACTACACTTTTAGGATTGCTTTAACAAAATAAAGTAAATACAGAGATGGGTAATCAGAGGAAAGGGTCTCAACTCACACCATGGGTACACCTTGAGGTGGCCAGGCTTTCATCTGGTGAGGTAATGGCTTCTGACAGACACAGTTTTTCAGTTATTTTATAAAATATCATTAAGAGAAGGAATGTATTTCTCTAGATTCCCAAAGGAATAGTAAAATATACATTTAAAACATTTAAACCCAGTGTTGTTGGACTCCTTTTATGTTCTGTAAAACACACTAAAGTGTTCATACATAATCTTGCTTAATCCTTGAGACCATCTATAAAGTAGGATCAGATAGGAAAAAACAAGCTAATCACTTTTCTCTCACAACTGGCAGTCAGGATGGAGGCTCGAAAAGACAGCATTATTTCCCCAAGATCATGTGAGAGGAAAGTGAATCTTCACTTTAGATCTGTACTGCACTATGTCCAATTATCTTTGCACTACATAACGCAGGTCTTAATTGGATAAAGGAAACAATCTATATTTAGAGATGTACAACAATGAAATCCTTTCTTCTTGAGGTAGCATTATCTCTATCATTTAAGTCATCCAGCTAGAATGTGGGCAGAAATTTCCTGATATTTAGGCCATATATCATAAAAATTATCTACTGACATTGAGCTGTTTGGACCTGGCCACTTCAAAGGCATGTATGAAGTAGGTGGGGTACATGTTGTAAAGATATCCAGCACTGATCCCTAGTAACTGAAAAGAAAAGAGATCAATGACTCACAAATCAGCTAAATCCTTCCTTTAGCCTCCTTATCCAGAGGCTCTTTACTATCCACTTCAGAATGTCCCCTAATTTGACAGAAATCTTCTCTTTTTTTCTTGCCTTTTTAAGGTGAAATAAAAAAAAATATATGAAGTGACCTACAAATGATTCAACCTGGACATAGCTTAGCATTGAGTACAGTTATAGAAAACACATGGGAAACATGAGGTGGTCTACCATGAAGTGGTGCTTGTCAACATTTTTAAAGAACTTAACATGTTAGAAGGCATAGTGTCTTACTCAAGCTATTCAGCAATCCTAGCATCAACCTCCAGCTTCATGATAGGACCCTTAAGAAGAATATTCTTGATGCTGAACTATCCCCTGTTCACCTTTCTGCCATGCTCTGAAAGAAATGGGCTCCAGCATCTCATATAATATCTGCATAATCATGAACTATAAAGATGATTTCTGGCTGAAGATTAATATGAGTTCCAACACAATTTTACTTGATAACATCATGGAAACATACACTCTAACATAATTAGTCTTACAAAAGTGTGTGGAGAGACTATCAATGTTTTTATGTCATCACACACCACCTACTTTTCCAGAAGAACTTCATGTAGTTTAAATGTAATATTTTAACACCAATACAAGAAAATAAAAATTGTTTAAACAAATAAGAAAATAGAAGGGTCAGTATTATTAAGGAGTTAAGGGGAAGGCAAATGGTTATAAGAAAAGACTTGATTCAGATGTTCCAAACCAAGATGCCTACAGAAGTCAAGCCAGTAACACAAATGTGTGGAGGCTAGTGGAAGAGGTAAAACTCATGTAACTGAGGAGCATTTATACCCTCCAAAGCCACATGAAAATTTTTAAACAAAACATTAGTTGGATACAACTCATCTGTAGGTAATGTTTAAGGTTCAGTTTATGCTGTTGACCAAGATTTAAAAGAAACTTAAAATTAAACATGATTTCACTCTGTAGTTCTTTAACAACAAGGTAAGAACAGACAGGTAATGGCCTAAAAGAAGTTAATCATCTTGCAAATGCAAGTAGACTGTAGTATCAAGAGAAATGATCTGTTTCTTATTTCAGAACTCTAATAAAAATTTACATAGATCTCTGCTTAAGGGAACTCACACAAAATAATGGATGGTATACTCAACAAGAATGTTATTTAAGAAATGTACTGATATCCCACATATGGTGACTATTATGTAGACACTCAGGAAAACCCAAATGTATAATTTTAAACTATAATTCTGGGAAAGCAGCTCCACTGAGAACAGAATGATAGAGATCAGGTCTGTAGCTCCCTAGTGCTCTGGTATGAAATAAAGAAAAAGTTTTGAAAGTGTAGAATTCCCTGAAATTGGCACTCTTAAATATCAATGGCTTCCTTTGGGCTTTTAACATGAACTTTAATGAGATAACCCATACCATAGGTCCCAATAGTAGACTGGAAATGAAGGGGGGGTGCTTTTCAATGTTGACAGGGAGGATCTATAAAAAACTCAGCATGGAGGCAGCTAGAGTATCACTTGCAGGCTGGCCTATGCTTGTCTCAAGAGGCAACTTCACTCATACATTTGGAGTGTATTCTTTCTTTCTCTAGTCAGGTTTTATCTAGAGCACATCTGTGCATACCAATGATACACTAGAGGCTGTGATAACATCCATCCCCTCTGCTTTAAGTACCAACTTTGCGTTCATGGCTTCTAAATTGATATTCTAGTCTAGACCTTGTCACTAAGCTACTGACTTGCATAATCTGTTCTATTTCCATTTCTTTTTAGATGTCTCACAAGTATCTTAAATCTTTCATGAGCAAAACCAGGCTGCAGAGTTTTAAGTACTCCACATTTGTTCCTCTCCCACTCTTATCCACCTCAGTAATGGGCCAGAAACCTGAGAGTCATTACCACTCTTGTTTCTTCCTTCTTGACATCACACTAGAGACCACAGAGATAAGACCCTGGACCCTGATGTTTACTGCCCAGACTTAAATCAAACATCCCCTTTTAACCATTTGTGTGACCTCATCCAAGTCATTCCAAATCTCTAAAACTCCCATTGGGGAAAAGAGGAAGAGTGACAACTATTTTACAGAGAATCCAAAGAATTAAATAAGGTAGAAGGTAATAAACTCTTAGAATAGTGAACTGAAGTATGTATTTAATAAATCTTATGTGTTATTGTCTCTCTTCTCCCCTTATATTATTTCTAATGGTAATTGTATTATTCTGTAAAATATAGGTAATAGAGTTTACATTGTAAAATTGTTTGAATGATATAAAGTGTATATATAGTGTCAGATTTTTGATAAACAGTGGATATTTAGTGATAATTATTAGTTTACCAAAGCATCAAAGAGTAGGAAAACTAATTGTTCATTTGTTATTAACCCCATATCCTGGCCCACATGAAGGTTTATTTTCTAGTGCAGACATGAGAAAATAACAAATGTAATAAGGGAATTGAACAGTGTGGTAGTTGATGAATACTATAGTCGAAAAGAATAATGCTGAAAATTAAAATTAGAAATTAGAAAGGGGAAATGTAGTGGGTAGCCATTTTAGCTTTAATCTGGAAGTTCCAACCCCCATTGAGACTTTGGCAACTGTCACACTTACATGGTGGGGCCAAGGGAGGTGCATGGAAACCCGAGATCTGGATGGGCCAGCGCTCGCTCTGTTCCAGGACCCTGGACGGTGGAGGTGGGCCAAGCAGAGCTCCAGAGAACACCGCTGGACTGCGATACACCTTCCCCAGACCCCGCGACCTACCTATCCCTTAATTTGTAAGTTACGCCATTAAATAAATCTCCTTTTAACTATGCGGAGTGGCCTTAATAATTTCACCAATAGGGAAAGGTTTATAGCTTTAAACAGAATGGCTCAAGACATCTCTTTGAGTAAAACCACAATGGTTGGGAAGATTAAATCAAATGTGTATGCCCTGAGATGGGTCTATGAGAAACAGCAGAAGTCAGTGTGATTGAAATAGTAGGAGTGAGGAACACAGTGATACCAAATAAAATCAGATAAGCAATAAAGAACAATAGCATGGAGTGATTTGTTGGCCCTTATGAAGACTTTGACTTGTATTCGGAGAGGAAAAGCTGGTGGAAAGTTTTGGTGATAGAAAAATAAATGATGTGTTTTATTATATACTCTGCTGTACTGAGATCAGACAGCAAAGAGATGAGACAAGAGTAGAAGCACAGTCTAATCAAGAGACTTGCAATAAAGTCACAGATGATGCCAGATTAGATACATCAGCATCGTGTTAACATTGGTTTACTAATGTTTGAATTGTGGATATACTTTAAAGGTAGAGCTCACAGGCTTTGCTGACTAGTAGGAGTTACAAACATGTACGAGTTAAGGATAATTTCAAATATTAGAACTAGAATATTCTGATTCAAGCACTAGTTGCTAAATTTGAATCTAAGTGGAAAATTATATTCATAGCAGCAGAGGCTGTAGATAACTAAAACTCCCTCTCCACCAAAAAGAACTTTGGCCCCAAGAGTTAAGCAAAATTCAATGGTAGAGAGATATCAAGAAAATGTTTACACTTGTAGAAATACAACAACACAATTTCAAATATTCTATAAGTCAAAGAGATATTTCGTTAAGTTTCATTTGAACTAAATTACAAGCTAAGAAAGAAAAAAAGATGGCATTTTAATTTGCATTTTCTTGATGGCTAAGGATGTTGAACACTTTTAAAAATATTTATTGAGTATTTGTGTTTCTTTATGGAGAACTGGACTCTCTTTAACATGGTTTTAATGTGTGTATGTATGTATACATGTGTGTGTGTGTGCATGTGCTTGTGTGGAGTGTGTGGCTGTAGGTTATGAAATTATAAAGGGGACTAAGAAAATAGATTTTTAAGAAAGAGGGGATAGGTAATAGAATCCATGTGGCATGAAAACAAAAAAAAAGAATACTGGGATAGCAGAGTAAGAAGGTAAAGGCAGAATGATGAAAGAAAAATATGGAGAATAAGCTGAACTAAAATAAATTATTTTTGAAAATGTCATAGTGAAGGTTAATACCTTGTATACTAATTAACAATAGTAAAGAAACATTCAAAACAATATTCCTCATAAATTCAAAGATCATCAACAGAATGTTGTTAAATATGCAAAGAATAAATCACAAGCAACTGGAATTTATCTTGAAATTGTAGGGCTAGTTCATTATTCAATAATGAATGGATGAAATATATGATACTAACAATATAAAGGAAAACAACTGTGACCCTATAAATGTGAGTAGAAGAAATACACATCCATGATATACAATTCAACTAGTAAAGGGCATCTACAAAAACCTGTGGATCTGTGGCAAGGATCATATTCAATGGAGAGAAACTGAATAATTTCCCCCTTAAGCCTGTAAATCACAAAGCCTGATTTTACTACTCCTATTCAACACCATACTGAAAGCTCTAGTTAGGGGCTGAAAAAGGAAAAACTGAGAGCCATACTGCCTGGAATAAGAAATAAAACCATCCTATTTCATTTGCTATGATTGTTTACATAAAAATTCCCAAGGAATATCCATTAAAATCTTGTAAATAATAAGGGAGTTCATCAAAGTCACAGGATACATGTCAACATACAAAAGTTCACTATATTTCTACATACAAGTAACTGAATATTTGGAAAACAATTACAAAAATAATTATAATAGTTTTTAAATGAAATATTGAGGTGTAAATCTAGGAAAATATCCAGTATATAGATGCTGAAAATCACAAAACATTTATAAACAAAATGGAATGACAAACTACATTTATAGTTTGAGATGCTATATACTAACCATGGCAATTATCCCAAAATTGTTGTACAGATTTCATAAAATACCATTCAAAATTCTGGCATAATCTTTAAAATAAACACAAGGTAATTCTAAAATTACAAGTAAAGAACAATTCTGACATAAAGTTAGAGGACTTAGGTGACCCAATTGCACAACCTATTATATATACTAATATATAGAATGTAGCTTTCATATAGTGATAAATGTATAGATCAATGGCAGGGGATTCAATTTACTCTAAAATTGTAAGGCTGATTAATTTTCTAATACAAATGGATGTAACCTACCACATTAACAGTACAAAAAAATCACAATCATATAAATAGAAGTAAAAGAAGTATTTGAGTAAAGTCAGAATGTGATTATGATTACTAATTTATTACTAGTCAATTAAGTTTTGGCAGACAAAAGTGAGTCTTTTTAACAAATGGTGCTGAATTTTTTGGACATGTAATAGCAGAGCAAACAATCCAAAATCTTCTAACCTTGTATTTTATTTAAAAATTAAATATACCATAAGAAAACATTTAGAATATGAGTAAAAGGGCAAGAATGGTAACACACATTTGTGATGTCAGCACTGGGGAAGCTCACATAAGAGGATCTTGGGCTCAAATTCAGCCTGGGCTAAGATAGGGGCTCTCTCTCTCTCTGTCTCTGTCTCTCTCTCTCTCTCATACACACAAAAAATACCAACAAAAAGAGGAGGGCAGAGCAAAGAAGGATTTCCCATTGGGTACAAAATTGTTGAAATGCCTTACTAATATATCCAGAACCATTATCAGTTTTAATAATTTTTGGTATACCCATATATGAAGAACACTTCAAGCAGTGCATAATTACATGTTTTGTAGCTTCCCCAGGTTGTGCACTAGCCGTTAAAAATCCTGAATAAGTGTCAATGGTCACATGTACACATTTTAATTTTAATTTGCCAAATTCTGCAATATGCATAACATCCATTTGCCATAGATGATTAGGAAGAAGACATCGAGGGTTTACACCTAAGTGAAGGACAGGAAAATATTTTGGACATATCCCACATCGTTTAACTATTTGATGAGGTGCTTCTTTGGTAAGATTGAATTGCTTTCTTAAACTTTTGCTATTTTGATGAAGAAGAGCATGTGACTGTTGAGCCATTTCCACTTGGGATAATGCTACTATCTTTGTTAGCTTATCAGCCATTGCATTACCCTCAGCTAAAGGACCAGGAAGATTGGAGTGAACTCTAATATGGCCTACAGAGCATGGCAGCTTTCTTTTGTGAATAGCATCTTGAATTTGTTGAAACAACACTTTGACTTGGTTGTTGTTAGTTCCAATATTTTCACCAAAACTGTTACTATTCAAAGGAGTCAAGAACATAGATGTTCTTTCATGAAACTTATCCTTCATTAGCTTACTTTGAGAAAAAGCATTTTCAGGATTTAGTATTTTCACTTCATTAGCTTTAACTCCTGATGTTATTAGCAGCTGTGATATTTAGCATTGATTTCTTATAAGGAACTTTCAGGTGAAGCAACTCTTTTGTAAGACAGGTAGATTTTCTGAAGTTTGTTTCCCATCTATAAAGCAGTCATTTCTTTTTAAATGCCTGTTTCCTTGTCTCTTTATTAGATTTGCAAAGTAATCACTCATTGCCAGCTGTTTGTTCAAAAGGCAAAGAACTTTATTTTCCCATAAGTTTCCTCATATCTAAAACAATGTTCAATGTGTAAACTGCTTTCTCTTGCTTTCTTAAGAATTTTAAAGTGGCTTGTTTGCTCTTAAAGGTAGCTTTTTGTCATCCAACTACTGTAAAAATTTGCACAGCTATTAGGGTAAATAAGGCATTTTACCAACGGAGCCCTAAACCTCAAAGCAACTAGTTTCAATTTCTCATTGGAACTGACACAAAATTTTAGACGATTTTCCTTCTTATTCTTTTAAAAGCTGCATTTTAAGTTTACCATGAAAATATTTTTGAGCTGACAAAAGTGTTTCAGGGCAATGTCGCCATCTTTAGTGGAAAAACTACCTTTCCCAGAATGCATTTCCCTTATATCAGTCCCTTATTGCAAGCTAGCTTTTGGACTTCATTTCCCATAGTTCTTTTCGGGTCTAAGAGTCAATTGGTTCTCTTTTATCAGACTTGCTTACAAATTCTTGCCTGGGGCCGGGCGGTGGTGGTGCACGCCTTTAATCCCAGCACTCGGGAGGCAGAGCCAGGTGGATCTCTGTGAGTTCGAGGCCAACCTGGGCTACCAAGTGAGTCCCAGGAAAGGCGCAAAGCTACACAGAAAAACCCTGTCTCAAAAAACAAAACAAAAAAAAAAACAAAAACAAATTCTTGCCTGGGAGGTTTGAACAAAATTTTTTGCTTTTACAACGGGAGATTTGAACAAGCATTTTACATTTTCAGCTATGGCACATTGGGAGATTTCTATTCTCTCCTCAGCTGGCTTCAACAGGTTGGCTCTCCTTCATTTGACACTGGCCCCCAAATTAGAACTGCACCTGCCTTGTTAGTGCACATTGAGGTGTGCAATTTCTGATAGCAACTTTACTTGGGGCTTGTGCTTGCCTTAGCCAGTCAGTGAAAAACAAAAGCATTTACAACAGCTTTTCCATAGCTCCTTCAGAGACATTTTCTCCCACTGATAGATCTTTATCATATTTTGCTTGTTTCTCCCCCCCCCCCACCCCCAGATGCAGAGCTTCAGGTATCTGTCTGCAGATCTGTACCTCTGCTAGCTGCCTTTGGAGGTAGGGGCTTTTGTCCCCCCAATCTGCCTCAAACTCTAGCAGCTTTGTCAGGTCATGCATTTTCTGGGGTGGAATCTGTCCCTTCTCTGTTTCTTCAGAGTCTTTCTCCCTGACAGTACCCAGTTTGGTCTCAGTTTATGCCCTCTAACCTAGAAACAGTTTCCGACACTACAGTGGCAGCTTTCTCTGTTACTGAAGGTAGAGGCTTTTTGTCCGTTTCTGTTTTCAGGGTCTGAGGTTTTTGTTCATAAATAAAGCTTAGCAAGAGAGGTTTTTGCCATATCTAAGCTAGCATTAGGACAGGTGTTTTGCCTCATCAGGCCTTCACCTGGCCCAGTCCCCCAGTGGGTTGTGTTTGCTTGTCTGGGTGCTCAAGGACAGAGCTTATGCCAGAGGCAATCACCCCTCAGGGCTACACTTCCTCATCTCAGGGAGTCAGTTGAAACAAAGCTTTTCTCAAAGAGATGCTTTCTCCGACAGAAAAGAAAGCTTTACTCCTGGGTAGTTCTGTTCTGCCCTGGCTGGACTCTTTCCCCAGACAGCATTCTGACTCAGCAGCACAACTGCTTCAGACACAGTTCAGCTTTACTGTTTTCCCAAAAAGGTCCTTTCTCTGATAGAAAAGCTTTTCTCAGATTTCTTTTTGCAGCTGTGGACCTACCAACCCAGGACTTATAGGAAAGCAGACAACTGTGCCATTCCCACTGGCTTTAGCTTTGGTTGTTCATTAGCAATCTTCCCCTGGGTCCAGCACCTTCTTGCCTCAGCTCTGTGCTCTAGGAAGTTTACAACTGCAGGAACCCTACCTAGTATTCCCGAAATGCACTCCAACTCATACATGCTGGCCAGTCACCTCTGGGTTTTTGGTCAGAAGTGAGGATACCATGCTAACAGAGTTTGCATTGCTTCTGGGGATCTTTGCATTAGGACGATTAGGAGCACCTTTTCATTCTGAAACGCTCACTCAAACAAACTCTTGATGCCTCAGCTCAGCTATAACTGAAAAGCTTAGCTTTTTTGCTTTTCTCAGGTAAAGTTTCCTGCCCTTTTGAGCTCTCTGTAGCTCTTTACCCACACTCTCCCAAGCATTTCCATCAGGGGACTTTGACCCACTGCCTTTTACTAGCTTGAAGAGACAGAGCTTAGAAGAGGTTTTTAGGAACTTGTCCCTGCCTCCTGCATTGCAAGGATGATTTTTAAAGCTTGAAAGAGAACTTAGAGGTTTTGCTGTCATAAGAGGCTTGTTGTTTTCCCTTAGAACTAATCACAGGTAGTCCCCATACTAATATCTTCAGGTGATTCTAATTTGTCCTGAGAGAGAGTTCTGAAAGGCTTTAGTTTTTAAGTTTGAGAGCTTTTGAGAAAGATTAAGACATTTTAGAGAGATTCCCCCCCCCCAAAATATTCCAAGAAAAGCTTTAGTTTAAGAGAAAGATTTTTTTTCCCCAAAAGAGAAAGACCAACTTTTCCCAAAACTTCTGAACTTTAAGCTTTTTGGCTTTTTACAGCCACATTTTTGCCTCAGGGAGAAAACACTTTCTCCTGCTGCTTGGACTTAGCATTTCAGCTGTCCTCAGGTCAAAAGCTTCCATGGGAAAATTTTTCCCCATAAGCTCAAAGAAGATCTTTTTTTACTACTCGTAAAGCTCAAAGAAAGTTTTTTCCCAGTTTGTGTTCATACCCCCAAAGTTAGAAAATTGAAGTTTTTCTGTCTAGTTGCCTTACTTATTTTTTTCTACACGATCTTACACCTCTATGTTTTTCCTACACTATATTACTACACTATACCTTATACTTAGTTTTCACAGATATAAATTGAGAAAGGGATGGAAGATAGTAAATTTTGACAGAAGAGAATTTTGTGCTGCAGCATCGGACATCCTTCCAGTCCATTTTTCCTTTTTTCTCGAGGATAAAACCCCTGCCATATATATTAAAACTGGCATGCCACTTTCCACTGGCAGGGCTGACTCACACTTTTGCCAAAAACTGTAATAAAACTATTATTTTCCTTTATCTTTAGTCCCTATTACTTTGTCTTTAGTCCCTGTTCATTTGTCCTTAGTCTCCATTTTTTTGTCTTTAGTCCCCCCTTTTTTTTCTTTGTTCTTTAGTCCTGTTCCTTTTTTTTTTTTTCTTTAGTCCCTATTCATGGTGCCATTCTGTGGGGCATTTACCCACCAACCCCACAGCTCCACAGAGTTTTCTTGAGTGCAAGCAGCAGGAAATATTAGATAGAAAGATTTATATTGCTGAGATAAACAGATAGAAAATAAAGGATAGCCTCGACAGGGCCTGGAACCTTTTCAAACGGGCCCAACTGTCTCTGCCCCAGGGTATTTATAGAGACGCGGGGGGGGGGGGGGGGGGGGCGGCAAAAGACCTCCTTCCCCAGCACAGCCAAGTGCAGACCATTTCAGACACCTGCATTCAGGCCCATGGTCCTAATCATCCTCTATACGGACCTGCTGGGTAAACCCACAAGGAACCTGCAAACAGGCTCCCACACCTGCCCCTGCATCAAGGCTGTGCAAGGTGTCCACCATCGGTAGTGGACTCCAAAAAGCCAGCTCATGCACCAAGGATGGATCCTCATCCAACTGCTAGGGGGCCCCTTGAGCAGATAAAGCTCACAACTATCTCACTTATGCAGAGGGCCTAGCCCAGAGTCATGGAGGTAACACAGCTATTTTTCTAAAGTTAATGAGTTCCCACTAGTTTGGTTTGGTTGTCTCTGTAAGTTTCTCCATCATGATCTTGATGCCCCTTGCTCACAGAATCCCTCTTCCCTTTCTTCAACTGGACTCCTGGAGCTTGGCCTGGTGCTTGGATGTGGATCTCTGCATCTACTTCCATCATTGACTGGATGAAGGCTCTATGATGACAGTTAGGATATTCACCAATCTGATTACTGAGATATGCCAGTTCAGCACCCTCTCCACTATTGATGGAGTCATACTTGTGGATTCCTGGGAACTTCCCTAGTACCAGGTTTCTCCCTATCCCCAAGATGTTTCCCTCTATCATGATATCTCTTTCATTGCTCTTCCACTCCATCCCTGTTCCAGCTCGACCATCCGGTTCCCTTATGTTCTTATCCCCCAACCCCTACCCTCTATTGCCCACCCCTCATCCCCAGTTTACACATGGAGATCTCATCTATTTACCCTTCCTGGGGCAATCCATGCATCCATCTTAGGGTCCTCCTTGTTAGCTAGGTTCTCTGGAGCTGTGGGTTGTAGTCTAGTTGTCCTTTGCTTTACATCTAGTATGTACTTTTGAGAGAGTACATATCATATTTGTCTTTCTGAGTCTAGGTTACCTCACTCAGAATGATATTTTCTAATTCCATCCATTTGCCTGAAAATTGCATGATGTCATTGTTTTTTACTGCTGAGTAGTACTCCATTGTGTATATGTACCACATTTTTTATATCCATTCTTCAGTTGAGGGGCATATAGGTTGTTTCCAGGTTCTGGCTATTACAAAAAAATGCTGCTATGAACTTAGTTGAGCAAATGCCCTTGTGGTATGAATGTGTATCCTTGGATATGTGCCCAAAGGGGTATAGCTGGTCTTGAGGTAGATTGATTCTCAATTTTCTGAGACATCTTCATACTAATTTCCAAAGTGGCTATAAAGTTTGCACTCCAACCAGCAGTGAGGAGTGTTCCCCTTGCTCTGTGTCTTCTCCAACATAAGCTGTTATCAATGTTTTTGATCTTAGCCATTCTGTGAGGTGTAAGATAGTATCTCAGAGTCATTTTGATTTGCATTTCCTTGATGACTAAAGATGCTGAAGAATTCCTTAAATGTCTTTTGGCAATTTGAGATTCTTCTGTTGAGAATTCTCTGTTTAGATCTGTAGCACATTTTTTAATTGGATTGTTTGGTATTTTGATGTCTTGCTTCTTAAACTCTTCATATATTTTGGAAATCAGCCCTCTATCAGAAGTAGGGTTGGTAAAGATTTTTTCCCATTCTGTAGGCTGTTGTTTTGTCTTATTTCCCATGTCCTTTGCCTTACAGAAGGTTCTCAGTTTCAGGAGGTCCCATTTATTAACTGTTGCTCTCAGTGTCTGTGCTACTGGTTTCATATTTAGGAAGTGGTCTTCTGTGCCAATGTGTCCAATGTGACTTCCTCCTTTCTCTTCTATCAAGTTCAGTGTAACTGGTTTTATATTGAGTTCTTTGATCCACTTGGACTTGAGTTTTGTGCATGGTGATAGATATGGATCTATTTGCAATCTTCTACATGTTGACATCCAGTTATGCCAGCACTATTTGTTGAAGATGCTTTCCTTTTTTCCATTGTACAGTTTTGGCTTGTTAAAAATCACATGTTTGTAGATGTGTGGATTAATGTGTACACAATTCCTTTGGTCCACATATTGTTTTGTTTTTTTTTTTTTTGCCAATACTAAGATGTTTTTATTACTATAGCTCTATTGTAGAGCTTGAGGTCAGGGATGGTGATGCCTCCAGAGGTGGCTTTATAGTACAGGATTGTTTTAGCTATTTTGGGTTTTTTGTTTTTTCATCTGAAGTAGAATATTGTTTTTTTCAGGTCTGTGAAGACTTGTGATGGGATTTTGATCTGGATCGCAACTGACTCTGTAGATTGCTTTTGGTAAGATTGCCATTTTTACTATGTTAATCCTACCTATCCATGGGCGATCTTTCCATTTTCTGATATCTTCTTTAATTTCCTTCTTCAGAGCTTTAAAGTTCTTGTCATACAAGTCTTTTATGTTCTTAGAGTTACCCCAAGGTATTTTATGTTATTTGTGGCTATTGTAAAGGGTGGTATTTCTCTGATTGCTTTCTCAGCCCATTTATCATTTGTGTACAGGAGAATTACTGGTTTTTTTTTTGAGTTAATATTGTATCCTGCCACATATTACTGAAGATGTTTATTAGCTGTAGGAGTTCCCTGGTACAATTTTTAGGGTCACTTCTGTACACAATTCTATCGTCTACAAATAGTGAAAGTTTGACTTTTTCCTTTCCAATTTATATCCCCTTGATCTCCTTTTGTTATCTCATTGATCTAGCTAGAACTTCAAGTACTATCTTGAATAGATATGGGGAGAGTGGACAACCTTGTCTTATTCTTGATTTTAGTGGAATCACTTTGAGTTTCACTCCATTTACTTTGATGTTAGCTATTGGCTTGCTGTAAATTGCCTTTATTATGTTTAGATATGTTCCTTTTATTCCTGACCTCTCCAAGACCTTTATCATGAAGGGGTGTTGGATTTTGTCAAAGGCTTTTTCAGCATCTAATGAGATGATCAAGTGTTTTTTTTTTCTTTCAGTTTGTTTATATAGTGGATTACATTGACAGATTTTTGTATGTTGAACTATCCTTGCATCTCTGGGATGAAGCATACTTGGTCATGGTGGATAATTTCTTTGATGTATTCTTAGATTCAGTTTGCCAGTATTTTACTGAGTATTTTTGCATCAATGTTCATGAGAGAGATTGGTCTGTAATTCTCTTTCTTTGTTGCACATTTGTGTGGTTTCGGTATCATTGTAACTGTAGTCTCATAAAAAGAGTTCAGTAATGTTCCTTCTGTTTCTATTATGTGGAAAAATTTGAAGAGTATTGGTATTAGGTCTTCTTTGAAATCTGGTAGAATTCTGCATTGAACTGCCTGGGTCCTGGGCTATTTTTTGTTGGGAGACTCTTAATGGCTGTTTCTATTTCTGTATGGGTTATATGTCTATTTAAATTATTTATCTCTTCTTGATTTAATTTTAGTATGTGGTACCTATCCAAAAAATTGTCCATTTCTTTTAGATTTTCCAATTTTGTTGAGTACAGGTTTTTGAAGTATGACTTGATGATCCTCTGTATTTCCTCATTGTCTGTTATTATGTCTCTTTTTTATTTCTGATTTTGTTAATTTGGATGTTCTCTCTGCCTTTAGGTTAGTTTGGATAAGGGCTTTTCTATCTTGTTGATTTTCTCAAAAAACCAACTCTTTGTTTTATTGATTTCATGTATTATTCTCTTTGTTTCTATTTTATTGATTTCAGCTCTCAATTTGATTATTTCCTGGTATCTATTCCTCCTGGATGAGTTTGCTTCTTTTTCTTCTAGAGCTTTTAGGTGTGCTGTTAAGTCACTAGTGTGAGATTTCTCCAACTTCTTTTAAGTGGACCTTTAGTGCTATGAATTTTCCCATTAGCACAGCTTTCATAGTGTCCCATAAGTTTGGGTATGTAGTGCATTCATTTGCATTGAATTTTAGGGAGACTTTAATTTCTTTTTTATTTCTTCCTTGACCCATTGGTGATTCATTTGAGCATTATTCAGTTTCTATGTGAGTGTAGGCTTTCTGTAATTTTTGTTGTTGTTGAAATCCAACTTTAAGCCATGATGGTCTGATAAAATATAGGAAGTTATTTCAATTTATTTTTATCTCTTGAGATTTGCTATGTGACCAAATATGTGGTCGATTTTAGAGAATGTCCATGTGGTGTTTAGAAGAATATATATTCTTTTGTGTTAGGGTGGAATGTTCTGTATATATCTATTAAGTCCATTTAGTCATAACATCTGTTAGATCCCTTATTTCTCTGTTAAGTTTCTGTCTGGCAGATCTGTCCATTGGTGAGAGTGGGGTGTTGAAGTCTCCCACTATCAATATGTGGTTTTGATGTGTGATTTAAATTTAGTAATTTTTCTTTTACATATGTGGGTGCCCTTGTATTTGGGACATAAATGTTCAGAATTGAGATTTCATCTTGGTGTAATGTCCTTCCTGATCTCTTCTGATTGATTTTAGTTTGAATTCTATTTTGTTAGGTACTAGGAGAGCTACACCAGCATGATTCTTAAGTGCATTTGATTGGAAAGTCTTTTCCTAGCCTTTTATTCTGAGGTAATGTCTGTCTTTGAAGTTGAGGTGTGTTTCTTGTATGCCACAGAAGTGTGGATTCTGATTTTGTATCCATTCTGTTAACCTGTGTCTTTTTACAGGTGAATTGAGTCCATTGATATTAAGGGATATTAATGATCAGTGATTGTTTATTCCTGTTATCATTTGGTGGTAGTATGTGTATTTCCCTTCTTTGGAATTTGCTGCTGTGGGGTTATCTTTTGCCTATGTTTTAGTGGGTACATCTGACTTCTTTAAGTTAGAGTGTTCCTTGCAATGCTTTCTGTAGAGCTAGATTTTTGGATAGGTATTGTTTAAATCTAGTTTTGTCTTGTAATGTCTTTTACACTCCATCTATGGTGACTGAAAGTTTTGCTGGTATAATAGTCTGGGCTGGCATCCATGGTCTTTTAGTGTCTGCATTATATCTGTCTAGGACCTTCCAGTTTTCAGACTCTACATTGAGAATTCGGATGTTATTTTGATTGGTCTACCTTTATAAGTCACTTGGCCTTTTTTTTCCTTGTTGCTCTTAATACTCTTTCTTTATTCTGTATGTTTAGTGGTTTGATTGTTATGTGGCAAGGGGACATTTTTGGAGGGGTATCTAGTCTATTTGGTGTTCTATAAGTTTCTTGTATCTTCATAGGTATTTCCTTCTTTAAGTTGAGAAAGTTTGCTTCCATGATTTTGATGAATATATTTTCTGTGCCTTTGAGTTAGTATTCTTCTCCTTCTTCTATCCCTATTTTTCTTAGATTTGGCCTTTCTATGGTGTCCCAGATTTCCTGGATGTTTTGTTATGACTTTTTTGGCTCTGGTGTTTTCTTTGACTGGTGAATCTAGCTCCTCTATTGTATCCTTTATGCCAGAGATTCTCTCTTCCATCTCTTTTATTCTGTTGGTTCTGTATTTCCTGTTCATTTACTCAGATTTTCTATTTCCAGCATACCCTTGGTTTGTGTCTTCTTCATTATTTCTACTTCAATTTTCAGGTCTTGAACTGTTTCCTTCACATGTTTAATTGCTTTTTCATGGTTTTCTTGGCTTTCTCTAAGGGATTTATTTATTTCTTCTAATTTTTGTTTGTCTTTTCCTCAAATTTTCTAGGGGAAGTTTTCATTGCTTTAAAGGCCTCTATCATCTTCATAAAGTTATTTTTAAGGTCACTTTCTTCTGCTTCTTTTACATTGTGATATTCAGGTCTTAGTGTTGTAGAACTGCTAGGTTCTGGTGATGCCATATTGTTCTTTATGTTGTTGTATACATTTTTTCACTAGTGTCTACTCTTCTCTTCCTCCAATAGGTGCATGAGACATCTGTGTCTGAGTGAGCTGCTCTTTGTCTAATCTGTGCTTGCTATGTCTATGTCTCAGAGGACACTCTGGGTCCAGTCTTAGTTCTTGGTCTAATTGGAGCTGGCAAATTCTGTGTCTCAGGATGCCACCAGGGTCCCAAGGGGATGGGTAGGTTTGGGATAGTCCATGGGTCTTGTAGATTGCAGAGTCATATGGTGGGGTATAATGGGGGAGCCTGCCTGCAGGAGACTTCCATGCTGGCTAGAAACTGGGACAGCAATAGGTGGGGTTTCTGAGGGAATGGTTGTATCCCAGGGCTTAGGTCCTAGAGGCAGAACTTTCTCAAGAATAATTTTTAAATTTAATAGAAAACTGAAACATTTCTTTGAGGTTGGTAAAGTGGATAAACTTCTCACCAGCTGGTGGAACAAGAGACAAATGATCAATTAGGGATGACAGAAGTGACAAACATTCAGGTGTTTTAGACAAAAGGATAAGACTATTATTAAAAATATTTACCAATAACATTAATTAATTTAATATAATGACAAAATTCTATGGAGTCTCAAAGTACAATAGATTGTTTAAAAAACTGTACTCTTAACAATATTATATCTCTTAAACAGAGTTGTCTTTTATGTTTTTCTATAGTTGTTACTATTATTATTGTTGTGTGCATGAGTATTGTGTGTGTGCACATGTGTTCTCACACAATGAATATGGGGTGGCATATGGAGGTTTGAGAAAAAAATGGATGATATATTTCTCTCCTTCTACTCTGGGCTCTGTGGAATGAATTGAGGTTCTCCAGGCTTTCATGTCAAATATTTTTACCTGTTGAGTCATTTTCTTCATTCCAAATGGAGTTTACAGTTAATAATTGTTAGAATTTAGATATAAAATGTTTGAGCTGGGGATGTATTCAATAGCATAGCACTTGCCTAACATGATTCTATGTGGTAGGTTCAATCTTCAGCACCGCAACATAAAAACAAAATTAACAAGGAAGAAAAAAAATACATACAAAATGTTCCCAACAGCCATGCACTGCTTGGTTGTCAGTCTGTGAGACTTTAGAAAGTGGTGCAACCATTTAGATGTGGAGTGTTTGAAGGAATTGGGGTTACTGTGGATGTTCCTTCTCTCTCTCCCTCCCCTTTCTCCCTCCCTTGCTTCTTTTTTCCTTCACTTTCCTTCCTTTTCATCTTTACCTCCCTTTCTCAAATAGGTTCATGTGATATAGTGTAGGCCATAAACCCATGATTCTCTTGCCTCATCCTTTTGAGTACTAGGATTACAAGTGTATGGTATGAGGCCCAACCTACTTAACTTGTGAAAAATATATAATAGCAATCTGCACAAACTCTTTGAGGAGATTGAATAGGAACTAAATACTTTTCAATATATTCCTATGATGCCCAAATTATCCCAATAACAAAACTTAACAGACATTACAAATGAAATTATACATTATATAGCTGCCGCAAATACAGATGCAAAAGTTTTAGTCATACTCTCAGCATATAATCAAAATTATATAAGATAGTAAAACACTAGGACAGTGTGAAATTTAGATCAGCATTTCAGGATTAGTCTAACATCTAAAAAGCAATCAATGACATCTGTCGTGCTAATGAGATCTCATCTCAAAGAAAAGTTATTATCTCAGTAGATGCATAAAAAGCAGCTGACTAAATCTTTGGTCTGCTAAATTTTTAAATAATAAAGTGAAAGTTCTCACTAGTATAAGAAAGAAAGTGAAAGAAATAAAAGGTATCTCAATGTGAAATGAAAATTAGAATCATCTTCATTTGCATGTGGTTCTGTAGGAATGGAATCTATGTAAATGGCATTAGAATTAATACATGAATCTAACAGATGCAAGGTACATGTGCAAGGGTTCATGACAGCTCTATGCAGTAGTAAAGATGAACCTAATTGAAGATAAAAAGCAGTATTGTTTATATAGCATCAAAAATATATGGGATTGCATTAGGGAAAAACAGAAAAAAAACAATTTGGGTATATTGTCATCATAACAATATTAAGCCCTCTGGTTGTTGAATATGAATGATCTTGCCATTTCTTTAGTACTTTAATTTCTTTTTACAATGCACTGTAGTTTTTACAGCACATGTTCTGAACTCCTTTTCTTAGATTTATTCCTAAGTATTTTATTCTATAAACTATTTAGAAATGGAATTTCTTAATTTCATTTTCACATTGTTCATCGCTCATGTAGAGAAATACAATTGATTTTAGTATATTGATATTGTACTCCACAAAATTGCTAAGGCCATTTATTATCTCCAATAGTTTTTGTGTAGATTCCTTTCAATTTTCTGTATGTAAAATCCTTTCATGTTAAAACAAAGTTGGTTTCATTTCTTCTCCTTTCTAGATGTATCATATTTCATTTTTGTCCTGAATTGCCCAGTTCAGAAATTCTCATGCAATGTCAGACAGATCTTGATCTTAGAAGAAAATCATTGCCTCTCATCATTACATATGATATCATCTGTAGGGTTTTTATGGATACATTTTTATTAAGTTGATAAAACCCCATTATATTCCAAGTGTCTTGAGAAATTTTCACAAATTGTTTCATAGTTTCATATTTTGCCCCACTCCTCAATTCATACACTGAAATTCTACTTCACAGTGTAATGATATTAAGAGGCCATCTTTTGGGAAAGCAATTTGGTCACCATGGTGTAGCCCACTGGTCCCTTTATAAAAAGAGAATTCAGAAAAAATTTAGTCTCTTTTCATTGTGTGATTACACAATGAGAAAGATATCAGTGTGCAATCAGGAAAAGATCCCTGTAGAAGTAACCAACCGTCTTATTAAATAAGAAACACAGAGCTAATACAGAGATAAAAGCCAAGAGGTCAGAGCAATAGCTAAGATCTAGAAACCTTACCCTTCACTATCGCAGTTGGAGAGCTTCTCTCCAGGTCCCACCGATCCCTTATTTGAATTCTATTGTACTGATACCCAGATACTGGAGTTTCCTCTTCCAAGCATTTTTTTCCAGTGAGAAACAAATTTCTTTTGTTTATTTTATTGCTTATTTGCTTTATTTATTATTTATTTGCTTATCTTATTGTAAGCTACTGAGTATGTGGGATTTTGTTATAGAAAACCGAAACTGCAAGACATGAAAATATTTCAACATTTTTACTGTGGTTTTCTTTGTTTATTTTATTGGTGGGTGTAGCATGAACCTTAAAAGTTATTAATAAAATCAAACCTGAGCCAAGTATTGGGGTAAACACTGGAAGATCAGAGAGACAGAACAAGCCACAGCTAACCTCACCTGGCCAACTTCTCATCTGATCTTATTTCCTCAGACTAGAATCCTCTGTGCCCTCATATCCAAATGGCTCTCAGCTGAACTGTGCTGCTCAAAACCTAAAAGTTTAACCAGCCAAAATGCTTCTAGTTCCTGGTCTTCATGCCTTATATACCTTTCTGCTTTCTACAACCACTCCCTGGGATTAAAGGCTTGCTTTCTGGGATTAAAGGCATGAGTCACCATGCTTGGCTGTATCCTTGAACACATGGATTTCTGCCTCTGGAATGCTAGGATTAAAGGTGTGTGCTACCACTGCCTATCCTAAATATCTAGTGGCTTTTCTGTTCTTTGACCCCAGATAAGTTTATTAGGGTACACAATATTTTGGGGAACACAATACCACCACAGTAGGTATATTACACTGATGGTAAATCTATTGTGTACTCCTCTAATAAATCCTTATTGGTTGTGTTTTGCAATTCTTTCTGTAAGTTGCTCTATTTGGTTTATTAACATTTTTTTGAATTTGTCTGTCTATATTCTTCTACTTGTATATCATGTATTTTCAGGAAGTGCCTAATCTTCTTCATTCATATCAACTTTAGAAAATAGTTGTCTTCACTTGCTGTCTGGACTTCTTCACTTCTTATTCTCTTCTCAACTCAATGTAATGATCATGCCACTTTACTGAAACAGTCCTTGACAAGATTATCTGAAAACTAAGGTCATTAAATCCAAGGAACACTTTTAATCCCTTGTATTACCTGATTTCTCAGGTGTTGGGCATATCTGACTACTGTTTATCTGAAAACATTTTCTTTCTTTGATGTTTATTACACTACATTCTTCTGCTTTTGACATCTCATCTAGGTTTTTTTAGTTTTCTTTCAAAAAATGTTTAGTTTTTGAGGATTTAGTACAATGTGTTTTGATCACATTCACTTCTCCTCTCTCAACTCTTCCTAGATCCACCCCCTTCCCCATTATTGCATCAGTAGACATTTTTTTTTTTTGGTTTTTCGAGACAGGGTTTCTCTGTGTAGCTTTGCGCCTCTCCTGGAACTCACTTGGTAGCCCAGGCTGGCCTCGAACTCACAGAGATCCACCTGGATCTGCCTCCCAAGTGCTGGGATTAAAGGTGTGCACCACCACTGCCCGGCCAAGTAGACATTTCTTTACATATCAGTCATTACTGTGGCTTCCAAGGTTCATAGCTGGGTATGATTGATGATTACTTTTTCCTCCAATAGCATCTGCCATGACTACAAAAGCTAGCCAGTAGAAATAAAGTTTCCAGGTTAGTACCAGCTTGATTTATCCATGTCCTATGATCCAAATTTGTGATGTCTTCAGTGATAGGATCTTGGTTCTTGAGAGTAACCAAAAGCATTGACTATAACCTGTACTGTTTGGGGGAGTCTGTAGAACTTCAGTGGCCAACAACTCCAAAAGAAGTAACTAATTTCTGACTATGGGATTTTTTTATTTATTTGTCTTTGATGTCTAGTAGTGACATTGTTGCCTCCTTATAGGGTAACTATTTTTATGTATGTTTATATATTTTTTAAAATTAAAATACATTTATATCATTTTCCCCATTTTCTTGCCTCCATCCATTTCCTCCCATATCTTCCCTTACCTCATTGATTGTCTCTTTATCTTTATTGTTGTTATGCACAAACACACACACACACACACTATAGCTTGCTAAGTCGGTTTAGTGTTGTTTATACACATATTTTCAGGACTGACCACTTGGTATTTGATGACTAATAATTAAAGGGCTCATCTCTGGGGAAGTGGGAATTTTCCCACTCTTAGAACTCCTAAGTTTCCTGTAGTTCTTTGTCCATGGGTGGAGCCCCATGAGATTTTCTTCTCCCACATAGTAAGTCTATTGGTGGTGTCATTTTTCAGGTCTTGATTAAGAAGCCATATTGTTGAGGTATCACAAGTATAGCTTCCTTGCCATTTTAAGGAGACACAATCTCACAGAACACTTCCTGGTCCTCTGGCTCTTAAAATCTCTCCTGTCACTCTTCTGCAACATTCTCTGAGCATTGAATGCAGGTATTATGTTGTAGGTGTGTGTACTGTGGCTGGGCACCTTGTGCAAGTTGTTCTCTGCATTTTGACCACCTCTAGTTTTCTGTGTTGGTCTTCATCTTCTGCAAAGAGAATCTTCTTTGAAGAGGGGTGAAGAATTACAATTATGTGAGGGTATAAAGATAAGTTTTAGAATGCAGTTAGGAATTATGCTGGTCTAATAAAGTAGCAGTGATAGGTTCTCCTCTAGGATCTATGATCTCACTTGTACCAGTACTTGGTTAGATTTCTAGTACTAGTCATGATTTCTCTTCTATTTAGCAGGCCTTAAGTCCAGTTAGAGAACTGTGGGTTACCATCAAGTTGTAGTTATTGCTATTGCATTTTTTGGTATACCTTTTTATGATGGTAATTGTTGTGGTTCATAGGTATCACAACTTGGTAGATCTATTGATTGTTTCCCCCCTTTGGCAGCTTGCACAGCACATCTGGTGCTTTGAAAGTTAGACTTCTGGAAGGAGGCTTTCAAATCAGATCCAACTTGAATCTTCTGAGACCTGTGTCTGAAGTATGTGGTGTCTTCAACAATAGATATACCTTCAGCATCTGGGAGGCAACTGGGGGAAGCAGCCTATATTGTTTGGGGAGTCTCTCGGACATCCCTGACTAACAGCTTGAAAGGTTTCTCATGCCTGGTACTGGGGTTTTGGTAGGTAGTCCATGGTTCTTGTGGGAAACCGTATCATCCCAAGTGTCGTGTGTGTGTGTGTGTGTGTGTGTGTGTGTGTGTGTGTGTGTGTGTGTATGTGTGTGTGTGTGTGTGTGTGTGTGTGTTTTCTTCAAGGCTTTTTCAAGCGTGCTTAATGTTATTTACTCTCCTTCCCTCCCTCTCCTCTGTTGATTTCTCTCCTCCCCAATTAACACTCCTCTCATATATAAAATGAAATACTATGTAGCTGTAAAGAAACTTGAAATCATGAAATTTGCAGATAAATGAATGAAAGGGGAAATGTTTATATTTTTAATGCTAATTACTGTTAGAAATATCTTTGGCCTAAATTGCATATGATTACTTTTAAAAGAATCAAAATAAAAAACAAACACCATATGCATAGTGGATAGATGGCTTGGACAGTAAAGTGCCTGCCACATAAACATGAGAACTGTGTTGACTAGTTTTATGTGTCAACTTGACACAGGCTATAGTCATCTGAGAGGAGAGAACCACAATTAAGAAAATACCTCTGTAAGACCAGGCTGTAGGCAAGCTGGTAGGGAATTTTCTGAATTAGTGACTGCTGGGGGAAGGCCAAACCCATTGTGGGTGGTTTCATCCCAGGGAAGTGGTCCTAAGTTTTATAAGGAAGCAGGCTGAGCAAGCCTTGGGGAGCGAGCCAGTAAGCAGCACTTCTCCATGGCTTCTGCATCAGCTCCAGCCTCCAGGATCTCACCCTTTTTGAGTTCCTGCCCTGAATTCCTCTGATGAACAGTGCTGTAGAAGTGTAAGCCAAATAACCACTTTCCACTCCAACTTGCTTTTGGCCATGGTGTTTCATCTCAGCAAGAATAACCTTAATGAAGACACAAGTTGGTACACTGGGGTATTGCTGTGACAGATCTGACCATGTTGTTTGGGGGAGAATTATGGAAGGACTTTCTAACTTTGGGCTAGAAAAGTCAATGAGTGTTGAGAGCTCAGTGGGATGTTCTGTGGGAGCTTGGAAGATAAAAATGTTGAGAGCAAGGCAGAAAATGGAGGCCTGGCTTATGAAGTTTCAGAGGGAAGCAAAGACTCCTACTGAGCTTTTTGTGTGAATAATCTGTAGTGTCTGATCAGATGGGGTTGAAGAATTGACTGTGATTAACAAAATACCAGGAACACTAAAGTAAATCCTTTGTTTTACTGGGACAATTGATGCTGGTCGCCTGGAGCTAAGAAATTAGTGGTGACTAAGAAGAGACCAGCATCACTGTGGTGAAATCTGGAAAGTGTTTCCTGAGAGCACAGAGAAGCTGTGTTCCAGAGGTGGCCAAGGCTGTACCTTGTGCTGGCAGCCACACTTGGTAGTGTAAGAGTCACTCAAGTTGTACTGGTTTTGAAGGCATGAATGGGTCATGGGGAGCAGCTGAGGCTTGTCAGTATGAGAGGCCAAGGGAGGCCATTGGTGAAGGTTCAGCCTCAGAGGCATGTGAAGGCCCAGGACTGAAGGAGTCATTTAGAGAATTTGAGGATTGGCACCAGGAAGAGTGCTCAGAAGAGGCTACTGGTGAAAGTGCAGCCCAGTTGCAGCATAAGACTCCAGCATTTTGGAGATGCCAGTACCATGGGATGACTACCAAGAACAGCAGTAGCAGTGGAAAGCCTTACCTGAGCTTAGAAGACAAGTTGTGTGTGCTTCAGAGGGTAGAGCTGGAGAAGTGACCCAAGCCTTTTGGAGGAGCCCAGAAGATGGTGAGTGGATCCTAGACTTTGTACATTGCAATATTTATACTGTTGGGAGTTTCTTTGCTGTGTTATGATTTTGATTGTGACCTGCTTATTCCCTCTTGAAATAAGAAAGTATTTAACTTAATTTTGATTTTTGTAGCATCCCACAATTGAGAAATTTTGTAACTTTTAAAGAGATTTTGGATTTTCAGAGATTGGGTATTTTAAAGGGACTGAACTTTTAATGTGTTTGAATTTGTAAAGACCATGGAAAATTTAAAATTATTTATGTTTTTAATGTGAGATCTTGGGGATGAATGAGAAAGTAAAAGTTGTGATTTTAACAGTGATGTGTTTGTGTGTCAAGTTGACAAGGGGTCAATTGTGTTGTCTAGTTTTATGGCGACTTGACACAAGTCAGAGTCATTTGGGAACAAGGAATTTCCAAGTGAGAAAATTCTCCCACCAAATTGGCCTGTGGGCAAGCCTTTGGTGAACTTTCCTTGACTGATGATTGTTGTGGGAGAGCCCAGCTCACTGTGGGTGGTAAGAAAGCAGGCCAAGTGAGCCATGAGAAGTAAACCAGTAAGCAGCAACCTTCTGTGTCCTCTGCATCAGCATCAGCCTCCAGGTTCCTGCCCTGTTTGAGTTCCTGACATCCTTCAATGATGAACAGTGACATGGAAGTGTAAGCCGAATAAACCTTTTCCTTCCCCAAGTTGCATCACATACTTAAGATGTGATGCTGTGATACATGCCTAAAATTTTGAGACTGACAGAGACAGGAGGATTACTCGTGACTGTTGGCCAGCCTATCTAGCTGGATTGGTTATCTCCACAGTCAGTGACTGACTTAGTCTCAATAAGATAGAGACAGATTGAGGAGAACACTCAGTGTTACCCTCTGGCCTCTGAACACACAGACAAATACACATAACACACACACACACATACACACACACACACATACACACACACACACACACACACACACACACACACACACACACGCAAGCATGCACACAAATACACAGAGAGAGAGAGAGAGAATATTCTACACCCCTCAATAATTCATATACAATGCTCTATTGCCTTATGTGACTTATTCTATTCTAAACTAAATTCTCTCTCTGTGTATTATCTGTAAACTTAATGAGAGTGGGAATCTTTTGTTGTTGTTGTTGTTGTATTCACTGTTGTCTCCATGGCATCTAGAAGAGATGCTGAGCCCACAATAAGAGCAGAAACCATGAACTGTGTGTTAAATAAATGGTGATTTTATTTGAAGTTAAATGTTCTTGGATTAAAAAAAGAATATTTTAAAGAAACTATTTTAATTTTTCTCACTTCATATAGCAAAGTAAGTTCCTTTTGACAGCAACGTTGGTTTATGATTTGATTTATAAAAATAAGGGGGAAATAAGAAAAAAGCCCCTCAATTTTCCCTTTCTTTTGAAAATTAAATTGATATGTGAATTTTTATTTGTGACATTTTAAAACTGCTGAATTTTTACAAACTAGACAAGTTCATGTGACTACCATCTAGATCTAACCCTAACACCACCTTCACCCTCAGGATCATCACCTAATAACGTTATTCACATAGTTCTACTTTGTCTGATTCTCTACTTTATGTAAGTAGAATAACAGAGTATGGAGCTAACATACAGGCTTATTTTGACCAAGCATACTCTCAGTATACATGTTTGTTGCTTTAGGCTGAAGCTTGGTTATTCTCATTGTGTAGGACTTAGTTTGTGTGATTATACCATTGTTTAGTTATTTGGTATACTATGATAACCATTTTGACAATTTTCAATGTGGATCCAAGACAGAGACTTCTACTATGAATGTTGTAATACTTGTCTAAAAATAATGGAAAGTTATACAGAACGAGTAGATCATAACATTTTATTGTACAGTAGGGGTAACTATGACTAGCAGTGACTATTTTCAAGTACCTAGCAGAGACTTTTCACATTATTTCCAGCAGGAGAGGAGGTAGTTGATATATCAATTACCCTGATCTGATTATTTATATACTGTATGCATAAGTATGTACTATTATTATGTCAATTAAAACTATTAAAATAAAAATAATATCAAATTCCCCATTGAAGGATAGCAGTATAATGCAATAGTTTTACTGAGGAAATATGCACTTAAAATCTGCACATTTGTAACACCTGTACAAGAAAAGTGAAAGACTTCAGTGAGAAATTTATTGTGTTATTTGTTTTTGACACAAGGTCTTACTATGTAGCCCTATGTGGCCCACTATGTAGGCAAGTCTAGCCTTGAACTCAAAATCTTCCTGCCCCTGCTTCTTGAGTGCTAAGATTAAGGCCAGAGCCAGCACCCCTGACCCACTGAAAATTTTAAAACCAAAACAAATACAGATATGTACCATGTTCACAAATTGTAAGTGTTAATATTATAAAGCTATTGTTTCTCTAAAAATTAGTTATAAACTATAATAGTAGTAGTAGGAGCCTTATAGAGTTGCTGTGACACTTGAAAAAGACAAAACTCCCCAAACAAAACTATGTTGAGACTATATCATTGCTGCAATCAAGCTAATAAGCCACCACCCTTACGGCTCCAAATCCATAAACACAGTTTGTTCCTATAAACTGAAATACATTTATTTCTGAATATAATATTAAAATATTGTAGTGGTTGAAAACGTAGTTTAATTTAATTTAATTTAATTTAATTTATGTGTATGAATGTTTTGCTTCCATGCATGTCTGTGTACCATGTGTGTGCTTGATGTGCAAGGAGGTGAGAAGAGAGAACTGGACAGTTCTAATATGTGGGTACTGGTAATCAAACCTGGGTCCTCTATAAGAGCAATGAGTGCTCTTAACCACTGGGTCATCTTGCCAGTCCCTGGTTTTGTTTTAATTACTATAGAGATCAGCTCTGAGTAACTGAGTTATCACATATAAAGCATATTTATTTTGTTTTTTTGTTGTTGGTTTTTTGAGACAGGGTTTCTGCGTGTAGTTTTGGTGCCTGTCCTGGATCTCACTCTGTAGACCAGGCTGGCCTCAAACTCACAGAGATCCTCCTGGCTCTGGCTCCTGAGTGCTGAGATTAAAAGCATGTGCCACTGCCGCCCGGCATAAAGCATATTTAACAGGACATAATGATTGTCTTCATGCAGGTTATTAAAATTCTCATATGGCTCCATAAGATTTTTAAAACAGACACTATGATTTCCCAAAGTTTTTAACTGTATCATGTACAAGGCAAAATTTCAGAATGAATTTTATATATGGAAGGGACCCTTGAGTCTAAGAAAAGAAAAATTAGTGTTGTTTAACTAAAAGTTTCCTATTATTTCTAAATTTAACTAATGCTATGAAGTATTTTCTGTTTCAGAACTTCTGATTTACCCTGGATGCTGCATGGGACAATATCAGGGACTAGGCTGAATCCAAGTAGAGCTTAGCTTAATTTCAGCATTTGAAAATAGTAGCTGTTGCTAAGAGTTGAGAACTTCCTCTGATTCCACCTCCATTAAATGTCAAGCTCTATGAGGGCAGGGATGATATCTTTATCTCTACATCCCCTCCACATGCCACCTCCATCTCATAGCCTAATTCCAAGAGGGCCACCAATATATGTTTGTCACTTACAGTGATAATTTAATTTTGCCATAAATACCATGGGGATATTTCATAGTGAACCTCCATCTTATCTAACCACATCAATTCTTGAAGGGAGAATCTCAAGGCATGTATTAGTTCCTAAAAAATAAAATAGGAAATCTCACACAATTGCTTGGAAAGCAGTGACAATGAAAAGTGATGATGTTTCATGCTTCAACATATACCTATTGGCATTGAAGCCTTCTGACAGGGGTTCTCAGAAGGCTGGGTTATTTCTAGGATACTCAGAGAAGACAGAACTCAACCTTAGAGCATTGGAGTTGTAGACTGAAACTTCAACACATCCCCATACTGTTTTATATATTGAAGTTAAGGTAGCAAAGATAGAACAGACAAACACTAATATTTAAGTGAACTAGTCTCAGATCACTATGACTTCTGGCCTAGAAAAATATTTATCTCTTGTCATCTCAGTTCTCAAATTATGAGTATGATTTATTGTTAATGATGCTCTTATTATAATCTGTCATTTTCTTGGGCAATGTGTTTGATAGCTTCCATGAGTCACTGCCCTTAATCTGAATATGCCCAGACACTCTCTGGGATGAATTAAACATTGATAATCCCTAGGCCATGAATTTTTTGCTCCTCTGTGCCAATAGTGATATTTCACAGATTGTAGGGTCAAATTCATTTATCAGCTGATGTCTGATGATCTTAGCAGGAGCATGCACAGCTAAGCATAAGAAAACTAAGTAATGGTATATTCAGGGGAGTAATTAATGCTAACAAAATGGCTTTCATATTTCTGTAAATAGAATTTTCAGAGACATTTTGGTGTTTACAGTTTGTGATGGATTACCTAAGGCTGCTATTTTACTAAATTTTTTTACTAATATATACAATAATCTACCATAATATCTTATACCTATCCATTCCAGTTTTTCTTTTCTTTTTTGAGACACTTTTTCTTTTCTTATGGAGAATACTGAGTCTAATTTTTTCTTCCACCCCCAACACTATAATCATCATCCATAACACTGAGAAACATGAAACCTTTAGGAGAAAGGGCATCATTTTTTAAAATTGCTTCCTGCTGTTTAGGGGGTGATGGTATCTTTGTTGGGTTCTGTAAGAAAGCTCAGATAGTTAAGTCTCAATTATACTAACTGTAGATTCTGCAGCAAGTCTCAGAGTAATGGGTAAGATTGTCTGAAATTCTGGCTAGATGTGCAGTGTGATGATGACTACCATGGCATCATTCTGGACTGGGTAGAGTTGTTGTTGTTGGGGCCCCATTTTACTTCTGGAGATTTCAGAGATTGCTATTGGAAAAACTTATTTTTTTACCATGAAAAACTTGAACATTATTAATATATCAAAATGGAAAATTTGGGTTTAAGATGACATGGCATGTAAGAAAGGATACCAAGAAATAAAGAGTAAGCATGGAGAGAATTAGAATCTTGAAGACAATAGTCCATTTTTATTGGTTTCCTTCTGTCCCACACCAGAGGGCTTTTCAGATATGGGACTGAAGAATCTCTCAACCTTTTCTTTTAGCAATATGCTTGGGTTTAGAGAAGGAGTGAGCCAATTCCATCTCCAAAGCCAGTTTGGTTTATAATTGAATTGGAACCACAACTTTTCTATATTGAAAGAGATATAGATGTTAGGCAGTGAGACTTAACCCTGTTTAGATTGGTACCAATAGATTCTTTCTTTCTTCTGTAGACATCTGGATATCCAAGGCCTTATGATTTCTGGAAGATGGGTATTTCCATTATCCTGGAAAGACAAAAACAGAACCCTACCCCAACACTTGATGGTTAAATTTTTCTTACAACCTGTAAAGATGTCACATTGGTGGATGAGCTTTTACTTCTCATCAAGGGGTTTCTCCTGTTCGAGTCAAATTTTTATTAATTTTGTTGGTATCTATAGCTTTTCTTCTCCTGCAGAAACAAAAGCAAAAACACTTCTCCAACATAGGACATATCCAGGTTTCCATTCTGAAGTCAGCAGAACTTTGAAATAAACTGGTTGGTTTAGATCAGGAGTTTTGTCTGTCATCCAATGTCTCTCCACAGCTGTTGCTCTTTTCTCATCAGCATTGAGAAAATTCAAGGTTAATAAAGCACTATGCAATCTATTTCTAGAAGTTATTGTTACTTTTGCTGTTTATTTAGCATATCCTTTAAAGTTTGATTGGATCTTTCTATGACTGCTTGGCCTGTGGAATTGTGTGGTATACCTGTAACATGCTTTATATTGTAATAAGCAAAAAAAACTGTCCCATTTTATTGGGGACATATGCTGGGGCATTGTCCATCTTAATTTGTACAGGTATTCCCATGATGGCCATGACTTCTAATAGGTGTGTAATCACAGAATCAGCCTTTTCAGAACTCATAGGAGTTGCCCACTGAAATCCTGAATAGATGTCAATGGTATGGTGTACATACTTTAATCTTCCATGTAGATGTAATTCAATGTAGATGTAGCCAATGGTTTTATCAGACAGAAAACACAGAGCCGATTCAGAGAAGAAAGCCAAGAGGTCAGAGCCAAGAGCCTCACCCTTCCTGATTCAGGGATCCTCCTCAGCCAACAGAGCTCTCCGAAAGAGGAGCCCTCCTTCCTGTGTGTCTGTCTCTATAGTCTTTCTGTTCTGGTTTCTGATTGGTTGTAAACCCAATCATGTGACTGCCTCGTCACTGCCTGTATGTACCACCCTCCAGGTCCTTAAAGGCGTACACCACCACTGCCACGCACTTGCTATGGCTCTAAGAGCTCTGACCCCAGGCAACTTTATTTATTAACATAAAATACCACCACACTTCCAAATTCTGCAAAATGAAGCACATCCATCTGTCAAATTTCATTTCTTTGTATACCTTTTAGATTGCTCCCTGCAGGTAATGGAGTTTGGTTATAGAAGGAACAAGTAGGACATTTTTTTTTACAATATTCTTAGCTTGTTGCCAAGTGATGGAGAAATCCTTATTCAAACCTTTACTATTTACATGGTGTTTCTTATGAAATTCTGAGGCCTCTATCACATTACCTATTACCTATTAGTAACTGATCAATCTCATCATTACCTTGTGCTAGAGGTCCTGGCACACTTGTGTGGGATCTGATATATGTTATATATATATATATATATATATATATATATATATATATATATGTGTGTGTGTGTGTGTGTGTGTGTGTGTGTGTGTGTATGTGTATAAAACATATATACATATATATATATTATTCCCTATTTCTGATGATTTTCTGCAATTTTATGAATAATGAAGTTAATTCTGTATTATCAGGAATAAATTCAGCAGTTTCAATATGTAAAACAACTATCTCTGCATATTGAGGGTCAATGACTATATTGAGGGGTCCTGTGAAGTCCATCAGTACCATAAGAATGGCATACAGTTCTGCCTTTTGTACAGAGCAGTACGGACTTTGAACCACTTAAGTCTCCTGACTTGTATCCTGCTTTCCCTGATTTATTTGCATCAGTATAAAATGTGAGGACTCCAGAATTTGGCTTTTGTCTTACAATGTGAGGAAGGACCCATTCAGTTTTCTTTATGAATACTATTCTCTTGCTTTTGGAAAAACAGTTATTAATCTCTCCCAAAAAGTTACTGCAGGCTCTCTGTCAGTATTCATTATCTTTCCATAGTGATGAAATTCCCTCATTAGTTAAAGGTACTACAGTTTCTGTTCGGTCCATTCCTGTCAACTGGCAAAGTCTTAATTTACCTTTTTGAATCAAATCAGAGATCTTTTCTATATAAGTCTTTAACTTCTTATTTGGTTTACATGGTAGAAATATCCATTCCAATATAATATCTTCCCTCTGCATCAAAATACCTGTGGGGGAATGTCTAGAGGGGAGGATGACAAGAATGCATTTAAGTTCTGGATTTACACAATCCACATTTGCTTCTTGAATTGTCTTTTCTACTAGAACCAATTCCTTCTCAGCTTCAGCTGATAATTCTCTTTGTCTATTTAATTCTTTGTCCCCTTCTAGAGTACTGGCCAAATTTTGTAGTCCATCTTTGGGTATTCACATGATACCCAGTAAATTGGAAATGCTTTCTAAAATCTTCTAAAAATCATTAAGATTCTTTAGTCAATCTCTCCTTAGCTGTACCTTTTGGGGTCTAATTTTTTGTAGCTCTGTCTTATATCCTAAGTAATTAATAGAATCTCCTCTTTGTATTTTTTCAGGAGCAATTTGCAGTCCCCAGTGAGGCAAAACTTTATTTACTTCTTCAAACATACTTTCTAATGTGTCTAACTTTGGATCAACTGATAGGATATCATCCATATAATGATAAATTGTGGATTGTGGAAACTTCACATGAATTATCTCCAAAGGTTTTTGCACAGTGTTGGCAAAAGGTAGGGCTGTTTAACATTCCCTGTGGGAGGACCTTCCATTGGTATCTCTTGACTATCTGGAAATTGGTATAATTAGGTACTGTGAAGGCAAATTTTTCTCTATCATTTTCTTGAAAGGGTATGGTAAAAAAAAAACAGTCTTTTAAGTCAATAACTATTATAGGCCATTCTTTGGGTAGCAGAGAGCACAAGGGCATCCCAGTCTGTAGGGAGCCCATTGGCTGAATTACTTTATTAATAGCTCTCAGATCTGTCAACATTCTCCAACTACCAGACTTTTTTTTAGTAACAAATATAGGGGAATTCCAAGTCTGGTAGATTCTTCATTGTGTTGAGCATTTAACTGCTCTTGAACCAGCTCTTCTAAAGCTTGTAGCTTCTCTTTTGTCAAAGGCCATTGTCTAACCCAGACAGGTTTATTAATTAGCCATTTTAAAGGTAAGGCAGTTAGTACTTCTGAGAGTTCAATAGCAGTTGTGCTCTGTTTATGTACAGCCTGAATGGTTGGTGACTGTTTTTTATAGCATGTTATGATATTATTCCTAGAATCATGCATTGGTCTGTATTCTTTTTCTGAGAGTGTAGGAATTTTAATCTGGGTATTCCACTGTTGTAACAGAACTCAGACCCAAAGATGTACTGCTACATTTACTACATATGGCTTCAGCCTTCCTCTCTGTCCTTCTGGCCCTATGCATTCAACCCATCTCAAACTCTGTTTTATCTGAGATAGGGTGTCAATCCCTAGGAATTGTACATCTGCCTCTTGAAGAGGCCAGTTCGGATGCCACAATTTTGGTGTAATTATAATCACATCCGCACCTGTGTCTACCAGGCCCTCCAGAACCAGGCCATTAATTCAAATTCTAAGCTTTGGTCTTTGTTCATTTATGTAAGCCTGCCAAAATATCCATTTTACTGTGTTCTTTGAAAATTTTGATTCATCTATCAGAGCTGTTTTATCGTCCATTGCAGTATCAGCCTTTACATTAGGCATTGGTTTATTCAATTTTCCTGGAGAGGAATTTCCTCCACAGTGGCTGGAAATGTCTGGACCACATTTGATTTGGTGCCCTGTAAGAGGCTCCCTGAGGTGTTTCCTGCCAGTAAAGCATTGCCTCATATATCTATTATTGATCTGCACTCACTGGTACAATGTTGGCCTTTGCTACATCTTCCATACAGTCCAGGAGGTTGGGGTCTCCTGTTTCGGCTATTTCTAGAAGGAGTATTACTTCTAGGAGCACCCCATGTACAGTTTTTACTTATGTGACCTGGTGTACTACATTTACAATATTTGGTATCACAGGGCCTTCTTTCACCTCTGGGATTTGCCTCTTCTATCCAAGCCTCATTACTATAGTTAAGAGACTCAACACCATTAGTATACTGAATCCATTTTTCCAAGGGAGTTGATATGACCTTAAATGGCATGAAGTATTGTTTTGCATTCTGCATTAGCGTTGTCGAATGCCAAGGACTCAATTAATACTTTTCTTTATCTGACACAGCTTTTGTTGTAGCTGTGTTTGCCCTTTGTAAAAAGTCAGTGAAAGGTTCCTGTGGTCCCTGAAATATCTGTGTGTATACCTCAGTTGGTTCTCCTGGTTCTGGAATTTTTCCCAAGCATTTAGAGCTGCTGTTTGGCATAGGGATAATGTATGCTCATTATAAGTGGCTTGTATATTCCTGTCAGTGAAATGTCCCTCATCAAGTATTTGATCTTTGGAGATCTCAAAACCTCTGAGTTTAGCTTGTTACTCTAAATTTCTTGCCTCTTCCCTTAACCAGCATTTTCACTGTAACTGCTGGCTATATTCTAGAACAGCTGAAATTAACTGATGCCAGTCATCTGGAATGATTCTATATGAGGTAGACCATGAATTTAACATCTCTCTTACGTATGTTGAGTGTATTCCATATGTAACTATCACTTCCTTTATATTTTTAAAGTCCCTCATTGAAATTGGTTGTAATGTATATGTCATATATGGCTCAGGGTGTGTATCATCTACTGGCCTCTCATGGATGATGACAGGAATAGCCATTGTATGAGAGCCATTTGGAGCTTTTACAAGCTGTAAGGTATTGCTTTCTGCTTATTAGGTCACTTGTCCTGTTTACTGAGAGTTTCTTCTAGGAGTTGCAAACGAGCACCTAGGGTCTATTCTAGGGAGTGAACCTCCTCTCTTTTAAGGGATTACAGATTTCTCATGAAATCATGGAACTTTTTATGTTCTTCTATAACACATAATTCCATAGACCTTACCTTATCAGTTAATGGTAATCTTTTTTCCTTATATAGTGTCTGAGTAGCCACAATTTCACTCTGGAGAGTTATTGTTCTATCCATTCAATATCCATATTTATTATCAACAAAATCAATTTTGGCTATACATTTATTATTAATGGACCGAAGTTCTTGTACTAAGTTAGCAGATTCCAAACTAAGAAGCCTGTTTTGTTAATCCTGGTTAGGATTCCAGAGAAAGAATCTTTTTATGTAAGCTTTCATTGCTATCTTTTAAAGCCTGTATCAGTCCCAATAATGACTCATCTTTGTTCTTATTATTAAACCAGTGTTTTAACACTGTGTGAATTATTACAGTAAATGCCAAAATGGTACAGGCCAGATATGCCTTAGGAAGGTCATTTCCAGGAAAATGTCATTCATCATACAAGCAAAAAAGTTTTTAAATTCTTGTAAGGTAATGTTGTTGGCCATATTACAAGAATTACTCAAAATTTGTTAGTCAGTTTTAAGGTATAAAATTATCAAATACTCTTACTTGAAATAAAACGCTGGCTTGCCTATCTTACCTTCCTTTCAATGGTTTGGGGGTGTAATAGTGCTTTTCAGCCAGCAGGAGGCCCTGGTATAGCTCCAAAGCAGGTCCTGCTGAAGGCCTTAGCTGGCAGTAGCTGCTGGCAGGAGCCAAGTGAGCACAGAGAGGAGGCAATGGTAGGCAGTTCTTTCTATGACTCCCTGGAGCTTCAGGGCATGGAGAGTTCCAGGCAGCTCCAAGCCCCTCTCAGTGCCTCTACAGACAGGAGGTCCACCAGCAGGCATGGCTCCAAGCCCCTCTCAGTGCTTCTGCAGGGTGCTGAGACTGTGGAAGCCTCAAAGAACCGGCACTCAGGGAAGGAGGGGAACGCCTCACTTATAGCAGTTTTTTGCCTGTCTAAGGGCTAAGCTTGTCAGAGAACTGAGACTGGACTCAGCTACTCCCTTTCTTTGGGAATAGAATGGCAGAGGTGCTTCCTGGTTATATGGAACTTTGCAGGCAGGCTTAGGTACCCGCCAGCTGGGTAGGAGGAAGCAAAGGAAGAGAAGAAACAGTACCATGAGGTTAAAAGCTTCATGGATAAATGTTTGGTCTCTGGAGGGAGAGGAATTTTAGAAGAGACAGGGGATTGTGGTAAGCGTGGAAAGCATGCCACAGCAGCCACAGAGGAGGCTAAGGGTGGAAGCCACACAGGCCTTTGGAATTTGCCTCACATGAGTGCCAGATACTTGTTGTAGTATGAAGGCAACTCCACGTAGTTAAAAGGGAGGTTTATTTCGTGGGGTAACTTACAAGTAAAGGAATAGGTTACAGGGTCTGTGAAAGGTGTAGCACAGTCCAGCTGTGTTTGGTCTACCTCTGGCATCCAGGATCCAGGAACCAAGAGAGCCAGCGTATCCAGATCTCGGGTCTTAAGGGCTCCTGTCTGGGCCCTGCCTTGTAGGCATGACAGTTATTGAGCCTCAATGGGGGTAGTACTTCCAGGTCAAAACTGGAACAGCCACGCACTACACCTTCTGGTGTTATAGCTTGAGAATGGTGCCTTTTCAGCAACTGAGCTATCAGTCTAATGGACGTGCCTTCCCTTTGCAAATACCAAGAGCAGAGAAAAATAAATAACAAGTGAATATTGTGAATCACCTCTGTGATTTTGTAGATTAATGCAGGGGTGGAGTTCAGTACATTTATATAAAATAAGAATGAATTGTATCTGTTTTGTACCTGCTCTGGAATGTAATATTGTCTCAGCAATCTTGTCCCATATCAACTACTTCAGAGAACAAGCCACTTGTTGAGATACTAGTGAAAAAATAAGCCTAAAAATTCACACTTCCTAAACAGTTCTTCCACCTTTCACTAAGAAAGCCTATCATAACTAGATGTAAAGCAAAGGATAACCAGACTACAACCCACAGCTGCAGGGAGGCTAGCTAACAAAGAGGACCCTAGGAGGGATGCATGGATCACCCAGCAAAGGAGAGAGAGATGAGATCTACATGAGCAAACTGGAGATGAGGGGGGTTAATGGAGGGCGAGGGATGTGGGATGAGAACATAGAGGAATGGGAGGTTCAAGCTGGAACAGAGACAGAGTGGGAGAGCAAGGAAAGAGATACCACAATAAATGAAGACATCATGGGAATAGGGAGAAACAGGGTGCTAGGGAAGTTCCCAGGAATCCACAAAGATGACCCCACCTTAGACTACTGGCAATACTTGAGAGGTGTCTGAACTAGCCTACTCTGGTGATCAGATGGCTGAATACCCTAACTATCATCATAGAGCCTTCATCCAGTGACTAATGGAAGCAGATGCAGAGATTCACAGCTGGGTTCCAGGCCAAGTTCCAGGAGTCCAATCGATGAGAGAGAGGAGGAAGTCTATGAGCAAGGAACATTGAGATCATGATGGAAAAATGTACTGGGACAGCCAGCCAAACTAGTGAAAGCACATGAACTGTGGACCAATAGCTGAGGAGCCCCCATGGTACTGGACTAGACCCTCCAGATAGGCAAGACAGTTGTTTAGCTTCAACTGTTTAGGGGGCCCCCAGGCAGTGGGATTAGGATCTGTCCCTGGTACATGAGCTATCTTTTTGGAGCCCAGTGCCTATGGTGGGACACTTTTTGCAGCCTTGGTGCAGGGAGGAGGAGCTTGGACTTGCCTCAACTGAATGTACCAGGCTCTGCTGACTCTCTATGGGAGACCTTGCCTTGATGGAGGTGGGAAGGGAGGGTGGTTTTGGGGGAGAAGGCTGGGGGACCAGAGGAGGAAGGAGGGGGGTATCTGTGGTTAGTATGCAAAATGAATAAAAAATTTCCTAATTAAAAAAAGAAAGGCAATCATAGCTCATCATTTCTGCAATACTTTCTCATTTTTAGAAAAAGGAAAGAAGTACTGGAGGCACAGAGCTAGGGGCAAACCATTCATTACAATCCCTTGAGGTTGTACCCCCATTAATTTTTTTCTCCACTGATGCAACAACTGTTTTCTGTACCCAGAGTAACAGACAATCTTGTAACCTGCTGGGTAAAAGCCATAAATTCTTGATTTAATGAATAGGACCATAATAAAGCACAATTCATGATTCAGTGTTGGCTCTCAATGTGATCTCAGGACAGCAGAGAGACAGACAGCTACACCAATTTGAAATTCCTTATAACAAGTGTAGTGAGAGAGATTAGGCACAGGTTCTGTGCTAATACATGAGACAGTGTAAGAATGGTACCAGGCTCCCTAGGTAAATTGGAATGTATGATAAAATCAAAGAAATGCATAGTTATGATGCTGATGGAGAAATGATGTTGCGGGATGTTCTGCCAGGTCTAACCCAGGCCTGAATTTACTACCAAACACAGTGACAGAGAAGCTTCTCTCAGATAAACCCCCATCTTCTCAAAGATGGGCTAAGAAAAATACAAATACTAAACATCATCTTTAGGCAATTCACCTAAAGGATTATTAATAAAGTGACCTTTTAGAATGTGGCAGTGGTCCTAACAAAAGATCATGAGGGAAAATCACATTCTACTTAGGTACTCCATAATGAGAGTTAGATTTTAGAGTTCAATATGACAGTTTAAGAAATGTATTTTAGAGATGAGGCTAGTTTCCATGTGTATATAAACATATTTAAACTTTCAGTATTTTGAGCAAAACCTAAATAGGTGTTTCTGAGTCTAGATTCGTCATGTCTTCAGCTTAGAGTCAAGATTTCAGGAAATAGCATGGAGTAGTCCATTACAAAGAACAGTAAAGACACTACTTCTCAACAAAGACAAGAGAAGAAGTAGTGGAAACCTAGATAGTCGACACAGGCACAACACATGCTTAAAAGCTTGGAGATAGGTAAGAACAGGACATGCTTAATCTCTTTGGAAATTCAAGTTTATCATGAAAGGAGACTACAGAAACAGTCAGCAAATTAACAGCAAAATCATGCAAGACATTTGAATTATCATCACAGTAATAAATAGTTATTGAAATATTTTATTCAATCAATGCAGTAAGTGGCTAGATATCTATTCTAGAAACAACCCTTGAGCTACAGAATGGAAGGTGGATTTAGGGATCCGAGATGATGTACATGTGATAATAGTAGAAATAATTCAGGCAAGATGTGTACTGAACTTAGGAATGGAGGAGAGTAGATAGATCCCAGAGATATTTTAAGAGCTATAAGCCACAGCACATGCAGGGGAAATAATAGCTGTGTATATCTCCATTCACTGAGGTTTAATGAGAGATTGGAAGCTCTTTCTAGAACAGAAAGTAATCTTAGATATGAGTCAGAAAATTGTTGTTAGCTAGAGTCCCAAGGAGGCAAAGGCTGGCAACAGGACCTGCAATAACAAGCCATCCTTGGTGACAGGGAAACTGTGACTAAATACTGAGAATCAAGGTCTCACTGGAAGGAAGTTGGTGGGGTCAGGAACTACTTAAAAAATAATTACTTCCTACAGGCTAAGGGACAGGACCCAATCTAAAATGTTATGAGGTACTTCTAGTTGACTGTTCCAGTCAATATAATCTTGGAGATAGGAGCAAATAGGAGCCTAAAATTCATATGTAGCTGTAGATTACATTGCAGGGACAAAGGGAGGACAATTTTGTCATTATATGTGCATGTAAAATACTGGCAGGGTTCAACTGAGAGACTGTTCCACAGTAGGTAAAAAAAAATCAAAATCAAGCCATGGCATACTATGTATTTTTTAAATGGTTTTCCTAGAGCCCATGATCTACATATTATTATTCCAGACCTATACATAAACTGAGGTTGTCAAACCTCTTGGTGCCACAGGGTCAAATGCTACAAATGGTGAATGTGCTCTTTAAAAATAAAAAAGTCTTATTGTCCAAATGCTTCCTTGAAAATCCCAACTCAATTGAAAGAGAAAAAGCTGTCAACCATGATATATTAGAAAGACAATTCCAGCAGCTGCTATTTGTACTTTATTTTTAGACATACTTATTTTTTCTTTCAGATTGATAACAATTCTATAGTATTTTCCTTCTTCTGAGTCAAACAACATCTGCTGTATAAAAAAGAAAATGAACTAATTCCCATTGTCAAGATTACAACTTACATTTTTATTGTGCTGCAGCAATATCACAGTTATTTTACCTCCGTTCAGAAGAAGTCATTATTGTCAGTGGTGTCAATGTCCCATGGATTTAGGGTTCTTAAAGCAGATTGTGGCACACTGTAGAGGCTTTTAGTATCAATAATCATCGGGCAGGCTCTGATATGACAAACTACAACAGTTCCAAATGAAGAGTTTCTGATGATTATTAATATGGTGCCTGATATTGACAAGAGATAATTTCAGAAATCTCTACCTCACCACATTTGTGTTTCTTCCTGACTTAGAATCTCTGTAATATGAAATGTGGGTAAAGCCACTTCTGCAGCTTGTCCATAAGATGTGTAGGAGATACTATTTTTAAAGAAAGTTTTCAACTAATGAAGTGTTTACTATAGCTCAAAAATTTCTCACATCTACCCCTGCCTCCCTTCAGTTTGATACATATGATGTTTGTTCCTCTCTGGAAGTCTCTCCTCCCTACACTCCCATAATTACTTACCAGTGTCTACACATACTTGATGTTTCAACTCAACCATCATCATCCTTTTAAGCTTTACATCACTATAATCAAGCACCTGAAGATTGAAATTTTTTTAAAGAAAAATTAGTCTATTTAGCTCATGCTTTTGGAAGCTCCAATTTAAACAGTGTTGTAGACGCTCTGAAGTGAGGGCCACACTTTGGTTGCATTACCTTCTTATATTAACTATGGTCGGAGTACATACATAGGTAGAAATAAGTTGTAGCTCAATGATAAGAAGCACAGAATGAATCCAGGTTTGCTCATTGTATAAAAATCCTCTGCCCCCCCCCAAAAAAAAACAGACTGAGGTTATACTTAGGAATACATTTGTACATACACATATGCATGAAATAACAATTAGTGAAAAAAGAAGCCATGGATACAAATAAGAGTAGAAAGGGGTATATTGGGGGATTTGGAGGGAGCAGAGGAAAGGGATAAATATTAATTATAATCTCCAAAGTAAAATTACAAAAATAAATAATTCATTGAGTTGCTGGAGACCTACCAAAAGTTCTTATAAACGTTATCTCATACACATCGATAACCCCCCCCCCCCATTAAGCTATACTTCTTAAAGATTGTACTATTTTCCAAAACTACTCTGGGCACCAATCCTCCAACACACAAACTTTGGGGGAGGCACAAATCATAGCACTATCCACATAAACCCTTCATCTACAGAATAGATCACAACCTTATCATACCATGTGCTTTTCAGTCTTGGTGATTGCCTGAGTTGAAATTTTCTTTAGATTTGTGCAATCATCTACTTACTGTTTATCCCCTTCACCATACTGGCATTATGAATATAGGAACTATGCCTGATTTACTTAATTGCTTCATGTATCTGGAACTAGACAACAATGCTTAGAGTGCAGTAAACACTCAGCAATTATCTGATGCTACAGGCTTCCGGATGTAGCCTTCATGGTCTCTAAAGAACAACAAACAGCTTGGAGAGTAATGCAAAAGATGTCATATCCAGGCTTACAAGTGGCACGCTGTCACTTCTGCTCACATTTAATCAGCTGGAAACTAGCTATATCACCACAGTGGGGACAGAAACGTAATCTTTCAGTAAGCATAGGTAGAGGAAACAAGATAAATAAATAGCCAGTCTACCTATTCTACACTCTCATCAAGTTACCATCTTCTGCATGTAGGGAAAAGGAGTCAAAAACAAAATAACTCGGGGCCGGGCGGTGGTGGCGCAAGCCTTTAATCCCAGCACTTGGGAGGCAGAGGCAGGTGGATCTCTGTGAGTTCGAGGCCAGCCTAGTCTCCAAAGCGAGTTCCAGGAAAGGCGCAAAGCTACACAGAGAAACCCTGTCTCAAAAAAAAAATACCTCTTCTACTATGGTTTAAAAAGAGAAGTTTCTATCTATTTACTTATTTATTCAGTTGTGTATATGCCACATTTTCATTATCCATTCATCAAGTGAAGGATATTTAGGATTTTTCCACTTCCTAGTAAATGTGAATGAAACATGGTTGAGCAAGTACCTGTGGAGCAGAATGTCAAGTATTTGGGGCACATGCCAAGGAATGGTATAGCTGGATCATATGGTAGATATACTTTAAGATTTTGAGAATTCTCCATAGAGATTTTGAGAGTGGCTGTACCAGTTTGCAGTCTCACATGAATGAGGGTTCTTTTCCCTGCATCCTCACCAGCATTTATTGTCAGTTGTTTGTGTGGTTCTGAATTCTGTCTTAATCTTAGCCATTCTGACTGATGTGAGATAAATCTCAAAAGCTTTTACTTGCATTTCCCTAAGTGCTAAGTGTGTTCACACTGTTTTGAGATAGTTCTTAGCATTTTTTTTCTTCTTTTGAGAACTCTCTGTTCAGATTCAACATCAATTTTTAATTGAATCATTTGTTTTCCTGTTTCTTAAACCAAAAAAAGTAACACAAACCCAGAAAGACAAATATTCCATTTTCTATTTTATTTGTAGATCTTAGAACTAAATTTTAGATGTATTTACATAACCTGAGGTAACTTCAGAAACAAGGAAAATAAAAAAGGACCATAGTGAGGAGGAGAAGGGAAAAAGCTCCACAGAAGGGGATAGCAGACACAGGTACCATGAAGAGGGAAATGGAAAGGGGGGAGAAACTTGGAAGAGGGGGGGAGGAGGCATAAATAAGACTAAGGGTATTTGAAAAAGCCATAAAGAAATGCTTGTTTAAAATGCTATGTCATGTATATACACATACATATATTTTTTATATATATATATATATATATATATATATATATATATATATATATATACATACATACACATACATACATACATATATGCACATACATATATATGGGGGATTTTCTTGAAATCCTCTAACCAACACTTGAAGTTACACCACTTAGGATGTGGTGATAATGTTCCCTCCAAGACTATCTAACAAAACCCTAGTGCCAGCCATGGAGAGTAGGCATGGGAAAACCTCCTTCAAGTTTTTGGTCAGAGCAGTTCAAGAAACGCCCCAAACAACATAGGATATTTCCATTGCCTTTGGTTGTCTCCCAGAACTTAAAGGTAAGATCCTATTGCTGAAGACAGCACACACTTTGGATACAGGACTTGAAGAATCCAAAGTGGAACTGGCCTAGAAGCATTTTCCCTGAGGAATAGCTTTCCTAGTGTCAGAAATGCTATGAAAGCTGTCAAGAAATAAAAGCCATCATAAGCCTATGAGCTACAACAATAACTGGCATTGCAAGATGTCCACAAGGGTGAAACAGTGGCACTTACATCTTTGAGGTAACTAATTGCTATCTAATTGGACTTAAGATCCATTCAACAGGAGGGAATTTATGCCTAGTACAGGAAACCTAGCCAACTACCCTTGGCTGGTGAAGTCATGGACACTAGAGGAGAACCTATGCCTGCCACTTTCCTAAACAACTATAATTTCTAACTGTTTTCTAAATACTTGTCCTTATACCCACAGATAAATGTAGCTCCCATCCCTCTTCCTTTTGTAGCAGACAAAGACTATCACAGAAATCTACAGTTAGTCAAAATACAGAGAACAACTGACCACAGGTTTCCCAGCCTCATTTGTTACATCTACAAACAATCCCTATACCTAAAGCTCAGGGAACATTGTAGAAGAGGAAGAAGAAATATTTTAAGAGCCAGAAGACTAGGATGTCTGTTGTGAGTTAGATGACAGAGGTGGGGGTGGAGCTGTATCCATGAAATCTCAAAAACACAGTCACTTAAATAAAACCTACACAATAACAACAACAGTTGGCATCCCAATGTAGATGTGGAAAATCTCACAATGCCTTGCCTCTAGATGAAGAGTTATAGGCAATTAGTGGCTTCTGAGAGAGAGAATTGGTCTATTCTAAGGATGAACCTCCTGATTGGTTATCCAATCACAAATGGTCAGACCTAAACATATAGAACAAAACTAAATGAACTCACCAGGCTGCATTTATATATACACATGTATGTACATGTAACAGTAATAATTAAAGAAGAGGTCATGGATTTGAAGGGAAGTGGGTATTCATGGGAGATGGAAAAAATATAAATTCCATACTAAGAATGTTTGAAAAAAAGTTACTTTTTATTTACCTAAAATTATACATAATGCATACAAGTGTTAATCTAGTTTAAATGAAGTTTTGCCACTTGGGCTGGCAATGCTCTTCCTATAAGCCAAAGACTATCTAACAAAACCATAGTATCAGATATGAGGAACCATATTTCGAGTTGTTGATCAGGGGAGTCTAAGAGACTTGCAAAACAAAATAGGATATTGCTATTGCTTTGGTTGACCCCCCAGAGGGTGAAAGTGGAGCCTACTGTTGAAGACACCAATGCATTTTGGACACAAGACTCAGGATCCAAGCTGGATCTGTTCTGAAAGCCTCCTCTGTGTGAACTAGTTTTCATGGTACTGGAAGACTCTGTAGAAGCTGCCAAATGAGGGAACTAATCAACAGTCCTATCCATCTGGGATTCCTGTGAGCCACAACAATGGCAGAGCAAGATATCCTTTAAGGGTACAGTAGTGAAACTCACATATTGGGGGTAATCAACAGCTATCTAATTGGACTTAAGGCCAACAGGAGGGAAATCACACCTGCTACTGAAAATCTACCCAACTAACTAGGGCTAGTGAGGTTATGAATCTTAGAAGAGAGAGCCCACTACCACCACTTTAATAAACACTTAAACTCATAACTGCTTTCAAAATACTTATCCATATGCCCACAGTAAAGTGTAGCTTTTACCCCTCATCAGGAAAGCTCTTTGCAACAGATAGAGACCATAACAGAAAAACTAGAATTGGTCAAAATGCAATGAACTACAGATCATGGAATACCCCGCTCCATGGATACTTCTGACACACAACTCATACACCTAAGATTCAGGGACCATTGTGCAAGAGGCGGGATTGAGGAACTGTAAGAGTCAGAGGACCAGGGAAGCTGCTGTGACATTATGTTTCATTGAAATGACAGAGATGCCTCATCCATAACTCAACAATATGATTGCCTAAAAGTGAACAGAACAAAGACAATACCAATAGACATGCTAATGTGAAAGTGGGCTCCCCATCCTTAGACAAAGAAGCAACTAAAGAATGTTGAGAGCTGGGAAAATTAGTCACCCCCAGGGTTGAGCCTCTTAATTGGCAATTCAATACCAAATGGTCAGTCTGATATCCAATACTTACAAGTGTAGCCAGACAAAAAGTATAGGTGGGACAAAGAGAGAGGAGAATTCTGGGAACAGAAAAGCTGAGCCAGGAGTCACCAGCCAGACACAGAAAAAGCGAGATGTAAAAGTACTGGTAAGCCACAAGCCATGTGGCAACTTATAGATGAATAGAGATGGGTTAATACAAGATGTAAGATCTAGTCAATAGTTAGCCTGAGCTAATGGCCAAACAATTTTAATTAATATGAGCTTCTGAGTGATTATTTTATAAGTGGGCTGAGAAACTGTGGGGACCCAAGAGGGAGTGGAGAAAACTCCAGCTACATACAAGCAACACTATAAGGACTCAGCAAGTTGTATTCATAAATTTATGTATATGTGTGTGTGTGTGTGTGTGTGTGTGTGTGTGTGTGTGTGTATAACAATAACAAAGAATAGAGGCCATGAATTTGAGTGGAGAACACATGAGAGGTCTTAAAGGAAGAAAGGAAGAGAAATGATGTAATTATATAATTATTTTTTATTGAGAATTTCTTTATACGACATATTTTCATCATTTCCCCCTCACTGACCTGCTCACACTGAATGATATTTTTGAGGACTTTTTGTTTCATTTTGCTTTGTTTCAGCATTTGTTTGCTTTATTGGTTTTATTGTTTGTTCTGATTTTCACTTTTGTAGGTTTTTTTGAGTGTTTCTTGTAATTATATTTTAATTTAAAATAAAAATAATTTTTAAATTAAGAAGAGGTAGTCGGGGATAGGAACCAAATGAAATAATAAATAAATCCCAAAACAATTTATTCCCTGTCTCTACTTTCTTACCTTACATCAGCCATTCTTTATGTCAATTGAAGTTGAAGATTTTTTACTATTTTGTCTTCATTAAATCTCGCCTTTCATATACATCTAAAGAACTGCAGGACATACTCCAGGCCAGGTTCCCTGATATGAAGCCGTTGATAGAGTGTCATTACCTATCATAGATTACCAGCTTTATCATGACTTAGTCTTTAATCCTTTTCCATAGCAGGCAACAGATCTGCTCTGAAGGCTGACTTAAATTTTAAGTATTCACACGGAATTTTGCATTTGGTTTCAAAATATATCTATAAATGTTTTAAATTTAAATTCCTTCCCCAGAAAATTCTAAATACAGGTATTATTCCAGGATAACATCCTGTCTTTATTTAACAGTTTTAGATGCTTCTTGACATGAGTATAACATATGCCCTTTAGCCCTAAGAATTAGTATTTTAAAAAGAATCTACTTGCTTTAAAAGGTTCATCATATGTCAAGGTACAATTTTCTACTTATAGATGTAATATGATAAGAAACTAGGAAGCTCCACATAGTTGACTGCAAAGCATTCATGGACATTTTTTCTCTGAACTCCTTATATATGGATGGTCCAGACAACCAAATCTATCGTCTTGACCAATGTGCTAGATGTTTACAAAAAAATATATCTTATCTTTATGATTATATAGACAATATTTTCTATTATTTGCATAGCTTGCAGTTCTAAATAATTAATATACACATATACTTTATGGATGATTCTTTTCTCTCCTTATTCTCTATTTCCCCTTTAGAGAACTATAAAATAGAAATGCTTTCAGTGTTAACATATATGTAAATGTGTATGTGTACAAATGCACATGTGTATTATACTGTAAACAGAATAAATATGTTTAACAAGGTACATGAATATCTTTAATAATCATATAAAATTATATTACATAAAAAGAACTCTACCAGAAAGAGGCCAACAGAGTGTCTCTTATCACCTAGGGCCATATCTCAGTGACTTGGACTGCCATAACAAAGTTCTACCTACTGTGTGGCTCAGACAATGGACATCCATTTCTCCCAATTCTTAAATCTAGAAGTCTTAGAGTGAGTTTTTCTGAGATCTCTCTCCTTGGATTGGAGGTGACCTGTTCTCCCTACATCCACATATGTTTTTCCTCTGTGCATTTCTTTGGGCAAAGTTCTTCTTAGAAGGATACAAGTAAGATCAGATTAAAGCTTGCACATAATACTTCATTTCACTTTTTCAAAAGCACCATCTACAAATTGTCACATTATAAAAAATACAGACAGTTAAGACTTCAGCATGTGAAATAAGAAGGAGCCACAATTCAGCCTGTATCAGATCACCAAGGTAATCTAAAGGGCAGAGCAGTCAAAGTACTGCAGAAAAGAAAAATTACCTAGTGAATGAACCATAGGAAACAAATGGCCCTTTCCTTAGCATACATACATGCATGCACACATACACACACACACACACACACACACACACACACACACACACACATACACACACGCATATCCAGCCATACTTTGGCAGGCTTGAATTCAGAGCACTTTGATTTAAAGGATCTTTGCATCTGCCTACTTACTGTGAGTTTTGTGGCATTGTTTTAGGGTTGGTTTTCCACTGGCTGCTGCACATCTCAAGCAATAAAAGGGATTTGAGCTGTAATAATTTGGCTTCTCTCTGTCATTCACATTGCCTTGACTTGCTTGTCATGCTTTGGAGGGAAATCACAATTAAACACACACTTTTTATGCTGAACTTGCCACCTTTCAATTTGTTTCCTGATAAATATGGCCTTTCCCTTGAATTCTATTCAAATGCCAGCCTGTGATCAATTCTGGTGTCTGTCTTGTCCCTATGTTATATGACAGCCCTACCTGCATAGAGGGCCTTGCCCCTTCAGAGAGAGATGTGTTCAGAACTTAGTCTGCCCACTCCTCCCCCAGACAGCACTCAGTAGCTGCTGAGCAGAAATGGATTTGGGGAATGCCAATGTGACAATTACACAGGTACCCAGAGGACCCGAGACTCTGGTTTCAGCAGTATGGCAGCTACAGAGAAATTAAGTGCAAGCTGTTTGGAGAATATTTCTCCTTAGGACATGATGAAATCTCTGAGGTGGAGTACATGGACAATGTCTGCCTTCCCCACTCCTGCAAGCTTCCAAAAGGAAAGAAAGAGAAAAGCTACAGCTTACTATTTGATATTTAGAATTAATTAGAGCCCCCAAATCCCACACCAACCTGCAGGCTTCTTAATGAGGCCAACGTATTCATCTTCTTTAGGAATCATTACAGTATCTCACGATGCCCAATGGGTTTCAAAGTCCTGCTGCATGCTGGTGTTTCAGCCAGGTAGGTTATCAAGAAAGAAGGCAAGCTCTCCAATTTCTAGATGAGTTTTTATGGGACATTGAACCACTTTACCAAGGTCATACAACCAATAAGCAGTGGAAACTATGTAGATGTAACCAACCATCTTATTAAATAAGAAACACAGAGCTGATTCAGAGAAGAAAGCCAAGAGGTCAGAACTAAGAGCCTTACCCTTCCTGCTTCAGTGATCCTGTTTCAGCCAAGAGAGCTCTTTGAAAAGGGGCCTACTTCCTGTGTGTATGTCTTTATATAGTCTAGCTGTTCTGCCTTCTCATTGGTTGTAAACCTAAACACATGACTGCCTTGTCACTGCCTGTATGTACCACCCTCCAGGCCCTTAAAGGCGTGCGCCACTACCGCCACGCACTTGCTATGGCTCTAAAACTCTGACCCCCAGGCAACTTTATTTATTAACATACAATTAAAATCACATTTAAGTACAAGTAAAATACCACTACAAAACTAGATTTGAATTCAGCTGGTGTAACACCAGGCAGGGGTCATGCAATTAAACTGTACTATTTCAAACTGTCCCTCCCTAAAGATGCATGCCTGCTTTCGTGTCAGGACCTAAACTAAGATTCTAGTGACAGAGTTACTCAGGATTCAAGAACAAAACATAGAAGAGAAAAACTGAATTGTAGATGAATAACAAATAATAGATCAGTGTAAGTATATCCCATAATTATACTTCTTCTAACTCTTAGAGAAATTATTTTACAATATCTGAAATTTAAGTGGATATCCCCTTTTGTACTTACTAAGTCTGTCAATACCATACTCAGCACTGTCCTAATAAGGCTTGTTAACTATGTGACCCTCTAATTATTTCTACTCAAGCTTTCTGCATGCCTAAAATACTTCATTACATGATTTCTTACTAGATTTAAAGACAACTAGTACCACCTCCCTTTCCTCTTGACTAATGACTGTCACTGAGTCCTAAAGAAGCAGAATGACATTATGCTGCCCCATCTGGTCCTTGCTCCCCACTTTCCAACCACTACTCTAATACGGATACCTATTATCTCTTACCCAGATCATAATTCTAACTCTGCCATAGTTGATGGATAATTACCAGATATTTTCTGACCAAAACACAGGTCTGTAGCTAGAGTTTTCCTGCCTGGCCCACAGTCAGGACAAATCTCTCTCACCTGCCAGTCCCACAGCTGCTCAGACCCGACTAAGTAAACACAGAGACTTATATTGCTTACAAACTGTATTGCCATGGCGGGCTTCTTGCTAGCTGTTCTTACAGCTTAAATTAATCCATTTCCATTAATCTATACCTTGCCACATGGCTCGTGGCTTACCGGCATCTTCACATGCTGTTTGTTATGGCCATGGCTGGCAGTGTCTCTGACTCAGCCTTCCACTTCCCAGCTTTATTCTCCTCCTTGTCCCGCCTATACTTCCTGCCTGGACACTGGCCAATCAGTGATTTATTTATTGACCAATCAGCAACACACTTGACATACAGACCATCCCACAGCACAGGTCATTCTATTTCTATATTTTAAAAAAACCCTCTGGAGATTTTCTAAGCTTGTCACTGTGGTCTTCAAAGTTTTTTGGACTGCTTACTTCTACAACCAATATGCATTAACACAGGTGAGTATTGACTCTAGGCTTTAACCATGCTAGGGATCCAGATTCCTAGGCACACTCTTACCTGTTTATATGACTCTATTGACTTTGAATCTCATGACCCTAACTATCCCTAAGTCAAACTGAACTACTACTGCCTCCAGAAAATGTTGTATGCTCTCCTTGCTCACAGCCATGTAATCATTTTTCCTTTGCTAGAAACTCCACTGCATTATCTAACCCTTTTAGGTACATGTCACACAATGGTTATGTTCTTGCTATTTGGGCTCATGTCTTGGCTTCTTTTTCCATTGTCTTACATTCCTAGGGGACAAGAGGTGTTTCTGTGACCTTCGTTTCCCCTGTAAATGGCTTAGCACAACTACTGGCACATGGTAGGTGTTCCATGGTAATGTTTGGATATAAGTGAATAGTGAAACATTCTCAATAACATCTAATCTATGACATACTAGGTTAAACCATGGAAATTGATCAGTAGCTAACTTCTGATTCTCAAAACAAACTGTGAACACTGAATACTCTACAAGTAGAATAAAGTCAGACCACACTGAAGCCTATGTCAGTCTGTGGTGTTTCGGTGAAAGGAGGACACATCCTACCTAGTCCAGAATGTTTTAAAGAGTCAAGCAAGATTTAAGAATGTCGAATAAGGTCCAAATTCAGAAGGAGGAAAATGTATCTTATCACATTCAATAAACTACCTTCAAGAACATAATTTTACATCCCCATCCTAAACTAACTCTTTCAGGTAAAGAGTTCTCCAATATCTTCCTTCTAAAACAGAAAGAAGCTCCCAGTCATCTTTGAAAGGGCTCCATCTTCATTCCTGTCCTCTCTTGAAATGTCAATTTAATTTTTGAAGACTACTACTCATTTTTCTCATAATAAGCCAGTATGTTCTTATAGTAGAATATTATTTTAAGGTGTGTTACTTTTGTTTATGTTGCATTTGTTGAACTCGGTGAAGCTGTTTTACTGTCCTGTATAAAACACCTGATGGTCTAATAAAGAACTGAATGGCCAATAGCAAGACAGGAGAAAGGATAGGCAGGCCTGGCAGGTAGAGAGTATATAGAAGGAGAAAACTGGGAAGAGAGACCTAGGAACTGGAGGAGGAGGACTCCAGGGGCCATGCAACTACATAGCAAACCACAAAGAATAAGATTTACAGAAGGGGACAAGCTCATAGACAAAAGGTAGATGGGATAATTTAAGTTAAGAGAAGCTGACTAAAAACTAAGCCAAGCTAAGACCAGGCATTCCTAATTAATAATAAGCCTCTGTGAGTGGCTTACTTGGGACCTGGGTGGCAGGCCCCCTAAAAAGAGTAAAAAAAAAATTGTTCTTCCCTTGTTTTCTATAGCTATGTGGTGGTTGAATGAGAATGGTTCCCGTAGGCTCATATAATTGAATACTTTGTCCCCAGTTGTTGGAGCTGTTTAGGAAGGATTAGGAGATGTGACCTTGCAGGAAGAGGTGCATCACTGGGTGTGCTCCCCCTGCCTCTGCCTTGTACTTGTAGATAAGGATTTAATATCTCAGCTACTGCTCCAGCACCATGCTTGCCTACCTGCCTGCTGCTATACACCCTGCTATAATAATCACAAATTCAACCTCTGAAACTGAAAAACACCATTAACGTCTTTCTTCTATAAGTTACCTTGGTCACAGTGTCTCTTCAGAGCAATAGAAAAGTAACTAAGATAAGCACTCTGCACTGAAGAAGCTTTCTGAAGAGATTAAAATAATTATTTCTGTGATCTCATAAATAAATCAATGGAATTTGGAAAATGAAGAGAAGTTCTGAAGAGAAGAAAGGAGAAAAGGAAGAAAATTCAGAAGAGGGAGCTAGGAAGCTTTATTTCTCCTCTACCTTTGAAAGTACTTTTCCTTCCCAGGCCTTCTTGCAGATTATAACAAAGAATATACAATCTGACCTCCAAAATGGCTCCCAATACAATCTCTTAATAGTGATGCCCTTTTATAGTTCCACCCTCATAGACTCAGGTAACTTTCTAACACCCATTTCCCATGGTCCTTGTCAGTCAGGCCTTGAGATAGCTACAACTCCAGCTGATGTCATGATTACAACTTTTTGAAAACATTGAACTAGAAGCCCCAAGATATCCATATCCCTGACCCATACATACAAACTGAGATAAGGCACTGAGTTTGGAGGTGAGTTTGTTATGCAGTAGTGGATAACACCTGAAGCTTCTACATGTTTCTTTTTAACTCAAGAGATATATGATGCAGCTAGCTTTGGGAATCCAGCTAGTCTATATCAAAGATGAATGCAGGAAGCACACTCATCATACTCAATATCCAAATGTCATTTTCTAATGCTGCAGTCAAAATAATAGAGCCATTCATCACCAGAGACAGTTATGAGGCTTTATAGCTTTTACAAATCCTCTTTCATGAATCCCAGAGCCATATGCAAATGTGACAGTGAACCTTTGATAAACCACTTGATTTCAGTTTTAGTTAATGAACTGAAAATACACCATTTTACACTAAAATTAAATTGCTAAAATATTTCACTCTGGTCCCCAGTTAGCTGAAATTAAAAATAGAAATGTAAGAACATGGTAAGTTACTCCCTCTCTTCTAGGATCCTAAAGCAAGGAAGAAGAGAAACTTGGAAGGAAAGAAGAAGCAACTTCTAAGTGAACTGGAAGGGTGAGAAGGAGACAGGACATTCTTCAAGATCTACCCTGAATTTTCAGTGATATGTCATATGGTTCCATCTCCAACAGCAGGCTGCATGAAAAAAAAATATCACTTGTGCTTTTCTAAGGAGGAAAGAGCAAGGCAGGGAATTCCCAGTTTTTTACTACTTGCAAAACATTATGCTCCTTTTTAATTTTTTCTCCCTGTATGAAATGATTATAGTTAAATTATGAATGCTTTGCTTTTTCCAGTGTTACAGAAATAGTGGGACGACAATTATTTCCAGTGTGTCGAATCCCTCTTCCACTTCTGGATGAGTTTGCCAAGGCAGTTCAACAAGAGAGCTTCAGCCAACAAAACATTAGTTAGGTAAATACCCCCTTTCATATGCCCTCCCCCAATAATAAGAACATGAATAGAATTTGTACTCCCACATCTTACACCCTTTTTTTATGACCTGGGAAAGCCAACTTTAAGACCTCAATGTATGGGAGTAATACTGCATAGAAGCATATTGTGCTCTTTTCTGCCATGAGACACATGCTTTATAAAATTTATTCTCAAAGGAAAAAAAAAACACTACGTTCCTCAGCTTGGAGCCCACAAACATCCAGGAAGACAAGACTTTTGTGGGGTGTGGGAAAATTCATTACACATATTAAAAACACAAATGTGTATAAAATGTATGTGCATTTGTGTATGATTGTAGGTAGGAGATGTGTATAAGTACTAATATATCTGAGAAAAAAGAAAATAGAATCTGTGATTGTATGATGTATTTACTTGTGCATGTATTTGTGAGTGAGAGTATATGTGTGTATGAGTGAGAAAGAATGTGTGGGGAAAGTGTGTGTATGAAGGGATGGTGTGTGTGTGTGTGTGTGTGTGTGTGTGTGTGTGTATGTATGTATGTATGTTTGTGAGAAATAGTTGGCTGTGGTGATGTGTATGAATGTGCACTCACATGTGCACATATGTTGGTATCATACAATTACATGCATATAGATATATAAATGTATGCTGATAGGTATGTTTATATTGATAGGAGTATATATATATAGATATATGTATTTGTCTCTATGTTAAAGTGGCTGTGTATATACACGAATAAGTGAAGTATATATGCATATGTATATAAGTACAAGATGAAGAATACGTTCCTCTCTGTATGTGTATTTGAGTACATAATGATGTCATATTTTGATGTATGAATGAGAGGTGTGTATGTATACACTTTTAGGTATTTGTGCTAGAATAAAATGAGTCTGTGCAAATATATGTGTTTGAGTATATAGATAAGGGAAGCATTTATGTGTGTTTGTATGTTAATTTTGATTAATGGAAATACATATAAATTTCTGTGATAAATATTGTGGGGTGTTCAATTTGTGTGAATATATAGCTAAAATAGTGTAAAAATGTGTGTGTGTGTGTGTGTGTGTATGTGTGTGTGTGTGTGTATGTTGGAAAGTATGGCTATGAGAGAACATATACATATATGTGTTTGAGAATTTCAGTAAAGGGCTACACTTACATGTATGTATGTAATATTGAACATAGTATACAAATTATATACATATACATAGATGGTTGGTGTAGTAAATATATGTTCATGAATATATGAGTGATATTCCATATATATGGTATATGATTATACATATATAGGTGAATAATTATATATATATATATATATGTATGTGTGTGTATGTGTAAGTCAGCACATTAGTGAGATATTTTTCCATGTGGAAATATATATATTCATGCTATTATGGCAGAAATAAATATGTGCATATATATATAAAACCTATATGTATATGCTTTCCTGTAACTTTTTGGGTGAGCTGACATACATGAATATGGTATGAAATGAGAAGTTTTACACTTCCATGAGTGTGTACATTTTTGTGTATGTATATATATTTGCTATACATAAAGTAATCATGTATGTTGCTGTATATATTCATATATAATCAAGTATGAGATTTTATCCCTGGATTCACAGATTAATCACAGATAAAAAACTAGAAAACATTCCCTGTACATGGAACATGTACATATTTTTTTTCAGTTCCCTAAACAATGTGCTACAGTTACTATTAACTAAGCACACAGATTGTATTAAGTATGGCAAGTGTTCTACAGAAGATAAAGGGGGTATCTGCATATGTTCTATGTAAATATTGTACCACTTTATATAAGATATTTGAGCATTTGCAGATTTTGGTACCTGAGAAATGTTTTGGAACCAACACCAAATGGATACCTATGAATAACTGTACTTATGCCATAGTGGTGTGATAAAAGGGTTTTTTTTTTTTTTTTTTTTTTTTTTTTTTTTTCAGAATCATTTGTGATTGTAAAAGATTGTAAATATAATTACAGTACAAATTTGTATCACAATCATTGTGTATCTGTTCAGCAAAGTACTATGAAACTATTAAAAAATTTTTAAATTAAAAATGACCTTCATTCACCTTAGACAACTTATTCACTTTTTTATGCAATCTTTTTTTTTTTTTTAATTTTTATTTTGCAATACAATTCAGTTCTACATATCAGCCACAGATTCCCTTGTTCTCCCCCCTCCCGCCCCCCTCACCTTCCCCCCAGCCCGCCCCCCATTCCAATCTCCTCCAGGGCAAAGCCTTCCCCACAGACTGAGATCAACCTGGTGGACTCAGTCCAGGTAGGTCCAGTCCCCTCCTCCCATGCTGAGCCAAGGGACCCTGCATAGGCCCCAGGTTTCAAACAGCCAACTCATGCAATGAGCACAGGACCCGGTCCCACTGCCTGGATGCCTCCCAAACAGATCAGGCCAATCAGCTGTCTCACCCACTCAGAGGGCCTGATCCAGTTGGTGACCCCTCAGCCATTGGTTCATATTTCATGTGTTTCCATTTGTTTGGCTATTTGTCTCTGTGCTTTATCCGACCTTGGTCTCAACAATTCTCTCTCATATAAACCCTCCTCATTCTCGCTAATTGGACTCCCAGAGATCCACCTGGGGCCTAGTCATGGATCTCTGCCTCCAGATCCATCAGTAGTTGGATGAGGTTTCTAGCACGACAATTAGGGTGTTTGGCCATCCCATCACCAGAGTAGGTCAGTTCGGATTGTCTCTCGACCATTGCCAGCAGTCTGTTGTGGGGGTATCTTTGTGGATTTCTGTGGGCCTCTCTAGCACTTTGTTTCTTCCTATTCTCATGTGGTCTTCATTTACCATGGTCTCCTATTCCTTGTTCTCCCTCTCTGTTTTTGATCCAGCTGGGATCTCCCACTCACCCAAGCTCTCTTTCCCTCGACCCTCGCCCTTCACTACCCCGACTCCTGTCCAGGCTGTTCATGTAGATCTCATTCCATTTCTCTGTCGTTGGGCGATCCCTGTGTCTTTCTTGGGGTCCTGTTTTCCAGGTAGCCTGCCTGGTGATGTGAGTAGCAGTCCAGTCATCCTTGTTCCACATCTAGCGTCCTGTTATGAGTGAGTACATACCATGTTTGTCTTTCTGAGTCTGGGATACCTCACTCAGGATGATTTTTTCTAGATCCATCCATTTGTCTGCAAACCTCATGATGTCATTGTTTTTCTCTGCTGAGTAGTATTCCATTGTGTATATGTACCACATTTTGTTTATCCATTCTTCAGTTGAAGGGCATCTAGGTTGTTTCCATGTTCTGGCTATTACAAACAACGCTGATATGAACATAGCTGAACAAGTGCTCTTGTGGTGTGGTTGAGCATTCCTTGGGTATATGCCCAAGAGTGGTATAGCTGGATCTTGGGGGAGATGGATTCCCAATTTTCTAAGAAATCGCCATATTGATTTCCAAAGTGGTTGTACAAGCTTGCATTCCCACCAGCAGTGGAGGAGAGTTCCCCTAGCTCCACATCCTCTCCAGCATAAGGTGTCTTCAGTGTTTTTGATCTTAGCCATTCTGACAGGCGTAAGGTGGTATCTCAGAGTTGTTTTGATTTGCATTTCCCTGATGATTAGGGATGTTGAGCAATTCCTTAAATGTCTTTCAGCCATTTGAGTTTCCTCTGTTGAGAATTCTCTGTTTAGTTCTATAGCCCATTTCTTAATTGGACTGTTGGGCATTTTGATGTCTAATTTCTTGAGTTCCTTATATATTCTGGATATCAGTCCTCTGTCAGATGTGGGATTGGTGAAGATCTTTTCCCATTCTGTAGGCTGTCGCTTTGCTTTGTTGACCGTATCCTTTGCCCTACAAAAGCTTCTCAGTTTCAAGAGGTCCCATTGATTGATTGTTTCTCTCAGTGTCTGTGCTACTGGTGTTCTATTTAGAAAGTGGTCTCCTATGCCAATGTGTTCAAGACTACTTCCTACTTTCTCTTCTAGCAGGTTCAGAGTAGCTGGATTTATGTTGAGGTCCTTGATCCACTTGGACTTAAGTTTTGTGCACGGTGATAGATATGGATCTATTTGCAGCCTTCTACATGTTGATATCCAGTTTTGCCAGCACCATTTGTTGAAGATGCTTTCTTTTTTCCATTGTGCACTTTTGGCTTCTTTGTCAAAAATTATTTGTTCATAGGTGTGCGGATTAATATCAGGGTCTTCAATTCGATTCCATTGGTCCACATGTCGGTTTTTATGCCAGTACCAAGCTGTTTTTATTACTGTAGCTCTATAGTACAGCTTGAAGTCAGGGATCGTGATGCCTCCAGAGGTTGTTTTATTGTACAGGATTCTTTTGGCTATCCTGGGTTTTTTGTTTTTCCATATGAAGTTGAGTATTATTCTTTCCAGGTTTGTGAAGAATTGTGTTGGTATTTTGATGGGGATTGCATTGAATCTGTAGATTGCTTTTGGTAAGATTGCCATTTTTACTATGTTAGTTCTGCCTATCCATGAGCATGGGAGATCTTTCCATTTTCTGACATCTTCTTCAATTTCTTTTTTCAGGGACTTAAAGTTCTTGTCATATAGGTCCTTCACTTGCTTGGTTAGTATTACCCCAAGGTATTTTATGTCATTTGTGGCTATAGTAAAGGGTGATGTATCTCTGATTTCCTTCTCCGCTTTTTTGTCCATTGTATATAGGAGGGCTACTGATTTTTTGGAGTTGATCTTGTATCCTGCTATGTTGCTGAAGGTGTTTATAAGCTGTATCAGTTCCTTGGTGGAATCTTTGGGGTTGCTCAAGTATACTATCATGTCATCTGCAAATAGGGAAAGCTTGACTTCTTCCTTTCCAATTTGTATCCCCTTAATCTCCTTATGTTGTCTTATTGCTCTGGCTAGAACTTCAAGTACTATATTGAATAAGTATGGGGAGAGCGGACAGCCTTGCCTCGTTCCTGATTTTAGTGGAATTGCTTTGAGTTTCTCTCCATTTAATTTGATGTTGGCTGTTGGCTTGCTGTAAATTGCCTTTATTATGTTTAGGTATGTTCCCTGTATTCCTGATCGCTCCAAGACCTTTATCATGAAGGGGTGTTGGATTTTGTCAAATGCCTTTTCAGCATCTAGTGAGATGATCATGTGGTTTTTTTCTTTGAGTTTGTTTATATGGTGTATCACATTGACAGACTTTCGTATGTTGAACCATCCTTGCATCCCTGGAATGAATCCTACTTGATCATGGTGGATAATTGTTTTGATGTGGTCTTGGAGTCTGTTTGCCAGTATTTTATTGAGTATTTTTGCATCAATGTTCATGAGGGAGATCGGTCTGTAGTTCTCTTTCTTTGTTGTATCCTTGTTTGGTTTGGGAATCAGGGTAATTGTAGCCTCATAGAAGGAGTTTGGTAATGTTCCTTCTGTTTCTATTGTATGGAACAATTTAGAGAGTATTGGTATTAACTCTTCTTTGAAGATCTGGTAGAATTCTGCACTGAAACCATCTGGTCCTGGGCTTTTTTTGGTTGGGAGACTTTTAATGACTGTTTCTATTTCGTTAGGGGTTATTGGACTATTTAAATAGTTTATCTGGTCTTGATTTAATTTAGGTATGTGGTACCTATCCAGAAAATTATCCATTTCTTTTAGGTTTTCCAGTTTTGTGGAATAGAGGTTTTTGAAGTATGACCTGATGATTCTCTGGATTTCCTCAATGTCTGTTGTTATGTCCCCCTTTTCATTTCTGATTTTGTTGATTTGGATGCTCTCTCTCTGTCTTTTGGTTAGTTTGGATAAGGGCTTGTCTATCTTGTTGATTTTCTCAAAGAACCAACTCTTTGTTTCATTAATTTTTTGTATTGTTCTCTTTGTTTCTATTTTATTGATTTCAGCTCTCACTTTGATAATTTCCTGGCATCTATTTTTCCTGGGAGACTTTGCTTCTTCCTGTTCTAGAACTTTCAGGTGTGCTGTTAAGTCACTAGTGTGAGATTTCTCCAGCTTATTTATGTGGGCGTTTAGTGCTATGAATTTCCCTCTTAGTACTGCTTTCATAGTGTCCCATAGGTTTGGATATGTGGTGTCTTCATTTTCGTTGATCTCTAGGAAGTCTTTAATTTCTTTCTTTATTTCTTCCTTAACCCATTGGTGATTCAGGTGGGTATTGTTCAGTTTCCATGAGATTGTAGGTTTTCTGTAGTTTTTGTTGTTGAAATCCAACTTTAGACCATGGTGGTCTGATAGAACACAGGAGGTTATTCTAATTGTTTTGTATCTGTTTAGATTTGCTTTGTGACCAAGTATGTGGTCGATTTTAGAGAAGGTTCCATGGGGTGCTGAGAAGAAGGTATATTCTTTTTTGTTAGGATGGAATGTTCTGTAGATGTCGATTAAGTCCATTTGAGTCATGACATCAATTAAGTCCTTTATTTCTCTGTTAAGTTTCGATTTGGGGGATCTGTCCAGTGGTGAAAGTGGGGTGTTGAGGTCTCCCACTATTAATGTGTAGGGTTTTATATGTGATTTAAGCTTTAATAATGTTTCTTTTACATATGTGGGTGCCCTTGTGTTTGGGGCATAAATGTTCAGAATTGAGACTTCATCTTGGTGGATCTTTCCTGTGATGAGTATGTAATGCCCTTCTTGATCTCTTTTGATTGATTTTAGTTTGAAGTCTATTTTGCTGGATATCAGGATGGCTACACCTGCTTGTTTCTTAAGACCGTTTGATTGGAAAGTCTTTTCCCAGCCTTTTATTTTTAGGTAGTGTCTATCTTTGAATTTGAGATGTGTTTCTTGTATGCAGCAGAAAGATGGGTCCTGCTTTCGTATCCATTCTGTAAGCCTATGTCTTTTTATAGGTGAATTAAGTCCATTGATATTGAGGGATATTAATGTCCAGTGATTGTTCATTCCTGTTATTTTTTGGTGGTGATGTGTGTGTACTTTTCTTCGTTGGGGTCTACTGCTGTGGCTTTATCTATTGCCTGTGTTTTCGAGGTTGTATCTGACTTCCTTAGGTTGGAATTTTCCTTCTAGTGCTTTCTGTAGGGCTGGGTTTGTGGATAAATATTGTTTAAATCTGGCTTTGTCATGGAATGTCTTGTTCACTCCATCTATGAGGATTGAAAGTTTTGCTGGGTATATTAGTCTAGGCTCACATCCATGGTCTCTTAATGTCTGCATTACATCTGTCCAGGACCTTCTGGCTTTCAAAGTCTCCATTGAGAAATCGGGTGTTATTCTGATAGGTTTGCCTTTATATGTCACTTGGCCTTTTTCCTTTGCTGCTCTTAATATTCTTTCTTTATTCTGTACGTTTAATTGTTTAATTATTATGTGGCGAGGGGACTTTTTTTGGGGGTCTAGTCTGTTTGGTGTTCTATAGGCTTCCTGTATCTTCATAGGCATTTCCTTCTTTAAGTTGGGAAAGTTTTCTTCTATGATCTTGTTGAATATATTTTCTGTGCCCTTGAGTTGGTATTCTTCTCCTTCTTCTACCCCTATTATTCGTAGGTTTGGTCTTTTCATGGTGTCCCAAATTTCTTGAACATTTTGGTTCATGACTTTGTTGACTTTAGTGTTTTCTTTGACTGATGAATCCATTTCTTCTATTGTATCTTCAACGCTAGAGATCCTCTCTTCCATCTCTTGCATTCTGTTGATTATACTTGCATCTGAAGTTCCCAATCGTTTTCTCAGATTTTCTATTTCCAGCATTCCCTCTGTTTGTGTCTTCTTCATTTTTTCTATTTCCCTTTTCAGGTCTTGGACTGTTTCCTTCATTTGTTTCATTGATTTTTCTTGATTTTCTTTCAGTATTTTATTGTTCTCTTCCAGGACTTTATTGATTTCTTCTAATTTGTTTGCCCTTTCCTCTAGTTGTTTACAGCGTTCTTCACATTTTTTTGTCTTTTCCTCTACACGAGCCTCTAGCTTCTTCATGATGACATTCATAAGGCTATTTTCTTCTGCTTCTTCCAATTTCTGATGTTCAGGTCTAGGTGTTGGAGGAGGGCTAGGGCCTGGTGATGGTGTATTACTATTCATTTTGTTGTATGTGTTTCTGCCTTGACGTCTGCCCATCTCCTTGTGGTTCGTTCCTGGCCTTATTCGCACACTTGGTTCAGAGCTGACAGATTCAGGAAGTCTCTCTCTCTCTCGTCCAGATGGGAGCTCTCTGTGCTTCAGAAGGGAAGTCCTGGGCAAGATGGGAGCTGGGGGCCGGCCTCTAAGTCTCAGGAAGAGGCTTGGGTGATAAAAGGTTTTAAGAGAGTGAATCTCACACTATATTTGTGAACATGCTCCAAATAGTGCCTGGTACCTAATAAACCTGTCCAATAAATGTCAGTTGTCATAAATATATTGTCATGATAATGGTTATCAGCAGCACATTTTCAAAGGAGCCCATTGAGCTAATGGGAGTTGTATTTGTAAATCCCTTCCAGGCAAGATGGGAGGGCTGGAGAGGAAGCTCTGAAAAGTGTTCCCTCGTTGTTTCTGATTCTAAAAATACTGATATACAACAACCAGAAGCCTGAGCGATACCTCAAAAATCATTTTCTTTCATACTCAGATGCTTCTTAAACATCTACCTACCGGTTTAATAATCAAAATTGTTTTTGGACAACTCCAACTTATTCAACTTACCACTGAGGAGAAAGTATGGGAGCCAAAACCTACATTGCTAGGGTAGGTGGAGGCACAGGGAATTTGGCAGCCTGAACCATTTAAAATTGCTATCTAACACTATTTTAGGCTAATATTTATTGCAAAGGATCTGTAGAGCTACTGAAATACCAAGAACTTTCTGTGTACCTGCTCTGAGCTAGACACTGTTCAACGAAGAAGAGAAAAGATGAGAATCTGAAGAGTCCTTAAGAAACCCTCAGAACTCATTTACAATTCTCCTACCTGTGTGGTTCATGGAAAGGTCTGCCCATCTGCTCCTGTTGACTGAATTTCATTACTCACAAGGCTAGAAATCTCCACATTATAAACACAAGTAGGAACAATAAGAAGAATCACCTGTGCAGCTTGTTAAACAAACATTTCTAATCCCTAACCACTGAGATTCTTATTCTACCTTCTAGGGAGGGCTCAGGAATCTACACACTTACATTGTCACGTGATTTAAGTAGGTAGGCCCAGAGAGAAACACCAGAACAAGAGCATGGAGATGCAGAGTGCAAAGGAACTACAGACACTATCATTCTGGAAGAGGAAAGTCAGCTAGAGAAGGGGTTTGTCCCAGGGTACACAGCTAGCAATTGAGGGTACCACAACTCTAACCCTGCTCTCCTGCATTCACTCAGGTAAAAGAACATTTCTTATGGACTACAAAAGAACGAAGTTACATGAGGGTCTTTTCTATGCAGGAGCCCCATTCTACTGTGGCTTTCAAGGAGTTGTGCTTCAGTGAGCATCTGTTGATTTATGCCAATTACATGCTTGGAAGGCACTGGAGAAGAAAACATTTATTGGACACCAGAGCTTGGTATCACATAACATCTCTACTAGGACAATTGTACTAAATAACAACAGTAAAAATCAACAATGAAATACTGTACCCAGGGAGCAGTCTGGATGAAAAGATTCATGGGGGATCCTGGCTCAAGAAAAACTGGATGTGGCAAGTGTCATTTCATGGGAAAGAGCCTTCAAAGATACTTAGAAAAGGGCCAGCCAAGTGCTATTTTTAATTCAACTTTCACACCATCTGACAGCCTCTCCCATTACCCTTTTCTTCCCTCATTAATCCCTGACACTGAACATTGTCAGATGCTTTTTAAAAATCTAAGCATGTTGTAGCCCCTGAGTTTCCTTTATCTGTCATGACAGTGATACCTTCAAAGAACTCCCTTAGGTTATTTTAGAATGACCCCCTCTTGCCTAGATCTTGATTCTCAGAGAGCTTCTACTAATGTTTGCTGAAAGGTGGAAGGCCAGGGAGTTTGCTCCAGCAGCCTCACTAAGGAGACACAGACAGCCTCCAGCAGGGAACTGTGTGAGTGGCCCACAGTGTTAGAGCAGGTTGGTAGCTGAGGCACTGACTTTATTATGAATGATCAAACTACAACGCCTTAACTCCCAGTTGCTGCCTGTTCATAATAGGCTAGCCCAGGCAAAGATGGAGCCACCTCTGCCCTAAACACCCCATGACATTTTTATCTTGCCATACAGACACACAGGGGCTATGAGGATGGTAGCCCTTATCCCTGAAAATTATTCCCCAAAGTATATCCCCTTAGGCCAGGGTACACAGTACAGCCTGTGTTTGTTTATTCTCTCCCCTGACTATAATGAAGAAGGCTAACAAATAGGCAATCCTGAACTAAGGAAAAAATATCGTCATCCTTCATCCTTCATATCTCTGAAGGCTTGCTTTTAGAACCTTCGATGAGACTCTGCATATCCTCTTATCTTTTACATTGAATAGTGCAATATTTGAAAATATTCTGTACATTTTCTTCCATGTATTATACGTTAAATCATTTAATTACCTACCGTATCTAATGCAATATAAGCATTTATGCATACAGTTGTTATACTATATTGTTAAGATGATAATGATAAGGAAAAAAGTCTGTACATGTCCAATATTGACACAAATTTTTTCCTAGTATTTGTATTCCAGATTGCTAGAATCCACAGATTCAGAACTCATAAATGTGGAGGTCCCAGGAATATGCATGGTTCTACCTTTAGATGATTCAAGCAGGTAAGCCCAGATAGAAACACCTGAAAGGAAGCATGGAGATTCAGAGTGAAAAGGAACTGTAGACATCATCATTCTGCAGCCTGTGTTATATTATTTGAATACCTGAAGTTCTTCCATTGACTCAATAAATATTGAGTTAGTATCTTCAGTGCCAGCAAAGCTTGCCATCAGCTTTACCAGATGGATGGACCATGGGACTGTTGATTAGGCCTGACATTTTCCTATCATTCATTTATCATTCCTTTTTTTCATGTGGGATTAAATAACACCCAATTTCCAGTTTTTTCTCATTGTATTTCAACCCTCTATTCTTTCAGGTGGGATATGGCCCTGAAAGGGAGAGTCTTGAGTCCTCTGTGTACATTGTCCAACATCTCACTAACCATAGGTGTTCAAAAATGTATTTCTCTTTTTTGCCAGGCAAAAACTAGATGTATATTTAAAAGTCCCCCTCCATTATAGACTAGGATGTGTTCTCTCTGTTAATAACCATTCACTGTCTTCCAATGGAGAAATCGTGAATAAAGAAGAGCAAGAAATCACTTCTGTAAGCCAGTCACATATCACAGGTACAGGAGCAAGATGCCAATCCTTATAGGGACCTTATGAATCACTCTCCAGCTAGTTTAGTAAGGAGGTTTTGGGATAATTATTAACGTATGTACAGGGCTCATAAATAGGCAGAGCTACACTAGAAGCCACGTTATAATAAGTTCATGCAGTGAAAACAACAGACCACCAAGCAAGGAGCTATAGGAAGTAGTTGTTATCACCCTCTTCTTATAAAGCTGTTCACTTGTGGCACCAAGATAAAGAATTACCCTTCTCTGTGCCTGAGTTTCTATATCCAAAGAAGGGTATCCTAAAGTATATTGGCTCTTTAAAGTGTCTGTCTCTGAAATACAAGTTACTAGGAGGTAGAAGTGGATAAAAGAACACAGTAATGGAGGGCTGCAAGCTTCTAAAGGCAGGAGGCTCTCCTTTCCACATTAAGTGACATTATCCAAGGCAGGATACAAAAAGCTTCAAGACCTCAGCAGATGCTGAGAAACATTCCACAAAACTTTATGTGTACAGGTGCTGTGAAGAATTTTTCTGCAGAAGGAGGTCTATTTTTTTGCAGAAGTAGCTTCATTTCAGGTCCAAGACCCAAAATAAGTTAGAGAAGACAGGAAATCCTTCAAGAGTTTCTCTCCAACATCCACTAGGAATTTATTTAGTGTTCATTTCTTTATCATTGTGAATATGAAATTTGACTGAAAAGAAGAAATGAAAGAAAGAATTTGAGGTATAATTTCTATGTGAAGTAAGTTAATCAAAAGAAGCCTTAGTATGAAGCCAGAATTCCACCTTATTTCTGCCTCTTGCTAGCTGTCTGACCTTGGTCAGTTTCTTCCCCCTCACTAAGCCTCACTGCATATGCCTGTACAATAGACATAATACCAATACAGTTGTCATTAAAGGCTGTGACAAACAGTACTACAGTGAACTGCCACATGGCAAGAATTGGGTAAATGCTATTTTCCTTTCCTTTCTTCTAATTACAAAGCAACCTTAGAACCTCAACTCTGAATTATTTGTTGTTCCTATATTTTTAGCCAAAATTTATGGAGTGCTTACTACATACCAAGCACTGTCCTAAGCAATGTACATGTATTAATTCATTTACTCAACACAATAATGAGAGGAGTGATTTTTTTTCAGGCATAAGGAGCAGGAAGGGGGAAAGCACAAAATTAGGACACAATGACTCATAAAGGAGATTATTATCTCCATTTTTCAAGGAACAAAATAGAGGCAGGCACTGGAAACCTACCCAGCTAATCAGGAGTAAGCTAGGATACTAAACTCAACTGGCCCCAATACAAATAATTGTAAGCTCATGTTGGTTAGCATTAAGTATTTATAAACTTCAGTTTCCCCTAACCTTCTTAGAGGAAGGACCCCAAACTTATCCCTATCTCCAACTCTGGCAACTACCACCACACTCATGGTAGACTATTTCTACAACCCTCACATCACTAGCTAGTCTTAACTATATCATCTATGGATAGAAAGTCAGATTCATAACAATTACTGCTGATGTTACTAGAGCCCCTCACCACAAAACCTGGCTCTGTGTCCAAATGTTCACCCACATTTAAATAAAATGGCATACTATATACAGAAATAGACACAGAAAATTACAGTTTAGGCAAACTTGAGAAGATGGAAATTCTTAGTCAAGCTCTGCATTGCTCACAGCTGTGTCACGATGTACAAAGAGATGGAACAGAAGTTGAGCAATATGGATACAGTGATATTCTTTCTTCTAGCCTCAGGGCTCCTGTGAAGGAGGCCTGTCCTCACTCTCAGAAGGGAATTTTCAGGAAGAATTCTAATATCGCTTTTGTTGCATCACTACAACCTATTCTCAGACTTTCATTCATTCACAAGTTCATAGTATTATTCAGTTGATGCTTATTTCCCCCCTGATTCCCTCCTCCTGCTGCTCTCTTTTGTTTTTATTGAAAATAAATCTTTTCATACAGTGTATTCTTTTTTTATTAAACTTTTTTCATTCATTTTACATACCAATCAAAGATCCCCCCTCTTCCCTTCTCCCACCTCCCCAGCCTCCCACTCCCAACCCACCCTCCACTCCCACCCCACACACAAGAAGGCAATACAATGTATTCTTAATCATGGTTTCCCCTCCCTCATCTCCTCCTAGATCCTCCCCACATCCTTATCCATCCAACTCCACAACTTCCTTCTCTCTCTGTTTAGAAAGCAAACAGGTAAATAAAATAGTTTTAAAAATAAAAGAAAAAGCACAGGAAACACACACACAAATTCCCTAAAAACACAAAGCAAAACACCAGTAAGGTTAAAAAAAAGAATGCCCAGAAAAGCAATATTAGATAGGAAAAGTACAAAATTACCATTGAGTTTATTTTGTGTTGGGCATGAGGCCCGCCCTTAAATGTGGTTTATATACCCAATGAGACTGCACTGTAGAAAACTAATTTTTCATTTGCAAGAGTCTGTCAATTGGAGATAACTTCTTTGTTAGAGACGGGAGCTTATGTCCACTTCACCCTCTCAGTTCTGGGAACCAATCTGTCTTGGACCTGTGTAGGTCCTTTGCATGCTACAATGATGTGTGAGTCCATATATGTGTTTGTCTGTTGTGTCTGGAAAATACTATTTTTTTGGTGTCATCTGTACCCTCTGCCTCTAACAATGTTTCTGCCTCAATTAGTTAGGTTTTGTTTTGTTTCATTGAGACAGGATCATGCTTTGTAGCTTAAACTAGCCTTAAACTTATTGTATAACTCACCACTATGTTGAGTTTGATCCCCCCTCCCTCAGCCCCCAAGAACTGACACAATCCTTGTTTATTATGATTCCTGCTTCTTCTGCCTCATTTATCATAGAGCGTATCAGCAACTCTACTGTATCCTTCCAAATTTTCCTACATACTCAATCATATTCAGCTTCATTTATATATGCAAAAATGCATCTGCTTAAGGTAGTTGATCATTGTTTTACAAAAGTGAGTTCATATTGTGTACATTTTTGTGCACTTTGTTTTCGTTGTTAAATTATCTCTTCCAGAAATTCTTCCAGCTCAAATGGCAGCAGTCTACTTCAGTCCATTTTCATGAAAAAGTCAAAGCCACCATGTGTTGTGATATTTTATTTGTGCTGAAATGTAATGTTTTATTTGTATGTTAATAAAGTTTGCCTGGAGATCAGAAGTCATAGTCAGCCATAAACAGAAGTCAGGCGGTGGTAGCACACGCCCTTAATCTGATCGCATGGCAGGCAGAGTCTCTGTGTGTTCAAGGACACAGCCAAGCGTGGTGACACATGCCTTTAATCCCAGTACCAAACATAGAGACCTGGAGGTCTGTATAGATAGGCAGTGACAAGGAAGTGATGTGGCTGGGCTTAGAGCCAATGAGAAGGCAGAACAGGAAGGCAATAAAGGTGCAGGTTAGACAGGAAGAGGTTCTCTTGGGAAGCTATAGCAATGTGGTGAGTTAAGGTTAGTTGGCAGCTATTGCTCTGATCTCTATGGTTTGCACCCCTGTATTTGGCTCTGTGTTTCTTACTTAATAAGACCATTTAGAAATTCATTTACAATATGCTTTCTTTTTCAATCACTTGGAAACACTGGCTGTTCTCTGAATTATCCCAGTACATGCCCGGCCCAAGTACCACATTGCCTTTCCTGCTTCATGAGCACTTGAAGGGTACCTTCTCATCTTTCAACTCAGCTGACTCTGAGCCTTTGTTGGCTAGCACTGACCCTGAAAGGAGAGAGAACCTTGACATTTCCCTCTTTTGAGTCCTCAAGGTATATCCTAAACAGAATTTGGGGGGGGGGGGGTAAGTCTAAAATGTTAATTAAATTGGGTTGACATCTGTCTTCCTAACTAGATTCTAAGTTCGAAAAAAACAAACTACACAATAAATATTTGTTGACATAATGAATGAATGAGTGAATAAATGAAGATAGAGAGAGCATGAACCAAAAGGTATGTCCATGGGGATAATCGGTGCTGTGGACTTCAGAGTTATTCATGAAGTGAAGCTGTGAGGACTTGGCAACCGATTTATTTATACAAGAATATAAGTATCATGGAAAGTCATATTTGTCTTATTCATAGTTTTACCCTGTCTTATTATATTACTAACTGGTATGTAATTGGTGCTTAATAAATATTTATATGATATACTAATTCTACTGATCCAGGAACTTCTGACTTGGATTTGTCTCTGAATAGACTCTTCCAGAAGCTAAGCCTCTAACCATGATAGTTCTCAATGACTTTTGTCATCTTCTTGTTTAGCTACACTATTGAAATCTAGGTGTTAGATAATCCCTCCTGGAATTTTTCTGTAGTGTACACCTAAGCTGGGAATAATCTGTGTGGGGGTGAGGGTTATAACTCACTTTTACATGTGAAGCTGCTTTGTGTGCAAATGACACAGATGAGTCTGCAGCAGGAGGCTCAGAGTACTATCTCTCAGAGAAAGAGGGGATATAGCAGAAGGGTTAATCCTTGGAATAACCAAAGAACTTGCTATTCCTCTGCTGAGAATGTGAACAGGCAGATCTACCTGACTTTCTTTTAAGTACCAGTCAAAAATGTGGGCTTTGCAGAAAAATCTTAAACTCCAAAGAAACTCAGCAGGTAGACACAACTGTAAAATATTTCCTCTGGGATATCTTTAGGAACACTGGCATCTGGGAAGATGTAGAAAAGAAGAGAATTTCTGTCTTCAATACAAGCTCCTAGCAGGGCTTCTCCAGGAGAAGATATCTTCCCTAATCCCACCCATCCTCACTCCTAGCCTCATCTAACTGATGAGTTCCCAGAAGGCAAACACTGATTGACTGGGACAAAGGTTAGGTAGGAGTAATTCCTCCCCAAGTTCCATGGCCAAATACACCCACAGCCTCTGCTGTAAGGCAAAGTTATAGACACAAGGGACACATCACCTCTGGACAGAGCAATAGCCTGAACAAAGGCACTAACACTAAAATGCTTGGATATTTCCCCAGATGACACTGGAGGCCTTGTCTATGTATATGAAGGTACATGAAAGCCAAGAATCAGGAACACATGAATGAGAACATGGGAACCAGACTGGGGAATTCTTTGAATGAAACCTTTAAATACTTGGGTTATATCCCAATGTCAATTTGAACTACATCTTTAGTTCATAAAAGGTTAGTAAGGGGTGATATGATCAGCTTTCAATCTGCAATCACTCTGTCTCAGTGTGTGTAACAGACTAAATGGACAAAAGATTCAAGGGCAAGGTGACAAGAGATTTAGAATATATGGCAATTGACATGGGGGAAAGTAGGTAATTCAGAACAAAATTAAAGGACAGAGTTAGCAGAAGTAGAACAGAACTGTCAGATGTAGAACAGACCTAGGTGTCAAGGAGAAGATGGAGAGATGGAGAATATGTATAGAAATGGAAGGAAAGTCAAAATCGAAAGGTGACTTGGGCTGTGCAGAATGATGAACAGAAGATGCACAGAATAGTATTTAAGTGACTCCAGGAGATTGGCAAGACAGAGAATCGGTGTCCTAACTTGACCAGATAAACTGTTAAGTCTCTGAAACCAGCCTAGTGGAAATACCTAACAGGCAGCTGGGAAGAGAGGTCAATAATGGTGACAGTGACATGACAAAAGCCAACTCTTGAGCTAGTCCAGAACTCTGAGTGATCAAGAGCACAGAAGATGAGACAAATGGGGTAATCCTGGTCTGCAACTTGCTTCATGCTGTGCAGCCTCCTGTCAATAAGTTCTCACAACCTCAGATCTAACTCCCCTACAAATGACTTAAATGCAGTGTATTTAACTGTTAGGAATATAATATGTTTATATAACCATTTCTTCCATTAGTACATTCCAGTTCCCACTTCAGAACTAACTGTCTCTACTAATTAAATACATTTATTTTAACTGCAGAAGCATTTATTTCCAAAACTAAGGACATGTTAATTATCTTCAGAGTGAAATTAACCCCAGGATGCTAATCTATACATTCATCTGCCTCAATATATATTACCTAAGGATGCCTGGTTCTGCTACCAACCATTACACAACACTGCTCAATGCACTCTTGCCACCTGGATCTACATCCTTCTTGTTATTATCTCACATAAACCGTGTGGCTGATGTGGAAAGTGGAATTTGACTATCATCAGACTCATCTCAAACTAAAGAAGACTAGAGATCCACAATTCACTAACATGCACCAATGTAATTCAAGGACATTTTTTTCTGACTGAGGAGGTAAATGTCTCCAATTACCCTGAGGAATTTTTTGCTCCTGTTTTATGAGAATTGACACCTTAATTCTCTTGTCACTGACACTTTCTAGACATGGATATATATATATATATATATATATATATATATATATATATATGCAATTCTCATGATAAGTCATTAGTATTAAGTCAACATTAATAGCATAATTTAGCTAGTCAGTCAACATCTTCTGAGAGCTCACAGATGGGGTATCCCCAACTAAGTACATTGGAAAGTTGGGAATAAAAGAAAGAATAAGACAAGGAAAAGAGGGTATTCAGAAATATGGGGCATGCTTGCCATCACCATCACCCAAACTTGGGGGTCAGTTGCAGAAAGCTCAAACAGTGGTCTTACAGTATGACTCATCTGCACAATAGAGCAACGCTACTGTGCAGCTGTCTGGCATCAAAGAAGAGGAGCTTCATGGAAAGTTGTCTTCACTACCCACTGGGGAGAAACAAATGGAATGTTTTTGGTTATAGTAGGCATTTGACAACTCTGTGGTCCAAATTCTGACCTTTGATCAAGTCTAGTAATCAAAAGTGATACAGATAAGAGAACCCTATCCATTAACAAGATTCTCCCTCCCTTCCTCCCTTTCTTTAACTATCTCTCCCCTCTTTCCTGATGCTCACTCCCTCCTCTCCAACAGTTTCCCCCTCCCTCTTCCTCCCTTAACATATTTATTTTGAATATTTATGTAGCATTTACTATGTACCAAAGACTTTGGTAAATATGTGGGGAAAAATAAAGGGCAGTGGCCAGATGTGATGAGAAGGAACACTATTTTAACAATAATTGTTTATTTTTGTAACATAGAGATATACTAGTCCAGTGAGATGTGCAAGTCCAATGAAGAGATTCTGCATACCATATAGACACTCCAGTCCTGTGGCCTCATAAAATTTTATCTATTCTTATTCTCAATATTCTCTAGGATAATCAAAGCTGTCAGATGTGATTGCTCACCCTTGCGATCACAGGCACTAGAAAGGTTGGGCAGGAGGATCATGAGTTCAAGGCCAGCCTAGACTTCTTGCATGTCCCACATATACCTTGTCTACAAACAATGAGGAACATCTGGTTCACTGGCGAGCATGTGCCTAGCATGTATGAGGCTCTGACTATTGATTCTCAGCACTGCAAGAATTCCCATTGCAGGGATCAAATGGATTGGGCCCTTGTGGTTTCACTGAAGTGAAGAGCTTTCTCATCTAATTGCTGTGTATTCTGTTAGTAAATTGCAAAAACTCTGGGTTTGGTGTCCTGGGTTCAGCACCAAAATGTTAGTAAATTGATGGCTAAAACTGCAAGGAGACAGTTCAGCCCTGAAGCGTGAGGTATCCTGGACACCTCGCGCTGCTTAGAACAAGAGCTCTACCCTTAAGATGTGCCGGACACCTAGAGCTGTTTAGCACAGCTCTGACAGCTGGGACTGCAAAGAAACAGCCCAACCCTGGAAAAGAAATTTTTCTGACTTCTTGGGAGAGTCAGGCCTGGAACTGCTTCAGCAGGAAAAGGTATCCTGACTCTTTGGGAAAGTCAAGTTATACCTGATGTGATGGGGGATGGTCTCCCCGCAGGATATAGCAATCCTGCTCCTCTCCTGGAGAGTCTCAACAGCTGAGCTTTGCTCAGCCCCCACTTAAGGGGGCTTCCTAGCAGAGCTGTGCTTCTCCGGCCTAAGATGTTGCTTCTTTTGCTTCACTCTGAAAAAGAGGAAACCCCTGCAGAAATGTAGCAATCTCCTCTGGCTCCAGAGAAAAGTGTTACTTATAATTCTCTCTGTCCACTAAGGGATGTCTTAGCAAAGTTGTTCTATTCAGGTCCTCCTTGCCCTGCTCTTTCAGCTCTCTCTCTCTCTCTCTCTCTCTCTCTCTCTCTCTCTCTCTCTCTCTCTCTCTCTCTCTCTCTCTCTCTCTCTCTCGCTTATTTTGTCCACTAGGGGATGTCTCAGCAAGGATCTTCTCTACTCTTGTGAATATCTTCACACCCAAAAAACTCTTTTGAGGAAGAGGTTTATTTGGGAAGGAGGAGTCCAGGAGAGTAGCTGCCTCTACCAGGGTGGAGAGAACAGCCTTATTTTCTAACTGACTAGGCAGGGCGGTTTACACAGGAAGTCTAAGGGGTGGAGTCAACCCTGGGCCCAGGATTCCACTATCCTGCTCTGTGATTGGTTGGTTTCACAAGTCAGTTGGACAGGAGCAGAGATGGCTCTGATCTGAGCTAAACTGTGTTTCTCTCACTGGCCTTATCTGAGCAATCCTTTGCTAATTCTGGGCTCCAGGGTCCAGGTGGGCTTCTCTAGCCAGCCCCTTTTCCCTACATATTCTTTAGACTGAATGTTCTCTAGAAGCTATCAGAACAAAAGATATTCCTGTTCTTGGATAGCAGATTCAGGAGACATGCACACAGTGTTAGTGATGCTTTGGAGTAAATTCTAATGTTTTTCAATTGCTATCTGGTGCTATCAGCACCACAAATTTTTAACACCAGATGCTTCCTTAGCCAAGTACCATATGCAATGCCTACACAGAGACCAAAGACATTCTCCCTACTCCTTCTCCTTCCCCTGGGTAATACCTACTTGAATCTTCCAGAGAAACAAGTAACTTTAATACATTTTCTGGCTATTAAGTGATAAAGGAAAAGAAAAAAATTAAAAACATGTACAAATAAAAAGTTTCTAAGGTTTGAATATGATCGTTCCTCACTAAAACTCATGTTGAAATTTGGTCTAGAACCTTAAAAAGGTGATGAGATGGTAATCACGATTAATACAGATCTCACCAGGCTAGGTTAGTTACTGTAAGAGTGGCTTAAAACCAAAGTAATACATTGTGCTCTGTTTGCACATATCCATTTGGCCTTCTATTTTCTGACATGTTGTGAAGATACACACACACACACACACACACACACACACACACACACACACACATGCTCACCAGGAACTGGGCGGATACCGGTTCCATATTCTTAGACTTCAAGACAAAATTTATTTGGTTGGTTGGTTTGGCTTGGCTTTTTTGAGACAGGGTTTCTCTATATAACAGCCCTGGCTGTCCTGGAACTTACTATGTAGACTGCCTGTCTCTGCCTCTGCCTCTGCCTCTGCGTCTGCCTCTGCCTCTGCCTCTGCCTCTGCCTCTGCCTCTGCCTCTGCCTCTGCCTCTGCCTCCCAAGTACTGGTATTAAAGGCATGTGCCACCATACCCGGCCAAAGACAATCTTAGGAGTACATTGGCTGGGACTCAAACCAGGGTCAACTGCTTGGAACGCAGCTATGCTAACCACTATAGCACCAACTCCTCAGGACTTTAAGACTGTAAAAAAGAAGAAAGGTGAATAAAATTGTTTCTTTGTACATTATCCACTCAGATATTCTGTTAAAGCAACAAAGAAAGAACTAGGGCAGAAATGGTATTGTCTTCCCCAAAATATTGCGCACCCTAAAAAACTTATCTGGGGTCAGAGAATAGAACAGCCACTAGATAGACATAGAGACCAGAAAATGGTGGCGCAGACAGCTTTAATCCTAACCTTCCATCTGGATCTCTCTATGAGTTCAATGTCACACTGGAAACAGCTAGGCATGGTGACACGCACCTTTAATCCCAGGAAGTAATGGCAGGAAGCAGAAAGGTATATAAGGCATGAAAACCAGGAACTAGAGCATGGTTAAGCTTTTAGGCTTTTAGCAGCAGTTCAGCTGAGATTCATTCTGGATGAGGACTCAGAGGCTTCCAGTCTGAGGAAACAGGATCAGCTGAGGAATTGGCAAGGTGAGGTAGCTGTGGCTTGTTCTGTCTCTCTGATCTTCCAGCATTCACCCCAATACCTGGCTCAGGGTTTGTTTTTATTAATAAGACCTTTTAAGATTCATGCCACATGGTACTTCTACTTCCATAAATGAGATAAATGTGTTGGGTTCAAGATACATATTAGAGGGTAGAATTGAATGGATCTTGATCTTTTATATGGAACTGGGAATGGAATTCAGGGACCTATATATGCTAGGAAATCATTGCACCACCAAATCACACCTCAACCCGGGATCTTTAGCTCTTTGAGAGTGGTCTAGAAGATGCCATTGCCTAACACTGAGAATACTTCTAACAGTGAGGATACATTACAAAGTATCAAATTAACTATTTAAATACCAAATCCTTTGTCAATTCATGCAATTTTGATTACTGCTTATGGAAGGATATGTATGTGCACTGACCATTTTACATAGTTTTAAAACACAGTAGACTACGTCCTAAGATAAGTGTTCTCAAACTATGCTTCTTTTGGCAGTGAGGGATTCTGAGGACTACACTCAAGGGATGAGTACCTTCAACCACCTCTGATAAATGAAGACAGGGTACACATTGCCTTCATATTTCTATGGATATCTCATGTTACTGGATCTCTGTACCTTCTCACTGGTTACAGAAAAATGTTAAAGAAATAATTGCTTAGAAGACTTGACCTATGTCTTTGACTATTGCATATCAACTTCTGTATTTATTTAAGCCCATCGCCTAACATAAAAACAGATACTTCATGACTGTTTTTGTGTACTGCTGCATAACATTCACTTGAATAAATTTTTACCCAAGATGGATATTCAATACATAGTTGTTGAAGAGTGAATAAGTGTTTGTACAACTCTCTAGAAAAATAAAAGCTTGAGGCCCCTTAAGAAACCAAAGTAGGGGATGGAGAAACAGCTCAGTAAAGAGGATGTTTGGTCTTCCTGAGGACCCAAGTTTATATTCTAGCATTCACACCAGGATGCTCAAGACTGCCTGTAACTCCAGCTCCAGGGGATCCAATGCACAGAAGTTTCTACATGCACTGCCTGTAAGCACACAAACCCACACTCAAAAACATGTATACACATCATTAAAAAAAAACCTTTTAAAAAATTAAGAATCTAGATTGTGGATCTCTGCATCTGCTTCCATCAGTCACTGGATGAGAGTTCTATCATGACAGTTAGGGTGTTTGGCCATCTGATCACCAGAGTAGGTGAGCTTGGGCTTTCTCTCGACCATTGCCAGCAGTCTATTGTGGAGGTATCTTTGTGGATTTCTGGGGACCTCTCTAGCACTCTGCTTCTTCCTATTCCCATGGGGTCTTCATTTATCATGGTATCTCTTTCCTTGTTCTCCCACTCTGTTCCTGATCCAGCTTGGACCTCCCGCTCCCCTAAGCTCTCATTCCCCCTGACCTTTGTTCTCCATTAACCCCCCTCATGTCCAATTTACTCATGTAGATCTCATCCATTTCTCTGTCATTGGGCGATCCCTGTATCTTTCTTAGAGTCCTCTTTACTAGGTAGCCTCCCCAGAGTTGTGAGTTGCAGTCTGGTTATCCTTTGCTTCACATCTAGTATCCAGTTATGAGAGAGTACATATCATGTTTGTCTTTCTGTGGAGCTCCAGGAGTCCAATTGGTGAGAGAGAGAGGAGGGATTACATGAGCAAGAGATATTGAGGCCATGATTGGAAAAAGCACAGGGACAAATAGCCAAACTAGTGGAAACACATGAACTGTGAACCAATAGCTGAGGAGCCCACATGGAACTGGATCACACCCACTGGATAAGTGAGACTATTTAGGTGGCCCCCAGGCAGTGGGACCAGGACCTCTCCTTAGTGCATGAACTGGCTTTTTGGAACCTAGGGCCTCTGCTGAGACACTTTGCTCAGCCTTGGTGTAGGGAGGAGGGGACTGGACCTGCCTCAACTGAATCTAGCAGGCTGAGTTGAATCCCCAGGGGAGACCTTGCCTTGGAGGAGATGGGAATGGGGGGTGGATTGGGGAAAGGCTGGGCCGTGGGAGGAGAGAGGACAGGGGAATCTGTGTCTGATATGTAAAATTAAATTAATTATAAAATAAAAATAAACTGCAGTACCTCTATCCAGTGGAAATTCATGGCACCATCAAAAACAATATAAAAGCTCTGCCACATAGATATTGAATACATTCTAAACCCTATTAAGTAATCACAAAATCTCTTTAAAAGAATATTCATTTGCATTTTCTTTTTTATGAATTCTCTGTTCCCAGTTTTTCTTAATGAGTTTCTCTTGTAGGTCAGGCACTGTTCTAGGCACTAATACAGCTGTGACATCTAGTAGAACAAAACATACAATATACAAATAATTAGTATAGTGGTGAATTCTAAGCTCCAATTTGACTAGGCTGAGGGCTAAGGTGGTTGGTTAAACATTATTTCTGTGTCTATGAAGATGTTTTTGGGAAAATTCAACAATTTAAACCAGTAGACTGGGTAAATAAGTTGTTTTCCTCCCCTGCTGGGAGTAGGCATAATCAATCTGTTGAAGATTAAGATAAAAGAAAAACACAGAAGAGTAAATTCCTACCATGAGACACTGCCAATATTGGTTTTCAGGTCTTCAAACTACACCAAGATTTAAATCTTTTGCTCCTCTGGTTCTCTGAGCTTCAAGCTTTGACTGGAATTCAGCACAAGCTTTCCTGGGCTACCAATGTGCTAATGACAGACCATGGCAGCTCATGGGCTATAGTTATATAACTGGTCTGTGACCTGGATTTTCACATTTTATTATGTGTATTGAAGTGCAACCGCATTATAACTTGAGAAACATCTGACTTGCAATGATTTGACTTGTCATTTTTTTTTTCTTCGTGATGGGTTTATTAGGGGTCTGCAGATGAATTTTTACTTTATTGTAATTTTTTTTTACTGTTCTTAGGTTATAATACAACCATATACCATTTATTACCTCTGTCACCCTAGAGAACCCCTATGAACAAATTTTGCTGAACACAATATGATTTTGGTAAGTGCCATGCAGAACATTAGCAAAGGAAGAGTGTGCAAAACTGGAGTGCTCTGATTTTAAATGGAGGACGACTGATGGTTTTACCAATAAGGTAACAGTTAATTGAAGACATAAAAGAAGTAAAGGAATGAGTCATACAGACATCTGACAGAACATCATTACAGGTTAAGGGGCAGCAATGCCCTGATAAAAGAGCATCTGATCCCTGGCCATGATAATGACTAGTTTGTGGGCACATGTGAAACCTCAGCTGCTCCCCAAACCCAGATTTTGCTTCTAGTTCCATTTCCTCTTATGGATATAGATCAAGCACCATTGCAGGCTGCCCAGTTCACCCAAGCCAAAATGTTTGCAGGGAGGTTTGGAAAAATTAACTTCTGCCTTTCTTCACTCTGTATGAACTGTATGTATTTCTTCATATATGGACTGCAAAACACAGGTGGGCAGCTTCACAATTTGTTATCAACATTGTCTAGAAACTGTAATTCATAATACTCAAGAAGTCCTCCACCTCTAAATCTGAATTTTGTCAATATATCTTCCCTTCCTGTACTCCATGTTCTTTCTCTCATCATTTTCTTACTCTTTGCTTCTGTATAGAGTTTCCATGGGAGGTTAAGTCAATGTACGCAAAGCACTGGGAGCATTCCAAACACACTCTATAAGCATTATTGTGCTATCAGCATTATTACCTCCTGTAGGCTTGAGCTGACATACAGAGAGAAGTCTCACCAGCACATATTAGGGCAATGTTTCCAATTCTTCTGTTAGGTCATTTTGATTTGAGGAGTATTTGAGTGTCTTTGATGATTTTGTGAGTGCTTGAAGAGCCTCTCTTTGATGATAATATTTCTATAATCTTAAGAGGAGCTAGATGGTGCCTTTCTATTTTATCTTGTTGATACCAAATGGTGTTTGGCTGAATTGTCTTTCATTTTGTTTACTGACTTTGTACTTTAGGTCTGGTTTTTGTGCTTTTTTTTTATGAGAACTGTGTTTTACAGGTCACTTTTTGCTTGTATGCACTTTTTTTGCTGAAATGCTATCAAATTGTATAGCCTGTTACTTTGAAACTGTACATTCATGTAAGATGCTTTGCCATTTCCATGTTCATCCAGCCTATCCAATATGTCTTTCATATATTCAAAGTTTCTTTCATGTCCCGCAATAGTTTCCCACATAGAAGTTTGTACAGTTCTCATTAGGTTCAGTCTTTTTTTTTTAATTTCCTTCTTGTAAATACTTTCAATATGGCCTTTTCTCACACTGTTCTTCAACAGGAACCACTAAACTATGTTCTAGGCATAAACCCATCCCACTAACTGTTTTAAAAAAATTATAATAAATTTTAAATGACCATACCCGGTATGTAAATATTATTTCTGGCTGTTTTTTGGTTGCAATAGAAAAATTAAGTAATCATAAAAGAGACTATTATGGTTCATAAAGCCAAAATATATGCTATATGTATTTATAGAAAAAAAAGTTGTCATTCTCTGCTTCATGCTTTTGAGCTAGCTGTTATTTGAAAGAAAAGTTATTGCTATCTGTATATTAATTTTATATCCTAGTACTTTTTAGGTGTTTTTTATTTAATAGCCTTTTACTACTATTCTTAAGTATTTCAAGTATAGCTGAATATTTTAACTCAGGCCCAGAAAGACAAATGCTGTATATTCTCTCTCATATGTGGATCCTAGCTTCAAATCTTTTATTTTGTGTACTTAATTTGAAGCATAAATGGAAGCCAGGAATGTAGAAAGGTGTCTTCAGGATGTGTTAAAGGAGGGGGCGTGGGAGACTATAGGCAAACAAAAGCAGAAAGCCAGAGTCCTAGAAGTGAAATCCTAGAGGCAGAAAAGCCTAAGCAGGAAGGGGTATGGGAGTACAGGAAAAGACAAAGAGTGAGGGAGAGTGCTAGCTACAAAAATGGGCCATGAAAAGCCATACAGAAGCCTACTGTCTCATAACGCAACTTAAAATAATTTGAGAAAGAGTAGTATACTATGTTTTACAATATTATTGTTAAGGAAGTGGTGGGTAATATATTATATAAATATTTACATCATATTAAGCATATTAGCCCCCTCAGATATTTATCATTTCTTTATGATAAAAATATTTAAAATATCTTGCATTTTTGAAATATAATATACACAGTCATCAGTCATCTTATTGAGCAATAGAACCCAGTATTTCTTTCTCCTCACTAGAATTTAGTTTCTGTTACTCAACTTTTCCCAATCTCCGTTTCTCTGTTACTCTCTGGTTTAACAACTGTAATCCTCTTAAATTTTGTGAGATCAACTTTTTAGATTCCAAATGTGCAAGTAATTCTGTAGTATATTTTTTCTATGTTTGACTTGTATTATGTGGCATAATGTTCTCTAGTTTCATCCATCTTACCAGAAATGACAGAACTTCATCTTTTTTATAGCCAAATAGTATTCTAGTGTGTGTATGTGTGCACATGTGCACACTTGTTGCTATATTCATTCATCATTTGACAGACACACTGCTTACATTTCTTGGCTACAATGAAAAGTTTTAAAATAAACATGGAAGCATGAAAGCCTCATCAACACGTTGCTCTTTGGATCTAGTAGTAGAGTTCACAGATCCCATGGCAGTCTGTTTTTTTTTATTTTTGAAAATCTTAATACTGTTCATCACAATGGCCATGGTAATTTAAATCCCTCCAATACCAGGAATTATCTTAATTCTTATCAACCCTTGTTACCTTTTGTGTTGTTAATAATTATTAATTTTAATATATATTTATATATACAAATTCATGTCTTCACATGATGACAAGTTGGCTTTCTCCTTTCCAGTTTGGATATCTTTTTCATTATCTTGCCTGATTTCTCTGATAAGGACTTCCACTACTACATTGAATAAAAGTGATAAAAAGTAGGCATCTTTGTCTTGTTCTTGCTAATAGTTTGATTAAGTTTTGACTGTTAGAAGTTGCATTTAATTTTCTTTTGAACTTAACAATCCAGATTCACTCTATAAAATATAACAAAAAGCTTAAATATTAAATGAGTTTGGGGAAATTTTATTCAATGAGTCAGACAACCAGCAGCATGGAAGTCAGAAAAACAGACATTGAATACTCAAGTTTAAGTACAGAAGGAAGTTATCTTCAAATTCCTAGTGAAAGACTAGAGAAATCTCAAGAACCTCTAAGAAATGCTTTACTCTGCAATGAAGAAGTGATGGTTCCTAAGACATCACTATGAAGCTATCATGAGGCTCTCATTTTCCCATGATTATTCAAACTACTTCCATAGACAAATGGCCCCTTCCCTCTTCTGTCTCCCCAATATCATTAGATTTCCTGTCACATGGCTAAATGACCCAAAATCCTTGGTTATTCTAGGAAATGTTCTCTCTGGTTTCTCCAAAGTGTAAAAGTGACACTAAATTTTGTTTTCAATAGTGTTTTGCTCTCTAATTGTATAATCTATCCTTTTTATTGTTCCATGAGTATTTGAAATGTTCACTTTATTGATTAGGTATAAATTAAGTAGATTTAAACAGTAAGGTTAATATATGCCATGCTATTTTGTTAAGTCCTGAAAAATTAATTTTTCTTTACTGTTATGGAATTTGAGAGCTAAATTAACAATCTGTATTTTCTTTATATTCCTCTGTGATATGAATTAAAAATTTTGATTCAAATTGCACGGTATATCTTGTTATTGTGGGTCCATTTTTTTTCTTGAAGTCAACCTGCTTGATAGTAATTTTCAGATGTGTGCTTTATCTTTATTCTCATCTATCTAATATGTTTTGTCCATTATTTTTCTTTCAATTGTTTGTGCATGAGTGTGTGTGTGTGTGTGTGTGTGTGTGTGTGTGTGTGTGTACACATATGTAGGTATGTGTGTAAGGGTGAGTACAGACTTTCAGAGTTTCTTCTGTCTGCATCTTCCATCTTACAACAGTTCTGTAATTACAGACAATTGATAGATACTGCATCTCACATTTTTTACATGGATTATGAATATTCACACACAGTACTCATGCTTGGGCATCAAGCACTTTCATCCCATGAGCCATGGCTCCAAATCATCTTTCAGTTGCTTTTAATCATTTAATTTTAAATGAGTATTTCTTAGTTGGCATTACATGGGATTTTGGTATTGAATGTAGGTGTCTCCTTTTGTAATTGATATATAAGATGCATTTAGTACAAGCATTTCATATTTTTAAGCATGTTTTGGTTTGGTTTGTTTGTATTAGGCTTACTTCTATTATTTTGAATGATGGAGCCAGGCATGGTGGTACATGCCTTTAGTTCTAGCACTGGGAAGCAGAAGCAGGCATATCTACAAAGTGAGTTCCAGGACAGCCAGCACTACACAGAGAAATCCTGTCTCAAAAAAAATGTGTAGACTCATTTTATTTCTAATTTTTAACCTTTGTAAGAATTTTATATAATGTATTTAATCTTCCTTTCCATAGAATGTATTGTATACTTTTAATATTCATATTCAACTCTTCCTGAATATTAAAATTTTAACTTACATCTTCTAATATTTTCTAATTTAAAAATTTTCTAAAAGGAAATACACATATGCTTAAATTATCCCTACTTTTCCTGCCTTCTATAATTTTTCTCTAATCATTTTTAAAATTTCTATTTCATGTTTCTCAATTATCAATATTTACTGGTACTTCAGTTAATATGATGGTACTTTGTTAGAAACCATTATTTATAACTCAGTGACAATCTCTGATAATTTTAATTTGTTACCATTTTGTGTATAAAACGGAGAACTCAATTTTATCTTTTTCTGATGCTTTCTTTATTATGCTCATAATTCACAAAAGACAATTTTTGTTAACTTCTTTGAGTTTTTCAATCAATATTGTATCATAGTTTTCATAAATGTAACATTAAAATGTTAATATTATGTAAGCTCAGTTTATCTTTTTTATCTTGTCATTTTTTACTATTTTGTGTTGCTTTTATATCAATATCTTTGCCCTATTGTTCATTAATAGTCATCTTTGAGTGAACAAAAACCTTTCTAGTCCAGATATTTAAACAGTATAATGCAAAAGAGGAGCCAGGATAATTTTCTGGGATAGCAGAAAATCCTTGATTCTTAGTAAAAAATCCTTTATAATTCATAGTTTTGTGGGAGAAGATGGTAAGGTATGCTTTGTGAATGTGCTTTGTGTGTGATAGAGAGAATGACTGAGGGTGGCTTAACCTTTCTTTTTAGCTCACAAAGAATGGCTGCTGCAGAGCTGTTTAATACCTACAGTTTTTCTCCCACAACCTTCAAGTTTACAAAGATAAAGTATCTGTGAGTGTTTTCTCCCATATCTCCATCCCACTTGCCAATTTATTATATCCAGGAAGATTTGGGGGGATTCCTACAGCCAAACATGATTACAGATGTTATAGTTCCAACAAATGTTTGTCAATTTCCCCTCATAGTACATCATCTGCTTCAGAGAATTTTGTGCCATGTTAGCTGTCTCTGAGATCTAAAAAGATAGTTGTTCACTAGTAGGATCCTTATACCTTTATTCCATTGTTCACTGTACATATCATCCATTCTTAACCTTATTATTCATGATTCATTATTTTCTCGTTTTAACATAAATAAGGATGATGTTTTTTGTCATTTATTTTTTCTAAGGTTGGTTTCACAGAGAAGAAATGAAGACAGACTTACTCTAAAATATTAAAAATTAATATCTGATGGGACTTTGACCAATCCCCAATGCCTACCACACTGTATGTAATGTGACAAAGACTATACTACTCACTAATCATTCTGTTTACTCTTCTTGGACAACCAATAAGACTACATTACCCATGCACCTTCTGATTTTATGTGGCCATATAATTGAGATTTGAGCTGATGGAATCTGAAGAGAAGCAGGGCTTGGGGTGTAGCTCATCTGGTAGAATATTTGCCCAGCATGCACAAGACATTGGATTTAATCCATGTACCATATAAAATAAGTGTGGTGGCACATACCTGTAATTTCAACACTTGGAAATAGAGGCAAGAGGATCAGGACTTCAAGGCCATCTTTAAACTGCATAGTGAGTTGGAGGCTAACCTAGGATACATGAGATTCTATCTCCAAAAAATAATCAAGCAAAAACAAAGTATACAAGTTTGATACCCAGCCTATTAGAAAATATAAAATGCATTCTTCTTGCTTTCTTCCCTCTGCTTGACATGTTGGAGATAGCCATGCTAACATAAAGTGTTAGCCAGAGCATTGTTTAGTCTGGACCTCTGAATGACTCGTGAGAAATTTTCCCTGCCCCTGTGGAACTAGTCTGGATAGTTGTATGAGCAAAATTTAAATTTATATTGTGTGCCTCTCTCTCTCTCTCTCTCTCTCTCTCTCTCTCTCGTGTCTGTGTCTTTGTCTGTGTGTCTATGCCTGTGTGTGTTTAAGCATTAGATAGAACAGAAAAGGAATCAGAAAATGGAGAATTTATTAAGTATGGATTATTATTAGAAATAAGTTATAAAAATCATAAGGGCCAAATATCCATTGGTTGGCCAACGCAGAATAGAACAAACATGTGGCACAGTGGTAAATGGAGGTGCCATGGCTGCAAGCAGTATACAGAATATTGCTATGGAGAAAAAGTTAAGAATAAAATAACCAAGCTATAGAGTTATTCAGCATTATGGGATACTGGAACATACCTGTGACTAAAACACAGGAATGAAGTAAAACAGGACAATTTAGATGAATTAAGGATATGACTACTTGCCTGTGTTAATTTAAATTTAAACTGAATTTGAAAGAAATTCTCTCCAAAATAGTCTGTGCTTTATGTGTCTTTTAAGATATACAACTCTTTTTAAAATAATTTTTATTAAGAAATTTTTTCATTCATTTTACACACCAATAAAAGATCCCCCTCTTCCCTCCTCCTGACCCCCCAGCCTCCCCACTCCCAACCCACCCCCACCCCCATCTATAAGAAGGGAAGGCCTTTCATGGGGAGGCACAGATGTACAAGTCTTTGTAGAAATAAAACTCCACAATCCAGAACTTCTGGGAGCCAGACATTAATTGAACCAGGCAGCTTAGGGACTAAAAGTACATAGTATATTGCTTAGGGTAATTGCCACCCAGATGGCAGGAGGCCTAAGAAGAATCAGGCAGAGGCATCACCTTCTATACAAGGTGGGTTCATGTCCTATACTGGCTGCTACTATGTGTCTCCTTCTTCTCACTTGACATTCAGTGAGTATGTATCTGACATTAGTCATTATATTGAAAAGATCAAGAAAGACAACTGTTTACCAAGCCTGATAGAAATGAACATACCCAGTTCCTAAGAGATCTTTCCATGGCAATGCCCATCATTGCTGGGCCAGACTGTATAAAACCAGAAATTGACCTCAGGTAAATTATTGGGAAGGTAATGAAGACTCAGCTAAATGGGCCATCTTCACAGAAATCCCTTTCAAAGATCAGCACTTAATTTTGCATTTGTAACTTTGAACTGTTTTTCTCAAAGAAGCTCCCCACAGGTTCTATAAAAATTGGATCTGCTCCCTTGAAGCCACATAGCCTCATCAAAAATTACTTTCAGAGTCCATTGGTTATTGGAAAAAAATCATAGCTGGATATTTAAATAAAAATGCAGAAAATCTGCAGGACTTTCTGACAGATACCAAAGCTTTCCTTCTGTAACTTGCCTTCTAGAAAACAGAAGGTGGAGTATCGCCATCTGCTGACCGAACACCAGAATTGCACTATATTGTCTGGACTGCAGATACTGGGCTTTGTTCCACTTTTTAAAAAAAAAATCAATAGGTAAAATCAATCAAACAACATTAAATTGAGTTGGGAAAATAGATGGAGTACTCAGAACCATACCCTAAAACAAAGTCATCATTTCCATCTTGAAGAATCTGTTCTTGGGCTGCTTTTCCAAGGTGCTCCCATTTTTCATGAGTATAACAGTGTTCCAGACAGCCATGCTTTGTAGAAGGTATTATTTAACTGACCATAAGCATTTTCCATGCTTGTGCATTGTCTTCACAACCAGCTGTTATTATTGCTACATAATCTGCTAGTAACGTCCCTGAATGATTTCAACAGTCACCTTCAGGTAGTGTCTACATATCACTGCTATAAATACCACCATAATAGCCACTTTAAGGTATAGAACATTGTCTTTAGGAAGAACTGGAACAGTACCATTTCACAGCTAGGCTTAAGAGAAGTAGGATTTCAAAGGATAGTGGCTGTCCTCAGTCATAGCTCAGCATGTACATTGTGGTTGATTCAATGAATGAAAAAGTGAATGACAGTGTCTGTTATCAGTAGATGTCATGCAAAGCAACCCCAAGGGGTTGTTCTAGTCTAAAGAGGCTATAAACCACCCAGGTGTGCCAATCTTGCTGCAGTATTATCCGCTATGATAGCAATAAAAATGTTGGCCATGAAGCTTCTGACGCTCTGCTCTGGCATCTTAGAATTCCAACTCTTTTACCAATTTGTATACTTAACCAAATATGTAATCCAGTGAATTATATATAGTAATTTTGTTCCACATATTGAAATCATATTCTACATCAATCAATTACAAATTGTGATAAACTACAGACATATAATTATATGTATTAATATAGTTTCATATATTGTATTGATTATATATAAATTTTAGAAAGCAATTAGGAGAGTTAGGCTACTTGTTTTCAGTGCTCCTTCCAATGCTAGAATGCCGTGAGTTTATAAGGTAAAATCATTTTGGACCTGGAAAAGATCACAGGAGATGATAACCCCTGCTGTGGGAAACAAATTCCCCAATATCTAACTGCCACTTCTGCTCAGCTGGTGGCCACAAAACCGACATCAAGTAAAGGCCTACTGTGTGGATTCTATAAGACAGATTTCAGAATGAATCCCATGTATACTCATGTAGGCACTTTATTGCAACAATACCTGTTGCTAGAGTAGTGGGCAAGGGCAAAAGTGAAGAATATGTTTGAATTTTACATTCTTTATTAGATACTAACAGATGGCAAGACAGCCAAGTTTGGATTCATAGAAGATAAAAGAGGGAGGTCTTTAGAAGCTAGTATACAAGCTTTAGTTGACTCATTGTGGAGAACCTGGGGTACAGCAGAGTTGAAGAAGTTGTTTATTACTCAGGAGAAGGGGTACTCACATATTTGGCTCCTGCTAATGGTCCCAAGAGATCATATGTTCTCCAAAAGCATGCCCTCTATCCTGTCAGAACCAAATGACCCCTGTGCCAGGATGTAGTGATATTTTATTTGTGCTGAAATGTGGTGATATTTTATTTGTGTGTTAATAAATAAAGCTTGCCTGGAGATCAAGAGGAAAAGGCCAGCCATTTTAAGTAACAAGAAGTCAGGTAGCACACGCCCTTAATCCCTTAGCAGGCAGGATCTCTGTGTGTTCAAGGCCACATTAGGGAACAGAGCCAAGAGTGGTGACACACGCCTTTAATCCCAGTACCAACCATAGAGACCTGGAGGTCTGTACAGACAGACAGTGACAGAGCTGTGTAGGAAGAGGAAGTGAGGTATCTGGGCTAAGATAGCCAATGAGAGGGCAGAAAAGCAAGGCATATAAATGCATAGGTAGACAGAAAGTGGTTCACATTTGGAAGCTGCAGAGTTGGTGAGATAAGATTGGCTGGTGGCTATTCCTATTTCCCTGATCTAAAGTTTTCACCCCGATATTTGGCTCCATGTTTTTTATTTAATAAGACCATTTAGAAATTTGTCTACACCAGGATGCTTGTCAGTTTTAGCCATTTGCTTAAAGATAACTCTTGCAAATGTTTCTTCTGAAGGACATGTGACACACAATTCATTTGGGGACACTTTCAGTTGTCATCTTTCTAACTGTCGACTATTATTAAATGCATTACAATAGACCTAAAGTAACTATTCCACCATTAACATAGAGATGGCTTTTAAATTGTCCTAGAATAAAAGAAATCATGAGACTGCTCAAACGTAAGAGGTCAAGAACATAAGTGAGTAGCTGTTCCATTTTTTAAAAGTGCCTAACAGTTTGTGTGTAAGACATTCTAGGCAATAAGGTGAATTTTAAAAAGAAGATAGGAGTAATGTTTGTCTTCTCTTCTCAAATGTCATACTAATACAATGCATTTTTATAAGCTACTCATTTTATTCTGGCATTTAAATAATCCACCTAGAACCATCAACAGAAATTCCTCAGATTCGCCTTCATTTTAAGGTATAACAGGAAAAAAGTTGACAATTTGTCAATATTCTTATTAACACACATGAAGCTCTATGGCAAGTCCCATACTAAGTACATTGTACTTTCTCTTCTGTGTTCTTGGCAACAATCTGATGGGGAGACAACATTAACACCATTTTATAGATGTGACAGCTGAGCCCAGAGAGGTACAGCAAAGATTTAACCTTTTGTTTTCTACTGTCTGATCACCAGTCAACCTGGTATAAATATCAGTCAAGCTGTGTATAACTCATGCTAAAGAATCTCTAGGCTAGCATTCTCTCCTTATGTATAGAAGATGAAGGACAAGTCCTCATCATTATATAAACCATGAAATACCTCTCACATATTATCTCATACTCGGTTGCACTAATAAGCCAACCCAACACTTTCATCCAATGAAACATGATGGGTAGAAATATTCATTTATGAGAATGAATCTACTTTGTCTACTTTAGCCTCCAAAATGGAAGAATAACATGCTTTTCTAACTCTGTAACTTACTTTTCTCTGTGGATTATCACCTCAGGGTACTTTATATGAGTACACTGTATATATGTAATGAATGAAGAAAAGCAGGAATAAGGGGCTTGGTGGATATTCCCTTGCTTCCTATTTTTAAGTTTTCAAGGCTCTTTCATTCTTCCATCTATAACCAACAGAACAGAGTTGTATCTTGTTTGTACAAAGAGCTAGGGCCAAAGGAATCCTAGAAATAAATACAAGCAAGAAAGAGAAAAGAAATTACTTTAAAACAAGCCAAGTTTAGCCTTCAGTCCAGGCCACAAAGCAAGGCCTTTTACCATTGCTCTCAGACTTAGATTCTTTTTGTTCCAAATGCCTAATTACACAGACTTTCCTCTATGTGTACAAAAATCAGCATAAATATTTCCTTAACCTTCACACAGCTAAACATCATTATAGAAGATAGAGGGGTGGTGCAGTAGATTGGTCTCTGACAGTGAACTGGGTGAGACATAAATGAGATAAAAGGTTTTCAGGAATTAATCAGTGTATTTAGGGAGCATCCAGGGCCCCAAGAATCTTTACAGAAACAGAATTCATGAGACACATTTGCTTTGTTGATGAGTACAGTCATTATGACTTGGGTGACACAGGAAAGACATGTTCTCCTGGCACAAATGCATATCTTGGATTCTCTTCTCTCCCTGTGGGTAGGAAACACTTCTGAAAGAAATGGGAAACATCTGGAGAAAAACACAACCCAGCAGAGAATTTCAAACGCACCTCACCCGATGAGCTCCTCAGATACATTTCCTAATGAAGAACAATATACTCTTAATGCAATTAGACGGCAGTATGGTAAGCCAAGCCAAGCTCACTAAGTTCTAAATGGCTTTGTATGCACCCGTTTAGCTTTCCACCAAGATTTTAAGAGTGTGACATTGGAGACTATGAATTTAGATAGCTCATTGGTTGTGGGACACTAACCATGCACCAGCATGAAGTATGTTTTTAGATCCCTCAAACATGAGGAGAATTCAGGTACAGAATCATATGCTACCAGCTACTGTAGCTTCAGACACAGCTCTGAATTTCTATTATGGCCTTATCCATAATTGTATTCTTCATTAATTCAGGTAAAATTATGGTTCAGCTTTGTTTTTTTGTTAAGGTGGTGTATGACAAAAATTGTGTTTTCAATTTGTAAAACCAAATACCTACATAGGACCTGTTATGGCCAGCCTGAGCTGCAGACAGTCACATTGATGGGGTTAATTGCTGTTTAAAAATAATTCACTGCCTCCAGATTGATTCTTCTGGGTTTTTTTTCTTTACACAACATTACTGTGTCTCATTCTAATTATTCAATGCTAAGTTCATACTTCTGAAGCAGGAGACTGGAGTCAGAGGAAATGGTGTTTGATTTGTTGCCATGGAAACATCTCACTGTATATGGACTCTAATCCCATGACAACTCTCTCTTAGGAACCATTTTTTTTTCTGACATAATAAAAATCTGATCAAGGTCAGATTTAATAACCATCTCAATTCCCCGACTTTCTCTTGTATTTGGTGTTACAGAGTCATTTTTTTGACAAAGAAAAGCTTAAAAGAACTTTTGCTTGCATTCTGTGTAAAATTATTATTTATGTTTCTGAACACATAAACCAGGCTCTGTATCATATTAATTCACAGCCATACCTTTTGTTATTGTATAATTTTTACATTTAAAAAGTTGCTTATAATTGCTTACACTGCATTGACAGATGTTAACATTTTGTGGTACATTGTTCTGCTAATATGTACATTAGGGCAGCAGTAAAGTTTATCATTTGCCAACAAATGATGTTTACATTATTAACAAATGCCATGGCCATTTATCTTTCAGTCTGCACTGTAATAATTTTGTGAACTGATTATCATGTATGCATGCAGTTCAGTGAGACAAGAACTATGCAATTCCACACTGAAATGAAATGCTCCATGTTGGAGACAGGTAGATGATCATCAACCTTGTCTGTGGGCTTAAGCAAGGTCTTTCCTCTCTCCCTGAGTCTTGTTGACCTCTTGTTCAATGAGGGCTGAGTCCATATGGTCTCTAAGGGCCATCACTGCCATCTCACAGGTTCTCATCTGCATCATCCCTGCTATATAGGGAATATAGGCTCTTGGAATCTTGCCTGAGGTCTTTTAAGCATTTTTGGGGGTCCTGGAAATGGAACCATCCCTCCTATTTGCCATGCATAGAGCACTTAACTAGTCCCAAAAGATTTTCTTTCTTTCTTTCTTCCCTTTCTTTCTTTTCTTGTAGTCTTACATTTATCCCGTGAATGAGGACAAGAATTTTGAACTCTACAGTTTGTCAGTTAAAAAAAAACAAACAAACTTTAGACTCAGAAAAGCTAAACAACTTGCCAACATCACACAGCTTTTATTTACTAAAACCAAGTCTCAAATTTACATTCCTCCACATGGTGAAGGAGGTCATATTAGTTAAATACTGCCAAGATATACAGACACATTAAACTCCTTTCATCCTGAGGATTTTGAACCCCAGTTCCACCTCTTATATATGTGTGCTAAGAAGTAGTTCAACTCTCTCAGCCTAGGCTTCCTTACCCATAAGTTGAAACTGAAAACACTACTGCAGTGATTCATAGAGTGAATCAATGAGAATTATGCACATAAAGTGATTGTCATGGAACCTAGTATACATCAGTCACTCATAACAATATATCATCATTATCTCCACCAGTAACTCTAGACGGAGCCTGGCACATTGCCAGAAAAAAATGGGCTCCTTTAAACTATGTAGTCTGTGATGGCCACTTTTGCATGCTCCCTGGAGATCTTAAACCTTTCTTTTCCTTCCACAGGCTTTTGTGCACTCTTCATTCACAGTGACTACAAATCTTCAGAAAAACACCAAATATAAAATAAACCAGATGCCTATGTGCTTAAATCAATCATCCCATTCATTCCCTGAGAGTCATTCAGCAAGCCTGGTTCTGATCTCTGTTTAGACAGAAATGGTCTGTGATTTGTGTGACAAATGAAGCAGATGCAAATATTTTTCTGAACTATTTTCTGTTTGCCTTCCACCAGTCATCAAAGATAGTTCTATAGAAATCTGCAAAGGTGACCTTCTCTAGGTTGAAAGCTCTCATGGGGCCAGCTCTGATTTGTTTTGGAATTCTACCAGTGTGTGCAAATTCTGGCCTGGTACAAGACTTAGAGTTGTGCTAAGGGAAGAAGGTTGCTTTTTTTTTTTTTTAACTAATGAAGGCCATTGATTCGACTCTCAAGAAGGAAAACCCCGGTCTTGTGGACCTTCAGCTGTTTCTCATCCTTGTCCTTGTTCAGGGGTTACCAAGTACCAAGGCACACAGGACACCACAATTCTAGCCATTAAGCCCACATGAATTACTCATGTGACTCTCCTCCCCTAATTTTCCATCCAACCACACCACAATACACTGGCACATACCTGTGCATAAAGCCATGCACACACTCACACCACACTTGGTTTAAAATGATTGGACTAAAGGACTTCCGGTGACCTGTCCAGTGCTGCCACTACAGAAGTAGACCATCCGTCCCATATCCCCTGCTGTCAAAAAAAAAATTTGTTAGGAGGGCTGTGGTTTACTGTTGGCAGGGCTATGGGCTCAAGGAGGAGCAAACACTGAATCACTCTTGGCAATTGTCCTTGTAAAATTCAGTTTTTTTCCATTTAAAAAGAATCTCAATCTCTCTCTGTCTCTGTCTCTGTCTCTCTGTCTCTGTCTCTCTCTCTCTCTCCTGTGTATATGTGTGTGTGCATGTATGTATACATGTATGCATGTCTTCTTCAATGAATTTAATTACAGTTGCTTACAGGAATATGGCTGAGGAGTAAGAGAGGGCCAAGAGAGGGGGAGGGTAAATTTGAAAATGTCTATAATAAGATCTATTATTAGGCATGGTTACTTAAGGTGAATACTTTTTAAAAGAACCAGTGTTCTTTGCAAGAAGTAAAACATTGTGGAGACTTATGACTGGGCCTGGCTATCTGAAGTAAGCCAAAAAAAGTACAGTGAATGCAGGCAAGACAGCAGGTGGATTGTTCTGTCTTAAATGACCATAATGATACCATCTTTGTGATTTAGACTTGACATGGCTGAATAACTGGTATAACATAAGGTTTGGGTAATAACAGAACAAAACAGGAATCAAATTATGATACCAGATTTTTATTGCTCTCCAGATACCTGGCCAGTCCTCCCTTGTGAATATGTGATCTGATTTTGGGCCAAAATTCTGGCTACATGGCAAATCTATGTTTACAAAACCATTTAAAATAGCTCCACTCCTACCTGACAGATTGTCTGCGAAAATGCTTGCCAGCAAACTTTCCCCTTTCTGGATACAGTCCTGCTTCTCCCATTGAGTAATCTTTTTGGACATAAATCCACTGCCAGGCATGAAGCCAGGAGCTGGCATCAAGGATACATCAATGAACACTCACAGATCATCTTCTATGACAGATATGACATGGGCTCTGATCAAAGTAGGAAATGAACTACAAAAATAGGTCAAGGAAGTTGTACCGTGTATATTGTCTGTGTCACACTGAACATAATAGGCAACATCTTGTACCTCAGGTTCCTTGACTATACAATGAACATAAAAGGCATAGCTCTGCCAGTTTCATGGAACTGTGAGCTATAGGAAGTCAAAAGGTGTATAGAGATCCATCCTTAATGCCATAATGTGGGTAGGTAATCTATGTCCCTCTTGGCTCAGAAGAGGACTGAATAATCTGAATAAGTCTCCAAGAGAATATGAAGTAGGACTGAAAGGAGGGCATCACAAAGTAAGCAGAAGTAATTATGGAGCCTCCCTGGATCATAAGCTTCCATTATAACAAAGGGAGACAGAGCTAATCCTTGATTGCCAATTCATCTATGATATCTCTATAATAAAGATAGTGATGACACGTTCCTCTTTATTTACCCCAAACACCAGTGCAAAGTCAAGAACAGATTAGTATTATTAATGATTTGCTGAACAGAGCCATTGTTTTTCTCTCTCACTACTCACTTTCCCTGTATTACAGTGTTGCCATTTTGTAAGAAAACATGTCAAATAATTTATGGCAGGAGCTAAGAACTGAAAGGAAAGTTGCCACAGGCAAATTATAGCCACTACTGTCGGAAAACACACACATATTGGTTTTGAAAAATATTGAGGAATGTCCTACAAGGTCTCAGTGAACACTGAGAAATGTTCCAAAGAGACCTTGCTTATAGCAAATGGAAAGAGCAGGATAAGGGGCTCACTTTCACTCCACACAAATTCTCCAAATTAAAGTTTCTATTACCCTTAATGATTAATATTTCTTTTTGCCTAATGATTTGTCCTGTTCTCTTTGAGGAAAGCATTTGGATCTGGGGATCATGACACCCCTCTGGATTCTCTGTTTTGACTCCTGTGATTTAAATGATCCCAGGTCAAGACCTTTGACCTGACCTGCCTGTTTCTTGTTTCCTTGTATCTGCTATTGGGTGAATCTCTGTCTATACCCACAATCTGAAGGGTATTCTGAAGGTTTCAAAGTGTGAGACAAATGGAAGTGACTTTTATTATTAAATCAAGCCTTGGGATTTACACACTCACTGTCTGCTCTCAAGGTTAGAAATAGAGCTCAAAGGTCAAGCACAATTCATTAAAAGCTAGTTAGAAGACAAATTGTCTTTCATTTGAACATGTGATACAGAACAAAGCAGCTTAAGGAATGGCAGTGGTTTATTTTAAAGTCTTTGTTTTAATTGAAAACTTCCTAGATTTGTCAAGCAGCTGCTCTGTTCAGGATGTCTGAGGGTGACATAAAGAAGCAGAGGACACTGTGTCCACCTATCCAGAGCTCACTGTCCAATGTAGATAAGAAGATGAGGCCACAAGTAAACAAGAGATAGAGCATGCAGGAGGGCTTACATAGATATCAGCCTAGTACCCTGGCCTAAGTTCCCTTGGGAGCAGCAGTCTTATATAATTGGGAAGAAGTCAAGATAGTTTTCAGAGAAGAGCTTTATAGGACAAAAAGGAAGCATGTGGTTTGGAGAAGACATTCAGTAGGTAGAAACCAAGAAACAGAGGTCTTAAAATATAGGCAAACTCTAGAAGCCCCTAAGGTCTGATTCAATTGTGCCTCAATAGACCTGCTGATGAAATGGGCTTGACCCTGGAAGCTGGAAAGATTACATTAAGAATTTGGCCTTGTGTCAGTTCTCCTTGCAGAGCTGGAGAGAGAGAGAGAGTAGGTTATGAGGAATGACTCTATATACTACGGTTTTCTTCTCACTCCTGTGACTCCAAAATTTTGCTGTTTCATTGTTCTGCATCAGTGCAGAAGTACTCATATTCACTGCAGCAATAAAGATGCTTTTCTCACAGCCAGTATCATATTCCTTGCACCATCATTTACTGAGCATCATGATGCTTTTTGACTCAGAAGACTTATAAGGTACTCCTGCAGTGCCCATTTACTCAACCAAACACTAATCTAGGTGCCATGGTAAAAAGGATTTTTCAAGTGTGATTGAATTCCCTAATCAGTTGACTAAAATTAACTCAGGAGGGATTACCCTTGATAAGAATTACCTAGTGAAATGAGACTTTTAAATGGATTCTGGGCTCTCCCTTAGGAAGAAACCTTAAATAGCACATACCACAACATTTCTTATGATGTTGACTACTTTACTCCTTACTGTTGCCCATTGATACCAAGTTTCAGCCAGGGTCTGCAGCTCTTTACTGTTCTGATTGTAATCTTCCTTATCAGACTCTCCTCTACAGATTTTGAACACATTTAGCTAACTTTGGTACTTACAGAAGCCAATTGCTTGTAGATAACTGGGTGGATAGAAGGATGGGTGGATGGAAGGATGGATGGATGGATGGATGGATGGATGGATGATGAATGGATAGATAGATAAAAATACAATATTTTGACATATTTAACTAACCCTGATACTCACAGAAGCCAATTTCATATAGATTAATGGATAACTAGATAGATGATTGATGGATAGATGTTAGATAGTTACATGATAAATATCATATATATTTTCTATAGTGTATACAATACTGCAGTTTTAGAACACACAAATGATATCTGTATATCTATATCTACATTTGTGCCTGTTCTTGCTGTTACTACTGCTTTTGGGGTAAAATTATGTCTGATATAAGGAACTGTCCTATAACAACTTATATGCAGAACATCAAGGACATAGATACAAGAAAGATAGTGCCCCTTTACCCAAGAGATTCATCATTTATTAAAGACAACACAGATAAATCAACTGATATTTCTAGACAGCAGAACAATGTTGGGAAAATATGGCATAAGAACACTAAGGATGTTTAGCCTATAATGAGAAGGTGAGGGTGGGGATAATTTGATGAAGTAGACACCTACAGGATATGTAATTTGACTAGTGAATAGGGAGAAGACATCTCAATGGTAACAAGATCTAACTACTATTTCCAGAAACATCCTAATTTAATTAATCTACGTTCATAACCTGTAACCTAGCACAGACCTTGCCATGCAATACATTACATGTCCAATAAATACTTATAGAATGAGTTTCCTAAAGGATAAAAAATACATTGTCCTGGAAAGGAACATCAGTCAAGCCCAAGAACAACTTGTTAGGTTAAGGAGTTAAGGAGCTAACAAGAAACCAGGTGGTCTGCAGGAACCACATTTGGGGATGATCCATGAGACCTCCTCCCACATACAAAATTGTTTCTTTTGCACTACACTTCAAGTTTTAAGAGCTGTGTCTCATCAAGTCCTGCACAGAGATGTTGAGGCAACTACATGATAAGAAAAAAATCAGGCAAAAAAAGGAGTGTCAACAAACACAGTCATAGCATGGCCAAGATGAGATGGTGGGAAAAAAAACATATCTGGGAAAAAAGACAACGTCTATCAGATCAAAATATCTTAGGTATATTTTGTAGATATAGTTATTTTTAAAAGTATTGTTTGTTTCTGAAAATTTTTAAAGCATCTTCTGGTATTAATTTGAGAAGGTAAGAAAACAAATATAAGGGTGAAAAGGCCTTAATTTTAAGGGGATGAACTGTAACATTATCACACATACATGGATATATAGATACAGATGTGTGAGTGTGTGTGTGTGTGTGTGTGTGTGTGTGTGTGTAAGTGACCTGAAAACACAGATGTGATAACAGTGTCGGAAGCTGAGAGCTGTTTTAAAGTACCTGACACTACTAGATACAACAGAGTGATGAGCTATTGATCCCCTGAGGAAATTACCAAGTCCACCAAACAGCAATCTCCAGGAGATTTCTCTGAAAATAAGGGAAACTAACTAGTCTTTTGCTGGCAGGTCAGTCCTGCTGATTCAAGCGACATTTAACAGTGGACTTTTTAGGGTCTTAGACTACACTTAGCAAAAGAAAATTGCACTGACAAAAAACTGCTGACATAATCATGGCAATATACCATGTGATGCCTCTTGTTTTCCTCGTCTACTTGATCAAGCCCCATGCCAGGCTACAGAGCTCTAGAGGGAAATCAAGTATGATGCTTATCCTTAACAAATATTCCCATGAGAGACCCCAAATGACAAAAATGAAGGAAAAACCCAAAGAAAAAGTCACATAGCAGTACAAAATAATCAGTTCTATAGAATAGGAGGCAGCTGTTTGGCAATTGGACAGGCTTTCTAAAGAAGTGTTTATGCAGAACAATCATGAAGGGCAACATTCAGACTGTGGCAATATTTTAAACTAGGGCTGTCTCCTAGTGGCTGAAAGGTTAGGTGATAATGGACTACAAAGACAAAGATAACAGAGCTAGAGAGATGGCTCAGAGGTAAGGAACTTACTGCCCTTGTAGATGACGTAGGTTCAATTCCCAACACCTACATGTTGGCTCATGTGCCCTTTTCTGGCCTCTGCAGGCACTGCACACACATTGTGCTATACACCCATTCAGGCAAACACTCATACACATAAAATAATTTTCAAAATATAAAATAAAATACAAAAGACAGATAACAGAAAACAAAGGCCCATATTTGCTGTGGTTGAAACTGATCCTGAAACTAGTAGCTCTCACCTCTGCATAAAACAGTGGATCAGAAACTTGTACAAAAATGAGTATCACTGATCACAAAACCAGCATCTGTGGGTTTGATGCAGACAAATGGTAACAAATCAAGGATGAAGATATTGAAGAAGATTTTTGATAGTGAATGATAAGTCTCTCAGACATCAAATGACATTAATGGCATTTTGAGTCTTATAAGGCATTTTTCCCATGAGTATTTTCCATGGAAAATACTCATGGGAAAAATGCCTTAAACCTTTAGATGTGTTACGTGTTATTAAATATAAATGTTTGACTTCTTTTTTCCACAAAACACAAAGTATACATCATGTGTAATGCTAACCTAATAGGACTACTCCACTGTAATTCTTTTCAGCCATGGACTGAACAGGCATGTAATTCATTTCATTGCAAATTCACAAACCTCTCATTTTCTAATTCCCTTATTTTTGTTTGACTTGAAACAGTCTTTCCATCTGACCTCCATTTAGCATCAGCTTCCCCATACAATATTTATGTATGTATGCATGTATATGTTTGTGTGTGTGCGTGTGTGCGCACTCATGCACGCGTGTAACAACAATTAAATTTAAAAGAGGCTATGAATTTGAAAGAGAGAAAGGGATAGGTAATATGGGAGGTTTGGAGGGAGGAAAAGAAAAGGGGAAGTGTTGTGGATATCGCTCTGTATAAATAAAATGCTGATTGGCCAGTGGCCAGGCAGGAAGTACAGGCGGGACAAGCAGAGAAGAGAATTCTGGGAAGTGGAAGACTGAGGCAGAGAGACACTGCCAGCCGCTGCCATGAGAAGCAGATGTTAAGATACTGGTAAGCCATGAGCCATGTGGCAACTTATAGATTAACAGAAATGGGTTAATGTAAGATATAAGAACTAGATAACAAGAAGCCTGCTATGGCCATACAGTTTGTAAGCAATATAAGTCTCTGTGTGTTTACTTGGTTGGGTCTAAGCGGCTTTGGGACTGTGGGATGAGAGAGATTTGTCCTGACTGTGGTCCAGGCAGGGCTGGAGAAATCTTTAACTACAAACGGCACCCAACAGGTTGGCAATAATTTCCACCTAAAACCTGAGAAACAAGATTGTAAAACAGAGCTAAGAACAGCTTCCTAGTTATCTCTCTCAAGTTGCCACAGCCTGTGAGTTTGAGCTACTATGGCAGGTTCATGGCATGTGAGCTTGACTTGCAGTATGGCAGTAATGCGGTGTCTACAAGTGGCACATTATGCTGATGCTGCTGTGTGGTAGATTTAGCCTTTGCTAGTACAAAAAAAGTTTCTGGGCTACACATGGCTTTGATAAAAGCATAGACCCACTGCTTCTGATAGTTTATGGTACACATGGCTCCAGTCCCAGAGCTGGCAGTAAACTGTACCACCATCATGTTGGGAAGCTGACGGGGTGGAGCCGTCAGCCACAGTGTCATTTCAGTCTTTGAATACTGCAATTTAAAGCAATAGGTTCACAATAAGACTGATTTCAGATGGAATAGTTTACAATTGGAGTAAAATATACCTAGGCTTGAAAGAGACAAAAAAAATGATATATACAGTTATATAAAGAAATGCATAGTTTTAAAAAATAAAGTCTTTAAAGAGACAGTAAAATTAATATAAAAATAAGCCACATAAAGATGAATATTACACAGAGAATCTGGATTGTGTTGTCTTTAACTTAACAGGTTCTTAACTGCAGAAAAACATTTTATTGTAAAAGCTATTGAGTTAAGCCAATATGTATATTTCTAAAGGTACCTTGAGTTCAAAATTTGGATGTAAGGATATGTTGCTTTGGAAAGGAGGCTCTGCTTTTGTTTGTACAGAAAGCCAGAGGCTATGGATTTGTTACAGATTAAGATACATCAGGTTTGACCAGCCAAGAAAGGTCTCCGATGACACCATGTCCCAGATGATCCAACATCCAGAACGGTTTCAAGGCAACTGGCTCAGACAATATAGCTTTATGGACTACTCCACAATCCTAAAATTTTCTTTGTGTCCCCATAAGATACAGCGTCCCCTTCAAGCAGGAAGTAGTAAGAGAAGCTATGCCCAAATTCCCAAATATACCAAGCTGGCTTTGGAGATGGAATTGGCTCACTCCTTCTCTAAACCCAAACATATTACAAAAAAAAAAAAAGATTGAGAGGTTCCAGAAGAGGCCTCTGGTGTGGGACAGAGAAAATCCAATATTTTTACTTAAGTCAGATTGATTATAAATGCGATCTCTTTCTAAAGAAGAAAAAGAGATATGTTACACATAGGATAGGATGAAAGGGTAGATTAATGAACCTACTTTTAAAGAGCAATAACTTGTTTGAAATGTTTAACATTGGTATGGATTTTAGTTTATTGTTACAAGTTTAAACTTAATTTTGTTTCTATTCTTATTTGAGGTATTATGTTTATGTAACTCATTTAAATTGTAATGGATAATTAAGAAATAGAATAATGATTAGTCATCTTTGATAATCACACTTGTAGTCATGTTAATTAAGTTTTCTAGGTATACATAGATATAATTCAGTTAGGTAGGTAATCTTCAAACACTTCAAAGACCTACAGAATATGGCATTTAAAATATTTTCAAAAATTTAGACTTTCTGGACAGTGAGACATGTCTGCTCCTGGCAGCACCAATTTACTTCAGAGAGGAGGATGGACATCGAAGACACTCCATATGTAGTTTATCTTCACCTTGACAAAAATAGCTATTTTACAAGAAACTGTTCTTGCCTGGACTGCTTGATCGACTGGACATGCAGGACCCATAGGAAGGTGACCACTGAACTTTGCTTGGCAAAATGGTCCTTCAGGTTCTTGCTTCACAGAGGAAACTGCCAGGCATTCTACAGGACACACAGAGAAGTGACTGAGAGACTCTAGGCCTATGGGCTGAAGACAAATGTCCCAACTTTACAAAGAAACTTTGGATAACTGTCCAGGCTGACAGCTGTCTCTGTCTACTCTCACAAGACTCCTGAAAGTTGCTTGCATCCATGTCCCATTTCTCAGGTAATATTATAACCTTCTGAGGTCTTTGACGTAGTTGAAGACTAGATAGTTATAATTTCCTTAGTTATGATAAAAGGTAAGTTAAATATGAAACCTTAGACTCACAAATATAGGATAGATAGGAAATCTTTAATTTTGCCAAATACAAATATACTAGATATCATAAATAGACTAGATATTGTAACTATAATTCTTGCTTGATAATTGTTTTGTTATATGTAATTTTACTATGTGAAAGTTAAAACCTTCCTTTAAAAAAAAAGAAAAGGGGAAGTGTTGTGGATATCGCTCTGTATAAATAAAATGCTGATTGGCCAGTAGCCAGGCAGAAAGTATAGGCAGGACAAGCAGAGAAGAGAATTGTGGGAAGTCAAAGGCTGAGGCAGAGAGACACTGCCAGCCACCGTGATGAGAAGCAACATGTTAAGATACTGGTAAGCCATGAGCCATGTAACAACTTATAGATTAATAGAAATGGGTTAATTTAAGATATAAGATCTAGATAACAAGAAGCCTGCTATGGCTATACAGTTTGTAAGCAATATAAGTCTCTGTGTCTTTACTTGGTTGGGTCTAAGCGGCTGTGGGACTAGCAGGTGAGAGAGATTTGTCCTGACCGTGGGCCAAGTAGGACTGGAGAAAACTTAAGCTACAGGGAAATGATGCAAACATATGAGCATATCAAACAATTTTTAAAGTATTTAGAGAAAAGAAGCTGGACTTGCTCACTCCTGGGAGTTATGGGGAAAAGAAGGAAAGAAATTGGAGTACATCCATATCTGTTTCAGAGAGAAGGCTACAATTCAGGAGTCCTGCATTAACCAATAAATGTTTGAAGAATGTAGCCTGTTCCAGAAGTTGAGATTAGAAAAGAGAAAGACTACCCTTTCTGTCTTACCAGTAGGTCTTAAAATAGGTACACAACAATCCTTAAATGTATAAGAAGGTAAAATCAGTTTACTCAATTTAAGAGAAGTGCCAAATGTTGAAAAAAAAGGTCATATCGATAAAGAATGAATTGTGAGTCTGGTTGGGGTAAATATAGTCAAGGTTTTCCTCTATAAGAATCAACCACATGCCAGACATTACTCATGGCACGGAAAACCATAAAGTCCCTCCTACAAAGTGAATAGAATCATCTCACTTTTCAGAAGAAAATGAAAAAGTATATATGTATTCCAACAACTATGACAAGTGAATGCCCTTCATACATAAAGTTCTATCAAAACTTAATAAAAGCTCAGCATAAAAGAGACAAAAGACACAAGTAAACAGTTACTATATATATATATATATATACCATACAGGTTCAATAAATACTAAAATACCAATACAAATGGTAATGAAAGAAACACAAAGAAAAATAGGCATTATTATTTAGCCATAAATTTTGCAAAAATTTAAACATACTTTAATACTATACCTTAATATTAATACCTATACTTTAATATTAAAGGATCAACAAGTAAATATTTTCTAAAAGGTAATTTAAGAAAATATAAAATGTCTTTTAAAATCTACCATCTTTGATTCAATGTTTATATTTACAAAAATTTACCTATGTAATACTTAGAAAATGCAACTACTTCTACATAAGAGCATTCAACAATATTTTTTTTAATTTTTATTTTGCAATGCAATTAAGTTCTACATACAGGCACAGATTCCCTTGTTCTCCCCCCTCCCGCCCCCCTCACCTTCCCCCCCAGCCCGCCCCCCATTCCAATCTCCTCCAGGGCAAAGCCTTCCTCACAGACTGAGATCAACCTGGTGGACTCAGTCCAGGTAGGTCCAGTCCCCTCCTCCCAGGCCGAGCCAAGGGAACCTGCATAGGCCCCAGGTTTCAAACAGCCGACTCATGCAATGAGCACAGGACCTGGTGCCACTGCCTGGATGCCTCCCAAACAGATCAGGCCAATCAACTGTCTCACCCACTCAGAGGGCCTGATCCAGTTGGTGACCTCTCAGCCATTGGTTCATATTTCATGTGTTTCCGTTTGTTTGGCTATTTGTCTCTGTGCTTTATCCGACCTTGGTCTCAACAATTCTCTCTCATATAAACCCTCCTCATTCTCGCTAATTGGACTCCCAGAGATCCACCTGGGGCCTAGTCATGGATCTCTGCATCCAGATCCCTCAGTAGTTGGATGAGGTTTCTAGCACGACAATTAGGGTGTTTGGCCATCCCATCACCAGAGTAGGTCAATTCAGACTGTCTCTCGACCATTGCCAGCAGTCTGCTGTGGGGGTATCTTTGTGGATTTCTGTGGGCCTCTCTAGTACTTTGTTTCTTCCTATTCTCATGTGGTCTTCATTTACCATGGTCTCCTATTCCTTGTTCTCCCTCTCTGTTGTTGATCCAGCTGGGATCTCCCACTCACCCAAGCTCTCTTTCCCTCGACCCTTGCCCTTCACTACCCCCACTCATGTCCAGGCTGTTCATGTAGATCTCATTCCATTTCTCTGTCATTGGGCAATCCCTGTGTCTTTCTTGGGGTCCTGTAAACATAATAAAGGCAATTTACAGCAAGCCAACAGCCAACATCAAATTAAATGGAGAGAAACTCAAAGCAATTCCACTAAAATCAGGAACGAGGCAAGGCTGTCCGCTCTCCCCATACTTATTCAATATAGTACTTGAAGTTCTAGCCAGAGCAATAAGACAACATAAGGAGATTAAGGGGATACAAATTGGAAAGGAACAAGTCAAGCTTTCCCTATTTGCAGATGACATGATAGTATACTTGAGCAACCCCAAAGATTCCACCAAGGAACTGATACAACTTATAAACACCTTCAGCAACATAGCAGGATACAAGATCAACTCAAAAAAATCAGTAGCCCTCCTATATACAATGGACAAAAAAGTGGAGAAGGAAATCAGAGATACATCACCCTTTACTATAGCCACAAATGACATAAAATACCTTGGGGTAACACTAAGCATTCAACAATATTATACTAGAAGACCAGTCAGTCAACTAAAATCTGCCTTATATGTAAGGAAAAATATAACAACACTAAATTTATATGTACCAATATACATGGTGATATAAACAAAAAGGAGACACTATATACAGAAGAGTCCCAATCTCTCTGTCTGTGTCTCCATGTCTCTGTATTTCACTGTCTCTATCTTTGTCTCCTTTTCCCCCTCCTCTCTCTCTCACATACAAACACATAATTGCCCTCAGGACTACAATTCAAGACCTGCTTGGACTCCAGTGAACTCCAGGTCAGTTCTGGCTATTTAATGAGCTAATCTCTAACTAAAACCCTAAAAAAGGGCTGGCAATATAGCTCAGTGTTATAGAACTTGCCTAGCATGCACAAAGCCATAAGCTCAATCTCAGTACTGAAATGTTTTTTAAAGAGAAAGGAAAAAAGAATTAAAAAAAGGAACACATAAAATTATTCTAATACAGGGGTGGTAGTTTGGCTCAGTCATAGAGAACTTACCTAGTCTATGCAAGGTCCTGATTTCAATTCCTGACATGAAAATAAAGAAATGAGAAAAGAAGGGGAAACAGCAGAGGGGAAGAATATTGGTGGTATTCCAGTTCTAGGGAGGTGGAGGCAGCAGTTTCAAATTTCATCCTCAACTATATAGTAAATTTAAAGCTAATCTGGGATAAGAAAGAGCCTGTCTCAAAATACCCATGGATGTTATTAGGTCAGTTATCTATGCAAATGTTCCACCAGTTTCTCAGTGTTCCGAGGAACTAGAGAGCATTGATGCAGCATTCTGGAAGACAGTTAGTTTTTATGCCCACTCCCACCTCAGGTTTCTTCAGCTCTAGTTAAATAGGATAGCCTCCTTCTAGACCCCTGCCCTAGCACTCCAAGCACACTATCCCCCCACAGACCTATTTCTGTTACGTGCCTGCCTAGAAAGCCTTCTTGCCTTGCCCTTTCTTGTTACCCCAAGCTGATGTTCACCTTCCCTCACAGCCACAGAGGTCCAGCGTCTATCCCTTTTTAGGCAGCCAACCAAGATTACCAGGCAGGATATACCCTGCCAGTGAGGCCATAAATCCCTCAGCTTTCTCTCCTATACCTCAGCCTAGATCCTGCTCAATAAATGACTGGCAGGGAGGGCACAGATGTGGCAGTACAAACAAGAAGATCTGGGAAGGTCATTATGTAGAATATCCCAAAAAGATATGTATTATGCTCTGCTCCCTATTACCCTGGCTGCTTGTACCTTTCAAGTCCTTGACAATTTATGGCACAGCCAACAATCCCATTAGAACAGAGAAAAATGTATTCAAATTAAGTCATTGTGTTGGAGTGTGGGTGTTTTGAAGGTTGTTCCAAATGAAAGAGCCACTGGCCAGAATTGGCAGTTTCCATTAGAATGGAATTTGCTTTGTAATTTCATTAACAGAAACAAAATTTGCCCAGTCTTCAGGTTGCTTGTGGAATTAAGTGATAAATACCTGGACCAAAATTTTAACCTAGAATATATAAAAGATAAATATAGCTCTTGCAGTGTATAATTAGGGTGTGTTTTATATAGTTGAAGGTAGTCAATGAGTAGGGATTTGATGCCACAGAATCAAAGAAGCATTATGTCTGTTACATGATGTAGCTTCTGATGCTAAGCAATGGATACATATTTGTATGTTGTGTATAAACTTGATGGTCTCTCTCCTGTTGCTCTGAGGAACCTTGGATAACTCACATGTGAAATTAAAGGCATCTTATTCATTCAGTTATTTATTATTCTCAGTCAAATGAGTTAGGAATTTGTCCACATGAATAATGTTACCCATAATCGTTAATTTACTCCTATTCATTGGCAGTAATAAAAATGTACAAGGAGAGGCAGAAACATTATTATTTCTTGCTTGAAGTGCAATTTCATGTGGTAAGAAAAACATGTTAGTTAATATGCTGCAAAGTGCAACAGGAATTTAGTTCTCAAAGGAATGGTGGTATTAAATGTATTCTGACAAAAAGGAGCCTCAGAAGGGAAACATTTATTTTCATAAAGTCATCCAATTTACTGAACAGCATCATATTCTTCCTGCAATCTGCTCACTCCATTAAAGGTGATGCTGTGGCACAGGCTCTGTCACATGAGAAGTCCCTGCATTTCTAAAATGAGGAAGAATGGGGCTCATTCTCCAAATAATGCCTTTTCCCCTCAAAACCCATAGCCTCAAACCCAGCTGCACATATTAGGACCCTGTTAACTTTTTCCAAAATAAATAAATGGGGTACTGACAACTTCCTTCCTTTCCCCACCATAAGATACTTGTCCACATGACGATGAGAAAACAGATTTTCAAGTCTTTCCATTTCATTGTTTCAGGAAGCTCTTGCACCTGAGAGTAGTTGTCTGAGATGGAGCCCAGGCAGGTCACAGAGCTCAGGGTCATCACAATTGCATCAGTTGTGCTACAAAGCACTTTAGTCTGTGTACATTTCTTAATCATTGTATTCATATGTATAACACTATACAATGATTCATCTTGGAAACTACAGACAGAGTAGGGGTTCTGGTTCAATGAAGTTACATGTTTGTCTTGTGTTTTTCAATAGGTAGGTGGTGTTAATGATCTAAAATCATGCAGAAATGCAAACAGATTCCACAATCAAAGTTTGAAGCCAGCTTGGATACATGGTACTGAATAAAAAGAAGTCAAATCATTTTAAATAACATGGTAACATTCCTCACTTACCTAATTGCTTTCTTTTCAATGCTTTGTAAATAGCTACTATTCTGGGCATAAGGACAAATATCCTACCTACATTCCTGTTATGAGAAAGAATGTGATTTCAAGTACATTGCAAGAGAAAATGGGGTATAAAGCACAAAATAAATACTAAGTTTAAAAAGAGTATTGTGGGTAGTGACTTAAAAATCACAGTGCGAGTTTATCTAGAAAAGTATCTCTAACTGAACAAATAAAGCTAAGACTTCCTCTACAGATACCAAAAGGCATAGCTGGTGCTGTTCAAAAATGAATACAGAATAAGGCATTTGTTTGATAACATGAAAGCTAGATTGATTATTGAAGGGAGTTGACTAGAAGTTCCAGGGGAACAGAAATAAAGCCTTCATTGGTCACTATTATAATATTATCACCCAACTCATACTAGGGGTTCAGTAAATTTCTGTTAAGCTATTAGAAAAAGGAATGAAAAAGCATTGCTCAGTTTTACTCTGGGAGATTGCAGTCCAGTTGGTGCTATTCTAATCTTGTCTGTCAAGTTATATTGGCATGTCAAAAGTAGACTGCATTCTTTTAGCAAGGTGTATTTTGAAACATTTTACCTGGTAGAAATATGATTTAGTGATCGCTTCCAGAATTCTAATTCTCTACTCTGAATGAAGATTAATATTTGTTTAAGGTCCTTCATGTGCTAATCTTTCAGCCCATGTTTTCATTGAGTCTTTAGAATGGTCCACTTTATCAATAAGGATTATCAGAATGGTAAATGGTAGAATAATATCTATACCTCATTCATTCATACCAGACTTTGTTCTCAGCTGTGTTTATTGCAGTGAACAAGGCAGAAGATCTTGCCTCTGTAGATTCAATGGTCAGTGTTGGGGACTGTCATTAAATATTTATCCAGTGAAACACATGGCTAAACTGATGATAAGCACTCCAAAGAAGAAGCATGTAGTGGTACAAGAATAAAATATTTGAGAAACATTTTCAAGGATCAATGACAATTAACTCAATTTAAAAAAAAGCAGAACTGGGAGGAGTGGGGAATCAAGCACACCCAAGAGAGCAAGCGCAGGCACCCTCCTTAGTTTTAACAAGCCCTACAGAGAGAAGACCATGCCCAGCAGCCCAGACACGCAAAGGTCATTGGCTGAACAGAATGAATTTCCACAAGTGCAGGAAGGAGAGACTGCAGTCTGGATGTATTGTATGAGAGAAGAATAAATGAAAAGAAAAAGAAAGAAATGATTGCAAAAAAAGCAGAAAGGAAGTATATTCCACACAAAAGGGCAATGTTCAAAGAAAGGTCCAGAAGCACAAAGGAACATATGTCTTCTGAGTAACTGAAAAATAGCCTGAGTACATGGAGAACAGACAGAAAATGGATGAGCAGACTAAGATGAGCCTGGGCTAGACCAAAAGGACATGTAGCTACTGTTAAGAATTTGTTCTAAGTACAGTAGAAGGCCAAAAAGATCTAAAAGAAGAGAATATGGAGATGATAAGATCTGGTTGTTAAGAAGTTTCTTTTGGCAACATAATGGACATAGAGGTGAATCTGGAAAACAAGGTGGTAAATCTACCAGAATAGGTATCTAGATAAGAGATGATGGTGGTATGATTAGCAGGAAGGGTGAGACAAAAATGCAATATGAGTGGAAACCAAAAGGGGGGCAGATTGGCTGTAGGCAACAAGAAGGGAGGAGTTTGCAAGAATGACTGTCAGATTCTGATTGAACAACAGAATGCACAAGAGTCCTCTCCATTGAGACAGGGCTAAGGAGGAGATTATTTTGCCAATTCAGTTTTTTCTTTAAAAACTATTAAAATTGGCTTGCTGCAGTATCCCTTACACTAACAATAAATAGCACAACTCTGTTCAACCTTTCCACAGTTTCACCACCAGATTTCCAAATTTTGCTACCAAAATATAATTTATAGAACATTCACAGAACACCAATAAAGGGTCCAAGTGATTGCCTAAAACCCATACAGTCTGCTCAGTGATGTACCATAAAGAGCTGTAAAACAATCAGATGAATAAACAAATGTTTTAATATGTGTTCTTCATAACTCTTTTGGCAAACTGCCAGCGTAGCTGAAGGTCAACACAGGAAGAAACAGGCTTCAAAAATTGACTATTCAAGAGCTCAGTGTTTATGAGCCCAATTATTCTGAAATAATCTATGAAGATAAGTTGAGCAATCACTGTCTGATTAAGAACAGAATGTCTCTTTAAAGAGGCATTTTTTCTAAAAAGCAAGATCATTTGCTTTTAGCACTAATTTATTCATCATTTATTAATGAGTCAAAACAGAATATGACCTGACCCCAAGCACAAATTTTACAACACATCAAACACATTTATACAGTACAGGTCTAAAAATTAATAAACATTAATTCATTAAAATATTTTATATTGAAGCTGTGCATGGTGGTATATGCCTTTAATCCCAACACTAAGAAAGCAGAAGCAGATAGATCTCTATGAGTTTAAGGCTAGCCTGGTCTACATAGTAAGTCATATAAAGTTATAAAGACAACTTCGTAAGATTTGTCATGGTCACACTGTCTCTTTACATCAATAGAAACCCTAAGATAGAAGTTGGTACCAGGGAATGGGGTATTGCTGTGATAGGCTTGAACATGCTTTTGTTAGGAGGAATTTAGACTTTGATAATTTGGATTAGGAAAGCAGTGGAGCGATTTAAGTGCTGCTTAATGGGCCACACTAGTAGGAGCAGAGAAGAGGGTGGTGCTAAAGATAATTTGAACTGTGGGAGCCTGGTTCAAGAGGTTACAGAGAAGAATATTAATATGTTACCTAGTGATCATTCTCATATTTTGGTGAAGAATGTGGCTGCTTTTTGCCCTTGTCCAAAAAGTTTGCCTGAAGTTAAAGTGAAGAATTTTGGATTAATTGCATTGGCTAAGGAAATCTCAAAACAGCCTAATATAGACTCTGTTGTGTGGCTATTAGTGTTAACTCTAATGAAGATTTATAATGAAAAGGAGCAAGCTGAATAAGGAAAAAACACACCCTGACCACCCCTTATTCCCTCCTCCAACATGGTAAGTTCTCCTATGGGGGGGACATCTAAGCCTGGTACATTCTGTTGAGGCAGGACCATGCCCCTCCCCACTGCATCAAGGGTGAGCAAGGTATCCAACCATAGGTAATGCCATCCAGAAAGCCAACTCACCCACGAGGGATAGATCTTGATCACACTGCCAAGGGCCCTTCAAACAGTGTAGAACCACATTATTTTATAGTTACCTAAAAGTATACACAATACATGTAAGTGTGTACACAAGCACGCACACACACACATACACACACATACACACACGCATGCATGTGCACATACACGCATCTTAAAGGAAATTACATCATTTAGGTTGACAATACTGACCACAAAAACCAGAGACAAATAAAAACCATAGTACCAGAAACAAAAAACTCTCCTTTTGAATGGTTGGTCAAGGTAGTCTAAATGAAGAAGCCCTTGGTTGCCTCTCAGGTTTTGAGGGTGGTAGGCCTTTATTGCTGAAGACACCTCACAGTCAGAACACAGGACTCAGATGATTTGAACTGAATCTGGAATGAAATCCTCTTTTCTATGGCCTAGTGTCCATGGTTCCAGCAAATACTATGCAAGCTGCCAAGGGAGGGAAGCAATTAAATAGCCCTACAGGAAGCAATATCTATGAACCATGATAATTACCAGCATGGTAAGATATACAAAAAGGTACAATAAGCAGCACTCACATGTCAGTGGCAACTAACAGCTATCTAATTGTACTTAAGGTCCACTCAACAGAAGGGAAATCATAACTAATACTGGAAACCTACCTTCTCTTGGGTAGTGAGGTTATGGAATGTCAAAAATAATCTACTAACACCTCTTTGCTAGACCAGCATAATTTCTAACTACATTCTAAATCTTATTATTATACCCACAAATAAATATAGCTACCACCTCTCATCAAAGGAGCCTCTCTTTACAGCAAATGGAGAGCGTCATAGAAAACCACAACTGTGAACAATGCAGAGATCAACAGATAATGAGAGCCCAGGTCCAATGGATACATCTACATCACAGCTCCTGTACCTACAGCTCAGTGAAGACAGGGCTCAAAGACTGTAAGAACAAAAATACCAAGAAGTCTGCTATGAAACTGTCTATCCTAGAGATGGCTACATAAACAAGACCAGAACAATAGCAGTATCAATGGACATGTTAATGTGAAAGAGGAAAATTTTTGTGATGTCTTAACCCTATACAAAGATCTACATGACTTCTGGAAAAATTAGCCTACCATAATAATGAAAGAAAAATAGGTTATCAAGTTAAGAATGGGGGCCATGGGAAGGATTCAAAGAGAGGATAGATAGGAAGGGCTAGGAAGAGGGAAGGGAGAAAGGAAAGTGATATAATTACATTTCAATTAAAATATATTCAAAATAAAATAAAATACAATATTCTGAGCTATTTATATACATTTTTAATAAGTAGATCTTGAGCACAACTCAGGTAAACAAATGCCTTAAGTGATTGTTAGGCAAGTCCTCCAAGGACCATACTTTAACTATTGGCCTACAGGATCATTACTGGACTTCTCCCACATAAGTAATAAAATATAACTTACATTTTAAGAGGCTTACCTTAATTACTATTCACAGAATGGACTTACAGGGGGCAGTAGAATCAGGAAACTATCAAGAACTACAACTATGATAGGAAAGATGGTGGTGGTTTGACTGGAAAGAAATGACAGATCCAATAGGAGAAAAGTGATAGCTATGCTATGGAGAAGAAGCAAAGAGAGCTTGCTATTGATTTTAATGTGAGTAACAAAGCAGTATATTGAGGATGCTATAAATCATTATTATGATTATGATTATAAAATCACATGTCCATTACAACTGTAAGAAACTCACAGCATGATAATCATTAAAGGGAAAGAACAGGTATATCTAAATCAATTTTCCTATAAAAATAAATTAAGTAGACAATTTTAACTCATTGATTTCTTTACATCAATAAGTGTCCATTTTCTTTATGAATCAATTGTTTAAATATCATTATTCAGATAAAATGTAAAAGCAGCTGCTTATTTATGAGATATATAACTTCTCACAGAGATATCTACTTTATTCATATTGTTTCAAACTGATTATAAAAATCTTTCAGAGAAAAATCATAAAGTTCGAAAGTCTGAAAATCTGGGTAAGAATTTTTCTTCTGTGTGCAAATTAGAAAAATCCTGAAGAGTTAAATATATAACTAATTGTCAGAGAATGATTTCCAGAGTGCAGCAGACAGGTTTTGAAAAAGAAAATTTTTGTTGAGTATTTGACTTTGTCTGTCTGTCTGTCTCTCTGTGTCTGTCTGTCTGTCTGTCTGTCTCTCTCTCTCTCTGTTTCTCCCTCTTTCTGCATTCAAACTATTTTTATCTTCCTTAATCTTTACAATGATGAGGTATATACAACTTTCATCTTCATTCTCAACTCAGTGTTTTATTTTATAAAGGTTAGAGAATGTCAATTTCTTAAAATAAAGAACATTGTATTGAATTAGAAATATAAATGACCAATAAATAATTCTCAATGTCCAGTCACATCAGTAATTTAAAAACATGGACTTTTAACATAATTTTATAGCTATCAATTTGAAAAATAAAATTTCATTATAATATCCTGAAATTGGCACATATTTATTGAAACACTCATCCATGTCATTGGTGAAAGCAGAAATTGGTACAGACATTCAGAAAAAAATCAATTTAGAAAGAACAATCATCCCCCCCAAGTACTCATATCCTGTTGCTCAAACTCTAAAATGGTCTTTAAAAAAAAAAAAAACCCGGAGTCAGAATATTGGGGTAAATGCTGAAAGATCAGAGAAGCAGAACAAGCCACAGCCACCACCTCTTACCTCACCAACTCCTCAGCCTGAAAGAGCCTCTAGTTCCTGTCTCCTCACACCTTATATACCTTTCTCCTCCCAGCCATCACTTCCTGGGATTAAAGGCATGTGTGCTTCCCAAGTAAAGGCATGAGATCTCAAGTGCTGGGATTAAAGGCTTGTGATTTCCAAGTACTGAGATTAAAGGTATGTGCCACCACTAACTGGTGCTGTTTCTCTCCTAGACTGAGTCAATCTCATATAGTCCAGGGTGGCTTTTTACTCACAGAGATCCAGACAGACCTCTACCTCCTGAGTACAAGGATTAAAGGTGTGCACCATCATTGGTTGGCCTCTTTTTAATCTAGTGGCTTGTTCTGTTCTCTGGTCTTCAGGCAAAGTTTATTAGGTTATACAATATATCACCACAATATCCTTTGAGTTACTGTTCTGAATTCTAAGCATCAAGTCTAAAGAACTTACTAGAAAAAAGAAATATTCAGATACAAGAAAATCCATTGCATCAGTTTTTCTAGACTTAAAGAGTGCTTCTATACTCAATATTAAATTACTATTAACTTATAGCACCTTAATAGAAAAGTTGGGCCTCCACAGTCAACATTGCTCTTAGCATTATTGTCTCCCAAACTCGTACCAAGATGGCTTAAGTGTTCAACTGCTTTTGAAGTCCAAGAACCCAAGATCTTTCACATTCCTCCAAAAAAAAAAAAAAAGCAGGGTCAGGCCTGTTACAGCAATAGCTCACTCCCTGGTACTAATGTCTGTCTTCATTACTTTTCTACTGCTGTGATAAGACACCATGACCAAAGTTGTAGAAAAAAAAAAAGAATTGATACAGACTTAGAGTTTCAGAGGGTCAGTCCTCTGAATAATATGGTAGCCGGTAAGTCAACATGGCACTATAGCAGTAGCTGGGAGCTCACATCTTGATTTGCAAATAGGAGGCAGACAGAGCTTACTGGGAATGGCTTGGGTTTTTGAAACCTCAGAGCACACACTCAGTAGCACATCTCCAATAAGGCCATAGCTCCTAATCCTTTCCAAACAGCTTCACTAACTGGGGACCAAGTATTCAAATATATGAGCCTATGGGTCCATTCACATACAAACCACTACAGGTATCCTCTGTAGAGATGGCTTAGTGGTCATAAATTCCTTTGATCTGTTTTGTTTGTTTGTTTGTTTGTTTGTTTTTAGTGTTTTTTAATCATAGAAAGCTTTTATTTCTCCTTCAATTAAAGTAGATCATTATACTGGGTATAACACTCTTGGTTAATGGTTGTGGTCTTTCAGAACTTGAAAAAAACGTTTCCAGTCCTTTCTGACTTTAAAAGTGTCTGCCAAAGAATCAGATGTTATTCTGATAGACTTGCCTTTATAAGTGAGTTGACAGTTCTCTTGTATCTTTCAATTTCTTTTCTTTGTATTGTACATAGTTACATGGTCTAACCTTGCACTCTGGTACAATATGGGAGGGAATTACACAGAAATATGAATCTCAGGAAGTAAGGATCATTAGGGGTCACCTAGGAAGCTGACTATCCTCAGGAGGTAAGAGATAATATCTATAATTGTCTTGCTCTTTCATTGAATTGAGTCAACAATGATTAAAATAGTTAAAAAAGTACATAAAACCATAATACATACAGTAATTCCTGATGTTTACTCCTAGGTAATCAAGATAGGACTTGGAAAAGATATGACATAGAAATAGTATATCTTTATTTAAGACCCTTTATGTTACTTGATTTTGATCATATTTATTACAAAAATGCAATGATAAAATCAGAGTAATTTGAAAAGTGCTCTCTTACAAACATGCCACTGGGAAAAGAAATACATGTGCTTCTTGAGCTGAATGAAGAAATCAGAGAGGAATAGGTGAGTCTGAATATATATATATATATATATGTGTGTGTGTGTGTGTGTGTATGTGTGTATTCTGAGTGACATATATAAGCTGAGTGACATTAACATGTAACATATATTAAATATTACCGTAATATATATTATTATATATAATATAATGATACAATATACATATAATAGTGTCACTCAGATTTTCATCATTGTGAAAATATCTGAACTAAATCATTTAAAGAAAGATATTTATTTCAGCTCATGGTTTCATGGTTTTCATTCCATAGTTCCATTGCTTTGAGCATTAAGCAAGGTATAATCTCATGGTGGAAGTACTGTGTGGTAAAAAAAAAAAACTATTTTTTTTTTGTGGTAGTCAGGCAATAAAAAGAATGTCAGAAAGGAATCAGAAACAAAGTATATCTTTCAAGAGTGTTCCCCTAGTGACCAACTTCCTACAACTAGGGCCTACTTTAAATAGTTCTATCTCAATAGGTTATTCACATTTTTAATTCATCAATGAGTTAATCCACTAAGAAAGACAAGACTCTCATTATCTAACCACATCCTCAAAGTCCCACCTCTGACTATCTGCATCAGGGAGAAAACCTTCCTTAAATAACCCTTATTAGAGAATACTTCCTGTCCAAACAATAGCAAAGTGATATTAAAAAGTAGATACAAGATCCAGGAGGTAAGAATCTGGAGTAGGACTCAACAGGAAGTCACAAGCTTTATAAGTCAACCGCTTCTATCCATGAGGCACTCCCAATGGCAAACTCCAATTAAGAATCTCTCAGAGGCCAATGTAACTTGGCAAACAGTCAACTCACAAGGTCTTGAATTCTGTATCCATGTCTCAGTAGCCTTTCCATGGCAGAAAAGTGTTCTCCTTGGCACCGGTGCCAGACAAACTATGACTTGGACAGTGAAGAAATGTTTGCAGTCTTCCTCAGTCCTTTCTGTACTGGCATTGGAGCCCTTCAACATCTCAAGATAAAAACATTACTGAAAGAAAAACACAGAAAAAGAACAGCCATCATTAGAAAGATGTTTCCTGGGACCTCCTATTCTTTGATCCTCAGGAGACTGAGAACACTGCCCTGATAGTTCTTCAATATTCTCCCATTGTTCTGCCTCCTCTATTCAATGTTCAGCTGTTCAGCAGAAGTTCTTTTCCTAAAAGAATGAAGATAATTTTTTTCTAAAAGAATCTTGGCACTCACAGTAATCTAAAAATGCAGCTTAATGCTGTTACAAGTGTTTAATTATTGCTACTGTCAGTCAATCTAAATATTTTAATGAGTGGTTTTATTATTCTCCTGTCCTGAGGGTTTAAATGTGAAGCACAATTGTAAAAACCCAATATTTTTGCAGCCATATTTCTTAACATTTCAAAGGTTCATGGAGAATGTCCCAAACACGGTTATTTGTTATGGCTCAAAAAGAGATGACAGTAGTGTTTATTTCACAGAAAAAAATCTTGAATTGAATATAACAGGGCCTAAGTTTAAAGTATAAAATGAAATTTTGCAATGTACAGCCCCAGTGTATATGTATTTTATTCATCAATTATATAGCAAAAAATCTGGGGAAATAAGTAAGCAAATGATTTAATAGGAAACTCAATGGAAGATAAATTATGTTAGTAAGTAAAATAATGGATGAAAGTAAAAATTGTATCTGTACCACTTCAAACTAAGTTACCATAGTCAAACATGTTAACCAATGTTTCCTTATTTATAAAATAAAGTGCATGAGCTTAGACGATGCAGCAGTGTTGACAATCTAACTCAATGAAGTATGAATATACTGCTAGATACATGGCACATATAAAGCTAAAGTATTAGGCATCTAATTAGAGACATTAAGAAATCCTGAGCTTTCACCATCTACTGAGGAAAAATGTTCCTCCCTTTTTTTCTTACAAGCTGTTCATGTCATCTCTAAGCAATTCATGTGAGGGGCTGTATGTTTGCAGTGCCTGTCACAGAAAGCAAGGAGAAGTACACATTTCATTACACTGGAGTGAACTTGAATGTCTTCCATACCCCTTTTTCCCACCCAAGTTTTGTCAAGCCTCCAGTTCCAGGCCTCCAAGAACGCTGTTGCATTCCATAGTCTGAACATATCATCTGACGTAGGGCATAATCTCTTGCAGCTAGCCTATGGGCATTGGCAATGTCATCTGAAAGCAAATTCTATTTGTTTGGATGGTGGTGAGATTACTCATACTTCAGATCCACATGCCTTTATAGACTTGAAATTCCTTCTCCCACATTGGAACTTAACATTAGCTTACATCATAGTCACCTTTTCCATTTTTAGAAAGAATAGTTATTATTGTAGAAATTCTGGACATTCCTATGGCCCATACCTGTCAGTTTTATCCAGAACTTGGAAATTACCAGGACTATAAGATCTTGTGTATAAGTCACAGCCAGAGTCACTGGCATATGTAATTCTAGGTACATTGAACTGGACTTAGTTTGGAACAAAGGGGAAAGAAAGTACCCAAGAAGTAATAAAGATGATGTTATTGATTCTAGAAAACCAGAAGCATCAGGCACAGTAAAAGCCAAAAGTTCTGTTTACCTGTTATAGAGGACTAGATGCCTTCTGCTCCCCCAGATCCAATCCCCCAGGCTCATCCCCAGCTCTGCAACAGAACACATGTGGCATTGTTTCCTGCACTCCACTCCCATTCCCTTCTCCTGTGCATCCCCAAGATCTTCCCTTTCTAACTTCCCTCTACCACTCTGTTGCTTTTTCCCAGCCCCCAAATCCAGCAGGCACTCCCTGATAACTCACAGGCCATGCTTGTCAAAAAATCAGGGAGGCTACCCACAGACCTTCTCTTCTCTTTCTTGTCGCCCCAGTTCCAACTCCCGAGTTTCATGTCCAACACTTCAGCAGAATATCCATGGCAGTCTTCTCTCCCCTGCCCCCTGCTCCCATAGATTTCCCCCTTCTAATTTTCCTCTTTCCACTTGATACTTTGTCCCAGAACCCAACCCCAGCAGGCACTCCCTGCTAACCAAAGAGGCACTCTTCCCAAGGCCACAAGTAGGCTGAAGGAAGATCCACACCTCTCCCACTGTTCCTGAGATCCAGTCCCCCCAGTCTCATTCCCAGCTCTGTAGCAGGAAATGTAGTGTGGTCCCCATTTCTTCACTGACTCCACTCCCCAGGGATCACAAAGACATTCTCCTCCAACCTTCTTTCCCCAAATTCACCCCAGTATTCCCAGCTTCCAACACCACCAGGCATTCCCTGTAAACACACCAGATGGGCAGGCCAGGAAAACCAGCAACACATACCCATTACACTCTCCAAAACTTCAGAGAGAAAGTAGAAGCCAAGGGGAAAAAATACTCAACAAAAACAAATCCAGAAATCAACACATAGACCTATAATCATCCCAAACCCAAATGCCTAGATGGTAGCATAAAAACACAATCAATAACAGCCAGGGCAACATACCTCCACTAGAGCCCAGCTATCCTACCACAGCAGGCCCTGAATATCCCAACATAGCTGAAGTACAAAAAAGACCTAAAAATATCCTTTATAAAGATGGTAGAGGTTGTTAAATAGGAAAAGAACAAATCCCTTAAAAAAATCCAGGAAATCATAAACAAAATAATTGGAGGAAATAAACAAATCTCTTAAAGAAATCCACCAGTTGAAGGACACAAAAAAATTGTTCCAGATCTGAAAATGTAAATAGAATCAATAAAGGAAGCACAAACTGAGGGAATTTTGGAAATGAAAAATTTAGGAATTCAAACAGGAACTAAAAAGGCAAGCTTCACCAACGGAATACAAGATATGGAAGAGAATTTCAGACATTGACTGTACAATAAAAGAAATTGATATATCAGTCAAAGAAAGTGTTAAATCCCAAAAACTCCTCATGCAAAAAAAAAAAATCCAGAAAATCTGGGACACTGTTAAAAGTCCAAACCTAAGAATAATAGGTATAAAGGAAGGAAAAGAACCCCAGCACACAGTCCCAGAAAATGTCTTCAACAAAATTGTAGAAAAAAATTTAACCTAAAGGAGGAGCTTCCTATAAATGTACGAGAAGCACACGGAACACTTAATAGACTGGATCAGAAAAGAAAGTCCCCTAGCCACATAATAATCAAAACACTAAATGTACAGGACAAATAAAGAATACTAAAAGTTGCAAGGGAAAAAAACCAAGTAACAACAGAAAGCTTACAAACTAGTAAAAACTGAATACCTCTCTTACTCAATGAAAAATGTGTCAATATAGAAGTAAAGAAAGTAAAAACTTTCTAGAATTCAATGAAAATGAACAGTCAGATTATTCAGACTTATGCAACACAATGAAAGCAATGCTATGAGGAAAGTTCACAGCACAAAGTGCCTATATAAAAAAATTGGAGAAATCTCACACTAGCAACTTAATAGCACACCTGAAAGCTCTAGAACAAAAAGAAGCAAACATACCCAAGGGGGGTAGATGGTGATAAATAATCAAACTGAGGGCTGAAATCAATAAAATGGAAACAAATACAATACAATACAAATACAATACAATACAAATACAATACAATACAAATACAAATACAATACAAATACAATACAAATACAAATACAATACAATACAAAACAAATACAATACAATACAAAGAATTAATGAAACAAAGAGTAGGTTATTTGAGAAAATTAACAAAATAGATAACAAACACTTATCCAAAATAAGTAAAGGATGTAGAGACAATATTCAAATTAACAAAATCAGAAATAAGGGGAATATAACAGACACCATGGAAATCCAGAGAATCAAAGGGACATACTTTAAAAAACCTATACGCCACCAAGTTTGAAAATCTAAAAGAAATGGATACTTTTCTCTATAGGTACCAACTATCAAAAGTAAATCAAGATAAGATAAACAATTTAAATAACCTACAACCCCAAGGGAAATAGAAGCAGTCATGAAAAGCTTCCCTACAAAAAAAAAACTCATGATGGTTTTAGCATAGAATTCTACCAGACTTTCAAAAAAGACTTAATGCCAATACTCTTCCAATTATTCCACAAAACAGAAGGAACATTGCCACATTCATTTTATGGAACCACAGTTACCCTAATAAAGGTAAAGATTCAACCACATAAAGATTCAACAAAGAGAATTACAGACCAATTTCCTTTATGAACATAGATGCAGAAATACTCAATAAAATACTGGCAATCCAAATCCAGGAACACATCAAAATGATCACCCACCATGATCAAGTAGGCTTCATCTCAGAGACCCAGGGATGATTCAATATATGAAAATTGTAAATGTAACCCACCAGGTAAACAAACTGAAAGAAAAAAAAAACACATGATCATCTCAATAAATGCAGAAAAGACCTTTGGCAAAACCTAACACCCCTTCATGATAAAAGTTCTGAAGAGATTAGGGATACAAGGGACATACCTAAATATAATAAAGGTGATTTACAGAACACCTATAGCCAATATAAAAATAAATTGAGAGAAATTCAAAGCAATTCCACTAAAATCAGGAACAAGACAAGACTGTGGTTGATATATTGTGCACCCCAATAAACTTATCTGGGGGTCAGAGAATAGAACAGCCACTAGATTAAACATAGAGGTTAGGCAGTGGTAGCACACACCTTTAATCCTAGCATTCCAAAGGCAGAGATCCACCCGGATCTCTGAGTTCAAGGCCACACTGGAAAAGCCAGGTATGGTGACACACAACTTTAATCACAGCACTTGTGATCTCATGTCTTGCTTGGGAAAGACACACGCCTTTAATCCCAGGAAGTGATGACAAGAAGCAGAAAGGTATATAAGTCATGAGAACCAGGAACTAGAGGCTTTTAAGCTTTGAGGCTTTTAGCAGCAGTTCAGCTGAGATCCATTCAGATGAGGACTCAGGCTTCCAGTTTGAGGAAACAGGATCAGATGAGGAGTTATCGACGTGAGGTTTGCTGTGGCTTGTTCTGCTTCTCTGATCTCTCAGCATTTATTCCAATACCTGGCTCCTAGTTTGTTTTTATTAATAAGACCATTTAAGATTTGTGTTACACAAGGCTGTCCACTCTCCCCATATTTATTCAATATAGTACTGGAAGTGCTAGCTAGAGCAATAAGACAACTGAAGGAAATCAAGGGGATACAAATTTGAAAGGAAGAAGTCAAATTATTGCTATTTGCAGATGATATGAAAATATACATAAGTAACACCAAAAATTCCATCAGAGAACCCTTACAGCTGATAAACACTTTCAGCAAAGATGCTGGATACAAGATTAACTGAAAAATAAATCAGTATCTCTCCTATATACAAATGACAAATGTACTGAGAAAGAAATTAGGGAAATGCCAGCTTTAACAATAGCCTCAAATAATATAAAATATCTTAGGTTAACTCTGACTAAGCAAGTTAAAGACTTGTATGATAAAAACTTTAAGTCTTTGAAGAAAGAAACTGAAGAAGATATCAGAAGATGGAAAGATTTCCCATGCTCATGGGCCATAGGATTAACATAGTAAAGATGGCCATCCTACCAAAAACAATTTACAGATTCAATGCAATCTCCATCAAAATCCCAACACCATTCTTCTTTACAGACCTTGCAAGGATAATTGTTGGGGAATATTTGATCACACTGTGAACCCTGAATTTGCATTTGCATTAATTAAATTAAGCTAACCTTGAATCAGGAGGTTGAGTTAGCAACTAATTGTCAGAAAGAAATCATAGAGCATCAGAGGGCATCTGGAAGAGATAAAGATGTGCACTAGGAGTAGGGAAGGGTTTTGAGTGGCACATTTTGTTCTTGTTGTTGTTTTGTTTTGGCACAGTAGAAAGAAGGGCTCTTTGGGAGATGCCAGCAAGGAGAGATGGTTACCTAGGTTCTACTCAACCTGTCTGAGCTAGCAGATTTTCACCCCAGCCTTTGAGTCTCAAGTTTTATTTATAAATATAATGATAGAGACTTAGTTAAAGCTACCTTTAGGGGCAGCAGCAGAGCCAGTGACTCTGGGAAAAAATTCCTTGAGTCTGCAGCCTGAGAGGCCAAGTCGGAGAAGCAGGCCGCTAACTGTGGAGTCACAAATGCTGGCTGAAATAGCAATAGATTAAAGTGCAGCACCTAGCAACTGTGCCAAAGATAAAACAACAGACATTTCTCAACTTCATATGGAAAAACAAAAACCTCAGGATAGCTAAAATAATCCTGCACAATAAAAGAACTACTGAGGTACCACCATTCCTGATTTCAAGTTGTACTGCAGAGCTACAGTAATAAAAAACACATCATATTTGCATAAAAACATATATGTTCATCAATGGAATTTAATTGAAGACCCAGACATAAATCCATGCACATGTAGCCGCCTGATATTTTATAAAGAATACAGAAACACACATTGGGGAAAAAAAGACATCTTCAACAAATGGTGCTAGCCAAACTGGACATCAACATATAGAAGAATGCAAATAGATCCATATCTATCACCCTGCAGAAAACTCAAGTCCAAGTGGATCAAAAACCTCAACATAATACCAGGCACACTAAACCTGAAGAGCAGAAAAAGTGGGGAATCACCTTGAACCCACTGGGACAAGAAATGACTTTCTGAACAGAACACCAATAGTACAAGCTCTAAGACCAAAAATTAATAAATGTGACCTCGTGAAACTGAAAACCTTCTGTAAGACAAAGGACATCATCAGTCAGACAAAGTGGCATCCTACAAAATGGGAAAATATCTTCACCAATCCCACATCTGACAGAGGGCTGATTTCCAAAATATATAAAGAATTCAAGAAACTAGACACCAGCAAGTCAAATAATCCAATTAAAAAACAGAGTACAAATCTAAACAGAGAATTCTCAACAGAATCTCAAATGGCTGAGAAACACTTAAAGAAATATCCAACATTCCTAGCCACCAGAGAAATGCAAATCAAAATGACTCTGAGATTCCATCTTACCCTTGTCAGAATGGCTAAGATCAAAAACACTGATGACACCTTATGTTGGAGAGGATGTGGAACAAAGGTAACACTCCTCTGCTGCTGGTGTGAGTGCAAACTTGTACAGCCACTTTGAAAACCAATATGCTGGTTGCTCAGAAAATTGGTAATCAACCTACGTCAAGACCCAGATATACTACTCCTCATAAAATACTCAAAGGATGCTGAACCACACCAAAAGGACACTTGCTGAACTATGTTCATAGCAGCTTTATTCGTAATAGCCAGAAACTGGAAATAACCTAGATATATATGAATGAAAAAATGCAGTACATTTGCACAATGGAGTATCACCCAGCTGTTAGAAACAATGGCATCATGAAATTTGCCAGCAAATGGATGGAACTAGAAGAGATCATCCTGACTGAGGTAATATAGACCCAGAAAGACAAACATAGTATGTACTCACTTACAGGTGGATATTAACCATAAAGGATAACCATGCTACAATCCAAAGACCCAAAGAAGCTAAGTAACAAGGAGGGATCAAGACAGGGACACATGAATCTCACTGTGAAGGTGTGGTGGTATTTTACTTGTACTGAAATGTGATTTTAATTGTATGTTAATAAATAAAGTTGCCTGGGGGTCAGAGTTTTAGAGCCATAGCAAGTGCGTGGTGGTGGTGGTGGTGGTAGAATTGATCTTATAAAGAGAGTTGATTGGATCTTGCCTCAAATTGTACGGGAAAAACCCATATCTGGAGTTCGTACATTTTATACAGGTGCCAACAAACAAGGAAAGGCAGGTTACAAATCAGAAAATTTAAGTAAAGTGGTTCAAAGTCCTTATAATTCAGTTCAAAAATCAGAATTGTATGCTATTCTGTTGGTATTAATGGATTTTTCAGAACCTCTCAACATAGTAACTGACTCTCAGTATGCTGAAAGAGTGGTATTACATATTGAGGCTGCAGAATTTATCCCTGATGCTTCAGAATTAACTTCACTATTTATTCAAATAAAAGATACAATCAGGAAAAGGAGTCATCCTTTATATATAACTCATATCCGATCCCATACTGGTCTGCCAGGCCCTCTAGCACAAGGCAATGATGAGATTGATAAATTATTGATAGGAAATGTGCTGGAGGCCTCAGAATTTCATAAAAAATATCATGTCAATAGTAAAGGTTTAAAAAAGGATTTTTCCATAACTTGGCAACAAGCCAAAGAAATAGTAAAGAAATGTCCTACTTGTTCTTTCTACAATCAAACGCCATTACCAGCAGGATGTAACCCAAAGCGTACTCAAAGGAATGAAATCTGGCAGATGGACGTGTTTCACTTTGCAGAATTTGGAAAACTGAAATATGTACACCACACTATCGATACTTATTCAGGATTTCAGTGGGCAACTGCTTTGAGTTCTGAAAAAGCTGATTCTGTAATCATTCATTTGCTAGAAGTTATGGCCATCATGGGTATACCTGCACAAATCAAAACTGACAATGCTCCATCATATGTTTCTGTTAAAATGAAACAGTTTTTTGCTTATTACAATATAAAGCATATTACAGGCATACGACATAATCCTATAGGTCAAGCAGTTATAGAAAGATCAAACAGAACTCTAAAGGATATGCTAAATAAACAGAAAGGGATAACAAAAACCCCCAGAAATAGACTGCATAATGCTCTATTAACTTTGAATTTTCTTAATGCCAATAAGAAAGGAACAACAGCTGCAGAGAGACATTGGATAATAGAAAAAACTACAGAATTAAATCAGCCTATATACTTTAAGGATGTGCTGACCTCAGAATGGAAACCAGGGTATGTGTTACATCGGGGACGAGGTTTTGCTTTTGTTTCTACAGGAGAAGATAAGTTGTGGGTACCATCAAAATTGATAAAGGTTCGATTTGAACAAGAGAAACCTCTTAATTAGAGGAGGTGATAGCTCATCAACCAACATGAACATCCAATTTAAACTAACTTATACTAGTAACACATGTCTTTTCATTTAATCAGATAATAACTTGCCAAAAAGGAACATCCCCAAAATTAGTCTTGGGGAAAGGTTTTTGTTTTTGTCTTTTAGGAGAATGAAGGTTAAGGAATCTGAAGAACACTGGACAAATAAGACAACTGAAGAAAAGGGACAAATCATCTATCCCAGGAAGCAGAGTATAATGGCGTAAGCGTATATATTATCTAAAAAATTTATGTCTTCCTAAATGTTTCTTTCTGCTTTTCTCTAAAGATTTAACACTATTGGTCTTCTAATAGTCCCAGTTCAATTAAAATTTAAAGCTGACTTTGGAGTTGAAAAATGGCTCTCTCCTTCTTTAAACTCAAGCATGTTGTTAAAAGGAAAATGCAAACTCCCTGTATCATGCCAGAATAAAAGAGCCATCTTCTGCTATGAGACAGGAGAAAAGCCAAATTAATTAAGGGACTATTCTATTACTAATCTCAACTCTTTGATTCTATTCTGATTCTTTAAACTTTTCTTAAAGTATAAATTTTATATCAAAACTTACAAGATTAATATATATAGATATATAGATATATAAATATACATTTTAAACTTTGTTAAGATATGAATGGTCATATAGAGTACTAATTAATTCTTAAAAAAAGACTTTAATTAGCTGCATATATATGTCTTTGTGTTCGAGTCTCTTATCAGTTTTCTGCAGGAATTCACGGCCAGGCCTAACATCAACTGAAGTCTCCAGGAAGATGTTGGGGCCCCACAACAACAACGACTCCACGTGGACAATAATAGCATCACTAAGCTGACAAACATCATCTACAGATCAGCTTTGAACTACAAGGTGCTCAGAGAAATTTTGAGATGACTAGCTGAGATGATCCAGTCTCAAAGACTACTTGAATAAGGACTTGAGATAAACCCTGAACTTTGGCATTATACACAGAATGGATAATGAAGGATATAGTTACCTTTCCTAGAATTTGACAATTAACTTAAAATTTTTCTTTCAGGATAAAGATAACTTCGCCCATACCCAGCAGGAAGCAATTTTAAGAATACGACGCCCACATTCCCAAAGAGGTGGTGTGGGGTGGGGGGTGTTTTGGTCTTTTTAATGGGTTTTGGGTCTGGGATAATTTTCATTGTTTAGGGGAGTTGATTACAAGTTGTTGTCAAGGGTTAGGAAAAAGGCTAAGCAAAGGAGATTAGATTTAAGGTTCTTGTTTAAAAAAAAGAGAAAGAAAGAAGAAGAAAAAGACAATTACTAGTTTTAAATACTTTACATTGGATTGGATTGTTTTATATTGTATACAAATTATATATATATTGAAATTGATATTGTTAGAAAATGTTATATGTATATTTCTAATTGTACTTATACCATTCATTTAACAATGCAATTTTCTGATCCTTGAATGTTATTATTACCAACTATTAGGATATAAAGAAATGAAAGTTAGTAGTTAGACATTACAATAGAACTTGTAGTCATATTAGATATGTTTTAAAAATTGAGCAGATATATTTTAGACAGGTCATCTTCAAACCCTTCAGAGATCTACAGAATATGGCATTTAAAATGTTTTAATAACTTAGAAAATTTTTCTTTTTTGTTATGACTATGAGACATGTCGGCTCCTGGCAGTACCAATCTACTTCAGAGAAAATATGGGCATTGAAGAAACTGCATATGAGTTAACTTTCATTGTGGCAAAAGTTAGCCACTGGACAACAAAGTATCCTCGAATCAACTGCTGACAAAATGGACAGACAGGACATGAAACAAAGGACTACTGATTCTTGCCTAAACAAGCATGGTTATGGCTTTATCAAAAGGCATCTTCTGAGGCCAGGACGATATGGCACCATCCCTGACGTGGCCTTTGCAACTCGGAAAAGGTACAGTGCCCTTTTCTTCGAAGGCAGCTGAACAGGCAGTGGGCCGATGGCTTCTGATGTGCTATGGAACAGCAGCTGAAACAGTTATTCTTGAAGAGTAACTAAGCTCACGCCTCTCAATAGTAGACTGGCATTTGATAAAGAGATGTGGAGAAGAACGGGATGCTGAGATGAAGCCATATGTACACAGCCAAGAAGAATGGAGAGCTGAATTAAAAAACCATCAACAATTTCCAGAATTTAAAATCCTGAATCATGACATGACACTAGTGGAATTCAGGTGTTTCTGGTGCATGGACTGCTCTCACCCAATGTGAGGTTGAACTGTTGACCTTGTGTACATCCTACTTCACAAATGAGTCTGTCAGATATGCTAAGCCTATAGGCTGAGGATGATGCCCTAGCATTGCGGAGAAACCTCAGGTGACTGTCCAGGCAGCTGGCTGTTTCTGTCAACTCACAAATTTTTTGGAAGTTGCTTGCATGCACTTTCTGTTTTTATTTTTGTTAGCTAATATTATTTCCTTCTTGGGTCTCTGAGGGAGTTGAAGATTAGTTAGTTATAGTTGAAGGTTAGTTAGTTATAGTTGAAGATTAATTAGGATAGAAAGTGAATTAGATACATTTTGGACTTAACAAAATAGGATAATGAAATTATTATCTCTGAATTTGTCAAATACAAATGGACTAGACATTGTTTAGACATTTATTATTTGTATATATTGTATATAGTTATTGTACTTTTGTATATAGTTTTTCTTTTGTTAGTTATAACCTTTTTCTTTTTTTTCCTTTTTATTAAAATAGAAAAGGGGAAATGTGGTGGTATTTTACTTGTACTGAAGTGTGATTTTAATTGTATGTTAATAAATAAATTTGCCTGGGGGTCAGAGTTTTAGAGCCATAGCAAGTGTGTGGCGGTGGTGGCGTACGCCTTTAAGGACCTGGAGGGTGGTACATACAGGCAGTGACAAGGCAGTCACGTGTTTAGTTTACAACCAATGAGAAGGCAGAACAGCTAGATTATATAAAGACATACACACAGAAAGAGGCCCTTTTCAAAGAGCTCTCTTGGCTGAAGCAGGATAGCTGAAGCAGGAAGGGTAAGGCTCTTAATTCTGACCTCTTGGCTTTCTTCTCTGAATCGGCTCTGTGTTTCTTATTTAATAAGATGGTTGGTTACATCTACATGAAGGGGAAATAGAATAGACATCACAGGGAGATGGGGGGCTGGATGGGGGAAACAGCAATTGGAACAGGAGGGATTAGGTAGGGGAAGTGTGGAGGGAGAGAGTACTCTGGATAAATGGAATCAGAATGGGAAAACTTTTTACTAACTCCACATCTCATACAGGACTAATATTCAAAATATGTAAAGAATTCACAAAACTAGATATCAAAATATCAAAGGAAGTTCAAGAGTAAGGGTGACTCAGAGATTGTGGGAGTGGCCAACCAATGACTGGTCCAGCCTCAGAGCTATACCACAAGTGTAAGCCTACCCCTGACACTGCCTGGAGTGCCAGGACCCAGAGGCTGGATGGTCTGAAGTCCTAGGATAGAACCAAACATGATTCAGGAAAAAATGTCAATGTAATGATGCCTAACAATATTCTGCTATAGTCATAGATTGGTGACTACCCTAATTGTCATCAGAGAGTTTTCACCTAGTAACTGATGGAAACAGATGCAGAGACCCACAGCCAAGCATTGGGCTGAGGTCAGAGCATCTTGCTGAGGAGAGGGAAGAAGGATTGTACAAGCTGGGTGGGATCAAGGACATCACAAGGGAATCCCCAGAAACAACTAACCTGGGCTCCTAGGAGCTCACAGTGTCTGGACTAACAGTCAGGAAGCCTACATGGGACCAACCTAGGTCCTTTGCATATATGTGACAATTATGTAGCTTGGTCTACTTGTGGGACTCTTAGCAGTGAAAGCAGGTGCTGTCACTAACACTTTGGCTGGCTTTTGGGAACCTCATACTCCTCATACTGGGTTGCCTTGCCCAGCGTTAATACAAGGGGGGGGCTTAGTCTTCCTCAACTTGGTATGTAATGCTTGGTTGATATCCATTGGAGGCCTGCCACTTTATGAAAAGAAACAAGGAGGAGTAGATTAAAAGGAAGGGTTGGAGGGTAGGTGGGGGGAGGGAATGGGAGGAGAGGAGGGAGGGGAAACTGCCATCAGGATGTAAAGTAAATGAATAAATATAAGTAATAAAAAGAGCCAAGAAAACAATCTTCTCCACTAAATGTATCCTATGCATTTGAACAGAGTTCTCAACAGAGTAAATAAAAATGACCAATTATTTTTAATGGGGTATAGACATAAACAGAAAATTTTCAATAAAGGAAACTCAAATGACTGAAAAACACTTAAAGAAATATTCAACATCCTTATCCACCAGAGAAATGCAAAGCTAAAACTACTTTGAGATTCCATTTTATACCTGTCAGAATGGCTAATAGGTTCAATAACACAAATAACAGCTCATGCTAGCAAGGATATGAAGCAAGAGTGCTAGGGATGTCTTTCTGTATCGTGTGAATATGTGTTGCTCTGATTGATTGATAAATAAAATGCTGATTGGCCAGTAGCCAGGCAGGAAGTATAATATAGGCAGGATAAGCAGAGAGGATTATTCTGGGAACAGGAAGGCTGCATCAGAAGTCACCAGCCAGAGACAGGGGAAGCATGATGTGAAAGTACTGGTAAGCCACAAGCTATGTGGCAACTTATAGACTGATAGAAATGGGTTAATTTAAGATATAAGAACTGGATAGCAAGGAGCCTGCCACAGCCATACAGTTTATAAGAAATATAAGTCTCTATGTGTTTACTTGGTTCTGAGTGGCTGCAGGCCCAGCTGGGTCTAGAGAAAAGTCCTGCTACACAAAAGGGATACTCCTCCATTGCTGGTAGGAGTGTAAACTTATACAGCCATTATGGAAATCAATGAAGTTTTTCCTCAGAAAGTTGGGAACTGATCTACTTCAAAATCCAGCTATATTACTCTTCAGCCTATAGTCAAAGAATGTTGCATCTTACCACAAGGAAACTTGCTCAACCATGTTCTTTGCAGCTTTATTTAATAGTCAGAAACTGGAAACAACCTAGATGTTCCTCAACAAAAGACCTGATAGAAAAAAATATATATGGTACATTTACACAATAGAGTATTATTAAGCTGTTTTAAAAAATGGCATCATGAAATTTATGGGCAAATAAGTGGAACTAAAAAAATATCACCTTGAGTGAGGTAACCCAAACCCAGAAAGATAAAATATGATATGTATTCACTTAGTGCATATTAGCCCATTAACTAGATGATAGAAGTGGTCTAGGAGGAATGCATGGGTTTCCTTGGAGGGAGAAATAGATTTTATGGGTGGACTGGGAGCTGGGAGTGAAGAGAGGAAGAGATGAGGTGGAGGGAGAGAGTGTAGGCAGAGATGGCTGAAACTCGGGGGTAGGGGGGCTTTTTTATGGAAACAGTGCAGTAGAAACTTCCTGGAATCTATGAAGGTGATTCTAACAAGGATTCCTAATAATGGGGGATTTGGAGTCTCAGCTGGCCATCTCTTATTGCCAGGCAAGGCTTCCAGTAATGGGTCTGGGTTACATTCAGTTGAGTTATTGGCCAGGGGGATCTGTAGCTAGAGTTTTCCTGCCTGGCCCACAGTCAGGACAAATCTCTTTTACTCGCCAGTCCCATAGCCACTCAGACCCAACCAAGTAAACACACAGAGACTTATATTGCTTACAAACTGTATGGCTGCAGCAGGTTACTTGTTATCTAGTTCTTCTATCTTAAATTAACCTATTTCTATTAATCTATAAGTTGCCACGTGGCTCATGGCTTACTGGTACCTTACATCTTGTTTGTCCTGGCGGCAGCTGGCCGGTCTCCCCCTCTGCCTTCCTGTTCCCTCAATTTTCCTCTCTGTTAGTCCCACCTATACTTCCTGCCTGGCTACTGGCCAATCAGTGTTTTATTTATTAACCAATCAGAGCAACACATTTGCCATACAGAACATCCCACAGCAGGGTTCCATGGAAATCCCCAAACAACCTAGGCTGATGCTAAAACAAAGGGTTGCTCTCTACAAAATGGCTGTGGGACCCAATTGGACAACATCCACACAACTCATTGAACATGGAGAAGTCGAGCTGGTGCTTACATGGGGCCTTCACCCTTATATTCTAGTGTCTTTGGTGCAAGAAGGTATTCTTCAAAGATACAAACCTAGCCACAAAGCCTTTGACCTACAATCTGTCCTGGTTGAAAAATATGTTAGGGCAATGGCAGCACAGAATTTGTAGGAGTAGCCAACCAATGTCTGATTTGAATTAAGGCCCACTCCACAAGAAGAAACTCATAGCTGACATGGCTTGGGTAACCAAGAACCAGAGACTATATAGCCCAAAGACCTAGGGTAAAACCAAACACATCTGGTATAAAACAAACAAACAATAAAATGATTCCTAATGCTATATTCATATCAGTGTCTTATCCAGTCATTTGACTCCACAACACACATAAATGTGTAACATCCTTCTACTATGTATGCTCATACAGGTTTCCTAGCACTTGCCTAAAAATTGAAGGAAAATCCATTCTAGTCTATTCCTGCATAGATGGGATCCATAGGTGCCCAAAACATTGCTATAAGAGACCTATCAGAAGGTTAATTCTCCTTCCTGCTAGCCAGACCAGAGCCTACATCTTATTTTCATCCTGATTAACAATAGGAAAGAAATATGATCACGAACCTTGTAAGTATGCTGACTGTCCCTTGCCAGGGAGGAAAATTTCAATGTGCAGCAGAACTGCAATCTTCCAGCCAACTCCACGTGATTTCTCCTTGAGTGACAATGGAATGAGGTGGTAGAATTTTGCTAAGATCTTGCTAGCACCACAGGAGATTTCCCCTTCAGGAATTAAAATATATAGTGAACCTCTAATCTGTGTTTACAGTGCTTTCCAGTTTCTAAGACACTTTCAGGACCATTATTGAATTCAGTTCTCAAAATAACTCTGTGAGGCAGGTATAAATAAAGCCATTATTTTGTTTTTAATTTCAGGCCAGAGAATGGGGGTCTGACTATGCTGCCTAGGCTTTTCTCCAACTACTGGGTCAAACAACCCTTCTATTTCATTATCTGGATTTAACAGGGGCTACAAGCATGAACTGCCATTCCTGGCTTATAAAGTGCAGGAGAATGTAGATGCAGAACAATTAAATGAGTAATTTAATCTCTCTCTCTCTCTCTCTCTCTCTCTCTCTCTCTCTCTCTCTCTCTCTCACACACACACACACACACACACACACACACACACACACACACCCCTAAATATGTAACTCAAATTCTAACATGAGTCTTTGTGGAAACTGCAAGTATCACACTAACCTCCACTCCAGTACCTCACTACTTCTTTTCTTCTTTACTAGCCAGAAAACACTATATCATCCCCCAAAGTTGCTTTTGTAATGTCTCCTTCTCATCTAGGAGTTTTAAAGCTACAGAGTCTAGCCAAGCCTTCAGGCTAGAACGATGAAGGTGCCTACAAATAGTGACCCAGCAGCTTCTGTTTTTAACACTTTAATTTCAAAGGAAATGGACCTCACTTAACTAAATTTCCTTTTCTATTTTTTCTAACTATTAAAGAACTTGCATATCTAATAAATATTTAATAGAAATTCCCCTCCAGCTGAATCCAGGCCCCTCAGCATCTCATTACAATGTCTTAGAATAGTATCCTCATTGTCACTTGCTTAATTATGCTAAGAGCTGAATGGTGTGGCTGTTGGGATCAGAAAGTGATTAAATTCACTTGGCAAGACTTTGGATATCTCATTATTATCCTCATTTAGCACTTCTAATGGAGTTATTTTCCCCAATACTGACTTGGGAAAGGCTTGTTCAGTGTAGCTGACTATTTCCCCAGCCTAGCACAATTTTGAACTGTGACAGAAAAATAATCAGAACTTACTTAGCACATCATTTGTACTACCAAGAACACTAGTCACACAAAAATTTGTAGCATAATGCCTCAGAGAAAAGACTGAGACAACTGGACTTTTAGACACCCCTAAGAGCAGGCAGTCTAGCCTTCTATGATGAGGGAACCCATTGCAGCAGGATCTGCTTTAATCCCTTCAATGCCAGGTCATTCTTTCATGTACCATTACTTGGACTGATTTGCAAGCTATCTAGTGGCAGGTAAATTATATTAGAGTGCTTTTATCATAAGAGTACTAGCATTGTGTCCTTATTTGAATAGACATTCAGGATATGATCTCTGCATATGTAATGATTCTGACACAAAATTGCCATCACATGGACTGATAAAATGACTGACCTATCTTCATGATGGCACACACATCATTCCTTATGATGAAGGAAATAACCCAATAGCAACAGAAGTGCAAAAATTAGTCTGTGATTCTGGACTGAATAGGTTTTAGCATGTTATCAGCGATGCAGAAACATTCTCAATTAAACAGTGGAATGGCCTTTTGAAGTCTTAGTTACAATGACTGAAAGATGACAATACTTTGTAGGACTGGGCTAGGTTCTCCAGAAGTACAGATACACACACACACACACACACACACACACACACACACACACACACACACACACGTGGTTGATAAACTGTGTACCCTAATAAGTTTATCTAGGGGTCAGAGAACAGAACTGCCACTATATTAAACATAGAGGTTAGGCAGTGGTAGCATGTGCTTTTAATCCTAGCATTTGGGAGGCAAAGACCTGTCTAGATCTCTGCGAGTTCAAGGCCACACTGGGAACAGAGCCAGGCAGTGGTGGCACACATCTTTAATCCCAGCACTTGAGATCTCATCTTTGCTTGTGCAGGACATATGCCTTTAATCCCAGGAAGTAATATATCAGGACACGGAAATGTATATAAGGCATGAGAAAACAGGAACTCGAGCTCTTAAGGTGTGAAGACCAGGAACTAGAGATTTTAAGCAGTTCATCTGAGATCCCTTCTGGGTGAGGACTCAGAGGCTTTCAGATGGGGAAAAAGGATCAGCTGAGGAGTTGGCAAGGTGAGGATGGCTGTGGCTTGTTCTGTCTCTCTACTCTTTCAACCTTCACCCCAATATCTGGCTTGAGGTTTTTTTTTATTAATAAGACCACTTAAGATTTCTGTTAAACACACACACACACACACACACACACACACACACACACATGCATTCAAATGGAAGGTTCTGCTTCTCCCAATTGCCATGACTTAGGAGTTCAGGAATCAAGGAGTAGAAACAGAAGTAGCTTTACAAACCATAACCTTAGTGATTTGCCAGCAAACGTTTTATTTTCTTAATCCTGAAACTATACTCTGCTGGAACTAAGACCTCTAGACCAGCAAAGTACAGTTTCAGGAACAGGTGTTTCTTGTAGGCAATGGGAACACAAAATGGGTAGAAAAAAAAGGTAGTATAAATACAAGGTACAACTAAAGTTATACAAATGGGGACTGTGATGGTCATGAGCATTGACTCTTCATTTTTCCATAAATACTTCTGACTGTGCAAGTATATATACTAAGAAAATATCTTTGTTTTCTTTCCTCTCTTATTTCCTCATCAGTTAACATAAGAAGCACCAACTTTATATCACAAATTAAGTAATGGTAAGTTTTAAGTCATAATATTTAAGTTAAAGGATGTCAGAAAAAGCAAAACACCACTTAGGACTTTATATCTTTTTCTGGAGAAGAGATTAGTGTTTTTCAGCTGCATATAAAACATTTGTATGATGTAGATAAGAACTATCACCTTGTTATTGTTTATTCAGATATTAAGCCTATTTTAAGGAAATACATTTAGATGCCCAATTGATAAATAATTGATTGGTAACAGTTGAATGTGTCAATTTGTCTGTACTAAAGGATGCTCAGATAGTGAGTAAAATATTATTTTGAGGTATGTTTATAAGTCTATTATTTAGAAAAGCTTGTCATTTGTATTGGTGAATTGAATAAAGTGGATGACCCTCTCCAGTCTGGGTGGACACCATCCAATCCTTTCTAGTTCAGCTAGAACAAAAGGACAAAGAAAGGATGAATTTTGAAGGGTCCAGGAATATAGAACTATAAAATTATAAACTCAAGGAATAGAAACTGACAGCCATCAGCTTGGCTAGCAAAAAACAAATGAAGAAAAAAAATTAACCTTGAACTGGTCCTCTCTATGTATTACAATGGGCAGCTCTATCAACAACCCAAATGTTAGTTTTCTTTTACTAAAGATTGCCCTTTGAAGCCCTGGGGTTAGCTGTTCTTTGATAACACCCTACACTCACTACTGAAACCAAAGTCAACTTTTAATAGTTGTTTATAAGTGACTTCTAGCATGTATCCCATGCCTGCTGTTTCTACATGACTTCTAGCATGCACCCCATGCCTGATACTGTAAAAGGGGCCCAGTACCCATCTCCATTGCCACAGCCTCAGAATTCCAACACTGGCTGTGGTCTCAGCTAGCTGATAAGCTTTTGTGTCCTGCTGTATTTTTTAATTTTTAATTTTTCTAGAATAAAGTTTGCTTCTGGTTTAATAGACTTTGGTGCTCTGTCCCCCATTATTGTGAGACCCCAGCTGTAGAGAGCCGTGCACAGCCGTGCCTCAAAGATGGTGCAGCGTCTGGCTTCTGCCTTCCCGATGGCAGGTGCTCCTTATTTGGCTAAGGCTAGGATCTGGCTTGCTTCTGCACACCTGGACCTAATCTGGCTTGCTTGCACGTGTCTGACCCTAGCAGCATTGTCCACGTGGCACCACGGGGTTGATTTGCCCAGTGGCTATAAAGGGCGTGGGCTGACTTTCCCAGTAGAGTGATTGTGAGAGTGACTGGGAGAGTGATTGTGAGAGTGACTGGGAGGGTGACTGGGAGAGTGAGAGAGGAGAGTGAGAGAGTGAGAGTGAGAGAGAGAGAGAAGAAGAAAAAGACTATCCCCGGGGTCAGAAGATTGTTCAAGGTTCCTGAATAAACTGCTTAGAGAAGAGTCTGGCGTCGCGTCATCCTTGCTGGTCGAGGTGGACGCGACACCCAGCCACAACAAATTTCACTCTCTCCACTTGAGTTAGTCCAAGAATCCACTGTTCATAGACATTAGGACTCTTGATTCTCAGAGTTTGAACTCAGACTGAGACTTGAATCCTTGGTTGGCCTGGATCTTAAACCTTGAATCCTGAACTTCAGCAATGCACTGGCTTTCCTGGGCTTTCAGCTTACATACAAGAGACCACAGTCTTTCTTAGTCTCTAAAGTCACATGAGCCAGTCTCCTCTTAGTGAATATATTGGTTCTTTTCTCCATAGACGCTAACTAGCACATAATCTGGAGCTGTAATATTATAAGAACAGATTTAAGTGAAATAAACAGGGGAACAGCAAAATAAATTTAACTGCCAAATATTATACTTGATACACTGAACAATGTCTTAGAGCATATGGAATGACTCAGCCTTAACAGGCCTGAGGGCCAGCCAGTCCAAACCAGTAATGAGAGCATGTGCATAAGATACTTCCAGAAAGCCAACCTGGGTCTGCCTAAGGGCCTTAGCAACAGCAGCTGAGCCATGATCTGAGATGATCTGGACCAATGAAAGGCAGCCATGTCACACCAGCAGATTCATCAGACCTTTCCCTGGGGTGGGGGTGGTGAGTATATAAGGCTTTACTTCTTCAGGAATAAACTGAGCTTGTTGTTTCAACATTCTCCCAGAGTCTTTGTCATTGACTCTGTGCCTACTCACCCCCTCTCCCAAAGGGAACCTCACAGGACCCTGCCACAAATATTAGCTCATTTAATCTTCACAAATCTTCCACTTAGATGCCACTGCTAACTAAATCACAGAGAGGTATATACTGATTTATCCCAAGTCATACAGTTGAGAAGCTGAAGAGCTGTAGCTAGGATCCAACTAATCTATCTCTAGAATCTACACTTATCACCAGGATGCCATGCTAAGACTGGAGGCTGTCCCTGAGTTACGGATCACTAATAGGCCTGGACTCCATATGCAGTGCTCTCTGTCCTACATTCCCCTACCTCTCATAAACCAGTGTTCTCACTGAGGATCTGCCATAGAGTATTAGACCTGGGAGAAACTGAAAATCCTCTCAGCCTTGTTCAGAATACAGATTTCCAATGATATATTTGATGTTCCTGTGAGGTTTCCAAAAAGATTTGCTTCAGAGGTCCATACCATTGATCTTATTCATAGTCTTGTACTCATTCATCTTGGCTCTTTAATCGATAACTAGCTCATCAAATGAAACTATGGGCCTCCATTTGTGAAGGTGCCATTTGGTTCTGGCCAACCTCTCTCCAGAAAGCCATGGCAACTCCCCTTTCAGGAAGTGAATCCAAGACTCCAATAGCTTCTGATGCCTGAGCCATTTGTTCTACATGAAGCCACGGTTCAGAACTGCCACTCAATTTGCATATAAGAAACCTCTGTCTTGGAGATTAACAGGTTTCATTTCCTTTTCCTTCATTTTATTTGGTGTACTTGGCTCACAGAGTTTGGATAGTAAGAGAAGAAGACGGAAACACCTTGTTGAAAGCAATGACTCCTTTGCAGGACATTTTCCAGAGGCTTGCTCCTCCTCCCTCTTCCTTTTCAGTGAAAGGGTAATAAAAGACAGACTGCATTCTTTCAGAATCTACAGCTTGTAAGATAATTCTCCTGAGAGTCACTCCAACTAACCAGTTCAGAGTACTCCACTACCCCTGAAGCCTTGGTGTATATTTCCAAGCTTTCTCTGCATTCTCATTTTTTAAGTACAGGTAATAAAACTATAAAATGATATAATTAAACAAAAATGTTCAATGGTTTTATTCTTCTTTATCCTTTATCAGTGACAAGGATAAATATGCAGACTTACTTTTACAAGGTAGCCTTCCTCAAGAGCAGATGAGATAACATTCTAAAGCTTGCATCTTGCTCCTATATTTCAGGACTGTGGTTTTAATACACAGCATCTTCAATGCCAAGATCACTTTTCTAAGATCATTCTGGTGAGGAGAGGTAAGCCTACACTATAAAGAATGACTCTTCTGACGTGTGTTTTATTCCTGTGTGAAATAAATTCACACTCAAACAGAAGTTCTTTATCATGATAAAGGGCAAGAAAACAATACCAGGGGAGGCAGAAATGATTACAAAGAGAGCATGAGGAAATGTCATGAGATAGGCAACTCTGTGGAGGTTTGTGTGTCAGTTGAAGGATTAGCTACTCATAAAGTTACCACTTAGCCTAATCATAAACAATTAAGAACATCGACATACTAAACATATCTCACTATGGACTGCTAAAGGGCTAGAGCTAAAAGTGAGATAAGAATAATACTAGACACATCCAAAGCTTACTCAGACTGCATAGGATACAGAAACACTCACATGCAGCATTCACTTCCTCTGTAGCCAAGAGTAAGGGGCAAGACACAGAAAATCTATGTGGTAAAAAATTATTGGCATACTCTTAATCTTGAACTTCTATTTGCATTAGAGAGAGAGAGAAATTGAACAAGTGAGCAAGTGAGATAGAGACAGAGAGAGTCTGTGTCTCTGTGTGCATGTATGTCTGCATATGTGCAGGTACGTGTCTGAGTACACATGTACATACATGTGTTTGGATGAGGAGGTTTTGGGTATCTTCCTCAATCATTCTCCACCCAAATTTTTTGACAAGATCTGTCATTGAACCTGGAGCTTATTATTTGCTAGACTGGCTGGCTAGCAGTCTCCAGGGATCTTCCTGTTTCTGCTTCCCCAGTACTGGGATACAGGAAACAACAATTGCACCCAGCTTTTGATGTGGATTCTGCAAGTCCAAACTCAAATTCCCTAAGTCATCTCACAAGTATCTCACTTACTATCTTAACTCACTATATCTATGCTCACTGTGAGCTTTTGAGTTTCAAACCCCTGCCTCCAATGGTCTTTGACTCTTCATTAATTATAATGAGGTTTTTTTTCTTTATTTTCTATGTTAAGCTACTCTTCCTAGAACCACTTTATGTATTAGTTATAAAAATTAATTTTATAGACCTAAATACTGCACAATTATTGTGGTGACAGAGAAAATTTGATAACTGCCCTAATAACAGCAGAGCAGGACATGTATGTACAGCTAATTAGGACATATACTGTACAAGATGACAAATTTGCATGGAAATCATCTAGAATTTGGGCATCAAATCATTAGGATATTTCTGTGGTCAATGAGGAACAAATATAGCTAAAATAACTAGGACATTTAAAAAATTCTCACTAGAGCATGATATAATTTATTTGGTCTTTATACTTCTACCATAGAATAAGAAACACCTTAGCATAATACAGCCATCCCTACAGACAGGTCATGAGTTCCCAGAGGGCAGGAGCCACAATTTGATGATTTCAGTATTCTCAAGGTACAAGTAATTCAATCCATAATGACACTGATTCAGTTTGTCAACTAGTCAATTGTGAACATTGTGAGACACTCACTCTATTCTCTAAGACAAAAAAAGGGGCTTAGACAAAGATAACTTAATATAGATAGACCCAGGCCAATTTCAAGCTCCTAGAAATAATGGCATCAGCCCCAGGAACCCAAAAGTACAAAGTCAGGATGTTTGAAGAGCCATCTGGTAGCAACTAATTAACCATAGAATGCCCCAAATGCCAGAGATGGTCAAAGTACAAAGTCAGGATGTCTGGTGGTGACTAATTAACCACAAGATATCCCAACCCCAGAGATAGCATGCCTCAACTCCAGAGATGGTCTGTAAAGGTTCTGACAAAGCAAACAAACTAACTAAAATAAGATAACACGAAGGCCCAGGAAGATTGAGCCAATTAGAATTGTACCCGTACTAACTCCCCCACAACCTAGAGGGGCTTGTGGTTTTTGCCTTTAAATAGCTAGCCTCACAAAGAAAGATTAACTCCTCCCTGCCTCGCTGCGACAAGTGCTTGGGGACAAGTTCCCTACCTGGCTTGTACTGCGCTCTGCCTGCAATAAACCTTGTTGTTGCATTCTGGACATCCTTGGTCTTTGCTGGTCTCTCTGGGAGTGATCTGGGCATAACAAACACCAGCAGCCAGGTGGAACAGACAGGACATAACAAGATCACAAAGTCCAAAGGCTTATCTATCAGGAGTGGAGAACATAGCCAATACCAGTTCAAGGGCCGAAGGGTTCATAGAATCCCAAGAAGCAATTGTTTTTGGCTTGTCAGAATCAATGTTAGACTCAAAGGTCCATAATCCCATTGAAAGAAAAGAAAAACTGAAATAAAATGTGTTTTTTGTTCTTGTCTCAAAATGGATATTTATTCATGTTTTTTGACTCAAAACACAACAAAAACAGCTTCAGATTCATGGTACTCTTGCTTAAATGAAAGAATTATTTAACAAAACGATAATTTATCAGCTGCAACATAAGTAAATATTTGACATAAAATGGTAGGGAAGGAGAGATAAGGATAAGGAAGTCCAAGGAAGATGAGCCAAAGAAACTGCTTGAAATTGGCCTGGGTCTATCTATATTAAGATATCTACACACAAGTCCATTTTGTGGTGGTAATACCTCAAAGTAGAGTTAATGGCCCTGCCAAGATAACGAGGAGAACAAGCAAAACAAAAGGAAAGTATATATAGAGTTCAACACAAAGTAGTCAGCTTTGCTTAGTAGAAGCCACTGTCCCATGAAAACACAGTATGAAGACTCATTGTTCCCAACACAGGTCGTGAGTTAATAGTATCTTGATCTCTCTGCAGCACTACTAAGACATAGGAGGAGCTAGGAAAACCATGATGGTATTTTGCACTTAAAGAACAGCAGATAGCTCAAAGCAACTCTGTATAAAGCTAGAGCCCCTTCTTCCAGCTGTACTGGAAGCTCTAGGTCTCATTGTGTCTAGCCCTAGAGAAATAATTGGCCTTGTAGTTTGCTCTTTGCAAAACTTCTCTTCTGAGACCTAGAAAGATGGCTCAGTAGTTAAAAATGTGCACTGATCCTATGGGACACAAGTTTGGTTCCTAGCACCCACATAAAGCAGCTCACAAACACTTAATTCTCCAGCACCAGGGGATCTGACATCTACTTTTGGCCTCTCAATGTACCTTCACTCATGCAAATACACACACACACACACACACACACACACACACACACTTAAAAATAGTAAAATATTTTTTTAAAAATCCCATCTTCCAGTGCTGAAACAGAAGTTTGAAGCACATATGGTGTAGCCTATTGTCAACTGGTTTTTTTTCTCCCTTATCCTTTGTCTATGCCTCAGTGGTAAAGTCAAGGTGTATACTCCTTTACATATATAGTCTATGCCATTAAATATCTCTCAAATGCCTTGAGCTAAAATAGGCATTCCACAACCTTCTCCAGCACTGGAAAAACTGATATATTTAGGGAAGGAAGAATTCCTAAAGACTAATCATCCTTTAGAAAAAGGACCAAACTCCTGCCTCATTCCAGCACATATTCCTAAACTACACCTTAAGCCACTTCTCCCCTGTTTAGAGAATTACTACATAACAGGATTCATATCAATGCTTTGTGTGTAATTAACCATGCAGTCATCATCCAAACCATATGAAACAGACACAGATAATCATTATCCCCATTTCAATTTCATAGGCTTAATGATCATGTTCAAAGCTACAACATTGAATAATTACAGATCTAGAATTTAAACCCAGTCAAAACCAAAAATCTTTAAGTCCAGATTTAATTCATGGATCATGATTAAAATACATGGATTCATGTATAAAATGCTATTTCTGATTCAATGGGTCTAGGGTAAGACTAAGACTATGCATTTCTGGAAAGCTCTCATGATATACTGGCTTTTATGAAAGTAAGACAACACCTTGAACAACAAGCCTCTATTCAGATTACACTTTGAATGGCAGGATGTTACAGTCTTTTTATTTTCTAAAGAAAACTTCCAAGATAGTGGATTTTATCACTTTATAAATATGAAGAGTTTTGACACATAGAAATCCTCTGATCTACCATTTGGGATATCATTTACAAAAATCCATGATTGCCGATAAGTGAGCAAGATTTTCCCATGCTTTTTAGTAAACAACAGAGAAAAACTAACAGGAGTTGACCTTAATTCTTCTCCCCCAGATTAAAAAAAAAAAACTGCCAGCCAGGCAGGGTGGCACACACCTTTAATCCCAGCACTCGGGAGACAGAGGCAGGCAGATCTCTGTGAGTTTGAGGCCAGCCTGGGCTACAAAATGAGTTCCAGGACAGCTCCAAAGCTACACAGAGAAACCCTGTCTTGAAAAACCAAAAAAAAAAACAAAACTCCAGATGAATTCTAGAATCTATAAAGAAGTTGGCCTAATAACTCAATTTCACTGAGATATTTACATCTTGCCACCTGTTGTATAAACATTTCCTAGGGCAATGTGAAATGCATACTCTTTCCATATAGGGAAGCAAGGACAGAACAGACTTATGATTCTATCAAAGCCACCTTGACAAACCAGTGAGTTTCTTGAGATTATTCACAGAAGTATGGGTAAGAGATTACTTACAGGATCATGAAGGACTCAAAAGAAGCTGCATCACACAGGATTCCACTACAGCATGGGTGATGACTCACAGACACTGTAATCTTGGAGTTCTCTGCTTTATGTGTATGATGCTTGATGTGATAGAGTCTCTTCTGATACTCCTCTTCCAGCAGTCATGTACTGTTTCCTCAACCTTGGGAATGGGGTCTTGTGAATCTTGTTAATTTCAGGAATTTCTAGAGACTTGTGAGTTGTTTACTTCCTGAGTCTTGTGAGCTCCCTCCCTCCTTCCTAGAGGGAATGTTCCAACTCAAAGAAAATTGCTACACAACACCACCAAAACACTTTTATGCAAGTTTTTAAATTAGTAAATAAGCATATAATAGTTATAAAAGTCACTTCTTCTAGTGGAAATTTAGAAAAGTCAGAAGAAGGAAGCAAGTATATTAAGTGTAAAAGTATGTCAAGTGAGTGTTCAATGAGACAAAAATAGACCATGACCTTCAAAGTTTCCTTATCTGATCTAAAAAAAGGTAATCATCAAATGTTTCCTTTTATAAAATATTTATTTGTGTATATGTGTGTGTGTATGTGTGTGTGCATGCCAATATGTGTGAATTCCACCTGTGCCCTGGTTCCTGCAGAGGCCAGAGGAGGGTATTAGATCCCCTCAAGCTGGAATTAAAGGTCATGAGTGGTCCAAAGTGGGTTCTGGGAACTAAATTCACTTGCCCTATAAGCAAGCAATCTTAACAACTGAGCCCTCTCTTCAGGCACCCTAAACCATTTTTATTGTGTATATCTATAACTTCTAGTTGTCACCTTTTTAAACTGCAAATTTAACACTAGGACTCATTCATCTCTTTGTAATACAAATCTAAAAAGTCTTATTAATAACAAAATCCAGAGTCATATATTGGGATGAATTCTGAAAGATCAGAGAAGCAGAACAAGCTACAGCAAACCTCACCTCGACAACTTCTCATCTGATCCTGTTTTCATGAATTCTCAGACTGAAAGCTTCTGAGTCCTCACCTGAATCTTAAAGAGTCTTTATTAATAAAACAAACCCATAGCCAAGTATTGGGGTGAACACTGGAAGATTAGAGATACAGAACAAGCCACAGCTAACCTCACCTGGCCAACTTCTCAGCTGATCTTGTTTCCTCAGACTGGAAGCCTCTGAGTCCTCATCCAGAACGAATCTCAGCTGAACTGCTGCTCAAACCTAAAAGTTTAACCAGCCAAATACTTCTAGTTCCTGGTCTTCATGCCTTATATATCTTTACTTTCTGCCATCACTCCCTGGAATTAAAGGCTCACTTCTTGGGATTAAAGGTGTGTGTCACCATTCCTAGCTGTTTCCAATGTGGCCTTGAACTCACAGAGATCCAGAGGGATTTCTGTCTCTGGAATGCTAGGATTAAAGGCGTGAGTGCCACTATTTTCTAGCCTTTGTATCTAGTGGCTGTTCTGTCTCTGACCCCAGATAAGTTTATTAGGGTGCACAATATTTTGGGAACACAATACCACCACACTCACCTGAATAGATCTCAGTTGAACTATTGCTAAAAGCCTCAAAGCTTAAAAGCCTCTAGTTCTCATCTTCATGCTTTATATGTTTCTGCTTCCTGTCATCACTTCCTGGGAATAAAGGAGTGTGTCTTTCCCAAGCAAGACATGACATCTCAAGTCCTGGAATTAAAGGTGTGTGCCACCATGCCTGGCTCTTTTTCCAGTGTGGCCTTGATGGATCTCTGCCTCTGGAATGCTAGGATTAAAGGGTGTGTGCTACCACTGTCTGGCCTCTATGTCTAATCTATTGGCTGTTATGTTCTCTGACCCCAGATAAGTTTTATTAGGGTGTGCAGTATATTGGGAGACACAATATATCACCACATCTCTTTGTAGATTTTTCTTTAGAAAGCATAAGAAAACCTTTTAAATATTCCAGAAAACTATAGCAAATGAAGGTCTCTCATTTCTTGCCTATCTCATTATACAAGTACCATGTTGTAGAAAAGTGCACAAAACTGTAAAATCTTATGAAACACATTGCTGCTAGCAGAAGCATGTGTAGAAAAGTTTGAGTAGACTTTGATAATTAAAGGTATTCAATGTCTTCCCAAAAATGTTGCTATGGTCAAGTTTTAAAGGAGGAAATCAACAACCTGCCTGAATCTTCTTAGTTCCATTAAGCCTCTGAATTGACAACTAATAATTAATTAACAAAGAACAGCATCTTCCTGCCAATCATAGTGACTGGCACCCTTGTCTCTGAGAAGAATAAGATGTATTAACATGGCAAGCTTCCTAATCTTCACAGCTATCAGCTCTGCAGCATCCTGAAATGTAGGCCAGATCTCTTTTCAGGGAAATTTGTCAAGTGAGGGTTGGGGGGGGAGAAAAAGCTCCATAGAACTCACCTGACAGCAGGCCAAAAGTTCTCGATTCAGAAACTCAGGACCATGCACTCTTCATTCAATAATGTCATCATCTTCTTCACTAATGATCTTCTTGATAACTTGTCTCATGTCTGCCTACATTTATGAGCATTAGCTACATGCAAGGCCCCAGGAATTTGAGCATTAACTAGGTCAAATACAGCATTTTAAGGAGCTGTAGTTCATGAGAAATATAAAAAAAAATTAGCCCTAGGGACCACTACCAATCTATATTTCTGTAGTCTTGGTAGATCTTTCCCCAGTTTCTACTCTTAAGATACTATCAACCTACTTCAAAATCTGCCAAGTTGAATATACCCACATAAGCATAAACCAAACATACGCCCTTCAAGTCACTAAACCCCACAAATACCTACCTATTTTGCCTGGCATGAACTTGTTTTGTTCAGAATGAGAAGAAGGGGAACCGATACTATTTCCTGAAGACACTTGAAAGAATCTGTCCACTCATGACTGTGGCATAATCAAGGCTAGCAGTAGAGTAGATATTAAATACAGCTGTCTAGGTTTCAGGAGCCCAGGGTTCTAGCCTATCCCTGTCCTAAACTTGCAAACACAATATTGTCTTTAGAGAAATTAGAATTTCTGTGTTCTTAGAAAGGGTATTGGATTAGATGATGTTTGTTTCCCACCATACTCCAAGCCCCCAGAATATTTCCTGGAAACATCTATTGATGGAATGATCTACAATAGGCCCTTCCACCATGGATGTTCCAGAACTCTGTGATAATATCCCCTTTTGTATTATGAATGTGTCTTCACAATTAGTCTATGCAATGACAGAATCTTAACTTGAATGGAGATTTTAAAAAAAATCAAGTGACCAACATTTGTGTTTCTCTTTTTTTAAAATTATTCTGCAGCTGCCAGTTGCTTCATCCCATCACTCAGGAGACAGAGATAGGCAACAATCATGTTCCCTCACTGCTGGTATGTGTGTGCCAGTGCACAACATAAACTGATGCTATCCATGTGCATCAGGAAAACACTGGAGACAAAAACCCTGAGTCCCATAATCCCAGGTCCAGGAAACATAGCACAAAGACATACAGCCCATTAATACAAGAAAAGAGGAACATTAACACTGTCAATCTGAAATTCTGGATTTAAAATTAGTAAAGGGAAAATATGTCAGTCATGACTCAGGTAGCATCAGTGATTGTTTTGCATGTTCATGTTAACCAGCCAAACCCTTGAAATTCTTTCTATCTAAAATGTCCACTGTTAAAAAACAGTGCTAGGTTCAACCTTGAGTAAAGTAGAAATATTCAGCAGGAAAAGCTTGGCTTAAAGCACAAATTTAGTCAGTGATTATGGATAATTATATTCAGTTATTACCAGAGGATCTGGGATCTCCTGCAAAGTATATATGGTTTAAAAAAAAGACAGGTAGATAATAAATAGACTGTGGGAGCCCACAAAGGTTTACTAGTGACATCTGAGCTTGCTTTACAAAGCAGGCCTGCATTAGGGGATGGCTTGACCATGTGCATGGTCACCAGGTGTTTGGGATAGTCTGAACTTGGCTGTGCTGGAGTGAAGTCTTTTGCTCCACCCCTTGGCATTCCTTTAAATGCCCTTTAGTAGAGACAGAAGGCGCTGGTGGGTTTTGACTCAGGCCCTCTGAGGTTATTCTGTGTTTCTGTCTCTCTCCTCTATATTTCTATCTACATATTCCTCATTTCTCCCTGCTCAAGAGTACTCTGGGGGGAAAAGTGGGGGCAGGCTGCCCACAACAAAGAAACAAACTGTAGATATAACCAACCGTCTTATTAAATAAGAAACACAGAGCCGATTCAGAGAAGAAAGCCAAGAGGTCAGAACTAAGAGCCTTAACCTTCCTGCTTCAGCTATCCTGCTTCAGCCAAGAGAGCTCTCCGAAAAAAGGGGCCTACTTCCTGTGTATATGCCTTTTTATAGTCTAGCTGTTCTGCCTTCTCATTGGTTGTAAACCTAAACACGTGACTGCCTTGTCATTGCCTGTATATACCGCCCTCCAGGTCCTTAAAGGTGTGTGCCACCACCACCACGCACTTGCTATGGCTCTAAAACTCTGACCCCCAGGCAAATTTATTTATTAACATACAATTAAAATCACACTTCAGTACAAGTAAAATACCACCACATTTCCCCTTTTCTATTTTAATAAAAAGGAAAAAAAAGAAAAAGGTTATAACTAACAAAAGAAAAACTATATACAAAAGTACAATAACTATATACAATATATACAAATAATAAATGTCTAAACAATGTCTAGTCCATTTGTATTTGACAAATTCAGAGATAATTTCATTATCCTATTTTGTTAAGTCCAAAATGTATCTAATTCACTTTCTATCCTAATTAATCTTCAACTATAACTAACTAACCTTCAACTATAACTAACTAATCTTCAACTCCCTCAGAGACCCAAGAAGGAAATAATATTAGCTAACAAAAATAAAAACAGAAAGTGCATGCAAGCAACTTCCAAAAAATTTGTGAGTTGACAGAAACAGCCAGCTGCCTGGACAGTCACCTGAGGTTTCTCCGCAATGCTGGGGCATCATCCTCAGCCTATAGGCTTAGCATATCTGACAGACTCATTTGTGAAGTAGGATGTACACAAGGTCAACAGTTCAACCTCACATTGGGTGAGAGCAGTCCATGCACCAGAAACACCTGAATTCCACTAGTGTCATGTCATGATTCAGGATTTTAAATTCTGGAAATTGTTGATGGTTTTTTAATTCAGCTCTCCATTCTTCTTGGCTGTGTACTTATGGCTTCATCTCAGCATCCCGTTCTTCTCCACATCTCTTTATCAAATGCCAGTCTACTATTGAGAGGCGTGAGCTTAGTTACTCTTCAAGAATAACTGTTTCAGCTGCTGTTCCATAGCACATCAGAAGCCATCGGCCCACTGCCTGTTCAGCTGCCTTCGAAGAAAAGGGCACTGTACCTTTTCCGAGTTGCAAAGGCCACGTCAGGGATGGTGCCATATCGTCCTGGCCTCAGAAGATGCCTTTTGATAAAGCCATAACCACGCTTGTTTAGGCAAGAATCAGTAGTCCTTTGTTTCATGTCCTGTCTGTCCATTTTGTCCTGTTGATTCGAGGATACTTTGTTGTCCAGTGGCTAACTTTTGCCACAATGAAAGCTAACTCCATACGCAGTTTCTTCAATGCCCATATTTTCTCTAAAGTAGATTGGTACTGCCAGGAGCCGACATGTCTCATAGTCATAACAAAAAAGAAAAATTTTCTAAGTTATTAAAACATTTTAAATGCCATATTCTGTAGATCTCTGAAGGGTTTGAAGATGACCTATCTAAAATATATCTGCTCAATTTTTAAAACATATCTAATATGACTATAAGTTCTATTGTAATGTCTAACTACTAACTATCATTTCTTTATATCCTAATAGTTGGTAATATAACATTCAAGGATCAGAAAATTGCATTGTTAAATGAACAATATAAGTACAATTAGAAATATACATATAGCATTTTCTAACAATATCAATTTCAATATATATAATTTGTATACAATATAAAACAATCCAATCCAATGTAAAGTGTTTAAAACTAGTAATTGTCTTTTTCTTCTTTCTTTCTCTCTTTTTTTTTAATATAAGAACCTTAAATCTAATCTGCTTAGTCTTTTTCTTAACCCTTGACAACAACTTGTAACCAACCCCCCTAAACAATGAAAATTATCCCAGACCCAAAACCCATAAAAAGACCAAAAAACCACCCACCCCACACAAATTTATTTATTAACATACAATTAAAATCACATTTCAGTACAAGTAAAATACCACCACAACAAACTCTCTCATGTGCGTATGTGTGTGTGTGTGTGTGTGTGTGTGTGCGCGCGCGTGTGCACATAAAAGAAAAGAGCACGAAGCAAGCACTTTTTGTGAGATTAAGTGAATTCTTGAAGTTCCTCCATGTCTGTTCTCAAAAACTGTAACTAGAAGCTCGCATAAAACAGCAAGAGTGAAACACAGTCTCACATGGAAGCTCCCATGCCATGTCCTGCTGGGAGAGAAATGAAATGGCTGGGGGAGCTAAAAATGGCTTGAGCAGGGCAGGCAAGAGGCTAGGCATCGCATTCACAGCATACAGAGCAATATCCACAGCAGATCAGGACCTGTCCCTGGTGCTTGTATTGACTTTTGGAAACCCATTCTCCATGCTGGATTGCTTTGCCCAACCTTGAAGCAAGGGGAGGGGCTTGGTCCTGTGTAGATATAACCAACCTTCTTATTAAATAAGAAACACAGAACCAATGCAAAGAAGAAAGCCAAGAGGTCAGAGCTAAGAGCTAAAACCTTACCCTTCCTCCTGCAGTGGTCCTACCTCTCTGAACCAGAGCTACCCCTGTGTTAAAGTCTTTATATATAGTTCCTGTTCTGCCTTCTCATTGGTTGTAAACTCAACCACATGACCTCTTCATCACGGCCTGTCTGTATAGGCCTCCAAGTTTTCCATGCTTGGTATTGAGATTAAAGGCATGTGTATCCAATAATGGCTGTATCCCTGAACACATAGAGACTTACCCAGCTCTGCCTACCAATTGCTGGAATTACAAGTGTATGCCTCCACTGCCTGGCTTTCCTAGGGCTTGTTAATAACTCTGACCCGTGGGCAACTTTATTTATTAACATACAAATAACATTTTAATACAAATAAAATATCACCATAGTCCTGTCTCTACTTATGTACCATGTTTTGTTGTCTGCCCCTTTCTGAATGGAGATGGAAGAGTGGATACGGAGAGGGGTAGGGGAGTGGAGAGACTGTGGGGAGGTGGTGGGAGGGAAGGGGAAGAGAGGAGGGAAGGGAAACTGTGGTCAGTATGTAAAATAAATTTAAAAAATTAAATTTTTTTAAAAAGAAATATTAAAAAATGTGTCTCTCTGACTCTGCTCTTATTCCTCCCGTAATTCTTTCTGCATCAGGCTGTCTCTCCCAATCGCTTCTTGCCCTGCTATTGGCCAATCAGTTTTTTATTAATAATGATCATAATCCACAGCATTTCACCATTTTTGTCTAGTTAAAAAGGAAGGTTTGAACATTAATATAGTAAAATTATATACAACAAGAATAATTATTAAGTAAGACAGTAACAATATCCAATCCATTTACATTTGGCAAAATTAGAGAAAATAATTATCTATCTCATCTCGGTAAGTCTAAAGTTTTGTATCTAATTTACTTTCTATTATAACTAAGGAAAACTATAATTATAATTATTTGGTCTCCAACTCCATCAAAGTCCCCAGAAGGATGAAATGTTACCTAATGACAGGGACATCAAGCTGTCTGGACAGTCACCCAAAGTTTCTCTGCAACATTGGGGCATCCAACTCTGGCCTACAGGCCTAGAATATCTGATAGACTTTCCTGTGAAGCAGGAGATTTTGATGGATTGGCCTACTTTGTCTTTGCAAAGTTCAGCAATCACCTTTCTTGCATCCTTCTGACCCAGTATGGACAGCATACTGTCAGCAATTGAGGCAAGGGCAATGCCTTAGCTCACATGGCTAGTTTTTGCCATAAAGAAAAGAAACTCTATGTGAAGATGATATTTTATTTGTGTACCCCAATAAAGCATATATGGAGATCAGAGGAAAAAGCCAGTCACATATTAAACATAGAGGTCAGGCAGTTGTAGCAAATACCTTTAATCCTAGCATTGGGAGGCAGAGATTCATCCAGATCTCTATGAGTTCAAGGACACACTGGGAACAGAGCCAGGTGTGGTAGCACATGCCTTTAATCCCACTAGTTAACCATACAAGTCTGGAAGTCTGTACAGGCAGACAGAAAGTGATAGAGCTGGGTGGAAAGAAGAAATGGTGTAGCTGGGTGGAGAGAAGTAAGATGGCAAGGCACAGAAAGGTATATAGGTATAAGTACACAGGAATTAGCTCTCTCTGGAGGCTGAGGAGTTGATAAGGTGAGGTTGGCTGTGGCTTGTTCTGCTTCTCTGATCTCTCAGCTTTCACCCCAATATCTTGCTCTGGATGTTTTATTAATAAGACTGTTGACTATCAGTTTTCTGCAAAGAATCATGACTACACCTCACAGCAAATTTGAAGTCTCCAGAAAGATGATGGGGCCCCACAATGACGATTCCATCAGGACAATGATAATGCCACCAAGCTGACAAACACCACCCAAAGATTGGCTTTTAACTACAAACTACTCAGGACAATTTTGAGATGGCTAGCTGAGATGATCCAACCTCACAGACTACTCCAGCAAGGACTTGAGACAAGGTCTGCATTTTCACATTATGCATTGGACAACAAATGATACAACTAACTCTCCCAGAACTTGACAATTAACCCAAAAATTTTCTTTTCAGGATCTCCTAAAGATGCCTTCATCCACAGACAACAGGAAGTAATTTTAAGAACACAACGTACATATTCCCAAGAGGTGGGGTAGGTGGTTTTTGGTTGTTCAATAGGTTATGGATAATTGTCATTGTTTAGGATGGTTGGTTACAAGTTGTTAATTGATAATGGTCAGGAAAAAAAAGCCAAACAAGATTAGATTCAGGGGTTTTGTTTGAAAAAAAAAAGAAAAAAGGGGATATAGATAAGACGTAGATTATTGAATCTACTCTGAAAAAAAAGAGATATAAAAATAATAGGATAAAAGGGTAAATTATTGAAACTACTTTTAAAATGCAACTACTAGTTTTAATATTTTACATTGAATTGGATTTTTGTATATTGTATACAAATTTTGTATATTGATCTGAATTTTAGATTTTTGTTGTCAGAAAATACTGTATATATATTTCTAATCTTGTTCAAGGTATTGTACCTATACAGTTCATTTAACAATGTAATGCAATTTTCTAGTCCATGAAAATTATTACCAACAATTTAGCATAATAAAGAAATGTAAGTTAGTAGTCATTACAATCAAACTTTTAGTAGTCATATTAGGTATGTTTTCAAGGTCAAACAGAAATATATTTTAGATAGGTCATCTTCAAACACTTCAGAGAGCTATAGAATATGGCATTTAAGATGATTTAAAAACATAGTTTTTTTCTTTCTTTTTTAATGACAATGGAACATTGCTGCTCCTGGTAGCACCAATCTACTTCAGAGAAGATGATGGGCATTGAAGAAACCCCATATGGACTTTACTTTCATTGTCACAATAGTTAGCTACTGGGCAAGAAAGTGCTCTTATATTGACTGCTGACAGTATGCTGGCCAAAATGGACAAGCAGGACACAAAAGAAAGGACTGCTGATCCTTGCCAAGACAAGGTAGGAAGACTCTTTAGAAAATTCTGCTTCACAGATGAGTCTGTCAGATATGCTAAGTGTGTAGGCCAAAGATGAATGCCCCAACATTGCAGAGGAACCTCAGGTGGCTATCCAAGCAGCCAGATGTTTCAGTCATTCCTCACATTTTTCAGAAATTGTTCATTTGTACATCCTATTTAACTAGGTAATATTTCCTTCTTGGGTCTCTGAGGGAGTTGGTGATTAGATGGTTATAGTTATGGTTTTCCTTGATAACAAATTCAGAAAATAAATTCACCAAAGAGGTGCAAAATGTGTAAGTTTGAAATACATCAAAAGATAGTTTTGGTAATACAAATTAGATAGAAGGTAAATTAGATTCAATCCTTTGGAGTCACAAAGATAGGGTAGATAATGAAATAGTTTCTCTGAATTTGTCAAACGCAAATGGACTAGACATTGTTGATGTACTTATTGCCTGTATATATTGTATATAGTTATTGTTCTTATTGTATATAGTTTTTCTTATATTAGTTATTTTTTTATTTTAGACAAAAAAGGGGATCTGTTGTAATATCTCATTTGGGCACCTCAATAAAGCTTATCTGGAGATCAGAGAAAAAAGCCAGCCACTATATTAAACATGGAGGTCAGGCAGTCCTAGCACTCAGGAGGCAGAGATTCATCCAGATCTCTGTGAGTTCAAGGCCACACTGGGAACAGAGCCAGGCATGGTGGTACACGCCTTTAATCCCAGCACCAGTTAACCATAGAAGTCTGGAGGTCTGTACAGACAGACAGGAAGTGATAGAGTTGGGTGGAAAAAGGAAGTGGTATAGCTGGGTGGAGAGAGGAAGTAAGATGGCAAGCACAAAAATGTATATAGGCGTGAGTATAAAGGAAATAGCTCTCTCTGGAGGCTGAGGAGTTAATAACGTGAGGTTGGCTGTGGCTTGTTCTATTTCTCTGATCTCTCAGCTTCAACCCAATATCTGGCTCTGAATTTTTTATTGACAAATCCATTTAGCAATTCATCTTACATGGAAGTTCTCCAATACTGATCATCCTCTTTGAAGTAATTGGTGCTGCCAGGAGCAAACATGTCTCACTGTCCAGAAAAGTCTATGATCTTAAAATATTTTAAATGCCATATTCTGTATGTCTTTGAACTGTCTGAACATTGCCTATCTGCAATGATTCTCTATGTGACCTTGAAAACTTAACTAACATGACTATAAGTTTGCTACATACATAATTATTAATCTGTATTTCTTAATAATATATTATATTTTACATGAGCTGAATAAACATAATACCCTAAACAAGAATAGACATAAAAAAATTAACTTTAAATTTGTATCAATAAACCAAAATCCATACTAATGGAAAATATGTAAGATAAATGATTGTTTTTTGGATTAAAGTAGATTCAATAATCTACCCTTTTATCCTATCATTTCTATATTTCCTTTTTTTCTTTTCAGAACAAGATCCCTGAATCTAATCTCCTTTGTTTAGCTTTTTTCCTGACCATTGTCCATAATAACTTGTAACTTATTTATTATTTTGGGGAATGTAGGTGTAGTTCTCTAGACTACTTCTTGCTGATTGGGGGTGCTGATAATCTTTGGGGGATCCTGAGAAAATTTAGCATTATGGTCAAACCCTGACTGAGTAGTCTGTGATGGAGGATCATCTCAGCCAGCAGTCTTGAGGCCATTCTGGATGCAGAACTCAGAGGAAATTGCAACAGAGGAGCTCTGAAATGTTGGATCATCTGGGCCATCTGTTCCCATTAAAGACTATTCAGGATATCTTCCTAGATCAAACATGATTTTTCTTAACCCAAAATGAATCCTGAGCCTCTCATTTCCTGTGGAAATAAAAGCAGAAACTCTTTCCCAAAGTAATATATCTTTTGACTTAAATTTTGAAGTCAAGATATTTTTTAAAATATATAGGTTGGTTTAATCTAGCAGCTTTCATAATGAAATATCTCTTAGCAGTTATCATTTGTTCATTAGTAGTCAAAAATTTAAAGACAACACAATAACATACAGTATGCAGACTGTATATTTTCCATCTTTACATGGCTTATTACATTTTTATTACTCTATCCCTTTTTAAGGGATATCCCTTTATTTTAAAACTATATTTTTTAATTTAATTTTTTATTTTATAATTTAATTTAATTTTACATATCAGCCATGGATTCCCCTGTCCTCCCCCCTCCCACCCACCCACCCTTGCCTTTGCCCCAGCACACCCCCCCATTCCCATCTCCTCCAGGGCAAAGACTCCCCTGGGGATTCAGTTCAACCTGGTAGATTCAGTCCATGCAGGTCCAGTGCCCTCCTCCCAGACTGAGTGAAGTTTCCCTGAATAAGCCCCAGGTTCCAAACAGCCAGGTCATGCAATAAGGACAGGTCTAGGTCCCACTGCCTGGGTGCCTCCCAAACAGTTCAGGCTAATCAACTGTCTTACTTATCCAGAGGGCCTGATCCAGTTGGAGGCTCCTCAGCTATTGGTTCATAGTTCATGTTAAAACTATATTTTTTTAATCTAAGACTATATATTCTTTTTTCTCTCTCTCCCAGGACTACACACATTTTTAAACACACCATGATCTGATTATAGGCTTCTTTTGTCTGCATCCATCCTTACTGTGCATCTGTAACCTTTTCTGTCTGCATGAGCAAAAAAAAAAAAAAACTGCTGGCTCCTCCCCTTTGGGTACCTGGGAGTCTAGCATCATGGTAGAGGCACATCTACCACCAGCTTTGAAAGCCATGTTTACAACCCAACTCTGGGTAGTTTCTGGGTCCATGTCACCACCAAGTAGAGTAACATGTTACTGGCTGCTCATAAACACCATAGAAGTGTTTGGTAGTAGGACCTCTTAAAAGAGCTACCCGTTTTTGCCACTAGCATTGAGCCAGGAAGCCATCTCTTAATCAAGTCATGACTCACCATCAGCAAAGAGAGTCCACTAGAGAAAAGGCATCTCCCAAGAAGCCATGCTTGAATGTAGATTAATTCTAAATGGTCTTTCAAATAAAAAAACAGGGAGCCAAATATAGGGGTGAAAACCTTAGATCAGGAAAATAGGGTAAGGCACCAGCCAGCCTTAACTCACCAATTCTGCAGATTCCAAATGCGAGTTACTTCCTGTCTACCCATACACTTATTGCCTTGCTGTTCTGACCTCTCATTGGATCTCCTATCCCAGCTACCTCACTTCCTCTTTCTACACAGCTCTGTCACTTTCTGTCTGTCTATACAGACCTCCAGGTCTCTAAGGTTGGTACTGGGATTAAAGGTGTGTGTCACTACACTTGGCTCTGTTCCCTAGTGTGGTCTTGAACACAGGGAGACCCTGCCTGCTAAGGGATAGGATTAAGGGTGTGTGCTACCATTGCCTGACTTCTTTGTTTACTTAAAATGGCTTGCTATTTCCTCTGATCTCCAGGCAAACTTTATTAAAGCGCAAATAAAATATCACCACATTTCAGCACAAATAAAAAATCACATTTCCCCTTTTTTGTCTAATAAAAATAAAAAAGTTATAAATAATATAAGAAAAACTATATACAATAAGTACAATAACTATGTACAATATATATAAGCAATAAATATATCAGCAATGTCTAGTCCATTTGCATTTGACAAATTCAGTGAAAATATTCCATTATCTATCCTATTTTGGTGAGTCCAAAATGTACGTAATTTACTTTCTATCTATCTTGTGTTACCAAAACAAAACTATCTTATGATGTCTTTGAAATCTATACACTTTACATCTCTTAGTGAGTTTCTTTTCTGAATTTCTTAACAAGGAAAACTGTAACTACAACTGTCTAATCTTCAACTCCCTCAGAGACCCAAGAAGGAAATAATATTACCTATTAAAACAGGAAGTGCAAACAAGCAACTTCCCAAAAAAAATGTGAGTTGAGAGAAATAGCCAGCTGCCTGGACAGTTACCCAAGGTTTCTCTGCATGTTGGGCATCATCTTTGGCCTACAGGCTTAGGTTACCTGACACACTCATTTGTGAAATAGAATGTACAAAAGGCCTACAGCTCCAACTCACATTCAGTGCGAGTATTCCAAATACCAGATAAACTTGAATTCCAACAGTGTCCTGCCATGATTCAGGATTTAAAATTCTGGAAATTGTTGGTGTTTTTTGGAATTCAGCTGCCCATTCTTCTCAGCTTGTGGGTGGCATCATCTCCTTTATTAAATGCCAGTCTACTATTGAGAGGTTAGATTATTTAATTCTAGTTACTCCTTCAAGAATAACTTGGTCCACTGCCTGTTCAGGTGCCTTCAAAGAAAGGGGCACTGTACCTTTTCCAGATTGAAAAGCCACTTGAGCGATGGTGTCATATTGTCCTGGCCTCAGAGTATGCCTGTTGCCAAAGCCCCAACCACACTTGTCTTGGCAAGGATCAGTAGTCCCTTGTTTTGTGTCCTGCTTATCTATTTTGGACAGCATACTGTCAGCAGTTGATTTGAGGGCACTTTCTTTCCCAGTAGCTAAATTTTGCCACAGTGAAAGTTAACTCTATGTGGAGGTTCTTCAATGCCCATATCTTCTCAGAAGTAGATTGGTGCTGCCAGGAGCTGACATGTCATAAAAAAAGAAAAAAATCTATTTTATTAAAACATTTTAAATGCCATATTCTGTAGATCTCTGAAGGGTTTGAAGATGATCTGTCTATCTAAAACATATCTCTGCTTGACCTTGAAAACATACCTAATATGACTACAAGTTAAATTGTAATATCTAACTATTAACTTTCATTTTTTTATATCCTAATAGTTGATAATAATAACATTCAAGGATTAGCAAATTGTATTACATTGTTAAATGAGCTGTATAGGTACAATACCCTGAAAAAGATTAGAAATACACATACAGCATTTTCTAACAATATCAATCTCAAATTTTTATCAATATATATAATTTGTATACAATAGATAAAATCCAATCCAATGTAAAATATTTAAAACTAGTAGTTGTCTTTTAAAAGTAGATTCAGTAATCTACCCTTTATTCTATTTCTATATCTCTTTCTTCAGAATACATTCAATAATCTACCTCTTATCAATATCCTCTTTTTTCTTTTCTTTTTTTTCAAACAAGAACCTTGAATCTAATCTCCTTTGTTGAGCCTCTTTCCTGAGCGTTAACAATAACAACTTGTAACCAACCATCCTAAACAATGACAATTGTTCCAAACCCAAAACCCATTGAAAGACGAAAAATCACCCACCCCACCTCTTGGGAATATGGGCAATGTGTTCTTAAAATTAATTCCTACTGTTTGTGGATGAAGGCATCATTAGAGGATCCTGGAAAGAAAAATTTTGGGTTAATAGTCCAGTTCCAGAGTGGTAGCTGTATCATTTGTTGTCCAGTCTCTGCATAATGCAAAAGTGCAGGGTTTATCTCAAGTCCTCGCTTGAATAGTCTGTGAGGTGGGATGACTTCAGCGAGCCATCTCGTAACTGTTCTGAGCAGTTTGTAGTCCAAAGTTGATCTGTGTGTGATGTTTGTCAACTTAGTAGTATTATTACTGTCCATGTGGAATTGTCATTGTGGAGCCCCATTATCTTTCTGGAGACTTCAAATTCGCTGTTAGGCCTGGTCATGATTCCCTACAGAAAACTGATGGAGACTCCAACACAAAAAAAAAAAAACATATATAGGCTGCTAAATGAAGCCTTTTTTCTAGAATTACTTAGTACTCTATATGACCATTAATATCATAACAAAAGTGTAAAATATATATATTATGAATTTTGATATAAAATTTATACCTTAAGCCAAGTTTATAGAATCAAAATACAATCAAAGGATTGAAATTAGTGACAATAAAATAGCCCCTTAATTTTGGTATTATTCTGTCCCATATCATCTACGAAATATCTTTCTTCTGACATGATACAGAGATTTTGCATTTTTTTCTTTTTTTTTTTTTTTTTTTTTTGGTTTTTCGAGACAGGGTTTCTCTGTGTAGCTTTGCGCCTTTCCTGGAACTCACTTGGTAGACCAGGCTGGCCTCAAACTCACAGAGATCCGCCTGGCTCTGCCTCCCGAGTGCTGGGATTAAAGGCGTGCGCCACCACCGCCCGGCTGCATTTTTTTCTTTTAACAAACATGCTTGGGTTTAGAGAAGGAGAGAGCCATTCTCCAACTCCAAAGCCAGCTTTAATTTTTAATTGAACTGGGACTACAAAAAGATCATTTGTGTTAAGTGTCTGTAGAGAAGAGTAGAAACAAACATTTAGGAAGACTTATGAAATTTTACAGATGATATACCAATAGGTGAATTTACTCCTTTTCTTGAGACATTTCTTCTCAATGATTTGTCCTTTTTTTTTTCCTCAGATGTCTCCTTTGTCGAGTATATTCAGATTTCTTAGCCTTCATTCTCCTGAAAGACAAAAACAAAAACCTTTCCCCAAGCCTAACTTTGGGGAGGTTCCTCTTCTAATTAAAAGGTCTCTTGTTCAAATCAAACCTTTATCAATCTTGATGTTATTCTTTTCTTCTCCTATAGAAACAAAAGCAAAACCTTGTCCTCAACATAACATATATACTTGTTTCCATTCTGAGCTCAGCACATCCTTAAAGTACATAGGCTGATTTAATTCTGTAGTTTTTTTCTATTATCCAGTGTCTCTCTGCTGCTGTTGTTCCTGTCTCATCAGCACTGATAAAATTCAAAGTTAGTAGAGCATTATGTAATCTATTTCTGGGGGGTTTTGTTACCCTTTTCTTTTTACTTAGCATATCCTTTAGAGTTCTGTTTGATCTTTCTATGATTGCTTGGCCTGTAGGATTATGTGGTATACCTGTAATACGCTTTATGTTATGATAAGCAAAAAACTGTTTCATTTTAACAGAGACATATGCTAGAGCATTGTCAGTTTCAGTTTGTACAGGTATACCCATGATGGCGATAACTTCTAGCAAATGAGCGATTACAGAATCAGCTTTTTCAGAACTCAAAGCAGTTGCCCATTGAAATCCTAAAAAGTATCAATAGTGTGTTATACATATTTCAATTTTCCAAATTCTGCAAAAAGAAACATATCCATCTACTAGATTTCATTCCTCTGAGTATGCTTTGGGTTACATCCTGCTGGTAATGGAGTCTGATTGTAAAAGGAACAAATAGGACATTTCCTTACAATTTCCTTGGCTTGTTGCCAGGTTATGGAAAAAAATCCTGTTTTAAACCTTTCTGTGGACATGATGTTTTTATGAAATTCTGAGGCCTCCAGCACACTTTCTATTAATAGGTTATCAATCTCATCATTACCTTGTGCTAGAGGGACTAGCAAACCCATATGGGATCAGATGTGAGTTATGTATAAAGGATGCTTCATATTCCTGATTACATTTTGTAACTGAATAAATAAAAAAGTTATTTATGACTCATTAGGGATAAATTCTGCAGTCTCAATATGTAATACCACTCACTCTTTCAGCACACTGAGAGTCAGTAACTATGTTGAAAGGTTCCCAAAAATCCATTAATACCAACAGAATAGCATACAATTCCGGTTTTTGAACTGAATTATAAGGACTTTGAGCCACTTTTCTTAAATTTTCTGATTTGTAACCTGCCTTTCCTTGTTTGTTTGCATCTGTATAAAATGTATGGGCTCCAGATACGGGTGTATCCTGAACAAGTTGAGGCAGAACCCAATCAGCTCTCTTTATAAGTTCAATTCTATCACTTTTGAGATATTTGCTGTTAAATTCTCCCAAAAAATTACTGCAAGCTCTTTGCCAAGGTTCATTTTCTGCCCATAATTTGTCAAATTCATCCTTCATTAAAGGTACTACAGTTTCTGCTGAGTCTATTCCTTCTAATTGACAAAGTCTTAATTTTCCTTTCAAAATCAAGTCAGAGTTCTTTTCCACATAAGTTTTCAATTTTTTTGCTCTGTTTATTTCATAGAAATATCCATTCCAATATAATATCTTCCCTCTACATTAAAATTCCTGTAGGAGAATGCTTAGAGGGTAAAATAACCAATACGCAATCAAGATTTGGATCCACATGATCCACATGTCCTTCCTGTACTTTCTTTTCTACCAAGGCCAATTCTCTCTCAGGTCAGCTGATAATTCTCTTGGACTATTTAAGTCCTTGTCACCTTCTAAGGTTTTGAACAACTTACTCAGTTCATCATTTTTTACCCCAACAACGATTACTAGATGGGAGATGTCTCCAAATAATCTTTGAAAATCATTAAGAGTCTGTAATTTATCTCTCCTAATTTGCACCTTTTGGGGTCTAATCTTTTGTAGACCCATTTCATATTGTAATAATTAATAGATTTCCTCTTTGTATCTTTTCAGGAATGATTTGTATTCCCCAACAAGGCAAAATTTTCTTTACTTCTTCAAACATTCTTTCTGAAGTATCTGCATTTGAGTCAGCTAGTAAAATATCATCCATATAATGATAAATTATAGATTTAGGAAATTGTTTCTGTATTAATTTCAATGGCTGTCATACAAAATATTGGCACAGGATTGGGCTATTTAACATTCCCTGTAGGAGAACCCTCCAATGATATCTCTTAACTGGCTGAGAAGTATTACTAGTAGGCACCATGAAGGCAAATTTTTCTCTGTTTTTTCCTTGTAAGGGTATTAAAAAGAAATAGTCTTTTAAATTAATAACTATAAGAAGCCATCCTTCAGGTAATAAAGTAGACAAAGGAATTCCAGATTGCAGAGAACCCATTTGCTGAATTACTTTGTAAATTACTCTTACGTCTGTTACCATTCTCCATTTACCAGATTTCTTTTTAATAACAAATACAGGAGAATTCCAAGGACTGGTTGATTCTTCAATATGCTGAGCATTTAACTGTTCTTGTAACAGCTCTTCTAAAGCCTGCAGTTTCTTTGTTGTTAAGGGCATTGCTGAACCCATAAATGTTTATGTTAACCATTTTAAAGGTACAGCTGTTCATGTCTTTGAAAGTTCAGCAGTTGTTGTGCCTTGTTCTTGTACAATCTCAATGGCTGGTAACCACTCATTAGAATAATAATACCTCTTAATATTTCTATCAGAAACATGTGTTAGTTTGTTTTTTTTCTGAGGTTGGAGGAATTCTAATCTGAGTATTCCATTGTTGTAATAGATCATGGCCCCATAAATTTATAGCTGTATCAGCCACATATGGCTTTAATCCTCTCTGTCCTTCTGGATCTATACATTCAAGCCATCTTGTGCTTTTTTCACTTGAAATAATATTCCAATCCCTAACAGCTGAACATTTACCTCCTGAAGTATAGCATGAATCTTAAAAGGTCTTATTAATAAAACAAAAGCAGACTAGGTATTGGGGTAAATGCTGGAAGATCAGAGAAGCAGAACAAGCCACTGCCACCTCACCTTGCCAATTCCTCAGCTGATCCTGTTTCCTCAGACTGGAAGCTTCTGAGTCCTCATCTGAATGGCTCTCAGCTGAACTGTTGCTCAAAAGCCTAAAAACGTAACCAGCCAAAAGCATCTAGTTCCTGGTCCTCATGCCTTATATATCTTTCTGCTTTCTGCCATAACTTCCTGGAATTAAAGGCTCACTTCTTGGCATAAAAGGCCTGGCTGTTTCCAATGTGGCCTTGAACTCACAGAGATCCAGAGAGATTTCTGCTTCTGGAATGCTAGGATTAAAGGTGTGAGTGCCACCATTTTCTAGCCTCTGTATCTAGTGGTTGTTCTGTTCTTTGACCACAGAAAAGTTTATTAGGGTGCACAATATTTTGGGGAACACAATATCACCACAATGAAGAGGCCAGTTTGAATGCCAAAATTCTGGTGCAATTATTGTAACCCTCCGTACCTGTGTCTACTAAGCCTTCCAAGAGAAAGTCATTTATTTGTATTTTTAATTTGGGTCTTCGTTAATTTATAGAAGTTTGCCAGAAAATTCACTTTCAATTAAAGCATCTGACATTATTATTTTATTATTTTTACTATTATATTACTATATATTATATTATTGTTATATTATTAATATACTATTACATTATTATTTTAATTATCTTTCAATTAAAGCATCTAACTTTTTTTCTTCAAAGCTCTTGAAACCACCTCTCCTATCTACGTATCATTATAGTCATGAGACTCAGTTTTGTCCCTGATCCAATCATCCAAGGTTGCTGATCTGGCCTTTAACATCCTGATTACCCTTTTGCATGCTGCATTAGCATTCTCAAAAGCCAAAGATTCAATTATTATCTGTCTAGCTTCTGAATTTGGTATCAATCTATTTATTACTGAAGACAGCCTTTGTAAGAAATCCATGAAGGTTTCTTTTGGGCCTTGTATAACTTTTGTAAATGACTCAATTTTTTTCCTGCTTCCTTGATTCTGTCCCATGCAGTCATGGCTGCCATACAATATAGAATTAGGATTTGGTTACCATATAAACATTGTCTTTGTATATCAGTGTAATTGTCATCTCCAAGAAGCTGATCCTTGGAAATTTCCATACTTCTATTCCTACATTGTTCTATAGTTTTAGACTCCTCTTTCTACCAGGTTCTGCACTGTAGCTGTGGACTGGCCTCTAGGACAGCTGTAACCAATTCTTTCCAGTCCTGAGGGATAATTCTATTACAAGTTGACCACAAGTTTAACATCTGCTTTACAAATGGAGAATGCATGACATATGATACAATAAGTTCTTTATATCTCCCCAAATCTAATATTTCCACTGGAGTCCAGTTAACTCAAATACACCCTTGAACATTTGGCAGTTCCTGTAAGGTTACCAGGTAGATTAATGTCTGCTGTCTGGTAACCTGAGGCTGTTTCTCTGTAACTGCATAATTCAATCCTGAGATAGGTTCACCTTTAAATTCTCCTGTCTGGGCCTGAATTTCTCTATGATTCATTTTAAGAGGTTTTTCTAAAGCTTTTATCTTGGTACTCAAATTGACCAACCTTTTTAATGGCAAAATAAAAATAATCAAACAAAAAATATTCGTAATTGATGTTATGTACATCCCATCAACATTAATTATCCCCTCATTTAATTGCTCCATTTTCTGACTCCCTAATGTGTTATCAGAGATCAAATTCCTTCCATTGTAAAACTGTTTCCCATTTTTTAATGTGGGGAAAAATTCTCTTTTAACTAATTTCTCCTTTTAAGATATTTTAATTGACTTATCAATTCTGTTGACTTTGTTGAACAGTAGAAATCTGGGGGAATTTCAAAGCAGCTACCTAGTGTGGTAGCAGTCCAAGATGGGAATCCAGAGAGAGCACATCACCCACCAGGAAAGAAAAAGCCAAAGAGACTCTGGCCCACGTCAGGTGAAGATCTGGCTGCAAGCAGCTCCAGCCTGAGCCGGGGGGCTGTAAGACCACAAGCAGCTTTTTAGTGAATTCTTGCCACAATCATTGGAGCACCAATTGTAGATGAACTGCTAAATGATCTTATTAAATAAAAAACCCAGAGCTAGAGATCAGGGTTAAAATCTGAGAGGTCAGAGGAATAGGAAATGACACAAGCCAAACTCACCTTACTGACTCTCAGTTTCCAAAGAGACCTACTTCCTATATATCCATTCCTGTATGCCTTTCTGTTTTGCTATATCATTTGCTCTCTCCATCCAGCTACATCACTTCCTCTTCCTGCCAAGCTCTGTCACTACCTGTCTGTCTTTACAGACCTCCAGACTGCCATGGTTAACTAGTGTTGGAATTTAAGTTGTGTGTCATCCTGCCTGGCTCTGTTCCCAGTGTGATCTTGAATTCACAGAGAACCAGACAGATCCCTCCCTCCCGAATGATAGGATTAAAGGCATGTGCTACCGTTGCCTGACTTCTATGTTTAACAGTGGATGGATTTTTCCTCTGATCCTCAGATAAATTTTATTGGGTTGCACAAATAAAATATCACCACAAATCCATATTCACCTGCAGGTGGAAATGTAAATCATTTCAACTATTACAGAAGTCAGCATGGAGGTTGCTCAGAATTTAAAACTAGAACTTCCATTTGATCCAGACATACTACTTCAGAAAAATTACCCAAAATAACAATACCAGCTTACTAATCAAAATAATTAAATAATGCAATCAATCAACCAAGTGTCCATTAATGAATGAAAAGATAAAGAAAAATCAGATTGTGAATGGAGAGATATCTCTGTGTTTAAGATCACTTCCTGTTCTGACAGAGGACCTGGACATAGTTCCAGAACCCACATGGCTGCTCACAAGCATCTGTAATCCTAATTCCATGGGACCTTACATCCCCTTATGTGTCTGTAAACACCAGGCATGCATGTGGTGCACAGACATATATTCATGCTGTGGATATCACTCTGTATAAATAAAACACTGATTGGCCAAGAGCCAGAGAGGAAGTATAGGCAGAACTAACAGAGAGGAGAATTGAGGGAACAGGAAGGCAGGGGGAGAGACCTGCTAGCTGCCACCATGACAAACAAGATGTAAGGTACCAGTAAGCCACGGGCCATGTGGCAACTTATAGATTAATAGAAACAGGTTAATTTAAGATAGAAGAAGTAGATAACAAGAAGCCTGCCACAGCCATACAGTTTGTAAGTAATATAAGCATCTGAGTGATTATTTTATATGTGGGTTGTGGGACTGTGGGGGCTTGCTGGGACCTGGAGAGAAGCTCTTCAGCTGTATATTCAGGCAAATATTCATACACATAAAATGAAAGTAAATATTTTAAAAGACATTTAAATATAGAAAATGTGATATACACACAATGTTACTTTTTTCAGCCATAAAAAAATGAAACTAGGCCTCTAAGACATAGGCCTTGGGACACAACCAGTTTCCAGGAACCCCTACCCATCTCTGCCCCAGTTGCCAGGCAGCAGGGAAAACTCCTGTGGGCAGGCTCACCCACCAAAACCCTGCATCTGACCCTGCAATCTACAAGACCCATGTGTAGATGTAACCGACCATCTTATTAAATAAGAAACACAGAACCAATGTAAAGAAGAAAGCCAAGAGATCAGAGCTAAGAACCTTACCCTCCTGCTGCAGCTATTCTTTTCAGCCAAGAGACCTCTCCAAAAGAGACCTACTTTCTGTCTGTTTGTCTTTATATAGACTTTCTGTTCTGCTTTCCCATTTGTTGTAAACCCAACCACGTGACTGCCTAATCATTGCCTGTCTGTACAGACCTCCAGACAGACATTGGAGCATGTGTCTCCAATGCTGGCTGTATCCTTGAACACACAGAGATCTACCTAGCTCTGCCTACCAAGTGCTGGGATTAAAGGTGTGCACCACAAACGCCCAGCTCTGCTATGGCTTGCTATTAGCTCTGACCACCGGGCAACTTTATTTATTAACATACAATTAAAATCACATTTCAATACAAATAAAATACCACCATATTCATGCCCTACCCTATTGGTGTAATTATTAAGGCCACTCCTCGTAGTTAAAAGGAGATTTATTTAATGGTGTAACTTACAAATTAAGGGATAGGTAGGTTGCAGGTCTGGGGAAGGTGTATCACAGTCCAGTGGTGTTCTCTGGAGCTCTGCTTGGTCCACCTCTAACATCCAGCATCCCGGAATGGAGCGAGTGCTCGCCGATCCAGATCTCGGGTCCCTAGGCACCTCGCTTGGCCCCGCCTTGTAGGTGTGACAGTTGCCGAAGTCTCAATGGGGGTTGGAACTTCCAGATCAAAGCTGGAATGGCTACCCACTACATCTCCCCCTTTTTGTCTAAATAAGAAGGTTCTAACCTAAGACTATATACAAAGGAATGGTTATCAAATATTGTCCAGGAATAATGAGGGATAATGACCTAGATAAGATGGAACTACAACCAATGCAAACAATATCAAGCAAGAAACACATACTAAAATCCAGAGAAGTATAGAGCACAGATAAATGGCATGTTACAAAGATCATTCCAAAAGGTGTCCTATGCTAAAGAACCTGAATCTAATACTTAATATGTTCTATCTACTAAGTTGTAACTATAACTGCTAGTCTTCAATCCCATCAAAGACCCGAGAAGGAATATAATGGTACCTGAGAAATGGTAGATGGATGCAAGCAACTTTCTGGAATCTTGCAAGAGTAGAACAAGACAGCTGGCAGCCTGGACAGTCACCTAATGTTTCTCAGCATTGTTGGTGCATTCAAATTGGCTACAGGCCTAAAGTATATGACAGACCATTTTCAGAAGCAGGAATTCTGAAAGACCATCTTACCCTGTCTTGGCAGAGTACAGTGGTCGCTTTCCTTGTGTCCCACTTGTCCAGAAAGGACAGCATTGCATTTGTACTGTCAGCCGTTGAGGCAAGGGCAGTTCTTTGCCCAGTAGGCCATTTTGTGCCAAGAGGACAAACTTCCAAATGGAAATGTCTTAGAAGCCCAACATTCTCTCGGGATCAAATTGGTGCAGCCAGGAGCAATTGTGTCTCACGTCAACAGAATTCTAAGTTATTTAAATGCCATATTCTCCAGGTCTATGAAGTGTTTGAAGATTACCTGTCCATCTGACCTATGTATCTGTAAATCTGGATAACCTAACTAACGTAACTATAGAGATGACAAGCATAGGTGACTATAAATCTATAAGTCTTATCTACCGAAATAACCTAAGGACTAATGCTTCACGTAAACAAGGTAAACAGTCTATAAGCAAATGTATGGTAAAGAACGATGACTTCAAAATTGTGACAATACACAAGATATTTATAACAGAGGTAGGAATATATAGTGCGATATGCAATATGACAATAATCTTAAATATATATCAATATACCAAATATACTAAACAGAAGTAGAACATACATAAAGTATGACAGATATAAATTTACATATGTATCAATATACAAATATTTCAAATAAGAGTAGAAATATATGTACATTATTAACAAATATAGTTCTGTATTTGTAGCAATATACAAATTATCTTAAACAGGAATATAAAAATAGTTTACATTTGTATCAACATATAAGAATCCATAACAGTGCAAATTACAGTGCAAATTCAGATATTGGTGTAATTATTAAGGCCACTCCACCTAGTTAAAAGGAGATTTATTTAATGGCATAACTTACAAATTAAGGGATAGGTAGGTCGCAGGGTCTGGGGAAGGTGTATCACAGTCCAGCGGTGTTCTCTGGAGCTCTTCTTGGTCCACCTCCACCATCCAGGGTCCCGGAATGGAGCGAGTGCTCGCTGATCCAGATCTCGGGTCCCCAGGTGCCTCGCTTGGACCCGCCTTGTAGGCGTGACAGTTGCCGAAGTCTCAATGGGGGTTGGAACTTCCAGATCAAAGGTGGAATGGCTACTCACTACAATACCCCAATACCCATTCCTTTGCCACCCCCCCAGTCGTTTCCTGAAACACGGAATCTGTCAGCTCTCATTGGACCAAGAGGTGAGTGACTATTCTGTGACCCAGAGAGTCCTGCCTCTAGGACATAGGCCCTGGGACACAACCATTCACTGAGAACCCCCACCCATCTCTACTCCAGTTGCTGGCCAGCAAGGAAGACTCCTGTGGTCAGGCTCCAGCACCAAAACCTCCATCAGACCCTGTAATCTACAAGTCCAAAACCCTACCCTAATACCCATCCCCCTGCAACACCAGTGGCTTCCTGAGACACAGAATCAGCCAGCACTCATTGGATCGTGAGAGGCTTCCTGACACACAGAATCTACCAGCTTTGACTGGACCAAGAGCCCTAGTAAGACAAAGAGTGGCTCCCTGAGCCATAGAATCAGTTAGCTTGGATTGGACAAAGAGCAGCTCCCTGAGATTCAGAATCTGACAGTTCTAATTAGACCAAGAACTAAGATTGGACACAGAGGGGCCCCCTGAGACACAGACACACCAAGCATAGATTGGAAGAATAGCAGCTCACTCAGACACAGGCAGGTCTTGCACCTATTGGAGGAAGAGATGAGTAGATGCCAGCGCAAAAATACATGCAACATAAAGAGCAGTATGGTATCACCAGAATCTAGCCCTTCTACAACATCAAGACCTGAACATCACAATGTAGGAGAAGTAGAAGAAAGTGACCTTAAAAATAACTTCATGAAGATGCTATAGGCCTTTAAAGAGGAAATAAAACATTCTCTTAAAGAAATTGAAGAAAACACAAACAAAAAATTGAAAAAATCAATAAATCCCTTAAAGAAAGCCAAGAAAACCATGAAAAAGTAATTAAACATGTGAAGGAAACAGTTCAAGACCTGAAAAATGAAATAGAAACAGTGAAGAAGACACAAACCAAGAATATGCTGGAAATAGAAAATCTGAGTAAATGAACAGGAATTATAGATGCAAGCATAACCAACAGAATACAAGACATGGAAGAGAGAATCTCTGGTGTAGAGGATATAATACAAGAAATAGATTTGTCAGTCAAAGAAAATACCAAAGCCAAATATGTCATAACACAAAATGTACAGGAAATCTGGGACACCATGAAAAGGCCTAAGACTATTAGGGATAGAAGGAGAAGAATATCAACTCAAAGGCACAGAAAATATATTCAACAAAATCATGGAAGAAACCTTTCCCAACTTAAAGGAAGAAATACCTATGAAGATACAAGAAGCTTATAGAACACCAAATAGACTAGACCATCCAAAAAATCCCCTCGCCATATAATAATTAAACCATTAAACACACAAGATAAAAAGAAGAAGATTAAGAGCATCAAATGAAAAAAGCCAAGTGATTTAGAAAGGCAGAACCATCAGAATAACACCTGGCTTCTCAAAGGAGATTTTGAAAGCCAGAAGGTCCTGGAAGGATGTAATGCAGACACTAAGAGACCATGGATACCTGCCTAGAATAATATACCCAGTGAAACTTTCAATCACCATATATGGAGTGCACAAGACAATCCAAGACAAAACCAGATTGAAACAATACCTATCTATGATAATATTTTATTTGTGCTGAAATGTAATTTTATTTGTATGTTAATAAATAATGTTGCCTGGAGATCAGAGGTAAAAGCAAGCCATTAAGCAGAAGTCCGGTGGTGGTGGCACATGCCCTTAATCCAATCACATGGCAGGCAGAGTCTCTGTGTGGTCAAGGACACAGCCAAGTGTGGTGACACGAACCTTTAATCCCAGTACCAACCATAGAGACCTAGAGGTCTGTATAGATAGGCAGGAAGAGGAAGGCATGTGGTTGGGTTTAGAGCCAATGAGAAGGCAGAACAGAAATACAATAAAAAGATAAGTCACACAGGAAGAAGGTCTCTATCAGGGGAAGCAACAATGGCAAGGTGGTCAGATAAGGTAGTCATGGCTCTTGTTCTGATATCTTTGGCTTTAACTCTGTATATGGCTCTGTGTTTCTTATTTACTAAGACTATTTAGAAGTTCATCTACACATATCCACAAATCCAGCCCTATAGAAAGAACTAGAAGGAAAATTCCAACCTAAGGAAGTCATATACTTCCACAAAAACACAGGCAATAGATAACCCTATAGCAGTAAATCTCAAAGAAGGGAAATACACACACACTATTATTGGTGTAAATATTAAGGCCACTCTTCAAATTGTTCAAATTGTTCCACACAATAGAAACTGAAGGAACATTACCCAACTCCTTTTATGAGGCTGCAGTTACTCTGATTCCCAAACAACATAGATGAAACAAAGAAAGAGAATTACAGATCAATCTCCCTCATGAACACTGATGCAAAAATTCTCAATAAAATATTGGCAAACTGAATCTAAGAACACATCAAAAAATTATCCACCATGATCATCCACCATAAAGCATCTGGTAGGCTTCATCCCAGAGATGCAAGGATGGTTCAGCATATGAAAATCTGTCAATGTACTACACCATATAAACAAACTGAAAGAAAAAACCACATGATCATTTCATTATATGCTGAAAAGGCCTTTGACAAAATCCAACACCCCTTCATTATAAAGGTCTTGGAGAGATCAGGAATACAAGGAACATACCTAAACATAATAAAGGCAATTTACAACAAGCCAACAGCCAACATCAAACTAGATGGAGAGAAACTCAAAGCAATTCTACTAAAATCAGGAACAAGACAAGGTTGCCGCTCTCCCAATATTTATTCAACATAGTACTTGAAGTTATAGCTAGAGCAATAAGACAACAAAAGGAGATCAAGTGGATACAAATTGGAAAGGAAGAAGTCAAACTTTCACTATTTGCAGATGATATGACAGTGTACATAAGTAACAGCAAAAATTCTACCTGGGAACCCCTACAGCTGATCAACACCTTCAGTAATGTGGAAGGATACAAGATTAACTCAAAAATTCAGTATCTCTTCTATATGCAAATGATAAATGGGCTGAAAAAAAATCAGAGAAACATAACCCTTTATAATAGCCACAAATAATATAAAATACCTTGGGGCAACTCTAACTAAGCAAGTTAAAGACCTGTATGACAAGATTTTAAGTCTTTGAAGAAAGAAATTGAATTAGATATCAGAAAATGGAAATATCTCCCATGCTCATGGATAGGTAGGATTAACATAGTAAAAATGGCAATCTTACCAAAGGCAATCTACAGATTCAATGCAATCCCCATCAAAATCCCAACACAATTCTTCACAGACCTGGAAAGAACAATAGTCTATTTCATTTGGAAAAACAGAAAACCCAGGATAGCTAAAGGAATATTCTGTACAATAAAGCCACCTCTGGAGGCATCATCATTCCTAACCTCAACCTCTACTATAGAGCTATAGTAATAAAAACAGCTTAGTGTTGGCATGAAAACCGAAATGTGGACTAATGGAATCTAATTAAAGACCCTAAAAATAACCCACACACCTATGAACACCTGATTTTTGACAAAGAAAGCAAAAATGAACAATGGAAAAAAGAAAGCATCTTCAAAAAATGGTGCTGGCATAACTGGAGATCAACATGTAGAAGATTGCAAATAGATTCATATTTATCACCATGCACAAAACTAAAATCCAAGTGGATCAAAGACCTCAACATAAATTCAGTTATTATGAACCTGACAGAAGAGAAAGTAGGAAGTAGTCTTGAATGCATTGGTACAGGAGACCACTTCCTAAATATAACACCAGTAGCACAGACACTGAGAGCAACAATTAATAAATGGGACCTCCTGAAAATAAGAAGCTTCTGTAAGGCAAAGGACATAGTAAATAAGATAAAATGACAGCCTGCCGAATGAGAAAAGATCTTTACCAACCTCACACCTGACAAAGGACTGATCTCCAAAATATATAAAGAACTCGAGAAACTAGACATCAAAATAAAGAACAATCCAATTAAAAGATGGACTACATAGTTAAACAGAGAATTCTCAAATGAAAAATTTCAAATGGCTGAAATACATTTAAGGAATTGCTCAGCATCCTTAGTCATCAGGAAAATGCAAATCAAAACAACTCTGAGATACCATCTTATACCTGTCAGAATGGCTAAGATCAAAAGCACTGCAGACAGATTAAGTTGGAGAGGATGTGGAGCAAGGGGAACACTCCTCCACTGTTGATAGAAGGGCAAACTTGTATAGCCAGTTTGGAAATCAGTATGGCAGTTTCTCAAAAAATTGGGAATCAATCTTCCTCTAGACCCAGCTATACCACTCTTGAGCATATACCCAAGGAATACACAATCCTACTACAAGGACACTTGCTCACCTATGTTCATAGCAGCATTATTTGTAATAGCCAGAACCTAGAAACACTCTAGATGCCCCTCAACTGAAGAATAGATTAAGAAAATGTGGTACATATACACATTGGAATACTACTCAGCAAAGAAATTAATGACATCATGAAATATGCAAGCAAATGGATGGAACTAGAAAATATCATCCTGCATGAGGTAACCCAGACTCAGAAGGACAAACATCGTATGTACTCACACATAAGTAGATACTAGATGTACACCAAAGGATAAACAGACTACAATCCACAACTCCAGAGATGCTAGCTAATGAGGAAGACCCAAAGAGGGATGCATGGATCACTCTGGGAAGGGGAAATAGCAGAGATCTCCATGAGTAAACTGGGAATGAGGGGAGGGCAATGGAGGGTAGGGGATAGGGAATGACAACATAAGGGAACAGGATGGTCAAGCTGGAACAGGGATAGAGTGGGAAAGCAGTGAAAAAGTAACCTCAGTGGAGGGAGATATCATGGGGATAGAGAGAAACTGGGTGCTAGTGAAGTTGCCAGGAATCCCCACGGATGACCCAGCCTGGACTACTAGAAGTAATGGAGAGTGTGCCTGAACTGAACTGGCTTACCCCAGTAACCAGATTGGTGAATACCCTAATTGTCATCACAGAACTTTTCTCCAGTGATTGATGGAAGCAGATGCAGAGATCCACGGCCAAACCCCCAGAAGAGTTCTAGGAGTCCAGTCAAAGAGAGAGAAGAGGGATTCTATGAGCAAGTGCATCAGGATCATGATGGGAAAACATTCAGGGACAACCTAACCAATCATGAAAGTTGGATCAATGGATGTGTGTGGTGGTATTGTTTCCCCAAAACATTGTTCACCCTAATAAACTTATCTGGGATCAGAGAACAGGACAGCCACAATATTAAACATAGAGGATAGGCAATGGTAGCACACGCCTTTAATCCTAGCATTCCAGAGGCAGAAATCCCTCTGGATCTCTTTGAGTTCTTGGGCCACATTGGAAACAGCCAGGTATGGTGACACATGCCTTTAATCCCAAGAAGTGAGCCTTTAATCCCAGGGAGTGATGGCAGATAGCAGAAAGGTGTATAAGGCATGAAGACAAGGAACTATGAGCATTTGGCTGGTTAAGCTTTCAGGCTTCTAGCAGCAGTTCAGCTGACATTCATTCTGGATGAGGACTCAGAGGCTTCCAGTCTGAGGAAACAGGACCAGCTGAGGAACTGGCAAGGTGAGGTAGCTGTGGCTTGATCTGCTTCTCTGATCTTCCAGCATTCACCCCAATAACTGGCCTCAGGTTTGACTTTATTAATAAGACCTTCTAAGATTCATGCTACAGCTGTGGAGCTTGCATGGAACTGGGCTAGACCCTCTGCATAAGTAAGACAGTTGTGTAGCCTGATCTACTTGGGGGGCCCCTGGTAGTAGGACCAGAATCCATCCCCAGTGCATGAGGGGGCTTTTTGTAGCCCACTACCTATGATGGGACACCTTGTGCAGCCTTGAGGCAAGGGGAGAGGCTTGGCTTTGCCTCTACTTGATATGCCTCCCCATGGGATGCCTTGGCTTCTTGTGGGGAGGAGTGGGGGTTGGGTCGTGAGGGGGAGGCTGGGGAAGCAGGAGGACAGAAGAGGGGGATCTTTGGTGTATAAAATAAAGGCAAAATTTTACTTAATTAAAAAAAAGAAAGAAAACAATTGTCTCTGTGTTGAGAAACATGCAGGCATTGTCCTATGAGGGGTTTAAATATTATTCTTCATAAAAAAAAAACTTAGGTAAATAATATGACTATCCTAATTTTGTTGACAAGAACTCAAAGGATTTCTTGGTAGTCTACATCAAATATATCAGGTTAATGGCCCAAGTTTAGGATATTTGGTGCCATAGTACCTATTTAATCACTGCATTATTTTATCTCTTGCATCTAATTTTTACTTTAAATTTGCATAAATCTTGACTTTTTTGTCTGTAATATATAAAGTAGCTTCTTGAACCACTTCCAAGGAGAGACTAAAGAGCTTGAGGCAAACAGTGGTCTGAATCATGTTCCATCCAAATAACATCTCTGAATTCACTACAGAAGGTGGAAGGATTCCTGTAAGAAATAGCATTCCCCCATGAACTGTGGACTGGTGGCTGTGGAGCCCTCATGGGACTGGATTAGGCCCTCTAGACACAGAAGATGGTTGTTTGGCTCGAACTGTTTGGGGGGCACCCAGGCAGGGGGATCGGGATCTGTCCCTGGTGAATGGGCAGGCTTCTGGAATCCGATGCCTGTGGTGTAACACCTTGCACAGCCTTGGTGCAGTGGGAAGGGGCTTGGACCTGCCTAGGCTCAGTGTGCTGGGCTCTGCTAACTCCCCATGGGAGACCTTGATTTGGGAGATGTGGGGATGGGGGGGGTGGCTTGGGAGAGAGGGCTGGGGGGTGGGGGGAGGGAGGAGGAGGGATCTGTGGATAGCATGAAGAGTGAGTAGAAAATTTCTTAATAAATTTTTTTTTAAAAAAAGAAATAGCATTCCCAGTTAGTCATTCCCTCACTATATTTCTTCCTCTTCCCTGCCCTCTGTACCTCACCCCACAGGCATTTCATGTTCCATTTTACACTTCACCCCTTCACCCACATTATCTGTGTTCTGTCCTCCTTCTCTTGAAATATATAGCCCCTTACTATTTTCCTGATTTCTATGGGTACTCCAGTTTAAAAATACATATACAGAAATCCAAAGCTAGAATCTATACATGAGATAGAATACACAGTATTTGTGTTTCTGTGTCTGGGTTACTCATACAGAACAGTAGTTTTCAGCTCCATCTTTTATGTGCAGATATCATCTTTTATAGCTGTATAATATTTTATCATGTATGTATAAAATATTTTCATTATCCACATATCTGTTAACAAACATCTAAGGTATTTCTACTTTTTAGCTATTCTGAATAAAGCATTTATGACTATGATGAACAAGTATTTCTGTATTATATAAAGAACTCTGTGTACATGTACAAGAGTGGTGTATCTGGATCATATCATAGATAACTATTTCTAGCTTTCTGAGGAAGCTACATGCTGATTTACAGAGTGGCTGCACTAATATGTACTCCAGGAAACAGTGAATAAATGCTTCCTTTTCTCCACACACACACACACACAAAAAAAAAACCTATTTCATTTGAAGGAAAATGGATGAAACTGAATATCATTGTGTTAAGTAATTAAACCAGTTCACTTAAACAAAAACACTGCAAGCTTTTTTCTCATATTTGTAATCTAGCTGGCAAAGACAGACATGAAAATAAAAGGAAAGACTCCTAGGAATTTGGAAGAACAAAGAGGGAAAAGAGAGGCAGCAGAAAGATAAAAAGGGTGAGATGATATGAGTCCAAACCAAATTCATTACATACTAAGTTCATGTGGCCACTGAGCACTTGAAATGGGGCTAATGTGACAGGGGAGTACATTTTTCATTTTCTTTAATTTTAATTTAATCTACAACACACCATGTGACTAGTGGCTACCTCACTAGACAGTATTAGTTCCATCGAAACACAAAATAGCCTGTAAAGGTCCCTTTTTCAGATTACAGTGTGTGCTGGTTTTCTTCAGGCCAATGTTTTTCTTCCTCTAGCTAAGTCTCCTATTTACTGAAAAACAGCAGTACCAGTGCTTTTCTACACTCCTGCATTGGCAAAAGAAAAGATCTGGCATCTCCTCTGGGTCTCCTGCAGCTGCAATGCCTGCTGCTGGCTGCAGAAAGCACCCATTTTGTCCTTGGAGGAGAGCATTTGCACTTCACCCCAGCTCCCTCCACCTCTACCTTCTGTAATATTTTGGTTTATTACAATGTAAATTTTTCAACTGTTCTCTTTGGAATTAATTCCAAACTCCTAAAGAATAAAGCAAACAGGTTCTGTTGGTGAAGGACTCCAGATGTTGTTATTTTTCTACACTTAAAAAATAGCTTTTTCCAAGCCTTCTGCCATCTACACAAATTTCAACTATGCTGAACAGTTAGTGACTACATTAAACATTATTGTACTGCAGATAGCACTGTGACAGAATAAAATTATACTGTAGACTGCATATGATGCCTGGGTGATGGAAAGAAATAACCATTTTAGAGGGGCAATAGAAATTGAGCTTTATCACACAGCTCCCAAGACTGCCAGCTTCACATACTGAAGACTAGAAAAGTAAAATTCAAAGATGACACTGAACAGACACTGCTTCCAAGCCTTGAGACTTGCATACCTTATGACTTGCACATTACAATGAAGGTTCAGCTGTTGTTGCAATTCAGTTGGTACAGAACTGTGCAGGTTTTAATGATGCAAAGGTTGGAAGATGGATTTTTTAAAATATATAGTTTTGTCAGTCAAAGGCTGTTGCAAAATTATTTCAGTTATCATGCTGGGTGATGGTAAAGGGGGGACAATCTAAGTTATCAAGAGCAAATCAGTAGAAAATGAAAACTAGATATTAGCAGTAGATTTAAGTATTCTAAATTGTGAACTTCCATGATTTTGCCATATTTCTAGAAACTGGCTCAAAGCCTGTAGCTTCAGGACCACCTATGCTTATTGAATAGCTTCACTGAGATATAATATACATACTAAAATTTACCCATTTTATTTTATTCTTTAAAGATCTTAAGAGATATTTGTAAGCTGCCCAATATAGGAGCTGGGAACCAAACTGGAGTCCTCTGCAAAAGCAGCATATGTTTGGAACCTCTAAGCCATCTCTCCAGCCCCAAGTTCATCCATTTTAAAGATAAATTAACTGATTTTTGGTAAATTCACATCTATTCAAATATTGCTAGAGCATGTACTTCTTTTTTTAAACCTCAACTTTAGAATGTTCCTTTTACCACAAGAAATCACTAGTGACTATTCACAGTTATTATCAATTTCCCTAATCTTTCCCAAGATTTATGCAGCCACTTATCTGCTTTCTGTTTTGATGAATTTACCTGTTCTGAACACTAGATATAAATAAATCATACAATAAGTAGTCTTTGTGAAGGTTCATCCAAGTTATAACATATATTGATACTTTATTTCTTCTCACCAATAAATAATATCCTATTGTTAGGGCAGATCACATATTGTTTATCCATTTCTTGATAAACATTTGGGCTGTTTCTAATTTTTGTGCATTATGAATAATAATGCTGTAAACATTTGTGCTAGGATTTAGATATAAATTATGTTGAATCTATAGATTAATTTTGAGGGAACTGTTACCTTAACACATGAATATAGAATGTTCCTTTCTCCATTTAATGTTTTTTTTTAAAAATTGCAATGTTTTGAATTCTACAATGTACAGAACTTGTTCTACTATTGCTAATGAATTCCTAACAGATTATTATTTTGGTACTGCAATACTGCTTTTATTGATCCTTTTTCGTAATTTTTTTCAGAGCTGTGGGCCAAATCCAGGGCTTTGTGCCTGCTAGACAAGTGCTCTATCACTAAGCTAAATCTCCCACCTTTTGATGCTATAATGAATGAAATTGTTTTCTTAATTTCATTTTTGGATTGCTTGTTCTAGCGTGCAGAAACGACTGATTCACTTTTGTCAGACAGCCTCCTGCTATGCAATCTAGGCTAGACTTGGTCATCCTTCTGCTGTTAACAACTTGTAGTTGTTTCTCCTTGTGTCCTGCAGAATGTCTGGTAGTCTCCTCTGTGAAGCAGGAACCTGAAAGAACATTTTGCCTTACAAATTTCAGTGGTCACCTTCCTATGGGTCCTGTATGCCCAGTTTGTATAATATATTATCAGCAGTCCAGGCAAGAGCAGTTTCTTGCCCAAACGGCTATTTTTGCCAAGAAGAAAAGAAACTCCATATAGAGTGTCTTCAATGCCCATCTTCCTTTTTGAAGTAAATAGGTGCTACCAGGAGAAGACATGTCTCATTGCCCAGAAAGACTAAGGTTTTAAAACATTTTAAATGCCATATTCTGTAGGTCTTTGAAGTGTTTGAAGATTACTTACCTGATTGAAATATACTTATGTATACCTAAAAAACTTAACTAACATGACTATAAGTTTGATTATCGTAGATGACTAATTAGTAATCTGTATTTCTTAATTATACATTACAATTTTAAATGAATTGCATTAACATAATGCCCTAAACAAGAGTAGAAATACATATAGTATAACAAAATTAACTTTAAATTTGTATCAATAAACTAAAATCTATGGCAATATAAAATATTTATCCTATATTTTTATATTATATCCCCCTTTCTTCTTTTAGAAAGAGATTTCATTTATAATCAACCCCCTTTAAATAAAAATAAACATTTATGGTGGTTCAGCCAGTGGTTGGCTTAGCTGGCACCTATCAGCATTCTGCCTCCTGACAACTACGCCCCCACTTTCTCCCTATTTTTTTTTAATTTTACTTAAAATATTACATCATTTCTTTTCTTCCATTTCCTCCATCCAACACCTTCCATGCCTTCCACTCCCTCTCAACTCTCTTTATTTCTCATATGTATATGGTTTCAGAGATGACCACATGGTATTGAGGGGTTTAGGCCTGGTAGAGTCTTAGTCTCCCTTTCTCAGCAGTCATTAGGTGTCTATAGTTCTGTCTAGGAGCAGAGCCTCGTGAGGTTCCCCTCTTCCATCTTAGCATATTTATTGGTACTGTCATGGATCAGATCTTCTTTAGTAAACCACATTGCTGAGGCATCAACAACACATTGACTGTGCATATATATATATATATATATATATATATATATATATATATATATATATATATATATATGGTTTAGAATTAATTTTTCTTGTTGTATATTCAGAATCCCTTAATGGTTGCCAAATGTTTTCCTATAACCCCACATTCAGTTACACAGCACCCAAAACTGGAGTGTGCATAATGTTTTTGCATGCTTTGTATGCTTTTTGGAGTAAAGTTCAATATCTTCCACTCCTCATTTTAATCATGTTTCATCATGTTTCTTTAATTTTTTTTAAAACTTTTGTACCTTTTGTTATTTTCAGATATCTTGTCCCCATATCTGAAAGCTTTCCAGTAGCATTGATCTTTCAAAAGACTTTTAGATTTATTGACATTTAGATTTGTTTTTCATTGCTGGTCTATATTCTTATTAATTTATACTAAATCTTTATTGTTTCCTTTGAGGTTTGGAATTACTTACTCTTTTTTTAGTTTTTAAAACTTTACTATATTTCTTTAGTTTTTTGTGTGTGGTGGTGGGTGTGCATGCCATAGCACACATGTGGAGGTCAGAGGACAACTTGTAGGAATTAGTTTTCGCCTTCTACCATGTGAATTCTAGGAATCAAACTCAGGTTGTTAGACTTGTCAGCAAGTGTCTTTACCTGCCAAACCATATTGCTACCACTCCCTTTTTATTAACTTTTAGAATTTTGAGATAGTCTGACTGTAACTGGAGAGCTTCTCTCCAGGTCCCACCAAGCCCCGTAGTCCCACAACCCACCTATAAAATAATCACTCAGATGCTTATATTACTTATAAACTGTGTGGCCGTGGCAGGCTTCTTGTTATCTACCTCTTCTATCTTGAATTAACCCATTTCTATTAATCTTTAAGTTGCTACATGGCTCATGGCTTACCTGTTCCTTACATCTTGCTTGTCATGGCGGTGGCTGGCAGGTCTCTCCCACTCAGCCTTCCACTTCCCAGCATTCTCCCCTCTCCTTGTCCCGCCTATACTTCCTGCCTGGCCACTGGCCCATCAGTGTTTTATTTATATAGAGTGATATCCACAGCACTTCCCCTTTTCGTTTTTTTCAAAAAGGAAGGTTTTAACTTAAAATAGTAAAATTACATATAACAAAACAATTATCAAGCAAGAATTACAGTTACAATATTAAAGAAGTTGTCCTATCTAGCTTATATTTGTGAGTTTAAGGTTTTATATCTAACTTATCTTTTATCATAACTAAGAAAAATTGTAACTCTCTAGCTTTAACTACATCAAAGACCTCAGAAGGATATAATATTACCTGAGAAATGAGAGAAGGATACAAGCAACTTTCGGGAGTCTTGCAGGGTAGACAGAGACAGCTGACAGCCTGGACAGTCATCTAAAGTTTTCTCGTAAAGTTGGGGTATCTGTCTTCAGCCCACAGGGCTAGAGTCTCTCAGTCATTTTTTTCTGTGTCCTGTAGAATGTCTGGCAGTTTCCTCTGTGAAGCAGGAACATAAAGGACCATTTTGTCAAGCAAAGTTTAGTGGTCACCTTTCTATGGGTCTTGCATGTCCGGTTGATCAAGCAGTCAAGGCAAGAACAGTTTCTTGCCCAAATGGCTATTTTTGTCAAGGTGAATATAAACTCCATATGGAGTGTCTCTGATGCCCATCCTCCTCTCTGAAGTAAATTGGTGTTGCCAGGAGCAGACATGTCTCATTGTCTAGAAAGTCTAAATTTTTAAAACATTTTAAATGCCATATTCTGTAGGTCTTTGAAGTATTTGAAGATTACCTATCTATCTGAAATATATCTATATATACCTAGAAGACTTAACTAACATGGCTACGAGTATGATTATCATAGATGACTAATTATTAATCTATTTTTTAATTATCCATTACAATTTTAAATGAGCTGTACAAACATAACACCTTACACAAGAGTAGAAATGTACACACAGTATAACAAAATTAACTTTAAGTTTGTATCAATAAACTAAAATCTATACCAATGTAAAATATTTTAAACAAGTTATTCCTCTTTAAAATAGATTCAGCAATTTACCCTTTTATCCTATCATATCTATATCATATATATCTGTATCATATCCCCTTTTCTTTTTTAGAAAGAGATCGCATTTATAATCAACCTGTTTTAAATAAAAATATTGGTTTTTCTCTGTCCCACACCAGAGGGCTCTTCTGATTTGGGACAAAAAATCTCTTAACTTTTTTTTTTTTTTTTTGCAATATGTCTGGGTTTAGAGAGAGAGTGTGCCAGTTTTATCTCTAAAGCCAGCTTGGTGTATTTGGGAATTTGGATGTAGTTTCTCTTACTAATTTCTGTTGGAAGGGGACACTGTATCTTATGGGAACACAAAGAAAATTTTAGGATTATGGAGTAGTCCATAAGGGTGTATCGTCTGAGCCAGTTGTCTGAAACCGTCCTGGATGTTGGCTATGGTGTCATTGGAGACATTTCAGGGGGTCTTGGCTGGTCAAACCTGATGTATCTTAATCTGGAACAAATCTACAGCCTCTGGCTTTCTGTGGAAACAAAAGCAAAGACTCTTTTTCAAAGCAACATATTCTTATATCTAAATTTTGAAGTCAAGGTACCTTTAAAATACACATTTTGGCATAACTCAACAGCTTTTACAATCAAATGTTTTTCTTTAGTTACGAATATCAAAGACAACATAATCCAGATTCTCTGTGTGATAGCCATCTTTATATGGCTTATTACCTTTATTGTTTCTTTAAAGACTTTATTTTTAAAAACTATTTGTTTATATAACTGTATATATTTTTCTCTCTCTTTTAAGCCTATGGACATTTTTATATACATTGTAAACTATTTTATCTGAATCAGTCTTATTGTGAAACTATTGTTTTAAACTGCAGCATTTTAAGACTGAAATGGCACTGTGGCTGTTGGCTCCACCCACTTCAGCTTCCCAACATGGTGGTGGTATGTTTTTTGCCAGCTCTGGGATTCCTCAAGTCTCAGAAATAGTGGGTCTATGCTTTTATCAAAGCAGCGTGTAGCCCAGAAACCTCTTTTTGTTTTGTACTAGCAAAGGCTAAATCCACCACACAGCTTAATATGCCATTTGTAGAGGCCTCATTCCTGCTATACCACAGGTTGAGCACACACATTAGGAACCCGCCATAGTAGATAGTAGGTCAAACACACAGGCTGCCACTAACTTGAAAGAGACAACTAGGAACTCTTTTTAGCTCCGTTTTAGAATCTTTTTATTAAGGTTTTAAGTGGAAATGCTTGCCGCACGTTGGGCACCATTTGTAGCTGGAGAGCTTCTCTCCAAAAGAAAAAAAGAAGTGCTGTGGATATCACTCTGTATAAATAAACATTGATTGGCCAGTGGCCAGGCAGGAAGTATAGGCAGGACTAACAGAGAGGAGAAAAGAAAAAACAGGAAGGGAGAGGAAAGACAGCCTGGAGCCACTGCCAGGAAAAGGATGATGTAAAATATCGATAAGCCACGAGCCATGTGGCAAAATAAAGATTAATAGAAATGGACTAAATATAAAAGTAAGAGCTAAACAATGATAGGCCTAAACTAATGGCCAAGCAGTTTAAATAATGTAAGAGTCTGTGTGTTTATTTTATAAGTGGGTGCTGGGACTGGCAAGACTTGGCGCCAGGAGCTGGGGAGAAATTCTCCAACAACATCTGACACTAACTTACTCAGGCTGACCTTGAACCCAGGCAAACCTTGAACTTGAGAACCTCTTGCTTATGCCTCCCAACTAACAGACATTACAGGCCTATACCTAGGCCTGGCTTAACCCAGGCATCTAAGTTCCATCTATACTCCCTATAGAGAACAGAAAACAATATTTTATACACCATTCTTGAATCCAAGACTCACTATAACTGTGCATGTGTTCCCAGTAAGGAACTTCAGAATGCTCTAGAGACAAGCTTTCCATGTATCTATTGTGTGGTCTAAAAGGGAGTTAAAAGATCACTGTCTCCTCTTCAAGCTAAGGCCTTGCACTTCCAAAGTGTATTTTCCAACCGAGAAAAAAGAAATGGGAAGTCTTGGTAGCTCAAATCAACAGAAAGATCAATTAAAACATTTCCAATAAAGTAAGAAATGGAAACAACCTCAGAGGCAATTACTTCACTTGTGGCCTAAAGCTGAGCTATGAGCTATCCCTCCTTCTTGTCTTCTAATCCTCAATGGTATTTTAATCTGCATTCCATCAACTTCATCTATCTGTCTATGGTTTAAAAAAGCTATCTAGATACAGGACTCCAAGACCTTGTGGCTTGGATAGTAGGGAATATGTCCTGAGTCAAGCACTTCCTGATTCAAAGCTCGCCTCATTGTTTACATCCAAAGGTAATTCTCAATTGAATAGCTAATGAACATCGAGATTACTGCTTTGTAGCTGCTCCTCTAATTGAATAGATGGACAGAAGCCCTCCCCAACACAGAGAGCTGTATCATCAACAGTTTATTCATGTATGAACAGTCAACTGGTAGAGAGCTAGCGCATTCTGCTCCAGAACTCCCATGAATGTGTTTTACTTATGTGAAGCAATTTACTTGATACAGTTGGACACATGACAGTCATTAAATCAGCACCTAGAGCTGACTCTGTCATTTGTCACACATCTTTTTGCTGGAGCCCTCAGCAATTCCTGAATAAATATTTCAAAAATTACCATGAACATTAGAATTCTGTTATGATGGAAGCTTCAAGGAAACAGATATCTTTGGACATGCTGGTACCAAGTAACACAGTATAAACAGACTCAAACTGGAAAGATTTTGAAGGATAAGAAACAGAATTGCTTAATTGTGAAGTGTTGTGGGCAGGTACTTTCAGGACCAAAAATATATATAACTTCTAGCATCTCAATTTTATCCCTGTTATATTAAAATATATTATAGAAACAGAGATAATGTAAAAATGATTGAACCTAACATTATAAAAACAAAGGAGTAAAGAATGTGTGAAACACAGTCACAAAAACAGTTTCTACTTTTTATGTATTCCTAGAATTTCTAATGGTACTACTTCATAGAATGGCTATTATCAGGCTCTGAACTGCCTATGTGTTCTTCAGTGTTCTCTGCTCACTACCCGTTTCCTTTTTCACTGCTCCATATCCATTTTTTTAAACTTTTTTTTCTTTATTAAGAAATTTTCTACTCACTCCACATGCTATCCACAGATCCTCCCTCCTCCCTCCTCCCACCCACCAGCCCTCTCCCCCAAGCCACCCCCCCATCCCCACATCTTCCAAATTGAAGTCTCCCATGGGGAGTCAGCAGAGCCTAGCACACTGAGCCTAGGCAGGTCCAAGCCCCTTCCCATTGCACCAAGGCTGTGCAAGGTGTCACACCACAGGCACCGGATTCCAGAAGCCTACCCATAGACCAAGGATAGATCCCGATCCCCCTGCCTGGGTGCCCCCCAAACAGTTCGAGCCAATCAACCATCTTCCATATCCAGAGGGCCTAGTCCAGTCCCATGGGGGCTCCACAGCCACCAGTCCACAGTTCATGGGCTTCTACTAGTGTGGCCAGTCATCTCTGCACGTGCTCCTATCATGATCTCAACATCCTTCGCCTGCAGTATCCCTCCTCTCTCTCATCAATTGGATTCCCAGAACTCAGCCTGGTGCCTGGCTGTGGATCTCTGTATCTGCCTCCATCAGTCTCTGGACAAAGGCTCTACGATAACAGCGAGGATTTTTGCTAGGCTGGTCACCAGAGTAGACCGGTCCAGGCCCCCTCTGGACCACTGCCAGCAGACCAAGGTGGGGTCAACCTTGTGGATTCCTGAGAGCCTCCCCAGCACCCTGCCTCTTCTTATTCCCATGAGGTCCACCGGGCGGTGGTGGCGCACGCCTTTAATCCCAGCACTCAGGAGGCAGAGGCAGGCAGATCTTTGTGAGTTTGAGGCCAGCCTGGTCTATAGAGCAAGATCCAGGAAAGGCACAAAGCTACACAGAGAAACCCTGTCTCAAAAAACCAATATATATATATATAAAGTGATGGCAAAGAAAAATCAACACAAATGGCAACGATTGAGGCCAGAGTAGTAAAAGAAGATATATCTCAAGAGAGAACATTTGGTCTGAGAATTGAATGAGAAGAACCTAGGTTACCCCTACCCCATGCCATCATACTCCAGAATAAGCACTCAAGCCAGAAAAGACAGTAGATCAAAATGCACTGAGGTAAAGATAAGATTAAGATAGGCTAAGGATCAATGAGGAAAAGGATATATGGTGAAAGTAGTGGAGATAAAGTTGGACAGGTGGTGGTAATAGGTCAGAGAGGGCAAGATAGTACATGGCAATATGCTAGGGTTTTATTGCAAGCAACATTATAAAATTCACCATGGAGGTTTAAGCATTCTTCCTTCATTTTTAACAATAATACCCCATCTTCCTTATGGGAATTTTTTTTTCTTTTTCCATTGAAAACAGTTGGGTCCATCAATCTAAAAGAACTGGCAGAGTATAGGCAAAGTGTAATAAAATTAATCAATAAAATCAAAAGGATTTACTATTCCTGAATGTGTTCTTCTTTTGATTTTATGATTGCTTTACTGAAACATAAATTACCATAATACACCATAAATTCATCCAATTAAAGTGGACGATTCAATGTGTTTAGACATTCACAAATATAATCAACCACCATCCCAATTTTAGGACATTTGAATCACCTTAGGAAATTGGACCCTTTAACTATTATCCCTCTACTCTCTTCTATGCCCTCCTCCCAATTCTAATCAACACCAATATACTTTGGTCTCCATAGGTTCTCCTATTCTGGTCTGTCATATGAGTAGAATGATATATTATGTGTTCTTTTGTGACCACCTTCTTATACATGTAATGATTTCATGAGTCATACATATTTTAGCATGGATCATATCATTGCTTTTTATGAATTAATTATGTCCCATTACATGCAGGGACCACATTTTCTTTATCCGTATTTAATTGGTGAATTTGAGGGTTATTTCTATCTTTTGACTATTAAGAATAGTAATGCTATAAACATTTGTCTACAAGTCTTTATATCAGAAATATTTTCACTTCTCAAGTGGATATCTAGAGCTGTATTTACTTGGTAGTATGGCCACTCCAGCTGTAATAATTTGAAAAGCTTCCAAACTGGCATTCACAGTGACTGTATCAATTTACAATTCTGAGAGAAATGCATGAGGGTTCTGATTTCTCTATATCCTCTCTAACACTTGTGCTATGGTCTGACCGTTTGTTTATCTCCAAATTTCATATGCTCAAATTTCTGAGCAAATTTGGTGTTCTTTTTTTTTTATTTTTATTTTTCTTGGTTTTTTTGAGACAGGGTTTCTCTGTGTAGCTTTGCGCCTTTCCTGGAACTCACTTGGTAGCCCAGGCTGGCCTCGAACTCACAGAGATCCGCCTGGCTCTGCCTCACGAGTGCTGGAATTAAAGGTGTGCGCCACCACCGCCCGGCAAATTTGGTGTTCTATTTCTTGGTTCTAGAAGAAAGTTCAAATCATAATTTCCTGTCTCCCAATACCTCAGTCCAGCTACATCTTAACTACAATGAAATCCCTATCATTCATTCTATTTTATTCTTAACTTAATCCATATTGAATCTGAGCACTCCCTTTCTCTGCTTTTTTGTAGCTGAAGTTTTTCTGGTCTCACCCAGCTCCTGGGGGCCCACAGTTTCTCAGAACCAAGTAAACACACAGAGGGTTATATTAATTAAAACTGCTTGGCCATTAGCTCAGGCCTACCACTGACTAGCTCTTACACTTAAACTCGGCCCACTTCTGTTCATCTATATGTCAACATGTGTTCCATGCTTTTACCTGTGTGCCATTACATGTTGCTCCCTGGACAGCAGGCTGGCATCTCCTCTGTTCTCCTCTCTCCTTCCTCCTCTCTAGATAAAATGTTCCACCTAACCATATTCTGCCTCACCATTGGCCAAACAGCTTTATTTGTCAACCAGTCAGAGCAACATATTTTCACAGCATACAAAAAGACATTCGACCATCACTTTTTACTCATTAATTTCTAACAAATACATCAGTTTCTTGTGGCTGTTGTACATTACCATAAAGTTTGTAGCTTATACTCTAGAAATTGATAAAGAAAATATGGTACACTTACACAATGGAATATTATTCAGCTGTTTAAAAAACAAATTTGCAGATAAATAGATGGAGCTAGAAAAAAATCATCCTTAATATGGTAAACTAGGCCCAGAAATACAAATATAGTATGTGTGGTGATAATTTGTTGTACCATAATAAAATTTGCCTGAAGATCAGAGAACAGAACAAGTTGCTAGATTAAACATAGAGGCCAGGCAGTGGTGGCACACACCTTTAATCCTAGCACTCAGGAGGCTAGGCACTCTGGATTTCTGTGAGTTCAAAGCCACACTGGGCTACATGAGAATAACCCAATCTAAGAAAGAAACAGAGCCAGGCTCTGATGACACACACCTATGGTGGTATTGTGTTTCCCAAAATATTGTGAACCCTAATAAACTTATCTGGGGTCAGAGAACAGAACAGCCACTAGATGCAGAGGATAGAAAATGGTGGTACTCACGCCTTTAATCCTAGCAGTTCAGAGGCAGAAATCCCTCTGGATCTCTGTGAGTTCAAGGTCACATTGGAAACAGCCAGGCATGGTGACACATGCCTTTAATCCCAGAAAGTGAGCCTTTAATGCTAGGAAGTGAAGGCAGAAAGCAGAAAGGTATACAAGGCGTGAAAACCAGGAACTGGGCTGGTTAAGCTTTCAGGCTTTCAAGAAGCAGTTCAGCTAAGATCCATTTGGATATGAGGACACAGAGGCTTCCAGTCTGAGGAAACAAGATCAGCTGAGAAGTTGGCCAGGTGAGGCTAGCTGTGGCTTGTTCAGCTTCTCTGATCTTCCAGCATTCACCCCAATAGCTGGCTCAGGTTTGTTTTGATTAATAAGTACCTTTAAGATTTCTGCTACAGACACCTTTAATCCCAGCACTTGAAACCTCATGTCTTTACTACCAGTATTTGGGAAGCAAGCACACACACCATTAATTCCAGCACTATTAAGGAAGTAAAGTGGCTGAGCTGAGAAAGGCATATAAGGCATGAGGAGACAGGAACTAGAGCTTTTTGGCTGAGGACTCGGAGGCTTGAAGTCTGAGGATTCATGGAGCAAGGATTGTAGATGTAACCATCTTATTAAATAAGAAACACAGAGCCAATACAAAGATGAAAGCCCAAGAGATCAGAGTGATAGCTAAGAGCCAAAAAACTTATCCTTCACTGCTGTTGCTATCTTCCTCAGCAAGAGACCTACTTCCTGTCTGTTTGTCTTTTTATAGACTTTCTATTCTGCCTTCTCATTAGTTGTAAACCCAACCACATGATCTCTTAGTCACTGCCTGTCTGTACAGACCTCCAGGTCTTCTATGGTTGGTATTGAAATTAAATGCGTGTGTCTCCATGCTGGCTGTATCCTTGAACACACAGAGATCTGCCTAGCTCTACCTCCCAAGAGCTGGGATTAAAGGTGTGCACCACCACCGCCCAGGTTCTCCTAGGTCTTGCTATTAGCTCTGACCCCCGGGCAACTTTATTTATTAACATACAAAAAAAAAATCACATTTCAGTACAATTAAAATATCACCATATTTCCCCTTTTCCATTTTAATAAAAAGAAAAAAGGAAAAAGGTTATAACTAACATAAGAAAAATTATATACAAAAGTACAATAACTATATATCATATATAGAAGTAATAAATACCTAAACAATGTCTAGTCCATTTGTATTTGACAAATTCAGAGAAAATAATTCCATTATCTATCCTATTTTGGTAAGTCCAAAATGGACCTAATTCACTTTCTATCCTAACTAATCCTCAACTATAACTAATTTTCAACTATAACTAACTAATCTTCAACTATAACTAATTTTCAACTCCCTCAGAAACCCAAGAAGGAAATAATATTACCTAATAAAAAATAAAAACAGGAAGTTCATGTAAGCAGCTTCCCAAAAAAATGTGAGTTGAAAGAAACAGCCAGCTGCCTAGACGGTTACCTGAGGTTTCTCCTCAGTGTTGGGGCATCATCTTCAGCCTATAGGCTTAGCATATCTGACAGACTCATTTGTGAAGTAGGACGTACACAAAGTCAATAGTTCGACTTCACATTGGGTGAGAGCAGTCCATGTGCCAAAAACACCTGAATTCCACTATTGTCATATCATGATTCAGGATTTTAAATTCTGGAAATTGATGATGTTTTTTGAATTCAGCTGTCCATTCTTCTTGCCTAAGTGTGTGTGTGTGTGGCTTCATCTCAGCATTCTGTTCTTTTCCATATCCTTCTATTAAATGCCAGGCTACTATTGAGAGGTGTGAGTTTAGTTACTCTTCAAAAATAACTGTTCCAGCTGCTGTTCTACTGCACATCAGAAGTCAACAGCCCACTGCCTGTTCAGCTGCTTTTGAAGAAAAAGGCACTGTACCTTTTCAGTATTGCAAAGGCCACTTCAGGGATGGTGCCATATTGTCCTTACCTCAGAAGATGCCTTTTGATAAAGCCATAACCACACTTGTTTTGGCAAGAATCAGTAGTCCTTTGTTTTGAGTCCTATATGTCCATTTTGTCCAGTTGTCAGCAGTTGATTTGAGGATACTTTGTTGTCCAGTGGCTAACTTTTGCCACAATGGAAGGTAACCCCATATGCAGTTTCTTCAATGCCCATATTTTCTCTGAAGTAGATTGGTACTGCCAGGAGCCAACATGTCTCACAGTCATAACAAAAAGAAAAATTTTTTAAGTTATTAAAACATTTTAAATGCCATATTCTGTAGATCTCTGAAGGTTTTGAAGATGACCTGTCTATCTAAAATATATCTGCTCAATCTTGAAAACATACCTAATATGACTATAAGTTCTATTATAATGTCTAACTACTAACTTTCATTTCTTTATATCCTAATAGTTGATAATAAAAACATTCAAGGATCAGAAAATTGCATTACATTGTTAAATGAACAGTATAAATACAATTAGAAATATACATATAGCATTTTCTAACAATATCAATTTCAATATATATAATTTGTATATAATATAAAACAATCCAATCCAATGTAAAGTATTTAAAACTAGTAATTGTCTTTTTCTTTTCCTTTTTCTTTCTTTTTTTTAAAAAAAAACTTTAATCTCCTTTGCTTAGCCCTTTTCCTAACCCTTGACAACAACTTGTAACCCCCCTAAACAATGAAAATTATCCCAGACCCAAAACCCATTAAAAGACAAATAAACCACCCGCCCCACACCACCTCTTTGGGAATGTGGGCATCATATTCTTAAAATTCCTTCATGCTGGGTATGGGTGAAAGTATCTTTATCCTGAAAAGAAAAGTTTTAGGTTAATTGTCAAATTCTAGGAAAGGTAACTATATCCTTCGTTATCCAGTCTGTGTATAATGCTGAAGTTCAAGGTTTATCTCAAGTCCTTATTCAAATAGACTTTGAGACTGGATTACTTAAGCTAGCCCTCTCAAAATTACTCTTAGCACTTTGTAGTTCAAAGCTGATCTGTAGATGGTTTGTCAGCTTAGTGGTATTATTATTGTCCACGTGGAATTGTTGTTGTTGGGGGGGCCCCATCTTCTTCCTGGAGACTTCAGTTGATATTAGGGCTGCCCGTGATTTCCTGCAGAAAACTGATAAGAGACTCGAACACAAAGACATATATATTCAGCTAATTGAAGCCTTTTTTTTAGAATTAGTTAGTACTCTATATGATCATTCATATCTTAATAAAGTTTAAAATGTATAGAGATATAAATATAGATATACATATATATTAATCTTGTACATTTTGTTATACAATTTATACTTTAAGAAAAGTTTAAAGAATGAGAAAAGAATCAAAGAGTTGAGATTAGTAATAGAATAATCCCTTAATTAATTTGTTTTTTTCTCCTGTCCTATAGCAGAAGATGGCTCTTTTCTTCTGGCATGATACAGGGAGTTTGCATTTTCCTTTTAACAACATGCTTGAGTTTAAAGAAGGAGAGAGCTGTTCTCCAACTCCAAAGTCAGCTTTAAATTTTAATTGAAATGGGACTACAAGAAGACCAATAGTGTTAAATGTCTTTAGAGAAGAGCAGAAATAAACGTTTAGGAAGACTTATAAAATTTTAGAGATGATATACCAATAGGCCATTTTACTTTTGTGCCGTGGGATAGATGATTTGTCCTTTTTCTTCAGTTGTCTCATTTGTCCAGTGTTCTTCAGATTCCTTAACCTTCATTCTCCTAAAAGACAAAAAACAAAAACCTTTCCCCAAGACTAATTTTGGGGATATTCCTTTTTGGCAAGTTATTATCTGATTAAATGAAAAGGCATGTGTTACTGGTATAAGTTAGTTTAAATTGGATGTTCATGCTGGTTGATGAACTATCACCTCCTCTAATTAAGAGGTCTATCTTGTCAAATCGAATTTTTATCAATTTTGATGGTACCCACAGCTTATCTTCTCCTGTAGAAACAAAAGAAAAGCCTGGTCCCCAATGTAACACATATCCTCGTTTCCATTCTGAGGTCAGCACATCCTTAAAGTATATAGGCTGATTTAATTCTGTAGTTTTTTCTATTATCCAATGTCTCTCTGCAGCTGTTGTTCTTTTCTCATAGGCATTGAGAAAATTCAAAGTTAATAGAGCATTATGCAGTCTAATTCTGGTAGTTTTTGTTACCCCTTTCTGTTTGTTTAGCATATCCTTTAGAGTTCTGTTTGATCTTTCTATAACTGCTTGATCTGTAAGATTATGTGGTATACCTGTAATATGCTTTATATTGTAATAAGCAAAAAACTGTTTCATTTTAACAGAGACATATGATGGAGCATTGTCAGTTTTGATTTGTGCAGATATACCCATGATGGCCATAACTTCCAGCAAATGAGTGATTACACAATCAGCCTTTTTAGAACTCAAAGCAGTTGCCCATTGAAATCCTGAATAAGTATCAATGGTATGGTATACATATTTCAATTTTCCAAATTCTCCAAAGAGAAACACTGCCAGATTTCATTCCTCTGAGTATTCTTTGGTTTACATCCTGCTGGTAATGGCGTTTGATTGTAGAAGGAACAAGTAGGACATTTCTTTACTATTTCTTTGGCTTGTTGCCAGGTTATGGAAAAATCCTTTTTTAAACCTTTACTATTGACATGATGTTTATTATGAAATTCTGAGGCCTCTAGCACATTTCCTATCAATAATTTATCAATCTCATCATTGCCTTGTGCTAGAGGGCCTGGCAGACCAGTATAGGATCGGATGTAAGTTATATATAAAGGATGACTCCTTTTCCTGATTGTATCTTGTATTTGAATAAATAGTGAAGTTAATTCTGAAGCATCAGGGATAAATTCTGCAGCCTCAATATGTAATACCACTCTTTCAGCATACTGAGAGTCAGTTACTATGTTGAGAGGTTCTGAAAAATCCATTAATACCAACAGAATAGCATACAATTCTGATTTTTGAACTGAATTATAAGGACTTTGAACCACTTTACTTAAATTTTCTCATTTGTAACCTGCCTTTCCTTGTTTGTTGGCATCTGTATAAAATGTATGAACTCAAGATGTAGGTTTTTCCCACACAATTTGAGGCAAGATCCAATCAGCTCTCTTTATAAGATCAATTCTATTGCTTTTGGGACATTTGCTGTTAATTTCTCCCAAAAAATTACTGCAAGCTCTTTGCCAAGATTCAATTTCTGTCCATAATTTTTCAATGTCCTCTTTTATTGGTGAAATTATTAAGGCCACTCACGTAGTTAAAAGTTGATTTATTTAATGGCGTAACTTACAAATTAAGGGATAGGTAGGTCACGGGGTCATCTTTGTTCTTGTTATTAAACCAGTGTTTGAACACTATGTGGATTATTACAATGAATGCCAAAATGGTAGAGGCCAGATATGCCTTAGGAAGGTCGTATATTTCCAGGAAGATGTCATTCATCATACAGGCAAAAAGGTTTTCAAATTTATGTGAGGTAATGTTGTCAGCCATATTACAAGAATTACTCAAAATTTGTTAGTCAATTTTAAGGTGTCAAATTATCAAGTACTTTTATTTAACTTTCATGGTTTTGGGGGGGTGTAGTAGCAAATTTCAGCCAGCAGGTGGCATTGGTACAGCTCCAAAGCAGGGCCTGCTGGTGATCTTGGCTGACTGCAGCTCGCTGGAGTCAAGATGGTGGGAACCAGAGCCGGTGCTGGCACTCAGGAAGCGGGGGATTGCCTTTTTCGCTGGTCTGGGGCTAAGCCAGGGAACTGAGACTGGACTAGCTGCTCCCTTTTTCAGGAATGGAACCGTGTAGGCGTTCCCTGGTTATATAGAACTTTGTAGGCAGGTTTAGGTACCCTGCTAGCCAGGGAGGAGGCTGAGGGTGGGAGCCACCCAGGCCTTTGGAATTTGCCCCACGTTGGGCGCCAGATATTGGTGAAATTATTAAGGCCACCTCACATAGTTAAAAGGAGATTTATTTAATGGCATAACTTACAAATTAAGGGATAGGTAGGTCGCGGGGTCTCAGGAAGGTGTATTGCAGTCCAGCGGTGTTCTCTGGAGCTCTGCTTGGCCCACCTCCACCATCCAGGGTCCCGGAACAGAGAGAGCGCTTGCCGATCCCGATCTTGGGTCTCAGGCGCCTCCCTTGGCCCCGCCTTGTAAGCGTGACAGTTGCCGAAGTCTCAATGGGGGTTGAAACTTCCAGATCAAAGCTGGAATGGCTACCCACAACACTCTTTAGTTAAAGGTACAAAAATTTCTGCTGGGTCAATTCCTGCTAATTGATGAAGTCTCAATTTTTCTTTCCAAATCAAGTCAGAGATTTTTCCACATAATTTTTTAATTTTTTATTGGGTTTATTTGGTAAAAATATCCATTCCAATATAGTGTCTTCCCTCTGCAATAATATTCCTGTAGGAGAATGCCTAGAAGGTAAAATAACCAAAATGCAATCCAGCTTTAGATCAATACGATCCATATGCCCTTTTCTACCAAGGCCAATTCTTTCTCAGGTTCAGGTGATAATTCTCTTGGACTATTTAAGTCCTTGTCACCTTCTAAGGTTTTGAACAAATTATGCAGTTCATCATTTTTTTACCCCAACAATAGTTCTTAGATGAGAAATGTCTCCAAATAATCTTTGAAAGTCATCAAGAGTCTGTAGTCAATCTCTCCTAATTTGCACCTTTTGGGGTCTAATTTTTTTGTAGACCTATTTTATATCCTTAATAATTAATAGAATCTCCTCTTTGTATCTTTACAGGAGCAATTTGTAATCCCCAGCAAGGCAAAATTTTCTTTACTTCTTCAAACATTCTTTCTAAAGTATCTGCATTTGAGTCAGTTAGTAAAATATCATCCATATAATGATAAATTACAGATTTAGGAAATTTTTTACATATCACTTCCAATGGCTGTTGTACAAAATATTGGCACATAGTTGGGCTATTCAACATTCCCTGTGGGAGGACTCTCCATTGAAATCTTTTAACTGGTTGAGAATTATTATAAGTAGGCACCGTGAAGGCAAATCTTTCTCTGTCTTTTTCTTGTAATGGTATTGAAAAGAAACAGTCTCTTAAATCAATAACTATGAGAGGCCATCCTTTAGGTAACAGAGTAGGCAAAGGAATTTCAGATTGTAGAAAGCCCATTGGCTGAATTACTTTGTTAGTTGCTCTAAGGTCTGTTCCCATTCTCCATTTACCAGATTTCTTTTTAATAACAAATACAGGAAAATTCCAAGGGCTGCTTGATTCTTCAATATGCTGAGCATTTAAATGTTCTTCTACCAGCTCTACTAAATCCTGGAGTTTCTCTGTTGTTAAAGGCCATTGCTGAACCCATACATGCTTATCTGTTAACCGTTTTAAAGGTAGAGCTGTTGGTGTCTTTGAAAGATCATCAGTTGTTGTGCTCTGTTCTTGTATAATATGGATGGCTGGTGACCACTCATTAGAATAATACCTTCTAATATTTCTCTCAAAAACATGTGCTAGTTATGATTTGTTTCTGAGGTTGGAGGGATGTTAATCTGAGTATTCCATTGTTACAACAGGTCTCCACCCCACAGGTTCAAATCTATGTTAGACACATATGGTTTTAATTTTCCTCTCTGTCTTTCTGGGCCGATACATTCAAGCCATCTTGCACTCTGTTTCACTTGAGATAATTTTCCAATTCCTAACAGTTGAAAGTTTACCTCCTGAAGAGGCCAAGTTGGATGCCAAAATTATGGTGCAATTATGGTCACGTCAGCACCTGTGTCTACCAGACCAGACAACGAAACACCATTTATTTTTATTGTTAATTTTTGTCTTTTTTCATTTATAGAAGTTTGTCAAAAATTTTTCTTTATGTTTTTTTCTGAATTTTCTATTATCTCTGTTTCATCATCCCAAGAAACATGATTTATTTCAATAGGCATTTGGTTATTTATTTACTCTGCGTAAGTGTTTCCTCTATGACTGCAGGAAAGGTCTGAACTGGATTCACTGTGGGGGCCCGCCTGAGGCCCCTCTGGGAGTTTCCCAAAGACCAAGGCAAAGAATTATCTTGTCTGTCTCTTGTTGATCAACATTTGCTGGTCCAGTGTTTTCCCTTACCACACCTTCTGCATACTCCAGAAGGAAGGGGCATTCTGTTGCCATTGTTCTTTGAAGAAACATTGTTTCTAGGAATGACCTGTTTACAGTCCCCTTTCAAATGTCCTTGCTTTCCACATGCAAAACATCTAACATTTCTCAAACCTTTTGAAATTGCTTCTCCTACCCACATATCATCTTGGTCATGAGCCTCAACATTAACCGTTTCTCTAATGCAATCTTCCAAAGGTGCAGATCTTGCCTTTAACGGCCTGATTATTCTTTTGCATGCTGCATTCGCATTCTCAAAAGCCAAAGATTCAATTATTATCTAACCATCTTCTTAATTCCGGACCATTCTCTTTACTGCTGAAGCCAGTCTTTGTAAGAAATCTGTGAAAGATTATTTGGGCCCTGTATAACTTTGTAAATGACTCAGTTTTCTTTCCTGGTTCCTCAGCTCTGTCCCATACATTCAAGGCTGCCATTAAACATAGAATTAAGGTTTGGATATCATATAAACATTGTGTTTGTACTGCAGCATACTGGCCTTCTCCAACAAGCTGATCCTGGAAGACTTGTATTCCTTTATCCCTCCATTGTTTTTAGCCTCCTCCTTGAACCACATTTGCCACTGGAGCTGTTGTCTGCATTCCAGAACAGCATGTGCCAGCTCCCGCCAGTCCTGTGGTATAATCCTATTATAAGTTGACTATGTGTTTAACATTTGCTTTACATATGGGGAATGTATGCCATAAGATACTATTGCCTCCTTAAACCTTCATAAATCTAACATTTCAATTGGAGTACAAATATTTTGTGTATTCACTTTATCAGGTAACTGCTGTACAGTTACCAGATAAATTAAGGGTGATTGTGTGAAAACAGGCTTTTTTTCTGTAACCTTATGATCCAGTCTTGAAACAACTTCACTGTTAATTTCTTCTGTCTGAATTTGAATTTCTCTATAATTCATTTTAACAGGTTTAACATGTTTTTCTAAAACTTTTATCCTGGCACTTAAATTGACTATCTTTTTAAATAGTAATGTAAGAATAAGAAAAGTAATAAAGTGCATAATTCGATCAACATTAATCTTCTCATATAGTTGTTCCATTGTCAGACTGCCTAAAATTTCAAACAAAGCCCAATTTTCTTCCAATGTACACATAAACCCATTTTTTTTAATGTGGAGAAAATTCCTCTTTTAAATAGTTTCCTTTAAAATATCTGATATCTTAATTGACTTACCAAGTCTGTGTAGAACAGTAGAAATCCAAGGGAATTTCAAAACAGCCACCCAGTGTCCGAGGTGTGAATCCAAAGAGAGAGAGAGAGAGAGAGAGAGAGAGAGAGAGAGAGAGAGAGAGAGAGAGAGAGGGAGAGAGAAAGAGAGAGGGAGAGAGAGAGAGAGAGCAAGAAAGCATAGCCACAAGTTCTGGCTAAAAGCTTAAATCTAGCCATATGTTCCCGCTTGAGCCCAGTCAAACCTGGGCTCCAGCTTCCTTAAGCTCCGACCACGTGTGTTGGTGTTTCAGCCAAGAGCAGACTATCTGCAGTTGTGTGTAGCTACTGCAATTAGCAGTAGCTCCGGCAGGCCTGAGTCCTAAGCCAAGCTAGGGATCTGGGCCCTAGGGAGCCGGGCTCTCCCAGGCGGGAAACCGGACCCACCACTAAGCCAAGCGGTTTTTAATGAATTCTTGCCACATGGGTGCAAAATGTAGATGTAACCGTCTTATTAAAGAAGAAACACAGAGCCAATACAAAGATGAAAGCCCAAGAGGTCAGAGCAATAGCTAAGAGCTAAAAACCTTATCCTTCACTGCCGTTGCTATCTTCCTCAGCAAGAGACCTACTTCCTGTCTGTTTGTCTTTTTATAGACTTTCTATTCTGCCTTCTCATTAGTTGTAAACCCAACCACATGACCTCCTAGTCACTGCCTGTCTGTACAGACCTCCAGGTCTTCTATGGTTGGTATTGAGATTAAAGGTGTGTATCTCCATGCTGGCTGTGTCCTTGAACACACAGAGATCTGCCTAGCTCTGCCACCCAAGAGCTGGGATTAAAGGTGTGCACCACCACCGCCCAGGTTCTCCTAGGTCTTGCTATTAGCTCTGACCCCCAGGCAACTTTATTTATTAACATACAAATAAAATCACATTTCAGTACAATTAAAATATCAACATATAGGATCTCATCTTCCATTTGACCTGAGGATTTGGTAATGGTGAGAAGTTTCTCTAGTGCCTTGGTTCTTTGTCTCTCTGATCCTTCAGCATTTACCCTATATCTAGCTATGGGTTTTTTTTTATAAGACCATTTAGGAATTTGTACAACAGGTATGTATTTACTTATGTGTTGATGTTAGTTAAGTCTTTGATAAGCAGGCTAAAATCCATATATCCATAGAGGTTAAATATAGAATAAGGGAGTAAGGGGTAGGGATGGATCTCCCTAAGAAGAGGAACTAGACTAGACAGTTAATAGTGGGGAGGGAAGTGGAACAGAGGATCAAACAGGGAAGGAGAGAGGGGGTAAGGGAGGAAATACTGGGAAGGACAGCTAAAATTAAAAGCCATTTGTGGGATCATATAGAAAACTAATACAATAGAAGTTCCCTAAAACATATACATATATGAAGTCAATCTAAACAAAACCACCAAATAACAGGGTAGATGGAGCCTAAACTAGGCAACTCTTTCAGAAAGAAATTGTTGAATCTAACCTTCCTTGTTGGGCCTTGGTTCAGAGGGCAGGGTCTACATTCAGCTGGTAGAAGTGGACCATAGAGTTCTCTGGCCAACACAGGAGAGATCAATGAATACACAAGAGGAATTAAGAAGACCCAAAGAAATAAGTGGGCCCTTTTTGATTGAAGAAGTGTGGAGAACAGAGGTTGCTGATTGTCTTCTCCATTGCTCTGTAGATCTGTCAGGTTTTACCCTAATATGACTCCTGATCATTTTGCTAAATAAAACAATAAAAAGAAAATGCTGGCCGGGCAGTGGTGGCGCACGCCTTTAATCCCAGCACTCGGGAGGCAGAGCCAGGCGGATCTATGTGAGTTCGAGGCCAGCCTGGGCTACCAAGTGAGTTCTAGGAAAGGCGCAAAGCTACACAGAGAAACCCTGTCTCGAAAAAAAAAAAAAAAAAAAAAAAAAAAAAAAAAAAAAAAAAAAAAAAAAAAAAAAAAAAAGAAAATGCTATAAAAAAATGGAAGGGGCATTTCTCTACTTATTGTGCTGGATACCAGGAATCCAAAATCAGTTTGACTTTTCTAAAATGAAGGTAAAGGTAGTACAACACTGAAATCTAGAGATTCTAATAGAAAACCTATCATTTGCTTCTTTCAGTCTCTGATGGATATCAACATTCCTTGGCTTTTGGCTAGATCATTGCTGTCCTAAATACCAATTTATCTTCAACATTTTCTGTTCATCTTCACCTCACCTCCATCTCTCTTCCCTTCCCTCTCTCATCTTCCTTTAGGCAAATATGCTTACATTTATTGCCCACCCAGATATTCTAGGATAATCTACCCATTGCAAGGTTTTAACTTAATTAAGTCTATAAGAAGAATTTCAAGTAAAATCACATTTTCAGTCACCAGTGATTAGAAACAAGCTAATATATATCTGGGGCTTATATTTCAACCAAACACAACATTCACTGATCCATTGGTGATTATGTGTTATTTGTCACAACATGCAAACACTTGGAGCATAGGATAACTTCAGGGAATCCTAGAGACCCAAATAAAACAATAATATCATTACCAGCTCATATAAAATGGAATTCAGGGGTATTGGAGTAGAATGTGTTTTGCTTTGTTTTCTTTCAACCAGACCACTCCCTCATTACCTGACAAATTCCCTGGTCCTTAATAACAAACACAAGAGTAAAGAGACTCAGTGTAAAGAGCTGGCTTGAGAGTATTGTGAGAATGATGAAAAATCAACATCCAAAAGAAAATATTAGCTGATTATACCACAGAGCAGTTAAATGCTCTGAATTCACACAGGTAGCTAGCATCTACAAAGCTACAGTGGATTTGCAGTTCTCTTACTTAAGTTAAAGCCACAGCTGTTCTATATCATTTTCTCTTCAAGAAGCAGCAAATATTCACCTCGCATCAGTAGTTACCTTGACAGTAGTTCCTCTGAAGCCATTTTACCTAATTGTCAGGCTTACTCTGACATTTGTTCTTTATAATTCCTTATCAGTACCTCCTCCAGTTCCCACTGACAGTTTACCTAGCACATTTGATTAATCACATCCTTCAGTATTTCTCAGTAAGGTTACCTGAAGTTCAGTTTTCCCACAGAAGCTAGAAGACTAGGTTCATGGCCCAGTTCTGCCACTAACATGCTGTGTGATTTGGTTTTACATATTAAAAGCAAGAGAAGTGCACTTCCTTGCAAAAAGCTACAATAGTGGAAACACATAATAAATACACATGCAGAAGGGAAAACACAAAAAGGGTAATATTAGTGTGGAAGAACCCCAAAACAGATTGACCACACAGCTGCCATGACAGGCTTAGGGGCCCAGACACAGCTTCTGTGACAGGCTTACTGGCAGGTAACACCCAGATCCAGGAAAAGCTATAAGCTGACACCACCCAAGGATGAGGAAGTACCTAACATCCCAAACATTCCAACCTTTAGATAAGATAGCCAGATATCCTTGAGCCTAGCACACACCTATTTATTTCCCCTTCTTACAAAGATACCTCTAGACAATTGTCAGCCAATCAGGGTCCTGAACCCTGGAAATCCCCTCACCCCAACCTCTGCTATGATAAAAACCCTACCCTGCCTGAGCTTGGGGCTCTCTGCTCTCATCACTGCATGGGGCAGAAAGAAAGACCAAACCCCGGAGCTTGAAGATAATAAAGGCTCTTTGCTTTTACATGCGGGACTCGGTATCCATGGTGGTCTTTTGGGGGTCCCCACAATCTGGGCATAACAATTAGGGAAGGATGGAATGCAGTAAAAGGACACCCAAGTCTTGAAAGAGGATAAAGGCTAAATGTTTTTCTAGTTTTAACTTGAGCATGGATTTTTCAATTTTTGTGGTGATTAAGTGTTATGTGATATTTTGATTGCTCTGACAAATAAAGCTTGCTTGCAATCAGAAGGCATGGCCTGCCAGTAGGTAATCACAGAATTTAGGAGGATGTACAGAGAGGAGATGGTAAGTGGTAGGAAGCAACTGATGGTTGCTACCAGTTCTCCAATATTTCGGGTTTTTACCCACAATATTTGACTCCTAATTTTTCATTGATAAGATTAATTAGATTAATGCTTCAGATAAGGACGTGAAATATAATTGATAGTGAAAATATAAACTACACAAAATCAGAATGGCTATTCTAACTGTATAGGAGTTCATTGAGATATGTAAGCTTTGAGTCTCCGCAAGTGTTTGTTTGAGTTGCTATGTTTATCTAGTTTCATGTTTTTAATTTGTAAGTTCTTTACAATAAAGTGATTTATATAAAAATTAATCTAATTTCAAAAAATAAAAAGCACAAAGGCTCCTATGGTGGCTAAGATACCCTGGATTATTATTCATGAACATAAGTAATTCTAAACTATTATCAAGTTCTAAGAGGAAGCCCAAGCATGCCTTTTAAATTCCACACAGGAGAACCACTGACCCACACATGAGGCTGCAGCCTCTTCAGCATCCCAAAAGGTCCTGAATTCTAACTGTGTGGCATTAAGCAAAGACAGGTAATCATTCCTTGGAATCAATGTAACAGATCTCATTCTTGGCAATTACTGTAAGTGGGAATTGAAAAAAAAATCCTTCGTGATGAACATAAACCTTTGTACATTTTCCAAGTAGTAGTAACTACCCAGATGGACACACCAAAGCACTCTAATGGAAGAATTTGGAATGTCTAATTTTAAAAACAGGCACATGTGGTGGTATTGTGTTTCCTGAAATATTGTGCATGCTAATAAACTTATCTGGGGTCAGAGAATAGAACAGCCACAATATTAAACATAGAGGTTAGGCAGTGGTAGCACATGCCTTTAATCCGAGCATTCCAAAGGCAGAGATCTGCCTGGATCTCTGTGTGTTCAAGGACACAGCCAAGCATGGTGACTCATGCCTTTAATCCCAGAAAATGAGCCTTTAATCCCAGGGAGTAATGGCAGAAAGCAGAAAGGTATATAAGGCGTGAAAACCAGGAACTAGAAGGTTTTGGCCTGGTTAAGCTTTTAGTCTCTGAGCAACAGTTCAGTTGAGACCCATTCTGGATGAGGACTGAGAGGCTTCCAGTCCTGAGGAAACAGGATCAGCTGAGGAATTGGCGAGGTGAGGTGGCTGTGGCTTGTTCTGCTTCTCTGATCTTCCAGAATTCACCCCAATACCTGGCTTCAGGTTTGATTTTGTTAATAAGAACTTTTAAGGTTCCTGCTACAGGCACATGATAATACAATGAAGATTTGTGCTACCTCACTTTTCCATTTCTTTTCCTCCACCTTGCTTGCTCCAATCTTTTCTCTAAAACTTAAATGTAATCACTTCTATTGGATTTAAGTATATATCATATTACTTAGAAAATAATGGAGACAAGTAAGGAGCTTAGTGTGTTTGTTTGTAGAGTGAACAACCTTTAAAGTGATACTTTATATCACATAGGTGTGCTGATCTCCCTCTAGCATGGGACAGTAGGGACATCATGAGCTCTGAGCCTGATCAAATCCACTGGAATCTCAACTCTATTACCTGCTCCAGTGACTTTGATAAGTTATTTGCCTTTTGTGCCCTCCATTTGTTTATTTATAAAATCAGTTTCACAATAGCTATTCACTGTTGTAAGTGGCTTATGAAAATTCTTTAATTTAATACTCAATGTAGCTTCTGAAATGGGTGTCTGTAGCTGGAAGTTTTCCTGTGCCCATCCAGTTCCCACAGCCTCACGGTCCTGCAGCCACTCAGACCCAAATGAACACACAGTGGCTTATATTAATTATGAACTGTATGGCCTACTGGCTCAGGCTTCTCACTAGCTAGATCTTACATCTTAAATTAACCCATTTCTATAAATCCATACTTTGCCATGTGGCTCACAGTTTACCTTCGCTTTACATCTTGCTTCTCAAGGCAACAGCTGGCTGTATCTCCTCTGCTCTGCCTCTCCTTTCTCTTACTGTCTATTTTTTGGATTTTCTGCCTGCCTCTAACCTGCCTTGCCATGGGTCAAATGCTTTATTTATAATCCAATAAGAGCAACACATTTTCACAGCATACAGAAAGACATTCTCCCATCAGGTGTCATTTGCTTTTCTGTGAGGGTTATGAAGTAGGTGGTAAAGAAACTGTAGCTGTTTATCATTGCATGTTCAGCTTTATGGGAGGTACTGAAGAGGACATCATGAAATATTTGCTTATTCTGAAGATTTGGATCTTACTATGTAGCAAAATCTCATATTCAGTGTGATTTGGTATAAGAAAAAGCTGAATGGCCAATAGCTAGGCAGGTAGTACAGGCAGAATTTCTGAAGAAAGAAAGGGGAGATGAATCTAGATGGGAGAGACAGACATGAAACAAGTTGGACACAGAATGGGACAGAGGTAAAAGACACGTGGTAGAATGTAGATTAATAAACATAGGGGTTAATTTAAGTTACAAGAGCTAGTTAAAAACAAGCCTAAGCTAAAGTCCAAGCTTTCATAGTTAGTAATAAGTCTCTATGTTGTTATTTGGGAGCTGGCTCTGCAGGACAGAGTAAGACTTCTTGCCCTTTTCTGTTTCGATAAGTTCAAAATAAACAGTGCTGCTTCAAGCCAGATGAACCTCTAAGAATTGCCCAGTTTTATATAAACCTGTTGCTAGAGTTTTCCTGCTTGGCCCACGGTCAGGGCAAATCTCTCTCACCCGCCAGTCCCACAGCCGCTTAGACCCGACCAAGTAAACACAGAGACTTATATTGGTTACAAACTGTATGGCCGTGGCAGGCTTCTTGCTAACTGTTCTTACAGCTTAAATTAATCCATTTCCATAAATCTATACCTTGCCACATGGCTCGTGGCTTACCGGGATCTTCACATGAGGCTTGTCATGGTGGCGGCTGGCAGTGTCTCCCTCACCCAGCTTCCTGTTCTCTCAATTCTCCTCTCTGTTAGTCCCGCCTATACTTCCTGCCTGGCCACTGGCCAATCAGTGATTTATTTATTGACCAATCAGTAACACATTTGACATACAGACCATCCCATAGCATAAACCAAAATAAAAGCAGATAATATTTGAGAGCTTCAAGCATTCTCTGTTCACCCTTCATAAAATTGCCAATCTCCAAGTTGGCTTTGGTCTAGTAATCCTTCCTCCCATCTCCCTCTCAGTCACAAATGCTCCTTGCAGAGCATGAAAAACTCCTGCTCTGTCTTGGTCTTCATCAGGTTATTTCTCAGATCTAAAAGACAATATGCATATCCTTTGAAATTCAGCTCATTATACAAGTTCAAATAGCCTCTCTGAAGATGGCACTTGGACTGGAAGGTAAGGCTGAAGTCCTAGACTAAGTGGCAAAAGCAGCATCTCATTAAAATGATAAGAGCTTATTAAAGTAGCTCAAACTCTACCAAAGGTATCAGAAATGTATGATTATTTTAATACAAAATAAGGGTATTCATATAATATGAATATACCAATTGTGAACATATATTAATTAATAAAATGTTAGTACTATCTACCAAATATCTGGTTTTCTATTATTTTATTTTTATTTTTTGAAATGATAATATAATTATATCCTTTCTTTCCTTTCCTTCCTCCAAACCCTCCCACATACCTCCCTCTTTCTCTCTCTCCTTCAAATTCATGTTTTCCTTTACTTAAATTGTACACACACACATACACACACACACACACACACACACACTCCCAAATATATAAATACAAACTGCTCATATGTTTATTGCCAGATGACAATATTGAAGGTCTCAATACTGAGACATAGCAACATTGTGTACTCCAGGATATAATGATCCTTGATGGGTTGAGCATCTCTGAGGTTATTGGCAGAAATATATACTCAGAATTCCATCATAATGAAACTTCAAACACAATTTAAAAAACACTTAACAGAATAAATAACCACTACACACACACATAAATTGAAGCTCAAGAAAATACCATACTTAGGTTCTAGCCATCACTCAAAAGGAAAGGACAGAAGAGAACAAAGAGGAAAAGTTATGTTTTTCTAATACCCGAAAACATGGGCAGATCCAAAAGAACCTCATTGTGGTTTGGAAGTGACTGCCTCAAAATTTTTAGACTTACTAAAACTAAAGATTAAAAGAATTGTCCCAAATTACATGGATTTAAGGACCTAGCTATTACTTGTTAATGCAATGTGCAATGTGCAACCCAATGCATGGGGTTGAATCACAGAAATAAACAATAAAAATTGTTAGATAATTAACAAAATCTGAATAAAGTCTATGTCTTAGTCAATATTCTATTGCTGTGAAAAGACACCAACTCTTATAAAAGAAACTATTTAATTGGGGGCTTGTGTGGTGGTATTGTGTTCCCCAAAATATTGTGCACTCCAATAAACTTATCTTGGGTCAGAGAACAGAACAGCCACAATATTAAACACAGAGGTTAGACAGTGGTAGCACACACCTTTAATCCTAGCATTCCAGAGGCAGAGATCCATCTGGATCTCTGTGAGTTCAAGGCCACACTGGAAACAGCCAAGCATGGTGACTCATGCCTTTAATCCCAGGAACTAATGTCAGGAGGCAGAAAGGTATTTAAGGCATGAGGATGAGGAACTATAGCCTGGTTAAGCTTTTAGGCTTTAGAGCAGCAGTTCAGCTGAGATATATTTGGATGAGGACACAGAAGCTTCCAGTCTGAGGAAACAGGATCAGCTGAGGAATTGGTGAGGTGAGATCTCTGATCTTCCAGCATTCACCCCAATACCAAGCTCTGGGTTTGTTTTTATTAATAAGACCCTTTAAGATTCCTGCTCAGGCTTGCTTAGAATTTCACAGTGTAGTCCATTATCAGCATGGCAGAGATCATGGCAGCATGCAGGCAGACATGGTGCTGGAGAAGTAGCTGAGAGCTACATCCTGGTCCACAGGCAGAGGTAGGAGAGAGAGAGAGAGAGAGAGAGAGAGAGAGAGAGAGAGAGAGAGAGGGAAAGACTGACTGGCTCTGGGCTTGGTATGGGCTTTTGAAACCCCAAATCTCACCTCCAGTTAAATACTTCCCTCTATAAGGCCTAATCTTCAAACTTCCTCATCCTTCTCAAATAATGCCACACCCTGGTGACTAAGCCTTCAAAGACATGAGCCTGTGGGAGCCAGACTTATTCAAACCACCACAGTTGATTTTATTTTATTGTTTTTTCAAGACAAGGTTTCTCTGTGTAGCTTTGTGCCTTTCCTGGAACTCACTCTTTAGCCCAGGCTGGTCATGAACTCCTGGCTCTGCCTCTTGAGTACTGGGATTAAAGGCGTGTGCCGGCACCACCCGGCTCCACCACAGTTTATAAAACTACTAATTGTATCAAATGTTAATTTCCTGATTTTGATACTTATACTAGAGTTATATAAGACCTTAATTTTTGAGACAAGTATTGTGCACATACTTATAATCCTATGGTAGTTTGAAAGAAAATGACCACCAAAGGCAGTGTCACTATTAAGAGGTGTGGCCTTGTTGGAGTGTGTCATTGTGGGAGTCGGCTTTGAGGTCTCTTTTTCTCAAGCTTCCCTCAGTGTGATAGTCAATCAACTTCCTACAGCCTTCTGGTCAAGATGTAGAATTCTCAGCTCCAGCACCACATCTGCCTGCATGCCTACAGGCTCCCAGTCATGATAATGGACTGAACCTCTGAAACTGTTAGCAAGCCACCCCAATTAAATGTTGTTTTTTTTTAAGAATTGCCATGGTCATGGTGTCTCTTCACAGCAATAGGAACCCAAACTAAGACAGATCACAAGTCTTAGGAGGACAGAACTAGAGGATTGTGAGTTCAAGGACAACATGAATCACAAAGCAACACACACACACACACATACACACACACCACAAATATTAACAGTTGAGGGAGCTGAATGAAGGGCCTCTGAGACCTCTCAGCAATATTTTGTGGATAATTCAAAATCTGTAATTATTTAAAAATCAAAAGATGTATTAAAAAATATGAAGAACACAAAAAAAATTAAATCACATTGCATTTTTACTATAAAACTTAACGCAAGTACAAAAAAATTTAAGGCTTTCTTAAAGCAATATTGTGCTAATGAAGAAATTTTTATAATGGTACATTTTCATACTATAAGTAATATTGTAGCTCACATATATTCCATCATATATGTGTAAGTGTAAATTATATGTTCTATATGATCCCAACTTTTTATAATCTATCCAGAGATATTTTTAAAGTGCAGAAAAAATAAGAAATCAGGTAGTATTAGAAATTTCTGGTTCTTCATACTAACATATGCTTATTGTAAAAATAATGGGTTGGACCAGAGAAACTAGGTAACAAGGAGGACCCTAAGAGGGACATGAATTAATTGCCCTGAGAGGGGGAAATAGATATGATATCCTGGGTAAATTTGTAGGGGTGAAGAGAGGAAGGAGAGGGGAGGAGGATGAGAACATAAGGGAACTGGATGGTCCAAATTGGGGTAGAGATGGAGAGGGAGAGCAATGTAAGAGATGTTTTCATACAGGGAGCCATTATGGTGTTAGGGAGAAACCTCGTGCTGGGGAAATTGCCAGGAACCCACAAGGATGAACCAGCAATAGTGGAGAGGGTCCCTGAACTGGCCTTTCTCTATAATCAGATGGGTGACTACCCTAATTTGTCAGGACAAATCTCTCTCACCCATTGGTCCCACAGTTGCTCAGACCAAGTAAACACACAGAGGCTTATATTAATTAAAACTGCTTGGCCATTAGCTCAGGCTTATTTCTAACTAGCTCTTACACTTAAACTCAGCCCATTTCTGTTCATCTATATGTCACCACATGTTCCTATATGCCATTACATGCTGCTCTCTGAATGGCAGGCTGGCTTCTCCTGACTCAGCCTTCCTCTTTCCACAATTCTCCTTGTCTGCTTATCCCAACTATTCTTCCTGCCTGGCTTCTGGCCAATCAGCATTTTATTAAACGAGTGTACAAAAGCATTATCCCATAGCAGGTCATTGTTCTCAGAATCCACATGGTGGCTCACAACCATCTATAATTGCAGTTCTAGGGGACCCAATGCCCTCTTCTGTCTTCCATGGATCCTGGTATGCATTTGGTGCAAATACATACATGCAGACAAACACTCATACATGTAAAATAAAAGGATGTCTAGAAATGGATTAAATGCATTTCACCTTGGTGACAACAGTGAGACTTTAGGGATGAGAGTTAAATTTTATTATTTAAAAGTAATAGGTTTGGGTATCAAGTTTACAAATGGTAGACTTGTGATGGTTAATCTTGATTGAAAATTTAGTTAGATTTTAATCTTCATAGAAATACACCTTTGAGTGTGGCTATAAGGATGTTTCCATAAAGCTTTAATTGAGGATGGACATGCCCTAAACATGGATGGCACCATCTCATGAGCTGGGTATCAAAGTGGATAAAAGAAGAAAATAAGCAAAGCACCATCAGTCATTTCTCAGCTTCCTGACTGCAGGTGAAATGTGACCAGGTGCCTCACATTCCTTCTCCTGTGCCTTCCACAGCATAATTAACTGTACCCTTGAACTATAAAACAAACCCTCCTGTAAGTTGCTCATTTTCAGTATTTGATCACAGCAACAAAAAAGTGAACTAATATATTTTCCTTTATAGCACTCATTTACAGTTTCTGAACTTTCTATGGTAGTTTTGATAGTTACTTCCAACTTTATGTCCATTGGTGGTATATTAGCAATATGGAAGTAATTTTAAGTGCATTTTTTATCTTTTATGGTTTGATGCTGTTACAAAAGTTTGTTTTCTCCTTGACAAGTGGTACAGGGAATTGGGCCTTCAAAAACATGTTCTCAATAAGATTTCCACCTTAATAAAAAAAATAGAAAATAAGAGGCATAAATTGCCACAAAAAATCCTCAAAAACAATGAAAAATCAAGGTAACATGACTCCTCCAGGACACACAATTCCTCAAGTATTGAAATACTTTAAAAATGGGTAAAATACTAGATGAAAATTCCAACACGTTCTTAGTCAAAATGATCAACAACCTGAAAAAGTTAGCAATATGGAAGGAAATTTCAGTGAGTAAATTGAGATTTTGTGAAAAACAAAATGAAGGGTAATTCTGGATATGAAAACCTAATGAGTCAAATTTAAAACATACTGGAAATAATGAGTAATACACTCCACCAAGCAGAAGAAAAAATATTATGGATGGAGGACAAGGTTGATGAGATACAATATTAAAATATTAATAAGGAAAGCAAAATAAATGAGCACAACCACAGAGTATAAGAACTCTAGTCCAACTCCAAGCATCAATATGACAGGAGAAAAATCTGAAACAAGTACTAAATAATCTATTAGATGATACTATAGCAAAAACTTCCCTAATTTAGAGAAAAATAACTATCAAAGATGAGGCATTTATAACCTCAAATACTTATGAACAGAGAAGAACCTTTCCATGGCATATTATAGTCCAAATGCCAAAAAATAAAGAGAAATGATATTAAATGCTATAAGGTATAGTTGCCCTCCAAAATTTGATGATAACCACATTACTGAAGACATTACATACTTGAGTCATAGGACATGGAAAAAATAATGCTGGTACTGACCTGAAAGCTTCATTTCTGCTGGATAGCTTTCATAGTGCTAAGGTGCCATGTAGATTGCCAGAGGAGAAAAGTAAGCATCAATCTTACATATCTGTGAACTCTGAGAACTAAAATAATGACTGCCAATAGGTACAATAGTGGCATACACATCAGGGGAGTAACCAACTACTTTCTTATTGGTCTTAAGGCCCACTCCACTAGTCTGAATACCATATATTGCATCAATATTTGAAGCAAGAACCTGTGTTGAGACAAATCATAGGCCATATGGGAGAAACTATTATTATTCTGCTAAATGAACATATATTATTAAACCAACTCCTAACAATTCATTACAGATAAAATTAGTAAGTCTTTTAAACTTAATCAGAAAAGCTTCTATTTACAGTAGATGGCAATTAATGATAACTGGTCAAGGTGCATCAGCACTAAATGGAATATTAATATATCCTCTCCTCCTGAGATTGAGGATCATTGTGGAAGACAGAATGGAAATAGTGTAAGGTAGTAGGTGACTATAAGTATGTGGGATGACTCATCCCTAACAGGCTTGAGGGCCACCTGGCCCAAACAAGTAAAAAAGATACTTTCTGAGAGCCAACCTGGGCCTGCCTGAGGGCCTTAGCAACAGCAGCTGAAACATGATCTGGAGATGGCTTGGACCAATGAGAGGTAGCCATGTCATACCAGCAGATGCATATTCATCTGACCTTCCCCCAGGATGGGGTGGAGGGTATATAAGGCTTGCTTCTTCCTGAATAAACTGAGCTTGTTGTTTCAACGTTCTCCCAGAGTCTATGTCATTGATTCTGCACTTACTTGGGCCCCTCCCCAAAAGGGAACAACAGCACAGACCCTGTTGCATCAGTATTTTCTGGACATAGCAAGAAAGTTGCACACATGTACTTACAGTGGTTACTGTAACACCATGCACAAGACCTGTGAAAGCTTAAGCTAGTCCAAATCTCAGCACAGAGAAGGAATATGGGTATTAAGTCCAATTAACAGTTAAAGAGCTACTGATAATTGATAACTGCTGGGAGAGGGAAAACTGGTTTTCTTTAGAAGTATATACCATGGTAGACTGACCAGGCTCCAGTGTAAGGCCACATATCCAATATAAATTAGACTTAATGGGTCTAGGGAGATAACAAAGTCCTGAGTATATGTATATTGTTTGACATGGGCACCTCCAAGTCAAAGATTCCAATGCCTCAGACCCATAGAAGTGGGAAAGTCTTCCCTGGGTGAGGCTAAGAGGAACAAAAAAGTTACCCTTGGTCTGAGTGCAAATGTTGACAATTTATGCAGAAAATGTCTACCAGAACTTTCTCTTCCTAGATGTTTATAATCTGAAGACTACACCCCTATGCAGATGGCTCCTGAGATTATCTAAATCTGCCTCCTTGTTCAGTTGTATATAATAACCCTACTTTCTTTTTTTTTATTTATTTATTATGTATGCAATGTTCTGCCAGCACACATCCCTGCAGGCCAGAAGAGGGCACCAGATCTCATTACAGATGGTTGTGAACCAACATGTGGTTGCTGGGAATTGAACTCAGAACCTCTGGAAGAGCAGCCAATGCTCTTAACATCTTGAGCCATCTCTCCAGCCCCTAACCCTACTTTCTTATTTACCTGTATATAATCACCCCACCTCCTTGTTCAGCTGTATGCAATAATTCCACCTCCATGTTTAACTGTATATAATGAGCATGCTGAACTTACAAGGTACTGTACCTTTTTCATCCAAGAGACCAGACCATTTGATCACAGTTTTTCTGTGTCTGTGTGCCTGTGCCTCTGTCTGTCATTTCTTAATTCCCTCATCAGGGTTCAAGGAGCCAAGAGTTCAAGGACATAGACAATGGGTGTTAACAAGAGCACAAAAAGTGGGGTGGGTCTGGAAGGACAGTAGATCCAGGAGGTGTTGAGGGTGAATAAAAAAATGTCTCCTAGCAAATAAAAGCTCAAGCCCAAACAGATCTTGCCAAATTCTACCAACTTTTAAAGAAGAGATAACAACAATGGTTCCATAAAATAGAAAAAGTAAGGACCATTACCATATTCATTCTGTAAATCCAGTATTACCCAGATAGCAAAACCAGATAAAAGATACAACCAAGAAGAAAATTATAAATCAGCCTCCTGGATGAAGATAGAGTAAAAAAAATTATCAATAAAATTCTTGAAAATAAAATTCAAGAACAAATTAAGCAGTTCATACATTGAGACCAAGTTGGTTTCAGTTCAGAGATAAAAGGTTAGTTTAACATACTCAAATCAGTAAGTGTAATTCAGCATATAAATAGACTTAAGGGAAGAAATCACATGATAATCTAGATATAATCACAAGAGGCCTCTGGTAAGCTCAAACTTCCTTCATAATAAAAGCCATAAAGAAACTAGGAACAAAAGAAATATATCTCAACATAATAAAAGCTGTATTCAATAAACTTATATGCAACATTACGCTAAGTGAGAAAAAAAACAGAATTTCCTCTAAAATCTGAAGTGAGCAAGAGGACTTACTCTCTCCACTCTTATTCAATGTAGTGCTTGAAGTCTTAGATAGAACATTAAGAGAAAGAAATAAAATGGAGACAAATAAGAAAAGAAGACAGAAAGTATCCTTATTTGCTGATGATATGAGATTATACATAAAAAGCTCCACCAAAAACAAAAAGTCTTCAACCTGATGAACCTTTTCAGCAAAATATCAGGATACAAAGTGACCATACAAAAATCATTAGATTTTCTATACACCAATAGCAAATTTGCCAAAAATTAAATCAGGGGAAAACCCCATTCACAATAGTTTCAAAAGCTAAAATGCCTAGCAATAACCACAACCAAAGAAAAAGAACAGTACAAGTAAAACTTGGCACTGAAGGAAGAAATTGTGATATTAAAGTTGGAAAGGCCTCCAAGCACATGGATTGACAGAACTAATATTGCTGTGATGAAATACCATGACCAAAGCAACTCAGGGAGGACAGGGTTTATTCAGCTTCATTAAAGGAAGTCAGGACAGGAACTCAAGCAGGGCAGAAACCTAGAGACAGGAGTTGATGCAGAGGTCATGAAGGGGTGTTGCTTACTGGCCTGCTCCTAGGGGCTTGCTCAGTCTCCTTTCTTATAGAACCCAGGACCACCAGCCCAGGGATGGGACCACCCAGAATGGACTGGGCCCTCCCCCATCAATCATTAAAAAAATTCCTTACGGCTTTGCCTGCAGCCTGGCATTATGAATGCATTTTCTGAATTGAGGTTCTTTCCTCTTAGATTGTTTTAGTTTATGTAAAAATGTCATAAAATTAGCCAGCACAACTGATTCCTTCTCAACTTGACACACAAACACATTTCCTTTCTTATTTGTCCTCAAGATCTTATGCTAAAAATATAAATAACTAGATGGGCAGTGGTACAAGCTTTTAATCCCAGCACTGGGAGGGGCAGAGGCAGGCAGAACTCACTGAGTTGGAGGTCAGCCTGATCTACAGAGCAAGTTCCAGACCAGCCAGGGCTACACAAAGAAACACCGTCTTGGGGAAAAAAAAAAAATATATATATATATATATATATATATATATATATATATATATATATATATATATATATATATATCCCACAGTCTTTACAAATTAAAAGTTCAGTCTTTTTAAAATAATCAATCCAAAGTCTTTTAAAATTCAGTCTCCTCAACTGGGGGCTTCCATAAAATCAAAAATAAATTAAATACTTTCTTACTTCAAGAGAAAAGAACCAGGGTACAATCATGATCAAATCAAAGTAAAACCAAACTTCAAAAGTTAAATAACTGAACTTCCAATATATGGGATTCACTCATAATCAACTGGGCTCCTCCAAAGGGATTAGGTAATTTCTATGGCTCTGTCTGCCCTCTGTAGCACACACAGCTTGTCTTCTAACTTCAGGCAGGCTCTCCAGCTTGTATTCTCAACTCCCACTGACTGCACTCTACTGCTGCTGTTCTTGGTGGTCATCCTGTGGTATTGGAATCTCCAAAATACTAGATGTTCTGCTTCAACTGGGCTACATTTTCACCAGTATCCTCTCCTAAGCTCTTCTGGCACCTCATGGTGCCAAGCCTCAACTTCTCTGCATGATTCCTTCAGTCCTGGGCCTTCGTCTGCCTCTAAGGCTGCATTATCACCAATGGTTTCTCCTGGCCTCAGCTTGGCACTTCATGTCTTGAAGTACTCTTGGACCCTTCGTATCTTCAAAATCACTACCATCTGGGTAACTCTTACACTACCAAGTCCAGCTGCACAAGGTACAAGCTTGGCAACTTCTGGAACACAGCTTCTCTGTGATCTCAGGAAACACTTTCTAGAAGATTTCACCCCAGTGATGCTGGTCTCTTCTTAATCACCCTTAATTTCTTAGCTCTAGCCAACCAGCATTAATTGTCCCAGTAAAACAAATGCTTTACTTTAGTTAAATACAGCTGATTCTTCAGCCCAAGCTGAGTAGACACCACAGATTTTTGACACAAATGGCCCAGTAGGGTCTTTGCTTCCCTCTGAAACTTCTCAAGTCAGGCCTTCATCTTCTGCTCTGCTCTCAACATTCTTATCTTCCAAGCTCCTACAGAACTCAGCTCACTGAGTTCTCAACACCCAACGGCTTTTATACCTGAAAGTTCCAAAGTCCTTCCATAATCCTCCCCCAAAAAACATGGTCAGATCTGTCACAGTAATATCCCAGTATCCTGGTACCAACCAACTCATGTCTTAGGGTTACTATTGCTGGAATGAAACACCATGACCAAAGCAACTTGAGGAGGCAAGGGTTTATTTGGATTACTCTTCACACAGTATCACTCATCAAAGGACAGCATTGAGTATCCCAGCAAAGCAAAGCTTTCACTTTAATAGTTCTGGCATCTTGTTAATCGGTATGATTCTTCATCCCCAGCTTATGTCAAATTGACATAAAACTATTCAGCACATTGCAACATATATATATATATATATATATATATATATATATATATATATATATATGATCAATAGATTCAATATAATTCCCGTTAAAATCCCAATGACAGGGCAACAAGATGATTCAGCAGGGAAAGGCACTTGCCTTCAAGCCTGATGACCTGGGAATGACCTCAAATCTCCAGGACCCACATGGTAGAAAGAACCAACTCTCACAAGTAGTCTTCCACCCTCTACACTCACTCCATGGCATGCTCTCCACATTCCACTCCCAATGAACAAAATAAATAAATGTTAACTTATTTTTTAAATTCCAAAGATAATCTTCATAGAACTGAACAATAATCTTAAAATACAAAAGACCCCAAATATCTAAAGCAAACTTCAACAGACAGAACAATGCTGGAGGTATCACAATACTTGATCTCAAACTGTATTACAGAATCATAGTTAAAAAAAAAACAGCATAGTACTGGTACAAACAAAAACTGGTACCAACAAAATGGAATAAAGAACCTAGGTATAATCCCATACATCTATAGCAACCTTGATGAGACAGAAGTCTCAAAAACCTACAATGAAGTAAAGATAGTTTCTTTAACAAATAGTGCTAGGAAAACTATATTTCCACATGTTGAATAATGGAATTGGATCCATATCACTCATTGCACACAAAAATCAATTCAAAATGGATCAACAATCACAATATAAATCCTGAAACATTGAAAGTGTCAAATCCTAGCCACTACAGCACAAGGGAACAGTATTGGAACTTTTATATTGTGAGAGGAAAGAAAACAGGAAACATACTTTAAGACTTAGACATAGTCAATGGCTTTCTGAGCAGACTCCAACAGATAATAAATGTATTTGTCAATAGTAAAGGTTTAAAAAAGGATTTTTCCATAACCTGGCAACAAGTCAAAGAAATAGTAAAGAAATGTCATACTTGTTCCTTCTACAATCAAACACCATTACCAGCAGGATGTAACCCAAAAGGTACTCAAAGGAATGAAATTTGGCAGATGGACGTGTTTCACTTTGCAGAATTTGGAAAATTGAAATGTGTACACCATACCATTGATACTTATTCAGGATTTCAATGGGCAACTGCTTTGAGTTCTGAAAAAGCTGATTCTGTAATCACTCATTTGCTAGAAGTTATGGCCATAATGAAATTATTTTCTCTGAATTTGTCAAATACAAATGGACTAGACATTGTTTAGATATTTATTATTGGTATATATTGTATGTAGTTATTGTACTTTTGTGTATAGTTTTTCTTTTGTTAGTTATAACATTTTTCTTTTTATTAAAATAGAAGAGGGGAAATATGGTGGTATTTTATTTGTACTGAAATGTGATTTTAATTGTATGTTAATAAATAAAGTTGCCTGGGGGTCAGAGCTATTAGAGCCATAGCATACATTTATTATCTAAGATAATAAATTAAACCTTTACCTAAGATAAATTTATTAGGATTCACAATATTTTGGGGAACACAATACCACCACATTTCCCCTCTTTTTGTCTAAAACTTTAAAAAAGCTTATAACTAATACAAGAAAAATTATATACAATAAGTATATGCAATATACACAGTCAAGATTACATTAATGATGTCTAGTCCATTAACATTTGACAAATTCAGGCACAAAACTCCATTAATATATAACAATATCCAGTCCAGTAACATTTGATAAACTCAGACAAAAAAATTTCATTACTTATCTTATTTAAAACAAGTAGCTCCTTTTTAAAAGTAGATTCCATAATCTCCCTTTTTATCTTATCATAACCATATTCTCTCTTTTTTCTTTTCATAATGGATTCAGTAGTCTGCCTTTTGTCATTTTTATATCTTCCCCTTTTTCTTCAGTGGAGATTCAGTGATCTACCTATTTATCCTATTATTTCTTTATTTTTTTTCTCAGAGTAGGAAAAAATCCCAAGAATTGACAAATAGGATTCTGTTAATTTTCACCTATTTATTGTGTGTATATATGTATGTATATACATATGTGTGTCATTAAACTAGAAAAAATCATGAGGTGGGGAGGAAGAGTTTTTAATGGAGATTGGAAACAGAGAGATAATGGAATACACAGACTAACTGTGGGAAGACAGAGAACCAGCTGGAGAGGGCTGCAGATGAGGAAAGTGTAGGTGGGGGGAACAATAAAAAAAAGCCAGGTTTGGGCCACACTAAGAAGAAAGGTTAAAGTTAACTTCTTCACAAACAGTACTGTTAGGGACAAGGATAGAATCTCTAGTTAGTGGAAAAATACAGACCCCTGATAAGACAGGGAACTAGATCATCTTACAGTCAGGTTGCCTAGCAACAGGACATTGAGGCAGAACCCTTGACCCTTTCACCCTGTAAACATCCTATACAAACATCCTGTTAGCTTGCCCTACATTATGCAGATGACAGCTTCTTGCTCCCCCCACCCTGCAGAAACTATATAAACCCTCTTGGAGAAAAATAAAGTTGCACCTTGATCAGAATCTAGACTTGGTGTATTTCCTTGTATCTCCTGTCTCTATCATTCCGTCCTTAGGTGGTCGAGAACCCGTTGAAGCCCTGCAGGTGGGGCAAACTGGCGCCCAACGTGGATGAAACCACCTCTTGAGGATTTGGAATGTCATCTCCCAGAGGAAGACCAAGGCCTTGGTGAAGTTGTTGGATCCCCCTGAAATCGCCCGGTTCAGGACACGATCCCGGAGGAGGGCGGAGACGATGCAGGTAAAAAAGTGATGAGCCATGGGACAGGCAACTTTGTCACGAGATTTATTTATTTCTGGCCTAAATGAGCCCCTCAAGATACAAGGAACTAGGGTAAAGAAAAAAGACCTTAAAGCCTTTGTTGATTATTGATATTTTTAGGGTCTATAAACATTCCCCTGACATACATGAGGTTATTAATTATAGGAGAAAAAAATCTTCAAAGAAGCCTTTAACTCCCCCTCTACCTGCCCTAAGATCCCCCCAGTGCTTTCTGGTCCGCCTTCAGTCTGTCCCTTGGTTCACGACCTGCGCTCTATGGAAGAGGGGATGCTCACAACTTTTAAACCTAGGAATCCCCAGGAGTCTGCTTTTGCCCATCCTCATGCCTCTGTTAATAATTTGACCTCTAACTCCCCTCTAGACCCCACCGAGGAGGCTTCCCTAGAGAAAGGGATGGCCCATTACCATAATCCAGACTGGCCCCCCTGCAGACGGGGCACAGTACTACAACCAGTTTTATAATGGCATCTTCATACATGTGTCATTCACTATACTTTAACTTTCCTTCTTAGTGTGGCCATTGACAGATGAGACATGTGAGGAAGTGGAAAAGGGACGATACTTGTCACTACAGTCATGATAGTATGAACAAGGACAAAGGGCCCAGCATTATGAGGGATCATGTGGAACAGAATTCTGTAGCAGGAATCTTAGAAGGTCTTGTTAATAAAATCAAACCTGGAGCCAAGTATTGGGGTGAACACTGTAAGATCAGAGAGACAGAACAAGCCACAACTTACCTCACCTGGCCAACTTCTCAGCTGGTCTTGTTTCCTCAGACTGGAAGCTTCTGTGTCCTCATCCCAATGGCTCTCAGCTAAACTGCTGCTCAAAAGCCTGAAGCTTAACCAGCTAAAAGCTTCTAGTTTCTGGTCCTCATGCCTTATATACCTTTCTGCTTTCTACCACCACTCCCTGGGATTAAAGGCTTTCTTTCTGGGATTAAAGGCATGAGTCACCATGCTTGGCTGTATCCTTGAACACATGGATTTCTGCCTCTGGAACACTAGGATTAAAGGTGTGTGCTACCACTGCCTATTCTAAGTATCTAGTGGCTTTTCTGTTCTCTGACCCCAGATAAGTTTATTAGGTTACACAATATTTTGGGGAACACAATACCACCACAGAATTCCAATTTGACCTGACTCAAGCTTGCAGCAGGCATGACAAATGGATTTTTCTGCAATCGCGGGAATTTAGGGGTTATTTCTAAATACAACAAAACCTAGTCCATACGGACACATACTCTGTGTGCATTTATTTTTATTTGTGGGTTGTAGGTCATAAAAGTAGAAAAGGGAGCATAACAGAGGAGGAAGGTTTCTTAAGGGATGTGAGAAATGGAGCACGTAATAAAATGAGTGAAATCAAAACCGTCAGCTTTCCTTGATCAAATTTCTATAAACTGCTACATTTAGCAATACAAAGTCTCATTGCTTGTATTTGACCCATTTCGAGAGGGGGACTGTTCTGTTTCTTAAGAGAGTGAGAGTAGCATGAGCTTGGAGATCAGAAACAAAATTTTTAAAATCAAACTGTTCACATGATGGCTATTACTTGATATGTCATGAGCAAGTTATTAACCTGTCTGAACCTTAGGGGTTTTATTTTCATTCATAACTTGTATGATCTTAGCAACTACCTCTGAGGATTAGAGGAGGGGAGAAATAATACAATGCATATAAGGCATTTGGCATTGAAGTTGAAAGGCAGTGAATATCTCATGACTGTCAATAGCATCATCATTATTTCTCAGTGTGTATTTACAATCATCTTTTTTAAATATCATGAGGTCCATAACTTTATGGCTCCTCACATTTTGAAGAAAAGCTTTTGTGCATGCAAAAATTTCCTGATTCCTCTGTCCCTCTCAATGAAATCAGAAGTTATGTATATAGAAATAAAATACTAGCCTCGACTTGTATGTGTATCCAAGATCATGTAAGTCATTATAATGTATTTTTGAGAGTTGCCACTTCACTGCACTATAAAAGGCTTCCTGGAAAAAGTATTAAGAGATCACCTCTTACTCTCTGAGACTATTAGTAGCACACCAGATGGCAACTCAAATGAGAAGATTCAACTTCAATTCTCTAAACTGAAGGAAATGTGACACTGGCTTTTTAATAGGTGTGCAGCATTAAAGATAGCAAATAAATGATCAGTTAAGATAAAACCTCATCACTGTGCCTTATTTCAATGTGATTTCCAGTCTTCATTGTTTTAACACTTGGCAAATAGCTTATAACAAATGCTGCAAATGGTTTGCCCAATACAAACAAATTTTATTTGAAATGACTGAGAGATTTGTGAGGTGTAAGGCAAGTCTAACGAATAAAAGTACAAGGCAGTGCTCCAGGGTCTGTGCTCTGTGCTATGGATGCTCCTTTCTCTCCAAGACCACTCATTAGTTTGCAACATTTGCTCTTATTGTTAGAAATATTCAACCTCAGCTCAACTGTCAAACTTTTGACAGGAAAGTAATAACTGTTCTAAGATCCTTATCCTATTTCCAGATGTCCCACTCACCTACTGGTCAATGAAAGCATTAAGAGCAGCTCCCTTCTGAGACATTGCTGCAGTACAGATTTTGCCAGGTGCCCTTTCATTCCAAACTAACTTTGTTCCAGTAGGGCCCAGAAAAGGCCACTTGTGTTTTCATATTAAGGTAGGAAATTGTCCTTTTCACCATCTTCAGTTACTTGAGTGAATGATAACAGTTGGAGACATCAGATAACCCTCATGTCCTGATGTTTTAACAGTATTGTGAACCTTATGAAGTATACAGTTAGATGTTCCATTGTGTAACCTACCTTAAATCTTCCAATGTGGACCCATTGGGGCACACCATACACATGAGTTTTTTGCAAGTGGCTACAAACACACATGGAGATCTCATCTATTTTTCCTTCCCAGGATGTTCCATGCATCCCTCTTAGGGTCCTCCTTGTTACCTAGCTTCTACAGAGCTGTGGTTGAAGACTGTTTTTCCTTTGCTTTATGTCTAGTATACACTTATGAGTGAGTAGATACCATATTTGTCTTTCTGAGTCTGGGATACCTCACTCAGGATCATATTTTCTAGTGCCATTCATTTGCCTGCAAATTTCATGATGTTATTGTTTCTTACGGCTGAGTAATACTCCATTGTGTATATGTACCACATTTTCTTAATGCATTCATCAGTTAAGGGGCATCCAGGTTGTTTCCAGGTTCTGGCTATTATGAATAATGCTTCTATGGACATAGTTAAGCAAGTAGCCTTGTGGAATGATTAAACATCCCTTGGGTATATGCCCAAGAGTGGTATCATTGGGTCTTGAGGTAGATTGAGTCCCAATTTTTTGAGAAGTCACTATGGGGTGAGGGGGCCAACAGAGTGGAGGGGATGGGGCATGAGAACATGAGGGAACAGGATGGTCAAGCTGAGGGAGATGAATAAAAGCCATATCTTGATAGAGGGACACATCATGGGGATAGAAAGAAACCTGATGCTAAGGAAATTCCCAGGAATCTATAAGGATGACCCTAGCTTAAACTACTAGTAATAGTGGAATGGGTGCCTGAACTGGCCTACCCTGGTAATCAGATTGGTGAATACCCAGATTGCCATCATAGAACCTTCATCCAGTAACTGATGGAAGCAGATACAGAGATCCACAGCCAAGCACCAGGCAGAGGTCCAGGAGTCCAGTAGAAAAGAGGGAAGAGGGATTATATGAGCAAGGGGGGTCAAGATCATTATGGGGAAATCTACAGAGACAATTGAAACAAGTTCATGGGAACTCACAAACTTTAGACTGACTGGTGTGGAACCTGCATGGGACAGGACTAGGCCCTCTGCATGTGGGAGACAGTTGTGTAGCTTGGTCTGTTTGATGAGCCTGTGGCAGTTGGATCAGGATCTATCCCTGGTGCAAGAGCTGATATTCTGGAGCCCATTACCTATGATGGGACACCTTGCTCAGCCTTGATGCAGGGGGGAGGGGCTTGTTCTTACCTCAACTGAATGTACCAGGCTTTGCTGATTCCCCATGGGAATGCTTACCCTTTTGGAGAAGGGGATGGAGGATGGATTGGGGGAAAGATAGGGGGGAGTGTGAGGAGGGAGAGGAGGGGGATCTATGATTGATAAGCAAAATGAATGGAAATTTTTCTTAAATAAAAAACAACACAAACACACACTTTTTTAAAAATATATTTGTGTTATTCAGTTTGGAGAAAAGGTGAATCATAGCCTCCTTGACTAATATTTTAATAGGGAGTTATCCCTGATTTGTCAGCCTTGACTACTTCTCCCACTCTTGTATGCATACAGTTTTAGTACAGTGTAAGAAGAGACATAAAACAAGCATGACTGCTACAAGGTGAATCAAATGTGGCTAGGGAGATGGCTCAGTTGGCAAAGGGCTTATAATATAAGCATGAAGCCCTGAGTTCAGATAATATACAAAATTTTGCTGAGAGACAAGGACAGGTACCAAATTTCCTCAGTAGTGAAATAAAATATGGCTACCCCCCTCTCAGAGTATGTTTGGAAATGATTCTACTTCCCAGGAATATATATATATATATATATATACCCTGCTGCTAGAAAGAGGGAAGCCCTGCAATGAACTTGTAGATGTAATTCTGAACTGTCTTATTAAATAAGAAACACAGTCAAATGCAGAGTTAAAAGCCCAGAAATTGAGCAGCAGCTAAGAGCTAAGACCACCTTCTTACCATTCGCTGTCGCTGTCATCCTTCCCCTCAGAAAGAGACCTACCTTCTGTGTGTTTGTCTTTTTATTGACTTCCTGTTCTGCCTCCTTATTGGTTGTAAACCCAATGACCTTCTCATCGTTGTCTGTATATACAGACCTCCATCTCCCTATGGTTGGTATTGAGATTAAAGGCATGTGTCTCCATGTTTGCTGTGTCCTTGAACACACAGAGATTTGGCCTGTCATGTGATTGGGATTAAGGGCGTGTGCTACCACTGCCAGACTTCTGCTAAATGGCTTGCTATTAGCTCTGACCCCCAGGCAACTTTATTAACATACAAATAAAATCACATTTCAGTACAAATAAAATATTACCTACTTCCCCTTCTATTCTAATAAAAAGAAAAAAGGAAAAAATTATAAGTAATATAAGAAAAACAATATACAATAAGTACAATAACTATATACAATATATACAAGCAATAAATACCTAAACAATGTCTAGTCCATTTGCATTTGACGAACTCAGAGAAAATAATTCCATTATCTATCCTATTTTGGTAAGTCCAAAAAGTACCTAATTCACTTTCTATCCTAACTTACATTACTAACAGAACTATTTTATAATGTCTTTCAAATTTATACACTTACACCTCTTTAGTGAGTTTCTTTACTAAAATTCTTTTTTTTTTTTTTGAGACAGGGTTCCTCTGTGTAGCTTCACGCCTTTCCTGGATCTTACTCTGTAGACCAGACTGACCTTGAACTCACAAAAATCCACCTACCTCTGCCTCCCAAGTGCTGGATTAAAGGCATGCACCACCACCACCCAGCACTAAAATTCTTAATACGGAAAACTATAACTACAACTATCTAAATTTTAACTATAACTATCTAATCTTCAACTATAGCTATGTAATTTTCAACTCCCTCAGAGACCTAAGAAGGAAATAATATTACCTAAAAAAAATAAAAGCAGGAAGTGCACACAAGCGGCTTCCAAAAAATGTGAGTTGACAGAAACAGCCACCTGCCTAGACAGTCACCTGAGGTTTCTCTACAGTGTTGGGGCATCATCTTCAGCCTATAGGCTTAGCCCACCTGACAGACTCATTTGTGAAGTAGGATGTACACAAGGCCAACAGTTCAACCTCACATTTGTTGAGAGTAATCCATGTACCAGAAACATCTGAATTCCACAGGTGTCCTGTCATGATTCAAGATTTTACATTCTGGAAATTGTTGATTTTTTTTTTAATTCAGCTGTCCATTCTTCTTGGATTGTGTGTGTGGCTTCATCTCGACATCCTGTTCTTCTCTGCATCCCTCTATTAAATGCCAGTCTACCATTGAGAGGCTACTCTGTCAGCTTAGTTACTCTTTCAAGAATAACTGTGTCAGCTGCTGTTCCACTGCATATCAGAAGCCGTCGGTCCACTGCCAGTTCAGCTGCCTTCAAAAAAGGGGCACTGTACCTTTTCCAGATTGCAAAGGCCACTTCAGGGATTGTGCCATATTGTCCTGGCCTCAGAAGATGCCCTTTTTTAAAGCCACAACCACACTTGTTTTGGCAAAGATCTGTAGTCCTTTGTTTCATGTCCTGTCTATTCATTTTGTCCTGTTTGTCAGTAGTCGATTTGAGGATACTTTGTTGTCCAGTGGCTAACTTTTGCCACAATGCAAGTTAACTCCATATGCAGTTATTTCAACGCCCATATTTTCTCTGAAGTAGATTGGTACTGCCAGGAGCCAACATGTCTCATTGGCATAGCAAAAAGGAAAAGTTTTCTAAGTTATTAAAATACTTTAAATGCCATATTCTGTAAATCTCTGAAGGGTTTGAAGATGACCTGTCTATATAAAATATATCTAATATGACTACAAGTTTGATTATAATGTCTAACTACTAACTTTCACTTCTTTATATCCTAATACTTGGTAATAATAACATTCAAGGATTAGCAAATTACATTACATTGTTAAATGAACTGTATAAGTACAATATCTTGAACAAGATTAGAAATATATGTATGGCATCTTCTAACAATATCAATCTCAATATATATAATTTGTACACAATATATAAAAATCCAACCCAATGTAAAGTATTTAAAACTAGTAATTGTCTTTTAAAAGTAGATTCAATAATCTATCTTTTTATCTATATCATATCTATATCTTCTCTTTATTTTTTTGTGAGTAGATTCAATAATCTACCCTCTATTCTATCATTTCTATATATCTTTTTTAAAACAAGATCCTTAAATCTAATCTCCTATGCTTAATCCTTTTCCTAACCCTTAACAACAACTTGTAACCAACTCTCCTAAACAATGAAAATTATCCCAGACCCAAAACTCATTAAAAGACCAAAAAACCACCTACCCCACACCACCTCTTTGGGAATGTGGGCATCATATTCTTAAAATTGCTTCCTGCTGGATATGGGCAAAGGTATCTTTATTCTGAAAAGAAAATTTTGGGTTAATTGTCAAATTCTAGGAAAGGTAGCTATGTCCTTTGTTGTCCAGTCTGTGCATAATGCCAAAGTTCAGGGCTTATCTCAAGTCCTTATTCAAGTAGTCTGTGAAACTGGATCATCTCAACTAGTCATCTCAAAATTTCTCTGAGCAGTTTATAGTCCAAACCTGATCTGTAGATGATATTTGTCAGCTTAGTGATATTATCATTGTCCACATAGAATTTTTGTTATTGTGGGGCTCCACCTTCTCCTGGAGACTTCAAATTTGATGTTAGGCCTGGCCATAATGTCCTGCAGAAAACTGATAAAGACTTGAACACAAAGACATGTATAGGCAGCTAATTAAAGCCTTTTTTCTAGAATTAGTTAGTAGTCTATATGACCACTAATATCTTAACAAAGTTTAATATATATATTTATATTAAATATATATTATATATTATATTAATATATATATTTATATATATAAATCTTATAAATTTTGATATAAAATTCATACTTTAAGAAAATGTAAAGATTCAGAATAGAATCAAAGAATTGAGATTATTAGTAGTAATAAAATTGTCCCTTAAATTTTTTTGTTTTGGTTTGGTTTTTGGTTTTTTGGTTTTTCTCCTGTTCCATATCAGAAGATGGCCCTTTCTTCTGGTATGATACAGAGAGTTTACATTTTCCTTTTAACAGCATGCTTGGGTTTAAGGAAGAAGAGAGCCTTTCTCCAACTCCAAAACCAGCTTTAAATTTTAATTGAACTGGGACTACAAGAAGACTAATAGTGTTAAATGTCTTTAGAGAAGAGCAGAAACAAACATTTAGGAAGACTTATGAAATTTTATAGATGATATACCAATAGGCCATTTTACTCTTTTTCATGGGACTTTTTTATAGATGATTTGTCCTTTTTATTCAGATGTCTCTTTTGTCCAGTGTTCTTCAGATTCCTTAGCCTTCATTCTCCTAAAGGACAAAAACAAAAACCTTTCCCCAAGGCTAACTTTGGAGAGGTTCCCTTTTGGCAAGTTATATCTGATTAAATGAAAAGGCGTGTGCTAATGGTACAAGTTAATTTAAATTGGATGGTCAGGCTGGTTGATGAACTATCACCATTCTAATTAAGAGTTCTCTCTTGTATAAATCGAACCTTTATCAATTTTGATGGTATCCACAGCTTATTTTTTCCTGTAGAAACAAAAGCAAAACCTTGTCCCCAATGTAACACATATCCTGGTTTCCATTCTGACATCAGCACATCCTTAAAGTATAAAGGCTGATTTAATTCTGTAGTTTTTTTCTATTATCCAATGTCTCTCTGCAGCTGTTGTTCCTTTCTCATTAGCACTGAGAAAATTCAAAGTTAATAGAGCATTATACAGTCTATTTCAGGGGGTTTTTGTTACCCCTTTCTGTTTACTTAGCATATCATTTAGAGTTTTGTTTGATCTTTCTATAACTACTTGGCCTGTTGGATTATGTGATATACCTGTAATAGGCTTTATATTGTAACAAGCAAAAAACTGTTTCATTTTAACAGAGACATATGATGGAACATTGTCAGTTTTAATTTGTGCAGGTATACTCATGATGGCCATAACTTCTAGCAAATGCATGATTACAGAATCAGCTCTTTGCCAAGCTTCACTTTCTGCCCATAATTTTTCAATGTCCTCCTTAGTTAAAGGTACAACAATTTCTGCTGGGTCTATTCCTGCTAATTGACGAAGTCACAATTTTCCTTTTAAAATCAAGTCAGAGATTTTTTTCCACATGTTTTTTACTTGGTCTATTTGGTAAAAATATCTATTCCAATATATCTTCCCTCTGCATTAAAATTCCTGTAGGAGAATGCCTAGAAGGTAAAATAACCAAAATGAAATCCAGCTTTGGGTTGATATCGATCCACATGTCCTTCATGTACTTTCTTTTCTACCAAGGTCAATTATTTCTCAGCTTCAGGTGATAATTCTCTTGGACTATTTAAGTCCTTGTCACCTTCTAAGGATTTGAACAAGTTATTCAGTTCATCATTTCTTACCCCAACAATAGTTCATAGGTGAGAAATGTCTCCAAATAATCTTTGAAAGTCATTAAGAGTCTATAATCGATCTGTCCTAATTTGCACTTTTTGGGGTCTAAATTTTTTATAGACCTATTTTATATCCTAAATTATTAATAGAATCTCCTCTTTGTATTTTTTCAAGAGCAATTTGTAATCCCCAGCAAGGTAAAGTTTTCTTTACTTCTTCAAACATTCTTTCTAAAGTATCTGCATTTGAGTCAGTTAGTAAAATATCATCCATATAATGATAAATTATAGATTTAGGAAACTTTATAGGTATCACTTCCAATGGCTGTTGTACAAAATATTGGCAGAGAGTTGGGCTATTCAACATTCCCTGTGGGAGGATCCTCCATTGATATTGTTTAACTGATTGAGAAATATTATAAGTAGGAACCATGAAGTCAAAACTTTCTCTGTCTTTTTCTTGTAAGGGTATTGAAAAGAAACAGTCTTTTAAATCAATATCTATAAGAGGCCATCCTTTAGGAAACAGAGTAGGCAAAGGAATTTCAGATTGTAGAGAGCCCATTGGCCCAATTACTTTGTTAATTGCTCTAAGGCCTGTTACTATTCTCCATTTACCAGATTTCTTTTTAATAACAAATACAGGAGAATTCCAAGGGCTGATTGATTTTTCAATATGCTGAGCATTTAACTGCTCTTGTACCAGCTCTTCTAAAGCCTGGAGTTTCTCTGTTATTAAAGGCCATTGATGAACCCATACAGGCTTATCTGTTAACCATTTTAAAGGTAGAGCTGTTGGTGTCTTTGAAAGATCATCAATTGTTGTGCCCTGTTCTTGTACAATCTGGATGGCTGATGACCACTCATTAGAATTACCTTCTAATATTTCTCTCAGAATCATGTGCTAGTTTATGATTTGTTTCTGAGATTGGAGGGATATTTATCTGAGTATTTCATTGTTGTAACAGGTCTCAAACCCATAGGTTCATAGCTATGTTAGCCACATATGATTTTAATTTTCCTCTCTGTCCTTCTGGACCTATACATTCAAGCCATGTTGCACTCTGTTTCACTTGAGATAATGTTCTAATTCCTAACAGCTAAACGTTTACCTCCTGAAGAGGCCAAGTTGGATGCCAAAATTCTAGTGCACTTATGGTCACGTCAGCACCTCTGTCTACCAGACCACACAACAAAACATCATTTATTCGTATTGTTAGTTTTGGTCTTTGTTCATTTATAGAAGTTTGCCAAAAAAATTGTCTTCATGGTTTCTCCTGAATTTTTTGTTCTCTCTGTCTCAGCTGTTCCATCACCCCGAGCAGCCTGTTTTATTCCAATAGGCATTTGTTTATTTAATTGCTCTGAGTAGGGGTTTCTTCTATGACTGCAGGAATGGTCTGAACTGGATTTGCTGTGGGGGCCTGTCTGAGGCCCCTCTGGGAGTTTCCAGAGGACCAAGGCAAAGGATTACCTTTTCTGTTCCTTGTTGATCTACATTCTTCATTTTTACTCTTGCCACACCTTTTGCATACTCCAGAAGGAAGGGGCATTCTGTTGCCATTGTTCCTTGATGAAACATTGTTTCTAGGAATGCCCTGTTTATAGTCCCTTTTCAAATGTCCTTGTTTTCCACATCCAAAACATCTGATATTCCTCCAACCTCTTGAAATTGCTTCTCCTCTCCACATATCATCATGGCCATGATACTCAACATTAACCATGTCTCTAATCCAATCTTCCAAGGGTGCAAATCTTGCCTTTAATGGCCTGATTATTCTCTTGCATTCTTCATTCACATTCCCAAAGGCCAAAGATTCGATTATTATCTGGCTAACTTCTGAATTCAGGACCATTCTATTTACTGCTGATGTCAGTCTTTGTAAGAATTCCATGAAGGATGCTTTTGGGACCTGTATAACTTTTTTGAATGACTCAGTTTTCTTTCCTGCTTGCTCAATTCTGTCTCATGCATTCAAGGCTGTCATTCAACATAGAATTAGGGTTTGGTTATCATATAAACATTGTCTTTGTGTTTCAGCATATTGGCCTTCTCCAACAAGCTGATGCTGGGAGATTTGCACACCTCTAGATCTCCATTGATATTCTATGTTTTTAGCTTCATCTCTGAACCACATATGCCACTGCAACTGGGCCTCAGATTCCAGGACAGCATTTATCAGCTCTCTCCAGTCCTGCAGAATAATCTTATAATAAGTTGACCAGGAGCTTAACATTTGCTTTACAAATGGAGAATGCATGCCATATGATACTATTGACTCCTTAAACCTTCTTAAATCTAATGTTTCAATTGGTGTTCAATTATTTTGTATATTCACTTGACCAGGTAGCTGCTGTACAGTTACCAGATAAATTATGGGTGATTGTTTCAAAACAGGCTTTCTTTCTGTAACCTTATAATCCAATCCTGAAATAATTTCACCCTTAAATTCTTCTGTCTGAGTCTGAATTCTCCATAAATCATTTTAACAGGTTTTTCTAAAGCTTTTATCCTGGCACTTAAATTCACTATCTTTTTAAATAGTAAAATAAGGATAAGGAAAGTAATAATATGCATAATGGGTATAATGTACATCCCATCAACATTAATCTTCTCATATAGTTGTTCCATTTTCAGATTGCCTAAAATTTTATCAAACAAAGTTCAATTCTCTTCTATTGTACACATAATACCCATTTTTTTAAAATGTGGAAAAAATATCTTTTAAGTAATTTTTCCCTTTAAAATATCTGATATCTTATTTGACTTACCAAGTCTACATAGAACATTAGAAACCCGAGGGAATTTCAAAATAGCTACTAGTGTCCAAGATGGGAATCCAGAGAGAGAGAGAGAGAGAGAGAGAGAGAGAGAGAAAGAAAGAAAGAAAGAAAGAAAGAAAGAAAGAAAGAAAGAAAGAAAGAAAAAAAAAGAAAAAAGGAAAGAAAGAAAACAAGCAAGCAAGCAAGCATAGCCATGTGTTCTGGCTAAAAGTTGAAATCCAGCCATGTGTTCATGCTTGAGCCTAGTTGAGCCTGGGCTCCAGCATCCTTAAGCTCTGACCATATGAGTCGGTGACTTGGCCACAAGCAGCTCCAGCTTCAGCTGCATGTAGCTACTGCAACTACAGTAGAGTGCAGCTGGACCGTTAGCTCTGGCTGGGCCTGGGGCCTGTAAACTCTGGCCGAGTCTGGGCCCCAGGCCAGGCTGAACTGGGCAGAGCTGGGGAGCCTGGCCACTGGGCCAAGCCAGGGAGCAGGAAAGCTGGGCCACCGGGTAGTTTTTAATGAATTCTTGCCACATTGGGCACCAAATGTAGATGTAATTCTGAACAGTCTTATTAAATAAGAAACACAGAGCCAAATTCAGAGTTAAAAGCCCAGAGATCAAGCAGCAGCCAAGAGCTAAGACCACCTTCTTACCCCTCGCGGTTGCTGTCATCCTTCCCCTCAGAAAGAGTCCTACTTCTTGTGTGTCTGTATTTTTATTTACTTTCTGTTCTGCCTTCTCATTGGTTGTAAACCCAACTATATGACCTCCTTGTCATTGCCTGTCTATACAGACCTCCAGGCCTCTACGGTTGGTATTGAGATTAAAGGCATGTGTCTCCATGTTGGCTGTGTCCTTGAACACACAGAGATTCAGCCTGTCATGTGATTGGGATTACAGGAATGTGCTATCACTGCCAGACTTCTGCTAAATGGCTTGATATTAGCTCTGACCCCCAGGAAACTTTATTTATTAACATACAAATAAAATCACATTTCAGCACAAATAAAATATCACCATATGAACTCTTTAACGATTTTGCCTTATACATCACTGTGTGGTGTTTCCATTAGCTTGAATATATACATTTCTGGCATCCTCAGACAAAACACTAAGAATGAGACCCTATATATGGATTTCTTAACATGGGAGATATTTTCTTTTAGGGATAAGGCCTTTATAAATCCAGTGATCTCCCTGAAACTATATGTACAAAAGTACATACAGTGTGCATGTGAGTACATGGCATTGTAGAGCTAAACATGGCCTCCCTTGGATTCCCCAAATAACTCATGGCTCAAAAACAGTTCAAAATGGTTTCCCAGCTATTTCATAGCCTAGTACTTGTGAGGCTGAGACAGGAATACTGTCATGAGTTTAAAGGACATTCTGAGCCACACAAACAAGTATAAGACAAGCCAAGGTTATTTAATGACAGATTGTCTCAACACAGCAACAGTTTTAAAAATTCACTTCTGAAGTATGAACCTAATTAGTCTTATCAATAAAAACCAGGAGTCAGATATCAGGGTAATAACCTGAAAGATCAGGGAAGCAGAGGAGTGGCCACCAATGACTTCTTACCTCTCTGGATCCTCCAGCCTAAACAGCAAATATCCTGTCTCTGCCCTGCCTTATCACTTTCTCTCTCTGACTCCCAAATGCTGGGATTAAAGTTGCATGCCGCCACCACCTGGCCTCTATGGTTACACTAGTGGCTAACTCTGCCCTCTGATCTCCAGGCAAGCTTTATTTGTCAGAACACAAACAAAATTATCACACAACACACTTCTTTATAATGTGGTAGCCTAACGAAGAAATCGTTTATGATAAATACTACCACCAGCCACAACCCCTAGGTATAACTTAGGAGCTTTGCTTGACACCTTTCTTCTCCCCCCATTTGCAACAATGCAATGCCTACGTTATGTTAACCACATTACTTGTGTCTAGAAATTGTTGAGTTTTTCCTAATTCTCTTTGTTGAAGAGGAGATATTATCAAAGTCAAATAATCACCCTTTTGTTAGCTACCAATTCCTCATCCCATAGACAGCTTTGTGAGGTTTATATTAGTAATTCCTGCTGAAATTATTTCACTATTCAGAAATCAAGGAGTTCTGGTGGAAAGCTAGCTCTGCACAAAACAAAAATACCTGAATTTCTTCCCTAATCATACCTTAGGACCCAAAAAGAGGTTATACTAATCTCATAATAATTAAATGAAAACATGATTGACTATTAAGAGCATAAGACAACTATGAATTTGAAAACTACACCATCATGTTCTCAAGGAAAGCATTTTTCATATTTATTATGGTGATGTTTGCAGAAGAAATCCCACTGGGAAAGCATTCCTCTTGGCTACAGCATTGGCTGCCATCCAAAATTCACAGACTATAAACAATGAAAACCTTTTCATGAAGAAAACTTAGGGATAGAACTCACTTGGGGTCCCCGACTTTCTGAGGAAGTGCTCAAGCCATAAGTCAAAGTAATATTTTTATCAGTCCAAGTTGGCAAGCAGGATAAATGATCTGGCTATGAATGCACATGTTCAGAGGGGCTTGGGAGAGAGGCCCTCAGGAAATACTTGTGGAATGCAGACTCCTGACCCAACATGACTGTGCTAGAGAAGAAGGCCTCATGGAAGGTGTTAGACCACAGTGGGGGAGATAGCTAGCCAGTGAAACAGTGAAACACTGTTGACTTTCTGTTGAAACAAGCCTCTATCTCTTCCAGCTGCCTAATTCAGGGTATGTGCTGCCAGGCTTTTATGATATACAGAGTTAAGAAGATTGAAGATGCCCCTAAGTTGGGTCTGAACACAGGCACCTAATGCTAACCTAGTCCAGGAGATGACAGGTTTCTCTGTGATAACTACTTCAAGTAAGCAGATGTCAACATATTTTGCACTAAAATTTTCTAAAATGTTGATGTTTTCCATCTTTTTAAGATACAAATTTGTGACATGTGAAATGAAAAATACAGTACCAATTTCTTTGAAACAGTGAAAGAAAGAAAAAAAATTAAAAATTATTTCCCCCTGAGGTCACTGGGTTGAATCCACCCTGAGCTGGTAGTTACTAAACCACATTACTAAGGCTTAATTTATAAATACCCAACATTGAGGGTACTAGAGAAGAAGTGGGGAAAGTAGTATGAAGTAGAGACAATGAGAAAGGTTAATTAAATAGGACTCCAAACAATTGAGTCAGCAAGGGTCCATGTCCCCCAAAAAGTGGGGGAACATTTTACTAGGAGGCCATAAAAAAATGGTCTTAAATCTACTACCTACAGGAAGGAATGAGTCTTCCTTAATTTTTTCTTAAGATGTGAAATATTGTAGACTATTCTTTGGAATAAAGAAGCTGAAATGAAGGTCAAGTACAAATCTCAGTCAGTAAAAGCTCTTGCTAAGCAAACAAAAGGATCTCAGTTTAATCTCCAGTACCCACACTTTGTAAAATTTCAGGTCCGGCGGTATATTCTTGTAATCCCAACACTGAGGAGGCAGAGATAGGCATATCTCTGTAAAAAGCAAGCTTACTTTGGTTGGTAAGCTCCAGGAAAATGAGAGACTATGTCTCAAAAGTCATGTAAGCAACTCCTGAGGAATCTTAACATTCTCTTCTGGCCTCCACACGCACATGCATACATGCGTGTATATACATGCACACCCACATGTGCCTGTAAATATACACACATACACGTGCATGTGTGGAAAAACAGGAAGGTAAAGGGGGTACCTTCCTGTGCCCAGTGAATCATAGCAATGACCTGAACAAGAGATTTTTCAACAATCTGGTGTCTGAGACCAAAATGAAGTGTGGAGAGTTGGAGGTGATGATAGGATGACTGGACTGCTACTCACAATACCTGGGAGGCTACCTGGAAATCAGGACCCCAAGAAAGACATGGGGATCACCCAATGACGGAGAAATGGGTGAGATCTACATGAACAGCCTGGACGTGAGTCGGGGTAATGAAGGGCGAGGATTGAGGGAAAGAGAGCTTGGGGGAGCGGGAGATACCAGCTGGATCAAGAACAGAGAGGGAGAACAAGAAATAGGAGACCATGGTAAATGAAGACCACATGAGAATAGGAAGAAGCAAAGTGCTAGAGAGGCCCACAGAAATCCACAAAGATACCCCCACAACAGACTGCTGGCAATGGATGAGAGACAGCCCGAACTGACCTACTCTGGTGATAGGATGGCCAAATACCCTAATTGTTGTGCTAAAAACCCCATCCAATGACTGAGGGAACCAGATGCAGAGATCCACAGCCAGGCCCTGGGTGGAGCTCCAGGAGTCCAATTGGCGAGAAAGAGGAGGGTTTATATGAGTGAGAATTGTTGAGACCAAGGTTGGATAAAGCACAGGGACAAATAGCCAAACGAATGAAAACACATGAACTATGAACCAATGGCTGAGGGGCCCCCAACTGGATCAGGCCCTCTGAATAGGTAAGACAGTTGATTAGCTTGATCTGTTTCAGAGGCATCCAGGCAGTGGGACCGGGTTCTGTGCTCAGTGCATGAGTTGGCTGTTTGAAACTTGGGGCTTATGCAGGGATACTTGGCTCAGTCTGGAAGGAAGGGACTGGACCTGCCTGGACTGAATCTACCAGGTTGATCTCAATCCTCAGGGAAGTCTTTGCCCTGGAGGAGATGGGAATGGGGGATGGGCTGGGGGGAAGGGGAGGGGGGCAGGAGGGGAGAGAACAAGGGAATCCGTGGCTGATATGTAGAATTAAATTATATTGTAAAATAAAATTAAATTAAATTAAAAAATCAATAAGGCTCAAAATATCTGGAAAAATGTAGTTAGGATCAAAGAGGACTCTAACACACAGATCACTCCATGAAAGAAATATCACTAAGATACTTCATGGGTACTTTTGGATTTTGAATTTAAGATTTTCTGTGAGCAATGATGAGTATAAGAGAACTGAACCAGGTATTGAGCTTGCAGGTATTGAACAGTGAGCTAGAATACTCACTACCCACCAATCTCCCAATGCTTCCATCAGAGTTTCACATGGTTGCATTCTATGAGACAATCATTGAAACCACTTACTGAGTATGTATGTGCAAAGGCCAAAGGGCTCTTAAATATATAAAGTGAGTCTCTCAGTATAGGCTGAGTATTTACACATGGAAAATACTGCTATTGTCTCACAGTTGTTTGAAAATGTGACCAAGTCCCACCACTGGACTCAGCTCTCTAAGAGAAAATACCTTTTGTATCCAGAACAATTCCTAAAAGATAATACTAATGTGACTAATGTTCAATTAATGTTTTTATCATGTGCACGAATAAAAGATAGAATGAATACAAGGAAAGGTGAAAGGCATGCAAAAGGTAAAAATACTGCTTTTTTCATTCCATGAATTGAAACAAAACTATTGATTTAACTCCTAGAATTTTAAAGGCCATTCCTCTAATTCTCTCTGTTACCACTGCCACCATCTTGTTATCAGGTCTGTCCTGGACCCTTGAAAATGTTCATAGCTGGTCTCTCATCCACTCACCTCAACCTCCTTCCCATTTTATATTCTATTCTGTAGACAAATATAATCTATTAATAATTCAAGTTTACTGCAGGAGATCTGCACAGATTCAAGCCAGTCAACATTCCAGCACATAATGGGGAAGGGCTCATGAGCCCCAACCCCTCTCTGAAGAGCTGTTGATAACTGATGGCCTCTAAAGAAGGGAGAATTATTTTCTTTAAATATGTGGTCCATGGTGGGTTTTACCATGCTCTAGTGGATGGCCCTACTACCATAAAAATTGTGCTTGATGGATTATTTTTTAAAAGACACAAAGTTGGAAGGAGGATTGGGCTGGGGGTAGGAAAAGTTGGAAGGGGAAGGGAACTAGGAGTGGTCAGTGGATCTGAGAGCAGCTTTGTGGAAGAGTGAATATGATCAAAATGTATCCCATACATGTATTAAATTCTCAAATAATTAATTAATTAAAATATTTTATTTTTAATAGTTTATATCTGATCATCATGTGGACGTTCTCATTAAAATATTATAAATGGATAGAAAAGCACCTAGAGTAGAAACCAAACTTCTTACCATAGTTAGGAAAATTAATGCATAAATATGAATTCTTTGTTAGCACCTACTTTCCAACCAAGAGGTAAAAATCTTCCTGTCATCTTCATTGAGTCTAGGCTTAGAATAATCAAATATTACAGAAGTGAAATACGTGGACTTCCAGATCTAAATTACCTTCTGCCTAGATTTCATAGATACCTCAATCTGCACCACCCACTTGTATATAAAAATTTAAATACCTAGAAATAGCCATCCTGGGCAATAAGCAGCAATGAAAGGAGAGAGGTCAAAGAATATTAAAGCTTTAGACATGTGAAGAAAAGAGAAGACTAGAAAATAGACTCTAGCCCTACCCCTCCCCAACTACCACCAAGTTGATGTCATAAGAATCAGAGGAAAAAACACACAGCCACGTTCCCCAGATTTGTAACCTACAAAGCAGGGAACAAAATAGAATGGATGCTTTAATCTGTTAAGTGTAGGAGTATTTTGTTATATAGTGATAACTCAAACTCATAGCTCATATCATGGGCTATGATCTTGCCTTCTTCTCTGGGCTGAAAGTTTTTCTAGAACAAAAACTATTTTATTAATGTTTAAACTTTATAAGCTTTATTATAAAAATCTTGCAAATAAAGAAAACCACACACCAAAAATAACCAGACCCAAATTCTATACATCACAAGTTAAAGTGTAAAACTGAATGAAAGCTATACCAATTCTGTTCCAAATGTGTACTCTAACTGTATAGATGGTCACACAAACTATATTGATTCAGAATCCAGGTTATTTTATACAAGTAGATGCTCAGTAACCATTGGCTGGTTAGTTTTGTTGAATTGAGTGATTTATAGAGGCATGATGCAATTATTAGGGAACAGAGGAACAAATACCAGTAGCAAGGGATCTAATCTAACCACAGTAATCTATAGTTGTCCCATAGCAGCTAATCAGCCTTCTCAAGTACATAGCACTTTGTTGTTTATATGCCATTGTCCCATCTATCACTTCATTTCATTTGACTTATCCTCAATGGATTTTTTATCTCCAGATATAAATAATACAAGTTACATAAGAGATAAAACATAATGATCTAAAATTGGCATAAGAATAAAGTAAGGTCCTGCAAATAAACCTGGTTGCCCCTTACAAAGATCATTTTTTGGATGGACTTTAGAATGTCTCCATCAATATGTCCCATGGACACCTCAAAGCCAATGTGTTTAAAATATTATCTTTAAATACACAGAATTAATCCTCACATCCTCACAAAAAAGAACACAATATGTCACTTTTTCAATCAGTCTACATTTTTTGCCCTCTTCCCCACAGATTGGCTCTATCATGTTACCCAATTGCCTAAACCAGAAATATAAGTACATCTCTAGAATCTTCTCTCCACTTCTCATGATGGGAAAAAGAACAATAAAGTCCATCCATAACAGTAAACTTGAAACAGCTCAGTGGTAGAGGTTTTGCCTAACATGTACAAGATTGTACCACCAAACCTCTCCTCTCTTCCTCCCTCCCTCCCTCTCTCTCTCTCTCTCTCTCTCTCTCTCTCTCTCTCTCTCTCTCGTGTGTGTGTGTGTGTGTGTGTGTGTGTGTGTGTGTGTGTGTGTGATAGGCTATAAGTAGACATGTCATAGGACTTCATTGTATTAGATACCTAAGGAAAATGGATTATAGAGATTCATCCAGTTTAAAAGTCTTCCAGACCAAGCAGATTTTTTTTATATCTCCTGAAGAAATTCTGGCTAACAAGGGGTCCTTAATGAAATATGAGTAATCACCAACTCTCAATATTATACCTCTGAAGACCTTACAAAACCAGCTAGTATAGCCCTTTCTCTGCTTTATACATGGTAAACAAAAGCCAAACCATGACTTGTTCAAAATCACCTGAAAAGTGATCTTTTCAATCAAATGGCATTCTTTCTGTGGTCCTAATACAAAGAGAGTTGCATTTAGCTATCATGCTAACTGCTTACAATTGGTTCTATCTAAAAAAGAAAACACAAACATGCAAACTGACTAAAACAGAATAAAAACAAAGAATTCAAAGGAAAATGGTAGGCCATCTAAAATGTTATTATGTATTCCGTTGGACTTCAAAAGAGGACTAGGTGTCCATCTGTGCTGAAGGGACACTCATTTGAATGCTGACACACACTAAATCAGCATTGTCCTCTCTTTTAGCCTTGTAGTTTAATGAAGGCTTACAATGTCTTAAGATGGTCACTGACAAGTCTTTCCTTTATGAGACACAAAATGACTAATATGTACAAATACAATGCCATTCTAGATAAAAATCATCAGATTCTGTGTCTGTAGTTGTATACAAACAATATTAGAAAACAAAATCACCCAGTGATTCATTTGCTGCCATTATAAAAGACACCAGTAAAACTGCTGTTTCTGGACAGGTGATGTGTTAAATTCTAGGGCCAGTCAATAAAATAGGAGCTGAGAAGTATCTACTGTGCATGACAAAGTCACTGAACCTAGAGCACAGAACATAGTAGATGGCAATGACCTGAAGGCTGACTCTGACCTGTGGGGCAAAAGAAAGACTAACCTCTGAGGAATAACACCTACTAGAGAAGGAGAGAGAATACTGATAAAGGGGAAAGAACCTTCCTTCTTAACACACACACACACACCTTTGTCCTTGTACAGAGAGCACATGGTAGTCTTTCATCTTGTCTTTGAGGCACTGAATCACTATATCTAATGCATTCAAAATACTAAACTCCTACTGAAAAGAAAGGGAGGATTATGTGTATATCAGGAACTGATGGCATACTAGGAAGACATTGGTGACCATTAGACTACCGATACAAATTAACAGGAATTCCTTGATGTTTTTGTGAGGTTGACTATCAAACTTCATCCTCATGCATCATTGTGCACTGATATAGCCACTTTGTTTCTTGCAAATTTCTGGTTTCTCTCAAATGCCGACAAAAGAACAGTTCAAGCTAGTGTTTGACTGGCCAGTTTCAGCAGGACTACTTTCCTTGTCTTAGAATGCTTGTGAAGTTATTTATTGCTTTATATCATTATTGTTATACAAATAAGTAAAAAAAAACTAGATTGCTGATTCAAGAGATAAGAAACATGGATCTCACAATCTTAGTATATTTGGGATATAGATGGAAGTCATTAGGTTTTGAAGGCAACAAATATTTGTCCTTAATTGGATACTCACTAGACCCAAGGAAATTGACTGTGCAATTATAATAAAGAGGAACTTTCTAAAATATGTTTGAAATATCAGAAATTATAACCTAGCAATGCATCCCAATTACACAAAATAATAGAAATGTTTTTATATTTTTTCAGATGGGCACAAAACTACACTATAATGCATCAAAATGGAAGACATCAATATTTTATTAAATCTTCACAATCAACTGCACCAGACCTAGACCAGGCACTGTGAATTTAGAGATGAATCATATGGACCCTTCCCTCTGATTCTTGGGTTAGTTAAAAATTGCAGTGGGAGAATCCCCATATTTTGTGTGGTAATACATTTTAGAGATAAGCACTGGTGGTTTAGATAGAAGTGAGATACCTAAATCATCAAGGGTATATCCTTGGAGTAAAGTAGATGTATACTCAGAGTCTTAAGCAATGGGTAAGAAAAAGCAATGTAAAAGAGTCTGAGAAAGATGTTTCAGGGCCAGGAAAGCCTGAGCAGAAATGTGACAACATAATACCTCATGGAATGTGAATTCTTAAGATGAGAAAGAAAAGACTGAAAGATACATGCCTGGGTTAGTTACAGGGGGCTAGATGGGCCTTCTAGGCACTACACAAATGATAGCAAACCTCTGCTAGTATTACAAGGAGAGCAACAATTTCAAAAGCAACAGTAAAGTGCTGCTAAGGATGTTACTTGTCTTAGTCAGAGTTCCACTGCTGTGAAGAGACACCAATACCACAGTAACTCTAATAAAAGAAAGCATCTAATTGGGGGCTTGCTTACAGTTTCAGAGGTTAGTTCATTATCATCATGATGGAGAGCAGTGCAGCATGCATGGTGCTAGAGAAGTAGCTGAGAGCTTCATTCTTAATCCACAGGGAAAGACAGAGACACTAGGCTTGGCATGGGTGACATACTTCCTTCAACAAGGCCACATCTCCTAAGCTTTCTAATCCTTTCAAAGAGTGGTACTCCCTGATGACTAAGCATTCCAATATATGAGCCTATTGGGACCATTGTTATTTAAACCACCATAATAATGATAGATTTTAGAGATGAAAGATTGAGTTTCTCAACTAAAATGCTAGTGAAAAGTACTGGATGAATACAAAAGATACGGGAAAGTAAATTTATCAAGACTTGGTGACTGATTGTATTATGTAGTTAAAGAAGTTACCAGCCACTGTTTCTGACTACATGTGTTAGATGGTCAGGCTGGTCAAAAAATAGAAACAGAGAGATACCTATTGTCCATGATGACACTGACAGTGGATTTAGAGTAGAGTACCATAATAGTAGTGGATGACAACAACTTGAGGGCTGAGTCCAACCTGTGGGGTATCAAGGAGACTAACTTCTGAGGAATAACACCTCTGCTAGAGGAAGAGACCCAGGCATCAGCTGCTAAAGCAAGATTCCAGAAGTTATGTGGCTAAGAATGAACAGAATAAGGAATCAGAATAGATGTTGGTATTAATTTCTTAGAACTTAGGAAATCTAAGTTTTGGACTTATAAAGAAATGAGATTTCAATTTTGAACCTTAAATTCTTTAGGCTTTATCTTCTAAAATCAAAAGGATTTAATCTTTCACTTTCATTTCTCACCATGAATTATACCATAGAAGTATGTTACATTCAAAATGAAGACATGTTAATGTTGCCAGCATTGTATTCTTAGTCTTTAATTTGTCATTCAACTTCACTGCAGAATCCCTGAAGAGCTCTACTAGACAAGATGGAGGTATTAGCTTTGAATATAGATCAGTCTTCAAGTTAATAGGTCTTTGTTTTGAGTATTCCAAAGCCTTCTGGAAGCCAGACTATATACTGCCTCCTGAGAGTACTCAAAGGAACAATGGTTGGTATTAAAAGATGTATAAGCTCAGGACTCGGCACAGTGACTGCTGATATGTACTCTATTCCAAGGAGGACAGCCATACCCCCAAATAGCCTCAGTCACAATACAGATGTTAAGAGAAAAATAGGGTGAGGATCAGGTTCCAGCTTCCAAGATGCGTCTCTCAGGAAAGATTGCAATTTTTATTTTAATCTTTATTTTTTACCTTTCACATATGCATACATTACATAATGATCACCCTTACCTACCACCCATGCCTGCCCTCCCCCTTTTCACAAATCAATCTTTCATATTCATGTTATTTCATTTTTTGTTTGTGACCCTCCAAGATTACTTACCCAAGGCCATCATCTGTGTGACTATGGGTTTGAAGCTATCTGTTCAGCAGAGAGTACACAATTAAGGCAGTGATTCCCCTCTTCCAGAACCTATTACTAGCCAATATTTCAGAGGTAAAAGGCAGAGCCACATGAGCCCCTAACCCTTTCTTGACTGACTGTTAGTGGGGCTGCTCTTATGTGGGGCCAGTGCTGGTAACTACAGTTGACTTGAATTATCGATTACAGTGGTTGTTTTGAGACTAGGGGATGACATTTCATACCTCTTTACCCTATCTTCTGTCTCTTACATACCTCCTCCCCTTCCCTGTGCCTTAGAGGTGATGGTATAAGTGGCTTGGGCCCACATCCACCACTTATTCTCTGCATTTTGGGTAACCATTATGTGTGATATTTTAACTCCATTGGCCTCATTCCTCTGTTTCCCATGTGGATTGGGACTCAGACACTAAGAGAAAAAAGTGGGAGTAATCAATTGATCCCTAAAGCTTCAACACATTCTAAAATAACACAAGTCATAAAAGCTTCTGGATTCATAATTTCTTCTGAAATCTAAGTAAAATGAGTCAAGCTCATGGTCTATACAGTGAAAGATAGAGATTCATCTGTGATGGCTAATCAAGATTAATAACTTGGTGGAATTTATAATCACTATTGTGGTAGTATTGTGTTCCCCCAAATATTGTGTACTCTAATAAACTTATCTGGGGTCAGAGAACAGAACAGCCACTAGTTAGACATAGAGACCAGAAAATGGTGGCACACACACCTTCAATCCTATCACTTGGGAGGCAGAGATCCATTTGGGGAAAAAAACCACACTAGAAACAGTCAGGCATGGTGACTCACGCCTTTAATCCCAAGAAGTGAGCCTTTAATCCCAGGGAGTGATGGCAGATAGCAGAAAGGTATATAAGGCATGAAGACCAGGAACTAGAAGCTTTTGGCTGGTTAAGCATTCAGGCTTTCGAGAGGCAGTTCAGCTGAGATTCATTCTGGATGAGGACCCAGAGGCTTCCAGTCTGAGGAATCAGGATCAGCTGAGGAATTGGCAAGATGAGGTGGCTGTGGCTTGTTCTGCTTCTCTGATCTTCCAGCATTCACCCCAATACCTGCTCCAGGTTTGTTTTCAATAATAAGACTCTTTAAGATTCATGCTACACACTATCAGCATTGTCTGCAAGCAATTTGTAAGTTAGACTAATTGAGGTTGAGTACACTCACTCTAAATGTGGGTGTACTATTTCATGGCAGGGATTTAGAACTGCATAAAAAGGAGAAAAGAAGATGAGTACTCATCATTCTAGTTCATACCTATGGACATAGCAACCAGCTTCATGGTCCTGCCATCATGCCCTTCCCCAACAGGATGATCTATATGCCCTGGAACTGGGAGCCAAAATGAAGGTTTCTTTACTTAAGCTGCTTTCACCAGGTATTTGATCCAGTGATGAGACAAGTAACTAATATAACATCTCAAGCTCTTCAGGATTTTCTCTTGTTGTGGGGTATTTGTATACTGTGTGAAAACGTGTTGCTGTGAAGGGTGTAATAAAAAGCTAAATGGCCAATGGCTAGGCAGGAGGTATAGGCCAAACTTCCGAGCTAGTTAGAAATAAGCCTGAGCTAAAGGCTGAGCTTTTATAATTAATAAGTCTGCGTGTCACTTTTTGTGAGCTGACAGCCCAAAGAAAAATCCATCTCCATTCTCTAAAGTGCTTCCACCTCCTGACACCTTCCTTTCCAAATTTCTTGTTCTCATGAATTACCTTCTCCTTTCCTGTTTTATTGTATTTGCAACAGAGCCCCTTTTCTCCATTCCTCCAAGCACCTATGAACTAGGTTATTCTGTATAACAGACTGTTTTCTTAAGCCTGTAATCACTAGCCTGTAAACACTACATAGCACAGAACAGAACACAAATCACAGCTGAAGGTTAGAGACTTAAAGTCCTTTGGTTTACATGCCACAGGATTTGTCTTTAGGTGCCTTTCTTTTTAGATGTCAAAAGTCACTGCTGGTGTCAATCCCTACAGAAATCATTATCATCCCTCCCCTTTGATACAAATCTAAATGCCCCAGTTCTGTGCACACTCTAGCATAGAAGTTGGCAAATAATTTGTGTAAAGGACAAAAATGAGTAAGTATTTTATGGTTTTCAAGCTATATAATTTCTGTAGTCATTGTTCAGGTCTGCCTTTATAGAGCAAAAGCTAAAGAGAGCACATAGATAGGTTGATTTAGCCATGTTCCAATAAAATTTTACTTATAAAAGCAGACAAGGGGGCCCAGGTTTAGGTCTTCCAACTCCTGCTCTAAAAGAATGCTGCAAATTTTCCTCTTTTAATTCCTTTAGTGTGTGTAGCCATTGAAATCTTCTGTACCACAGTTCTCCTACTCCAAACTTTGTTCTGAGGCCTCTAGTGACCTGCATTCCTGAATGTTTATGAGGTGTGACTCTGCATACTGATCTGCATTAGGGAAGGCTCTGTGGAATGACAAGTTGGACTTTGTCATTCAATATCATTATGCTATGGTCATGGGGGGGGGGGGACAGGGGTATGGAGTACCACAGCATAACCTAACTCACATGACTAATTCACACTATCTTTGAAGAAAGAATTCTCCAATGAAATTAGCAGTGTAAACAGGATTTCAGGGCAGAACATTCCGAAAGCATAATCCTGAGGTGGGCAAATAGCTCAGTGGTAGTGTTTGCTGGCATGCATGAGCCCCTGGGTCTGATCACCAGAAACACTAAAATAAAAAATAAAAAATGAGCTGCCAAAAAAGTAGTTTTCCTGAAATACCTTGAAAGAGACCATTTACCTATAAATAATTGCTTTGTTTATTAAAATGTATTCTCTTCTCTTAGGCAGAATCCTAAAGATATTTCTAATTCTTATTTGAATTATTACACAAAGTTATTTTGCAGTATTTACTAATTTGTAATAGATTCCAAAAAAGGTTTTCTGTGACGTTTTCTTAATTTTAAAATTAAGTATTTACTAAGTATGCATTCCAATGACTCTGCTTGGCTGGGGAGTCAGGGATAAATAAGAAGTGAATGGTTCCATTCTTTAGAGACAAGTGTTTATAAGGAAAAGAGCAGGGTGCTTTGAGAGTATATAACATGGGACCTGGCCAAGGGTACAGAGAAAGAAAGATTCCTGGGAAATACAACATCCTCCTGAACACTCAAGAAAATGACCATTAATAAGCCTAGCATAGCATCTATCAGTACAATACTGATCGAATTGAGTTCAAGACAGATTATAATTATTTTATGTAAAATTTTAGACTTTTAGCTGTAAATGCCTCATTTATAAAGACTAAAATTCTATTCCCAACTATTTTCTTATATTAGTGTTACAAATTCTTAGTGAGGAAGACTGGGGATGCCTTAGTTTCTCTGTTTTATAGAGACTTTCTCTAACTCATTCATACCACATAGCCCTCATAACACATGAGTACATCTTCCACAATCCTGAGATTGCCTTTGTCTGAGCCACACAGCAGCCCCAAAGAATGATAAGGTAACCTCCACACTGAGAAAAGCTTTGAACCCAGAACTAATAGACATTGTTAGTGGATGAATGAATAAAGTCCTTCACCCCGAGTCATGTATTCCACTGGGATACCCAGAGGTCATACACAGAGGTCTCCAGAAGGATTCAACTCCAATTGCCCATAGCAGTAATTTACTTGATAGTACACATTTCATTGATTGTATTTACTTTCCTGTATCACATTATATAGCACTGACTGGCTTGGAAGTTACTATGTAGTTTGGACTGACCTTAAACTCAGAGATCTACATCTCTCTGCCTCCTGAGTACTGAGATTAGAAGTGCGTGCCACTGTATCTGGCTTCTACTTGTATTTCAGAGCCCTTCTGTAATAGTCCATTATGTGTGTCAGCTTGGCTAGGTCATAGACCCTTGAGCTTTTAGTCAAATCCCTACCTGGATATTTCATGAAGGCATATTACTTTTTTAATGTAACTATTTAAATCATTCTATTTTGCATAAAGCAGAACAACATTCATAATGTGCTTAGGAATCATTCAATAAATTCAAAACCTTAAGACAAAAGGACTGAGTTATCAAAAGAAGGAATATGCCTCCAAGATGTCTCTGAACTGAAACTGCAATAGTAACTCTTCTCTGAGTCTCCATCCTGCTGGTCTGCCCTAAAAAGTTGGGATTGTTAGCCCCCACCATTACATAAGCAAATCCCTTAACCTAAATGAATTTGGTAGATATGTGTGTGAGGTATATATGTACAGGTAAAATAATACATCTTTCCTATTGGTTCTGTTTCTCTGGAGAATCCTAACTAGTATAATCTCTCAAATTAATTATACCCAAAACCTTGCTTTATCATGTGACTCCAGGAGAGCCCATCTTGCAGATAAACATTCTATAGCATAAAACAGTGAGGTGACTAGCTAAGGTCATAGACTTATTTATATCTAAGCTCAGACTAAAATCCCTAGCTCCTAACAAACACTGCTTATATATCTGAAGACTTAGCACCTGCCCATCACTCCCTTTCCTATACTCATTGATTTTATTGTGAATTGAGCACTTCTTCCAGGCTCATTCCATTCTCAAGAAATATGTCAGCACATGCCTTGTGAATCCTTGTGCAGATGTTGTCAGTAGTGTTGGTTACGTAGTGGTGCTCATGGCTGGCTGCCGATGCCGACGGAGCAGAGTGCTGGATGTATCAGTGACAGAAGAGTCACAAGCAATAGTTTGTGACTTTCTAGAGCTTTATTGGGAGAGAGAGGGAGAGAGGGAGAGGAAGAGGGAGAGGGAGAGGGAGAGGGAGGAGAGGGAGAGGGAGAGAGAGAGAGAGAGAGAGAGAGAGAGAGAGAGAGAGAGAGAGAGAAAGGACTGCACAGAGGGGGGAGCACAGAAAGAGAGAGTGTGGAAAAGAGAATACACAGAGGGCACACTCGCTTTTTAGGCTGGGACGCCATCGCAGGCTGGTTGGTGATGTAATTAAAAACATAATCCTTACATCCCAGATTTTTGCTTATATATATATATATATATATATATATATATATATATATATATATATATATATATATATATATATATAGCAGGTAGATGGGAATAGGGGCGTCGTTCCTCTCAAAAACTGCTTCCAGCTGACTTTTGGACATTGGTTGGCTCTTGGGGGAATAAAGAAGGGGAGTCTTCTGAGATAGACAGGCGTTGTGGGATGCTGTCTGTCATCCGTTTGTTCTGGAGACATATATCCCTCTTGGCTGTGGCTGGGAACTTTCTGTTTGACAAAATGCTGGTGACACAGAAAAAAAGCTTAGAGAGAAAAGAATCATTATTATTTTATGTTGGTAGATTGGGCCTGTCCAGATGGATTTTGAAACATGTTAAGCTTTATCAGAGACAGATTATTTTAAAGCACCTGTTTCCTTTTGCTAGTTTGGCATCCAGGAGACAGGTGATCAACTGTTAAAAGTATCTCACAGTAATAGATGTTTACATTAAAGTCTTTTTTTGTAGCGCCCAGATGCTTTTGGGTCTGGGGGTGTAAATACCTTTTAGCTGTTACAGTTTCTTACTTGATGATCTCTGGACTCTGGTTCTGTGGTGGTCCTGTACCATTAGCTGAACAGTGAGTTAAAACAGGGAACTGGGAAGAGAAAAGCTTGTGGTGTATGAAAATTTTTTTTTTGGAATTAGGGACAAGGCAAAGATCAGGGCCCTGTCTGTATGCATGTGAGAAACACAGGCATTAACTCTGAAAGTTTAATTAAATCTGGTGAGGTGGGTAAGGCTGTCCTCTGTACCCAACAATAAAGGAGAGGTGACTTCCCAAAACTCCCAAGACTGAGTCAGTGGAAGGAAAGTAGTGTTGGTTGTCAGTAGTGTTGGTTACCTGGTGGTGCTCGTGGCTGGCTGCCGATGCCGACAGAGCAGAGTGCTGGATGTATTGGTGACGGAAGAGTCACAAGCCATAGTTACCTTTTTAGAGCTTTATTGGGGGAGAGAGGGGGAGTAAGGATCCAGAAGGAAAGAAATGGATCGCTTCCCTGCTGCGTTCTGGGTTCCCTGTCAGGTCTGTAGCCTAGCCTAGGTCTGTTGGAGGTCTTAGCTTGATGTACCCTTGCATCTTGCCACCTGGAGGCAGTCAGCTGACTGGTTGTCTTTCTAGGCAGCACTTTTTGTTTGTTTGTTTGTTTGTTTTTGTTTTTCGAGACAGGGTTTCTCTGTGTAGCTTTGCGCCTTTCCTGGAACTCACTTGGTAGTCCAGGCTGGCCTCGAACTCACAGAGATCCTCCTGGCTCTGCCTCCTGAGTGCTGGGATTAAAGGCGTGCGCCATCACCGCCTGGCTACTAGGCAGCACTTTTAACAAGGCTGTTGATGGTCTGGCAGGACATTCGCTAGCCCATTGCCCGGTCCCACGGGCCAGGTTATTTGATGAGACCCGAGGAGGCACCTCCTGAAAGATCAATGGGAGCGAGAGAGAAAGGAGACCAGGCGCGTAAAGGAAGACAGAGACATTCTGAGTTGCGTGGAGGTCTCGTTTATTGACTGGGTGTTGAGGCTTATAAACAGGGCTTCAGGCAGGGTGGGGGAACAGGGAAAGCACAGAGAGAAGAATGGAAAATTCCTAAGGGAGGGTGAGGTCGCTTTGGTCCCAGGCCCCTGCAGCTGGCTGATTAGCAGGTACTCCAGGAAGTTGTACAGCCCGCGGTTAGGCCAGGAACTTCCTGCCTTTGTAAGGTTTGATAAAGTAAGGACACCGCTGTCCGGAATCGGTCCCCAACAGCCCATGGCCTTTTTCCTCACTTAAAACAGGGACCCAACAGCTTTTGGGAGTCAGTGAGTGCCAGCGCTTGGCAAATTTGTTTTCGGGCTTTTATCTCTTCCCTGGCACACCTTAAATGCCACAGATGACTCTTTTGCCTGTGGGGTCAGGAGCCTTGCTTTCCAGATGCTTAAGTTTTAGTTGGGGAGGTCTGGGGAACAAGAGATGGATTTTATTCCATGTCCTGAATTTTTTCCCCTGATGATTGGTGGCTTAAGGACAGCTTTTGGAAGATCTGCCAGTAGGCAGACCAAAAACCAATCCTTTTGGAAGACTTGCCTGAGGCTATAAGCTGGGTTTTTTTTGGCTAAGGAGCCATCCTGACTACTGTAAACTTATTTGTATGGATCTTAGCCACTTCCAGATTCATCTGTGTCTCCCAAGGCAGTTTGAGAATGAGTGGGTGGAGTTAAGGTGGGTTAGGACGAGAGTCACAGAAGCTGCCCAAGACCACCCACTTGAGCCCGCCCACTGCCAGTGGAAGTCAGACAGAAAAGGTTGCACATGTCAGACGCAGAAGTGGAGAGGGAGAAGGGTTTAGAGCTTTAGCAGAAAGTGCTGGATATATCAGTGACGGAAGAGTCACAAGCCATAGTTACCTTTGTAGAGCTTTATTGGGAGAGAGAAGGAGAGAGGGAGAGGAGAGAGAGAGAGAGAGAGAGAGAGAGAGAGAGAGAGAGAGAGAGAGAAAGGACCACGCAAAGGGGGAAGTAAGGAAGGAGAGAGTGCGGAAAAGAGAAGGCACAGAGGGCACACCCACTTTTTAGGCTGGGATACCATCTCAGGCTGGTGACATAATTAAGGACATAATCCTTATAAGTAGTGCCTCGTATTTAAGAAGAGGCCCATTTATCACTTCTGTCCTGCTCTGTATTCTAGTCCAGAACATGCATTCTATTCTTTTCTAGCCTAATTCATTCTCCATTAAGACACATGTTGATTCAATTTTACTGCATTTCCTCATCCAATATATGCAACCTTACATCTCCCTCAAAAAAAAAATCACAAGCAACCAGAGCCTAAAATGAAGGGTCACCCCAGGAGCCCAGATCTTATGATAGTCCAGCCACAGTTCAGCCACCTTTCCCTCTTGTGGGCTGCAAGAATATATCATAGAGATTCAGCTGTGTATTAAAACTGAACTTTGACTGGCCAAGGCTCTGTCAAAAGGCAAAGCCATTTATTATGAATATTTGGTGTTACCCAGCCTTTAATATTTCAGCTGTCTTTTGCTATGAAATCCTTGTGTGCCCAGACCTTTCGGTAAACAGTTCAGCTCCCCAGACCTGCTGAAACTACTAAGTTACTAATTGCCCTGCTGAGTTTAGGAGACAAGCTGGCTGGAGACATCTGGCTGTGTTTCCTGTGCTAATGAAGCTCTGACCCTCCCCTAGGCTTGAGGAGGCCTAGTGGTTCTCCAGAGCATTTTGACTGAAAACAAAAGAGGTTTTTACATATCAAGTTGAGAGATAAAACAACATTCCAGAGGAGACAGGGAACCACCTGCATGGGGGAAAGAAAAGGCAGGCATATTCTGTAGACACAGACAGAACTGCATGGTGAAAGAGAAGAGAGAAGATGACAGAGGTTTCATAGAGGGTAAGCAGATCTCAAGTAGAGTTTTCTAAGTGCCAGGAGTAAAGAATAGCAGAGATGGAGAAAGAGGATACAGAGGACGAAGATGAGGCTGAAAGCATAGGAGTTAGTCGTTAGCTGGACTATGAGCTGGGGAGCTGGACAGAACTGCAGTTATGGAGACAGGATTTTATCCCAGAGAAATAAAGTAGATGGATATAGAGCTTGTTATGTCTAGAGTTATTTCTGCCTTGAATGCCTGGTGGAACTATAGCTGAATTGATGTAATTTTGTCTTAGAGGAATAAAGTTAACAGACATAAGAACATAGTGTACATAGATTTTTTTGCCCTGATATCCCACACCAGACATAGCAAAACCCCCTTGGACCCTGGGGAATCAATATTTCCCCAGGGAACTCTTAAGATTCTAAGGCTATTATGGCCAGGCCAAGTGTAAGTGATAACCCAAATTAACAGATTAAAAAAAAATAAATGAAGGAATGAATGAATACCTCTAGAAGAGATGAAATACCTCAAAATCTCTTATTCAGTTGGCTCTGGAGACAGCTGTCAAAAAAATAGTCACAAAGCTGATCCTCTTACTCCAGAGACCCCACACATAAGTTCATTCAAATATTTGCCAAAGTGCTTAGAGATGCTGCAACCTTTCTAGTTACAATCTAATGAAGGCCCCTGATTTGGGGAAGTGGATTTACAAGATAAAATTGACTGATATGGTAAGCAGGTTAATAGCAGTCCAACTGGAATTCTTCAGACTATCTCCTGGGACAACACTGCCTGCACTGGTCTGGGCAGCTTCTAATAGATGGTGTCTTGGACAGGGTCTGTCTGCCTTCAGCCTTAGCAAATTCAGTCCTCCCCCATGCATGTTATAGTCTTGCATGGGAAACAGCTGCAGCCAGGCAAGAAACTGCCAGGAAGACATGGAAAACAGCCCAGGTGGCAGGCTCAGTGGAAAACAATGAGAGACCACAAAGCCTTTGTTCTCATTTCATTTCTGTTGCTGTGGTAAAATACTCTGACCAAAAGCAACTTAGAGGAGAAAGAGTGTGTTCCAGTTCACAATTCCATGTTACAGTGCATCATTACAGGAAAGCCAGGGTAGAAATCTGAAGCAAATAGTCACATGACACTGAGGAACTAAGAGAGAATAAATGCATGCAAGCTTAATACTCAGCTGCTTTTCTCCACTTAGACAGCCAGGACCCAAATCAGGGAATCACGCTACCCAAATTTAGTCTGAGTCTTCCTATATCAATTAAAGTAATGAAGACAATGTCCCACAGACACATGCTTACAGGCCAACCTGATCTAGACAATCCCCTATTGAGACTCACTTCCCCAGTGATTCTAGGTTGTGTAAAGTTGACAGTTAAAACTAACCATCAGATCCTTCAACAGAGGAAATATTTTAGCAAATGAGGCCAGTTGGGGAATATTACTTTAAAGTGTGTTACTTTTGTTTATGTTGCATTTGTTTAACTCCATGAAGCTGTGTTACTGTACCTGTCTAAAACACCTAATGGTTTAATAAAGAGCTGAACAGCCAAAAGCAAAGCAAGAGAAAGGATAGGCAGGGCTGGCAGGCAGAGAGAATTAATAGAAGGAGAAACTGCAAAGAGACAAAAAAGAAGTAGCCAGAGAAGGAGGAGGACATTGGGGACCAGCCACCCAGCTACACAGCAAGCCATGGAGTAAGAAACAAAGAAAGGTACACAAGAATAGAAAAGGAAAAAGATAGATCCAGGCAAAAGGTAGATGGGTTAATGTAATTCTACTTCTAATAGGTATTTTGATAAAAAAAAATAGATACAGAAATTAGGGTAAATGCTGAAAGATCAGAGAGATGAAGGAACAAGCCACCTCTAAAATCTAGGACTTCTCAGCATGAAAAATCTCTTGTTCCTGTCTCTTCATGCTTTATATACCTTTCTTCACCCAGCCATTACTTCCTGGGATTAAAGGTGTGTGTGCTTCCCAAGCAAAGGAATGAGATCTCAAGTGCTGGGATTAAAAGAGTGTGCCACCACTGCCTGGCGTCTATGTTTAATCTAGTACCTTGTTCTGTCCTCTGATCTTCAGACAAATTTTATTAGGGTATACAATATATCACTATATTTCCCCTTTTTGTCTGAAATAATAAAAGAAGGATATAACTAATATAAGAAAAATTATATACAATAAGTATAATAAGTATATATAATATATACAGTCAAGAATTACATTAACAATGTCCAGCCCATTAACATTTGATGGATTCAGAGAAAATATTCCATTATTTATTCTATTTTAGTGAGTCCAAAATATTGTACCTAATTCACTTTCTATCCTAACTTGTATTATCAACCCAAAACTATATTTTGATGTCTTTCAAACTTATACACTTTACACCTCTTTAGTGAGTTTCTTTTCTGAATTTGTTAACAAGGAAAACTATAACTATCTAATCTTCAACTCCATCAGAGACCCAAGAATGAAATAATATTACCTAAGTAAGCAGGAAGTTCAAACAAGCAACTTCCCAAAAATATGACAAATGACAGAAACAGCTGGCTGCCTGGACAGTCACCCCAGGTTCCTCTGCAATGATGGGGCAGCCATCTTTGGCTCATAGGCCTAGCATATTTGACAGACTTATCTGTGAAGCAAGATTTTCTGAAGAGATGTCCTACCTTGTCTTGACAAAGTTTGGCAGTCCTTTCTTTTGTGTCCTACTTGTCCACTTTAGACAGCATACTGTCAGCAGTTGAGGCAAGGGCATTTTCTTCCCCAGTGGCTAACTTTTGCCACAAAGAAAGTAAACTCCATATGGAATTTCTTTGATGTCCATTATCTTCTCTGAAGTAGATTGGTGCTGCCAGTATCAGACATGTCTCATAGTCATAAAAAAAAAAGAATCTATGTTATTAAAATACCTTAAATGCCATATTCTGTAGATCTGAAGGGTTTGAAGATGACCTGTCTATTTAAAATATATCTCTGTATGACCTTGAAAACATACCTAACCTGAGTACAAGTTTGATTGTAGTAGGTGACTAACTACTAACCTGCATTTCTTTATATCCTAATTAGTTGGTAATAATAAGTTTCAAGGACTAGAAATTTGCATTACATTGTTAAATGAACTATATAGGTACAATACCTTGAACAAGATTATAAATACATGTACAGTATTTTCTAACAAAATCAATCTCAAATTTGTATATACATATATATATATATATATAATTTGTATACAATATACAAAAATCCAATCCAATGTAAAATATTTAAAACTAGTAGTTGCTTTTTAAATGTAGATTCAATAATCTACCTTTTTATCTTACCATATCCATATCCTCCCTTTTTTCTTTGTAGAATAGATTCAATAATCTACCCTTTTATCCTATTATTTCTATATCTTTTTTTTCAGATTCAATAATCTACCTCTTATCTGTATCCTCTTTTTTCCTTTTGTTTCATATAAGAACCCTGAATCTAACCTCCTTTGTTTAGATTTTTTTCTGACCATTATCAATTAACAACTTATAACCAACCATCCTAAACAATGACAATTATCCATAACCCATTGAAAAGCCAAAAGCTACCTACCACACCTCTTGGGAATGTGGGCATCATGTGCTTAAAATTACTTCCTGCTGTCTGGGGGTGAAGGTGTCTTTAGGAGATCCTGAAAAGAAAAAAATTTGGGGTTAATTGTCAAGTCCTGGGAGAGGTAGCTACATCATTTGTTGTCCAGTCTCTGTATAATGTGAAAGTATAGAGCTTGCCTCAAATCCTGATTGGAATAGTCTATGAGGCTGTATCATCTCAGCTAGCCATCTCAATATTGTCCTGAGCAGTTTGTAGTCCAAAGCCAACCTTTTGGTGGTGTTTGTCAGCTTAAGGGCATTATTGTTGTCCTAATGGAGTTGTCAAGTTGGGGCCCCATCATCTTTTTGGAGACTTCAAAGTTGCTATTAGGCATGGTCATGGTTCACTGCAGAAAATCTTTTTCATGGGACATTTTTTCTGAATGATTTGCTCTTTGTCTTCAGATGTCTCATTTGTCCAGTGTTTTACAGATTCCTTAGCTGGATGCCTTCATTCTCCTAAAAGACAAAAACAAAACCCTTCCACAACCCTAACTTGGGGGAGTTTCCAAATTAATCTTTATCAATTTTGATTTATAATTTCCCATTAAATTTTTGTTTCATTTTCTAAAGCTGTTCTATTATCCAGAGCAGTATGGGTTTTTACAATAGGCATTATTAGGAAAGGACTGAAGCAAATTTGTCAAGGGGGCCTGTGAGAGGCCCCTCAGAGAGTTTTCCAACAGCAAAGACAAAGGATTACCTTGTCTGTCCCTTGTTGATCTACATTCCTTAGTTCAATGGTTGCCTTTGCCACATCTTCTGCATAATCCAGAAGGGAAGGGAATTCTGTTGCCATTGTTCCTTGAAAAAACATTGTTTCTAGGAATGCCCTGTTTATAGTCCATTTTAGGTGACCTTGTTTACTACAATTGAAACATCTGATATTACTAGGCCAGCAGCTTTTTTGTGAATTCATGCCCCACAAGTCAGACACCAGATGTAATTCAAATTCTAATAGGTCTTTTCATAAAAAAAAAAAAAAACAGGCCAAAAATCAGAAATTAGGATAAATACTGAAAGATCAAAGGAACAAGCCACTGCCACCTATTACTTATAGGACTCCTCAGCCTGAAAAAGCTCTAGTTCCTGCTTCCTTATGCCTTATATACCTTTCTCTGCCCTGCTATATTACTTCCTGGGATTAAAGGCATGTGTGCTTCCCAAGCAAAGGCATGAGATCTCAAGTGCTGGGTTTAGAAGTATGTGCCACCACTGCCTGGCTTCTATGTTTAATCTAGTGGTTTGTTCTGTCCTCTGATCTTCAGGCAAATTTTATTAGGGTATACAATACATCACCACAGGTTAATTTAAAGTTAAGAAAAGCTGGCAAGAAACAAGCCAAGCTAAGGCCCAGCATTTATAAATAAGAATAAGTCTCTATGTGTGACTTATTTGGGAGCTGGGTGGCAGGCCCCCCAAAGAGCCAAAAGAGTAAGAGAAAAAATAATGACAGAGGCCCACCTTCAGCTCCATCACACCTGTCTTTGGTCTGTCACCCTGCTAGAAGGGCAATGTAGGTGCAGGTAGGAAAGCAAAGATGCTGAAGACTAGTAAAGTTGAGTCTTTGTCCAACAATATACATACTATTCACCAAAGTCACTTTGGTAAGGCCATGAATATTGGACCAAAAATCATCTAGGGATGAGGAGTATAAGCTTCTAATATCAGCATCCCTACCCATTTGCTAGATGATCCATGGTTGAGGACTTGCAAAAATTAGGAAGATAATACAGCAGTATCACCATTCTGATGTTCAGGTTTGCTACAGTCTGAAAGCTCACATGGTCTGATACAGCCTAACAACACTGAGGTAGGCAGAATCACTGTAACATTTACACATGAGGACACTGGCTAACAGATCAGAGAGATTAATGAACTTGCCTAAAGCTACACCTCTAATCAAAGATGTAGTCTGAATTCACACTCCAAATTCAAGGTGTTTCCAGGCTTTCTCTTACAAGATCACAGACCCAGGCCCACCCAACAGTCCTAGAGTGATTGTGCCAGGGTCAGCCTTTTGCATGTGTATGCTCTAGGTCTCTCAGAGCCAATGCATCATAGCCATTAGTTGAACTTGAACCCTGACTTTCAGTGTAAACATTAAGGCAAGGTCATAACCAAAAAGAAAGAAAAAAATGGGGCTGGCAAGATGGATCAGTGGTTAACAGTGCACACTATCAAGTCTGACAACCTGAGTTTGATGCCCAGATCCTAGATAGTGGAAGAAGAAAACAGACTCCCAGATTCCTGCAAGTTGTCCTCTGACCTCCACACACGTGCCATACATCAGCACATCACACACACACACACACACACACACACACACACACACACACACACACGCACACACGTGCATGTGAGCACATAAATGGGAAAAGAGGGGGAAAGCAGAGCATTACCTCTGTTGACTACCTGCCAGCAAATCCTTTGATCTTAACTGCCTTTTAGCGATGGAGGTTTGTGTCTGTTCTTGCTGTGAACATGTGGCACTTTTTCCCACCCTTCTTGGAATAGAACTTTTTTTTTTTTTTTGGTTTTTTGAGACAGGGTTTCTCAGTGTAGCTTTGTGCCTTTCCTGGAACTCACTTGGTAGCCCAGGCTGGCCTCGAACTCACAGAGACCCACCTGGCTCTGCCTCCTGGGTGCTGGGATTAAAGGCGTGGCGTGCACCACCACCGCCCAGCGGAATAGAACTTTTAAAGTCAAACATCAGCTCTGATGATCCTGACTCCAAGTTTTCCCAGGGCAACTACCAACAGCCACACCTGAGTTAATTACTCTTCCTGTGTAAAAAAGAGCAGGTTTTCTCAATAACAATACTAGACACCTAGACAAATTTGAATCAAAGATAAATAATTGTTCAGTGTGGGTATGACTCATTCAACATTTAGGATGTACTATAACAAGAAATTCCCTGTTGCTCATCTGAAACTCATATTAACATGATATCTCACATTTAATCAGGCAAGTTTGTTTCTTTGGTCCATATGATGTCTGATATGATACTTGCTGTCAGTAATGGCTGACGGAGAAGACAGCATAATATCCTGGTTTTTTTGTTTGTTTGTTTTGTTTTGTTTTTTTAATTTTTTTATTTTTATTTTGCAATACAATTCAGTTCTACATATCAGCCACGGATTCCCTTGTTCTGCCCCCTCCCGCCCCCCTCACCTTCCCCCCAGCCCACCCCCCATTCCCACCTCCTCCAGGGCAAAGCCTCCCCCACGGACTGAGATCAACCTGGTAGACTCAGTCCAGGTAGGTCCAGTGCCCTCCTCCCAGGCCGAACCAAGCGATCCTGCATAGGCCCCAGGTTTCAAACAGCCAACTCATGCAATGAGCACAGGACCCGGTCCCACTGCCTGGATGTCTCTCAAACAGATCAAGCCAATCAACTGTCTCACCCATTCAGAGGGCCTGATCCAGTTGGTGACCCCTCAGCCATTGGTTCATAGTTCATGTGTTTCCATTCGTTTGGCTATTTGTCCCTGTGCTTTATTCAACCTTGGTCTCAACAATTCTCATTCATATAAACTCTCCTCATTCTTGCTAATTGGACTCCCAGAGATCCACCCGGGGCCTAGCTATGGATCTCTGCATCCAGATCCCTCAATAGTTGGATGAGGTTTCTAGCATGACAATTAGGGTGTTTGGCCATCCCATCACCAGAGTAAGTCATTTCGAGCTGTATCTCGACCATTGCCAGCAGTCTGTTGTGGGGGTATCTTTGTGGATTTCTGTGGGCCTCTCTCATCACCAGGGAGGCTACCTGGAAAACAGGACCCCAAGAAAGACACGGGGATCACCCAATGACAGAGAAATGGAATGAGATCTACATGAACAGCCTGGACATGAATGGGGGTAGTGAAGGGCGAGGGGCGAGGGAAAGAGAGCTTGGGGGAGCTGGAGATCCAGCTGGATCAACAACAGAGAGGGAGAACAAGGAATAGGAGACCATGGTAAATGAAGACCACATGAGAATAGGAAGAAGCAAAGTGATAGAGAGGCCCACAGAAATCCACAAAGATACCCCCACAACAAACTGCTGGCAATATCCTGTTTTGCTATTTGAGAATAAATACTATAGGCTGCAACAGCAACCTTTTTGTCATTTGGGGAGGACACTTTCAGCATAGATAAGGCCTGTGCCTCTGGGCTACAAATGAGACCCAGTCCCAGAGGGCTAAAAACGAGTTAGAAAACAACCCCGTGGGGTCCAAGACCGAGCTTCATGTACCGAATATTTTTTCACTTTAATTCACAACAGTATCTTTAAAATCCTGGACTAGAATTCAAGAACAGTCTGTGAGTGTGATAGTCATTACTCCTTAGAGACACTCTGTGCCACCAGAGGGGCACTCTTCTTGCATTCTTGGTGCCACAGCGGCCTCCAGTGGTTTCGTTGAGGAACCACATGCTGTCTCTGCCTCTACGCTGGAGCTAAGCCAGGGCTGAAGGCTGTGGTGCCCCTTGGCTGCATAGGGGCCTGGGTTGTGTGGCAAGTCAGAGTCATCAGAGCCAAAAGGCACCAATCCAAGAGTGCGCCCTGGAAACAAAGCTCTTCCAGTTGTTGTGAAACACAGACCAGACAGGGTTGTATTTCATCTTTCATTCCATCATGTAATGTATCTGCTAACACAATTTTACAGATGTTCTCTTCAAAACAGACTCAGCTTTGTTAATATTTTTCTAACTATCAAGCCGTGTAAAAAAAATTAAATAAGTGACTGCCCATTCCATTTAGAATTGAATCTTAGTCAATCAGTTAGTTGTGCATAAAGGAATCATTTGGGGGGAATAAAATGCAATGGAATTAGTAGCCCCTATCTCACCCCAGCCCAGTTCCTCAGCATCAGTCTAGCAACAGCTTCACTTCATTTCCTATAAAAGGCTATATTTCTGATCCATTATTGAAAACACTCCCATCCCATAACCTCCTTCATTTTCATATATGTAGCTCAGGGCAAGAGGTTCTCTGCCATGGCTTCTCTTTGATTTGAAAGCAATACAATGAAAAAAAAAGTAAATGAAAAATCTAGGCACAGAAAGAAGGGTGCTTGATCCTTACGCACATGTGCATGCCCTCCAGTTACATACAAAGGCAATTTTCCAAACAAGTGGGTGTCAGCCTTCCTCCTTTTCCAGGTTGATTTTCTGGCAGCTCCTCAGCTTTGGGCTGACTGCTCTGAACATCATTTCAGCTAAAATCTATCCCTGTGTCATAAAGCCTAGGGCAAAACAGGCTCCCACAGAGGACTTGGAGGTAGGCTTCCAACATACCTGGCAAATATGGGTCTGACAGCTGCTTCAATCTAGCCAACTATGAACACTTGGTCAAGACACTTGCCTCCTTTGGACAATGGTTCCCACATCAGAATAAGGAGTTGAGTGCACATCTTCCCAACTCACAGTCACTATTCTGACTATGCTGCCTTGGTCCTGCCTCAAGCACTTTAGAGACAATTCATTAATTTAGCAGACGCAAATGACTACATGTCAGGCTCTTGGTTAAAGGCTTAGTACAGGAGAATGAGTAAGAAATGCCCCCTCTTAGAAACAGATCACTGAAAGGCAATATATGCAGTATTAGAGGAAAAACAGAAATCTCAATGGGTCGACCCTGCTGACTGGAATGGGAATTTGCGCCACTTCTTTGGAGGTCAATTTAGCACTGGAGTCCACGTGTTTAAATGCATATGCTGAGTTTTGAGGGCTCTAGTTAATTTAAAAAGAAAAGCTAGATCCTGCCCCAGACCTCCCATCTGGACAAGAGGTTCTGGCCATCGGGCAGGATCCCCTCCACCCCCACCTGGAAGGTTCCCCTTTTCCAAGACCCCCGGCAGACCCTATAATCTCCATGCCCTGCCCCCATGCCCATCTGCCCGAGACCCCAGCCTGCTGTGGGATGGTCTGTATGTCAAGTGTGTTGCTGATTGGTCAATAAATAAATCACTGATTGGCTGGTGGCCAGGGAGGAAGTATAGGTGGGACAAGGAGGAGAATAAAGCTTGGAAGTGGAAGGCTGAGTGAGAGAGACACTGCCAGCCGCCATGATGACAAACAGCATGTGAAGATGCTGGTAAGCCACGAGCCATGTGGCAAGGTATAGATTAATAGAAATGGATTAATTTAAGCTATAAGAACAGTTAGCAAGAAGCCTGCCACAGCCATACAGTTTGTAACCAATATAAGTCTCTGTGTTTACTTGGTTGGGTCTGATGGTTGTGGAACTGGCAGGTGAGAGAGATTTGCCCTGACTGTGGGCCAGGCAGGAAAACTCAAGCTACACCAGCCACTTCCTGAGATTTAGAGACCAGCCCCCAGCTCCCATCCTGCCCCGGAACTCCCATCTGGACAAGAGGTGAGTGCCTGGGCTCATTCCCAGAGAGGCCTGCCACCAGGTCCCATCCCTGGGCACCAGCCATTCCGAGAAAGACTTGCCCAACTTGGTCCCAGGCTCTGGCCATTGCGAAGGATCCCCCCCATCCCCACTGGGAAGGTTTCCCTTCCCCAAGACCCCGGGCAGACCCTGCAATCTCCACACCCTGCCCCCATGCCCATCCATCAGAGACCCCAGCCACTTCCTGAGACTTAGAGACCAGCCCCCAGCTCCCATCCTGCCCCAGAGCTCCCATCTGTACAAAAGAGCTTCCATTTGGACCAGAGAGAGGCTTCCTGAATCTATCTGCTCTGTCTGGACCAAAAGCGCTGATAAAACCAAGAACAAATCCACAAGGAGATGGAAAGACGTCAAGGCAGAAGTACATACAGCAAAATGAAGAGCAATACAGCATCACCAGAACCTAGCCCTCCTCCAGCAGCTAGATCTTAACATCACAAAATGGAAGAAGCAGAAGAAAGCAACCTTATGAATAACATCATGAAGAGGCTAGAGCCTTATATAGAAGAAATCAAAAATGAAATTGAGAAAAAGACAAACAAAAAATGGGAAGAACACTATAAAAAAACTACAGGAAAGAACAAATAAAGCAGAAGAAAACAATAAATCCCTGAAAGAAAATCATGAAAAAGCAATGAAACAGATGAAGAAAACTGTCCAAGACCTGAAAAGGAAAAGAGAAAAAAATGAAGAAGACACAAACAGAGGGAATGCTGGAAATAGAAAATCTGAGTAAATGAACAGGAACTTCAGATGCAAGTATAACCAACAGAATGCAAGAGATGGAAGACAGGATCTCTGGCATTGAAGATACGGTAGAAGAAAGAGATTCATCAGTCAAAGAAAACACTAAAGCCAACAAAGTCATGACCCAAAATGTCCAAGAAATTTGGGACACCATGAAAAGACCAAACCTACGAATAATAGGAAAGAGGAAAGAGAAGAATACCAACTCAAAGCCACAGAAAATATATTCAACATGATCATAAAAGAAAACTTTCCCAACTTAAAGAAGGAAATTGTAAGTAAACTGCAAAAACTCTGTGTTTGGTGTCCCGGGTTTTGGCACCAAAATGTGAGTAAACTGCAAAAACTCTGGGTTTGGTGTCCCGGGTTTCAGCACCAAAATGTTAGTAAATTGATGGCTGAAACTTCGAGGAGACAGTTCAGCCCTAGAGGGCGAGGTATCCTGGACACCTTAGAGCTACTCAGAACAAGAGCTCTGCCCTGAAGGTGTCCCAGACACCTGGAGCTGTTTAGCACAGCTCTGATAGTTGAGACTGCAAAGAAACAGCCCAACCTTGGAAAGGACGGTTTTCTCACTTCTTGGGAGAGTCAGGCCTGGGACTGCTTCAGCAAGGAAGGTTATCCTGACTCTTCGGGAAAGTCAGGGTATCCTGACTCTTTGGGAAGGTCAGGATATACCTGGTATGATGGTATGATGGGGGATGGTTTCCCCGCAGGACACAGCAATTCTGCTCCTCTCCTGGAGAGCCACAGTCTCTGGCTCAGTGTTACCAGCTCTTTCTCACTCAGTCCACTATGGGACATCCCAGCAAGATTCTTCTGTTCAGCTCCCCCTTGCTCAGTCCACTATGGGACGTCCCAGCAAGGTTCTTCTGTTCAGCTCCCCCTTGCTCAGTCTACTATGGGACATCCCAGCAAGGTTCTTCTGTTCAGCTCCCCCTTGCTCAGTCTACTATGGGACATCCCAGCAAGGTTCTTCTGTTCAGCTCCCCCTTGCTCAGTCTACTATGGGACATCCCAGCAAGGTTCTTCTGTTCAGCTCCCCCTTGCTCAGTCTACTATGGGACATCCCAGCAAGGTTCTTCTGTTCAGCTCACCCTTGCTCAGTCCACTATGGGACATCCCAGCAAGGTTCTTCTGTTCAGCTCTCAATGAAGGTCTTCACCCAATACTCTTTTGAGAAAGAGGTTTATTTGGGAAGGTGGAGTCCAGGAGAGTAGCTGCCTCTACCAGGGTGGAGAGAACAGCTCACAACTGACAGGACAGGGTAGTTTATATAGGATGTCTAGGGGGTGGAGTCAACTGTGATTGGTTAGTTTATTTTCTGCCCAGGGATTGGCCAGTTTTGTGAGCAAGGGGCAGAGATGGCCCTGATTTCAGGGCCAAACTGTGTTTCTTTCACTGGCCTTTCTTGGCTTTTTGACACTACCTCAAAGGCCAGGGCACATTTCTTTCACTGACTCTGATTCTAGGGGCCAAGAGTGTTATTTTGGTACTAGTCTCAGAGTCAGGGCATATTTCCTGGGTTCTGGGTTTGGGGATAAAGTGTTTATTTCTCTGGCTCAGGTCCCAAACACAGGCTGTGTTTCTTTCCCTGGCCCTGGGCCCTAGGGCTAGGATTCTACTGTCCTGCTCTGTGATTGGTTGATTTCACAAGTCATTTGGACAGGTGCAGAGATGGCTCTGATCTGAGCTAAACTGTGTTTCTCTCACTGACCTTACTTAGCTTTCTGTCACTACCTCTAAGGCCAGGGCACATTTCATTCACTCACTCTGATTCTAGGGGCCAAGGGTGTTTTTTTCGTACTGGTTTCAGTATCAGGGCATGTTTCCTTGGTTCATTTCTCTGGCTCAGGTCCCAAACACAGGCGGTGTTTCTTTCCCTGGTCCTGGACCCTAGGGCCAAGATTCTGCTGTCCTGCTCTGTGATTGGTTGATTTCACAAGTCAGTTGGACAGGAGCAGAGATGGCTGCGATCTGAGCTAAACTGTGTTTCTCTCACTGGCTTTATCTGAGCCATCCTTCCCTAATTCTGGGCTCCAGGGTCAGGGTGGGTTTCTCTAGCCAGTCCCTTTTCCCTACAGAAATGCCTATGAAGATACAAGAAGACTATAGAACACCAAACAGACTAGACCTCCCAAAAAAGTCCCCCTGTCACAGAATAATTAAACAACTAAACATACAGAATAAAGAAAGAATATTAAGAGCAGCAAAGGAAAAAGGCCAAGTGACTTATAAAGACAAACTCATCAGAATAACACCTAATTTCTCAGTGGAGACTTTGAAAGCCAGAAGGACCTGGACAGATGTAATGCAGATACTAAGAGACCATGGATGCCAGCCTAGACTAATATACCCAGCAAAACTTTCAATCCTCATAGACAGAGTGAACAAGACATTCCAAGACAGAGCCAGATTTAAACAATACTTATCCACAAACCCAGCCCTACAGAAAGCACTAGAAGGAAAATTCCAACTTAAGGAAGTCAGATACACCCTCGAAAAAACACAGGCAATAGATAATGCCACAGCAGTAGACCCTAAAGAAGAGAAGTACACACACACTACCACCAAAAAATAACAGGAATGAACAATCACTGGTCATTAATATCCCTTAATGTCAATGGACTTAATTCACCTATAAAAAGACACAGGCTTACGGAATGGATACAAAAGCAAGACCCATCTTTCTGCTGCATACAAGAAACACACCTGAAATTCAAAGATAGACACTACCTAAGAATAAAAGGCTGGGAAAAGACTTTCCAATCAAATGGTCTTAAGAAGCAAGCTGGTGTAGCCATCCTAATATCCACCAAAATAGACTTCAAACTAAAATCAATCAAAAGAGATCAAGAAGGGCATTAAATACTCATCACAGAAAAGATCCACCAAGATGAAGTTTTAATTCTGAACATTTATGCCCCAAACACAGGGGCACCCACATATGTAAAAGAAACATTGCTAAAGCTTAAATCACATATAAAACCCCAAACATTAATAGTGGGAGACTTCAACACCCCACTTTCACCACTGGACAGATCTGCTAAATCAAAACTTAACAGAGAAATAAAGGACTTAACTGATGTCATGACTCAAATGGACTTAATCGATATCTAAAGAACATTCCACCCTAACAAAAAAGAATATACCTTCTTCTCAGCACCCTAAAATGGAACCTTCCCTAAAATTGACCACATACTTGGCCACAAAGCAAATCTCAACAGATACAAAATAATTGGAACAACCTCTTGCATTCTATCAGACCACCATGGTTTAAAGTTAGATTTCAACAACAAAAACCACAGAAAACCTACAATCTCATGGAAACTGAATAATGCTCAACTGAATCACCAATGGGTTAAAGAAGAAATAAAGAAAGAAATAAAGACTTACTAGACATCAATGAAAATGAAGACACCACATACCCAAACTTATGGGACACTATGAAAGCAGTGCTAAGAGGGAAATTCATAGCACTAAATGCCCACATAAAGAAGTTGGAGAAATCTCACACTAGCGACTTAACAGCACACCTGAAAGCTCTAGAGCAAGAAGAAGAAAAGTCTCCCAGGAAGAATAGATGGCAGGAAATTATCAATTGAGAGATGAAATCAATAAAATAGAAACAAAGAGAAAAATACAAAAAATTAATGAAACAAAGAGTTTGTTCTTTGAGAAAATCAACAAGATAGACAATCCCTTATCCAAACTAACCAAAAGACAGAGAGAGAGCATCCAAATTAACAAAATCAGAAATGAAAAGGGAGACATAACAACAAACAATGAGGAAATCCAGAGAATCATCAGGTCATACTTCAAAAACCTCTACTCCACAAAACTGGAAAATCTAAAAGAAATGGATAATTTTCTGGATAGGTATCACATACCTAAGTTAAATCAAGACCAGATAAACTATTTAAACAGTCCAATAACCCCTAAGGAAATAGAATCAGTCATTAAAAGTCTCCCAACCAAAAGAAGCCCAGGACCAGACGGTTTCAGCGCAGAATTCTAGCAGATCTTCAAAGAAGAGTTAATACTAATACTCTTTAAATTGTTCCACACAATATAAACAGAAGGAACATTACCAAACTCCTTCTATGAGGCTACAAATACCCTGATTCCTAAACCAAACAAAGATGCAACAAAGAAAGAGAACTACAGACTGATCTCCCTCATGAACATTGATGCAAAAATACTCAATAAAATACTGGCAAACAGACTCCAAGAACACATCAAAACAATTATCCACCATAATCAAGTAGGCTTCATCCCAGGGATGCAAGGGTTGTTCAACATACGAAAGTCCATCAATGTAATACACCATATAAACAAACTCAAAAAAAAAAAAAAAAACACATGATCATCTCACAAGATGCTGAAAAGGCATTTGACAAAATCCAACACCCCTTCATGATAAAAGTCTTGGAGTGATCAGGAATACAGGGAACATACTTAAACATAATAAAGGCAATTGACAGCAAGCCAACAGCCAACATCAAATTAAATGGAGAGAAACTCAAAGTGATTCCACTAAAATCAGGAATGAGGCAAAGCTGTCCACTCTCCCTATACTTATTCAATAGAGTACTTGAAGTTCTAGCCAGAGCAATAAGACAACATAAGGAGATTAAGAGGATAAAAATGGGAAAGGAAGAAGTCAAGCTTTCACTATTTGCAGATGACATGATAGTATACATGAGTGCCCTCAAAGATTCAACCAAGGTACTGATACAGCTTATAAACACCTTCAGCAACATAGCAGGATACAAGATCAACTCAAAAAACTCAGTAGCCCTCCTATATACAATTGACAAACAGGCTGAGAAGGAAATCAGAGATACATCACCCTTTACAATAGCCACAAATAATATAAAATACCTTGGGGTAACACTAACTAAGCAAGTGACAGACCTATATGACAAGAACTTTAAGTCCCTGAATAAAGAAATTGAAGAAGATGTCAGAAAATAGAAAGATCTCCCATGCTCATGGATAGGCAGGATTAACATAGTAAAAATGGCAATCTTACCAAAAGCAATCTACAGATTCAATGCAATCCCCATCAAAATACCAACACAATTCTTCACAGATCTGGAAAGAATAATACTCAACTTCATATGGAAAAACAAAAAACCCAGGATAGCCAAAAGAATCCTGTACAATAAAACAACCTCTGGAGGCATCATGAGCCCTGACCTCAAGCTCTACTATATAGCTACAGTAATAAAACCAACATGTGGACCAATGGAATCAAATTGAAGACCCTGACATTAATCCACACACCTATGAACATATAATTTTTGACAAAGAAGCCAAAACTGTACAATGGAAAAAAGAAAGCATCTTCAACAAATGCTGCTGGCACAACTGGATATCAATGTGTAGAAGGCTGCAAATAGATCTAAATCTGTCACCGTGCACAAAACTTAAGTCCAAGTGGACCAAAGACCTCAACATAAATCCAGTTACTCTGAACCTGATAGAAGAGAAAGTAAGAAGTAGTCTTGAACGCATTGGCATAGGAAATCACTTCCTAAGTATAACACCAGTAGCACAGACACTGAGAGAAACAATCAATTAATGGGACCTCTTGAAACTGAGAAGCTTTTGTAGAGCAAAGGATATGGTCAACAAGGCAAGGCGACAGCCTACAGAATGGGAAAAGGTCTTCACCAACCCCACATCTGGCAGAGGGCTGATATCCAGAATATATAAAGAACTCAAGAAATTAGACATCAAAATGCCCAACAGTCCAATTAAGAAATGGGCTATAGAATTAAAGAGAATTTTCAACAGAGGAAGCTCAAATGGCTGAAAGACATCTAAGGAATTACTCAACATCCCTAATCATCAGGGAAATGCAAATCAAAATGACTCTGAGATACCACCTTAAGCCTGTCAGAATGGCTAAGATCAAAAACACTGAAGACAGCTTATGCTGGAGAGGATGTGGAGCTAGAGGAACTCTTCTCCACTGCTGGTGGGAATGAAAGCTTGTACAGCCACTTTGGAAATCAATACGGCACTCTCTTAGAAAATTGGGAACCAATGTCCCCCAAGACCCAGCTATACCACTCTTGGGCATATACCCAAGGAATGCTCAATCATACCACAAGAGCACTTGCTCAGTTATGTTCATATCAGCATTGTTTGTAATAGCCAGAACATGCAAACAACCTAGAAGCCCTTCAACTGAAGAATGGATAAATAAAATGTGGTACATATACACAATGGAATACTACTCAGCAGAGAAAAACAATGACATCATGAGGTTTGCAGGAAAATGGATGGATCTAGAAAAAATCATCCTGAGTGAGGTAACCCAGACTCAGAAAGACAAACATGGTATGTACTCACTCATAGGAGGATACTAGATGTAAAACAAAGATGACTAGACTGCTACTCACAACTCCAGGGAGGCTACCTACAAAACAGGACCCTAAGAAAGACACAGGGATTGCCCAATGACAGAGAAATGGATAAGATCTACATGAACAACCTGGAAGTGAGTGGGGTAATGAAGGGCAAGGGTCGAGGAAAAGAGAGCTTAGGGGAGCAGGAGATCCCAGCTGGATCAAGAACAGAGAGGGAGAACAAGGAATAAGAGAACATGATAAATGAAGACCACATGAGAATAGAAAGAAGCAAAGTGCTAGAGAGGTCCACAGAAATCCACAAAGATACCTCCAAAATAGACTACTGGCAATCGTCGAGAGACAGCCCGAACTGACCTACTCTGGTGATAGGATGGCCAAACACCCTAATTTCATGCTAGAAACCTCATCCAATGACTGAGGGAACCGCATGCAGAGATCCATGGCCAGGCCCTGGGTGGAGCTCCAGGAGTCCAATTGGCGAGAAAGAGGAGGCTTTGTATGAGCGAGAATTGTTGAGACCAAGATTGGAAAAAGCACAGGGACAAATAGCTAAACGAATGGTAATACATGAACTATGAACCAATAGCTGAAGAGCCCCCATGGAGCTGGATCAGGCCCTCTGGATAAGTGAGACAGTTGATTAGCTTGAACTGTTTGGAAGACATCCAGGCACTGGGACCGGGACCTGTCCTCAGTGCATGAGCTGGCTGTTTGGAACCTGGGGCTTATACAGGGACACTTGGCTTAGCCTGGGAGGAGGGGACTGGACCTGCCTGGACTGAATCTACCAGGTTGAACTCAATCCCCAGGGGAGTCTTTGCCCTGGAGGAGATGGGAATGTAGGGTGGGTTGGGAGGAAGGCGGGGGGGGGGGGGGGGGACAACAATGGAATCCATGGCTGGTATGTAAAATTAAATTAAATTATAAAATTAAAGAAAACAAATAAATAAAAAAGAAATGTCATAATAAAATTTTATTTCCTAAAAAAAAAGAAAGAAAAGAAAAGCTATTTTGTTGTGGTTGTTATTGTTTGGGGGCTGTTTGCTTTATTTTGTTTTGTTTTGGAAAGACTACTTAGTGACTTACAAATTCCCAGGGAAGGCCACAGTTTTAGATCTTAATAATGGGCAAGGACAAAAGTGATCAGGAAGATTTCGATAACAACCACCAAAGTCACAGACACACATACACAAAAAGTATTTTAGCAGCAATATTTATTACTGCTGCTGAACAGTGGTGGCCATCATTACTACAGAGCCATGCCACCACTGCTTCCTACTGTAAACTCAATGATAGCTTAGGTTCCAAGTCACTTGCCTGCCCTCTGGTCACAAAAAGCCTCTCTCACTGGCATGCCCAACCTGTGACCCATGGGCCACATACACCCCAGGATATCTATGAATGTGACCCAACACAAAATCATAAATTTACTTAAAACATAAGCTTTTGTAATATTTTAAAAACTAGATTGCACAGTTCTCCAGAATGAACTTTAAAGATAGTGTAGTCTCATTACAAAGAACATGAGCACCTGGCATTTTGTGCTTCCTCTATGGCAAAATGACACTGCCAGGAGTTTTCCAAATGGAGGAAAGCATTTACAATGCTAGTTGCCAAAATATTGACTCATGTGCTCGACACATGCCTTGAACCAGCTAATTACACTCACAATTTTATCCTTTAGAGTTATGTTAACACACAGGTGTACAAAGATGAACACATAGTGAAATTCTCTGTCTCATAATTTACAGGAAAAATAGCCCTGGAAACAAGCTAAAGAGTCAGCAACATGATTTGAGGGAACTTATAGAAAATAAGGCACCCATTATGAAGATAGACCTGGAAGACAACAGTGCACATACAGGCTGTGCCCTCACAGCACTGATCAGGGAAACAGATACAAATGAAATCATTGCAAAAATGAATGTAAAAGCACAGTGAGCTGAAACCTAAGAAGTGGGATGCAAATGTGGCAAGTTGCAGTGTGACTTAGTCAAAGGGAAGGATGCCCTCTGAGAGAATAAAGTTGATCCACAATCAGGGTAGATTTTAGAATGTGTGGCAGGTTGGTACAGGCCAAACAAAGGGTCTGTCTCAAGGCCAGCTTAACGAACTTTCTATTTGTCCTCACAGTAATAAAAAGTCACCAAAATATCCAGGGATGGCAGGAAAAAAGTAGTAGACAGACAAAAATTAGACTTTCCAAAAAGTCTCTTTAGAATTGTGAACTGACTGGTACTGCTGCAAGAGTAGAAGATCAGTTAGAATATGGTTTTCTGTTCAAGTGCTAGGAGATGGTAACATAGAATGGAACTAGGTAGATATGGAAACTTGGATGTAAATACCTAGAGACAAAATCAACATGCCTCACAGTTTTCTGGCCTACCCATCTACTCCCTATTAGGAACAAACAGTCATGAAGCTCAAAGCTATGAAAAGCGGTGGCCACTATGTTAAGTATTGCGAATATATTCATGTGCATCAGATGCCATAGGAGAAGAAGGAAACTCAGACCCTCCAGGCTTTGTCCTCCAGGGGAGGAGTCACAGGGAAATCTTCTTGATTGGTATGCCTTAGAAATCTGTAGTTGGGGAAGTTCTTAAAAAGTATGCATCATGAGTTGGTAACTCTACAAATCGATGGTAATGCCCTATTGCTGAAGACAACACTTACATATCTTATTGAACACAGAGAAGTTGAACTGGTGCTTAACAATAATAGTCTTCACCCCTACTGACCAGTGTTCATGGTACTGTAAAGTACTTGAAATGCTACCAGAAGAGAGAGCCAAACACAAACCCAGCTATAAACCCAGTGACTTACAATGGTGACCTGCCTGTGAGATATGCTGGTGTGAAGGCAGCATACTGTGGGAGCAACCAACCACTCTCTGATTGGATTTAAGGTCCACTCAATCAAGTTCTGCTAAAGGAACATAATAATAAAATGCATCTTAATGACATTCTGCTACACTCATAGATCAGTGCCTCCTCACTCAGTCATCATAGGAGAAGCTTCCCCTTGCAGTAGATGGAACTAACACAGAAACCCACAACTGAACAATATACAGAGTATAAGATACTTTGGAACAGTGAGTACTAAATGGGATGTTCTCATCAAACTCCTTCCCTCAGGGCTTAGGAATCTATGAGGAAGAGGAGGCAGAGTGATTATAAGAGCCAGAGGGGATGGATGACTACAAAGAAAGAGTACTTTCCAGATACAACAGGCCTGATGCACAAATGAACTCACAGAGACTGTGGCAGCATGCACAGGTCTAAGTTCGATGTGATGCCAGTGCTGAGAGAGGATAACAGACATAGGCTCCCTCCTTTAACCAAAAAGCTATTTGTAATTGACACCTGCTTGCAAAGGAAAAATTAATTTTTTCCAATGGAATCTCATTGGGTATATTAATCACACTTAATGGTAGATATGCCAAGTAGTAGTTTGCCAACACAAAATGAACTCAATAATATTTTTGTATACTTTTTATCTCATATTGCTTTGTTTGGGCATTTTTGCCTCACTGGTCTTTTGCTTGTATACTATAGTTTCTGATTTTGTTTTTATGATGTGTGTATTGTGTTGTTTTATCTTACTTTTAAATTCTGATTTGTTTGGGTTTTTGTTTCTTTGCCTGTTGGTTTGCTTTCTAAAAAAAGAAAGGGCATGGATTTGGGTGGGTGGGGAGGTAGGAAAGATCTGGGAAGAGTTAGAGGAGGTGAAATCATGATCAGAATATATCGTATGAAAAAGTTTTTTTAAAAAATAAAAATGTATGGAAGACCCTAAGTGGGATACACATGGATTGCTCTAGGAAGGGGAAAGAGATAAGATCTCCTGGGTAAACTGAAGGGGTACAGGGAAAGGGGTGAGGGATGAGAATATGAGGGAACTGGATGGTCTAGTTGGGGGAAGGATGGAGAGGGAGATCAATGAAAGAGATATATTGATAGAGGGAGCCATTATGGGTTTAGGGAGAAACCTGGTGCTAGGGAAATTCCCAGGAACCCACAAGGATGACCACAGCTAAGATTCCAAGCAATAGTGGGGAGGTGGGGCTGGAGTGATGGCTCAGAGTTTAAGAGCACTGGCTGTTCTTCCAGAGGTCCTGAGTTCAATTCCCAGCAACCACATGGTGGCTCACAACCATCTGTAATGAGATCTGGCTCCCTCTTCTGGCCTGAAGGGATATACGCAAGCAGAACACTGTATACATAATAAATAAATAAATTTAAAAAAAAATAGTGGGGAGGTTTCCTGAACTGGCCTTCCCCTGTAATCAGATTGGTGACTATCCTAATTGTTATCATAGAACCTTCATCCAGTAACTGACAGAAGCAGATGCAGAGATCCACAGCCAAACACTGGGCCGAGATCCTGGAGTCCAGTTGAAGGGAGGAGGGATTATATGAGCAAGGGGGGGCCAAGATCATGATAGGGAAACCCACAGAGGCAGCTGACCTGAGCTAGTGGAGCTCACAGACTCTGGACTTACACCTGGGGAACCTGCATGGAACTGAACTAGGCCCTCTGAATGTGGGAGACAGTTGTGTAGCTTGGTCTGTTTGAGGAGTCCCCTGGCAATGGGACCAGGATCTATCCCAGGTGCATGAACTGGCTTTTTGGAGCCCATTCCCTATGGTGGGATACCTTGATCAGCCTTGATGCAGGGGAAAAGGGCTTGGTCCTACTTCAACTTGATATGCCATGCTTTGTTGACTCCCTATAGGAGGCCTTACCCTCTCGGAAGAGTGGATGGTGGTGAGGTGAGGGAGAGTAGGAGGAGGGGAGGGAGAACTGTGGTTGGTATATAAAACAAAAAAATTAAAATTAAAAAAAGATGTCATTTGGAAAAAAAGAAAAAAGCATGCAGTGTGAGAAAGCAAGAGTGGAGGGAGGAAAGAGAATCAGGGAAACATGGAAAATAAAAAAAAAACATGTTTTAAAAGTAGAATGTAGGAAATAAAAAGGAGGTATACAATTACTCTATCTTTTAATATATGATAGAAAAGAAAGATCACATCAAGTAAGCATTGATGATAGTGGTTTTGTGATGGGTGATGTCATTCTGTATACTATGAAAATGTGTTGCTCGGATTGGTTGATAAAGCTGTTTGGATAATAGTGAGGCAGAATAAGGTTAGGTGGGACATTCTAACTAGAGAGAGTGGAAAGAAAGAGAGCTGATGAGACACTGCTAACCACCACCATGAGAAACAAGATGTAAAGATACTGATAAGCCACAAGCCACATGGCAAAGTATAGATTTATAGAAATGGGTTAATTTAAGAAATAAGAGCTAGCTAGCAAGAAGCCTGCCATGGCCATAGTTTAAAAATAATACAAGCCTGTGTGTGTTTATTTGGGTCCAAGCAGCTGTGGGAGCATGGGTCTGTGGGAGCTGGATGGAACCAGAGAAAACTTACAGCTACAGTTTTGTTTATTTGTTTTTGTTAGTTATCCTGGGTTTTGAACCAAGAGTCTGGGGCATGATAGACAAGTATTGTATACTTTTTTCTATTACCAAGCCTACTTTTTACTTTCTCTACATTTTGAGACAGGATCTAACTAAATTGTTCAGACTAGCCTTGAACTCTACAGCCTAGCTAGGGCTGATCCTCCTGCACTAACCTCCTGGATCACTGAGATTTTCTTTGCCCTTGTACACTTACTCAAATTTTCTATGATAACTAAGTAATATTTTCTCATAAATAAGGAACATATTTTTTCTTTAAAAGAAATCACCTGGTATAACTCATCTTCTATTCTCAAGACAGGAAACCTGAATGGGAGAGGGCATACAGGAAACAGAAAGACATCAAATTGACTACCACTAGAGAAAAACTTTCAATTTTTATTTGTATTTGAACTCTTTAACCATCTTTAAAGATATTTCCAAGGATATACGAGAAGTTCCCCAGACTTCATACAGTTAAACATATTGTTTTAATAATTAATATTCTTTATCCAATCAAAATTCTAAAAGACAGAAGTCTTAGTAGTTAATTCTCTGTTCAATAACAGCCTGGATTAAGGTTACTTAATGCTGGAAACTGTACTTTGGGCCAGATAGTTATATGTTGTGGGAGTATGATCAATGCATGCTTCCTATGATCCCTGGCCTCTATTCATTAGGTATCAGCTATGACAAACAAAAGAGACTCTGGTTATTGAAAAATGTCCTCTGACAATATCACTTGTTCTTCTATTTGCAAACCCTAGCTCCAAACCTTTATAATATAAGCATGTAAACTGGAGCACCTACAAACACAAGAAAGGTAGAAGGGGGCGATGGAGAGGTGGCTCCAGAGAGGGGAACAGCAGAATACAGGTGTAGTCAGATGGTTCATAGATCCTACCAAGATCCTGCAGTCCTGTGGCCCACTTACAGAATAATCACTCAGAAGCTTATATTAATTATAACTGCTTGGCCATTAGCTCAGGCTCATTACTGACTAGCTCTTACACTTAAATTAACCCATAATTCCTATTTATGTTTAGCCACATGGCTTGGTACCTTTTCTCAGTTTGTTCTGGTCATCTTGCTTCTTCTGTGTCTGGCTAGTGGCCCCTGACTCAATCCTTCCTCTTCCCAGCATGTTCCTCATCTGCTCACACCACCTATACTTCCTGCCTGGCTACTGGCCAATCAGCATTTTATTTATCAACCAATCAGAGCAACACATATTCACAGCATACAGAAAGACTTCCCACAGAACTTCCCCTTTTCTGTCTAATCAAAAATGAAGGTTTTAACTTTAACCTAGTAAAATTATATATAACAAAACAGTTATGAAGCAAAGATTACAGTTATAGTATCTAGTTTGTATTTGGCAAAATTAAAGAAAATATTCTACCTATCCTAAAGTTTCATATCTAATTTATCGTTTATCATGACTAAGGAAAATTATAATTGTAACTATTTAGTCTTTAATTACATCAAAGAACTCAGAAGGATGTAATATTACCTAAGTAAATAGGAAATGCACTGTAAGCAACTTCCAAAAATCTAGAATGAAAGAGACAGCTGGTTGCTTGGACAGTCATCCAAAGTTCCTCTGTAACGTTGGGGAATCCATCTTAAGCCTATAGGCCTAGAGTCTCTTAGTTGCTTCTGTGTCCTGTAGAATATCTGGTAGTTTCTTCTGCAAAGCAGGAACCTGAAGGACCATCTCACCTTGCAAAGTTCATTGGTCACCTTCCTATGGGTCTTGCATGTCCAGTTTATACAACACACTGTCAGTCAGTCAACACAAGGGCACTTTTTTGCCCAGTGGCTAACTTTTGCTATAAATAAAACAAACTCTATAATGAGTTTATTCAATGCCCATCATTCTCCTTGAAGTAATTGGTGCTGCCAGGAGCAGACATGTCTCATTGTCCAGAAAAATTTAAGTTTTTAAAACATTTTAAATGCCATATTTTGTAGGTCTTTGAAGTGTTTGAAGATTACCTACCTAATTGAAATATATCTATGCATACTTAGAAAACTTAACTAATATGACTATAAGTTTGATTATCATAGAAGACCAATTATTAGTCTGTATTTCTTAATTATAAAAATATGCATACAGTATAACAAAATTAACTTTAAATTTGTATCAATAAACTAAAATCCACAGCAATGTAAAACATTTTAAACAAGCTGTCACTCTTTATCCTATCATATCTATATCCCCCCCTTTTTAGAAAGAGATTGCATTTATTATCAACCCCCTTTAAATAAAAACAAACATTTATAGACAGTATTTGGGGAATTTGGGTATAGCTTCTCATATTACTTCCTACTGGTTGTGGGTTCTGGTAATCTTATGGGGATCCTGAGAAAACTAGGAATTATGGTCAAGACCTGATTGCAGTAGTCTGTGATGCTGCATTGTCTGAGCCAGTTGCCTTGAAGCTGATTTTAGATGTTGGATCCTCTGGAGACCTCTCAGGGTGTCTTCCTTGATCAAATCATATTAGCTTGGAAGTAATCAATAGGTTCTCATCTTCTGTGGAAACAAAAGCAGAACCTCCTTTCCAAAGCAACATATCTTTAAACACAAATTTTGATGTCAATAACTTTAAAATATACATATTGGTTTAACTCAGTAGCCTTTACAAACAATTCTGCAGTTAAAAATCCCAAAGACAATATAATCCAGATCCAGACTGTGTGATTTCCATCTTTACATGGTTTATTTTTTATATTACCTTTGCTGTCTCTTTAAAGACTTTATTTTTTAAAACTATTTTTTTCTTTCAATTTTCTTTAAGAAATTTTCTACTCACTCCACATATTATCCACAGATCCCCTCTCCTCCCTTCTTCCACTCCCAGCCTTCTTTCCCAAGCCACCCCACATCCCCACATCCCCCAAATCGAGGTCTCCCATGGGGAGTCAGCAGAGCCCAGCACACTGAGCCTAGGCAGGTGCAAGCCCCTTCCCACTGCACCAAGGCTGTGCAAGGTATCACACCACAAGCACTGGGCTCCAGAAGCCTGCCCATAGATCAGGGACAGATCCCAATCCTGCCTGGGTGCCCCCCAAACAGTTCAAGCCAAACAACCATCTTCCATATCCGGAGGGCCTAGTCCAGTCCCATGGGGACTCCACAGCCACCAGTCCACAGTTCATGGGCTTCCACTAGTGTGGCCAGTCATCTCTGTATATCCTCCCATCATGATCTCAATGTCCCTTGCCTGCAGTATCTCCCCTCTCTCTCATCAACTGGATTCCCAGAGCTCAGCCTGGTGCCTGGCCATGGATCTCTGTATCTGCCTCCATGAGTCACTGGACAAAGGCTTTATGATGACAGCTAGGTTATTTGCTAGTCTGGTCACTAAAGTAGACTGGTCCAGGTACCCTCTGGACCACTGCCAACAGTTCGAGGTGGGGTCATCCTTGTGGATTCCTGAGAGCCTCCCCAGCACCCTGCCTCTTCCTATTCCCATGATGTCCTCATCTATCATGGTATCTTCCTCCCTGTCTTCCCACTCTGTCCCTGTTCCAGCTTAACCCTCCCATTTGCCTATGTTCTCATCCCCCAATCCTTGCTCTCTGCCATCCCCCCATGCCCAGTCCACTCATGTAGATCTCATCTACTTCTCCTTTGCAGGGTCATCCATGTGTCCCTCCCAGGGTCTTTCACTGTTAGCTAGCCACTCTGGAGCTGTGGGTTGCAGTCTGGTCATCCCTTCTCTCACGTTTAGTATCCACTTATGAGTGAGTACATACTATGTTTGTTCTTCTGAGTCTGGGTTACCTCACTCAAGATGATATTTTCTAGTTCCATCCATTTGCCTGCAAATTTCATGATTTTTTTTTACTGCTGAGTAGTACTCCATTGTGCATATGTGCCATATTTTCATTATCCATTCTTCAGTTGAGGGGCATCTAGGTTGTTTCTAGGTTCTTGCTATTACAAATAATGCTGCTAAGAACATAGTTGAGCATGTGTCCTTGTGGTAAGATTGAGCATTCCTTGGGTATATGCCCAAGAGTGGTATAACTGGGTCTTGAGGAAGACTGATCCCAATTTTCTGAGAAACCGCCATACTGATTTTCAGAGTGATTGTACAAGTACAAGTACAAGTTTGCCTTCCCAACAGCAGTGGAGGAGTGTTCCCCTTGCTTCACATTCTCTCCAACATAAGCTGTCTTCAGTGTTTTTGATCTTAGCTATTCTGACAGGTGTAAGATGGTATCTCAGAGCTGTTTTGATTTGCATTTCCCTGATGACTAAGGATGCTGAGCAATTCCTTAAATGCCTTTCAGCTATTTGAGATTCTTCTGTTGAGAATTTTCTGTTAAGCTCTGTAGCCCATTTTTTAATTGGATTGTTCAGTATTTTGATGTTTAGCTTTTTGAGTTCTTTATATATTTTGGAGATCAGCCCTCTGTCAGATGTGGGGTTGGTGAAGATCTTTTCCCATTCTGTAGGCTGTTGTTTGGTCTTACTGACCATGTTCTTTGCTCTACAAAAGCTTCTCAGTTTCAGGAGGTCCCATTTATTAATTGTCACTCTCAGTGTCTGTGCTACTGGTATTATATTTAGGAAGTGGTCTCCTGTGCCAATTCATTCCAGACTACTTCCTACTGTCTCTTCTATCAAGTTCAGTGTAACTGGATTTATGTTGAGGTCTTTGATCCACTTGGACTTGAGTTTTGTGCATGGCAACAGATGTGGATCTATTTGCAATCTTTTGCATGTTGACATCCAGTTATGCCAGCACCATTTGTTGAAGACGCTTTCTTTTTTCCATTTTACAGTTTTGGCTTCTTTGTCAAAAATCATATGTTCATAGGTGTGTGGATTAATGTCAGGGTCTTCAATTCGATTCCAGTGGTCCACATGTTGGTTTTTATGCCAGTACCAAGCTTTTTTTATTACTATAGCTCTATAATAGAGCTTGAAGTCAGGAATCATGATGCCTCCAGAGGTTGCTTTATTATACAGAATTCTTTTAGCTTTCCTAGTTTTTTTTGTTGAAACCATTTCTTTATATAACTGTCTATATTTATTTTCTTCTCTCTTCAAAGCCTATGTACATTTTTACACACATTGTAAATTGTTTAAGGGTTTATTCCATCTGAATATGTCTTAGTGTGAATCTATTGCTTTAAACTGCAGAGTGGATTATGGTGGTATTTTACTTGTACTGAAATGTGATTTTAATTGTATGTTAATAAATAAAGTTGCCCGGGGGGTCAGAACTATTAGAGCCATAGCAAGAGCGTGGCGGTGGTGGCGCACGCCTTTAATCCCAGCACTTGGTAGACAGAGCTAGGTAGATCTTTGTGTGTTCAAGGATACAGCCAGCATTGGAGACACACGCCCTTAATCTTATTTAATCAATAAGATATGAGATAGATCATTGAATCTACTCTGAGAAAAAAGATAAAGAAATAATAGGATAAATAGGTAGATCACTGAATCTACACTGAAGAAAAAGGGGAAGATATAAAAATGACAAAAGGTAGACTATTGAATCTATTATGAAAAGAAAAAAGAGAGAATATGGTTATAATAAGATAAAAAGGGAGATTATGGAATCTACTTTTAAAAAGGAGCTAATGTTTTAAATAAGATAAATAATGAAAAAATTTTGGTCTGAGTTTATCAGATGTTACTGGACTGGACATTGTTAATATATATAATGGAGTTTTTATCTGAATCTGTCAAATGTTAATGGACTAGACATCATTAATGTAATTTTTGGCTGTATATATTGTATATACTTACTGGATAGTTTTCTTGTATTAGTTATAAGCCTTTTTTAATTTTAGACAAAAAGAGAGGAAATGTGGTGGTATTGTGTTCCCCAAAATATTGTGTACCTTAATAAACTTATCTGGGGTCAGAGATCAGAAAAGCCACAAGATACTTAGGCTAGAAAATGTTAGCACACGCCTTTAATCCTAGCATTCCAGAGACAGAAATCCCTCTGGATCTCTGTGAGTTCAAGGCCACATTGGAAACAGCCAGGCATGGTGACTCATGCCTTTAATCCCAGAAAGCAGCCTTTAATCCCAGGGAGTGGTGGTAGAAAGCAGAAGGGTTTATAAGGCATGAGGACCAGAAACTAGAAGCATTTGGCTGGTTAAGCATTTGGCCTGGTTAAGCATTTGGCTGGTTAAGCTTTTAGGTTTTGAGCACAGTTCAGCTGAGAGCCATTGGGATGAGGACACAGAAGCTTCCAGTCTGAGGAAACAAGGTCAGCTGAGAAGTTGGCCAGGTGAGGATAGCTGTGTTCTGTCTCTCTGACCATCCAGCATTTCACCCCAACAACTGGCCCTGGGTTTGATTTTATTAATAAGACTCTCTAAGATTCATGCTACACACACACCTTTAATCTCAATACCAACCATAGAAGACCTGGAAGTCTCTACAGACAGGCAGTGATGAGGGCAGTCATGTGTTTGGGTTTACAACCAATGAGAAGGCAGAACAGAAAGGCTATAAAGACAAACACACAGGAAGTAGCTTCCTTTCAGAGAGCTCTCTTGGCTGAAGCAGGAAGGGTAAGGTTCTTAGCTCTGACCTCTTGGCTTTTTTCTTTGAATCGGCTCTGTGTTTTTTATTTAATAAGACGGTTGGTTTCATCTACAGTGGATAGGACAGAAGCAGCAGCCTTGGCTGTTGGCTCTGCCCATTTCAGCTTTCCAACCTGACAGAGGCAATTCACCACCAGCTGTTGGAGCCATGCTCTCTGCCATTTCTTGGAGGCAGTGGGTTCATGTCTTTATCAAATCAGCTTGTAGCTCAGAAAACTTTCTTTTTGTCTGTACTAGCAAAAGCTAAATCTACCACACAGTACAATGCACTGTTTGGAGAAACCTCTGTGTAACTTGGCAGGAATCCACCATGCTGTAGCTCATGCCTACATGCTGTGAACCCACCATACTGTAGCTCATGGCTTGCCTAAGACACAAGAAGATGTTTTCAGCTCTGTTTCAGAATTTTTTTAAAGCTTTCTCAGGTTTCAGGTGGAAACTCTCACCCCTCATTGGGTGCCATTTGTAGTCAGATGGTTCTTAGGTCCCACCAAGCCCCCACAGTCCTGTGGCACCCTTACAGAATAATAACTCAGAGGCTTATATTAATTATAACTGCTCAGCCATTAGCTCAGGCTTATTACTGACTAGCTCTTACACTTAAATTAACTCATAATTATTATTTATGTTTAGCCATGTGGCTTGGTACCTTTTCTCAGTTCTGCCTTGTCACCTTGCTTCCTCTGTGTCTGTCTGGTGACTCTTGACTCAGCCCTTCCTCTTCCCAGAATTCTCCTTGTCTGAGTATCCCACCTATATTCCTTGCCTGGCTACTGGCCAATCAGTGTTTTATTTACCAACCAATCAGAGAAACACATATTCACAGCATACAGAAAGACATCCCATAGCATACTGGTGCTATTAAGAAGGAGAAAATGGGGAAAATGGCGAGGAGGAGAGAGTTTCCTGGCAAGTGGGGTAAAATGGCAACACAGAGGGAAAGGGAGAGAAGGGTATCTGAAAAAGCCATAGGGAAATCATATTAACTTTTATTTACTTACTATTTTATATATGTATACATATATGTCTATGTATAAATTTAACATATACATAAATATATTTTTAAATAAAGTTACATCACTTAGAGTGAAAATGCTCCCCTTCCAAAGCCACAGACTATTGGTGAAATTATTAAGGCCACTCCACGTAGTTAAAAGGAGATTTATTTAATGGCAGAACTTACAAATTAAGGGATAGGTAGGTTGCGGGGTCTGGGGAAGGTGTATCGCAGTCCAGTGGTGTTCTCTGGAGCTCTGCTTGGCCCACCTCCACCGTCCAGGGTCCCAGAACAGAGAGAGAGCGCTGGCCCATCCAGATCTCAGGTCTTCAGGTGCCTCCCTTGGCCCTGCCTTGTAGGCGTGACAGTTGCCGAAGTCTCAATGGGGGTTGGAACTTCCAGATCAAAGCTGGAATGGCTACCCACTACAATAGACTATCTAACAAAAACCCCAGTGTGAGGCATGGGAAACCTTCTTTTGAGTTGTTGGTCAGAGGAGTTCAAGCAATTCCTAAAACAATACCAAAAATTGAAGGTAAGACATTATATTGTTGAAAATACCATATACTTCAGACACAGAACTTGGAGGAATTGAGCTGGAACTGACCTGGAAACTTCCTCCCTGAGGACTGACAAGCTTTCATAGCACTGAGAGGAGCTCTGCAATATGACAATGGAGAAAAGCAATCAGCAATCCTACCCAGCTTTAACACCTAGGAATCACAACAGTAACCAGAATGGCAAGAGATTCTGGAAGGTGCAATAGTGGCATATATATCTTGAGGGTAACCAACAGCTATCTAGTTGGACTTAAGACCCAGTAAACAGGAAGGAATTTATGGTAAACATGGTAAATCCAGCCTACTATCTGTGGCTGGTGAGGTCATGGACCCTAGAGAAGATCTTACTATTGTCACTTTCCTAAACCATTGTCATTTCTAACAGCATTCTAAAACTTATCCTTATACCCACAGATAAGTTTAATTTTCACCCCTCATCAAAGAAGCTTCTCTTTTTTGCAATAGCTGGAGACCATTACAGAAAGCCATTAAGTGGTCAAAATACTGAAAATAACTAACTGTGGGTTACCAACACTATTGATACATCTATAACACAACCCATACACCTAAGGTTCAGGGAACATCACAGAAGAGGGGTGGGAAGAGTTTAAGCGCCAGGATGCCAAGACATCTACTATGAATCAGGAAAGCTGCACCCATGAAATTTCAACAGTATGGTTGCCTAAACAAGATATGAAAATTGGCAATACCAATTGGCATGCCAGCATGGATGGAAGAATTTTATAAGGCCCAATCCCTAAATGAAGAAGTATAGGCCATTAATCACTGCTGAGAAATTGAGAATCAATCTGTTCCAGGGAAGAGACACATGAAGTGATCCAATCCCAAGTGATCAGTCCTAAACATATATACATGTGAGTAACACTAAATGAGCTCCACAGATTGTGTGTGTGTATAACAACAATAATTGAAGAATAAGAAGCCATGAATTTGAGGAATGAGGGTAAATATGAGAGGAGTTGGAGGGAAGAGAGGAAGGTAGTAAATAATGCAAATATAGTAATCATATGAGATTCTTAAAAGTAAATTAAATATATTTTAAAGAAAGAAAAATGTCCCCTGATGTCAGAACATGGTCCAAGAATGAAGTTGTGTGAGGATATTTGCTTGTCAGAAAACTCCAAGAAAATAAGACAAGAGTCTTGTAACCTCAGTTTCTTCAAAACCATGGAATTGTGCTTAGTTTGTGCTTTCATGTCTCTACCAGGTGTAGCAGATAGAAATGAGTTTAAATTCAGATTATTCATTACAAGTGCCTATTGTTATCGTTTATATGGCTCTATAGGAAAACATGTTTTTGCCATGTGTGGCTTGTCCTTGTGATTGGACACTTTACTCATGTGACTCTTCTTAGCTCTTGGAGTATAAATTGTCTGATGCTCCAAATAAAGTTAGCTATTGCATATGACTTTAGTCTGCCTCATTTATTGACTCCATCATTTCAAGCCATGACACCCTGAGAACCACAGGCCTAGGAAATGTTTTCATGCCTTAGGTGACATAGAGTATACCACACCTAGAAGCAGATTATTCCAACCTTTAACTGCTGTTTTTCCCTTTACCTAGTTGCAGTTGCATAGCTAGATTTCCAAGAGAAGTGAATGAGCCTGCTTCCTGTTTCTATTGTTAACTACAAAGCAAAATGAGAGGGCTGCCATTGTCCACAGAGGTACTCAAGTGCAACTCACTACCAATCCTCAAGAAGTCCTTATATGAGGGGAGAAAGAGGACCAAAGGGAAAGAAGAGAGAGAACAAGAGAAAGTAATAAGGGGAGACAAATATCATGTTTTCTGTCATATACAAAATCTAGAATACACACACACACACACACACACACATACACACACACACACACAGAGACACACAGAGAGAAACAGAGAGACAGAGACAGAGAGAGGAAGAGAGAGAGAGAATGGTGTTCTAGTTTGTTTCTCTGTTGATGTGATAAAAACTGATCAAAAACAATTTGGGGGAGAGAAGGGTTTATGTAATTTACAGATTATAGTTCATCACCAAGGAAATCCAGGGCAAGAATTAAAGGCAGGAACTGAAGCAGAGGCCATGAAGAAACACTGCATGGCCTTGCTTCCCATGACTTGCTCAGCTACTTTCTTATAAAACACAGGCCAACCTATGGTGATATTTTAGTTGTACTGAAATGTGATTTTATTTGTATGTTAATAAATAAAGTTGCCTGTGAGTCAGAGCTAATAGCAAGCCATTGCAGAAACTGGGTGGTGGTGGTCCACGCCTTTAATTCCAGCTCTTGGGAGGCAGAGCTAGGTGGATCTCTGTGTGTTCAAGGATACAGCCAGCATGGAGACACATGCCTTTAATCTCAATACCAACCATAGAAGACCTGGAGGTCTGTACAGACAGGCAGCAATGAGGAGGTCATGTGGTTGGGTTTACAACCAATGAGAAGGCAGAATAGGAAGTCTATAAAAAACACAGACAGACAGGAAGTAGCTCACTTGCTGAAGAGGACAACAGCAGCAGTGAAAGGTAAGGTTTTTAGCTCTGACCTCTCAGGCTTTCATCTCTGCATTGGCTATGTGTTTCCTATTTAACAAGACCGTTCATCTACACCCACCTGCTGTCAACACTAGCCAGGACCTTCCTCCATTAATTAGCAATCAAGAAAACGCTCCCACAGACATTCCACTGGCTGATCTGATGGAGACAATTCCTTAGATGGGATTCCATCTTCCCATGTATGTTTAGTTTTTATCAAGTTCACAAAAACTATGACAGAGGGTATTTGGCCAGAGAAAGGAGACCAACATGGTGGTGGATGACAAAGGAGAATAGAGGAGCAAATATGAACAAAACATAATTACATAGAGGTATAAAATACCAAACAAAAAACACCACTTTATACTCTGAAAAAAATTATGCAACAGAAAAGAAATTCCTGAGCAATACCCACAGCACAGCAGCCTTAGACTCACACAAGTAAGAATGGGTTAGGAACCTGGAAAGAACAAATATGGGCAATGGTATCACAATTTGGTCAACAGTGTCATTCATTTTAAGGAAGCACTGAGAAGCCCTGACAAAACAGCAAGAACTGTACACACAGTAACAATGGTAAATTTAGCAGAACTTACTCATATGAAAACTCAGGCTGCTCTTAACACAAATACAAGGGCATGCTTTTCAAAAGTGTGAAAGAGATGAATTCATAAAACCTGCTAAGTAAATGTGTTTTGAATATAAATAACCTGCAAAGAGCTCCTTCCAAAACATACCACAAAGGGCAATAAATTAGTGCAAGGGTTTTGTAAAGGCCAGCATAGTCCTGCTCCAAACCCTCTTACCAACATAAATCATAGTCTCTGGATTCTAGAGAAGGAAGAAAGCAAAGTAAGTAATCCTAGGCTCATCTTAACTCTTGCTTCCTTAGCATGTGATGATATTTCACTAGACCTTCTTAGTGGTGAGACTCCTAAGTGGGTCCTGCTACACTTCCCAGAGCCTGACTCCTGAGGTTAGTCTCAAAGATGCCTTATCTGGTGCCAACCTTAACTACCTTTGTTTCCTCTAATCTGGACTTTTCTCCCATCAGAGGTTAAGAAACTTTGCCTAGAATACAGAATCTAAAATTAGCATCTTTGCCAAGCACAAGAATCTCAGCACTCAGAATGCTGAATCAGAAAGATTCGAGGCCAGCCTATGCTACATAGTAAGACCCTGTCTCAAAAAAAGTCAATAAAAAATAGAGACTTACATTATGGCTGAGAGTGGTCTCAGGCAATATTTGAAGTTACATCTGGAAAACTCTGAACCCTCAAGAAAACTATTGACAGTGGTCTCCTTGTCACAAAGACTGGCCTGTATTTTTTCAAAAACTCAAGCAGTACATGGCATCTGCTACATCTAGTGCATGAAAGAACAAGGAAGCTAGATGGAGCTTTCAGTGGCATGTGTAAAGGCAATACCCAGAAGCAGTGAGAACTCTGACCCATAGTAGCCACACAGGTCATCTGAAGGTACCAACTGATGACAGCTTTCTGCTTCACATGCACATATGGAGCAGAAAAAAAAAACCTACCCTGGAGTCCCCATAGACAGCTGAGAGTAGGCTAAGCTGATAGTTTTTACAATAGGTGACAATAGGTAAAAGACAGAGGCTCAACACTAATCTTGGTCCCAGTCTGCCCAGATTTCAAGCCAGAACTCAAGAGACTCCTACAAGAACTGGAGCCCAAATGTTGGACTTTGGGAAGGAAAAGGAGTCAAGCACCCACCTGAGAAGTTATACTAGAAGCCACTCACACAGTGAGGTATGGGTGGATTGAGAACCAAACAGGCATCAGAAAGATTAGACAGAGGGAAGAGCCTCCCACTTACTGCTGTTCAGAAAACTCCTTCTGTAACCCAGGCAAGGCTTCTCCAGCCACTTTGCCATCTCTCACACCACATTCCAACATCTTAATAATGAATGATTAATGTAGTAGACACCAAAAGAATAACAATCATGAATTTGTTCATACATGTTGATAGCAGCCCTGTCAGTGATAGTCAAAGATACAAACAACCCATCCATGGATGAATAGATAAGCAAAATGTGGTAAATATATACAATGGAATAATATTCAGCCTCAAGAGGAAAGATACTTCTAACATTCTATAACATGGTACAATACTGAAGGCATTATAAGGACTGCAATAATCTAGTCACAAAATTTCCCAACTGTATGTCTACACATCTATGGTACCTTAGAATAGTCCAAGCCACAGAAAAAGTGAGTATCATGGTAGTAGCTGTTAGAAGTGGAGATTTAGGGGGCTGGAGAGATGGCTCAGCAGTCAAGAGCACTGGCTGCTCTTCCAGAGGACCTGGGTTCAATTCCCAGCACCCACATGAAGGCTCACAACTGCCTGTAACTCCAGTTCCAGGGGTCTGACAACCTCACAGACATACATGCAGACAAATAAAAAAGTATGTAGATAAATAAATAAATAAATCATTTTTAAAAAAAAAAAGAAGTGGAGATTTACTATTTAGTAGGACAGAGTCAATTTTGCGAGAACAAAGTTCTCTGGATGGATAGTGGTGATTAAAGCACAGCAATGTAATTTTACTTAATGCCATAGAAGTAAACCAATAAAAGCAGTAAAGATAGGACAGTTCAGTGGCACATAGCTTTAATCCCAGTATTTAGAAGGCAGAGGCAGGGTCTCTGAGTTCAAGGCCATCTTAATCTACATATTAAGTTCCAGGCCAGCAGGACTACACAATTAGACTGTCTCAAGAAAAATGGTTAATCAACATAAAACCAGATACACTGAATCTGATAAAAGAGGAAGTGAGGAGTAGCCTTGAACACATTGGCACAGGAGACAACTTCCTGAACAGAACACCAATAATGCAGGCACTAAGATCGACAATTAATAAATGAGACCTCATGAAACTGAAAAGCTTCTGTAAGGCAAAGGACACTATCAAAAGAACAAAACTACAGTATGGGAAAAGATCTTCACCAAACCCATGTCTGACAGAGGAATAATATCCAAAATACACAAAGAACTCAAGAAACTAGACATAAAAAAATCAAATTAAAAAATGGGGTACTGACCTAAACAGAGAATTCTCAACAGAGGAAATATCAAATGGCCAAGAATCACTTAAAGAAATGTTCATTATCCTTAGCTATCAGGGAAATGCAAATCAAAAGGACTCTGATTCTATCTTACACCTATTAGAATGGCTAAGATCAAAAACACAAGTGACTGCTTATGCTGGAGAGGATGTGGAGCAAGAGGAATATTCCTCCACTGCTGGTGGGAATGCAAACTTGTACAGCCACTTTGGAAATCAATATGGTGGTTTCTTAGAAAACAGGGAATCAATACACATAAAGACCCAGCTATACCAATTCTAGGCATATACCCAAAGGACACTCCACCATACCACAAGGACACTTGCTCAATTATGTTCACAGCAGCCTTATTCATAGTAGCCACAAACTAGAAACAACCTAGATGTTCCTCAACTGAAAAATGGATAAAAAAAAAATGTGGTACATTTTCACAATGTAATATTACTCAGCTGTAAAAAAAAAAAAAATGACATCAGGAAATTTGTTGGCAAATGGATGGAACTAGAAAAGATCATTCTGAGTGAGGTAACCCAGATCCAGACAGATAATCATGGTATGTTATCACGTATAAGTGGATATCAGCCATAAAGGATAACCACGCTATAATCCACAGACCCAGAGAGAAGCTAAGTAATAAGGAGGGCTCAGTGCAGGATGCATGAATCTCATTGTGTAGGAGAAATAGAATGGACATTGCACGTGGACAGGAGGAGGGGTCTGGATGGGGGGTGGTGATGGGAACAGGAGGGATTAGGTCGGGAGAGGATGGAAGGAGAGAAATCTGGGGGCATCTCTGGGATGAGCTAGAAAGAACAATGGAAACTCCCAGGAATACATGAGGATGACCCTAGCTAAGACTCCCAGCAATGGGGGACATGGAGTCTCCACAGGCAAGACTTCAAGGGGAGGGACTGGTATACCAATTCAACCACAAACCCTTCAACCTACAATTTGTCCTGCCTACAAGATGTACCAGGGTAAAGAGGATGCAGAAATTGTGGGAGTGACCAATTAGTGACTAGCATAGCTAGAGACATATACCCTGAGAGGGAGCTTACCCCTGAGGTCCAGGACCCAGAGGCAGGATACCCCAGAGACCTAGGATAGAACCAAACACAAATTGGCAAAAAAAAAAGTCAATGAAGTGATTCCTAATGATATTCTACTATAATCATAGACTCATGCCTAGCCTAACTGTTATCAGAGAGGCTTCACCCAGCAACTGATGGAAAGAGATACAGAAACCCACAGCCAAATGTTAGGCGGATCTCAGGGAATCCTGTGGAAGAGGGGAAGGATTGTAGGACCCCATGGTATTAAGGGGAGCACAAGAAAATCCATAGAACCAACTAATGGTGACTCATAGGGGCTCACAGAGACTGAACCAACAATAAGGGAGCCTGCATGAGTCTGACCTGGGACCTCTACAAATGTATTACAGTTGTGTAACTTAGTCTTCCTGTGAGACTCCGAACAGCGAGAGCAGGGGCAGTCTCTTACTGTGTTGCCTGCTTTGGGGGCCCCTTTCCCCCTACCAGATTGCTTCACCCACCTTAATAGAAGAGAAGGGGCCTAGTCTCACTGCAACATGACATACCATTCTGGCTGATATCTATGGGAGGCACACCTTTATCTGAAGAGAAACAGCGGAGGAGTTGATAGGGCGGGGGGATGGAAGAGGAGGAACTGGGAAGAGGGGAGGGAGGGGAAACTTGGATTGAGATGTAAAAAATAAATAAACAAAAAAAGTGGTTAAGATGGTAAATTCTATGACATGTATTTTACTAATATTTAAATGTATATTAAAATTTGAGAATTTTTGTCAAAAACAGACTAGTACAGGAAAGATGGTAGTTATGTATTGCCCAGAGTCCTGGGAAGACTACATCCAGTGTGGGATATCTGAGGGGAAAAATCTATGTACACTATGCTCTTATGTATGTTAACTTTATTCCTCTGAGAAAAAAATTCTGTTTATACAGCCATAGCTCTGTCAGGCATTCAGGGCAGGAATAAATCTAGATACGCCAAGCTCTTTATCTATCTACTTTATTTCTCTTGGATGAAATTCTGTCTACATAGCTTCAGTTCCATCCTGACACTCAGTTTCTCTTTGTCCCCTCTTTTACTGTCCTCTCATAGTCCTGCTAACAACTAAGCTCTTACGCTTCCAACCTCATCTTCGTCCTCTGTTTCTATGCCCTCCATCTCTACTTGCTCTCTACTCCTGGCTCTGATGAACTCTTCAAGAGTTCTGCATTACCATCTACAAAACCTCTGTGTTGTTCCCTTCTCCCTGGTCATGCAGTTCTGTCTGCCTCTATGGAAAATGCCTGTTTCTTCTTCCCCTGGCCACTCACCCTACCTTACACCTTGATATGTAAAAACCTCCTTTGTTCTCAGTCAATTGTTCAGGAGAGCCACTAGGCCTCAAGGCAAGGGGAGGGTCAGAGCTTCATTTGCAAAAGAAACAAAGCTATGCATCTACCACCTGCTTGGCTCTGCCTACAAGACCTTATCCAAGTACTGGCCCAAGCAGTACGTTCACACACACATTCTATAGGAATTGTGAGAATAAGAAATTCATAACAAGGCACAGCTGAATATTAAGCTGTATAACACTGTGGGAACCCATTTTCAGGTTCCTCGTGGCTTTACCCAGCAGGTCCACATAGAGAGGATGATTAGGACCACAGGCCTGAGTGCAGGTGTCTAAGATGGTCTGCACTTAGCTGTGTTGGGGGGAGGTCTTTTGCTCCACCCCTTGGCATCTCTATAAATACCCTGGGGCAGAGACAGTCAGGGCCTGCTGGAAAAGGTTCCAGGCCCTCTCCAGGCTATCCTTTATTTTCTGTTTATCTCCACAATCTAGATCCTTCTATCTAATATTTCCTGCTGCTAGCACTCAAGAAAACTCTGGGGAACTGTAGGGTTGGTGGGTAAACGCCCCACAGAATGGTGCCATGAACAGAGACTAAAGAAAAAAAAGGGGGGGACTAAAGACAAATAAACAGGGACTAAAGACTAAGTAACAGGGACTAAAGAAAAGGAAAATAATAGTTTTATTACAGAGTTTTTGGCGAAAGAGTGAGTCAGCCCTGTCAGTGGAAAGTGGCATGCCAGTGTTATGGAATATATATATATATATTATTGAGGGGGAGGGGTTTTATCCTTGAGAGAAAAAGAAAATGACTGGAACGATGTCCAATGCTGCAGCGCAAAATTCTCTTCTGTCAAAATTTTCTATCTTCTATCACTTTCTCAATTTCTATCTGTGAAAAATAAGTATAAGGTATAGGGTAGTAATATAGTGTAGGAAAAACTTAGAAGTGTAAGATCATGTAGAAAAAAATAAGTAAGGCAACTAGACAGAAAAACTCTTCAGTTTTCTAACTTTGGGGGCTATGAATGCAAACTTTGGGAAAAAAATCTTTCTTTGGGCTTTATGGATAGTAAAAAAGCTCTTCTTTGAGCTTATGGGGAAGAAAAAGTTTCCTATGGAAGCTTTTGTCCTGAGGACAGCTGAAATACTAAGTCCAAGCAGCAGGACAAAGTGTTTTCTCCCTGAGGCAAAAATGGGGGGTGTAAAAAGCCAAAAAGTTTAAAGTTCAAACATTTTGGGAAAAGTTGGTCTTTCTCTCTTGGGGGAAAAATCTTTCTCTTAAACTAAAAGCTTTCCTTGGAAAATGTGGGGGGGAAAATCGCTCTAAAAAGCCTTAATCTTTCTCAAAAGCTCTCTTAAACTTAAAAAACTAAAGCCTTTCAGAACTCTCTCTCAAAAGGACAAAAATTAGAATCACCTGAAGATATTAGTATGGGGACCAACTGTGATTAGCTCTAAGGGAAAACAACAAACTTCTTAAGACAGCAAAACCTCTCTAAGTTCTCTTTCAAGATTTAAAAATCCTCCCTGCAATGCAGAAGACAGGGACAAGTTCCTAAAATCCTCTTCTAAGCTTTGTCTCTTCAAGCTAGTAAAAGGCAGTGGGTCAAAGTACCCTGAGGGAAACCCTTGGGAGAGTGTAGGTAAAGAGCTACAGAGAGCCCAATAGAGCAGGAAACTTTAACTGAGAAAGGCAAAAAAGCCAAGCTTTTCAGTTACAGCCAAGCTAAGGCATCAAGGGTTTTGTTTGAGTGAGCATTTCAGAATGAAAAGGTGCTCCTAATCGTCCTAATGCAAAGATCCCCTGAAGCAATGCAAACTGTTAGCATTGTATCCTAGCTTCTGACCAAAATCCCAGAGGTGACTAGCCAGCATCTCTGAGTTGAAATGCATTTCTGGGATACTAGGATTCCTGCAGTAGTAAACTTCCTGGAGCGCACAGCTGAGTCAGGAAGGTGCAGGACCCAGGGGAAGATTGCTAATGAACAAACAAAGCTAAAGCTGGTGGGAATGGCACAGTTGTCTGCTCTCCTACAAGTCCCAGGATGATAGGTCCACAGCTGAAAAAAAAATCTGAGAAAAAGCTTTTCTATCAGAGTAACGACCTATCTGGGAAAACAGTAAAGCTGAACTGTGTCTGAAGCAGTTGTGCTGCTGAGTCAGAATGCTGTCTGGGGAAAGAGCCCAGCCAGGGCAGAACAGAACTATCCAGGAGTAAAGCTTTCTTTTCTATCCGAGAAACCATCTCTTTGAGAAAAGCTTTGTTTCAACTGACTCCCAGTGAGATGAGGGAGTGTAGCCCTGAGGGGTGATTGCCTCTGGCATAAGCTCTGTCCTTGAGCACCCAGAGAAACAAACACAACCCACTGATGGACTGGGCCAGGTGAAGGCCTGATGAGGCAAAACACCTGTCCTAATGCTAGCTTAGATATGGCAAAAACCCCTCTTGCTAAGCTTTATTTATGAACAAAAACCTCAGACCCTGAAAACAGAAATGGACAAAAAGCCCCTACCTTCAGTACCAGGGAAAGCCGCCACTGTAGTGTCAGAAACTGTTTCTAGGTTAGAGGGAGTAAACTGAGACCAAACTGGGTACTGTCAGGGAGAAAGACTCTGAAGAAACAGAGAAGGGACAGATTCCTCCCCCAGAAAATGCATGACCTGACAAAGCTGCTAGAGTTTGAGGCAGATTCCGGAGGGAAAAAAAAGCTCCTGTTGTGCCCAGATTGTAACCCCAAAGAGACCACCGAAGACCATAGGTGTCCAGAATGCAACAGCAAGTTTTATTCTGTACATACAAGTCTAGACAGGGAACTCATTCCTACACCCAATACAGTGAGGCAGGGAGGAGTTGCTCTTTCTTTGTGTGGCTAGCTATTTAAAGGCAAAACCCACAAGCCCTTCAGGGGGATTGGGAGGGGTTTTGCATGGGTGCAACTCAGATTGGTTTATTTTTATCTCTGTTCTCTTTTAATTGGGTGAGGGTATGTAACCTTTGAATTTACTGGTAGGTGGTTACAATTATCACTTTGGGGGCAGTCCAGCACAAGTCCCAGGCTTTGTCCTTGAGCCGCCATGGGGGCTGGCTGGCCAAGCACATACTGACTGTGGGGGCTGGCTCAGTGGTCCAGGCTCTGTCCTTGAGCTGCTATGGGGGCTGGCTGGCCTAGCATGTCATGCACATAACTCTAAGTTGGTGAGGGACCCCAGACAGTAAACATCTGGCTGAACTTTGAGCAGTCAGAGTACATGCAGAAAGGGAGCTACTGCAAGGACTAGTCTTTTGTTCGGGCCCTCCCAGAAACTGCTTGCTCAAGTCTCAGGAAACTGAAATTGAGGCCTGATCTCTGAGAGAAGACTGAGCAGCCTGTTATGGCACCTGCTTGGTCCTTTCACCCCTACCTCCAAAGGCAGCTAGCAGAGGTACAGAGCTGCAGACAGATACCTGAAACTCTGCATCTGGGGGGAAAGGGGAACAAGCAAAATATGATAAAGATCTATCAGTGGGAGAAAATCTCTCTGAAGGAGCTATGGAAAAGCTGTTGTAAATGCTTTTGTTTTTCACTGACTGGCAAAGGCAAACACAAGCCCGGAGGAAAGTTGCTATCAAAAATTGCCCACCTCAATGTGCACTAACAAGGCAGGTGCAGTTCTGATTTGGGGGCCAATGTCAAATGAAGGAGAGACACCTGTTGAAGCCAGCTGAGGAGAGAATAGAAATCTCCCAATGTGCCATAGCTGAAAATGTAAAATGCTTGTTCAAATCTCCTGTTGCAAAAGCAAAAAACTTTGTTCAAACCTCCCAGGCAAGAATTTGTAAGCAAGTCTGGTAAAAGAAAACCAGTTGACTCTCAGACCCGAAAAGAACTATGGGAAATGAAGTCCAAAAGCTAGCATGCAATAAGGGACTGATATAAGGGAAATGCATTCTGGGAAAGGTAGTTTTTTCCGCTAAAGATGGCAACGTTGCCCTGAAACATTTTTGTCAGCTCAAAAATACGTTCATGGTAAACTTAAAATACAGCTTTTAAAAAAATAAGGAGGAAAATCGTCTAAGAGTTTAAGTGTCAGTTCCAATGAAAAATTGAAAGGATTTTGAACTAGGTGCTTCGCGGTTTGGGGCTCAGTTGGTAAAATGCTTTATTTACCCTAATAGCTGTGCAAAGTTTTTACAGTAGTTGGATGATAAAAAGCTACCTTTAAGAGCAAACAAATCACTTTAAAATCCTTAAGAAAACAAGGGAAAGCAGTTTATACACTGAACGTTGTCTTAGATATAAAAAAACTTATGCTGAAATTAAAAAAGTTCTTTGAACAAACAGCATGCAATGAGTAATTCCTTTGCAAATCTAATAAGGAGACAAGAAAACAGGCATTCAAAAAGAAATGACTGCTTTATAGATGGGAAACAAACTTCAGAAAATCTAGCTGTCTTAAAAAAGAATTGCTTCACCTGAAAGTTCCTTATAAGAAATTAATGCTAAATATCACGGCTGCTAATAACATCAGGAGTTAAAGCTAATGAAATGAAAATATTAAATCCTGAAAATGCTTTTCCTCAGAGTAAGCTAACGAAAAGATATGTGAGTTTGTAGAAATTATTCTCTTGTTAGAAATCTTTAGGTGTTTGCTAAGTTAAATATATGCTAATGGTAGCCCTATATAAGTTTGTAAAATAGATCTATAGAGTTCCTTTAAGAATATAAGCTTGCAAGAAGTATCTAAGGTAGTCTTAAGACATATAGTAATAAGCTTGTAAGAAGTAAAGAAGCTACTTGTAAATCTAAGTTTAAATAAGAATAAGATGGAATGAATATAAGAAGTATATAAGTAATAAGAAATATATTTGCTAAGTACTTTTATAGTTTGTAGATGTAACCAACTATCTTATTAAATAAAAAACACAGAACCAACGCAAAGAAGAAAGCCAAGAGATCAGAGCTAAGAGACTTACCCACCTGCTGCAGCTATCCTCTTCAGCAAAGAGACCTCTCCAAAAGAGACCTACTTTCTGTCTGTCTTTATAGAGACTTTCTGTTCCGCCTTCTCATTGGTTGTAAACCCAACCACATGACTGCCTCATCACTGCCTGTCTGTACAGACCTCCAGACACACATTGGAGCGTGTGTCTCCAATGCTGGCTGTATCCTTGAACACACAGAGATCTACCTAGCTCTGCCTAACAAGTGCTGGGATTAAAGGCGTGTGCCATGAATGCCCAACTCTGCTATGGCTTGCTATTAGCTCTGACCCCCAGGCAAATTTATTTATTAACATACAATTAACATCAAATTTCGGCCAGGCAGTGGTGGCACACGCCTTTAATCCCAGCACTCGGGAGGCAGAGGCAGGTGGATCTCTGTGAGTTCGAAGCCAGCCTGGTCTCCAAAGCGAGTTCCAGGAAAGGCACAAAGCTACACAGAGAAACCCTGTCTCAATAAATAAATAAATAAATAAATAAATAAATAAATAAATAAATAAATAAATAAATAAATAAATAAATAAAATCACATTTCACTATGAATAAAATGCCACATTTCCCCTTTTCTATTTTAATAAAAAGAAAAAAGGAAACAGGTTATAACTAACATAAGAAAAACTATATACAAAAGTATAATAACTATATATAATATATACAAGTAATAAATACCTAAACAATGTCTAGTCCATTTGTATTTGACAAATTCAGAGAGAATAATTCCATTATCTATCCTATTTTGGTAAGTCCAAAATGTACCTAATTCACTTTCTATCCTAACTAGTCTTCAACTATAACTAACTAATCTTCAACTCCCCTCAGAGATCCAAGAAGGAAAATAATATTACCTAACAAAAATAAAAACAGAAAGTGCACGCAAGCAACTTCCAAAAAATTTGTGAGTTGACAGAAACAGCTAGCTGCCTGGACAGTCACCTGAGGTTTCTCGGCAGTGTTGGGGTATCATCTTCAGCCTATAGGCTTAGCATATCTGACAAATTCATTTGTGAAGTAGGATGTACACAAAGACAACAGTTCAACCTCACACTGGGTGAGGGCAGTCCATGTACCAGAAACACCTGAATTCCACTATTGTCATATCATGATTCAGGATTTTAAATTCTGGAAATTGTTGATGGTTTTTGAATTCAGCTGTCCATTCTTCTTGGCTGTGTATATGTGGCTTCATCTCAGCATCCCGTTCTTCTACACATCCCTCTATTAAATGCCAGTCTACTACCGAGAGGCGTGAGCTTAGTTACTCTTCAAGAATAATTGTGTCAGCTGTTGTTCCATTGCACATCAGAAGCCATTGGCCCACTGCCTGTTCAGCTGCCTTTAAAGAAAAGGGCACTGTAACTTTTCCGGATTGCGAAGGCTGCTTCAGGGAAGGTGTCATATTGTCCTCGCCTCAGAAGATGCCTTTGATAAAACCATAACCACTCTTGTTTTGGCAAGAATCAGCAGTCCTTTGTTTCATGCCCTGTCTGTCCTGTTTGTCAACAGTTGATTCGAGGATACTTTGTTGTCCAGTGGCTAACTTTTGCCACAATGAAAGTTAACTTCATATGCAGTTTCCTCAATGCCCATATTTTCTCTGAAGTAGATTGGTACTGCCAGGAGCCGACATGTCTCATAGTCATAACAAAAGAAAAATTTTCTAACTTATTAAAACATTTTAAATGCCATATTCTGTAGATCTATGAAGGGTTTGAAGATGACCTGTCTATCTAAAACATATCTGCTCAATTTTGAAAAAATATCTAATATGACTACAAGTTCTATTATAATGTTTACCTACTAACTTTCATTTCTTTATACCCTAATAGTTGGTAATAATAACATTCAAGAATCAGAAAATTGCATTACATTGTTAAATGAATGGTATAAGTACAATTAGAAATGTACATATAGCATTTTCTAACAATATCAATTTCAATATATATATTTTGTATACAATATAAAACAATCCAATCCAATGTAAAGCATTTAAAACTAGTAATTGTCTTTTTCTTTTCTTTTCTTTTCTTTTTTCTTTTTTTTTAAACAAGAACCTTAAATCTAATCTCCCTTGCTTAGCCCTTTTCCTAACCCTTGACAACAACTTGTAACCAACCCCCCTAAACAAAGAAAAATATCCCAGACCCAAAACCCATTAAAAAGACAAAAAACCACCCGCCCCACACCACCTCTTTGGGAATGTGGGCATCATATTCTTAAAATTGCTTCCTGCTGGGTATGGGTGAAGTTATCTTTATCCTGAAAGAAAAATTTTAGGTTAATTGTCAAATTCTAGGAAAGGTAACTATATCCTTCATTATCCAGTCTGTGTATAATGTCAAAGTTCAGGGTTTATCTCAAGTCCTTATTCAAGTAGTCTTTGAGACTGGATCATCTCAGCGAGCCATCTCAAAATTGCTCTGAGTACTTTGTAGTCCAAAGCTGATCTGTAGATGATGTTTGTCAGCTTAATGATATTATTATTGTCCACATGGAATTGTTGTTGTTGTGGGACCCCCATCTTCTTCCTGGAGACTTCAGTTGATGTTTTGTGCCGTGGGATAGATGATTTGTCCCTTTTCTTCAGTTGTCTCATTTGTCTAGTGTTCTTCAGATTCCTTAACCTTCATTCTCCTAAAAGACAAAAACAAAAACCTTTCCCCAAGACTAATTTTGGGGATGTTCCTTTTTGGCAAGTTATTATCTGATTAAATGAAAAGGCATGTGTTACTGGTATAAGTTAGTTTAAATTGGATGTTCATGCTGGTTGATGAACTATCACCTCCTCTAATTAAGAGGTCTCTCTTGTTCAAATCGAACCTTTATCAATTTTGATGGTACCCACAGCTTATCTTCTCCTGTAGAAACAAAAGCAAAACCTTGTCCCAACATAACACATACCCTGGTTTCCATTCTGAGGTCAGCACATCCTTAAAGTACATAGGCTGATTTAATTCTGTATTTTTTTCTATTATCCATTGTCTCTCTGCAGCTGTTTTTCCTTTCTCATTGGCATTAAGAAAATTCGAAGTTAATAGAACATTATGCAGTCTATTTCTGGGGGTTTTTGTTACTCCTTTCTGTTTGTTTAGCATATCCTTTAGAGTTCTGTTTGATCTTTCTATAACTGCTTGACCTGTAGGATTATGTGGTATGCCTGTAATATGCTTTATATTGTAATAAGCAAAAAACTGTTTCATTTTAACAGAAACATATGATGGAGCATTGTCAGTTTTGATTTGTGCAGGTATACCCATGATGGTCATAACTTCTAGCAAATGAGTGATTACAGAATCAGCTTTTTCAGAACTCAAAGCAGTTGCCCATTGAAATCCTGAATAAGTATCAATGGTATGGTATACATATTTCAATTTTCCAAATTCTGCAAAGTGAAACACGTCCATCTGCCAGATTTCATTCCTCTGAGTACCCTTTGGGTTACATCCTGCTGGTAATGGCGTTTGATTATAGAAGGAACAAGTAGGACATTTCTTTACTATTTCTTTGGCTTGTTTCCAGGTTATGGAAAAAATCTTTTTTTAAACCTTTACTATTGACATGATATTTTTTATGAAATTCTGAGGCCTCCAGCACATTTCCTATCAATAATTTATCAATCTCATCATTGCCTTGTGCTAGAGGGCCTGCCAGACCAGTATGGGATCAGATGTGAGTTATATATAAAGGATGACTCCTTTTCCTGATTTTATCTTGTAATTGAATAAATAGTGAATTTAATTCTGAAGCATCAGGGATAAATTCTGCAGTCTCAATATGTAATACTACTCTTTCAGCATACTGAGAGTCAGTTACTATGTTGAGAGGTTCTGAAAAATCCATTAATACCAACAGAATAGCATACAATTCTGATTTTTGAACTGAATTATAAGGACTTTGAAGTGGACTTTGAACCACTTTACTTAAATTTTCTGATTTGTAACCTGCCTTTCCTTGTTTGTTGGCATCTGTATAAAATGTATGAACTCCAGATATGGGTTTTTCCCATACAATTTGAGGCAAGATCCAATCAGCTCTCTTTATAAGATCAATTCTATTGCTTTTGGGATATTTTGCTGTTAATTTCTCCCAAATAATTACTGCAAGCTCTTTGCCAAGGTTCACTTTCTGTCCATAATTTTTCAATGTCCTCCTTGGTTAAAAGTATGACAATTTCTGCTGGGTCTATTCCTGCTAATTGACGAAGTCTCAATTTTCCTTTCCAAATCAAGTCAGAGATTTTTTCCACATAATTTTTTAATTTTTTATTGGGTTTATTATGTAAAAATATCCATTCTCATATAATATCTTCCCTCTGCATTAATATTTCTGTAGGAGAATGCCTAGAAGTTAAAATAACCAAAATGCAATCCAGCTTTGGATCACTACGATCCACATTCCCTTCATGTACTGTTGTCTGTCTGTCAGTCACCAAATCCTTGCCTTCCTGACTACCCAAGCTCCGGTCCCCCTATGGTCATGGTACCCCCGATGGGCCAGTCCATGGCAGGTGGTGCCTGAACAGGGACCTGGGACAGGTAATTCTTTCCCTCTTCTTTTTCTTTCTTTCAAGGTTTAGGATCGGCTCTTGCCAGGAAGCTTCAGTTCCCCCGATAAAGGATGATCAGTTAAGGGCAAGTAACCTTAAGGTAACATGGGGCAACATGAGTCAAAACAGGAAAGTCTGTTTATTATATTAAGGCTTGCATGGATGCCTCACCAACAGCTGTCCAAGGTATGACATATGCTACAGCTATGAAATGCTGTGGGATGGTCTCTATGTCAAGTGTGTTGCTGATTGGTCAGTAAATAAATCACTGATTGGCCATTGGCTAGGCAGGAAGTATAGGCGGGACAAGGAAAAGAATTCTGGGAAGTGGAAGGCTGGGAGGGAGACACTGCCAGCCGCCATCAGGACAAGGAAGATGTAAGGTACGAGTAAGCCATGAGCCATGTGGCAAAGTAAAGATTAATAGAAATGGGCTAAATATAAGAGTAAGAGCTAGACAATAACAGGCCTGAGCTAATGGCCAAGCAGTTTAAATAATGTAAGAGTCTATGTGTTTATTTTATAAGTGGGCTCTGAGACTGGCGGGACTTGGTGGCGGGAGCTGGAGAGAAATTCTCCAGCAACAAATGGCGTCCAACGTGGTGGCAAGAGTTTCCACCTAAAAACTTAGAAAAAAGATTCTAAAACGGAACTAAAAACAGCTTCCTAATTGTCTCTCTCAAATAAGCGGCAGCTGCCGGTTTGAGCTACTGGCGGGTTCCTAATATGCACTCTCGACCTGCAATATGGTAGGAATGAGGCCTCTACAAGTAACACATTAAGCTATATGATGGATTTAGCCTTTGCTAATACAAAACAAAAAAAAGAAGTTTCTGGGCTACACGCTGCTTGGATAAAAGCATAGACCCACGATAGCTCCCAGAGCTGGCGGTAAACGTAGCCATGTTGGGAAGCTGAAATGGGCGGAGCCAGCAGCCACAGCTGCTGCAGTTTAAGGCAAGAGATTCACAATAAGACAGATTCAGATGTAATAATTTACAATGTATGTAAAAGATACGTAGGCTTAAAAGAGACAAAAAAAATGATATATAGAGTTATAAAAACATACATAATTTTAAAAAATAAAGTCTTTAAAGAGACAGTAAAGGTAATATAAAAAATAAGCCACGTAAAGATGACTACCACACAGAGAATCTGGATTATGTTCTCTTTGATATTCGTAACTACAAAAAAACATTTGATTGTAAAAGCTGTTAAATTATGCCAAAATGTATATTTTAAAGGTACCTTGACTTCAAAATTTGGATATAAGGATATGTTGCTTTGGAAAAGAGTCTCTGCTCTTGTTTCCACAGAAAGCCAGAGACTATGGATTTGTTCCAGATTAAGATACATCAGGTTTGACCAGCCAAGACCCCCTGAAAGGTCTCCAATGACACCATGGCCCAGATGATTCAACATCCAGAATGGTTTCAAGTCAACTGGCTCAGACGATACACTCTCATGGACTATTCCATAATCCTAAAAATTTTCTTTGTATCCCCATAAGATACAGCGCCCCCCTCCAGCAGGAAATAGTAAGAGAAGCTACGCCCAAATTCCCAAATATACCAAGCTGGCTTTAGAGATGGAATTGGCTCACTCCCCCTCTAAACCCAGACATATTGCTCAAAAAAAAAAAATGGTTAAGAGATTCTTATGTCCCAAATCAGAAGAGCCCTCTGGTGTGGGACAGAGAAAAAACAATATTTTTATTTAAAGCAGGTTAATTATAAATACAATCTCTTTCTAAAAAAAAAAGGGAATAGTTTAGATATGATAGGATGAAAGGGTAGATTAATGAACCTACTTTTAAAGAGTAACAACTTGTTTAAAATGTTTTACATTACTATAGATTTTAGTTTATTGATACAAATTTAAACTTAATTTTGTTATACTGTATATATATTTCTATTCTTGTTTGAGGTATTATGTTTATGTAACTCATTTAAAATTATAATGGATAATTAAAAAATAGATTAATAATTAGTCATCTATGATAATCATATTTGTAGCCATGTTAGTTAAGTCTTCTAGGTATACATAGTTATATTTCAGATAGATAGGTAGTCTTCAAACACTTCAAAGACCTACAGAATATGGCATTTAAAGTGTTTTAAAAATTTAGACTTTCTGGACAATGAGACATGTCTGCTCCTGACAGCACCGATTTACTTCAGAGAGGAGGATGGGCATCGAAGACACTCCATACGGAGTTTATCTTCACCTTGACAAAAATAGCCATTTGGGCAAGAAACTGTTCTTGCCTGGACTGCCTGATCAACTGGACATGCAGGACCCATACAAAGGTGACCACTGAACTTTGCTTGACAAAATGGTCCTTCAGGTTCCTGCTTTGCAGAGAAAACTGCCAGACATTCTACAGGACACAGAGAAAAATGAATAAGAGACTCTAGGCCTGTGGGCTGAAGACAGATGCCCCAACTTTACAAGAGAACTTTGAATGACTGTCCAAGCTGCCAGCTGTCTCTGTCTACCCTACAAGACTCCTAAAAGTTGCTTATATCCTTCTCCATTTCTCAGGTAGTAATATATCCTTCTGAGGTCTTTGATGTGGTTAAAGACTAGATACTTACAATTTTCCTTAGTTATAATAAAAGATAAGTTAGATATAAAACCTTAAACTTACAAATATAAGATAGATAGGATCTCTTCTTTAATATTGTAACTGTAATTCTTGCTTGATAATTGTTTTGTTATATGTAATTTTACTATGTTAAAGTTAAAACCTTCCTTTTTAAGAAAAGAAAAAGGGGAAGTGCTGTGGGATGGTCTCTATGTCAAGTGTGTTTCTGATTGGTCAGTAAATAAATCACTGATTGGCCATTGGCTAGGCAGGAAGTATAGGCGGGACAAGGAAAAGAATTCTGGGAAGTGGAAGGCTGGGAGGGAGACACTGCCAGCCGCCATCAGGACAAGGAAGATGTAAGGTACGAGTAAGCCATGAGCCATGTGGCAAAGTAAAGATTAATAGAAATGGGCTAAATATAAGAGTAAGAGCTAGACAATAACAGGCCTGAGCTAATGGCCAAGCAGTTTAAATAATGTAAGAGTCTATGTGTTTATTTTATAAGTGGGCTCTGAGACTGGCGGGACTTGGTGGCGGGAGCTGGAGAGAAATTCTCCAGCAACAATGAAAGGACAGAGATTTAGTGCCTATGTAAAGAAAACATATGGGGGGCAACAATAATCAATCCCCAGAACCCACCTGTTTCAAGTGTGGACAAATAGGCTACATACAAAAGACATGTACAGAACAAGACAACAAGGACCGTAAAAATACAGCTCCTGGATTATGTTCACAGTGTCAGAAAAAGACACTGGAGAAATGTATACAAATCCAAGTTCCACAAAGATGGAACTCCTTTAACAGGAGAAAAAGGGTTTTAAGAGCCTCCTTGATAAAAAAGTAGATGAGGAACTAGAATGGGATAAAAAAATAATAATTATAAATAAGTTATGGGCCATAAAGAGTTTTAAAAAAAGACTCTTTATAGATATAAAACAGAACTATAAAAGGTATGGGCCATAATGAGTCTAAATAAAAAAGATTCATTATAGATATAATACAACATATTCAAAAAAATTAAATTACCAGTTCAAGATACTAAAAAAAAATTATGCTTTTATTTCCACAGAAAAAAATAAAAATTTACATGGTTTTGGTCATTTGAGTTCTATGGGTTACAAATATGTGTCATCATTTAAAAAAATTGGTTTCGAATTATTGTTGGTTAAGATAAAATTTTAAATAAATAATTTTTTGATTTAAAAAAACAGTTTAAGATATAAAAATTTAAAGGCTTAAACATGTCATGAGGGTTTGAATACGTGATATTTTGGGTCTGAGTAAGTATTTTGAGACATAAAAATATGGAACTTTAAAGTCTAACTTTAAAGTTTAAGTAAATTACGAGGTTTAAATAAAAGTAAAATTTATATAGGGTCTAAGATATAAAGGTTTTAAATATAAAAATATAAAAAATGTTTTAAAAATATGCAATATAAAAACAAGTTATAAAGGGAAAAAGATAAAAAGGCTTAAATAATGATTTAAAAAAAACTTGAGATGTATAAAAAAATAACATGTTTCAGATTTCTCTGTCTTGCTATTCTACTGTTATATTGAGACTCCAAAGTTTCATAACAAAATACCATTTAAAATTTTTGTCTCTTTAAGAAGGTTCTTACAGGCTTCGAGAGATCTAAACCCACCAATGCCCATAGGCAAAGACAGACTTCAAAAAAAGTACTATCAATCTATGATTTGTTTCCCCGACTGCCTATTTCCTTGAGAGACACATCTTTTTTCTCTCTCTGAATACTGGAACTCCCCTTTATTATCTGCCAAAACCATGCACTTAAAATTTCCAAATGTACACCTAAGAGAAAAATTTCCTCTTTAAAATTTCTTAACTTCATGTTCTTTCCATTAGTATATATTTGTTCCAACAGATTTCTAATCACTTAAAGGTTACAGACTACTCAAACTACTGCCTAAACGTCCCTAGCCTCAGATGGTCCTACATCACCTGGACAACAAATAAAACAGTCTACTCTTCCTGGACTTGTGGTGGTATTGTGTTCCCCAAAATATTGTGTACCTTAATGAACTTATCTGGGGTCAGAGAACAGAAAAGCCACAAGACACTTAGGCTAGAAAACGTTAGCACACGCCTTTAATCCTAGCATTCCAGAGACAGAAATCCCTCTGAATCTCTGTGAGTTCAAGGCCACATTGGAAACAGCCAGGCATGGTGACTCATGCCTTTAATCCCAGAGAGCAGCCTTTAATCCCAGGGAGTGGTGGTAGAAAGCAGAAAGGTTTATAAGGCGTGAGGACCAGAAACTAGAAGCATTTGGCTGGTTAAGCATTTGCCTGGTTAAGAAGCATTTGGCTGGTTAAGCATTCAGGCTTCTAGCCACAGTTCAGCTGAGAACCATGGGATGAGGACACAGAAGCTTCCAGTCTGAGGAAACAGGACCAGCTGAGGAATTGGCCAGGTGAGATAGCTGTGGCTTGTTCTGCTTCTCTGATCTTCCAGCTTCACCCCAATACCTGGCCTCAGGTTTAATTTTATTAATAAGAACTTTTAAGATTCATGCTACATGGACTTGGTCAACATTCCAGCCTTTTGGGTCCCCAACTACGCCCCAAGTTTCAACAAAAAGTAATAAGATGATTACATCACCCCTTATCATTCATTTATTAACAAAGGGCTGGAATATTGATTTCCTAACCTGAGATACACGGTTGAGATGCCTATTTAATATATGCTATCAAAAAATAATTACTAATATTCTCAATAGGCTAAAAGATTTATTGCTACTTTAATTTTGGGCATCACTATACTCATTACTACTATGAGAACTGTTGCTGCATTAATTTTAGGCATATCTGCCTTAATAGTTATTATTACCACCTTTGCTGTAGCTACCACTGCCTTAATACAAAAAATTCATACTGCTCATTTTGTTAATAAATTAGATAAGAATGTTACCCTGGTTTTGTCAGAACAGTCCCTTATAATAAAAAATTAAAAACAAAGATTAATGTATTAAAAAAAATGATACTGGCTCTTGGACAAAATTTGGCTAATATTCAAAATAGATTAGAGACTAGATGTCATACAGCATATCAGTATATAGTCAAAGTTAAGAAAAGGTAAAAAAATCATCTACAAAGAGTCTAAAAAGATTCAGATACCACTCATGACATGAAAGCTTTACAAAAAGATATCACGGCTATAAATAAAGCTCATTTGGAGACTGGCTCTTTGAATGCCTTAGCTCATGATCTTGAGTCAGATGTCTGTTCTCTTAATCCTCTAGATTGGACACAATACTTTACATTCATTGGGATATTGATTCTTATTTTTCTTTTGGTTGTGCCATTATTTCCTTGTCTTTTCAAAATTATCCTAAATTCCCTACACACAATGAGGCATGATCTGTTAGAGCTGCGTCTTAAAAACAAAAAAACCGGGAAATGCCACACCAACTCCAGTGTAGTCCATGTGACATAAACAATTATGTCAATAATAGCGGACGGGAGATACGTGTATCACGGGACTAAGCTCCCTGGAGGTCCCTGGCAGAGTGCCCGTGTTATGCCTCCTTCTTGAAGGAGACGTGCTTCACAGATCATGAGCTCTCTGAGCTATGGGTTCTGTATAACTGCTTTCCTGATAATGTTCTAATTAATCTATAAAACACAGCCAAAACTAATAAATGCTTGGGTTGTGAACTATGGAGAAAAGGGGAAGCTGGACATGGACCTCATTTAGATACAACAGAATGAGCTATTTCTTAAAGACCCCAAGCTGCTAGATAATAAAAAATATAATAATTCAGACACTTCTAGGAAATGAACACTCACCTACTAGGAATCCTTTAGGAATCCCAACTAAAGTGATTTATGACAGAAAATGTTATCTCATAGGAGACAGATGGTGGGCCCCTCTGTTGAGGAAGTTCAACATGAAAAACTTAAGGACTACAACAGAACTCCTTCCCCTTACAGGAGTAAAAGTACAAGAGTCCATATTTCAACAGGTAAAAAGGTTTTATATTAAAGAGATATATGGTAAAAAACTAAAAAAAGACTTAGGGAGGATCTATAACATCCAAATTGGCTAAATGGGTCATGAGAACCAAAAAAGTAGAAGTGCATAATAAACTAGAGAGCGGCTGAGATAAAGATGAAGGACTCAGCTGCAACTGCAAAGAAGCCTTCACAAGTCTAGGAACTGTACTAAGTTTAAAAAACACAGACTGCTCTTTGGGTCATAACGTTCTTATGGGTGAAGGGATATGTCTAGCGCCGATTAATAATTGTGTGCTTGCTGTTTTTTAAAGATGATGTAATTGAATTATTGCCAAGCTCTTGTTGCTCCTTGTATGACTTGATAGTTTTCTTTTCTGTATATAAACTACTGATTTGCAAAAGTAAAATTGCAGCAGATTCAAACCACTTCTGAAAGTGTTGTCTGTCTGTCATTCGCCAAATCCTTGCCTTCCTGACTACCCAAGCCCTGGCTCTCCTATGGTCGTGGTACTCCCGGTGGGCCAGTCCGTGACAATGTACTTTTTTTTCTACCAAGGCCAATTCTTTCTCAGCTTCAGGTGATAATTCTCTTGGACTATTTAAGTCCTTGTCACCTTCTAAGGTTTTGAACAAATTATGCAGTTCATCATTTTTTACCCCAACAATAGTTCATAGATGAGAAATATCTCCAAATAATCTTTGAAGGTCATTAAGAGTCTGTAGTCTATCTTTCCTAATTTGCACCTTTTGGAGTCTAATTTTTTGTAGCTCTATTTTATATCCTAAATAGTTAATAGAATCTCCTCTTTGTATCTTTTCAGTAGCAATTTGTAATCCCCAGCAAGGCAAAATTTTCTTTACCTCTTCAAACATTCTTTCTAAAGTATCTGCATTTGAGTCAGCTAGTAAAATATCATCCATATAATGATAAATTATAGATTTAGGAAATTTTTTACGTACCACTTCCAATGGCTGTTGTACAAAATATTGGCACAGAGTTGGGCTATTCAACATTCCCTGTGGGAGGACCCTCCATTGAAATCTTTTAACTGGTTGAGAATTATTATAAGTAGGCACTATGAAAGCAAATCTTTCTCTGTCTTTTTCTTGTAAGGGTATTGAAAAGAAACAGTCTTTTAAATCAATAACTATGAGAGGCCATCCTTTTGGTAACAGAGTAGGCAAAGGAATTTCAGATTGTAGAGAGCCCATTGGCTGAATTACTTTGTTAATTGCTCTAAGGTCTGTTACCATTCTCCATTTACCAGATTTCTTTTTAATAACAAATACAGGAGAATTCCAAGGGCTGGTTGATTCTTCAATATGCTGAGCATTTAACTGTTCTACCAGCTCTTCTAAAGCCTGGAGTTTCTCTGTTGTTAAAGGCCACTGCTGAACCCATACAGGCTTGTCTGTTAACCATTTTAAAGGTAGAGCTGTTGGTGTCTTTGGAAGATCATCAGTTGTTGTGCCCTGCTCTTGTATAATATGGATGGCTGGTGAACACTCATTAGAATAATATCTTCTAATATTTCTCTCAGAAACATGTGCTAGTTATGATTTGTTTCTGAGATTGGAGGGATGTTAATCTGAGTATTCCATTGTTGCAACAAGTCTTGACCCCACAGGTTCATAGCTATGTTAGCCACATATGGTTTTAATTTTCCTCTCTGTCCTTCTGGACCTATACATTCGAGCCATCTTGCACTCTGTTTCACTTAATGTCCCAATTCCTAACAGTTGAACGTTTACCTCCTGAAGAGGCTAAGTTGGATGCCAAAATTCTGGTGCAATTATGGTAACGTCCGCACCTGTGTTTACCAGACCAGACAACAAAATACCATTTATTTTTATTGTTAATTTTGGTCTTTGTTCATTAATAGAAGTTTGCCAAAAAATTTTCTTTATGATTTCTCCTGAATTTTCTATTCTCTCTGTTTCATCATCCTGACCAGCATAATTTATTCCAATAGGCATTTGGTTATTTAATTGCTCTGAGTAGGGGTTTCCTCGACGACTGCAGGAAAGGTTTGAACTGGATTTGCTATGGGGGCCTGCATGAGGCCCCTCTAGGAGTTTCCCAAAGACTGAGGCAAAGGATTACCTTGCCTGTCCCTTGTTGATCTGCATTAGTTGGTCCAGTGTTTCCACTTACCACACCTTCTGCATACTCCAGAAAGACGGGGCATTCTGTTGCCATTGTTCCTTGAAGAAACATTGTTTCTAGGAATGACCTGTTTACAGTCCCTTTTCAAATGTCCTTGCTTTCCACATCCAAAACATCTAACATTCCTCAAACCTTTTGAAATTGCTTCTCCACCCACAAATCATCATGGTCATGATACTCAACATTAACCGTGTCTCTAATCCAATCTTCCAAGGGTGCAGATCTTGCCTTTAACGGCCTGATTATTCTTTTGCATGCTGCATTCGCATTCTCAAAGGCCAAAGATTCAATTATTATCTTACTAGCTTCTGAATCCAGGACCATTCTCTTTACTGCTAAAGCCAGTCTTTATAAAAAATCTGTGAAAGATTCTTTTGGTTCTTGTATAAACTTTGTAAATGACTCAGTTTTTTTTTTCCTGGTTCCTCAACTCAGTCCCATGCATTCAAGGCTGCTGTTCCACATAGAATTAGGGTTTGGACATCATATAAACATTGTGCTTGTACTGAAGCATATTGTCCTTCTCCAATAAGCTGATCCTGGCAGACTTGTATTCCTTTATCCCTCCATTGTTTTTCTATGTTTTTAGCCTCCTCCCTGAACCACATTTGCCACTGGAGACATTGTCCAGGTTCCATAACAGCATGTGCCAGCTCCTGCCAGTCCTGTGGTATAATCCTATTATATGTTGACCAGGAGTTTAACATTTGCTTTACATATGGGGAATGCATGCCATAAGATACTATTGCCTCCTTAAACCTTCGTAAATCTAACATTTCAATTGGAGCCCAAATATTTTGTTTAGTCATTTGATTAGGCAACTGCTGTACGATTACCAGATAAATTAAGGGTGACTGTGTGAAAACAGGCTTTCTTTCTGTAACCTTATGATCCAATCTTGAAACAACTTCACTGTTAATTTCTTCTGTCTGAATTTGAATTTCTCTATGATTCATTTTTACAGGTTAAACAAGTTTTTGTAAAACTGTTATCCTGGCACTTAAATTGACTATCTTTTTAAATAGTAAAATGAGGATAAGCATAGTAATAAAGTGCATAATTCGATCAACATTAATCTTCTCATATAGTTGTTCCATTGTCAGACTGCCTAACATTTCAAAGCAAGCCCAATTTTCTTTCAATGTACACATAAAACCCATTTTTTTTAATGTGGAGAAAATTTCTCTTCTAAATAGTTTTCTTTAAAATATCTGATATGTTAAGTGACTTACCAAGTCTGTGTAGAACAGTAGAAATCCGAGGGAATTTCAAAACATCCCCCTAGTGTCTGAGGTGTGAATCCAGAGAGAGAGAGAGAGAGAGAGAGAGAGAGAGAGAGAGAGAGAGAGAGAGAGAGAGAGAGAGAATAGCCACAAGTTCTGCCTAAGAGCTTGAATCCAGCCATGTGTCCCGCTTGAGCCTAGTCAAGCCTTGGCTCTGGCTTCCTTAAGCTCCGACCACGTGCGTTGGCTTTACAGGCAGGGGCCCTGTTCGACAGGGCAGGCCTGAGTTGTTTGTAGCACCGGCTTTAAGCTAACCGCTTGGGGCTACAGTCAGTCTGGCCTGAGGCCAAGCCGACCTGGGCCCGGGCTAGGGAGCCGGCTACCCAGGCAGGAAACCGGACCTGCCACCAAGCCAAGTCAAGCAGTTTTTAATGGATTCTTGTCATGTTGGGCACCAAATGTAGATGTAACCAACCATCTTATTAAATAAGAAACAGAGAACCAATGCAAAGAAGAAAGCCAAGAGATCAGAGCTAAGAGCCTTACCCACCTGCTGCAGCTATCCTCTTCAGCAAAGAGACCTCTCCAAAAGAGACCTACTTTCTGTCTGTTTGTCTTTATATAGACTTTCTGTTCTGCCTTCTCATTGGTTGTAAACCCAACCACATGACTGCCTCATCACTGCCTGTCTGTACAGACCTCCAGACACACATTGGAGCGTGTGTCTCCAATGCTGGCTGTATCCTTGAACACACAGAGATCTACCTAGCTCTGCCTAACAAGTGCTAGGTTTAAAGGCGTGCGCCACAAATGCCCAACTCTCCTATGGCTTGCTATTAGCTCTGACCCCGGGGCAACTTTATTTATTAACATACAATTAAAATCACATTTCACTATGAATAAAATACCACCATAATAGTTTCCTTAAGGAGTATAAATAAGTAGATGTTAATACGTTATATGTGAGTTTGTAAAGTGTAAATGTTGAATGTGAGTCTAAATGCTTTGCAAGGCAAAATACGTTATATGTGAGTTTGTAAAAAAGTGTAAATGTTAAGTGTGAGTCTATGCTTAATGTGTATAGTGAAAAAACCTGAGACACAGAAGGTAGTTTCCTAGTAGACTGCAAAGCAGGCAGTCTGAATGGTTTCAAAAGCTCCAGAAGCCGCTAAGAAGCCAAGAATGGTGGATGCCAGAAGCAGCACAACAAGGCATCTGCAGCTGAGATCTGTGGAAAATCAATGCAACACAGAAAAACCTGAGGTAACATCAAAAACGGTGCAGTTTAGAATACTACTCTACCTATAAAGGTCTGTCTGTGAGGACAAAAGTTGCAGAGATGCTTGTTTGAATTAAAATTGTTAACTGCAAAAAGTTTTGGTTGTAAAACGTCTCTTCATATTTGGAAGTGAAAGCCTGATACCAGCATTTACTTTTTTGAACTTTTTGAACTTAAAATAATGAGATAAGACTACAAAAAGATTTTTGTTATGGATTTCTTCATATTTGGAAGGCTAGTACCAGAATTTATAATTTGAATTTTGGGACTTAATGAAATGAACAATAGATTTCATTGCAATAGGACAATTTTGAGTTTACTTATAGTAATGACCTGGAACTGTTTTCTGGAATTGGGTTAAAAATGGAACTGTTTAAATGAAGAAATTTATTGTTTCTACCTAGACTAAAGATGCAGTTTTGTGCATGCATATATGCTATTAACTGGTGATTCATGAATTTTTTATGGAACTGTTTATTTAAAAATGGAATTACTTTTGGAACTTGTTTTGTGTTGCAAATGGAACTGTTTAAATGGAAAATTTGGGTTTTCTAACTAGGCATGAGATTTTGCTTAAACAATTATAAAGAAAAGGGAGAGTTAATATTCCTTAGCCTATTTAATAAAAAAAAAATTGTTTGAGTGGATTAATGTAATGTTTTGTTAGTAAGAAATGCAAATGGGGTATACTAAGAGACTACTTTTAAAGTGTAAAGAGTTTTATTATGAAACTGCTTTTGGATGTTTTGCTAAGTTTTCAAAGTGTTAATGGTTAGATTGAGAATACTGCATTTCAATATGGGCTTATAGGAATTGTGTAAGTTTGGGTTCCTCTAACTAGGTTTGAGATTGTTTTAAAAATTATAAAGAAAAGGAGTTATGAGTGAATTAAGGTTGAATGTATGTTTGCAGAAATTATGTTTAACCTATTGTTATTAATGCACCCTGGTTTTGTGGAGTTAAGGAAATATTTAAGTTTGATGTGAATACATCAAAGTTTTTCCTATGTTGTTAGCAAGAAAATTCAAATGATTCTACTAAGAGTTAAAGTTGTAAGACTGAGAAAATTGTTAACTATATATAGCACCATATATGTTAATTCAGATGGTTCTGTTAAGAGTTTGCTTTGAGTTGTAAGATTGGGAGAATTGTGACTATGTATAGCAATATTTATGTTAACCGGTTAATGGTAATGATGAAGCTAAGGGATTCTTTAAGTTTGCAATTACATTAAGTTTTTGGTTTAGAGAGGGCTGGATGCAGCTAAAGGCTGCTGTAGTCACCTTGGACCTAATTCAAAAGAAAAAATGCCATCTTTATCATCCTCTACTCCCATATTGGGAGGTATAACAGTTATGGAGATTGCTGTAAACTATGAATAATGAGTTATTTCTTATATATTAAGAAAGGGGGACCTGTGGGAGCCCGTTTTCACGTTCCTTGTGGCTTTACCCAGCAGGTCCGCATAGAGAATGATTAGGACCACAGGCCTGAGTGCAGGTGTCTAAGATGGTCTGCACTTGGCTGTGCTGGGGGGGGGGGGGGGGAAGAGGTCTTTTGTTCCACCCCCTTGGCATCTGCATAAATACCCTGGGGCAGAGACAGTCAGGGCCCATTGGAAAAGGTTCCAGGCCTTCTCGAGGCTATCCTTTATTTTCTATCTGTTTATCTCCGCAATCTAGATCCTTCTATCTAATATTTCCTGCTGCTCACACTCAAGAAAACTCTGGGGAGCTGTGGGGTTGGTGGGTAAACACCCCACATAACACCAAATAGTCCATGCTAGATGGCTTCCCACTTGACTGACCCTTGGCCTCATCAAGGTATAGCTTTAATACACAGCTAGACTCCTTATAACATATTCTTGTGGCTCGCCACAGGCAGTTGTAATTATTAATCAATATCTGCCAACTACTATGAAAAACATGCTAAAGCTTGAGTATGGCTTGGTTCTATCGCAGTTGCTTAGATTATATGAGGATTTGGTTTGATCTCCAGTTCTGGAAAACAAAATATCTTGTTATTTAAGCTGTGACAACACATCTGTAAAGGTTAGAGTGTACTGAGCTTGAGGCCAGCCTGGGCAACATAATAAAGTCTTGTCTCCAAAAAATACTGACATTACACTAGATCACAAGACACAGACTATGTGGTAAACTCCACCAATGAAAAGACAAAATGTCCTTATCTACACATTGTATTTGGACACAAAAAGGGAGTAGAAATACACACAGATATCAACATTAGCTATATTCTGAAAGGTTGATATGATTTTTAGTGTTGCCACAATGATAAAAATCCAGAATCACCTGGGAGATGGACTTTCTGGGCATGCCTGTGAGGGATTATCTTCATTACTTTAACTAATGTTTGGAAGATCCATCATACCTGTGAGCAGGACCATTCCCTGTCTGAGGATCCTGGACTGTACAAAGAGAGTAGAGCATTAGCATGCACATATTCATTATTCTCTTCTGACTGTTGGTGGAATATAATCAGGGGCTCCAAGATCTAGATACCTTTGCTTACACCCTCTTAACTGACTAGGAGCTAAAACAAGATTTCCTCTCTTTGGTTATATATATATTGTCACAACTGAAAAAGAAACTAAGGGGGCTGGAGAGATGACTCATCAGTTAAGAGCACTGACTGCTCTTCTAGAGGAGCTTCGTTCAATTCCCAGCATCCACTCTGCAGCTAATAACAATCTGTAACTTCAGTTCCAGGGGGATCCAACTCTTTTGTTCTGGCCTCTGACTGCATCAGGCATGAACATGATGTACAGAGTTACATGTAGGCAATATACTCATATACATAAACAAAAATAATTTCAAAAAAGCAACTAAGAAAGTGGGCTTCTTTCTAGTGACATCATTTTTTACTTTAACATTTCACACAGTGAGCACACACTACTCTAATTAAATAAAAAGATAATAACACCAAGATCTCCCCCCAAAAATCAAAACGAAAACAAGTATTTATTCAGTTCCTAAATGGAGTTGTTCTATGGTTAATACAAATATGCAGGAAAAACCATCACACCAGAAAAGAGCAATTTATTTTATTACATTAAAAGGTAAAACCCATAATATAACCACACAAAGTCAGACAACTAGAAATGCAAATACCCAACTATCACACAGAGAGAATAATGGCTTCTGTCATTAATATGCAAAGAAGCAGAAGTCAAAGCAGGATACAAGTTTCACCTATTATTGTAGGACTACAGGCTTTCTTTCTTGGTGTTATGGTTTTCATTTATAGGCTTGTTGACTTTGTTTTCTAACTTTAGTATGTTATAGTAGAGATAGAGTGAGGAGAAAATGGAGCTGTTTTAGATGACATGGCATTGAGAGACTATCCTATGGGAATACTTTGAAATACATAAAAACATTCTATTCACATAGTTGGTCATAGCATTATTTATAATACTGAAAGTTTGGAAATAACCTAAATTTCCAACAATTGAAGGAAGGTTAAGAAAAGTACAACAAAACTATGCAATAAAATATATTACCAGCAATATAAAATATCTGCAAAAGTCACTAATAACCATACATAATGTTTAGAGAGAAAGAACAGAAACTATATTATAAAGAACATAGAGGATCAAGAAATATAAAACATTCATACCCTAAACGGACAAGATATTAAGTGGCAATCTCAGGATAAAGCACTCAGACATTTTCTCGCCTTTTATTTTATTTCTGATTTCCAATTTTTCTATAATTAACACATCAAATTCATAATGAGAAAAAAATGCTTTTTAAAAGTTAAGTAAATAGCAGATTTTTTAGACATGTTCATTTTCCCCCACAATATAGTCTAGAGAGTCCCAAAAGCCTCATCCTCTAAGCAGTGGGGGCAGGGGAGCCAGGTTATGAAGAATGGCCATGAAGGTGTTGGAGCAAAGAAGGGAGGCACAAGCTAGAAGGGCCAGGGAGGCAGGGATTGGCAAGGGAAAGTCAGCCAAGGAAAGGGGCATTGTGGAGCCAGGGAAGACTCTGACTGCTCAGCGGAGGTCTTTCTAGACCCTTAATAGGCACTGACGGTGTTCTCAAAGGGCAGGGTCAAGAGAGATTTTTAGGAAGACACATGGATTCCTTAAGGAACAGGGGTGGAAAAGGGTGGGGAGGTAAATTATTTGGGAAGGGGAGAGAGAAGGACAGAGGCAATGGCAATGAGAATGAAAGGAAGAGGCTGATGGCCACAGCAAACTCCTCACTCTATGCCTAAACAAAACATGGTTTGTTCATTATGGGCAAATGCAGGACAGTAGGAACCTGCCAATCATGGCCAACAAATATAGCTCAAATCCAGGGCAGCTCTGTCTAATAGAACTGTCTGCTACGATGGAAAGGTTCTAAGTCTAGCTACTGAGCACTTGAATTATGATGTACCAAAAATTGTTTAAAATTTTATTTCATGTCAATGAATTTAAATAGTCACATATGTCTTGTGGCTATTAAGTGGATAGCACCACTGGGCTTATGACTTCATAGGAAGCAGAATTTGGAGGGGGTTGACACTAAAACTGTGCTTCAGGAAATAAAATAAGAAAAATGAAATGTATATACTATGGTCAAACAGGAACAATAAATGGACATAAAATAAAAACCTGTGTCAAAATCTGTCTCCATAACTGTGGAATAGGAGACAAAGCTAAGTAAAATAAAAACAAGCTGTGAACAACTTCTAAACTAAATTGCAAAAATGGTACTGAGTGAATACAATGAGGGTAATAAAGATAAAGAACAAGAAAAGACTGAAACAAATCATCTACAAAAGCCAGTTTCTAGACAAGGCAAATTTGGGGATCAGGAGAGATGAATGGGAAAATCAGTCCCCAAATACAAATTACTGTTGCCAAGACAGTCATTTAATTGCTCAAAAAAAATCACTGTACTATCAGCTACCTCTCTACTATAGGCCAATTACCAAAAACAATCTGTCTTTGAGATTTTACAAACTTAAAAATAACATCTTGGCTTTTGGGTTACAATTTAATATATGACATTAATTTATTCTAATTAGCTATTTGCTATATTTTGTTTTACAGACATTTACCTTGAAACACTGAAGCATTTTTAAGGAGAAAATTATTGAAATTACTCCTTTAAGACAAGACTAAATACACTGTGTGTTGGAAAGCTGTTGACTACTGATAATTGAACAGTTTTTAGCATATTAAAGAACTGACTTTTCTTTAACAGTAATGAAATAACATTATCCCTACTATATACCTTTCCTGTCACTTTCATATTTAGGGAATATGCAGGGAATACAGAACTACATTCTGAAAATTACTTACACCCTATTAATGAAAAGTTTCCACAAGCCACATGAAAATTTACATTTCATAAATTCATGCTTTCTTTACCAAAAGGTAGAAGTAAAATAGCTCCTGCCTCCAGAATAAATGGGTATCTGCAATTCTCTAAATATGAATACAATTTTGAATGTATATTCAAATCATGGGTATAGTTATATTTTAAATGCTTTTTATTGTGAATAACAGACTTTTTAACAGATAGCCACTGAGTTCAAGAGTTACGCTATTTACTAACAAATTATTATTTGGACCAGCAAGTACTGAAACAGTTAACTGAATTTCTTACCTTTATCTATACTTTACTAAGCATTATTATTTAATGAAGGAATGCTGCATTAATAATCCCATGTGTATTTTACTTTTGATTTTTAAATCTGTAGTCTTAGAAGCAAAAGTTGAACATAGACCACATAGTAGTTGCTTCTAGAATTACTACTTAATTTCACATTTGAGAATAAATGAGTCCCATGTTAACATGTTTTACTACAATGGGCTACCTAAGATATATGGTTACTTTTTGAAATGCACTAAATTCGACAAGTAAATTATTTCTTGAGTATAGTATTTTTGGCTGGCATTGGATTTTATATACAAAGGTATGATTGCATTCCAGTAAGTTACTTTGTACTTATTTAATCTAAGCTATGAGTGCTTTTAAAATGGACGAGTTTCAGCCTAGCCCAAATCCAATGATTGATTATAACTTAAGAAGAACTAAATGAAAAGACTCGTCTGCCACATAGTCCTAGGCCAAATTGATGATGCATGTTTTGATTGCTCCCCAATCATGTTACATCTAATACAATGGGTAGTAAAAGATAACCATCTCTAATGTCACCTTTCACAAGCCAGAAGGGGGCAAGGGGACACATATGTGTCCTCTTTGGCTGGCAGAACTCAAGGCTTCAATGAGTGGGGAAGACCTCCATGTTGGGAGTCATTATATACATTGTGATCCTGCAATGGGTCAGAATCCACAAAATAAAGTTCCCCTGCATGGATGTCAGAAAAATTAGCCAGAAATTCAGCAGGATTAAAGCCAACCCACACAGTATACCTATAGTCTATGGTGCGTATAGAATAGCCCATGATCTTTATATCTTTTAAGCTTGGCTTGTCAGAATTCCACTGAGGGGAATCTGAAGGCCGCGGGTACTGACTATAGGCAATGGACTCCTGGGGATTACCAAGGAAGTGTGGATCCTCTTCCAAGTCATGGAGCTGCAAATGCTTCTGGAGATTCTGGCCTTCTCTGCACAGCTCAACATGAAAAGAAGGGATGGGGCATCGAGGAGGAACTTGCAGTCCCGCAAGTCCAGCAAGTGTGGGGAAGAGAGATACAAGTTCCACAAGGTCCACGATGTGCCTACCTGAAACAGGAAGCAGCACAGCTGGATCTAGTACACTGCAGAACCAGCTAAACCAGAAGCCTGTCTGAGCACCAACTGTTCCCCATTTCGTTTTCAAATATAACACCCAATTTTTAGCAAAAGAAGTTTAGAAATGCTACCTCTCCAGGACTTCTCTCTTCACTAATGGTCCATTCAATGTAATGAGATATAAAATTAAGGTATTTCCAGCCTGTTGGAAGCATTTTTAAACTACTTAAATTTTGGAGCCAAATATTTGATCCTGACAAGTTTAACCAATTAAAGCTCTACCCACTATGAAAAAGTCTGCTGAAGATTACTCATTTCTAACTATTTGCATTTGATCTATATTTTCTTTTTAATGTAAAATACACAAAACATAAAATTCACAATCTTAACCACTTTTTAGTGGCAATTCATGTATTCACATTGTGTCAGCATCACTGTCACTTCTACAATTCATTTTATGTCTCTGTCCCCACCACCTCAGCACTAAAAACCCTTCACTAAAAACCAAACAACAGCTGTCCATTTTTCTACCACCATCAACTGATAATACTGATTCTGCTTTCTAGCACTATGAATTTGACTACTAGAGATATCTCATGTGAATAGTCTCAGACCACATTTGATCCTTTGTGCCTGGCTTATTTCACTTAACATAATGAGTACTCAAGCCTCATCCATTCTATAGGATACACTGGCATTTCCTTTCTTTTAAAGGATGAATAATATTATACTGTATGTATATACCACGTTGTGTATAACCATAGATTGGTAGCAGTAAACAACTGCTAGAGGAGACTGCCCAGCCCAGCTGTTTACAGGCCATCTCTTAGAAATGTCAAGCTCTCTGCAACTTATGTCAAGAACTCTAGGGACACAGCTTTTATGTGTCATCAACCATGTTGATGTGGGATTTTCAGCAATGCATCTACTTCTGAGTCATCAGTATCCCCTCACCCATATTCCTATTAGTGACCCCAATAAAACTCACTGATTCACCAAGTCGGGCTTTGGTGTAATTGTTACTTTGGTCTGTCATGGATTACCTTTCTGGGGATGAGGAGATGTATATGCATGTGTGTGTTGCATCTCCCTAGATAAAGCCTCTCATACAAAAAAAAAAAAAAAATACCACTATGAAAGTAGAAGACAATATGACCACATGTATACATCATTGAAAAAAAGTTGTTTACCCTCAGTCTAGTCAATTAAGGAATTAAGCAATTGAGGAATTAAGACTGTGGAACACTGCACAGAAAGAATGGTCTGGGTATTTGCCAAGAGGAATTCTAAGAGATGAGGAGGTAATCGGGTCATATAAGGCCTTGATAGCCATTATAAAGACATTTACTCCATGAGCTGGGAACACAGGAGGCTCCTGAGTAAGGCTGTATTTTGGAGGTTCTGCTTTTGGTTTTAACTTTCATCTTTGCAGTGCTAGGGATAGAAGACAGGGCTTCAGTCCATCCCAGACATGAACTCCACACCATTGAACTATATATTCCTACCTCCGCTTTGAGTTTGGAAATGGTTACTTGCAATACTATAAGAAGGAAACACTCTAGAGAACCAAGGGCACAAGCAAGGTGACTTCAGAAAGTTGCTGCAGCAGAAGAATGATGGCAGTGGAATTGATGAGAACAGGCAGAGACAGATTCTGAATGGAAAGGAGTATGCTTGCTGATGCAAAGCACATACGTGATAAAGAAAAAAGATGGACTAAAAAGACTCACAACTTTCTTTTATCATTATTGGGGACTGAAACCAGGGCCTTATGCATGATAGGCAAACACTCTACCATTGAGCTAGGTCCTGAGCCTGAGTTTTATTTTTTGAGATGAGTTCTCAATTAGTTATAGAGACTGGCCTTGAACTTACTCTGTATCTCAAATAGGTTTTGAGCATGTGATCTTCATGCCTCAGCCTCTGAATAGCCATGATTACAAGTCTCTGTCTACAGGATTTTTTGTTTGTTTGGTTTGTTGGTTGGTTGGCAGGCTGTTTTTCTTGGGGGAGTGGGAGGTGTTTTTGGTTTGGGAACCTAAATTACAACATCATTTCTAAGGATAAGAGTGACAAAGGTAAGAATGAAGGTGAATCAGTTTAAGTTCAGCTCCAGACATGTTAGATTGACTAGCCAAGTGGGACAAACTATTTGAAGTAAAAGTTGAAATTCAGAGAAAAGATGAAGACTACAGATTACACTTGGAAGAAATTGGATGACACTACAATACAGGGATTTCTAATTTGCTGAGTATCTTCCAACAAGTTTCAAAAAGGACTCTCACCAACCAGATTTGTCCCAGAAATAAAAAAATTAAACTCATGCCTTGAAACTCTTTAACCTTTCTTTTGGTGTTAGGAAAGACACATAGAGCATGAAACATACAAAATTAAATGTGCAAAAGGAAAAATGGATGATATAAGCAAACTAAAAAATCCAGAAAGGCCAGAATGAAGATCTAAAACCAAGATCAATATACATAGAAATGAACATGAAATGCAAGACTTAGGTGTTACAGATGGAGCCAGGGACCAGTTAGTCTAAAAAAGGGGCGACCTGATTTAGCATAGCTCACAAGAAAGCACTCTGAAAAGCCAACTGCCATTGAAGTATACAATTGGTGTCTGAAAGTACACTAGTCAGATAAATTAAGAATACAACTCTCAAGAACCTACACCTGCCACTTCACATGGGCAGGAAGAGTGCCTGGTTTTCAAGGCTTTGAAGGAATTGCATGTAGAAATCAAAGTAAATATCCTTTGCTGCTGGGGAGTACAGAGCAGATTAACCTGGTGTGTTTCAATAGGTCAATGAGCTCCAAAATGAAAAATATCTCTCAGTACGCACTAGGTCCCCCAAAAAAGCATGCACATGAAACATTCCACTCATATGTTGGGGAGACTTTGTCTCAGCAGTCTATAGCCACTTCCTCTAAGGTCTGACATGTTGTTGTCACCTCCAAACAGCCCTTCCCACCTTGGGAATGTCACTTACTCATTTGGCCCTCTATACTTTCCAAGGGCCCCAATATACAGGGGCCATTTTTGTCAGCTCTGACTCTGCCATGCATTCCCAACCTAGTGCATGGGAGATGCTAAAAAATATATGAATACTAAACAATATTGAAAATGAACTCCAACATACCACAAAGAGGGACAGCTTGTTGTCTGATAAAGTAATTCACATATAAACCAAAGGTACTCTCACTGCTAGGCATTGTCACTTCTGTGTGTTTATACCTGGATCCATCAGTTCTGAGGTGGGATCAAAAGGGTCCTGGTAAGGGAAGAGCTTCTCGCCTACTCCAGGAAGTGGGGCTGTCTTTCCAGGAACATAGAACATCAGGGGCACATGGGTAGTGACATCAAAATTGCTGTATTTGGCCCATTCTCCGTGTTCACCTAGGGCCCACCCTGGGCCATAAAAAGCATACAATGAAAGAAAATTAATAATATCATGGTTTGTTTACTTTAGATACCATTTCATTTCTCAATGTAAAGAGCAGAGGACACCAAACCTCATAACTTCAGGAAATTCCTCTAGAATTATAAAAGGTAATTTACAGCTGGGCAGCAGTGGTGCACACCTTTAATCCCAGAACTCGGGAGGCAGAGCCAGGCGGATCTCTGTGAGTTCAAGGCCAGACTGGTCTACAGAGCAAAATCCAGGACAGGCACCAAAACTACACGGAGAAACCCTGTCTCAGGAAAAAAAAAAAAACTTAAATAAGTAAAGATAATAAAATAATTGAGAGAGAGAGAGAGAGAGAGAGAGAGAGAGAGAGAGAATTATAGACTTAGAATCCAGCTATAACCTCAGACTACTCTCCTTAGCAGCCTCCTACTTAGAAGGACTTTGAATAACCAGTGGCTAAGAATAGACATCATGTCATTGTGGATGTGCAAGGGCTCTGGCAATCTGTCCATTCCTCTGTCTGTAATGCTGGAAACTTAAGAGAGGAGTGTTCAAAGAGTCTGTAGGAGCTCAGTAAGAAGTCTCTCCAGACGATCACCTTTGTGGACTGGGTGAGGGGAAACCCTGAACCTCCACTCCTCTGCACTCTCCAGGACAAAGCAGCCTTGACCCAGTGGGTTTGTAGGGCATTAGTACAGAGGTCATGTTGTTCCTATGTAGCATGAAGCTAAAAGGTTGAGGGTTAAGAAGCCTAGGGGACCAGCAGTGGGACCTCAGGAGTCAGCTCTGGGAAATTTGACTGATGTGCATGCACAGACCTGAAAGGGACAAAGTAAGCTCTCCTATGGCATTCCCAAATATGGCCATTCTAAGTCCACAGGCCTTTACCAGCTTTAGTGGGCTGCCTGGCATCATCCAAGGCACAGCACTTAGTCTAACCCATAGCATTCAGTACAGAGCTGTTGTTATTAGTTCATGGCTAAATAAATATATTCTTTCATTATTCTTCTGCTAAGCTTCAGTCTAGGCTGCTATAACCAGGAACAAATATGTGAATAAATATAGAGACCAACAGACATTATGCAGAGTGAGAGACCCTGAAAATGGGATATCTCCATCAAATCCTTCCCCTCAGGTTTCAGAAATATTTTGGAAGAGGAGGCAGAAAGAGTGTTAAGAGCCAGAGGGGATAGAGGACACCAAGAAAACAAGGCCCTCTGAATTAACATGATGAAAGCTTATATGAACTCAGAGACTTGAGGCAATATGCACAGGGCTTAGACAGGTCACACCAGATCTTTGGTGTATATATAATAGCTTCCAGTTTAGTGTTTTTATGGGGTTCCTGAGTACGCAAACAAGTGGGTCTCTGATTCTTGTGCCTTCTCTTAGGCTCTTTCCCCACTGTTTGTCTTGTCCAATTCCAATGTGTTAATTTTTATTTTATCTTATTATATTTTATTTAATTATTATTCCTTAGAAGCTGTTTGTTTTCTAATGAGAGACAGAAAGGGAGTAGATTCAGATGAGAGGAGAGGTGGGGGGTAATTGAGAAGCATAGAGGGAGGGGAAACCCTAATCAGGACATATTGTGTGAGAAAAAGAATCTATTTTCAATAAAGGAAAAAATAAAAGATAAAAAAATGTGAGAAAGAAAGCCCATATCCCTGAGAGGCCCAAGGGTCTGTCTTTAGACAAGGAGGAAGTAGAGAACCTCCAAATAAAAGTCCTTCAGTTCTCTAGATTAGAAATAGGAGCTTCCTCCAAGAAAGAAATACTAAAGAAGGGGGGAAAAGGAAGGATAGTTGGATATATCAGTGGAATATATGTGACACAAAAGCAGAAGGAACCACATTGGTGGATGAAGGCAATCAGCTGGAGGAGGTGCAGAAGGTACAGGAGAGGGCAGCAGAGGGAAGGATTAATTTTAATACAGTATAATGACATATGTTTGATGATGCTGTAATGAAGCCTATAACTATGTATGCTAACTTTTTAAAAATGTTAAGAGGACTGGAGAGGTGGCTCAGCAGTTCACAGCACTTCCTGATCTTCCAGAAGACCCGTTTAATTCCTAGCATCCATGTTAGGCAGTTCACAACTGTCTATCACTCCAACACCAGAGGATCTGAAGCCCTCTTCTGTTATCTGCAGGCACTATACTCATACACACACACACACACACACACACACACACACACACACACACACACACACACGTACATACATAGTTTAAAAAACGTTAAGAGACACCAAAGCAAACCCTCTCTCACATAAATGCAAGGTCAGTGATGAAATCACTAAGATAAAAGATGTAGCACTTGCCTCCATTCTCACATATCCAAGATGGAGGGCCAAGAACAATTAAGTTGCTCTTAAAAGCTCCCCATGACACTGGACTCAGAGCACTACTGTTTTACACAAGAGTACACCCCTATGTATGTGGAAATTGTCCAAAGCATACTTCACAGGAAATTGAGATGCTCAATTCACCAATGCCCTGCAAAATGCTTACCATGATCAGATGTGAAAGCAATAATTGTGTTGTTGGCTAGATGAAGATCATCCAAAGCACTCAAAAGATGCCCAACCTGAGTATCCAAATAGGACACAGAAGCAAAGTAGCTCTGGCGGATTTTCTGCTGCAAATGAAAAGAGTAGGAGCAATTTTCATTGCCTTGGCATACAAAGAGAATAGCTACCTGAACATCTCTCCCAAGCCCAACCTCTCCATTGATTGATGATGTTCTTATCCTAAACCTAACATTCCTTTTCCTACCTTCTGCAGCCCTATGCCTGCAGAGGCCAAATTAACAATGTAGGACCAAAACTGACATGTTTGAAAGCGAATCAGCTTTTATTTTAGGATACATGTCATGGCAAATGGATGTCATTAACTATTCCCTTCTGTCTGTTCTGCATATTCTGGACAGTCTCTAGAAATGAACATCTAAGCAGAAAATGATCCCTTACTTAATCCTTGCATTCCCAGAGCCACATGTTCTCTGATGAGGAGTTTGCCAAAGATACCACTCAGCTCCATTCAAGCTACCAGGTGACTAGAAACACTAGAAATGGATTGTCTCCCAGCCACTGACACCAGAAGTCCAAAATCAATGTTTGGGGAGGGCCATTTCTGAAAGTTCTAGAGCAGTAGTTCTCAAACTTCCTAATGTTGCAACCCTTTATTTAATACAAAAATTTCCTTGTGTTGTGGTGATCACCCAACCATAAAATTATTTCATTGCTACTATAAAAGTATAATTTTGCTATTATAAATTGTAACATAAATATTTGTTTTCCAATGGTCTTATGTGATCCCTGTGAAAGTCATTCAAGCCCCAAAGGGGTCGAGACTCACAGGTTGAGGACCACTGTTCTAAATGTACCTGCGTTTCTTGACTTGCAACAGTCATTGCAATCTGTCTCTATCTTTACATGCAGCTCTTCCTGCATCTGTTTCTGTCACTGTCCTCCCTACCTGACCTCCTTATCAGGACAACAGTCATATTGGGTTAGGGATTTACCTGATCAGTATGAGTGCATCTTAACTTACAGCAGGCTACATTCTGAGGTATGAGGAATTAAATAGTTCAATATATCTTTGGGGGGGGGGCACAAATTAACCCTTAATAATGACCCTGAGTAGGCCTGTCCTCTAACTACTTTCTTACCCAGCAAGAAATGGCAATTGATTAACTTTATGGACCAAGGTGTCAAGTGTAGCTCATTTCTAACAAACCCTCAATGGGCAGAAGAATAATGAAGGATAACCCAAGAGGAAATGCTGGGACTGCTAGTCTATACCCAGAAGTAAAGAAGCCATAAGCCTTTCCTGGACTGACTCCTCAATTATTGTTCACAAGCCTTAAGGAAAATATTATTCTCCCTCCCCACTATCCCCCAAGTGGTAACAAACAAGAGAACCACTTACCAGATCAGCCCCTTCTTCTACCATCCTCAGGGTCCCTCCCTCATGAGATGGACCTGCGAGATGCTACTTCTCATTGCTAGGATAAGGGCAGTCATGAGACTTAACCCTTCATCTACTTGCAGTGACAAACATCTATGCTTCTAGAAGGATTATGCTGAGCCTCTGCCTACATACACTTTTAGTAAATAAACTTTTCAGTCTGGAGCCCAGAGAACTTCAGTTCTCCTAAGGATCAAAACACCTCCTGCTTACGCTGGTTATGGAAAGAAGGCAATAAAAAAGCAGGTATGATGTTCAGACCTATTAAGCCACCTAGCCAATAAGGGTACAACTACAGAGAAGTAGACATACTCATCAGAAGGGCCAGGGTTAAGACAGGCAAATGAGACTTCAAGTGAGTTGGTCTGGATAAACCAGGGGAGGCTTCACAGAGGAGTATCCATTGCTATCAACCAAATATGAGCAAGATGCTCTAAAGCAACAGCTGTTATGCATACAACAGAGTGGAGTTATGGAAGAGGAGGGTACATTCAGAGCTATGTAATAACATAGGAAAGCAGACAAAAACAGTAGGTTAGGGCCAGAGGACATAGACTTAGAAGTTCTTCAAGGGAGTAAAAGTCTCAGGCTGTAGGCCAAGAAGGTCTTTCAAGACAGAGGTAATGCAATATAGGCTGCAGATTAGCAAAAGTCCTATGGCAATAGCAGCACAGATTCTAGGGGCTATAGACAAAACAGTACCAAGCCACTGCTGGCACCTAAGAAGAATTCAGAATACTTGTTAAAAAAAAATCAGAAAGGCATGGTGTGTATACCTGTGATTCTGGCACTTGGAAAGCTGAGGCAGAAGGATCACCATGCATTTTTCTTCAGCTGGGACTACAGAATGAGACCCTATCTCGAAAAAATGGAAAAAAATTTAAAAAGCAAAATGTACTACAGTGGTCCAGAAAGATATGTTCAGAGAGCAAGGCAGAACTAAGAATAATTTGGGGAGATCAAGCAGGTGTGGAGACAGGTAAGAAACATAGTATCAGAGGAAGATGAGAAAGCCAAGGGTGACAAAACTTCACATTCAGCAACAGCATGATTTGCTACCATTTGATAGGAAGAGACATAGTGGAAGAGGAAGGAGAAAAGGCAGAGTAGGGGTGGTGGCCTACCACGTGGAAAACAACAGAATCAGGGTCTCAACGATCATCTGCCTGGGAGTAGGTCACAGGAAGGTAGACATGTTAGGAGAGATGCCTAGGCTGGAGTAGTTCTTGGATTAATCTAACAACAAGGTTCAGATGAGGCTAACTAGGGAGAAGGCCAAGGTAGGGGGCTGAAGTTGACCAAGGAGCAGTACCTAAGTGGGAGACACAGAAGGACCCTGCTATGCATACTGAAATGGAGAGGGAACCAGAAAGGTTGGCAAGGAAGTATCAGAGTCAGATAGCTCCAGATTAGATTGGTGAACAAGGAGAAAGCAGCACCGAGCTCAGGGAAGTTGAAGACTTAGAAGACAGATTTTTGCCAACAACGTCAGTGTCTGCCACAATGAGAACTCTTAGTGATCCAGGAAGGCAGGAACCCATGCAGAGAAAGATGTAGAACAAATAGACCAGAAAGATCATGGATGCAGCCAGAATAGGCTACTCTTCACTGCCCTCAAACAGTTGAGGAAGCAGAGTAGCAAACAAAAAGAGAAGAGAATAAGGCAGAGGTGAGAGAAATGGTACTTCTGAAGATAGCAAAACATGAGCAAAGAGGCTGCAGAGAATATCAGTAGGAATAGACCTCACAAAACAAGCAAAGAGCTCACCTGGACAGCTGAGAACCTTTGCTTAGTAGTAACAGAGGTTCTCTCCAGCAGCTCTCACAGCTGAACTGTTTCATTATAAGGGTACTGTAAATGGGGCAAGAGTGCTGAAGAGAGTGCAACAACAAGGAGGGTCGTGCCATGGGACTCGCTCCCCAAGACAGAATGGGAAGAGGGGCAACAAGAATGTCGGGCAAGGGAACTGCAAGGGGAAGGGGCCATAACCAGACTTGCGCATAACCAAGCAGGTGCAGGCCTAAGCATAAACCTGGGAGGCTGAAGGAAGGAGATAGGTGAATTAAGAAAAGACATCCAGCGCCAGGCGGTGGTGGCACACGCCTTTAATCCCAGCACTCGGGAGGCAGAGCCAGGAGGATCTTTGTGAATTCGAGGCCAGCCTGGTCTATAAAGCAAGATCCAGGACAGGCACCAAAACTACACAGAGAAACCCTGTCCCAAAAAACCAAAAAAAAAAAAAAGACATCCAAAGCCACAATGGGGCAGGGAACATAGCTCAGGTCCATAGAGCATGAGAGGCATGCCCTCCCCCTCCCCCCCAAGTAACTATATGAGCCATGCTACCTGCTGTGTCCCATGACTAGGAGTGTAAGGAAAGGGCACAGAACTTCAAGGGGGTTCTCTCCATGCAGGTGGCACTGACCCTCTCTGTATACTTCCACATATTCTCTACTCTCTTAACTAAAAACCTCAAGTCAGTATTCTCACAGAAAACTTTTACCCCTCCTGCTTCTGTTTGATTAAGAACATAAGGCACAGTGACTTGACAGGGGTCATGCCGCTGGCATGGAGTAGAAAGCAACTTCAAAACAAGACTTTTCTGAACTGACAAAAGCAACCATGGGGATTTGAAGTTACATGTACATGGAGTTAAAGCAGCTCCACCTGGCACCAGCTCTATGCCCCACCATGTCACACAGCAGTTTCCTGTCTGGCAACAGTGAGGTTCTCATCCAGCCCAGACACTTAAATACTTAGAACCCTTCCTGGCACCCAGTCCATTGTAGAGGGACATTTCAAGTCACTGTCACTAATAAAATATTCAGGTAACAACCTAAGGTTGCAGTTCAAACCATCTTGTTATCAGACTTGACAACACAGAACTAAGAAGCTGGTAGTTGGCAAATTGGCATATATGTTGCTTTCTGAACTCTCTCTACTTGCCATTTGAAACTCACGGTTGTGAATAACACACACACCTCACCTCTGAACTCTGGCTGTGCAAACTCAGGGGCCAAATGGCTTTAGACAGCAAAAGGTATCTTTTATGTGTTGGACTTGTTTCACTGAAAAAAAAAAATCTATTCTCCTGCAATGGTTCTCAAATCACTGAGTACATCACCATCACCTGATATGCTTTCTGAGGAAATGTGGTTTCTTGCGCCCAATCTTCAGCTCTAGGGCTGCAAATATAGTTCAGTAGTAGGGTACTTGCCTAGTGCATGTGAGGCCCTAGGTTCAATCACTGCAAAAAATAAAAAAGAAGAAAATGGGGTGGGGGGAATAGAGAAAAAAATGATGTCCATATCCTTTTAAAGGTGAGCCAGAACTCTGTACTTTCAACAAGTCTGCCCAGTGAATCTGACATAGACAGTCAGTCCAAGGAGCACATTTTGAAAATGCTGCCCTCTTCTAGCCACTACCACCTGCTTTAGCATTCATTCATGTCACAAAACTTCAAAAAGAATATGGCTCCATGTGTCTTTTTACTTACAGGAGAGGCTGAGGGATGAGGGGATGAGTCAACATAACCAAATGACTAACTTGGAGGCTGCTCTACCTCTGTATCAGATCAAAGACATCACAGCTGACAGCACTAGACATGAAAACCCACCTCCCTCAGTTCACTCAGTCAGCCCAAGAGTGGCAGGTGCCAGTTTAGGCTTTCCCACAAAGGAAAAAAAGTACCAGAAAACCAAGGATTTTAGGCTTCTACACAGCTGCCGACATCCTATAATTAATAAATTGTGGCCCATATTAATCCCCCATGGGCTAGGGAGGTTCACCCAAGCTATATCCTGAACCTATGTCTGCTTATAGCAAGTCGGATGCTACCTTCTTTAGAAGCTAAGGTACTAGTAAGGAGACTTGATCTACACAGCACTGCCCATGTCAATAACAACAGAAATTCACTGTCCCCTAAAAATCACAAAGAAGACTTTTGTTTGTTTTAGCTTTTTGAAACAGGAGCTTACTATTTAGCCTAGGTGAGCTTTTAACTCACCAGTCGGCCTTGAATTCAAATGTGGCTTCACCAATGCTATCACACTATCAGTGCCTGATATATCTCCCAGGTATACCACTGGTACCTGAAAATCCACAGGAATTGGGCCATAGGGAACACTGATGTTTAAGGCTTGGACATCTTCCCGCTCCCTGATGTCCATCCAGGGGTTGTAGGCCACAGGTGGTAAGCCATCAGGGACCTGGGGATCAGGAGCCAGGGTGATATTTTCCAAGGGATACAACTTCTGAAATTCCTAGGAAAAAAACACACAAAGCCACAAGGTTGCTGCTCATTTGGCAAAAGCCCAAGGTTGTGTTTTCTGAAAGCCTATGATTCATTTACTTGGTGCTAATGCTCCCCAAGTACTCACCCACCGTCACCTGCTCTCTACCTTAAGCCATTCTCATAAGACTCGAACAGCAACAAAATCCCCAAATGTTTCCTACAATGACAGCAGCAACTGTTCTCTCCTCTCATATACAGGTGCCCTCCTGCTCCTGTCCCAACATACAAAGGCATGGCAAAGCACGGTGGGCTCCCAAAACCTCCCTCAGCTTCCGTGAGTCATGAGAACTCACAGGACTTAGCAGAAAGTCCCATTTACAGTGATCCTTTATTAGAGTGAAAAGATTTCACATCTAATCAGCAAAGAAAAAACAAACATAAGGCCAAAAAATCTGGAGGAAACCAATGACAAGCTTCGGAGTCCTTCCCAGGGATTTCACATGAGGCACTTATTGCCCCAGCTAGTTGAAAGAGGGTGCATGTAAAATGCTACCAATCAGTGAAGCTCATTAAAACTGTAGCACCCTGTTTTGACATGGGATTCATCACGTAGGCACTTTGCCTGAACCAGAACAAAAGTTTGGGCTTCCATAAGGAAAGCACTGATTCAGCATGTACCATGTCTGCCAAAACTACTTAGGCACTCCCAAATCAAAGTTCCCAGTTGCCAAACAAGGGCCAGACTTATAAGCAGACCTCTGAAAGGCTTGCAGCCCGGCAGCTTTGTGAACTCTTTTCTGCAAGGGAGCTGAAGAGATTGTCACAGCTTCTTCTAAAGGGGCTGAGAGCTCCTACTGTGAGGGCAAGAGACTCAAGGGTCATCAAACAAGATGCCTACAACATCATAGGGTATACTTCCAGGTCTGAACTCTCATTTATAACCAAGGGATATTCTTTGTAAAGTGAAAAGGCTGGGCTGTTCAGGCCCAGGTAAAAGAAAACAGAGAAAACCTGGGAAAGATTACTTAAAAGGACTATACATTCTAAATGATATATAGAGAAGCATAGGATTTGAAGTACAAACAAGCAATTCTGTCTCCTATGGTGATATTTTATTTGTATTAAAATGTTATTTGTATGTTAATAAATAAAGTTGCCCGGGGGGTCAGAGCTATTAGCAAGCCATAGGAAAGCAGGGCAGTGGTGGCGTACGCTTGTAATCCCAGCACTTGGTAGGCAGAGCTGGGTAAGTCTCTGTGTGTTCAGGGATACAGCCATTATTGGATACACATGCCTTTAATCTCAATACCAAGCAAGGAAAACCTGGAGGCCTATACAGACAGGCCGTGACGAGGTGGTCATGTGGTTGGGTTTACAACCAAAGAGAAGGCAGAACAGAAACTCTATATAAAGACTTTAACACAGGAAATAGCTCTGGTTCGGAGAAGTAGGACCACTCCAGGAGGAAGGGTAAGGTTTTAGCTCTTAGCTCGAACCTCTTGACTTTCTTCTTTGCATTGGTTCTGTGTTTCTTATTTAATAAGACGGTTGGTTACATCTACAGTTTCCTGTGCTTACAGGGTCTGATATGACAACCTTAGGGAGGAATGACAGGAAAGAGGGCTTCATGTTTCCTGAGATTTTCTCCCACGAACAATCCCTTTCAGCTTCTGGTGGCTTTGCCTCACCTCTGTATGACATCATTGTACAATCCCATCTGCATGATGAGTCAAACAAAAGAAATCAAATCTCCAGGGGAGGAAAGTGGAAAGCTAAGCATTTATTACAAGATTCTTACATGTTCTAAGACTACTTTTTGCTCTTAAACTTTGACTACCACTATCCCAAGTACACTAGTACACATTAGGCATCCCAGTGGGTTATGACCACCTTCGATACACAAATGCCTCTCTGGTGAATAAGTGAATAACAGATAATAGTGGCTGTGTTGGATCAGCCCTCAGGCAGCTCTTCACCTTGGGATATCTGAAGGGGATGTGTGGCTTGTGATACCCAACTGCCAGGAAGAAAGGACTGGCTGATGTTTTCATCTTTTCCAACAACCGAATGGCTTCCTCAGTGCTCTGTTTGTCAGGCAAGGTGCCCTCAGGCACATCTGCCACATCCACAGGACAAAGCAGGTTGGCATGGAGTTTTCCATCTTGTCCCCTACATGTCTTTCAAAAAAAAATGTATAACATCAGTCTATTAAATTCAATAACTAGAAATCCTGACAATCATATACTGAATAAATAGCACCATCACCAGCCCTCAAGTTCTTAAGTCACTCAGAATGAACATGCATACTGGAAGCAGAACTGAACCAGAAAAGTGTTTGTCCTTTCTCCAGACAAGGGCAAAAAAACAAAAAAAAACAAAAAAAACAAACATTCAATTTATTCCTGTGAATTCTATCTTCAGGCCAGAAATAATTAAAGGATACCCAAACTATCAAAAATTATCTCAACATTTATGATCCTTAGCTTAATACTTCATCCAGAGTGAGCAACAAAAATCCATTAAGTGAACTAATCAGACTAATGCTTTAGGTTAAGGCTTTAATTTATATTTGTGTATGTGTACACATGTATGTTTGTATATGTGCCAGTGCACATTTGTGGGGGGGGGGTTAGTACACATGAAAAGTAGAAGTCAACCTCAATTGTTCCTCAGAAGCTATCCACCTTGGTTTTTGAGACAGGGTCTCGCACTGAGACATTAGGCTAGGCTAACTGGGCAGCAAGCTCCAGGGACCTGCTTGTATACCCAGTACTGGCTTCTTGATGGATGCTAGGGATTGAATTCTGGTCCTCATGCTTCTAGAGCAAGCACTTTACTGACTGAGCTATGTCCTTGGCCAACTTAAGGTTTTAGAATGAAAAACACCCCATCAGCCAGTTGTGATGGTCCATGCTTCTAATTCCAGCCTCAGAGACGCTGAGGCAGGAAGATTCCGAGTCTCAGGCCAGCCTGGGTTTCAGAGCAAGTTCCAAACCAGCCTGCACAAAAAAGTAATCATTGTGCTCAACAAACCAATTGCTAAATATCCTAATGCTTGTTTCTGAAAGACATTACAACAAGCAAAAGCAACAACCATCATAGTATAACCAGCTTAAAAGAAAATACCATATATTTAATAGTCCATTTGCTAGGCAAGAAGACAGTGCTTCCTCAGCTCTTGTACAGACTTACCTTAGTGTTTTCATACTTCTCTGTTGATGGATGATAAGGTGGAAAAGACCAACTGTATGGAGAATCATCACTGTGATTGGAAGATATACCTTGAATTGGGGAAAAGAAAGTTGCTGAATAAAATGTGAAAGGTCTTTCAATACCCCCACTGCCAAATTAAAATTGAACAACTACACAGGTAGCTCCTCCCCTCTTTGAGCCTTAGTTTCTTCACCTATAAAATCAAGAGCTCAAGCAGATGATACATTTCCATTAAGACCAACTGTCCAGGTCATTAACTTAGTACTGAGCATCTAACTTCCCAATTCCTAAGCCTCAAAATGACAAGATCAGCCAACCTGACATAGCAATACAGTTCCTTGAGGCCCAAGCTAGAGACTCTTGCCCAACATAAGGAAGCAACAACCACCTAACGAGAAAGCAAAAGCACTGTCACCACCATGAGACAGATGAGCATAGAGAGGTTAAGAGAGGGATCATGGCCTGCACAGTGCCAATCCAATATATGAATGAGCTAAGACACAAATCCATGCCTTCAGGACCAAGATCAAGTATGCAATTGTGAAGCATAACTCCAGCCCAAAGCTTAGTAGTTTACTGTGTACCAAGCAAAACAAATACCATATGAAACCAAGAAAGAACTGCCAGCAGACAAGAGTACAGAAGTACCTTGGAAGTAAGGGTCTGTAAGACATAGAGAACCTCATCCCTAAATCTACACATCAGGAAGGAGATCAATGAACATACAGGCCTTGCTTGATTTACCTTCCCAAAGTATTATCTGCTCTTCTAGAAAATACTCACTTCCTTCCTTCCCTTAGGCAAGTGCTATAAGTACCAAATTAGGAAGTTCAACTGATATTCAGCTTTAGGCCACACAAAACGATTTCTGATACATTCATTTTCAAAACTGAGCAGGGTATAGTCTACCTGACTGGTATTCTCAACCTGGACTGCCAGCTAGGTTTCAGAAGAAAGGTCCTGAGCCTGTCGATTATAATCAGTGTGCAAAGGGCTCTTGGAGACACTCAAGCTGTCTCCTTTGGTGATGAACATCATCATCTGAATGGATCTAGCACTTTGAACACACTTTACACTCACGGATGCCCACAATGACATGCTCCCCTGGTAGGGCATCAAAACAACTACAGGCCCAGCTTCTCAGGTAAGGAATGTGAGACTCAAAATCAGCTGCATGGCTAAGTAGTGGCAGCACTGCAACCACAGTCAGGTACCTACATCCCTGATGCTATTGCCCAGTGTAGTCTATTCTGCTTCTAGAGATTTTCATGGCAGTGAAAAGTCAAAATGACCTGAATGGTATGCCAGACTACTATGCTGTCATTAAAAAGGGATTTTTGTGGAGTGTAATATAATGGGAAAATATTTACTCTCACTTGGGGTATAAAATTATAAACAAAACATAACTACAAATCAGAAAAATACTATGTCCAGAAAACAGGCTGGAATACATTAAATGCAGCTTTCCTCAGGGTGGTGCAGTTACACATTTATATTCTTTGATTTCTTTCCATTCTTGAAATCAAGTGATCCTTCTATCATTGTTTTAAAGTGGTATCTATCCTTCATTTAAGAAGTAAACAACCAGTTTATCAGGCAGTATTCAAAGTCAGAACTTGACACCCAACTTACTTCCTCTTTCTGACATTACTCACAGAGAAAGCATTAGCTTCCACCAAGCTGTACCTCTTACCTGGATATCAAGTCCACACAGTACCTCTGGACATTCAAGATCCTCAGATATGGTTATCTCACACCCAACTTTACAGACAGGCACCCTGCAAGGCACAAGGTCAGGTCCAGAGCTGGACTGACAACAGAACTGTCTCTCCAACAGCCAGTGTACTTCCACAACCCAAGCAGCTGAATAAGTCCCAAAGTATTACCTCCAACTTCTAAAGGAAACCAGTTTCTTTCTATTCTTTTTCGTTTAGACTGTGAACATGAAACTGGGTTAAAGAAGTGTTTTGTTTTGTTCTTGTTGTTTCATAGAAATTTACCCAGCCTATCAGAAAAGATCACTACAAAGACAGCCCCAACCCAGCAAGGGATTCCAGTATTCAGGCACAGAAACAGAGAGCCCAGGCTTTGATAATTGAACAGTACCAGGGTGAAAGACTTTTCCAACCGACATGGTCATGTAGCCATTCTCCTTGAAGTACTGGGGGATAGTGGAAAAATTCCCCGAGTGTACCCTCCAGTAGGAATTGAAGTCATACAGGCGGGTGGTGTCAGGCCTCCTCCCAGTGAGGAAGGACACTCGACTTGGTGCGCACACTGCTTGCTGTTAGGGAGCAGAAGCAAATGTCAACTTCATCCCAGCCAAATATGTCTGCAGTCTTCAAGGTAACTAAGCAACCTCTCTAGATCCTCAGCAACCACCTGGCAGCTGAGTCATGCAGATCTCAAAGTGAACCATTGGAATTTGGACCTCGCCCAGGTACTAGAGATTGTTGTCTTCTGAACAAAGGAAGGCTGTAATCATGCTCTCAAAACAGCAGATGTATGTGGGGGTGGGGAGGGAGTTCTATGCAATGGCATCCCTAGGTACCCATAAAGGGTGATGCTCTTGGAGAGCAGCCCTGAAAGGTGGCTCAGGGAGGACAACTGCCATAGATAGATGACTGACTCTTAGTCACCCACAACTCAGTTATATTTTTCAGCTCTAGGCAGTTCCTGATTCTGGCTGAAAGCTGGCCAAGCCTGTCTTAAGCATGTCAAGGCCAGGTCATAGTCTCCACCCAATGAGGTACAAGCTCTTTGTGAGTGGAGAATAGGCTTGCCTAGTCCTCCATTTTCCAAGCTCTGCTTCCCTCATTCAAAGAGGTTGTCTCTAGGGCAGCAACATGCAACTCCCTACTGTATATGCACAGATGCACATACCCACACCTAAGGTCCCCAGACATACCTGTGCAAAAGCATTCTGAAAGAGAATGCTGTGGGATGCCAGCTGGTCAATGTTTGGGGACCTCACTAGCTTATCTCCATAACAGCCCAGGGAGGGGCGAAGATCATCCACAATGATCAGAAGGATATTCAGAGCATCTGCACAGGAGGGAGGGGCTTTGGTTACATCACATGCACTGACATTGAAATACCACCACCACCACCACCACCACCAAGGCAATGAGAAGATCTAGGCTGGCCCTGGCTCCTTAACAGTCCATCTAGAAAAGGAGCAACCAGGGCTCTGCTTCAGCAAGGGTGAGAGTAGAGTGCAGAGAAGCCCTAATCTAGGGTGAGAGTGCTTTGTATCAGCCATGTCTTCACACCTAGTTGAAGAAGAAAGACAAATAGAGACTTGGGCGGGGGGGGGGGGGGGGGGGGGGGGGGGGGGGGGGGGGATGAAAGAATGAGGAGAAGGAATAGAGAAGACAGATGAAAAGATGGAAGGACAATTAAATGAAAGAAGGATGGATAGAAGGGAGGGAGGAGAAAGGGAGGGAAGGATAGTTGAGTTGGAGGGGGAAATGGAAGGAAAATGGATAGATGGAAGGAAAAGGATGGACTGTTAGAGAGACGTAATGTGCACCAGTGGATGGCCCCACACCCATGTGTATATGGGAAGCACAAATTGGACTCAGTGGGTTATAAAAACAAAAAGAGGACATGAAGTTGAGGGTGGGTGGATCTGGGTGGAGTTAGGGGGAGAAATGGGGGGGGTGAGTGTTATAAAAATACGTTGCATGCACTTATGAAATTCTCAAAAAAAATTAATGAAAAAAAGAAAGAAGCGATGATGGAGGAAAAACATGAAGGGGTGAAAAAGAGAGAAAGACCTATGAAGGAGGAATGGATGAAAGATTAATGTGGACTGAACAGAGGAAAGGAAAGATGGATAGAGGGTAAATAGGAATGAAAGTGTGGGAGAAAGGAATGAAGGAGGAGAGAAAAAAAAGATAGGATGGATGGAAGAAGAAACATTAGCAGGGACAGAGACAAAGTTTGGCAGGGCAAAGAATGAGGAATTGGCACCTGTAACGTTGTTGCCTAGCTCAGCAGACTCCAGGGCGAAGCAGAAGGAGCCTAGAAACAAGCTGAAGCCAAGCAGGCGCCAGCCACACTGCGGCTGCGGCAACGACATTCCTGCTTCGGTGCAGCCTTGCGAGAAGGTGGTGTCAGGCTAGAGCAGGATCATTGGGTAGCGGTCGTCGCCGTCGCCGCCGCCGCTGCCGCCTCAGCAGCAGCTGCAGCAGCAGCAACCGCCGCCGCCACAATCTCAATCAGGGAAGACAGCGGGACAGGGCAACCTAGGGCTCAAAGGCCCGGGCCCGGCCCGAGCGTGAATGCGCTTGCGCAACTCCCCTTTCCCTCCCCTCCCCCCATCTCCGCCCTTCCCTCTAGGGGTCAGAGCCTGTGGTGCTGGAAGTCCAAAGCTTGATCCGCCATAGTGGGCGGGACCTTAGCCGGAAGCAAAGGGGTGGTGGCTTTTCAAAGGGCACCTTTTACAATAGACAATGGTGACAGGATCTTTGATGTTCTCAAGATTTTACTGTTGAACTAGTTTCTTGCCTCTTTGCCTCTGCTAGTTCTGTGCCTTTTACCTAGAAGTCCCGTCCTACCCTTATCTCTCTATAAATGTTAATTTTCCTTGCAGCCCATTCTCCAAAGAAGTCCCTTGAAAACTTCCACTCTATACCTAAAAGGACCTTTTTTCCTGTTTATCGATTCAAATCCTTATTAAACACTAAACACACACACACACACACACACACACACACACACACACACACACACACGTATATCGAGCCCTGTTGGCAGTGCTAGAGTTCTCAGTTCCTGCTCTGATTGAGCTTCAAATTTGTAGAATGTATCTGGGAGGTCCTGGTCTGGACAAAATAAATCTGAGTGGGAAGATCTTATTATTTTCTATGAGGTTGTCTAGTTAGAACTTCACTGGTAAAGTGATAGTTAAACAAAAGTGGGAAAGAAAGGAGCAAGCCGCTTGATGTCTGTATAAAGAGGGAACAGCAATTATGGAGCATAGTTAAGAAAGATGGTGGCTGGAGCCAGCGAAGTAGAGAGCTCCGGAGAGAGAAGAGATGGGCACAGTGAGTGGGAATTGGACTCCTGTGGCAACAATTATTCTCTGCTCATTTTGGACTGAAGATCAAAAAGAACTCCATGTCCTACCTCTACCAAATGGAGCTTCTGAAAAACTAGACCCTTTATCTATGAGTCATCCTTAACCCCCTTACTGCTGAGCACTATTTCTGGGCCCTTCTCTGCTTTATTCCTTCCCAGAGCAATATATGGGTTTGATCATTTTCCATAATCAAGGGTTTAAAATATGCACATAGAAAGAAGAAGAGATAAATGAACTATAATCTCATCTTTCACAAAAGGAAATCAGCAGACAGTGTCTAAAGTTGAAAAAACACAAGATAACAGTATAGATATAGACACAGGCTTTCGGGAAATAAAGTCTCAAAACTGACATGAGAAACATTTAAAGTGAAAACTATGGTTTAAAGAAGTAGAATGGATGACTTTCATTTTGTACTATAAGCCAAATGTGTTACCTTATTATGTGTTGAAGTATTGACCCCAAAAAGATGCATTGAAGTTCTAACACTTAACACTTCAAAGAATATCATTTTTTTGGGAACAGGGTCTTTACAGAGGTAACCAAGTTAAAGGTGCAGTGACTCCAGATCAAGTATGATTAGTATCCTTATAAAAATAGGGATGATTAGGAAGTTAAAGAGATGGCTTTGTCAGTAAAGTGCTTGCTGAATAAGTGGACATAAATTCAGCCCCCAGCACCCATGTAAAAAGGCCAGGCACAGCAGAGCATACCCTTAGTCCCAGTGCTGGGGAGGTAGATACAGGAAGAATCCTAAGATTCACTGGCCAGTTGCTCTTGGCCAGGGAAATAAGGTGGGGAACATTCACATAAGATACAACACATCAACTCCTGGGTTCCACATGCATAATGCAGGCACAGCCACACAAAAAAACATACAATACACACATAAACATATATACATACACATAGAAATATGGGATGGAGATTGAACACAAATACACATAAAGAAATGTACATGTGCTGGGCGATGGTGGTGCACACCTTTAATCCCAGCACTCAGGAGGCAGAGACAGTCTAGTCTCTGAGTTTGAGGCTAGTCTGGTCTACAGAGTGAGTTCCAGGACAGTCAGGGCTACACAGAGAAACCCCGTCTTGAAAAAAAACAACAAAGAGAGTGGGGGTACATGTAAAGAGAGAAAAGTGAATCGATGCACCTAAGGAATGTCAGAGACATTGGAGAACACAAGATTAGCTAGGAGCATGCAAGGAATGGACCTTCCCCCATAGGCTTCAGAGAGTGCATTGTCAGCTGGCATTTTGATTTCAGAGTTCTCCCCTCCAGAACTGAAAGGCACAATTTTCTAAGCCACACAATTTGTGGTACAAGTACATTAACACTTTAAATACAACTTTAAAAACAATTTGAGGTTAAGACAATTGATGGTAACTGGGCCTGCAATTGGAGTTACTCAGATGGCTGAAGCAGGAGTGCAAATGCAAGGCAGCTTGAGAAACTTACCAAGAACCTATCTCAAAGACCAACTAAAAAATATTAAAGAGAAGGGAATGCAGCCCACTGGTAGAGAACTGGCCTAGCACGTATAAGGCCCAGGGTTCAATCCGTAGTACTGCAAAATAAAAAAACAAAACCCACACAGGACAGTCTTAGCCAGCCCTTAGACACAGTAAGCATTTATGCTGCCTTCTAAATAAATTACCTCACCCTAAGCTGGGTCCAAGCTGCTGCAGTCTTCCTTTTTTTTTTTTTTTTTTTTTTTTTGTTTGTTTTGTTTTGTTTTTCCAGACAGGGTTTCTCAGTGTAGTTTTGCTGCCTGTCTTGGATCTCGCTCTGTAGACCAGTCTGGCCTAAAACTGACAGAGATCCGCCTGGCTCTGCCTCCTGAGTACTGGGATTAAAGGCATGCGCCACCACTGCCCAGTGCTGCATTGTCTTCTAATGACACACCCACACATACTTCTTGGAGGCATAGGAAAATTAATCAGCCTTCACGTGTTTCTATATTATCAAGGATACTCCAGGGCCTATCTAAGACACTTATGCATCAGAGCTATTCTCACCTATCACAAAAGCCAGTTCTGCAACTCTAGGAAATTTCTGAGATGCTATGCAGATAGAGGTCACAAGTTCTCTTGCCCTTGTACTGTCTCCCCTCCTGTGGCTCTGTCTCCAGGGAAACAAGAAACAGAGCACAAGAGAAAATTAACACTCAGCTACCCTGCCACTGTGGCAGGGTGTGTGCATTGTATGTTTTTTTGTGTGGATGGGACTGCATGTGTGCATATGGAGCCCAGGGTTTGACAGGTTGTATCTTATTTGAATATTCTCAACCTTATTTTTTTATCTTTATAATCATTCTAATCTTCTAGAATGCCTTTTGCCAGGTATATGCATATTTCTAGGCCTAGATGTGTATCTTCTCTTGCAAGTAAGAATTGAGGGCCCTCCACCTAATTCTAGGTGGTACTCACTGTTCTAGACACCTCCATGAAAGAAAGAGGCAGAGTGTACAGAAAACTGTAGCTTGGGAAACATTCATGTCCACTCATAAGATGAATTCTTTGAAGAGAATTCGGATATTTTACTTCTTTGTGTGACAGGGTTCCCTGAATAAGCTTTGTGGTAGGCTCTATTCCTTCCACTCACTGCTCTATCCCTGTAAGCATTCTTTGGTAGGCTTCAAGGACTCACTGGAATAAGTAATATGATGCTAATAACATGCATGAGAGTGAATAACCCACAGTATATTCAGCATGATGCCTGTGAGGACACTCACTCTGTAGTAAGAAGGGCAGGGTTAAACTCTGTGAACACATGAAATTGTGTCCCCAAATGGAATACAACATTCATTGTACCTGCCAAGAGTGCCAAGCATGCAGCTGAATATTCTCAGGAGTGGCTGTGTCGAGATGTACAAGGCAACCATGGGACTCTGCTCACCTGCTGTCTGGAAACTGTAGATGAACATAGCCAGGCCTGGATCACCATGGTCTGTAGCAGCTCAGGCTGCCCTTGGCTTCAGAGGATGATGAAAGTGAATTGCATCACAACCAGACTTTGACTCTGTCTTCGTTCCCTAAAGGTGCATGTGGAGCCCCATGGAACACATGGAGACAGACTAGGGGCTGCGCTGCTCAGCAGTTCTGACCTTTACAGAGCTACCATGTGGTGGTATTGTGTTCCCTGAAATATTGTGCACCCTAATAAACTTATCTGGGGTCAGAGACAGAACAACCACAATATTAAATATAGAGGATAGGCAGTGGTAGCACACGCCTTTAATCCTAGCATTCCAGAGGCAGAAATCCCTCTGGATCTCTGTGAGTTCAAGGCCACATTGGAAACAGCCAGGCATGGTGACACATGTCTTTAATCCCAAGAAGTGAGCCTTTAATCCCAGGGAGTGGTGACAGATAGCAGAAAGGTATATAAGGCGTGAGGGCCAGAAACTAGAAGCGTTTGGCTGGTTAAGCTTTTAGGCTTCTAGCAGCAGTTCAGCTGAGATCCACTGGAATATGAGGACTCAGAGGCTTCCAGTCTGAGGAAACAGGATCAGCTGAGGAACTGGCAAGGTGAGGAAGCTGTGGCCTGTTCTGTCTCTCTGATCTTCCAGCATTTACCCCAATAACTGGCCTCAGGCTTGATTTTTATTAATAAGACCTCTAAGATTCATGCTACACTACCAAGCTGGTTCACATGCGGTGTCAAGTAGTTTGTGAGATGAACAGCTCATGCAAAAGGCCACACACATCTTTGCAAGGCCACACACATCTTTGCTTGCTTCTGGTGTTCCACATCAACTTCTCAGTTGTCCTTCTTCTCACTCCCGTCACATTCTGTACAGATCTCCCCACTTTCCTCTCTCCTCCTTTCTGAGCCTGGACTTTTCCCTCACGCCATTCATTGGTTCAGCCAGCACAGCTCCTGGTGAGCAGAAGGTAGCTGTTTGGAGCAGGCAAGCCCAGGGCTGCTGCCAGCAGTGCACTAAAGCAGAGATTCTAAACATATCCACCAGGGGACGCCAACGTGCTGGTGTTCAACTATTAACACTGGAAGGCAACAGATTTCCTTACTTTGTAAAACATAAGCTCAAAACCAAATATTTAAAACTCAAATGCCCAATCAGATATTTTGAAGTATGTCACTGTGACTAAGTGAGCAGGCTTGCTCTGTCACCATGGCACTCTATTTTGTCTGAATGAAGGGGTTTTCTGGTCACCTCTAACACTGACCCAGGAAGGGTTCTGATTTTCCAAACTGACCTCTCTTCATGAAGCTTCTCAGGAAAGGGCAGGAATGAAGAAGCTGTTGTGGAACGCTGTCCTCTGGGCATAGCATGGCTAGTAGTAGCACCTTTACCACTGCAGCTGTGTTGCCTGAACCACACTCTCCAAAGGCTGGGATTATCAGCACTCATTCATAGGAGGGGGGGGGATGGGGTCATCTGATCCTCACCTGACTGCAACCACTCACTCACTCCCTCTTGTCACCCTTCCCAGCTGTGGTCTCAGGAGGTACTAAAGCATGTTAAGAGGTGGAAGGTTAATGAAGAGGAGACTCCATCTTTGAAGCTTCAGGGAAGTTGCCATCCATGTTGGGGTGGGAGTTTTTAAGGGTGCAGCTGTTTGGGGGTCACCTATACACCTGTGGGGAGATCTAGTAAAGGCACTGCAATCTAATGAAGTCCCAACATATCAACCACCAGGTGTGCCAGAGTTTAAACTTCCAGGATGCCTTTGCCCAGATACATGCAGATTGCTAGGCCTGGATGTGTCTCTCCTCTTGCAAGTAAGAATTGGGGGCCCTCCACCTAATTCTAGGTGGTGCTCACTGCTCTAGACACCTCCATGAAAGAAGAGAGCAGAGTGTGCAGAAAACTGTAGCTTGGGAAAGATTCTTGTCCACTCATAAGAAGGCTTGTAGCTAGAGCTGAAGAGATGGCACAGCAGTTGAATGCCTCCTGCTCTTCCAGAGGACCTGGGTTCAGGTCTCAGGACCCACATCAGACAGCTCACAACTACCTGCACATTCAGTTTCAGGGAATCTCCCACTCTTTGCTGGCCTCCAAGGATATCAGCACACCTGTGACACACACGTAAGTAAAAATCAAACTTAAAAGAAGAGAAAGTTTGTACCTGCAAGGTTTCCCCTCCTCCTCGAGTGGAGGCTGTGTCCTGGCCCTGACATGCTCATGATGGGCCTGCTCAGTGTTCTCCCAGAAATGGGAACTATCTTGAGCTTCAGAATGCCACCTGTGGGTCTGCTGACTGACCTGTGGATGGGTAAGAATGAGCTGAGCTGGCCACAGTGGCCTTCCTTGTGGAGCCTTCGCTCAGGGCTGTCTCCCAAGACCATTGGCCTCTGAGCACACATTAGGATGGCATCACTTAGGAGGGTTCAGCATGTGCTGGTTAAAAAGGCTGATTTCTGCCTTCCTTTTGCAACATCCAGTATGTAGATGAAGCCCAAATCCCTCCATTTGGCTTTAATATCTGCACGGTTCAGTTGCCAGGTTGTTGCTGAGGACCTGTGAAGGTTGCTTGGTTGCATTCAAGGCTGCAGATGTATTTATCTGTGTTGAAATTCACCTCTGCTTCTGTTCCCTAACAACAAGCAGTGTGTACACTATGCCAGAGGCAGCCTGACACAGCCTGCCTGGTGACACAGCCTGGAGGTGTATGCAGGAAACATCTCTACACCTCCCTGTAGTTCAGGTGGGTTCACTAAGTGACTGTGTGTGTGTGTGGTGGCGGGGGGGACGACTCCCTGGTACTGCTCTATACCAAAAGCCTCCGTTTTTGGTTTTTGTACCTGAGTGCTGGAATCCTTTGCTGGTTGGAACCCTGTTTTCGGCAACCACTTCCAGCCAGCCAGCCACCTTTCTGTTCACTGAGGCCTTTCTACAAAAAAAAAAAAAAAAAACTTTTCAACCTGTCTTTGTGTTCACATGGAAAGCACCAAGAGGTGGGAAGGGCTTAGATTCCTTTAGAAGCTAGTAGGGTCCTTCTGCTCTTTGGTTGGAGGGGAGGGCACTAGTTGTAGGGAAAAATGCTGGAAGTAAGTTCAGTTTGGGAGCCTGACTCTGCCATGTGGATGCTCTATCTGTTAAGTATGGGTGGGGTGGACACATATGAGGACCTCTCGTGCAGCCACAGATCTTGTGTGGACTTGGTGTCCAGTGAAAGAACTAAGTTTGGGTGCTACTGTCCACTCTGTGAATATGATCAGAAAGTGGTTTGTGTGTGTGTGTGTGTGTGTGTGTGTGTGTGTGTGTGTGTGTGTGTGTAACACTAGCCTCTGGTGGTTCTAACTTCCTAGTCTCTAGCTCTTACACTTCCTTGGCCATCCTAGGCTGCCTACACCTTACTCCGGGACTCTGGAGCAGGAGCTAGCAAACTTGTGAACTTCCTGCCAAGGACTTCCAGCTGTCATCCCTCCTGCTTTAAAGACAGACCCTTTAGGATCTCAGAAAACCAGGATCTTTCTCACATATTTGCTTCTAGCTCTAGCAACCTACACTGACAAATGAACGTGTTTCTGCAGCCAGGAGCTATGAACAGCAGCTATCTACTAAATGTTTGTTTTGTGCCTACATTTGTGTTGAGCCCAGGATATGGCTTTCTATGGTATCAGGCAGCCCAACAGGACTGGCCAAGTCATGCAGGCTCAGAGTGGCACTGAGAGCTTGGCTAATGTACTTTATGGACCTGTCCACGCACCCCACTCATGCATTCCAATATTAACTCCTGTGATCCCACTGCTGGGCTCCCTTACTTTCCTGTACCCTAGGCTTCTCGACTCACAACCTGTGGGGCGTTTACCCACCAACCCCACAGCTCCCCAGAGTTTTCTTGAGTGTGAGCAGCAGGAAATATTAGATAGAAGGATTTATTGTGGAGAATCTTGCGGAGATAAACAGTTAGAAAATAAAGGATAGCCTCTAGACGGCTTGGAACCTTTTCCAAAGGGGCCCCGACTGTCTCTGCCCCAGGGTATTTATGGAGACGCCAAGGGGTGGAGCAAAAGACCTCCCCCCCACCCCCAGCACAGCCAAGTGCAGACCATCTTAGACCCATGCACTCAGGCCCGTGGTCCTAATCATCCTCTATGAGGACATGCTGGGTAAAGCCACGAGGAACCTGAAAATGGGCTCCCATAGGTCCCCCGTCTTAATATATAAAAAATAACTAATTATTAATGGCTTACAGCAATCTCCATAGCTGTTATACCTCCCAGTATGGGAGTAGAGGATGATAAAGATGGCATTTCTCTTTTGAATTAGGTCCAAGGTGACTACAGCAGTCTTTATCTGCATCCAGCCCTTTCTAAACCAAAAACTTAATGTAATTGCAAACTTAAAGAATCCCTTAGCTTCATTATTACCATTAACAGGTTAACATAAATATTGCTATACATAGTCACAATTCTCCCAGTCTTACAATTCAAAGCAAACTCTTTACAGAACTATTTGAATTAACATATATGGTGCTATATATAGTTAACAATTTTCTCAGTCTTACAACTTTAACTCTTAATCATTTGAATTTTCTTGCTAACAGAACATAGTGCTGTGGGATGGTCTGTATGTCAAATTGCTCTGATTGGTCAATAAATAAAACACTGATTGGCCAGTGGCCAGGCAGGAAGTATAGGTGGGACTAACAGAGAGGAGAATTGAGAGAATTCTGGGAAGTGAAAAGGGAGGAGGGAGACACTGCCAGCCGCCACCATGACAAGCAGCATGTGAAGATGCCGGTAAGCCACGAGCTATGTGGCAAGGCATAGATTTATAGAAATGGATTAGTTTAAGATATAAGAACAATCAGCAAGAAGCCTGCTACGGCCATACAGTTAGTAAGCAATATAAGTCTCTGTGTTTACTTGGTTGGGTCTGAGCGGCTGTGGGACTGGCGGGTGACAGAGATTTGTCCTGACTGTGGGCCAAGCAGGAAAACTCTAGCTACAACATAGGAAAAACTTCTGATGTATTCACATCAAACGTAAATATTTCCTTAACTCCACAAAACCAGAGTGCATTAATATCATCAATAGGTTAAACATAATTTCTGCAAACATACATTCAACCTTAATTTACTCATAACTCCTTTTCTTTATAATTTTTTAAACAAAATCTCAAACCTAGTTAGAGGAACCCAAACTTACACAATTTCTATAAACCCATCCCAAAATTCAAATTATAAATTCTGGTACTAGCCTTCCAATATGAAGAAATCCATAACAAATCTTTTTATACTTTTATCTCATTTTAAGTTCAAAAAGTTCAAACAAGAAATAAATTCTGGTATCAGGCTTTCACTTCCAAATATGAAGAGACGTTTTACAACCAAAACTTTTTGCATTAACAATTTTAGTTCAAACAAGCGTCTCTGTAACTTTTGTTCTCAGAGACAGAGACCTTTTTAGGTACAATAGTATTCTAAACCACACCATTTTTTGATGTTAGCTCAGGTTTATCTGTGTTATGTTGATTTTCCATGGATCTCAGCAGCGGATGCCTTGTTGTGCTGGTTCTGGCGTCCGCCATTCTTAGCTTCTTAGCGGCTTCTGGAGCTTTTGAAACCATTCAGACTGCCTACTTTGCAGTCTACTAGGACACTATCTTCTGTGTCTCCAATTCTTTTGCCATATACATTAAGCATAGATTCACACTCAATATTTATACTTTTACAAACTCACATATAACATATTAACATCTACTTATTTATATACTCTTTAAGGAAACTACAGAACTACTTCAGCAAATATATTTCTTATTACTTCTTATATACTTATATTCACTCCATCTTATTTCTTATTTAAACTTACATTTACAACTAGCATCTTTACTTCTTACAAGCTTATTACTATATGTCTTAAGACTACATTAGATACTTTTTGCAAGCTTATATTCTTAAAGGAACTCTATGGATCTACTTTATAAACTTATATAGGGCTACCATTAGCATATATTTAACTTAGCAAACACCTAAAGATTTCTTTTTTTTTTTTTTTTTGGTTTTTACGAGACAGAGTTTCTCTGTGTAGCTTTGTGCCTTTCCTGGATCTCGCTCAGTAGACCAGGCTGGCCTCGAACTCACAGAGATCCGCCTGGCTCTGCCTCCCGAGTGCTGGGATTAAAGGCGTGCGCCACCACCGCCCGGCTACCTAAAGATTTCTTAACACAGAGATCTAACAAGACAGAATTTCTACAAACTCACATATCTTATTTTCATCTTTTTCTACTTCTTACTCTTAATTATTATCACTATCTCTATTAGAAAGATTCTCTTAACTAGACAGGAAGTACATACATCATTTCTAAAGTTTAGAGTTTATAGTCAGCTTTGCTATACAACACTGGGATTTAGTGAGGGTTGTTGTTATAGAGTTGTGATACTTGTTGGTAGGGGACTGTAACATTCTTAGGATGAAGCCACACCCCAAAGTTGCTGAGTTCTCTCAGCCATTCTGGAACTGGCAGAGATGCACTGTCAGCGGTAAACGGTTTTTAACTAGAGGCTGTCCCTTCACCCAAATTCATAATAGCTCCCCTAAGTGCTTCAATTCAGAAAAACATTTCTATTACAGCAGTACTTTTGGTTCATTCTACCAAAACACTTCACTTCACGCTGAGGGTGTTTAGCTGCTGTAAAGCTCTTCGCCAAATACTGCACAGCTATATAGGTGATATAAAGTATTTTTCTAGAGGAGCTAGTAAAGCCAAAAGCGGCACAGCTCCAAACTCTACTTCCTCACTGTTTGCATTAACCAGTGACAAAACCTCAGAAACACTAATCGAGCCACTTTCATTCTGGTTCCTTTATAGGAATGTCATAGGAGCTGACTTTTCTTAGTTCCACGCTCCTTACGAAATGCTCCGGTAACCACCGAGCTTCATTCTCCTCTTGTGAAAAAACACAAACATGTCCTCGACCCCATATTAACACAGGACCAGGACCCTTCCATAATCCCGAGCAGGGATCTTTCCATTTCACTTGAGCAAAAGTCGCTTGGGTGCCACTGTGCCAAAATCTATCTGTGGCAGACTGCTCACAGACATCCATATTCAAAAAGTTCAGAACAAAAAGAGCATGATTTAATGCATTATGTGGCGATTGAGGGTAAATTTCTTCCTTTATTTTTATTTTTTGAAGCTGTATTTTAAGACTGCTATGAGCCCTTTCCACAATACCTTGTCCCTGAGGATTATAAGGAATACCTGTTTTATGTACGATTTCCTATTGGGTACAAAATTGTTGAAATGCCTTACTACTATATCCAGAACCATTATCAGTTTTATATCCATATACGAAACGCACTTCAAGCAGTGCATAATTACATGTTTTGTAGCTTCCCCAAGTTGTGCACTAACCATTAAAAATCCTGAATAAGTGTCAATGGTCACATGTACATATTTTAATTTGCCAAATTCTACAATATGAGTAACATCCATTTGCCATAGATAATTGGGAAGAAGACCTCGAGGGTTTACCCCTAAGTGAGGGACAGGAAAATATTTTGGACATACCCCACATCATTTAACTATTTGACGAGCTGCTTTGGTAAGATTGAATTGCTTTCTTAAACTTTTGCTATTTTGATGAAGAGCATGTGACTGTTGAGCCATTTCCACTTGAGATAATGCTCAGCCATTGCATTACCCTCAGCTAAAGGACCAGGAAGATTGGAGTGAGCTCTAATATGGCCCACAAAGCATGGCAGCTTTCTTTTGTGAATAGCGTCTTGAATTTGTTGAAACATTTTGACTTGATTGTTAAGTTCCAGTATTTTCACCAAAACTGTTACTATTCAAAGGAGTCAAGAACACAGATGTTCTTTCATGAAACGTATCCTTCATTAGCTTACTCTGAGAAAAAACACTTTCAGGATTTAGTATTTTCATTTCATTAGCTTTAACTCTTGATGTTATGAGCAGCTGTGATATTTAGCATTGATTTCTTATAAGGAACTTTCAGGTGAAGCAACTCTTTTGTAAGACAGCTTTTCTGAAATTTGTTTTCAGTCTATAAAGCAGTCATTTCTTTTTTTGAATGCCCTTCTAAGACAACATTCAGTGCATAAACTGCTTTCTCATACTTTCTTAAGGATTTTAAAGTGGCTTGTTTGCTCTTAAAGGTAGCTTTTTAATCATCCAACTACCATAAAAACTTTGCACAGCTATTAGGGTAAATAAGGCACTTTACCAATGGAGCCCCAAACCGCGAAGCACCTAGTTCCGTATCCTTTCAATTTTTCATTGGAACTGACACTTAAACTCTTAGACGATTTTCCGCCTTATTCTTTTAAAAGCTGTATTTTAAGTTTACCATGAACGTATTTTCGAGCTGACAAAAGTGTTTCAGGGCAATGTCGCCATCTTTAGTGGAAAAACTACCTTTCCCAGAATGCATTTCCCTTATATCAGTCCCTTATTGCAAACTAGCTTTTGGACTTCATTTCCCATAGTTCTTTTCGGGTCTGAGAGTCAACTTCTAAGTTCTTTTTTACCAGACTTGCTTACAAATTCTTGCCTGGGAGGTTTGAACAAAGCTTTTTGCTTTTGCAACGGGAGATTTGAACATGCATTTTACATTTTGGCCCCTGAATCAGAACCTCACCTGCCTCCTTAGCTGGCATTGAGGCTGGCATTTCTGATAGCAACTTTCCTCAGGGCTTGTGTTTGTTTTAGCCAGTCAGTGAAAAACAAGATCATGTGCAACAGCTTTTCCATAGCTCTTTCAGAGAGATTTTCTCCCACTGATCTATCTCATTTTACTTGCCCCCGCCCCCCAGATGCAGAGCTTCAGGTATCTGTCTGCAGCTCTGTACCTCTGCTAGCTGCTTTTGGAGGTAGGGGCTCTTTTTCTCCCCCCAAATCTGCCTTAAATTCTAGCAGCTTTTTCGAGTCATATATTTTCAGGGGAGGAATATGTCCCTTCTCTTTCTTCAGAGTCTTTCTCCCTGACAGTATCCAGTTTGCTCTCAATTTATCCCCTCTACCCCAGAAACATTTCCCAACACCACAATGACAGCTTTTTTGCTTCTGAAAGTAGGGGCTTTAGTCCATTTTTGTTTTCGGGGTCTGTGTGGTTTGAGTACAGACTGAAAATCTAACAAGGGAGGATTTTGCCATTTCTAAACTCCCATTAGGACAGGTGCTTTGCCTCATCAGGCCTTCACCTGGCCCAGTCCCCCAGTGGGTTGTGTTTGCTTGTCTGGGTGCTCAAGGACAGAGGCAATCACCCTTCAGGGTTACACTCCCTCATCTCAGGGAGTCAGTTGAAACAAAGCTTTTCTCAAAGAGATGCTTTCTCTGACAGAAAAGAAAGCATTACTCCTGGAGAGTTCTGTTTTTCCCTGGCTGGGCTCTTTCCCCAGACAGCATTCTCACTCAGCAGCACAACTGCTTCAGACACAGTTCAGCTTTACTGTTTTCCCAGAAAGGTCCTTACTCTGATAGGAAAGCTTTTTCTCAGATTTCTTTTTGCAGCTGTGGACCTATCAACCCGGGACTTGTAGGAAAACAGACAACTGTGCCGTTCCCACCGGCTTTAGCTTTGTTTGTTCATTAGCAATCTTCCCCTGGGTCCTGCACCTTCCTGCCTCAGCACTGTGCTCCAGGAAGTTGGCAACTGCAGAAACCCTAGTATCCCCGAAATGCATTTCAACTCAGAGACACTGGCCAGTCGCCTCTGGGTTTTTGGTCAGAAGCTAGGATACAATGCTTCAGGGGATCTTTGCATTAGGACGATTAGGAGCACCTTTTCATTCTGAAACGCTCACTCAGAAACAAAACCCTTCTTGCCTCAGCTAGGCTGTAGTTGATAAGCTTGGCTTTTTTTCTTTTCCAATGTAAAGTTTCCTGCCCTTTTGGGCTCTCTGTAGCTCTTTACCCACACTCTCCCAAGAGGTTCCCTCAGGGTACTCTGACCCACTGTCTTTCACTAGCTTGAAGAGACAGCTTGGAAGAGGATTTTAGGAACTTGTCCCTGCCTCCTGCATTGCAGTGAGGATTTTTAAAGCTTGAAAGAACTTAGGTTTTGCTGTCTTCAGAGGTTTGTTGTTTTCCCTTTGAGCTAATCACAGATGGTCCCCATACTAATATCTTCAGGTGATTCTAATTTTTGCCCTTTTGAGAAAGTTAAAGGCTTTAGTTTTTAAGTTTAAGAGCTTTTGAGAAAGATGAAGGCTTTTTAGAGAGATTTTCCCCCAAATTTTCCAAGAAAAGCTTTTAGTTTAAGAGAAAGATTTTTTTTCCCCAAGAGAGAAAGACAACTTTTCCCAAAACTTCCCAACTTTAAACTTTTTGGCTTTTTACACCCCCCATTTTTGCCTCAGGGAGAAAACACTTTCTCCTGCTGCTTGGACTTAGCATTTCAGCTGTCCCCAGGACAAAAGCTTTCATAGGAAACTTATTCTTCCCCATAAGCTCAGAGAAGAGCTTTTTTACTACCCAAAAAGCCCAAAGAATGATTTTTTTCACCCAGTTTGCATTCATAGCCCCCAAAGTTAGAAAACTGAAGAGTTTTTCTGTCCTGTTGCCTTACTTATTTTTTTCAACACGATCTTACACTTGTAAATTTTTCCTACACTATATTACTACCCTATACCTTATACTTATTTTTCACAGATAGAAATTGAGAAAGGGATAGAAGATAGAAAATTTTGACAGATGAGAAATTTGTGCTGCAGCATTGGACATCCTTCCAGTCTGCTTTCCTTTTCTCTTGAGGATAAAACCCCTGCCCCTCAATAATATGGAATATATATATAATATATATTATATATTATATATAATATATATAATAATATATATATTTTTTTCCATAGCACCGGCATGCCTTTCCACTGGCAGGGCTGTCTCAGCACTTTCGCCTAAACTCTGTAATAAAACTATTATTTTTCTTTTTCTATAGTCACTATTTGTCTTTAGTGAAGGGTTCCCAACACGCCCCCATGGTCAGGCGTGTTTGCATATGCCCAGCGGACACTTCTGCCTAGCCAGTTTCAGGTCAGGATAGCCATTTCTGGGTCAAGGCATCTCGCGTGACCAGGATCCATGACGTTCCATGGCTACGTAGGCGCGCGCGGCATGGCCATGTGATCTACGCACTTGCGTGGAGTAGTGAAGTCGATCTGTGCACTCCCAGCCTTTAAAATCTGGCGCCATGTTCCCGGTTCTTCCTTCTTCTCCACACGTGTGTTTCCCACAGGCCTGTGCACTCTCCCCCCCTTTATCTCTAATAAAACTCTTATTAGCGGATTCTGTCATGTTTCGTGACATTTCCTTGCAGGGTAAGGACACAGCGCCACCAATTAACTTACATTTAGTCTTTGTTCATTTGTCTTTAGTCCCTTTTTTTCTTTTGGTTCCCCCCTTTTTTTCTTTAGTTCCCCCCTTTTTTTTTCTTTAGTCCCTGTTCAGGCGTCATTCTGTGGGGTGTTTACCCACCAACCCCACAGCTCCCCAGAGTTTTCTTGAGGGTGAGCAGCAGGAAATATTAGATAGAAGGATTTATTGTGGAGAATCTTGCAGAGATAAACAGTTAGAAAATAAAGGATAGCCTCTAGACGGCTTGGAACCTTTTCCAAAGGGGCCCCGACTGTCTCTGCCCCAGGGTATTTATGGAGACGCCAAGGGGTGGAGCAAAAGACCTCCTCCCCCAGCACAGCCAAGTGCAGACCATCTCAGACACCTGCACTCAGGTTCGTGGTCCTAATCATCCTCTATGAGGACCTGCTGGGTAAAGCCACGATGAACCCGAAAAACAGGCTCCCACAACAACCTCTTAACTTCCTGCCAGATGGGAATAAAATGAATCCTCTGCTAAAGCCCCAAGAGCCCACTGACAACCCTCCTCAAGTTTGTGGTTCAATGATGCCCTGTTCTCCTGGAGAGATAAAGAAACACAGGGCTGTCCCTCACCCAGTCTGCTAGACTGATCAATAGAAACTGTCTCACTTAACACCCTTTCCAAATACAGATTACAAGAACCCTCAAATATCCATAATGTCATGAACTCTGCTCTGATAACTGGTTGCTCAGAAGGTCATTTAAGTTTGATGTCTTCAGAGGAGAGCTGTGTCAACTCCGATCAGATCCTAGTCCTGTTTTGGGACCATTACACCAGGTCACCCCCTACCCATCTGTATGGTGTCAAGAAGGCTTAGCAGACAGCTGGTACTTGATCAAATGGTAATAGGCACAATCCTCCAAGATGTTGTAGCAGGCTACATGGGAGAGGGCAATAATGAGGCATCACTAACCTTCCCAGGCCAGAAGGCAATGATGAAGTCCTGCTCAGAACCCAAATTCCAATCTTGACCAGAAATCACATGAAGTTTCCCTGGAGATTCAGGGATTCGTGGAAATGGGATGGATGAAGGTGTAGCTCCAAAATTCACTCATGTAGTAATACCCTCCTCTTTCCTCTGATATGGTGGTGCCACAGGAGTCCAGCTACAACACAGTTTAAATAGAATGAGACAAACAATATGAACATGTGCAGATGTCAACAGAAAATCACATACCATACAAAGAACAGCAGAATCTACACTGAAGATACATATTAGCATTATCTGTCAAATGAACCATCATAAAAATGCTTCACTAAGCAATAAAAAACTCACTTTTAAAGAAAGTAAAACTTGGGGCAGGAGAGATGGCACAGTAGTTAACAGTACTCAATGTTCTTCCACAGGACTCAGGTTTGATTACCAGCACCCACCTAGAACTCAAAACAGTCTGTATCTCAGTTCCAAGAAATCTGACGCCCTCTTCTTGCCTCTGTGGGCACTGCATGCATGTGCTGAATATACATATATGCAGGCAAAACAGTCATACAGATAAATTAAAAATAAATAAATCTTTTTGTAGAAAGAAAAACTAAAAGTACAAAGTCTTAGTAATTAATAGAATGTACAAAGAACCCAACTGAAAATTTAAACTTAAAAATCGCATAGATGAAGTGTAATGACCTCATTAGCAAGGGTGTCAGTAGCAAAAATGGATGAGCAGAGTAAAGAACCAGAGAAAAATATACTATAAAACCCAGGAGCACTTTGAACAAACTTTGGCAGTATCTCAAAAATCAAATGTATACCTAATAACCCTAGAAATTCCACACTGAGGGATTCACCCTAAAAAAAACAGATTGTATGCTCACACACACCATAAAACACAGCAGAGCTTCAGAGACATATAAGACTATAGAGGGAAATCTAATGTCTCTCTCACAGGGTCTCCAGAAGCCAGGGGCGGCAGTACTGAACACACTACAAGGAGCAAGAACAGAGGAAAGAACAAACTTTGTCAAATGATACATTTCAGAAGCTGAGCAAGCCTGAAACAGATTACAGAACCTGAGCAAGCCTGAAACAGATTAAACCCAAATAAATCTACAGCAAAAACTACACCAAAGCTCTGAGAAGAAAGGAAAACAATCTTTGAAGCAGTAAAAGAGGAATGATCCTATATCTATATTCGTAAAACAATTGGGGGGGGGAGCTTCTCATCAGAAAACATGGAGCCCAGAAGGAAGGTGGGGGAGAGAAGAACCTGAGGGTAGTGAGAAGAAATGTCTCACAAGTTGTCCACCCAGAAGACAAAGCACCCCCATCTCTACTCCTCCCTAAGAGTGACAGAACTTCTGCCATAGGTACTCACTTACCCTGCTCTGATAGCTGACCCCCATCTTTGATGCACAGTGAAGTTGGAGGACTTGGCCAGCAGAGGGCACTATGTGGAAGTGTCCTGCTCAAGACCATGGAAAAACACTAGCTAGTTAATCCAACAAGAGGGCCTTTCTCCTATAGCTTTCTGCAAACATCATTTGCACACATTCAAAGCCACCCTTCCTTATTATCTTGTATCCAGCACCACCGCTTCTCCTGTTTAGAGGCAGTGGGTGAGGGAACTATCTGATTAAATCCAGCCTTGCCCGGGACACAGTGGCAGCTCAGGCCATGCAGTAGATGCCTGGGCAAACCCGTACCATGCCTTCTGACTTTGCATCATCAGCAGCAGCTATTCTGGCATGTTCTGGATGCAGCAGGAGGTGAATCGAGTAGAAGTATCTTGGCTACACACCCTCGTGGGGGCTGTAGCTTATAGTCTCCGTGGCTCTTCTGTCATGCTCAGGGTGCATCAGAGCTACACAAAGTTCTGTCAGAGGCTGACTAGCCAAATGAGCTCACCATCAAAATCTCATCAGGAAAACAAGTGGCTGTTCACCTGTACCCAACGATCACTGTGAAACCCAAGGACGAACTTTAGTCTGGCCCACACTTCTGCAGGAATTGAAGCCCATCCGATTTTCTGGCCCCCTCTGCCACCACCTTGCTTCGCACATGCATCTGTTCCATCCTTGGTCCTCTCTCAGTCTCTCTAGAAGCCATCTCGGGTTGGGCCTTGTGTTTGGGTGGGAGCTCCATCTTAATGTCTGGCACCCTGGCATCCCTATACCCAAAGAGTCTGGAATGTTCTGGTGGAAGATCCACCTCAACCCCGCCCCCCCATCTCTTTCCCTAAACCTGCCCCTTGAAAGCCAGCCAAACATGGCTCCTCCCCCAGAGAGACTCAAGACCACTCATACAGGGTATATAAGCTGCATCCCAGAAACCAGATATGTGGTTCTTCAGGTCTCTTGTCCCAGTCTGCTCTCTGTGGGCCCAGGGAATCACCCGGGAATGCTTTACCCATTAAATCAGGCCTTTTCCTAATTTCGTCTGATTTGGATTACTGCATCTGTGGAGAGTCCTATCAGGGTGCAACAAAACTTATCACCTTGCTGAAGCCCCACCTAACAAAATCCTCTGGACCTCACGGGCCAGCTGGAGTGATTTCTCTTCTGTGAGGCCTTGGGAGCTCTCTGCCCATGTTTCAGGTTCTTCTTCACATTTCTAACTCCTGCTTCCTCTGCTCAAGTTTGCATTATTGAAAGATCAGGAGGACAACACACCCAGCAGCTCTGTGAACAATGTAGGGATGAGGTTGCACCTGCAGGCAGTGCCTGACAGGGCACTGCCTACAGATCTCACTCTGTGGTATGTCTTGATGCTGAAATACATGCTCTCTTCTAGCAGGCTCTGAATACCCCCATGCTAATGGATCTCCAGATGTCCTGTAAGTATTTGCCATGAAAGTAGTTACCATCCAGACAGTTGACTAAAGTACAATGGGAGGTGGAAGCATCTCCTAGGAAGTGAGATCTGAGGTAAAGGATACCCATGACATAAAAGGTGTCATGCTATATGACATGCTATATGAAGACTGCTGCTACATCCTTATTCTTCTCAGCTGACACTCACTCTCCACTTTCCAAAGCACCTAATTCATTCATTCATTCATTCAGTCAGTCATTTAGTATGTCTGTCATTATGGCCCCTATGGGCTACTGTGTTTCAGGTGCTAAAAGGATGTGCATGACCATCCAGGCTCAACACTGTTGAGCACCTGCCTGATTGATTGACTGTACAAGACTGTCGTGTTGGGCCCCACTCTTCAATTCTGCTCCTTTCTGTTATATCTGTGGGAGGTAGATCTAAATAAAAAACATAGCTCTACTAACTCTCCTGTCCTGGGCTTCCTGGATGACCCAAGGTGACACACCTGCTTCCAGAGGTCTCTAGACAAGAAAAGGGTCAATTAAGGAGTGATGCAGCATTACTATTGACTACACAGGAAGCAATGAGGATTAAGTGGCATGCAGTCAGCCATAGACATAACATGGCTGCCTGGTTGCTACACCTCTCACATTAGAAATTTGCTAGAATGGCTGTCTTGTGGAGAGGCAGAACATTCCCAGTTGAGGACATCTAGATATCTGGGACATTTGGGAATGCCATCTCCAATGACACTAGAGAAGGGTGCTAGTGTCTATGATGCTATAGTGACCCACAACGGGTTGACACAGAGACTCTGAGTGGAATCACCTGCATCTCATTGGGCCTACAGCATGGTCCCCATCTCAGGGATGGGCAAGCAGCAGAAGCTGAAATAAAACAAGCTGCTATAAGGCAAATGAAGGACAAAAACAGCTCAAGGAGCAAAATAGATCTCTAATGTTAATTTTGAAGCCCTGTGAGGAGGTTTGTGTCCCCGATGGAGACGGTCTGCACTCCCTAGGTACCTCTGAGACTTCTGAACCTGTATAAGTGGTCTTCCTTTTACAGGAAGAGTCAGTGCTACCCCATACCTGCTCCTGAAGGAGAAAAACTTGCCTAAGTCTTATCCACACAGGGGCCTTCACTCCCAGGACTTGCCCTCCCTCCCCTGTTTCTGATATTGTAGTCAACACTGCATATTGGCCACAGAACTCACAATGCTAAAGCCAGGAGAGTGGCCAGAAATGGGGGAAGAGTTCATGAAGCTGCTACCAAGCCATACCCAGAGTGAAGTCCTAGCTCCGCAAGAGCCGAGCAGGCTCAGCTCGACCTGATAGACAGGAGAGGAGAGCCAGCCAAGGGAGAAGCTGGTACAGCATGCTCCAACATCTGTAGAGAGGGAGCTGTTCCTGTGCCAGAGGCTTGAAGAGGGCCTGTGGGGATTCAGATTGTACAGGGACTGCAAGAGCCTCCTGGGAAACAGGACTTCATGCTCTGGCAAGGATTATGGGGCATGATGCAAAGTTGCTGATAGATGGGGACTGGGATAATGGAGGCAACAATGGTTCATCATTAGCATTCTTGAAAGCAGGCATGGCCTTGGCAGACAAGAATGGAGGGAGAGCATCAAGGCTATGGGGTACTGCTGTCTAGAAATGGTTACATTAGTTGAGGCCAGAAAAGTGCTAGTGGGTAAGTAAGTTTCTCTGACAGTGAAATCAGAGCATCAGAATTAAACAGGAGAAACGTCACTATCATCACTTAGAAGCTTGCCATCACTACTCTGTAGGCCTCGGTAATGACAGGATATCTGGTTTCACTGTGCAGAAGAACAGTTTGTGATGTTTTCTTTTCCTCCTCTTCTACTTTTTCCTATTCCTCTTACCCACCTCCTACTTCTTTTTCATCTTCCTCTTCCTCCTTCTCTTCTTCCTCCTGCTCTTCCTCTGACTTCTGCTCTTCATCCTTCTGCATATCCTCATCTTCATCTGCAGTACCCACAATAACTGAGCTGCTAGTAGCTGCTGGTTAAGACTAATCACGGTTGAGAAAAGAAACTCTATACCACAATCTTCCTTATGTATATAAGTGACATACGTTCAACATATGTTAAGCTGAGAAAGGGCACTCAGAGGAGAAAGTATTCAGGCAAAGGGGACTGAGTGTGCCACCCACAACGAACCAGTGAGTATTCCTGCTCAGATTATGCTCTGTGACCAAGATTTATGAAGCGTTTGACTAAAAAGGGTAGTATTGAGGCCCCCAGGGAGTAGGAAGCTGCAGCACCAAAGCAATGAGACATGCAAATGGCCTCACTGCATATTCCTAAGGGACCTACAGTTATATACTGGGTCACTGAAAATCAAAGAAACCATAATAACTAGCAAGGCTGTTGTAAAGAGTGTCCTATGGGAGGTTTATACTTTGTAAATCAATGAACTGTCTGTAAGTCATTCTCAGGAAGAACTTTCTGTAGTTAACATTTCTGAAAAAAGGAATGCTATCAAATTCAAAGACATGTACTATTCTCAGGAAATTGGTGTGTAGCTCTTGAATGAGGAGACTGTGAACCAATTATTCCATATTAGGCTTAGGCTGCAGATCTAGTGAGAAGTCAAGTTACTTTTGAAAAAAAAAACTTTTCAGAATACAAACTAATGCTCATTGTAATGGAAAATACAAATCAAAATACAAGACAGCATAAACTCAGTGGAATAAAAATGCACAAAAAATGAAAAAGGGCAGATGATACTCAAAGTATAAAAATCTTTACATCCATGAAATGGCTACTTCTACAAGTTTCCAGGGCAAACCTGCAGGTTTACAATAGGCTAGATGAGCCTTCTGCAGCAAGCTCTATGGACTGCTTCATCAGAAATCATGATGATGAGCTGACAACTTGTCCTCTATATCCTGCCAACCCCAACCAACCCTGAGTCATGGAAACAAAAAAGCAGGAATACATGGTCACTAGACCATTTCATGTTATTTGAAGGCCTAGCTCTGGCAGTCTACAGAGGTTGTGGCTTCTTTAAATAATGATAGACGTATCAGAAGAATAAAGATGGAAATGTAGACTGACCAAAGAGCCTTGAAACTGCAATCAACAGTTTTGCCCACTAAAATCAACTGACCAGTTTGGAGGCACGTCACAGACATTTGAAAAGTCCAAATTATGCTTCCTCAGTTTGTATCCTGGGCACCACAAACTACCAAATGGAGTGCAAGTAGCACACCATGTCTGCAAGAATACTGGAATGCCACTTCCTCCCATTCACAAGTAATGTGTCATGAAGACAAAAGCAGCCATAAGGCTACTACTTGGAGTAGTAGCACTTGATCTGAGCAACCTAGGAAAAAATCTTATAAACAAGTCTGGAAGGAAGGGTGAAGGAAAAAAAATGCAAGAATGCAGAACCAGAAAGATGATGCAATGGATAAAGGCCCTTGCTGCCAAGCCTGATGACTTGAGTTCAATCCCCAGAGCCTGCATGATAGAAGAAAACAGACTCTTCTAAGACGTCTTCTGACATGGGTTCTGTGGCCCACATTTGCACCTGTATATTCACAATAAATAAATTAATGTAAAAATGAAAAGGAAAGGGAGCCATGTATAACGGGGGTAGGGGCGGTTGGTAACTGTCTATGGAATTACTGAGTTAATTCTCTGGCATGAACAAATAACTGAACAACAGGGAAATACTGTAGATATAGTCACAGAGAAAGGGAAAGGAACAGGCTTATCCCTTTAGGATGGGTGAAACCTAAGGATGGAAGTCTGTTAAACAGATGCTGGCTTGGGTATATATTGACTCCTTGGATCTTCCCTTTCCCCCACACTGGCCTTGCCTAGATATATGCCCCTGTGAATTCCGGCTGTATCTCAGAATCTTCTGGGAACAAGAAGCCATCATCTCAGGGAGCTGGCCTTGACTTCCCCTGCCTGCTTACACTCCTTTAAGCTCCCTTCAACACAGACCATTACAGAAATTCACAACTGGTCAAAATTCAGAGAGCAACTTACTGTGGAGTGGCCAACCTTAACAAACACATCTAAAACACAAGCCTACAACTGAGGCTCAGTTACCATCATGGAAAAGGGGATAAAAAGATTGTAAGAGCCAGAGGAGCAGGATATCTACTATAAGATAGTGTTTTCTGCATATAATGTGGAATCTACACCTGTGAATTCTCACTAGAACAGTCATCTAAATAAGATCAGCACAATGACAACACGGGGACATCTCATACGGCCCCATACTTAGATGAAGAACCACAGGCAATCAATGGCTGCTGAAAAAGGCAGATTCAGTCTTCACCAGGGACGAGCCCTGATAGGTTCTCCACTCCCAAGTGGTCAGCCCTAAACCTAAATATATATGAGAAACATTAAATGGACTCAGAAGGTTGTATTTAAATGTGTGTGTGTATGTGTGTGTGTGTGTGTGTGTGTATATATATATAGATAATTCTAAATATAAATATATGCTTATATATTTATATCCATTATATAATTATTTATATTTACATATATGTATATACATGTATGTAATTAAAGAGGGGTCACCTTCTACCACAGCTAAGGCACCACAAATATGTAGATGATTGTGGTAATATTGTGTTCCCCAATATATTGTGCACCCTAATAAACTTATCTGGGGTCAGAGAACAGAACAGCCACTAAATATAGAGGCCAGAAAGTGGTGGCACACACACCTTTAATCCTAGCATTTTGGAGGCAGAGATCTGTCTGGATCTCTGTGAGTTCAAAGCCATACTGGAAACAGCCAGGCATGGTGACACATGCCTTTAATCCCAGGAAGTGATGGCAGGAAGCAGAAAGGTATATAAGGTGTGAGGACCAGGAACTAGAGCCTGGTTAAGCTTTTAGACTTTTAGCAGCAGTACAGCTGAGATCCGTTCGGGTATGGACTCAGAGGCTTCCAGTTTGAGGAAACGAGATCATCTGAGGAATTGGCGAGGTGAGGTTAGCTGTGGCTGGTTCTGTTTCTCTGATCTTTCAGCGTTCACCCCAATGCCTGGCTCCGGGTTTGTTTTTATTTAATAAGACCTTTTAAGATTCGTGCTACAGATGATTTTCAAAGCACACTAGGACATATCAGTTTGACTTATTTTGGTTGTGTCTAGCTAAACAGATAGAAGCTTTCCTCAAAACAGATCCTATGAAAACCAGATTACAAAGACCTGAACAAGGACAATACCAATAGACATGCTAACATGGAAGGGGAAAATTTCACCAGAGCCCTATCCCTAGACAAGGAACTATAGACAACTAAGGAATGCTGAAAATTTGAGAGTTATCATTCACCAGGAATGAGCCTCCAATTGGTTATCCAATACCAAGTCAGTCAGCCTTAAAAACATATACATGCAAGCAGCACTAAGTGGAATCATATGGTTGTACTTGTATATTTATGCACATATATGTAACTATAAGTGCATAATAACAATCAAAGAAAGGGGTCACGAATTCGAAAGGAAACAAGGTGGAATGCATAGAAGGGAGTTGGAGGAAGTAAAGGCAATGGGGAAATGATGTAATTTCATAAAAATAAAAGTTACTGTCATGGACTATGAAAATGGTTTTTAGAGGAAAGGAATAGAGTGACTGGCAATTCTGTTTTGATCTGAAGAACAAAGTGATTTGGTGGCAAGCCGGGGTGTTCATGGAAATTCAAAGTACCACTGAAGATGTGGCCATTTAATCAAACAACAGTGCTTAGAATAATCCTACCATTGAGTAACCAGAGAAATGTGCCCATCTCATCCTACTTGGGCACACAGTATTGCTTAGGGGACAAACAGATCAGATTATGTGGAGATGCATTCCTTATTAAGATCTATATAAAGAGACACAATCCACCAGAGGAACAGTTGGAAGAAACCAATGCAAGACTGAGATAGGGGTGGGGTGAGGTACAAGTAGAAGGTAAAATCAAGGTTAGACCACTCTGCCTAAGAGGTTCTATCATCTACAAATATATATATATATATATATATATATATATATATATATATATATATATATATATATATATATATATATGAGAGAGAGAGAGAGAGAGAGAGAGAGAGAGAGAGAACTCATGCATGCTAACACCCAAAGTTGTACTAACTAAGGGCTGGTTCTTGAGCTAAACAGAGAGAGTAGTAACAACCATCCCCCATCCTGAGGATTGAGAGAAGCAAAGGTTTCTGTGCTTCTCAACTCATACAGGAACCATGACAAAATATGTATCATCAGACAGGACATTTTTTCTGAGAATTTGAAGCATGTCTTATCATAGGAAAGAGAAGACCTGAGATTTTCCCCCCTATCTATCCACTTACCACATATACTTGGCCTGGGTTCCCTCTCCAGACTGACTGTGAGATATCCTAGTGACATCACATGACAAACAAAGAGAATGATGACTTCAACAGTTGTCTTCTGAGAATCTAGAACTTTATATTCACTATTTATTGGGTGTTCCTACAGGAACTAAAGACACTGACTTGCTAGGACAGGGACTTGTGGTCTGCTGTTCAGAACACTCCTGATGCTAGTGTAGCATCATGGCTAGTCAGAATGTAGAACAGGATTGTGAAACCAATGTGAGCCCAGGTGTTAATCAAGAGCCTGTAAGCAAGGACATCCCTAATTCTTCACCTGATTCAGAAGCAGATTCAAGAGAGGGTCTTGTGAGGCAAGATGATCAAGATGTGATACAAGATCCAGCCTTTGAAGAGAGACCCCCACCTGAAGACCAAAGCCAACATACAGCCAGTGAGGAAGATAACACCAACATCCTCAGTCTGCCCTTCCCCAGGAAGCTCTGGACCATTGTGCAGAATGAGGCCTTCAAGTCTGTAAAGTGGACTGAGGAAGGAGACACCATAATGATTGAGGTAGACCTTTTCCAGAGAGAGGTCCTTCACCTCAAGGGGGCAAAGAAGATTTTTGAAACAGACAGCTTGAAGAGTTTTATTCGCCAGCTCAACATGTATGGGTTCAGGAAGATATGCCACGAGACCTCTGTGGTTTCCTCTGGAGAGAACAGGAGAATAATGGTAACATGCAAAGTATTTTTGTCCCATTTTTAATAACAGAAGCATATTCATATCTCCCCAGCCCATGTCACAAATGATGTCAGTTATTTACTTCCAAAGATAACTCTGTTTAGCAAGAGATGTTATTCACTAAAGGGTCAAAATGTAGACTTTGAATATAATGGCTTTGTTCTTAAATTACATAGGGCCCACCCAAAAGTATTCAGACAAGAAGAATGGATATGAGATGCTAGATAATGGTGCATGCATGTGCACCAGTGTGTGTGTGTATGTGTATGTGTGTGTGTGTGTTTGTGTGTGTGTGTGTGCACACATTACAATCTTAATTTACAAACTGTTTATCTTAATGACATCATGCCACAAGGCATAAAGACCCTTGCCAACTCAAGTTATTTTTCATCACAAACTAAGACACTGTGACTGGTGGTAGAAAGGATTGTGGGGATCAACATAAGTTTCATCTCAGGATAGCTAAAATGTTCATTTTGTTTCAGATGTACCGCAACTTCAACTTTCAGAGAGATAAGCCTGGACTCCTTAAGTATATCTGGGGAAAAGAAGACCTAGTAAATCTTACCCACCAGGCTATCTGTGTACCTATTCTGCCTAGATCTGCTCAAGAGCCAATTTCCAAAAAAATGAAGTTACCTACCAGATGTTCTCCACGATTCTATCATAAACCTGAGGAAGACAGTGAAGAGTCCAAGAAGAAAAGCTCTGATGACCAGGCACCCAAAGGAAATCAGGGCTTTGTGTTCTCTACTGTATGGGCTATGAAAACTATTCCTGGGTGTTCCCTAGAAAGGCAGTCTCCTGGGGAGTCAAGTAACCCAACTGCAGAAGACACCTCAGGCAATATTATATGTATGCCTCCAACTACTCCTCAAATTCAGGGCATGGAAGAAGTGCCCAGTGCTAGCTCATCATACCCCATTTTGGGTTCTATGATGTCTCTGTATAACAACTGTTGTTCTGTCCTATTGTCTGCCCTCTTAGAAAGGTCAACAAATGAATCCCCTGATGAAGAAGAGCAGGAAGGCTCCTCAGATTACAAGTGTGTAATCTGTGAGCCCATAAAGAATAGCCCTCGCTTATGAAAAAAATATATTTTTTTTCTAAGGATAATCTATTTTTGGTATCAAAAAAGATAAATCCCATGATGGCAAATAAATAATCTAAACTAGACTCCGGAGTCTATGTCCTATCTGACCCTCTGTACCATTCCGTATCCTTGGTTTCCCCAACCTTGGGTTCACTTTGCCCTTTCATGAGAAGCAGCAATATTTTCACACCCTCAGCAAAGCATTCTGCCTGGTAGGGCAGAGAGCAAGCCTGGGAAGATCTGCTCCTCTGACACTTGCCTACTGGCAGTGACCTGGTGGTATCACCTTACACTACTCAGGTGCTGCTCCACATGGCCGGTCCCCTCCCTGCCCTTAGACTGTGAGCTCAGTGAGGCCCTAGTTACAGCCCTGTGTGCCCTGAAACCCCACCAATATGGATGAGCTGCTGCTTCTGCCTTTGCAGGTCAATGAGTTTTTGCTTAATGGCAGGCCCAATGCAAGAACTGGGGTTTGGCTGACTTGTACCTGAGTCTGCAATTCAGGGAGACTCACTGGATAGGACGGTGGCATCTAGAGAAAGACATCCACAAGAGAGTGCTGACAGAGATGGCTGATGACATCTAGAGAAAGGATACAAGATAGTGCTGACATAGATGGCCAAGCCAAAGGAAACACAAAGGAGGAAGGGTCACCTTAGCCTTGTCAAGGTATTGTAGGCTTGCATTAGAATAGAGATAGTCTTAGATCCCCTGATTGCCCTGCCTGTTGAAGTCACTGCTGCCAACACTAACCCTAATTTCAGCTCAGAAACAGTTACAGAAAAGACTACATTGCTCCTTTTGATTAATAAAAGGCTGGGATGTTAGGCACAAAGGAAACTAGTTCCCATCTACCAGAAGGAGTCACTTCTATTCTCTCTGGCAAAATGGACAAATGATGCACAACAAAGCTCATGCTGGCCTGCAGGGCTACTTCAGTATTATAAATACCTATTTGCTGGGGAATATTATTTTAAGGTGTGTTACTTTTGTTTATGTTGCATTTGTTTAACTCTGTGAAGCTGTGTTACTGTGCCTGTCTAAAACACCTGACTGGTCTAATAAAGACCTAAATAGCCAATATTGAAGCAGGAGTGAGGGTGGGGCTGGCAGGCAGAGAGAATATATAGAGGGAGAAATCTGGGAGGAGAGATCTAGCAGCCAGAGAAGGAGGAGGATGTCAGGGGCTAGCTACCCAGTTACACAGCAAGCCATGGAGTAAGGGTAAGATTTACAGAATGAAGAGAATGGGAAAAGCCCAAAGGCAAAAGGTAGATGGGATAATTTAAGTTAAGACAAGCTGGCAAGAAACAAGCCAAGCTAAGGCTGGACATTCATAATTAAGAATAAGCCTTTGTGTGATTTATTTGGGAGCTGGGTGGCAGGCCGCCCAAAAGAGTAGAAAACCCCCAACGACACCGGTTAAGATCAAAGAGTTATGAGAACTTCCAAGAAGGGTTATTCACAATGGGGACTGGGATCTGATTGAATGGCTTGCTTCATGGTAACCAAATTTTATCTGGGTAAAGCAAATGTTTAATTTCCCCGTCTCACTGCTTTATGCATCCTATTTTTATGCATCATTTGTAAATGTCACTGTCAAACATTGTAGATACCAGGGACCCTACAAATGAATTCCCCAAATCTATTTCCTAGAGCCAGTGGGGAATGGAGTGGACTAAAATCCTGTCCTTCTGTCACTTCTGGATGTTAATAGGCCTTTGTATCATAAACTGGCTACTTTTATGTATAAAAAAGGGCAAAACAATTAACATATCATCTTTAAGCCCTACATAAATGTGAATCAATTAATTGATTTGTATGATCTTGTGGTGATATAAAATATGCCTGAAGACCAGAGAACAGAACAAGCCACTAGATTAAACATAGAGGCCAGGCAGTGGTGGCATACACCTTTCATTCTAGCACTTGGGGGCAGAGGTCAGTCTGGATCTCTGTGAGTTCAAAGCCACCCTGGACTACATGAGATTGACTCAGACTAGTAGAGAAAACAGAGCCAGGCAATGGTGGCACACACCTTTAATCCCAGGAAGTGATGGCTCAGCAGAGAAAGGTATATAAGGCATGAGGAGACAGGAACTAAAGGCTTTTTGGCAGAAGCATCCCTTTCAGCTAGCAGCCCTTTTGGTGGAGCTCTTTCAGGCTGAGAAGTTGGTGAGGTAAGAGGTGGTGGCTGTGGCTTGCTCTGCTTCTTTGATCTTTCAGCTTTCAGCCCAATATCAGGCTCCAGGTTTTTTATTAGTAAGACCATTTAGCAATTTGTGTTACTAATCTAGTCCCGTGGAGACTGTGATGGCTAAAGAAACTCAGTTTTATGCCAGGTGTCCATCTTGGTACCACTAGCCATTTTGTTCTGACTCCAGTTTTGAAGATGTGTTCCCAGTAATCCTGACTCAGTGATACCAATTAAGAAATTTACAGCCATGACTGTTTAACTGATATGATATGACTAACTGTGTTCTGGCTACAATTGGCTCTCCAGAAGAGCTAGGAAGGCAGGTCTTATGAGGAACAGAAATGAGTGCTGCAGTGGGAGGTTCCTTCCTTCTGGGTCAAGGACCACATAGAGCAGCATGCATCTAGGCAGATAATCAGTTTCCTTAAGTGGCATAGTTATTAGAACAAGCATGCAGGATACAACAGAAAAAGAATGATATTTTCTTTGCATAACTATCTCCCTAGATACAGTTTCATGTACAGGTATGAGGAAACTGAACCTTCCTTTTGGGGCTCCCTTCCCCTCACCTCCCAAGCAAGATTTTCAGAGTGCAGTCTGTCAGGTCCCCAATGCTCAGTGAGAAGAATCCATGTTTTGTTTCCTGTCATCATTTTGGTGACAATGCTGCCCTTGGATTCCAACAAGTGAATCATGGTGGCCCTGTTGCCACACAAGCAGCCTTGGTATATGGAATATACCAATAGAAACTACTATAGACCACTGTCTTGGTATACCTGGCTTGTTGTCCATTGAAAAGTCTTTGAAGTGCCCAGAACTCTTAGCTGCCAATGAGGTAGTAGACCTGGAAACTCAGGCTGTGCTAACCAACCTCCAGCTGAGGCACCAGAACCTGATTTCAGACCCCAAAGCACTAGAAGCCCATACCTAGGGCAAGGGAGAGGGGTATATTCCAAATGGACTTCTCCTCCCTTTGGGGAGGATAGTGTGAATACTGTGGGCTCCATGGCAAGGGTGTAATGGTGCTGAGAAGGCAGCTAAATAACGACCCTGTCAACTCACCAACTCACCATCACAGTGTAGATTCTAAAGCCAAAGCAACAGTGAGCCACCATTGGCTTACTGAGCATGGCCCACTGCAGGCTATTCCCAGACCCACCCAGACTGCTATGCTCTCATGAAGGGGATATCAGTGAGAGATTTCTTCCAGCTGTGCTTCTGTGGCCTCGCTGACACAGTCTCAAGTACCTTGGCCTTTAGGGGAAAGGAAAGCTGCCAGGAAATGACTTTTGTGCTAAAGCTTACTTTGGTTGCCCACTGTTGTCTGGATTGCACAGATAATAGTGTTTAGTGTCTGGGGCCCCGTATGTGCTTTCCTATGATGTTGTTTCTGTCAAAACCCAAGCAGTGCATGAACAGTATCCAAGGAACCAGTTGGCAAGCCTGGGGCCAGGCACTGAGTTGACACCAATGTCCTGGCAAATCTGTGATGAAGAGAAGAATTGATGGAGAAGCCCAAGAATGTCGGGTCCTTCTACAATGCAAGAGCTCTGTGAAGAGCTTCCCCCAGACAAGGAAGGGTGGGTCTCACCCAGCCATTTCTCATCTTAAAAGTCCTAAATATAGCTCTGATTTCTTGAGGTTGATTAAGGAGGGTTAGGTGGTGGACATTTTGTAGCAACATTTTGCAGGTTCTTTTGTGAAGTTTCTACTGTCTGTCTTCCTTATATGTCAAGCAGTTTCCCCACCCTCAAGTGTTGAGAGGAGTGGTCTGTATCTCAGGGGCCAGGGTATAGAAGTTGTTCATCCCACCAAAGTAAGACCACTACCACAATTTTGAGCCAGATTTGAAGCAAGCTTTAACTAAACACTGGTCAGGATAATGGACTCTAGCCAGGTCCATTCCAGGGTTCCCAGAAATAACAAGAGACATTTTGCAGAGGCTTCAAAAGGAGAACACATAAGGCTACAGACCTCACAACTTTTCCAATCTGTGTTAATCATACCCCCATGACTTACTTCCTGACTACACACCTTTCACCTACCTATGACCAAGTATATCTGGTGAAGTTGGATCAAGCAAACTTGTTTATAGAATTGGAAATATGTGGCTTGTTATCTTATATGAACAACCTCCAGCATCTCAGAAAATACCTGTCCTTGGGCAAAGAGCTTATGAGTTAGAGGCTTTTTGTTTGTTAGTTTTATGGGTCTCTTAGGCAGAGTAATTAAAACCTGTAGCTTTGACTCTCACAGTAGTGTTCATCCCTTAGCAGATAAGCAGCTAGTTTGAAGACGTGCTTATACAGGGCTAATGAGTGCTTGGCAGTGACTGTTGGCTCCTACTCAGAAACTTCCTGGTGACCTCCGCAGGGGATGCAGATCCAGGGGAATGGAATCTCCTGCTTCCAGGTACCTGAGTAGTGTGAGGTGACACTACCAGGTCAGTAGCCACCCCCTTCTGCACACAGTTTGCTGAGGGCATAAAAATGCTGCTGCTGTCCATGAAAGGGCAAGGCTGACCCAAGGGTGTGGAAGCCAAGGCCCTGGGAACAGTACCCAGGGTTAGATAGCATAGAACTCAGACTCCGGGATCAAGTTTAAGATGTTTATTTACCACCACGAGATCTATTTTTATTTGGTAAAATTAGTTCATTTCCAGAAAAATGGTGATTTTTTTTTCTCAGTCTTTTGGTGAGTCCCCCACTTTTCAGCCAGTGTAAACAGTCTCCAGGATCCGTGGGATGACTGATGAGTGTCCAGCGCCCCACTGGTGTCCTTGAGACTGGGGGTACCCCCTACCACCGTCTTCACTGACTACAGCCATTCCCTATCACAGGCTTAAATTTCTAGCCATCTCCCACATCTACAGTTTGAGATATAATTCTCACGGTTGGACCCCCATCCTCAGGTGCATCTTCAGGCTGTGTAAGGCTGACACATTTTTTTCTGGCTTGATGAAGCACTAAATGCTGTTGGACTACCAGGGAGTCCTTGCCTTCACATGCCTTAGGCCCCCACCTTATGTCTGATGAGACGCCTGGTGGCCTGTGCCTATTTACAGATCCATCCTTGGCCTTAGGGACACCTGGGGACTTGGCTTGGGATCACATTTTTGGGGGTTTTGTTTTGTTTTGATTTGTTTTTTTACCTCTCTGCTGCAGCCATGGAAAATAAGGCTTCCAATCCCATCAGTCCCACCTCTCTCTGAGGATGCCTTCTGGAAGCTTTAAAACGTCTCAGCTTAACGCCTTGATTAAAGATTCCTAAGCTTATCCACCTCTGTACTAAGAGATGGCCAAATATGCCTTAGAAATAACAAAATGGCCGCTGAGTGGTTCCTTAGACCCCACTATTTTATGAGAATTATCTAACTTCTGCCAGTGAACAGGCAAATGGAAGGAGTTGCCTTATATTACAGCTTTTTTCCATCTAAGTTCTAAACCTGCTTTTATTGACTTCTCTCCTGCCCATATGCTTTTAGCTATGCCGGAACCAGACAAATCTGTGACTCTGGAACATCTAACTCTAGATCCTGCAAATGAACCTCTGCCTATCCAACCTTACCCTCCCACTCCTGTTCCCAGGGTACCTGTCCCTTTGGATCCTCTTCCTCTTCAACAGCAGGCATTTTCAAAGGCTCTGCTCTGGCTCTAACCTTTACACCTCCTACTATGCTCTCTCAGACTGCTAAAGGGTCTGACCCCAGCCATTCAAACCCGCCGACCATTCTACCTTTGTGAGAAGTGGCCAGAGTTGATGGACTGGTTAAGGTCCATGTCCCATTCTCTCTTGCAGAACTCTCTCAGATAAAAAAAAAACTGTGTAGATGTAACCAACCTTCTTATTAAATAAGAAACACAGAACCAATGCAAAGAAGAAAGCCAAGAGGTCAGAGCTAAGAACTAAAACCTTACCCTTCCTCCTGCAGTGGTCCTACCTCTCCGAACCAGCACTACCTCTGTGTTAAAGTCTTTATATATAGTTCCTGTTCTGCCTTCTCATTGGTTGTAAATCCAACCACATGACCACCTTGTCACAGCATGTCTGTATAGGCCTCCAGGTTTTCCATGCTTGGTATTGAGATTAAAGGCATGTGTATCCAATAATGGCTGTATCCCTGAACACACAGAGACTTACCCAGCTCTGCCTACCAAGTTCTGGGATTACAAGTGTACGCCACCACTGCCCTGCTTTCCTATGGCTTGCTAATAGCTCTGACCCCCGGGCAACTTTATTTATTAACATACAAATAACATTTTAATACAAATAAAATATCACCATAAAACTGGGTTCTTTTTTTTTTTTTAAGACAGGGTTTCTTTGTGTAGCTTTGTGCCTTTCCTGGAACTCACTTGGTAGCCCAGGCTGGCCACAAACTCAGAGATCCACCTGCCTCTGCCTCCCGAGTGCTGGGATTAAAGGCATGCACCACCACCGCCCCGCCAAAAACTGGGTTCTTATACCTCTAATTCTGCTTCCTTTGTTAAACAATTTCAATATATTACCCAATCTTATAGTCTTGCCTTTCATGATGTGTACATGACACTTGCTAATAACCTGTTTCCTGAGGAGCCATAAGGCTGCCTGAAAACCAGTAAACTATGTAAAGCTAAAAATGATCATTCAAGATAATGACGAAAATCCATCTCATTTCTTTTTTTTTTATTTTTTATTTTTTTTTATTTTTTTTTTTTTTTGAGTAATGTGAAATAGTATTGATTAATCAATTTCACTTTTTTCTAAATGGTTTATTGTTTTTTTTGTTTTTTTTTTAATTTTTATTTTGCAATACAATTCAGTTCTACATATCAGCCACAGATTCCCTTGTTCTCCCCCCTCCCGCCCCCCTCACCTTCCCCCCAGCCCGCCCCCCATTCCAATCTCCTCCAGGGCAAAGCCTTCCCCACAGACTGAGATCAACCTGGTGGACTCAGTCCAGGTAGGTCCAGTCCCCTCCTCCCATGCTGAGCCAAGGGACCCTGCATAGGCCCCAGGTTTCAAACAGCCAACTCATGCAATGAGCACAGGACCCGGTCCCACTGCCTGGATGCCTCCCAAACAGATCAGGCCAATCAACTGTCTCACCCACTCAGAGGGCCTGATCCAGTTGGTGACCCCTCAGCCATTGGTTCATATTTCATGTGTTTCTGTTTGTTTGGCTATTTGTCTCTGTGCTTTATCCGACCTTGGTCTCAACAATTCTCTCTCATATAAACCCTCCTCATTCTCGCTAATTGGACTCCCAGAGATCCACCTGGGGCCTAGTCATGGATCTCTGCCTCCAGGTCCATCAGTAGTTGGATGAGGTTTCTAGCATGACAATTAGGGTGTTTGGCCATCCCATCACCAGAGTAGGTCAGTTCGGATTGTCGCTCGACCATTGCCAGCAGTCTGTTGTGGGGGTATCTTTGTGGATTTCTGTGGGCCTCTCTAGCACTTTGTTTCTTCCTATTCTCATGTGGTCTTCATTTACCATGGTCTCCTATTCCTTGTTCTCCCTCTCTGTTTTTGATCCAGCTGGGATCTCCCACTCACCCAAGCTCTCTTTCCCTCGACCCTCGCCCTTCACTACCCCCACTCCTGTCCAGGCTGTTCATGTAGATCTCATTCCATTTCTCTGTCGTTGGGCGATCCCTGTGTCTTTCTTGGGGTCCTGTTTTCCAGGTAGCCTGCCTGGTGATGTGAGTAGCAGTCCAGTCATCCTTGTTCCACATCTAGTATCCTGTTATGAGTGAGTACATACCATGTTTGTCTTTCTGAGTCTGGGATACCTCACACTTTCTAAATAGAACACCAGTAGCACAGACACTGAGAGAAACAATCAATCAGTGGGACCTCTTGAAACTGAGAAGCTTTTGTAGGGCAAAGGAAACGGTCAACAAAGCAAAGCGACAGCCTACAGAATGGGAAAAGATCTTCACCAATCCCACATCTGACAGAGGACTGATATCCAGAATATATAAGGAACTCAAGAAATTAGACATCAAAATGCCCAACAGTCCAATTAAGAAATGGGCTATAGAACTAAACAGAGAATTCTCAACAGAGGAAACTCAAATGGCTGAAAGACATTTAAGGAATTGCTCAACATCCCTAATCATCAGGGAAATGCAAATCAAAACAACTCTGAGATACCACCTTACGCCTGTCAGAATGGCTAAGATCAAAAACACTGAAGACACCTTATGCTGGAGAGGATGTGGAGCTAGGGGAACTCTCCTCCACTGCTGGTGGGAATGCAAGCTTGTACAACCACTTTGGAAATCAATATGGCGATTTCTTAGAAAATTGGGAATCCATCTCCCCCAAGATCCAGCTATACCACTCTTGGGCATATACCCAAGGAATGCTCAACCACACCACAAGAGCACTTGTTCAGCTATGTTCATATCAGCGTTGTTTGTAATAGCCAGAACATGGAAACAACCTAGATGCCCTTCAACTGAAGAATGGATAAACAAAATGTGGTACATATACACAATGGAATACTACTCAGCAGAGAAAAACAATGACATCATGAGGTTTGCAGACAAATGGATGGATCTAGAAAAAACCATCTCATTTCTTACAATGTCTCACTAAGGCCCTCCTTCAATATACTAGCCTAGATCCAGAAAGCCCAGAGGTCAGGCAGCTCCTAATGACCCACTTTGTCTCACAGAGCTTCCCCGATATAAGAGCAAAACTTAAATGCTTGGAGAGAGACCCTTTGACCCCACAGGCAGAATTGTTAAGTGGTAGCATTCAAGGTGTACCATGGAGATGAAAAAGCCCAAAAAAGGAACTATGAGATGCTGGCACGTGCTGTCCGACCCGCTCCCTGAAAGCCACTGGGTCCCTGTGTGGGAAAGACAGCCATTGTGCCTGGGCTTGCACCACTGCCCCCCGGGGGGGTGGGGGGGCACCGATGAGGCCTAGCCCAAAATGCTGCCAAAAGGGCCACTGGTCAGCTGACTGTTCCAATGCACCTAGCAACATAGGAACACCAGGTCAGGACCACCCTCTGGCCAACTTCCTAGGCTTGGCTTTCAGCGAGGACTGATGCTGCCCAGGTCCAGCCCCAGCAACTCCCATGTCATACAGGGAACCCAGGGTAGTAATAATAATAAACAATAAAATAATAAAGAGGCAGGAGCGGTCATTTCATTTGCTCACCACATTCGCCTCACCCTAGAATCTCCAGCAGCAGCAGCTCCTCCTCCTCCTCCAACTCCTCCTCTTCCTTCTCCTCCTCCTCCTCTTCCTCCTCCTCCTCCTCCTCTTCCTCCTCCTCTTCCTTCTCCTCCTCCTCTCCTCCTCCTTCTCTTCTTCTTCTTCTTCTTCTTCTTCTTCTTCTTCTCCTTCTTCTTCTTCTTCTCCTAGCCACCTACCCTACTAACTCTAACAGTTCCTTTGCTTTGGCAGCCTCTCAGATGGGCCCAAAAGTCCGGGACACCCAGAACCCTTCTTCTATCGCTAGTCACCATCAGCCTATTACTACCCAGTTACAGGACCCTACCAGATACATTACCCAATGTCAGTACCTTCTCTCACTCCAGAGCCTAAGAGGACTTAAGCCTATCATTTCTGACCTTCTAAGGAAAAAGCTGCTCCACCCAACCTCTTTGCCTTTTAACACCACCATACTTGAAGTTAAGAAGCCTAATGGAACCTATTGCCTGGTTCATTTCTTTTCTATTCCTCTCAGTCCTCAGTCTCAAAATATCTTTGCTTTCACCTGGACTGACCCTGACACTCATCTGTCCACACAGCTGACCTGGATTGCTTTGCCACAAGGATTCAGGGACAGTCCACACTTATTTGGTTAGGCTCTGGCCTCTGACCTGCTTTCTCTGTCTCTCCCTGGCTCTAAACTAATACAGTATGTGGATGACATTTTACTCTGTAGTCCATCCTTACAGATTAGCCAAACTAACACCTCTGCTCTCCTAAATTTCTTATCCAGCCGAGGTTACAAGGTATCTCCTTCTAAAGTTCAGCTGTCAACTCACCAGGTCATCTATTTGGGTCTAACCATTGCTCCAACCCACAAGTCTATTACTGTAGATAGAGAGCATCGAATCGAGTCTCTTTCAGTGCCTTCTACTAAACAGGAGATTCTGTCTTTCCTAGGAATAGTTGGCTTCCTACAGTCTTGGGTTCCATCTTTTTCTCTCCTTGCTCACCCCTTATACGAGGCAGCTCAGGGCTCCCCACACGAGCCCCTCCTTCACCCTCTTACTAAACCTTTTCAGAAGCTCCAAAAGGCTCTTCTCCAGGCCCCAGCGCTTCACCTCCCAGACCTAACCCATCCCTTCTCCCTCTATGTAGCAGAGAAGGAGGGATTTGCCCTTGGAACCCTAGGGAATCAGCTGCGACCCTCCTTGGCACCTGTAGCATATCTGCCAAAGAAGCTAGACCTTACTAGTCAGGGATGGGCACCCTGTATTTGTACTTTAGTGGCTGCTGAGCTCCTTATTTGGGAATCAGAGAAGCTAAACTTTGGGTCACCTATTACTGTCTTTTCTCACCATAACCTGTCCCATCTCTTAGCTTATAAAGGCTTACAAACTTTACCTCCCTCCCGGGTTCATTCTCTCCAGGTGGCATTACTAGAAGGTGCCACACTTACTTTTCAGACCTGTCTACCACTTAATATTTCAAGCCTCCTCCCTCAACCTAATGCTAACTATTCTCCTTCTCAATCCTGCACTGAAACCTTGGAGGAACTGTTACCACACCCTTCATACATATAGGAGGGCACATTGCCTCAGGCTACTTATATCTGGTACACAGATGGCAGCTCCTTTTTACATGAAGGGGACCCGTAAAGCAGGCTATGCCATAGTGTCAGATACCGAGATGATAGAGGCACAGGCATTACCCACACACACCACTAACCAACAGGCTGAGCTGATAGCTCTCACGTGTGCCTTCCAATTGGCACAGGGGCAATCCCTAAATGTTTACACAGGCTCCAAATATGCTTTCCATATCTGTGGGAGCCCGTTCTCGGGTTCCTCGTGGCTTTACCCAGCAGGTCCGCATAGAGGATGATTAGACCACGGGCCTGAGTGCAGGTGTCTGGGATGGTCTGCACTTGGCTGTGCTGGGGGAGGAGGTCTTTTGCTCCATCCCTTGGCATCTCTATAAAAACCCTGGGGCAGAGACAGTCAGTCGGGCCCGTTGGAATAGGTTCCAGGCCCTCTCGAGGCTATCTTTTATTTTCTATCTGTTTATCTCCGCAATAAATCCTTCTAATATTTCCTGCTGCTCACACTCAAGAAAACTCTGGGGAGCTGTGGGGTTGGTGGGTAAATGCCCCACAGAATGGAGCCATGAACAGGGACTAAAGAAAAAAAAAGGGACTAAAAAGAGGGGGGACTAAAAAAGGGGAGACTAAAGACAAATGAACAGGGACTAAAGGCAAAGTGATAGGGACTAAAGATAAAGGAAAATAATAGTTTTATTACAGAGTTAGTGGCAAAAGTGCTGAATCAGCCCTGCCAGTGGAAAGGCATGCCGGTGTTATGGAAAATATATATTTTATATAGATATATATTATTGAGGGGCAGGGGTTTTATCCTTGAGAGAAAAGGAAAGCGGACTGGAAGGATGTCCGATGATGCAGCACAATTCTCTTCTGTCAAAATTTTCTATCTTCTATCCCTTTCTCAATTTCTGTCTGTGAAAAATAAATATAAGGTATAGCATAGAAATATAGTGTAGGAAAAACTTAGAAGTGTAAGATCGTGTAGAAAAAAATAACTAAGGCAACTAGACAGAAAAAATCTACAATTTTCTAACTTTGGGGGCTATGAATGCAAACTGGGAAAAAAATCTTTCTTTGGGTTTTTGGGTAGTAAAAAAGCTCTTCTCTGAGCTTATGGGGAAGAATAAGTTTCCTATGGAAGGTTTTGTCCTGGGGACAGCTGAAATGCTAAGTCCAAGCAGCAGGAGAAAGTGTTTTCTCCCTGAGGCAAAAATGGGGGTGTAAAAAGCCAAAAAGTTTAAAGTTGGGGAGTTTTGGGAAAAGTTGGTCTTTTTCTCTTGGGGAAAAAAATCTTTCTCTTAAACTAAAAGCTTTTCTTGGAAAATTTGGGGGAAAATCTCTCTAAAAAGCCTTCATCTTTCTCAAAAGCTCTTAAACTTAAAAACTAAAGCCTTTAACTTTCTCAAAAGGGCAAAAATTAGAATCACCTGAAGATATTAGTATGGGGACCATCTGTGATTAGCTCAAAGGGAAAACAACAAACCTCTGAAGACAGCAAAACCTAAGTTCTTTCAAGCTTTAAAAATCCTCACTGCAATGCAGGAGGCAGGGACAAGTTCCTAAAATCCTCTTCTAAGCTGTCTCTTCAAGCTAGTAAAAGACAGTGGGTCAGAGTACCCTGAGAGAACCTCTTGGGAGAGTGTGGGTAAAGAGCTACAGAGAGCCCAAAAGGGCAGGAAACTTTACATTGGAAAAGAAAAAAAGCCAAGCTTATCAACTACAGCCTAGCTGAGGCAAGAAGGGTTTTGTTTCTGAGTGAGCGTTTCAGAATGAAAAGGTGCTCCTAATCGTCCTAATGCAAAGATCCCCTGAAGCATTGTATCCTAGCTTCTGACCAAAAACCCAGAGGCGACTGGCCAGTGTCTCTGAGTTGAAATGCATTTCGGGGATACTAGGGTTTCTGCAGTTGCCAACTTCCTGGAGCACAGAGCTGAGGCAGGAAGGTGCAGGACCCAGGGGAAGATTGCTAATGAACAAACAAAGCTAAAGCCGGTGGGAACGGCACAGTTGTCTGTTTTCCTACAAGTCCCGGGTTGATAGGTCCACAGCTGCAAAAAGAAATCTGAGAAAAAGCTTTCCTATCAGAGTAAGGACCTTTCTGGGAAAACAGTAAAGCTGAACTGTGTCTGAAGCAGTTGTGCTGCTGAGTGAGAATGCTGTCTGGGGAAAGAGCCCAGCCAGGGCAGAACAGAACTATCCAGGAGTAAAGCTTTCTTTTCTATCCGAGAAACCATCTCTTTGAGAAAAGCTTTGTTTCAACTGACTCCCTGAGATGAGGGGGAGTGTAGCCCTGAGGGGTGATTGCCTCTGGCATAAGCTCTGTCCTTGAGCACCCAGACAAGCAAACACAACCCACTGGGGGACTGGGCCAGGTGAAGGCCTGATGAGGCAAAGCACCTGTCCTAATGGGAGTTTAGAAATGGCAAAAACCTCCCTTGTTAGATTTTCAGTCTGTACGCAAACCACACAGACCCCGAAAACAGAAACGGACAAAAAGCCCCTACCTTCAGTAGCAGGGAAAGCCGCCACTGTAGTGTTGGAAACTGTTTCTGGGGTAGAGGGGATAAACTGAGACCAAACTGGGAACTGTCTGGGAGAAAGACTCTGAAGAAAGAGAAGGGACATATTCCTCCCCAGAAAATTCATGACCTGAAAAAGCTGCTAGAATTTGAGGCAGATTCAGGGGGAGAAAAAAGCCCCTACCTCCAAAGGCAGCTAGCAGAGGTACAGAGCCACAAACAGATACCTGAAGCTCTGCATCTGGGGGGCGGGGGGGGGGGAGAACAAGCAAAATGAGAATAAAATCAGTGGGAGAAAATCTCTCTGAAAAAGCTATGGAAAAGCTGTTGTACATGATCTTGTTTTTCACTGACTGGCTAAGGCAAACACAAGCCCCGAGGAAAGCTGCTATCAGAAATGCCAGCCTCAATGCTGGCTAAGGAGGCAGGTGCAGTTCTGATTTGGGGGCCAGAGTCAAATGAAGGAGAGACACCTGTTGAAGCCAGCTGAGGAGAGAATAGAAATCTCCCAATGTGCCATAGCTGAAAATGTAAAATGCTTGTTCAAATCTCCTGTTGCAAAAGCAAAAAACTTTGTTCAAACCTCCCAGGCAAGAATTTGTAAGCAAGTCTGGTAAAAGAAAACCAGTTGACTCTAAGACCCGAAAAGAACTATGGGAAATGAAGTCTAAAAGCTAGCTTGCAATAAGGGACTGATGTAAGGGAAATGCATTCTGGGAAATGTAGTATTTCGGCTAAAGATGGCGATACTGTCCAAAAACTTTTCAGCTCAGAATGAAGTTTCTTTTCAAAGCAATGCTAGAAAGCTTAATCTTACCTCTTGAGAACTCAGATCAGACAAAAAGCTACCTATAAGAGCAAACAAGCCACTTTAAACTGCTTTCCCTTGTTTTAAGGATTTTATACACTGAACATTGTCTTAGATATGAAGAAACTTATGTTGAAATTAAAAAAAGTTCTTGGCCTTTTGAACAAACTGCCTGCAATGAGTAATTCCTTTGCAAATCTAATTAAGGGGATAAGAAACAGGCATTTAAAAAAGAAATGACTGCTTTATCGATGGGAAACAAACTTCAGAAAAATCTGTCTTAAAAAAATAGTTGCTTCACCTGAAAGTTCCTTATAAGAAATCAATGCTAAATATTACAGCTGCTAATAATAACATCAGGAGTTAAAGCTACTGACGTGAAAATACTAAATCCTGAAAATAATTTTTCTCAAAGTAAGCTAATGAAGGATACGTTCCATGAAAGAACATCTATGTTCTTGACTCCTTTGAATAGTAACAGTTTTGGTGAAAATATTGGAACTAACAACAACCAAGTCAAAATGTTTCAACAAATTCAAGACGCTATTCACAAAAAGAAAGCTGCCATGCTTTGTGGGCCATATTAGAGCTCACTCCAATCTTCCTGGTCCTTTAGCTGAGGGTAATGCCATGGCTGATAAGTTAACAAAGATAGTAGCATTATCCCAAGTGGAAATGGCTCAGCAGTCACATGCTCTTCATCATCAAAATAGTTAAACGATGTGGAATATGTCCAAAATATTTTCTCTCACTTAGGGGTAAACACTCGAGGTCTTCTTCCTAATCATCTATGGCAAATGGATGTTACTCATATTGCAGAATTTGGCAAATTAAGATATGTACATGAGACCATTGGCACTTATTCAGGATTTTTAATGGCTAGTGCACAATCTGGGGAAGCTACAAATCATGTAATTATGCACTGGTTGAAGTGTTTTTTGTATATGGGTATACCAAAAATTATTAAAACTGATAATGGTTCTGGATATAGTAGTAAGGCATTTCAACAGTTTTGTACTCAATGGGAAATCGTACATAAAACAGGTATTCCTTATAATCCTCAGGGACAAGGTATTGTGGAAAGGGCTCATAGCAGTCTTAAAAAAATACAACTTCAAATAATAAAAATAAAAAAGGAAGAAATTTACCCACAATCGCCACATAATGCATTTAATCATGTTTTTTGTTGTTGTTGTTCTGACCTTTTTGAATATGGATGTCTATGAACAGTCTGCCGCAGACAGACCTTGGCACAGTGGCACCCAAGCCACTTCTGCTCAAGTGAAATGGGAAGATCCCTGCTCGGGATTATGGAAGGGTCCCAATCCTGTGTTAATATGGGGTTGAGGACATGTTTATGTTTTTTCACAAGAGGAGAATGAAGCTTGATAGTTACCGGAGCGTTTCGTAAGGAGCGTGGAACTAAGAAAGGTCAGCTCCAATGATGTTCCTACAAAGGAACCAGAATGAAAGTGGCTCGATTAGTGTTTCTGAGGTTTTGTCACTGGTTGATGCAGGCAGTGAGGAAACAGAGTTCGGTGCTGTGCTGCTTTTGGCTTTACTAGCTCCTTTAGAAAAATACTTTATATCACCTAATAGCTGTGCAGTATTTGGCGAAGAGCTTTACAGCAGCTAAACACGGTAATTTCACCCTCAGCGTGAAGTGAAGTTTTTTGGTAGAAGGAACCAAAAGTACTGCTGTAATAGAAACGTTTGTCTGAATTGAAGCACTTAGGGGAACTACTATGAATTTGGGTGAAGGGACAGCCTCTAGTTAAAAACTGTCTACCGCTGACAGTGCATCTCTGCCAGTCCGGAACTGGCAACTTTGGAGTGTGGCGTCATCCTGGGAAGGTTATAGTCCCCTAGCAACAACTATCACAATTCTATAACATAACAACAACACTCACTAAATCCCAGTGCTTTATAGCAAAGCTGACTATAAACTCTAAACTTTAGAAATGATGTATGTACTTCCTGTCTAGTTAAGAGAATCTAATAGTGATGATAATTAAGAGTATGAAGTAGAAAAAGATGAAAATAAGATATGTGAGTTTGTAGAAATTATTCTGTTTTGTTAGGTCTGTGTTAAGAAATCTTTAGAAGTTAAATATATGCTAATGGTAGCCCTATATATGTTTGTAAAATAGATCTATAGAGTTCCTTTAAGAATATACGCTTGCAAGAAATATCTAAGGTAGTCTTAAGACGTGTAGTAATAAGCTTGTAAGAAGTAAAGATACTAGTTGTAAATGTAAGTTTAAATAAGAAATAAGATAAGTATATAAGGAGTAATAAATATATTTGCTAAAGTAGTTCTATAGTTCCCTTAAAGAGTATAAATAAGTAGATGCACATGTTACATGTGAGTTTGTGAAAGTGTAAATATTGAGTGTCAATCTATGCTTAATGTATGTGGTAAAAGAATTGGAGACACAGAAGTTAGTGTCCTAGTAGACTGCAAAGTAGGCAGTCTGAATGGTTTCAAAAGCTCCAGAAGCCTCTAAGAAGCTAAGAATGGCGGACGCCAGAACCAGCACAACAAGGCATCCGCAGCTGAGATCCGTGGAAAATCAATGCAACACAGGAAAAACCTGAGCGAACAGAAAAATTGGTGCAGTTTAAAATATTATTGTAACTAAAAAGGTCTCTGGCTTGAGAATAAAAAGTTGCAGAGATGCTTGTTTGAACTAAAATTGTTAACTGCAAAAAGATTTTAGTTATGGATTTCTTCATATTTGGAAGGCTAGTGCCAGAATTTATCATTTGAATTTTGGGTCTTAAGAAATGAAATGAACAATAGAGATTTAATTGCAATGGGACAATTTTGAGTTTACTTATAGTAATGACCTAGGAACTGTTGTCTGGAATTCGGTAAAAAAATGGAACTGTTTAAATGAAGAAATTTATTGTTTCTACCTAGAGTCAAGATGTGTATGCATATATGCTTTATTAACTGGTGATTCATGAATTGTTTTGTGGAACTGTTTATGTAAAAGTGGAATTACTTATGGAACTGGTTTTGTTTTACAAATGGAACTGTTTAAACAGAAGTTTGGGTTTTATAACTAGGCTTGAGATTTTGCTTAAAAATTATAAAAGGGAGAGTTAATATTCCTTAGTCTATTTAATTTAAAAAATATTTTCTTTGAGTGGATTAATGTCATGTTTTGTTAGTAAGAAATGCAAATGGGGTATACTAAGAGACTACTTTTAAAGTGTGTAAAGAGTTTTATTAAGGAACTGCTTTTGGATGTTTTGCTAAAAGTTTTCAAAGTATTAATGGTTAGATTGAGAATATTGCTTTTCAATATGGGTTTGTAGGAATTGTATAAGTTTGGGTTTTTTTTCTAACTAGGTTTGAGATTTTGTTTAAAAAATTATAAAGAAAAGGAGGAGTTATGAGTGAGTTAAGGTTGAATGTATATTTGCAGAAATTATGTTTAACCTATTGGTATTAATGTACCCTGGTTTTGTGGAGTTAAGGAAATATTTAAGTATGATGTGAATACATCGAAGTTTTTCCTATGTTCTGTTAGCAAGAAAATTCAAAATGAGTTAAAGTTGTAAGATGGAGAAAATTGTTAACTATATATAGCACCATATATGCTAATTCAAACGGTTCTGTTAAGAGTTTGCTTTGAGTTGTAAGATTGAGAAAATTGTGACTATGTATAGCAATATTTATGTTAACCTGTTAATGGTAATGATGAAGCTAAGGGATTTTTTAAGTTTGTAGTCGCCTTAAGAGTTTTTGGTTTGCCGGGCGGTGGTGGCGCACGCCTTTAATTCCAGCACTCGGGAGGCAGAGCCAGGCGGATCTCTGTGAGTTCGAGGCCAGCCTGGACTACCAAGTGAGTTCCAGGAAAGGCGCAATGCTACACAGAGAAACCCTGTCTCAAAAAAACCAAAAAAAAAAAAAAAAAAAAAAAAAAAAAAAAGAGTTTTTGGTTTAGAAAGGGCTTGAGGCAGCTAAGACTGCTGTAGTCACCTTGGACCTAATTCAAAAGAGAAATGCCATCTTTATCATCCTCTACTCCCATATTGGGAAGTGTAACAGCTATGGAGATTACTGTAAGCCATTAATAGTTATTTTTTATATATTAAGAAAGGGGGACCTGTGGGAGCCCATTCTTGGGTTCCTCCTGGCTTTACACAGCAGGTCTGCATAGAGGATGATTAGACCACGGGCCTGAGTGCAGGTGTCTGGGATGGTCTGCACTTGGCTGTGCTGGGGGAGGAGGTCTTTTGCTCCACCCCTTGGCGTCTCTATAAAAACCCTGGGGCATGGACAGTCTGGGCCCGTTGGATAAGGTTCCAGGCCCTCTCGAGACTATCCTTTATTTTCTATCTGTTTATCTCCGCAAGATTCTCTGCAATAAATCCTTCTATCTAATATTTCCTGCTGCTCACACTCAAAAAAACTCTGGGGAGCTGTGGGGTTGGTGGGTAAATGCCCCACACATATCCTCCTGTCCCGTGCTGCTACTTGGAGACAGCGTGGCCTCCTCACAGCAAAAGGGGGATCTATATCTAACTCAGGACAAATAATGGCCATGCTGGAGGCTTCCCACCTCCCCAGGGCTATAGGAATTATCCACTGCCAGTCTCATCAGACCGATAGCTCCATCATCTCTAAGGGAAACAATGGGGCTGACCAGGCAGCCAGGACAGTGGCCCTCCGGGGCCAAGTTTCACCCCACCCACTACAGGAAATCCACACAGTGCAGCTCACACCCTCACAGGGAACCCCTGACACTAGGCAAATTCTGTCCTATATACACCAGCTCTTTCACCCTAATAGTCTTGCTCTGTCTCAATTCGTAAAAGCCCATCTGCAGCCCAGCTCTGAGGACTTACAGTTCTTAAGAACTATTACTGCCTCTTGTGAGATTTTCCAAAAAACAGACCCCAATACCAAGTACAGAAGTCAGCCTTTTCCCACCCACCAGGTTAGAGGTTCCCTTCCTGGGACTGGCTGGCAGCTCAATTTTACCCATTTGCCCACCATCAGGAAAATTAAATATTTTCTCGTGATGGTGGACTCATTTTCAAATTGGGTGGAGGCATATCCTGTTTCTAATAAGTGGGCTCAGACAGTTGCAGACCTCCTTCTCTGAGAAATTATTCCTCGGTTTGGGGTTCCTGCCTCCCTTCAGTCTGACAATGGTCTGGAGTTCACCTCCCAGGTTTCCCAGACACTAGCTAAGGCTCTTAACATTCCTTGGCATTTTCATATCCCATATCATCCTCAATCCTCAGGAAAGGTAGAGTGCACCAACCATTCTTTAAAATCTATTCTTACTAAGATGTCACAGGAAGTTCACCTTGACTGGGTAAGATTATTGCCTCTAGCTCTTCTCAGGCTCAGGGCTCTTCCTAAGAATCCTCTTTCAATTTCTCCATTTGAACTAATATATGGAAGGCCGGTTTTAACACCAGGTCTTCTATCCAACCCTCCAACTGTTCCAGACAGGCTGTTAACTCCCCTGCTATGTCACCTAAGGTCTATCCTGTGGAGCTACGCAGATCATTCCTTACCTCAGCCATGTGACAATAATTGTCCACCTCCAATCCACATTGGGGATCAGGTTCTTCTCTTTCCTCTAGGCCAGCATTCTTCACCCCTTTCCCCTAAGTGGCAGGGACCCTTCAAGGTAATTCTTGTGACTCCTACAGCTGCTAAACTCGAGGGCTTTCCTCACTGGGTCCGTCTGTCTCATCTGAAACCTTTTATCTCACCTCTATCCCGGAAAAATCTCTCTTCATACACAGAGATACAGACAGGGCCCTGCTCTCTCAAGTTCCAGAGGACACTAGGATCCACTGCCTTGTCACCAATTCCAGATTAATGAGGTATCACCAACTCCAGAGCAAGGGATGACAGAAAGCCCATCATCCCAGGACTTCAGAAGCTCCCCTCCCTATTCCCCCAAGAGCCAAATGATGTCCACCAAGTCAGCTGGAAGCAGTTGAGAGAAACAATGCCCCATACCCACTCATCTGCCATCTTTTATAAAAACAAAGAGATCGGGTTGATAGGAATTCCCACCACACCCCATGGCCTCCCATGCCTGGTGGGACACTTAGTCATTTCCTGGTCATATGTCCTACATGACCCATGACCCCGTGGCTGTGTGGTTGTGTAAAGTGCGTGGCATAACCATGTGATCTATGTACATGTGTGGAATAGCCACATCGAGCTGTGTGCATAGGTGCAGCTTGGCCTTTAAAAGCCAGTCCCCATGTTCCCCTGCCCCCTTTACACATGTGTCCTTCCAGCAGGCCTGATCACATCTATCCTTTTCTCCTCATCTTAATAAAACTCTTGTTAGTGGATTTTGTCGTGTTTTGTGACTTTTCCTTGCAGGGTAAGAGTGCCCCTAAAAACCAACAGAGCTGGCCTTCCCTGGTCTTCAATACTCAGGGATGTGACAACCCTAGTTTAAGGTCTTTAGAGGGTGAGCAAAGGGAGGAGTCACAGAAGGAGCCAGATACCAGACATGGACCTCTCATGATGACTGCATGTGTCCACAGCTCAGGAATAAGGGACTGTGCTGTCTGGCTGTGCCTGAGACCAGCCCTCAGGGGAACTAAATGGCAAACTTACTTGAACTACATTAGGTAGGAAGGTTGGGGTCTTCAGGAACATGAGTTCTAGTGTAAAGGGAGCCTGTCAGGGAGGACATGTCAGATGAATGCACTATACTCAGCAAGAGAAAACTCTCCAATAATTTGGAGGCAACTGTTACTAGGCAGAATTTTTTTTCTAATTCTCTATTTAGGGTCCCTCAGTGAGCTGAGACTTAACTGAGATGTCCTGAGAAACACAAAATAAATTTCCACAGAAGGAGAAACTACTAGAAAACAGCTGACAGTAAATATCTCATATGCCAGTTACTATGTCAGGTGTTTTAATGCATTTGTACATTAAACCTCCTATCCAGATAAAAATGCCTATATGACACATTTTACACATGAAAAAGCAACTGCATCTCACAGATTTTAGAAATTTCCCAGGATTCCTACTGTCAGGGTCCTAGAGAAGTCCCACAAAAGACCACCATCCACATATGCAATCAGCAAGAGAAAGATTCCAGTATACTGAGGCCAACCATGCCACACAAAGGTAAAATGGCAATGACCCTGAGAAAAGCTTGCAGGTTCCTTTTATGCACAACTAAGGGGAGTTCCTAGAGCAGTCTGGTCATTTTAGATATGATTAGCTTATGTGAGTGGCAATTGTATTAGCACATTCTAATTGGCTAGGGTTCATTGGGGGCTGGCTTAGGCTATAGCTTTTCTATTTTGGGGCAGACCTGGACAGGTCTCAGGCTTTGTCCTTATTTGGTCACAATTTCAGGCCAGAGTACATGCAGTTTTCCCTGCCCCTGCTGTTAGGGACATCAGTGATTAATGGCTCTTTGTTCTCAGCTTTGAGAAGCAGGAAGTGAGGCATAGTGAGGCATAGTGAGGCCTAGGGAAGGCTAGGGAGGCCCAGCTTTCAGCTGAGCCTTTATGAGCCTGATATTTGCCTGTCCTTCTCACCTATCCAGTTAACAACAAATCCAAGACTTGATACCTGTGTGTATTTATCTAAACACTATACTGTTCCCACTCTTCCCAAGGCAGGTCTGTGTCTCTTAATTCAATTCTCTATCAAGTACTGTACAATGCCTCTCAGGGAATAGAGTGATCCATTCTGAGTGTATTGCACTATAAATCTACTACACTATTGCAACCTAAAGTGAAAAGAATCTGCTGACTGTACCCTACCCATGGAACCACCCAGAATCACCTGCCCTCCCCCTGACATTCCTATGTCTTTGTTGTTCACCATGGAACCCTTCTAATAGCAATAGGATTTTGACATACAGTTCACTTTGAAATACCATATTTAGATATGTGGTGATAATGTCCTCTGAACATTTGAAAAAAAAAAAAAGCTTCAGTATTGGATGTGCTAACTCTGATTTTGTAAAGAAGCTTTAAAAAATCATTCTTCTATTGCTATTTTTCTGTGTATCTCCTCACGGCAAATATCCTCATTTGCAATATGCCTAAAGGCACTGATATAGGTGTTCATGAAAGTCCTGTCAAGTAGAGCATATAAGTGACACATAGGCGTTTGTTGACCATTCAGACAAAAACAAAAACAAAACAAACAAAAAATAACCCAACAAATCTCATCTTAAAGGTAATAAAACGTCATTTATCCTAAGCCAAATGAGTGACCATGACTCAGTAATATGGATTAAGTTGCTCTGAGTAAAATATTCTAATGTGGAAGTAGTTACGTGAACCTCTATAATTACAGAAGAAAGTAGGCCATAAACCAAAGTGCTTTTAAAATACATTGGTAGGAACTCTATATTTATTTATTTTGTTTTTTTTGAGACAAGGTTTCTCCATGTAGTTTTGGTGCCTATCCTGGATCTTGCTCTGTAGACCAGGCCGGCTTCGAACTCAGAGTTCTGCCTAGCTCTGCCTCCCAAGTGCTGGGATTAAAGGTGTGTGCCACCGCCGCCCAGCTATTAGGAACTCTTAAGCAAGCAGGTTACAGGGCAGAGAAATATCTGCTTTGATTTTAGATACTATTTGATGACATTCTTAGTTGTTGGGGTTGATGAAAACTAGAGACCTGTTAATATATTACAAGTGTTTTATCCGACATTTGAAAATACAGTAGGTCAGACACAAAAGTATAAATGTATGGCTACCAAGGGGACACAAAATAGCCCAAGGTAGTTTGGTAATGTATCTGCGACATTCCAAATGTCTACAGTCATAAGCCCTAATCAATCAATCCATCAGCCTTTTAAAAGCTTTAGCATAGGTGTGGCTTTATGGGGGAGCTTTAGTTCATAACCATGAATCAAAACAATGAGAAAACAGTGTGCTGAGATGAGAGCTTACTGGAAAATTACAAAAAAGTGCCACCGAATGAAGATGAACCCTTCCTATTGATGTTTTTAGAATAATTTGAGGGGTTTCTTTTCGGGTTTCAGTTTCTGATTGTTCTTGTTAGTTTTTTGAGACAAGGTGTCATGTAGCTCAGTTTGGCCTCAAACTGTCTGTGTGGTGGAGGATGACCTTGAACTCCTGATTCTCCTGCCTCTATTTCCAAGTACTGAGATTACAAATGTTCACGACTATGTTCAGTTTTAGAGTGATTTGAAAATTAGGTATCTTGTATTTGAAGTATCTTTCATCTAGAAGGTAGGCATTTGGGAAAGTGAAGAATTTCCAGGCATATTTTACCTTCTCAGAAACTCCTCTGAGAAATAAAGATTTTATTATAACAAATCATATTAATTGCTACATAACCATTTATGATTTCCTCCTTGGTGTCAAGAGAAGGCAATGGCCCAAATAGTCCAAATCCCTGTTGTAATCAGAACTTCCGCACTGTTGTGGTCACAGCCAGTCTCCATACTAAGTCCAAGCTAAGACTTCTGCTAATGTTAACATGCAAATATCTTTTTGTGGTGATACTGAGGGTTAAACCATTCATGGAAAATTGATCACCTTACTGGGGTGACTATGAAGCTTTGCTTTCTGAGGTTGATCAGCAAGATAAAATAGGAGTATACCTTATCAGCCACTCAGAGAGCCTGATAGGATCATGCATAGTGTTCCCATGGGTCCATGGCTTTCCCAGATGGAAGCTTCAAATAGACTAAAGGCTGTAGCAAATAATGGAGTAGTGATCACTAGCCTTCAGTCAGTAGAACACTCCCAAAGATGCAATTTAGGAATTAGACAGGAGCTAGACAGGAAAGGACTTTGATATCCTGAGATGGCTGTGAAGAGCACCACCACGAGGGTCAGGAGGAAATTTTTCCAGATCCATATCAATTTTCCTTGGCTTGCATGGGGAATGATGTGAGGACCAGAGTCAGCTGAAGCCCTGGAGGAAGATAAATGAAATGATCATAGAAAAATAAAGGCAGCTCTCTATGTGATTCCAGGATTGAAGAAAGGTCACTGGTAGAAATAAATATACCACTTGATATTTAGACAACAGGTACAGAAAATGCTCATTAAGGAGGCTAGGAATGCCAAAGCCAGAATGCTCACCATGTCCCACTATCTTGGGGGGAGGGATTTCTAGCATCTAGTGCCCTGCACAACAGTTTCCTGGGTGGACCTATTTCCAGCGACTGACCTGTGCAGGGCAGAGCAGGTAAGAGCCTCCTTCCTTCATGGAGACCACAGGAAGATGGCGAGGTCCTCTGGGTGCCCCAGGGGGCTTATGTGAGGCCTTGAAACCATAATCATGTGTATCTAAGAAGCATATAGATGCTTTTCCTTTGTGTATGTGTCCAGATTTCCCTTTTATCAGAAGAACATAGTCATATTGGATTAAGAACCCACTCTAATGACCTCATCTCAACTGCAAAGACTCTATTGTCAAATAAGGTTGCTTTCACAAGTATTATGAGTTGTATTTAAGACTTCAATTAGTCTGTTTGGAAGGTATATTTTCAACCTGTAATATTATCCAGGTTCACACACAGTAGGAGACTAATACCGAATATAAGCCTTCTCTCTAAGACTGTAATATCATTGAGACTGAGTCAGTATGTATCATATAATTCATATGTACATTAATTGAGGCAATTTTCCCCCTTCAAAATCTGTTATTAAATGAATGGCTCATCTCCCATCTTGCCAACATGTTATAAGTTGTTCTAGGCCTAGGGAGATAGGTCTGTCCGGAAAATGCTTGCTGCACAGCATGGTGACCTGAGTTTGGACTCTCTGCATCCATGTAAGAAGAAGGAAGCTAGGCATAGTGGTACATGCTTATAGTGCTAGTTTTATGGAGGCAGAGAAAGGAGGAGCCCTGTAGTTTGCTGGCCAGCTAGCTAGTTATGCCTATTCAGTGAGTTCCAGGTTCATTGAGACACCATGTATCAATAAATAAAGTGGAGGGTGATAGAGGAAAACATCCAATATTGACCTTTGGCCTACATATGCATGGCCACATACATGTATACACACCCACACACGTGTACATACAAAATACACATATATATGCACATGCATACACCACAGACACACATTAAAAGTAAGCTATTCTATAATAAGAACAAAAAGCTTCTTTGTGTCCATGACCTGAAAGAACCTGGTAGGAAAACAGGAGTGTGTGTGCCCAGAGGTAATGTCTACAGCCTCTAGAAACTTTGGAAGGAAAGAAGAGGTGTGATACTCAATTCATTTCATAGAATTATTGACCATATGTTGTATAAAAAAGCTTCAGAGCTGCAACGAGGTGGCAGGAGGCATCAGACTTCCTGATCTGAGTCTTCAAGGAACATAGACCTAGCACAGTAAAACAAGACTTCATATGGGCTATTTTGAGGCAGAGCTGGTTGCTCTAGGTGACAGAAAAAAGAAATCAAATGTAGGACATCAGAGGACTCCAGTATAGACATAATGGATACTGTAACTAAATGATTTACCTGAATTAGAAATTCCTCTATGGTTGCATTTGTACAGTGAATTCAGCATAGCTTAATTATGGCTAATTATAAGAGGGAAACAATTTTGTGATAAACGCTCAGATTCCAGACTGGATGGCTTGCTGGAAAAGAGGATGTTGCAGGCATCTTGCCCAAGATAATTTCCTCAAGTTGTTTGGGAACTGTTCAGGCTTGTGGCTAGAGATTGTTGTTCATTCAAGTGCCCTTGGCCATGTGGCTGCTGTTTAGCTATTGCTGCTCAGAATTATTTTCTGACCTAGTAAGCATAGAGAAGTCAAGGATAGGTACAGACACTTGTGAAGTGTTTTCTCTGCTTGTAATTTCCTTTTCACTTTTCACAGCCTGAAATCTTATTTGTCCTTTCAGATTCAACTCAAGTTCAGATTCAATCAGTTCTCAAGTTCTGGAAACTTAGTCTCAATGCTGTTTTTGATTATTCATTTCTGTTTGTTCTCATTGCCTCGTACAGCATCTGGCACAATGCAGAGGGTTTAGAAACCATATTCTGGATGAAAGAAGCTGAAGGACTAAAGGTTATAGGCTAACTCTGCTTAAAGGATGCTTAGAGAAAATAAAGGGAAGGAGAGGACATCTATCTAATTTTAGGCAAAAGGTCCCAGAAGAACAAGACAGAAGCACAAAGGGAAAAAAAAGAAAGTGAAGGGGAGACTGAGAAATGAGATCAAGATGGGGATGAGAACAAATGCAAGTTTTGTGTGAATCTAGTCAATGACCTCTGGTAGACCCATCCATCCTGTTTTCTGTGAGAGCAGAGGAAGCACTGAGTAAATGGCATGGGCACAATCATGCCAATGACTCCAATGCCTCAGCCTCATGGGAGTGGCAAAGCCTTTCTGGGTGAGGCTCAGAGGGATGGTAAAGCTTTCCTGAGGGTTTTCAAAACTACTGATCAGTGTGTACAAAAACTAGCAACTGAAGCTTCTTCTTTCTGGCTGTTTACAGCCTGTGACTGCTCACCTATAGAGACTTCCTACTAGGACTATCTAAACCCTCCCCCCTCTGCTGTGCCTAATAAACATGCTGAGGCTCCCTCCTATGGTGGCAGTAGTAAGTGTCACTCTGTCAGAGTGCACACCACACTTGACCCAAGCTTTTCTGTATTCATCCATCTGTTCTTTTCACCATTCCTTTCGACCCCTAGTCAAGATTCCAGGACCTAAGCAGTGCTGGATGCAGCAGTCTTCCATTTATGTTTGGCTATGTTCATTTGACCTTGGCATTACAGAAATAGAGTCCAAAATAGAGGTTCCCCAGATCCTATCCTCCCCATCTACTTAAGAAGGCTTTTTAAAACCCTTGGCAGCTGGGAAAGTTTAGAGAGGAAACAGGGAGACCATGTTGGCTCTGAAGGTCAAGGTACAGTTTTACCACTCTGCTTCCCAATAGAAAACAGCCTTTGATCCTTCAGTAGGTAGGAAATCCTACTAAGAGAAGGTGATCACCAATCCCATGAGGGTTGGTGGCCTATCTTCCTTTGGTGTTGTCCTGGATGCAAGAATGGCCACTGGCTCTTTAGAACTCTCTTGTCCTCTCTAAGGCTTTTCTGGTTACAAGTCCTAAAAGAAGCTTCCCTAAGTTGGTTGCTACTTATAGTCTCTGGAAGAAGGCAAAGGAACAGTTGTAGATGTCATTAGAACCATAGGTATTTTCATCCCTTCTACTGGCCTCCCAACTCCTCCAGATTGTCAAGTTCTCAAATAGAGCTGTGTAATCTATTAAACTCCTCTTGTTCAGACTTCAGACACAACCACCTTATAGGAAGATCTCAAGACAAGAAAATTCACAGGTTTATGAAAATCACACTAAACTCAGGAACAATAGGTTCTCTTAGGAAAATACAGGTTGCATTTTTTAAACGAAGTCTCTCTATGTATCTCAGGCTATTTTGGAACTTGATATGTAGACCAGACTGGCTTTGAACTCTCAGAAATTCACCTGTCTCTGCCTCTTGAGTGCTATTAAAGGTGTGTGCCACCACACCTGGCCCAGGTTGCTTTTTGTAAATGGACAACATCCTGGGGTCTGCAGCAATTCTTTAGTTGGTGGGACTTTAGGGAAATAAGTTAGGTCAGTCTTGGGAACTGGTATCTGTTTCTTGTCCGAAGAATTTGTCAATCTATCCTCTAGGATAGATCAACACACTTTAATAGGTCCAAGAATAGATACTAGCTGTCACTTCTCCCACTGAATTTAGTGGTAAAACTAGTGTTTAATCTAAGTCTTCTAAATCTATACCCTTTCCACTTTACTAATGAAGCCCATGGAAGAACCACTGGTAGTGTGTATATCTGAACCACAAAGAAAAGCTTCCTTCCTCTAATCCAGGTCTCTTAATTTAAGTGTCATAATGCACTATGATTCTCTCCTTTAAGTCTCTGATCTTCAGAAGTATGTCACAGAGGCCAATGTGAATACTAGTAGAGCATAGGGCTAGGCATCTAGTGCATTTGAGGCAGTCAAGGTAACTCCCAATCTTGAAGACTGAAGATCCGGACTTTGTGATAGTCCAATTCCTTCAGTATTTTTCATGGCAACTGGGTTTGTCAAAATAAAAGAACATAATGACAATAGTTGGCATACTTTTGTCATGGTATTCAGGATAAGAAGTCCCCATGGCCTATCGTAGAGAGAACTACTAAAATTGAATTCATGAGCCTGTAGAAAAGTATCTCAGTTCCAGGAATACCCAAGAATTCACCAAAAGTAGCATTTGGACTCTAAGTAACTGGCCTGGCCACTTTCTGTGAAGCTTTTGAGAAAACTGTGATACAAGTTATTCAAGCATTAGAGTTGACAAGCTGTTTTCTTGATGTCTGCTTGAGGTGAAACCCTCAGGAAATAAGGTGACGCTGGCTACTCTGTACATTGGCAGTTAACTTTTGTTAGCAGTGTAACCTCTAGTTTGCTGGAATGTTAAGTTGCATCTTTGTTCCTCCACCTTCACTAGCTACTTTGTACAGGACACATTATGCAAGTTTCTCTATACTTTAGCTTTTCTGTATTTTACTATTCACTAGGAGAGTCCTCAGGGCTAGACATTGGGCATCATCTGGAGGATGGTCAAGGAAGGTGCTATAGTTGGACTTTTTCTGTCCTGCCAGCTAGCTCCCAAATAACCATGTGGAGACTTCTTATTAATTATGAAAGCTTGGCTGAGAGCTTAGGCTTGTTTCTAACTACCTCTTATAACTTAAATTAACCCATATTTTTTATTAATCTATGTTCTACCATGTGGCTTTTACCTCTATCCCATTTTGTGTGTCTGACTTGTCCTATATCTGGCTGGCTTCTCATCCCTTCTTCATCCCAGCGTCCTGTGTGCCTGGAAACTTTTCCAAGCTATTGGCTATTCAGCTTTTTATTAAACCAATCACAGTGAGATATCTTCACATAGTGTAAAGGAATATTCCACAACAAGGTGCATCAAAATTTCTGAGAAAGGGTCATGGTGCTTCAGCAGCTGGATGCTTCATTCAGGTTACTCACTCATAAACCACTCATACAATAATATCCATTTCTCAGTGGGTGTTAGGGATCATAATTACCACTTGTGGAATGTTTTCAAGTTTCCAGAAGAAAGATGATACATCACGGCAAAGTATGATTCTCCAAACTGTGACCTTCTTAAACTTCCCCTGGGGCTAACCAACATAAAATTGCCATTCATGAAACTCAGCTATTGTAACGAAGTATGACTATTACCCATAATGATTCCAGATTAATGTTTAAGGTATTGGTGTGCTCATGAAAACAACAACAACTCTTAAATTGGTTGCAAGTAAAGATGGTAGACTAAGTCCTCTGTTATGAGGCTGTATTCTTGGATTTAAAAAGCAAATAGAATCCTTTAAAAAGGTTGTCACCTAAAAGAGCAACAGCATTCTTTGAGCATCTAACATATGGTAGGCTATGCATCATGTATGATCTCTCTGAAGTTTCCTAACCAAGGTGGAAAAGTAGGTTTTTTTTCATCTCCATTTTGCAGAGGACAAAATCTGAGCCCCCAAGGTGTTAACTTGCCAATAAGATGAACCTGGCAGTTCTAAATAGTATGGCTGGGAGTGGAAAAAGCCAGATTTGAAGCCACTACAAAGTCCCGACAGGAGCCAAGGAGACTCTTGAACTAGATTAGGATAAGGATGAGTTCTACATCTCCAGTTTGGGCATCCCGATGAATAGACCTGCTGCCAATCACAGTGGGGACCCAGGATGGGAAAATGGTTGACAAGGTAAATGACTTTGGTGCCGGATAATGTGAGTTTGGAATAGTCAGGATCATCTGGTTACGCTAGGGGCATGGAAAGGAAGTTGATATGCAAACTGGATTTACTGGCAACTCAGGTAGATGTAGCTCAAGGTTCAGTCAATTTTGGGGAAACCCTCAGTACGGGTCTGGGTGACAGGTGGCCAAGGGGTCGGGTGTCTGCGATGATCTCACCATGGGACTCCTGTTTGGCGTTCACTCTCCTTAAGGGCTTCCATACAGTCAGCTCTCCCCACCTCTGAGGTTCTCCATGCCTTCCCTCCTCTTTTTGTAGTCGCTCTGCCCGGCAGGCCGGGACTGGGGAGCAAATATAACCACAGCCAGCCAGCCTGTAACCTCCGGGTCTGGCGAGCTCTGGGACGAGGCTTAGAGCGCATGCGCATCCTAGCTACGGAAGCCGGAAGGAGTGTCAGAGGCGGTTGGTTGCTTGGGTTTCTGCTGGTGGCGGCGTTGGCGACGCGGCTGGCTTTGGCAGCATGAACCCGCTCTAAGGTGCAGGCTTCGCGGCGCGGGGGGCGGGAGGGGGGAAAGAGGAGGACGCCTCAGTGAAGTTTTCCGCCATGAACCTGAGAGGCCTCTTTCAGGACTTCAACCCGAGGTGAGGCGGTTACGTTGGCGGTGCCAGACGGGGGCTTGGGTTCAGGCAGCGGCTGGGAGAGGAAAGGCGGCCACGGTGTTGCAGCCTGAGGACCTAGGTACCGGCCCGAGGCTCCTCATGGCTGCTAGCTGCTCTCCAGAAAGCAGTGTTGGCCTCAGAGTCGGTTCATCCGCTTCTTCCTCCCGCACCAACTGGAACCAACTGACGGTGGCCCAGGTTGCCCAGCTTGAAGCTGTGTCCTCCTGGAGGGAAGCCCATTGCTCTCCACTCGTCTTCTTTTCTTGGTATTCCAACTTCTCTGTCTCGATTTCTTTTTTTTTTTCTTTTTTTTTTCCCCCTCACCGCTCTGCCTGTTCCTATTCTCTCAGCCAGGGCCATCTCACTTGATCCTGACATTCCCCCCCCCCCCCCCCCCCCCGCTCCCCAACCACCTTCCCATATGTTTCCTCTAGTTCCAGCCCGTGGGGTTTTCCTTGAATTTATGCCTGTCCGCCGTTTCTCTGCTTATTTATAGAACTGATATCTGAGATACTGAATTTTTAGAGTCATTGCCAGGGTATGGTAAATCTTACATAATACCTTTGGGGGTGAACTTGATCATTTCCATACGCATTATCTTAGCCTTTGCTATAAGTTTATTCACAAGAAGTAGATACTGCACTGCTTATTTCCCAGACTTGAAATACCTAATGGGCAGTGTGGAGAAAACATTGGCTAAAGTATAAATCCTTGTCCTTGCATTTGCCAAACTGTTGTAAAAACCCAAAAACAAACAAACAAACAACAACAACAACAAAAAACCTGTTCCCTCTGAGGGCTGTGAGCTCCTGAAACAGAAACCACTTCTTGGTTGTCCCCTTCCACAGCACCTCCCACCCACCCCATCTGTCATATAGTAGACACTTATAAAACGTCTTTGAAAGTAAACTGAGGCAAGACCTAGATTGGAGCCCAGGCCATAGTTAACTAGTGATTCTTTGCTCTTCTTCAATAAGCTGTGAGATGAGTTCACTTCACTGATCTCTTTAAATCCATTACTATGTAAAAGGAGTATCTGTTCATTTATTTGTAATTCGAAGACATGCACTCAAGTAAGCTAGTCTTGCTCTGTGTGCTAGGTCCTGTGCTAGGTACTTAAGATGCTTGTCAGTCCCAGCCTGGAAGTAAAGGGAAGGTAGATAGATGATTTGCTGTATTGTGCATTCCTGAACTTTTCCAGCCCAGCGAAATCACTTTCTTGGCTGTTTGTTGGACGTGAAAGGAACTGGAGAGAGAAGAGGGGACTATTTGTAGTGCAATTTCCTTGAGGGTGGTGACATTTTAAATTATAAAGCCACTGGTAGTGGCTGGGTGCTCTTATTTGTCTTTGTGTTCATATTCTGCCCTTGATCTATGATCATTACTGTTGGCCTTGAAGGTATTCTGCAGAGAGGAGAGTTCATTTAGAGTAAGTATACTATAGTTTTTCCTCTGGTGCTCCTATGAGTTAGGTTTTGTCTATATGACAACTGCGATAGTACTGAAGCTGGACACTTTGTGTATTTTCATTATTTGGAGAGGATGATAAGAAAGAGAAATAAAGGCTGAATTGTTTTGTGTCCTTGGGAAACTCACTTATCTGTCAGTTTCATCTGTAGAATGAGTAAAATTTTTCACAAGGCTATTGAACCTGAATTAATGGCTGATTGCAGTGTTACAAATAGAAAGTTCTTTTTTATTACAGATCAGCTAGTCCAGAAGCTGCAAGATGATGTTCCAAGTTACCTAGGAGTTATGGAAGCAAAATAGTGGTCCACTTATAATGAATGCCCTTAACCAGTTTTTCCTTTAGCATTTTTTCCCTGCAAATACAAGTTTAAAAATTATAATGAAATACCTTGAAGAGATTTATACTGATCATCAATACACTTATTAGTGCTTGAATTCTAAGTGGGGTAAAATGCATCTCTCCCTAAAAAAATTTAAAGGTCTCTTGTAGCCCACCATTGTCCTGACTCAATGTTATTAGTGGGAAGGAACAGTGTTACCTTAAAGATGTTTCAAGAATACAATGACCAGGTGATACTAAGTCAGAGTTTTCTTAGCTGGTGGTGTTTCATGTATTGTGGATGATCTAGCTTTTAACATTGTGTTTTAATCTTGTTCCATGCTGACAAAATCCTTTCAGATATATGGGGAGCAAAATGAGGGAAAACACCCTGTGCTAATAACCTCAGATCTTTATACTGCTGTCTGGTTCTCTGTCTCTAATTCTCAACCAATTCATGTATGTTCCTCTTACTCTAGGACTTTATCATACCTACTTATTTAATAGGAATGATTCCTCCTCTACTTGACTTGATTAACTTCTATTTATCATTGAAATCTCTGCTCACTTAATAGTTGCTGAAGAATGTTGTCCTGACTTCTCCAACCTGGTCCACTACTCCTTGTTTGTACAATCTCTGTAGAATCCATAGGTTCCCTGTAGAGCACTTACCTGTGCCCTTGCATTTGTCTTTGTTTATTTAATATTTCTCTTCCCTACTGAAATTCAAGCCATGTGAGGCCAAACCCATGACTTTTATTACTGTTGTTTATTTGCATGAGAAAATAGCTGGCTCTGTAAGTATTTGTGAAATGAATTATAACTCACCACAGCCTGTAGGAAAAGTCTAGAGCTGCTTCTTTCAATGATTGCTTTCCTGCTCATTGTATGGACTATTTTTCCTCTATCTATGTCCCTTCAGAGTGCAACTGTTCCATTGACAAGATGGGAAAGACCTTAACAGTATAGGAGAATGTTCTCTGGAGATTATTTATGTATCACAGAAATAGCCACTGTTATGGTTTGGTGGTCCCTACCTTTCAAGTCTTGGTCAGTGAGAATTCACTGCAGTATTGTCAGTTTTCTAGAAATAGTAGTAACAGAATGATTCAAAAGTGTTTAGCACCCAGCTATGAAGGGCTGACAGCTGACCCTCTACCTATTTCCAACTGCTACAGAACTGGTTGATCATGAACTTATTTTCATAATGGCCTTTTAGTTGCACAAGTTAAAATTCTTGAAACATACTATGTCTACCAAGAATCCTGACTGCCTAAAGCCTCTAACATCTTTACAGATTAAACAGACTATTAGAAGTATACAGAAATGGAAAACTGATTCCAGAATGTCCCTGGGAGGTAGAGATTTGGGAGTATGTGGCTTTAAATGGGCAACCTGACTACATCACAAGTCCTCAGGATTGTCTGCTCTTTTGGTAGAGTTGTTATTTCTTAGAGAAGGCCCTTCAGCCCTGGTAGCTATACAGCATTGGAAGGCTGTGAGAACTCTGCTTGGCATACTGGCTCATTTGTAGTGGGCTCCTGATGCGAGTGAGGTATATCCCTTGGGTATTATATACTGGAACAAAGACTGAAAAATGCCTTTTGGGGTGGGGGGTGTTATGTGGACATGTGTAGATGTAACAGTCTTATTAAATAAGAAACACAGAGCCAAATGCAGAGTTAAAAGCCCAAGAGGTCAGAGCAGTAGCTAAGAGCTGATACTCAAAAATTTTTCTTACCCTTCACTGCTGCTGTCATCCTTCCCCTCAGAAAGAGACCTACTTCCTGTGTATCTGTCTTTTTATTGACTTTCTGTACTGCCTTCTCATCGGTTGTAAACCCAACCACATGACCTCCTCATCACTGCCTGTCTATACAGACCTCCAGGTCTTCTATGGTTGGTATTGAGATTAAAGACATGTGTTTCCATGCTAGCTGTATCCTTGAACACACAGAGATCTGTCTGTCATGTGATCAGGATTAAAGCTGTGCGCCACCACCACCTGGCTTCTGCTATGGCTTGCTATTAGCTCTGACCCCCAGGCAACTTTATTTGTTAGCATACAAATAAAATCACATTTCAGTACAAATAAAATATCATCATAGACATGTAATTGTAGCAGGAATCTTAGTCTTATTAATAAAATCAAACCTGAGCCCAGTTATTGGGGTCAATGCTGGTAGATCAGAGAGACAGAACAAGCTACAGCTATCTCACCTGGCCAACTTCTCGGCTGGTCCTGTTTCCTCAGACTGGAAGCCTTTGTGTCCTCATATCCAAATGGCTCTCAGCTGAACTGCTGCTAGAAAGCCTGAAAGCTTAACCAGCCAAATGCTTAACCAGCCTAATGCTTAACCAGCCAAATGCTTCTAGTTTCTGGTCCTCACGCCTTATAAACCTTTCTGCTTTCTACCACCACTCCCTGGGATTAAAGGCTGCTTTCTGGGATTAAAGGCGTGAGTCACCATGCCTGGCTGTTTCCAATGCGGCCTTGAACTCACAGAGATCCAGAGGGATTTCTGTCTCTGGAATGCTAGGATTAAAGGCGTGTGCTACCACTGCCTAACCTCTATGTTTAATATTGTGGCTTTTCTGTTCTCTGACCCCACATAAGTTTATTAGGATACACAATATTTTGGGGAACACAATACCACCACATTTCCTCTCTTTTTGCCTAAAATTAAAAAAAGCTTGTAACTAATACAAGAAAAACTAATAAGTATATACAATATATACAGTCAAAAATTACATTAATGATGTCTAGTCCATTAACATTTGACAGATTCAGATAAAAAATTCCATTATATATAACAATGTCCAGTCCAGTAACATTTGACAAATTCAGACAAAAAATTTTCATTACTTATCTTATTTAAAACAAGTAGTTCCTTTTTAAAAGTAGATTCCACAATCTCCCTTTTTATCTTATCATATCCATATTCTTTCTTTTTTCTTTTCATAATACATTCAGTAGTCTACCTTTTGTCATTTTATATCTTCTCCTTTTTTTTCAGTGTAGATTCAGTGATGTACCTATTTATCCTATTATTTCTTTATCTTTTTTCTCAGAGTAGATTCGATGATATATCTCATACCTATATTCTCTTTTTTCTTTTTGCTTTCTAGGGGTGAAGATATCTTTAGGGAATCTTGAAAAGAAAATTTTTGAGTTACTTGTCAAGTCCTGTATCATTTGTCCAGTCACTGATAATAGGAAAGTTCAGGGCTTGTTACAAGTTCTTGCTCGAGTAGTCTGTCAGGCTGGATCATCTCAGCTAGCCATCTTGAAATTGTCCTAAACAGTTTGTAGTCCAAAGTCAATCTTTCCTTGGTGTTAACCAGCTTAACGGCTTTACCATAGTCCATGTGGATTGTCATTGTGGGATCCTGTCATCTTTTTGAAGATTTCAAAGTCACTGTTAGGCGTGGTCATGGTTCCTTGCAGACTTTTTTTTTTTTTTTTTTTTTTTTTGTGCTTCCTCTGTGGTTTGGAGTAATCACAGTCTGATAAATGTCTGTCTCTCGGAACCATGAACATTCTTCCCTAGAACAGAAAATCTTCACAGCAATTTCTCCCCACCATTTGTCTTGACAAACTTTTCCAAACTGACCTTTGCCGATGCTTTCTTGTAACACGATGGTCCTGGCAATTCTTCTCTGAACCAGCAGCAGTAAACCCTTCGTCCCAGGTGGCAGCATCACCGCAGTCACCAACACAATGAGAAAGAGCTGGCAACGTGGAGCAGTAGCCACTGCTTCCATGGTCCCACCACTGTTTGTGGCTCAGTCCGGGCCGAAGCTTCTCCCAAGCCTCCTAGGCCGGCCTCAAACTGCCTCTGCCTCCTTCAGCAAATCCTACTGGCGTGCGCCACCACAACCGGCCGAGTGTAGCTCGGGCCTGAACTGGGGCCTAGAAGGTCACAGGCGAGCACTTTTTCGTGAATTCGTACCACGAATGTTGGGTGCCAGATGTAGCATGAATCTTAAAAATTCTTATTAATAAAATCAAACCTGAGGCCACCACATGTAATATTACTGAAGTAAATTATCTTTGCAAACTTATTGTATGCTTCATCTTCTGAAGCCATTCTTTAGTCTTTGTAAGTTGTCTTTTATCTGAAATCAGAAAAAAAAAATTAATGTGGTTGTTGGTGACAGTTCACTAAAGGCCTCTGCAGGCACCAGGTACTTACATGGTGTACAGACATGCATACAGGCAACACACCCATTCATACAAAATAAAGTAAATTTCTTGAAAAGAATTGTTTAAAAAGAAAGGGCAGTGTTGTATGATCACTGCAGATAATGTGTGCAGTGTTTTAAAAATACATGTATTTTTAATACATGCTGTTGAGGTTAGTGTATAGTTCAGTGGTAGAACTCTTGTCTAACATGTGCAGGGCTTTAGGCTTGTTTCTCTCCAGCACTGTAAAAAAGTACATAGTGTTAGTTACTCCAAATAACCCTTACAGATTGTATTTTTTAAAAGCAGGCCACTGATCTGTCAATATGAGTGTACTGTCTGTACTGATAATGAATTACTGTCTGAATGACTGCACATCTGTTGTTGGGGTGTATAAAGACACTGATAGAATATTCTCATGACTTTTATTGATTAATAGTTGTTAATAAATGCTATGACTTAAGAGCATCCACCATGTGTCAACACAGTATTGGCACTTTACTTTTCATTATCTTTACTCTTTATAATAGCCCTACATATCAGAAAACAGCTTCATCTTATTTTATTTTCTAATTTTAATACATTTTTTGTTTATTGATTGTGTGTATATGTGTGTGGATGTACATATTACATAGTGTGCATATGGAGATCAGAGAACAGCTTGCAGGAGTCAGTTCTCTTCTTTCAGCATGTGGGTTCTGGGATTTGAAGTCATCAGGCCAGTGGCAAGTTCTGTCTGTTGATTCGTCTCTGGTCCCAAACAGTTTCATTTTACAGAGTCTGGACTACTCTAAAGTCAAACAGGCAATTATGAACCAAATCAGGATTCTAATCCAGGTTAGATTTCTTCTGAAGCTTTTTGTTCCACCCTACATGTCCCTTCCTTCTATAATAGAGTATGTCCAGTGTACTGAGGGGCCATTTTGGCTAGTGTTTTGTCAACTTGGCATCAGCTAGAGTCATTTGGAAAGAGGGAACCTCAATTGAGAAAATGCCCCCCCCCAACAGATTGGTCTGTGAACAAATCTGTGGGGCATTTCCTTGATTAACAATTGATATAAGAGGACTCACCACTCCTAGGCTGGTTGTCCTAGGTTCCGTAAGAAAGCATGTTGAGCAAGCCATGGGGAGCAAGCCAGTAAGCAGCATCATCTGTGGCCTCTCCATCAGCTCCTGCTTCTAGGTTCTCTGTCTGCTTGAGTTCCTGCCTTGACTTCCCTAAGTGATGGACTGTTAAACTGGAACTGTAAGATGAAAACCCTTTCCTCTCCAAGTTGCTTTTGGTCATGACGTTTTATTACAGCAAGTGAACCTTTTATTTAGGAGTTGTAAAATGATTATACAAAGCATACCTTATATTGGTATTTATATATTCAAAAAAGTTGGGAAAAGTAAAATGTACCCATTCCACTGCTCGGAGCCCTTGTTAATATTCTAGAATGGCCTTTAGAGTCACTTCTACAAATCATTTAAGAAAATCTGTCTTGGTGTATTATAATAATCATTTTTGAACGAAAATAGTGCCACCTAGTTTGATCATATATCTTTTCACTAAATTTGGCTCTGGTTGAATTTTGGCAATTTCCAGAACTCAAATCCACTCTCAGCAAAGATTTGGCACTATTTATTATATTCATAATAATGTACTTCAGGCTCTTAAGGCACTTTTGAGAGGAATGTTCTAAAGATGATTTGAGCAATGACAGTAGAATTAATGCTTTACCTCCAATGGGAATGGTCAAAGGATGTAAATTCCATTTGCATGTATAATTTCTGGGTTTGAAAATATTGCCATTACTTGATAACTTATATTCATAGTTTTTATTGGCTGTGATTTCTTTGAGGGCCATAACTTTGAGGCACTGAATAAATGTGCTGAATGAATACATGTTGAGTACAAACTGGCATAAACCATTGGAAAATTCTGTTGTAGGAAGGAAGCAGTATATTGGAGAAGTATTAGTTTCTTAGGACAATGGGAACTAAGTTTACTAATATTATGCTATGACTTTCTGGTTGCTTTGCCTAGTGATGGATCATAAGTGTACAAGGTGACTAAAATTTTCAGATAAAGGTCTTGTATTGAATTTTAGGTGTAGATGCTGTATAACTGATAACATATGATTAGTCATGTCTGATAGTTAAACTGTGATCCATCAATGAGGAAAATTATTACCATATAAGATTTTTACAACTTGTGTCATTAATAATAAATACTACAGCAATAATATATAAAATATATTATTTGCACAATGTTTTCACTTACATTTATCTTAATGAGTCAATGTGTAAGAAATCAGATGAGATAAATAGGAGATAAAGAAGTTGAGTGTCCATCTTCTTACTGGCCTGGACCTTTCTAATATGGTTTAAGAATGATTTTTTTATCTGCATTTTTGTGTATATATATATATATATATATATATATATATATATATATTCTATTTATGTGCTCTTAAATATTTTTCATCTTAATAAAAATTTCCACTAAAATATTTCTAGTTTGGTAGTAAAGTTTTGTTTAATGTAAGAGGTATAGTCCTTTTAATAGTTTGCAAAAATATCAATAGTTTGTCAGTTGGAGCCAGTCTCTCAAGTCATAAACAGGAATATGTCACTTAGAGTATGGTGTGTGTGTGTGTGTGTGTGTGTGTTACTTGCATTCATATATACCTGTATCCATACTCTCTAGTTAAACCAGGAGATTTCACTGGAAAAAACCAGTGAATCTAAAAAGAGTCCCATTGTATCCTTTTAATTTTCAGAAAATAATATTTAAAACTTTTATAGTTAGAGTCAGCTCTTTGGTGTCTATTCATGAGACTGAGCAGTAAGCTCCTTATACATTTCAAAAAAGACATTAGCTTTTGTGTTCTGATCCATGATATACTGCCCAGTGGTAAGACACTAATGTTAATAATTCAGATGTGGGTAATAACTCCATTTTAAAGGCATTTCTTTGGTTTGAATATAGCACCAAACTTTTGTGTTTTGGAAACTTAATCCTCAAATTAGTGTCTTTAAAAAATTTATTTATGCTGGGCGGTGGTGGTGCACACCTGTAATCCCAGCAGTCAGAAGGCAGAGGCAGGTGGATCTCTGTGAGTTAGAGGCCAGCCCGGTCTACAGAGTGAGTTCCAGGATAGCCAGCATTGTTTCAACAGAGAAACCGTGTCTTGAAAATCCAAAAGTTATTTATTTTATCTGTATGAGTATCTTGCCTGCATGTATATCTATGCACCACATGCATGCAATACCCACAGAGGACAGAAGAGGACATTGGATCCCCTGGAACTGGAGTTATAGAAAGCTATTAATTTTCATGTGGATGCTGGGAACCAAAGGTGAGTCCTCTGTAAGAACAGAAAGTGTGCTGAGCCATCTCTCTAGCCCTTTCAATTAAAACTTGATGGCATTTAGAGGTAACTTGAGAGATTATTAGGATTCCACATACTTGCATTTAAAAATGCCATCTTCAGAAGCAGGAAAAAACACAATAATTTCATTTTATCTTGATATTTGGGTATAAAACTAATTTAATACTTCATGTGATGAATTGGGAAGAACAGTAAGTCTGCAGTAGATTGATACAGCAGTGAATGAATGCAGGAAAAAAACAGTGGTGTGCCTGATTTTAAAGCTATTGTATACATGAGATACTTCATTTAGTATTGAGAGCTGCTGGTAGTGAAAGTCAATGAGATTATACAACAGTGACTAAAAATAGAGTTCAGAAGGTCAACCAATCAGAACTAAGGGTTCTGTTAGAGGAAATAATCACGCAAGGCGTTATGGAATTACTGCCTTTTGAATGAACTGGCTGTCTCTTGTTGTAAACTTCTTATGCAGTAATAGATATGAGTCTCCCTACTTACCATGCATCTCCATGTTATGTGTACATGTAATCTCACAATTGCATCTCAATCTTGGGCACAACTTTCCCTGTACATTTGGGGTAATTGGATAACTGTCCCCAGCTGTGTTTTTTTTTTTTTTTTCATTAACATATATCTGGCCAGGGCCACTCTCCAAACAAAAGTATTTCAGCAAAGATACTTTTTTCTAAGGACAAATGCAGAGAAATAAACATTAGCTCATCTCACCCACAGATAGAGAAAAGAACCACTAACAATTAAATCCTCAACTCCTTACCCTCACCCTGGGTTATTTACACAAGACCCTAATTTAAGAGATTTCCTGCTCACATTCCTGGAATGATGTTTTAGCCATTTGCTAGATACTGAGTTAAGGCAGTTACTTCCCACTGACCCAAGGAGACTGCCTACAAGGCCAGGCAGGCAATAGGTGCCAAGCTTCTTTCTTGTGCAAATTAAGTTTTTATTCCTCCTCAGCCAGGTGCTATTCCTAGATTTTCTCCTCAGCAATTGCTCTGAGTGAAAGTGCTTTTACTAACCAAATACTACATGCTCTGACAGAGGTTGCTTAGCCACCTAGCATATGTCCCCCTCCCTATCAGAAAGCAGCTGCAGCCGGGATGAGCAGGAAAAGTGGCGCCGCCAAAGACAGTTTACTTTCTTGTGACCTATTGACCCCTAACATTCTACCTAGCCATTTCTAGATTATAGTTTGAGCACATAAATTCCCTAATTGGTCTTAGCCTTTAGGTGACCCTACCAGAGAACTCCCCTTCAGTCACTCCCCTTTTGGGTTGTAATTGGAAGCTGACAGTTAATTGCTTTATGTGTGGATCCTTATCACCTCTCTCTGTGACCCTGAAAACTTCAAGCCTCTCATTGCTTTACCAAAGAATTACTGTGTGGGTGTATATACTGGTTCTCTGAGAGCACTGGGAGGATTGATGGAAATGAACAAAGATGAGGACGGAGATGGAAAGAACTAGGTAGAATGATGAGAGAACAGCAGAAGGGACTGAGAGCAGGAGGGACAGAGAGGAGCTAAGTAAGAGAGCAGAAAAGAAACTGTGCAGATAGAATCGCCATAGAAGAATAAAGTGAATGGACTAAAGAACTCAGTGTGCTTAGATTCATTGAATATCCCTCAGATTAGAATCCTCAGCTGGTTGGTAGACTCTTTGCGGACCCACGGAACAAACAATATAGGCCGGACCTAATATTGTTTGGGTTAATTTAGAAGAACAACTAACAGATAAGTGATTAATTGTATTAGGGTTATTTGTATTAGGGTCTTTGACAAACATCTTGAAAATGCTAGAGGTATACCTGACATTTCAAGGAAAAACAATTCATGATAGTTTTAAAAATGGTAAACTCTGAATTTTTATAGGAAAATAAGATATTTGTCAAAAGCTTGTAAACACTACCATTGGCTTGGACAACCTCAGCATTTAAACCACTTGAGTGAAGTAGGTAGTTATAAGTGATGTGTTTGCTCTTGTATAGTGAAATATATACTGTAGAAAAAATCTTCATAACTTAGTGAACAGATATTTCCTATCAACCTTCATAGTATTGCACAGCTATACAGGGATTAAAGAGCTACTCAGCTCACAAGAAAGACCAATGCATTTTAATATAGCAGAGCACAAAAAGTTCACTGATGAGATTTCAGACTTATTGAAGTTCACCTTCAAGAAACCACCACTGTGGCTGGAGAGATGGTTCAGTGGTTAAGAGCACCTACTGCTTTTGTAGAGGACCATATTTCAATTCCCAGTACCCACATCAGGTGGCTCACAACTGCCTGTAACTCCAGTCCACAGAATCTGATATCCTCTTCTGGCCTCCATGGGCATCGCACTCATATTCACAACCCACCCCCCAGACACACATACACATAATTTAAAATAAATGTTTTCAGAACAGAAAAGTAACCACCATGCATTGAGTTGCAGTGTGCTCTTGAATTCCCACCATTATCTGAAGGAGCTATTAAAACACTCATTTATTTTCTAACTATGTATCTCTGAAAAGCCAGGTATTCTTCATATACTTGAACTAAAACAATATACTACAATAGAATGAATGAAATGTGGATCTTATAATTTGCATTAACTTCTGTGAAGCAAGACACTTCATGTTTTGTAAACTTATAGAATTGATGCTACGTACTAAATATGTGAGGTTTAGAATGCAGTTTTGGAAATGAGTGGTTTTGGAGAATAAGATTTTTGTAAAATTGTAGTTGTATAGTATATAATGTGTTTACTATTGTTCTTTTAAAATAACAACTTTTTTGGTCTCCAATTTACATTTAAGATTCACTCTTTTTTAAAGATTTATTTATGTTTTTTTTTGTGTGTATGTGTGTATGGTGTTTTGTCTGTATGTAAATCTGCATACCAGAAGAGGGCATCAGATCCCATGGGAATACAATTATAGATGGTTGTGGGTTGCCATGTGGGTTCTGGGAACTGAACTCAGGACCTCTAGAAAAGCAGCCAGTGTTCTCAACCACTGAGCCATCCCTCTAGCCCCAAGAGTCACTCTTAAAGTTGAAAAGTCAATGTTTTTAAAAATTCACACAGAATTGTGCAGCATTCAATACTGTGTAAATTGAGAATGTTTTATTATTCACCTCATAATCATTAGCAGTCATTCACATTCCTCAGACTCAGAAACCACTATGAAGTATGTTGTTTGTATGAATTTGTTCTGTTAGCCTTCATACATGTATAGAGTATACTTTGTTCATATTCAGCCCTTTTATTGTCCTTTTTGCTGTCCCTTTTTTCCCTTTTCCCATTTCATACCTCCTTCATGTCATTTCTCTTCTACTTTCCACAAATGACAGAAAACATGTAACAGTTGTCTTTTGGAGTCTTGCGTATTTTACCTAACAGGATAATCTAAAATTCTATCAATTTTCTTGCAAATGACATAGTTTTATTCTTCGTTGTGGCCAAATAAGACTGCGTTGTGTATATATTCCACATTTTCTTTCTCTATTAATTCCCTTGATGGGTACCTTGGCTGATTCCATGATCTTACTATTGTTAATACTGACTGCCACAATAAACTTGGTTCTTCAGCTTATCTTATTAGAAGTTGATTTCAATTCTTTTGATTTTATACTCCATAGTACAGTTGGATCATATGGAAGTTCTATTTTTAAATATACTAATTTCCATAGTGGCTGGTCTTGTACATTCCCAATAGCAGTAAATAAGATCCCACTCACTGCATCATAACTAATATTTATTTTTATTTGTTTGAATTTGTTAGGGTTTTCTTGATGATAACCATTATGTCTGGAATGAGATAAAATCTCAATGTAGTTATGATTTGCTTTTCCCCTTTATCATGTATTCATTGGCTGCTTGTATTTCATTGTTTGAAATTATTGGTTCAGTTTATTGGTTCATGTATTAATTGGCTTATGTACTCCTAATGTTTTGAGTTTTTATATATTCTGGATATTAATACCAGAAGTTGAATGGCTGGCAAATATTTTCTCACATTTTGTAGGCTCTCTGTTCACTTAGTTATATATCTCTTTTACTGTGCAAAAACTTTTAAATTTAAAGCAATCTTATTTTTCTATCCTTGTTATAACTTCTTAGACTATTGGATTCTTTTTCTGGAAGTCATTGCTACTGACTATATCTTGAACTGTTCCATATGTTTTCATTTAGTAGTCTTAAAGTTTCAGATCTTTTGTTGAGGACTCAGCCATTTTAAGTTTATTTTTGTACAGGATGAGAAATATAGTTTCAGTTTTCTCCATATGGCTATCCAGTTTTCCTAGCACCATTTAACTGACTAGCTTTTATCCTTTTCATGTATTTGGCATCTTTGTCAAGAATCAGATGGCTCTAGCTGCATGGACTTATTTCTGAGTCCTCTGTTCTATTACATTGGTCTACATGTCTGCTTTTATGGTAGAACTATGTTACATTTGTTATATGTGGCTCTGTAATGTCATTTGAAATGAGGTATTATGGTACTTCAGCATTGCTAATATTGCCCAGACTTAATTTGTGTGTTTAGAGCCTTTTCTGTTTCATATAAATGTTAGGGTTATTTCTTTTCTATTTCTGTGAGGAATGTCATTGGAATTTTTAATGGGAATTGAGCATTGTATCTGGAGATTGCTTTTGGTAACATGGCCATTTTGACATTAGGAAATCTAACAACTCATAAACATTAGAAGTTTTTCCATCATCTAGTGTCAATAAGTGACAAGAAAGAAACTGTCTTTGATGCCACTTTTCCTGCTCTTCCCGGCTGCAGCTGCTTTCTGATAGGGAGGGGGACATATGCTAGGTGGCTAAGCAACCTCTGTCAGAGTGTGTAGTATTCGGTTAGTAAAAGCACTTTTGCTCAGAGTAATTGCTGAGGAGAAAATCTAGGAATAGCACCTGGCTGAGGAGGAATAAAAACTTAATTTGCACAAGAAAGAAGCTTGGCACCTATTGCCTGCCTGGCCTTGTAGGCAGTCTCCTTGGGTCAGTGGGAAGTAACTGCCTTAACTCAGTATCTAGCAAATGGCTAAAACATCATCCCAGGAATGTGAGCAGGAAATCTCTTAAGTTAGGGTCTTGTGTAAATAACCCAGGGTGAGAGTAAGGAGTTGAGGATTTAGTTGTTAGTGGTTCTTTTCTCTATCTGTGGGTGAGATGAGCTAATGTTTATTTCTCTGCGTTTGTCCTTGGAAAAAAGTATCTTTGCTGAAATACTTTTGTTTGGAGAGTGGCCCTGGCCAGATATATGTTAATGAAAAAAAAACACAGCTGGGGACAGTTATCCAATTACCCCAAATGTACAGGGAAAGTTGTGCCCAAGATTGAGATGCAATTGTGAGATTACATGTACACGTAACATGGAGATGCACGGTAAATGGATGGGGAGAATCATAGCTGTTATTGCACAAGAAGTTTACAATAAGAGACAGCCAGTTCATTCAAAAGGCAGTAATTCCATAATGCCTTGCATGATGGTTTCCTCTAACAGAACCCTTAGTTCTGATTGGTTGACCTTCTGAACTCTATTTTTAGTCACTGCTGTATACTCTCATGGACTTTTGCTACCAGCGGCTCTCAATAGGTAAGGTAAATCTTATTCCTGTTTTTATACTAAGGCTAGAATTAGAAGTGCTTGACAATGTAATATATTATTTCAAAGACATCTACCAAAGTTCTTTTCTATTTGTGATATGAGTGTGTGTATATATAGATGTAGCTGTAATTTACTCAGCCATTTAAAGTATTTTATATATGTACACTTAAATGTATCATATGAATATGACAAATAACTGTTCATTTTTCCTTTTGTGTGTTTTTTGTTTCTTTTAAATATTTTTGATTTATGCATATGTATACACTTGTGTAAATGTATACCACTAGTGTACTTATACCTATAGAGGTCAGAAGAGGGTGTCAGATCTGTTGTTCGAATCTTAGATGATCTTTTAATAAAAAACCCAGAGCCGGATATTGGGGTGAAACTTGAAAGATCAGAGAAGCAGAGCAAGCCACAGCCAACCTCATGTTGCCAACTCCAAGAATCCTCTGACTGAAATCCTCTGAGTCCTCACCCAAATGGTTCTCAGCTGAACTGCTTTAGTTCCTGTTTCCTAAAGCCTAACATACCTTTCCCCTCCCAGCCATGCCACTTCCTGGGATTAAAGTCATGAGTGCTTCCCAGTACTGGGATTAAAGGTGTGTGCCACCATTTCCTGGCTGTGTTTCCAGTGTTGCCTTGAACTCACAGAGATCCAGACGGATCTCTGCCTCCCGAGTGATAGGATTAAGGTTGTGTGCTACCACTGCCTGACCTCTGTGTCTAATCTAGTGTTCTGTCTTCTGATCCCCAGGCAAGTTTATTAGGGTACACAATATATCACTACACAGATCCACTGGGATTGGAGTGACAGGCAGTTGTGACACAACTTGTGTCCATGCTGAGAACCAAACTCAGATCCTCTAGAAAAGCAAGAAGTACTCTCAACTGCTTAGCCATCTCTCTAGCCCCGTTTCCTTTGTCTTTGAGACAGAATTTCATGATATTTTTTCAGGCTGGCTTGGAACTCACTATTTAGCCCAAGATGGCCTGGAAGTTACAGTGCTCCTTCTACCTCAGCTACTTAAATGCTGAGATTATAGATGTGAGCCACCATACTTGGCTATTTTTATTGTTATCAGGACATTAATGTCCAAAGGGATACCTTCTTGAGAATTGGATCAAAAAGTCAATGACAAGCCGGGCGTTGGTGGTGCACGCCTTTAATCCCAGCACTCCGGAGGCAGAGCCAGGCGGATCTCTGTGAGTTCAAGGCCAGCCTGGGCTACCAAGTGAGTTCCAGGAAAAGGCGCAAAGCTACGCAGAGAAACCCTGTCTCGAAAAACCAAAAAAAAAAAGTCAATGACAGAGCTTGACCTTATCCTAAACATGTCAACTTTCACCACTATCCATATTGTGGTATAACTAGTTCCTACTGCTTAAGATACTTCCTCATCCAATTTGTTTTTCTATCTGATAACCCTCCAATTACTTCTGAAGCTCTGTGGTCACCGCATCTCTTCTTCCTACTGCCTCAGTCAGATACCATACTTTCTTTTCCTAGCTCCCGTCTCACTTTGTCCATACCACCATTTACACAAATATTATACTGTATTTGAATTGCACCTTTCTGTGTGTAGAGTCCATCAGAAATCCTTTGGAAGCAGGAGACTTAATTACTTGCTTTTGTTTTCTCATCCCCGACACAATATGTTTTCTACATAGAACTTTTAAATAAATGATTGTTGAATTAGTGACTTTAAATATGTTTTTATTTATTTTATTTAATGTGTATGAGTGTTTTGCCTGCATGTATGTCTGTGCACCCTGTGTGTGTAGGGCCCTCAGAGGCCAGAAGAAGAGGTTTTACCCCCAGAAATGGAGTTATAGATAGTAGTTAGCTGCCTTTTAAGCACTGGGAACTGAACTTGTGTCCTCTGGAAAAGCAGCCAGTGGTCTTAACTGTTGAACCAGCCCTGAATTAGTGACTTTTTTATGAGCTGAATATGTTTCTGTTATTTCTCCTCATTTCATTATCAGCTATTTATTACAAATTAATTCTTTTTCATCATTTTGCTTTTCTCCTAGTAAATTCCTCATCTATGCCTGTCTGCTGCTGTTCTCTGTGCTACTGGCCCTTCGTTTGGATGGCATCATTCAGTGGAGCTACTGGGCTGTCTTTGCTCCAATATGGTTGTGGAAGTTAATGGTCATTGTTGGAGCATCGGTTGGAACCGGTGTTTGGGCACGAAATCCTCAATATCGGTAATACTGCTTTATAAAACCCACTGGTCTATATCTTGAGAGAACAAAATCTTGGTGGTTCTCACTAGAGATACCATAAGGACAATTTCTTCCTATTCAAGATTTTATGAACACTGCAGTTTTGCAAACATTTCTCATCAGTGTTTTAAAAACTTAGATGCTTGTTATGAATTTTCTTATAAAAACAGTGTGTTAGTTTAGGTGGTTTAGTGCCTAGATAGCCCACAGATGTAACCTCAAACATCCCAAATACAGAAATGCTATACCATTGCAGAATAAGAATCATGGAAACACTCTGTATGACTTCTCCACTTTACTTTTAGAACTAGGGTTCCCTTTCTCCTACTCTTCTAGTCCTGGGGTAAATTGGTCATGATGTCAGGGAGTGAGCTTGGTCCAAAGGCCATGAGTCCTTGAGATAGGAACTAGGGAATGAGGTAAACTGAGAATCAGATGTTATGAAAGAAGGCAGATCTTTGGGAGTCATGGAAGTGGAAGTAGCCTGGTGTGGCTGGATTCTATGGGAATCTCTCCCTTTCCTTTCTCAGAGAAAAGGGAGGCAAGGGAAGGAAGTGGAGAGAGAGGGCCATTATAAACCTCTATGAAGAAGATGAAGAATGCAGTAGTTCTTGATAGGACAATGAGGAAGGTAGACAGAGAGACAAACAGCTGTTTAAGGAAAAAAGTATAGAAGATGGGGCCACTTCAGCTTTAAAAATTCTTGATTATCAACTTTTAAGATAAGATAGGAAAAAAACAGGCAGTGGTGATGCATGTTTTTAATCCCGGCACTTGAGAGGCAGACCCAGCACTCGAGAGGCAGAGGCAGGTGGATCTCTATGAGTTCAAGGCCAGCCTGGTCTATAGAGTGAGTTCCAGGACAGCCAGGGCTACACAGAGAAACCTTATCTAGGAAAAGAAAAAAAGCTGTAGTTTAGACTGTGTAAAATGCATATCCCATAGGTATGTAGGACTTCAAAAAAGGCTATACACTAAGAATCATAGCAAATGAAGGACATTCTTGTGTGAATGTTTTTTTGTTTTGTTTTGAGATTGTAATATAATCTTTCAAGATTTTATTTTTTGAGGAAGAATTTCATTGTGTAGCCCTGGCTGTCCTGGAACTTACTTTGTAGACCAGGCTAGCCTCGAACTCACAGAGATCCACTTGCCTCTGCTTCCCGAATGCTGGGATTAAAAGCATGTAACACCACTGCTCAGCTATTTTTTATTTTTAATCATGTGCCTGTGTAAATGTATGCCCCGTGTATGAGGGTACCCGTAGAGGCCAGAAAAGGATGATAGATCCCCGGGGCTGAGTTATAGGTGGTTGTGAGCCACCCAGTGTGAGTGCTGAGAACTGAAGTTAAGTCTTCTGGAAGAATTGCAAGCACTCTTAAACACTGCACCATCTGTCCAGCCCCGATCTGTAGTTGTAGATCTATCTCTTTTTTATGACAAAAATTTCAGATATCTAATATTTGTTTCTCAAAAACAAATTAACTAATTGATACTGAAAAGTTATACACATCTTTTCTCTGTTTTGATACTTTTCAAGTAAGGAAAGAAATTTTGTTTATAGCTGGCTAGATGCATGTTATACACAGGTATAGTCATTCCCCTGTGACCATTAATCAGCAGTATGCTAGTGAGTCCTACAGGAATTACCTATGACTGTTTTTTCTCTTTGTCCTAATTTCTAGAATATTTATCACCCATAGGGCAAGTGTGTCAGGAATAGTTATCTGTATTTGGAATGAAAATTTTAGGCCTTTAAAAATGCATTATAAGCATTTTCAATTTTAATTTATTAAAAGTTTATGTTTATGTTTATACAGCTAATTAAACTTATTTTGTTAGAGCACAACTTTAACTTTAATTTGCAGGTTTTAATTCATTATTATACTGGAATAAAGATTAATGAAAGACTTTTATTACTTTTTTATTTGCATTTTAAAGTAGCATCTAAGAAAAATGGCATATCTACTTGAATGTAACCTATACTTGCAGATGAAGCTAAAGTTATATTTCTAGTATTGTATGAAATGTGATTTGTATTGTTTTTAATTCAATGAGAAGTGAAGATCATGAGACTTGAGATACCAGAAGTTTTTTACAACAGAAGTAATTAATAGAATAATCTTGGACGTAACTTTTATAGTTGAGTTTAAAGTTATAAACATAAGTGTTCCTGGATGTTTGAAAGATTCTATATTAAAGATAGGTTTAAGAGCTCTCTACTTCATCTTTGTGTTTTTTCATATTTACAGTTGAAATTCAGAATGTGAATTGAGTTGGTATTTGCTGTGGACTTTTTCCTTGTACTCAGGATTCTGAACTGTGTTTTTTCTTTCTTTTCTTCTCCTTCTATCCCCTTTTAGAGCAGAAGGAGAAACATGTGTGGAATTTAAAGCCATGTTGATTGCTGTGGGAATCCATTTGCTCCTGCTGATGTTTGAAGTTCTGGTCTGTGACAGGATTGAGAGAGGAAGCCATTTCTGGCTTCTGGTCTTCATGCCATTGTTCTTTGTTTCCCCAGTGTCTGTTGCAGCATGTGTCTGGGGCTTTCGGCATGACAGGTCACTAGAGGTGAGATCTGTGTATTTAATCATGTTTTTAAAATAGTTACTCTAATGTCAGTCCCTTACCCTAGGTAAGAAACAGACTAATCCTTAACTCTAAGTTGTGGTTTATAAGGGAACAAATGTCTTCAGCTTTCTCCTAGCTTTCTGTCTTATAAGCTACCTGTGTCTGTCTGCCCGGTCCCGCGGGTCAGGTTATTTGATGAGACCCGAGGAGGCACCTCCTGAAAGATCAATGGGGGCGAGAGAGAAAGGAGACCAGGCGCGTAAAGGAAGACAGAGACATTCTGAGTTGCGTCGAGGTCTTGTTTATTGACTGGGTATTGAGGCTTATAAACAGGGCTTCAGGCAGGGAGGGGGAACAGGGGAAGCACGGAGAGAAGGATGGAAAATTCCTAAGGGAGGATGAGGTCACTTTGGTCCCAGGCCCCTGCAGCTGGCTGATTAGCAGGTACTCCAGGAAGTTGTACAGCCCGCGGTTAGGCCAGGAACTTCCTGCCTTTGTAAGGCTTGATAAAGTAAGGACGCCGCTGTCCGGAATCGGTCCCCAACAGTTCCCCCTCTTTTCTCAAAAATGGATCAAGTCCATGTGATCGGGGTGGCTAAGGTCTGAGAGAGTCCCTGTCTTAGGCTACACAGGGGGCTTCCCACGCTCGGCAGCGTGCCGTGTTGAGCCGGTCTCGGGTGACCTCTGTATGCTGTTGTCTCCGGCGTGGGCCCTGTACTATTCCCGTCATTGAGTACCCTCTAGCAGGACCGTGGGGACATTAGGGCCTTAGGACACTGAATCTGAGTCCTTGATGGGGCTCCTAGCCGGCCTCCTCGGAATCTACTCTGTGATAATGAATCGAGACGTGTCGTTGTAAGGCCGAATCAATCTGATTTTTGATAAACTGAGTCAACCGCTGAAAGGCCCAGGGACCAAAGGCCAAACCACCCGTGCTGATTTTCAAACTCCCTTTTTCTTTGAGCCAGCCTTTCCCTTAATTTTTTCATTGATTCCCTGACAATACCAGTATGGTCGGCATAAAAGCAGCATTCTCCCTTCAAGGCTGCACATAATCCCCCCTCCTTTAAAAAATAGTAAATCCAGACCTCTTATGAGCGAGGTTAAAGATTTCTCCAGAGCAGAAATGGATCTTTCTATGGCCTCTAGGTCAGTAGTCATAGCCATTTGTAACTGCATAAGGTGGTTGCTCTGCACGAGAGCAGTAGTTCCTGTACCAATTCCTGCAGTGATGCCCCCAATACCTAACAAGAGGGCAATAGTCATAGACACAGGTTCTCGAGTGTATCTGCCTCTCTGCTCAAAGAATTTCATATCGGAGACTAATTGGACCAGAACATAAGAGTTTTTCTATTATCAATGGCAAAGCGAGCTTCCCCTTATTCAGTTTTTGCCATCTGCAAGTGTGTTATGGGTTCAGAGGTGGATATTGGAATTCTAGCATCCTCAGTTTAGTGGTACCCAGACATGAATCATCATTTAGTTAAGACATCAATGATATAAGAGCCAACAGTAATTAGCAGAAGCACAGGGCCAAAAGCCTTGTGATGGCTGACAGAGTTCCTTATCCTCAAGGAACCTGGAACTTTATCTCTGGTTCCCTATGACAAGAAATTCCCTTTTGATCTAACATTCCAGGGTGGGAGGGAAACAGGGACGATGTTTTCTCTTCTATAATTACTTCCTGCTGACATTGGGACGTTGTTATCAAGGTCCTGGAAAGCCAAAATGTTAGTCAAAGACAAGAGGGAACGTTTTATTGACCAGCTGAAGAGATGGTATGCGTATCGGCTGAATTGGTCCATATCAGCTTTCAGCAAGTTCAGGGCTCATAGTCATTTGCAGTAGGTTGTCACCAGCAAATGATGCTTGGATGTATCTGTCAGCCAAGTGGAAACCTCTTGAGATAGATATAAACTAGGAACAGGAGTTAAAACTTATGAACTCATTTGGAACTTTTAGACCCATAGTCTTAGTAATTGTAGTATTATCAATTTGCCCTGAAATCCATAGTGTCTTTTCTATCTAGAGAACCAAGTATAGATTGGACTGAAATTTCCTTGGCCCAATGAAAAGCATCTGTAAGTCTATATTTAGAACCTGTTTATCTTTTTTAAAGAGACATATTAGCTTTAATTAATTAATCCATTGATCAATCAATTACTAAGCTGAGAAAGCTATAGCTAGTCCAGTAATCAATGTCATCAAAGATCTGAGAAGGATAAACTTTACCTGAGTGCAGACTTTTAAGTCTATTTAAAAAAACAACATAGACTATCCATTACCCAGACTGTCATCATCCCAGGCTCCTATAGTCTTCATAGTGTTGGCAGGACAGGTGTCAGGACAGCATTGTCCACAATTCAGGTGGCATCTTCTTGTGGTTGTTTCATATCTTCTTTGGAGACCTTGGGAGTCATTGCTAGGAGCTGGGGAGCTCGGAGTCTCTGTTTGCTATAGTAAGCTTTTTATCAAATACTGTAAATGCCATATTTAACAGATCTTTGACAGGTTTGAGGACCATTATTTATTAAATGTATCTGAGCCAAACAAATCTAGGCCTAATCTTGAAAATATCTCTAAGTTTGGTAACAATAACCAGGCCAATTTGTTCTCCTATAGATATATTAGTCAAATATACCTCTTAGTTCTTTTTGGTTTTTTTTATTTAAATAGAACAGTTTATGCTTTAAACTAGTATCTGAATAGCCAGATGACTAGTATTAACTTGTATTCCTTAACACAAAGGACATGCAAACTCAGACATTCAAAACCAAACATACATGTGGCCACATTTTTCATTCATACCTGTAGAGTAGACAGACATTTTTACAACTATGACCCTTTGGAGTCTCAATGTAACAGCAGAATAGCAAGACAAAGAAATCTGAAACATGTTTCATTTTTTTTTATATATATCTCAAGTCATTTTTTATAAAAACATTATATTTTATCTTAACCAACAATAATTTGAAACCAATTCTCTTAAATGATGGCAAGTATTTGTAACCCACTGAGCTCAAATGACCAAAACCCATTGTTACAGAATGCAAAAAGCAAGGTTTATTCAGATGAAGTCAAAGTTTACAAGCCACGGCAGGGGGCTCTTTCCAAATCTCTCACACACAGCAGGGAGATTGGAAGGAGCGCACCCTTTCTTTGTGAGGCTAGTTCTTAAAGACACAGACCACATAATTCATCTCTCACAGCCTGCCTTCCTTCTTTCTGGTTCACATCAGTAATTTTTTATGTTATCTTTATTTCTTGTTTGTTAAACAACCGTGTCTAGGAGTTTTACGAGCTGTCTCTGGGGTTCGAGAAGTTTGGGATGTTTTATGACCACTTAGCCTCTGCCAGATGGTCATATATTTTGACTCTGTGTTTTTCTAAGTTTCTGTAGCTGATAAAGCCACCTGGGAAAAGGGGTCTAACTTCTTATCTACACTTAGGAATCCTGGTTTAGGCTCCTCTTTGTCTGTAGGGGATAGAGGAAGGGGGGTTATTGAGGTTTCACACCATGTAAATTTTTATATTTCCTGTGGAAACAAAAGCATAATTTTCCCAGTATCTTGAACTGGTAATTTAACATTTCTTTTTAAGCAATACCAGGACAGAGAAGGGTTAACAAAAGAAGCTGCTGGCCAGCAGAAGAGACCTTGAAGTTATCACAGTAAAGGAAGAGAGGGTCAGATTCTCTCTTTAGTGTTCACACAGTTTTTGTCAATTGCAGGCAGTTCCCCATTGCCCTGTCCAAAGCTCCCATCTTTGCCCGCCTGTACCGAGAGCACGCACCTCCACCCTCGTGAGAGCAGCCAGCTGGCTGCAGTCCTGATAGCAAGAAAGCTAGGGAGGGACGGAGATGGCCTTTGTTATGCCTCTCTTTCCTCCTCTTCCTCTAGGAAAATAAGGGAGGTTAGCAGACAGAAACAAATAACATCTACACAGACAATCCAAGAACTGGAACATCAGCACTGAGACAACGGCCTCATTCACAGCCAGCAAGCCCCTCTAGCAGTATGCAAGCCCCATCTGGCAGGAGCTACCTGTTTATCTCAGTTCAATCGGGGAGTGGGGATGGGGAACTCAGTTCCCTCTATTGTGGCTCACACATCCTTCCAGTGGGCTAGGCAAAGGTCTAGTAGAGAAGAAGGGAACTGTTCCATAGCGTCCGTCACAGTCAAGTCAACAATGAGAACAATTAATACATTACACACAAGACCACGGGCACACGAAAAAACTTTGCCCCAACAAAACAACCAACAAAGCTCCAAGAACAATGACAGCCTGATGTGCTCTGGGGGGGGGGTGGTAACCCTCCAGGCTCAATCACATCAAAAACAATCCAGACTCGAGGATCTCTGTCCTTGATCATACAGACATCAGGGGGCTTCCACATCCCTGTCAGACATGTACCTTTTTTTCTTGTAAGAGAAGGAGAGAGTAAAGTAACAATGATCACAACAAAACATACAAAAAACCCACAAAATGGCTCTGACAATTTCCTGGGACAAAATACAAAGTGGCACTTCCTCCCACCATGGGGGAAGATACCCAAAGATGCTCCTAAACCAAATCGTCACCTCTGAGGTGGCCTTAGGGCTCTGGGACGTCTCCCTTCGCCGCCAGGTTCACTGTCTGGACACGTCTGCCCCAGTGAGAGCCTGCAAAGTACAAATCGATGGACCAGTACAAAACAAAAGTCCATAAAAACTAATAAAGGCGTCGGGGACATTTTCCCCGTCTCTGATTAATTTGTTAATATCTTTTCCAACCTTGTTCCAAGTCAGAGGGTGAATTCCTGGTCCATTAATCACTAACCAGGGACATTTCTCCTCCACATATTGGAAGAATTTTATCAAATCCTTTTTCTTAACTCTTATTCCTCTCTCCCTAAGATTACCTTTTCATCTCCTTTAGAAAAACAGCCTCTTTAGATAAATTTTTGCCCATGATCGATGGGACGACACACTTACCTCAAGACTCTCCCGCGTTGCACGAGTGATGCAGTCCGGGTGTCTCTATCCTGATCCTCTCCGGGGCCCCTTCTGTTGTCCGTCGTCGTCCGGCAGGTCACCATGCCTCGAGCCCCACGTTCGGGCGCCACTTGCCCGGTCCCGCGGGTCAGGTTATTTGATGAGACCCGAGGAGGCACCTCCTGAAAGATCAATGGGGGCGAGAGAGAAAGGAGACCAGGCGCGTAAAGGAAGACAGAGACATTCTGAGTTGCGTCGAGGTCTTGTTTATTGACTGGGTATTGAGGCTTATAAACAGGGCTTCAGGCAGGGAGGGGGAACAGGGGAAGCACGGAGAGAAGGATGGAAAATTCCTAAGGGAGGATGAGGTCACTTTGGTCCCAGGCCCCTGCAGCTGGCTGATTAGCAGGTACTCCAGGAAGTTGTACAGCCCGCGGTTAGGCCAGGAACTTCCTGCCTTTGTAAGGCTTGATAAAGTAAGGACGCCGCTGTCCGGAATCGGTCCCCAACATCTATCAGTCTTGTGAAATAACCAATAGGACTGATAGAGATATAGACACAAAGAGAGAGATTTTAGGGAATGGATCCACATGGTTGCGGAGCTGGCAAATATGAACAGACAGGCAGGCTGGGGACTCAGCAGGAGTTGACACTCCAGATTAGAGGCTGACTTTCTTTCTTTCCAGGAAACCTCAGACTTTGCATTTAAAGCCTCCAACTGTGGATAAGGGCCACTTACCCTACAGTATTGAGAATAATCTCCTTTAAAAACTTGATGCTGTCACAGCAACACATACCCTGGTATTTAATTAAATAACTGGTATAATAGTCCATCTGAATTAATACATAAAATTTAACTCTCTCACTACCTAATCCCCTATGATGTCACTCCTTAGCTGTCATCCAATTGGCTTGTCCTGATATGCCCATGTGTTATTTATTCTTTCAGCAAATATTTTTTTCAAGTATCTATATATGCAAGCCCTTTAGGCCCAAGAAGAGGAGATATAGAATTAAATTAAAATACTAAGACTGGTAATAGTAATAGTGAAAACAATTGTAGAGGATATTCATAGTATTCTTAATCTGACTGGGCCAAGCATTTGGATGGTCACTTCATAAATAGCAGCAACTTAGTAAACGTTTACAACAACCTTATGAGAGAGGTGCAGTTGTTTTCCTGAGAAGGATAATTTATTCATGGCTACACATTAAGGAGAAGGGCCAGAATTCCATTTCAGTCAGCCCAATCCAAAGTCAGAGCATTTAACTACAAAGGAACTGAGGCCCAAAGCAATGTGCTAACAGATTTAGAGGACAATGGGAAATGATAGAAACCTGCCCATACACATACACACTTCTTATCTGAATTTCATTTTTCCATGGCTTTAGTTACTTGTAGTTAGCTGTGGTCTGAAAATGTAATATCATAAAATAAGATGTTTGGGAGAAAGATAAAAGATCACATGAATGCTACCTTGATTATAGTATTTTGTTAGAGTTCTGTTTAGTGATTATTGTTGTTAACCTCTTACTATTACTAATTATAGATTAAACTTTTATCATAGGTATGTGTACATTTGGAATAAAACAATACATAAAAGGTTTAGTATTGTCTGCAGTTTTGGACATCTACAGGGAATTGTAGAGCATATCCCCCACAGATAAATTACAGAGTGTGACTGCAAATGTCTTGTTTTGACCTGTGCAGGTAAAAAGGAGACTGCAGCTCATCTGGAAGGAACATAAAGGATTGGAAGCTGAACCTAGGTGTAGGTTTAAAAGAAAAGTCCCAAGAGAGAGGAATAGTGATAGAGCTAGGCCACAGGAACAGTACATAGAGTATCAAGAAAGACTTGGTTTTGATGGATGGGGATCTTACTATTATAGAAGTGGTGAAAATCCATGGAGTGAGTGTGGCTGGTAGAGACAGGTACACTGTGGTGGGAGAGTACCTTTCTCAGCTCACTTTTACATTCTCTGTTGTTCCTAACAACCTTCAGTAAACCCAACCACTTCTTTTTTGTATTACTTGCCTCAGGCTGCTTACCAGAGACTGCTGAAAAAAGTCCCCTGATTGATGGATAAAACCATCATAGGTTTATCGTCTGCAGCTTCAGCCAGATATTGGGTTAACAGGGCTAGCGCATTCTCGACCTCAGAGAGTAAATATTGATTTGTGGTTAGAAATGGAGAAAGCTGTGTTCTCATTATGGGTAAAACACAGGTATGCACACAGTATATTATCTACAAAATATATACAGCAGTAAAATTTCATGAGAGGTACACCTAGGAAACAAATGTAACAGTGGTTCTTAGAGTTGGGGAGTCAATATGGAAGCAATAGATCTAAGTGGTGCAGTCTAGTACCATCTGTTTGTGCATATGACCTCTAATTTCCCAGAGATAGTTGAGGCTTTGCCCTTTTTAAAAACCTCCATGTTCTCCATCTTCTCTCTTTGCAGGCCTGTCTCCTCAGCATTTGTTCTGGAAGTTGGCCACACTTATCCCAGAAACTTTGCACTTTGTGCCCTCTCTCTCTGTCTCTCTGTCTCTGTCTCTGTCTCTCTGTCTCTGTCTCTCTCTCTGTCTCTCTCTCTCATATCTGATAGAAAAAGGAAGTTGTCAAGTTTTTTCTTTCTACTTACAAAGCAGCTCTTCCATACTACTCTGTTTCCAATGCCTTATTCCTTACTTAATCTATACTTACTCAGCCCTACTCCACATTCTCCAGGACCTGGCACAAGTGCCTGGGGCCCAGTACAGTAGGTTCCTTTCAGTAATTTATCTTTTCAGACCACTGACCACTGTATGTTAGCTTTTGCACCTCAGTGGCCAAAATACCTCAGAGAGACAGTTTAAAAAAAAAGAATTAAAATGTGACGAAGTAATTAACCTTCCAGAAGAACTTTTTCATCATTCAGTCTTTAGAATAGATATTGCTGGCAGCTTTTAGTGATATTTACAGTGAGAATTGAGAGCAAAAGGCAGAACAAAAAGGGTTGAAAAAACCCTACAGTTAGGGTTTTGTACTAGTTATTTTTCTGTTGCTATGATAGCACCCTGACCAAGGCAACTCATAGACGAGTTTATAAAGGAAAGCATTTAATTAGGGACTCATTTACATTTCAGAGGTTAGTCCATTATCATCATGGTGGGGAGGATGGTGGCATGTTCAGATGGATAAGAATCCATGATGACAGAGACAGGAGGCGTGATGGCAAGAGCAGGAAGCTGAGATGTCACATGCTCAATTTCAGTCATGAAGCATAGAGAGAAAATTAGAAGAAGCAGGAGGCTTTTAATCTCAGATCTTATCCCCAGTGACATCCTCCCTCCAGCAGGGCTATACCTCCTAAACTTACTAAGACAGTACCATAAACTGGGGACCAAATGTTCAAATGCGTGAGACTATGAGGGGCATTTCTCATTCAAACCACTATGGATGTAAAAGGCCATGTGAAGTTGAGGGCTTTGTAGGAATTACAGTTTCAGTGGTATAAAATTACAAACTCATTTGAAAGATTTTTCTTTCTTTTTCTTTTTCTTTTTTTTTTCCATCCAGGTATTTAGTGGCTGCTGTAGCCATGGTGTGAGCAGTGGTAGACCTTGGTGTCATCCACATATTGCTAATTTTGAAGGCAGAATGCAGGAGTTACAAAGTCACAAAGGATTCTACTCATATTTCCAAAAAAAAAAAAAAAAGCCTGTGGTGCCTGGTGATATGTGCCAGTGTCAGAATCCCAGCAAACAGCCCCTGGTTAGGACAATGTGCAAAGCTATGAGAGGGAAGCCAAAATTCAGTGGAGACCCCAAGATGTCAGATATACCAAGAATGTGGAATATCTGTCAAGGAAAGCTATGGAAAATGAGGAGAGAGGTTTTCATAGAGATATAAAGGAGAAGCTAGGACCTGCCAGTGGGCTCCATGTTGAGAGAGTATAAGGGAGCTTATTCCAGGCATACTAAATAATAGAGGTGAGAGAAACTGGTCAACCAAGTCAACCCCAGAGTACCCAAGATGTTCCTAGACTAGAAATAGGAGAGAAATATAGAAGCTAGGGAATGGGAGACGTTGCACAAAAATAGCCTGAACAGGGACTACATCTTCATCTCTCAAACTGTGCACTGCTCAGCGATGACTCACTGATTAAGTGCTTGCTGGGAAAGATTAAGGACCTGAGTTCACATGCTGTCTAAGTATTCCATTGCTGTGAAGAGACACCATGACCAAGACAACTCTTATAAAGTAAAGCATTTAATTAGGGACTCACAGTTCAGATCATCATGGTGAAGAGTATGGTGACATGCATGCAGGTGTGGTGTGGAGAAGGAGCGGAGAACTCTCCATCCAGATCCAGAAGTGTGCGGGGAGACAGACAGACAGATGGAATAGGCCTGGCCAAATAAAATAAAATAAAATAAAATAAAATAAAATAAAATAAAATAAAATAAAATAATAAAATAAAATAAAATAAAATAAAATAAAATAAAATAAAAAATAAAAAAATAAAATAAAAAAATAAAATAAAATATAAAATAAAATAAATATAAAATAAAATAAAATAAAAAACCAAAAAAAAAAAAAAACCAAATCCCTCAAATCCCACCCCCATCCAGTAATATACTTCCTCCAACAAGGCCATACCTCCCAATCCTTGTAATCCTTTGAAACAGTTCCACTCCTTGGTGACTAAACATTCAAATATATAAGCCTATAGGGGCCTTCTTATTCAAAACCACTGCAGATCCCTAGAATCCATGCAAAAGCCAGACCTAGAGGCATATGCCTGGAATCGCAGTGCAAGGAGGCAGAAATAGGCAGCTCCTGAGGGCCTTGCTGTCTAACTAATCTAGGCAGTAGGTTAGCTTACAGGTTTTATAAGAGACCCTGTCTCACAAAATAAAGTAGGAGCCTGATATGGTGGCACACACCTTTAATCCTGGTACTCAGGAGGCAGAGAGCAGATAGATCTCTGAGGCCAACCTGTTCTACATAGTGAGTTCCAGGCCAGCCAGGGCAACACAGTGAGACCCTGTCTCCAAATAAATAAGTAAATAAATGAATTGGATGGAGAAGTTAAGTAACCGAGGAAGATATCCAATGTCAACCTCTGGACTCCATATGTACCATGTGAGTGAGTCCTCTTGCATACATACATACATACACACACACACACACACACACACACACACACACACACACACACACATATGCATGCACACACAGTAAAGAATTTCTTATAAACATGCACTGAGGTGCTCTCATCATCCTAGTGAACTCAGTGCACCAGGAAAACTGACTGATACCTGTACCATGCACACTCCTAGCTTGAAATTGAAATTGAAAAACTCCTAGTTTGTAGTTTTTCCCCTTATTTTACACTGTATTACCTGTATCAGTGCAACAATATAAAAGCAGAATTTTTAGCAGTTGTTATGACTAAAAGCTGGTATTATTGGAAGATCTGGGTGAAGAGCTGGTAGAGAGCTCTCTAGATTAAAAATATGTTTATAGACAAGGGCGAAATCTGTTACCAGAAGAAAGCAGCCTGGGGACCTTTGAGTGCAAAGGGTCATCCATCATCAAGAGACTAGAGCTATGGAATTGGTTTTTGGAGAGTTGGTGAAAAAAATGGGCCGGATTTAGAAAGTCATAATGTAAATGCAGAGTAAGTAAGGCCTTCATCAGAAGGTTGGCTGGGAGAATGGGCAGAATGTGATGATTGAATATGAGAATGTGGACACCACAACTGGCTACTGTGTTGTCTTACAGTGATGAAAAAGGGAGGGACAGGGTTCAGGAGACAGTGAGCTCAGTTTAATGGCAGGTGCTTTGTAGATGCAAGTTTCGCTGGTCCTGCCTTGCCCTGTGGTCCTAGCAAATCTCTCCTACCTGCGGTCCTGCAGCCACTTATAAAATAATCACTCAGAGGCTTATATTAATTCCAAACTGTTTGGTCTGTGGCTCAGGCTTCTTACTTGCTAGTGCTTGCATCTTAAGTTAACCCATTTCTATGAATCTATGTATCGCCACATGGCCAGTGACTTACTGGTACTTCTATAACTTGCTTCTCCTGGCTGCAGCTTGCAGCCTCTCCTCTGACCCCACCTTTCTCCTCCCTATAATCTTGCTTGGATTTCCTGGCTAGCTATAACCTGTCTTGCCGTAGGCCATAGCAGCTTCTTTATTAACCAATGGTAGCAACACATATTCACAACATACAGAAAGATCATCCCACAACAGTGCTTTTAGGAGAGTCATGTGGCACCTGCACACTGGACCTGTTGTACAGAATTAAGGCTAACTTGCAGGCAGATTTCAGAACCAGTCACTAGGCAATATGGTAAGCTGCAGTGTTGCTTAAACTTTTCCCCACCCCAGGTGGTGTGAATGAGTGTTTATGTGTGATTCACTAGTAGGGATCTAGTTTGGGGTACTAGAAATGTAGCCATGTAAGGAATGGAAAGGGAGTCTAAGAAGAAATCTCTGAGTACTCACAGGATATCAAGACTGTACAGTAGGATTCTTGAAACTCAGATAGTAGTACAAGAAAGAAGGATTGGCCAACCATAAACCATTCTTCAAATATCCCAGTAAGATGCGGATACAAATATTCTGCCTATTGGTACTGAGGGCCTTTGTGAAGGCAGTTTCCTTGAGGGATGAGAGTTGTCAGTAGCTTGGAATCTAAGATGAGACAATAGGGCCTCATGTAGCCATTCCTGTCATACAGAGCTGCACTGAAGCAGAAAAGGGGGTTAGGGTACGGGTGCTGAATTATAAGAAAGGTGAACTTACTTGTATGTGGACATTTTGGGTTTAATTAGAAATTGGCAATATCTTAGAGTTTCTACTGCTGTGAAGAGACACCATAACCATGTCAGCTCTTACAAGAAAAACATTTAATTGGGGCTGGCTTACAGTTTGGGGATTCAGTCCATTATCATCATGGCAAGGAGTATGGCAGCATGTAGGCAGATATGGATGCTGGAGTAGTAGCTGAGAGTCCTGCATCTTGCAGGCAACAGGAAGTTGACTGAGATACTGGGTGGTATCCTGAGCATAAGAAACTTCAAAGCCTGCCCCCATAGTGACACACTTCCTCCAACAAGGACATACCCACTCCAACAAAGCCACACTTCCCAGTAGAGCCACTCCCTATGAGATTATGGGACCAATTGCATTCAGACCACCACAGGCAACTAGTTTCTTACTGGGAAAGGTCAGTAGCATAGTCAGAAACCAATGCAACACCAAATCTATAAGAGTTGGATTGAGGTGAGATGGTCCTCAAGGAATTGGAAAAGAAGGCATGGGATTTAGGGCAGAGTCCTGGGTAGAAGTAAAAAGAAGTTTGAGGGTGGTAATAAGTATAGATGATTGCCAGTAGGGGCAGAAAGGAGGTTTGGAGGAAATCTACTGCAGATTACCTATTTTTTCTTTCTTTTTTCAAAAAAGGTCACTGTCTGGCCAACAGCACTCAGATCTTGAACAACGAAATGGCCAAGGCACCAGCGGACCATAAGGATGAGACAAAAGACTTGTGCACAATTCCCCTAAGCATGATACTACTGTGCTTTTCTGTTGAAAAAAAAAAAAAAAAAAAAACAGAAGCAGCACAGTGGTGTTAACATTTTACCATATTATAATTTGCATTGCCTACTAGTGTGTTAAACAAAATAACCACTGTGTTAAATGCAACTTGTTTAACTGGTTCTTTCTTCATTTTCAGCTAGAAATCCTGTGTTCGGTCAACATCCTCCAGTTTATATTCATTGCCTTAAGACTGGACAAGATCATCCACTGGCCCTGGCTTGTATGTAGCTTTTTAAATCCTTAAACATTTTATTATAAAAGTAGTTTATATTTATTGCAGAAGGCTTGTAAAAACCAAGCAAGCATAAGCAGCAGCCTAATGATAGTGCCAACACTGGGAGCTAACATAGTGGGTTTTATTCCCTTATACACAAGCTGTTGAGGTTCCTCTATGTGTAAGATTTTGTATCCTGCTCTTTTGTTTTAATATAGTATAAGCATTAGCTCAGATCAATAAATACTATTGTAAATATAACATTCTTTATTGATTCATAAATTGCATTTATGAAACATCTCCTTGTTTCTAGATGTTTCTGTTGCTGCTAGTATTTGTGATTTCAAATCGTTCCCGTGTATACATATTCTTAAGTTTTCAGAATTTCTAACTGGCATCCTAGTTATATTTGTTTATGGGGAACAGTCAGACCTTTCATTGTGTATTTATAATATGTCATAATTAAATCAGTTTTATTACCATATCTATTACCCCAGAAGTTTGTCATTTATTTGTGCAAGGAATATTCAAAATGCTATTCTCTTTTAGCTATTTTGAACCATTTAATTATTATCAATCATAATTATCCTGCTGTTCTATAAACACTACAAGAATTTTTTTAATCTCAAACCTCTGGTGTGTTTTGGTGTATAAAAATTCTTATTTAATATTTTCTTGTTTTCTTTGAAAGTATTCTATAAAAAGTATTACTGAGTTATAAAACGGAAACTTTTTAAAGATTTTTTTAAGATTTTATTATTTTTATGTATATGAGTATTTCCCTGAATGTATGTCAGTGTAATATATACCTTTAGTGGCCAAGGAAGCCAGAAGAGAGGGCATAAGATTCCCTGGGACTGGAGCTGCAGATGGTTGTGAGGCACCATGTGGGTATCGGAAATTGAACCCAGGGCCTCTGCAAGTCCAGCAAGCACTCTAATCCACTGTACCATCTCTCTAGCCTCACGATTGAAACTTTTTAACAGATTTATTTCCTATATTTATGTGTAGTTACAAAATAATGGCGTTAATTTTGACATTTTCACGTGAATAGCATTCATTATTGTTTGCCTAAATTTGTCCCCATTAACCTCTCTTGTTCCCCCATCCTGCTAGCTCTTTATCCTCTCCAAACAGATACCTTATACTTTCATGTCATATATACATGTTTAAATCTAATTCCACGTATAAGAGAAAACATATATTTGTCTTTCTTTTACCATGTTTTACTCTCTTTTGTCCTTTCCTTTAGACCTCTTCCTTAGCTCAGTTGGTAGAATGTTTGCCTAACATGCACAAAGCCCTGGGTTCAATTTCCATTACTGAATGAGCCAGGCCAGGTGGTACATGTTTATAATACTAACACTTGGGAAGTGTAGACAGGAGGATCAGAAGTTCAAGGTCAGCCTTGACTACATGCAAGTTCAGGGCCAGCCTGTGCTACATGAGACTGTATCTCAAGGGGTTATACCAGTGTTTTAAATTTTGGATGGATTGTGTTTTCTTTGATGCTTAATGCATATTTGGGGGGGGGTGCATGTGTGTCCATCCATTTGTGTGTGCTAGGAAAAAAGAAATCTTGAATTCCACATTAAGTAGAGGGATCCTGACCCTTAACCCTGTACAGAGCCAAATGGATGAAGCAGTCTGACTACATATATCTTACAATTGGTGAGAGCAAAAGAAGCTGTTAAAATCACTATCCTTCTACTCATGAAAAGAGTATCAATAAATTAATGCCATCACAGATGTGCTTTAGAAGAGCTATTGGAAGCTATACATAGACAACTTTGTGGCAAAACTTGTAATCAAGAACTTTAAGCTACTCAAGAGGCCTAAAAGTCATGGAACAATGCAAATCACAGGTATAAGATAAGATGTCAAAATTTTAGCACTCTTAGAGGAAAAGGTAGGAAAAATCTTTAAAGCCTGTAATTAAGTGAAGCATTCTTTATAAATGGCACCAATAATATGATCTATAAGACAAAATTATAAATTTAGACTTTGTAAAATAAAATAAAGGAAAAGACAGATTACTGGCTGAGGAAAAGGTTTTGCAAGTACATTGTAGCTAGAGTTTTCCTGCCTGGCCCACAGTCAGGACAAATCTCTCTCACCTGCCAGTCCCACAGCAGCTCAGACCCGACCAAGTAAACACAGAGACTTATATTGGTTACAAACTGTATGGCTGTGGCAGGCTTCTTGCTAACTGTTCTTATATCTTAAACTAATCCATTTCTATAAATCTATACCTTGCCACATGGCTCTGTGGCTTACCGGCATCTTCACGAGCTTTTTCTCATCGTGGCGACTGGCAGTGTCTCTCTGACTCAGCCTTCCACTTCCCAGCTTTATTCACCTCCTTGTCCCGCCTACACTTCCTGCCTAGCCAATGGCCAATCAGTGTTTTATTTATTGACTAATCAGCAGCACATTTGCCATACAGAACATCCTACAGCAGTACATGTCAAAACTTTGACTTCTGACTACTATATACAAAAGACTCGATTAAAAAATAAGGACTTACTTGTGCACACACACACCCCATACACATACACATACACATACACATACACATAGGTGATTGATGTAGTGAGTGGCTGTGTTGTTGAATAACTCCAAGTGAGAATAAGAGTGAAGAAGTGAGTAAGTGAGATTAAGTGTGAGTGAATGAATATGTGAGAAACTAAATGAGAGTGAAGGAGAAAGTCTGCAAGTGAATGTGAGAGTGGAGATGTGTGAGAAAGTGTGAATGAAAATTTGGCAGAATGAGAATATAACAGTGAGGGAGAATTCTTATGTTGGGTAGCTAGACAGAGAGAGACTGAGTGAGCATGAGGGATTGTTTGAGTAAAGGAATATGTGAATGAGTGATGGGAGGAAGTGGGGATGTAAATGAGAGTAAGTATGAAGAACTGAGTGAGAAAGTGACTGAAAGCAAGGGAGTGTAAATGAGTGAGAATAAGTAGTAAGGAAGAGACAGAGTGGCCAAGACAGTGGAGGAAGAAATGATTCTGATGTTATGGAATATGTGTATGAGTGAGAATGAGTAGGAGTGGGAGGAGATAATTATATGAATGTCCAAGAATGAGGGAAAATGAATGGAGTGGCAGTGGGTATGTGAGGGACAGTGAGAAACTATGAATGAGCATGATAGAGTGAATGACTGTGGGAATGAGGGGATGACCAGGTGTGCATGTGTGATTGAATAAGTGATTGAGAGTATATGTATAATAGTGAACATGTTAGTGACTGAATCTGGGAATAAGTGACTGAGAGTGAAGGAGTGTGGGAGTGACTGAGTGAGGAAGCATGGGAGTGAGTGAACAATGAAATGGGTGACTTGAGAGTGAGGGAGTGTGTTTAAAAAAAAAAAAAGAAAAAAAAACCTTAAAATATGGAAGGTTGTCACCTAAAGGGAAGCGGGCCTAAGGACAGCATTTCCTGGATAGAATCTCATGGTGAATATGATGTTTGCCATGCTATCTCTATGGTAGTCCTGGGCAGGAGGACTGTCTGTAGCCATGCTTCCTCTTCACTACCTGAACACAGCCAGCAAAATGATAATGATAGCCACCAGAGGATGCAGGGAAGCTCTGAAGACACTGTGTTTCTATTCCTCTGCAGGTCGTGTGTGTCCCTCTGTGGATCCTCATGTCCTTCTTGTGCCTGGTGGTCCTCTATTACATCGTTTGGTCCGTTCTTTTCCTGCGCTCTATGGATGTGATTGCAGAGCAACGCAGGACACATATAACCATGGCACTGAGCTGGATGACCATTGTTGTGCCTCTTCTTACTTTTGAGGTAAGCTTTCAACAGGAAACCTCTTGTGCTACCACACCCCACCCTTATCTGGGACGTATCTGGCATAGCTAGGTAGGTATGTATACTGCTATCCTTGTGGGAGACAAAAATTCCAGAGGGAATTTAGGACAGTGAGAATGTGCTTGCAGAACTTATAGCCAGCAGTACAACTCTGTAGCTACAAGGCATCTGCCCATGTCCACCTTCTGCTTTCTAAAAGTGTTGGATATCCTGGTTTTGTATTGAGTTTGATGGGGAATTCTAGACTAGATACTGTAATCAGAGGCTTTTCTTTGTCCCTCCTGGTCCCCAAGATACTATTTACTCCTTTGAACAAACCCTGTGAGGAGTTTCTCATAAAACTCCTGGCAGTGGGAATCTTTCAGCTGGATGGACTTTTGTTTGGCTCTAGGGAAGGATGCAAAATTGGTCTTTTCTCCCTGGATAAATGGTTTGTTACTGTTACCTATAGTGGCCTTCCCTCTTCCCAGACATGACATGTGTGACATAGGGAAGGGTTATAACAGAGACAGCTGCAGACTTGGTCCATTTTCTGGTGACACATCAATACCATCTTGACTTTGTCTTTTTCTAGATCCTGCTGGTTCACAAACTGGATGGACACAATGCTTTCTCCTGTATTCCAATATTTGTTCCCCTGTGGCTCTCATTGATCACACTGATGGCAACAACATTTGGACAGAAAGGAGGAAACCACTGTATGTCCACAGACTAAGAAACTCTGTGTGTGTGTTGGGCGGGGGAGGTCTGTGCCTGTGCTATACTTTATGAAAGGATGAATCTTAGAACCCCGGTTTAGAAGTTGTTATGGGTACTTTAAAGATGAGGAAGGAGAGTGGTGCTCCACAGGAAGGGCATGCTTTCACATTTGCTTTGGGATGCTAGTCTGTATTATACCTCATTTCCAGTGCATAATACAAGTAGACAAGTGGAGGTAGGACCAAACATGGCAGGTGTCTTTTTGAGTTCCCATTCTATCCTCCTTAAGAATGGGCTTGGCCGGGCGGTGGTGGCGCACACCTTTAATCCCAGGACTCGGGAGGCAGAGGCAGGCGGATCTCTGTGAGTTCGAGGCCAGCCTGGGCTACCAAGTGAGTTCCAGGAAAGGCGCAAAGCTACACAGAGAAACCCTGTCTCGAAAGAAAAAAAAAAAAAAGAATGGGCTCTAGATCCTTTCTGGATCCATGAAAAACCCACATTTCCCAACAAAATGACAAGAGTCATCCCAGGTCCATTTCTACCCATCTCTCAATGCAATAGAATCTTTTCCATTTCATGGAGCTAGACTACTCTGTCTTAACTAATATATTATGGCATGCACTTTGGAGGTGGTCTTTGAGTAGGGTACCATCCTCATAAGGCTGTGAGCTCTACTATGTGTAACCCAGAGAACTGCCCATCTGAACAGCCTTAGAAGGGAAAAGCCTAACCTGTAGTGGAGGCTGGGCTGCTATTTGTGTTCTGGGAGAGCCAACACCAGGCTGACAGTCACCTATAAAATAGGGAGAGCACACCCCAGTGACCTTGTTTGAGGGGTTCCCATAAACTCAGACTCCACTCTGGCCAATTCCTTCTTATGTCTACTCAGATTTCAGATGATTATAGGAATACTTTGCTTAAATATCACTCTGTCACCAAATAGTTTAACCTGGATCTAGAAGATTGGAAGAAGGTGGCATGGTCTAGGTTTTGCCAGTGTTTGAGAATTGCTATCATAGTCAGTGGCTCTGCAACTCCAGCTTCCATCTGAAATAATAGTTGGCTAAGTAAAGCTGTACTCTTTAGCCTACCTCACCATTTTTCAACCATGAGCTCTAATTGGAGGCTGGAGAATCACTTCCCAACAGGGACCTGGGCATGCTGCCACCACTGGCCTGGGGTCCCACTCTGAGAACTTTGGAGCTGGAGGTCTAAATTCCTCTGCTTATTGGGCAATTAGATCCTGGCTAGCCCTTACTTCTGAGGAAACTGAGTGAAGTGATACATAGTACCAGTAAAACTCATTGTTCAGGAAAGAAATGTGACATGAAAGCCTAGTGTTTGAAATGAAAATTTCTTATTTTTCAGGGTGGTTTGGTATTCGCAAGGATTTCTGCCAGTTTCTGCTTGAAATATTCCCATTTTTGAGAGAGTATGGAAACATTTCATATGATCTCCACCATGAAGATAATGAGGAAACAGAAGAAACTCCCATTCCAGAACCTCCTAAAATTGCACCTATGTTTCGCAAGAAGGCCAGGGTAGTCATCACCCAGAGCCCTGGCAAGTATGTCCTCCCTCCACCCAAATTGAATATTGAAATGCCAGACTAAAGCACACCTCTGGGGCTGGAGTATGAATGCACTGGAACGCACACTCCTACTTCCCTTGCCCCTGACCCAGGCCTGGAACTGTGGACCTCCATCTGAAGTCTCATTTTCATCGAGTGCCAACCAGCCACTCATAACAGAACATAGGTGGCAGGAACTAAGGTGTCTATCAATATGGATGCCAGTGACACATCAGAGAAACGACTTCTTTCTGTATGGGTACCTGAAGTGTATTCTCATTTCTGTGGTACCCACCTAAGGATGACTGCTGCCTAGACCTGCAGAAGGCACATCTGTGGTCTTGGCAAATTTTCTAGTGCTAAATTCCATCAAAGTATTGGAAGATGTGGTTCTTATGGGACCACTTCCATTTGTGGCTCAACTGTGCTGCTATAGGTAGCCAGTAGGGACTGTAACTAAGTCTGTATACACCTGTTGTGTTCAGATACAGTCCAGCCTTGCTTTCCCTGTACCTGCTGTACAGAAATTTCGCTTTAGGCAGGATGACAGCAGGTTTGCAGGGCTTCACCAGTGAGCCCTTCCCAATGGCATGATTCCATGCCTGTATAGTATTTATACAGCTATTTTAGCATTGTAATATACAGTGTCAAATCCTACTTCTGTACAGCATATTCTCTGTTAAAATATTTTTTTACAAGCTTGTGCTGGAGATAGATGGGTTAAGCCACGGTAGAAGCAGATGGCTCAAATGCTTTGGCCTAGACAGATGCCCCACCTTCACTTACTATGACCACCAACACCCTGGAGTTCCTTCTCTTGTATAGTAGCTGCTCCTGCTAGCACAGCTTCTACAAGTGAGTAAAGGTCTGTCCTTTTTCAATATGGAGGTGGGAAAATAAGCTTAAAATCCCAAGAAGTGACCCCTTGAGACCAGGGCACAGGAGAAGGTTGCCAAGGCAAGTCAGAATAGCCAGGGACTTCTGTCTGAGTCCAGAGAGGTCTGCCTACCTCCAAGAAAAATTAGACATATTGGTACCTAGATGTCATCACCTGTCAGCAGTTTCTCCAGGTTCTGTTGGTATAGCCAGCCCAAAACCCATCAGACAGGAACAATAACCTTTAGTCTAAATCAAATGATTCACAATGGAAGTAAAGGGAGCATTGATCTTCCTGATCAGGAGGTGCAATGGATTTTCATGGTCACCTGATCAGTGGCTTCAGTCACATGTAATTGAATTCTACTATGACCCTGATCCTACCCCTGGCACAGGCCTCTAGCAAGCCTGTTCTGTTTCAGGAAAAAGGGGGAACAGAGTATAGCATTTTTTGCCTGGTTTGTTAAAAATGTGGTTAAATCCACTATTTTTGCTCCTGTAGTTGCTCAATAAAGTTGTTCATTTTACACGTGTACTGTGTGTATTTCACTTTATGGAGAAACTGAAATTATTCTCACCCTATGCCAAGAACATCCTCTGGCTGCCACAGGCAAGTAAAGTAGGCAGGTAGGGTGAGCATCCTTCACTGAGTCTCTTCATGCAGCAGTAGAGGGTATACAAAGGGGAAAAAAAAAACACCTGCCATCCATCTGTAGTGGCTGCATGATGGCCTTTTGCCATTGTGAAAGCTTTGGAGGCCTCCTAGACTGTTCCTAGGGTTCTAGAACATGCCTGCAATTGCAATGCAGTTTTGTCTAGCTCTCTTAGCTGTCCCTGCAGTTCAAGAAAAATTTTACTAGGTGATCTTTCAGGTCATGGTTGACAGCAATTGACAGGCAAATCAAACAATTGCTGTTGGTAAGAGATACCCTGCATGTAGCCAGAGATAAGGCATTCATTCTTTCCTTAGATTTCAGAAAATGCCTGGTTAAGTCAAAGCAGCAGCTGAGACTCAACTTCCAAGTGCTTGACTCCTGTTTTATGCGCCATCAGTTCTCTTCTCCCTGTGGGGAAATTATGAGGTTTCTGCTGCTACTGCTTAAGCCTACTGCTCCCAAAGGCCTGGGACTCTGGGGTCACTATGTCTCCATTGTGGAGATTTTGTTTATTCATAGAAATGGGGGTGGTGTCTGGAAGAGTCCTATATGGGAGGACAATGGGATATCAAAGCTGCTTTGAGTAGACATCTCTGCTCACCTCTCAGCACCACATCCCAAATGAATGATTGCATAGATGAAATGCAAGTATAAAACCCAACTCACATCTTTATTGATATGTTTCCTGGTCAAGGGAATTAAAGTTAGCTGTGAAGGCCAACTGCCAGATTTTCTGTCCTTTGTATAACTGCAAAGACCCAGTAGTAGTCTATGCTTAGGAGGGGTACATATGCAGGTGAAAGAGATTCAGGAAGCAGGCCACCATCTACTTTTCTATGGGCGGTGACACTAATAGGTAGCTGATGCTCATGTCTACATAGCCATCTATCATTTTATCTCTTGGCCAACAGCATGACCAGCTTTGTTAGGAGGGTCTTTAGAAGATTTCATGCTACCCTTTATTAGTGTGGTGGTCAAAAGAAGCACATATCTGTAGCTCAATCACTGTTCACTATCCTTGAATTAACTATGTTTTGACAAGTGCAAGGACATGTGGTCTATGGGTTCTGACCAGGAGCCTTGAATTGCTTAGCCATTACATTCCTGTGATATTGCCAGACTTAAAGAGTGTTAAGACGTGGAAGCATTCCATGGCTTATGCTTAAACTTTGGTATATCACATTAAACAGTAAAGGGCAATGATGTCTTTTGCATGATAACTGTGGAGCAAAAGGTTCACATGCTGATATATCACTTGTCTAACCAGGACATTTATGAGGTGGTTGGCTGCATATGTTGTGATACCCCTCTCTCAGGAAACCTGGAGTCACTTTATGATGCCTTTGGCAGTATCCTGATCAAAGGGTGCTACTACCCACATTGCACTCTCGTGTCTACATCACCCAAAGGCAGGCCATCACTAAGTATGGCTAGACATGAGGAAGATGACCTAAGAGGCTTGGGACTAGTTTCAGGTTTGGAAAGGTACATTTTTCCTCCAGACAAAAGGGACCCCAGGATAAATGTAACCTACATGGCAGCTCATAAACATCTGCAATTCCAATTCTAGGAGAGCTGATGTCCTCTTATTCCCTCCTTGGGCTCTTGCACATGAACTCATTCAAATACACACACACACACACACACACACACACACACACACACACACACACACACTTCCTCTGCTAGTATTACACTAGAGCCTACTTTGTTAGGCCTATTTGTATTTCATTTAAATATTTTAGTGATCTGACATTGGGTGCCTCTATATTTAGATGGGAGGGTGGAGGCTCCCCTGTGATCTCAAGTGCACCCCCCTCTACCTCCACTGTCTTCCATTTTTCACCCTCACTGTACAGGACCCAGGTCATTCCCTCTGCTGAGGCAATGTTCTATGTAGGAAAACCCATAATCTCTCTCAGACCTGGATGCAGAAATCAGTAATCACTTATCACCTCTGCACAGTGCTTGTCTGGGCTCAGCAGGGATATTGCTAGATTCTATCCAGGGTACTCTCAGTCCAAAAGGAGTGGGAATAATTTAGAAAGCTTAGGATGAGGGTGTCTTGCCTGAGAAATATCCCTCATGGTACAGGACTGACAAAGAAGACACTGCTGGATTGCTTGGGGTCTGTGTAGTGGGACTTCCGTAGCCCACACTCAGGATATTACCATTTCCACTCACTGAGCCAGACACTGATTGCTTTGCAGATTCCAAGACAAGGCTTAATCCCAGAGTCCTTTGAAGTAGAAGTGAGCAGAATGCCTTCCTACAAGTCTGTCTCCTTTGTGGGCAGGGCTGCACTATTGGGGGTAACTCTTTCTGGGTTAGGGCTTTAACCTATCCTTAATTCATCACCATGTTTCCCCACATAGCCGGTTCTCTCTCCTCTCCTCTCCTCTCCTCTCCTCTCCTCTCCTCTCCTCTCCTCTCCTCTCCTCTCCTCTCCTCTCCCCTCCCCTCCCCTCTTCTCTCTCTCTGTCTCTCTCTCTGTCTGTCTCTCTGTCTCTGTCTCTGTCTCTGTCTCTCTCTGTCTCTCTCTCTCTCTCTCTGTGTGCATGTCTGTATGCTCCATGGACCTCAGAAAAGATGCAGCTGTGAGAATCCCTTCCTGAGGGAAATTCAAAAGAATGTTTACCCCCTCTTCATGAGGTCCCAACAACAAATCATAGTGTGATTCCACCATAGTTCACCCTGGGTCAACAATGAGGTTTTTGTTTTTTGTTTTTGTTTATTAATTTATTTTACATCCTGACCGCAGTTTCCCCTCCCTCCTTTCCTCCAAGTCCTCCTCCCCCCACCCTCCCTCTGTTCCCACCCCCAGTCCACTCCTCCTCCATTTGTGTTCAGAAAAGGACAGGCCTCCTGTGAGTATCAACAAAATATGACATATCAAGTTGCAGAAAGACTAAGCAGCTCCGCATGTATAAAGTCTGGGCAAGGTGACCCAGTATGAGGAGTAGGGTCAAAAAGCCAATAAGAGTCAGAGACAGCCCCTGCTCCCACTCTTAGCAGAAGAGGGAGAGAAAGGATTGTGGAAGTCAGAGGGGCCAAGGACACTGCAAGAAAATGCACAGAATCAACTAACCAGGGCTCATAGGGGCTCACAGAGACTGAACTGACAACCAGGGAGCCTGTATGGGACTGACCTGGTCTTCTACACGTATGTGACAGTTGTGTAACAATGAGTTTTTGATATATGGGTAGAGTACTATCAGCAAGTGTCTGGTAGGAGGTGCCTAAGCAGCTACAGTGGAAAGTAGGTACCCAGCATGGAGCCTCCCTGCATTTCTCCACCCTGATGAACTTGGTGGGGCTGGCCCATGCTGCTCCACCAAAGGCCGAAAGGAAATGAGGCCCTATTTTCATTTGCTGCTTAGGTTGGTTCCCTGGGTTCAAGAGGCTCTGCTTTAGGACTGTGGCTTTACCTGCATCTATTGACTTTCTGTTCACCACACACAGATGCTGAGAGATACCCCAGCTTGTCAACCATCTCCACTCCTAGCATAACTTTTGCTAGAGGGAACTATAATCTGCTTAGTCTCAGGAAGTATAATGACCCACTCCGGGACAGACTTGATCGTCTTCACCTATATTGTTTTATGATGGATATTTTCTTTGAACTAATTCAATAGTCTAGAGGGTGCCTGAACTGGCCTACTCTGGTAATCAAATTAGTGAATACCCTAACTGTCATCATAGAGCCTTCATCCAGTAACTGATGGAAGCAGTTGCAGAGATCCATGGCCAGGCACCAGGCTGAGCTCCAGCAGTCCAGTTGATGAGAGAAGAGGGATTCTATGAGCAAGGGACATTGACATTATGGGAAAAGGTACAGAGACAGCCAGCCAAACTAGTGGAAACTCATGAACTGTGGACCAATAGCTGTGGAGCACCCATGGAACTGGACTAGGCCTTATGGATAGGAGAGACAGTTGTTTAGCTTCAACTGTCTGGAGGCCCCAGGCAGTGGGATCAGGATCCATCCCTAGTGCATGAGCTGTCTTTTTGGAGCCCAGTGCCTATGGTGGGACACCTTGTGCAGCCTTGGTGCAGGGGGAAGGGCTTGGACCTGCCTCAACTGAATGTACCAGGCTCTGCTGACTCCCCATGGGAGACCTTGCCTTGGAGGAAGTGGGAATGGGGGGTGGGTTGGAGAGGAAGCCTGGGGCACGGGGGAGGAAGGAGGAGAGAGGGGATCTGTGGTTTGTATGTAAAATGAATAGAAAATTTCTTAATAATAATAAAAAAAGAACTAATTGATTTTCAGACTTAAAAGTCTTCCAGAAGCTCATTAGCATAGAATTTGGCTTTCTGTCAGTGTTTCCCCTTACCATACTCAGGCTTGATACAAATCTTGCCACATTTGCCTTCAAGTTACCCAGACAGACCTCTTCTTCTTTGACTTTTTTTTCTAATCTATAGGTTAGTCTTCTATTTTATGGACAAAATGTAAACGCTTGTGGAAGTCACTTAGATCTGACAAAGCCTCTCCTACATTATATAGATCCTGCCTCACTTAAGGGCCCAGCAAAGCCATGAAAGCTCCATACTAATTTTTCTATTGCAATTCTCTCTTGAGACAGCCACCTTGGCCTCAGATATACTTCTCACTACATGTATCGGTGATTGAGAAGCCTCTGTACTCCATTGCCAAGATTCCCATTCCTCTCAGGGATCATGCAATAAAGATGGCCTTGCTCACAAATGGCTGGATACTCAAATTAGGGTCTTGTGGTGATATTTTGTTTGTGCTCTAACAAATAAAGCTTGCCTGGAGATCAGAGTGCAGAGGTAGCCACTAGTTAACCATAGAGACCAGGAAGTGGTGGCACACACCTTTAATCCCAGAACTTGGGAGGAAGAAGCAGAAAGAGTCCAGACTTAAATTTATAAAAATCCAGGGGCCCAGGAGAGACACTACCAGTGGCATGGGAATGAATCCAGTTGCTCGGAGCTCTTTTAGTTCAATTAGTTTATTCCTCAGTCGTCATCATTCAGTCACCAGTTCAACTCTCTCAGATCTCTCTTTATTTCCTTAGTTCCCTTCTTGTTCCCTCAATTCTTAATTCCCTCTAATCTTAATTTCCTCAATTCCTCAAGCCTTCAATCTTCAGTTTCTAGTTCCCTCAATTCTTCAATCCTTCCATTCCTTATTCCTTCAATTCTTCATTTCCTCAATTCTCTGTTCCCTCCATTCCTAGTTCTCTCCAATCCTAATTCTCTCCCATCTTCAATCCCTCAATCCTCCATCCTTCAGTCCTTCTCTCTTCCATCCTTTTGTAGCTAGAGTTTTCCTGCCTGGCCTACAGTCAGGACAAATCTCTGTCACCCGCCAGTCCCACAGCCGCTCAAACCCGACCAAGTAAACACAGAGACTTATATTGGTTACAAACTGTATGGCCGTGGCAAGCTTCTTGCTAACTGTTCTTACAGCTTAAATTAATCCATTTCTATAAATCTATACCTTGCCACATGGCTCGTGGCTTACCGGTATCTTCACATTCAGTTTGTCATGGTGGCGGCTGGCAGTGTCTCCCTCCCCCAGCTTCCTGTTCTCTCAATTCTCCTCTCTGTTAGTCCCGCCTATACTTCCTGCCTGGCCACTGGCCAATCAGTGATTTATTTATTGACCAATCAGCAACACATTTGACATACAGACCATCCCACAGCATCCTTTGGTCCTTTTCTTTTTTTCCCCTTCTCCCGGGACTGGGCTATATCCTATCCCAAACAGTAACACCTTATATTTTGTATACCCCATAAGATTGTAGGGATCCCCGCTAGAGGCTTCCTGGCAATTTTATTTGCAACCCAAAAGGGGAGAGATAAGAGTGGAGTCAGTTAGTAGTTGGGATAAATCAGAAAAGGAATTTATGTGCTAGAAATATATTCTTATTGTGGTTAGATGAAGGCATTATGAATCTATCAAGTATAGATTTACAGATAATAGGGTAGGAAAAGTCTGTAGGTCACTAAAAGTTAAAACTGTCACTTTTTTCCTCTGCTGCCAGTTTCCTGACAGGGTGGGGGAAGAGTACTGATAGCTAGTCAGTCTGCATCACAGCTTGAAACACTTGATGAAGGGAAACTCCCTTTGATCTAAGAGGTTCTCTGGGGTGGGGGTGGGGGTTTGATTTGCACAAGAAACAAAGCTTGTTCGTCTAGTTGGTAGGCATTTGGCCTGTGAGACATGTAGTCTCAGAAAGGACATTTTATCTAAGTTGGGGAGTTTTCAGGCATCTAACAGATGGCCTGGTAGCTTGCTTGTCTTTTAAGGCTTTGTTTGGGGTTGACTCTATCTTAGGAAGTAGCTCAAGGAGGGTATTTGCAAATGGCAGATACCCAAAACAAATGCTAAAGAGGGGGCCTGGAGCTCAGAGGCAGAAGATTCTGTTTACATGACTATCCAGGTGCTTTGAAACGGAGACTCACACACATACACACTTTAGAATTATGAGCACAAGGAATTCATAGCAAGATACAACTGAATATTAAGCCTCATTACACCAATAGACCTTGCTGATTGGCTTTCCCACTCGGCTGACCCTTGGTCTCATCCAAGTATAGCTTATAATATACAGCTGGACTTCTATTTCATATTCCTGTGGCTCGCCACAGTTCCCTCAGGAGATGAGAGGTTGTGGATTCCTTCAAGGTTAATATGGATCAAGTTTGATCAGGCGAGACCTCCTGAAACTTGACAGGTGATATCTATTAGCAAAGGTTTTTGCTGGTCTTCTCAGGACTCGGTCATTGCCTCAAAATTTTCTTTCTAGGGCCCTAAAGGTAGTTTGTCCACAGACAGCAGGAAGAAGTATGGAGAAAACTACACCCATATTCCCAAGAAGGAGCTGGGAGGTGTTAGTATCCTGCTCTCACTCTTTCGGGTGTAACATCCTATGTCATCAGGGTGTTGCAGGCAATGTGTGATCACACAATCTCCGCCTTAAAAAGCTGCACATGGACCCCCCCACCCTCCCTTTTTCTGTTTCCTCTCTGCTGTCTGCTCTGCCCCACTTCCCTCCCTCTCCCAGGCCTGGCTTCTCCTGTCCTATCCCCTCTTCTCTCTAATAAAGCCCATTCTAACTCTGGTAACCATGGCTTGTGACTCTTCTGCTCATGACTCTTCCGCCAACCAAACCAGCACCAATTTATCCTTTTAGTGGTCTGTGATATCAGATAGGACATTCTGCACAATTTGGCATCCAGGGTTGATTGCTGTTGGAAACCTATACCGAGGACCTGCCCAGCTGGCACCACCGCCACCACTGCAGTATGCATCTGGACTGTGCACCTGCAACTGCTGCTGCAGCCGAGTCCCACCGTGTCCAGCCATTTCTGCCATGGCTCCTGTTGCCACATCCTCCACCTCACCATGTGATTGGTAAGTCCTTCGCTGTTCCCCACGGCTGCAGCCTGACCTATTTTCTTCATGATGGACACCCAGGGGGTGGTCCTCAGACTGCGAAGGCAGGGACACATTCTATCTTGACAAAGTATAGGATGCTGTCAGACCAGACCACAGGGTGGTCCATGTGCTGCGTATGTCCCAACCCATAGCCCTCCCTTGACAAGTGGGTGACTAACTTGTGCTGATTCATAGATCTTTCTCCTTGCCTCAGGGATGTCTGGGATTGTAGTCTGATTCTTGTTTGTTATTTTAATTTTTTATTTTTCTCTCGGTTGCAGCCTTGGGACAAAGGGGCAGATACCAGTAAAATCGGAAGATACCATTAAATCTGGCCACATAACAGCTTTGCGGGAACTTCTGCCAGTGAACAGGCAAATAAAAGAGTGACTTTATCCCCAAGCTTTCTGCTAAAACTCTGAACCCTTCTCCCTCCCAATTCTGATGTTTTCTCTTCCAGGTGCAACCATTTCTGTCTGACTTCTGCTTTCAGCTCTCAGGCAATGGGAGGGCTCTCTACTGTCTTGTGGGCAGGCTAATTTCACTTCACCTTAACTCCTGAACAAGTGGGTGGGCTCTGTACTGTTGTACGGGCTGCTTCTCCTGACTGTTGCCCTAACACACCTTAACTCCTCCCATTCATTCTCAAGCTGCCATGAGGGGGTCTGGAAGCAGGCTAAGATCCATGCAAATAAGTTTACAGTAGTCAGGATGGCTCTTAAGCCAGAAATCAGCTTATAGCCTTAGGCAAGTCTTCCAAAAGAATTAGTTTATAGTCTGCCTCCTGGCAGATCTTCCAAATAGCTGTCCTCAAGCCAGCAAACATCAAGGGAAAAAAAAATCAAGACACAGAGTAAAATCCATCTCTTATTCCCCAGACCTCCCCGACTAAAACTTAAGCATCTGAAGAGCAAGGCTCCTGACCCACAGGTGAAAGTGTCATCTGTGGCATTCAAGGTGTGCCAGGAAAGAGATAAAAAGCCCGAGGACAAAATTACCAAGTGCTAGCACTCGCTGACTCCCAAAAGCTGTTGGGTCCCTGTTTCAAATAAGGAAAAAGGCCACGGGCTAGCGAGTGCCCTGCCAGACCATCAGTAGCCTTGTTGAAAGTGCCACCTAGAAAGACAATCGGTCAGCTGACTGCCCCCAGGCACCAAGAGACAGGGGGACAGACAAAGACCTCCAGCAGACCTAGGCTTGGCTAAAGGCTTGCAGGGAACCCAGAATGCAGCAGGGAAGCAATCCATTTCTTTCCTTCTGGACACCAGAGCCACTGACTCGATCCTGGAAGTTTTGGGGTGTCACCTCTCCTCGTTTCCCTATTGTCGGGGTAGAGAGGACAGCCTTAAGCACCTCACCAGATTTAATTGCACTTTAGGGTTACTTAATGGGAAAAATTTTCCAGCTAAGATAGGAGCTCCATGTGCCTCACTCCAGATCTACCTGCCTGTGTTTCTCATGTTCATACAGACAGGGCCCTGATCTTTGCCTTGTCCCTAATTCCAAAGAAATAAGTTCCCTGTTCTAACTCACTGCTCAGCTGATGGTACAGGATCACTACAGAACCAGAGTCGTGAGATCATCAAGTAAGAAACTGTAACAGCTAAAGGTATTTACACCCCCAGACCCAAAAGTGTCTGGGCTCTACAAAAACAGACTTTAATATAACCATCTGTTACTGTTAAATGCTTTTAACAATTGATCACCTATGTTTCCTGGATGCCAAACTAGTAAAGGAAACAGGTGCCTTAAACAAGCTGTCTCTGATAAAGCTTAAAATGTTCCAATCTCTCTGTCTCTCCCATTAACACTAACCAATACAAGCAGAGTACTAAGCATCACATATGATCACTAATTTTCTCATGGCTGCTTCTTAACATGTTCAGATTTTTCCCAAGCTCCAGAAACCGGCTTAAATCTATTTGGACAGGTCGGACCTACTTCAGGTTTTTCCTGTCTCACCAGCATCCTGACAGTTAAAAAAGCAGCCAGAATGCCAAGCCAAGAGGGATGCACAGCTCCAGGATGGACAGCCCATCATCCAACAACACCTGTCTACCTTGGAAGACCCTCTCTTCCCTATTCCCCCTAAGAGCCAACTGATGCCCTCCAAGTCAGCTGGAAGCAGTTTTGGGGAGAAATGACACCCCTATTCCTATTTACTTGCTTTTTTATACTAAGCAAAATCTGGAATGTTAGTATCCTGCTTTCACTCTTCCAGGTATAGTGTCCTATGTCATCAGGGTGTTGCGGGCAACTGCGTACCGCTGCATGATCACACAGTCTCCGCCTTAAAAAGCTGCACACAGACTCCCACCCTTTTTCCATTTCCTCTCTGCTGTGTACTCTGCCCTGCTTCCCTCCCTCCACCAGGCCTGGCTTCTCCACCCTATCCCCTCTTCTCTCTAATAAAGCCCATTCTAACTCTGGTAACCATGGCTTGTGACTCTTCCACTAACCAAACCAGCACCGTTTATCCTTTCATGAGGCTTTCGGTTATTTGGTGGATTATGATTGTGTTGGAGCCCACCTAGGCTTCCTAGTGGCGTACCCAGCAGGACTGCATAAGAGGTTTATTGGACATGGGCCTGAGTACCAGGTGTTTGTAAGGGTCTACACTTGGCTGTAACTAGCAAGGGGGAGGTCCTTTGCCCCTCCGCTTGGCATTGTTATATATGGCCCTTTGGAATAAAGTTCTGGGCCAGTGGATAAGGATCTGGGCCCACCTGAGGCTATCCTGTATTTTTTATCTGTTTCTCTCTCGTCTTTATTTCTACCTAAATCTCTTATCCCTCATTCTTCAAAAATCCTTGGGATAAATAAATATGGGAGCTGGTCCCCCACATGGATATTTGTTATCATTTAGGGGAATATAGAATATTGACACAAATTTAAAGTTATTTTTGTTACACTGTATATATCTTTCTACTTGTTTAAAGATTTTGGTATATTGATACAAATTTAAAGTTATTTTTGTTATAACATATTGCATGTATGTTTCTACTTTTATTTGAAGTATTGCACCTATGTAGTTCATTTGGAGTGTAAGGTAAAGTTCTAGTTTTTGAAAGCTATTATTATAAGCTATATAGAATAATCAGGAAACATAGGTTAGTGGTTAGTTATCTATAATAATCAAAATTGTAGATATGTTAAGTATGCTTTCCAGATCATAAAGAGATATATTTAGATAAATGGTCTTCAAATCTTTCAAAGACATATAGAATATGACATTTTAAATGTTTTGTTAACAAAGTTTTTCATGATAATAATACACTTCTGCTCCTGGCAGCACCAATTTACTTCAGAGAGGATGGGCATTGAAGAAACTCCTTATGGAGTTTGCTTTCATTGTGGCAAGGTTAGCCACTGAACAAAAATCTGTTCTTGCTTTTGACTGCTGACAATGTACTGTGCAGACTGGACATGCAGGACACACAGGAAAAAGACTGTTGAACTTTGACAATGCAAGGCAAGACAGTCCTTCAAATTTCCTGCTTCACTGAAAAGCCTGCTATATACTTTGGGCCCATAGGCTAAGGATGGATGCCCCAATGTTGCACAAGAACTTTGGGTGACTGTTGAGGCAGCCAAATGTCTCTGGTGTTAGGTAATACTGTATATATCCTTCTGGATCTTTGATGGAGTTGAAGATTAAATAGTTATAGTTGCAGTTTTCCTTAGTTATGATAGAAAGTAAATTAGGTATAAAATTTTGGATTCACTACGATATAATAGATGATGCATTATTTTCTTTGAATATGCTAACTGCAAATGGACAGAATATTGTGAATATAATCCTTACTTGATAATTATTATTGTATATAGTTTTACTATGTTAAAGTTAAAACATTTATTTTTATTTAGACAAAAGGGAGAAATGTGGGGAATATTGTTTTAAGGTGTGTTACTTTTGTTTATGTTTCAGTTGTTTAACTCAATGAAGCTGTGTTCCTGTGCCTATGTAAAATACCTGATGGTCTAATAAAGAACTGGCCAATAGCAAGGCAGGAGAAAGGATAGGTAGGGCTGGCAGGCAGAGAGAATATATAGAGGGAGAAATCTGAGAGGAGAGATCTAGCTGCCAGAGAATGAGGACTTCAGGGGCCAGCCAACTAGATACACAGCAAACCATGAAGTAAGAGTAAGATTTACAGAAGTAAGAGAATGGGAAAAGCCCAGAGACAAAAGGTAGATGGGATAATTTAAGTTAAGGAAAGCTGACAAGAAATAAGCATAGCTAAAGATGGCCAGGCATTCATAAGTAAGAATAAGTCTCTGTGTGTGATTTATTTGGGAACTGGGTGACAGGCCCCCCAAAACAGTAAGAAACAAACAACAGGGAGGAGACAGGAGTTGAGCCCTTTTCAGTCTGAGGAGTAATGGAGGTAAGAGGTTGCCCCACCTGCAGGGCTACAACAAGTTCTCAACCACCCTAAGGACGGAATGATAGAGACAGGAGATACAAAGGAAATACACTAAGTCTAGATTCTAATTAAGGTGCCAACTTTATTTTTCTCCAGGAGGTTTATATAGTTCCTGCAGGGTGGGGGGAGCAAGAAGCTGTCATCTGCATAAGGTGGGGCAAGCTAACAGGATGTTTGTATAGGATGTTTACAGGGTGAAAGGGTCAAGGGCTCTGACTTAATGTCCTGTTGCTAGGCAACCTGACTGTAAGATGATCTAGTTCCCTGTCTTATCGGGGGTCTGTATTTTTCCACTAACTAGAGATTCTATCCTTATCCCTGACAAGAGGTAACTTTGGATGCTGTTTTACTTCCCTGATCTTTCAGCATTTACCCCAATATCTGACTCTGGGTTTTTATTCTTAACACCAATTAGGATTTGTGCTACATCTGGCTCCCAACATGGGGCATGATTCACAAAAAAGCTGCTTATCTGTTGCTTTGTAGCCACCAGCACAGGTTGGAGCTACACATGGCTGGAGTCACTACCCCACCAACTAGGTTTCCTCTCTTTTTCCTAAGCCTCTGAGCAAGGGATTTTTTTTCTATTGCAGCCTCTCTGCATCAAACTTCACAGGTACGTGGGATCAATATGCTGCCAGAGTTAGGCCCTCACCACCATCCAGCTCTGCTTTTAGGCAGTTCCTACCACATGTGTTTCTTCCCAATGATCCCCTGTGTCTATTTTTCAGACAGTGGGTTCCCTCTCCTGGTGGGAGTGGGTTTTCCCTGGACCCCCTCCTCAGGCTGCTGTGACACTAGGTACCTGCCTTAACACCCACTTGGGCTTCTACCATTCTAAGCAACAGCAGTCAGCCTCACAATTCATCATCATCTGAAACACCATCATAGGCAGATTTTGGGAGATGATTGGATTTGTTAAAGGGAGTAATTAGTTAAAAAAGAGTTTTTTCCCACATTCAAAAATGGGAAACTATTACAATGGAGGGACTTAGGTCTCTCTATGATAACATGCTGGATGGTTTTAAAATGGAACAATTAAATGAGAGGATAATTAATTTAGATGGGATTTATATAATGTCAATTATAAACATTATTGGTTTTATGATTTTTGTTTTATCACTAAAAAAGTTGGTTAATGTGAGTCCTAAGACACGAGTTTTAGAAAAACTTATTAAAACAGATCATAGAGACATTCAGACCCAACCAAACAGGGGAATTTAAAGGAGAACCAACCTCAGTGTTGCATTACAGGGTTAGAGAGGAACAGTCTAAGGTTTTCAAATAACCAATTTTAATTTATCCAGTAACCTTAAAGAAACTACCAAATGATAGATATCCCTAAGGCTGTGTAAAAGCTGATTGGACTCCCATGGAAATGTTCGATTTAAGGAGATTCAAGGAAGTGATAGTCTAATATGGCATGAATTCACCTTTTGTGAAGCAGATGTTAAACTCATGGTTAACTTGTAGTAGAATTATCCCTCAAGACTGCTGAGACTTGGTTACAGCAGTCTTGGAGCCTGGTCCTCAATTACAGTGGTAGACCTTATGTAAAAATGAGGCTAAGATCATTGAATATTGAAGTAGGGCTAGAGTTATAGAATTCCCTTAAGAACAACTTCTTTGAGAGGAGATTATGCTAATGTACAAAGGCATCTCTATATGATGACCACAGCTTGGCTTTATGCCAGACAGCAGCATTGAAAGCTTAGGACAGAATTGAAGAAGTTGGGAAAAAATTGATTCATTTACAAAAGTTATACAGTGCCCAAAAGAAACCTTTACTAATTTCTTATAAAGATTGACTTCAGCAGTAAATAGAATGATAACAAATTCAGAAGCTAGACAAATAATAATTAAATTTCTGGCTTTTTAAAATGGTAATGCACAATGCAAAGGGTTAATTAGGCCATTAAAGACAAGATTAGCACCCTTGGAGGAATAGATCTGAGATACAATCAATATTGAATTTCATAACCATACTGTTGTGGATATCGCTCTATATAAATAAAACACTGATTGGCTAGTGGCCAGGCAGGAAGTATAGGTAGGACAAGCAGAGAAAAGAATTCTGGGAAGTGGAAGGCAGAGAGGGAGAGACACTGCCAGCCGCTGCCATGACAAACAGCATGTGAAGATGCCAATAAGCCACGAGCCATGTGGCAAAGTATAGATTAATAGAAATGGGCTAAATATGCGAGTAAGAGCTAGACAGTGATAGGCCTAAACTAATGGTCAAACAGTTTAAATAATGTAAGAGTCTATGTGTTTATTTTATAAGTGGGCTCCGGGACTGGTGGGATTTGGCGGGAGCTGGAGAAAAATTCTCCAGCAACAAATGGCACCCAACGTGTTGGCAAGAGTTTCCACCTAAAACCTGAGTAAAAAGATACTAAAATGGAGCTAAAAACAGTTCCTAGTTGTCTCTTTCAAGTTAGCTACAGCCTGCATGTTTGACCTACTATCTACTATGGCAGGTTCCTGGTGTGTGTGCACGACCTGCCCTATGGCAGGAATGAGACCTCTACAAATGACACATTAAGCTGCATGGTAGATTTAGCCTTTGCTAGTACAAAACAAAAAGAGGTTTCTGGGCTACACGCCTCTTTGATAAAAGCATAGACCCACTATTTCTGAGAGTTGATGGCTCCCAGAGCTGGCAGAAAACATACCACTGCCATGTTCGGAAGCTGAAGTGGGTGGAGCCAGCAGCCACACCACTATTTCAGTCTTAGAATGCTGCAGTTTAAAGCAATAGGTTCACAATAAAACTGATTCAGATGGAATAGTTTACAATGTATGTAAAAATGTATGTAGACTTGAAAGAGAAAAAAAGAGTATATACAGTTATATAAACAAATAGTTTTTAAAAATAAAGTCTTTTAAAAAACAGTAAAGGTAACAAGCCACGTAAAGATGGCTATCACACAGAAAATCTGGATTATGTTGTCTTTGACATTCATAACTGAAAAAAAAATTTGATTGTAAAAGCTGTTGAGTTATGCCAAAATGTATACTTTAAAGGTACCTTGACTTCAAAATTTGGATGTAAGGATATGTTGCTTTGGAAAGGAGGCTCTGCTTTTGTTTCCACAGAAGGCCAGAGGCTATGGATTTGTTCCAGATTGAGATACATCAGGTTTGACTTGCCAAGACCCCCTGAAAGGTCTCTGATGATACCATGGTCCAGATGATCCAACATCCAGAACTGCTTCAAGGCGACTAGCTCAAACGATATACCCTCACGGACTACTCCATAATCCTAAAATTTTCTTTGTGTCCCCATAAGATACAGCGCCCCCTTCCAGCAGGAAGTAGTAAGAAAAGCCACGCCCAGATTCCCAAATATACCAAGCTGGCTTTGGAAATAAAATCGGCTCACTCCCTCTAAACCCAGACATATTCCTAAAATAAAAGGTTAAAAGATTCTTTTGTCCCATATCAAAAGAGCCCTCTGGTGTGGGACAGAGAAAAACCAATATTTTTATTTAAAACAGTTTGATTATAAATACAATCTCTTTCTAAAGAAAAGGGGATATGATATAAATATATAGAATGTAGATATGATAGGATAAAAGGGTAGATTAATAAACCTACTATTAAAGAACAACTTGTTTAAAATGTTTCATATTTGGTATAGATTTTAGTTTATGTTTAAAATGTTTTACATTGGTATAGATTTTAGTTTATTGATACAAGTTTAAACTTAATTTTGTTATAATATATATATATATATTTCTATTCTCGTTTGAGGTATTATGTTTATGTAACTCATTTAGATTAGAATGGATAATTAAGTAGATTAATAATCATCTATGATAATTATACTTATGGCCATGTTAGTTAAGTCTTCTAGGTATACATAGATATATTTCAGATAGATAAGTAATCTTCAAATACTTCAAAGACCTACAAAATATGGCATTTAAAATATTTTTAAAAATTTAGACTTTCTGGACAGTGAGACATGTCTGCTCCTGGCAGCACTGGATTTACTTCGGAGAGGAGGATGGGTATCAAAGACACTCCATATGGAGTTTATCTTTACCTTGATAAAGATAGCCATTTGGGCAAGAAACTGTTCTTGCCTAGACTGCTTGATCGACTGGACATGCAGGACCCATGGAAGGATGACCACTAAACTTTGCTTGACAAGATGGTCCTTCAGGTTCCTGCTTCGCAGAAGAAACTGCCAAACATTATCTATAGCACACTAAAAAGAATGACCGAGAGACCCTAGCCCTGTGGGCTGAAGACAGATGCCCCAACTTTACAAAGGAACATGAGGTGACTGTCCAGGCTGTCAGCTGTCTCTGTCTACCCTGCAAGACTCCTGAAAGTTGCTTACATCCTTCTCCTGTTTCTCAGGTAATGTTATATCCTTCTGAGGTCTTTGATGTAGTTGAAACTAAATAGTTACAATTTTCCTTAGTTATGATAAAAGATAAGTTAGATATAAAACCTTAAACTCACATATAAGATAGATAGGATATCTTCTTTAATATTGTAACTGTAATTCTTGCTCAATAATTGTTTTGTTATATGTAATTTTACTATGTTAAAGTTAAAACCTTCTTTTTTGAAAAAGAAGAAAAGGAAGTGCTGTGGATATCGCTCTATATAAATAAAACACTGATGGGCCAGTGGCCAGGCAGGAAGTATAGGTGGCACAAGGAGAGAGGAGAATTCTGGGAAGTGGAAGGCAGAGAGGAAGAGGCACTGCCAGCTGCCGCCATGACAAGCAGCATGTAAAGATGCCAATAAGCCACGAGCCATGTGGCAAAGTATAGGTTAATAGAAATGGGCTAAATATAAGAGTAAGAGCTACACAAGGATAAGCCTGACCTAATGGTCAAACAGTTTAAATAATGTAAGAGTCTGTGTGTTTATTTTATAAGTAGGCTCCAGGACTGGTGGGATTTGGCGGGAGCTGGAGAGAAATTCTCCAACAACATCATACTGATGCTTGGATAGGAGAGGTGATTTCCAGAGGTTTGAAGAAAAATTGAAATTTCAAATGTTTCAATTGCAGTAAACAAGGTCACTCTAAAAGGGATTGTAAGCAGAACATTTCTAAAAACAATGCTTTTTCTAAGCATAATCCAAACAGAACACCCCTCCCTTCTAGAGTATGCAGAAGGTGTGGCAAAGGCAGGCATTGGACTAATGAATGTAGATCAACAAGGTAAAGTCATGGTAACCAATTGTCATCAGGAAACTCCTTGAGGGGCCTCTCACAGGCCCCCATGTCAAATTCAATTCAGTTGTTTCCTATCACCATGGGGAAAATACCTTCCCAGAGCAACTAAAATACCTAATGCCTATTGTAAGAAACCATACTGCTCTGGATGATAGAACAGCTATAGAAAAGAACAAAAAATTCAGGAGAAACTGTAAAGCAAATATTTTGACAAACTTCTATAAATGAACAAAGACCAAAATTAAAAATACTAACATATGACATTCTCATTGAAGGTCTTGTAAGCACAGATGTGGACATAACAATAATTGCACTAGAATTTTCGCATCCAAATTGCCCAAGTCAGGAGGTAATAGTTCAGCTTGTAGTGATTGGAACCTTATCTCAGGTAACATACAGCACAAGATGTATGAAATGTATAGGGCCAGAAGGAAAGAAAGGAAAATTAAAGCCATATGTGGCTAACATAGAAATTAATTTATGGGGACATGATTTATTACAGCAATGGAATAATCACATTAACATTCCTCTAATCTCAGAAACAAACCATAAATTAACGTATGTTTCTGGGAAAGATATTAGAAGGTATTATAAAGAACAATCACCAATCATTCAAGTTATATAAGAACAAGGCACAACATCTACTGATCTCTAAAAGGGACCAACAGCCCTACCTTTAAAATGATTGATGGACAAACCTATATGTGTTGAGAAGTGACCTTTAACATCAGAGAAACTGCAGGCCTTAGAACAGTTGGTATAGGAGCAGTTAAATGCTCAGAATGTTGAAGAATCAACCAGTCTTTGGAATTCTCCTGTTTTGTTATTAAAAAGAAATCTGGAAGATAGAGAATAGTAACAAATATAAGAGCTATTAATGAGGTGATTTAGCCAATGGGTTCTATAGAGCCTGGAATTCCTTTGCTTTCTTTGTTACCTAAAGAATGACTTCTTATAATTATCAATTTAAAAGATTGTTCCCTCACTATACCTTTACAAGAAAAAGACAGAGAAAAATTTGCCTCCACAGTACTTACTTACAATAATTTTCAGACTGTTAAGAGATATCAATGGAAGGTTCTCACAAAGGGAATGCTAAATAGCCCCACCCATTGCCAATATTTTGTATGTTAGCTGTAGGAAATGATACATAAACAATACCCTCAATCTATAATTTATCATTATATGGATGATATTTTACTAGCTGACTCAAATGTAGAAACTTTAGAAAGAATGTTTGAAGAAGTAAAGAAAATTTTGCTTTGTTAGGGATTACAAATTTCTCCTGAAAAAAAAAACTACAAAGAGGAGATTCTATTAATTACTTAAGATCTAAAATAGGTCTACACAAAATTTGACCCCAAAAGGTGCAAATCAGGAGAGATCAATTGCCGACTATTAATGACTTTCAATGATTGCTGGGAAACATTTCCCATCTATGGCACACTATCAGAGTAATAAATCAGGAACTGAGTAATTTGTTCCAAACTTTAAAAGGTGACAACGACTTAAGTAGTGCTGTGGGATGTTCTGTATGTTAAATGTGTTGCTCTGATTGATTAATAAATAAAATACTGATTGGCCAGTAGCCAGGCAGGAAGTATAGGCAGGATAAGGAGAGAAGAGAATTCTGGCAACAGGAAGGCTGAGTCAGGAGATGCTGCCAGCTGCCATGATGAGAAGCAGATGTTAAGATACTGGTAAGCCACGAGCCATGTGGCAACTTATAGATTAATAGAAATGGGATGATTTCAGATATAAGAACAGTTAGCAAGAAGCCTGCCACAGCCATACAGTTTATAAGAAATATAAGTCTCTGTGTGTTTACTTGGTTGAGTCTGAGCAGCTGTGGAATTGGAGGGTGAGAGAGATTTGTTCTGAACGTGGGCCAGGCAGGACCAGGAAAACTCTAGCTACAAAGTAGTATAATAGAATTATCAGCTGAAGTTGAAAGATAATTGGCTTTGGTGGAAAAGAAATTACAGGATGTGCATGTGGACCATTTGGACTCAGAGCTTGATTACATTTTGTTTTTTTTAACCTCTACACATTTTCCTATGGGAATATTAATACAGAGGGAAGATATTATGTAAGAGTGGCTCTTTTTTTCCACATAAACAGAGAAAAAATTAAAAACTTATGTGGAAAAGATCTCTGAGTTGTTTATAAAAGGAATATTAGGACTTCATCTATTAGCAGGAATGGATCCAGCAGAAATTGTAGTACCTTTAATTAAGGATGAAAATGACAGATTATGGGCAGAAAGTGAACATTGGCAAAGAGCTTGCAGTAATTTTTGGGAGAGATTAACAACAAATATCCCAAAAGCAAGACAATTCAATTTATAAAGAGAACTAACTGGGTTTTTCCCCAAATTGTATGGTGAACACCAATATCTGGAGCCCCTATGTTTTATACAGATACAAACAAATCAGAAAGGCAGGTTATAAACCAGAAAATTTAAGTAAAGTGGTTCAAAGCCCTTCTGACTCTGGCAAAAGTCAGATTTATATGTGATTCTCATGGTATTAATGGATTTTTACAGAAACTCAACATAGCTACTGATTCTCAATGTGCAGAAAGAATTGTTCTGCATATTGAAACTCCTAAATTTATACCAGATGATACAGAATTGACTTTATTGTTTATTCAGTTACAAGAAATAATCAGGAATAGGGATCATCCCACATATATAACACACATCCAATCTCATACGGGTCTAGCAGACTCTCTAGCACAAGGTAGTGAAGAAATTGATCAACTATTGATAGGAAATATGCTAGAGTTCTCAGAATTTCATAAAACACCATATCAATAACAAAGATTTGAAAAAAGACTTTTCTATCTTTGGCAACAAGCCAAGGAAATTATGAGGCAATGTCCTACTTGTTCTTTATACAATCAAACTCCACTACCTGCAGGAAACAACCCAAAGGGCACTAAAAGGCATGAAATCTTGCATAGGGATGTGTTTTATTTGTAGAATTTGGAAAATTAAAATATGTATACCACACCATTGATACCTATTCAGGATTTCAATGAGCAACTGCTTTGAGTTCTGAATTGCCTGATTCTGTAATCAAACATTTGATAGAAGTTATAGCCATCAAGTGTATACCTGTACAAATTAAGCCTGTCAATGCTGCAGCATAAGTCTCTAGAAAATGAAACAGTTTTTTGCTTATTACAATACAAAGCATAATACAGGTATACCACACAATCCTATAGGACAAGCAGTTATAGAAAGATCAAATTGAACTTTAAAGGATATTCTAAACAAAAAGAAAGTGGTAATTAAGACCCCCAGAAATAGATTGCATAATGCTTTATTAACTTTGAATTTATTCAATGCTAATAAGAAAGGAACAACAGCTGAGGAGAGACACCGAATAATGGAAAAAACTACTGAATTCAATCAGCATTTATACTTTAAAGATGTGTGTGTTACATTGGAGAAAGAGTTTTGCTTTGTTTCCACAGGAGAAGAAAAGCTATGGATACCATCAAAATTGATAAAGATTACATTTGAACAAGAGAGACTTCTTGATTAGATAAGGTGCTAGTTCATCAAACAGCATGACCATCAAATCTAAACTAATTTATACTTATATCAAATGCTTCACATTTGATCAGATATAACTTGACAAAGGGGAACCTCCTGAAACTTAGGGTTGAGGCAGGGTTTTGTTTTTGTCTTTTCAGGAAATGAAGGCAGTCACCTAAGGAATCTCAAGAATACTGGACAAAAGAGAAATTTGAAGGACAATTCATTCAGAAAACATGTCTCAAGAAAAAGAGTAAATTGGCCTATTGATATATCACATTTTCAACAGGATAAAATTTTATAAGTCTTTCCAATTTACCTATTGATACAACACATTTTCAACAGTATAAAATTTCATAAATCTTCTGAAATATTTGTTTCTCCCATTCTGTACAGACATACACTGCAAATGTTCTTTTTGTAATCCCAGTCCAATTAAAAATTAAAGCTAGCCGGGCGGTGGTGGCACACGCCTTTAATCCCAGCACTCGGGAGGCAGAACCAGGTGGATCTCTGTGAGTTTGAGGCCAGCCTGGGCTACCAAGTGAGTTCCAGGAAAGGTGCAAAGCTACACAGAGAAACCCTGTCTCGAAAAACCAAAAAAAAAAAAAAAATTAAAGCTAGCTTTGGACTTGGAGTTTAGCTCTCTCCTCCTCTAAACCCAAGCATGCTTGTTAAAGGAAAATCCAAAATCTATGTCTCATATCAAAGAGCCACCTGATATAGGACAGAAGAAAAACCAAAATTTAGGGACTATTTTATAGCCACTAATCTCATATCTCTTTGATTTTATTTTGACTCTTTAAAACTTTTTCATAAGGTATAAATATTATCTCAAAATTTATGAGATTAATATATATATTTTATACTTTTTGTCATGATATTACTGGTTATATAGAATACTATCTAATTCTAGATAAAGGCTTCAGCTAGCTTCCTATACATAATTTCAGGTTTCAGTCTCTATCAGGTAACTAGGAATTAAGTTATTGTACTCTTGATATACTTAACAAATCATGGTCCTTTAGCCTCTTCTAGATCTGTTGCATATGACATTTAAGATGTTTAAGTTTTCTGTAGTAAACCAAGACCATGCCTAGCAGTGACCTTTGAAATCTCCAAGAAGATGATGGAGCCCCACAATGATAGTTCCACCAGGACTATGATAACACCACTAAGCTGAAAAACACCACATAAAGATCAGCTGTGGACTACAAACCGCTCAGGTAATTTTCAAGTTGGCTAGCTGAGATGATCCATCCTCTCAGATTACTCTAGCCAGGACTTGAGAAAAGCCCTGCACTTTGCCATTATGCAGAGGCTGATTATGCAGAGGCTGTACAACAAATGATACAGCTACCTATTCCAGGACTTGACAATTAACACGGATTTTTCTTTTGAAGATCCCCTAATGATGCCATTGCTCCCAGACAGCAGGAATTAAATTTAAGAACATGATGCCCACATTCCCAAGTGTTGGGTGAGTGACTTTTTCTCATTCAATGGATTATGGATATTTGTCATTGTTTAGGGTGGTGGGTTACAACTTGTTATTGATAATGGACAGGAAAAATCGAACAAAGCAGATTAGATACAGAGTTCTTGTTTTGAAAAGAAAAAAATGGGGATACAGATATGACAGATTATTGAATCTACTTTTAAACCAAAAGAGCAGCTAATAATCTTTAAAATTTTACATTGATAAGAATCTTTGTATATTGATACAAAGTTGAGATTATTTTTGTTAGAACATATTGTACATATGTTTCTAATCTTGTTCAAGGTATTGTTTTATACAACTCATTTAACAATGTAATGATAATTTTTAGCAGTTGAAAGTTATTATTACAAACTATTTAGGATAATAAGGAAATGCAAGTTAGTAGTTAGTCATTACAATCAAATTTGTAGTCGTATTAGATATATTTTGGGATTATATTGCTAGCCATCCACGGAGTCTATTTAATGAGCAAAGGAATTTATTTGGGGGTCAACTCACAAGACAGAATAAAGGAATTTGTTGCAGGATCTTGGAAGGGTGAGGCACGGTCCAATGCTGTTCTCTGGTGAGCTCTGCCCTGGTTCATTCCAGCCTCCAAAACCATGAGGTAGGGAAGAGGGATGCACATATATGCATCACAGGTCTTAAGGGTTCCTCAGTAGCCACACCCCAGGAGTATGTACCTTAAGGTAACAGGCAGGTATAACAGTTACCTGTTACCTCACTAGAGGTGGAGCTTCAGGGCATGCCTCAAAAAGCAACCCACTCACTACAGGTATGTTTTCAAGGGCAAGCAGAGATATATTTTAGATAGATGGGTCATCTTCAAATACTTCTGACATCTGCAGAATATGGCATTTAAGATGTATTAGCATTTAAGATGTATTAATAACATAGGTTATTTTTTTTTTTTGACAATGAGACATGTCTTCTCCTAGCAGCACCAATCTACTTTGAAGAAGATGATGGGCATTGAAAAAATTCCATAGGGAGTTTACTTTCTTTGTGACAAAAGTGAGCCACTGGGCAAGAAAGTGCTCTTGCCTCAACTGCTGACAGTATGCTGTCCAAATTGGACAAGCAGGACACAAAAGAAAGTTCCTGCCAAACTTAGCCAAGACAAGGTAAGAGAGTCCTTCAAATATCCTGCTTCATAGGAATGTCTGTCAGATATGCTAGGCCCATTGTTTGGGTAATGCAAGTTAGAATAGAAAGTGAATTAGGTACAACCTTTTGGACTCACCAAAATAGGATAGATAATGGAGTATTTTCTCTGAATTTGTCAAATGTTTATGGACTAGATATTGTTTATGTATTTGTTGCCTGTATTTGTTATATATAGTTATTGTACTTATTGTGTATAGTTTTTCTTATATTATAACCTTTTATATTTTAGACAAAAACAGGGAAATGTGGTGTTACTTTGTTTGTGCTCTAACAAATAAAGCTTGCCTGGAGATCAGAGTGCAGAGCTAGCCACTAGTTAACCATAGAGACCAGGCAGTGGTGGCACACACTTTTAATCCCAGCACTTGGGAAGAGGAAGAAGGAAGATCAGGAGTTCAAGGCCATCCTGGGCTACACAAGATTGATCCAGCCTAAAAGAGAAACAGAGCCAGGTTCGGTGGAGGCTCATGACTTTAATCCTAACACTAGGGAGGTGGAGTCATTAATTTAAGGTGGGAGGAGACAGGAGCTCAGCCCTTTTTGGTCTGAGGAGTCATGGAGGCAAGAGTTGACTTTAGCTGCTCCTTTACTTCTCTGGTCTTTCAGTGTCTACCCTGATATCTGAATCTGGGTTTTTATTATTAAGAGCAACTAGAATCCACACTACAGGGGCCAGTGACCCTCCTCACCCTCTCATTCTGTGGAACCCATAGGCTCAATCCTTTTTGATGCCTGAAAGCAGGCACAGCTGATCTGATGAGGATCGTGGCTGTTTTAGTCAGAGGAGAGTCCTCTCGAGGAGCCTGCTGAATTAACTTGTCTTTTAACTCTCAGATGAGTAGAATTCTATCGGGCCCAGTAAATTGGGCATCATTTATTGCTCTTCTCATTCCAAGTTCCCTCAGTAGTGCCTCTCCTTCCTCTACTGTCCTCTAGCCCCTGGTATCCATGGGAACCCCGACCAATAGTAACCCCTATCTCTAATGGCCCATATGAACCACTCCATCAGGGACTGATTCCCCTCATACTGCCTCAGGTTATGCAGCTTGTGTCTCAAGGAAGGATGAGTGGTTATACTGCTTAATTTCTCTGCCTCTACAGCACTCAACCTGATCTCATCTGTCCCTGTGTCCCACATCCTCGAAACACGGGTGATTAGAGACTCCTTCACTACTTGTTTAAAGTGTTTCCCTAATTCCAGCATCCCAGTGCTGAATCGTCCCTGATCACCAGAGTCTCTGCATTGACCCATTGTTAAGAGTACCATGGGCCTGTTGGATCACGTTTTTTTTTTTCTTTCAATCAAATGTTGGCACTGTGGTGATCTTTGTAGCCTCTGTTTCTCTCTCTTCCTCTTTTCTACCTGACTCCCTCCCATAGCTTCCAGTTTTTAGAGCTTCAGAAAGGGCACATTTAATACAGATCCAACTTGGGCTCTCTTTACCTTTCCCCAACACCTCTTCCTACTGTCATGAGAAGTGGCAAGCCAACAACATCTCCATCTCATCTTTCATTTACCAATTTTCCCCCAAATTTGGAGGCTAACATGAAGGATGTCCCCACTTTTCTATTGCACTTCCTCTCTTGGAGCAGCCAGCTTGGCCTCAGATATATTTCTTAAGGAAGCCTCTGTCCTCTATTGCCAAGAACCCCATTCCTCTCAGGGTACTACTATTAGGGACTGTAATGTCTGCTGCCCTATACCTTAGGGCTTGACAAAAAAGAGTGTAAGAGCCAAGCTGGAGGAAAGAGTTTTGTAGAGGACTGTCCTCTGACTAAAACAGCTACTATCCTCATCAGATCAGCTGTGCCTACTTGCAAGCATCAACTAGGATTGAGCCTATGGGCTCAATAGAATGAGAGGGTGGGGAGGGTCACTGGACCCTCACCTGAGTATCCAGCTATTTGTGTGCAAGTAGACCCTTATTGCGTGCAGCCTGTGGTTTGTAGGAGGTGCTAGAGTACACAGGCTGGAAAAGACTAGGGAAAGGAGGCTCCATCTATGTGGCCATGGGGAACCAGTCATTGATGCTGGTTGCAGATGGTACAAGAGCCCACAAAAGTCCATATCTCAGTTTGTTAGGGGGTGCAATGGGAATACAGACTCGTTAATACAAAACAATGGAGATGCACTGCTGATCTGCTGCTGATCCTGCGGCCGTTCTGCTCAAGGCCAATCGGAGCCAATTGCAAGCTGCTCCCCTGCTCTCCCACTCCCCTGCTTGATCTGGTCTCGACCACCCAAGAGAGGGCACAACCCTTCTCCTTCTGCTCTTTAGTGGTGACATAAGCAGACAAGACCATGCCCTGAGGCTTGTTACCTCAAAGCTATTGGCTGAATGGAACAAATTCCCACGACATGCAGACCTTCCAGTAAGGCTGCTTTAAGGGGCACCCACGTTCCTGCCTACACAGAATCTCTAACCCATCCTGTCTTTAAGTAAGCCTAATAAACTCATTGGCTTGCCAGAGTGAACTATGGTGCAATGGTACTTTGGTTTGTCATCAGCACCTTAGAAGAGGGTAGATCTTGTTTATTCCTTCTCCATATTTCTCACAACAAAGGCCCTAAGATCTGGAGCCCCTGAGGTAGATGGAGGAAGTACTCTCCTGACTAGTTTGCCCACATTTGGTGGAGGTCTGATGACAATGCTAGATTATTTAGATTCCCTCTATTTGGGGTGGTTCTGCTTTTACCCTTTTCAGGGCCTGGAAGCTCTCTGCTCTGCAGACCTCCTCCAGGGACCACAGAATAGACTTTCATATTACTCTGACCAACCAGGCAGAACTGAATGGTTGTCATGTCCAAAACCATGTCTGAGGTTCCATCAGGGCTGGCAGCAAGGACAGAATGAAATTATCTGGCAACGCCTAAGGTCTCTATTAGCATCTTTCCATTGGTCTATTTCCTTCATGAACTTCTGTCCACTCTCCTTAGAATGCCTGAGTCTCCTGAGATGGCAGATGTGTAAGGGAAGTCAGGATGACAGTGCTAGCCAGAGCCTTCCAGGGTGAAATGAGGAACTGATTTGCAGTGTCCATGGTAGTTTTTGAGAAGCTGGAGGAGATTTTGGTGAGTCTTACTTTCATTTTAAAATTATCTAACATTTTATAGTCTAGTGATTTGCATTTACACACATGTAAACATCTTTGTGATTTATGCATACAATTTATTTATGTGTCTATATTTATATATGTGTTTTCTATATCTGTATATAATTATTTTATTAGACTTGACATAGTAAGCAATATCTACTCTATGCATGACGCATACAAAGTTGCTATTCTGTTCTTGTGCCTTCTTATCTTCTGTTAAGACCATAATTGTTATGAACAGCCACAAGGGTAGCTACAGATGTTTATCAGCATAGACTGAGCCTCTGCATCAGAATATTTTCTCCTGTTCTTTACCTTGTCTTTCAACTCTGTTAACCATAGTTTTAAAAAGACAGGCATGTTGAATTTTGATGTAACACGATGTATCAATAATTACTCATTAATTGATTATGTTTTTTTTTTGTCCTGGTTAAGAAACTGTTACTATGGAGTAATATTTGTGCACCTGCAAAGACTTAAATTCTGATGAGACTATGTTTGAGAATGGGGCCTCTAAAGAACTAATTAAGATTAAATTGAGATTATAAATGTGGGGCGTGGATCCTATAATATTAGTGTCTTTCATAAGAAGTGACATCGGAGAGTTCATTATGCATGTGTACTAAGGGAAGTTCATCGGAGTACTTAATAACAACAAGGTGATCGCTACAAGCCATGAAAAAAGCCCTCACCAGACACTCATACAATCAGCTGTAGACAAGAAACTTCTAATACCCAGAATTAGAAGAAATGAAAGTAAATTTCTGGTATTTAAAATATCCAATGTGTAATCAAGGTACAGTGAATCCTCTGAACTAGACAGCCCCATCGGTAGAAAGAAAGTTTATTTGGGAAACAAACTGCCAGGTTGCCTCAGAGAATAGAGGACAGCAGCCAGTAGGAAAAGTCTTGCTCATTTTATTGGGGAGGTAGTGATGGGTGGAGGGTGGAATGAGGGTAGAACAGCCTGAGGGTTAGCATGGGGTCTTTGATCTGTTGTAAGCTGTTTGGATTAATCAGGAACTAGATGGAGGAGGAAGATGGAAGTAGTGGCTTTTCTGGTAAACAGAAACCCACCAGAGATCCCTAAGGAATGCTGAATTTAGTTTTCTGTTTACCCAACAACAATCCTTCTGTTTACCCAGTCAGAGTCCTGTCTGGGTTAAGTCCAGGCTAGCATCTTAGGACACTGTCACCAGCCATGCCATTTTTTGGGACCTGCTTTGGACCTAACTGAGTGTTTGGTGTTTTGCTATGGAAATCTATTTTAAGACAGATTTTGTTACCAGGAATGTGGTGCTGACATAGTATAAACTGAAGGGTCCGGGAATATAGAAATATAAAATTATATACCTAAAAAAAAAAGAAAAAGAAAAAAAAAGCTGACACTCATCAGCTCTAAAGGTTAACTTCTAACAATGGCTCTCTGCTTACAGCCAGCTCTTCTGTCAACAGCCAGGGGTTAACTTTTAACCCCCTTGCCCCTTATAGCCAACAGCTGCCTGGAACAAAGTTAACTTTTAATAGATGTTTCTACATGATTTCTAGCATGCATCCCATGCCTGATGTTTCTACGTGACTTCTAGTTGCACCCTATTACTGATGCTTTCCCCCTTACTATAAAAAGGGGGCCAGAACCTGCCTCCATTGCCACATCCTCAGAATCCTGAACACTGGCTGTGCTCTCAGCTAGCCAATAAGATTTTGTGCCCTGCAGTGATTTTCTTTTCTTTCTTTGTTTTTTTTTTCCCCCTCTGGAATAAATTCTGCTTCTGGTTTAATAGACTTGGATGGTCTGTCCCCCATTATTGCGTAACCCCGGACCCAACATAAACAACAGCAACAACAACAACCAAATTAAAAAAAATAAAACAAAGAGACTGGCTTTGGAACTGGATGGTGAGTAGAAACTAGAAGAGCTATATGCTAGAAAAAGTTTATTTTCTTAAAGTAATGAAAATTTAAATTATTTCATTAAAAAGAGCAAAAGAGAAACTTATTTAAATCCTGTTATCACAGAGAATATACATTACATAATGAATGGAATGTTGGAAGTCATTCTGGTGAAATCTCAGATGGAAATAGAGAACATGTTTTTGGAAAATGGAAAGTTGGTTATTTTGTTATAAATGGACAAGACCTTGATGATTTGTATCCTATGGTTTAGTGATGGAAGCAGATACCAACACATGGACAGCAAACCCATATTGTATGAAACAAAAGGTTAGTACCACCTCTGACAAAGATGGAAGAGGTCTACAAACCCAACAAGATATGTGTGATTAAGACCAGGTCACTTACTTTGTGATGGCTAATTACTGCTTTGATACTATATTAAGCCAAATGATCCAGACTCTGAAAGATAAACACTATTCTCTTTCATGTGTGATTTGTATATTTTAATTTTTACATGTGTGCATATGTGTGTGTGGTAAATGCCATGATACTAAAAGTCAAACAAGAGAAGGAAAAAAAACTCTTGGGAGAATGGGGAAGGAGAAAAGGGTGGCAATAGGTTACATATGAAATAGAAGTGGAATGAGGGAGCCTGGGAGGAGGAAAGTGACAAGGGAGGGGAGGAGGCTGGAAGAGAGGTTTTAATGTGGCAGCGCAATGCTTTTCACTAAGTGGTGCTGTTACCGTGCCAGAAAGGCCACAAGGCACAACAAAACCCATTATCAGAGCTTTATTAGGAGAAGAGAGGGACAGAAGAGAGCATGATCAGGCCTGTGGAAGACATGTGCAGAGAGAAGGCGGGGAGGAGAAAGAGAAGAAGAGGGGAGGAGCTTGTGTCCTGCTTCTTATGGATTCCCCTGCACATGCGCATATGGGCTTAAGGAGCTATACCATGCATGTGCAGATTACATGATCACACTGTGCTCAAATAACACAATCATGCAGTGCAAAGATTACATAGGACATAAGGCCCCTTGCTTGGGTATTGAACTGCGCATGTGTGGTCATGTAGTTGGGGGAGTGGCCAGGAAACGAACATTCCGGACTCTTTGCTTATTATATATATATAAAAAAAAAAGTCTGGTGAACAGGAATAAGGGTGCCATGTCTCCTGAAAGCTGCTTCCAGCTGATTTGGTGGGTGTTAGTTGACTCTTTGGGAGGTAGGGAAGGGGGCTTCTGAGGTAGTCAGGTGTCCTGGGATGGTTGACTGTCGTCTGCTGCCTTGGAGCCATCCATCTTTCTCGGCTTGGGGCTCTGGCTGCTTGTGTCTGAGAGAGTGCTGGTGAGACAGAGAAAAGCTTAGAAAAAAGAATTATATGGTTCATTTTTCCTTTTGGGGGTCCCAGGGTGAGGGAAGGGGTCCTGGGACCAGGAAAGTTTGGGTTATACTTATCTGAAGGATATCCGACCTGTCCAGATGGATTCAAGGTGGTTTCTAGAGCTTGGATAGATTTTTAAACATATTGAGAAGCAGCTATGGGAAATTTAAAGTCTTGGGCTGGTGACCATGATATTGTAATGTTTTAGTGCTCTGCTTATTGGTTAATGTGAGAGAGAGAGATTTGGAACATGCTTTTAATTTTTACCTGAGATAAGCCTTATCTGAGACAGATTATTTTTATTTTTTATAAAGATTTATTTATTTATTATGTATACAGAAGAGGGTGCCAGATCTCATTACAAATGGTTGTGAGCCACCATGTGGTTGCTGGGAATTGAACTCAGGACCTCTGGAAGAGCAGTTGGTGCTCTTAACCTCTAAGCCATCTCTCCAGCCCGAGACAGATTATTTTAAGGCACCTATTTCCTTTATTAGTTTAGCATCCAGGAGACACAGGTTATCAATTGGTGAGGGCATTTAACAGTAATAGATTGTTATATTAAAGTCTGTTTTTTGCAGAGCCGAGATCCCTTTGGGTCTGGGGGTGTAAATATCTTTGCACTGTTACTGTTCCTTACCACCTGGGTTTATCTGATGGTCCTTGGACTCCAGCTCTATGGTGATCCTGTAACAATTACCTGAGTAGTTAATTAGGAGAGGGAACCAGGAAGGAAGAGCTTGTGTAGTGAGACCTCATTCTTCTGGAATTGGTGACAAGGCAGTGGATCCTGGTGTCCTCTGGAACTTGAGAGAGAGCGGGGCCCTGTCTGAGTCCCTGTGCATGAGGAGGAGAAGAGGCACTGATGACGGGTCTGGAGTGAGGCACATGGAGGGAACAAATGAAACAAAAGCTCCTACCTTAGCTGGAAGATCTCTTCCCATTAGGTACCCCTGAAAGTACAATTAAGTGGCCGGGCGGTGGTGGCGCATGCCTTTAATCCCAGCACTCGGGAGGCAGAGCCAGGTGGATCTCTGTGAGTTCGAGGCCAGCCTGGTCTACAGAGTGAGTTCCAGAAAAGGAGCAAAGCTACACAGAGAAACCCTGTCTCAAAAAAACCAAACAAAAAAGTACAATTAAGTGGTGGGGTCTGGTGAGGTGGGTAAGGCTGTCCCCCTACCCCAACAATAGGGAAACAAGAAGGAAAGGTGGGACCCCAAAACTCCCTCAGGACTGAGAAAGTGGCTCGGTGTCCAAAGGAAGAAAATGGATGGCCCCATGCTGCATCCTGGGTTCCCTGTGAGCCCACGGCCAAGCCTAGGAGGTCTGCTGGAAGTCTTTCTTTGATGTCCCCATGCCATGAGGTGCACAAGGGCAGTCAGCTGACCAGTATCCCTCTCAGTGGCACTTTAGACAAGGCTCAATTGATGGCCCAAGTGGCCTTTTCTAGCACATTCAAAACACAGACCTGTGTAGTTGAAGTTTTTCTGTATCCCACCTGGCCTGCGGTCAGGACAAATCTCTCTCACCCACCAGTCTTGCAGCCTCTTGGACTCAAGTAAACACACAGAGGCTTATATTAATTAAAACTTCTTGACCATTAGCTCAGGCTTACTACTGACTAACTCCTACACTTAAACTCAGCCCATTTCTGTTAATCTATAGGTCGCCACGTTTTCTGTGGTTTACCTGTGTGCCATTACATGCTGCTCCCTAGACAGTGGGCTGGCGTCTCCTGACTCAGCCTTCCTCTCCCAGAATTCTCCTTGTCTACTTATCCCACCTTTACTTCCTGCCTGGCTACTGGCCAATCAGCATTTCATTAAACCAGTATACAAAAGCATTATTCCACAGCAGACCTGAAAGCCTTTATGCAGCCACTCAGATAGTGTGTACCAGCCTTTGGTAATTCTGTTCATGGGCTTTTGCATCTCTCCTATGGTACCTTAAATGCCACAGTTGAGACTTCTGCCTGTGGGGTCAGGGGTCCTCTCTCCCGATGCTTAAGTTAGCCCTGATGTCGGGAACCTCTGGGAGACATGAGATGGATTTTATTCCGTATCTTGAATTATGTTTTTGTTTTGTTTTTTGTTTCTTTGTTTGTTTTTTGTTTGTTTGTTTTAGCTTTTGATAGTTTGGTGGTTTTAGGGCAGGCTTGCAGGGGCCCACCAGAAGGCAGGTTATAAAGTGGTCTCTAGCTAGAGATTATTATAATCCCAATATGGGTCCTGACCGTAAACTCATTTGCATGCATCCTAGCCTGCTTCCAGACCTGTCCGTGCTACTCAGAGAACGGGTGACAGTAAGACTGTAGGTGGGAGCCAGAGTTGGGCATGAGTGACCCACCCGATACCGGAGAGCAGAGCGGGAGGTCAGATAGGCAGAGGTTCTTTGGAGCCAGAAATTCCTCAGGTTCAGGTTGCACATGGGCAGGAGAGAAAGAATCAGAAAGGGAGGGCTCAGAGATTAGGCATAAATCTTGGGGATAAGGTAACTCTTTTCATTTGCCCATTTGCTGGCAGAAGTTAGATAATTCCCGTGAAATACTGGGGTCCAAGCAGCCATTACATGGCCATCTTTACTGGTATCTAGGGATATTTAAGGCATTTCTCAGAGGAGGAGTGGGACTAAGAGGAGGAAACCTTTATGTCCCATGACTGCAGCTGAGAGAAAAAAATTAAAAATTAAAGTAACTAATGGGATCTAAGACCCCAGTCTCAGGTATCCCTGCAGTTAGGGAAGGATCTCTGAATCAGCAAAAGGCACCCTGCTGTGGGATGTTCTGTATGTCAAATATGTTGCTCTGATTGGTTAGTAAATAAAACACTGATTGGCCAGTAGCCAGGCAGGAAGGATAGGCGGGACAAGCAGAAAAGAGAATTCTGGGAAGTGGAAGGCTGAGTCAGACAGACACTGCCAGCTGCCACCATGACAAGCAGCATGTGAAGATGCCGGTAAGCCACGAGCCATGTGGCAAGGTATAGATTTATAGAAATGGATTAGTTTAAGATATAAGAACAGTTAGCAAGAAGCCTGCCATGGCCATAGAGTTTGTAAGCAATATAAGTCTCTGTGTTTACTTGGTTGTGTCTGAGCGGCTTGTGGGACTGGCGGGTGACAGAGATTTGTCCTGACTATGGGCCAGGCAGGAAAACTCTAGTTACAGTACTCCACACTTCCTCAAGAAGGAGGTAAAGGGCCAGGGCATAGAAGCACAAGGACCCCCCCTATCCCCCTGCCCGGGGTCCGACAGCATTCAATGCTTTATCCAGAGAGAATGAGTCTGTGTCGGTGTGTACCCAACCAGAGGACACCCTGGGGGTCAGACAGAGAGAAATATATTTCAGGCTACAGTTGTGGGAAATGGTGAGTATAGACAAATTTCTAAATGGTCTTATTAAATAAGAAACACAGAGCCAAATATAGGGGGGAAAGTCTTAGAGATCAGGGAAATAGTGAGAGCCGCCAGCTAGCCTTAACTCACCACACTGCTGTAGCTTCCCCAGAGAGCTACTTCCTGTCTACCCAGGCTTTTATTGCCTTGCTGTTGTGCCCACTCATTGGCTCTTAGCCCAGCTGCCTTACTTCCTTGTTACTGCCTGTCTGTACAGACCTCTAGGTCTCAATGTTTGGAAGTAGCGTTAAAGGTGTATGTCACCATACTTCACTGTTCCCTAGTGTGTCCTTGAACACACAGAGACCCTGCCTGCCAAGTGATCAGATTACGGGTGTGTGCCACCACTGCCTGACATTTGTGTTTACTTAAAAATGGCTGGCTATTTCTTCTGATCTCCAGGCAAACTTTATTTATTAACATACAAATGAAATATCACCATATTTCAGCACAAATAAAATATCACCACATTTCCCATTTTTTTGTCTAATAAAAATAAAAAAGAATGAAAAAAGTTATAACTAATATAAGAAAAACTATATACAATAAGTACAATAAATATATACAATATATACAAGCAATAAATACATCAACAATGTCTAGTCCATTTGCATTTGACAAATTCAGCTAAAATATTCCATTATCTATCCTATTTTGGTGAGTCCAAAACATACCTAATCCACTTTCTAACCTAACTTATATTATCAACAGAAAACTATCCTATGATGTCTTTCAAACTTATACACTTAACACCTTAATGAGTCTCTTTTCTGAAATTTCTTAACAAGGGGAACTGTAACTACAACTATCTAATCTTCAACTACCTCAGAGACCCAAGAAGGAAATAATATGGCCTAGTAAAACTGGAAGTGCAAACAGTCAACTTCCAAAAAAATGTGAGTTGACAGAAACATCCAGCTGCCTGGACAGTCATCCGAGGTTTCTCTGCATGTTGGGGCATTATCTTCAGCCTACAGGCTTAGCCTATCTGACAGACTCATTTGTGAAGTAGGATGTACACAAGGCCTATAGCTCGATCTCACATTTGGTGCGAGTCTTCCATGTACCAGATAAACCTGAATTCCACCAGTGTCCTGTCATGATCCAGGATTTTAAATTCTGGAAATTGCTGGTGTTTTTGGAATTTGGCTGCCCACTCTTCTCAGCTTGTTGGTGGCTTCATCTTGGCATCCCATTCTTCTTGGCTTGTGGGTAGCTTCATCTCCTTTACTAAATAACAGTCTACCATTGAGAAGTTAGACTCCATCAGCCTAAGTACTCCTTCAAGAATAACTGTTTCAGCTACTGTTCCACTGCACACCAGAAGCCATTGGTCCACTGCCTGTTCAGATGCCTTCCAAGAAAGAGGCACTGTACCTTTTCTGGGTTGGAAAGGCCACTTCAGGGATGGTGCCATATTGTCCTGGCCTCAGAGGATGCCTGTTGCTAAAGCTGCAACCACACTCGTCTTGGCAAGGATCAGTAGTCTTTTGTTTTGTGTCCTGTTTGTCCATTTTGGATAACTTACTGTCCACAGTCGATTTGAGGGCACTTTGTTGCCCAGTGGCTAACTTTTGCCACAATGAAAGTTAACTCCATATGCAGTTTCTTCAATGCCCATATTTTCTCTGTAGTAGATTTGTGCTGCCAGGAGCCGACATGTCTCACAGTCATAAAAAAAAAAAGAAAAAAATCTAAGTTATTAAAGCATTTTAAATGATGGGTGATGTTGCTCTGTATGTCTTGAATGTGTTGCTCTGATTGGTTGATAAATAAAACGTTGATTGGCCAGTAGCCAGGCAGGAAGTATAGGCGGGACAAGCAGACAAAGAGGAAGGCTGAGTCAGGACATGCCAGCCCGCCTTCTAGGGAGCAGCATGTAATGGCACACAGGTAAAGCTGTGGAACATGTGGCGACATATAGATTAACAGAAATGAGTTGAGTTTAAATGTAAGAGTTAGTCAGTGGTAGGCCTGAGCTAATGGTCAAGCAGCTTTAATTAATATAAGCTTCCTAGTGATTATTTTATAAGTGGCTGTGAGGTCTGTGGGGCCGGGCAGGACTGGAGAACGCTTCAGCTACAAATGGCGCCTAACGGCTCAAGTTTCCACCTGAAACCTGAGAATACTTAATAAGCAATTCTAAACAGAGCCAAAAACAGAGCCAAAAACAGGTTCCTGCTTTATGTCTCTTGCAGGCTGTGAGACGCCACAACATGTGGGCTTGAGCTACTCTGTGGTGAGTTTGGGATGTGTGGGATTGACCTATGCCACATTACACAGAGGTGTCTCTAAGCTGCACACTATGCTGTGTAGTGGATATAGCTTTCGATAGTACAAAAAAAAAAAAAAGGTTTCTGGGCTACATGCTGCTTTAATGGAGGCATAGACCTACTGCTTCTGAGAGTTGATGGTACACATGGCCCAGAGCTGGAGGTGAATTACCCTTATCATGTTGGGAAGCTGACTTGGGAGGTGCCAGCAGCCAAGGCTTCTGCTTCAATACTAGCCACTACAGTTTAAAGTAATAGATTCACAATAAGGCAAATTCAGATGAAATAAGACTTTAAATGGTTTACAATGTGTGTAAAAATATATGTAGACTTGAAAGAGAAAAAAATGAATATAGACAGTTATATTAAAAATATTTTTTTAAAAAATAAAGTCTTTAAAGGGACAGTAAAAGTAATTAAAAAATAAGGCATGTAAAGATGGAAATCACACAGAGAGTCTGGATTATATTGTCTTTGGGATTTTTTTTTTTTTTTGGTTTTTCGAGACAGGGTTTCTCTGTGTAGCTTTGCGCCTTTCCTGGGACTCACTTGGTAGCCCAGGCTGGCCTTGAACTCACAGAGATCCGCCTGGCTCTGCCTCCCGAGTGCTGGAATTAAAGGCGTGCGCCACCACCGCCCGGCTGTCTTTGGGATTTTTAACTGCAGAAAGACATTTGATTGTAAAGGCTGTTCAGTTAAACCAATACATATATTTTAAAGGTATCTTGACTTCAAAATTTGGATCTAAGGATATGTTGCTTTGGAAAGGAGGCTCTGCTTTTGTTTCCACAGGAACCAAGAGGCTTTTGATTTGTTCCAGGTTAAGATACATCAGGTTTGACCAGCCAAGACCCCCTGAAAGGTCTCTGATGACACCATGGCCCACATGATCCAACATCCAGAACAGTTTCAAGGCAACTGACTCAGACAATACAGCCTCACAGACTACTCCAGTCAGGACTTAACCATAATCCTAAAACTTTCTTTGTGTCCCCATAAGATTACCAGCCCCCTCTATCAGCAGGAAGTAGCCTAAACAACTATGCCCACACTCCCAAAACATGGATTATGTATGTTTGTCTTTGTTTAGATTGTTGGTTGCAAATTGTTACTGGTCATAGTCAATCTCTTTCTAAAAGAAGAAAGAGGATATGATATAGAAATATAGGATATAGATGTGATAGGATGAAGGAGTAGTTTATTGAACCTACTTTTAAAGAGCAACACATTCACAGCATACAGAGCAACATCACCCATCAGGTGAGGGATTGGAAAGAGAAAACTCACCAATCTGAGCAGCCAACGTTGTTCGGAGCAGTCCTGCAGCCAGGTAGTCATAGATCAAAGAAACCTTGGTATATGGTCCCGGACTCAGAGCGCTGGAAGAGCCTGCTTTGTCTTGGCACCAATGTTGGTTTTAATGCGGTAATGTAATGTTATTCATTAAGCGGCACTGTTACTGTGCGAGAAAGGCCACGAGGCATGACAAAACTCATTATCAGAGCTTTATTAGGAGAAGAGAGGGGCAGGAGAGAGTGTGACCAGGCCTGTGGAACACACATGCAGTGAGAGAAGGTGGGGAGGTGAAAGGAGGGAGGAGTCTGTCCTGCTTCTTATGGATTTCCCAGCACATGTGCATATGGGCTTACGGAGCTATGCCACACATGCACATAGATTGTGTGATCACACTGTGCACAAATTATGCGGTCATGCAGCACAAGCATTACGTAGGACGTAAGGCTCCTTACTTGGCTACTGAACTGTGCGTGTGTGGTTATGTGGCTGGGGGAGTGGCCAGCAATTCCAACAGGAATCAGAGAGGAAAATCAGCAAATACTAAATATGTATGACAATGCCATAACCAAACCCAGTATATTGTGTGCTAGCACTTGAAATGTAAAATAAAAAATAAAAATAAGTCCAAAGTTCACCTGCCTTACAAGACTGAGGAATTTGTGTATACATTGTGGGCCTCCTTCAGATCATGGTCTCTGCTGTCCTCAGAGATATTTTACTGTAGAGGGCTGACAGGCCAGCAAGACACCTGAACTCCTTGCAGTATCCAATTGTCCTTAGGGTGCCATGCATCACTAGCCCCAGGAATGGAGCCTCTCACATGCATAAGTGGGAAAAGCCCACTCAAATCTGGTTACCTTGGGAGCTCAGTGTCATTTTGTGAGGTCCCTGGAGTTTAAAGGATGCCTCAGAGCTGACTTGTGGGAAAGAGCCCCTCCCCTCCCAACGTTCCACATCCGGGGACTTTGGGGGCTCTGCGCCATTTTGTGAGGCTCCTGGTCGGGAGATGGCCCCTCTGCACTTTCAGAGTGGAGGTGAGCACTTAAGCAGGAGTGAAATGGGCCCTTTCAGGAGAGGTGGTCCTCTACTGAGGCAGCTAGTGCCTGGGGACAGCCTAGACACAGGTGGAGCCCACGTGGATAAAAAGGAACCATCTAGTTCCGTGACTACGGATTCCCCACAGCGGCATTCCCTGAGGGAAAGAGGGGCACTTAATTAGCAGGGTGAAAGTGGGTCACGGAGTCTTCGTGTGGAAACCAGACCCTGCCCCTCCCTCTGGACCCTGGTGGTGGACATCAGCCCACAGGGTCTATTTCTGAGGTTCCCGGAAACATGGAGACACATGGCTTTCTTGGTCAATATGGACGTCAGGGTCTCAGAAGCCGAAGCTGAAGCACACAGGCCGAGAGTCAGGCTAGTTTGTATGTTTTTCAGGGTCCGACACCAAAGTTGAGAGTGATTGTGGGAATAAGCCGCCTCAGGCTTTGGCAGCGGCACCCACATCCAGGGACTTTGGGGGCTCAGAGCCATTTTGTGAGGTTCCTGAAGCGAGACTGCCAGGCTGTTCTTCCTGCATCCGGGGACCTAGGGAGGCTCAGAGCCAGTTTGTGACGTACCTCTTCCTACATCCCAGGACACAGGGGGATGGGGGTTCGGAGCCATTTTTTTGTGACGTGCCTGGAAGGGAGACAGTGATGCCGCAATTTCTGAGTCAAGGTGAGAGGTGTTAGGATTTTCAAACTCCCTTTTAGGGGTAAAGACTTTTCAAATTATACAGTGTTGACACTTTGCTTAGCATGTCACCAAGTGGCCCCTGCTAGTTGGCATGAATGCCTTTCTGGGACCCAATTTCCAAGGTCCCAGACTATGGCTAACATCAACTCCAGGGTGAAGGACCTGAGAGTGGACAGGTGAAGACACACTCCAGAGAGAGGGTCGCCCAATATTCTAGATATACCTCTGTACCAAACAGGGCCCCAGATGCTGGAATCAGCCTGTTGCCCCATGGTCACTGTAGACAAATATAGAGGAGCGATTTTTAGAGGTCAGGTTATCCCTGAACTGATGGTGACTTTGCATTCAGGATGTGTGTGGGACCCGAGAGAGGAGAAGACTGCAGAAGCCCCATTCCGTCTAGAAGGTACCCGAATGGTGTTTCCACTGGTGTGTACTTGGAGGAATGAGCCTATTCGCCACCCTCACCTAGTACTTGGGAGTGGAGCCATTTTAGGGTTTCAGAAAGAGGAAGGGCTCAGTGCCAGATTCCAGACAGAAAGATAGGCTGGGATAATCAAGCTACATTGTGTTCTTTTGGCAGTGGAAGAAACAAACCAAGGCTGACTTGGAGGATTAGGCCCTGCTCAGGCTTCCATATCTACTTCCTGGGTCTTGAGAGTCTTAGAGCCACATTCTGAGGTTCCTGCTCCTTAGAGCTTGCCTGAGTGCCCACTTGCAGGGATGAGCCCCTTCCCTACCGTTCTACATTAAAAAAAAAATCCTGGATGGGAAGGCCAGTCTATCAGAGACAAGGTGACAGCACAAGGTGGAATAAAGAGACGGTTTTTAAGATGGAGTGTCCCAATTAGTACAGCCTGGCCCCATGCATGGCCCAAATGTACACATGGCATCCTTGTCCTTCAGAACACGTTTGGGCAGGGAGCCAAACTGACTCATTGCACTTTTCCTTCGGCCTCTATTACATGAGGATACAGATTTGTCCTGGATGTAAGGCCTCAGATAGGTAGTGGTAAGGATCTAGGGCCACCAAGGAGGAAACAGTAAGACCTCTGATACAAGACATACAAAAGCAGCCCTTGCCCTCAGCGCAGACTAGTTATGGGGATCAGCTGTAGACCAAAGGTGTCATGTCTGACTTGTGGTTGAGGTGATAAGGTGGGGGCTCAGAGGTGGCTTAGACCTGAAAGATGGATCTGAGAGAGTCAGGAAGGGTGTTGTGAGTAATGAAGAGGAAGGAAAACTTCAGACTGTGTGAGGAAACGTAGGTACCTGCCCTCTTTGCCAGTCTTGAAAAGCCCGGGCCCTGGCATATCCAGAGTCAATACATCTTTGCTTCTGTCTCCTCTCTCAGGAAGGTGAGCCTGTACACCGTGGGGTACCACCACAGCCCAGAGGGGAGCAGGCATGCTTGCCAGAGGAGGCATCCATTTTCCATCAGGAATCCAGGTAAGCTGTCATGGTCAAGAACATGCAAAGAGGGCCCCGTTCCCCAAACAGAAGACTGCATAAAGCGTGTGTGCCCCTGTTCTGGTGCCTGGGGATCCGTGAGTGGGGGGCTGCCGTGCCTGGCTTCCTTGGGCTGCATGACTTGGGTTGAGATGTGGTGGTATTTTACTTGTACTGAAATGTGATTTTAATTGTATGTTAATAAATAAAGTTGTCTGGGGGTCAGAGCTATTAGAGCCATAGCAAGTGCGTGGCGGTGGTGGCACACGCCTTTAAGGACCAGGAGGGCGGTACATACAGGCAGTGACAAGGCAGTCACATGTTTAGGTTTACAACCAATGAGAAGGCAGAACAGCTAGACTATTTAAAGACATACACACAGGAAGTAGGCCCCTTTTTTTCGGAGAGCTCTCTTGGCTGAAGCAGGATAGCTGAAGCAGAAAGGTTAAGGCTCTTAGTTCTGACCTCTTAGCTTTCTTCTCTGAATCGGCTCTGTGTTTCTTATTTAATAAGACGGTTGGTTACATCTACATTTGGTGCCCAACGTGACAAGAATCCATTAAAAACTGTTTAACGGCAGGTCCAGTTTCCCGCCAGGGCGGCCGGCTCCCTAGCCCGGGCCCAGGTCGGCTTGGCCTCAGGCCGGACCAACCTTGAGCTACTTGCTTAAAGCCAGTGCTACAAACAATTCAGGCCTGCCTACAGAAAGAAACAATACAGGGCCCCTGCCTGTAAAGCCAACGCACATGGTTGGAGCTTCAGGTAGTCAGAGCCAAGGCTTGACTAAGCTCAAGAGGGAACACGTGGCTGGATTCAAGCTCTTAGGCAGAACTTGCGGCTACGGTTCTTGTTCTCTCTCTCTCTCTCTCTCTCTCTCTCTCTCTCTCTCTCTCTCTCTCTCTCTGGACTCACACCTCGGACACTAGGTGGCTGTTTTGAAATTCCCTCGGATTGGTACTGTTCTACGAGGACTTGGTAAGTCACTTAACATATCAGATATTTTAAAGGAAACTATTTAAAAGAAAAAATTTTTTTCCAAATTTTTAAAAAAATGGGTTTTCTGTGTACATTGGAAAAAAATTGGGATTTGTTTGCAATTTTAGACAGTCTGACAATGGAACAGCTATATGAGAAGATTAATGTTGATTGAATTATGCATTTTATTACTATGCTTATCCTCATTTTACTATTTAAAAAGATAGTCAATTTAAGTGCCAGGCTGACAGCTTTAGAAAAACCTGTTAAACCTCTAAAAACTCAGACAGAAGAAACTAACAGTGAAGTTGCTTCAAGATTGGACCATAGGGTTATAGAAAGAAAGCCTGTTTTCACACAGTCACCCTTAGTTTGTCCAGTAAACGTACAGCAGTTGCCTGATCAAATGACTACACAAAATATTTGGGCTCCAATTGAAATGTTAGATTTATGAAGGTTTAAGGAGGCAATAGTATCTTATGGCATGCATTCCCCATATGTAAAGCAAATGTTAAACTCTTGGTCAACATATAATAGGATTATACCACAGGATTGGTGAGAGCTGGCACAAGCTGTTCTTGAACCCAGTCAAAGGCTTCAGTGGCTAACTTGGTTCAAGGATGAAGCTGAAAACATAGAAAAACAGTGGAGGGATAAAGGAATACAAGTCTGCCAGGATCAGCTTATTGGAGAAGGTCAATATGCTTCAGCACAAACACAATGTTTATATGATGTCCAAACCCTAATTTTATGTCGAACAGCAGCCTTGAATGCATGGGACAGAGTTGAGGAACCAGGAAAAAAAAACTGAGTCATTTACAAAGGTTGTACAAGGCCCAAAAGAATCTTTCACAGATGTTTTACAAAGACTGGCTCCAGCAGTAAAGAGAATGGTCCCAGATTCAGAAGCTAGTAAGATAATAATTGAATCTTTGGCCTTTGAGAATGCGAATGCAGCATGCAAAACAATAATCAGGCCATTAAAGGCAAGATCTGCACCTTTGGAAGATTGGATTAGAGACACGGTTAACGTTGAAGCTCATGAGCATGATGATACGTGGGTAGGAGAAGCGATTTCAAAAGGTTTGAGGAATGTTAGATGTTTTGGATGTGGAAAGCAAGGACATTTGAAAAGGGACTGTAAACAGGTCATTCCTAGAAACAATGTTTCTTCAAGGAACAATGGCAACAGAATGCCCCTTCCTTCTGGAGTATGCAGTAGGTGTGGTAAGGGAAAACACTGGACCAACAAATGTAGATTAACAAGGGACAGACAGGGTAATCCTTTGCCTCAGTCTTCGGGAAACTCCCAGAGGGGCCTCTTGCAGGCCCCAATAGCAAATCCAGTTTAAACCTTTCCTGCAGTTGTAGAGGAAACCCCTACTCAGAGCAATTAAATAACCAAATGCCTATTGGAATAAGTCATGCTGGTCAGGATGATGAAACAGAGAGAATAGAAAATTCAGGAGAAAACACAAAGAAAATTTTTTGGCAAACTTCTATTAATGAACAAAGACCAAAATTATTGATAAAAATAAATGGTGTTTTGTTGTCTGGTCTGGTAGACACAGGTGCGGACGTTACCATAATTGCACCAGAATTTTGGCATCCAACTTGGCCTATTCAGGAGGTAAATGTTCAACTGTTAGGAATTGGGGCATAATCTCAGGTGAAACAGAGTGCAAGATGGCTCGAGTGTATAGGTCCAGAAGGACAGAGAGGAAAATTGAAACCATATGTAGCTAACATAGCTATGAACTTGTGGGGTCGAGACTTGTTACAACAATGGAATACTCAGATTAACATCCCTCCAATCTCAGAAACAAATCATAAACTAGCACATGATTCTGAGAGAAATATTAGAAGGCGTTATTCTGAGTGGTCACCAGCCATCCATATTATACAAGAACAGAGCACAACAATTGATGATCTTCCAAAGACATCAACAGCTCTACCTTTAAAATGGTTAACAGACAAACCTGTATGGGTCCAGCAATGGCCTTTAACAACAGAGAAACTCCAGGCTTTAGAAGAGCTGGTAGAAGAACAGTTAAATGCTCAGCATATTGAGGAATCAACCAGCCCTTGGAATTCTCCTGTATTTGTTATTAAAAAGAAATCTGGTAAATGGAGAATGGTAACAGACCTTAGAGCAATTAACTAAGTAATTCAGCCAATGGGCTCTCTACAATCTGGAATTCCTTTGCCTACTCTGTTACCAAAAGGATGGCCTTTCATAGTTATTGATTTAAAAGTCTGTTTCTTTTCAATACCCTTACAAGAAAAAGACAGAGAAAGATTTGCTTTCACAGTGCCTACTTATAATAATTCTCAACCGGTTAAAAGATTTCAATAGAGGGTCCTTCCACAGGGAATGTTGAATAGCCCAACTCTGTGCCAATATTTTGTACAACAGCCATTGGAAGTGGTACGTAAAAAGTTTCCTAAATCTATAATTTATCATTATATGGATGATATTTTACTAGCTGACTCAAATGCAGATACTTTAGAAAGAATGTTTGAAGAAGTAAAGAAAATTTTGCCTTGCTGGGGATTACAAATTGCTCCTGAAAAGATACAAAGAGGAGATTCTATTAATTATTTAGGATATAAAATAGAGCTACAAAAAATTAGACCCCAAAAGGTGCAAATTAGGAAAGATAGACTACAGACTCTTAATGACTTTCAAAGATTATTTGGAGATATTTCTCATCTAAGAACTATTGTTGGGGTAAAAATTGATGAACTACATAATTTGTTCAAAACCTTAGAAGGTGACAAGGACTTAAATAGTCCAAGAGAATTATCACCTGAAGCTGAGAAAGAATTGGCCTTGGTAGAAAAGAAAGTACATGAAGGGCACGTGGATCGTATTGATCCAAAGCTGGATTGCATTTTGGTTATTTTACCTTCTAGGCATTCTCCTACAGGAATATTAATGCAGAGGGAAGATATTATATTAGAGTGGATATTTTTACCAAATAAACCAAACAAAAAATTAAAAACTTATGTGGAAAAAATCTCTGACTTGATTTGGAAAGGAAAATTGAGACTTCGTCAGTTAGCAGGAATAGACCCAGCAGAAATTGTCATACCTTTAACTAAGGAGGACATTGAAAAATTATGGACAGAAAGTGAACCTTGGCAAAGAACTTCCAGTAATTTTTTGGGAGAAATTAACAGCAAATATCCCAAAAGCAATAGAATTGATCTTATAAAGAGAGCTGATTGGATCTTGCCTTGAATTGTATGGGAAAAGCCCATATCTGGAGTTCGTACATTTTATATAGATGCCAACAAACAAGTAAAGGCAGGTTACAAATCAGAAAATTTAAGTAAAGTGGTTCAAAGTCCTTATAATTCAGTTCAAAAATCAGAATTGTATGCTATTCTGTTTGTATTAATGGATTTTTCAGAACCTCTCAACATAGTAAGTGACTCTCAGTATGCTGAAAGAGTAGTATTACATATTGAGACAGCAGAATTTATCCCTGATGCTTCAGAATTAACTTCACTATTTATTCAATTACAAGATACAATCAGGAAAAGGAGTCATCCTTTATATATAACTCATATCCGATCCCATACTGGTCTGCCAGGCCCTCTAGCACAAGGCAATGATGAGATTGATAAATTATTGATAGGAAATGTGCTGGAGGCCTCAGAATTTCATAAAAAACATCATGTCAATAGTAAAGGTTTAAAAAAGGATTTTTCCATAACCTGGTAACAAGCCAAAGAAATAGTAAAGAAATGTCCTACTTGTTCCTTCTACAATCAAATGCCATTACCAGCTGGATGTAACCCAAAAGGTACTCAAAGGAATGAAATCTGGCAGATGGACGTGTTTCACTTTGCAGAATTTGGAAAACTGAAATATGTACACCACACTATCGATACTTATTCAGGATTTCAGTGGGCAACTGCTTTGAGTTCTGAAAAAGCTGATTCTGTAATTACTCATTTGCTAGAAGTTATGGCCATCATGGGTATACCTGCACAAATCAAAACTGATAATGCTCCATCATATGTCTCTGTTAAAATGATATAGTTTTTTGCTTATTACAATATAAAGCATATTACAGGCATACCACATAATCCTACAGGTTAAGCAGTTATAGAAAGATCAAACAGAACTCTCAAGGATATGCTAAATAAACAGAAAGGGGTAACAAAAACCCCCAGAAACAGACTGCATAATGCTCTATTAACTTTGAATTTTCTTAATGCCAATGAGAAATGAACAACAGCTGTAGAGAGACATTGGATAATAGAAAAAACTACAGAATTAAATCAGCCTATATACTTTAAGGATGTGCTGACCTCAAAATGGAAACCAGGGTATGTGTTACATTGGGGACGAGGTTTTGCTTTTGTTTCTACAGGAGAAGATAAGTTGTGGGTACCATCAAAATTGATAAAGGTTCGATTTGAACAAGAGAAACCTCTTAATTAGAGGAGGTGATAACTCATCAACCAACATGAACATCCAATTTAAACTAACTTATAACAGTAACACATGTCTTTTCATTTAATCAGATAGTAACTTGCCAAAAAGGAACATCCCCAAAAATTAGTCTTGGGGAAAGGTTTTTGTTTTTGTCTTTTAGGAGAAGGGAGGTTAAGGAATCTGAAGAACACTGGACAAATGAGACAACTGATCAGCTTTGAACTACAAGGTGCTCAGAGTAATTTTGAGATGACTAGCTGAGATGATCCAGTCTCAAAGACTACTTGAATAAGGACTTGAGATGAACCCTGAACTTTGGCATTATACACAGACTGAATAATGAAGGATATGGTTACCTTTCCTAGAATTTGACAATTAACCTAAAATTTTTCTTTCAGGATAAAGATAACTTCGCCCATACCCAGCAGGAAGCAATTTTAAGAATACGACGCCCACATTCCCAAAGAGGTTGTGTGGGGCAGGTGGTTTTTTGATCATTTTAATGGGTTTTGGGTCTGGGATAATTTTCGTTGTTTAGGGGGTTGGTTACAAGTTGTTGTCAAGGGTTAGGAAAAAGGCTAAGCAAAGGAGATTAGATTTAAGGTTCTTATTTAAAAAAAAAGAAAAGAAAGAAAGAAGAAGAAAAAGACAATTACTAGTTTTAAGTATTTTACATTGGATTGGATTGTTTTATACTGTATACAAGTTATATATATTAGAATTGATATTTTTAGAAAATGCTATATGTATATTTCTAATTGTACTTATACCGTTCATTTAACAATGCAATTTTCTGATCCTTGAATGTTATTATTACCAACTATTAGGATATAAAGAAATGAAAGTTAGTTAGTTATAGTTGAAGATTAGTTAGTTATAGTTGAAAGTTAGTTAGTTATAGTTGAAGATTAGTTAGTTATAGTTGAAGATTAATTAGGATAGAAAGTGAATTAGATACATTTTGGACTTAACAAAATAAGATAAATAATGAAATTATTTTCTCTGAATTTGTCAAATACAAACGGACTAGAAATTATTTAGACATTGTATATAGTTATTGTACTTTTGTATGTAGTTTTTCTTTTGTTAGTTATAACCTTTTTCTTTTTTTTTCTTTTTATTAAATTAGAAAAGGGGAAATGTGGTGGTATTTTATGTTAATAAATAAAGTTGCCTGGGGTCAGAGCTATTAGAGCCATAGCAAGTGCGTGGCAGTGGTGGTGTACGCCTTTAAGGAGCTGGAGGGCGGTACATACAGGCAGTGACGAGGCAGTCACATGATTGGGTTTACAACCAATCAGAAGCCAGAACAGAGAGACTATAGAGACAGACAGGAAGGAGGGTCCCTCTTTCGGAGAGCTCTCTTGGCTGAGGAGGATCCCTGAATCAGGAAGGGTGAGGCTCTTGGCTCTGACCTCTTGGCTTTCTTCTCTGAATCGGCTCTGTGTTTTCTGTCTGATAAAACCGTTGGCTACATTTACACTGAATTACATCTACATACTAGTTTTAAATACTTTACATTGGATTGGATTGTTTTATATTGTATACAAATTATATATATATTGAAATTGATATTGTTAGAAAATGTTATATGTATATTTCTAATTGTACTTATACCATTCATTTAACAATGCAATTTTCTGATCCTTGAATGTTATTATTAACAACTATTAGGATATAAAGAAATGATAGTAGTTAGACATTACAACAGAACTTGTAGTCATATTAGATATGTTTTAAAAATTGAGCAGATATATTTTAGATAGGTCATCTTCAAACCCTTCAGAGATCTACAGAATATGGCATTTAAAATGTTTTAATAACTTAGAAAATTTTTCTTTTTTGTTATGACTATGAGACATGTCAGCTCCTGGCAGTACCAATCTACTTCAGAGAAAATATGGGCATTGAAGAAACTGCATATGAGTTAGCTTTCATTGTGGCAAAAGTTAGCCACTGGACAACAAAGTATCCTCAAATCAACTGCTGACAAAATGGACAGACAGGACATGAAACAAAGGACTACTGATTCTTGCCTAAACAAGCGTGGTTATGACTTTATCAAAAGGCATCTTCTGAGGCCAGGACAATATGGCACCATCCCTGACGTGGCCTTCGCAACTCGGAAAAGGTACAGTGCCCTTTTCTTCGAAGGCAGCTGAACAGGCAGTGGGCCGATGGCTTCTTATGTGCAATGGAACAGCAGCTGAAACAGTTATTCTTGAAGAGTAACTAAGCTCATGCCTCTCAATAGTAAACTGGCATTTGATAGAGGGATGTGGAGAAGAACGGGATGCTGAGATGAAGCCATATGTACACAGCCAAGAAGAATGGACAGCTGAATTAAAAAACCATCAACAATTTCCAGAATTTAAAATCCTGAATCATGACATAACACTAGTGGAATTCAGGTGTTTCTGGTGCATGGACTGCTCTCACCCAATGTGAGGTTGAACTGTTGACCTTGTGTACATCCTACTTCACAAATGAGTCTGTCAGATATGCTAAGCCTATAGACTGAAGATGATGCCCCAGCATTGCGGAGAAACCTCAGGTGACTGTCCAGGCAGCTGGCTGTTTCTGTCAACTCACAAATTTTTTGGAAGTTGCTTGCATGCACTTTCTGTTTTTATTTTTGTTAGCTAATATTATTTCCTTCTTGGGTCTCTGAGGGAGTTGAAGATTAGTTAGTTATAGTTGAAGGTTAGTTAGTTATAGTTGAAGATTAATTAGGATAGAAAGTGAATTAGATACATTTTGGACTTAACAAAATAGGATAATGAAATTATTATCTCTGAATTTGTCAAATACAAATGAACTAGACATTGTTTAGACATTTATTATTTGTATATAATGTATATAGTTATTGTACTTTTGTATATAGTTTTTCTTTTGTTAGTTATAACCTTTTTCTTTTTTTTCCTTTTTATTAAAATAGAAAAGGGGAAATGTGGTGGTATTTTACTTGTACTGAAATGTGATTTTAATTGTATGTTAATAAATAAAGTTGTCTGGGGGTCAGAGCTATTAGAGCCATAGCAAGTGCGTGGCGGTGGTGGCGCACGCCTTTAAGGACCTGGAGGGTGGTACATACTGGCAGTGACAAGGCAGTTACGTGTTTAGGTTTACAACCAATGAGAAGGCAGAACAGCTAGACTATTTAAAGACATACACACAGGAAGTAGGCCCCTTTTTTTCGGAGAGCTCTCTTGGCTGAAGCAGGATAGCTGAAGCAGAAAGGTTAAGGCTCTTAGTTCTGACCTCTTAGCTTTCTTCTCTGAATCGGCTCTGTGTTTCTTATTTAATAAGATGGTTGGTTACATCTACATTGAGACCTCTTTCGGGAGTGATGACCTTGTTCCTAGGGTTGATATCAGATCAGCATTGGCAGCCACGTCTGGAGAAAAGAAGGATTCTGCAGGGTGTGGACCTCCCCTGAGGACTGAATCTGTAGCAAAGAGCAAAAGGTTTGCACAGTCTGAGTATGACCCAGAGTCAGTGCTCTGGGACACCAAGGGCTTTACTTACTTCCGCTACTCCAGGAAAGCATGTGAGAGTCTTTGTGGAGAAGGCCCTGGTGGGAAGCAGGTGTCTCAAGGAGGGCAAAGATGCACTTCAGGTGGACTTAGGGAACTCCTATCTCAGGAGAGATGAGCCCAGGTAACACAAACAATAATAGGTCCAACCTATATTGTCTGCTCCCAGGGTCCATGAAAGAGTCTAACAACCAGCTGAGGATTCTAATCTGAGGGATATTCAATGAATCTAAGCACACTGAGTTCTTTAGTCCATTCACTTTATTCTTCTATGGCGATTCTATCTGCACAGTTTCTTTTCTGCTCTCTTACTTAGCTCCTCTTGGTCCCTCCTGCTCTCAGTCCCTTCTGCTGTTCTCTCATCATTCTAACTAGTTCTTTCCATCTCCGTCCTTATCTTTGTTCATTTCCATCAGTCCTCCCAGTGCTCTCAGAGAACCAGTATATACACCCACACAGTAATTCTTTGGTAAAGCAATGAGAGGCTTGAAGTTTTCAGGGTCACAGAGAGAGGTGATAAGGATCCACACATAAAGCAATTAACTGTCAGCTTCCAATTACAACCCAAAAGGGGAGTGACTGAAGGGGAGTTCTCTGGTAGGGTCACCTAAAGACTAAGACCAATTAGGGAATTTATGTGCTCAAACTATAATCTAGAAATGGCTAGGTAGAATGTTAGGGGTCAATAGGTCACAAGAAAGTAAACTGTCTTTGGCGGCGCCACTTTTCCTGCTCATCCCGGCTGCAGCTGCTTTCTGATAGGGAGGGGGACATATGCTAGGTGGCTAAGCAACCTCTGTCAGAGCATGTAGTATTTGGTTAGTAAAAGCACTTTCACTCAGAGTAATTGCTGAGGAGAAAATCTAGGAATAGCACCTGGCTGAGGAGGAATAAAAACTTAATTTGCACAAGAAAGAAGCTTGGCACCTATTGCCTGCCTGGCCTTGTAGGCAGTCTCCTTGGGTCAGTGGGAAGTAACTGCCTTAACTCAGTATCTAGCAAATGGCTAAAACATCATCCCAGGAATGTGAGTAGGAAATCTCTTAAGTTAGGGTCTTTTGTAAATAACCCAGGGTGAGGGTAAGGAGTTGAGGATTTAATTGTTAGTTGTTCTTTTCTCTATCTGTGGGTGAGATGAGCTAATGTTTATTTCTCTGCATTTGTCCTTGGAAAAAAGTATCTTTGCTGAAATACTTTTGTTTGGAGAGTGGCCCTGGCCAGATATATGTTAATGAAAAAAAAAAAACACAGCTGGGGACAGTTATCCAATTACCCCAAATGTATAGGGAAAGTTGTGCCCAAGATTGAGATGCAATTGTGAGATTACATGTACACGTAACATGGAGATGCACGGTAAATGGATGGGGAGAATCATAGCTGTTATTGCACAAGAAGTTTACAACAAGAGACAGCCAGTTCATTCAAAAGGCAGTAATTCCATAACGCCTTGCATGATGGTTTCCTCTAACAGAACCCTTAGTTCTGATTGGTTGATCTTCTGAACTCTATTTTTAGTCACTGCTGTATACTCTCATGGACTTTCACTACCAGCGGCTCTCAATACCCAAAACACGTGGCCAACATTACAGTTCCCCTACAGGGGTTGATTGGGTGTGCCACTGTCTCCTGTCTGCTGAGAGGTTACAGGACTGCCAGGTGTGGAACTTCACCAGAGTGGGAGACTTTGAGCACAGTTCTTGGTTAAGTAGGCACCTGGGAAGTTCCAGGAAAGGATCCCAGGGGGTGAGTGAAGGAGACTCCATTCCAGAGCACAAGACAGCTGCCCCACAAAAGACTTCCCTGAAGCACTGTCTCACAAATGTTCCAGGGCAGGGCTGCAGGGCTGAGTCCCCTGCCCTGATTCCAGGCAGTAGTCTAAGGGAACTGAAGGGCCTGCTAAGAGCACCTTGACCTGGGTCATCAGAAAGAGGCTGGGGTCTGTGAGGATTCCTGGTGAGAGTTGAGAGAGTCCCATCAGCCAAAAGCAGAGACCTGGCTACCTACCTGCCTTCCTGAGGGCTGTGGGAAAACGGAGACACTTTGGGTGGATTCCTTCCCCTCTCCTATTTTTTCTTTCTCACAGAAATAGTCTCCTGCCTTAAAGACACCTTGGACCCAGGGATCCCAGGGAAGCTCTTCGAACTAGCCCTTCATCGAGGTGAGAATTGGGCTGCTGTACTGTTCTAGCCCAAATGAACCACACTGAACTGAGCTAGCTCTTTCAGTGCCTCCTGAACAGGTGCCAGGAGGTGTGAGGTGCCCTCACTGTCTTCTGGAACCTCTCAGAGACACAGAAACTTGTTCTGAGACTTTACCTCACACAAGAAGAGGCATACACCCGGGGAGCCTGACCTCTCCTTCTTTGAGCCTCTCAGTGGCACATGCACTACCAGAGTCCTTTGGCCACAGAACACTCCCCAGGCAAAATCCTCTGACAGGCGCTTTTTGAGAGCTATGCCCAAGAATAGCTGTCAGAGTCCACTCACCCTTTCTCTGTCTCCCCCAGGCCTGTGAGTCTTCATCTCTGTGTGTGATCTGCACAGCATCCTGCCTGTGTTCCTAAGGACACTCAGCATGGATCCTACTGAGAACAGCCAGAGCTTCAATTTTCCTGACAGCACTCGGTCCCATGGGAAGGCAAGGGGCCTGGAGGGTGCCCAGGTCCCCATAGCTGAGGTGGGGGAGGCAGAGGCCAATGCCACCACCTCAGGGGCTGCGTCTGTTGGAAGAACGCTCAGTTCTCTCCAGAGTGCTCAGAGAGCTTCCTCTCCTCCCACTGCCATGGGCTCCATTGCAGGGGCACCATCTGCTGAGGCCTCTCTCAACCAAGCTAACGAAGTGGCTCACCCCGAGTCCCGTTCCCCCCCCACCCCCCCGCAGGATGCACTCAATAGAAAGGTAGTTGATTTGGTTCTCTTCCTGCTCCTCAAGTACAGGAGGAAGCAACTGACAACTAGGGCAGAAATTCTGCATATGGTCGTCAGAGATTATGAGGCACAGTACCCTGTGATCTTTACTAAGGCCTCTGACTGCCTGAGACTGATGTTTGGCCTTGACATAATAGAAAGGAACCCCCGTATCCACTCCTACTCTCTTGTCCATGCTCTAGGGATCACCTATGATGGGATGCAGCACGGTTTCCCAGGCATACCCAAAACAGGCCTGGTAATAGTCATGCTGTGCATCATCTTCATAAAGGACAACTGTGTCAGTGAGGAGGTGTTGTGGCGTATATTGAGTAACATGGGGCTCTATGCCGGGAGGGAGCATTTCATATACAAGGAGCCAAGGAGACTCATCACTGAGCATTTTGTGCAGGAAGGGTACCTGGAGTACAGGCAGGTGCCAGACAGCGATCCTCCAAGTCATGAGTTCTTGTGGGGCCCAAGGGCTCATGCTGAAACCACCAAGATGAAAGTTCTGAGGTTTTTTGCCAGCGTTGTTAAGCAGGATCCCAGATCCTACCCCTTCAGTCATGCAGAGGCCTTGAGAGATGAGATAGAGAGAATGTAGGCCAGAGTTGCCCAACAAATAATACCACTGCCCTGACCACCACACATTCTAGTTCACTGGCAGTTTTCAGCCAACATCAGGTCAGGCAGAGTCAGAGATCTAAGGAGTGTACCCTCATTGGAGTGCTGGTGGGAGGAGGGTGTGAACCATTTTCTTCCTGTTCTCACTGGGTGACTTGGGCATTCTTGGTATTTCAAAATGTTGATACTTTTACTGCAAGGTTCATTAGCTGGAGATGTTTTCAGTTTATAAATGTAATTTGTAATGGACCTATTGTTGTTGATCCACTTTAGGAGAATTTTATCATTTTGTAAACAGTTGAGAATGACATATCTTATTTGTGATATGTCTCAAGATACTGTGGCATTCTAATTGGAATTACCCAGGCAATGGGAAAGAACTTGTCATTTTCATGAAAAAAATGAAATAAAATTATTCTTGATTGTCTTACTAGTTTTAGTCTCCTATTTTGGTTAACTAGTGAAAATGAAACCTAAAGTAAGGTGAATGCAATCTCTTCCCCAAACCTTCACAGGGTGAGCACCTGCTCTGTGAAAGGACCTGTGTTAGCAGCGAGATGTAAGAAAAGGCTGATCTACCCATTTTTATGAAAAGGTCAAGTTCAACAGCAACAACCTTGTCAGGAAGAAAGTGAGAATTCTCTTTAGATCACAAATGTAAGTACAGGAGGTCTGCAGAGAGGTCCCCTAGGGTGAGCAATTCCATGTCAGTGGTATAAGCCAAGGCAGGTATGGGTCTCAGAATAATTAGCCAGGACCAGACCCTTGAGAGGTGTAAGTGACCTGGGGCTGAGAGAAGGGAAAACTGCTCTTATCTGTTGCTGTTGCTGGTGGACTTGGCTTGGAGGACTCAGGCTGGGGTGTCTGTAGCTGAAGTTTTCCTGTGTTCCGGCCTGCTGGCAGTGGGGACAAATCTCTCCCACTCATGTCTCCCAAGTAAACACACAGAGGCTTATATTAATTATAACTGCATGGTCATGGCTCAAGCCTTTTGCTAGCTAGCTCTTATATCTTAAATTAGCCCATAACTATTAATCTATGTATCGCCACATGTTCCATGGCTTTACCTGTGTCCCATTGCATGTTGCTCCTTGGGTAGCTTGCTGGCGTCTCCTGACTCAGCCTTCTTCTTCCCAGAATTCTCCTTGTTTCTTATCCTGCCTGTACTTCATGCCTGGCTACTGGCCAATCAGTATTTTATTTATCAACCAATCAGAGCAACACATTCACAGCATACAGAACATCCCATATCAGGTGTCACTCAGTGATTGGACACTTGGATAACACATACAATTAGGGAGGTTGTATCCTCATCACCTCAAAACACAAAGCCAAAATGTACAGAGAGGAATCATTGTCCTGGTGCTAAGAGTTACAGATGAACCCAGCACATGTAGGGCATGGTTTACCCCCACCCTCTGCAAGGGATTCCTGAACCTTGTGGTGGAATTATGGGAATGTGAGACCTAGAACTCCTAGGCAGGGCCTCTCTGTATCCCTAGTCAGGAGAGACAGAGCTGATTGCCAAGAAACTTTAAATGCTTGTAATGTGTATTAGTGTTGTGCCTGCATGTTACGTGTGCATGTACTGCACATGACCCTGATGTTCCCAGAGGACAGAAAAGAATACCAGATTTCATGGAACCAGAGTTACAGATGGTTGCAAGTCTCCATGTGAGTGCTGTAAACTGAACCTTTGTCCTCTGCAAGAGCAGCAAGTGCCTAGTAAAAGTTCTAGCCCCAGCCAAGTTTAAGTAAAAAAAAAAAAACATTTGTCTAAGTATACATGAGTGTGAGGGTGGATGCATGCATGCCTCAGTGCTGGCATGGATGCCAGAGGACATACGTCAAGTTGGTTCTTCCTTCCACCTTGTGATGGCAGGATCTCTTGTGTTTCTGCTGCTGAAGTGTATAGTCCAGTCTGGCTTGCCTACGAGATTCTGGCCCATCCTGTCTCTCCTCCCATCTTACCAAAGTAGTGCTAGGATTACAGGTGCACCCTGCTGCATCCCACCATGTATGCAGGTTGCAGGGAAATAAACGAGATCCTCAGGCATGAGCAGCTACCACTTCTATCATCTGATCCATCTCCCCAGCCATAAGATTGCATTTTAGTTCAGTTATCTTTAGTGCAGTTGCAACCCAGATTTGAAATGTGTGTCCAATGAGTGGGAGGATTTAGTGAAGTTTATTTATGAAATAAACTCTGGCTCCTTAACTATCTTGTGTCATACCTTTCACTGTAGTTCTCCTCACTCAAGGCACTTGCACCCCAGGGCTTTTACATGCAGGACACATATTCCAGCCATGCTTATAGGAAGCCCATTAACTAGGTGAGGAACCCTGAGTCTCCCAGCATTGGGAATGTTCCTGATTCCCGCCTAACAAATGGCAGGCCTGAGAGGAGGCTAGGAGTCTGCACGTACCTGTAACCCAGGCAGTTCTCACCCCTACCAGACCAAGGCCATACTTCTGACAAAGACAGGGCTTTTCCTGGTTCTTCAAATGTCTTCATCAGCACAGCATCTACACCTGAATCTACTGCAGTTTCAGCTACTGCCCCGAAGCTCTGGCTGAGGCCTAGCAATGAAACATTTGGCACCTAACGTGGGGGCTTGAATATCCAAGCATAGGGCTCAAGAAATCTGAGAAAAGTTCCAGACATGGAGTCAGACACAGCTTCCTAGCAACCACAGTCTCTCAGGCGTGAGGCTTGACTCTCATGGAAAGGCAAACTGGCTGCAGCCCAGAACCTGCTGGACAGACCTGAGGGAGCTGGAGTCAGCTGCCAGCATGATGTGCTAAGCAGAGCCACAGAAGGAGACCACAGATGCACAGAAGGGCAAAACAAACATTTTCCTGGAGCCACAATGGGAAGATGCCTCAGTCTCTCTGGCAGGCTTGTGAATGTTCACTGTGTGAACCACGCCTTCCTGTCAGGTCAGTCGCTGTGGGTGGCCTGTGATGGTTTTTAGCGGTGCTCTTACCCTGTGAGGAAAAGTCATGAAACACGACAGAATCCATTAATAGTTGTTTTATTGCCGGGCAGTGGTGGTGCACGCCTTTAATCCCAGCACTTGGGAGGCAGAGGCAGGTGGATCTCTGAGTTCGAGGCCAACCTGGGCTACAGAGTGAGTTCCAGGAAAGGCGCAAAGCTACACAGAGAAACCTTGTCTTGAAAAACCAAAAAAAAAAAAAAAAAAAGAGATTTATTGAGGAATCGAGAAAGGACAGGTGTGATCAGGCCTGCTGAAAGGACACATGAGGGAAGGAGGATGGGCTGGGGGGGACCCGAGCATGCACACACAGGTCCATGTGGCTACTCCATGCATGCACATAGATCATGTGGTCATTCTATGCGCTATTATGTGAGCGCACAGCGCAAGGGTTACATAGGATGTATGAACCTGAAATGACTATTGACCGTGGGGGCGTGGCTGGAATTCCTATCATTCCAGACTTTTTTTTTTTTTTTTATAAAAGATGGCGGATGAGTGAGTATGGGGTGTCCTTTCTCCCGAAAACTGCTTCCAGCTGACTTGGTGGGCGTCAGTTGGCTCTTGGGGGAGGGAGCTTCTGAGGTAGACAGATGTCCTGGGATGGTGGGCTGTTATCTGCTGCCCTGGAGTTGTCCATCTTTTCTGGCTTGGAACTCTTTGGCTGACAGGATACTGGTGAGACAGAAAAAAGCTTAGGAAAAAGAATCATTATTATTTTTATTTTCTTTGGAGTGTTCCCAGACCAGGAAAGATTGGGTTTGGCACTTACCTGAAGTAGATCCAACCTGTCCAGAAGGGCTTAAGATGGTTTCTGGAGCTTGGGAAAAAAATTTGAACATATTAAGAAGCAGCCATGAGAAAATTACTGACCATTGTAGTGTTTAGTACTCTGCTTAATTTTTACCTGAGACAAGCTTTATTAGAGGTAGATTATTTAAGGCACCTATTTCCTTTATTAGTTTAGCATTTAGGAGACACAGGGGACCAAGTGATGAGAGCATTCAACAGTGGTAGACTGTTATATTAGAGTCTGTTTTTCAGAGCCCAGACACTTTTGGGTCTGGGGGTGTAAATACCTTTTGATTATTACTGTTTTTTTTTCCTTACCACCTGGATACAGCTGATGGTCCTTTGCCTCTGGCTCTCTGGTGGTACTATAACAATTAGCTGAGTAGTTAATAAGGAAAGGAAGAGCTTATGGTGTGATACCTCATTCCTCTGGAATTGGTAACAAGGCAGTGGATCCTAGTGTCCTCTGGAACTTGAGAGAGCAGGGCCCTGTCTGTATCTCTGTGTATGAAGAGAGATTTTTCCGGGATAGAGGTGAGATAAAAGGTTTCAGATAAGACAGACGGACCCAGTGAGGAAAGCCCTCGAGTTTAGCAGCTGTAGGAGTCACAAGAATTACCTTGAAGGGTCCCTGCCACTTAGGGGAAAGGGGTGAAGAGTGCTGGCCTGGAGGGGAAAGAAGAACCTGATACCCAATGTGGATTGGAGGTGGGCAAGGACTGTCACATGGCTGAGGTAAGGAATGATCTGCGTAGCTCCACAGGATAGACCTTAGGTGACATAGCAGGGGAGTTAACAGCCTGTCTGGAACAGTTGGAGGGTTGGATAGAAGACCTGGTGTTAAAACCGGCCTTCCATATATTAGTTCAAATGGAGAAATTGAAAGAGGATTCTTAGGAAGAGCCCTGAGCCTGAGAAGAGCTAGAGGCAATAATCTTACCCAGTCAAGGTGAACTTCCTGTGACATCTTAGTAAGAATAGATTTTAAAAAACGGTTGGTGCACTCTACCTTTCCTGAGGATTGAGGATGATATGGGATATGAAAATGCCAAGGAATGTTAAGAGCCTTAGCTAGTGTCTGGGAAACCTGGGAGGTGAACTCCAGACCATTGTCAGACTGAAGGGAGGCAGGAACCCCAAACCGAGGAATAATTTCTCAGAGAAGGAGGTCTGCAACTGTCTGAGCCCACTTATTAGAAACAGGATATGCCTCCACCCAATTTGAAAATGAGTCCACCATCACGAGAAAATATTTAATTTTCCTGATGGTGGGCAAATGGGTAAAATTGAGCTGCCAGCCAGTCCCAGGAAGGGAACCTCTAACCTGGTGGGTGGGAAAAGACTGACTTCTGTACTTGGTATTGGGGTCTGTTTTTTGGAAAATCTCACAAGAGGCAGTAATAGTTCTTAAGAACTGTAAGTCCTCAGAGCTGGGCTGCAGATGGGCTTTTACGAATTGAGACAGAGCAAGACTATTAGGGTGAAAGAGTTGGTGTATATAGGACAGAATTTGCCTAGTGTCAGGGGTTCCCTGTGAGGGTGTGAGCTGCACTGTGTGGATTTCCTGTAGTGGGTGGGGTGAAACTTGGCCCCGGAGGGCCACTGTCCTGGCTGCCTGGTCAGCCCCGTTGTTTCCCTTAGAGATGATGGAGCTATTGGTCTGATGAGACTGGCAGTGGATAATTCCTATAGCCCTGGGGAGGTGGGAAGCCTCCAGCATGGCCATTATTTGTCCTGAGTTAGATATAGATCCCCCTTTTGCTGTGAGGAGGCCACGCTGTCTCCAAGTAGCAGCATGGGACAGGAGGATATGTGTGGGGCATTTACCCACCAACCCCACAGCTCCCCAGAGTTTTCTTGAGTGTGAGCAGCAGGAAATATTAGATAGAAGGATTTATTGCAGAGAATCTTGCGGAGATAAACAGATAGAAAATAAAGGATAGCCTCGAGAGGGCCTGGAACCTTATCCAACGGGCCCAGACTGTCCATGCCCCAGGGTTTTTATAGAGATGCCAAGGGGTGGAGCAAAAGACCTCCTCCCCCAGCACAGCCAAGTGCAGACCATCCCAGACATCTGCACTCAGGCCCGTGGTCTAATCATCCTCTATGCAGACCTGCTGGGTAAAGCCAGGAGGAACCCGAGAATGGGCTCCCACAGGTCCCCCTTTCTTAATATATAAAAAATAACTATTAATGGCTTACAGTAATCTCCATAGCTGTTACACTTCCCAATATGGGAGTAGAGGATGATAAAGATGGCATTTCTCTTTTGAATTAGGTCCAAGGTGACTACAGCAGTCTTAGCTGCCTCAAGCCCTTTCTAAACCAAAAACTCTTAAGGCGACTACAAACTTAAAAAATCCCTTAGCTTCATCATTACCATTAACAGGTTAACATAAATATTGCTATACATAGTCACAATTTTCTCAATCTTACAACTCAAAGCAAACTCTTAACAGAACCATTTGAATTAGCATATATGGTGCTATATATAGTTAACAATTTTCTCCATCTTACAACTTTAACTCATTTTGAATTTTCTTGCTAACAGAACATAGGAAAAACTTCGATGTATTCACATCATACTTAAATATTTCCTTAACTCCACAAAACCAGGGTACATTAATACCAATAGGTTAAACATAATTTCTGCAAATATACATTCAACCTTAACTCACTCATAACTCCTCTTCTTTATAATTTTTTAAACAAAATCTCAAACCTAGTTAGAAAAAAAACCCAAACTTATACAATTCCTACAAACCCATATTGAAAAGCAATATTCTCAATCTAACCATTAATACTTTGAAAACTTTTAGCAAAACATCCAAAAGCAGTTCCTTAATAAAACTCTTTACACACTTTAAAAGTAGTCTCTTAGTATACCCCATTTGCATTTCTTACTAACAAAACATGACATTAATCCACTCAAAGAAAATATTTTTTAAATTAAATAGACTAAGGAATATTAACTCTCCCTTTTATAATTTTTAAGCAAAATCTCAAGCCTAGTTATAAAACCCAAACTTCTGTTTAAACAGTTCCATTTGTAAAACAAAACCAGTTCCATAAGTAATTCCACTTTTACATAAACAGTTCCACAAAACAATTCATGAATCACCAGTTAATAAAGCATATATGCATACACATCTTGACTCTAGGTAGAAACAATAAATTTCTTCATTTAAACAGTTCCATTTTTTTACCGAATTCCAGACAACAGTTCCTAGGTCATTACTATAAGTAAACTCAAAATTGTCCCATTGCAATTAAATCTCTATTGTTCATTTCATTTCTTAAGACCCAAAATTCAAATGATAAATTCTGGCACTAGCCTTCCAAATATGAAGAAATCCATAACTAAAATCTTTTTGCAGTTAACAATTTTAGTTCAAACAAGCATCTCTGCAACTTTTTATTCTCAAGCCAGAGACCTTTTTAGTTACAATAATATTTTAAACTGCACCAATTTTTCTGTTCGCTCAGGTTTTTCCTGTGTTGCATTGATTTTCCACGGATCTCAGCTGCGGATGCCTTGTTGTGCTGGTTCTGGCGTCCGCCATTCTTAGCTTCTTAGAGGCTTCTGGAGCTTTTGAAACCATTCAGACTGCCTACTTTGCAGTCTACTAGGACACTAACTTCTGTGTCTCCAATTCTTTTACCACATACATTAAGCATAGATTGACACTCAATATTTACACTTTCACAAACTCACATGTAACATGTGCATCTACTTATTTATACTCTTTAAGGGAACTATAGAACTACTTTAGCAAATATATTTATTACTCCTTATATACTTATCTTATTTCTTATTTAAACTTACATTTACAACTAGTATCTTTACTTCTTACAAGCTTATTACTACACGTCTTAAGACTACCTTAGATATTTCTTGCAAGCGTATATTCTTAAAGGAACTCTATAGATCTATTTTACAAACATATATAGGGCTACCATTAGCATATATTTAACTTCTAAAGATTTCTTAACACAGACCTAACAAAACAGAATAATTTCTACAAACTCACATATCTTATTTTCATCTTTTTCTACTTCATACTCTTAATTATCATCACTATTAGATTCTCTTAACTAGACAGGAAGTACATACATCATTTCTAAAGTTTAGAGTTTATAGTCAGCTTTGCTATAAAGCACTGGGATTTAGTGAGTGTTGTTGTTATGTTATAGAATTGTGATAGTTGTTGCTAGGGGACTATAACCTTCCCAGGATGACGCCACACTCCAAAGTTGCCAGTTCCGGACTGGCAGAGATGCACTGTCAGCGGTAGACAGTTTTTAACTAGAGGCTGTCCCTTCACCCAAATTCATAGTAGTTCCCCTAAGTGCTTCAATTCAGACAAACGTTTCTATTACAGCAGTACTTTTGGTTCCTTCTACCAAAAAACTTCACTTCACGCTGAGGGTGAAATTACCGTGTTTAGCTGCTGTAAAGCTCTTCGCCAAATACTGCACAGCTATTAGGTGATATAAAGTATTTTTCTAAAGGAGCTAGTAAAGCCAAAAGCAGCACAGCACCGAACTCTGTTTCCTCACTGCCTGCATCAACCAGTGACAAAACCTCAGAAACACTAATCGAGCCACTTTCATTCTGGTTCCTTTGTAGGAACATCATTGGAGCTGACCTTTCTTAGTTCCACGCTCCTTACGAAACGCTCCGGTAACTATCAAGCTTCATTCTCCTCTTGTGAAAAAACATAAACATGTCCTCAACCCCATATTAACACAGGATTGGGACCCTTCCATAATCCCGAGCAGGGATCTTCCCATTTCACTTGAGCAGAAGTGGCTTGGGTGCCACTGTGCCAAGGTCTGTCTGCGGCAGACTGTTCATAGACATCCATATTCAAAAAGGTCAGAACAACAACAACAAAAAACATGATTAAATGCATTATGTGGCGATTGTGGGTAAATTTCTTCCTTTTTTATTTTTATTATTTGAAGTTGTATTTTTTTAAGACTGCTATGAGCCCTTTCCACAATACCTTGTCCCTGAGGATTATAAGGAATACCTGTTTTATGTACGATTTCCCATTGAGTACAAAACTGTTGAAATGCCTTACTACTATATCCAGAACCATTATCAGTTTTAATAATTTTTGGTATACCCATATACAAAAAACACTTCAACCAGTGCATAATTACATGATTTGTAGCTTCCCCAGATTGTGCACTAGCCATTAAAAATCCTGAATAAGTGCCAATGGTCTCATGTACATATCTTAATTTGCCAAATTCTGCAATATGAGTAACATCCATTTGCCATAGATGATTAGGAAGAAGACCTCGAGTGTTTACCCCTAAGTGAGAGAAAATATTTTGGACATATTCCACATCGTTTAACTATTTTGATGATGAAGAGCATGTGACTGCTGAGCCATTTCCACTTGGGATAATGCTACTATCTTTGTTAACTTATCAGCCATGGCATTACCCTCAGCTAAAGGACCAGGAAGATTGGAGTGAGCTCTAATATGGCCCACAAAGCATGGCAGCTTTCTTTTTGTGAATAGCGTCTTGAATTTGTTGAAACATTTTGACTTGGTTGTTGTTAGTTCCAATATTTTCACCAAAACTGTTACTATTCAAAGGAGTCAAGAACATAGATGTTCTTTCATGGAACGTATCCTTCATTAGCTTACTTTGAGAAAAATTATTTTCAGGATTTAGTATTTTCACGTCAGTAGCTTTAACTCCTGATGTTATTATTAGCAGCTGTAATATTTAGCATTGATTTCTTATAAGGAACTTTCAGGTGAAGCAACTATTTTTTTAAGACAGATTTTTCTGAAGTTTGTTTCCCATCGATAAAGCAGTCATTTCTTTTTTAAATGCCTGTTTCTTATCCCCTTAATTAGATTTGCAAAGGAATTACTCATTGCAGGCAGTTTGTTCAAAAGGCCAAGAACTTTTTTTAATTTCAACATAAGTTTCTTCATATCTAAGACAATGTTCAGTGTATAAAATCCTTAAAACAAGGGAAAGCAGTTTAAAGTGGCTTGTTTGCTCTTATAGGTAGCTTTTTGTCTGATCTGAGTTCTCAAGAGGTAAGATTAAGCTTTCTAGCATTGCTTTGAAAAGAAACTTCATTCTGAGCTGAAAAGTTTTTGGACAGTATCGCCATCTTTAGCCGAAATACTACATTTCCCAGAATGCATTTCCCTTACATCAGTCCCTTATTGCAAGCTAGCTTTTAGACTTCATTTCCCATAGTTCTTTTCGGGTCTTAGAGTCAACTGGTTTTCTTTTACCAGACTTGCTTACAAATTCTTGCCTGGGAGGTTTGAACAAAGTTTTTTGCTTTTGCAACAGGAGATTTGAACAAGCATTTTACATTTTCAGCTATGGCACATTGGGAGATTTCTATTCTCTCCTCAGCTGGCTTCAACAGGTGTCTCTCCTTCATTTGACTCTGGCCCCCAAATCAGAACTGCACCTGCCTCCTTAGCCAGCATTGAGGCTGGCATTTCTGATAGCAGCTTTCCTCGGGGCTTGTGTTTGCCTTAGCCAGTCAGTGAAAAACAAGATCATGTACAACAGCTTTTCCATAGCTTTTTCAGAGAGATTTTCTCCCACTGATTTTATTCTCATTTTGCTTGTTCTCCCCCCCCCCGCCCCCCAGATGCAGAGCTTCAGGTATCTGTTTGTGGCTCTGTACCTCTGCTAGCTGCCTTTGGAGGTAGGGGCTTTTTTCTCCCCCTGAATCTGCCTCAAATTCTAGCAGCTTTTTCAGGTCATGAATTTTCTGGGGAGGAATATGTCCCTTCTCTTTCTTCAGAGTCTTTCTCCCAGACAGTTCCCAGTTTGGTCTCAGTTTATCCCCTCTACCCCAGAAACAGTTTCCAACACTACAGTGGCGGCTTTCCCTGCTACTGAAGGTAGGGGCTTTTTGTCCGTTTCTGTTTTCGGGGTCTGTGTGGTTTGCGTACAGACTGAAAATCTAACAAGGGAGGTTTTTGCCATTTCTAAACTCCCATTAGGACAGGTGCTTTGCCTCATCAGGCCTTCACCTGGCCCAGTCCCCCAGTGGGTTGTGTTTGCTTGTCTGGGTGCTCAAGGACAGAGCTTATGCCAGAGGCAATCACCCCTCAGGGCTACACTCCCCCTCATCTCAGGGAGTCAGTTGAAACAAAGCTTTTCTCAAAGAGATGGTTTCTCGGATAGAAAAGAAAGCTTTACTCCTGGATAGTTCTGTTCTGCCCTGGCTGGGCTCTTTCCCCAGACAGCATTCTCACTCAGCAGCACAACTGCTTCAGACACAGTTCAGCTTTACTGTTTTCCCAGAAAGGTCCTTACTCTGATAGGAAAGCTTTTTCTCAGATTTCTTTTTGCAGCTGTGGACCTATCAACCCGGGACTTGTAGGAAAACAGACAACTGTGCCGTTCCCACCGGCTTTAGCTTTGTTTGTTCATTAGCAATCTTCCCCTGGGTCCTGCACCTTCCTGCCTCAGCTCTGTGCTCCAGGAAGTTGGCAACTGCAGAAACCCTAGTATCCCCGAAATGCATTTCAACTCAGAGACACTGGCCAGTCGCCTCTGGGTTTTTGGTCAGAAGCTAGGATACAATGCTTCAGGGGATCTTTGCATTAGGACGATTAGGAGCACCTTTTCATTCTGAAACGCTCACTCAGAAACAAAACCCTTCTTGCCTCAGCTAGGCTGTAGTTGATAAGCTTGGCTTTTTTTCTTTTCCAATGTAAAGTTTCCTGCCCTTTTGGGCTCTCTGTAGCTCTTTACCCACACTCTCCCAAGAGGTTCTCTCAGGGTACTCTGACCCACTGTCTTTTACTAGCTTGAAGAGACAGCTTAGAAGAGGATTTTAGGAACTTGTCCCTGCCTCCTGCATTGCAGTGAGGATTTTTAAAGCTTGAAAGAACTTAGGTTTTGCTGTCTTCAGAGGTTTGTTGTTTTCCCTTTGAGCTAATCACAGATGGTCCCCATACTAATATCTTCAGGTGATTCTAATTTTTGCCCTTTTGAGAAAGTTAAAGGCTTTAGTTTTTAAGTTTAAGAGCTTTTGAGAAAGATGAAGGCTTTTTAGAGAGATTTTCCCCCAAATTTTCCAAGAAAAGCTTTTAGTTTAAGAGAAAGATTTTTTTCCCCAAGAGAAAAAGACCAACTTTTCCCAAAACTTCCCAACTTTAAACTTTTTGGCTTTTTACACCCCCATTTTTGCCTCAGGGAGAAAACACTTTCTCCTGCTGCTTGGACTTAGCATTTCAGCTGTCCCCAGGACAAAACCTTCCATAGGAAACTTATTCTTCCCCATAAGCTCAGAGAAGAGCTTTTTTTACTACCCAAAAACCCAAAGAAAGATTTTTTTCCCAGTTTGCATTCATAGCCCCCAAAGTTAGAAAATTGTAGATTTTTTCTGTCTAGTTGCCTTAGTTATTTTTTCTACACGATCTTACACTTCTAAGTTTTTCCTACACTATATTTCTATGCTATACCTTATATTTATTTTTCACAGACAGAAATTGAGAAAGGGATAGAAGATAGAAAATTTTGACAGAAGAGAATTGTGCTGCATCATCGGACATCCTTCCAGTCCGCTTTCCTTTTCTCTCAAGGATAAAACCCCTGCCCCTCAATAATATATATCTATATAAAATATATATTTTCCATAACACCGGCATGCCTTTCCACTGGCAGGGCTGATTCAGCACTTTTGCCACTAACTCTGTAATAAAACTATTATTTTCCTTTATCTTTAGTCCCTATCACTTTGCCTTTAGTCCCTGTTCATTTGTCTTTAGTCTCCCCTTTTTTAGTCCCCCCTCTTTTTAGTCCCTTTTTTTTTCTTTAGTCCCTGTTCATGGCTCCATTCTGTGGGGCATTTACCCACCAACCCCACAGCTCCCCAGAGTTTTCTTGAGTGTGAGCAGCAGGAAATATTAGAAGGATTTATTGCGGAGATAAACAGATAGAAAATAAAAGATAGCCTCGAGAGGGCCTGGAACCTATTCCAACGGGCCCGACTGACTGTCTCTGCCCCAGGGTTTTTATAGAGATGCCAAGGGATGGAGCAAAAGACTTCCTCCCCCAGCACAGCCAAGTGCAGACCATCCCAGACACCTGCACTCAGGCCCGTGGTCTAATCATCCTCTATGCGGACCTGCTGGGTAAAGCCTTGAGGAACCCGAGAACGGGCTCCCACAGATATGGAAAGCATATTTGGAGCCTGTGTAAGCATTTAGGGATTGCCCCTGTGCCAATTGGAAGGCACACATGAGAGCTATCAGCTCAGCCTGTTGGTTAGTGGTGTGTGTGGGTAATGCCTGTGCCTCTATCATCTCGGTATCTGACACTATGGCATAGCCTGCTTTACGGGTCCCCTTCATGTAAAAAGGAGCTGCCATCTGTGTACCAGATATAAGTAGCCTGAGGCAATGTGCCCTCCTGTATGTATGAAGGGTGTGGTAACAGTTCCTCCAAGGTTTCAGTGCAGGATTGAGAAGGAGAATAGTTAGCATTAGGTTGAGGGAGGAGGCTTGAAATATTAAGTGGTAGACAGGTCTGAAAAGTAAGTGTGGCACCTTCTAGTAATGCCACCTGGAGAGAATGAACCCGGGAGGGAGGTAAAGTTTGTAAGCCTTTATAAGCTAAGAGATGGGACAGGTTATGGTGAGAAAAGACAGTAATAGGTGACCCAAAGTTTAGCTTCTCTGATTCCCAAATAAGGAGCTCAGCAGCCACTAAAGTACAAATACAGGGTGCCCATCCCTGACTAGTAAGGTCTAGCTTCTTTGGCAGATATGCTACAGGTGCCAAGGAGGGTCGCAGCTGATTCCCTAGGGTTCCAAGGGCAAATCCCTCCTTCTCTGCTACATAGAGGGAGAAGGGATGGGTTAGGTCTGGGAGGTGAAGCGCTGGGGCCTGGAGAAGAGCCTTTTGGAGCTTCTGAAAAGGTTTAGTAAGAGGGTGAAGGAGGGGCTCGTGTGGGGAGCCCTGAGCTGCCTCGTATAAGGGGTGAGCAAGGAGAGAAAAAGATGGAACCCAAGACTGTAGGAAGCCAGCTATTCCTAGGAAAGACAGAATCTCCTGTTTAGTAGAAGGCACTGAAAGAGACTCGATTCGATGCTCTCTATCTACAGTAATAGACTTGTGGGTTGGAGCAATGGTTAGACCCAAATAGATGACCTGGTGAGTTGACAGCTGAACTTTAGAAGGAGATACCTTGTAACCTCGGCTGGATAAGAAATTTAGGAGAGCAGAGGTGTTAGTTTGGCTAATCTGTAAGGATGGACTACAGAGTAAAATGTCATCCACATACTGTATTAGTTTAGAGCCAGGGAGAGACAGAGAAAGCAGGTCAGAGGCCAGAGCCTAACCAAATAAGTGTGGACTGTCCCTGAATCCTTGTGGCAAAGCAATCCAGGTCAGCTGTGTGGACAGATGAGTGTCAGGGTCAGTCCAGGTGAAAGCAAAGATATTTTGAGACTGAGGACTGAGAGGAATAGAAAAGAAATGAACCAGGCAATAGGTTCCATTAGGCTTCTTAACTTCAAGTATGGTGGTGTTAAAAGGCAAAGAGGTTGGGTGGAGCAGCTTTTTCCTTAGAAGGTCAGAAATGATAGGCTTAAGTCCTCTTAGGCTCTGGAGTGAGAGAAGGTACTGACATTGGGTAATGTATCTGGTAGGGTCCTGTAACTGGGTAGTAATAGGCTGATGGTGACTAGCGATAGAAGAAGGGTTCTGGGTGTCCCGGACTTTTGGGCCCATCTGAGAGGCTGCCAAAGCAAAGGAACTGTTAGAGTTAGTAGGGTAGGTGGCTAGGAGAAGAAGAAGAAGAAGGAGAAGAAGAAGAAGAAGAAGAAGAAGAAGAAGAAGAAGAGAAGGAGGAGGAGAGGAGGAGGAGAAGGAAGAGGAGGAGGAAGAGGAGGAGGAGGAGGAGGAAGAGGAGGAGGAGGAGAAGGAAGAGGAGGAGTTGGAGGAGGAGGAGGAGCTGCTGCTGCTGGAGATTCTAGGGTGAGGCGAATGTGGTGAGCAAATGAAATGACCGCTCCTGCCTCTTTATTATTTTATTGTTTATTATTATTACTACCCTGGGTTCCCTGTATGAGATGGGAGTTGCTGGGGCGGGACCTGGGCAGCATCAGTCCTCGCTGAAAGCCAAGCCTAGGAAGTTGGCCAGAGGGTGGTCCTGACCTGGTGTTTCTATGTTGCTAGGTGCATTGGAACAGTCAGCTGACCAGTGGCCCTTTTGGCAGCATTTTGGGCTAGGCCTCATCGGTGCCCCCGCAACCCCCCGGGGGGCAGTGGTGCAAGCCCGGGCACAATGGCTGTCTTTCCCACACAGGGACCCAGTGGCTTTCAGGGAGCGGGTCGGACAGCACGTGCCAGCATCTCATAGTTCCTTTTTTGGGCTTTTTCATCTCCATGGTACACCTTGAATGCTACCACTTAACAATTCTGCCTGTGGGGTCAGAGGGTCTCTCTCCAAGCATTTAAGTGCTGTGGGATGGTCTGTATGTCAAGTGTGTTGATGATTGGTCAATAAATAAAACACTGATTGGTCAGTGGCCAGGCAGGAAGTATAGTCGGAACAAGGAGGAGAATAAAGCTGGGAAGTGGAAGGCTGAGAGAGAGACACTGCCAGCCACCAAGATGACAAACAGCATGTGAAGATGCCAGTAAGCCACAAGCCATGTGGCAAAGTATAGATTTATAGAAATGGATTAATTTAAGCTACAAGAACAGATAGCAAGAAGCCTGCCACGGCCATACAGTTTGTAAGCAATAAAGTCTCTGTGTTTACTTGGTTGGGTCTGAATGGCTGTGGGACTGGCAGGTGAGAGAGATTTGCCCTGACTGTGGGCCAGGCAGGAAAACTTGAGGTACAAATGGTGTCCAATATGGTGGCAAGAGTTTCCACCTAAAAACTGAGAAAAAAGATTCTAAAACAGAGCTAGAAACAGTTCCTAATTGTCTCTCTCAAATGAGCGGCAGCTGCTGGTTTAAGCTACTTGTGGGTGTCTGGTGTGCACACTCGACCTGCAGTATGGCGGGAATGAGGCCTCTGCAAGTGGCACATTAAGCTACATGGTGGATTTAGCCTTTGCTAGTACAAAACAAAAAAAGAGGTTTTTGGGCTACACGCTGCTTGGATAAAAGCATAGAGACCCAAGATAGCTCCCAGAGCTGGCGGGAAAATGTACCACCTCCATGTTGGGAAGCTGAGGTGGGTGGAGCCAGCAGCCACAGCTGTTACAGTTTAAAGCAATAGATTCACAATAAGACAGATTCAGATGTAATAGTTTACAATGTGTGTAAAAGATATGTAGGCTTGAAAGAGACAAAAAAGGTGATATATACAGTTATAGAAACAAATACATAGTTTTAAAAAATAAAGTCTTTAAAGAGATAGTAAAATTAATATATAAAATAAGACACGTAAAGATGAATATTACACAGAGAATCTGGATTGTGTTGTCTTTGGGATTCTTAACTGCAGAGAGATATTTGATTGTAAAAGAAGCTGAGTTAAACCAATATGTATATTTTAAAGGTACCTTGACTTCAAAATTTGGATGTAAGGATATGTTACTTTGGAAAGGAGACTCTGCTTTTGTTTTCACAGAAAGCCAGAGGCTATGGATTTGTTCCAGATTAAGATACATCAGGTTTGACCAGCCAAGACCCCCTGAAGGTCTCGATGATACCATGGCCCAGATGATCCAACATCCAGAATGGTTTGAAGGCGACTGGCTCAGAGGATACACCCTCACAGACTACTCCATAATCCTAAAATTTTCTTTGTGTCCCCATAAGATACATCGCCCCCCCCCTCCAGTAGGAAGTAGTAAGAGAAGCTACACCCAAATTCCCAAATTATATGTAATTTTACTTTGTTAAGGTTAAAACCTTCCTTTTTGAAAAAAAAAGGGGGAAGTTCTGTGGGATGGTCTGTATGTCAAGTGTGTTGCTGATTAGTCAATAAATAAATCACTGATTGGTCAGTGGCCAGGCAGGAAGTATAGGCGGAACAAGGAGGAGAATAAAGCTGGGAAGTGGAAGGCTGAGTCAGAGAGACACTGCCAACCACCAAGATGACAAACAGCATGTGAAGATGCCAGTAAGCCACAAGCCATGTGGCAAGGTATAGATTTATAGAAATGGATTAATTTAAGCTGTAAGAACAGATAGCAAGAAGCCTGCCACGGCCATACAGTTTGTAAGCAATATAAGTCTCTGTGTTTACTTGGTTGGGTCTGAATGGCTGTGGGACTGGCAGGTGAGAGAGATTTGTCCTGACTGTGAGCCAGGCAGGAAAACTTGAGCTACTTTTAAGTTTTGCTCTTATATTGGGGAAGCTCTGTGAGACAAAGTGCGTCATTAGGAGCTGCCTGACCTCTGGGCTTTCTGGATCTAGGCTAGTATATTGAAGGAGGGCCTTAGTGAGACATTGTAAGAAATGAGATGAATTTTCGTCATTATCTTGAATGATCATTTTTAGCTTTACATAGGTTACTGGTTTTAGGGCAGCCTTATGGAGGCCTGCCAGGAGGCAGGTAATAAACCTACCCCTGTCCAGAGACCCACCCTGGGTGTTATAATCCCAATGCGGGTCCTCGTCAGGAACCGCCTCAGCACCTGGAGGGTGTGTGGGGTTAGGTGGGTGAACCTCATCTGCTTGTGTTCTAGCCTGCTCCCAAAACCACCTGCGCTCCTCAGGAAACAGGTTGTTAGCAAGTGTCATGTACACATCATGAAAGGCGAGACTATAAGATTGGGTAATATATTGAAATTGTTTAACAAAGGAAGCAGAATTAGAGGTATAAGAGCCCAGTTTTTGACGGGTGGTGGTGGTGGTGGCGGCGGCGGCGGCGGCGGCGGCGGCGGCGGCGGCGCACACCTTTAATCCCAGCACTTGGGAGGCAGAGGTAGGTGGATCTCTGAGTTTGAGGCCAGCCTGGGCTACCAAGTGAGTTCCAGGAAAGGCGCAAAGCTACATAGAGAAACCCTTTTAAAAAAAAAAAAAAAGAACCCAGTTTTTTTTTTATCTGAGAGAGTTCTGCAAGAGAGATTGGGACATGGACCTTAACCAGTCCATCAACTCTGGCCACTTCTCACAAAGGTAGAATGGTCGGTGGGTTTGAATGGCTGGTGTCAGACCCTTTAGCAGTCTGAGAGAGCATAGTAGGAGGTGTAAAGGTTAGAGCCAGAGCAGAGCCTTTGGAAATGCCTGCTGTTGAAGAGGAGGAGGATCCAAAGGGACAGGTACCCTGGGAACAGGAGTGGGAGGGTAAGGTTGGATAGGCAGAGGTTCATTTGCAGGATCTAGAGTTAGAGGTTCCAGAGTCAGAGATTTGTCTGGTTCAGGCATAGCTAAGAGCATATGGGCAGGAGAGGAGTCAAGAAAAGAAGGTTTAGAACTTAGATAGAAAAAAAGCTGTAATATAAGGCAACTCCTTCCATTTGCCTGTTCACTGGCAGAAGTTAGATAATTTCCATAAAATATTGGGGCCTAAGGAACCACTCAGCGGCCATTTTGTTATTTTCTAAGGCATATTTGGCCATCTCTTAGTACAGAGGTGGATAAGCTTAGGAATCTTTAATCAAGGCATTAAGCTGAGAGGTTTTAAAGCTTCCAGAAGGCATCCTCAGAGAGAGGTGGGACTGATGGGATTGGAAGCCTTATTTCCCATGGCTACAGCATAGAGGTAAAAACAAAACAAAAAATTGTAGCAGGAATCTTAAAGAGTCTTATTAATAAAATCAAACCTGTGGCCAGTTATTGGGGTGAATGCTGGAAGGTCAGAGAAGCAGAACAAGCCACAGCTTACCTCACCTGGCCAACTTCTCAGCTGGTCTTGTTTCCTCAGACTGGTAGCTTCTGTGTCCTCATCCCAATGGCTCTCAGCTGAACTGCTGCTCGAAAGCCTGAAGCTTAACCAGCTAAAAGCTTCTATTTTCTGGTCTTCAGGCCTTATATACCTTTTTGCTTTCTATCACCACACCCTGGGATTAAAGGTGTGAGTCACCATGCTTGGCTGTATCCTTGAACACATGGATTTCTGCCTCTGGAATGCTAGGATTAAAGGTGTGTGCTACCACTGCCTATCCTAAGTATCTAGTGGCTTTTCTGTTCTCTGACCCCAGATAACTTTATTAGGGTACACAGTATTTTGGGGAACACAGTACCACCACAAAAAAAAAATGTGATCCCAAGCCAAGTCCCTAGGTGTCCCTAAGGCCAAGGATAGATCTGTAAATAGGCACAGGCCACCAGGCGTCTCATCAGACATAAGGTGGGGGCCTAAGGTGTGTGAAGGCAAGGACTCCCTGGGAGTCCGACAGCACTTAGTGCTTCCTCAAGCCAGAAAAAAATGTGTCAGCCTTACACAGCCTGAAGATGCACCTGAGGATGGGGGTCCAACCGTGAGAATTATATCTCAAACTGTAGATGTGGGAGATGGCTAGAAATTTAAGCCTGTGATAGGGAATGGCTGTAGTCAGTGAAGACGGTGGTAGGGGGTACCTCCAGTCTCAAGGACACCAGTGGGGCACTGGACACTCATCAGTCATCCCACGGATGCTGGAGACCGTTTACACTGGCTGAAAAGTGGGGGACTCACCAATTGAAGTAGCCGGTGGTGTGTGTAGGATTCACCAGCCAGGCAAATGGACAGTGGGCTGTCGTGGACATGTACAGAGTAAAACTATAAATGTAGTGGTATTTGCACCACCTTCTTGGGCCATATAGCCCAAGGTCATGGGTGGAGCAAATACCCCTACTCTTTGCCCTTCTTCTTCCCATCATTCTCCTAGTTTGGTTGTCCCACATACAATTCCTGCTTGGCTACCAGCCAATCAGCTTTTTATTAAACCAATTTTGAGTGACAAATCTTCACAGTATACAAAGGAACTATTCCACAGCACCCCTCCATGGTTTCTGCATAAGTTCCAGCCTCCAGGACCCTGCCCTGTTTGCGTTCCTATCCTGATTTCCTCCAGTGATGAACAGTGCTGTGAAAGCGTAAGCCAAACAAACCCTAAGGAAGATAAGCTCCATGAACCCCTCCCCAGTTCAAGGTCAGCTGCTGACAGGCCCAGTGCAGACAACCAACTACAGCTGCTGTGAGATCTTGTTTGCAATTGCTGTGTCACAAGCTGAAGACAGCATTTCAAATTACCACCTGGCTCTGATATTTCTCTGCTCCCTCTTCCTCAATGTCCCACCACCTTCCCCAGATATTTAGGAAGGATGGTTTTGTAGCTAGAGTTTTCCTGGTCCTGCCTGGCCCACGGTCAGGACAAAGCTCTCTCACCTGCCAGTCCTGCAGCCGCTCAGACCCAACCAAGTAAACACACAGAGACTTATATTATTTACAAACTGTTTGGCCATGCAGGCTTCTTGCTATCTAGTTCTTCTGTCTTAAATCAACCCATTTCTATTAATCTGTAAGTTGCCACATGTCTCATGGCTTACCAGTATCTTAACAGCTGCTTCCCATCGTGGTGGATGGCAGTATCTCCTGACTCAGCCTTCCTGTTCCCAGAATTCTCTTCTCTGCTTGTCCCACCTATGCTTCCTGACTGGCTACTGGCCAATCAGCATTTTATTTATACAGAGCAATATCCACAGCACTTCCCCTTTTCTTTTTTTTTAAATGGAAGATTTTAACTTTCACATAGTAAAATTACAGATAACAAAACAGTTATCTAGTAAGAATTATAGTTACAATATCTAGTCTATTTGTATTTGCCAAAATTAAAGAAGTGAGTCTTATACTTGTGAGTCTAAGGTTTCATATCTAACTTATCTTTTATCATAACTAAGGGAATTATAACTATCTAGTCTTCAACTACATCAAAGACCCTAGAAGGATATACTATAACCTGAGAAACAGGAGAAGGATGCAAGCAACTTTTGGGAGTCTTGAGAGAGTAGATAAAGACAGCTGGCAGCCTGGATAGTCATCCAAAATTCCTTTGTAAAGTTGAGGCATCTATCTTCACCCCACAGGCCTAGAGTCTCTCAGTGACTTCTCTCTGTGTCCTGTAAAATGTCTGGCAGTTTCCTCTCCGAAGTAGGAACCTGAAGGACCATTTTGCCAAGCAAAGTTCAGTGGTCACCTTCCTATGGGTCCTGTATGTCCAGTCGATCAAGCAGTCCAGGCAAGAACAGTTTCTTGCCCAAATGAATATTTTTGCCAAGAAGAAGATAAACTACATATAGAGTATCTTCAATGCCCATCCTCCTGTCTGAAGTAAATCGGTGCTGCCAGGAGCAGACATGTCTCATTGTCCAGAAAGTCTAAATTTTTTAAAACATTTTAAATGCCGTATTCTGTAGGTCCTCAAAGTATTTGAAGATTACCTATCTATGAAATGTATCTATGTATACCTAGAAACTTAACATGACTATAAGTTTGACTAACGTAGAAAACTAATTGTTCCATTACAATTTAAATGAGTTGTATAAACATAACACCATAAACAAGAGTAAAAATACACATACAGTGTAACAAAATTAACTTTAAATTTGTATCAATAAACTAAACTCCATAGCAATGTAAAACATTTTTAAACAAGTTGCTCTTTAAAAGTAGGTTCAATAATCTACCCCTTTATCTTATCATTATCTATACTGTCCCCTTTTGTTTTTCTAATTTTAGACAAAAAAAGGGGGAAACGTGGTGGCATTTTGTTTCCCAAAATATTGTGCACCCTAATAAACTTATCTGGGGTCAGAGACAGAACAGCCACTAGATACAAAGGCCAGAAAATAGTGGCATACATGCCTTTAATCCTATCACTCCAGAGGCAGAAATCCGTCTGGATCTCTGTGAGTTCAGGGCCACATTAGAAACAGCCAGGCATGGTGACACACGCCTGTAATCCCAGAAAGTGAGCCTTTAATCCCAGGAAGTGAGGGCAGAAAGCAGAAAGGCATATAAGGCGTGAAAACCAGGAACTAGGCTGATTAAGCATTCAGACTTTCGAGAAGCAGTTCAGCTGAGATTCACTCTGGATGAGGACTCAGAAGCTTCCAGTCTGAGGAAACAGGATCAGCTGAGGAACAGGCCAGGTGAGGAAGCTGTGGCTTGTTCTGCTTCTCTGATCTTCCAGCATTCACCCTAATACCTGGCTTCAGGTTTGATTTTTATTAATAAGACCTATTAAGGTTCATGCTACATGGTATAAATTCTTGTTTAGGGCTGAGCATTCAACCATTATTTATTCTGGACAGCTCGAGGAGCTGTGAGTCTTGATATTCAGTGACATTCATTGCAAAGGGAAGCTTCTCTGATTAAGGATGATGACAGTAGCATTTGCCTATGGGTACAAACATAAATATTTAGACTGAAATTTGGTGCAGTCTTTATATTTTTAAAGCATGAGGATTTTAAAAAGAGGGATTGTGGGACTTCAGCCCACTGTGTCTCTTTTCCTTCCAGCTTTGAACTGTGAGAAGTTAGTTCTGTCCGGATGTGTCACCCTCACCAGAGGACCCCAAACATGGGAGTTAAATAAAATTATTGCACTGAGATACTGCCTCAGGCATTTCCTTATAGGAACAATAAGTGGAGTAGTTCAGCTAGTAAGGCCAGGACAAAATATCATTCTCAGTCTTAAGAATGTTTGTGTGTATGCATGCGCACATGCCTGCATGGGGATTTGTGTGCGTTTGTGTGCATTGTGTGTGTGTGTGTGTGTGTCTAAAGAAGTATAACCCAAGAAAAAGTGGTTATCAACTTGATAGTGGTTGGGCTGGGAGGGGTTAGAGGGAGAGTTAGAGGGATGAGAGAAATGAGGTAATTCTATGTTAATTTAAAACATTTTAAAAAGTAAAAAAAAAAAAGTTAAAAAAAAACCCAAGAAAAACATGCAAAGAATTTGGGTAAGAAATAAGAAGATATTGCTCTGTAATTAAGGGACAAAGTTTGCCTAAGAGAAATCTATTGAATCTAAGCTACCTTCACAGACATTCCGAGGGCCCCCACTTTATTTCTTACCTTCTAAGTGCAGAGTCTTGAAGGGAAGTACAGTGACACACTCCTCCCACCATGTTGGTTCAGTCTAGAGAACAGGAGATTGTCAAACTTGGCTGCACATGCTGAGTCATCTCTCCAGCCCCAGAAACACAGTTCTTGAATGAAGGCTTAGAAAGTATGTAAAAAGTAACATGACAATGGAGCAAGTATGAATCTAGACATGGCGCATGCCTAACTCTGAGAGAGACCTTAGGCTGAAATATACCTGTGGAGGATCTTCTTCAAGCTCTCATTCTAGTCTTTGAAATAAAGGGGAGAAAAGCCCTCTTTGCCCTGTCTTCCCAACTGAACACACACACACACACACACACACACACACACACACACACACACACACACCATCTTGAAACAATGGGCTACCCTTCAGAGAGGTCCAAGTGTACCATATAATGGGAAGAGGTGCGAAGGACCCTTTCTGCCTGGGTTGTGGCTTTCCAGTATAAGCCTGTATCTCCTTATGTAGATTGATACTAAAGACAAGGTGGCTCCATTGTGTCTCTCATCTGATGTGGAAAGTAAGTTTCAGTTGAGCCTTCCACCCTACCTCACACCGAGACACTCATCTGATCATCAGATACATCCTGGTTCCTTTCAAGTTTGAATTACTATAGTCACATATAGCTAAACAAGTAAAGGTCTTTCCTGGGGATAGAATCTGGTTAAATTGGACCTCAAAATCGAGTGTGCCTTGGAACATGAAAATGTCATATTTGGAGAAGAGATAGATGGAAGAGAGTGGCAGTTTTGTTGTGATCCACAGAACAAGGAGATTTGGTGGCAAGCCTGGGTGCACATGGAAGTTCAAAGTACATGTGACATTTTAATCACATAACAGTGTTTAGAATATAGTATACCCACATGTCCTACTTGGGCACAGCACTACTCAGGGGACAAGCTGATCAAGATGTAGTGAAACACATTCCTTATTGGAACCTATGTGAACAGACACAACCAGCCAGCAGGAGCAGTTTCAAGAGACCAATGCAAGACCAAGATAGGGGTGTGTGGTGGGACAAGTAGAAGGCAAAACAAGGCTAGACCATGCTGCTTTGGAGGTACAGTCATCTAGCAGCCTTTCTTACCTGAGCAGTCTTGGGATTGCTGAAGCTTGGACTAACTGCAGGGTGGCCCCTGAGCTAAGCAGGGACCTAGGAAACAGCCCCCTGCACATCCACCTTGAGGAGTGGCAAAGAAATGGTATCTGTTTCTCAACTGATGCAGGGTGGGCCAAATGTGCCTGCCAGGACACAGGAGACTATTTTGGAAATACGCACAATTTTGTACCTTTTTGAAAACTCCTCTAACACCGAGACAGAACTCCTTCTCCAGACTGGCTGTGGGCCACCTTGTGACATCATGTGACAAACAGAGAATGATGACTTCAGCAGATGGTTGCCACACTACCAATGCTAGAACTGAGTGGCCACTATTTGTTGGGCATCCCTAGTGGAAGCAAAGGCAGCTCAGACTATCTTGGGGGATGTTTAGTGGTCTGCAGTCCAGAATACACCTAATGGCCAGTCAGAGTATGGGTGTGGACTGTGCCACCAAGTTGCACCTACCTGTTGGGCAAGAGCCAGGAAGAGAGACCTCATCTAATTCTTCTTCTGGGACATGGGTGCATTCAAGAGAAAGTTTGTTGAGGCAAGGTAACTGAGTCACGACACAAGGTCAAGCCGTCCAAGAGAGCCTCGAACCTCAAGACCAAAGCCAACGTACAGCCAACAAGGAAGATAATACCGACCTCCTCAGTCCTCCCTCTGCCAGAAAGCTATGGACCATAGCACAGAATGAGGACTTCCAGTCTGTGAAGTGGAGTGATGATGGAGAAAGCATCATGTTTGAGGTAGACCTGTTTCAGAGAGAGGTCCTTCATCGCAGGGGCACAGGGAAGATTTTTGAAATGGAAAGCTTGAAGAGTTATTCACCAGCTCAACCTGTATGGGTTCAGAAAGATTCACCCAGAGGAAAATGATGGTAAAGTACAAAGCTATTCTTTGTCTCCCACTTTTTGTGATGAGAACATCTTCCTATCTTCATACCCCAGGAGCGATGTGCTTTAAGCTCCTCATTTAGCAGGGCATGTTGTTTACTGAATAGTAAAAGTAATACGAGCAGAGATGACCAGCCACACTAGTAGAAACCCATGAACTGTGGACTAATAGCTGTGGAGCCCCCATAGGACTGGACTAGGCCCTCTGGATATGGGAGACAGTTGTTTAGCTTGAACTGTTTGGGTGGGCCCCCAGGCAGGGGGATCCAGATCCATCCCTGGTGCATGGGCAGACTTTTTGGAGCCCAGTGACTAGGGTGTGACACCTTGCACAGCCTTGGTGCGGGGGTGAGGGAGTTGGACCTGCCTCATCTGAATGTGCCAGACTCTGCTAACTCCCCATGGGAGACTTTGACATGGGAAATGTGGAGATGGGGGTTGGGTTGGGGGAGAATGCTGGGGGTGGGAGGAGGGAATAGGTGGGATCTGTGGTTGGTATCTAAAGTGAATAGACAATTTCTTAATAATAAAAATACTTTAAAAAAAGAAAAGTAAAATATGTACTTGGCATTCTCTAGCACATTGTCTAGGACATCTTTGCTTCAGGGTGAATTCCTACAGAAATGCCATGGAGCAGGATGAAGCTCATTTCTCAAGTATAAAGTATTTCTGGAACAATCAAGTATAATCAGGAACTCATGGGGGTCTCCTTGCACATTCAAGATGAAAGGTGGCCTGCATTCTCTGTCCTTTGGGCAATCTTCACCAACAGCCCACTGCCCTCTAATAGGCATCTCCTCTGAATCTAGCACTCAAATCACAGCTGATTGGATCCCCTGGCCCACAAGCATACAACTGAACTCATCATTTGGACCAAACATGAGCTGGACTCAGCAGACTCCTTGGCATCTGGAGATCAGAAAATGGAGAGACAGATGTCTCCAACCAGCTGGTAAGAGGATGAGAAAGTAGAAGTAGGACTGTCCTGGTGTGAGACTCACAAATCATGCAGATTGGGATGGAGTGGTTAGAACTACAAGCAAATACAGCCGTGCACTGCTAAAGAGGAACCCCGAGCACTGTAGAGTGGGAAAGCACATGTTCCTGAGAGATTAGTGAAGAGCCCAGCTTACAAGACTTTGCAGGCCTTTCCTGGGTAGAACAAGGTCAAGGGCACATAAAACACTCTTGAGTCTTGATAACACACACACAAAAAAAAAAAAAAAGAAAGAAAGAAAGAAAGAAAGAAAGAAAGAAAGAAAGAAAGAAAGAAAGAAAGAAAGAAAGAAAAAAAAAAGTAATAGACTTTGACATTAAACTCTGGGCTGCCCCTTAGATGTCGGCAGGCAGGCAGGCAGGCAGCCCCCGAGAAGCCAGTTAGTGTCACATACATGAGTCACCACCTTCACCTACGAATCATTTCTTTTTACTGGGGTCTTACTGCAGCACATAACATCTCTTGCCAGCCACTTTAGTCATTCTGTCTACCACAAAAATGACCAGTATAACATGATGGGGGTCAGTGTAGCTGTATTTCCGACTGGCTAACCTAGTTCATTTTGTTTCGGATCTACTGCAACTTCAACTTTCAGAGAGACAAGCCGGAGCTCCTAGAGAATATTGGGAGGAAAAAATTGCGAAACCGGTTCTGGTGAGTGAGGCACAATCTCCGGTCACAAGTGCTGCTGAGCAAGGGCCAAGTCCAAAGAATGTGAAGCTTTTACACAAGACAGAAGAAGAGGATGTGAAGTCCCAGCAGGGGGTTCCCAACAACCAGACACCTGCAGGCAACCTTTCCACTGTGCCATCTAGTGCATTAGAAAAGAGCAGCATCCCTGTAAGTGCCCCAGACAACTGTCCACCTCAGGAGACAAGTGGCCCACATGGAGAGGGCACGTCTGATAAAGATACAGTTTCTCCTTTGACTACTGTTAAAATGGAAGGGGCTGGGCATGTGCCCAGTAGTTCCTCGGGGTACCTCGGATATGGGTATGTGATGTCTGTATACAACACTTGCCATTCCATCCGAAAGCTGCCCTCTCAGCCATATCCCTAAGTGTGTCTGCTGAGGAGGAAGAGGAGCAGGAGCAGAAAGAGGAGGAAGAGGAAGAGGGGGAAGAGGAGGAGGGGAAGGATCAGGAGGAGGCATACTCAGAAAACATGTGTATAATCTGTGTGCTGTTTAACAACAAAAAGATGTTCATAAACTCATGGGCCACAAAAGACTGAGAAAAAAAAATCACCATTTTTCTGGAAATGAACTAATTTTACCAAATAAAAACAGATCTCGTGGTGGTAAATAAACATTTTAAAGGTGAGCCTGGAATTTATGTGCTATCTAACCATCTGCACTGTTCCTGTGTCATTGTCTTCCATACCCTGCATGGGGTTTGACTACAATAAAGATACGGGAAAGGACAAAGGGAGCCCAGACACTGAACTCTTATCAATACATTTATTTGTGCAATACAGAAAACCATAGGACTAATGTGAACTTCAGCAAAAAGTCATTTCCTGGCAGTTTTCCTTTTCTATAAAGGCCAAGGTTCTTGAGGTTTTGCATCTCAATGACATAGCCACAGTAGATGGGAAGTCCTCACTGCTATCCCTGTCATTGAGAGCATAGCAGTCTGAGTCTGGGAATAGCATAGAGTGGGCTGTGGTCTACATGGCAGCAATGGTTTCGAGTCACCGTGATATTTAGAGGTTTATACTATGATGGACTAATGGCAGGGCCATTATTTACTTGTTTTCTTGGCACTGTTCTCTAGAGCATTCACTGCTCCACCCCTTCCCCGGAGGGATCAGGTGCTCTGGGATATCTACCTGGAATATATCCTTCCCCCCTTTTCTAGGTATGGGCTCTAGTAACCATCTGGGGTTTGAAATTGGAGTCAGGTACTTCTGCTGCAGGTTGGTTAGCACAGCTTGTGTTTCCAGTTCTACAACCTCATTGGCAGGTAAAGTTTCTGGACACTGCAAAGTCTCTCCAATGTCAACAAGTCCTAGGCACAAAGACAAAAACATACAGTGTATTCTCTTCTATATAGCAAGGTTATCTTTATGACAGCAGGGTCACTATAGTGTCAACTGATGGGGTATAACATATCACCAAAATAATAAGAAACAGGGATTTTTCTCACTGAATACTGGGGACATGAGCAATTGAACCAGGGAATCTTGGGTGAGGCAGCCACAGGCCTTAAGAAAAAGGAGACTGGCTTGTCCTCAGTGACTCTTGTTTTAAATGACAGTCAGGTTCTAGCATACTGCTAAGGCTGGTGTGTATCTACTGAAAGAGCATCAGCCAGGAAGACTACAGTCAATAAGATTCCTAATTAGGTCACTAGTTGACTGTATTAGATGTTGATTGGTATCTTACCCAGGGTCCTTGTGACAGGCATTAGAAGCCATGAAGGTAGCCTTACTCTAGATAATCCTCCACTTTTTTAGTGTCTATGCTGAACTAAGGCCATGCCTTTTGCACATATTCATGCACACATAGTCCAATGCTACAAACAGGTACTGACTTGACACAGGCTTTCAGTTCACAACACAAACATGATCTGAAGCCCAGAGTCAAGAGGTAACTATGTGCGTCTGTGGAACCCAGGCTTATGTACACCAGCCTAGTTACTCCAGCAGCTCTTAAGAGAGGCTACTTAGAAACTTTAGCCCACACCCTCTAGCTAAAAGCAAAATAGAGCCTGTTTTGAATTGTTTTGGATCCTGTCTGAATTGTCTGCTTCATATTTAATACAGGTTCACTTACCAGCTATCACGCCTCTGCCATATTTTTCTCCTTCCTGTAGTAAGGTCTGAATCTGTGTCAGGGTCATTCCCAACCTCTCTACGAGCACCTCCTGCCAGGCATCATCTTCCCAGTCCCTGTGAGCAATGTGGATGGCGATGGTACATTTCTGATGGCTCCTCAATAGGGGACGCCAACGTGTCTCAAGAGTCTTGACTCCATTTAAGATTAAACCAGCATAGGGCTGCCGGAAGGAGAGGCAGGAAAACTTCATTTTCCTTTATGTGCCTAAACACAGAAGCATTATCACAGCTCAGCTCTTCAGGTTCATGTCCATTAGGCCTCACCTTCCCCAGATGTTTCTCATGTACCCCGAAACTCCACTGAATTTGATGTGCTGCTTCCTGTTACAGGTTAATGGTGCCCTGCTCAATGTCAGGACCAATGCCAATGGCTGGAATTAGGATGATGCATGGTCCATGTAGTCTTTGAGGGGCTCACAAAATAGGATGGAAGCAGCTAGAAAAAGGTACCAGGAAAACAGTGTGGTCAGTGCTGACAGAGGTCACTGGGCCCTAGCAGAACACATAGGAGGGAAGGCCGTCTTGACCTAGCCAGGCTTCACATCTGAGTAGGCTGGCTTTAGTACAGAGGAACAGTCTTAGCTTTCCTACTTTTTCTTCCTATGTCACTGTCACCAATACTCTTTGCTTCCTGGCCCTGTCATTATAGCTTATATAGGTGTGGAATTGTAGAGCTCCAATCTGAGCCAGTAAACACCAACCCTTGAAATGTAAACTTGATTTACTTTTGGAATTCCCTTCTAAGTTCCTGCCTTGACTTTCCTCAATGATGAATTGTGACGTGGAAATACAAGCCAAACAATGCTCCCTGCCCCCACAAGCTTTTTGTCAGTATTTTATCTCAGCCAACAGAAATCAAAATATAACATTTTTCTACATTGCTTTTGGTCATGGTATTTGTGATACCAACAGAACGAAACTAGAACACTAATTAAGCCAGTTCTTTGTCACTGAGGACCAGCCTATCACACTCATTCTAGGTCCTAGAATCCAGGACCTCTGTTCTGCCAGTCTGCTTTTGCTCAGTATCACTGTCTCTCCATTCCATGAGTGGATGGTTCTGCCTCTGAGAACAGTGACTGCACACTTTTTACTACACAATGAAAGTCCCTTCTGTGAGTAACTCATGCCTCCAGGCTTACCCTGCCTGCTTTACACAGTGCCCACAGCAGAAATGTCAAATACTGGTCCACACGCAAATCTCTACTTCCTCTGACCCCCCCCCCCCACCATATGATCCCTTCCTTTTGTGTTCCATCCCCTGACACTCCTCTCAAACCTGGTCTCACAGGGAGAACAACTGGCCTATGACAACTCTGCCTTCACAACACTCAATACCTCAGCATCCCTGGCTGCCCCTTTTCCAGGCTTCCATGATGCTCAATGGCTTGCTCTGGCTGCTATGACATGGTCCACACCTTCTTACTCAGGTGACTGAGCCAGGCTGTTGGACTTGGGAGCTCAACTTCTATGAACCCAAATCTACCAGTTTCTCCTTCGTAAGTGAGGTCACAGTCTGTCCTATTTTTATTGCCTAGATGTAGTAGCTCTTATGCTTGCCCTTTCCTCCTCCCACCAATTGGTACACAGCACTACTTGTCTATGAATGCTTCCCTAAACATCATCTTCCATTATCTCCACAGCCACCATCCTATCAAGACCCTACCATCCACTGCCTTTTCAAGCGCCATTTTTCAGAGGCCCTGTGCTGTGAAACTTGCCTGCCGCCCTCTACTATCCACACTGCACTTAGAATGATCTTGGTACTGGGGTCGTCAGATCATCTCATTCTTTAGCTGAAATCTGCCAAGGGCTCCTGTCCCAACCAGTCCAAAACACACCCATTTCAGTAGGCCCCCTCAGGGTCCCTTGTAATCTGGCTGCCCACCCTAGACATGTGCTCTCTTCCTCAGGGTACTGCAGACAAACCTGTTCTGTGGATGAAGAAGCGGCTCTCCTTGGCTTGTCTCTGCTTCTCCACTTGCACAAGCAGAAGGTAGATAAGGAAAACATCAAGTAAAAGATAGTTATGTTGGCTACTGGCAACAGGAAAGGCTTCTACTCAGCAAGTTTTAGAGATCAACAAGAACTACAGCTGGCCTTACAGAGAACACACACGTGCATCTCACTCAAAGCTTGGTTCAAGGTCCCTTTCTGACTGGGACAAGGACCACCTGATATAGAAAGTTAATTCTGCAAGTGGTTCCCATTATTAAGCCAAGCATGCACGATCTAACAGGAGGAAAACAATGCCACACAGAATGTGTTTGCATGGAAATGTTCAGGTGTACTGAATCCCAGTGCTCTCAATGTTATCTGGTAGATGAAACTGGGCATAGTAACAAGAGCCACAGATCGGCACCCCTCACAGTCTGGGGTCTCAGTTCATAGCCTAAAAGTAAGGAGGGACTGGTGCCTGTGGAGCAGCATACATGGTTTCCATGTGCCTGCATCCACACTTCGGAGAAACTGTGAGATGCTGGCAAGATGGGGCAGACAAAGATCAGCCTTGGGCTAGACTAGCTTTGAGATGGCCTTGCATGGGTTATGAGTTAGTTGCACAGTCGGGGAAGCCGGAGCCTGGGGCATTTTCAATTGGGATGGGGGAAAGCTCACAGGCTCTCACTCAGAGATTACCCGTCCTTTGCCTGCTGTGGGTCTCTTCAGCCTTACCGCTTAGCACTCAGCCAACTCCTGTTTACAGCACAGTCCTCCGCCTTTCAGCGTTCCAGGGAGGCCTCCAGTACCAGCAGCTCCTAAGCGTGGGTGGCTAACACTGGCTCTAAAGAAAGGAAAGCATTTGGCTAGTGCCGACCAGAGTTCTGGGATTTTAACTCTTTAAGTAGAGGAACAAACGTAGAGACGAATCCACGCCCTTACGCACATAATCTTGCGTAAGCACGCACACTAGGTCCATTTACGTGACTAAACATTCGCAGCCAATTAGAACTACAGGCACCATTCATGCATCAGGGATAGGAAGATGCGGACTTACGTAATTGAGCTGTAAACCACACTGGATGCTAGGAGACTTTGTGGGATTTACCGGTTTCTTAAAGCAATCTGGCAGATAAAGCTGGGTCAGGGTCGGATCGGCAGTAGGCTGCTGGGAAGAAAAAGAAATGAGAAAAGGAATCGGGGATTCATTCAGATGGGTTGCGAAAGTAGCAGGGTGCCAGGCAGCAGGAGGTGCGGGGTGGGAACTTTAAGGGAAGAGGCTTGTTGAGGAGGGGCTTGGAATAGGTCCAGGGAAGAGCTGTGAGTCCTGAGGTTAGGCATTGGGGTGGGATGGGGCTGGGCGGGGCGGGGTTGTGAGCACCGGGAACCGGGGAGTTTGTGCACTGAAGAATCCCTTGGGAACATATTGGAATTGCCAGTGCTTGTAATCTGGGCAGGGCTGTGAACCGAGTTGGGCGGGGTGTGTTGTCCTGCGTGGGTGGGGCTACGGGGATATTAGGGCAGAACTTTGATTTCCAACTAAATTAAGTTGGCCCAGATATGCTTAAGGTGAAAGGAAGGCCTGTGCATGCTGAAATGGCAGTGGTGGGCCAGACTGTGAATGCTAAGGTGGGCAGGGCCTCAAAGTACCATCCAGGGCTGTGAGTGGTGAGATAGGTTGACAGAGCTGAGCTTTGGATCCTGTCATTTGTGATGGAGGGTTACGGGAGGAGGAAGGAATGCCTTGGCTTGCTGAATTAGGAGGGTGTGCGGGGCTGTATATGCTGAGGTAGAGGTTGGGGGCGGTTCAGTGATTGATGACATATGAAGTAGGAAAATAGCTTTGGATAGTGATGTAATAAAGACCTAGAAACTCTGAAAGAGAAGAGAGAGGCCGCGTGTGGTGATATAGGAGTGGTATGAGGGGCACACATTCTGGGTTAGTAGTGGTGGGAGATACTGTGTGTGTTGATGTCCAGTGGGAGCTGTGCATGCTGAGGTTGGAGTGGTGGGCAGTGCTGTGTGTGCAGGAATAGGAGTGGTGAGTGGTGTTGCAAATGTTGCCCTAGGCATGTAGGGTCTACAGAATACCAGAAAGATGCTCTAGTTATTAACTTATGGAGGGGGGAGGGAGACTTTGAATACTAATATACTATGGCAGAGGGCCACTGGAGGGAGAAGAACAAAACTGCATGCCGAAGTAGGAGTGGTGGGTCAGCTGTGAGTGCTGACCTAGGGTATGTCTCAACAGTTACAGGGATGATTATCAATGGTAAGATATGAAGTGGGGCTGGAGCTTTGGATATTGATACAATATGATGCAGGGCCACTGGAAGTTGAGGACAGAACAGTGCATGCTGAAGTAAGAGTAATCGGTAAGGATATGAGTGCTGACCTAGGTGGGCAAGGCCTTGGAAGAACCAGGGCAGTGCTGTGAGTGAAGTATGAAGTAGAGCTTTGAATACTGTCATAATATAGTTTGGACTGCTGAAGGGCTGGGCTGTGAGTGCTGACCTCTGTGGGTGAGTCCATGGGAGCAGTGATGTAGGAAGTAGGGAGAAAGCATTGAATTCTAACCTAATATAGGGTGATGCTAATGGAGAAGCTGATGGTGTTGAAAATAGCTAGAGCCAGAGATAAAGAGAAGCAGGATGGGCCTGTGAGTGGTATAGTAGAGCTGGAGGGGCTTCTGGGAGAGCAAGGTAAGGCTGTTAGTGGCAAAGTATGGTGGGACAAGAAGTTCAGGGCAGAACTGTGGGTTACAAGGCAAGGCATTTGGAGTGGGGCTGCAGGAAGAGGAGCAGAGCAGGACTGTGAGAGCTAAGGTAGGAAAATGGGGGAAGTGACATATGTGTTGCTAAATAGATGGGGGTGAGGCTATTGGAGGAGCATGATAGGACAGGGACCTTTTAGGTACAGTCAATGAGGCTTGGGACTGGCTAGGTGTAATTGGAAGGAGGCACTCAGAGATTGTGAGGCACATCCTTAAGTAAGGCAAAATGGCAAGGAAGAGTGACTTAGGGACCTAACCATGTCCTGAGGGTCCTCTCCAGGGAGGCACCATAGAGGGCATGGATGCTGCAAAAAGGCCAGGAACTTTTGTCTGAGACCCAGGTGGCCTTAGACTGAGTCTTACAGGGTAAGACTGAATTTCTGAAGTCAGCCTTCTTTTCTCCAGGCACCACTGTCCAAAACTGCCAATGGCCCTGATCTTATTAAGGCTTATTTCAAGTGTGAGTTTGGCAGCCAAGCTCTGTGTCCCTACCTCTGCAATACCTGTAAGAAAATATGGTTTTCTTCCAGGTTGCTAGGGCCACTTCCTGAGGACAATCTTCATCTGTTGCCTGACTCTTGAGCCTCTGGATGAGGCTGTCCTTGGATATCTCCTCTTCAGCCACCCTCTACACACAGGTTTCTAAGCTACAACTTCTTCCTAACCCTATAAGTCTTAAAGGTCTTCTTATTTGGGGTTCTCAACACCAGATGTTAGTCCTAGCTCTCTTCATCTGTATTCTCAGGGCTATGCTGTGTACTTCCTTGTCTCTGACCCAATAGACTTGGCTAGGTCAACTACTTTTGACTTCTCAGTGTCCATACTCTACAATGCCTATCTCACTTCTGTATTAATTGCCCTATTCCTTCAGGACACAATTTCACCATCTACTGCCCAGGATTTAGGAACTTTTGTCTCTCAGCTCTGGTAGCATTTTGCAAGAGTCCCCAATGTTTCTTGTGTTGGGCTCATGGAACCCACCTAAGACTGTAGCTGTTCTCTCAGAGACAGAAAGGGTTTCTGAGGTCTCCAAGGCAAAAGGGAGATAATCTGTGCAGCACATCAGGACCCTAAAGACCAGTTGCCCAGATTCTCTTCTGTGTTGGCCTCTCCTACTGGACTTCTTCTTCCTTGGATGGCTGCTGGCTTCCTCCTGACAGCTGAGCACATGCTTGGAGAAGTTTCAAATCATGAGCCAGAGCATCTTGAATTTAGACTGCTCCTCCCCCTGTACCCTGCTATGCCAAAAAAGGAACTTGTAGTGATATTTTATCTGTGTACCCCAATAAAGTTTATCTGAGGATCAGAGGAAAAAGCCAGCCACTATAGTAAATACAGAGGTCAGGCAATGGTAGCACAGGCCTTTAATCCTATCACTCAGGAGGCAGAGATCTGTCTGGATCTTTGTGAGTTCTAAGGCCACAATGGGATAAGAACCAGGTGCGGTGGTACACACCTTTAATCCCAGCACTAACCATAAAGGTCTGGAGGTCTTTACAGACAAACAGGAAGTGACAAAGCTGGGCAGGAAGAGGAAGTGATGTAGCTGGGTGTAGAGAGGAAATGAGATGGCAGAACAGAATGGCATATTGACATAGGTATATAGGAAGTAGGTTTTTTTATTTGGCTGAGGATCTTCAAGTGGTAAGAACATGGCTGGCTTCTTTCTGCTGTTCTGATCTCTCAGCTTTTTACCCCAATATCTGGCTCTGAGTTTTTATTAATAAGACCATTTAGCAATTCATCTACACCCAAGGAACTAAATCATTGAAGTAGGTGTCTTCTAGTAGGGAACTAAAGAAGGGCTCTCTATCCTGACTCACACAGCTGCCCTGAGAGTGTGTTGTAGTGAGTATGTTGAGTGGAGTACACACTATAACACAATTTCCTTTGGTGCCAGATTGAACAGCAGGAGCCTGATCTGTTCCCTGACATGAAAGTACAAGGTTAGTTTTCGCAGCAGTATCCACTAGGCCTTGGAAGAATCACCTTACTGGGTTACAGGTAGGATCCAATGGCATTTCTCCTGGACACCAGAATGTCTATCTGTCTTGACTTTCATTTGAAATAATAATTCATTACTGTGGTAGTTTGAATGTAATTAGCCCCTTAATCTTATAGAGAGTGGCACTATCAGGAGGTGTGGCTTTGTTGGAGTAGGTATGGCCTTGTTGAAGGAAGTGTGTTACCATGGGGGGTGGGCTTTGAGGTCTCATATATACCTCAAAGCCATGCCCAGTGCTTCAGAACACTTCCTGTTGCCTCTGAGTAAGATAGAAGGACTCTCAGCTCCAGCACCATGTCTGCCTGCATGCCACCATGTCGCATCATGATGATAATGGACTAAACCTCTGAGAATGTAAGCCACCACAATGAAATGTTTTTCATTTATGACTTGTCATGGTCATGGTGTTTTTTTTCACAGCAATAGAAACCCTAACTAAGACAACTACCAATCCTGGAATGATCTGCTTTCTGACCACTTCTCTCAGACCACATTCTCTTTAGAGACTGTCTTCTGACTGACTACTGCTCTCATAGTGTCCTGGTGAACACTCACCCAGCATTCTCAGATCATCCATTGCAACATCAGCCTTAATTCCTTTCCCCACCTAACATTATATGGCCTTTGCCTGGTTGCTATAGAGATGCTGCTCAGTAAGCACTGTGATTTTTATTAACAACTCCTGTGCTCCTAGCCCAGTGGTTCTCAACATTCCTAAAGCTGTGACCTTTTAATACAGTTCCTCATGTTGTGGTGACCCCCATCCATACATTATTTTCATTGCTACTTCATAACTGTAATTTTGCTACTTTTATAAATTAGTAATGTAACCCACAGGTTGAATACCACTGCCCTAGTCCATAACTCCTTTGTCTCAACTCCTTTTGCACCTCAAAAAAATGCTACCATCACTCCCCTTGCTTATTTGACTCAGAAATACAGGATGAAGGTGCTCTCCACTGGAGATGGTTCATTTTTGTTTCTGTCCTGAATCCTAAGTTCCATGAGTCTGTCATCTCCTTGACCCAGATTTGTATCATCCCTTCAAATATTCCTTACTCAGTCCAGCTTTCTACTCTGGGAAACACCTTTAGCACATTTCCCCCTGTGGAGTTACTACTCTTGTTTTGTTGGAATGATAGGGACCACTTTTGAAGTCTGTGTACTATTCCTGTGATGAGTATCCATTTCAGTTACCTTGACCTTACACCCCAGGGATAATTTGCCTCTGTGTACTATTCCTGTGATGAGTATCCATTTCAGTTACCTTGACCTTACACCCCAGGGATAATTTGCCTCTGTTTAAGGGCTACTTTTGACTCAGTATTAACCAAGTGCTTGTAAATATATCTGCATGTCAAAGAATATCCCATTACCCATCCCTGGAGCCCAGAGCCCCATCACTTTTGGTGTTTCCCCAGAAGGAGGTGCTCAGATACTGTGACTCCTAGAGAAGGATTTGCCTTTCTTCTTCCACATTTGTTGTGTGCCCACACTTATCCAGGGCTACATGACCTTACAGACTACACATGATGGAGAAGCTCTGGGCTTTTGGGGACCTATATGATGATTGTGAGCTTTTATTTTTTCCTGTCTAGCCATTCCTGTTGTTTCCCTGTTTCTCCTGCTCCTGTGCTCACCTGTTTCCCAGATTCCTTTCCACAACTTTCTTTCTTCCTTATCTAGACAGATGGGATCGTATGGTACTACCCTGAGTCCTACATTTAATACTGTTTTTGACATTTCATGTGGATGAGAAGAAGAGGTGCCCCAGTAACCCTAGACATGGATGGGCTACTTACACTCAATTGGGTAGGTTTTATTTTTATCTCATACTATGTGTGGATGGGAAGTGGCTCCCCAGTGAACCTTCAAGATGTGGCAGGCTACTTTCACTTCACTGGAGAGCTGTGGTGCCTGGCACATGCTGGGGAAGCATAATTTAGACCTTCTGAGTTTCTTTAACTTGGCTTGTAGTGATTTGAATGAGAAATGCTCTCTATAGGCACATATCAGTGGTGCTATTTGGGAAGGCTATAGAACCTTTTGGACATCAAGCCTTGCTGGAGGAAGCATGTAACTTGGGGTGAAATTTAATGGTTTATAGCCTCATCATACTTCTGGTTCATTCTCTCTGCTTCCTGTGTGGAGATGAAATGTGATCAGTCATCTTTTTGCTCCTGCCACTGTGCCGTGCCTTCTCTGCTGTGAGTAGTCTATTCTTCTGGAACTATGTGCTAAAATAAAGTCTTTTTTCCTTTAGTTTCTATTGGCCATGGTATTTTATCACAGCAACATGAAAGTAACTAACACATGGTTCTAAACTGTTGTATCAGATTTAAGTTCAAGGCATTCATTACCTTGCTTCTAAGGCTCCAATCTCTTCAGTTACCCTTCATTTTCTTCTTCCTCTCCTAATATTTCAATCATGAAAATAACATATGACCCATGTGTCATGCTGGAGGGAGGGCTTCAAATGGCATGTGACCTTGTGATCCTGCTCATTTGTTTTTATGACTCAGGAGTTGGTGGGCAGGCTCGAGAGGACAAGATTCTAGATAAGAATTGTCCTATTGTGCTTTCTCCAGAACACTCATTCTTCCACATGTATGCTTGCAAGCTTGCTCTGGCAACTCTGGAAATATGGAAAGGTAGAACACACACAGGGCACTTGAATGGGGCCTTTTCAAAGAAGCAAGAGTGTTTTGGGTTTACTCATAATACTTCTGCTCCTTTTTCTTTGTGTATTCTTCATTCAATTGGGTTGATGCTATCTGATTATTTTTTCTATTATTTTCTCCTGTATTATTAACCTATATTTTAAAAGGATCTTAACAAATTTAACCTGACATTCTCATTAGGTCTGAAGCCTAATATGGAGTATTTTGATAAGAAGTCTTTCCTCACTAAAGACCAACAAAACAAATTCACAGGAAATAGACCATCTTGTGGTGATATTTTATTTGTGCTAAAATGTTGTGATATTTGTAGATGTAACTGTCTTTTTAAATAAGAAACACAGAGTCGATTGCAGAGTTAAAAAGCCCAAGAGGTCAGAGCAATAGCTAAGAGCTTAAAACCTTACCCTTCACTGCCGCTGCTGTCCTCCTCGGCCACAGAACTACTTCCTGTGTGTCTGCCTTCTTATAGACTTTCTGTTCTGCCTTCTCATTGGTTGTAAACCCAACCACATGACCTCTTCTTCACTGCTCATCTATCCAGACCCCCAGGTCTTCTATGGTTGGTATTGAGATTAAAGGCGTGTGTCTCCATGCTGGTGGTATCCTTGAACACACAGAGATCTGCCTGTCATGTGATCAGAGATTAAGGGCGTGTGCTACCACTACCAGACTTCTGCTATGGATTGGTATTAGCTCTGATCCCCAGGCAACTTTATTTATTAACATACAAGTAAAATCACATTTCAGTACAAATAAAATATCACCATGTTTCCCCTTTTCTATTTTAATAAAAAGAAAAAAGGAAAAAGGTTATAGCTAACATAAGAAAAACTATATACAAAAGTACAATAACTATATACCATATATACAAGTAATAAATACCCAAACAATGTCTAGTCCATTTGCATTTGACAAATTCAGAGAAAATAATTCCATTATCTATCCTATTTTGGTAAGTCCAAAATGTACCTGATTCACTCTATCCTAACTTATATTACTAACAGAACTGTCTTATAACGTCTTTCAAATTTATACACTTACACCTCTTAGTGAGTTTCTTTTCTGAAATTCTTAACAAGGAAAACTATAACTATAACTAACTAATCTTCAACTATAACTAACTAATCTTCAACTCCTTCAGAGACCCAAGAAGAAAATAATATTACCTAATAAAAAATAAAAACAGGAAGTGCATGCAAGCAACTTCCAAAAAAATGTGAGTTGACAGAAACAGCCAGCTGCCTGGACAGTCACCCAAGATATCACCATAGATATTTTATTTGTGCTTTAATAAATAAAGTTTGCCTGGAGATCAGAGGAAATAACAAGCCATTTTAAGTAAACAAAGAAGTTAGGCAGTGGTAGCACATGCCCTTAATTTCATCACTAAACAGGCAGGATCTGTGTGTTCAAGGCCACACTAGGGAACAGAGTCAAGCGTGGTGACACACGCCTTTAATCATAGAGACCTGGAAGTCTGTACAGATAGACAGAAAGTGATAGAGCTGTGTAGGAAGAGGAAGTGAGGTAGCTGGGATAAGAGAGCCAATGAGAGGGCAGAAAAGCAAGACATATAAGGCATGGGTATACGGGGAATTAGCTCACATTTGGAAGCTGCTGAGTTGGTGAGGTAAGGCTAGCTGTGGCTTTCCCTATTTCCCTGATATTTCTCTAAGGCTTTCACCCTTATATTTGGCTCCATGTTTTTTTTATTTAATAAGACCATTTAGAAATTCATCTACATCATCTCACTTTGAATTTATTGACATCATTTGTTCAGAATTGTAAGTATAGGAGGTCCTACTAAGGCCATCTATCAGATTAACTTCCTTGAGATACCAGGTATAAACCTCACATAGGACAAGGCATATGTGGTAGTATTGTGTTCCCCAAAATATTTGTGCACCCTAATAAACTTATTGGGGGTCAGAGAACAGAACAGCTACTAGGTACAGAGGCTAGAAAATGGTGGCACTCGCGCCTTTAATCCTAGCATTCCAGAGGCAGAAATCCCTCTGGATCTCTGTGAGTTCAAAGCCACATTGGAAGCAGCCAGGCATGGTGACTCACGCCTTTAATCCCAGAAAGTGAGCCTTTAATCCCAGGGAATGATGGCAGAAAGCAGAAAGTATATAAGGCATGAAGACCAGAAACTAGAAGCATTTAGCTAGTTAAATGCTTTTAGGCTTTGAGCAGCACAGTTCAGCTGAGATTCATTCTGGATAAGAACTCAGAGGCTTCCAGTCTGAGGAAACAGGACCAGCTGAGGAACTGGCGAGGTGAGGTAGCTGTGGCTTGTTCTGTCTCTCTGATCTTCCAGCATTCACCCCAATATCTTGCTCCAGGTTTGTTTTTATTAATAAGAACTTTTAAGATTTGTGCTACAGGCATAAAATACCTCTGTTGAATTATTCCCATTTTCCTGATATTTCATGATCCAGCGCACAGATGTAGGTCACTTGGGATGCACTTTGGGTCCATTCAGGTATCTCCATGTTGTGATGCTGCAGCATTCTCTCTCCTGGGGACCTGAATACCTCTCTATACATCAGCTATAGGTCTAAATACTGGGCTAGGGGCTGAAACAAAGCAGGATGGTCGCTAGTTTGTTGGGATAGCAGCCCTCATGCATCCTTGCTCTCTCTCAGTGCTCTCATTCTGGAGATGAGTGTCAGCTTTGTGTTCTGTGTACCATAGGGAGGCCACAATGATATTTCATCTGTCAGCTGTATCTAGAGCTAACCTATGGTTCTGGCTGTTCAGTGTTGCATCTGACCTTTTCTTTTGCTTCTGTTGCTGTGTAGAATAGGAGCGGGAGGAGGAGGGGATTTCATCCAAAACAGGCCTTGCTTACATTGAGAGGTTGTCCAACAGGATCTCATATGATCTGGGTCTAAGGAGGATTTTCTTGCCCTCTTTCCTGATACCTGTGTTGCAGAATGTCCTCTGCGCACACTTTAGGAACCGAATACCCTGGGCTTTTCAAGCCTCATCTGTTTGGTTTACAGGAATGTACTTCCCTCAGCCTAGATAATTTCTTTCCACTGTGGTTATGAAAGGCATCTCTAGCCTATTCAGTGTGGACCATTGTTTATTGATTCCAGACTCATGTACCCTGAGACACATGCCAGAGAATGAAGACTTATTTTTCAGTTGGTATCCCTCAGGCCCCTTATGTCATCTTATTCTGCAAAGCCCCTGCTTAGCACCCTTTATTCCCATCCTGTGTTGATATCTTGCCCATATTGATGCAGGAACATGATTATACAAGTGTCACCTCTTTCCTCCCTTGCTGTGTGCAGCTCTTTTCATATTGTACTAGACCTGCTTCTTGAGTATGGCTTGGCAGCAGCTTCTCTAACACTTCCTGATTTACCCAAAACAATCCTGGCTTTAGCATTGCAATTCTAGCACTCTACTTAGTGGGCAAACACCCACTAAAAGACAGGTAGGGTCATCTCATGTGAGGGAGGGCCTCAATGGGGAGAATAATTATGCAATATTTCTCTCTAATAAGTGGGTTGGATATACTGTGTCTTATAGGAAAGGAAGAGGGTTAATCAGACTCAAAAGTTTCAGCAATCCAAATCATACAAAATTAGGAAAAGGCCTGGTTTAATGGGTAAAGCATTCCTGGGTGATTCCCTGGGCCCACAGAGAGCAGACTGGGACAAGAGACCTGAAGAACCACATATCTGGTTTCTGGGATGCAGCTTATATACCCTGTATGAGTGGTCTTGAGTCTCTCTGGGGGAGGAGCCATGTTTGGCTGGCTTTCAAGGGGCAGGTTTAGGGAAAGAGATGGGGGGGGCGGGGTTGAGGTGGATCTTCCACCAGAACATTCCAGACTCTTTGGGTATAGGGATGCCAGAGTGCCAGACATTAAGATGGAGCTCCCACCCAAACACAAGGCCCAACCCGAGATGGCTTCTAGAGAGACTGAGAGAGGACCAAGGATGGAACAGACGCATGTGCGAAGCAAGGTGGTGGCAGAGGGGGCCAGAAAATCGGATGGGCTTCAATTCCTGCAGAAGTGTGGGCCAGACTAAAGTTCGTCCTTGGGTTTCACAGTGATCGTTGGGTACAGGTGAACAGCCACTTGTTTTCCTGATGAGATTTTGATGGTGAGCTCATTTGGCTAGTCAGCCTCTGACAGAACTTTGTGTAGCTCTGATGCACCCTGAGCATGACAGAAGAGCCACGGAGACTATAAGCTACAGCCCCCACGAGGGTGTGTAGCCAAGATACTTCTACTCGATTCACCTCCTGCTGCATCCAGAACATGCCAGAATAGCTGCTGCTGATGATGCAAAGTCAGAAGGCATGGTACGGGTTTGCCCAGGCATCTACTGCATGGCCTGAGCTGCCACTGTGTCCCGGGCAAGGCTGGATTTAATCAGATAGTTCCCTCACCCACTGCCTCTAAACAGGAGAAGCGGTGGTGCTGGATACAAGATAATAAGGAAGGGTGGCTTTGAATGTGTGCAAATGATGTTTGCAGAAAGCTATAGGAGAAAGGCCCTCTTGTTGGATTAACTAGCTAGTGTTTTTCCATGGTCTTGAGCAGGACACTTCCACATAGTGCCCTCTGCTGGCCAAGTCCTCCAACTTCACTGTGCATCAAAGATGGGGGTCAGCTATCAGAGCAGGGTAAGTGAGTACCTATGGCAGAAGTTCTGTCACTCTTAGGGAGGAGTAGAGATGGGGGTGCTTTGTCTTCTGGGTGGACAACTTGTGAGACATTTCTTCTCACTACCCTCAGGTTCTTCTCTCCCCCACCTTCCTTCTGGGCTCCATGTTTTCTGATGAGAAGCTCCCCCCCCCAATTGTTTTACGAATATAGATATAGGATCATTCCTCTTTTACTGCTTCAAAGATTGTTTTCCTTTCTTCTCAGAGCTTTGGTGTAGTTTTTGCTGTAGATTTATTTGGGTTTAATCTGTTTCAGGCTTGCTCAGGTTCTGTAATCTGTTTCAGGCTTGCTCAGCTTCTGAAATGTATCATTTGACAAAGTTTGTTCTTTCCTCTGTTCTTGCTCCTTGTAGTGTGTTCAGTACTGCCGCCCCTGGCTTCTGGAGACCCTGTGAGAGAGACATTAGATTTCCCTCTATAGTCTTATATGTCTCTGAAGCTCTGCTGTGTTTTATGGTGTGTGTGAGCATACAATCTGTTTTTTTTAGGGTGAATCCCTCAGTGTGGAATTTCTAGGGTTATTAGGTATACATTTGATTTTTGAGATACTGCCAAAGTTTGTTCAAAGTGCTCCTGGGTTTTATAGTATATTTTTCTCTGGTTCTTTACTCTGCTCATCCATTTTTGCTACTGACACCCTTGCTAATGAGGTCATTACACTTCATCTATGCGATTTTTAAGTTTAAATTTTCAGTTGGGTTCTTTGTACATTCTATTAATTACTAAGACTTTGTACTTTTAGTTTTTCTTTCTACAAAAAGATTTATTTATTTTTAATTTATCTGTATGACTGTTTTGCCTGCATATATGTATATTCAGCACATGCATGCAGTGCCCACAGAGGCAAGAAGAGGGCGTCAGATTTCTTGGAACTGAGATACAGACTGTTTTGAGTTCTAGGTGGGTGCTGGTAATCAAACCTGAGTCCTGTGGAAGAACATTGAGTACTGTTAACTACTGTGCCATCTCTCCTGCCCCAAGTTTTACTTTCTTTAAAAGTGAGTTTTTTATTGCTTAGTGAAGCATTTTTATGATGGTTCATTTGACAGATAATGCTAATATGTATCTTCAGTGTAGATTCTGCTGTTCTTTGTATGGTATGTGATTTTCTGTTGACATCTGCACATGTTCATATTGTTTGTCTCATTCTATTTAAACTGTGTTGTAGCTGGACTCCTGTGGCACCACCATATCAGAGGAAAGAGGAGGGTATTACTACATGAGTGAATTTTGGAGCTACACCTTCATCCATCCCATTTCCACGAATCCCTGAATCTCCAGGGAAACTTCATGTGATTTCTGGTCAAGATTGGAATTTGGGTTCTGAGCAGGACTTCATCATTGCCTTCTGGCCTGGGAAGGTTAGTGATGCCTCATTATTGCCCTCTCCCATGTAGCCTGCTACAACATCTTGGAGGATTGTGCCTATTACCATTTGATCAAGTACCAGCTGTCTGCTAAGCCTTCTTGACACCATACAGATGGGTAGGGGGTGACCTGGTGTAATGGTCCCAAAACAGGACTAGGATCTGATCGGAGTTGACACAGCTCTCCTCTGAAGACATCAAACTTAAATGACCTTCTGAGCAACCAGTTATCAGAGCAGAGTTCATGACATTATGGATATTTGAGGGTTCTTGTAATCTGTATTTGGAAAGGGTGTTAAGTGAGACAGTTTCTATTGATCAGTCTAGCAGACTGGGTGAGGGACAGCCCTGTGTTTCTTTATCTCTCCAGGAGAACAGGGCATCATTGAACCACAAACTTGAGGAGGGTTGTCAGTGGGCTCTTGGGGCTTTAGCAGAGGATTCATTTTATTCCCATCTGGCAGGAAGTTAAGAGGTTGTTGTGGGAGCCTGTTTTTCGGGTTCATCGTGGCTTTACCCAGCAGGTCCTCATAGAGGATGATTAGGACCACGAACCTGAGTGCAGGTGTCTGAGATGGTCTGCACTTGGCTGTGCTGGGGGAGGAGGTCTTTTGCTCCACCCCTTGGCATCTCCATAAATACCCTGGGGCAGAGACAGTCGGGGCCCCTTTGGAAAAGGTTCCAAGCCGTCTAGAGGCTATCCTTTATTTTCTAACTGTTTATCTCTGCAAGATTCTCCACAATAAATCCTTCTATCTAATATTTCCTGCTGCTCACCCTCAAGAAAACTCTGGGGAGCTGTGGGGTTGGTGGGTAAACACCCCACAGAATGACGCCTGAACAGGGACTAAAGAAAAAAAAAGGGGGGAACTAAAGAAAAAAGGGGGGAACCAAAAGAAAAAAAGGGACTAAAGACAAATGAACAAAGACTAAATGTAAGTTAATTGGTGGCGCTGTGTCCTTACCCTGCAAGGAAATGTCACGAAACATGACAGAATCCGCTAATAAGAGTTTTATTAGAGATAAAGGGGGGGAGAGTGCACAGGCCTGTGGGAAACACACGTGTGGAGAAGAAGGAAGAACCGGGAACATGGCGCCAGATTTTAAAGGCTGGGAGTGCACAGATCGACTTCACTACTCCACGCAAGTGCGTAGATCACATGGCCATGCCGCGCGCCTACGTAGCCATGGAAAGTCATGGATCCTGGTCACGCGAGATGCCTTGACCCAGAAATGGCTATCCTGACCTGAAACTGGCTAGGCAGAAGTGTCCGCTGGGCATATGCAAACACGCCTGACCATGGGGGCGTGTTGGGAACCCTTCACTAAAGACAAATAGTGACTATAGAAAAAGAAAAATAATAGTTTTATTACAGAGTTTAGGCGAAAGTGCTGAGACAGCCCTGCCAGTGGAAAGGCATGCCGGTGCTATGGAAAAAAAAAATATATTATTATATATAATATATATTATATATTATATATATATTCCATATTATTGAGGGGCAGGGGTTTTATCCTCAAGAGAAAAGGAAAGCAGACTGGAAGGATGTCCAATGCTGCAGCACAAATTTCTCATCTGTCAAAATTTTCTATCTTCTATCCCTTTCTCAATTTCTATCTGTGAAAAATAAGTATAAGGTATAGGGTAGTAATATAGTGTAGGAAAAATTTACAAGTGTAAGATCGTGTTGAAAAAAATAAGTAAGGCAACAGGACAGAAAAACTCTTCAGTTTTCTAACTTTGGGGGCTATGAATGCAAACTGGGTGAAAAAAATCATTCTTTGGGCTTTTTGGGTAGTAAAAAAGCTCTTCTCTGAGCTTATGGGGAAGAATAAGTTTCCTATGGAAGCTTTTGTCCTGGGGACAGCTGAAATGCTAAGTCCAAGCAGCAGGAGAAAGTGTTTTCTCCCTGAGGCAAAAATGGGGGGTGTAAAAAGCCAAAAAGTTTAAAGTTGGGAAGTTTTGGGAAAAGTTGTCTTTCTCTCTTGGGGAAAAAAAATCTTTCTCTTAAACTAAAAGCTTTTCTTGGAAAATTTGGGGGAAAATCTCTCTAAAAAGCCTTCATCTTTCTCAAAAGCTCTTAAACTTAAAAACTAAAGCCTTTAACTTTCTCAAAAGGGCAAAAATTAGAATCACCTGAAGATATTAGTATGGGGACCATCTGTGATTAGCTCAAAGGGAAAACAACAAATCTCTGAAGACAGCAAAACCTAAGTTCTTTCAAGCTTTAAAAATCCTCACTGCAATGCAGGAGGCAGGGACAAGTTCCTAAAATCCTCTTCCAAGCTGTCTCTTCAAGCTAGTGAAAGACAGTGGGTCAGAGTACCCTGAGGGAACCTCTTGGGAGAGTGTGGGTAAAGAGCTACAGAGAGCCCAAAAGGGCAGGAAACTTTACATTGGAAAAGAAAAAAAGCCAAGCTTATCAACTACAGCCTAGCTGAGGCAAGAAGGGTTTTGTTTCTGAGTGAGCGTTTCAGAATGAAAAGGTGCTCCTAATCGTCCTAATGCAAAGATCCCCTGAAGCATTGTATCCTAGCTTCTGACCAAAAACCCAGAGGCGACTGGCCAGTGTCTCTGAGTTGAAATGCATTTCGGGGATACTAGGGTTTCTGCAGTTGCCAACTTCCTGGAGCACAGTGCTGAGGCAGGAAGGTGCAGGACCCAGGGGAAGATTGCTAATGAACAAACAAAGCTAAAGCCGGTGGGAACGGCACAGTTGTCTGTTTTCCTACAAGTCCCGGGTTGATAGGTCCACAGCTGCAAAAAGAAATCTGAGAAAAAGCTTTCCTATCAGAGTAAGGACCTTTCTGGGAAAACAGTAAAGCTGAACTGTGTCTGAAGCAGTTGTGCTGCTGAGTGAGAATGCTGTCTGGGGAAAGAGCCCAGCCAGGGAAAAACAGAACTCTCCAGGAGTAATGCTTTCTTTTCTGTCAGAGAAAGCATCTCTTTGAGAAAAGCTTTGTTTCAACTGACTCCCTGAGATGAGGGAGTGTAACCCTGAAGGGTGATTGCCTCTGTCCTTGAGCACCCAGACAAGCAAACACAACCCACTGGGGGACTGGGCCAGGTGAAGGCCTGATGAGGCAAAGCACCTGTCCTAATGGGAGTTTAGAAATGGCAAAATCCTCCCTTGTTAGATTTTCAGTCTGTACTCAAACCACACAGACCCTGAAAACAAAAATGGACTAAAGCCCCTACTTTCAGAAGCAAAAAAGCTGTCATTGTGGTGTTGGGAAATGTTTCTGGGGTAGAGGGGATAAATTGAGAGCAAACTGGATACTGTCAGGGAGAAAGACTCTGAAGAAAGAGAAGGGACATATTCCTCCCCTGAAAATATATGACTCGAAAAAGCTGCTAGAATTTAAGGCAGATTTGGGGGGAGAAAAAGAGCCCCTACCTCCAAAAGCAGCTAGCAGAGGTACAGAGCTGCAGACAGATACCTGAAGCTCTGCATCTGGGGGGCGGGGGCAAGTAAAATGAGATAGATCAGTGGGAGAAAATCTCTCTGAAAGAGCTATGGAAAAGCTGTTGCACATGATCTTGTTTTTCACTGACTGGCTAAAACAAACACAAGCCCTGAGGAAAGTTGCTATCAGAAATGCCAGCCTCAATGCCAGCTAAGGAGGCAGGTGAGGTTCTGATTCAGGGGCCAAAATGTAAAATGCATGTTCAAATCTCCCGTTGCAAAAGCAAAAAGCTTTGTTCAAACCTCCCAGGCAAGAATTTGTAAGCAAGTCTGGTAAAAAAGAACTTAGAAGTTGACTCTCAGACCCGAAAAGAACTATGGGAAATGAAGTCCAAAAGCTAGTTTGCAATAAGGGACTGATATAAGGGAAATGCATTCTGGGAAAGGTAGTTTTTCCACTAAAGATGGCGACATTGCCCTGAAACACTTTTGTCAGCTCGAAAATACGTTCATGGTAAACTTAAAATACAGCTTTTAAAAGAATAAGGCGGAAAATCGTCTAAGAGTTTAAGTGTCAGTTCCAATGAAAAATTGAAAGGATACGGAACTAGGTGCTTCGCGGTTTGGGGCTCCATTGGTAAAGTGCCTTATTTACCCTAATAGCTGTGCAAAGTTTTTATGGTAGTTGGATGATTAAAAAGCTACCTTTAAGAGCAAACAAGCCACTTTAAAATCCTTAAGAAAGTATGAGAAAGCAGTTTATGCACTGAATGTTGTCTTAGAAGGGCATTCAAAAAAAGAAATGACTGCTTTATAGACTGAAAACAAATTTCAGAAAAGCTGTCTTACAAAAGAGTTGCTTCACCTGAAAGTTCCTTATAAGAAATCAATGCTAAATATCACAGCTGCTCATAACATCAAGAGTTAAAGCTAATGAAATGAAAATACTAAATCCTGAAAGTGTTTTTTCTCAGAGTAAGCTAATGAAGGATACGTTTCATGAAAGAACATCTGTGTTCTTGACTCCTTTGAATAGTAACAGTTTTGGTGAAAATACTGGAACTTAACAATCAAGTCAAAATGTTTCAACAAATTCAAGACGCTATTCACAAAAGAAAGCTGCCATGCTTTGTGGGCCATATTAGAGCTCACTCCAATCTTCCTGGTCCTTTAGCTGAGGGTAATGCAATGGCTGAGCATTATCTCAAGTGGAAATTGCTCAACAGTCACATGCTCTTCATCAAAATAGCAAAAGTTTAAGAAAGCAATTCAATCTTACCAAAGCAGCTCGTCAAATAGTTAAATGATGTGGGGTATGTCCAAAATATTTTCCTGTCCCTCACTTAGGGGTAAACCCTCGAGGTCTTCTTCCCAATTATCTATGGCAAATGGATGTTACTCATATTGTAGAATTTGGCAAATTAAAATATGTACATGTGACCATTGACACTTATTCAGGATTTTTAATGGTTAGTGCACAACTTGGGGAAGCTACAAAACATGTAATTATGCACTGCTTGAAGTGCGTTTCGTATATGGATATAAAACTGATAATGGTTCTGGATATAGTAGTAAGGCATTTCAACAATTTTGTACCCAATAGGAAATCGTACATAAAACAGGTATTCCTTATAATCCTCAGGGACAAGGTATTGTGGAAAGGGCTCATAGCAGTCTTAAAATACAGCTTCAAAAAATAAAAATAAAGGAAGAAATTTACCCTCAATCGCCACATAATGCATTAAATCATGCTCTTTTTGTTCTGAACTTTTTGAATATGGATGTCTGTGAGCAGTCTGCCACAGATAGATTTTGGCACAGTGGCACCCAAGCGACTTTTGCTCAAGTGAAATGGAAAGATCCCTGCTCGGGATTATGGAAGGGTCCTGGTCCTGTGTTAATATGGGGTCGAGGACATGTTTGTGTTTTTTCACAAGAGGAGAATGAAGCTCGGTGGTTACCGGAGCATTTCGTAAGGAGCGTGGAACTAAGAAAAGTCAGCTCCTATGACATTCCTATAAAGGAACCAGAATGAAAGTGGCTCGATTAGTGTTTCTGAGGTTTTGTCACTGGTTAATGCAAACAGTGAGGAAGTAGAGTTTGGAGCTGTGCCGCTTTTGGCTTTACTAGCTCCTCTAGAAAAATACTTTATATCACCTATATAGCTGTGCAGTATTTGGCGAAGAGCTTTACAGCAGCTAAACACCCTCAGCGTGAAGTGAAGTGTTTTGGTAGAATGAACCAAAAGTACTGCTGTAATAGAAATGTTTTTCTGAATTGAAGCACTTAGGGGAGCTATTATGAATTTGGGTGAAGGGACAGCCTCTAGTTAAAAACCGTTTACCGCTGACAGTGCATCTCTGCCAGTTCCAGAATGGCTGAGAGAACTCAGCAACTTTGGGGTGTGGCTTCATCCTAAGAATGTTACAGTCCCCTACCAACAAGTATCACAACTCTATAACAACAACCCTCACTAAATCCCAGTGTTGTATAGCAAAGCTGACTATAAACTCTAAACTTTAGAAATGATGTATGTACTTCCTGTCTAGTTAAGAGAATCTTTCTAATAGAGATAGTGATAATAATTAAGAGTAAGAAGTAGAAAAAGATGAAAATAAGATATGTGAGTTTGTAGAAATTCTGTCTTGTTAGATCTCTGTGTTAAGAAATCTTTAGGTAGCCGGGCGGTGGTGGCGCACGCCTTTAATCCCAGCACTCGGGAGGCAGAGCCAGGCGGATCTCTGTGAGTTCGAGGCCAGCCTGGTCTACTGAGCGAGATCCAGGAAAGGCACAAAGCTACACAGAGAAACTCTGTCTCGTAAAAACCAAAAAAAAAAAAAAAAAGAAATCTTTAGGTGTTTGCTAAGTTAAATATATGCTAATGGTAGCCCTATATAAGTTTATAAAGTAGATCCATAGAGTTCCTTTAAGAATATAAGCTTGCAAAAAGTATCTAATGTAGTCTTAAGACATATAGTAATAAGCTTGTAAGAAGTAAAGATGCTAGTTGTAAATGTAAGTTTAAATAAGAAATAAGATGGAGTGAATATAAGTATATAAGAAGTAATAAGAAATATATTTGCTGAAGTAGTTCTGTAGTTTCCTTAAAGAGTATATAAATAAGTAGATGTTAATATGTTATATGTGAGTTTGTAAAAGTATAAATATTGAGTGTGAATCTATGCTTAATGTATATGGCAAAAGAATTGGAGACACAGAAGATAGTGTCCTAGTAGACTGCAAAGTAGGCAGTCTGAATGGTTTCAAAAGCTCCAGAAGCCGCTAAGAAGCTAAGAATGGCGGACGCCAGAACCAGCACAACAAGGCATCCGCTGCTGAGATCCATGGAAAATCAACATAACACAGATAAACCTGAGCTAACATCAAAAAATGGTGTGGTTTAGAATACTATTGTACCTAAAAAGGTCTCTGTCTCTGAGAACAAAAGTTACAGAGACGCTTGTTTGAACTAAAATTGTTAATGCAAAAAGTTTTGGTTGTAAAACGTCTCTTCATATTTGGAAGTGAAAGCCTGATACCAGAATTTATTTCTTGTTTGAACTTTTTGAACTTAAAATGAGATAAAAGTATAAAAAGATTTGTTATGGATTTCTTCATATTGGAAGGCTAGTACCAGAATTTATAATTTGAATTTTGGGATGGGTTTATAGAAATTGTGTAAGTTTGGGTTCCTCTAACTAGGTTTGAGATTTTGTTTAAAAAATTATAAAGAAAAGGAGTTATGAGTAAATTAAGGTTGAATGTATGTTTGCAGAAATTATGTTTAACCTATTGATGATATTAATGCACTCTGGTTTTGTGGAGTTAAGGAAATATTTACGTTTGATGTGAATACATCAGAAGTTTTTCCTATGTTGTAGCTAGAGTTTTCCTGCTTGGCCCACAGTCAGGACAAATCTCTGTCACCCGCCAGTCCCACAGCCGCTCAGACCCAACCAAGTAAACACAGAGACTTATATTGCTTACTAACTGTATGGCCGTAGCAGGCTTCTTGCTGATTGTTCTTATATCTTAAACTAATCCATTTCTATAAATCTATGCCTTGCCACATAGCTCGTGGCTTACCGGCATCTTCACATGCTGCTTGTCATGGTGGCGGCTGGCAGTGTCTCCCTCCTCCCTTTTCACTTCCCAGAATTCTCTCAATTCTCCTCTCTGTTAGTCCCACCTATACTTCCTGCCTGGCCACTGGCCAATCAGTGTTTTATTTATTGACCAATCAGAGCAATTTGACATACAGACCATCCCACAGCACTATGTTCTGTTAGCAAGAAAATTCAAATGATTAAGAGTTAAAGTTGTAAGACTGAGAAAATTGTTAACTATATATAGCACCATATATGTTAATTCAAATAGTTCTGTAAAGAGTTTGCTTTGAATTGTAAGACTGGGAGAATTGTGACTATGTATAGCAATATTTATGTTAACCTGTTAATGGTAATAATGAAGCTAAGGGATTCTTTAAGTTTGCAATTACATTAAGTTTTTGGTTTAGAAAGGGCTGGATGCAGATAAAGACTGCTGTAGTCACCTTGGACCTAATTCAAAAGAGAAATGCCATCTTTATCATCCTCTACTCCCATACTGGGAGGTATAACAGCTATGGAGATTGCTGTAAGCCATTAATAATTAGTTATTTTTTATATATTAAGACGGGGGACCTATGGGAGCCCATTTTCAGGTTCCTCGTGGCTTTACCCAGCATGTCCTCATAGAGGATGATTAGGACCACGGGCCTGAGTGCATGGGTCTAAGATGGTCTGCACTTGGCTGTGCTGGGGGTGGGGGGGAGGTCTTTTGCTCCACCCCTTGGCGTCTCCATAAATACCCTGGGGCAGAGACAGTCGGGGCCCCTTTGGAAAAGGTTCCAAGCCGTCTAGAGGCTATCCTTTATTTTCTAACTGTTTATCTCCGCAAGATTCTCCACAATAAATCCTTCTATCTAATATTTCCTGCTGCTCACACTCAAGAAAACTCTGGGGAGCTGTGGGGTTGGTGGGTAAACGCCCCACAGGTTGTGAGTCGAGAAGCCTAGGGTACAGGAAAGTAAGGGAGCCCAGCAGTGGGATCACAGGAGTTAATATTGGAATGCATGAGTGGGGTGCGTGGACAGGTCCATAAAGTACATTAGCCAAGCTCTCAGTGCCACTCTGAGCCTGCATGACTTGGCCAGTCCTGTTGGGCTGCCTGATACCATAGAAAGCCATATCCTGGGCTCAACACAAATGTAGGCACAAAACAAACATTTAGTAGATAGCTGCTGTTCATAGCTCCTGGCTGCAGAAACACGTTCATTTGTCAGTGTAGGTTGCTAGAGCTAGAAGCAAATATGTGAGAAAGATCCTGGTTTTCTGAGATCCTAAAGGGTCTGTCTTTAAAGCAGGAGGGATGACAGCTGGAAGTCCTTGGCAGGAAGTTCACAAGTTTGCTAGCTCCTGCTCCAGAGTCCCGGAGTAAGGTGTAGGCAGCCTAGGATGGCCAAGGAAGTGTAAGAGCTAGAGACTAGGAAGTTAGAACCACCAGAGGCTAGTGTTACACACACACACACACACACACACACACACACACACACACACACACAAACCACTTTCTGATCATATTCACAGAGTGGACAGTAGCACCCCAAACTTAGCCCTTTCACTGGACACCAAGTCCACACAAGATCTCTGGCTGCACGAGAGGTCCTCATATGTGTCCACCCCACCCATACTTAACAGATAGAGCATCCACATGGCAGAGTCAGGCTCCCAAACTGAACTTACTTCCAGCATTTTTCCCTACAACTAGTGCCCTCCCCTCCAACCAAAGAGCAGAAGGACCCTACTAGCTTCTAAAGGAATCTAAGCCCTTCCCACCTCTTGGTGCTTTCCATGTGAACACAAAGACAGGTTGAAAAGTTTTTTTTTTTTTTTTGTAGAAAGGCCTCAGTGAACAGAAATGTGGCTGGCTGGCTGGAAGTGGTTGCCGAAAACAGGGTTCCAACCAGCAAAGGATTCCAGCACTCAGGTACAAAAACCAAAAACAGAGGCTTTTGGTATAGAGCAGTACCAGGGAGTCGTCCCCCCCACCACCACACACACACACAGTCACTTAGTGAACCCACCTGAACTACAGGGAGGTGTAGAGATGTTTCCTGCATACACCTCCAGGCTGTGTCACCAGGCAGGCTGTGTCAGGCTGCCTCTGGCATAGTGTACACACTGCTTGTTGTTAGGGAACAGAAGCAGAGGTGAATTTCAACACAGATAAATACATCTGCAGCCTTGAATGCAACCAAGCAACCTTCACAGGTCCTCAGCAACAACCTGGCAACTGAACCGTGCAGATATTAAAGCCAAATGGAGGGATTTGGGCTTCATCTACATACTGGATGTTGCAAAAGGAAGGCAGAAATCAGCCTTTTTAACCAGCACATGCTGAACCCTCCTAAGTGATGCCATCCTAATGTGTGCTCAGAGGCCAGTGGTCTTGGGAGACAGCCCTGAGTGAAGGCTCCACAAGGAAGGCCACTGTGGCCAGCTCAGCTCATTCTTACCCATCCACAGGTCAGTCAGCAGACCCACAGGTGGCATTCTGAAGCTCAAGATAGTTCCCATTTCTGGGAGAACACTGAGCAGGCCCATCATGAGCATGTCAGGGCCAGGACACAGCCTCCACTCGAGGAGGAGGGGAAACCTTGCAGGTACAAACTTTCTCTTCTTTTAAGTTTGATTTTTACTTACGTGTGTGTCACAGGTGTGCTGATATCCTTGGAGGCCAGCAAAGAGTGGGAGATTCCCTGAAACTGAATGTGCAGGTAGTTGTGAGCTGTCTGATGTGGGTCCTGAGACCTGAACCCAGGTCCTCTGGAAGAGCAGGAGGCATTCAACTGCTGTGCCATCTCTTCAGCTCTAGCTACAAGCCTTCTTATGAGTGGACAAGAATCTTTCCCAAGCTACAGTTTTCTGCACACTCTGCTCTCTTCTTTCATGGAGGTGTCTAGAGCAGTGAGCACCACCTAGAATTAGGTGGAGGGCCCCCAATTCTTACTTGCAAGAGGAGAGACACATCCAGGCCTAGCAATCTGTATGTATCTGGGCAAAGGCATCCTGGAAGTTTAAACTCTGGCACACCTGGTGGTTGATATGTTGGGACTTCATTAGATTGCAGTGCCTTTACTAGATCTCCCCACAGGTGTATAGGTGACCCCCAAACAGCTGCACCCTTAAAAACTCCCACCCCAACATGGATGGCAACTTCCCTGAAGCTTCAAAGATGGAGTCTCCTCTTCATTAACCTTCCACCTCTTAACATGCTTTAGTACCTCCTGAGACCACAGCTGGGAAGGGTGACAAGAGGGAGTGAGTGAGTGGTTGCAGTCTGAGGTGAGGATCAGATGACCCCATCCCCCCCCACCTCCTATGAATGAGTGCTGATAATCCCAGCCTTTGGAGAGTGTGGTTCAGGCAACACAGCTGCAGTGGTAAAGGTGCTACTACTAGCCATGCTATGCCCAGAGGACAGCGTTCCACAACAGCTTCTTCATTCCTGCCCTTTCCTGAGAAGCTTCATGAAGAGAGGTCAGTTTGGAAAATCAGAACCCTTCCTGGGTCAGTGTTAGAGGTGACCAGAAAACCCCTTCATTCAGACAAAATAGAGTGCCATGGTGACAGAGCAAGCCTGCTCACTTAGTCACAGTGACATACTTCAAAATATCTGATTGGGCATTTGAGTTTTAAATATTTATGTTTTACAAAGTAAGGAAATCTGTTGCCTTCCAGTGTTAATAGTTGAACACCAGCACGTTGGCGTCCCCTGGTGGATATGTTTAGAATCTCTGCTTTAGTGCACTGCTGGCAGCAGCCCTGGGCTTGCCTGCTCCAAACAGCTACCTTCTGCTCACCAGGAGCTGAGCTGGCTGAACCAATGAATGGCGTGAGGGAAAAGTCCAGGCTCAGAAAGGAGGAGAGAGGAAAGTGGGGAGATCTGTACAGAATGTGACGGGAGTGAGAAGAAGGACAACTGAGAAGTTGATGTGGAACACCAGAAGCAAGCAAAGATGTGTGTGGCCTTGCAAAGATGTGTGTGGCCTTTTGCATGAGCTGTTCATCTCACAAACTACTTGACACCGCATGTGAACCAGCTTGGTAGTGTAGCATGAATCTTAGAGGTCTTATTAATAAAAATCAAGCCTGAGGCCAGTTATTGGGGTAAATGCTGGAAGATCAGAGAGACAGAACAGGCCACAGCTTCCTCACCTTGCCAGTTCCTCAGCTGATCCTGTTTCCTCAGACTGGAAGCCTCTGAGTCCTCATATTCCAGTGGATCTCAGCTGAACTGCTGCTAGAAGCCTAAAAGCTTAACCAGCCAAACGCTTCTAGTTTCTGGCCCTCACGCCTTATATACCTTTCTGCTATCTGTCACCACTCCCTGGGATTAAAGGCTCACTTCTTGGGATTAAAGACATGTGTCACCATGCCTGGCTGTTTCCAATGTGGCCTTGAACTCACAGAGATCCAGAGGGATTTCTGCCTCTGGAATGCTAGGATTAAAGGCGTGTGCTACCACTGCCTATCCTCTATATTTAATATTGTGGTTGTTCTGTCTCTGACCCCAGATAAGTTTATTAGGGTGCACAATATTTCAGGGAACACAATACCACCACATGGTAGCTCTGTAAAGGTCAGAACTGCTGAGCAGCGCAGCCCCTAGTCTGTCTCCATGTGTTCCATGGGGCTCCACATGCACCTTTAGGGAACGAAGACAGAGTCAAAGTCTGGTTGTGATGCAATTCACTTTCATCATCCTCTGAAGCCAAGGGCAGCCTGAGCTGCTACAGACCATGGTGATCCAGGCCTGGCTATGTTCATCTACAGTTTCCAGACAGCAGGTGAGCAGAGTCCCATGGTTGCCTTGTACATCTCGACACAGCCACTCCTGAGAATATTCAGCTGCATGCTTGGCACTCTTGGCAGGTACAATGAATGTTGTATTCCATTTGGGGACACAATTTCATGTGTTCACAGAGTTTAACCCTGCCCTTCTTACTACAGAGTGAGTGTCCTCACAGGCATCATGCTGAATATACTGTGGGTTATTCACTCTCATGCATGTTATTAGCATCATATTACTTATTCCAGTGAGTCCTTGAAGCCTACCAAAGAATGCTTACAGGGATACAGCAGTGAGTGGAAGGAATAGAGCCTACCACAAAGCTTATTCAGGGAACCCTGTCACACAAAGAAGTAAAATATCCGAATTCTCTTCAAAGAATTCATCTTATGAGTGGACATGAATGTTTCCCAAGCTACAGTTTTCTGTACACTCTGCCTCTTTCTTTCATGGAGGTGTCTAGAACAGTGAGTACCACCTAGAATTAGGTGGAGGGCCCTCAATTCTTACTTGCAAGAGAAGATACACATCCAGGCCTAGAAATATGCATATACCTGGCAAAAGGCATTCTAGAAGATTAGAATGATTATAAAGATAAAAAAATAAGGTTGAGAATATTCAAATAAGATACAACCTGTCAAACCCTGGGCTCCATATGCACACATGCAGTCCCATCCACACAAAAAACATACAATGCACACACCCTGCCACAGTGGCAGGGTAGCTGAGTGTTAATTTTCTCTTGTGCTCTGTTTCTTGTTTCCCTGGAGACAGAGCCACAGGAGGGGAGACAGTACAAGGGCAAGAGAACTTGTGACCTCTATCTGCATAGCATCTCAGAAATTTCCTAGAGTTGCAGAACTGGCTTTTGTGATAGGTGAGAATAGCTCTGATGCATAAGTGTCTTAGATAGGCCCTGGAGTATCCTTGATAATATAGAAACACGTGAAGGCTGATTAATTTTCCTATGCCTCCAAGAAGTATGTGTGGGTGTGTCATTAGAAGACAATGCAGCACTGGGCAGTGGTGGCGCATGCCTTTAATCCCAGTACTCAGGAGGCAGAGCCAGGCGGATCTCTGTCAGTTTTAGGCCAGACTGGTCTACAGAGCGAGATCCAAGACAGGCAGCAAAACTACACTGAGAAACCCTGTCTGGAAAAACAAAACAAAACAAAACAAAAAAAAAAAAAAAAAAAAAGGAAGACTGCAGCAGCTTGGACCCAGCTTAGGGTGAGGTAATTTATTTAGAAGGCAGCATAAATGCTTACTGTGTCTAAGGGCTGGCTAAGACTGTCCTGTGTGGGTTTTGTTTTTTTATTTTGCAGTACTACGGATTGAACCCTGGGCCTTATACGTGCTAAGCCAGTTCTCTACCAATGGGCTGCATTCCCTTCTCTTTAATATTTTTTAGTTGGTCTTTGAGATAGGTTCTTGGTAAGTTTCTCAAGCTGCCTTGCATTTGCACTCCTGCTTCAGCCATCTGAGTAACTCCAATTGCAGGCCCAGTTACCATCAATTGTCTTAACCTCAAATTGTTTTTGAAGTTGTATTTAAAGTGTTAATGTACTTGTACCACAAATTGTGTGGCTTAGAAAATTGTGCCTTTCAGTTCTGGAGGGGAGAACTCTGAAATCAAAATGCCAGCTGACAATGCACTCTCTGAAGCCTATGGGGGAAGGTCCATTCCTTGCATGCTCCTAGCTAATCTTGTGTTCTCCAATGTCTCTGACATTCCTTAGGTGCATTGATTCACTTTTCTCTCTTTACATGTACCCCCACTCTCTTTTTTGTTTTTTTTCAAGATGGGGTTTCTCTGTTGTAGCCCTGACTGTCCTGGAACTCACTCTGTAGACCAGACTAGCCTCAAACTCAGAGACTCGACTGTCTCTGCCTCCTGAGTGCTGGGATTAAAGGTGTGCACCACCATCACCCAGCACGTGTACATTTCTTTATGTGTATTTGTGTTCAATCTCCATCCCATATTTCTATGTGTATGTATATATGTTTATGTGTGTATTGTATGTTTTCTTTGTGTGGCTATGCCTGCATTATGCATGTGGAACCCAGGAGTTGATGTGTTGTATCTTATGTGAATGTTCCCCACCTTATTTTTGAGACAGGGTCTCCATGAACCTAAGCTCACCAACTGGCCAAGAGAAACTGGCCAGTGATGTCAGGAGCCAAGTAGCCTAACTGATTCTTATTGGAAAAAGCTGTGTACCTAACCTTCCGTTAACAGTTTCAATAGCAACCATTTTTCAACAAAACTGCAATATGTACTTTTAGATTAACTTCCTGAAACATGATGGTCTGCTGCATGGTCTGTTGATCAAGCCCTGGAACAAAGAGACCTTTCCTTGAACCCCATCCTACCCTAACTTCCTCCTAGTAATTTTCCATACCCCTATCTACTTCTCCTAGCTCCCAGCATATATAAGCCTGACTCCCCTTGCAATAAACGAGACCTTGACACGACTCAGACTGACTTTGTCTTTCTTTATGCGCCTGGTCTCCTTTCTCTCTCGCCCCCATTGATCTTTCAGGAGGTGCCTCCTCGGGTTTCATCCAATAACCTGGCCTGTTGAACAGGTCAAGTTGTGCCCAATGTGGGGCTTGAGGCATGGTGACCTGCCGGACGACGGACAATGGAAGGGGCCCCAGAGAGAATCAGGATAGAGACGCCTGGACCTCATCACTCGTGCAACTCGGGAGAGTCTTGAGGTAAGTGTGTCGTCCCATCGATCATGGGCAAAAATTTATCTAAAGATTCTCTTTTTCTCAAAGAGATGAAAGGTAACCTTAGAGAGAGAGGAATAAGAGTTAAGAAAAAAGATTTGACAAAATTCTTCCAATTTGTGGAGGAGAAATGCCCCTGGTTAGTGATTAACGGCCCAGGAATTCATCCTCTGACTTGGAACAAGGTTGGAAAAGATATTAACAAACTAATCAGAGATGTAGAAAATGTCCCCGATGCCTTTTTTAGTTTTTATGGTGTGATTAGAGATGATCTAAAGGAAGCAGAGGGAGACGGGCGTGTTTCACATTTACTAGCCCTTGCAGAGGATTTTCTCTCAAACTCCCCCTGCCTGACACCCGATAATGAGTCTGGAGCCGTGGTGTCCACTCCGTTAAAAAATGAAAGTAAAACAAAAACGGCCGCTTCTCCCCTAACGGAGGCTAAAAAGAACATCGAGATCACGGGAAACCCTGCAGCCACCCCAGTCTTGCGTGTCCCCTCTCTTATCGATGAGCCTATCCCTAATGAGTTAACACCCCCCCAATAAAACCACCCACTGCCATTTAATCTTGTAAAAAGATCTACCCTGTCTTTTACAAAAATGCATCAGGCGGTGAATAGCTTGACCCCTCGTCTGAAGCAAGCTTGGAAGAGGAGGCAGCATGCTATGAAAAAGAAAGATATGACCCCCCTCCTTTTACTCAGTCCCAGATCCTATTTGGTGAGAGGCGCCTTTGTTGGCACCCCCTGCCTCCCTATGTCCCTTCCATTCCCAGCACCCCGAACACCCCCACTTGTAGAGAGACAGTGCTAGGACAAATGGGCTGTGCTATACCTGGAATGCAGGGTTTTTTAGAGACCAAGGAATCTCTCCTAAACCAGATCACCAATTTAAAAGATGTTCTTTCTATGAAAAGAGAGTTGAGGGATCTTGCCCAACAGATACAGGAGTTACAAGCTGACCTTATAGGAGAGGCCAACACCACCCTTCCCACCACCTCCGGTAATTCCTGTCACTCAGACTTCCAGTCGAAGGCCAAACCAAAAGTAGAAAAAAATCAAAAAGACACTGCCCATCGTTTCCCTCTCCTTCCCAGTAATGACCCGCTCTGGTACTCAGCCCCAGTACGCGGGGGAACAAGTAGACACCACTCAGGACAATGATGAGGGCACTGAGGGTGCAGAACAAGGCACCTCAGCCTCCGAAAGAGAGGAGGAAGACCTAGCGGAGGAACAAGGGGGTGACACTAATGGCCAGGTCATATATAGAAAGCTAAAAATCAGGCATTTAAAAGACTTGCATTCGGCAGTGAAAAATTATGGTATCATAATGTGCCCCCTTCACAATTTCAGTCCTTGAAGATCTGGCTCAGGGGGGCAGTTTGTTGCCTCATGAATGGAACAAAGTGGTACAATCAGTGTTAACTCGAAGTCAATTTTTGACCTGGAAGGCTGAATTTATAGATAGAGCTGAAACACAGGCCATCATAAATAAAAAAGTCCCCCAGATGGCCTCATGGTCTTCGGATAAAATTACGGGAAGGGATAAGTATGCCATGGAGGAAAAGCAACAAAAACTCCCAGCAGGGCTTCTGGTACAAACAGCCCAGGCAGCGATGGCTGCCTGGCGGGCTGTGCCCGCGACAAGGGCAGCCACTACTTCCCTGTCTAAGACAGTCCAAGGCAACAGCGAACCTTACGCCCAGTTCATTGCCAGGCTACTAGAAGTGGCCGAACAAATCCTGGGAGAAGATGGGTTGGAAAATATTATGGTTGAACAATTGGCCATATAAAATGCCAATGCAGCTTGCAGAGCAGCCTTAAGAGGCAAAACTAAGGCCATGGATCTCAATGGCATGATCAAGCTATGTAATGATGTAGACTCCTTTGATCACAAGATCTCTAAATCCATTAGTATGGCCATAGGTGCTGTGCTTCAGGCGCCCATCAGAGGACCGAATTATGGAGTCAAGAACTGTTTCAAATGTGGGCGCCCTGGACATTTCAAACCAGAGAGTGCCCTAGCACCCAAGGTGAAGGATCTTCTTTTAATAATAATCTAAACATTCCACCCCCAGGGCTCTGCCCTCAATGCAAAAGGGGGCAACATTGGGCCAAGGACTGCTGCTCCAGGACTGATATTAATGGCCAGCCATTGTCTGCAGTCTCGGGAAATGGGATGCGAGCCCTGTCTCAGGGCCCCACCCATCCATTACAACCCCGTGTAACCCCCAACAACCCCTTCAGCAACAATCGGGAACATGGGACCCCGCTGCCCCAGACAGCCTTGGCCCAGCTTCTTCAGGCCTATCCCGAGCCACACCAGGAAGCACAGGATTCGACCTCTGTTCACCCACCACCCAGGTTGTAACCCCGGAAAAGGGCACGGTGATTATAGAAACCGGGGTCCTTGGCCCTCCCGCGCCTGGTATGTTCTTCCTAATTATAGGCTGAGCCTCCAGCTCACTACAAGGGCTCTCCATTGTTCCCTCCATAGTAGATGCTGACTATCAAGGAGAAATAAAATGCCTGGCCACAGCCTCTTGGGGTCCTATCACCATCCCCACAGGCCACCGCATTGCACAGGCCCTTCCTCTCCTGATGGTTGGGCGATTTTCCCATAAGGGTCCAACTCGTGGTCACTCAACACCAGGATCTTCAGATATATTTTGGGTACAACAATTAATGGAGGGCCAGCCTATACTCAACCTCTCCTTGAAGGGAAAGCAATTTTAGGGTATCCTTGATACGGGCCCTGATGCCACCATTATAGCAAAAAAAAAAAAATACTGGCCTGATTCATGGCCACTGGAACCCACTGCCACACATTTAAAGGGAATAGGCCAAATCCAAAATACGCTACAAAGCTCTAAATTCTTAAAATGGAAAGACCCCGAGGGAAATACTGGAACAATAAGGCCCTTTATAATTGAGGGGTTGCTGACCAACCTTTGGGGAAGAGACATTTTGACACAGATGGGGGTCATTATGATGAGTCCCAATGATAAAGTGACCCAAATGATGCTAAAGACAGGCTTTCTGCCTGGCAAAGGGTTGGGGAAGTTTGAACAAGGGTGAACTCAGCCCATCATGCCCACCCCTAAGCTGGATAAAAGGGGATTGGGGACAGACCTTTTTTCCTAAGGACCACTGTCCCTCCTGCACGCCAAGCTGATAAAATAACTTGGAAGTCAGACGATCCGGTTTGGATAGACCAGTGGTCCATGCCTCAAGAAAAGGTACAAGCTGCCCTTCAGTTGGTGCAGGAACAGTTAGAACAAGGGCATCTTGAACCTTCCACATCTCCATGGAACACTCCTATTTTTGTGATAAAGAAAAAGACTGAAAATGGAGGCTATTGCAGGATCTCAGTGAAGTAAACAAAACCATGGTCCCCATGGGAGCGTTACAGTCTGGGTTGCCATCTCCTGTGGCCATTCCCAAAAAATATTTTAAGATAGTCATAGATATCAAAGATTGTTTTTTCTCTATCCCCCTGCATCCTCTGGATTGCAAATGCTTTGCCTTTTCTATACCTGTTGTGAATCATGTTGGGCCTAATCCTCGAATTCAATGGAGAGTATTGCCCCAAGGAATGGCCAATTCCCCTACACTATGTCAAAAGTATGTAGCTCAGTCTATCAATCCAGTGAGGGTCCAATACCCCGCAGTTTATATTATACATTATATGGATGATTTGTTAATAGCAGGGAAATCTGAAGAAAAAACACAAAATGTAGCTCAAAAGATAATTACCACACTTCAGGACCGAGGATTTCATATAGCTCCAGAGAAGATACAAACCCAATACCCCTTCCTGCTTTTAGGGTTCGAGTTACACCCAGACCTCCTCTATACACAAAAAATCCAGATTAAAAAAGATACACTTAGTTGTCTCAATGATTTTCAAAAGCTTTTAGGGGATATCAATTGGCTGCGACCCTATTTAAAAATAACCAAGGGAGAGGTACGCCCCCTCAAAGATATCCTCAAACGAGATTCCGACCCTCAATCCCCTAGATACCTTATGGTGGAGGCAGAGAGGGTATTACAAAAGGTTGAAATGGCCATCACTCAACAACACACGGGATATTTTGACCTGACCCTCCCATTGTATTTGATCATTTTTTCTACAGATTTTGCCCCTACAGGCCTGCTTTGGCAAGAGCCCATACCCTTACTGTGGGTACATCTTCCTGTTACTAAAAGAAAAATCCTTCCCACCTACCCTTCCTTGGTTTGCCAATTGATAATGTTAGGAATAAAAGCCTCCACTTGATACTTTGGACATGACCCTGATATTATTGTTATGCCATATGATAAAGAGCAACTTGAATGGTTATGCACCCATAGTCTTGACTGGGCCATCCTTGTCTGCACCTATGAAGGAAAACTTGACACACAGATGCCCAGTAATAAACTCCTACAATTCTTCTCCCTCACTTCCTTTGTTTTTCTTAAAAATACCCGAATGGAGCCCATCCCAGACTCCCCTGTGCTTTTCATAGATGGGTCAAGTAATGGTAAAGCTGCTTATGTCCTCAATGGCCAAAAGAACGTTATGACAACCCCTTTCAAGTCAGCTCAGCTGGTGGAGCTGTATGCTGCCCTCGCTGTCTTCAAAAATTTTAAAGATCGCTCCTTTAATTTGTATTCAGACAGTAGATATGTGGTAAGGGCTTTACAGGCTTTGGAAATGGTCCCAATAATCCAACCCATTACTCCCACCTTCCAAATGTTTTCTGAATTACAAAAATTAATCCAACAAAGGTCACTACCCTTTTATGTTGGCCATATTCATGCCCACACAGGCCTACCTGGACCCCTAGCTCAGGGAAATAAACTTGCCAATTCTGCTACACGTTCTATCTTGATTTCTCACTTGGAACATGATCAGGTAGCAGCTGCTCGTGAGGCACACCGCCTTCATCACCTCAGTGCTCAAACTCTGAGACTAAGGTTCTCAATTACTAGAGAACAGGCTAGGGAAATTGTAAAAAGCTGTAAAAATTGCCTGATGCTCTTACTCGAACCTCGTTATGGAGTGAACCCCAGAGGGCTTATACCTGGACAACTATGGCAGATCGATGTCACCCATGTTCCTTATTTTGGCAAATTAAAGTTTATACATGTTACTGTAGATACCTTCAGTGGATTTATTTGTGCCTCCGCTCATAGTGGAGAAGCCACCAAAGATGTTATCAATCATATGTTACATGTCTTCACAGTGCTGGGTCAGCTGAAATGTATAAAAACTGATAATGGTCCGGGATGTACTAGTAACAAATTTAGACAATTTCGTTTACAATTAGGAATTAAATACATCACTGGAATACCCTATAACCCTCAAGGTCAGGGTATCATGGAGAGAGCTCACCAAACTTTAAAAAATACTCTTAATAAACTCAGCTCACAAGAGACATTATTTCCCCTTAAGGGAAACCACAAAGCTTTGCTTTCTCACGCCCTGTTCTTATTAAATTTTCTGACATTGGACGTTTTTGGAAAATCTGTGGCTGAGCAACACTGGCACCCAGAAACTAAACAAGGATATGCACAGGCCCTTTGGAAAGATCCAATAACCAGAAAATGGGGTGGTCCTGATCCAGTTCTAATCTGGGGAAAGAGGTCTGCATGTATCTATGACTCTAAGGAAAATGGGGCTCATTGGCTACCAGAAAGACTGATTAAGCCTTACTCTGCACAGATTGCCTCCCTAGACTAAGGAAAAAATAACTGCTATGTCCAGGACACAACCCTGAGACAAAAATTCTCTCTTTTTCTTCCAGAAATGCCTCCGGCTTGGAAAATAAAGGGAGCCACGGACATCTCAATGGCAGGACCTGTTCATCGTGGGCCTCAGAAAACCAACCCCTGCTTCATCGTTTGCTTACTACTCTTCCCCCTTCCCCTCTCCTGCATCTCCGAGGAAAGTCCCCATGCAATTAAAAAGCTTACCTGGTGCATTTTCACAGTAACGGGGGAGGAGGTCTGGAGGGTTACTGCAAACCATGCTCCCTATTCCTGGTGGCCGTCACTCACTCCCGGCTACAGGATTGGATTCTTGGGATATACCTACTATTGACCAACACCAGTTAAATGGAACAGGAGGTCAAACGATTCCAAACTGCAATCAATTTCCTCACAGTCCTAAAACCATTTGTTCAAGCCCTTGTGGGACATTCCATGCTAATAACCCTGCCATTATGACCGCCCCTGGCTGTGTTAGTCCTACAGCTCATTGTAGGTTAGCACAATCTGACTTTTATGTCTGTCCTAAGGATGGTAGAAGCCGAGCCACGGCTGCCAGATGTGGGGGATTTGAGACCTTCTTTTGTGCTCGATGGGGTTGTGAGACCACAGGGGCAGCTTACTGGAAACCAACTTCATCTTGGGACCTTATTTCAGTTATGAGAGGATACAGTAAGCCTAGCACGAATAGATGTTTTTACTTCAGCTCCTATACTTGGAAAGCCCGTAATCATGGGCTATCATTACCTCTAAACATATCCTTCACCCCGCAGGGTAGGGCAAATCGAGAATGGCCCTTGGGAAAAACATGAGGACTCCACTGGTATCTTGATGGCACAGATAAAGGAGTCATTTTCAAGATCTTGCTAATAATAGAAAACCTGTACCCAAAGTCGGTAGGGCCCAACTTAGTTCTCTCTGACCAAAGGTTCCCTCCAATCATGAAAAAGTGCCATCACCTCCTCCTCCTCTACCCTCACCTCATCCTCGTCCCTTTCCCAACCATACGAGCACTGTGACTACCATCGTAGACTCCAGCAACGGCACTCTCCTTACTCCTTTTGGGGGAACAGGAGATAGATTGTTTAATTTGGTCCAGGGAGCTTATCTGGCCCTAAATGCCACAAATCCAAACAAAACCTTGGGTTGCTGGCTCTGTCTTGCCTCCAGTCCCCCTTATTATGAAGGAATCGCCTTTCAGTCTACTACCAATAACCTCACTTCCCCAAGCAATAGGTGTCAGACTAAGCCACATAAGCTAACACTCCCTGAGGTCTCCGGACGAGGTTCTTGTTTGGGCAAAATTTCATCAACCCATAGCCACCTTTGTAAACAAACGTTGACATCCTATAAAGGGAGCTATTATCTCGAAGCCCCCAATGGGTCCTACTGGGCCTGTAACACAGAATTGACCCCTTGCATATCTGCTCAGATATTTAATGATTCTCATGAATTTTGTGTGATGGTCCAGTTATGGCCTCATGTCACTTATCATCAAGAGAGCTCAGTGATGGAATTCTTTGAGCAGAGAGGCAGATACACTCGAGAACCTGTGTCTATGACTATTGCCCTCTTGTTAGGTATTGGGGTTATCGCTGCAGGAGTTGGTACAGGAACCACTGCCCTCGTGCAGAGCAACTACCTTATGCAGTTACAAATGGCTATGACTACTGACCTAGAGGCCATAGAAAGATCCATTTCTGCTCTGGAGAAGTCTTTAACCTTGCTCTCTGAGGTTGTGTTACAAAAGAGAAGAGGTCTGGATTTACTGTTTTTAAAGGAGGGGGGATTGTGTGCAGCCTTGAAGGAAGAATGCTGCTTTTATGCCAGTCACACTGGGGTAGTCAGAGAATCAATGGATAAACTAAGAGAAAGATTGGCACAAAGAAAATGTGATTTTGAAAATCAAAACAATTGGTTTGAGGGCTGGCTAAAGGGATCTCCTTGGCTTTCTACTCTGATCCTCACCCTCTTGGCCTCCTTGGCCATTTTCCTTCTCCTCACCTTTGGTCATTGAGCTTTTCAACAACTAACACAATTAATCAAAAATCAGATCGATTCGGCCCTATCAAAAACTGTTTCAGTACACTACCATCGGATAGAAACTCGAGATCAAACTATCGAAACAGGTGAAAGGCTCAGGTTCAGCGACCTACGAACCTAAATCCTTACAACTAAAAGCTAGAGAGTACTCAATGATGGGAATAGTATGGGGCCTGTGCTGGGAGCACAACGTACAGAGGTCGCCAGACACAGGACGCACCCCATACAGCCTAAGACAGGGGCCCTCTCGATTAATGACCAAAGCCTGCTTTGGCCATTTTATAGAAAGAAGGGGGAATTGTCAGGAGACAAGTAGCCTAGCTGATTCTCATGGGAAAAAGCTGTGCACCTAACCTTCCGTTAACAGTTTCAATAGCAACCATTTTTCAACAAAACCGCAATATGTACTTTTAGATTAACTTCCTGAAACATGATGGTCTGCTGCATGGTCTGTTGATCAAGCCCTGGAACAAAGAGACCTTTCCTTGAACCCCATCCTACCCTAACTTCCTCCTAGTAATTTTCCATACCCCTATCTACTTCTCCTAGCTCCCAGCATATATAAGCCTGACTCCCCTTGCAATAAACGAGACCTTGACGCGACTCAGACTGACTTTGTCTTTCTTTATGCGCCTGGTCTCCTTTCTCTCTCACCCCCATTGATCTTTCAGGAGGTGCCTCCTCGGGTTTCATCCAATAACCTGGCCTGCTGGACGTGTCACAGTGAATCTTAGGAATCTTCCTGTATCTACCTCCCCAGCACTGGGACTACGGGTGTGCTCTGCTGTGCCTGGCCTTTTTACATGGGTGCTGGGGGCTGAATTTATGTCCACTTATTCAGCAAGCACTTTACTGACAAAGCCATCTCTTTAACTTCCTAATCATCCTTATTTTTATAAGGATACTAATCATACTTGATCTGGAGTCACTGCACCTTTAACTTGGTTACCTCTGTAAAGACCTTGTTCCCCAAAAAAATGATACACTTTGAAGTGTTAAGTGTTAGAACTTCAATGCATCTTTTTGGGGTCAATACTTCAACACATAATAAGGTAACACATTTGGCATATAGTACAAAATGAAAGTCATCCATTCTACTTCTTTAAACCATAGTTTTCACTTTAAATGTTTCTCATGTCAGTTTTGAGACTTTATTTCCCGAAAGCCTGTGTCTATATCTATACTGTTATCTTGTGTTTTTTCAACTTTAGACACTGTCTGCTGATTTCCTTTTGTGAAAGATGAGATTATAGTTCATTTATCTCTTCTTTCTATGTGCATATTTAAACCCTTGATTATGGAAAGTGATCAAACCCATATATTGCTCTGGGAGGAAATAAAGCAGAGAAGGGCCCAGAAACAGTGCTCAGCAGTAAGGGGGTTAAGGATGACTCATAGATAAAGGGTCTAGTTTTTCAGAAGCTCCATTTGGTAGAGGTAGGACATGGAGTTCTTTTTGATCTTCAGTCCAAAATGAGCAGGGAATAATTGTTGCCACAGGAGTCCAATTCCCACTCACTGTGCCCATCTCTTCTCTCTCCGGAGCTCTCTACTTCGCTGGCTCCAGCCACCATCTTTCTTAACTATGCTCCATAATTGCTGTTCCCTCTTTATACAGACATCAAGCGGCTTGGTCCTTTCTTTCTCACTTTTGTTTAACTATCACTTTACCAGTGAAGTTCTAACTAGACAACCTCATAGAAAATAATAAGATCTTCCTAATCAGATTTATTTTGTCCAGACCAGGATCTCCCAGATACACTCTATAAATTTGAAGCTCAATCAGAGCAGGAACTGAGAACTCTAGCACTGCCAACAGGGCTCGATATACGTGTGTGTGTGTGTGTGTGTGTGTGTGTGTGTGTGTGTGTGTGTGTGTGTGTGTTTAGTGTTTAATAAGGATTTGAATCGATAAACAGGAAAAAAGGTCCTTTTAGGTATAGAGTGGAAGTTTTCAAGGGACTTCTTTGGAGAATGGGCTGCAAGTAAAATTAACATTTATAGAGAGATAAGGGTAGGACGAGACTTCTAGGTAAAAGGCACAGAACTAGCAGAGGCAAAGAGGCAAGAAACTAGTTCAACAGCAAAATTTTCAGAACATCAAAGATCCTGTCACCATTGTCTATTGTAAAAGGTGCCCTGGAAAAGCCACCACCCCTTTGCTTCCGGCTAAGGTCCCACCCACTATGTCCGATCAAGTTTTGGACCCCAGCACCACAGGCTCCATCCCCTAGGGGGAAGGGCGGAGATGGGGGGAGGGGAGGGGAAGGGGAGTTGTGCAGTCTTCCCTGATTGAGATTGAACCTTCCACATAGCAATTTCAATTCATAAATGGGAGGGAGGGTTCCCTAAATGTGAACTACTCCTCTTCCTGTGTTCTGCTATGTTGAAGAATTTTGACTTACTCAAGGAGCCAGACCCTTATAGTATGGGATCATGAGTGAGGAATGGCAGGATGATATGGCACAAGGGTTCCTGTCTCTCACTTACCAAACTGCCCCGATCTCTCTGAGTATCTTTAAGAGCATGGTGCAAAATGTAATACAAACTCTGTGTTGGCTTTGAGAGCAGAAGAAGACTTCTCTGTCATCTATTAAGGCAAAGCCAACTCTGCTACATTGGTGCGCAGGATTTGGAAACCTTACCAAGTTGTAGCTGGGGTGTAGTGACATTGGGTACCCTTGAGAAAACACTAGAATTCCTCCTCCATCTTTATTTTCATTTGGAATAGCAAGATGATAGTCCTGGAAATGATCTGCTTTCTAACCCTCTGACCACATTCTATTTACCAGCTTCTTCTATAACTGCTCTCACTGACAGAGTCTTGGAAGGATGCACATCTTTTGGGCTCATCTCTCAAAAGGTCAGCTTTCACCTCTGGAATCACTCCTTTTCTCACCTAACATTTCACTGTCTGTGCATGGTGCTTTGGAGATCTCAGGCTCTGGGTATTGTGATTTCTATTATTCCTCCTTTCTCTGTGCTGGTTACCAACTGCTTTTCTTGTCTCCTTGTGCAATTGGGAGAATGCCACCCCCTCCTCATCGTTTCTTCAAGTGAGAAGTCCATTGCATGCCTTCCTTTGCAGAGGTTTCACATTTGATCCTGCCTTGTGATCTAGCTCCAATACTTTGTAGTGCCTTGACCTAGATTCATAGCTTCTCTTACATACTTCTTGCTCAGCTCACTTTCCTCTTTTGAGAAATGGCTTTGGCCCATTTGTGTGTGTGTGTGTGTGTGTGTGTGTGTGTGTGTGTGTGTGTGTGTATGAAGTTCCTTGTCTCATTGGGTGGAATGGGTGCTATTTCAATTCTGTGTAACAAATTGTCAAAGTTAGGGTTTCTATTGCTGTGATGAAACACCATGACCAAAAAGCAAGTTGAGGAGGAAAAAGGGTTTCTTCAGCTTATACTTCCACAGCACTGTTCATCATTGAAGGAACTCAAACAGGGCAGGATCCTGGAGGCAGAAGCTGATGAAGAGGCCATGGAGGGGAGTTGCTTACTAGCTTGCTTCCCCTGGCTTGCTCAGCCTGCTTTCTTATAGAATGCAGGACCACCAGTCCAGGGATGACAGCAATCATAATGGGCTGGGCCCTCCTCTATCAATCACTAATTGAGAAAATGCCTTACAGCTAGGTCTCATGGAGTCATTGTAGCTAGAGTTTTCCTGCCTGGCCCACAGTCAGGGCAAATCTCTCTCACCTGCCAGCCCCACAGCCGCTCAAACCCGACCAAGTAAACACAGAGACTTATATTGGTTACAAACTGTATGGCCGTGGCAGGTTTCTTGCTATCTACTTCTTCTATCATGAATTAACCCATTTCTATTAATCTATACCTTGCCACATGGCTTGTGGCTTACCGGCATCTTCACATGCTGTTTCTCATCGTGGTGGCTGGCAGTGTCTCTCTGACTCAGCCTTCCACTTCCCAGCTTTATTCTCTTCCTTGTCCCGCCTACACTTCCTGCCTAGCCAATGGCCAATCAGTGTTTTATTTATTGACTAATTAGCAACACGTTTGCCATACAGAACATCCCACAGCACTTGCCCCTCTTTTTTTTTTCAAAAAGGAAGGTTTTAACCTTAACAAAGTAAAATTACATATAATTTGGGAATTTGGGCGTAGCTTCTCTTACTACTTCCTGCTGGAGGGGGGCGCTGTATCTTATGGGGACACAAAGAAAATTTTAGGATTATGGAATAGTCCATGAGGCTGTATCGTCTGAGCCAGTTGCCTTCAAATGGTTCTGGATGTTGGATCATCTAGGCCATGGTGTCATCAGAGACCTTTCAGGGGGTCTTGGCTGGTCAAACCTGATGTATCTTAATCTTGAACAAATCCATAGCCTTTGGCTTTCTGTGGAAACAAAAGCAGAGCCTCCTTTCCAAAGTAACATATCGTTACATCCAAATTTCGAAGTCAAGGTATCTTTAAAATATACATATTGGTTTAACTCAACATCTTTTATGATCAAATGTTTTTCTGCAGTTAAAAATCCCAAAAACAACACAATCCAGATTCTCTGTGTAATATTCGTCTTTACGTGGCTTATTTTTTATATTAATTTTACTGTTTCTTTAAAGACTTTATTTTTTAAAACTATGTATTTGTTTCTATAACTGTATATACCACCTTTTTTGTCTCTTTCAAGTCTACGTATATTTTACACACATTGTAAACTATTACATCTAAATCTGTCTTATTGTGAATCTACTGCTTTAAACTGCAGCAGCTGTGGCTGCTGGCTCCACCTACCTCAGCCTCCCAACATGGCAGTGGTACGGTACTGCCAGCTCTGGGAGCTATCAGGGGTCTATGCTTTTATCCAAGCAGCATGTAGCCCAGAAACCTCTTTTTTTTAATTTTGTATTAGCAAAGGCTAAATCCACCACGCAGCTTAATGTGCCACTTGCAGAGGCCTCATTCCCGCCATATGGCAGGTCGAGCGCACATGCCAGAAACCCACCAGTAGCTCAAACCAGCAGCTGCCGCTCATTTGAGAGAGACAATTAGGAAGCTGCCACTCATTTGAGAGAGACAATTAGGAAGCTGGTTTTAGCTCCATTTTAGAATCTTTTTTTCTCAGGTTTTAGGTGGAAACTCTTGCCACCACGTTGGATGCCATTTGTAGCTAGAGTTTTCCTGCCTGTCTCACAGTCAGAGCAAATCTCTCTCACCTGCCAGCCCCACAGCCGCTCAAACCCGACCAAGTAAACACAGAGACTTATATTGGTTACAAACTGTATGGCCATGGCAGGCTTCTTGCTATCTACTTCCTCTATCATGAATTAACCCATTTCTATTAATCTATACCTTGCCACATGGCTTGTGGCTTACCGGCATCTTCACATGCTGTTTCTCATCGTGGTGGCTGGCAGTGTCTCTCTGACTCAGCCTTCCACTTCCCAGCTTTATTCTCCTCCTTGTCCTGCCTACACTTCCTGCCTAGCCAATGGCCAATCAGTGTTTTATTTATTAACTAATTAGCAACATGTTTGCCATACAGAACATCCTACAGCAAGTCATTTTCTCAACTGAGGCTCCTTCTCTGATGATTCTAGCTTGTGTCAAGTTGACACAAAATCAGGCAGTACACAAGCCCTGTTATGGGTATTTTATTTCAGTCTCGATCCTTACTCCCCAGAACTTCTTAGTGCATGTCTTATAGGGCTACTTTGGACTCAGTATTCACATAGGTAGGTGCTGAGAATTTTAAGTAGCTTCAAATGCCCTACAGTTCCTTATCATCCATCCTTCTTGAGCCTATTGTAGATGAATTTCTAAACAGTCTTATTAAATAAGAAACACAGAGCCAAATACAGAGGTGCAAGCTGTAGAGATCAGAGGAATAGCCGGCAACTAACCTTAGCTTACCATCTCGTTGTAGCTTCCCAAGAAAGCCTCTTCCTGCCTAACCTGTGCCTTTGTTGCCTTCCTGTTCTGCCTTCTCATTGGCTCTAAGCCCAACCACATCACTTCTTCATCACTGCCTGTCTATACAGAACTCCAGGTCACTATGGATGGTACTGGGGTTAAAGGCATGTGTCACCACGCTTGGTTGTGTCCATGAACACACAGAGACTCTGCCTGCCATGTGACCAGATTAAGGGCATGTGCTACCATTGCCTGACTTCTGTTTATGGCTATGACCTCTGATCTCCAGGCAAACTTTATTTATTAACATACAAATAAAACATCACATTTCAGCACAAATAAAATATCACCACAGCCTATGACCCCCATTTCTGATGTGTGTTCTCCCAGTGGGAGGCACTCAGGCATCTAACACTCTTCCTATTGAGGAGTGATCCTTCTGTACACTGTTAAATCGTTCCCTTACCACCCACTCTTCATCTTTGGTTTTGTGCCCAGACTCACTCAGGGCCATGTAAACTCATAGCCCACACAATCTGAAGAAACTATCGGCCACTCTACAGCTGTGGAGTACACTAAGCCTTGTTTTATCTTTCCCAGATGCTCCCTGTTTTCACTCTCTCCTTCAATGTTGAGCTGACCTGTTTCCCAGATTCCCCACCCTTTTCTCTTTTTCCTTGAGGTGCCTGGAATATACATCCATGTTTATTGCTAGCTTTATCTTCATAGGTAGGAAGAAGATGCACCCCAGTGACCATGACTGAGTTTGGACTTCAGCTACTTTAGCTGAGTTTGCTCTTCAGCTTCTCCTCCTCCCCTGTTTCTGAGATGAGGGATACTCTAACAGCCATAAATCGAAGCTGGTAATTTCACTTCATTTTCAGTCATTTATTAATCACCCAGAGCCTCTTAGCCTTGTAGGTCACCATAGTAAAGTAGATACTGCCATTCTTCCCTGTTTTTGGAGTTATCCATCCCATTCATTTCACAGGCTGACCATTCCAGTAAAAGTTATAGCAGTGAAGTTGTAGAACCTGGGAAGCTTGGAGGAAGTATGGATAGATGACATCAAGTTCTGAGCAGTACTACTCAGAGAGCTGTACTAGTACTTTTTCATCTGGACCACCAGCCCACAAATAATGACACAAAGACATACTATTAATTATAAAAGCTTGGTCTTAGCTTAGGCTTTTCCACAACTAGCTCATAACTTAATTAACACATGTTTTTTAAATCTGTGTTCTGCCATGTGGCTCAGTTACCTCTTCTTACTACAGCACATCCAACTTGCTCCAAGTGTGCTGGCAAAAATCACAAGCTTAGATTCTTCCTCCAAGTTTCTCTTTCTCTGCCCAGACCTATTCTCTCCTGCCTAGCTATTTATTAAACCATTCACAGTGATACATCTTCACACAGTGTAAACAAATATTCTACAGCATTCCCCTCTTTTCATCTAAATAAAAAGGAAAGGGTTTAACTCTAACACAGCAAAACTAAATATAATAAGAACAATTATCAGGTAAGATTTACAATCACAATGCCTAATCCATTTGTACTTGACAATTTTGGAGAAAATACTCTATTATCTATCTGATCTTGGTGAGTTCAAAGTTTTATACCTAAAAGACTTTCTATCCTAACTTGTATTACCATCTTAAAATATCTTTTTAGACCTCAAAATATTTTCTTAAACAACTTAAGCTTTTATGTCTTTCAAACTTATATACTTTACACCTCTTTTGTGAGTTTATTTTCTGGGTTTGATAACAAGGAAAACTGTACCTATAAATATCTCATCTTCAACCCCATTGAAGACCTGAGAAGGAAAATAATAAAACCCGAATAAACTATGCTTCTGCTTTGTCAAACCAGAAAAATCTGTGCATTCCAAATCCCTCCTTACTACTTCCTGTGTCTCTCATCTCCCCTGGATGCCCTCTGATGCTCTATGATTACTTTCTGTCAACTAATTGCTAACTCAGCCTCTGGACACAAGGTTAATTTTATTTAATCAACACAAATGCAAATGGGATTCACAGTGTGAACATCCCCCACCACTCATCCAGTCTGAGAGCTGTTCCCATGTAATCAGCATATGCATCATCTGTCCTGTAGTCTTTCCTGGTTTCTTCCCTCATGTTTGTAGCCGATATCCTCAGGAGGTCTCTCCCCACAAACCCCTCAACCCCTTGATTAATCTGATATTCCTTAATTCTGGAGAGATCTATAGCTTCTGACTTCTATTTTAAAGTTAAGACATTCTTAAAATATATAGACTGGCTTAATTTAGCAGTTTCCATAATCTAATGTCTCTCAGCAGCTACTATTTTTGTTCATTAGTATTTAAAATATTCAAAGTTGACCTCCCATCTGGACAAGAGGTGAGTGCCTGGGCTCATACCCAGTGAGGCCTGCTGCTAGGTCCCATCCCTGAGCACCAGCCATTTTGAGAAAGACCTGCCCAACTTGGCCCCAGGTTCTGGCCATCTGGCAGGATCCTCTCCACCCCCACCGGGAAGGTTCTCCTTCTCTAAGACCTCCCCCCCTGCAGACCCTGCAATCTCCATGTCCTGCCCCCATGCTCATCTGCACCAGACCCAAGCCAATTCCTGAGACTTAGAGACCAGCCCCCAGCTCCCATCCTGCCCCAGACCTCCCATCTGGACAAGAGGTGAGTGCCTGGGATCATACCCAGAGAGGCCTGCCCCAGGTCACATTCCTGGGCACCAGCCATTCCAGGGAAGACCTGCCCAACTTGGCCCCAGGTTTTGGTCATTGGGCAGGATCCCCTCCACCCCCACTGGTAAGGTTCTCCTTCTCCAAGACCCCTGGTAGACCCTGCAATCTCGACATACTTTCCCCACACCCATCTGCCCTAGACTCCAGCCACTTCCTGAGACTTAGAGACCAGTCCCCAGCTCCCATCCTGCCCTGGAGCTCCCATCTGGACAAGAGAGCTTCAATTTGGACCAGAGAGAGGCTTCCTGAATTTGTCAGCTCTGTCTGGACCAAGAGCGCTGATAAGACCACGAACGAATCCACAAAGAGATGTGCAGACGTCAAGGCAGAAGTACATACAACAAAATGAAGAGCAATACAGCATCACCAGAACCTAGCCCTCTTCCAAAAGCTAGACCTGAACATCACAAAATGGAAGAAGCAGAAGAGATCAACCTTATGAATAACATCATGAAGATGATAGAGGATTATGCTGTGGGATGTATGGCAAATGTGTTGCTGATTAATCAATAAAACACTGATTGGCCGTTGCCTAGGAAGGAAGTATAGGCGGGGCAAGGAGGAGAATAAAGCTGGGAAGTGGAAGGCTGAGTCAGAGAGACACTGCCAGCTGTCATGATGACAAACAGCACGTGAAGATGCTGGTAAGCCACAAGCCATGTGGCAAGGTATAGATTAATGGAAATGGATTAATTTAAGCTATAAGAACAGTTAGCAAGAAGCCTGCCACGGCCATACAGTTTGTAACCAATATAAGTCTCTGTGTTTACTTGGTCGGGTCTGAGAGGCTGTGGGACTGGCAGGTGAGAGAGATTTGCCCTGACTGTGGGCCAGGCAGGAAAACTCAAGCTACAAATGGTGTCCAACGTGGTGGCAAGAGTTTCCACCTAAAAACTGAGAAAAAAGATTCTAAAACGGAGCTAAAAACAGTTCCTAATTGTCTCTCTCAAATGAGCGGCAGCTGCCGGTTTGTGCTACTGGTGGGTTTCTGGCATGTGTGCTCGACCTGCAGTATGGTGGGAATGAGGCCTCTGCAAGTGGCACATTAAGCTGCATGGTGGATTTAGCCTTTGCAGGTACAAAACAAAAAAAAGAGGTTTTTGGGCTACACGCTGCTTGGATAAAAGCATAGACTCACGATAGCTCCCAGAGCCGGTGGTAAACGTAGCCATGTTGGGAAGCTGAGGTGGGCAGAGCCAGCAGCCACAGCTGCTGCAGTTTAAGGCAATAGATTCACAATAAGACAGATTCAGATGTAATAGTTTAAATGTGTGTAAAAAATACGTAGGCTTGAAAGAGACAAAAAAGGTTTGTGATATAGAGTTATAGAAACAAATACATAGTTTTAAAAAATAAAGTCTTTAAAGAGACAGTAAAGGTAGTATAAAAAATAAGCCACGTAAAAATGGATATTACACAGAGAATTTGGATTGTGTTGTCTTTGGGATTTTTAACTGCAGAAAAACATTTGATTGTAAAAGCTGTTGAGTTATGCCAAAATGTATATTTTAAAGATACCTTGACTTCAAAATTTGGATATAAGGATATGTTGCTTTGGAAAAGAATCTCTGCTTTTGTTTCCACAGAAAGCCAAAGGCTATGGATTTGTTCCAGATTAAGATACATCAGGTTTGACCAGCCAAGACCCCCTGAAAGGTCTCTGATGACACCATGGCCCAGATGATCCAATATCCAGAATGGTTTGAAGGTAACTGGCTCAGATGATACAGCCTCATGGACTATTCCATAATTCTAAAATTTTCTTTGTTTCCCCATAAGATACAGCGCCCCCCTCCAGCAGGAAGTAGTAAGAGAAGCTATGCCCAAATTCCCAAATTATATGTAATTTTACTTTGTTACGGTTAAAACCTTCCTTTTTGAAAAAAAAAAAGGGGGAAGTGCTGTGGGATGTATGGCAAATATGTTGCTGATTAATCAATAAAACACTGATTGGCCGTTGGCTAGGCAGGAAGTATAGGCGGGGCAAGGAGGAGAATAAAGCTGGGAAGTGGAAGGCTGAGTCAGAGAGACACTGCCAGCCGCCATGATGACAAACAGCACGTGAAGATGCCGGTAAGCCACAAGCCATGTGGCAAGGTATAGATTAATGGAAATGGATTAATTTAAGCTATAAGAACAGTTAGCAAGAAGCCTGCCACGGCCATACAGTTTGTAACCAATATAAGTCTCTGTGTTTACTTGGTCGGGTCTGAGAGGCTGTGGGACTGGCAGGTGAGAGATTTGCCCTGACTGTGGGCCAGGCAGGAAAACTCAAGCTACAGGATTATAAAGAAGAAATCAAAAATGAAATGGAGGAAAATACGAACAAAAATGAGAAGAACGCTATAAAAAACTAGAGGAAAGGATAAATAAAGCAGAAGAAAACAATAAATCCCTGAAAGAAAATCATGAAAAAGCAATGAAACAGATGAGAGAAACAGTCCAAGTCCTGAAAAGGGAAATAGAAAAAAATGAAAAAGACACAAACAGAGGGAATGGTGGATGGAGAAAATCTGAGTAAATGAACAGGAACTTCAGATGCAAGTATAACCAACAGAATGCAAGAGATGGAAGAGAGGATCTCTGGCGTTGAAGATACAGTAGAAGAAAGAGATTCATCAGTCAAAGAAAACACTAAAGCCAACAAAGTCATGACCCAAAATGTCCAAGAAATTTGAGACGCCATGAAAAGACCAAACCTATGAATAATAGGGATAGAGGTAGGAGAAGAATACCATCTCAAAGGCACAGAAAATATATTCAACAAGATCATAGAAGAAAACTTTCCCAACTTACAGAAGGAAATGCCTATGAAGATACAAGAAGCCTATAGAACACCAAAGAGACTAGACCCCCCAAAAAGTCCCCCTGTCACATAATAATTAAACAACTAAATGTACAGAATAAAGAAAGAATATTAAGAGCATCAAAGGAAAAAGGCCAAGTGACTTATAAAGGCAAACCCATCAGAATAACACCTGATTTCTCAATGGAGACTTTGAAAGCCAGAAGGACCTGGACAGATGTAACGCAGACACTAAGAGACCATGGATGCCAGCCTAGACTCATATACCCAGCAAAACTTTCAATCATCATAGACAGAGTGAACAAGACATTCCAAGACAGAGCCAGATTTAAACAATACTTATCCGCAAACCCAGCCCTACAGAAAGCACTAGAAGGAAATTTCCAACCTAAGGAAGTCAGATACACCCTTGAAAACACAGGCAATAGATAATGCCACAGCAGTAAACCCCAAAGAAGAGAAGTACACACACACTACCACCAAAAAATAACAGGAATGAACAATCACTGGTCATTAATATCCCTTAATGTCAATTGACTTAATTCAACTCTAAAAAGACACAGGCTTACAGAATGGATACCATAGCAGGACCCATCTTTCTGCTGCATACAAGAAACACACCTGAAATTCAAATATAGACACTACCTAAGAATAAAAGGCTGGGAAAAGAATTTCCAATTAAATGGTCTTAAGAAGCAAGCAGGTGTAGCCATCCTAATATCAAGCAAAATAGACTTCAAACTAAAATCAATCAAAAGAGATCAAGAAGGGCATTACATACTCATCACAGGAAAGATCCACCAAGATGAAGTTTCAATTCTCAACATTTATGCCCCAAACACACGGGCACCCACATATGTAAAAGAAACATTACTAAAGCTTAAATCACATATAAAACCCCATACATTAATAGTGGGAGACTTCAACACCCCACTTTCACCACTGGACAGATCTCCCAAATTGAAACTTAACAGAGAAATAAAGCATTTAACTCATGTTATGACTCAAATGGACATAATAGATATCTACACAACATTCCATCCTAACAAAAAAGAATATACCTTCTTCTCAGCACTCCATGGAACCTTCTCTAAAATCGACCACATACTTGGCCACAAAGCAAATCTCAACAGATACAAAACAATTGGAATAACTTCCTGCATTCTATCAGACCACCATGGTTTAAAGTTAGATTTCAACAACAACAAAAACTACAGAAAACCTACAATCTGATGGAAACTGAATAATGCTCAACTGAATCACCAATGGGTTAAGGAAGAAAGAAAGTAAAGACTTCCTAGAGATCAACAAAACTGAAGACACCACATACCCAAACTTATGGGACACTATGAAAACAGTACTAAGAGGGAAAATCATAGCACTAAATGCCCACATAAAGAAGTTGGAGAAATCTCACACTAGTGACCTAACAGCATACCTGAAAGCTCTAGAACAAGAAGAACCAAAGTCTCCCAGGAATAATAGATGGCAGGAAATAATCAAATTGAGACCTGAAATCAATAAAATAGAAACAAAGAGAACAATACAAAAAAATTAATGAAACAAAGAGTTGGTTCTTTGAGAAAATCAACAAGATTGACAAGCCCTTATCCAAACTAACCAAAAGACAGAGAGAGAGAGAGCATCCAAATTAACAAAATCAGAAATGAAAAGGGAGATATAACAACAGACAATGAGGAAATCCAGAGAACCACCATGTCATACTTCAAAAACCTCTACTCCAGAAAACTGGAAAATCTAAACGAAACGGACAATTTTCTGAATAGGTACCACATACCAAAGTTAAATCAAGACCAGATAAGCTATTTAAATAGACCAATAACTGTAGCTAGAGTTTTCCTGCCTGGCCCACAGTCAGGACAAATCTCTATCACCTGCCAGTTCCACAGCCATTCAGACCCAACCAAGTAAACAAAGAGACTTATATTGGTTACAAACTGTATGGCCGTGGCAGGCTTCTTGCTAACTGTTCTTATAGCTTAAATTAATCCATTTCCATTAATCTATACCTTGCCACGTGGCTTGTGGCTTACCAGCAACTTCATATGCTGTTTGTCATCGTGGTGGCTGGCAGTGTCTCTCTGACTCAACCTTCCACTTCCCAGCTTTATTCTCCTCCTTGTCCCGCCTACACTTCCTGCCTAGCCAATGGCCAATCAGTGTTTTATTTATTGACTAATTAGCAACACGTTTGCCATATAGAACATCCCACAACACTTCCCCCCCCCTTTTTTTTAAAGAAAGGTTTTAGCTTTAACAAAGTAAAATTATATATAATTTGGGAATTTGGGCGTAGCTTCTCTTACTACTTCCTGCTGGAGGGAGGCACTGTATCTTATGGGGATACAAAGAAAATTTTAGGATTATGGAATAGTCCATGAGGCTGTATTGTCTGAGCCAGTTGCCTTCAAACCATTCTGGATGTTGGATCATCTGGGCCATGGTGTCATCAGAGACCTTTCAGGGGGTCTTGGCTGGTCAAACCTGAAGTATCTTAATCTTGAACAAATCCATAGCCTCTGGCTTTCTGTGGAAACAAAAGCAGAGACTCTTTTCCAAAGTAACATATCCTTACATCTAAATTTTGAAGTCAAGATATCTTTAAAATATACATTTTGGCATAATTTAATAGCTTTTACAATCAAATGTTTTTCTGCAGTTAAAAATCCCAAAGACAACACAATCCAGATTCTCTGTGTAATATCCATTTTACGTAGCTTATTTTTTATACTACCTTTACTGTCTCTTTATAGACTTTATTTTTTAAAACTATGTATTTGTTTCTATAACTGTATATATCACCTTTTTTGTCTCTTTCAAGCCTACATATCTTTTACACACATTTAAACTATTACATCTGAATCTGTCTTATTGTGAATCTATTGCCTTAAACTGCAGCAGCTGTGGCTGCTGGCTCTGCCCACCTCAGCTTCCCAACATGGCTACGTTTACTGCCAGCTCTGGGAGCTATCGTGGGTCTATGCTTTTATCCAAGCAGCGTGTAGCCCAGAAACCTCTTTTTTTGTTTTGTACCTGCAAAGTCTAAATCCACCATGCAGCTTAATGTGCCACTTGCAGAGGCCTCATTCCCACCATATGGCAGGTCGAGCACGCAAGCTAGGAACCCACCAGTAGCTCAAACCAGCAGCTGCTGCTCATTTGACAGAGACAATTAGGAAGCTGCCACTCATTTGAGAGAGACAATTAGGAAGCTGGTTTTAGCTCCATTTTAGAATCTTTTTTCTCAGGTTTTAGGTGGAAACTTGCCACCACGTTGGACACCATTTGTAGCTAGAGTTTTCCTGCCTGGCCCACAATCAGGGCAAATCTCTCTCACCTGCCAGTCCCACAGCCATTCAGACCCAACCAAGTAAACAAAGAGACTTATATTGGTTACAAACTGTTTGGCCATGGCAGGCTTCTTGCTAACTGTTCTTACAGCTTAAATTAATCCATTTCCATTAATCTATACCTTGCCATGTGGCTCGTGGCTTACTGGCATCTTCATATGCTGTTTGTCATCGTGGTGCTGGCAGTGTCTCTCTGACTCAGCCTTCCACTTCCCAGCTTTATTCTCCTCCTTGTCCCGCCTACACTTCCTGCCTAGCCAATGGCCAATCAGTGTTTTATTTATTGACTAATTAGCAACACATTTGCCATACAGAACATCCCACAACAAATAACCCCTAAGGAAATAGACTTCTGCTAAATGGCTTGCTTTTAGTTCTGATCCCCAGACAACTTTATTTATTAACATACAAATAAAATATCACCATAGTATGGTACATCTGACTTGCTTTGAGTCAGCTCGTGAAATCACAAGCTTAGATACCTCCTCCCAGCTTTTCTATCTCTACTAGGAAGTGCCACTTATTCTCTCCTGCCTAGCTATTGGACATTTAGCTCTTTTTTAAACCAATCTCAGTGACACCTCTTCACACAGTGTGTAAAGGAATATTCCCCAACAGAAAGTACAGGAGAAAAGGGTGTTGTGGTAAGATCCTTCAATTCAATTTTCCACCTTTGTTACCTTGAATTGTGCAATGGAACGGTTGTTGAAGCTGACCCAAAGAGAGCAAAATGGTTTGGGTTTGCCAAGAAATCTCCTTCATGGCCTGACTTATAACAGTGTCCAGGGCGAGACTGGATTTTGTGATAGGTCTCTCACCCACTGCCTCTGAATGTGTTGTCTCTGAAGCAAAAGAGTAGGTCAGCAGTTTTTAACCTGTGGGTTGTGACCTCTTTGTGGGGGCGGGGGTTGAATGACCCTTCCACAGGAGTTACCTAAGACCATTGGAAAATACAGACATTTACATTATGAGTTGGTCATAAAACCAGTGCTCAGCTTAAGGAGTTACAGTGAGTGTGGAACGAGCCTGTCTTCAACCAGTGTTCTGTAAGCCCCGTGGGGCTGTAATCATAACTTAGCCTTACTCTAAACAGCCATTCTCTAACTTCTGGCTCATGGCCAACTCCTCCACTGCAACTGCCTGCACTTTTTCATGGATCCCACTACTCAGTATCTCCACTCTGTACACTCTTTTCTCATCATAGTGGATTCTCCACACTATACACTGTTCTATCATCATAGTGAATTTTCTTTTCCCCCTTCTTCTGACCTGGTGAACACTGAACTATTTTCTGACTGTGGATTTAGGGTATTTATGATTTAGGGAACAATCCTTTTTTTCCCCTGGTAGCCTTCTAGGATCTTGTCTATAGTATTCCTTCTCTGCAAGGTTTTCTTAGGTGATGTCTTAGTTGAGGTTTCTATTGCTGCAACAAAACACCATGACCAAAAAGTGTAGATTAACAGTCTTATTAAATAAGAAACACAGAGCCAATTGTAGAGTTAAAAGCCCAAGAGGTCAGAGCAGTAGCTGAGAGCTGAGCTTACCCTTTGCTGCCGCTCCTGTCCTTCCTCTCAGCAAGAGTGCTAGTTCCTGTGTATCTGTCTTTTTATAAACTTTCTGTTCTGCCTTCTCATTGGTTGTAAACCCAATCACATGACCTCCTCATCACTGCCCATCTATACAGACCTCCAGGGCTTCTATGGTTGGTATTGAGATTAAAGGCGTGTGTCTCCATGCTGGTGGTATCCTTGAACACACAGAGATCTGCCTGTCATATGATTGGGATTAAGGGTGTGTGCTACCACTACCAGACTTCTGCTATGGCTTGCTATCAGCTCTGACCCCCAGGCAACTTTATTTATTAACATACAAATAAAATCACATTTCAGTACAAATAAAATATCACCATATTTCCCCTTTTCTATTTTAATAAAAAGAAAAAAGGAAAAAAGTTATAACTAATATAAGAAAAACTATATACAAAAGTACAATAACTATATACCATATATACAAGCAATAAATACCTAAACAATGTCTAGTCCATTTGTATTTGATAAATTCAGAGAAAATAATTCCACTATCTATCCTATTTTGGTAAGTCCAAAATGTACCTGATTCACTTTCTATCCTAACTTATATTACTAACAGAACTGTCTTATAACATCTTTTAAATTTATACACTTACTCTTTAGTGAGTTTTTTTCTAAAATTCTTAGCAAGGAAAACTATAACTATCTAAATTTAACTATAACTATCTAATCTTCAACTCTAACTAATCTTCAACTCCCTCAGAGACCCAAGAAGGAAATAATATTACCTAATAAAAAATAAAAACAGGAAGCGTACACAAGCAGCTTCCAAAAAAAATGTGAGTTGATAAATACAGCCAGCTGCCTGGGCAGTCACCCGAGGTTTCTCCACAGTGTTGGGGCATCATCTTCAGCCTATAGGTTTAGTGTGTCTGACAGACTCATTTTTGAAGTAGGATGTACACAAGGTCAACAGTTCGACCTCATATTTGGTGAGAGCAGTTCATGTACCAGAAACAACCTGAATTCCACTAGTGTCATGTCATGATTCAGGATTTTAAATTCTGGAAATTGTTGATGTTTTTTGAATTCAGCTGTCCATTCTTCTTGCCTAAGTGTGTGTGTGTGTGTGTGGCTTCATCTTGCCATCCCAAGATGAATATTAAATGCCAGTCTACCATTGAGAGGTGTGAGCTTAGTTACTCTTCAAGAATAACTGTTTCAGCTGCTGTTCTACTGCACACCAGAAGCTATCGGCCCACTGCCTGTTCAGCTGCCTTTGAAGAAAAGGGCACGGTATCTTTTCCAGATTGCAAAGGCCACTTCAGGGATGATGTCATATTGTCCTGGTCTCAGAAGATGCCTTTTGATAAAGCCACAACCACACTTGTCTTGATAAGAATCAGTAGTCTTTTGTTTCGTGTCCTTTCTGTCCATTTTGTCCTGTTTGTCAGCAGTTGATTCGAGGATACTTTGTTGTCCAGTGACTAACTTTTGCCACAATGAAAGTTAACTCCATATTTGGCTTATGCTTCCAAATCACTGTTCATCATCAAAGGAAGTCAGGACAGGAACTCAAACTGGGCAGGTTCCTGGAGTCAGAAGCTGATGCAGAGGTCATAGAGGGGTGCTGCTTACTGGCTTGCTCATCATGGCTTGCTCAGCTGCTTTTTTTAAAAAATAGAATCTGGGACTACCATTCTAGGGATGGAACCTCCCACAATGGGCTGGGCCATCCCCCATCCATCACTAATTAAGAAAATGCCTTACAGCTGGATCTTATGGAGGCTTTTTCTCAACTGAGATTCTCTCCTTTCAGTTAACTCTAGTTTGTGTGTCAAGTTGACATAAGACTAGCCAGCACAGGTGGTTTCCTCTTTTGTTATATGTCCTAGTTTTCTTTCTCTTGCCATGATAAACACCATGACTAAAGTCAACTTGGGGAGGAAAGAGTTTATTTCAGTTTGCAGTCCATAGTCAGTCCATCATGGAAGGGATGAAGTGCAGGGACATTGCTTATTGGTTTGCTCTCCATGGCTTGTTCAGCTACCTTTCTTATGTAACACAGGACTACGTGCCCAGAGCTAGCACCACTCACAGTGGGCTGCCCCCCCTACATCAAACATTAGTTTAAAAAATGCCTATGTATGAAAGGGAATTGCACTCCCGAAAAAAATTTTTTTCGCAGTAGCAACGTTATTGTGCAAGTAGCTTGTCCTTGGATACCATGAGCAGCTCCATGGTGTGCTGCTCCTAGGGCACAAAGCCACACCCCTGCTGGATCATGTCCTGCATGAACTTGGTGTACTTGGTGAGGCACTGGCAGCACCGGCTGTGTCTCAGCTTGTTGACGTTCTTTGTCACCTTGTGGCCTTTGTTGAGGCCCAGGGCCATGGGGTAGCACAGGGCCATGGCTTCTGCTCTCTGATGGTGGTTGCAACAGGAAGCACCCTTCTGAATTTTTAACAATATTGTTGCCTAAACAAGACTTGCACAATGACAACAACACCAGTTGACACCCATTGTAAATGTGGGAAATCTCACAAGGCCCTGTCACTAGATGAAGAGCTATAGGCAATTAATGACTGCTAAAAGAGAGAATCAGTATTCTCCAGGGATGAAGCACCTTGATAGGTTATCTACTCCCAAGTGGTCAGCATTACACACAAGTATATATTCTCTATACTAAATGATCTCAGCAGGATGTATTTATATATGTGTGTGTGTGTTAATTATATACTTGACAGTAATTAAAGAAGAGGTCATAAACTTGAGAGGAAATGGGGGATTTAAGGGAGGAGATGGAAGCCAGAGAATAGGGGTGGAAATAATGGAGAGTACTCAAGTATAAAATTCTCAAACAACATAAAATAAATGCTAAATAATAATATAATAGTAATAATAATAAAACTACATATTCAACAATAAGAAACTGTTTACAAGTAAAAGAATCATCTATAGGATATAGTACCATAAAAAATAATGAAAGAAAATGCCCCAGAGATGTTGCTAGAGTTTTCCTGCCTGGCCCACAGTCAGGACAAATCTCTCTCACGGGCCAGTCCCGCAGCCGCTCAGACCCGACCAAGTAAACACAGAGGCTTATATTGCTTTCAAACTGTATGGCCGTGGCAGGCTTCTTGCTAACTGTTCTTACATCTTAAATTAATCCATTTCCATTAATCTATACCTTGCCACATGGCTCGTGGCTTACCGGGACCTTCCCACGCGGCTTGTCATGGTGGCGGCTGGCAGTGTCTCCCTCACTCAGCCTTCCACTTCCCAGAATTCTTCTCTTTGTCCCGCCTATACTTCCTGCCTAGCCAATGGCCAATCAGTGATTTATTTACTGACCAATCAGCAACACACTTGACATACAGACCATCCCACAGCACTTCCCCTTTTCTTTTCTTAAAAAGGAAGGTTTTAAACTTTACACATCTAATATATATAGGTCAATCTAATGGAAGCAATTCCCCAGTTGACATTGCTTCTCCCAAATATATCAAGGTTTCTGTCAAATTGACAAAAACTCTTCAGTATGGTATGTCCAATACAGATTCAGTAGTAGCATAAACCAGAGGAAAGACAAGAATCCATGAGTTCAACCACCCCCTGCCTACAAGCACGTAACCAGTAGCCTCTTGCATTTGAGGACCCGGAAAGAAGCTGCTCCCATATCTAATCTATGTTTTCTTCTTTCTCCCACCTTGGGATTCTCTATTTTTTCCTACATGCCTATGAGGATATTTACTTTATTGTATTTATTTTTGTTTTTTATTTGTTGTCCCCTCTCATTAATCTATCTAATATAGTTTACACTTATTTTTTCCATTTGCAGGCAATATTTTTCTTCTATTTACTTTTATTTTTTTCTCCTTTTCATGTTCCCATGTGTTTCCTTTCCCTCTCTTCTATATTTAATAAGATTTTGACTATACCTTATTTTAAAAACAGTTTTATGCTTTTATTTCCTTTAACTTTTTTCTTACAGTATGTTTTGATCATATTCTCCCCTCCTCTAACTCCTCCTAAATCCTCCTCACCTTGCTATCCATCCAACTTCATGATCTTTCTCCCTCTCAAAATAAAAACAGAACAACAAAAATCAAAATAAACATGAAAACTAATAAGATAAAAAATGCCCAAATAAAACAAAATGAAACAAAAAGCACACACAGAAATGGAACTGCATTGAGTCCATTTCTCTGTTGGTCAATTATTCCCAAGAGGCCTGGAATATTTCCTTTCTTACATCTGTATAACTGTATTCTTGAAATTTTTCATTATTGTGAATCTCTTTTTGTTTTTCCATTCTTATCTTTTTTTTCTAATATCTTACTTTTCTCTCTTCTCCATAACAGCCTTTTTACTATTCTTCTTTCTCATTTATTTGTGTTTCTCCTTTAATTTTCTGCTTTCCCTGTATCCTTCATTTATCTTTTTAATTTACTATTTCCATAGTATATCAATTATTTGTGTGGTTGCTGTGACAAAAACAACTTAAAGAAGAAAGAGTTTCTTTTAGATCACACTTTGAAGGTATAATCCATCATGGTAGGGAAGGCATGGTGGGAGGAGCTTGAGGCAGCTTGTCACATTGCATCTGTAGTCAGGAAGCAGAGAATGGTGAATGCTGGTACTCATCTCATTTTCTCCTTTTTTTCATCAATTTGGCTCCCAGTCAATGAAATGTTGCCCCGGCCAGCAGGGTGTCAACGGGGCGACCCACCTGCGGGAGAGAATGAAAGGGACGGGGAGACATGAAAGAAGACAGCAAGACAGGGTTCTGATCAAGCTGCAAATTTTATTCTCCTCAGCAAGGCTTATATAGCATGGGAGGGGGAGGGGGCAGGAAGGAGGGAAGGGGTGCACGACATGCCATACATGCAGGTGAAGGGAGACATGCAAGTTGTGAGGCTGCAGGGTGTTGTGCTAGGTGGTAAGGTCTGTTGTTCTGTTGCTATGCTACCTGACCTATCTGACCTGTTCTTTATCTTTGGGGGCATCTGGTTTAGGGCCTGTGGCTTGTTCTCTGGCCTAGCTAGTACTTTTCCATGGTTCATGTTTGGTCCCTGCAAAATGTTGCTACTCAAAGTTAGGGATGGTCTTCCCACCTCAATTAAGCCAATTTAGAAAATGCCTCAAAGACATGATCAGATGTTTGTTTCCATGATGATTCTAAATGCTATAATGTTGACAACCAAGATTAACTAAGTAATTTGTAAACTCATAGCACATTGTACAGTGATTCTGTCATTTTCAGTTTGTGATCATTGGTGATGTATTAGTGGGGAGCAATTGAATGTAAGTGTACTCTATATTTTGTATGATTTAATATTGTTGCCAATACATAAGATTGTTTTCCCCTCAAGTGGTATTAGGGACTGAAACTTCAAGAACAGGTTGCTATGCTCCCTAGTCATGGGTTTCTAGTCAGATTTACTCTAGTAGTCATGAGTTTCATCCTATGGAATGAACCTTGAATCAGTTAGAAAGCAGTTGGTTATTCCTCTAACATTCATACCACTATTGCATCTGTGGGCATATCTTGTGGGAGAGGGGTGGAAATATAAGGTCCAGATGTTGTGAGGAGTGATACAAAACAATGCCTTCTGGACATGGCAGAGCTCTTGTACTCAGGAACTCACAGCAGCTGTTGTTGCCTGCACAGGATCTGTTAGTGTACTAGTATGGGTGGGAGAGGCACTCATACCCACCCCACCCCCAGTCAAGGAGATATTGGCAGATGATAGGTGCTGTGAGAGGGAAAATCAGTTTTCTTCAATAGTGTGGCTGGTTGACCATGCCCTAGTGGATGGTTTCACAATTGTGCACATTTGGATAGCATTTAGACTCAGTAGATTGTACCAGATATTGGGGTAAATGCTGAAAGGTCAGAGAGACAAAGGAACAAGCCACCACCATGTCTCTCCTCATCAAATCCACAAATCTTCTGACTGAAATCCTCTGAGTCCTCACATAAAAGTCTCCAGCCAAAAAAGTCTCTGGCTGAAAGGGATGCTTCTGCCAAAAAGCCTTTAGTTCCTGTCTCCTCACACCTTATATACCTTTCTCCACCCAGCCATCACTTCATGGGATTAAAGGCACATGTGCTTCCCAGTACTGGAATTAAAGCTGTGTGCCACCACTGCCTGGCTTTGTTTTCTCTCCTAGACTGAGTCAATCCCATGTAGTCCAGGGTGGCCTTGAACTCACAGAGATCCAGACGGATCTCTTCCTCTCAAGTGCTAGGATTAAAGATGTGTGCCACCACTGTCTGGCATCTATGTTTAATCTAGTGGCTTGTTCTCTGATCTTCAGGCAAATTTTATTAGGGTACACAATATATCACCACAGAGAGGAAAGCTGAATCACAGAGGAAAAAGTCAGCAAATGGATGAGAAAATAAACAATGTGGATAAAAATATTAGCAACATAGAAGAAAAATATAAACAAGGAAAATGAAGTTTTCAGAAAAAATGGAAATGTTAGGAATGTCAAGGAATCAATCAAATAAAAGTCACAGTGGAAAGTATCATCAATAAACTTGGCCAAGGATAAAAAGGAATATCAGGGATGGAGGCCAAGATTGATGGAATACTACATTCAAACATTACTAAGGGGCTAGAGAATCCAAGTAAAAATGCAAGATGTGGTGTACATGCTTGTAATCTCAGCACAGGTGACATGGAGACTGGTGGATCCCTGCCTGCTTAGCCTACACTTTCAGAAAAATGTTGGATAGCAGCTGAGGAATGACACCATCTTATGAAACTGACAGAAAAAAAAACATTTCAAGACAAGACTAAGGCAGTTTATGACCACCAACAAAGAACTACAGAAGATTTTACAGCAATACTACACACAGAGAAGGAAAAGAGACTCTTTCAATCACAAGAACACAGAGCAGAATGCATTTCATGAAAAGAATAGTTAAGCAAAGGAGAGCTAGGATGGAATCCTTATGTTAGATATAGTAAGTTGATAAACCCTACTGAAACAGGGAAGAAAATAAAGAACAAATGGTAATCCTGCCAACCAGAAAAGCAATCAAAAAAATCAAGAATTAATAAGAACCTAATACAAATGGCCTCACTCACAAAGAGACACAGACTTGCTACCTGTAGAAAACAAAACAAAACAAAAATGAAGATCCAACATCTGTTGTCTCCAAGAAACAGGCCTCACCAGTAAATGAAGCAAAAATCTGAGAGTGAAAGGACTGAAAATAATCATGTGCATAAAAATGAAAGTCAAGCTGGCATAGCTAAAGTGATATCTGAAAAATTAGGCTTGACACTAAAATTAGAAAGGATAAAGAAGGTCATTGCAGATTAGTAAAGGGGACAATTCATCAAGAATGTATAACGATTATAAATCTATACGCACCAAATATTGGCAACACCACTTCTATAAAAGAAACACCAATGAATATGAAAGCCCATATGGGTATTGTGTGGGGCATTTACCCAACCACCCCCACAGTTCCCTAGAGTTTTCTTGAGTGCGAGCAGCAGGAAATATTAGATAGAAGGATTTGTTGCGGAGATAAACAGATAGAAAATAAAGGATAGCCTCGAGAGGGCCTGGAACCTATTCCAACGGGGCCAGACTGTCTCTGCCCCAGGGTTTTTATAGAGATGCCAAGGGGTGGAGCAAAAGACCTCCTCCCCCAGCACAGCCAAGTGCTGACCATCTCAGACACCTGCGCTCAGGCTTGTGGTCCTAATCATCCTCTATGCGGACCTGCTGGGTAAAGCCACGAGGAATCCGAGAACGGGCTCCCACAGGTCCCCCTTTCTTAATATATAAAAAATAACTAATAATGGCTTACAGCAATCTTCATAGCTGTTACACCTCCCAGTATGGGAGTAGAGGATGATATAGATGGCATTTCTCTTTTGAATTAGGTCCAAGGTGACTACAGCAGTCTTAGCTGCCTCAAACCCTTTCTAAGCCAAAAACTCTTAAGGCAACTACAAACTTAAAGAATCCCTTAGCTTCATCATTACCATTAACAGGTTAACATAAATACTGCTATACATAGCCACAATTCTCTCAGTCTTACAACTCAAAGCAAACTCTTAACAGAACCATTTGAATTAGCATATATGGTGCTATATATAGTTAACAATTTTCTCCGTCTTACAACTTTAACTCAATCATTTGAATTTTCTTGCTAACAGAACATAGGAAAAACTTCGATGTGTTCACATCAAACTTAATATTTTCTTAACTCCACAAAACCAGGGTGTATTAATATCAATAGGTTAAACATAATTTCTGCAAACATAATTCAACCTTAATTCCACTCATAACTCCTCTTTTTCTTTATAATTTAAAACAAAATCTAAAACCTAGTTAGAAGAACCCAAACTCATACAATTCCTACAAACCCATATTGAAAAGCAGTCTTCTCAATCTAACCATTAACACTTTGAAAACTTAGCAAAACATCCAAAAGCAGTTTCTTAATAAAACTCTTTACACTTTAAAAGTAGTCTCTTAATATACCCCATTTGCATTTCTTACTAACAAAAACATGACATTAATCCCTCAAACAACTTTTGAAATTAGACTAAGGAATATTAACTCTCCCCCTTTTCTTTATAATTTAAACAAAATCTCAAGCCTAGTTAGAAAACCCAAACTTTTCAATTTAAACAGTTCCATTTGTAACACAAAACCAGTTCTGTATGTAATTCCATTTTTACATAAACAGTTCCACAAAACAATTCATGAATCACCAATTAATAAAGCATATATGCATACACAAAACTGCATTTTGATTCTAGGTAGAAATAATAAATTTCTTCATTTAAACAGTTCCATTTTTTAACCCAGTTCCAGAAAACAGTTCCTAGGTCATTACTATGAATAAACTCAAAATTGTTCCATTGCAATGAAATCTCTATTGTTCATTTCAATAGTCCCAAAACTCAAATGATAAATTCTGGTACTAGCCTTCCAAATATGAAAAAATCCATAACCAAGATCTTTTTGTAGTTTTATCTCATTTTAAGTTCCAAAAGTTCAAACAAGAAATAAATTCTGGTATCAGGCTTTCACATCAAAATATGAAGAGACTTTTTCAACCAAAACTTTTTGCAGTTAACAATTTTTGTTCAAACAAGTGTCTCTGAACTTATTCTCAAGCCAGAGACCTTTTTAGGTACAGTAGTATTCTAAACCGCACCGTTTTTGATGTTAGCTCAGGTTTTTCTGTGTTGCGTTGATTTTCCACGGATCTCAGCTGCGGATGCCTTGTGCTGGTTCTGGCGTCTGCCATTCTTAGCTTCTTAGCAGCTTCTGGAACTTTTGAGAACCGCTCAGACTGCCTGCTTTGCAGTCTGCTAGGACACTAACTTCTGTATCTCAGGTTCTTTCACCATATACATTAAGAATAGACTGACTTAGCATTTACACTTTTTAAACTCACATTTAACTTTTGCCTTGCAAAACATTTAGATTCACATTCAACATCTACATTTTACAAACTCACATATAACGTATTAACATCTACTTATTTATACTCCTTAAGGAAACTATAGAACTACTTTAGCAAATATATTTCTTATTACTTCTTATATACTTATCATATTTCTTATTTAAACTTACATTTACAATTAGTATCTTTACGTCTTACAAGCTTATTACTACATGTCTTAAGACTACCTTAGATATTTCTTGCAAGCTTATTTTCTTAAAGCAACTCTATAGATCTATTTTACAAACTTATACAGGGCTACCATTAGCATATATTTAACTTAGCAAACACCTAAAGATTTCTTAACACAGAAATCTAACAAGACAATAATTTCTACAAACTCACATATCTTATTTTCATCTTTTTCTATTGCTTACTCTTAATTATTATCACTATCTCTGTTAGAAAGATTCTCTTAACTAGACAGGAATTACGTACATCATTTCTAAATTTTAGAGTTTATAGTCAACTTTGTTATAAAGCACTGGGATTTAGTGAGTGTTGTTATAGAATTGTGATAGTTGTTGCTAGAGGACTATAACCTTCCCAGGATGAAGCCACACTCCAAGGTTGCCAGTTCTCTCAGCTGTTCCGGACCGGCAGAGATGCACTGTCAGTGGTAGATGGTTTTTAACTAGAGGCTGTCCCTTCACCCAAATTCATAATAGTTCCCCTAAGTGCTTCAATTCAGACAAACATTTCTATTACAGCAGTGCTTTTGGTTTGTTCTACGGAAAAACTTCACTTCACACTGAGGGTGAAATTACTGTATTTAGCTGCTGTAAAGCTCTTTGCCAAATACCACACAGCTATTAGGTGATATAAAGTATTTTTCTAAAGGAGCTAGTAAAGCCAAAAGTGGCACAGCTCTGAACTGTATTTAGTATTTTCACTTCATTAGCTTTAACTCCTGATGTTATTAGCAGCTGTGATACTTAGCATTGATTTCTTATAAGGAACTTTCAGGTGAAGCAACTTTTTTGTAAGACAGCTAGATTTTCTGAAGTTTGTTTCCCATCTATAAAGTAGTCATTCTTTTTGAATGCCTGTTTCTTATCCCCTTAATTAGATTTGCAAAGGAATCACTAATTGCAGGCTGTTTGTTCAAAAGGCAAAGAACTTTTAATTTCAACATAAGTTTCTTCATATCTAAGACAACGTTCAGTGTATAAACTGCTTTCCTTTGTTTTCTTAAGGATTTTAAAGTGGCTTGTTTGCTCTTAAAGGTAGCTTTTTGTGATCCTACTACCGTAAAAACTTTGCACAGCTATTAGGGTAAATAATTCATTTTACCAACCGAGCCCCAAACTGCGAAGCACCTAGTTCCGTATCCTTTCAATTTTTCATTGGAACTGACACTTAAACTCTTAGACGATTTTCCTCCTTATTCTTTTAAAAGCTGTATTTTAAGTTTACCATGAACGTATTTTCGAGCTGACAAAAGTGTTTCAGGGCAATGTCGCCATCTTTAGCGGAAAAACTACCTTTCCCAGAATGCATTTCCCTTATATCAGTCCATAGTAATATCAGTTCCTTATATCATTTCCCTTATATCAGTCATTTCCCATAGTTCTTTTTGGGTCTGAGAGTCAACTTCTAAGTTCTTTTTTTACCAGACTTGCTTACAAATTCTTGCCCGGAAGGTTTGAACAAAGTTTTTTGCTTTTGCAATGGGAGATTTGAACAAGCATTTTACATTTTCAGCTATGGCACTTTGGGAGATTTCTATTCTCACCTCAACTGGCTTTAACAGGTGTTTCTCCTTCATCAGACACTGGTCCCCAAATCAGAACTGCACCTGCCTCATTAGCGTGCATTGAGGTGGACAATTTCTGATAGCAACTTTCCTAGGGGCTTGTGTTTGTCTTAGCCAGTCAGTGAAAAACATTTACAACAGAGCTTTTCCATAGCTCCTTCAGAGATTTTCTCCCACTGATTTTATTCTCATTTTGCTTGTTCCTTCCCCCCCAGATGCAGAGCTTCAAGTATCTGTCTGCGGCTCTGTACCTCTGCTAGCTGCTTTTGGAAGTAGGGGCTTTTTTTTCTTCCCCCAAATCTGCCTCAAATTCTAGCAGCTTTTTCAGGTCATGCATTTTCTGGGGAGAAATATGTCCCTTCTCTTTCTTCAGAGTCTTTCTCCCAGACAGTTCCCAGTTTGGTCTCTGTTTATCCCCTCTACCCCAGAAACAGTTTCCAACACTACAGTGGCAGCTTTCCCTGCTACTGAAGGTAGGGACTTTTTGTCCGTTTCTGTTTTCAGGGTCTGTGTGGTTTGTGTACAGACTGAAAATCTAACAAGGGAGGTTTTTGCCATTTCTAAACTCCCATTAGCACAGGTCTTTTGCCTCATCAGGCCTTCACCTGGCCCAGTCCCCCAGTGGGTTGTGTTTGCTTGTCTGGGTGCTCAAGGACAGAGCTTATGCCAGAGGCAATCACCCCTCAGGGCTACACTCCCCCTCATCTCAGGGAGTCAGTTGAAACAAAGCTTTTCTCAAAGAGGTGCTTTCTCTGACAGAAAAGAAAGCATTACTCCTGGATAGTTCTGTTCTGCCCTGGCTGGGCTCTTTCCCCAGACAGTGTTCTGACTCAGCAGCACAACTGCTTCAGACATGGTTCAGCTTTACTGTTTTCCCAGAAAGGTCCTTTCTCTGATAGGAAAGCTTTTCTCAGATTTCTTTTTGCAGCTGTCGACCTATCAACCTGGGACTTGTAGGAAAGCGCACAACTGTGCTGTTCCCACTGGCTTTAGCTTTGTTTGTTCATTAGCAGTTTTCCCCTGGGTCCTGCACCTTCCTGCCTCAGCTCTGTGCTCCAGGAAGTTTACAACTGCAGGAACCCTAGTATCTCCAAAATGCACTCCAAATCAGAGACACTGGCCAGTCGCCTCTGGGTTTTTGGTCAGAAGAGAGGATACAATGCTAACAGTTTGCATTGCCTCAGGGGATCTTTGCATTAGGTCGATTAGGAGCACCTTTTCATTCTGAAATGCTCACTCAAACAAAACCCTTGATGCCTCAGCTTGGCTGTAACTGAAAAGCTTGGCTTTTTTTTTGCTTTTCTCAGGTAAAGTTTCCCGCCCTTTTGGGCTCTCTGTACCTCTTTACCCACACTCTCCCAAGCATTTCCCTCAGGGTACTCTGACCCACTGTCTTTTACTAGCTTGAAGAGACAGAGCTTAGTAGAGGTTTTTAGGAACTTGTCCCTGCCTCCTGCATTGCAGGGAGAATTTTTAAAGCTTGAAAGAGAACTTAGGTTTTGCTGTCTTAAGAGGTTTGTTGTTTTCCCTTTGAGCTAATCACAGGTGGTCCCCATACTAATATCTTCAGGTGATTCTAATTTTTGCCCTTTTGAAAAAGTTAAAGGCTTTAGTTTTCAAGTTTAAGAGCTTTTGAGAAAGATGAAGGCTTTTTGTAGAGATTCCTCCCCAAAGTTTCCAAGAAAAGCTTTATAGTTTAAGAGAAAGATTTTTTTCCCCCAGGAGAAAGACCAACTTTTCCCAAAACTTCCCAACTTTAAACTTTTTGGCTTTTTACACCCCCATTTTTGCCTCAGGGAGAAAACACTTTCTCCTGCTGCTCGGACTTAGCATTTCAGCTGTCCCCAGGACAAAAGCTTCCATAGGAAACTTTCTTCCCCATAAGCTCAGAGAAGAGCTTGTTTACTACCCGTAAAGCCCAAAGAAAGATTTTCCCCAGTTTGCGTTCATAGCCCCCAAAGTTAGAAAATTGAAGAGTTTTCCTGTCTAGTTGCCTTACTTATTTTTTCCTACACAATCTTACACTTCTAAGTTTTTCCTACACTATTTTACTATCCTATGCCTTATTTTTCACAGATAGAAATTGAGAAAGGGATAGAAGATAGAAAATTTTGACAGAAGAGAATTTCGCTGCAGCATCGGACATCCTTCCAGTCTGCTTTCCTTTTCTCTCGAGGATAAAATCCCTGCCTCTCAATATACATAAAAAATATATATTTTCCATAACACTGGCATGCCTATCCACTGGCAGGGCTGAACTCAGCACTTTCGCCAAAAACTCTGTAATAAAACTATTATTTTCCTTTATCTTTAGTCCCTATTACTTTGACTTTAGTCCCTGTTTATTTGTCTTTAGTCCCCCCTTTTTTTGTCCCTTTTTTTAGTCCCTTTTTTTTCTTTAGTCCCTGTTCATGGCGCCATTCTGTGGGGTGTTTACCCAACCCCCCCCCCCACAGTTCCCCAGAGTTTTCTTGAGTGCGAGCAGCAGGAAATATTAGATAGAAGGATTTATTGTGGAGAATATCGTGGAGATAAACAGATAGAAAATAAAGGATAGCCTCGAGAGGGCCTGGAACCTATTCCAACGGGGCCAGACTGTCTCTGCCCCAGGGTTTTTATAGAGATGCCAAGGGGTGGAGCAAAAGACCTCCTCCCCCAGCACAGCCAAGTGCAGACCATCCCAGACACCTGCACATAGGCCCATGGTCTAATCATCCTCTATGCGGACCTGCTGGGTAAAGCCACGAGGAACCCGAGAACGGGCTCCCACAGTATTGATATAACAATAGTGGTTGATTTCAATACCCTCATACACTCATCTCTAAATAGATCATCCTAAATACAGATAAAGAAACCTCAGAGTTAAACTATACTACAGATCAAATTAACTTTAGAACACATACATACCAAAAATCTAATCTAACATATAAAATCCATATCCTATCAGCATCTCACAGACCACATCCTAGGCCACAAAATCTTATCAAATAAAAAAGAACTGAAATAATCTCTTGTATATTGTCATATCTGAGTGCAATGAGCAGCAAGAAGAACTACAGAAACTACACAAATACATGGTGGCACACATCTTTAATCCTAGCACTTGAGAGGCAGAGGACCAGTGGATTGGAAATCAGAAAGGAAATAAAAATTTCTAGAATCAAATGAAAATGAAAGTACAACACAGCAGAATCTTTGAGGTCTAAGAGGAAGGTTTGTAGTTATGAATGCTTATATTAAAAAAAAATCAGAGAGATTTCAAATAACTTAATGATACATTTCAAGTTCCTAGAAAAATAATGGACCAAACCTAAAAGCAGTAGATGTCAATAAATAAAGATCAGGGAAGAAATTAATGAAACAGTGACTGGAAGAATATACAGTTAATCAAATGAACAGTTGATTTAAAGAAAAACAAACAAGATTGACAAACCCATATCCAAACTAATCAATACAAGGTGAGGAAAACTAAATTAATAATATTAGAGATAAAAAAGGTTACTAGGAATTCCAGTGGCATACAGATATCAATAGGAAGTAATTTGAAATCTTATGTTAAAAAATGCTGGAAAATCTAGAATAAATGGATAAATTCTTAGACACCAAAATTGTATTTATGTGATATAAATAACAAACAAATTTATAACCATCTACAGATTTAATGTCCTAATAGAAAGCCTTTAAACAAAGGAAAACTCAGGACTGGATGGATTCAATGTTGAATTGTACTAACTCATTTTTAAAAAGCCAACACAAATTCTCCTTAAATTATTCAATACATTAAAAAGTGAAATAATATTGCAGAATTCATTCTAAAAAGCCAGCCTTACCATGATACCAAACTGTATAAGAACACAACAAAGAAAGAGTACTATAGACTGGTTTTCTTGTATGTAAATGTTCTCAATATAATTCTTGAAAAACAAATTAAAACCATGACTAAGATTGGTTTATTTCAGGGATATAAGGTTAGTTCAACATGGACACATCAATTAAGTATAATTAGGTAAATAAATAGATTTAATGATAGAAATCATATGATCATCTGAATAGATTAAAAAAACTCCTTTGACAGAATTTAGTATCTCTTCATGATAAAATCCCTGAAGAAACTTGGAATAAAAGGAATGTATTTCAACAAAATAAGAGCTACATATTGACAGACCTGTAAACAACACTTTAATAAATGGGGGAAAACTTGGAACATTTCCTTTAAAATTTATAATGAGAGAATGTTACCTACTTTTTTTTTTTACTCCTATTCAATTAGTGATCAAAATCTTATCTAGCCTCATGAAACAACAGAAAGAAGCCAGGCACGTTGGTGTATACCTTTGATCCCAGCACTCAGGAGGCAGAGGCAGGCAGATATCTGAGTTTGAGGCCAACATGATCTCCAGAGTGAGTTCCAGGATAGACAGGGCAATACAGAAAAACCCTGTCTTGAAAAAAACCAAAAAACCCCCAAACAACAACAACAGCAGCAGCAACAACAACAACAACAAAAACAATACCCCAAACCAAAACGGAGACCAAACCAAACCAAACCTAAAGAAAACATCAGAGAGAAAAGGGACTCCACATCCAAGTACGCAGTGGTAGCATTAATTGCACACAATGGGTTATAAAAAGGAAAGGATATGAAGTTAGGAGGGAGATGTATTGGGAGCTGAGGTCAGGGAGTAGGAGTATGTCTTAGTTAGGATTTTATTTCTGTGAAGAGATACCATGACCATAGCAACTCTTATAAAGAAAGACATTTAATTGAGGCTTGCTTACAGGTTCAGTGGTTTAGTCCATTATCATCATGGCAGGAAGCATGGTGCACACAGGCAAACATGGTGCTGGAAATGTAGCTGAGAGTTTTACATTTGAGTTGGCTGGCAGCAGGAACATAGTGACACTAGTCCTGGGTTGGGCTTCTGAAATCCCAAAGCCAATCCCCCTGTGACACACTTCCTCTAACACGGCCACATCAACTTCAACAAGTCCATACCTCCCAAGAATGCCACTCTCTATGAGCCTATGGGAAGCATTTTAATTCAAACCACCAAAAGGTGGATATGGTAAACAGACATTCTATACATGTAATTTCAATTATTTCAATTAATAAATAACTATGAAAGTAGGGTACTGAGGGAAAAAAGGGAACCAGTACAAGGATAGGAGGGGGCAAGGGGAAGGCAGTGGGGGAGGAAAACATATGAAAACAAAGTAGTACAATGACCCAAAGTGAGAACATATATGAGAACAAAGTATAATGACCATATGAAGATGCCATAATAAAATCCATGAATTTTTACACTAACGTGAAGCAATCCAATTAAAAATATAAACTCATTATATCTCTTCAGGAAGAATTACTCTTACAGGGAACAAATATGACCAAGAATGATGCAGGCTATGTTACAGTATAAATTATTTTTCTGAACTTTGTCTTACAGTATGAAAGGTAAGGAATAACATAATAATAAATTAATTAGGTTTTTAAATCACTTTATCATAGATACTTAAAAAACAGATTAGTTGTAATTTCTGTACATACACAGTCTGGATGAATGAAACACTACTACCCTGTGGTCGTTTTGAATGTTAAAAATACAGATGAAAGCAGGGCTGTTATTCAGAATTATTTCCTTTTGTGAGGTTGATTGTCCTATCATCATACAAATGATCATAGATTAACTTTGAGGATTCAAACTTAGGTGTTCTTTGTACATTAAGAAGCAATGTTCGCCAGGTGGTAGTGGTGCACACCTTTAATTCCAGCACTCAGGAGGCAAAATCAGGTGGATCTCTGTGAGTTTGAGGCCAGCCTGAGCTACAGAGCAAGTTTCAGGACAGGCTCCAAAGCTACACAGAGAAACCCTGTCTCAAGAAAACAAAACAAAACAAAAATAAATAAATAAATAATAAAATAAAAACTTTTGTCCAGAAGGGAAGAATCTTCAGATGTGTTATCACATAAGACATTGTCTTTGAGAGTACAGATCCATGGAGAAAAACTCACCTCTCAACACCTGATATGGATTATTTCAATGTTTGCTTTTACACTGAGTAGTCTACTCTTTTTTAATGTTTCTGGGGCTTTGATGTTTCATGGTTTCTACTCAAGATAATTTTTATATTGTTTTGGAAACTTCACCCTATCTATCCTCAGAATGCTACAACTTTTCCAAAAAATTAGTCACTTAAACTGATCTGTCTAGAAAAATGTGAGGGCCAGAAGAAAGGAAGTAGGGCTGCGAAATATCATCTTCTAAGCCTGATGCAGCTGTGGCAATCAGAACTCACAACAACTCTGCCTACTAGCACTGAGATCATAAAATTTGGGCCTTCTTAACTGATAATTGCTTCATATGGCCCTACTACTTACTCCTGATCTATTGGCAAATAATAGATTCTGGGAAATGGGGAGGCATAGTAGCCAGTTGTATGTACAGTGGTAAGCACACCAGGCTCTAATGGTTAGTTCTAAACTCAGGTCACCCAGACTGCTGTAAACACTGTGGGACACGAAACAAAACAGAAAAAAAACTAGTAAATATGGCAAAGAGATTTTTAAGGAAAAAGAGAGGCTGGCAAAAGAGTAAGAGGGAACTAAGAAATAGTAGGGGAGAATAACCAGAAAGCATTATATACATGTATGAAATTGTCAAAGAGCAAGATTTAAAAAAAAATTAGAATAGTTTTGTGAAGCATTTTAAGATCCTATAATATACAATGGAATGTCTAAAAGATGAGCTTGACTTTTAGCCTTGGCTAATATGTTCCCCTCTCCCTGCTTCATTTTTTACACCTACAAAATGAGGGTCAGTTATGTGCTCATTCTCTCCCAAGTTTCTCTGCCTGCATGTTATGAGAACATGTGGTATCTTTAAAAAATAAAGACTTTGCTTTCCCCAGAAAAAGAAGGTTTACATAACCTATATAAAGCAATTTAACTAACTTTAAAATCCCCGTAAGCTAGTAAACATTTTAAATATCACCAACAAAATATGAAATACAATTATATTATTTCACAATATAGACGTAAAATTACTTTAGGTAACAGAAATCTATGCATTTGCCAAACTTACATTTGAAGATTGCAATGCTTAGGAAGGTATAAATCCAACATCCAAACATAATTGCCTTTTGGAAAGAATTGAAAGAAATGGCTTTCAAAACTCTTTAGTTTCTATGAACAAAGAAGACCTCCTGAGGTACTGATGTGAGTTCAGGAGTGTGAGAAGATAATGTTATAATGTTTGTTTGGTTCCTAGCTGAAATGTTTCTTTCTGCAGCAAGATTAGAAGTAAAGCAGTGGGAGGAGAGAAACATAAGGCTCCCTTGTTGGGAGTACATCTTGTCCCTACAAAGCTATTTTGTTTGCAATCACAATTTGGTGGATTCCTTTTGATAGAATTCATTTATTGCAACTGTCTCTATAAAAGGTTTAACTGTTTGAAGTAAGACTTGATAGAGAATCTCAGTATTAACTCTAACTACAAATAACAGTTCTGTGAGTTATCAGACTCTCAGACCAAAGAGAAGGTGAGAAAACATCCATGTTACTTTTTTGCCTGCAGGCTAAAAAGAACATTCAAACAATGTACACTGGTATCTAACTCCCCCAATATGATGGTATTAAGAGGTAGAGTCACTGAGGGAAATTATAAGGATGGTGCTCTGTAACATGAATTTTAAAAGGTCTTATTAATAAAAATCCCAGAGGCAGGTATTGGGGTGAAAGTTGAAAGATCAGAGAAACAAAAAAAGCCACAGCCAACCTCACCTCGCCAACTTCTCAGCCCATTCTGTTTCCACAAATCCTCAGACTGAAAGCCTCTGAGTCCTCACCCGAAAGGGTCTTAGCTGAACTGCTTAAAAGCCTCTAGTTCCTGGTCCTCAGCCTCAAGAGAGCAAGGTCCCATTTCCTCATGCCTTATATAACTTTCTATGTCCTGCCATATTACTTCCTGTGATTAAAGGAATGTGCCTTTCCCAAGTAAAGACATGAGATCTCAAGTGTAACAATTGAAGGTGTGTGCCACCACTGCCTGGCTCTGTTTCCAGTGTGGCCTTGAACTCACTGAGATCCAGGCAGATCTCTGCCTCCTTAGTGATAGGATTAAAGGCATGTGCTACAATTGCCTGACCTCTATGTCTAATCTAGTGGCTGTTTTGTTCTCTGACCCCCAGATAAGTTTATTGAAGTATACAATATATAAACCACATTTCCTCTTTTTTGTCTGAAATAAAAAATTATAATACAAGAAAAACTATGTACAATAAGTATATATAATATATACAGTCAAGGATTACATTAACATTTGACAGATTAAGACAAAAAACTCTATTATATAAGTATTGCTTCTCCAATTTCTATACAGAATGTAAAATTTCAGTAAGAAAATAAGGGAAAATTTACAAATGTCTTTAAAATATATTTATCATATTTTGTGTGGTATGTGGGTGTGGGTGTATGGGAATTATGAGTGTGTGGTCCCAAGACAACTTGTTTTTGTTTTTTCTTTAGTAAGAAATTTTCTACTCACTCCTCATGCTATCCACAGACCACCCCTCTTCCCTCCTCCCACCCCTCAGCCCTCTTTCCCAAGCCACCCCACATCCCCCAAATTGAGGTCTCCTATGGGGAGTCAGCAGAGCCCAGCACACTGAGCCTAGGCAGGTTCAAGCCCCTTCCCACTGCACCAAGACTGTGCAAGATGTCACACCATAGGCACCGGATTCCCAGAAGCCTGCCCATGCACCAGGGACAGATCCCGATCCCTCTGCCTGAGTGCCTCCCAAACAGTAAGAGCCAAACAACCGTCTTCCATGTCCAGAGGGCCTAGTCCAGTCCCATGGGGGCTCCAAAGCCACCAGACCACAGTTCATTGGTTTCCACTAGTGCGGCCAGTCATCTCTGCACATCCTCCCATCATGATCTCGACATCCCTCGCCTGCAGTATCTCTCCTCTCTCTCATCAATTGGATTCCCAGAACTCAGCCTGGTGCCTGGCCGTGGATCTCTGTATCTGCCTCCATCTGTCACTGGACAAAGGCTCTATGATGACAGGTAGGTTATTTGCTAGGCTGGTCACCAGAGTAGACTGGTCCAGGCACCCTCTGGGCCACTGCCAGCAGACCAAAGTGGGGTCAACCTTGTGGATTCCTGAGAGCCTCCCCAGCACCCTGCCTCTTCCTATTCCCATGATGTCCTCATCTATCATGGTCTCTTCCTCCCTGCCCTCCCACTCTGTCCCTGTTCCAGCTTGACCCTCTCATTTCCCTAAGTTCTCATCCCCCATTCCTCATCCTCTGCCACCTCCCCCCACACCCAGTCCAATCATGTAGATCTCATCCACTTCTCTTTCACAGGGTCATTCATGTGTCCCTCCTAGGGTCTTTTCCTGCTAGCTAGCCTCTCTGGAGTTGTGGGTTGCAGTCTGGCCATCCCTTCCCTCCCATTTAGTATCCACTTACAAGTGATTACAAACTATGTTTGTCCTTCTGAGTCTGGGTTACCTCACTCAAGATGATATTTTCTAGATCCATCCATTTGCCTGCAAATTTCATGATATCATTCATTTTTGCTGCTGATTAGTACTCCATTGTGTATATGTGCCATATTTTCTTAACTACTGAGTCATCTATATCTCCACTACTTGCCACTTTCTTATAGCATCTCCAACTGAGGAAGGGAGGACTCAAAGTTTGAAGACCTATCTGATAACTAGAAAAGACCTCTAGAGAGCTTTGTTGTAGTCTTTTGCAAATAATAAGGGTATTTTGCTAATTTTCTGTTGACCTGTATTAGTTACTTTTCTTGTTGCTATGACCAAATAGTTGACATGAAGCAACTTAAGAAAAAGGACTTATTTTGGCCCACAGTTCAGGGATATGATCTATTATGGTAGGAAAGCATGGATAATTGCTTATATCTCAGCAGATCAGAAATCAAAGAAAAGGGAATGGTGACACTCAAATGGCTTTTTCCTTTTCCTCTTTTTATTCAGTTAGGAATCCCAGACCGTGGAATGGTGACACTCTTTACAGGGTGGGTCACTCCAACTCAGTTCATCCTCTCTGGAAACACTTTCAAAATTATACCCAGAAGTGTGCTTCACTAATGCCACAGGCATTTAATAATCTGATCATTGACAATTAAAATTAATCATAAGACCTAATATTAAGAAAGTATCACTTTATAACATATGCTGAAAATAAGTACTGTAAATAAGCTGCACACATTTTACTTTATTTACAAAACTAAATAATTTAAGATACTGTGAGTAGCCAAGCATGTGTAATCTGCCTATAATTCCAATACTTGAGAGGCTGAAACAATAGGATTATAAGTCTAAGGATAGCCTAGGCTTCATAGTAAGATTCTGACTAAAAAAAAAAAAGTTCAAGGACTGTTTTTCCCATTTAATGAGGAGGTTAAGCCTGGTGGTGGTGGTACACACCTTTAATCCCAGCACTTGGGATGCAGAGGCAGGTAGATCTCTCTGAGTTCAAGGCCAGCCTGCTCTACAGAATGAATTCTAGGACAGTCAGGGCTGATACACAGAGAAACCCTGTCTCAGAAAAAAATACGGTTAGTATAAATATCTTTTAACTAATGTGACAGTGCTAAACAGTTCTTTCTGCTTCATAAATATTTATTCTTCTTCATCCTGTTGAGCAACTTCTTAAAGTGCTAGATACTTTGGCTCTTACCCAGAATCACAGGTCACTTTGATCTTTGAATGGAAGCATCTGTTTGTTTTTACAGTACCAAGTAGTGAATATAGATTGTCAAACATGCTAGGTTAGCACTATACAACTGAGCTGGCTCTCCAGACCTTGATCTTTCAAAGAAAAAGTCATATTTAAAAGACCCCAAAGAAAGCCTGAAGGAAGATGAACTGATACTTGGTTTCCCTTAGGAATTTCCATGAATTTCCATAGAGGACATTTTATATTAAACCAAGCCACTACTCGAAGCTGACCAGACACACAAATAGGGGGCTGTATGTTTCACAGAACCATACATATGTCAGAGCTCTTGTATTATGAAGTCCTTTTCTCTTCAAACATAGGAGTTCAGAAGACCATATTATGGTGATATTTTATTTGTACTGAAATGTGATTTTATTTGTATGTTAATAAATAAAGTTGCCTGGGGGTCAGAGCTAATAGTAAGCCATATGGGAGCTGGGCATTCATGGCACAGGCCTTTAATCTCAGCACTTGGTAGGCAGAGTTAGGTAGATCTCTGTGTGGTCAAGGATACAGCCAGCATTGGAGACACACACCTTTAATCTCAATACCAACCATAGAAGACCTGGAGGTCTGTATGGACAGGCAGTGACGAGGCGGTCATGTGGTTGGGTTTACAACCAATGAGAAGGCAGAACAGAAAGTCTATATAAGGACAAACACACAGGAAGTAGCTCTCTTTTGGCTGAAGAGGATCGCTGAAGCAGGAAGGGTCAGGCTCTTAGCTCTGACCTCTTGGGCTTTTATCTTTACATTGGCTCTGTGTTTCTTATTTAATAAGACGGATACTTCTACAATTGGTGCCCAACATGACAAGAATCCATTAAAAACCACTTGGCTTGGCTTGGCGGCAGGTCCGGTTTCCTGCCTGGGTGGCTGGCTCCCTAGCTCGGGCCCAGGTCAGCTTGGTCTCAGGCCTGACTGACCATAGCCCCAAACGGTTAGCTGCAGCTGGAGCTACTTGCTTAAAGCCAGTGCTACAAACAACTCAGGCCTTCCCTGCCAAACAGGGCCCCTGCCTGTAAAGCCAACGCATGCACGTGGTTGGAGCTTAAGGAAGCCGGAGCCCAGGCTTGACTTGACTCAAGCTGGAACACGTGGCTGGATTTAAGCTTTAGCCAGAACTTGTGGCTATGCTTTCTTACTCTCTCTCTCTCTCTCTCTCTCTCTCTCTCTCTCTCTCTCTCTCTCTCTCTTCACACCTCAGATACTAGGTGGCTGTTTTAAAATTCTAATTGGATTTCTACTGTTATACGCAGACTTGGTAAGTCAATTAACATATCAGATATTTTAAAGGAAACTATTTAAAAGAGAAAATTTTTTCCACATTTAAAAAAATGGGTTTTATGTGTACATTGGAAAAAAATTGGGGTTTGTTTGAAATTTTAGGCAGTCTGACAATGGAACAACTATATGAGAAGATTAATGTTGATTGAATTATGCAGTTTATTACTTTTCTTATCCTCATTTGTCTATTTAAAAAGATAGTCAATTTAAGTGCCAGGATAAAAGTTTTGGAAAAACCTGTTAAATCTGTTAAAATGAATTATAGAGAAATTCAAATTCAGACAGAAGAAATTAACAGTGAAGTTGTTTCAAGATTGGATTATAAGGTTACAGAAACAAAGCCTGTTTTCACACAGTCACCCTTAATTTTTCCAGCACTGTATAGCAGTTGCCTAATCAAATGACTACACAAAATAGTTCGGCTTCAATTGAAAAGTTAGATTTAGGAAGGTTTAAGGAGGCAATAGTATCTTATGGCATGCATTCCCCATATGTAAAGCAAATGTTAAACTCCTAGTCAACATATAATAGGATTATACCGCAGAACTGGCGGGAGCTGGCACAGGCTGTTCTGAACCCAGTCAAAGGCTCCAGTGGCAAATGTGGTTTAAAGAGGAGGCTAAAAACATAGAAAAACAATGGAGGGATAAAGGAATACAAGTCTTACAGGATCAGCTTATTGGAGAAGGCCAATATGCTTCAGTACAAACACAATGTTTATATGATATCCAAACCTTAATTCTATGTCAAACGGCAGCCTTGAATGCATGGGACAGAGTTGAGGAACCAGGAAAAAAAACTGAGTCATTTACAAAGGTTATACAAGGCCCAAAAGACTCTTCCACAGATGTTTTACAAAGACTGGCTTCAACAGTAAAGAGAATGGTCCCGGATTCAGAAGCTAGTCAGATAATAATTGAATCTTTGGCCTTTGAGAACGTGAATACAGTGTGCAAAAGAATAATCAGGCCATTAAAGGCAAGATCTACACCCTTGGAAGATTGGATTAGAGACATGGTTAATGTTGAGGCTCATGAGCATGATGATATGTGGGTAGGAGAAGCAATTTCAAAATGTTTGAGGAATGTTAGATGTTTTGGATGTGGAAAGCAAGGACATTTGAAAAGGGACTGTAAACAGGTCATTCCTAGAAACAATGTTTCTTCAAGGAACAATGGCAACAGAATGCCCCTTCCTTCTGGAGTATGCAGAAGGTGTGGTAAGGGAAAACACTGGACCAATTAATATAGATCAACAAGGGACAGGCAAGGGAATCCTTTGCCTCAATCTTTGGAAAACTGCCAGAGGGGCCTCATGCAGGCCCCCATAGCAAATCCAGTTCAAACCTTTCCTGCAGTCATAGAGGAAACCCCTACTTAGAGCAATTAAATAACCAAATGCCTATTGGAATAAATCATGCTGGTCAGGATGATGAAACAGGGAGAATAGAAAATTCAAGAGAAAACATAAAGAAAATTTTTTGGCAAACTTCTGTTAATGAATAAAGACCAAAATTAACAATAAAAATAAATGGTGTTTTGTTGTCTGGTCTGGTAGACACAGGTGCGGACATTACCATAATTGCATCAGAATTTTGGCATCCAACTTGGCCTCTTCAGGAGGTAAACGTTCAACTGTTAGGAATTGGGACATTATCTCAAGTGAAACAGTGTGCAAGTTGGCTCAAATGTATAGGTCCAGAAGGACATAAGGGAAAATTAAAACCATATGTGGCTAACATAGCTATGAACCTGTGGGGTCAAGACCTGTTGCAACAATGGAATACTCAGATTAACATCCCTCCAATCTCAGAAACAAATCATAAACTAGCACATGTTTCTGAGAGAAATATTAGAAGGCATTATTCTGAGTGGTCACCAGCCATCCATATTATACAAGAACAGGCCACAACAACTGATGGTCTTCCAAAGACACCAACAGCTCTACCTTTAAAATGGTCAACAGACAAGCCTATATGAGTTCAGCAATGGCCTTTAACAACAGAGAAACTCCAGGCTTTAGAAGAGCTGGTACAAGAACAGTTAAAAGCTCAGCATATAGAAGAATCAACCAGCCCTTGGAATTCTCCTGTATTTGTTATTAAAAAGAAATCTGGTAAGTGGAGAATGGTAACAGACCTTAGAGCAATTAACAAAGTAATTCAGCCAATGGGCTCTCTACAATCTGGAATTTCTTTGCCTACTCTGTTACCAAAAGGATGGCCTCTCATAGTTATTGATTTAAAAGACTGTTTCTTTTCAATACCCTTACAAGAAAAAGACAGAGAAAGACTTGCTTTCACAGTGCCTACTTACAATAATTCTCAACCAGTTAAAGGATTTCAATGGAGTGTCCTCCCACAGGGAATGTTGAATAGCCCAACTCTGTGCCAATATTTTGTACAACAGCCATTGGAAGTGATATGTAAAAAATTTCCTAAATCTATAGCTTATTATTATATGGATGATATTTTACTAGCTGATTCAAATGCAGATACTTTAGAAAGAATGTTTGAAGAAGTAAAGAAAATTTTGCCTTGCTGGGGATTACAAATTGCTCCTGAAAAGATACAAAGAGGAGATTCTATTAATTATTTAGGATATAAAATAGAGCTACAAAAAATTAGACCCCAAAAGGTGCAAATTAGGAGAGAGAGACTACAGACTCTTAATGACTTTCAAAGATTATTTGGAGATATTTCTCATCTACAAACTGTTGTTGGGGTAAAAAATGATGAACTGCATAATTTGTTCAAAACCTTAGAAGGTGACAAGAACTTAAATAGTCCAAGAGAATTATCACCTGAAGCTGAGAAAGAATTGGTCTTGGTAGAAAAGAAAGTACATGAAGGGCACGTGGATTGTATTGATCCAAAGCTGGATTGCATTTTGGTTATTTTACCTTCTAGGCATTCTCCTACAGGAATATTAATGCAGAGGGAAGATATTATATTGGAATGGATATTTTTACCAAATAAACTGAATAAAAAATTAAAAACTTACGTGGAAAAAATATCTGACTTGATTTGCAAAGGAAAATTGAGACTTCATCAATTAGCAGGAATAGACCCAGCAGAAATTGTTGTACCTTTAACTAAGGAGGACATTGAAAAATTATGGACAGAAAGTGAACCTTGGCAAAGAGCTTGCAGTAATTTTTTGGGAGAAATTAACAGCAAATATCCCCAAAGTGATATAATTGATCTTATAAAGATAGCTGATTGCATCTTGCCTTGAATTGTATGTAAAAAACCCATATCTGGAGTTCATACATTTTATACAGATGCCAAAAAACAAGGAAAGGCAGGTTACAAATCAGAAAATTTAAGTGGTTCAAAGTCCTTATAATTCAGTTCAAAAATCAGAATTGTATGCTATTTTGTTGTTATTAATGGATTTTTCAGAACCTCTCAACATGGTAACTGACTCTCAGCATGCTGAAAGAGTAGTATTACATATTGAAACTGCAGAATTTATCCCTGATGAGTCAGAATTAACTTCACTCTTTATTCACTTATAAAATATATTCAGAACCATCTCTTATATAAAATTCAGATTCGATCCCATACTGGTCTGCCAGGCCCTCTAACACAAGGCAATAATGAGACTGACAAATTATTGATAGGAAATGTACTGGAGGCCTCAGAATTTCATAAAAAACATCATGTCAATAGTAAAGGTTCAAAAAAGGATTTTTCCATAACCTGGCAACAAGCCAAAGAAATAGTAAAGAAATGTCCTACTTGTTCCTTTTACAATCAAACGCCATTACCAGCAGGATGTAACTCAAAGGGTACTCAGAGGAATGAAATCTGGCAGATGAATGTGTTTCACTTTGCAGAATTTGGAAAATTGAAATATGTACACCATACCATTGATACTTATTCAGGATCTCAATGGGCAACTGCTTTGAGTTCTGAAAAAGCTGATTCTGTAATCACTCATTTGCTAGAAGTTATGACCATCATGGGTATACTTGCACAAATCAAAACTGACAATGCTCCATCATATGTCTCTGTTAAAATGAAACAGTTTTTTGCTTATTACAATATAAAGCATATTACAGGCATACCACATAATCCCACAGGTCAAGCAGTTATAGAAAGATCAAACAGAACTCTAAAGGATATGCTAAACAAACAGAAAGGGGTAACAAAAACCCCCAGAAATAGACTACATAATGCTCTATTAACTTTGAATTTTCTTAATGCCAATGAGAATGGAAAAACAGCTGCAGAGAGACAATGGATAATAGAAAAAACTACAGAATTAAATCAGCCTATATACTTTAAGGATGTGCTGACCTCAGAATGGAAACCAGGGTATGTGTTACGTTGGGGATGAGGTTTTGCTTTTGTTTCTACAGGAGAAGATAAGCTGTGGGTACCATCAAAATTGATAAAGGTTCGATTTGAACAAGAGAAACCTCTTAATTAGAGGAGGTGATAGTTCATCAACCAACATGACCATCCAGTTTAAACTAACTTATAACAGTAACACATGTCTTTTCATTTAATCAGATAATAACTTGCCAAAAAGGAACATCCCCAAAATTAGTCTTGGGGAAAGGTTTTTGTTTTTGTCTTTTAGGAGAATGAAGGTTAAGGAATCTGAAGAACACTGGACAAATGAGACAACTGAAGAAAAGGTACAAATCATCTATCCCAGGAAACAGAGTGAAATGACGTATGGGTATATCATCGAAAAATTTTATGTCTTCCTAAATGTTTGTTTCTGCTTTTCTCTAAAGATTTAACACTATTGGTCTTCTAATAGTCCCAGTTCAACTAAAATTTAAAGGTGACTTTGGATTTGGAGAATGGCTCTCTCTTTCTTTAAACGCAAGCATGTTGTTAAAAGGAAAATGCAAACTCCCTGTATCATGCCAGAAGAAAAGAGCCATCTTCTCCTATGGGACAGGAGAAAAGCCAAATTAGTTAAGGGACTATTCTATTACTAATCTCAACTCTTTGATTCTATTCTGATTCTTTAAACTTTTCTTAAAGTATGAATTTTATATCAAAATTTACAAAATTAATATATATAATATATATAATATATATATAATATATATATACACATTTTATACCTTGTTAAGATATGAATGGTCATATAGAGTACTAACTAATTCTAGAAAAAAGGCTTCAATTAGCTGCATATATATGTCTTTGTGTTCGAGTCTCTTATCAGTTTTCTGCAGGAAATCATTGCCAGGCCTAACATCAACTCAAGTCTCCAGGATGAAAATGGGGCCCCACAGTAAGAACAATTCCACGTGGACAATAATAATATCACTAAGCTGACAAACATCATCTACAGATCAGCTTTGGACTACAAAGTGCTCAGAGCAATTTTGAAAGGGCTAGCTAATATGATCCAGTCTCAAAGACTACTTGAATAAGGACTTGAGATAAACCCTGAACTTTGGCATTATACACAGACTGGATAACAAAGGATATAGTTACCTTTTCTAGAATTTGACAATTAACCTAAATTTTTTCTTTACAGGATAAAGATACCTTTGCCCATACCCAGCAGGAAACAATTTTAAGAATAAGACGCCCACGTTCCCAAAGAGGTGGTGTGGGGCGGGTGGTTTTTTGTCTTTTTAATGGGTTTTGGGTCTGGGATAATTTTCATTGTTTAGGGGGTTTGGTTACTAGTTGTTGTTAATGGTTAGGAAAAAGGCTAAGTGAAGGACACTAGATTTAAGGTTCTTGTTTAAAAAAAAGAAGAAAAGAAAAGACAATTACTAGTTTTAAATACTTTACATTGTATTGGATTGTTTTATACTGTGTACAAATTATATATATTGAAATTGATATTGTTAGAAAATGCTGTATTTATATTTCTAATTGTACTTACACCATTCATTTAACAATGTAATGCCATTTTCTGATCCTTGAATGTTATTATTACCAACTATTAGGATATAAAGAAATGAAAGTTAGTAGTTAAACATTATAATAGAACTTGTAGTCATATTAGGTATGTTTTCAAAATTGAGCAGATATATTTTAGATAGACAGGTCATTATCAAACCCTTCATAGATATACAGAATATGGCATTTAAAATGTTTTAATAACTTAGAAAATTTTCTTATTCTTATGACTACGAGACATGTCGGCTCGTGGCAGTACCAATCTACTTCAGAGAAAATATGGGCATTGAAGAAACTCCATATGGAGTTAACTTTCATTGTGGCAAGAGTTACTCACTGGACAACAAAGCATCTTTGAATCAACTGCTGACAACAGGACAAAATGGACAGACAGGACATGAAACAAAGGACTACTGATTCTTGCCAAAACAAGTGTGGTTATGGCTTTATCAAAAGGCATTGTCTGAGGCCAGAACAATATGGCACCATCGCTGAAGTGGCCTTCACACTCCGGAAAAGGTACAGTGCCCTTTTCTTCGAAGGCAGCTAAACAGGCAGTGGGCTGATGTCTTCTGATGTGCAATGGAATAGCAGCTGTAACAGTTATTCTTGAAGAGTAACTAAGCTCACACCTCTCAATAGTAGACTGGCATTTAATAGAGGAATGTGGAGAAGAACCAGATGCTGAAATGAAGCCATATATACACAGCCAAGAAGAATGGACAGCTGAATTAAAAAACCATCAACAATTTCCAGAATTTAAAATCCTGAATCATGACATGACACTAGTGGAATTCAGGTGTTTCTGGTACATGGACTGCTCTCACCCAATGTGAGGTTGAACTGTTGACCTTGTGTACATCCTACTTCACAAATCAGTCTGTCAGATACGCTAAGCCTATAGGCTGAAGACGATGCCTCAACACTACGGAGAAACCTCAGGTGACTGTCCAGGCAGCTGGCTGTTTCTGTCAACTCACAATTCTTTTGGAAGTTGCTTGGCATGTACTTCCTGTTTTTATTTTTCATTAGGTAATATTATTTCCTTCTTGGGTCTCTGAGGGAGTTGAAGATTAGTTAGTTATAGTTGAAGATTAATTAGTTATAGTTGAAGATTAGTTAGTTATTGTTGAAGATTAGTTAGTTATAGTTGAAGATTAGTTAGGATAGAAAGTGAATTAGGTACATTTTGGACTTACCAAAATAAGATAGGTAATGGAATTATTTTCTCTGAATTTGTCAAATACAAATGGACTAGACATTGTTTAGGTATTTATTACTTGTATATATTGCATATAATTATTGTACTTTTGTATATAGTTATAACCTTTTTCCTTTTTTCTTTTTATTAAAATAGAAAAGGGGAAATAAGGTGATATTTTATTTGTACTGAAATGTGATTTTTTTTTTTTGGTTTTTCGAGACAGGGTTTCTCTGTGTAGCTTTGCACCTTTCCTGGGACTCACTTGGTAGCCCAGGCTGGCCTCGAACTCACAGAGATCTGCCTGGCTCTGCCTCCTGAGTGCTGGGATTAAAGGCATGCGCCACCACCGCCCGGCTGAAATGTGATTTTATTTGTATGTTAATAAATAAAGTTGCCTGGGGGTCGAAGAGATTTTCTAGTCATGTTACTTATCAGCCACAGATTCATCTGTCCTCCCTCATCTCACCCCCTACCCTTTCCCCCCAAACCCCCCATTCCCACCTCCTCCAAAATAAGGTCTCCCCTGGGGAGTCAGCAGAACCTGGTACATTCAGTTGAGGCAGATCCTATCCCCTCCTCCCTGCACCAAGGCTGATCCAAGTGTCTCAGCATAGGTCCCAGATTCCATAAAGCTGCCTCATGCACCAAGGACAGGTCACGGTCCCACTGCCTGGGGGCTTCCTAAACAGTTCAAGCTGTCTCACTTATCCAGAGGGCCTAGTCCAGTTCCATGGGGGATCCTCAGCTATTGGTTCACAGTTAATGTGTTTCTGCCAGTTTGGCTATTTGTCCTTGTGCTTTTTCCAGTCATGCCTAAACACAATATAGTACTTGAGGTTCTAGCTAGAGCAATAAGACAACAAAAGGAGATCAAGGGGATACAAATTGGAAAGGAAAAAGTCAAACTGTGGTGGTATTGTGTTCTCCAAAATATTGTGCACCCTAATAAGCTTATCTGGGGTAAGAGACAGAACAGCCACTAGATACAAAGGCTAAGAAAATGGTGGCACTCACACCTTTAATCATAGCATTCCAGAGGTACAAATCCCTCTGTATCTCTGTGAGTTCAAGGCCACATTGGAAACCACTGGGCATGGTGACATACACCTTTAATCCCAAGAAGTGAGCCTTTAATCCTAGGGAGTGATGGCAAAATCAGAAAGATATATAAGGCATGAAGACCAGAAACTAGAAGCATTTGACTGGTTAAGCTTTTAAGCTTTGCGCAGTACAATTCAGCTGAGATTCATTTGGATGAGGACTCAGAAGCTTCCAGTCTGAGGAAACAAGATCAGCTGAGAAGTTGACCAGGTGAGGTTAGCTGTGGCTTGTTCTGTCTCTCTGATCTTCCAGCATTCCCCAATACCTGGCTCAGGTTTGATTCTATTAATAAGACCCTCTAAGATTCCTGCTACATCAAATTTTCACTATTTGTAGATGATATGATAGTATACATAAGTGACCCCAAAAATTCAACAAAGGAACTCATACAGCTGATAAACACCTTCAGTAATGTGGCAGGATACAAGATTAACTCAAAAAATATTCAGTAGCCCTCCTATACACAAATGACAAACAGGCTGAGAAAGAAATTAGAAAAACATCATCCTTTACAATAGGCACAAGTAATATAAAATACCTTGGGGTAAGTCTAACTAAGCAAGTGAAAGATCTGTATGACAAGAACTTTAAGTCTTTGAAGAAAGAAATTGAAGAAGATATCAGAAAATAGAAAGATTTTCCATGTTCATGGATAGGTAGGATTAACATAGTAAAAATAGCAGTCTTATCAAAAGCAACCTACAAATTCAGTGCAATCCCCATCAAAATCCCAAGACAATTCTTCACAGACCTTGAAAAAACAATTCTCAGCTTCATAACAGAAAACCTAGGATATCTAAAATAATCTTTTACAATAAAGCAACTCCTGAGTCATCACTATCCTTGATTTTCAAGCTCCACTATAGAGCTATAATAATAAAAACAGCTTGACATTGGCCTACAAACTGACATGTGGACCAATGGAATTGTATTGAAGACCCTGACATTAATCCACACACCTGTGAATACCTGATCTTTCACAAAGAAGCCAAAACTGTACAATGGGGAAAAAAAGCATCTTCAACAAATTGTGCTGGAATAACTGGATGTCAACATGTAGAAGATTGCAAATAGATCCATATCTATCACCATGCACAAAACTCAACTCCAAGTGGATCGGAGACCTCAACATAAATGCAGTTACACTGAACCTGACAAGAAAAAGTAGGAAGTAATCTTGAACAGATTGGCACAGGAGACCACTTCCTAAATATAACACCAGTGGCACAGATACTGAGAGCAGCAATTAATAAATGGGACCACCTGAAACTTAGAAGCTTCTGTAAGGCAAAAGACATGGTAAATAAGACAAAACAACAGCCTACAGAATGGGAAAAATTCTTCACCAACCCCACATCTGACAGAGGGCTGATATCCAAAATGTATAACGAACTCAAGAAACTAGACATAAAAATATGAAATAATCCAATTAAAAATCGGCTACAGAGCTAAACAGAGAATTCTCAACAGAAGAAGCTCAAATGGCCAAAAGACATTTAAGGAATTGCTCAACATTCTTAGTAATCAGGGAAATGAAAATTAAAATGCTGTGAGATACCATGTTACTCTTGTCAAAATGGCTAAGATAGAAAAACACTGATGACTTATGTTGGAGAGGATTCAGAACAAGGGGAACACTCTTCCACTGTTGGTGGGAATACAGCCACTTTTGAAATCAGTATGGTGACTTCTCAGAAAATTGGGAATCAATCTCCCCCAAGATCCAGCTATACCACTCTTGGCCATATACCCAAGGAAAGCTCAATCACGCCACAAAAACACATGCTCAACTATGTTCATAGCGGCAGTAATAGCAAGAACCTGGAAACAACCTAGATGCCCCTCAACTGAAGAATGGATAAAGAAATGTGGTACATATACATAATGAAGTACTAATCAGCAGTAAAAAGTAAGGACATCATGAAATTTTCAGGCAAATGGATGGAACTAGAAAATATCCTGAGTGAGGTAACCCAGACTCAGAAAGACAAACATGATATGTACTCACTCATAAGTGGATACAGCAAAAGATAACCACACTACACCCCACAGCTCCAGAGAAGCTAGCTAACAAGGAGGACCCTAAGAGGGACACATGGATCACCCTGGTAAGGGGAAATAGATGAGATCTCTATGAGTAAAATGGGGGTGGGGGAGACAATAGAGGGTAGGGGATGGGGGATGGGAACATAAGGGAATGGGATGGTTGAGCTAAAACAGGGATGGAGTGGGAGAGCAATCAAAGAGATATCTTGATAGAGGGAGACATCATGGGGACAGGGAGAAACCTGGTGCTAGGGAAGTTCCCAGGAATCCACAAGGATGACCCCAGCTTAGACTAATAGCAATAGTGGACAAGGTGCCTAAACTGGCTTACCCCAGTAATCAGATATGTGAATACCCTAACTGTCATCATAGAGCCTTTCATCCAGTAGCTCATGGAAGCAGATGCAGAGATACATTGCTAAACACCAGGCTGAGATCCAGGAGTCCAGTCAAAGAGAGAGAAGAGGGATTCTATGAGCAAAGGACATCAAGGTCATGATGGGAAACTTACAGAGACAATCAAATTAAGCTAGTGGGAACTCATGAACTTTAGACCAACAGCTGTAGAGCCTTCATGGGACTAGACTAGGCCCTCTGCATAAGCAAGACAGTTGTGTAGCTTTCTCTGCTTAAGGGACCCCCTGGCAGTAGGACCAGGATCTATTCCTGGTGCGTGAGCTGGCTTTTTGGAGCCCATTAGCAATGGTGGGACACCTTGAACAGCCTTGATGCAATGGGGAGGGTCTTCAACCTGCCTCACCTCAATGTATCAGGCTTTGCTGACTCCCCATAGGAGGCCTTACTTTTTTGGAGGAGGGAATGAGGAGTGGGAAGAGAGGGCAATCTGTGGTTGGTATGTAAAATGAATAAAAAAAATTCTTAATAAAGAAAAAAAAGAAAAATATTTACCATTTTTGCACTAAGAAAAAAAAACTGCTGAAAATGTCAGGCTCTTTTCACAGCTATAACACTAACCACAGCAATCTGAAGGAAGTACGATGAATCTAGACCATCAGAGTTAATTTTTAAGTCTTTTGCAATTAGTTGGGGGTATGTTCCTTTAGTTTAAAGTTGTATCACCGGTAAACCTATGTATTTATGCCACATTGAGTTTATTGATGTTGTGTCCTTAGTTTGTTTGGTCCTCACTATTCCACTTATGATGATGGCTTGCATACTTTAATTTCAAAGATCTGCTTAAACTAGCTTTTATTTCTTGTTTTCATCGCTGCCTATGCCCACCCTATTCCACTAGAGGGCATTCTTACCTCTGAGACTACTGCACCCATGCACAGAAGAAGCAAACAAGCTGAAGAGGGGCTTGTGCTTGCCACAAAGGCTGATATGTCTGAATTATTGATATCTATGTTCCTCTCCTCCCAAGTCCTGCACTGTTTCATACTTAACTTCTTCTAAAAGTCTCATAATTATCTATTAACTGAGTATTGTATATAAGGTACTGGGGTGGCAACAGAGACAAGATTTGTGTTAAACATAGGCTAGGCTCCTAGGAACCCACAGTAGAGTGGCAGAGAGGGTACATTACATCTGAATAGAGGAGAGTGCTATGGAAAGGGAAAGAAAGCTTTTGATGGTTGGCTCTGCATGACCAGAGACCAGAAGATTTAGGGTTTCACAGCCTTCGTTTGTGGGACTATTAGCATATGCCCAGAACTTCTCTGGCATGCAGTGAATAGAGAGAACAGCATCATTTGGATTACTACACTGATACTGAGCTCTGGAGATCAGGAAGAAGGGAATGGTAAATTGCTGTGGGATGGTCTGTATGTCAAGTGTGTTGCTGATTGGTCAATAAATAAATCACTGATTGGCCAGTGGCTAGGCAGGAAGTATAGGCAGGACAAGGAGGAGAATAAAGCTGGGAAGTGGAAGGCTGAGTCAGAGAGACACTGCCAGCCGCCACGATGAGAAACAGCATGTGAAGATGCCGGTAAGCCACGAGCCATGTGGCAAGGTATAGATTAATGAAAATGGATTAATTTAAGCTGTAAGAACAGTTAGCAAGAAGCCTGCCATGGCCATACAGTTTGTAACCAATATAAGTCTCTGTGTTTACTTGGTCGGGTCTGAGGCTGTGGGACTGGCAGGTGATAGAGATTTGTCCTGACTGTGGGCCAGGCAGGAAAACTTAGCTACAAATGGTGTCCAACATGGTGGCAAGAGTTTCCACCTAAAAACTGAGAAAAAAGATTCTAAAATGGAGCTAAAAACAGCTTCCTAATTATCTCTCTCAAATGAGTGGCAGCTGCCGGTTTGAGCTACTTGTGGGTTCCTAGCTTGCGTGCTCAACCTGCAGTATGGCGGGAATGAGGCCTCTGCAAGTGGCACATTAAGCTGCGTGGTGGATTTAGCCTTTGCTAGTACAAAACAAAAAAAAGAGGTTTCTGGGCTACACACTGCTTGAATAAAAGCATAGACCCATGATAGCTCCCAGAGCTGGCGGTAAACGTACCACCATGTTGGGAAGCTGAAGTGGGTGGAGCCAGCAGCCACAGCTGCTGTAGTTTAAAGCAATAGATTCACAATAAGACAGATTCAGATGTAATAGTTTACAATATGTGTAAAATATACGTAGGCTTGAAAGAGACAAAAAAGGTGATATATACAGTTATATAAACAAATACATAGTTTTAAAAAATAAAGTCTTTGAAGAGACAGTAAAATTAATATAAAAAATAAGCCACATGAAGATGAATATTACACAGAGAATCTGGATTGTGTTGTCTTTGGGATTTTTAACTGCAGAAAAACATTTGATTGTAAAAGCTGTTGAGTTATGCCAATATGTATATTTTAAAGATACCTTGACTTTAAAATTTGGATATAAGGATGTGTTGCTTTGGAAAGGAGACTCTGCTTTTGTTCCCACAGAAAGCCAAAGGCTATGGATCTGTTCCAGATTAAGATACATCAGGTTTGACCAGCCAAGACCCCCTGAAAGGTCTCTGATGACACCATGGCCCAGATGATCCAACACCCAGAATGGTTTCAAGGCAACTGGCTCAAACAATACAGCCTCATGGACTATTCCATAATTCTAAAATTTTCTTTGTGTCCCCATAAGATACAGTGCCCCCTTTCAGCAGGAAGTAGTAAGAGAAGCTACGCCCAAATTCCCAAATTATATATAATTTTACTTTGTTAAGGTTAAAACCTTCCTTTTTGAAAAAAAAAGGGGGGGAAGTGCTGTGGGTTGGTCTGTATGTCAAGTGTGTTGTTGATTGGTCAATAAATAAATCACTGATTGGCCAGTGGCTAGGCAGGAAGTATAGGCAGGACAAGGAGGAGAATAAAGCTGGGAAGTGGAAGGCTGAGTCAGAGAGACACTGCCAGCCGCCACAATGAGAAACAGCATGTGAAGATGCCGGTAAGCCACAAGCCATGTGGCAAGGTATAGATTAATGGAAATGGATTAATTTAAGCTGTAAGAACAGTTAGCAAGGAGCCTGCCATGGCCATACAGTTTGTAACCAATATAAGTCTCTGTGTTTACTTGGTCGGGTCTGAGGCTGTGGGACTGGCAGGTGATAGAGATTTGTCCTGACTGTGGGTCAGGCAGGAAAACTCAAGCTACAATAAATGCTGTCTCCAGGCCCAAGAACTAGATGTGTTTTCCTGTAGTCTCAGAGATCAAATGCACCTGCACCACCTGAACACCAAAGAGTAGAAATATTTATTGTAGTTATTTCATTGGATTTTTCTTAGTTTTTGGACAATAACAAAACATATACAAAAAACACATGTATTAAAATATGTGTCACCCATGTTCTTATCAACAAGAGTTGCCCATTCTTTTTTTTTTAATTTTTTTTTGGAGCTGAAGATCAAACCCAGGACCTTGGGGACCACTGACCTAAATCCCCAACTCTGAGTTGCCCATTCTTAATTTCTCAATATGCTTGTTTCCATATTTTCTCTTTGTACTTAAAAAATTCACACATGGGGCCTGGAGAAATGGCTAAATGGTTGGGAGTACTTTTGCTTTTACAGAAGGCCCAGGTTCAATCCCCAGTACCCACATGTGACTCACAACAATCTGTAACTCAAGTTCTAGGAGACCTAGTGTTATCTTCTGGCTTGCATGGACACCAGGCATTCATGTAGCACACAGACATGCATGCAGGCAGAATAGTCAGATACATAAAAGAAAAACAAATCTTTTTAAAAATTCACAAACACACAACATAATATTGCCTCTTGGGGGTTTGTTTTAATCTGTTGTTCTCCAATTCATCTAGAACCAACTCTTGGCTTTAGCTATGGGGGCCAGAATGCTCTGACAGAAATGTCTTAGAGTTTAATGGCAGCAAATTTACTATGTTCTTCTCTAATTTTTTCTCCTCACTTCAAAAATGCAAACCTAATATTCCAGATCTCAAATGTGTATTGAATGCATGTGTGGTGATGGTTAATGTTATTGTAGTTCGACATAATCTATAATCATCCAGGAAGGGAGTCTTAAAGAGTGATTGTCTAGATTAGTTAGGCCTGTGGACATATTACTGGGTGATTATCTTGATTGGTTGGAAGACAGAGCCCAGATTGTATAAGACTGGAAAAAGCTAGTGGACAGTGTGTATGCTTATGTTAATTCATTGTCCTCTGCTCTTAACATTAATATGACTAGCTGCTTCAAGTATCTGCCACTTTAACTTCCCAGCAATGGAGGACTGGAACATTGAATTATGAGCCAAATAAACCCTTTCTCCTTTAAAATACTTTCTTTGGGGTATTTTTTCCCAATCACTACACCAGGACAGGAAACAGACAACATGAAACATGGAAGTGGAAAAGGAACTGCAGGGGGGAAAGCATGGGGAAGGGTACAAATGGTGTGGAGTAGGGATAGAGAGTGTAGGAACAACAAAAGCCAAGTGCATATGAAAATACCACAATGAAAGCTACTACTTTGTATCCTAATTTTAAAAACAAATTAAAAGTTTAAAAAAGTGTATCATAGAAGAATGTGTAAATTCAGAAATATGCAAATAAACAGATTCCCAGTAGCCACTGCTTGGAATCATAGCTGATACTAATTTTGATATATTGCTCTCTGCTGTTTTCTATACACCATTTATAAATGATCTATGTATTATATTTACTACTCTACACTATGCCTTTTTAATTTTTTAAGGTAATTTTTTTATTAAGAAATTTTCTATTCACTCTACATACCACCCACAGATCTCACCTCCTCCCTCCTCCCACCCCCCAGCCTTCCCTCCCAAGCCACCCCACATCCACACATCCCCCAAGTCAAGGTCTCCCCTGAGGAGTCAGCAGAGCCCAGCACATTGAGCCTAGGCAGGTCCAAGCCCCTTCCTACTGTACCAAGGCTGTGCAAGGTGTCACACCACAGGCACCAGATTCCCAAAAGCATGCCCAGGCACCGAGGATGCATCTCGATCCCTCTGCCTGGGTGCCCCCCAAAACAGTTTGAGCCAATCTACCATCTTCTATATCCAGAGGGCCTAGTCCAGTTCCCTGGGGGCTTCACAGCCACTAGTCTACAGTTCATGGGCCTCCCATAGGGTAGCCGGTCATCTCTGCACTTCTTCCTGTCATGATCTCGACATCCCTCACCTGCAGAATCCCTCCTCTCTCTCTTTGATTGTATTCCCAGAGCTCAGCCTGGCGCCTGGCCATGGATCTCTGCATCGGCCTCCATCAGTCACGGGACAAAGGCTCTATGATGATAATTAGGGTATTTGCTAGACCGGTCACCAGTGTAGACCAGTCCAGGCACCCTGTGGACCACTGCCAGCAGTCCAAGGTGGTGTTATCCTTGTGGGTTCCTGAGAGCCTCTCCAGCACCCTGCCTCTTCCTTTTCCCATGATGTCCTCATCTATCACGATATCTCCCTCCCTGTCCTCCCACTCTGTCCCTGATCCAGCTTGACCCTCCCCTTTCCCTATGTTCTCATCCCCACTCCTCGCCCTCTGCCACCCGGCCACACCCAGCCTGCTCATGTAGATCTCATCCACTTCTCCTTCACTGGGTCATCCATGTGTCCCTCCTAGGGTCTTTCCCTGTTAGTTGGCCTCTCTGGAGCTGTGGATTGTAGTCTGGCCATCCCTTCCTTCCCATTTAGTATCCACTTATGAGTGAGTACATACTTTGTTTGTCCTTCTGAGTCTGGGTTACCAGGATGATATTTTCTAGTTCCATCCATTTGACTGCAAATTTCTTGATATCATTGTTTTGAGTAGTATTCCATTGTGTATATGTGCCATATTTTCTTTATTCATTCTTCAGTTGAGGGGCATTTAGGTTGTTTACAGGTTCTTGCTATTATAAATAGTGCTGATGTGAACATATTTGAGCATGTGTCCTTGTGGTAAGATTGAGCATTCCTTGGGTATATGCCCAAGAGTAGTATAGCTGGGTCTTGAGGAAGACTTATTCCCAATTTTCTGAGAAACCGCCATACTGATTTCCAGAGTGGCTGAACAAGTTTGCATTCCCACCAACAGTGGAGGAGTGTTCCCCTTGCACCACATCCTCTCCAACATAAGCTGTCTTCAGTGTTTTTGATCTTAGTTATTCTGACAGGTGTAAGATGGTTTCTCAGAGTTGTTTTGATTTGCATTTCCCTGATGACTAAGGATGTTGGCAATTCTTTAAATGTCTTTCAGCCATTTGAGCTTCTTCTGTTGAGAATTCTCTGTTAAGCTCTGTAGCCCATTTTTTAATTGGGTTGTTCAGTATTTTGAAGTCTAGCTCTTTGAGTTCTTTATATATTTTGGAGATCAGCCGTCTGTCAGATGTGGGGTTGGTGAAGATCTTTTCCTGTACTGTAGACCGCTGTTTTGTCTTATTGACCATGTCCTTTGTTCTACAAAAGTTTCTCAGTTTCAGGAGGTCCCATTTATTAATTATTTCTCTCAGTGTCTGTGCTACTGGTGTTATATTTAGGAAGTGGTCTCCTGTGCCAATGTGTTCAAGACTACTTCCTACTTTCTCCTCTATCAAGCTCAGTGTAACTGGATTTATGTTGAAGTCTTTGATCCACTTGGACTTGAGTTTTGTGCATAGCGACAGATATAGGTCTATTTGCAATCTTCTGCATGTTGACATCCAGTTATGCCAGCACCATTTGTTGAAGATGCTTTCTTTTTTCCATGGTACAATTTTGGATTCTTTGTTGAAAATTATGTGTTCATAGGTGTGTGGATTAATGTCATGGTCTTCAACTCAATTCCATTGGTCCACATGTCAGTTTTTATGCCAACACCAAGCTGTTTTTATTACTATAGCTCTATAGTAGAGTTTGAGGTCAGGGATCATGATGCTTCCAGAGGTTGCTTTATTATACAGGATTCTTTTAGCTATCCCTTTATCATGAAGGGGTGTTGAATTTTGTCATAGGCTTTTTCAGCACTTAAATGAAATGATCATGTGATTTTTTTCTTTCAGTTTGTTTATATGGTGTATTACATAGACAGATTTTTATATGTTGAACCATCCTTGCATCCCTGGGATGAAGCCTACTTGGTCATGATGGATAATTTTTTTATGTCTTCCTGGATTCAGTTAGCCAGTATTTTATTGAATATTTTTGCATCAATGTTCAAGAGGGATATTAGTCAGTAATTCTTTCATTGTTGCATCTTTGTGTGGTTTGGGTATCAGGGTGACTGTAGCCTCATAAAAGGATTTTGGTAATGTTCTTTCTGTTTCTATTGTGTGGAACAATTTGAAGAGAATTGGTATTAGCCCTTCTTTTGAAAATCTGGTAGAATTCTGCATTGAATTGACCATCTGGTCCTGGGCTTTTTTTGGTTAGGAGACTTTTAATGACCATTTCTATTTGCTTAGGGGTTATTGGTCTATTTAAATAATTTATCTGGTCTTGACTTAACTTTGGTATGTGGTACCTATCCAGAAAATCATCCATTTCTTTCAGATCTTCCAATTTTGTAGAGTACAGGATTTTGAAATATGACCTGATGATTCTCTGGATTTCCTCATTGTCTGTTGTTATGTCCCCCTTTTCATTTCTGATTTTGTTAATTTGTATGCTCTCTCTCTCTCTGCTTTTTGGTTAATTTGGATAAGGGTTTTTCTATCTTGTTGATTTTCTCAAAGAACCAACTCCTTGTTTCATTGATTCTTTGTATTGTTTTCTTTGTTTCTATTTTATTGATTTCAGCCCTCAATTTGATTATTTCCTGGTGTCTGTTTCTCCTGGTGAATTTCCTTCTTCTTGTTCTAGAGCTTTCAGTTGTGCTATTAAGTCACTAGAGTGAGATTTCTCCAACTTCTTTATGTGGGCATTTAGAGCTATGAATTTTGCTCTTAGCACTGCTTTCATAGTGTCCCATAAGTTTTGGTATGTTGTACATTCATTTTCATTGAATTCTAGGAAATCTTTAATTTCTTTCTTATTTCTTCCTTGACCCATTGATGATTCAATTGGGCATTATTCAGTTTCCATGAGACTGTAGGCTTTCTGTAATTTTTGTTGTTGTTGAAATCTAACTTTAAGCCATGGTGGTCCGATAAGATATAGGAGGCTATTTGAATTTTTTTTATATCTGTTGAGATTTGCTTTGTGACCAAGCATGTGGTTGATTTTGGAGAAGGTTCTATGGGGTGCTGAAAAAAAGGTATATTCTTTTGTGTTAGGGTGGAATATTCTGTAGATATCTATTAAGTCCATTTGAGTCATAATGTCTGTTAGTTCCCTTATTTCTCTGTTAAGTTTCTGTCTGGCAGACCTGTCCATTGGTGAGAGTGGGGTGTTGAAGTCTCCCACTACTAGTGTATGGGGTTTGATGTGTGATTTAAGCTTTAGTAATATTTCTTTTACGAATGTAGGTGTCCTTGTATTTGGGGCATAAATATTCAGAATTGAAACTTCATCTTGTTAGATTTTCCCTGTGATAAATATGCAATGTCCTTCCCAATCTCTTTCAATTGATTTTAGTTTGATGTTTATTTTATTAGATATTAGGATAACTACACCAGCTTTCTTCTTAAATCCATTTGATTGGAAGGTCTTTTCCCATCCTTTTATTTTGAGGTAGCATCTGTCTTTGAAGTTGAGGTGTGTTTCTTGTATGCAGCCAATGGTTGGATCTTGTTTTTGTATCCATTCTGTTAGCCTGTGTCTTCTTATAGGTGAATTGAGACCATTGACATTGATGGATATTAATGACCAGTTATTGTTAATTTCTGTTATTTTTTGGTGGTAGTGTTGTATGTTTCCCTTCTTTGGTATTTGTTGGTGTGGGACTACCTCTTGCCTGTGTTTTCATGGGTGTATCTAACTTCCTTAGGTTGGATTTTTCCTTCAAGTGCTTTCTGTAGGGCTGAATTTGTGGAGAGATATTGTTTAAATCTGGTTTTATCATGGAATATTTTGTTTACTCTGTCTATGTTGATTGAGAGTTTTGCTGGGTATAATAGTCTGGGTTGGCATCCATGGTCTCTTAGTGTCTGCATAATGTCTGTCCAGGACCATCTGGCTTTTAGGGTCTCCATTGAGAAGTCAGGTGTTATTCTTATGTGTCTGCCTTTATATGTAACTTGGCCTTTTTCCTTTGCAGCTCTTAATATTTTTTCTTTATTCTGTATGTTCAGTGGTTTGATTATTATGTGGCGAGGGGAGGTTTTTTTTTTTTGATCCAGTCCATTTGGTGTTCTGTAACCTTCTTGTATCTTTATAGACATTTCCTTCTTTAGGTTGGGAAAGTTTTCTTTCATGGTTTTGTTGAATATATTTTCTGTGCCTTTGAGTTGGTATTCTTCTCCTTCTTCTGTCCCTATTATTCTTAGGTTTTGTTTTTTCATGGTGTCCCAAATTTCCTGGACATTTTGGGTCATGACTTTGTTGGCTTTAGTGTTTTCTTTGACTGATGAATCTATTTCTTCTATTGTATCTTCAAAACCAGAGATCTGCTCTTCCATCTCTTGCATTCTGTTGGTTATGCTTGCATCTGTAGTTCCTGTTCATTTACTCAGATTTTTCCACTTCCAGCATTACCTCAGTTTGTGTGTTCTTTATTGTCTCGATTTCAGATTTCAAATCTTGAGCTATTTCCCTCATTTGTTTAATTGCTTTCTCTTGGCTTTCAAGGGATTTACTGATTGCTTCCCATTTTTTGTTTGACTTTTCCTCTAGTTCTTTAAGGGAATTTTTCATTTCCTCTTTAAAGATCTCTATCATCTTCTTAAGATCATTTTTAATGTTGATTTATTCTGTGTTGGGATGTTCAGGTCTTGCTGATGTTGGTTCTGATGGAGCCATGGTGGGTTTTTTGTTGTTGACTGTATTTTTGCACTGGTGTCTACCCATCTCTTTCTCCACTTGGTGAAAGTGGTGTCTGTGTCTGAGGGAGGCTCCATTGGTATGATAATACTCTTGGTCCAGTGGGAGCTCTTGGTCTAGTCGGTACTGATGGACTCTTTGTCTCAGGGAGAAGCTTTTAGTCCAATTGGCCCTTGTGGGCTCTGGTCTCAGGGAGTAGTTGTAATCTTGGTGTGGGTTGGTTGGGAGGGGTGGGGCTTGTGGGTTACACGGTCTGGTGGGGGATGGTGGTAGTCTGATCTGTCTGCTGTAGGTCTGCCTGTCAACTGGCCTGAAACTGGGACTGCAATGGGTAGTGGTGTAGGGACATGGGGTTGTGCCCCTGGGCTCAAAGTCAAGGAGCTGGGGTGTTCTGGTTTAAGGATAGAGACTCATCTCTTAGTTCAGTCAGGTGCTGGTGGGCTCTGTCTCAGGGAACAGTTGCAGTCACCAAGGTTGGGTGGGATTTGGGGGAGGTGGGGCTTGGGTTATAGGGTCTGATGGGGGATGGTAGTAGTCTGACCTGTCTGTAGGGGGTCTGCTTGCTAGACTGGCCTGAAACTGGGACTGCAATGGGTGGTGGTGTAGAGGCGCAGGGGTAAGCCCCTGGGCCCCACCTACACAAAGACTCACCTCTTAGTCCAATCGGGTGCTGGAGGTCTCTGTCTCAGGGAACAGTTGCAGGCTCGGAGGGTGGGTGGGATTTGTGGGATGTGGGGCTTGAGTTACAGGGTCTGATGGGGAGTGATGGTAGTCTGACCTGTCTGCAGGAGGTCTACCTGCTGACTGGCCCAAAACTGAGACTGCAATGGGCAGTGGTGTAGGGGTGCAGGGTTATGCCCCTGGGCCCAAAGCCTAGGGGCTGGGGTATTCAGGTTTGAGGATAAAGACTCACCTCTTAGTCCAGTCAGGTGCTGGCAGGCTCTGTCTCAGGGAACAGTTTAGCCTTTTTAATTTTTGAGGTCTTTACAGGTTTTATGCTTTAGGATTTAAATAGTGGTCCATCATGTAGTTGTAACAAGAATATACATAATAATGCTATCAACTAGAGTCTAGTTACTAGACACTTTGTTAATTTCCTTTTCTGCTATTAAAATAATATATGCTCTTGTATGTAAATGTGAATATCTGTTTGGATAAATTTCCTGCAGTGGAGCTGCTTTGTTGGGGAATATAAATTAAAGGACACTATTATATCTTTATTTAGCTAAATAATACATGTTTATTATATACCATGTAGAAAACACACACCCAAAAAAAGGAGAAGAAAATCTACCCATCTTACTATTCGAGGATAATTACCATTAAGCCATCCAATGGTCTTTTCTCCATACTACATGTGCTCTTTTATAAGCTTTGTACTTATTATAATCTGAACATCTTTTTAATTTTGCAATTTTTCTTGCTTTCACTGACTGCATAGAACTTCATTGTATGAAAATATTACAATTCATTTGACTAAGCTGCTACTGTTGGACATTGGCATTGTCTTATTTTCCCCCATTGTAGACAACACATGAGTAACAAGTCCTTTTTTATAAGCATAATATTTTGTTTCACTTAAATAAATTTCTGAACATGAAATCATTATTCCACATGTATGCATATTTTTACTGTTTTTTTAGAAAAGCTTTACTTATTTATTTTCATCTTTGACACAGAGTATTGGATTCTCTTCCTCTCCTGTCATAAATAAATTCTCTCAGGATTACTATTCTACCAATTTGACTACAAATAATGAGAACCTTATTTTAAGATTTATATTTCTTTAATTACTAGTGAAACTGATTTCCCACTTTGTCCACTTTTCTGTGTTGGAGAGAGAATTTTTTCCTTAAATTTTAAAGAATTTAAAAATAAACTATGTTCACAAAGATTTTCTTATTTGACTTATTTGAACTACAAGTCTATATTTCCTAATATCCTAAGTACAGTCCTAGAAGTATCCCTGTCTACTTACAGTAGCATGCTGGATTGGCCTACTATTATGCCATTTAGGACATTTGCATCTGTATTTGGAAGTGACCTTAGTTCTCTATTTCTTTCTGTGTGGATTTATGTGAATATTTGTCAGATTTTGTGGTCAGGATAACTTCAATTCTATAAAATGAATGGAGCTTATTTCCTTCCTTTCCTTTATACTGGGGACCACTTTCAGAGCATGGAAATTATCTGTTTTCAGAGCATGGAAATTAACTTGCTTGTAAAGCTGTCTAGGTATTGTAACAATTGTGGGAGGAAAGAGCTTTTTTAAAAGCCTAATTTTCCCATGTTTTATACTTCTTTGTGATTCCAGTTTGCTAATTTTCCTAGGAAATTATCTGTTTTTGAGATTTCAAATTTGATAACATTTTTCTGTGTTGTGGAAATATATCTTTTTTAATTTTTATTTTGCAATACAATTCAGTTCTACATATCAGCCACGAATTCCCTTGTTCTCCCCCCTCCTGCCCCCCTCACCTTTCCCTCAGCCCGCCCCCCATTACCATCCCCTCCAGGGCAAAGCCTTCCCTGCGGACTGAGATCAACCTGGTAGACTCAGTCCAGGTAGGTCCAGTCCCCTCCTCCCAGGCCGAGCCAAGGGATCCTGCATAGGCCCCAGGTTTCAAACAGACAACTCATGCAATGAGCATAGGACCTGGTCCCACTGCCTGGATGCCTCCCAAATAGATCAAGCCAATCAACTGTCTCACCCATTCAGAGGGCCTGATCCAGTTGGTAACCCCTCAGCCATGGGTTCATAGTTCATATGTTTCCATTCGTTTGGCTATTTGTCCCTGTGCTTTATCTAACCTTGGTCTCAACAATTCTCACTCATATAAACCCTCCTCATTCTCACTAATTGGACTCCCAGAGCTCCACCCGGGGCCTAGCCATGGATCTCTGCATCCAGATCCCTCAGTAGTTAGATGAGGTTTCTAGCACGACAAACAAAGTCATAAACCAAAATGTCCAAGAAATTTGGGACACCATGAAAAGACCAAACCTACAAATAATAGGGGTAGAAGAAGGAGAAGAATACCAACTCAAGGGCACAGAAAATATATTCAACAAGATCATAGAAGAAAACTTTCCCAACTTAAAGAAGGAAATGCCTTTGAAGATACAAGAAGCCTACAGAACACCAAACAGACTAGACTCCCAAAAAAAGTCCTCTCCCCACATAATAATTAAACAACTAAATGTACAGAATAAAGAAAGAATATTAAGAGCAGCAAAGGAAAAATGCCCCACCTGCAGGGCTTCAACGGGTTCTCAACCACCCTAAGGACGGAATGATAGGGACAGGAGATACAAGGAAACACACCAAGTCTGGATTCTGATCAAGGTTCAACTTTATTTTTCTCCAAGAGGGTTTATATAGTTTCTGCAGGGTGGGGGGAGCAAAAAGCTGTCATCTGCATAAGGTGGGGCAAGCTAAGGATGTTTGTATAGGATGTTTACAGGGTGAAAGGGTCAAGGGCTCTGCCTCAATGTCCTGTTGCTAGGCAACCTGACTGTAAGATGATCTAGTTCCCTGTCTTATGGGGGTCTGTATTTTTCCACTAACTAGAGATTCTATCCTTGTCCCTGACAGAAAAAGGCCAAGTGACTTATAAAGGCAAACCCATCAGAATAACACCCAATTTCTCAATGGAGACTTTGAAAGCCAGAAGGACCTGGACAGATGTAAAGCAGACACTAAGAGACCGTGGATGTCAGCCTAGACTCATATACCCAGCAAAACTTTCAATCATCATAGATGGAGTGAAGAAGACATTCCATGACAAAGCCAGATTTAAACAATACCTGTCCACAAACCCAGCCCTACAGAAAGCACTAGAAGGAAAATTCCAACCTAAGGAAGTCAGATACACCCTCGAAAACACAGGCAATAAAGCCACAGCAGTAAACCCCAAAGAAGAGAAGTACACGCACATCACCACCAAAAAAATAACAGGAATGAACAATCACTGGTCATTAATATCCCTCAATATCAATGGACTTAATTCACCTATAAAAAGACATAGGCTTACAGAATGGATACGAAAGCAGGACCCATCTTTCTGCTGCATACAAGAAACACATCTCAAATTCAAAGATAGACACTACCTAAAAATAAAAGGCTGGGAAAAGACTTTCCAATCAAACGGTCTTAAGAAACAAGAGGGTGTAGCCATCCTGATATCCAGCAAAATAGACTTCAAACTAAAATCAATCAAAAGAGATCAAGAAGGGCATTACATACTCATCACAGGAAAGATCCACCAAGATGAAGTCTCAATTCTGAACATTTATGCCCCAAACACAAGGGCACCCACATATGTAAAAGAAACATTACTAAAGCTTAAATCACATATAAAACCCCACACATTAATAGTGGGAAAATCATTTGTTAGTGGCATAAGTTAGTTTAAATTGGATGGTCATGCTGGTCGATGAACTATCACCTCTTCTAATTAAAAGGTCTCTCTTGTTCAACCTTTATCAATTTTGATGGTACCCACAGCTTATCTTCTCCTGTAGAAACAAAAGCAAAACCTCGTCACAAATGTAACACATATCCTGGTTTCCATACTGAGGTCAGCACATCCTTAAAGTATATAGGGTAATTTCATTCTGTAGTTTTCTTTATTACCCAATATCTCTCTCCAGCTATTGTTCCTTTCTCATTAGCACTGAGAAAATTCAAAGTTAATAGAGCATTATGTAATCCATTTCTGGGGGTATTTGTTATCCCTTTCTGTTTATTTAGCATATCCGTTAGAGTTCTCTTTGATCTTTCTATAACTCCTTGACCTGTAGGATTATGTGGTATACCTGTAATATGCTTTATATTGTAATAAGCAAAAAACTGTTTCATTTTAACAGAGACATATGATGGAGCATTGTCAGTTTTAATTTGTGCAGGTATACCCATGATGGCCATAACATCTAGCAAATGAGTGATTATAGAATCAGCTTTTTCAGAACTCAAAGCAGTTGCCCATTGAAATCCTGAATAAGTATCAATGGTATGGTGTACATATTTCAATTTTCCAAATTCTGCAAAGTAAAACACATTCATCTGCCAGATTTCTTTCTTCTGAGTACCCTTTGGGTTACATCTTGCTGGTAATAAAGTCTGATTGTAAAAGAAACAAGTAGGACATTGCCTTACAATTTCCTTGGCTTGTTGCCAAGTTATGGAAAAATCCTTTTTTAAACCTTTACTATTGACATGATATTTTTTTATGAAATTCTGAGGCCTCCAGCACATTTCCTATCAATAATTTATTTACCTCATCATTACCTTGTGCTAGAGGGCCTGGCAGACCAGTATGGGATTGGATGTGAATTATATATAAGGGATGGTTCTGAATATATTTTATAAGTGAATAAAGAGTGAAGTTAATTCTGACTCATCAGGGATAAATTCTGCAGTCTCAATATGTAATACCACTCTTTCAGCATACTGAGAGTCAGTTACCATGTTGAGAGGTTCTGAAAAATCCATTAATAACAACAAAATAGCATACAATTCTGATTTTTGAACTGAATTATAAGGACTTTGAACCACTTTACTTAAATTTTCTGATTTGTAACCTGCCTTTCCTTGTTTGTTGGCATCTGTATAAAATGTATGAACTCCAGATATGGGTTTTTTTTTTCCATACAATTCGAGGCAAGTTCCAATCAGCTCTCTATATAAGATCAATTATATCACTTTTGGGATATTTGCTGTTAATCTCTTCCAAAAAGTTACTGCAAGGTTCACTTTCTGCCCATAATTTTTCAATGTCCTCCTTACTTAAATGTATGACAATTTCTGCTGAGTCTATTCCTGCTAATTGACAAAGTCCCAATTTTCCTTTTAAAATCATGCTAGAGATCTTTTCCACATAAGTTTTTATTTTTTCTCTGTTTATTTGGTAGAAATATCCATTACAATATTATATCTTTCCTCTGCATTAATATTCCTGTAGGAGAATGCCTAAAAGGTAAAATAACCAAAATGCAATCAAACTTTGGATCCACACGATCCACACATTCTTCCTGAACTTTATTTTCTACCAAAGCCAATTCTTTCTCAGCTTCAGGTGATAATTCTCTTGGACTATTTAAGTCCTTGTCACCTTCTAAGGTTTTGAACAAATTACTCAGTTCATCATTTTTTTACCCCAGCAATACTTCATAGATGGGAAATGTCTCTGAATAGTCTTTGAAAGTCATTAAGAGTCTGTAATCGATCTGTCCTAATTTTTACCTTTTAGGGCCTAATTTTTTGTAGACCTATTTTATATCCTAAATAATTAATATAATCTGCTCTTTGTATCTTTTCAGGAGCAATTTGTAATCCCCAGCAAGGCAAAATTTCCTTTACTTCTTCAAACATTCTTTCTAAAGTATCTGCATTTGTGTCAGCTAGTAAAATATCATCCACATAATGATAAATTATAGATTTAAGAAATTTTTTACATATCACTTCCAAGGTATGTTGTAGAAAATATTGACACAGGGTTGGGATGTTCAACATTCCCTGTGTGAGAACCCTCCATTGATATCTCTTAAACAGTTGAGAATTATTGTAAGTAGCACCATGAAGGCAAATCTTTCTCTTTTTCTTGTAAGGGTATTGAAAAGAAACAGTTGTTTAAGTTGATAACTATAAGAGGCCATCCTTTAGGTAACAGAGTAAGCAAAAGGACTCCAGATTGTAGAGAGCCCATTGGCTGAATTACTTTGTTAATTGCTCTAAGGTCTGTTACCATTCTCCATTTACCGGATTTCTTTTTAATAATACAGGAGAATTCCAAGGGCTGCTTGATTCTTTAATATGCTGAGCATTTAAGTGCTCTTGTACCACCTCTTCTAAAGCCTGCAGTTTCTCTTTTGTTAAAGGCCATTGCTGAACCCATACAGGCTTGTCTATTAACCATTTTAAAGTTAGAGCTGTTGGTGTCTTTGAAAGATAATCAGTTGTTGTGCTCTGTTCTTGTACAATCTGGATGGCTAGTGACCACTCGTTAGAATAATACATTCTAATATTTCTCTCAGAAACATATGCTAGTTTATGATTTGTTTCTGAGGTTGGAGGAATGTTAATCTGAGTATTCCATTGTTGTAATAGATCATGGCCCCATAAAATCATAGCTATGTTAGCCACATATGGCTTTAATTTCCCTCTCTGCCCTTCTGGACCTATACATTCGAGCCATCTTTCACTCTGTTTCACTTGAGATAATGTTTCAGTCCCTAACAGCTGAACATTTACCTCCTGAAGAGGACAATTTGGATGCCAAAATTCTGGTGTTATTTAAGTCACATCTGCACCTTTGTCTACTAAACCATCAAGGAAAATGTCATTTTTTGTATTTTTAATTTTGGTCTTTGTTAATTTATAGAAGTTTGCCAAAATATTTGCTTTATGGCTTCTCCTAAATTTTCTATTCTCTCTGATTCAGCTATTCTATCACCCCGAGTAGCCTCGTTTATTCTAATAAGTATCTGGTTATTTAGTTGCTCTAAGTAGGAGTTTATTCTATGATGACAGGAAAAGTCTGAACTGAATTTGCTTTCGGTGCCTGCATGAGGCCCCTCTGGGAGTTTCCCAAGGACAGAGGCAAAGGATTACTGTGGTGGTATTTTACTTGTACTGAAATGTGATTTTAATTGTATGTTAATAAATAAAGTTGCCTGGGGGTCAGAGTTATAGAGCCATAGCAAGTGCGGGCGGTGGTGGCGCACGCCTTTAATCCCAGCACTGGGAGGCAGAGCCAGGCGGGTCTCTGTTAGTTCGAGGCCAGCCTGGTCTACAGAGTGAGTTCCAGGACAGCCAAGGCTACACAGAGAAACCCTGTCTCGAAAAACCAAAAATAAATAAGGAAATAAAAAAATAAAGAAAAAGAGAGAGCCCATTGGCTGAATTACTTTGTTAATTGCTCTAAGGTCTGTTACCATTCTCCATTTACCAGATTTCTTTTTAATAACAAATACAGGAGAATTCCAAGGGCTGGTTGATTCCTCAATATGCTGAGCATAACATACAATTAAAATCACATTTCAGTACAAGTAAAATACCACCACAGATTACCTTGTCTGTCCCTTGTTGATCGACATTCATTGGTCCAATGTTTACCCTTACCACACCTTCTGCATAATCCAGGAGGGAGGGGCATTCTGTTGCCATTGTTCCTGGAATAAACATTCTATATAGAAATGCCCAGTTTACACTCCCTTTTCAAATGTCCTTGTTTTCCACACCCAAAAATCTGACATTCCTCAAAGCTTTTAAAATTGCTTCTCCTATCCACATATCATCATGATCATGAGACTCAATATTAATTGTATCTCTCATCCAATCCTCAAAGGGTGCAGATCTTGCCTTTAATGGCCTGATTATTGTTTTGCATGCTGCATTCATGTTCTCAAAAGCCAAAGATTCAATTATTATCTGTCTAGCTTCTGAATCTGGTACCATTCTATTTACTGCTGAAGACAGCCTTTGTAAGCATTCCGTGAAGGATTCTTTAGGGCCCTGTATAACTTTCATGAATTATTCAATTTTTTTCCTGCTTCCTCAATTCTGTCTCATGCATTCATGGCTGCCATGTGGCATAGAATTAAGGTTTGGTTATCATATAAACATTGTCTTTATATTTCAGTGCATAGCCTTCTCCAAGAAGCTGATCCTGGGAAATTTCCACACTTCTACCTCTAGATTTTCTTTTGTCTTAGCCTCCTCCTTAAACCATGTTTGCCACTGTAATTGTGCTCTGACTCCAGGACAGCTGTTACCAATTCTTTCCAGTCCCAAGGAATAATCCTATTACAAGTTGACCACGAGTTTAACATTTGCTTTACAAATGGAGAATGCATGCCATAGGATACTATAGCTTCCTTAAATCTCCTCTATTCTAACATTTCAACTGGAGTCTAATTAGTTTGTACACACCTTTGAGCAGGTAGTTCCTGTATGTTTCCTGGATAAATTAAGTTTGATTGTTTGAAAACATGCTGTCTCTCTGTAACCTTATAATCCAATCCTGAAATGATTTCACCTTTAAATTCTTCTGTCTGGGTCTGAATTTCTCTATAATTCATTTTATCAGGTTTTTCTAATGCTTTTATCTTACACTTAAATTGACCAAATTTTTTAATACTGAAAAAAAATAATTAAGCTAATAATATGCGTAACTGATGTTACATGCATCCCATCAACATTAGTTATCCTCTCATTTAATTGTTCAATTTTCAGACTGCCTAATGTGTTATCAAACAAATACCAATTCCTTCAATTGTAAAGATATTTCCCATTTTTTTTTCTCTTTCAAAACTGAGACTTTGTTGGTTGAGTACACAGACATTTCAATTCTTAAAACATGGATCCAAACTCTGAGAGTCAGACATTGTGTTCATGTACCCGAAAGAGCCATGTGTTGTTTCTCTTTGAACTTATTCCAGTGATGTTCCAGTCTAAACTTGGCAAGTTTTCCCTAAGACCTCACATAACAATCAAATGCTCACAATCCTTAATTCCACTGACTCACAATTTTATGCCACATACAGTACATATTCGAAATTTCAATCTTTCACAGCACATTATCACAATTGTTAGGAAAATGGACTGCCGCGACCAGAGACAGTTCTGACAGGACAAGGACCGAGGAGTGGTTTTTAGGATACAGTTCTACTAGAAACACAAGACAAGAAATAACTGAAAATATTCCAGACACAAATGCACGGCCAAGACTCCAAGTATGCTTTGTGTTGTAAGATATAAAACTAGCCCCCTCTACAGAATGTTATGGTGACCCTCGAGACAGTCACAGCCTCTCCTGATTCAGTATCCTGCTCTTTTCTGGTTGTACCAAAAAATAAACAACCAGCAAGTGATTTAACCTCTTAAAAAAATCATTTACACTTAAAAAATGGGATGAGGCGGGACTTCCTCCCACTTTTTAAAAATGTTTCTAGAGCTACTAAAAAACTCGCATTTACAAGATAGTTGATAAAAATATTCCTCTGGATTGTACAAGAAGAGAGGCGGGGACACTGACAGACATGATGGATGGTTAGTCGGACTTGGCACCTTTCTCTTCGACTTCAGTGGCTGGACTCTGGTTCTCAGTCTCTCTATACAGACCATCCCACAGCAGTCTATACCCATTTCCTTGCTGTGGGATGTATGGCAAATGTGTTGCTAATTAATCAATAAAACATTGATTGGCCGTTGGCTAGTCAGGAAGTATAGACGGGGCAAGGAGGAGAATAAAGCTGGGCAGTGGAAGGCTGAGTCAGAGAGACACTGCCAGCCGCCACGATGAGAAACAGCATGGGAAGATACCGGTAAGCCACGAGCCATGTGGCAAGGTATAGATTAATGGAAATGAATTAATTTAAGCTATAAGAACAGCTAGCAAGAAGCCTGCCATGGCCATACAGTTTGAAAGCAACATAAGTCTCTGTGTTTACTTGGTCGGGTCTGAGAGGCTGTGGGACTGGCAGGTGAAAGAGATTTGTCCTGACTGTGGGCCAGGCAGGAAAACTCCAGCTACAACTCCCTGGGATTAAAGGCTCACTTTCTGGGATTAAAGGCATGAGTCACCATGCCTGGCTGTTTCCAGTGTGGCTTTGAATTCACAGAGATCTGGATGGATCTCTGCCTTAAGAATGCTAGGATTAAAGGTGTGTGTGCCACCATTTTCTGGCCTCTATATCTAGTGACTGCTCTGTTATTTGACCCCAGATAAGTTTATTAGGGTGCACAATATTTTGGGGAACACAATATGACCACAAGCCTCTCTTTCTCTACCATGTCTCCACCACATACTTGATCATCATAGTGGTGCCTGCCCTGCCTGTGCCACATGGTGGGAGGTAGGGTGGGCAGCGGGCAGGATATCTCTCAAGTGTCTTTGGCTATATCATTATTCTTTTCATCATCCAAACATTAAACTTAGCATTGTATCTAGATGTGAGATAGGTGGAATAGGGAAAAGTCCGTTGTCATTATCTCAGGACTACTTTACATTTCTTTTCTCTTTTTATTTTCTACTTCTTAATCTCTATCCTTTTCTGACTCTGATTACTCTACAGATTCTCCTACTTTTCATTTTATCTTGAGTTACTTTTAACTGTATCTTAAATAGTGTGCCTTGAGTGATTAATATATACTTCCTTTCTTGTTTATATTTGTGTAAGTCCAAGACTTGAATTATTACTTACATTTGTAATTCTAAAATATGTACTCTTAATCATGACATAGTCTGAAAAGTTCAGAAAATTTGTAGGACATCTCTTCTTCTACATAGACTTATTGAACTTTCTATGTTCTGTCTGACATCACCATCTTAACTGACCACAAACTTGATCCTGGTTTTATCTTTCTAGCTGAAGGCATCACTCATTTAGATTTGTCAGAACAGAAATCTCACCATCATCCCTTTTCCTAAATACTCCATTATCCTTCACTTCATTCCACATACCTGCCTCTCATCCATAGTAACTGGTAGACTAAAACCTTGCTGTTGTGGCCTAGAATTTTGAATCTGAGAATAATAGAGCAGCATGGGGAGGAAGTAAGATGGAAGTTTCAAGGACAGAAAATATAAAAGGAAGAATTTTGGAAAAAGAAGAAAGAATTAGCAAAGATTTTTGAGTAAAATAAAAGGGACAAATATAGGAATGTTGTCTTGACCTAAATCACAGACAGTTGGGAAATGGGTCGTGATACAAGGAACAATAGTTCAAGTCCAAGCCAGTCAACCCCTGTTTGCTTCATGGTGTCAAATATTTTAATGCAGCATGTTGTTAAGCTTCAATCTGATCCATAGGGAAGCTTCAAATATCAGTACTGCCATGTCCATAATAGTCTTGCAGTGTTTGTTCATTTACAGCTCCACAAATCTGACCTTATATAAGCTAAGCATCCATGCAACTTATTGCTTGGACACTTTTTAGTAGTCTAACTTTAGGAGGCAGAGTAATACGGTATGCTAGAAAGTCTTTCCTGGTGTTGGACAGCCAGAAATAATGAATTTTAGGTAATGTTCTATTTTCATTTGTCTATGAATTCCCAGGACCTCAGTGGCCCTGCCATATAACATAGGGACTGAGGATATACAAATATGTAGCATATAAATCAACTGTGAGTTCTAACACAGACAAAATAGTCTGTGGCCTTGGGAATGTGATTTCTTTAACCTGAGAAAATAGACAATATGTTTGTGTTGAACTTAAGAGAGTCTAAATCAACTATAACTGGGTGTGGTAGTGTATACCTGCCATCTTAGATGCTGTTTGGGAGATAGAAAGATGATTGCACATTTAAGGGCAGCTTGGGTAAGTTAGTGATACTTTGTCTCAAAATAAATTTTCTAAAAAGGGCTAAGAATGCAGCCTAGGGCTAGAATCCTTGCATGGTATTCATGAGGCTCATGTGATTCTAAACTACCACAGTACAAAACAAAACAAAAACAAACTACAGTAAAATCCTTTCCTTCACTGTTTTTGTCAAATACAAAAGGTGTAGAAGGCAACTTTTTAGCATTTACAGAAACAAAAGAAAATAATCTGAACAGAGTAGATCAGTTGTGCTCTTTGGCTACTGCAGGTGCAACAGCTTACATTATTATTAGTCCAGAACTCCTCTGTGTTCCAGGGACTCTTATGGAGCTGATAGACTCCTAGTGATGTACACACCAACAATAATCTGGAGCCCTTTCATCTTTTGCCAAAATCCTACATAGTTTATTTGTTGAGGACTGCAATAAGATTGAGTACCTCTTCTGAATCCTGTGGTTTGTGCCAGTATGGTATAAAAGATGTAAGGGCTGCCAGTGGACTTTAAAATATTCATTTTAAAAATAGTCCTTCATTATTAAAAAAAAAACCTTAATTAGAACTTACTACAGACAGACCACACATTTCTGAATATTTTAACAAATGAGGGAATAAGAAAATAATTGATGAGTGCTGGTGAGTTCATTTGCATGTTGTCCCATACCCAAATTGTAATACTGCAACATCAAAATTTTCAGCCAAATTACAAGCTCAACAAATTAACATAATTTCTTAATTTCCTTTTTAATTGCACTACAAACACCAGCATTGCTGTCTTTTAGCCTTTTTGACATGTAAGCTTCTTCAAAGCAGAAAGACTTCAGTATGGCTAAATCTATGTCTTTAACAAGTAAAGCTGGTTTTCATTTGCCTTTCCTTGCCAACTAAGATTTACACATTAATTACCCAATGGATACATCTTAAACATTCTCCTCCATTGTTGGTGGGAGTGCAAACTTGTACAGCTACTTTGGAAATCAGTGTGGTGGTTTCTCAGAAAACTGGGAATCAATCTACCTCAAGACCCAGGTATACCACTCTTGGGCATATACCCAAGGAGTGCTTAATCATACCACAGGGATACTTCCTCAACTATGTTCATAGAAGCATTATTCATAATAGCCAGAACCTGGAAACAACCTATATGCTCATCAACTGAAGAATGGATAAAGAAAATGTGATACATATATGCAATAGAGTACTACTCAGCAGAGAAAAGCAATGACATCATGAAATTTGCAGGCAAATGGATGGAACTAGAAAATATCACCCTGAGTGAGGTAACCCAGACTTAGAAGGACAAACATGGTATGTACCTACTCTTAAGTGAATGCTAGAAGTAAAGCAAAGGATAACCAGGCAACAACCCACAACTCCAGAGAAGCTAGCTAACAAGAAGCATTTTAATTAAAATACACAGGGCTGGCCAGGAACTGCTTAAACCACAGCACACTTTCATTTGCCTAGAAAGAATAATGCTTAGGACTTTAAATGGATAAACTCAGTCTTCCCATGCAGACAGGTCAAATGAACTCACAGTGAACATATCAAAGATAGGGGACTAATTGTTATTGAGATTCAGGTAAGTAATTTCTTAGGCATTTTAGCTGTCTTGTGGAATAATTGTGAATCCACCAAGAAGTAATTGCAAAGCAGAACTTGCTTATCCTTCCTCAAAGGCTAAAAGGATTTTTTTGGCCTATAGTTTATAGCAACTATCTATTTAATCATTAAAAGAAATGTTTTAAGAATTTCTTCCTCAATAATAGCATTTGACTGAAAACCTACAGAATGGTGACTTTTTCCAGAATGAGGCTTCAGTGTGCTGGTGTGATTTGAGAGTGTTAGTACTAATGGAATGCAGAACTCTGTAGCATTTTTATTTAAAGTTTCACTTGAGATAGTATTACATCTGGCTAATGCAATTATCTGTATCCAGCCCCATCATTGACAACATAAAGTTGTTAAACACAATTTCATAGGCATCAAGTGCTTTGGCTTGAGTATAATCTTGTAAACATGTCTTATTGCACTACTTTTTTACTATCATTTAAGTATGAGCAGCAAATATTCATAGCATATCACTGAAACCAAGGTTGTGAGTACACAGCATTTTGAAAATATTCTTCATGATTCTAATGATTCATTTAGTCCATTTCCTTGTCTAGGGATGCCCTTCCAATTCAGATTCCAAGAGGCTGTCTTTTCTTTCTTCTAGTATTCTTGAACACTGTACCCATTTGTTTGTTCCACAGTGTTTATCATAATTTCAAAACACACCTATACCTTGCTATTGTTGTCTTCACTTCTAGACTATCATCTATGTGAAGGAAGAAACTATGTTTAATTTTTATTTACTATTTTTCCAGTTTAATTTGGATTACCAACTGACCAATCATAGCTGCATATATTTATGTGATACAAAGTGATGCTATGATTTAAGAATACTAATGGAATAAAGAAATAAACTAGTTAACATATCCACCACTTTTTTTAAAAATTTACCTATGTATCCTTTAACCTAGCAATGTAAAAAGGTACTCTAAATATTTTGTAAAGGAGTGAGACATTAAATTCTGTTATGAGTAAATGAGGCAAGGTGGTAGAGTTGCTAAAATACTGGATCTGTCCCTATATGCTGCATTTTACTTTACACATTTATCCTATGTGCTTCATATAGGTATACTGAAATATTTGCTGGACAGCTGTACCCTAATGTCTACAGATATCCAGCTAGTACTCCAATTTATAACTTATTTTGTCTCTGAAATCTCATGATGCTAATATATATATTAGCATAAATCTTAGTTACTGTTTGATTGCTATAAAGAGACACCAGGATCATGGCAACCTATGGAAGAAAGCATTTAATTGGGGGCTTGCTTACAGTTTCAGAAGGTGAATCCATGACCATTATGGCAGAAAGCATAGCAGCAGGCAGGCAGGGAGGCAGTTATGGTGCTGGAGTAGTAGCTGAGAGTTTATATCTTATATACAAGCAGCAGGCAGTAAGAGAGAGCTAACTGAGAATGGCCTAAGCTTTTTAAACCTCAAAATCTATCTCCAGTGACATACCACCCCCAAGAAAGCCACATATCCTAATTCTTCCTAACATTTCTACTAACTGAAAACCAAACATTCAAATACATGAGACTATGGGAGCCATTGTCATTCAAACTTCCACTGTGTGTGTTCACACACACACACACACACACACACACACACACACACACACACAAATGAACAAATAAAAATAAAACCAGATCATATAGTTCTACCAGTGTGTCCTTCAAGAGATTCTTGGATCTGTCCTTTCATTTCTGCTGCCATTGAGATGAACAGTGGCCAGATACTCATCATTGCTTATCTATCTAGATAAGTGTTTTAAGTGTTTCATCCTACTCTCTACTTCTTGTTCTTATTCTGTAAAGACCACATCCTTCTCATAAGTATAGAAATACTATTCTCTTCCTCAGTCCAGAAATCAATAAGGGCTGGATCTGTGCAGAAATATCTAGAATCTGAGTGAATAAGACATATTCAAAGATTACAGACATATGATTTTATCAAGATTGATTTCCTTTTTGTTTTCCTACTACAAATCCAACAGAATATTATTAAAACACTTGAGCTTCTTAACAAAGTACAGAATTATTCCAGCAGGAAGAGTAGATAGATTGCATTTCATTTTCTTCTACTATCTATGATAGATGATATAACCATGAAACTTCACTTAAATATGGAGTTCTAAAACAATAGACCACCAGAGTTAGACAAAAGCTGCATAAATCTTATGTCTGAGGTTGAAAAATGGAAGGACCCTGTATACCATCAGATTGAATTACTGTGGAATCAGGTCTCAGATCCTGTTGTCTGTATTACTAAAATGATTGTGCAGTTTCATTTAGATGTAGTATTTAAACATTTTGCACTGCTATGACTCATTCTCTAGATTGCTATGGCATGATTTCTTTCCTTCACCTGATCTTTTTGTTTTGCTTTGTTTTTCTTGTGCCTGCATACTAATCAGTGAGATTAGGAAGAAAATCTGATCTTAATAAAGCAATATTTGATTTTGAAATGAGGCTCTCGGAAGTACCAGAGGTTTATTGGAAGTGGCTTGAGAATCACTTGTATCAGTCATTATAAAGTTCCAAGTGAGTAAGACCCTGACTGCTAACCCCTATTTCAACATACAGCTGTGCTTTGTTATATGTGGGCCCATGTTGCTGATTTATTTAAAATAATATTGTGTTGTGAAACTTCTGAGAGCTACTGTGCTTCAGGAATGAATTTGGTGTTTGCTCTTGAATTGAATATTGTAATTAAACAATAATTTCATGGTTTTGTGTTTATATTTATTTGTATCTTCTTCTTCATAATGGTAAAACACAAGAAAACCCAGGCTTGTCATGTAAATCTGGTCATTAGAATACAGATTGCCTATAATTACCTGGTAGTATAATAGTATCTAAGGCTCAAATTTTGTGAATTTTTGAATATGTGCTAGTGAAGGTAGGTCAAGTTCACATAAAGGGTCTTAGCCTGCTGTGGGATGGTCTGTATGTCAAAAGTGTTTCTCTGATTGGTCAATAAATAAAACACTTATTGGCCAGTAGCCAGGCAGGAAGTATAGGCAAGACTAACAGAGAGGAGAATTGAGAGAACAGGAAGGTGGAGAGAGACACTGCCAGCCACTGCCAGGACAAGCAACATATAAAGATACTGGTAAGCCACAAGCCATGTGGCAACTTATAGATTAATAGTAATGGGTTTTGGGTTGGGGATTTAGCTCAGTGGTAGAGCACTTGCCTACCAAGTGCAAGTCCCTGGGTTCGGTCCTCAGCTCCAGAAAAAAAAAAGAAATGGGTTAATTTAAGATTTAAGAACTAGATAACTAGAAGCCTGTTGCAGCCATACAGTTTGTAAGCAATATAAGTCTCTGTGTTTACTTGGTTGGGTCTAAGCAGCTGTGGGACTGGTGGGTGAGAGAGATTTGTCCTGACTGTGGGACAAGCAGGACTGGAGAAAATTCCAGCTACAAATGGCACCCAATGGCTCGAGTTTCCACCTAAAACCTGAGAAAGATGATTCTAAAATGGAGCTAAAAAGAGCTTCCTAGTTGTCTCTCTCAAGTTAGCAGCAGCCTGCTTGTTTGAGCTACTCTATGGCGGGTTTGTGGTGTGAGTGCAGGCTTGGCCTACACTATGTTACACAGAGGTGTCTCCAAGCAGCACATTACACTGCTGTGTGATGGATTTAGCCTTTGCTAGTAAAAAAAAAAAAGTTTTCTGGGCTACACACTGCTTTAATAGAACTGCTTCTGATAGCTGATAGTACACATGGCTCCAGACCCAGAGCTGGCAGTAAACTGTACCACTGCCATGTTGGGAAGCTGAGGTGGGCGGAGCCAACAGCCACAGCAACCGTTTCAGTCTTAGAAATGCTGCAGTTTAAAACAATAGGTTCACAATAAGACAGATTCAGGTGGAACAAGACTTTAAATGCTTTACAATGTGTGTAAAAATGTATGTAGGCTTGAAAGAGAGAGAAAAAGGAATATATACAGTTATGTAAAGAAATAGATAGTTTTTAAAAATAAAATCTTTAAAAGACAGTAAAGGTAGAATAAAAAATAAGCCCCATAAAGATGGATATTACACAGAGAATCTGGATTGTGTTGTCTTTTGGATTTTTAACTGCAGAAAAACATTTGATTGTAAAAGCTGTTGAGTTAAACAAAAATGTATATTTTAAAGATACCTTGACTTCAAAATTTGGATCTAAGCATATGTTGCTTTGGAAAGGAAGCTCTGCTTTTATTTCCACAGAAAGCCGGAGGCTATGGATTTGTTCCAGATTAAGATACATCAGGTTTGACCAGCCAAGACCCCCTGAAAGGTTTCTGATGACACCAAGGCCCAGATGATCCAACATCCAGAACTGTGTCAAGGCAGCTGGCTCAGATGATACACCCTCATGGACTACTCCATAATCCTAAAATTTTCTTTGTGTCCCCATAAGATACAGTGCCCCCCTCCAGCAGGAAGTAGTAAGAGAAGCTATGCCCAAATTCCAAAATATATCAAGCTGGCTTTGGAGATGGAATTGGCTCACTCCTTCTCTAAACCCAAGCATATTGCTAAAGAAAAAGGTTAAGAGATTCTTATTTCCCATATTGAAAGAGCCCTCTGGTGTGGGACAGAGAAAAACCAGTATTTTTATTTAAATCAGGTTGGTTATAAATGTGATCTCTTTCTAAAGAAAAAAAGGGGATATAGTATAGATATGGTAGAATAAAAGTATAGATTAAGGAACTTGCTTTTAAAGGGCAACAACTTGTTTGAAATGTTTTACATTGCTATGGATTTTTGTTTATTGACACAAATTTAAAGTTAATTTTGTTATACTGTGTGTATATTTCTACCCTTGTTTAAGGTATTATGTTTGTACAGCTCATTTAAAATTGTAATGGATAATTAAGAAATAGATTAATAATTAGTCATCTATGATAATCATACTTGTAGCCATGTTAGTTAAGTCATATATATATATATATATATATATATATATATATATATATTTCAGATAGATAAGTAATCTTCAAATACTTCAAAGACCTACAGAATATGGCATTTAAAATGTTTTAAAAATTTAGACTTTCTGGACAGTGAGATATGTCTGCTCCTGGCAGCACCGGATTTACTTCAGAGAGGAGGATGGGCATCAAAGACACTCTACATGGAGTTTATCTTCTTCTTGGCAAAAATAGCCATTTGGGTAAGAAACTGTTCTTGCCTGGACTGCTTGATCGACTGGACATGCAAGACCCATAAGAAGGTAACCACTGAACATTGCTTGGCGAAATGGTCCTTCAGGTTCCCGATTCACAGAGGAAACTGACAGACATTCTACAGGACACTGAGAAAAGTGATTGCACAGAAGAAACTGCCAGACATTCTACAGGACACTGAGAAAAATGACTGAGAGACTCTAGCCCTGTGGGCTGAATACAGATGCCCCAACTTTACAAGAGAACTTTGGATGACTGTCTAGGCTGCCAGCTGTCTCTGTCTACCCTGCAAGACTCCCAAAAGTTGCTTGCATCCTTCTCCCATTTCTCAGGTAGTGTTATATCCTTCTGAGGTCTTTGATGTAATTGAAAACTAGAGATATTTATAATTTTCCTTAGTTATGATAAAAGATAAGTTAGATATGAAACCTTAGACTCACAAATATAAGATAGATAGGATATCTTCTTTAATTTTGCCAAATAAACTAGTTATTATAAATAGACTAGATATTATAACTGTAATTCTTGCTTGATAATTGTTTTCTTATCTGTAATTTTACTATGTAAAAGTTAAAACCTTCCTTTTTAAAAAAAGAAAAGGGGAAGTGCTGTGGGATGGTCTGTATGTCAAATGTGTTTCTCTGGTCAATAAATAAAACACTGATTGGCCAGTAGCCAGGCAGGAAGTATAGGCTGGACTAACAGGAGAATTGAGAGAACAGGAAGGTGGAGAGAGATGCTGCCCACCACCGCCATGACAAGCAACATATGAAGATACTGGTAAGCCACAAACCATGTGGCAACTTACAGATTAGTAGAAATGGGTTAATTTAAGATATAAGAACTAGATAACAAGAAGCCTGCTGCGGCCATACAGTTTGTAAGCAATATAAGTCTCTGTGTGTTTACTTGGTTGGGTCTAAGCAGCTGTGGGACTGGTGGGTGAGAGAGATTTGTCCTGACTGTGGGACAGGCAAGACTGGAGAAAATTCCAGCTACATTAGCCTTCTTTTATGGCCAAGGAGTAAAAGAGATAGGTTTGCAGAAAGTATATTGTCACTAGAGATATAGATCTCCTGTTTAGTAGACTTGAATTCTAAAACATTTAGTCTTTTTTCTCTTTTTTTATTATGAAGAATTTTTCTGTTCATTTTACATACCAACCACAGGTGCCCCTCTCCTCCCTCCTCCTGCCCCCAGCCTTCCCCCATCTCCTCCAAGGCAAGGAATCTCATGGGGAGTCAGCAGAGCCAGGAACATTCAGTTGAGACATTTCCAAGCCCCTCCCCTTGACCCAAGGCTGTGTAAGGTGTCCCACCATAGGCACTGAGCTCCAAAAAGCCCATTCATGCTGCAGGGATGGATCCTGTTCCCACTGCCAGGGGGGCCCTTAAGCAGATTATGCTACACTACTATCTCACTATGCAGAGGGCCTAGTACAGTATCATGCAGGTCCCACAGCTGTTGGTCTAAAGTTCATGAGTTCCCACTAGCTTGGTTTGGTTGTTTCTGTATGTTTCCCCATCGTGATCTTAATGCCCCTTGCTCATAGAATCCCTCTTCTCTCTCTTCAACTGGACTCCTGGAGCTCGATCTGGTTCTTGGTTGTAGATCTTTGCATCTGCTTCCATCACTCACTGGATGAAGGCTCTATGATGACAGGATATTCACCAATCTGATTACTGGAGTAGGCCAGTTCAGGCCCACTTCTCCACAGCTAGTAGTCTAAGGTGGGGTCATCCTTGTGGATTCCTGGGAACTTCCCTAGCACTCTGTTTCTCCCTGTTCCCTTGATGTCTCCCTCTATCATGGTATCTCTTTCCTTGCTCTCCCACTCTGTCCCTGTTCCAGCTTGACTATCCTGTTCCCTTATGTTCTCATCCCCAATCCCCTACCCTCTATTGTCCACACTAACCCCCAGTTTGCTCATGGATATCTCATTGATTCCCCTTCCCACAGTAATCCATGCATCCCTCTTAGGGTCCTCCTTATTAGCTAGCTTCTCTGAAAATGTGGGTTGTAGTCTGGTTATACTTTGCTTTACATCTATGAAATGTGCAGGCCAATGGATGGAACTAGAAAATATCATCCTGAGTGAGGTAACCCAGACTTAGAAGGACAAACATGGTATGTACTCACTCATAAGTGGATATTAGATGTAAAGCAAAGGATAACCAGAATACAATCATTTGGTCTTGATGCTGTTGGTAAATAGGATGGAATACATGATTTCTGATGGCAGGATGGCAGGGTCTTAAAACAGCTCATGGAAATCCATGTAAAGGAGCAAATTATACCAAAAAGTAACAATACATATCACTGTGACATCTTTCAGAGGGCAGTCTTCCAGTTTCTGGCATGAAGGGCCATGATAGCAGAGATATAGGGACTTGGAAGTAAGGAAAAATGGTACCTCTCACTTGATGACTGTTTTTCTGTGTTGCCTAGAAATGGCTGGCACAACTTTTGATGTCTCTCTTTAGCATGAAAATATACTAAGGCCTCCTGTAAATTTGTTGACCTGAGACAAGATGCAAAATACTAAGTAACCAAAACCTCAGCTTCTCAAATTCCTGGCTGTGCCCCTTACCATAACAGACTTTCATATCTTCCTACATACACCAGTCTTCCTCAGAGTGTGGACCATAGGCTTTAACATGAGCATTTCATGAAAGTTTGTTCAAACTTCAAATGCTCAGACCCAATTCTACGGCTGCTGAACTAGGGTCTGGATTCTAATAAGATGGTAGGCATTTACATACTCATTAAAGTATGAAGAACACAACTTGGGCCTGTATATTGAAACTCTGTCATCATTAGCTAGAAGGACAACAGCTGCCCTGGAACCTTCTTCAGGCTGAAGAAGGCAGAGCTAGGGAAAATCACTCAGGTCTGAATGCAAGTTTGGATGACATAGGCAGTCCTTTTTCAGTCCTGAGTATTTAGGAGTTGCCTAGAAGTGGGAAGCATAAATATTTGGTCAGCAATTCCTATTGACCCCAAAGATTCCTTGTTTTGTGTGGAGCCATATGGTTTCAGCAAGGCCATAGCAATCCTTGTTAACTGTGAGGCCTAAGGAAAGGACTTGGATGTCTTAGTCTGTGAGTGACACTATTGAGAGGTGCCCTAAATATCTAAGGGGAAGGGAGTTGGGTGAGAGATTTTCTAGCTCTTCTTAGGAGTGTGGTGGAAATTGTGGTAGTGGGACCATTACCATTTTAGAAGGAAACCATAGTGAAACATTTATTTATTTATCTGTAGAAGGTATATTCTTCAAGGCCTAATAATGGTTCAATTGAAATAGCTACTGGCTTATATCAGAAAACAGGTGGATATGGATGTGGATGTGGATGTGAAAATTCTTTGAACAACATCATACAATCAGGACATGGTTTGATCAACTAAAATCTCTATCAGATGTGCTTGCGGTATGGTGTGGTGACTATTGGAGGGGCCAAGTGTGTAATTCTGTGTCCATTACTATCAACTGGATGATACTGTGGTTGACCAAAATCAAACCTGAAAATAAACCCAATAGATTGCTGTTCTAGATTTTACATCTTAGCTTCTTCATCTGTAAATAGACCTGAAAGTCCTTGCCCTGCCTGTTTGGCTACCTCACTAGATAACTCTATAATAAAATAAAATGCTTTTTAAAAGGAAGTACTTTTTTTCAATAAGTGTGAGTGTGTGTGTGTGTGTGTGTGTGTGTGTGTGTGTGCATGTGCACATAGTTATATGCATATGAGTGCAGCCAGAAGAGGACATTGGATCCTCTGGAGGTAGAGTTGCAGGTGGTTGTGAGCTCCCCAATATGGGTGCTGAAAACCCAGCTCAGGTCTTCTGGAAGAGCTGAGGCATATTTCCAGATCCTCAAAAGTGATTTTACAAGTGACAAGTGAGACATATATGAGGAATCTTTGTTGTTTCTGTATGAATGTGTGTTCCTCCATGCTTTTGTTTTAGCTTGTAGCTGTCCTCTCCACAGCTTTGTAGCTTTCATAGTGCACCATCGCTGCCACTACCTACCCCTACACCCCTGACACCTTCCATATATCCCTGACACCTTCCAGCCCCTTCCATGCAGACACACCGCTGTGATTCTCATTTTTCAATTCCACAAGCAAGCAGGAGATGTAGAATTTTATAATAGGAAACATTTCTGAAGAGACAAATAATTGCCTTTGGAAAGAAACTTCTTTCTCTTCCAAAAATTCACATTTGTTGGTTAAAATTGGTGTGACTTTATATTTTTGGCTAGAACTCTGCAGTATTCCACTGAGCAGTAATTATTCCTTTGGTGATGCAGGAGTTTTCTGAGAGATGGGAACTAAATCTAAGAGAGCGAATTCATCTGGTACATATGTTGAAGATCTCTCTGAGCCCACTGACACTGAAATGTTCATGCTAGATTTTTTTGTTTGTTTTTTTCGAGACAGGTTTCTCTGTGTAGCTTTGCGCCTTTCCTGGAACTCGCTTTGGAGACCAGGCTGGCCTTGAACTCACAGAGATCCACCTGCCTCTGCCTCCCGAGTGCTGGGATTAAAGGCGTGCACCACCACCGCCTGGCTTATGCTAGATTTTTATCTACTGGTATCATTTAGATACTGATATAATGTGAGCTAGTGCCCTGGGTCACTGAACCAAAGACTGAATTCCATTCCCTTCCATGGCATTGGATACCCCACACAGTGGATTCATTGTTCCTTGTCAGAGCAAGATGGTAAGATAGACCTTACTTTCTAATCCTGAATGATGAGAAAAAGTCAATAGCTGGAAGACCCAGGGCTTCCTAATACCTGTAGCTTCAGTAACTATGTTGGCAGGATAACAGAATCCCCCTTTCATTCTTTAGGTATCTGGTAGTAGATTAGTCTGAAACCTTGAGTGTTAAATGACATTGAAAAGCATTTCCTTAGGAGGCTCACTTTGAAACCTTCATTTTTACATTATGGTGATTTTGGGGTATACTAGGACCTCATTGAACACTGTTCTGCTTAGTTGGAACTCTGGAATCTAGACTAACCTGTGGTAGGCCTTTTTCTGTAATGCTGAACTCTTTCTCTCTGTCTGTCTGTAGGTCTCTTGACACATACACCTACTGACCAGAAGACAAGTTGGCAGGGCTGTTGTCATTAGAGTGCTAAATGTCTATTATTTCATGGGGTCCAGATAGGGCGTTGCACTCCAATACCTTTATAGGATGAAACTCTTTCTACTTTCTAGTGTTGAAAAAATAGTGCTATTCACAGTGTCTGACCAGGTACAGTCAACTTCCATCATAAAATGGCATAAAAAGCTTCTTAAACAAGGAGTTTCTCAGAGCAAGGCATGGTCTATAAAATAACTGTTTTATTTAATATGGTATAACTTAGGTCAGGGCACAGCTTGGTCTCAACAGTATCTTAACAATATCTCACTTTTCACTTGAGGTTCAGTCCAAGTTCTTACCTATCCTTGCCTGGAACAATTAACCAAAGAGAACACAAGGGGATTTGCTGGTCTCCTATGAAAAACTGCTATGAGATACCAAACAGCTGACTGTTCAGATTTATTAGCAGAATCTGGCTGATTTCAGCTTTTTGACATTTTTTTCCTTTTGCTCTATAGTCCAGTGTGAAAGAGATTCTCTGGGGCAAATTGTCAATGGGAGGAATTTAGAGCAACCATTTGTCATCCATACATGGTTGACGAGAAGCCAATAAAAAGATTACTTCCATTTTCTAAAAAAAAAAGCTACTGAGGAAGGCTATTATTTTCCAAATATCTTCCACCTTTAGCAAAAAAGAATTGCAACTGATATGAGTATATATATCTATATATCTATAGATATATAGATATATTAGCATTCACTGTGCAAGGTCCATCTATAGAATCACAGTGTGACATTTCATGTTTTCCTCATACATTTGCTCTTTCTCCTTCTAGAAAACCACTTGCATTTCCACTGCTTCCTTGAGCTATGAGCTAGATTGCTTCAAGGCCTTTGAGTAGGATCATGAAACCCAAATGTACAAATCATTATTGGCTGTTTTTAACCTGTTCTCCCTTCTCTCCTACACTGTAGTATCCCTCTATTCTACTGCATCCCACATAGAATTGGAGATGTCATGGTTTTTCTTTCTTGATTCTAGGCTTTGGGGTAAACAAAGTATCTAAAGCTACATGTCAACAGATGTTTTAGTCTTTAAAGTAGAGCAGTGGTTATTTATTTATTTTATTTATTTAACTTACATAGGAACCTGCTTTCTGCTGTATATAGATTATACCTAGCATACTTTGTTTTAAATTACTAATGACACCTGAAAGATTCACAACAAGCCCCCATGGTCAGGCGTGTTTGCATATGCCTGGCGGACACTTCCACCTAGCCAGGTCCAGATAGCCATTTCTGGGTCAGGGCATCTCGCATGACCAAGATCCGTGATGTTCCACTAGCCACGTAAGTGCGCAACGTGGCCATGTGATCTACGCGCTTGCGTGTAGTAGTGATGCTGATCTGTCCACGCCCAGCCTTTAAAATCAGGCGCCATGTTCCTGGTTCCTTCTTCTCCACACACGTGTTTCCCGCAGGCTTGTTCACTCTCTGTCCCTTTACCTTTAATAAAACTCTTGTTAGCGGATTCTGTCGTGTTTCGTGGCATTTCCTTGCAGGGTAAGCACACAACGCAGCCGAAAAACTAACAACACCTGTATTCAGTGCCGTGTGTGTGTGTGTGTGTGTGTGTGTGTGTGTGTGTGTGTGTCAAGACTGCTGTGTATTTGACCTTTTAGTTAGCCCCTGCACCGTCTTTCCATGGAGTTTCCATCTTTTCCTGTTCATGGGTGAAGGTTTGTTTCATTTCCTTTTTATCTGCTTCATTTTAACACAGTGAGCACCATGGACACATTAGTTAACAACATGTGGCTACATTCTGCCGCATTCTTATTTCTCAATGCTCTTGAGCAAAACAGAAGCCCATCCAGAGAAGAATCATTTTCCCTAAGTTTAGAACATTTGGAAGGTCTAGACTCACATGTAATTTTTGTTCATAGTTGGAAAATTTCCTCAAGGCTCCTTGCTACATTAAAGTAATACTTTGAGAAATGGTGTTTTCCTCTTGAAAAAAAAAGATCTAAGGTCACCTTTGTTTCATTCAGTTTCAGTGTGCATTGTTTTTCATTCTTTGACCCATATAGTAAGTATTGAGCGAGGTTGCCATTGGCACTTTTCAAATAACTCTTTAGCTTTTAGATTGTAATATAATCACATCTTCTACCACTTTCCTCTCTTTTCTTCAAACCCTCCCATATACCCATCTTCTTGTTTCCTTTCAAATTTTTGGCCTCTTTTTCTGTTACTTTTTTGAAACACTGTGTGGAACGGTATGTTTTCTAGTTCCTTTTTTTCTGTTGCTGAGATAAACACCATGACCAAAAGCAACTTAGGGAAGAAAGAGTTGTTTCATCTTATGCTTCCAGGTCCCAATTCATTATTGAAGGATGTTGGGCCCCATAAGGCCCAGGTGTGAGGCCCAGTGTAACTTCCTGAGCCTAGCTCGAGTTTGGTGACCTGCCTTCAGACATGACTTCCACATAAGAATGACGCAGCTCCACCCGACCAAGAATCGCCTCTGCCTAGTAACTGCTGAGATGGCATCATCTCATTGGCCTGCTATCCTCACCCCATTCCCTCCGTCATCCCCTCTCCCCTGTCCTCATCACCCCAACCTATATAAGTCCACTCCTGATGCAATAAAGTGAGTTCCTGCTTTGACAAGGCTCCCTGCTCAGTGTGCTTCTCTCTGGTGGAATGGGGAGGTCTGGGCCATCACCACTCACCATCCTACTCAGCCCAAGGGAGAGACCTGCTGGACCGGCTAGACTGGTCCTGCCTCCACCCTACCTGACAGTCAGACTGACAGAAAGACATCAGGGCAACAACTTAAGCAGGAACAGCAGGAACCATGGAAGAAACTACTTTCTGACTTTCTCTCATTCATGCGTAGTTTGTTTTCTTATATTTCCCAGGCCCACCTGTGTAGGGATATTGCTGCCCAAAGAGGGCTGGTTTATCCTTTATTAATTGGCAATCAAGAAAATGTCCCAACTGGGCAGTGGTGGTGCAGGCCTCAAATCCCAGCACTCAGGAGGCAGAGCCAGGCAGATCTCTGTGAGTTTAAGGCCAACCTGGTCTATGGAGCGAGATCCAGGACAGGCACCAAAACTACAGAGAAACCCCGTCTCAGAAAACAAATAAAACAAAAAAAAAAAAGAAAAAAAAAGAAAAAAGAAAATGCCCCAATTGTGTGTCTGTGTGTTAATTCCCATCTACTGCAAACAATGGCTTCGTTGAGGAGGGTAGTGATACACTGATCTATGTGTGTAGCAATATGTCATTTTATTACTCTTTCTTCAGCAAAATAATAGCAGTATGTTTTCCACTAGGTAGGCCAATGACCTATCTAGTCTTATTCTCTTGGCCACTGTAGTAGTGTCAGGTATGAGTTCCATCTCACAGAGTAGGCCTTAAAGCCAATCAGAAAGTGGTTTGTTACTTTCATAACATTCATGCCACTATTGTACCAGTATATCTTGCAGGCAGATTGTTGTTGTAGCTTACAGGTTTTTTAACTGGGTGATATTGATGATTACCTTTCTTCTCCAGTAGTAAACATAGTACCTGCTAGTACCATGAATGTACATCAGTAGGGGCGAAGCTTCTAGTTGGGCACCAGATTGACTTCTCTGTGTTTGATGACGTAAGTACATGTCATCCCCAGTAATAGTGCTTTAAGCTTGTGGAGAGGAATCAATAGCCTTCACTTGGTATATCAACCACACTTTAGGACAGGCCTCATGCCCAGGAAGAGTTTGCCAACACAAAAAACAAACTCAACATTTTGTTTTGGCATTTTTTGTCTTACTGTTTTTTAGGGGAGGTTGGATTTTTTTAGAAAAAAGGAGAGAGAGAGAGAGAGAGAGAGAGAGAGAGAGAGAGAGAGAGAGAGAGACAGAGAGAGAGAGACAGAGAGAGAGAGACAGAGACAGAGACAGAGAGACAGAGACAGACAGAGAGAGAGACAGAGAATGAAGTGGGGTGTGTAGGGAGGTAGGAATAAATATGGGAGGAAGAGTTGGGGAAGGAGAAAAACATGATCAAAATATATAGTATGAAAAAAAACAATAAAAAAAATCTTTAAGGAAGAAAATGCCCCAAAGACATGCCCACAGGGCAATCTGATCTAGGCAATTGTTCAGGTGATGTTTCCTTTTCCCAGGTTACTTAGTTTGTGTCAAGTTGACAATAAAAACAAACCAGTATAGTGTAATTAATTTTGAACACTATAGTTGAATAGAAATTTTCTGGTCAAGACTCTGACATGAGAACTTTGAGAGCAGTTACATATATGATTTATTCAGTGAATTGGAAGCAATGTTGACAGGAAGCAACTGGAGATGGTCCTGGAAGAGTAGAAACAGAAAAAAGTAGTAAGACTGAAAGAGTGCTCCTAACCCCAAAGTAAAGTGTGAGACAGAGTTAGAACATCCAGTATGGCTTGAAGCCACAGAGCTACATCAATGTGGGATGTATGTAATCTGTCTCTATCTTAGGGAATAGAGAGACGGTCTGGTTTTGAATACAGGATTTACAAAGTGTTAGATTGAATTTTATTATTGTCTTGAAATGTGTGATATTGCAGAATGTTCAAAGATCCAAGTATGAACACCTCACATCTAATTCAGACATAAATGACCAATTTGGTTTATTAATGAGATTTCACATTTCATTTAATGAGTAGCCATAATCAAACTCTAGGCTTATATGAGCAGATAAAGTTCAAGCCATTTAGAAATATGGTTAGCATGAAAAGAGCTATTGGTTACACTGTATTATAGTCCCAGTAGTCATTGTTCCCTGCCTTTAGTGCCCCCAATATTCCACGTGGGTACGGTGCAATGAGTATAGCAGAAGCATGATTAGATTTATATGCTAATCACATGGAAGAATTAATTCATTCCTCAAACCATAGTCAGCGAAACTTTCTAAGGGAAAGTTCTGGGATAGGATATCAATGGACAGGTGTCCTATTGTGAGAAACCTGCTCTTTTGTTCATAGGCCTTGAAAAAATGTTTACTAGTATATAATGTGATTTTTTTTAAAAAAAATGTATTACTGAAGTTTTTCTAAGCAATTGGTTCTAAGTATCAACTAATTGTTTTTTTGTACATTCATCCATCTGCACATTGTTTTTATGAGTGTTGTTTTTGAGATTATGATTCTAGAAATAAAAGTCCCACATAATTCCTGGAGTAAGTGTTTAATTTAGAGGAACTTTTCTCAAGTGTTGGATGATAATTTTGTTCCTCTAATAAGAAAATAAAAGAAAATGTACATGGTTTTATCTCCATTGTGAATCTTAAGCATTGGCAAGAAATTCATGGCCAATTCTGCTGCTGACTTGTTTGCTATACTGTAACTTCTCTAGAATATAAAAATATAAAGTAGTTTTAATTATTTTGTCACTCTACTAGTACAAATAATACTTTAAAGTAAAAATTCAACAACAGATCTTGCCCCGGACTTCCCTTCTGAAACACAGCTCCCAGCTCCCATCTTGCCCCGGACTTCCCTTCTGAAGCACAGCTCCCATCTTGCCCCGGATTTCCCATCTGGAGGAGAGAGAGAGAGAGAGAGAGAGAGAGAGAGAGAGAGAGAGAGAGAAAGAGAGAGAGAGAGAGGAGAGCACCCATCCTCCCCCGGACTTCCCTTCTGAACAAGAGCTCCCATCCTGCCCTGGACTTCCAATTTGGACAAGAGAGCTCCCATCTGGACAAGAGAGAGAGACTTCCTGAATCTGTCAGCTCTGTCTGAACCAAGTGTGCAGATAAGGCCAAGAACGAACCACAAGGAGATGGGCAGACGTCAAGGCAGAAACACATACAACAAAATGAATAGCAATACACCATCACCAGGCCCTAGCCCTCCTCCAACACCTAGACCTGAACATCAGAAATTGGAAGAAGCAGAAGAAAATACCCTTATGAATGTCATCATGAAGAAGCTAGAGGCTCGTGTAGAGGAAAAGACAAAAAAATGTGAAGAACGCTGTAAACAACTAGAGGAAAGGGCAAACAAATTAGAAGAAATCAAAAAAGTCCTGGAAGGGAACAATAAAATACTGAAAGAAAAATCAAGAAAAATCAATGAAACAAATGAAGGAAACAGTCCAAGACCTGAAAAGGGAAATAGAAAAAATGAAGAAGACACAAACAGAGGGAATGCTGGAAATAGAAAATCTGAGAAAACGATTGGGAACTTCAGATGCAAGTATAATCAACAGAATGCAAGAGATGGAAGAGAGAATCTCTAGCATTGAAGATACAATAGAAGAAATAGATTCATCAGTCAAAGAAAACACTAAAGTCAACAAAGTCATGAACCAAAATGTCCAAGAAATTTGGGACACCATCAAAAGACCAAACCTACGAATAATAGGGGTAGAAGAAGGAGAAGAATACCAACTCAAGGGCACAGAAAATATATTCAACAAGATCATAGAAGAAAACTTTCCCAACTTAAAGAAGGAAATGCCTATGAAGATACAGGAAGCCTATAGAACACCAAACAGACTAGACCCCCAAAAAAAGTCCCCTCGCCACATAACAATTAAACAATTAAACATACAGAATAAAGAAAGAATATTAAGAGCAGCAAAGGAAAAAGGCCAAGTGACATATAAAGGCAAACCTATCAGAATAACACCCGATTTCTCAATGGAGACTTTGAAAGCCAGAAGGTCCTGGACAGATGTAATGCAGACACTAAGAGACCATGGATGTCAGCCTAGACTAATATACCCAGCAAAACTTTCAATCATCATAGATGGAGTGAACAAGACATTCCATGACAAAGCCAGATTTAAACAATATTTATCCACAAACCCAGCCCTACAGAAAGCACTAGAAGGAAAATTCCAACCTAAGGAAGTCAGATATACCCTCGAAAACGCAGGCAATAGATAAAGCCACAGCAGTAAACCCCAACGAAGAAAAGTACACACACATCACCACCAAAAAATAACAGGAATGAACAATCACTGGACATTAATATCCCTCAATATCAATGGACTTAATTCACCTATAAAAAGACATAGGCTTACAGAATGGATACGAAAGCAGGACCCATCTTTCTGCTGCATACAAGAAACACATCTCAAATTCAAAGATAGACACTACCTAAAAATAAAAGGCTGGGAAAAGACTTTCCAATCAAACAGTCTTAAGAAACAAGTGGGTGTAGCCATCCTGATATCCAGCAAAATAGACTTCAAACTAAAATCAATCAAAAGAGATCAAGAAGGGCATTACATACTCATCACAGGAAAGATCCACCAAGATGAAGTCTCAATTCTGAACATTTATGCCCCAAACACATGGGCACCCACATATGTAAAAGAAACATTATTAAAGCTTAAATCACATATAAAACCCCACGCATTAATAGTGGGAGACCTCAACACCCCACTTTCACCTCTGGACAGATCCCCCAAATCGAAACTTAACAGAGAAACAAAGGACTTAATTGATGTCATGACTCAAATGGACTTAATCGACATCTACAGAACATTCCATCCTAACAAAAAAGAATATACCTTCTTCTCAGCACCCCATGGAACCTTCTCTAAAATCGACCACATACTTGGTCACAAAACAAATCTAAACAGATACAAAACAATTGGAATAACCTCCTGTGTTCTATCAGACCACCATGGTCTAAAGTTGGATTTCAACAACAACAAAAACTACAGAAAACCTACAATCTCATGGAAACTGAACAATATCCAACTGAATCACCAATGAGTTAAGGAAGAAATAAAGAAAGAAATTAAAGACTTCCTAGAGATCAACAAAAATGAAGACACCACATATCCAAACCTATGGGACACTATGAAAGCAGTACTAAGAGGGAAATTCATAGCACTAAACGCCCACATAAATAAGCTGGAGAAATCTCACACTAGCGACTTAACAGCACACCTGAAAGTTCTAGAACAGGAAGAAGCAAAGTCTCCCAGGAAAAATAGATGCCAGGAAATTATCAAAGTGAGAGCTGAAATCAATAAAATAGAAACAAAGAGAACAATACAAAAAATTAATGAAACAAAGAGTTGGTTCTTTGAGAAAATCAACAAGATAGACAAGCCCTTATCCAAACTAACCAAAAGACAGAGAGAGAGCATCCAAATCAACAAAATCAGAAATGAAAAGGGGGACATAACAACAGACATTGAGGAAATCCAGAGAATCATCAGGTCATACTTCAAAAACCTCTATTCCACAAAACTGGAAAACCTAAAAGAAATGGATAATTTTCTGGATAGTTACCACATACCTAAATTAAATCAAGACCAGATAAACTATTTAAATAGCCCAATAACCCCTAATGAAATAGAAACAGTCATTAAAAGTCTCCCAACCAAAAAAAGCCCAGGACCAGATGGTTTCAGTGCAGAATTCTACCAGATCTTCAAAGAAGAGTTAATACCAATACTCTCTAAATTGTTCCATACAATAGAAACAGAAGGAACATTACCAAACTCCTTCTATGAGGCTACAATTACCCTGATTCCCAAACCAAACAAGGATACAACAAAGAAAGAGAACTACAGACCGATCTCCCTCATGAACATTGATGCAAAAATACTCAAAAAATACTGGCAAACAGACTCCAAGAACACATCAAAACAATTATCCACCATGATCAAGTAGGATTCATTCCAGGGATGCAAGGATGGTTCAACATATGAAAGTCTGTCAATGTGATACACCATATAAACAAACTCAAAGAAAAAAACCACATGATCATCTCACTAGATGCTGAAAAGGCATTTGAAAAAATCCAACACCCCTTCATGATGAAGGTCTTGGAGCGATCAGGAATACAGGGAACATACCTAAACATAATAAAGGCAATTTACAGCAAGCCAACAGCCAACATCAAATTAAATGGAGAGAAACTCAAAGCAATTCCACTAAAATCAGGAATGAGGCAAGGCTGTCCGCTCTCCCCATACTTATTCAATATAGTACTTGAAGTTCTAGCCAGAGCAATAAGACAACATTAGGAGATTAAGGGGATACAAATTGGAAAGGAAGAAGTCAAGCTTTCCCTATTTGCAGATGACATGATAGTATACTTGAGCAACCCCAAAGATTCCACCAAGGAACTGATACAACTTATAAACACCTTCAGCAACATAGCAGGATACAAGATCAACTCAAAAAAATCAGTAGCCCTCCTATATACAATGGACAAAAAAGTGGAGAAGGAAATCAGAGATACATCACCCTTTACTATAGCCACAAATGACATAAAATACCTTGGGGTAACACTAACCAAGCAAGTGAAGGACCTATATGACAAGAACTTTAAGTCCCTGAAAAAAGAAATTGAAGAAGATGTCAGAAAATGGAAAGATCTCCCATGCTCATGGATAGGCAGAACTAACATAGTAAAAATGGCAATCTTACCAAAAGCAATCTACAGATTCAATGCAATCCCCATCAAAATACCAACACAATTCTTCAGAGACCTGGAAAGAATAACACTCAACTTCATATGGAAAAACAAAAAACCCAGGATAGCCAAAAGAATCCTGTACAATAACACAACCTCTGGAGAAATCACGATCCCTGACTTCAAGCTGTACTATAGAGCTACAGTAATAAAAACAGCTTGGTACTGGCATAAAAACTGACATGTGGACCAATGGAATCGAATTGAAGACCCTGACATTAATCCGCACACCTATGAACAAATAATTTTTGACAAAGAAGCCAAAAGTGCACAATGGAAAAAAGAAAGCATCTTCAACAAATGGTGCTGGCAAAACTGGATATCAACATGCAAAAGGCTGCAAATAGATCCATATCTATCACCGTGCACAAAACTTAAGTCCAAGTGGATCAAGGACCTCAACATAAATCCAGCTACTCTGAACCTGCTAGAAGAGAAAGTAGGAAGTAGTCTTGAACACATTGGCATAGGAGACCACTTTCTAAATAGAACACCAGTAGCACAGACACTGAGAGAAACAATCAATCAATGGGACCTCTTGAAACTGAGAAGCTTTTGTAGGGCAAAGGATACGGTCAACAAAGCAAAGCGACAGCCTACAGAATGGGAAAAGATATTCACCAATCCCACATCTGACAGAGGACTGATATCCAGAATATATAAGGAACTCAAGAAATTAGACATCAAAATGCCCAACAGTCCGATTAAGAAATGGGCTATAGAACTAAACAGAGAATTCTCAACAGAGGAAACTCAAATGGCTGAAAGACATTTAAGGAATTGCTCAACATCCCTAATCATCAGGGAAATGCAAATCAAAACAACTCTGAGATACCACCTTACGCCTGTCAGAATGGCTAAGATCACAAACACTGAAGACACCTTATGCTGGAGAGGATGTGGAGCTAGGGGAACTCTCCTCCACTGCTGGTGGGAATGCAAGCTTGTACAACCACTTTGGAAATCAATATGGCGATTTCTTAGAACATTGGGAATCCATCTCCCCCAAGATCCAGCTATACCACTCTTGGGCATATACCCAAGGAATGCTCAACCACACCACAAGAGCACTTGTTCAGCTATGTTCATATCAGCATTGTTTGTAATAGCCAGAACATGGAAACAACCTAGATGCCCTTCAACTGAAGAATGGATAAACAAAATGTGGTACATATACACAATGGAATACTACTCAGCAGAGAAAAACAATGACATCATGAGGTTTGCAGACAAATGGATGGATCTAGAAAAAATCATCCTGAGTGAGGTATCCCAGACTCAGAAAGACAAACATGGTATGTACTCACTCATAACAGGATACTAGATGTGGAACAAGAATGACTGGACTGCTACTCACAACACCAGGCAGGCTACCTGGAAAACAGGACCCCAAGAAAGACACAGGGATCGCCCAATGATAGAGAAATGGAATGAGATCTGCATGAACAGCCTGGACATCAGTGGGGGTAGTGAAGGGCGAGGGTCGACGGAAAGAGAGCTTGGGTGAGTGGGAGATCCCAGCTGGATCAACAACAGAGAGGGAGAACAAGGAATAGGAGACCATGGTAAATGAAGACCACACGAGAATAGAAGAAACAAAGTGCTAGAGAGGCCCACAGAAATCCACAAAGATACCCCCACAACAGACTGCTGGCAATGGTCGAGAGACAGTCCGAACTGACCTACTCTGGTGATGGGATGGCCAAACACCCTAATTGTCGTGCTAGAAACCTCATCCAACTACTGAGGGATCTGGATGCAGAGATCCATGACTAGGCCCCAGGTGGATCTCTGGGAGTCCAATTAGCGAGAATGAGGAGGGTTTATATGAGAGAGAATTGTTGAGACCAAGGTCGGATAAAGCACAGGGACAAATAGCCAAACAAACGGAAACACATGAAATATGAACCAATGGCTGAGGGGTCACCAACTGGATCAGGCCCTCTGAGTGGGTGAGACAGTTGATTGGCCTGATCTGTTTGGGAGGCATCCAGGCAGTGGCACCGGGTCCTGTGCTCATTGCATGAGTCGGCTGTTTGAAACCTGGGGCCTATGCAGGGTCCCTTGGCTAGGCCTTAGAGGAGGGGACTGGACCTACCTGGACTGAGTCCACCAGGTTGATCTCAGTCTGTGGGGAAGACTTTGCCCTGGAGGAGATTGGAATGGGGGGCGGGCTAGGGGGAAGGTGAGGAGGGCGGGAGGGGGGAGAACAAGGGAATCTGTGGCTGATATGTAGAACTTAATTGTATTGCAAAATAAAAATTAAAAAAAAAATTCAACAACAACAGCATTGAGTAAAACATTTAGTTCTCCCAGTCTTGTTCTTGTGTAATAATTAGGATTAAAAAAAAAAACTTTTGATACAGAATCTTACTCTGTAGCCCAGGCTGTCCTCTAATTTCACTCTTCCTACCTCAACTCCACAAAAGATGAGGTTACAGGAATTTGCATCCATACCAGTTCAACTATTTTTTTTAATAAAATGATTCAATGTAGGTTATCCAGTTATCTTTTTTAAAAAAAATCTCCCCTGAAGGTATTTGCTGTTGCACCTGACTCTCACTAAGTATTCATCTACTAAAACATGTCAATGCTGTTCTTACAAAATAAGGTTTTCTTTTAATCTACACCCCCTGTGTGCACATGCATGCAGGCATGTGTGTATGTATATGTGTTTATTCACATGTCATGTGTGGATGCTATGCCTATGTATGTGTGGAGATCAGAAGATGTTGGATTCCTCAAGCTGGAGTTAAGGGCATTTGTGGGATGCCCCAGTTGCTACTTGGGTGCTGGGACCTGAACTCCTTGCCTTCTTTACTGAGCAGTAAATACTCTTATCCATTAAGCAATCTCTCCTACCCTGATCATAGAAAGTCCTGATTGATCCCTCACATTAAATAGCTTTGGGAAAGATCTTTGTATAGCCATACTTTCATTATTTTTGCTATTACTGTCCATAGTAATGCTAATCTAGTGTTTAGTATGATATAAATAAGACTAATATTGTATTTGGTCAGGAAGGTGGCTGTTTTTTTCTAATAATTGAATTAACTTTTAAAAAATATTTAATGTTATAGAATAACCTTTTTGTACACTGTGATTACATGTCTTTGCCAAGGCAACTTAAGATTGCTTTAATAAAAGGCTGGCTGCCTGGTCAATAGCTAGGCAGGAAGAAGTTAGGTAGGAAAGCCCAACTGAGAGAATGATGGGAAGAGGAAGGGCAGAGTCACAATGAGTATCCAGGAGAGAAGGAAGATAAACACGCTATGCTGAAAAAAGGTACCACCATGTGGCACAGTATAGATAAGAAATGTAGGTTAATTTAAGTTATAAGAACTAGTTAGTAACATGCCTAAGCTATTAGCCAAGCAATTATAATTAATACTGTCTCTGTGTGGTTATTTGGGAGCTGGCTGGTGGGACAGAAAACTCCACCTACAATTTATGTTATTTTTATTTTACGTGTATGTGTAAATGCCTTCTTGTGTGGCATGCATGCTTAGTCTCTGCAGAGGACAGAAGAAGATGCTGAGCCCCTGGAACTAGAGTTACAGGCAGCTGTGAGCTACCACATGGGTTCAAGGTACCAAAGTACATCCTCTGCAAGAGCAGAGTGCTCTTAATTGCTAAGCCATCTCTCTAGTCTCTACTTTTAAAATATGTATGTGTGTATGTATGTATGTATGTACATATGTATGTATGATGTATGTATGCATTTTAGACAGGTTCTATGTATCCTTGGCTGTCCTGAGTTTTGCTATGTAGACCAGACTGGCTTTCAACTCACAAAGGTCTGCTTGCTTCTGTCTCCCAAATGCCGTGATAGTGAGTTCTTTACGTCTCTAGTCAATGCTGTGAATCTGAGAGTGGAGCCTAAAAATGAGGCGGACTAAAGTCTCATACAATGTTTAACTTTATTCAGAGCATCAGGCAATTTATACCATGAAGGTTAAGAAGAGTCACTTAAGTGTCTAATCACAAGGGCAAGCTATAAGTGGCAAAAACGTGTTTTTCCATAGAGGCATATAAATAAATAACAATAGCCAGTTGCAATGAGTAATCTAGAGTAAAACCCATTCCTATCTGCTCTACCTGGGAGGTACAGGAAAGCACATTCCAAGGACAACCCATATTATGGAGGAACAGAGATTACAAGACTCTTGTCTTGTTTGCTTGGAGTTTTCTCACAAGGTCATAGAAATATCCCCAGCAGCTTTATTCAAGGACCACGTTCTGACAGTGAGTAAATGATATTTTTTTCCAAATTAGTAACCAATGTTTATATTATTATAGATTCGTAAAAAATTTACACTGCCAAGCCAAGGAATACATGGTTTTTGCATTTTCTTTTTTCAATAGTTTATTTTCCCCACAGCTAATAATTGCATAATTTTATTTCCCTATTTTTATTTATTCCTTATTTTCTCTATAACCCATCTCAGATGTTTTAAATAATCTTTAAAATTGTTTTTTAAGTACTCTTCTATGTCAGATAATAGATATAAGCTGCATTTTATTGCTTTCTGGAGTCTTCCAGCCTTCAGTTTAGTATTGGTTAATTGCTGTCTAGGCCTAATAAATAGGTAACATCCAGAGACCTTACTTTGCCCCCTTCCTAAGTTAGGACCTGAGTTTTCTGTGACACATGTATTTCTCTGTTTTTCTTACTTGTTTTGCCAGAGCATATGTTCTAATAGTTTCCTCAGTAAAACTGTGGAAGAAGTGTACTGCTTATATTTTTACTAAGTTACACAGTTTCAAGACCTCAAAGGCTTATATGGCAGTGTTTTCTTTCTGACCCACAGACCATGTCTTTTATGGGTCCTTAAAGCTCTATACAGATCTTTTGCAATCTAGAACCCAGTTAAGGGAACAGCCCCCATATCAAAAAAGGTATTATTGCGGTAGGGAAAAGGAGTATGATAGAACCAGTGATGGTTCTTGGTGCTTCTTTTCAGAAGTTTCCCACATCCCTACTTCTGTTTACAGCTCATTGGCAAAATCAAGACCATGACCAAACCTGTTGTCAATGAGAATGAAATAAGCCTCATATTGGCAAAGCAATATGATTTCTCACAGAAAACATCTGAGTGGAATATATAATTAATTCTAGGTTATTTTTTTTTCTGAAAACATTGCTGTATTGTTTACCAATTTTCACCAAGCATGGTGACTCATGCCTGTAATTACAGTGCTTGAGAGACTGAGGCATGAGAATTATCATGAATTTGAGGCCATTCTGCTACATAGAGAGTTTCAGCTCCAACCACACAGTGACACTCTATCAAACAGCCCAAAACAAGTGTGATGCCAGGCTGACTTCTAGTCCTCTATGGAAAGTTTGTTTACTCTAAAACATTTTGGGGAATCTTGTAGGCCCTGCTATTGACAAATTTATGATGGAAATGACTTGGTACAGATTGTTATGCATTTTAAAACTGATCTTTCCTTGGAAGCTTTTGATGTGGAAATGTCATTATTTTCAAAGACATTTTCCTATATTATCACTTAAATAATTTTACTTCCCTTTTTCTAGAAATTTGATTATTTGAGTGTTAGACTCATTGAATTGCCCATATTTGCTTCTTATATTTTTATTTGTTCATTTCCATGTTTTACTTTTGGGAAGGTTTTCTTGTTCTAATCTTTCTCTCTTTTTTCAATTTGATTATCACATTTTCAATAACCATCAGTTTCCCTGTATTCTGCCTCTTACCTTTCCACAGTACTTTGTTCATAAATATGGCTATAAATGTTTCTCTTTGAAAGTATTAATTATAGTTTTGTTTTGAACTTTCTTCTGTTATTGGATCATGTCTGTTTTCTCTGAATTCCACTTTCCAGTTTGCTTGTTTTTGCTTCTGTCATCTTGAAGACTGAATGTCTCATAATACTTAGAAGAATTTTTCATAGTTAAGAAAGGAACTCTTAAAAGTAAATTTCAGCTGGGCGGTGGTGGCATACGCCTTTAATCCCAGCACTCAGGAGGCAGAGCCAGGTGGATCTTTGTGAGTTCGAGGCCAGCCTGGTCTACAGAGTGAGATCCAGGAAAGCTGCAAAGCTACACAGACAAACCCTGTCTCAAAAAACAAAAAAAAAAAAAGTAAATTGCAAGTAAGGGATGTGAAGGCAGTTTGTTACCTAGTGAACTTTACTGTGGAATGACTAGTCATAAGTAACTTTTTGTTGGAGGAAATCCAAAACCAGTAAATTTATTATATTCTTCTGCTTACTGTCACTTATTCAAGAACAAGTGGAATCTGCTATTCTGCCTATACATATCTGGGTAGACTTGCTTTGGACCTGCCATTATATATATATATATAAAATTTCAATAAATCCCTCTGCCAGGAGCCATCCCCGGTGGTGGATGGGTCCTGCAGAGGTTGTAAGGAGTCGACGGGAGAAGGAAGTGAGCCAGGCCTTGGTGGTCGGGAGACTCTTGTAGCCTGACTGACTAGCAGCCAGAGTGTTTCTTTATTTATACAGAAGTTAGTTAGCAGGGATACATTCATGATATTCCAAAACATAGATCATATAATTTTTGTTTTTGGACATGTGTTTCACTTCCTTTTGCTCAACTTTTAGTCATCATTAATAAACTATGACAGAACAGAGTTATAATTTCCAATCATTTTCCCTCAAGTTTTGACATCATTTATAAACAGAGTTATCATTCTTACTCATAAACCCCATAACCCAATTTTTGAAAATCTAGAGGCGTATGACAGCCTGTGCTCAGGCTGGTTGCTTTGGTTGCTTCAAGGACACTAGACCAAAACAAAAATCTTCAACCACCCTGGGCATTTTGCCATGTCTCAAGCAATGTATTATTAACTCTTAGTGGTCAGAGTGCCCAGGAAAAATTCTCAGGCTAAAACTGCTGAAGTTATTATTCAAATTCTGGCATAATACAATCAACGTCCACATTTATATCTTTATTGAATTTTTTTATATATCTAATACTGACAATCTGTTGTTCCTTGGTCATATGTCATTATAGTGGCTCCACATGAGCTAATTTCTAGGAGAGGGAGGTCTTAACATCTCATACTTTTATCATCTTTCCACTCCATACTTTACTTATCAATATGTCTCTATGTAGGGCAGAGTTGTATGCCATGTAATTGTCTGAGTGTACAGTAGGAAGAGGCTTGTAATCTAAACTGTGGACAATTCCTCTAGCCCACCGAATCTTGTTGCCCTTTTTAATTTTACTTTGTTTTGAATACCTTGTTCCTGTGTAAGTAGAGGGACAGATGTTTCAAGAATGTCTCATAGCCTCATAAAGAGACTTCTGGCTTCTTTATGTGTCACAACCTCCAAAGCGTAAGGAAGACCTTCAAGTAGATAAGGATCTTTCTCTCAAAGTGTGTGTGTGGGGGGGAATAGTATGTTTAGGACTTTCCTGGATAAGCTTAGAAGCACCATTCCTGGGAGAAGGCATAAATGATTCATAAGGAATTTTTCATCAATCCAATATCCTCAAATTGTACAAATTTTTTTTTTTTTTTTTTTTTTTGTTTTTCGAGACAGGGTTTCTCCGTGTAGCTTTGCGCCTTTCCTGGAACTCACTTGGTAGCCCAGGCCGGCCTCGAACTCACAGAGATCCGCCTGGCTCTGCCTCCCGAGTGCTGGGATTAAAGGCATGCGCCACCACCGCCCAGCAAATTGTACAAATATTAAAAGTACCCCAAGTATGTAATAGGTAGAGATGAAAACCAAAGGTAGCATGGCAGCCATTATGCAGCTCAGCTTTGCTGGATCTTTGTCAAGCAGCTGTGCTGGCTTTTTGATTTCTGCCATTCCATTCAGATATGGCTGTGCCATCCCTCTATTTTCTGTCATTTTCTTATACTACCTTCTTCTAAAGTTAAATGTTCCCAATGTGCCCTGAGTGTAGTCCGATGAAAATTGTCAGAGGATACATCTCTTGTGTCCTAAGGACAATGGTGGCAAACAAAATAATTATCAGGCTAGTTGCATGATATCAAGGAGTCATGGGAGTCCACTGCTCCTTATGCAGACTTTGAATTTCTATCTTCCCATGCCTTACCTCTAACTTCTGTGGCAGCTGATGTTTCTGAGTTTCATGTTTTCTGAAGACTCACTGGGAGCTAATTGGTTATTTTATTTTTAATTGGCATCTCTTTCTGTGGGTATTTATTCTGTAACTTCTTTTACTTTCTTAAATCAACGCTTTTCTTTCCAGTAATTCTCACCTTCATAAGACTTGTGCACTAAACCTTTCCACACTACTCTGGGACGGATCCATACGATGTTGTTCTTGATTCCTGTCATAACTTAAAGGGAAACTTACACAATGTCCAGAGCCCTTGATGTCCTGCAGATGAATGAGGAGGATGTCCTCAAATTCCTTGCTGCAGGAACCCACTTAAGTGACACCAACCTTGACTTTCAGATGAAGCAGTACATCTACAAAAGGGAAAGTGATGGTATCTACATCATAAATCTGAAGAGGACCTGGGAGAAGCTGTCACTTGCAGCTCGTGTTATTGTTGCCATTGAGAACCCAGCTGATGTCAGTGTCATCTCCTCCAGGAACACTGGGCAGCGAGCTGTGCTGAAGTTTGCTGCTGCCATAGGAGCCACTCCAATTGCTGGCCGCTTCACCCCTGGGACATTTACTAATCAAATCCAAGCAGCCTTCAGAGAGCTGTGGCTTCTAGTGGTGACTGATCCCAGAGCTGACCACCAGCCCCTCACAGAGGCGTCTTATGTCAACCTGCCCAACATTGCGCTGTGTAACACAGACTCTCCTCTGTGCTACGTGGACATTGCCATCCCATGCAGCAATAAGTCAGCTCATTCAGTGGGTCTGATGTGGCGGATGCTGACCCAGGAAATACTCTGCATTCGTGGCACTATCTCCTGTGAGCACCCATGAAAAGTTATGCCTGATCTTTACTTCTACAGAGACCCAGAGGAGATTGAGAAGGAGGAACAGGCCGCTGCTGAGAAGGCTGTAACCAAGGAGGAATTCCAGAGCAAATGGACTACACCAGCTCCTGAGTTCAATGCTGCTCAGCCAGAGGTGGCAGACTGGTGTGAGGGTTTACAGGTGCCCTCTGTAACCATCCAGTAGTTCCATACTGAAAACTGGAGTGCCCAGCCAGCCACTGAGGACTGGTCAGCAGCTCCCACAGCGCAGGCCACCGAGTGGGTTGGAGCCACCACTGAGTGGTCCTGAGCTCCTCTGCAGACATCTGAGCAAAAGGAAAAATGGTGGAAGGAAAATAAAGTTCTTACAAGCTGAAAAAAAAAGACTTGTGCACTAAAGTCTTCTTTCTTAGTTTCTAGACTATGTGGACTTGTATTCCCCCGTTACAATTATATGACAACTATTATTTCTATTATGTTAATTTCTTTAATATGGCTTAAATTACAATTTTATTATAATATTTTCAGTGATAATGAATCACATGATGTCAATCTAACATTTTGAAACAGAAACCAAACTATAGAAGAATTTTTAAAATGTAGTTTTCTTTATCTCATATTGAACTGAATATAGCTTTCATATTTAGCACCTGGGCTTCTAAAATCTTGGCTATATGAACAGAAGTTTCAGTTTTTTAGGTCAATATGTAATGAATTTAATCATGTCATAATTTTTGTGTGCGTGCATGCATGTGTGTGTGTGTGTGTGTGTATTCTATATTTTCATTTATTCCTCTTTTTCCCTTCCCTCTCTCATGCCCTCTCTCCCCTTCAGGTGGTTCCTTTTCTTCCCCCAATTAGTCCACCATTCTCCCTTCTTATTACATGCATTCTAGTATGCTTTCTATTTATTACCTCCTTTTACATAACTTCTCCTGTCTCATAAATCTATTTATAGTTTCATAACTTACAAACACATTTATATACATATCTACATACATATGCATATAAATATATAAGTATATTTAGTTTAATCATATGAAAGAAAACATGCAGCTTTTGTCTTTGTGAATCTGGCTTATTTCACTTATCCTAATGATTTCCTGTTCCATCTATCCATTTTTCTGTAAATGTCTTAGTTTTGTTTTTCTTTATGGATGAAAAAATTCAATTGTGTATATGTACAACATTTTCTTTTATTAGTCTTTAAACTTTTGATAGTTTCTTATGTCTATAAAGTAAATATTGTGAATAATGTAGCAATAAACAAGGATGTACCAGTCTCTATGTATATGTTGATTAAGAGTCCTTCAGGTTATATACTTATATTGTAAGAATGGTGTAATGTACAGAAGCCACATAGCTGTGAAAAATGGGAGCTAGCTTATATCTTGAGCTGACAACCGAATTTAGCAGAGTAATTCACATGGTGCTGGTTTTGCATGTATGCAAAATGCAAGAGTTATAGGATCATGAAAGCTTGCATCAAGACTCTATTAAGCCATTGGAATTAAGCAGTTTGTGGCTGGGTTGGATTTCCTTCAAGGACGCCCTACAAGGCCATCATATGGCATTGTAAAGGTAAAGCCTTAAATTGCAGTGGAGACCACATGTTGTAGAAGATGCCGGAAGACTGAATATGTGCTAAAAAATGATGCAAGAATGCAACTGGCCCACAAAAGAAGCTACATATAAAGATCATCAGACTTGGATATAGAGTTGTGGGATTTGGTGCTTATCCCACTGAATTCCAGTCATATGTTAGTCCAAATTATTCTTGCTTTGCCCCCATTTCTCCATTGTAGAATGGGAATTTTTGCTATGTACCATTGCATATTAGAAACATGTAACTTTTTCTTTGATTTTATAGGAGTTCACAGTTAAGAGAGAGCCTCAGAAGAGACTTTGGGACATCTATCTGTCTGTCTGTTTGTCTGTCTGTCTGTCTGTCATCTATCATCTATCTGTCTGTCTGTCTATCTATCTATCCATCCAACTATCATTTATATATTTAATGTGTATAAGTGTTTTGCCTGCATGTATGTCTGTGCACCACTTGTATGCAGTGCATGCAAAGACCAGAATAGGGCATTGGATCCTCTGGAACTGAAGTTACAGATGGTTGTTAACTGTCATATTGGTGCTGGAATTGAAATTAGGCCTTCAGCCAGGGCTCTTAACGGCTTATCTGTCTCTCTAGCCTTGGCTTTGGGCTTTTTAATAATGTTGAAACACCTGTTAAGACTTTGAGAACTTTTTTTGAAAGATAGAGTGCCACTATGTATCCCTGTCTGGTCTAGAATTTGCTATGAATACCAGGTTGGGCTTGAACTCATGCATAGCGATCCACTTGCCTCTGCTTCCCAAATGCTAGAAATGAAGATATGTATCACCATGCCTGGTCCAATTTTGGGGAGTCTTAATGATGAATCAAGTGCATTTTGTAGTATGAGAAGGTTGTAGATGGAAATTTCTCCAGTCTTGCCTTGCCCAACAGTCTCTCGACTTGCAGTCCTACAGCCATTTATAAAATAATCACTCAGAGGCTTATATTAATTACAAACTGTATGGCCTATGGCTTCTGCTTCTTGGTAGCTAGCTCTTTAATCTTAAATTAACCCATTCCTATTAATCTATATGTTGCCACGTGGCTGTGGTGTTACCAGTCTGCTGGCATCTTGTTGCTCCTTTGTCTGTGGCTGATGTCTCTCTCGACTCCACCCTTCTCTCTGTATCTCTCCTTGGATTTTCTTGCCTGGCAGTAAGCTTTCTTGGCACAGGCCAAAATGGCTTTATTTATTATCCAATGGGAGCCACACATATTCACAGCATACAGAAAGACATCCTACAGCAGATGGTCATGAGCCTTTGAGATCCAGGGGTTGCAAGGTTATGTTTAAAAGTGCTGTGTAGGCATCATGTTGACAAGGAGTGGATTAACTTACTATATTTAAGTTTCATTATTAACTTTATTGGATTTGGAAACTTCTATGAGATATACCACTGGGCTTGTATGTGAGGGTGTTTCCAAAGAAGTTTAACTGAATGTGTGTGGCATCATTACATGGGGTAGGATACCAGACTGAGTAAAAAGAAAAAAAGAGGAAGCCACTAAGCACCAGAATTCACCACTTTCTGCTTCCTGACTTCAGATGCAATGTGACAGGCACTATATGTGAATGCTTCCTTGGCTTTCCTATCATGATAGCCTGTGTCCTCTTATACTGTAAGACAGAATACTTCCTTTTTTAAGTTGCTTTTTTTGTCAGTTTTTGATAGTGATAAGAAAAGTAAATAATACATAAAGGATATGTTACTTGTATTATTAGTTACCTGTCTAATAGCTATTTCCTTCTTTGCTAAGGATTGCTGATTTTGATTAGCTTTGACTGTGAAGCTAAACATTTATTTGAGTGTTTGATAACTGTAGTTTGTGGTAACATCAATAGTGCTTAAAACACTTAATTTTTATTCTTCTGTGAACATGAAAGAATAGCTTCTAAGCTTCCTGGGTATGGGGTCATGCAGTTAGGTTTGGTCAATGAACTACTAGGACAGGGGACTTGCTCCACATCTAGGCTAAAATTGAGATGTGAAAATGTGTGAGTGACACATGCTATCTTACCTCAGCCAAGACCACTAGCAACAATGCCAATGGTGGCATCTCCATCAGGCTAGGGTGCTGTGCGATGGTCTGTATGTCAAATATGTTGCTCTGATTGGTCAATAAATAAAACACTGATTGGCCATTACCCAGGCAGGAAGTATAGGCGGGACTAACAGAGATTAGAATTGAGAGAACAGGAAGGTGGAGGGAGACACTGCCAGCTGCCGCCATGATAAGCAGCATGTGAAGATGCAGGTAAGCCATGAGCCATGTGGCAAGGTATAGATTTATAGAAATGGATTAATTTAAAATGTAAGAACTAGATAGCTAGAAGCCTGAGCCATTAGGCCAAACAGTTTAAATAATATAAGAGTCTGTGTGTTTATTTTATCAGTGGGCTGTCAGTCTGCTGGGGCTTGGCAGGACCCAGAGAGAAAACTCTCCAGCTACACTAGGGTTTTATGAAATTACTGATATGGACCTACTTGTAATGAATGTATAATATATGAAGTAAACCATTGTTGTGATAAGGCACTAGGGATACAAAGTTAATATTTCAATTGATCCGCAGATGAGAAACATTTCTACAAGTATAATACAGTATCAGTTTTGTTGTTTTAAGTTGAACTTAATTCCATGCAAGTTGAAAAGACTAAGGTAACTCAAAAGTCAATATTCACTTTGGTATTTATGAATAGGGAGCAAGTGACAGTTTATGGAATATAGCTGATCAAATTATAAACAAAGCAATCAACATCAATTCTATTCTTCCCCAAAACAGTAATTTATGACATTTTTCAAAAATTAACATGTTCAATTTCAACAGTAAAAAACGAGAAAAATTCACCACAGTTGCTGCTTACATCTTAAGAATTTCTTTTCAATAGTCCATCATGTATATAGCTTGCATCTCTGATTTAGAACATGAGTTGTGTTTCAGGTGGAAGGCTGGCTTTTGGAGGTATATTTTTTTTTCTACAGGAGAAAATCCAGGGCAAGCAAGTACTGGGGTACAAACTGATGGTGGTTGGAGCAGGTGGTATTGAGGAAAGTATACTGACAATCCAGCAGTTTGTACAAACAATTAGTGCATTTCTCTGGTCATCCTATTGTGGAGCAATTATTCTGAGGTATCAAGTAGACTGTAGTGCTCATCTACTGAAAAAGGGAAGCAATGTATCGGGAGCTTATCTGAGATAAAGACTGCAACAGAGACACTTTTCCAGGTTGCCAGAGGAGCTTGAAAATAGCTCTTTTCTGGTGAAAGAACCTCACAAGTATCTCTTTTTAAAAAGAAAGGACCATTTATATTTAGCAATATAAAATATGAAGTAAATAATCAGTACATATCCTGGAGTAACATTAGAAAAGAGGAAAGTAAAAAAGAATCATTTCTGGGGTAAATGTTACAAGTGAGTTGCTCACAAGTATCTTGTTACATCACACACATAGCAACTCCATATAGCCTTGAGTCTCATCATTGCTGTTATTGAGCTCTTTCACTCCACAGAGGCATATTTCTCTTCCTTGTGTATAAAATTCATCTTTGATACCTTGTCTGGTCTTGGTGGAAGTTTCAATGAACAGAATTCCATAAGTCTTGGACTGTTTATGAGCTTATTTTGTGTCAGCTGTCCTTGTCAGCAAATTAAATTTGTTTTCTAACAGTACCATACATATAGAAACTGAAATGTTTACCCAGTCTTCTCTCTCTGTGGTGGATCATCTTTATCAACAAATAATTCTTGATTAGCTAGATTGTCAGTGTACTTTTATCAACACCACCTACTCCAATCACCACCACTTTGTACTTGTCATTCACACCAGTAAAAAAAATCTCAAACTCTACTGCTCCTAGTTTAAATTTACTTAGGACATGAACTGGTAAAATGTGGGGGAATCTCAGAACTGCCACTTAGTAACTACTGTGGCAAAATATTAAATAGAGGCAACTTATGAGAGGCGGGATTTATTTTGGCTTACGGTTTGAGAGGATACAGTCTTTCATGGAGGAGGGGGAAGCAAGGTATGGAAGTATGTAGTTTTGTTATTGAACTCGGGGACACAGCCTATTTCCCCAAGCCATGTTCAGCCACCCATCCTCAATAAACAAATTAAAAGAGACAAATCAATGGTGGAAGCAGAAAAAGGAAATTTATTCAATGTGGGCACATTACAAAGAGGGACAAAGAGATTCGGTGAACCCCCAAGTCTATCTTTAGGTTTCTGATGTGAGATTAAAATTTAAATTAAAGGCCAGGAATATGCACATCTAGGCAGTCCACATAAAGGTGTGGTCCCACTACCATTGGCCCATCATTGTCTGGGCTTCAATTTCATTCTATAAGGTGGTCTGACAAGTTGTTGAAACTGTGTAAAATCTCTTTCAGGGAGATGCATGCCTTTTTCTTATCCCAACATGAGATTCCTGGGATAACTACCATTTCTTTGGGCTATATTTTCAACAGTCTGATAGTCAGATTGAGAGACACAAGTGTTTCTTTTGACTGTTTTCATTTCTGCCAGGATACTTACAGCTTCATGGTAGTGGGCAGCTCCATAATGGTAAGAACTTGTAGTAGCATTTTGTTCATATCCCAAGGTTTGAGGAAGCAGAAAACTCAAGATCATATAGACTTGTCATAACTCCAGTGGACCTAGTCTGTCACCTAGGCTCCATATCCAGAAAGTTCTACAGTTTTCCAAAATAGTATTACCTGGTGAATAATCACATGAGCTTATGAGGGACAATTTATATTCAAAATATAATAAAAATAGCTCCCACCAGGAAGTGTTACTATAGAATATAATCTTTGTTGCAAGGTTTTATGGATCAGAATTTATGCATTGTATTTCTAGCTTTACTATTTAGTAATTTATATGTCCTTGGTGAAGTTAACATTCTTATGCCTTAGTTTCCTCAATCTGCAGCATGAGGTCAATAATTATTTCTCCCTTGTCATGTCAGAACAAATATTCAAGAATTGATATGAAGTGCTTGGAATAGGACCTAGCAAGCAGCAAGTGCTATGCAGTATTTGCAGTCAAAGAGAGTGGCCAGGACTAGTTCTCATATTGCTTTATTATTGTTCTTGGCATTGGAATGATTCATATAAAATCTTTACACATAGTGAACACCTAATGCCACCATTACTTGGAAATCATGCTTTTTTACTTTGTTTTAAATATACATTCTTCATCTATAATTTCTCATAGAATGATGTTAGCATCACTATTATTTATGTATTTGTTTTGGAAACAGGTTCTTCTCTTATACAGTACATCCTAACCCTCCCTTCACTCCCAGCCTACCCCTACCTCTTCTCTTCCCAAGATCCACTCCACCTCTGTCTCCCTTCAGAAATGAGCAGGCCTCTAAGAGACAACAACCAAACATGACAAAACAAGATACAACAAGACAAGGCAAAAGTCCTCCTGTCGAGGCTGGACACAGCAACCCAATAAGAAGAAAAGAGTCTCAAAAGGAGGCAAAGAGTTGGAGATACCCTCACTTCCTCTATTAGGAGTCCCACAAGAACACCAAGATAAAAGCCATAATATAATATATATGCAGATGACTTGGTACAGTTCCATACAGGCCCTATGCTTGCCGTTTCAGTCTCTGTGAGCCCATATCATCAGTGCTTAGTTGATCTGAAGAGCCATGTTCTCCTGGTGTCCTCCATCCCATTTGACTTTTACAATCTTTCCTCCCCCTCTTTGTCATGGTTCCCAGAGTTCTGAGGGGAGGGACCCAATGGAGACCTCCAATTTTGTCTCTCTCTCCAAATAATGTGTGTCTGTGGATCTTTGCACCCACTCCCATCTATTGCCAGAGGAGGCCTCTCTGATGACAATGAGTATAGCAGAACATCATCAGGGATCACTTCATTGATTTTTTTTTTTTTGCCAGTCATGTTTGGTTCTACCCTAGGTCTCTGAACTTCACTTTTAAGCTTTCCATAATGCAATGGGAATTAAGCATATATGTTTCTAAGAGTGTTTGCAAATACAGAATAAAGAAATCTAAAATGGCAGTAAAGCCTTAATTAAGAACTGAAGACAATAATCAGAATTAGTGCTATATGTAAGTTTGGAGGCAAAGCAACCCGCAGAGAAGCCATACTAGTAAGGATTAGCCCTGGAGATGATATGGGTGTATTTGAAATGCAGAGCCTTAAGCATTGACCCCATGCTATTCATTTCAGGTAAGAGAATATAAAGGGGAAGTACTCATTTAGGATAACACATTTAACAGCACAATCAGGACTAGAATCTAGCTCTCTGGAATCCACAGTTTCTGCTTCACTATCTGTGTCTGCATTCTGCAACCATAACATTATGCAGAATTGTATTTGTCCACTGGTGCAATAGTGGCAAGACCATTTTGTGGGGGGAATCAACTGCTTTCTGGTTGTATTTAAGGCTGGGACCTGGAGAGTCAGCCCAGGGGTTAAGAGCACTTATTGGTCTTGCAGAGGACCTGGGTTTGGTTTCCAGCACACACATGGTAGCTTATAACGTTCTGCAACTCCAGTCCATAAGGATTCAATATCCTCTTCTGATCTCACTGGGGACCAGGCACACACATACATTCAGGCAAACCACTTTTTTTTTCTTCTTCCACCGTAACTTCTTCTTTTTTTAAAAAAAAAAAACTTTGCAATACAATTTAGTTCTACATATCAGCCACGGATTCCCTTGTTCTTCTCCCCCCTCCCGCCCCTCTCCCCTTCCACCCAGCCCACCCCCCATTCCCACCTCCTCAAGGGCAAAGCCTCCCCTGCAGACTGAGATCAACCTGGTAGACTCAGACCAGGCAGGTCCAGTCCCCTCCTCCCAGGCCTAGCCAAGCGACCCTGCATAAGCCCCAGGTTTCAAACAGCCAACTCATGCAATGAGCACAGGACCTGGTCCCACTCCCTGGATGCCTCCCAAATAGATCAAGCCAATGAAATGTCTCACCCATTCAGAGGGCCTGATCCAGTTGGGGACCCCTCAGCCATTGGTTCATAGTTCATGTGTTTCCATTCGTTTGGCTATTTGTCCCTGTGCTTTATCCAACCTTGGTCTCAACAATTCTTGCTCATATAAACCCTCCTCATTCTTGCTAATTGGACTCCCAGAGCTCCACCCGGGGCCTAGCCGTGGTTCTCTGCATCCAGACCCCTCAGTCGTTGAATGGGGTTTCTAGCATGACAATTAGGGTGTTTGGCCATCCCATCACCAGAGTAGGTCAGTTCAGGCTGTCTCACAACCATTGCCAGCAGTCTGTTGTGGGGGTATCTTTGTGGATTTCTGTGGGCCTCTCTAGCACTTTGCTTCTTCCTATTCTCATGTGGTCTTCATTTACCATGGTCTCCTATTCCTTGTTCTCCCTCTCTGCTCTTGATCAATCTGGGATCTCCCGCTCCCCCAAGCTCTCTTTCCCTCAACCCTCGCCCTTCATTACCCCCACTCATGTCCAGGCTGTTTATGTAGATCTCTTCCATCAGGCAAACCACTTTTACATATACAAATCAAAAATAAAATGATCTTCTAAAGAGGCCTAGGGATGACAGGACACAGGCTCTAGGGAGGAATATACTATTGATTTTGTTTAAATAGATACATCGTCAAATGCCTTCTAAGTATTTATGTTTATACCCATGGCCTAGTGCTACTCTCAGCCTTGGTCAGAAAAGTTTTTATTTGTAGTGGGTGACACTTTATGCATATTTGGTCAAAGTGCTGAAAATAAGTGACTGTTGAATGCTCAGCTCTAAATAGCACATCCACATCTTCCCATATAAAGCCAAGGGAACATTTTAGGAGAGAAAGTGGAGAGATTTTAAGAGTCAGAGGAAGGGAAGGAGTGCTATGAAATGATATCTTCAGGATATAACATGATTATTACAGTCATTAACACATACCAGCTGTGGCAATGTGCACAAGACTCACACAAACAGAACAAAAAGATATAAAAGTAGGAGGGGGATTAGTTGTAAATATAAGGAGTAGGAGGAGTAAAACAGAAAGTAATAAGGTCAAATATGATAATAATAACAGTGTATACATGTATGAAATCCTCAAAAATTAAAAAAATCTGTAACATTGCCTTTTAACACTTGAAGAAGGTGTTTCATTTCTTATTGGTTTCAGAAACAGAAAGAAATGTGGTTTAGGAGGAATCAGGGAATATATATATAAGCTGTGTTATATTATGAACATTAAGTTTGATCTTTTAACATTTGTGTCGTATGCAGAACAACATTGAGCAACTGAAACCATGAACCTGAAGAAATGCAAATAAGTATGCTTTTATGCTCCATCTCCTGCATAGATCACCATCTATCTTTTTAGTGCTGGTTAGCTCATGTCTTTGAATTCATCCAAAGTGGTTAATTTTTCTTCATTACCTATAAGGATATCCTATTTGTCCATATTTTGGATGGGCTACCCAGAATTGCCATGGACTTTGTTCTTAGCTAATTAGAGGACACATAAATGAAAGAGGCCTGCCAGTGTGTAGTCCTTTGTGTGAATTTCCTTGAATGCAAACATGGGAGCAGAGTTTCTATGGAACAGCTGGTCTTCCCATTTTTGATTTTGCTGAGGCAGGTAGTTGACCTCTTAGAGGAAGTTTGGGTTTTCTCTCTCTTGGGAAATTGCTGATAACATCAAGCCCAGAAGGAGTTGAATAAAATGGAAAAAGAAAAATTCATAAGAGCCATGCCAAGATTCATATTTCCAACTCCACCCAATTCTTCCCTAGCTCTCCTTTTAGCTGCTATTTGCTTCCCAGGAAGCAGAAAACAATAGGCTACTGATTGAACCTAGGTCTAAACTTCAGGCAATTAAAGGTGAAGGAAGTAAAGCAGTTACAGTTAGAATCCAATTCCATATGTTTTCATTAGGAGGCATAGTTTGCACACTTCATACTTTAATGGTGGCTGTGGTTCTGGAGTCACACTTGGAAGCCAGTTCATCTTGCTAATTATTCTACTGTTCCATGTTTCTAGCTGGTCTTTTGGGAGTTAATCTCTGTCAAGAAGAGAAGGAAAAGCAGGCTAATCCTAACTGGACTGGTTTCATACCATGAGCTGGAAAACCCAGAGATCTTGGGATTAAGGGAAAGACACTGAGCAGCTGGACTTTATGGTAGGGAACATAACAAAAATATTTGATTCTCTCTGTTCCTTTCCAAAGGAATATAAGTGAAGTACACTTGTCTGTGTAACATGGTGAGATTTCCAGAATAGGTACTGTTTTTCACATGTAATTGTTTGATGATTTCATGTACATGCACAATGTGTTTTAATTAAATCCACTCCCTATTCTGTCTCTCCTAATTCCTTCACTATCCCACTCACTATTTTTCACTTCTAACCTCATATACTCTTTCTTTTAATCCACTGACTTCTCTTAGTGCTACCTGAATGTGCTTGTGGGTGTAGGACAATCAAATAGAGAGTGGATAGCCTCTCAAGGGCTATATAGTAACTGCTACTTGTAAGTTGTCTTTATCATTCTCAATAGACCTTTCCTATCTTTCTCTCTAGAACTCATTCCTTTAGTTGTCAAGTTTCTATTAATACTCCATTAATTTCCAGGCATATTACCAGCAGCACCACTGATAGGGAACTATGGCAATGTTCTATTTGTTTTTTGTTGTATACCCCCAAAAATCCATCATTGAATGCATCAATCATTTTTTATATAGCCTATAATTTATCAGTTCAGTTGAAGCTCAGCTGGATGATTCCCTTGATCATGTCAGATCACTCAGCAATATTAAGCTGTCTGATGGGCTAGTATAAAGGGCTTGTCATAAAGTCACTCACATCTCTGGTGCCTTGGCAAAGTTGAGTACAAGACTGACCTGTTCTGGTTTTCTAAATCAGAACAACTACTTGTGGCCTTACTAGTATGGCAATCTCAGGGTTGTTGAACTTCTTGCTTTTATTTTATTTCTAATTGACAAGTAATAGTTATACAAATTTATGGGGCACAGTGTGATACTCTAATACATATTTACAATGTGTAATTGTCAGATAGAGGTAATTAGCATATGAATCACTTCACATATCATTTGTGTTGGGCACATTCAAAATGCTGGTTGTTCTTATGTGAAATGATATGTAAAGTGTTGTAATATGCTAACTGATGAATAATTACTTATAGTACTCCAGTAAATGTTAGCAATTGGTGTTGCTGGTCCATATGCTTAAACTGCTCTTTCTTCTTCCTTTTGCTAACTCCTACTCATGCTTGGGATTAGTTTGAGGAATGCTTTATCACTAGAAACTCTTCTTGATCATGTTCATTTCAGTTGCATTTAGATACCTTCCCCAAGACACCCCTACTCTTTTTTCCCTCGTGTACCCTTAGCATTTCTATGTATATTTCATTGCAATCCTTGATTTATTTATTTCCATTTATTTCCATTCATTTTTCTCCACATATTATTGTAATCTTGATTTATGTGATTTTCAATTTGCCCCCCAACCCTGCTGCCCAAGAGAGATACATTGCTAATCTGACAGAAATATCTGTAGTTCTATGAGCTACAAGGATTGACATGATTCAAACCAATACAGTTGCTCCAATCCTGGTAGCAAAGGCAGGTACTGAATCATTATAAATTCAGAAAGTATTCAAAAGAAAATATTGACTCTGAGACACACAGGTAGCAATAGGTAGTGTTTTATCTTTGTTGCCATTATGCGGTTACACATAATATAGTATCTTGACAAGTGTTTAAATATAAGAGTTAATAATGGCAGTGCATTTGTTGAAAATGTACGTGGTTTTGTCAGAAGAATGTAATTTTCTCTTATTGTTAAGAGCTCTCTCAGAGTCTACCAGGCCAGAAAGTAATGCTTTCTGTTAGAAATAGTGGAGTGGGGCTGGAGAGATGGCTCAGCAGTTAAGAGTTTTTGTTTTTTCTCAAGAGGACCCTGGTTTTGTTCCCAGCACCCACATGGTAGCTCACAACCATGTTTGACTCCAATTCCAGGGGATATGATGCCTTCTGGCCTCCACGGGCAACAGGAACCTATGTGTGTGTGTGTGTGTGTATATATATATATATATATATATATATATATATATATATATATATATGCACAGATATACATGTAGGCAAAGCATCCATACACATTTTAACAAAGAAAAGAAATAGTAAAGAGACAACTCATAGTTGGACACAGTCAGTCCATGCCCTTTGCTTCCAGATAGTCTCTGTTCATCTCTAGATTAGTTTAATGTCTGGGAGCTACGAAATGTTGCCTCTTTTTACTTGTTAATCTTTGATTTCAGCTATCACACCCTGTTGATAGATGTACTGCAATTTCCTGCTATCTATTATATTTAACCCTTTGGAATAATTTCTGGCTGCACTTGATTGTGGTGGCTGTGCAGACACATCTTGCCTGCCATCATGTTCTGATGAATCTAGTTGGGAGCACATCTTATTAGTATAGTCTCCTTATAATACTGGATTTATCTGAATATGATTTATACATTTTAGGTTCTAGGAAAACAACATTAAGAAATAATCTTGGAATCATAAATTATTGACTTTTAAGGGACTCCTCTACTTGCTAGCTTTATAACACAGAGTCTAATTTTCTCATCTGTGAAAACAGGGTTAACTGTGGTGGTATTGTGTTCCCCGAAATACTGTGCATGCTAATAAACTTATCTGGGTTCAGAGAAGAGAACAGCCACAATATTAAACACAGAAGATAGGCAGTGGTAGCACACGCCTTTAATTCCAGAGGCAGAAATCCCTCTGGATCTCTGTGAGTTTAAGGCCACATTGGAAACAGCCAGGCATGGTGACTCACGCCTTTAATCCCAGAAAGTGAGGCTTTAATCCCAGGGAGTGATGGCAGAAAGCAGAAAGATATATAAAGTGTGAGGACCAGAGACTAGAACTTTTTGGCTGGTCAAGCTTTTAGGCTTTGAGCAGCACAGTTCAGCTGAGATTCATTTGGAAGAAGACTCAGAAGCTTCCAGTCTGAGGAAACAAGATCAGCTGGGGAATTAGCAAGGTGAGGAATCTGTGGCTTGGTCTGCTTCTCTGACCTTACAGCATTCACCCCAATACCTGGCCTTGGGTTTGATTTTATTAGTAAGACCATTTAAGATTCCTGCTACATCTGGTGCCCAAAGTTTGTTGTATGAATTCACGAAAAAGCTGCTTGCCTGTGTGTGGCCTTGCGGGCCCCTGCTCAGACCCTAGCTACCCTCAGCCAGTTGTGGTGAAGCACACTGGTTGGATTTGCTGAAGGAGGCAGAGGCAGGAGGATCTTTGTGAGTTTGAGGCCAGCCTGGGAAGCTCTCTCAGGAGAAGCTGTGGCCAGGGCCAAGCCACAAATGGTGATGGGACCATGGAGGCAGCGACTGCTGCTCCGAGTTGCTGGCTCCTTCTCATCCTGTTGGTGACTGCGATGATGCTGCTACCTGGGACGAAGAGTTTACTGCTGCTTGTTCAGAGAAGAATTGCCTTGACCATTGTGTTACAAGAAAACATCAGCAAAGGTCAGTTTGGAAAAGTTTGGCAAGACAAATGGTGGGAAGAAATTGCTGTGAAGATTTTCTCTTCTAAGGAAGAGCATTCATGGTTCTGAGAGACAGACATTTATCAGACTGTGATTGCTCCAAACCAGGAGGAAGCCAAAAAAAATCTGTAGGGAACCATGACCACGCCTAACAGCAACTTTGAAATCTTCAAAAGGAAGATGGGACTCCACAAAGACGATTCCACATGGACTATGGTAAAGCCATTAAGCTGATTAACACCATGGAAAGATCAACTCTGGACTACAAACTACTCAGGACAATTTTGAGATGGCTAACTAGGATGATCCAGCCTGACAGACTACTTGAACAAGGACTTGAAACAAGCCCTGCACTTTCTCATTATGCAGCAACTGGACAAATGATACAAGACTTGACAATTAACCCAAAAATTTTCTTTTCAGGATTCCCTAGAGATGTCTTCACCCCCATAAAGCAGGAAGTAATTTTAAGAAAACAATGCCCACATTCCCAAGGGGTAGGTGGGAGGTTTTTGGTCATTTAATGAGTTTTGGATATTGTCATTGTTTACAATGGTTGGTTACAAGTTGTTAATTGTTAATGGTCAGGAAAAAAGCTGAACATGGAGATTAGATTCAGAGGTTTTGTTTATAAAAAAAAAAGGAAAAAGAAAGAAGAGAATATAGATATGAGGAAGATCATTGACTCTACTCTGAGAAAAAAGATAAAGAAATAATAGGATAAATGGGTAGATGATCGAATCTACTCTAAAAAGAAAAAGGGGAAGATATAAAAATGACAAAAGGTAGATTATTGAATCTATTATGAAAAGAAAAAAGAGAGAATATGAATATAAGATAAAAAATTGAATCTACTTTCAAAAAGGAACTACCTGTTTTAATAGGGTAAGTAATGAAATTTTTTGTCTGAGTTTATCAAATGTTACTGGACCATTAACAATTAACAACTTGTAACCAACCATTGTAAATAATGACAATATCCAAAACTCATTAAACGACCAAAAACCTCCCACCCACCCCTTGTTATATATTAATGAAGTTTTGTTATATATATTTTTATTATTTTATAATTTAATTTAATTTTACATATCAGCCACGGATTCCCCTGTCCTCCTGCCCCCCTCCCCCGCTTTCCCCCAGTCCACCCTCATTCCCATCTCCTCCAGGGAAAAGATTCCCCTGGGGATTCAGCTCAACATGGTAGATTCAGTATAGGCAGGTCCAGTCCCCTTCTCCCAGGCTGAGCAAAGTGTCCCTGAATAAGCCCCAGGTTCCAAACAGCCAGCTCATGCATTAAGGACAGGTTTCCAACTGTCATGCTAGAAATCTCATCCAATGACTGATGGAAGCGGAAGCAGAGATCCATGGCCAGGCCCCAGGTGGAGCTCCAGGAGTCCAATTGGCAAGAAAGAGGAGGGATTGTATGAGCGAGAATTGTTGAGACCAAGCTTGGAAAAAGCACGGGGACAAATAGCCAAACTAATGGAAACACATGAACTATGAACCAATAGCTGAGGAACCCCCAACTGGATCAGGCCCTCTGGGTAAGTGAGACAGTTGATTAGCTTGAACTGTTTGGGAGGCATCCAGGCAGTGGGACTGGGTCCTGTCCTTCCTTAGTGCATGAGCTGGCAGTTTGGAACCTGGGGCTTATGCACAGATACTTTGCTTAATGAAGTTTTTTTTTTTTTTGTCTGAATCTGTCAAATGTTAATGGACTAGACATAGTTAATGTAATCTTGACTGTGTATTTTGTATATACTTATTGGATATAATTTTTCTTGTATTAGTTATAAGCTTTTTTAAATTTTAGACAAAAAAGGGGAAATGTGGTAGTATTATGTTTCCCAAAATATTGTGTATGCTAATAAACTTATCTGGGGTCAGAGAAGAGAACAGCCACAATATTAAACATAGAGGATAGGCAGTGGTCGCACATGCCTTTAATCCTAGCATTCCAGAGGCAGAAATCCCTCTGGATCTCTGTGAGTTCAAGGCCACATTGGAAACAGCCAGGCATGGTGACTCACACCTTTAACAAGATCAGCTGGGGAGTTAGCAAGGTGAGGAAGCTGTGGCTTGTTCTGCTTCTCTGATCTTCCAGCATTCACCCCAATAACTGGTCTTGTGTTTGATTTTATTAATAAGACCATTTAAGATTCCTGCTATAGTTAACAATCATAACCTTGTTGGGTCATTCAAAGCAGAGTACCTACCAAGTAATTGCTGAAAAAAATAGTAGTTCTCTCCAATGTCTTATTGTGGTGTGCTAACTTTTGAATTGCAGCAGAAATCATTTTACTGACATATATAAGAACATATTGTACATTAAGCACAATCCCCTCTTATAGTTCCCTACCCTCATTTCTCACACCTTGTTGTTCCAATTTATTTCCCTGGATAGTTTTTAAGACAGAAGTTATTCTCTTCCTCATAGTATATGTCTTACAACATTTTCCCAGGTGGGACTAATTTGTTTGCCAACCTGATTGTGACTATACTTTTACCAGAGTTTCTGAATTCTGGTCATGTGGTTACTGAGTTCTCTCACCTGGAGAATCTAGACCCAGTGGCCTCTAGCACACTGGATTCTATAGTTTCAATCCTGTCTTTAGTTTGTTTGTTTGTTTTGTTTTCTCCATGTAACTCTACTTTGGTGTTGGGATAGCTATAAATATTAGGAAGTGAGACAATATTTTAGAGGGGATACTTTTTGTAGAAGTTATATTTATGCTAACCTGGACAATACAATCTTAATTAGGGTTTCTATTGCTGTGATAAAACACTATAACCAAAAGCAACTTTGGAAGGAAAAAAATTTATTTCACTTACACTTCTATATAACAGTTCATCAATAAAGGTGGTCAGGGCAAGAACTCAAATGGGGTAGGAACCTGAAGGTAGGAGCTGATGCAAAGACCATAGAGGAGTTCTGCTTACTGGCTTACTCAGCCTGCTTTCTTAGAGCACCCAAAACCACTTAGCCCAGGGGTAGCACCACCCCCAATCGACTGGGCCCTCCTTCATCAATCACTAATTAAGAAAATGCCCTACAGGTTTACCTACAGCTCGATCTTATGCAGGCATTTTCTTAATTGAGGTTCCTTCCTCTCAGATGACTATAGCTTGTGTTGAACTGACATAAAACTAGCCAGCACAAGTACTATGAAGGTACTTTCTCTCACACTCTTTCAGATCCTGTTTCTATCCACCACTCTTCTCCCTGGTTCTTGATTCAAAGGACTTGTTACTGTTGGCATTTTGTATGGGACCATTCTTTGCTCTACGAGGCAGATTTTCCTGTTTAATGCAAGGTGTGCAGCATCCTTGGTTCTCATCAACTAGATGAGCACCCCTCAGCATTCTAATGACCAAGAAAAACACACATGCTATAAATTTCCTCATGTCTCCTAAGGGGAAGTATCATGCCTGTTGAGGACTATTTGTAACTCTTAAATTTTAAGTGAGAGGGAAATGGGCCCTAGAGCAGGGAAGAGAGCTTTCACAAGTCACTCAGTGGGCCTCTCTTGAAGTAATATACTCTGAAATTAGATTTTAACTATCCTAGATTTCTGTAAATGAGTTTAGGAACTTAAATATAGGTTTGTGTGGGTGGACATCTTATTAAAAAGGACAGAGGCCATCAAGTACATTATAACTATGTAAAAGACAACACCTAGGTATTCATAGAGCTAAATTGAACCATATCATTCTTCCTGTGTGGCTTCTTGAAGATAAATATATTTCAGACCCTCTCCTAAAGAGCAAGCCTTCTTTCAAGAGTAACTGGATTATTTACTTAGACTACACTTGGAGGGAAAATATTAGTTCATTAATGTACTCCTGGTATTTCAAGAATATTCTTCTGGACTGCACCTGATTGGGATGTTATTGCCTGCTTCTTGGTTTATCCTCAGCTTTTAGAATGCTACCTGGTACAAAGGTAGACAATAAATAATTAAGGCTAAAGGGGGGCCCACCTTGTGAAGTAAAGGTCATTTACTTTCTTCAGATAAGAATAAACAAAGCACTGCTTTTCAAAAATTCTATCTCCTTGGAGAACTAACAAGTAAACGTGAGTTTTAAATGAAATAATTTAAGGGCCATGGAAATAGTACCACAGGAGAGTACATCCTCAGCATGCACAAGGCCCTGAGTTTGATCCCTAGTGTCATAAGAGAAAAGAATATCCAGTATCCCCACAGACCATTTCTTTTTAGTGCTCAAAGGCTTTTGTTATCTCTTAAGGGAATAGTAGATAAATATGTCTTCTGTGCCTACATGACTGATACTCATAGGTGGACTGAAGTCCTCAGGGAGAGTCTGCCTGTGTTAGTGCTCACTGAACTGTCATGCCCTCTGTCCTGTTCAGTCCTGATTACAATGACTTGGAAAAACCAGTGATGAATTGTGATAAGACTCACAGATACCAGGGAACTAGACATCAGCTAATAGATTCTTAGCCTCTCGGGTTGCAATGGGAGACCAAATACAAGAATATTAAATTTAATAAAGAAAAGAATGGAGGTCTTTAAACCTCAATGAGCCACGTAAAGATGCACTTAATTAATAACGTTAGGTGGGCAATAGTCTTCAGGGTTTCAATTGATGAAAAGACTAACTGTGTAACAGAATGATATTGTTTTCCCAAAGGACTAATGTGGCCTCAAACCACCTTATGGAAATCTAGTACCTGTAACACAAGGCACCTACATGAGCCAGATCCTGTTCAGGAAATGATCTAGATGTTACAGGCTTGTAATTCAATAATATAGGAAATAGTGAAGATAACTGGAAATAATTCACGTGGGTAAGAGAGGAGTCTATGTACAATTAAGGCAACTTACAAAGATTTTAAAGGCTAACATGTATGGCACAGAACAACTTGAGAACAGAATAAAGACTAATGGATAGAAATGTTATAATCAGATGAATGGCTCAACACCAGGGAATACATTCTAATGATTCTATACTATCAACATTGGGATGATCTAGTTCATTAGTTAGTGAACCTCTTGTGGTTGAAAAGGCCAAGTAGTGACTGATTAATCAGATGTCAGGAAAGCCATAGAGGAGATTTAACTACATAAGATTGACCTTCACTATCCTTAAGGTATCATTCACGCTTGTGTACAACTTTAATGATTTTAGAATTTTAAAGTGACAAGTAAATCAGATTCAATATTCATCTGTCACATAATGAAGTTGTCATTATTTAGAGTATAATTGATGGTTGCTATTTATTTTTAATACCTTTTTTTAAAATTTGTGGGGACAAGCTCACTCACTATTCAGCTAGCCTGGAATACACCAAATAGATCAGGCTGTCCTCAAACTCACAGAGATATTTTTCTGCCTCTACCTCATGAGTGCTGAAATTAAAGGAATATGCCTCTGTACCCTGCTCATCACTGTTATTTAAACAACCATCTATGGCATAGATTTTTTAGATAATTTTATCAAAGCTTTTACAAGGACATCATTACAGTACATCAAAGAAGAGTCCCTTCATTAAATATCCCAACGGACTGTGGAGTTGGACTTTTCTTTGGGCCATCAACCAGCTCCCAAATGGAGACTTATTATTAATTATGAATGCTTGGCCTGAGCTTAGGCTTGTCCCACTAGCTCTTTTAACTTAACCTGTTTCTTTTCATCTATGTTTTGCCTCCTACTTATTCTCCCTGTCTGGAAGTTCTGCCTCTACCTCCTCCCTCACTATTGACCATCCAGCTTTTTATTAGACCAATCAGGTACCTTAGGCAAGCTAGGTTAAATAGCAACGCATCTTTGCATAGTTAAACAAGTATTCTACAACAGGACTGTCTGCTCACTTTCTGTCTAGTAAGATACTCTCAGCTATACTTATATATCTTAAGGCTGGGCTTGCTTGGGATTAATTCACAGTAAGGTGGCAAAGAAACAAATATAGGTACCAGTGATTAGAGCAACACTGTTCCTAGGCTCAAAGTCAAAGTCAAAGACATTGATTATCCCTAGCTGGAGTCAACAATGTGTGTTCTTTTTATGTGCTCTTTTTGGTTTTAAAGTAATAACAACAAGATAAAACACAAGTAAAAAATTATATTCAGTAAAACATAAGCCTGTTTTTCCTAGCTGCTATGTTATTTAAAGTCTTTTTCCAAAAGCAGTTGCTGTCACCACTTTCTTGTGGGTCCTTCTGAGTGAGTGTGTGTATACATAAACAAAAAGCTACATGTTTGCATGGCCTCAGGGAACTTATTTGTTGCTCTGGTCAGTTTTTGTGCCCCTTTGTTTACCCTCAGCTCCTACAATAGTTTGTTTATCTAGAAGTCAACTCTCTTTGTTACCTTCTCCTGCCTTTATCATTTTTCTATGCCTCACTTGTTTTTAATGTGCCACCCTGACCCAGCAAGAAGTAGAATCCATCCTTTAGAATGATAAAAGAATTTCCCGTATTTTTTTCATTCTTTATTTTCTAGCCTTGCAAAACTAAATAATGCTTGTTCATCAGCACTGACTCACTATATTCCAAGAGTAAGCCATTTGCCTTTCTCCCCAATCTCTTTCTCCTTAGGATGCTATAGCAACTAATGTTTTAAGATTCTCAGATGGCTCTGTGGTTAGGAGTGCTTGCTGCTCTTGAAGGAGGCCTGAGTTCAGTTCCCAGCATCCATGTCAGGTGGCTCAATGCTGCCTTTGTCTTCACCCCCAGGGGATCTGACACTATTCTGGCATCCACAGGCACCTGCACACACATGCACATATATGCATGCATATGCATGTGTTGTTCTTTTATTTAATTGTTGCTGCCTTTTAAACCATGGCTGTCTGAATCAGAAACTGCAACCAGCAGTGGTTAGGCCACAAGGGCCATAGCCAGAGAGAACTCAGTTCCTGCAGGCTCAGACTACTGCAAAGCTACAAAGGGAACTTAACCAAACCTCTGTCCCTCTAAAGAACTCAAGATTCAAAGGTTAAGGTGGAATTCTGCTCTTCAGAGAGACTGAATAGCAAGTAGCTCACCTCCTTTCCTTGCTAGCATCCTCCAAAAAACACCATGCTTCTCCTTGCTCCTCCTTAAAAGCCCTTCTCCACCTGACTCCTCCCTACCACTTCTTCTCAGCTAGTTGCTGACTCAGCCTCCTGACTGCATTTGGATTTTATTTAATCAAATACATCTTTGCATCATTAAAAAAAATGTTCCAGAGCATAAATAAAAGTACCACATCTTAAAATAATATTCTACAACATGCATGTGCATATACATATACACAAATAAATTTTTTGAGTCATAAAAAGTCATAATAATAAAACATTTCTATTCTATGTATCTAAAAATTGAGATGAGATCAAAACATTAAGAAGTATTATTAAAGAAGCTAAATAGTTTACAAATTCAGTAATACATATTGAAGATTAAACATCAGAGGCTGAGAATTCATTTATAGTATATTTACATTGCTTTTTCTAGAAATGGCCAGATACACAGTTTATCTAAAGCAGTCATTGCCATAGAATATGTTATGTTAAGACATTCAGAAAATCTGCGCAATATCTAAAAATTAAGAGACTGGGCAAGGAATTAAATCTACAATATTTTGGAGTTGAGAGGGTCCTCGGTTTGGCTGCATCCCTGTCAGCTGGTTGTATAGACACTGCTTTGACTACCTTCATTGGCAAAGTACTCATTCTAATTCAAGGTAGCTTGACCATCTCCAGACTTCTCTATCAGAAAGCTCTCATTCTTGTTGCAGCAAAGTGTATGAGATGGTGTCTTCTACTATTTGATCCTAGATCAAATGCCAAGTTCCTTTGGGCCACAGAAGCCACATCTAACCCATCATCACTGTGAATGATCCTTATGTACTTAAAAGAATTATTCTTGTATGGAAAGCAGTTCTCATTTACTGCTGTCTTCTGTGTGTGGACTAATATTCCCTGTTCCTTCAATGGTCATTCAGTGATGTTGCTTCTCTTCTACACATAATATATGAGAGCACAAAAATCATTTTTATGGGGTAAAATGTACAGTTTCTTATTTTCTTTTTGCTGTTGGCTGGCCCATAGAAGTTCTAGTAAGTATATGAAAAGGACCTCAAACTAAAACAATGTGTACAGGAAACAAAAATGGAAGTATTAGTGAGACAGCAAAGGCCAGTAGGATAACATCATTTCAGAAATTTAAGTTTGGAATCAGGATAGTGATACCAGGGAAAATAAACATAAGAAAATTAGGCATGACTCTAATCATGACATACAGAATGAAACATTGGGCAGTTGTATGACTTAAAGATGGACATAGAAACCTAAACAAGGAAAGAGTTGGACTGATTCAGTTTTAAAGATAACAGTCAATCATGTCAGGACAAGTATGGCATAGCATAACAATTCAAACCATGTGACCCAGAAAGCAGAGAAAGAAATATGGGAAGAATTCGGGATAAGAAACAGCCTCTGAGAACAATCAGTGACCTGCTTCTTTCAACTCAGCCCCACCTTTTACCTTTCACTAGTTCCAAATAATGTCACCATTTCTCTGGGCAGAGCCATCACAATCTGGTTCTCTTTGGAAACACCTTCATAGATGCACAATCTTCTAGGCCTCCCTCTACTCAATCAGTTGACAATTAAGATAAACCACCACAGGGAGCATAGATTTTAGGGTAGGAAATTACATTAGTGTTCAACTAGTCAAGCCTATCAGTTACAGATGTGGAAATTGAAACCTTGAAGATTCAAGTTGTATACTCAATGTCCCACAGCTACTAAATGGAAGACCAAAAAAATCCACATCATTTGATTCTTTTTTATTTTTTTTTGGTTTTTCAAGACAGGGTTTCTCTGTGTAGCTTTGTGCCTTTCCTGGACCTCACTTGGTAGTCCAGGCTGGCCTCGAGCTCACAGAGATGCGCCTGGCTCTGCCTCCCAAGTGCTGGGATTAAAAGTGTGCACCACCACCGCCCGGCTATCATTTGATTCTTTTTTTTTTTTTTCATTTTTTTTTTTTGTATTTTCTGAAAATTTCCAGAGTCCATTCTCTCAGATAGAAATAAAACTCCCAAACTCATCTTTGCCCTCATCTGACTGATTTCACAAACATAAATATGTCAATGAGCTTAACCCAGTGTTTGCCTGCATTTATTTTCTTGTCGTTGGATAAGTAAGAGTTAGTAAAAAATAGATAACCTTTTTCTACCTTCTCTCTAGTCATTGTCACTGTGAAATGTATTTGAAGATTTATAGAATTGGATGAGAAAGTTCTTAAGGTTCTTGAATTTACCTCCAAAGCACCTTTACCACATTTGCCAAAAACTGTATGTCTTTTGAGTTTTAATTTGAATGAATATCAAGAAGATAAGTCCTTTTATTGTAAAGATTTTATACACTGAGCATCTTACAAATATGGAAACAACATGGAAATGTTGACAAGCCATTTATGAATAAGAATGGAAATATTATGTGATATTCATTGATCTCATATGATCGTATTATTGCAAACTCAGTCTAAGTAGAAACTTAGAATGGATGTATTTGTTCTAATAATGTTCACAATGGCTTTTCAGGTACTGAAAATGAGATGCTGTTGCTAGGATTCCAGGCTGTCAGCGATATGGTATATCTTCTGCAGGTAATCAGTGGTTAAAAATAGAGTCTTATGTATCAGGGACTAGTCTCAGATTTTCTATACTCCAAGGATGACCTGGAGCTGCTGATCCTCATGCTTCCAACTCCCAAGTTCTGCGATTGTAGGCCTGTACGCCACTATTCCTAGTTTGTTTGGTAGTGACCAACTCACTATTCATATAGAAGGCTATGCAGCAGGTACATTAATGGGGCCAGTGTAGAGAGTGAAAAATATCCTTAAATATCTCTTGAAAGTTAAGTAAAATAATTTACTAAATAATAGGCACTTGAAATTGAAAATTCAAAAATGGAAAACTGTGTTGCACAAAATGATTCCATTTGAAGTTCTTATTTTTATGTATATAGCATATATGACTGCAGGCCAGAAGAGGGCACCAGATCTCATTACAGATGGTTGTGAGCCACCATGTGGTTGCTGGGAAGTGAACTCAGGACCTCTGGAAGAGCTCTTAACCTTTGAGCCATCTCTCCAGCCCTATATTTTTTATATAATTTGATTTAATTTTACATATCAGCCATGGATTCCCCTGTTCTCCCTCCCCCCCAACCCTCCCCCCAGCCCAACCCCTATTCTCATCTCCTCCAGGACAAGGACTCCCCTGGGGATTCAGCTCAACCTGGTAGATTCAGTCCAGGCAGGTCCAGTCCCCTCCTCCCAGGCTGAGCAAAGTGTTCCTGCATAGGCCCCAGGTTCCAAACAGCCAGCTCATGCATTAAGGACAGGTTTCTAACTGTCATGCTAGAAATCTCATCCAATGACTGATGGAAGCAGAAGCAGAGATCCACGGCCAGGCCCCAGGTAGAGCTCCAGGAGTCCAATTGGCGAGAAAGAGGAGGGACTGTATGAGTAAGAATTGTTGAGACCAAGATTGGTATATTTTTAATAGTAACCAACACATCAGCATCCAGCATACAAGGCAGCAGTATTTTCTTGGTGAGAAGATCAGAGCTTTAGCATATGAGCACATGTAAGTCTCAATTGTAGATATGGAGTTGTGCATATCATTATGTCATTACCTCAGGACTCATGGTTCCAGTTGTATTGGTACCAGATGGGGAATCAATATGTTGTCTAATCAAAAATAACTAAGGTGCTTTACTCTTAAGAGTGAATAGAAGAGATGTGATGACTTTGCTCCTATTTTCTTTATTATACATTAAAAACAAAGCACAAAGTTGGCTGGATGCAGCATTAGCACTGCTGACAGCTGTTGAACACTAACTTAACCAGATGACATACTTATAGCAATGGGGAAATACAGGAATTTTAAGATTAACATGCTACTGAAACTTTCTAAATATAACATGGTTTGTAGTGAGGTATATTTGGTAGGAATTTCCTTTATTTTTCAAATGACAAAGTAAGTCAGGTTTTGGAAGAAAAACTCATTTATTATATTGTGTGGCAGATGAAATCTCACCATTCCTTAATCCATATTTACAAAGTGTATTTTGAAACCAAATGGCATAACTTGACCTGATTGTATAAGGCATGTATGGGTGTAGATGTAACCAACCGTCTTATTAAATAAGATACACAGAGCCGATTCAGAGAAGAAAGCCAAGAGGTCAGAGCTAAGAGCCTCACCCTTCCTGCTTCAGCGATCCTCTTCAGCCAAGAGAGCTCTCTGAAAAGAGGAGCTACTTCCTGTGTGTTTGTCTTTATAGTCTTTCTGTTCTGCCTTCTCATTGGTTGTAAATCCAAACACGTGACTGCCTTGTCACTGCCTTTATGTACATCCCTCCAGGTCCTCTATGGTACTGAGATTAAAGGCATGTGTCTCCAATGTTGGCTGTATCCTTTTACACACAGAGATCTACCTAGCTCTGTCTACCAAGTGCTGGGATTAAAGGTGTGCGTCACCACCGCCATGCTCTTGCTATAGCTCTAATAGCTCTGACCCCCAGGCAACTTTATTTATTAACATACAATTAAAATCACTTTTCAGTACAAATAAAATACCACCATATTTCCCCTTTTCTATTTTAATAAGAAGAAAAAAGAAAAAGATTATAACTAACAAAAGAAAAACTATATACAAAAGTACAATAACTATATACAATATACAAGTAATAAATACCTAAACAATGTCTAGTCCATTTGTATTTGACAAATTCAGAGAAAATAATTTCATTATCTATCCTATTTTGGTAAGTCCAAAATGTATCTAATTCACTTACTATATTAATTAATCTTCAACTATAGCTAACTAACCTTCAACTATAACTAACTAATCTTCAACTTCCTCAGAGACCCAAGAAGGAAATAATATTAGCTAACAAAAATAAAAACAGGAAGTTCATGCAAGCAACTTCCAAAAAATTGTGAGTTGACAGAAACAGCCAGATGTCTGGACAGTCACCTGAGGTTTCTCCGTAGTGCTGGGGCATCATCTTCAGCCTATAGGCTTAGCGTATCTGACAGACTCATTTGTGAAGTAGGATGTACACAAGGTCAACAGTTCAACCTCACATTGGGTGAGAGCAGTCCATGCACCAGAAACACCTGAATTCCACTAGTGTCATGTCATGATTCAGGATTTTAAATTCTGGAAATTGTTGATGGTTTTTTTAATTCAATTGTCCATTCTTCTTGGCTGTGTATATATGGCTTCATCTCAGCATCCCGTTGTTCTCCACATCCCTCTATAAAATGCCAGTCTACTATTGAGAGGTGTGAGCTTAGTTACTCTTCAAGAATAACTGTTTCAGCTGCTATTCCATTGCACATCAGAAACCATCGTCCCATTGCCTGTTTAGCTGCCTTCGAAGAAAAGAGCACTGTATCTTTTCTGAATTGCAAAGGCCACTTCAGGGATGGTGCCATATTGTCCTGGCCTCAAAAGATGCCTTTTGATGAAGCCATAACCACACTTGTTTTGGCAAGAATCAGTAGTCCTGTGTTTCATGTCCTGTCTGTCCATTTTGTCCTGTTGATTCGAGGATACTTTGTTGTCCAGTGGCTAACTTTTGCCACAATGAAAGTTAACTCCATATGCAGTTTCTTCAATGCCCATATTTTCTCTGAAGTAGATTGGTACTGCCACGAGCCGACATGTCTCAAAAAAGAAAAATTTTCTAAGTTATTAAAACATTTTAAATGCCATATTCTGTAGATCTCTGAAGGGTTTGAAGATGACCTGTCTAAAATATATCTGCTCAATTTTTAAAACATATCTAATATGACTACAAGTTCTATTGTAATGTCTAACTACTAACTTTCATTTCTTTATATCCTAATAGTTGGTAATAATAACATTCAAGGATCAGAAAATTGCATTGTTAAATGAACAGTATAAATACAATCAGAAATATACATATAGCATTTTCTAACAATATCAATTTCAATATATATAATTTGTATACAATATAAAACAATCCAATCCAATGTAAAGTATTTAAAACTAGTAATTGTCTTTTTCTTCTTTTCTTTTCTTTTCTTTTCTTTTCTTTTCTTTTCTTTTCTTTTCTTTTCTTTTCTTTTCTTTCTTTCTCTTTTTTTAAAACAGGAACCTTAAATCTAATCTCCCTTGCATAGCCTTTTTCCTAACCCTTGACAACAACTTGTAACCAACCCCCCTAAACAATGAAAATTTTCCCAGACCCAAAACCCATTAAAAAGACCAAAAAACCACCCGCCCCACATCACCTCTTTGGGAATGTGGGTGTCGTATTCTTAAAATTGCTTCCTGCTGGGTATGGGCGAAGGTATCCTTATCCTGAAAGAAAAATTTTAGGTTAATTGTCAAATTCTAGGAAAAGTAACTATATCCTTCATTATCCAGTCTGTATATAATGCCAAAGTTCAGAGTTTATCTCAAGTCCTTATTCAAGTAGTCTTTGAGACTGGATCATCTCAGCTAGTCATCTCAAAATTGCTCTGAGCACCTTGTAGTTCAAAGCTGGTCTGTAGATGATGTGTGTCAGCTTAGTGATGCTATTATTTTCCACGTGGAATTGTTGTTGTTGTGGGGCCCCATCTTCTTCCTGGAGACTTCAGTTGATGTTAGGCCTGGCCGTGATTTCCTGCAGAAAACTGATAAGCTACTTGAACACAAAGACATATATATGCAGCTAATTGAAGCCTTTTTTCTAGAATTAGTTAGTACTCTATATGACCATTCATATCTTAACAAAGTTTAAAATGTATATATATCTATATATTAACCTTGTAAATTTTGATATAAAATTTATACTTTAAGAAAAGTTTAAAGAATCAGAATAGAATCAAAGAGTTGAGATTAGTAATAGAATAGTCCCTTAATTAATTTGGCTTTTCTCCTGTCCCATAGCAGAAGATGGCTCTTTTATTCTGGCATGATACAGGGAGTTTGCATTTTCCTTTTAACAACATGCTTGAGTTTAAAGGAGAGAGTCATTCTCCAACTCCAAAGTCAGCTTTAAATTTTAGTTGAACTGGGACTATTAGAAGACCAATAGTGTTAAATCTTTAGAGAAAAGCAGAAACAAACATTTAGGAAGACATAACATTTTTTAGATAATATATACCCATACGCCGTTTCACTCTGTTTCCTGGGATAGATGATTTGTCCCTTTTCTTCAGTTGTCTCATTTGTCCAGTGTTCTTCAGATTCCTTAACCTTCATTCTCCTAAAAGACGAAAACAAAAACCTTTCCCCAAGACTAATTTTGGGGATGTTCCTTTTTGGCAAGTTATTATCTGATTAAATGAAAAGACATGTGTTACTGGTATAAGTTAGTTTAAATTGGATGTTCATGTTGGTTGATGAACTATCACCTCCTCTAATTAAGAGGTTTCTCTTGTTCAAATCGAACCTTTATCAATTTTGATGGTACCCACAGCTTATCTTCTCCTGTAGAAACAAAAACAAAACCTCATCCTTAACGTAACACATACCCTGGTTTCCATTCTGAGGTCAGCACATCCTTAAAGTATATAGGCTGATTTAATTCTGTAGTTTTTTCTATTATCCATTGTCTCTCTGCAGCTGCTGTTCATTTCTCATTGGTATTAAAAAAATTCAAAGTTAATAGAGCATTATGTAGTCTATTTCTGGGGGTTTTTGTTACCCCTTTCTGTTTGTTTAGCATATCCTTTAGAGTTCTGTTTGATCTTTCTATAACTGCTTGACCTGTAGGATTATGTGGTATGCCTGTAATATGCTTTATATTGTAATAAGCAAAAAACTGTTTCATTTTAACAGAGACATATGATGGAGCATTGTCAGTTTTGATTTGTGCAGGTATACCCATGATGGCCATAACATCTAGCAAATGAGTGATTACAGAATCAGCTTTTTCAGAACTCAAAGCAGTTGCCCATTGAAATCCTGAGTAAGTATTGATCGTGTGGTGTACATATTTCAATTTTCCAAATTATGCAAAGTGAAACAAGTCCATCTGCCAGATTTCATTCCTTTGAGTACCTTTTGGGTTACAGCCTGCTGGTAATGGCGTTTGATTGTAGAAGGAACAAGTAGGACATTTCTTTACTATTTTTTGGCTTGTTGCCAGGTTATGGAAAAATCCTTTTTTAAACCTTTACTATTGACATGATGTTTTTTATGAAATTCTGAGGCCTCCAGCACATTTCCTATCAATAATTTATCAATCTCATCATTTCCTTGTGCTAGAGGGCCTGGCAGACCAGTATGGGATCAAATGTAAGTTATATATAAAGGATGACGCCTTTTTTCTGATTGTATCTTGTAATTGAATAAATAGTGAAGTTAATTCTGAAGCATCAGGGATAAATTCTGCAGTCTCAATATGTAATACTACTCTTTCAGAATACTGAGAGTCAGTTACTATGTTGAGAGGTTCTGAAAAATCCATTAATACCAACAGAATAGCATACAATTCTGATTTTTGAACTGAAATATAAGGACTTTGAACCACTTTACTTAAAATTTCTGATTTGTAACCTGCCTTTCCTTGTTTTTTGGCATCTGTATAAAATGTATGAACTCCAGATATGGCGTTTTTTTCCATACAATTTGAGGCAAGATCCAATCAGCTCTCTTTATAAGATCAATTCTATCGCTTTTGGGATATTTGCTGTCAATTTCTCCCAAAAAATTACTTCAAGCTCTTTGCCAAGGTTCACTTTCTGTCCATAATTTTTCAATGTCCTCCTTAGTTAAAGGTATGACAATTTCTGCTGGGTCTATTCCTGCTAATTGACGAAGTCTCAATTTTCCTTTGCAAATCAAGTCAGAGATTTTTTCCACATAAGTTTTTAATTTTTTATTTGGTTTATTTGGTAAAAATATCCATTCCAATATAATATCTTCCCTCTGCATTAATATTCCTGTAGGAGAATGCCTAGAAGGTAAAATAACCAAAATGCAATGCAGCTTTGGATCAATACAATCCACGTGCCCTTCATGTACTTTCTTTCCTACCAAGGCCAATCTTTCTCAGGTTCAGGTGATAATTCTCTTGGACTATTTAAGTCCTTGTCACCTTCTAAGGTTTTGAACAAATTATTCAGTTCATCATTTTTTACCCCAACAATAGTTCGTAGATGAGAAATATCTCCAAATAATCTTTGAAAGTCATTAAGAATTTGTAGTCTATCTCTCCTAATTTGCACCTTTTGGGGTCTAATTTTTTGTAGCTCTATTTTATATCCTAAGTAATTAATAGAATCTCCTCTTTGTATCTTTTCAGGAGCAATTTGTAATCCCCAGCAAGGCAAATTTTTCTTTATTTCTTCAAACATTCTTTCTAAAGTATCTGCATTTGAGTCAACTAGTAAAATATCATCCATATAATGATAAATTATAGATTTAGGAAATTTTTTACATATCACTTCCAATGGCTGTTGTACAAAATATTGGCACAGAGTTGGGCTATTCAACATTCCCTGTGGGAGAACCCTCCATTGAAATCTTTTAACCATGTGAGAATTATTATAAGTAGGCACTGTGAAAGCAAATCTTTCTCTGTCTTTTTCTTGTAAGGGTATTGAAAAGAAACAGTCTTTTAAATCAATTACTATGAGAGGCCATCCTTTTGGTAACAGAGTAGGCAAAGGAATTCCAGATTGTAGAGAGCCCATTGGCTGAATTACTTTGTTAATTGCTCTAAGGTCTGTTACCATTCTCCATTTACCAGATTTCTTTTGAATAACAAATATAGGAGAATTCCAAGGGCTCGTTGATTCTTCAATATGCTGAGCATTTAACTGTTCTTCTACCAGCTCTTCTAAAGCCTGGAGTTTCTCTGTTGTTAAAGGCCATTGCTGAACCCATACAGGCTTGTCTGCTAACCATTTTAAAGGTAGAGCTGTTGATGTCTTTGGAAGATCATCAGTTGTTGTGCCCTGTTCTTGTATAATATGGATGGCTGGTGACCACTCAGAATAATGCCTTCTAATATTTCTCTCAGAAACATGTGCTAGTTTATGATTTGTTTCTGAGATTGGAGGGATGTTAATCTGAGTATTCCATTGTTGCAACAAGTCTCGACCCCACAGGTTCATAGCTATATTAGCTACATATGGTTTCAATTTTCCTCTCTGTCCTTCTGGACCTATACATTCGAGCCATCTTGCACTCTGTTTCACCTGAGATAATGTCCCAATTCCTAACAGTTGAACGTTTACCTCCTGAAGAGGCCAAGTTGGATGCCAAAATTCTGGTGCAATTATGGTAACGTCCGCACCTGTGTCTACCAGACCAGACAACAAAACACCATTTATTTTTATCGATAATTTTGGTCTTTGTTCATTAATAGAAGTTTGCCAAAAATTTTTCTTTATGTTTTCTCCTGAATTTTCTATTGTTTCTGTTCCATCATCCTGACCAGCATGATTTATTCCAATAGGCATTTGGTTATTTAATTGCTCTGAGTAGGGGTTTCCTCTATGATTGCAGGAAAGGTTTGAACTGGATTTGCTATTGGGGCCTGCATGAGGCCCCTCTGGGAGTTTCCCGAAGACTAAGGCAAAGGATTACCCTGTCTGTCCCTTGTTGATCTACATTCGTTGGTCCAGTGTTTTCCCTTACCACACCTTCTGCATACTCCAGAAGGAAGGGGCATTCTGTTGCCATTGTTCCTTGAAGAAACATTGTTTCTGGGGATGACCTGTTTACAGTCCCTTTTCAAATGTCCTTGCTTTCCACATCCAAAACATCTAACATTCCTCAAACATTTTGAAATTGCTTCTCCTACCCACATATCATCATGCTCATGAGCTTCAACATTAACCGTGTCTCTAATCCAATCTTCCAAAGGTGCAGATCTTGCCTTTAATGGCCTGATTATTCTTTTGCATGCTGCATTCACATTCTCAAAGGCCAATGATTCAATTATTATCTTACTAGCTTCTGAATCCAGGACCATTCTCTTTACTGCTGAAGCCAGTCTTTGTAAAAAATTTGTGAAAGATTCTTTTGGGCCTTGTACAACCTTTGTAAGTGACTCAGTTTTTTTTCCTGGTTCCTCAACTCTGTCCCATGCATTCAAGGCTGCTGTTCGACATAAAGTAAGGGTTTGGACATCATATAAATGTTGTGTTTGTGCTGAAGCATATTGACCTTCTCCAATAAGCTGATCCTGGCAGACTTGTATTCCTTTATCCCTCCATTGTTTTTCTATGTTTTTAGCTTCATCCTTGAACCAAGTTAGCCACTGAAATCTTTGACTGGATTCAAGAACAGCTTTTGCCAGCTCCCGCCAGTCCTGTGGTACAATCCTATTATATGTTGACCCCCAGGTAACTTTATTTATTAACATACAATTAAAATCATATTTCAGTACAAATAAAATACCACCTTATATGGGAACTGGGCTCTCAGAAATCCATCTTCAGATTTGTGTGGGTGTGTTGAATATTCACTTTTGGAATTTAACATAAAGAACCTTGGCCTGGGAGTCAGGAAACCTAATTCCCAACCTCTATGAATAAACTATGTGATCTTCAGTAAATCTTGTTTTTTTTTCTTTTACTTGTGTTCTATTTCAGCTCTTCTGTTCCAGGAATCTGAAATACCTAGAGTTAAGTTTCCTGTGGGATCTTAGTGGCACACAATGGAATGAGAAAGAGAAATTAATATTCCAGGTTCTCTGATCTTTTGGATAGCCAGGATTTCCTCTCCAATCAACAAGACATATAATGGGATTATTAGCTTTGTGGACCTTAGATTATCCATTCCTCACTGTCAGTAGGTCTATGTAGATCCTCAAATTAGACCCAGATCTGCTGTGGAATATTATTTTAACTAGGCAAAGATATGTTACATTTGTTTATGCTGTGGGATATTACTTTAACTATGTAAAGGTGTGTTACTTTTGTTTATGTTGCATTTATTTAATTATGTAAAGATGTGTTGCATTTGCTTCACCTTGACTGCCCAAGGCACCTAATTGGTCTAATAAAGAGCAGAACAGCCAATAGCTAGGCAGAGAAAGGAAAGGCGGGTTGGCAGGCTGTGAGAATTAGTAGGAAGAGAACTCTAGGCTTGAGAGAAAAGGAGGAGTGTGTAAGGGAGAAAGCAAGGGACACACCTGGGGACAGATGCTAGGCAGCTGCCAGCCAGACATGAAGACAGCAGGAAAGCAAGATGTATAGAAAGAAAGGTTAAAAGCCCTGAGACAAAATGTGGATAAAAAGAACCAGATTGAAATAAGATCTAAGGTAAGGCTGAGTATTCAAAACTTATAATAAGTCTCCATGTCATGATTTGGGAGGTGCTTGGTGGCCTAAAAGAAAAAAGCCTGCTACACAGATCCCCATTATACCCCACCCAGCAAGGCTATGAACCATTTCTTGACTTTCGACTAGAGAGATTTAAGCCAGGTATGGTGCCTTTGAGAGATCAAGACAGGAATCTCATGAATTTGAGGTCCATTTTGTCTAAAAGAAAAGACATGCACAGAGAGAGAGAGAGAGAGAGAGAGAGAGAGAGAGAGAGAGAGAAAGAAAGAAAAGAAAGAAAGAAAGAAAGAAAGAAAGAAAGAAAGAAAGAAAGAAAGAAAGAAAGAGACAAATAGGGCAGAGATAGAGAGAGAAAGAATAAGAGAAAGAAACAAACTCCATCCCGGGGTGTCACTGATGAGGTATAGCTACACATTCTCAAGTCCTTTGTCTTAGACCTAATAAATAGATTCTTGTCACTTTTCTGTGACCATTCCCTCATTTTCCTTCCACATCTAGAAACTCATAATCTCTCAGTTATCAATCCTCTTTTAGCAAACCTGAGTCTTCTAAGAACCAGGGTGCTTGCCTTTCCATGCTTGGAGTGCATATCCATTAAGCATTGGGATTTTGTTGCTATTTTAAGTTTGGGAGCTTGGTCTTAACCATTGACAGGATTCTCTGAGATTTCCCATCTGCCTGTTTTCTGAGACATCTGTGTGTGGCTTATGACTAAGACTCCAGGTTGCCTCATAGCCTTCAGGTCAATTCAGCCCTTAGTTTCTTGCTGCTGGTCTCATTGGAGCTGCAGCTCGTACCTACTGTTGCTTATTTATTACTAAACCCTCTTAATGTATGCTCCTTTTTCCCTATGCAGACATTGTCCTGACCTTCCTGATTGAGATTGTTTGCCTCCATTCCATACCTCTCACTGGAGACCTTTACATCAAAGCCATTATATGCCTGCCTGGTGTGTGGGTTTTGAATCTTTTCCTTCTGGCCTATTCAAACCCTAGGTAAGTTCCAATTATAGTCTCTCTGGACCCAGCTCTGTGGGCTCATCCCTTACAATGAAAAATGAAATGGCCACACTCAGTTTATATTAGTTAACACCTATATATATTATTTATATTTATATATTATATATTTTTATTATATATATATATATATATATATATATATATATATATATATATGCAGTCATTTGCTTTGTAGGCTAAGTTCAAGTTAGGATGAGGGAGAATAGTCACATCTCTACAGCTGAAGGTAGGGAGAAAGATCCTGATGGGGACAAGAAATGATTATATTAAAAATGCCATCTGACATTGTGACCTTCTGTGTTATAAATAAAATAATGTATGAATACAGGTGGTAATAGTAGTAGTAGTAGCAGCAGCAATAGCAGCAGCAGCAGCAGCAGCAGCAGCAGTTGCAGCAGCAGCAGCAGCAGCAGCAGCAGCAGCAGCAGCAGCCAGGTCGGTAGTATTATACCACATGTCAAAGGACTGATGAAATAATTCAGATTCCAAGATCCATATCAAGGGGAATGTGTCCTTGTGCTGAGGAAGTATTTTTTCTGAGGCTTAATATCCCCATATACATCTTTGTCTACAAGCTCACATGTGGTATCTAGGATTGCTAGTTAGTGGGTGGTGAATGTGAAAATATTGTTAGAAGTGAAATACATGATGCAAGTTGTTTAAACTTTCTTTCCCAGATGAGTGCGTTTCACAGACATGGAACCTTTTCTCCAGTGTTGGCTGCCAGCAAAGGCTGGAATCAGTGTACTGAGGGAAAGGCAAGTCAGAATAAAGCAAATAGTTTGTCATGCATCTAGATAAGACTGGGAGACAGTCCATTAAGCCAAGTGCTTTAGGGAGCCAGAAGAGCTGATGCATGAGGAAGTTGGAAAGATGGAGAGGAATTTCCTGAGCTAGAGTACAGGGCTCTGGTTTCCTTTTGTTTAGTGCCTGTTGTTGCCAGTCTAGATGCTTAGACTCAAGATATCTGGGGAGTGCTTAGAGGGTAAAAGAGCAGACCAAACAAAAGACACCATTCTTATAAAACCTAGGAGGATTTAGTAATCAGACAAAGGGTAAAAAGGAACCAAGTGTTAGCTAGACCAAGGTAAACCCAGTTCAGTGACCTATATGACCACCAGTGGAAGGTTATAGTGAGTAATATTATGTGCCAACCTTTCTAGGATGTAGTACCTGTTGTCTAGTCAAACACAAGTCTATATTTTACCATAGTTATTTTTTATTTAATTTTTTCATTTTACATTTTATTTTATTCATTTTCATTTTACACTGTTCCCACTTCTTCTCCTTCTCCCATTCATCCCCCACCTATCCTCCATTGCCACCCCCCTATTCATTCCTCATAGGGGGTAAGGCATCCCTTAGGTAGTCAACACAGGCTGGCATACCAAGTTAGGACAGGACTAAGCCCCTCCTCCCTGCATCAATGCTGAGTAAGGCATCCCACCATAGGGAATGGGCTCTAAAAAGACAGCTCATGTACCTGGGAAAGGTTCTGGTCCCATTGCCAGGGGACCCACAAACAGATCAAGCCATAGAACTGTCACCCACATTCAGAGAACCTAGTTTGGTCCCATGCAGGTTCCCCAGCAGTCAGTCCAGAGTCTGTGAGCTCCCACTAGCTTGGGTCAGCTGTCTCTGTGGTCCAACTTCCATGGCCAAAGCGTTTGTGTTTATTAAAATAAAAGCTCATTGTGCTCGCACAGGACCAGATTTTCCTGTTTCTTTTCCATATTGGTTCAGGAATTTTCTTATTTCTCATGAGCAAACTAGATTAATCGGTTAAAAATGGCATGTGTTTGTTTGTGGTATCTTAACGCTGATAGTTTCACTAGAACTTCCATGAAGTTGTGATATTTTCTAAGAATATAAGTTTTTATAATATTGGAAATTCATAATTACCCTTGAATGCATCCAAATCAATCTGTAAAAGTGACTAACTTTCTTTACATTCAGTATAATTATATAATGCCCATGTTTTCCATTTAGGATTTATTAGAGTAAATCCCCTGTAAATGTCACTGAAAGTGTTAGTATTTATATAGAATTAAATACTAGAGTTTTCTGTATTTAATTTCTGTTATTGTTGGTGAAAATTCATTTCATAATAAACTATAATATTGAAAATAGCAGTCTTCTGAAAAATTGCATATATTATTACCAGTGTGGGGGGCTTTCAGTAGATAACTTTGCATAGAATCTCTGGGATCACTAACATGCATCCTCTTAGCAAATCATCTCTCAGGGCTAGAAAAAAAGAGAGTAACTTCTGCTCAGCTCTTCCCATTTGGAGCACAGCATAGCTCTGACTAGCTCTTTAAAGACTCCCTGTTTCCACCCTCTCATATGATAAACAGTAGATACAATGGACAACAGAAGTTTTGGCAGTGAAACCCCAGCTTTTTCCTTGCAATATTTTTTCTTTTCTTTTCTTTTCTTTTCTTTTCTTTTCTTTTCTTTCTTTTTTTTTTGTTTTTTTTTTTTTGCACAGTATTTTTTCTTAACAGAGATTAAAAACTGCTAAAAGTTGCTTCTGTGATCTTGATATCTTTTCTTTTTATATAATTTCCCCAACTGATTGGATGAATGAGTGGTTTAGATCTGTTAATTCAATTATTTACTTACTGAGCAGTGTACTGAATTTTTAGAGTGATTGTTTATATTATTATTATTATTAAAAACAGATTCTTCTCTCATACAATATATCATGACCACAGTTTCCTCTTCCTCCACTACTCCCAGCTCTCCTCCCCTCCCCTCTCTCCCCCATATTCAATCCCCCTCTGTTTCCTATTCAGAAAGGTGCAGGTCTCCAAGGAATGACAGCAAGATAGGACAAAACAAGATACAACAAGACAAGGCAAAAGCCCTCCTATCAAGGCTAGACATAGCAACCCAAAAGGAGAAAAAGAGTTTCAGGAGCAGGCAAAATGTCAGAGATACACCTGCTCCCACTGTTAGGAGTTCCACAAGAACATTAAGCTAACAGCCATAACATATATACAGAGGTCCTAGTGGAGACCCATGCAGGCCCCATGCTTGCCATTTCAGTCTTTGTGAGTCTATGTGAGCCCTGCTTAGTTGATCTGGTGGGCCATGTTTTCCTGGTGTCCTCCATCCCCTCTGACTCCTAAAATCTTTCCTTCTGTCTTCCATGGGGTTTCGCCAATGGAGACCTCCAATTTATACTCTCTCTCCATATAATGTATGGCTGTAGCTCTCTGCACTCACTCCCATTTGCTACCAGAGGAAGCCTTTCTAATGATGACTGGACGAGGAACCGATCTATGAGTATAGCAGAATATCATTAGGAATCATTTCACTGATTTTTTTTTTGCAGTCATGTTTGGTTCTACTCTAGGTCTCTGAGATATTCAGTCTCTCATTCCTGGCCATCCAGGCAGTGTAGAGCATGGGCTCCTTCTCATGGGGTGGGCTCTTTGGTAGGGAGATTCTTTCCTGCTTTTGTCATGCCTTTTTGACCTACAAAGGTAATACAGGTTGGTGGCACAAATGCAAACATTGTAAAAGAATATAGCATGAAAGGAAGACTCCTTCCCACTTCAAGCCACTAATCTCATGCCTTTGTTGCCATATTAAAAAACTTTCTTCTGCATCATTTTACATACAGAGATGCATACACATATTTTCTTACATGTGTACTCTTTTGGAAAATAGATTGGAGTTCTACACACAATTTCATCTGTCTTCCTCCAGTTTATCCTCATATACTTCCTGTGTCAACATCTATAATCCTGAGATTTGGGTGGCTTTTCTATAGATATTGCTGAGGATGCACCATTTTGGATGCATAAATTTAGTATTCATGCACTGTGCAATTTTTTGCATTCTTCTCTAGTTTGTTGGCACTATCCACTTATATATTCTTATACTTGAAGTACTCTAATGACTTGAGAATTCTCCATTGAGATCAAAGAGATCAAAGTTAGCCTAATTGCTTCCCTTCCCTGAACACTATGTATCTACTCTGTCCTTAGATCATTCCCAAGTTAACTCCCAAATTAGTCCTCAGAGCAGAACTGTTAGTTTTCTCTGACAACCTCAGTTTATATTTTCTGGTTTCAACTCATCAACCAAAATTTTAAAAAAGATTTATTTTTTGTTTGTTTGTTTGTTTGTGTGTGTGTGTGTGTGTTTATGTGTGTGTGTGTGTGTGTGTGTGTGTTTATGTGTGTGAGTGTGTGTGTCTGAGGAGAACAAGGTGAGCATGTCATGTCCCCTGAGGAAGGAGTTACAGCAGTTGTGAGTCACCATGTTTGGGTACTGGGAACCTAACTTGATTCTTCTTAAAGAACTTCAGATGTTCATAACCACTGAGACATCTATCCAACACCTATAACTTAACACACAGTCACAGACACAGACAGACAGACAGACAGACACAGACACACACACACACACACACACACACACACACACACACACACACACATCTTTTTTGGACAGATTCTGTCCTCAGTGGTTTTTATTTTGAGCATGTAGAATCTGCTACTCACACAAAGAACTATGAATTACATACAGCTCATTCTTATTTGAGTATTTTCTGTGCTCTACATTGTGTTCATCATTTCCATTAATACTCATTATAAACTCGTAATGAAAGTGTGATAATTATCTCCAAATGACAGGCACAGGAAGATTAAAAACACTGTCCATGATCAATAGTTAGTAGATAGAAGTGGAGCTTGTATCCAGGTTTGTCTAACTGTAAAACTATGAGTTTAATTAGTATGCATATTACCACCCTTAAAGCAGCAAGTATTTCTTGGCCAGCAAGTCACGCACAGCAGCTCTGGCCTGTGTGAGCCAGTGAGTTTCTGACATAAAACCACAGCAATACTCATGACAAGATCTGCACAACATAGTGGGGCTGAGTTCTGGGGGCAGGAGCAAAACATTTCCTGCTGTTATGAGTTGAAAAGGAATACCCATTTTTGTTGCCCACGGTCTTTCCTCTGTAATGCTATTATGAAGACCATAGGCAGGATCAGTTAGCAAGTATACATAATTGTTTAATATCTTTGTGTTCCAAATTAGATATAGCTATCGGCCTAAAGCTCTCACATTGACCACAATATCAATAAGCAAAAGGAAAAGAAGATACCATATCAGAGATCTATAGTGCTGCTCAGTCTGTGTATGATTTCTGAATTCAAAAGATGAGACATCTAAGAGAAGGTCATAATAATTTCTTTCTCTGTATCTGTCTGGTAATCTCCAGTCCTGGTTTCTGTGGCTGCCTTGACTTAATGGTGTAGGGATTCAGAATATAGATGTGGGCCACGCTGGTGGGCCAGGGGGTAAAAGTGTCAAGCTGGATGACCTAAATTCAACTCCCCGGACTCACACAGTGAAAGAATAGCTTGTGGGAGAGAACAGACTCCCACAAGCTATTCTCTGAGCTACACTCTTATTCTGTAGTACACACACACACACACACACACACACACACACACACACACATTGTAGATTAAACAAGTTTAATAGTGAAGAAGAATATGAATTAGGGTATGATTATAGTCCACTCAGTGAATTGGACATTTTCTTTTATACCTATTTATTTATTAATTTATTTGTTTTATATATATATATATATATATATATATATATATACATATATATATATATATGTGTGTGTGTGTGTGTGTGTGTGTGTGTGTGTGTGTGTGTGTGTGCCATCATTCACTTGTGGAGTAGGATTCAATTCTTTCCTTCTGCCATTTGAGTTCCAGAGACTGAACTCAGTAGCAAGTGCCTTTACCACCTGAGCCATCATGCTTTCCAATATTGGGCATTTCTGTGTCCTTCAGCATCCAAAAGAAAGGTCATCCTTGATGTCAAGTAAATGTCCTCTTTTCTTAACTGTGTGGTAGAAAATGAGTTGCCAGAGTTTTTGTTTTTAGTGTTTTTAAAATTGTTTTATTTTATATCTACCACTATAAAATAAATCTGAAATCTGGAAAAGGAAGGACCAAACCAATAGCAGTTGTCCTGAATTGAGCATTTCCAATAATAAATGCTCAGATGGTGTGTTATTCCTGTTCCAACCTAATTCAGTTCAATGAATATTTGTTGAATGCCTGCTGTGAAAAAGATAAAGAATGAATAAGGCATGTTCTTACTCTCCAGGAGTTCGCAATCTAATGGAAAATCAACTTGTACGCTGTTAATTCTCATACAAAGAAGACAACAATAAAGCCTACATAGAAATTTAAACACGGTGCTATGGGAGTATTTGAAGAGTAAAAACTGATTCTAATTAGGAAATCTGGAAAGATGCTATTTGAAAGAAGGAGAGTTTGAGTTTGCTCATAAAGGACTCCAGAGAATATTATAGGAAGACATTGAGATAAAAGGTGCTTTAGGCTAAGGAACCAGATCATTCCAGGTGTACAAGCTCAGGCATGGAGATTGGCACAAGTGGCAGGACAGTATCAAATACTACTGAAACAGTACTCTACTTTATGAAGACTATCGAACCCTGAGCTAAGACTTTGCACTTGGGTCAGTAGACCAAGAGAAATAACCAGTCCTTGATATCATACAACAGTCTTTCCTATCACTGTATCACCATTTGTTTACTAGCTGTCTCCTTTTATGGATATTTTTTTTCTAGTAGTATTTGTTTCCTATTGAAGTTTCTCTATGTGGGAAATACTTGACATTAAAAACACACACCAGATGAGGTTGATTTAAACATCTCCAATATATCAATAATCCATTTATTTCTCTTCCCAACAGCATATTTAACTACATATGCTTTGTATAACATTGACTAAGTTTATACTCCATGTTGAAATAACCCAAGAATGGTGATTCATGATGATGATGGCATCTGGAATTTATCCTATTCTATAATCTGTTTCACTCACTTTGAGCTGCTATTAAACCAGTCCTAGCTATTCCATCAGGTTTCTTTTTACTGGTCCTATTTATTGTCTTTCTTTGGTATTCTGTGGTGGTATTGTGTTCCCCATAATATTGTGTACCTTAATAAACTTATCTGGGGTCAGAGAACAGAAAAGCCACAAGATACTTAGGCTAGAAAATGTTAACACACGCCTTTAATCCTAGCATTCCAGAGACAGAAATCCCTCTGGATCTCTGTGAGTTCAAGGCCACATTGGAAACAACCAGGCATGGTGACTCATGCCTTTAATCCCAGAAAGCAGCCTTTAATCCCAGGGAGTGGTGGTAGAAAGCAGAAAGGCTTATAAGGCGTGAGGACCAGAAACTAGAAGCATTTGGCTAGCAGCATTTGGCCTGGTTAAGCATTTGGCTGGTTAAGCTTTCAGGCTTTGGAGAAACACAGTTCAGCTGAGATTCATTCTGGATGAGGACACAGAGGTTTCCAGTCTGAGGAAACAGGACCAGCTGAGGAATTGGCAAGGTGAGATAGCTGTGGCTTGTTCTGTCTCTCTGATCTACCAGCATTGACCCCAATAATTGGCCTCGGGTTTGATTTTATTATAAGACTCTTTAAGATTCCTGCTACAGTATTCCTATAAGAATGTCAGATTAAATTCTATTACATGCTTCTGTTTTTAAGTCAGGGTAACTTTAATCCATCCACATTTACCATTCTGCCTGTCATCCTATCACAAGCAGAAATTAGCTTTGTTTGGCATGATTTGTGTTTGAAGAATCTGTATTGACTACTGTTTATCACTAGGTTTTCCCCTAGATACTCATAAATGACGGCCTTAATAATTGTCCTCACAGCTTACAAGATATTGAAATTAAATTTATGAGTTTAATTCCCTGAGTTCCCTGGCGATTTTTTTTAAAGAATGGAACAAGGGAGTTTATGTCTCACAGCAACTATTCCATAATAGTCAATGTGATAAAGAAAAATCTTTTACAGGGAAACAAATTTCAGTTTTAGCCAACCAATAATTATTACAAAAATTAACAAAAATGAAAATTTTGAAATACTAAAGGACATCCTGTGTCCTTTAAAACTATTGCACTCATACATATTTTGAAGTGCCATAACAGATGCCTAGAAAATGTTAATCCACTAGTTTATAGTCTTTACTTTGTGCCAGCAACTGGAAATTTGTTCTTTTTATATTCAAATTTGTTGAACACTTGTAAAATAGCCCAATAATGATACTTTTAAAAAGATTATTTTATAAGTACTGTCATTGGGACATATGCTAAAGTACTGTTTCATGTGCTTGGGTAACGCGCTTGCTAAATTGTGGTTAACTGTTTACAAATTACTTAAAAGGCACTGACCTGAGGCTTTGCACTGTAAGAAGGCTATCAGTGGACCACAGTATCTTTAAATTTTGCAAATGACCAGCAACAGACTGATGCACATTTCTATACTTTAAAAGGGCTGAATGTATAAAACATTGAATAGCATCAAGAGCTTTAGTGGAGTTTAGGTTCCATACTTGCTCAGACAACACTCAGCCTGTTACTGAAACTAAGACTGTGTAGGACTAAGACTATCTAGGGCTGTGACTATCTAGTGGGTCATGGCAATAATAGTACTTTCTCTGACTGAACTAATTTGGATGCAGTGAATAGCATGCTAATGCTACAGTCTATATTTTGGACATTTATTGGAAAGGGCAATGCTCACAGGGTAATCTGGTGGGAGGAATTTTCTCAATTGAGAGTTTCTCCTTCCAAATGACTGTAGCCTGTGTCAAGTTGATGTTAAAACCAGCTAGCACAGGCATTTTGGAAGCTATTCTGTGGTGCCTTTTGCTGTGCTGCATGTCATGTCTATAGTGGATAGAATTTTTGTTTGTTTGTCTGTTTATTAGTTTATTTGTATGAAGATTTTTTTATTCAAAGTCTGTTATCCAGGCTGTGATAGTGAGTGTTAATTGTCAATTGGACAGTATGTGGAATCACCTAGAACTCAAGACTCCAGACACACCTGGGAGGGATTCTTTAGGTTAAGTTTTAGCTTCTAGGCTAGCTTGTGAGGTATTATCTTGATTAGGTCAATTGAGGAAGGCCCATCCACTTAGGGTAGCACCATTCTCTGAGCTCAGATCCTGAACTTTGTTAAAATGAGAAAGTGAGTTGAACACAAGAATTTAAGTATTTGATACTCATGTTTGTTTTTTAACTGTGGATAAAACATGACTAGCTGCCACCTCCAGTTCCTTCTGCTGTTACTTCTGTGCTATGATGGACTGTAAACTCAATCTATGGGTCAAAATAAAATAATTCTCCCTTAAGTTGCTTTTGCCCGAATATTTTGTCATATCAATAGCAAAAGTAATTAAGACACAGTCTATGCAGCAATCAAACAACAAAAAAGCACCCCACTATGCAATCCCATTCTGGCATGATATTTAGGATGAGAGAATGTTCATTAGTTATCTAACAATTTGGCAGGAATGAATTCTAAATCTGACATATCATGGCTTCACTTTTCACTAATGTATTCTTGTAAGCTCATGGTGAACTTAGAGTTTGTTAGTGTGAGGGAAGCTGTGGGTTTCAGAAGCACCGGATGGCATTTTAACAAACAATTCCATTTTCAGTGAGGTGGAATGTCTGCATCTTGAGTCTGTCATATGCTCTATTCTCTGTGTGAACACAGTGAATGTCTTCTGTCACATTTTTCTGGTATTGTTCTGCAAATCAGCTGCACATGCCCCTGCTATTCTTTTGAATAAGCTTTCAGGCATTACTTGCATGCTGTGCTCCTGTGGAGGGATAGCAGTAATCTGTGCTAAGATAAACACGAGCTTCTGTGGATAAGGAGTAAACACAATGAAGTGAATGCGGCTGTAAGATTTAATGCTTCCACAGGTAATTTTGAGGAGGGGGGATCTGGCATTTAATCAAATCCAGGGACGTTATGTAAATTTAATCACCTTGCAATACATTAGTAATTTTATTATTTCCTTTTCATTTGACAGTGCTTAGATACAAGTTGAGCTTGGAATTCTACAGGTTGAGCATTGCTGATTGGAGGTACATTATGGATAATGTGCTATGAAAAAGAGATAAAACCTTTATTCCTGTTATTGAGTGTCATTCTTGTACATGCACAGGTGTCCAAAAGAAGGTTTTGGAGTAATGTGTGCCTGCCATTGTCCCATTATTCTCAAATCCCTGGTGAACTGTGAAGTGCTAGTTTGGAATAGACTGGTAAATGCACTCCTGTCAAATGGAAGTCTTTTACAATCAGTAAAATATGTTCCAAACATAGGGATCTTCACACTTATAGTCCCCATTTTGGTTCATCTGTCACTAGGATGCTATGTGAAGTTGAATTATTTATGCCATAAGAGTTTACTTAAAAGTGAAGAATAGTATTTCCCTTTGCTGTGGGATGTCCTGTATGTTGTCAATATATGTTGCTATGATTGATTGATAAATAAAACACTGATTAGGCAGTTGCCAGGCAGGAAGTATAGGATAGGCGGGGCAAACAGAGAGGAGAGGCTGGGAGGTGGAAGTCTCAGGGAGACATCAGCCTGCCGTCCAGGGAGCAACATGTAAAGGCAACACGTAAAGCCACAGAACGCATGGCAACACATAGATTAAAAGAATGGGCTGAGTTAAGTGTCAGAGCTAGGCAATGGTAGGCCTGAGCTAATGGCCCAGCAATTTAATTAATATAAGTTTCTGAGTGATTATTTTATGAGTGGTTTGTAGCATGAATGTTAGAAGGTCTTATTAATAAAAACAAACCTGGAGCTAGGTATTGGGGTTAATGTTGGAATATCAGAGAAGCAGAACAAGCCACAGCCACCTCACCTTGCTGATTCCTCAGCTGAGCCTGTTTCCTCAGACTGGAGGCCTCTGAGTCCTTATCCAAATAGATCTCAGATAAACTGCTTCTTGAAAGCCTGAAAGCTTATCCAGCTAGTTCCTGGTTTTCATGCTTTATATACCTTTCTGCTTTCTGCCATCACTTCCTGGGATTAAAGGCTCACTTCTTGGGATTAAAGGCGTGAGTCACCATGCCAGGATATTTCCAGTGTGGCTTTAAACTCTCAGAGATCCAGATGGATCTCTGCCTTCAGAAGGCTAGGATTAAAGGTATGAGTGCCACCATTTTCTGGCCTCTATGTCTGTCTACTGGCTGTTCTGTTCTCTGATCCCAGATAAATTTATTAGGGTGCACGATATATTGGGGAACACAATATCACCACAGTGGTTGCAGAGTCCATGGTGCTGGGCAGGACTGGAGAAAACTCCAGCTACATCCCTTCATCAACAACAGTTTTGATAGGTGCGGTGGGATGGTCTGTATGTCAAGTGTGTTGCTGATTGGTCAATAAATAAATCACTGATTGGCCAGTGGCTAGGCAGGAAGTATAGGCGGGACAAGGAGGAGAATAAAGCTGGGAAGTGGAAGGCTGAGTCAGAGACACTGCCAGCCGCCACGATGACAAACAGCATGTGAAGATTCCAGTAAGCCACGAGCCATGTGGCAAGGTATAGATTAATGGAAATGGATTAATTTAAGCTGTAAGAACAGTTAGTAAGAAGCCTGCCATGGCCACACAGTTTGTAACCAATATAAGTCTCTGTGTTTACTTGGTCGGGTCTGAGGCTGTGGGACTGGCAGGTGAGAGAGATTTGTCCTGACTGTGGGCCAGGCAGGAAAACTCTAGCTACAGATAGGTACTTAATAGTTGTAATGAGGTTGGTGATCCTAAATAAACAAATAATTCAAGTTGCCTATTACCATATTACTGTTAATTGAAGCTAATCAAGAAAAATTTACCTAGTCTAGTTGGATTTCCTCAAAGTCACATGGACTTTTTCTTGGCTGCCAGTGAATAGAATGTTGAGTGGTAACTGGACCATTGTGGGTTCTATTCTCATCAGTAGATGAATCCCTTAATGAGTCCAGAGCTGAATAGACTATTGGGAAGTGGATGCTGTTGAAAGAGGTAGATCATTGGGGCATGTCTTTGAATGTTGTGTCTTATTCCTGTACCTTTCCTCTCACCTCTCTCTGCTTCCTTCCTATCAGTAGTTGAGCAATTCGAATGTATACTTCCCTGTTTTTTTTCCTACTCTCTACTCTTTGCTCTTTGGGCGTCCATCACCCAGCTTCCAAATAAATACATGTAAACTTATTTTTACTTACAAATGCCCAAAGTTACCTTGGCTTGTTTCTTACAAGCTTTTCTTAAATTAGCCCAACTGCCTTTTGCTTCTGGGATTTTATCTTTCTCTATTCTATACCTTTTTTTACTTCATAGTCTGTGTCTTGCTGTGTATCTGGGTGGCTGGCCCCTGATGTCCTCCTCTCCTCCTTTTCTCATCCCTTCATCTTCTTTTTCCAGATTTTTCCTTTTGTATATTCTCTCTGCCTGCCAGCCCTGCCTATCCTTTCTCCTACCTTGCTATTGGACATTCAGCTCTTTATTAGACCATCAGGTATTTTAGACAGGCAAAGTAACACAGCTTCACAGAATTAAACAAATGCAGCAAAAAATAATGCAACACATCTTTGCATCATTAAACAAATGTTCCACGCATAAACAAATGGAACACATCTTCAACTAATATTCTTCAACATTTCCCTCTCCACCAAAATGCTCTGCCTCACCATGGGTCCAGAAACACAGAGCCAAGCGACTCTTCATCTAAATCCCTGAACCTGGAAGCCCCCCAAACCCCCTCTTTCCCTTAAGTTGCTTTCTCAGATATTTTCCCAGCAACAGAAAACTGACTAACACAGAAAGAGTTTAAAATTTCAACATTATAAACTTAAGTGGGGAGGCAAATCATTTAAACCATAGAAAACAAGATTTTTAAAGTTACTACAGCATACAAAGGGAGAATGAAGCAGAAGGAATTATGGAAGTAAAGATGGTTGTATTGTCAACCTACAGTGGGAATACGTGATCAGGGAAGAAATCAAGAAGGGATTGTGCACTTGTCAAGTGTTAAAGGATAACTGTTTATGCAATGGCATAGATGAGGTAAAAAGGGTGCCTAGGTTGAAGGCATCATATGACTTCTAATTCTGTATTGTTCAATGCTGGCACAAATACTTATTAGGTCTGAGTGTTATATGCAAACACAGATATCATTTATCTTTCTGTTATACCAGATGTATTCAGATCACTGTGAGTAACTGACTATTTCAGTACATTTAGAAACCTAAAAAGTAAGTATCAGGCTTTCAGTACCATAAAATCTGTGTTACAACTTCTCAACCACAGTGCTTTTTCATCATGGGTTTCATTTTCCCTTTCTCTAATAGTATAATAGCTAATGGTGTCGAAATTATTTTCATGGGCTTATTTTTACATTTATACATCTTTTTGCTGAAATTACTGCTCATTTATTTTCTGCATGTGTGGAAATTAGAGTACAACTAGCAGGATCAGTTCTTTCCTTCTACCATGTGTGTCCCAGTGATTGAACTTGGATACCTGTGCCTTTACCTGCTTAACTGTCTCCCTGGCCCCAGAGCTCCAGTTCTTATTACTATATTTGTCTATTGTCCTAAAGCAACTCACTTTAATAGCCAACATACAGGTTATAAAGGTTTGTGTTTAAATTATCTTTTCATATCTCCTTGCCTTGTGATAACTACAGCTATTTTGATACTATAAAATCATATTTGAGTTCTAGGAAGGGTTTGAAAGAGAATGCTGGAGCTGTCCTGCTCAAGTAATAAACAAAGGAAAACAATGAAAGTTAGGAAAGAGAATTTAAGATCTGAACTATGAGAGCAGGCCAAAAGTGAGTCAATTTTTCAAACTGCAAACATAGAATGAGAGACTTTTATATGGCAAGTATATATTTTGGTAGAGGCTAACATGTTCTAAGAAGAGTCAAGGTTGAATATAAAGGAAAAAAACACCTTGAAGAGTGTGTTATTTTGAGGTCTAGAAGTGAGGGCTTCTATGCATTCTGGCACTGAAATTTAGCTGAATAGTATTGGACCTAGGACCCATGTATCTGCCTTGAAACTGAGATCTTTGCTGAGAGCCTAGCCTGGTGATTGAATAAAACAGATGAGAATAAACAAGAGCAGAAAGATATCAGAGAAACATGGCTTAGATGGCACCTACAGTGATTTAGATGGCTATAATTGGTGTCTTACATTCAGTCGCACTGGGCAAGCTGGACTAACATGTAACTAGCAGGCACAGAGACAGAACTGTATACTCCCATAGAGAGGAGAATAAGAGATTCTCTTCAAAACACAGGGCTTGATACTTTTGCAGACTTAAGCAATGGAATACAGTCTAAATTCTTCCTCTCAGCTACTGTTGGGTCAGTATCTTCATTGATAATTTCCTATGGGATCTCTGGAAGCCTGGGAGTTGATTTTAATGTAGCCAGCTCTACCATAAACATATGCAGTTTCTTTCTTTTCATTTTTGAGACAAGGTTTCTCGGTGTAGTCCTGACTGTCCTAGAACTCATATGTAGACCTGGCTGGCCTCAAACTCACAGAGATCTTTCTGCCTCTGCCCCTGAGTGCTAAGATTAATGCCATACACCAGCATATAGGTTTTTTTTTTAATATTTCTTAGTCCTAACTTCATTTATACCTTCTACAATGTTCTTTCTTTTCTTAAGCACTGAACTCAATCTTTTCATTTTCCTATGAAGGACTTCTTTTAACATTACTAGCAGGGAAAGTCAGTTTTCATTTTTCTTAAGGTTTTTTTTTTCTTCTTTTTTTCCTGAGAAACTGTTTCACTTTCACCTGAAGCATAATTTTACTGGCTGTAGAATTCTGAAATGATGAACTTTTTTTCCTTCAAGATTAATTACTTCATGTTACTCTCTTCCTATTTGAATCATTTCTGACAAGAAGGCTGGTGTATACCTTATCCTTGTTGCTTATAAGTCCTCTGCCCATTTTATCTTCTTTTGAGAATTTTTAATTCGTCCTTGGGTTCTTGAAAGGCTACAGGGGGCTATAGTAAAAAGAGAGCCCTTCTTCAGCATTCATAATCATCTGGCAAAGCCCTTGTTTCTTATCAGCCAGTCCCTTATTATGGATAAAGGTCTAGGCATTTTAGAGTACAAGGACTTCACTCTCTTTACAAGATCTTCAAGAAAAGCTTCCTTAGACCTTTACTTGGAGGGACCTGTTAATTTCCTAAAAGCAAAGCCCATAAAATTACGGAAATGTTCTTGTGCCTGAAATCCTCATACTTTTCTTACTATCAGAGTACTCCACACAGCCTCTAGCCCTTTCTTGCAACAACCACTTTGAATATTTACATCAATTTGAGTCAAGTGACCCTTTCTCCAGGGAAACTAATTGCAAATATGTCTCCCTAGATGTTCTTGGTTATCCAGATTTTGAAATGTTCATTTGCTCCACAACCTCAGTTCTCAGAGTAGAAGAAAAATCATTGATTTTCAGTTCATTCAGATTTTTCTTATAAAATGAGACTAATCATTTCCAAGATATTTGGAGAGATGAAATGACAAGATCATCCAACAGTTTATATGAAAGAGCATATAGCCTAGGATAGCTGAAATAATTTTAAAAGAGTAATGAAGCTGCAAAAATCTTTGTAGCCATCCCTATATTACTAACTACATAGCTTCAGCAGTTAACATCATGTGATGTTGGCAAAGGGAATAGATACACCGGTGAGTGAGACAGAATAGAGAACATAGAAATATACCCACCAAATGTACCCAACTAAGTTTTCTGTTTGTTTAATTTTTTCCACAGTACTTAAGATTAAAATCAGGGACTCACACATGGTTTTTCCACAATGTCAGAATTTATAGAATAACAATAAATTTACAAGCTATAGTAATTTTGTTGGCAGCTCTTTGCCAGGTAGTCCCACTTTCTTTGATAAGCAAATGGAAGCATATACAGGTTCTTTATTATAATCTTAATTTTAATATTAACCATGAAATCAACATTATACATCACAATTATCTATCTATCTATCTATCTATCTATCTATCTATCTATCTATCTATAGATATATTTATCATCTTGCCATATATCTCGGAGAAATGAAAACTTATGGCTTTGCAAAAATATGTAGTTGAATATTTATATAAGAAATATGTGTAATAAACAAAATACAGGAATAGTACAGAGGCACCTAAGTAAATGAATTGTTGAACAAATTAAGCTACATTCATAATGTGGGCTACTACTCAGCAATGAAAAGAATGAATTAGTAAAATATGAAATTTAGATGATGACTAGCATGATAATGAGTGAGGGCAAAAGATAATTCCATGAGGTAATATAATGATTAATTTGACTTATACAATCTTGAAATGATAAAATTAAAATATGTGTAATATATTGGTCATTTCTGGGGTCTAGAGATGTTGAGTGTAGAGGTTATGACTACAAAGCAAGAAAATGAAAAAGATCTTTGAGTGATGCAGTCATTCTCCTGGATTATAGTATAATATAATTCAGTTGCTCTTTACTTTTTATACAAGATGCACAGGTTTCAATCCCCAATATTTCAAAAGCCAGGCATGATGGTACACCCTGTACTCCCAGCATTCAGTGGGCAGAAGGAGGAAGGTTAGGAGTTTAAGGACACTCTCGGTTATATAGCTAGTTCAAGGCCAGCCTAAGCTACATAAGACCCTTTTTCAAAGAAGTATACAGATGAATGAATAAAATAAAATCAAAGAATATAATATGTACAAGTGATCAAATGGCATATAGTTTATATCATTGTTAGTTTTCCGGTTTTGATATTGTACTATAGTTACATAAGATATATTCATGAAAAAACACAGAATTAAGAATGCACAATGTCTTTCTGTATTATGTTGTCAACTGCATATGAACTTGAATATAATGATCAACACGATAGTGCTTTAAAAAATAAAATGCACAGGGGCTAGAGATGTAGTGCACTCAGTAGAGTGCTTGTCTAGCATGCAGAAAGCCCTTGTTTTAATGCTCAGTACTACATAAAACCACTGGTTCACTGTGGTCTAGCACTAAGGAGGTGGAGGCAGGAAGCTTACAGGTTCAGGGTCATCCACAACTACACAGTGAATTTGAAGTCCTATCTAAAAAATAAAAACAAAATATAAAACAATAGCTTTGCAGTAGACAAACCTATCAGAAATATCATCATGTGAACAAGGCTAACATTGGGCTGAGAGGGTAGTACAGTAACAGAGTCCTTGCTTAGCATGCTTAGGGGCTGAACTGTCAGAAAATTTAAAAAATCTTAACATTACTAGTCTGCTAAATTTATGACTTGAATCTTTGATATACTCTAATGAGAAAGGCAGTTGACCTCTGTGTATTTTGTTCTCCAAAGTATACAATCTCAATCTAACCTTGAAGAAACAGAGAAACCCAAACTGGGAAACACTCTATATAGTAACTATTAATCTTTAAAATTGTCAAAGTCATGAAAAAAGGGGATATTGGTAAATTGCCATAGATTATAAGCAACAAAAAAGGTATGATGACTCAGTGCAGCACAGTACTTTGAAGTCAATCCTGTAACAGACAAAAGACTCTTAGTATAAGTGGTAAGGTGTATTATACAAATTAGCTGGCTTGGAGGTGGCAGAGCACTTGGCTAACATGTATGAGGACATCACTTTGGTCTCCAACACCACAAAATTACATTAACAAATAGACAAATTACTGAACGAATAAATAAGAATGCAGATCATGACATCCATAGAAACAAGAGGCACTGTCATAAACTGGTGGGGACCCAGGAGAGTTGATGATTAAAGGAAGTCTGGTATTCTGAATTGATCCTTGACAAGAAATGGATTTAGTAGAAAAACTGGTAAAGTACAAATATAATTTATAATTTAGTTAATAGTGTTGTCCCAATGTTTATTTTTTTTGTTTTGAGAACCCTGCCATGGTTATGTATAAGGGTGACATGAAAAATGCTAGATGAAGTATTTGTCCTAGCTGTATACTATTTTTGGACATTTTATAATTTTAAAATTATTTTAAGATAAAATAAATTACTAAGTGATAATTTATAAACAAACAAACAAAAACATTATTTCAAAATAAAGTTTAAAAAGTATTTTAAAAATGAGAAGGATGGCTCGAGGGTTAAGAAGAACACTGTATGCTCTTGCATAGGAACTGGATTAAAATCCCAGCACCAACCTGGCTGCATACAACAAACTGTAACTCCAGTTCCAGAATTTCCGACACCTTCTGGCCTCCACAGGCACCAAACATGCAAGTGGTGCACAGACATATATGCAGGCAAAATACTCAGACACATATAATAACTAAGAAATATTTAACCACCCCCCACGCATCTCTTATGTGAAACCAAGGCTAAGAACCATCATTCACTTACCCATTTAGTCCTGCCTCATGGGTCTCCATAATACTCATCTACTCTTCAGACATTCTTTCCTCCCTCAAATTTACCCTTCCCCAAGGGGATTTTTTCTCAACTGGCTGGTGGTAGGAATAGAGTGAAGCCAAAACTTTCTACTGTTTCCACAGTAGGCAACACATTTCTGAGTGAATGGTGCATGTGCACTATCCTATCTGTTTCATCCAGGTACTGTGACATGGTAAGAGTTTCCACCTTAGAGGTTTATTCTTTTTTATCACGCATCATTACATAATCACCTTTTCAATTAACACTTCAGTAAGAATTATGAGTCATTTGAACTGATGTTATCAGGGCCTTATCTGCAACACTGCAGAACACAGAGCAACTGTACAGGTAAGAGCTGAATTTCTGTAGCATCTCCAGCATAACTATCGATAGGGTAGCCCAGCTGTTGGTTTGAGGCTGAAGGCTTGTTTTGTAGGTAGAGTTATCAGCCTCCAGATAGCAAGTAGCAAGGATGGTCTCATGAGATGGGCTGGTCTTAGAGCACTGCCTCAAACAGAGATAGTCAACATTACATCTTAGATAGCAAAGTCTTATTGCTATAACAGCTTTCTAGAGCACATTTGTCTCATCAGAGCCTGAGCCTTGTTCAGTTGGCTACACCCTGTTCCTGGAATGCTCTGTTTATTAAATGGACCTTGCCCTTTATTTTGCTGGGATTAATCATTATGGGTTGGTGAAATACCCTTTCCCCCTCTACCCCAGCTTTTCATCTGCAACTTAGATGGGAGGGCTATGTCATTGGGCCTGCTGAAAGTCCTTCAAGAGAACTGATCTGAGAGAAAATTAAGAAGAGCTAGGGGTAGATGCAATGACATCATATGCCTCTGGAATAGAAGGCAGCCCAGAAACTCCAATCAAGGAGAGAAAAATAATGGGAATTAGAGAGAGTATCTGAGACTTGGGAAGTATGCAAAGGCTGATTATTAGAGATTAGGTTGGGAGCACATGTGCTCACTGAAATACTGGAACTCTTAGTTAGGGCCTATTATATTATTTAGCACTTGGAGTCTATAGATTTAATAGGTAAAACTACACTGGAACAGGCTGGTGAAAGGTGTGAAAATGCCCTGAGGCAGCACATAGTTAGGGGTATGATTAACATAGCAATTGTTTAGAGCCTAAGCTTTATTGCAGAGTGAGTTACAGATAGGACATTTTACATGTAGACTTTCTTTTTTCCCAGTTGTGCATGGGATTGCATTCTCTATACTAAAAATATATTTGTTTATTGGGGAGTTGTTTGCTCGAAAACAGATTCCTTAATCAAATATGGAAGCTTGTATGGAGTGGTATATCCTCTCAAAAGTTGATAATAAATTTGTATTCATTGAAAAGATATTAGTGTTGATGTAGTTCTATTTCAATTTTACAAATAAGGAAATTGAATACTAAAGAGTTAGGTGATGGCTACAAGATCACATAGCTAGTATGTGAGTGTTGCAGTTGGAGCATAGAGCTGCTAATTCCTTGTCCAACTCAGCACCCTTCAGCATCTGCTTTACTTAGCTAAGACATACCCAAAGAGAATTCAAATTTCTATCCCTTTATTACCACTACTGATTGTTGGTGGCTATTACAGAGGAAAAGCTCATGATCTGTGATGAATCAAATGGCATCTGGTGAGTTTATCCAGAATCCTACACATATTAATCATGATTTGGAAATGTCACAGCTCCAGTAAAAACAAATACTGGTATGTAGTTTGTTTAGCATTTATCCCATTCAGTCTTTTCTCCTCTATGTGCTATCCTTAAAAATAGCAATGCTGCTCTGTTCAGCGGTTTTGGAACATACTCCCAGGATTAAGAGCAATAACACAATGTAGCAGGAATCTTAACAGTTCTTATTAATAAAATCAAACCTGATGCTAGTTATTGGGGTGAATACTGAAAGATCAGAGAGACAGAACAAGCCACAGCTACCTTACCTCGCCAGTTCCTCGGCTGGTCCTGTTTCCTCAGACTGGAAGCTTCTGTGTCCTCATCCCAATGGCTCTCAGCTGAACTGTTGCTCGAAAGCCTGAAGCTTAACCAGCTAAAAGCTTCTAGTTTCTGGTCTTCATGTCTTATATATCTTTCCTTTCTACCATCGCTCCCTGGGATTAAAGGCTCGCTTTCTGGGATTAAAGGCGTGAGTCACCATGCTTGGCTGTATCCTTGAACACATGGATTTCTGCCCCTGGAATACTAGGATTAAAGGCGTGTGCTACCACTGCCTATCCTAAGTATCTAGTGGCTTTTCTGTTCTCTGACTCCAGATAAGTTTATTAGGGTACACAATATTTTGGGGAACACAGTATCACATTTCCTCTCTTTTTGTCTAAAATTAAAAAAAGCTTATAACTAATACAAGAAAAACTATCTAATAAGTATATATAATATATACAGTCAAAAATTACATTAATGATGTCTAGTCCATTAACATTTGTCAGATTCAGATAAAAAACTCCAATATATATATATATATATATATATATATATATATATATATATACAATGTCTAGTCCAGTAACATTTGATAAACTCAGACAAAATTTTTTCATTACTTATCCTATTTAAAACAAGTAGTTCCTTTTAAAAAGTATTTTTTGTTTTCATAACAGATTCAGTAATCTACCGTTTGTCATTTTTATATATTCCCCTTTTTCTTTTTAGTGTAGATTCAGTGATCTACCCATTTATCCTATTATTTATTTATCTTTTTTCTCAGAATAGACTCAATGATCTACCTCATATCTATATTCTCCTTTTTCTTTTTCTTTTTCTTTTTCTTTTTCTTTTTCTTAAACAAAACCTCTGAAGCTAATCTCCTTGTTCAGCTTTTTTTCTAACCATTAACAATTAACAACTTGTAACCAACCATCATACACAATGACAATAGACATAACTTATTAAACAACCAAAAACTACCCACCCCACTTCTTGGGAATGTGGGCATCTTTTTCTTAAAATTAGTTCCTGCTTTCTAGGGTCGAAGACATCTTTAGGGAATCCTGAAAATAAAATATTTGGGTTAATTGTCAAGTCCTGTATCATTTGTCCAGTTGCTGCATAATGAGAAAGTGCAGGGCTTGTCTCAAGTCCTTGTTTAAGTAGTATGTCAGGCTGGATCATCTCAGCTAGCCATCTGGAAAATGTTCTGAGCAGTTTGCAGTCCAAAGTCAATCATTTGGTGGTGTTAATCAGCTTAATGGCTTTATCATAATCCATGTGCAATCGTCACTGTGGGCTCCTGCCATCTTTTTGAAGATTTCAAAGTTGCTGTTAGGTGTGGTCATGGTTCCCTGCAGACTTTTTTTGTGTGTGCCTCCACAATGTGTAGCTCTACTAATGGTTGTGCTTCAAGGTGAGTAGCCATGGCAGCTACTGTCATGTGGTGGTCCCTTAACAGAAATGAATATTTGTAACATTGATGGGCAAATAAACCTCAGGAAGGGTGACTGTAAAAATTAGACTTAATATAATGAGAGTAGACTCATTAAAATTAGTATGAGGGAGCTAGTAAGAGATTATAAGCAATGTAGTCTGGTCAGCCTAAGAACTGCTGTGGTCCCTTTAGAACTCACTGAGATAAAGAGTCCTTTTAACAACCATCTTGTGAGTATTATGACTTTCTGAATGAAATACCAGAAGCTCAACAGACCTGGCCACATAAGACATAATTGACTGGCTAGTGAAATTAACAATAGAAAACAAAATAGAATAAGATTGAATAGCTAAGGGGGTGTTAGTAACATGGAGCAAGTACAGTTATAAAGAAGGCCATCCAGGAATGTAAGCTATAAAAAATGAGTTAAAATAAAGAATTTGGTGCTGGAAACCAAGTTGACACAGGAGGACCTGAGTTAGATCCCCCTAATTCAAATAGAAATGCTGAATGCAGTGGTGTATTTGGAAGCTAAGCACCAGAGAGGTGTAAACAAGAAAGTCCTTGGGGCTTACTGGTCAGCAGATCTAGTTGAATCAGTGAGCTCTGCTGTGGAATAATCCTCTTGTATGTTGTAAAACACTGGCCAGTAGCCAGGCAGGAAGTATAGGTGGGGTGACCAAACTAAGGATGATGGGAAGGAGAAGGACAGAGTCAGGAGTTGCCAGTGAGATGCAGTGGCAGCAGGAGATGAATGTGCCATGCTAATAAAGGTGCTGTCACATGGCAGGGCATAAATGAGAAATATGGATTAACTTAAAACGTAAGAGCTAGTTAGTAATAAGCCTGAGCTATTGGCTTGGCTTTTATAAGTAAAATACTTAATAAAAGTATTAAGCCTCCAAGTCAATTATTTGGAAAGTGGCTAACTGGTATTTGGGAACAGGCAGGTGGGAGAGAAATATCTGATTACAAAGCTCCATGTTCAGTGAGAGACCCTCCTCAAAAAGGAAAGTAGAGTGCTATAAAAGAAGACACTCAACATCTGGCTTTCACATGCATGTTCACACACACACACACACACACACACACACACACACACACACACACACGGAGCTGATGAAGGGGGTAAATAAAAGAACTGATATAGTTGAAGAATGAATTAATAAAGTGGAATAAAATAACAGGTTGAAAATTTTTCCCAGATGATATTAGAAATGGATTTAACAGTTGAAAAGTAGAGAGAAAAACTAGAGAAACTGAGGGTGAAAGAAGTGTCAAGTTTGTTTGAAAATCACAAAAGAGCTATAAGGGAACTAATATTTAAATAAATAAAGATGAAGAATTCCAAAACTTAGGAAAATAGGAATATCTTCATTTAACAGGATTCAGAATTTGTGAAACAGGACATATAAGAAAAAGCCTATAGCTACATATTTAATAGTTAAAAACTTTTACTGTCAGTCAGAAGACTTTTCAACATGAAAAAGTAGACATGCTTACAAAGGAACTAAACTGTATGGTCATCTCCTACTGACAAACAGCCCAAACAAAAGGAAAAAGTGCAAGACTGTTTTTGAAGTGTTGAGGTGGTATCTTGTAACCTAGTGTTTTGTACTAGCTAAATATTTAAATCAGAATATATATGAGTGGGTTGGCTTCCCTAGAACGCTTTCACAAACATGTATTTATCTTTTTAAATCCATTAACCTGATGGTTCCTCCAGGATAGGAACCTCAAGTGTCTAGTTTCTGCTCTAATTTATAGTTCTTTCTTTCTAAGGCTAAGCCTCCAAGGACATCCTTTTATCTGTTCTCATTTTGCAAGTAACACCTGGTTCAGACATCAGTACCTTAAAGACATTCATTAAATGTCTCTGCCAAAAAAGAAGGGGGAAAGAAAAAAAGGGGGGGTTAGAGTTTGGGAATGAAGAAGGTAGGGATTGTTTCCATTCAAGAGAACAGTAAGTCTCCTTCATTTCTGTTAACAGAGAACATCCCAATATGGGACAATCTTTTGCACTGCAGCAGACCACATCTCCCTTGTTAAGTCTGTGGGTGACTCAAATGATAATTGAGCATTGTTTATCTCACTTATCAAAATATTAAAGGCAACCTCCTTATTTTGATTCACTTTAACCATGTGCTTGGTTCTCCACAACCCACAAACTCCATCTGAGTCAGTCACAATGGAAAATATATATACACGTGGAAGGCAAACATACTCAAATGAGTAATGTGGAGGAAAAGTGGTCTGAAAGTGGTTTTTTGTTTTATCCAGAATTTGTCAAAACATTTTCATAGATGTGGAGAAAACATTTTTTCCTCCACTGTTAGCAAGATCTGAGTTAGCTGTGGCTTGTTCTGCTTCTCTGATCTTCCAGCATTCACCCCAATAACTGGCCTCAGGTTTGACTTTATTGGTAAGAACTTTTAAGATTCATGCTACATCTGGTGCCCAACATTCATGGTATGAATTCATGAAAATGCCGCTTGCCTGTGGCCTTGCAGGCCCCAAGTCAAATCGGAGCTACCTTCAGCTGGTTGTGGTGGAACACACTGGTAGGATTTGCTGAAGGAGGCAGAGCCAGGAGGATCTCGAATTTAAGGCCAGCCTGAGAGGCTTACTAAGGAGAAGCTGCAGCCAGAGCCGGCCCACAAATGGTGGTGGTAGGACCATGGAGGGAGCGGCTACTGCTTCGAGTTGCTGGCTTCTTCTCATAGTGTTGGTGACTGTGGTGATGCTGCTACTTGGGATGAACTGTTTACTACTGCTTGTTCAGAGAATTGCCTGGACCATCGTGTTACAAGAAAACATCAGCAAAAAGTCAGTTTGGAAAAGTTTGGCAAGACAAATGGTGGGGAGAAATTGCTGTGAAGATTTTCTCTTCTAGGGAAGAACACTCATGGTTCTGAGAGACAGATATTTATCAGACTGTGATTACTGCAAATCACAGAGAAGGCACACACACACACACAAAATCTGCAGGGAACCATGACCACACCTAACAGCAACTTTGAAATCTTCAAAAGGAAGATGGGACTCCACAAAGATGATTCCACATGGACTATGGTAAAGCCATTAAGCTGATTAACACCACGAAAAGATTGACTCTGGACTACAAACTACTCAGGACAATTTTGAGATGGCTAGCTGAGATGATCCAGCCTGACAGACTACTTGAACAAGGACTTAAACAAGCCCTGCATTTTCTCATTATGCAGCAACTGGACAAATGATACAGGACTTGACAATTAACCCAAAAATTTTCTTTTCAGGATTCCCTAGAGATGTCTTCACCCCCCAAAAGCAGGAAGTAATTTTAAGAAAAAGATGCCCACATTCCCAAGAAGTAGGGTGAATGGTTTTTGGTCGTTTAATGAGTTATGTATGTTGTCATTGTTTATGATGGTTGGTTACAAGTTGTTAATTGTTAATGGTTAGAAAAAAAGCTGAACAAGGAGATTAGCTTCAGAGTTTTTATTTGAAAAAAAAGAAAGAAAAAGAAAAAAGAGAATATAGATATGAAGAAGAAACAATAGGATAAATGGGTAGATGATTTAATCTACTCTAAAAAGAAAAAGGGAAAGATATAAAAATGACAAAAGATAGATTATCGAATATATAATGAAAAGAAAAAAACAGAATATGGATATAAGATAAAAAATTGAATCTACTTTTTTTTTTAATTTTTATTTTGCAATACAATTCAGTTCTACATATCAGCCACAGACTTTTAAAAAAAAACTACTTGTTTTAAATAGGATAAGTAATGAAAATTTTTTGTCTGAATTTGTCAAATGTTACTGTACTGGACATTGTTAATATATATAATGGAGTTTTTTTGTCTGAATCTGTCAAATGTTAATGGGCTAGACATCATTAATGTAATCTTGACTGTGTATATTGTATATACTTATTGGATATAATTTTTCTTGTATTAGTTATAAGCTTTTATAAATTTTAGACAAAAAGGGGAAATGTGGTGGTATTGTGTTCCCCAAAATACTGTGCATGCTAATAAACTTATCTGGGGTCAGAGAAGAGAACAGCCACAATATTAAACATAGAGGATAGGCAGTGGTAGCACATGCCTTTAATCCTAGCATTCCAGAGGCAGAAATCCCTCTGGATCTCTGTGAGTTCAAGGCCACATTGAAAACAGCCAGGCATGGTGACACATGTCTTTAATCCCAAGAAGTGAGCCTTTAATCCCAGGGCGTGATGGCAGAAAGCAGAAAGATATATAAGGCGTGAAGATCAGAAACTAGAAGCTTTTGGCTGGTTAAGCTTTCAGGCTTTCCAGCAGCAGTTCAGCTGAGATTCATTCTGGATGGGGACTCAGAGGTATCCAGTCTGAGGAAACAGGATCAGCTGAGGAATTGGTGAGGTGAAGAAGCTGTGGCTTGTTCTGCTTCTCTGATCTTCCAGCATTCACCCCAATAACTGGCCTCAGGTTTGATTTTATTGATAAGAACTTTTAAGATTCATGCTACAAAGATCATTCTATTTGCTCATATTTTACTACATAGCAAGTACACCCTGGTATAGAATAAATAATTGTATTAGTCCATTTTCTACTTCTGTGACAAAATATATGAGGATGAATAACTTGAAAAGAACAGATTTTATCTACTTGTTTTGTGAGATGGAAGGCACAAACATCCTGTCACCAACTCTGGTGAGGACTTTCTTGGCTTCATTACATTTTCACAGAGAACCTTATGGTTGCAGTATGAGAAGGAGAGCATACACGGTGATAAAAGAAGTCAGAGATCTGGGAGTGGCCAACCATGCTGTTACATTTGAAACAGTTAATTCAAGGTTCTGCTAGGGCTATGAATCTTAATTCCTTCCAATGGCTTACCTATTTCCGAATAAGATTGTCTCTTAAATGTTCCATCACCTCTTCTAAACAACTGTGTTGAGGGCAAAGCTTTCAACACATGAACCTACAATTATGTCTTTATACTTTCCTACGGGCAAATAACATCTTTTCTATCAATAAAAAATATTTGTCATTTGTATATGTTTATGATTTTGCCTATCAAATATTTCTCAAACATGGCTGGCTATTCTTTTTGTTGTTGTTGTTGTTGTTGTTGTTGAATATCCCAATAGAAAATGATTGGAGCAGAATTCCAAAATACAGGTAAGATAAATGTGTATTTAAGACATTATTATCATCTGCACCATATGTCAGCAGGATTCCCCACTGTTTTCATACCCAAATTCAGTTCTTTGTCATGTGTCTTTAAAAATATTTTCGTACATGTATACAATGTATACAATGCATTTTGATCAAATATACCCAGTCCTTCCTCTCGAAGTACTCCCTGGCTTCACTCACCACATCTCTTTCCCAACTTCATGTACTTGTTTTTCAGCAGCCACCAGCTGTCAATAATTCCTCAGGTGGGGGTGGAGACTTTACAGGCTCTTCCTACATTCATATTGGAATTTTGACTGTCTTGATATTATGCCAGACTTGTACATGTGGCCACAGCCATGGTAAAATTCACCTATGCAGTGGTCCTACATGTCCAGAAACCCTGTTTTGTAGTAGTCCTCTGAAATCTCTGACTCTTCCAAGCTTTATGCCCTCTCCCATCTTCCTCAATGATCCCTGAGTATTGTAGACTGGAGGTATGATACAGCTATCTCATGGATGGCTGAGTACTCCACAGTCTCCTATTCTCTGCAATTATTAGTTATGTGTTTTAAGATTAAGTTGAGGTTGTTAGTAGAAATGAGGCATGCAATGAATTTAAGTATTGCTCAGATGCTCAGAATTCCTCCTAAAAGTTCCAGGAAATCATGTACCATTTGTATACTATATGACTTAATTCCTCAGGGCAAGTGCAACCCTGGGAAATGCCTGGAAGTACACAAATTGGTGTGAAGGAGGTGTCTGACTCAAGTATGGAGTTTTAATGGAGATTTAAAACACAGAGAAAATATCATGGTAGAATAAAAAGAAAGAATTCTTGAGAAAGGGACTTTGGGGAATGGATTCAAAGAACAGAATTTCTACAAGCAGAGGTATTTTTGGAGGGAACAGCTTGAGTAAAAGCAATATGAGAAAGAAAGAAAATCACAGGATCCATTCAAGGTTGTTAATAGTCCCTGTGTATTAGAGTCATTACTCTGTGCCATGCACAGTGTTAAGTACTTTACATGGATTCTCTCATTCATTTGCTACAACTTCATTAATTATAGGTGGCATCATTGTACTTTATAAATTAGAAGACAGGCTCACAGCAACGAAGTAACATGGTCACTTGCTTAGGGATGGTAGAAAAAGAATTCAAATCTGGTCTTTCAAATCCTGTGCTTTTTAAAAATTTTTTTTAGAGAAGGTTTCTCTGTGTAGCCCTGGCTATCCTGGAATTCAGTCTCTAGACCAGGATGGCCTCAAACTCACTGACATCTGCCTGCCTCTGCCTCCTGAGTGCTGGAACTAAAGGCATGTACCACCACTGCCCAGCTAAAAGCCTATGTTCTTAAACAGTAAATCCTATGCCTCAGAAATACATATATGACTTGGAGACTAGATAATTTCAAAAGCTAAGTCAAAGATCCTGAACTTAAAATTGCAAAACTGTGAAATAAAAGAGAAAAGATTTTCTTGTAACAGTTAGTGAATGGTCAGTGAGAACTCAACTAAGACCAAGGAAGAAATTCTAGACTGTTCTCTTGTTGTCATTCATTCTGTCCTGAGCACTGAACAGTTACAGTAACGTGTTCACAGCACTTTGACTAGTTTTGAACTCCTTTGTTAGCTAACATCTGCTGGAGGAAATGTCTCTGACCAATTCTGAGGCAACACTAACCTATGAATTGTAACATTAATAGGTTACTTCCTAGGACCTTTGACCTCCTTAGCCTCAGACTTTTGACCAGGTTTAGCATAAGATCTGCAGAATACTGAGCTTGTCAATATTTCATCCTTGATGGGAAATGGACTCATAATACCTCAATCCTTCTTTGGAACTATTGGCAGTTAATGGTTGCTGGCAGTCAGTGTATCATTATCTTCAGTGATGTAGCCAGTAGTGATTTGCGCATATTCCAGTGGGAGAGAAAAGGCATAAGGGGATGAAAATGACCAAAATTCATCATATACATGTATGAAACAGTAAAAGAATTAAAAACAAAAGATTCATGGGTGGAGTGATGTCTTAGCCAGTAAAGCCCTTGCTGTGCAAGCAGAGCATGGAGATCTGAATTTAGATCCTTAGTACCCATATAAAAAACTGTGTACTGTACCTATAATCCTAGCCCTGAGTGGAGACAGGATTGGCCAGAAACTCACTAAGTAGACCAGGCTGGCTTTGAACTCAGAGATCTGCCTTTTCTCTGGCCCCTAATCTGAGATTGTATTTTATTCTAGAACAGTTTCTGATTCCTTCATTGTGTCTCATAACTTGGACTTGAAGTAGCTTCATTAACTATTTTGTAGATTATACTTTGCTTTGGTTTTAAGTGATTTTTTAATATATATTTTGAGATTATAGTTTTTCTGGGAGGCATATAAAAGAAATATGTGTGCCTTTCTTGGTGCATATTATCTGGAATACATGACATCTAAGAGTTTTATTATTGAGGCAGGGTTTCTCAATCAAACACATTGATGTGGCTAGTCTTGCTTGCCAGGTTGCCCTGTCTCTGCCTGGAATTACTGGTGGGCTACCAAGACTACTGTGAACTCACATAGGTTTTGGAGATCTTAGTTCTTCATGTTTGCCATTGCCTCAGCCCCCACTTCCACGTTTTTAAATCCCTTTTTATCATATAGAAATGATAGTGCACTATAAAAATTCTTCCAGGACTGAAAAGAAAAGGCATTTGCTGCCAAGGCTGACAACCCAAGTTCAATCCCCAGAGCCCACATGGTAGGAGAGAACTAGCTCCTGAAAACTATCCTCTGACTTGTGCACACATTATGCAAGTGGGTGCTCAAACCATCACATACACATAAATAAATGTTTTGAAAAACTTAAAACCCTTCAGTTTGCTTCATTCATTTATATGTAACTATCACTTAATATAAACCTTTTTTTTAGTTCATTTTTTTTTATTTTGCAATACAATTCAGTTCTACATATCAGCCACGGATTCCCTTGTTCTCTCCCCTCCCTCCCCCATCATCTTCCCCCCAGCCCACCCCCCATTCCCACCTCCTCCAGAGGGCAAAGCCTCCCCTGAGGACTGAGAACAACCTGGTAGACTCAGTCCAAGCAGGTCCAGTCCCCTCCTCCCAGGCCAAGCCAAGCGGTTTCTAACAGCTGCTTTAAAAGATTTATATTAAACAGGGTCCTGTGCTCATTGCATGAGTTGGCTGTTTAATATAAATCTTTTAAACCAGCTGTTAGAAACCCATTGAGCATATGTATCACAGATTATTCAATCTTTAATTTATGGACATTTCAGTTGTTTCCAATATTTTGAAATAGTAATTTCATGTAGTAATTAAAATATCATTTTCTATATACATTTGAGCTTGTTACTCAATGTCTCTTAAATGGTTTTTATTCTACCTCTGTCATTGTCTGTCATTCATTTAGTCCCCTGAAACTAGGAATTTTCCCCAAGAGATGGACTGTATAAGGACTGAAAAGCCAGTGTTATAGGGAAGGGGTACTCCATGTCACTTTAGATAAATTGATGATGGAAGCTTAGCTTCATGTGGTTTTTATTAAACTCAAACTTTCCATCCAGGCAACTGCACAGTGGTTGGTAGGCCAGAAGTAAATGGAACCTTGGAGACTTTGGAAGACTGAGAAAATTTAACTTTCTGTATACTTGGCTTTCTCTCCTCTAGTCTGCCCAATTACTATTGTTTGTTGGCTTTATTTTATATTTACAACACTATCTTTGATAAATTGTGGCCAGAAGATCTTGAAAATGTACTGCTTAGATAGTAAATATCCCTCTATTATGAGAGGGGATCAAATTGCATATTTATTGCTTTATTTGGAAAAATTGTAGACACAATAACTGCGAAGACATGTATTAATCACTTTAGTATAAAAATGTACGTCCCCACACCACCATGTTTGTTAACTGTTTTCAATAAAACATGACATTTATTAGGCATTTTTCTGTTGCTTTGACATCTTAGGGTCTTGTGGATGCAGGAAGGGCTGCTCCTCCCAAAGTAAGCTGATCCCTACAGATAAAAACTTGCTTGATAGGCAAACCAACTAATATTCATCATTCCGTATCTCTATCTCCACCTCATTTTTACCACATTTCTGTAGTCTAAAACACTGTGAACTTGCTCAGATAATGGTAACTAATGATGATACCCTGTAGACCAAAGATCACCGACAGTGTTTAACCATCTAATTCTAAGCCTGCTCAGATGCCCTTCCCTGCCTACCCTTTTCTTCCCACAAAAAATTCAATAAAAGCTATTATCCAGGTTTTCTTCCTGCTCCCTTTTGCTTTCTGACTGACTTCAGCGAGTCTTAAGGTAGCCTTTGTGTGTGATAGCCTAGTGTGTACCCACTTTTTATGGGAGCTATAAATAACCTCTGGATCTGTTGCCCTGACTACCTGAACAGTAAAATTTAAAGTATCACAATAATGCTACGAACCAAGTGCAGAGTATAGAGAATAATGATGGAGAAATTGTTTAACATTTTCACTAATTTGTTTAAAAAAACAATACTTGTTGCTGCATGTGGTAGCACCCATCTTTAATCCCAGCACTTGGGAGAAAGAAGCAGGCATTTCTCTGAGTTCAAAGCCAGCCTGATTTACCTAGTGAGTTTTAGGCCAGCCAGGACTACGCAGTGAAACCCTGTTCCCAAAACACAAGACAAAACAAAACCATGACTTGTTATTGTTGTAATTTTGCACTCCTCAATTAAGTAAAATGAATTGGTATTTGCTTGATATTAATGCTTCTTCCTTTGGAGAAGTAAATTTTATATTCTTGTTTTCTGCCCATTTGTACAGACTAATCTTTAAAGCAAATTGGATCTACATGGATCATCAATCTAAAAGTAAAATATAAGTCCTTCAAAGTTATAGGAAAACTTCTAGGTCTGGGATTTGGTTAAGGATTCTTACTATCTACAGTAGAATCCATAAAAGTAAATATGTGTTATAATGCATCAAACGAAACTTTCAAAATTTAAAACATTTTTCACTATTAAAGACCCTGTTATGAGAGTAAAACACAAGCTCTCTCATATATTGATGATGGGAATATAAAATGGTACATTCTCTCTAAAAGGAAGTTTATCTCCTTTTGTTTCCATTTTTCTTTTTCAGTGCTGAGTATGAAGCACGTTATCAAAGTGCTCTACCACTAAGTTACACACTTAATCTCTCCATTTTCTTGTAAAGTTAAATATGCAATTACTTATAAGACCTGGGAATGTCACTCCTGAGCATTTATCCTACATAAAGAAAAACTCATCCTCATGTAAAAATATGTATACAGATATTCATAATAGCTTTGTTTTTAATCATTTCAGACTAGAGACAACCTAAATGTTTCCCAGTAGGTGAGTAGATAAATTCCAGTACATACACACCATGGAATACTCAACAGTGAAAGGAATGAAATGCTGATATAAAAAAAATTCTACATGGATATGAAGGATTTGATGCTTACTGGAAAGAGTCAAACTCAAAGGGTCAATACCTTGTGGTTCTAGTTATACAAACTTCTCAAAATGACAAATACAGAGTTGTGGAATATCTGCCTAGTGGTTTTCAGAGAAAGGTGCAAAGGTGAAGATTGGGTGTGATTATAAAGCAGTAGAGTGAGGAAATGACTTTGTGATAGTATTTGTGAAATTATTAAGGCCACTCCATGTAGTTAAAAGGGAGGTTTATTTAGTGGCATAACTTACAAATGAAGGGATAGGTAGGTTGCGGGGTCTGGGAAAGACGTAGCACAGTCCGGCAGTGTTCTCTGGAGAACTCTGCTCCATCTACCTCCAGCGTCCAGGGTCCAGGAACCAAGGGAGACACCGCGCATCCAGATCTTGGATCTTCAGGGTCCTCTCTTGGCCCCGCCTTGTAGGCGTGACAGTTACTGAAGCCTCAATGAGGGTTGGAACTTCCAGATCAAGGTTGGAATGGCTACCCACTACATGATAGTGATTGTATGTATCTCTCTCTCTCTCTCTCACACACACACACACACAAATTCGTGTAAGTACTAGAAAACTAAATAAACTCTATAGTCTGGTTGACTGTATATTACTACAATATTATAATATGTCACCACTATGGGAAACAAGTGGAAAAATACAGTGGACTATGAGCTAATTTTGCAAACTCTTGTACGTTCATATTTCAAAATAAGAAGTTTTTAAAGCAATAATGATTTTCATAGGAATGTTAATTTGAGACACTTATAATGTTAGTTCTTGCCATTTTCATTATTTCTTCACTTTTAAAAATTCCCAAGTTGTTTAGTTAGATATCACTTTTACCAACCAAGATAAGAAAAACATGCTTAAAGCTTAAGGCAAATGAAATTATTTTAACTAGTTTACTCCCAATTTTACACATAGTGGAAAGGTTTCTGGCATTTTACATTTTTAGTAGTACTTTTATTGAGAACTTTTATTGTGTTCATGATCTAGTGAAAGACAGTATTATAAGACTATTATAAAACTTTGTATGGGGACTTCCCTTCTGGAGCACAGGTGAGTGCCCTAGCAGGGCCTGGACCCCATCCCTGGGCACCAGCCACTCCAGGGAAGACCTGCCCAACTTGGCCCCAGGTTTTGGCCACTGGGCAGGTTCCCTTCTAGCCCCACCAGAAAGGATCCCCTTCTCCAAGACCCCTGGCAGACCCTGCAATCTCCACGCCCTGCTCCCACGCCCAGCCGCCCGAGCCCCCAGCCTCTTCCTGAGACTTAGAGGCCGGCCCCAAGCTTCCATCCTGCCCTGGATTCCCTTCTGGAGCACAGAAAGAGAGAGAGAGAGAGAGAGAGAGAGAGAGAGAGAGAGAGAGAGAGAGAGAGGAGAGCTCCCATCCTGCCCCAGACTTCCTTTCTGGGCAAGAGCTCCCATCTTGCCCCGGACTTCCAATTTGGACAAGAGAGCTCCCATCTAGACAAGAGAGAGAGACTTCCCGAATCTGTCAGCTCTGTCTGAACCAAGTGTGTGGATAAGACCAAGAACGAACCACAAGGAGATGGGCAGATGTCAAGGCAGAAAAACATACAACAAAATGAGTAGCAATACAGCATCACCAGGACCTAGCCCTCCTCCAACATCTAGACCTGAACATCAGAAATTGGAAGAAGCAGAAGAAAACAGCCTTATGAATGACATCATGAAGAAACTAGAGGCTTGTGTAGAGGAAAAGACAAAGAAATGGGAAGAACACTGTAAACAACTAGAGGAAAGGGCAAACAAATTAGAAAAAATCAATAAAGTCCTGGAAGAAAACAATAAAGTACTGAAAGAAAATCAAGAAAAATCAATGAAACAAATGAAGGAAACAGTCCAAGACCTGGAAAGGGAAATAGAAAAAATGAAGAAGACAGAAACAGAGGGAATGCTGGAAATAGAAAATCTGAGTAAACGATTGGGAACTTCAGATGCAAGTATAATCAACAGAATGCAAGAGATGGAAGAGAGGATCTCTGGCGTTGAAGATACAGTAGAAGAAATAGATTCAGTAGTCAAAGAAAACACTAAAGCCAACAAAGTCATGAACCAAAATGTCCAAGAAATTTGGGACACCATGAAAAGACCAAACCTACGAATGATAGGGGTAGAAGAAGGAGAAGAATACCAACTCAAGGGCACAGAAAATATATTCAACAAGATCATAGAAGAAAACTTTCCCAACTTAAAGAAGGAAATGCCTATGAAGATACAAGAAGCCTAGAGAACACCAAACAGACTAGACTCCCCAAAAAAGTCCCCTTGCCGCATAATAATTAAACAACTAAATGTACAGAATAAAGAAAGAATATTAACAGCAGCAAAGGAAAAAGGCCAAGTGACTTATAAAGGCAAACCCATCAGAATAACACCCGATTTCTCAATGGAGACTTTGAAAGCCAGAAGGACCTGGACAGATGTAATGCAGACACTAAGAGACCATGGATGCCAGCCTAGACTAATATACCCAGCAAAACTTTCAATCATCATAGATGGAGTGAACAAGACATTCCATGACAAAGCCAGATTTAAACAATACTTATCCACAAACCCAGCCCTACAGAAAGCACTAGAAGGAAAATTCCAACCTAAGGAAGTCAGATGCACCCTCGAAAACACAGGTAATAGATAAAGCCACAGCAGTAAACCCCAACGAAGAGAAGTACACACACATCACCACCAAAAAATAACAGGAATGAACAATCACTGGTCATTAATATCCCTCAATATCAATGGACTTAATTCACCTATAAAAAGACATAGGCTTACAGAAAGGATACGAAAGCAGGACCCATCTTTCTGCTGCATACAAGAAACACATCTCAAATTCAAAGATAGACACTATCTAAAAATAAAAGGCTGGGAAAAGACTTTCCATTCAAACAGTCTTAAGAAACAAGCGGGTGTAGTCATCCTGATATCCAGCAAAATAGACTTCAAACTAAAATCAATCAAAAGAGATCAAGAAGGGCATTACATACTCATCACAGGAAAGATCCACCAAGATGAAGTCTCAATTCTGAACATTTATGCCCCAAACACAAGGGCACCCACATATGTAAAGAAATATTACTAAAGCTTAAATCACATATAAAACCCCACACATTAATAGTGGGAGACCTCAACACCCCACTTTCACCACTGGACAGATCTCCCAAATCGAAACTTAACAGAGAATTAAAGGACTTAATTGATGTCATGACTCAAATGGACTTAATCGATATCTACAGAACATTCCATCCTAACAAAAAAGAATATACCTTCTTCTCAGCACCCATGGAACCTTCTCTAAAATCGACCACATACTTGGTCACAAAACAAATCTAAACAGATACAAAACAATTGGAATAACCTCCTGTGTTCTATCAGACCACCATGGTCTAAAGTTGGATTTCAACAACAACAAAAACTACAGAAAACATACAATCTCATGGAAACTGAATAATACACAACTTAATCACCAATGGGTTAAGGAAGAAATAAAGAAAGAAATTAAAGACTTCCTAGAAATCAACGAAAATGAAGACACCACATATCTAAACCTATGGGACACTATGAAAGCAGTGCTAAGAGGGAAATTCATAGCACTAAATGCCCACATAAAGAAGTTGGAGAAATCTCACACTAGTGACTTAACAGCACACCTGAAAGCTCTAGAACAAGAAGAAGCAAAGTCTCCCAGGAAAAATAGATGCCAGGAAATTATCAAAGTGAGAGCAGAAATCAATAAAATAGAAACAAAGAGAACAATACAAAAAATTAATGAAACAAAGAGTTGGTTCTTTGAGAAAATCAACAAGATAGACAAGTCCTTATCCAAACTAACCAAAAGACAGAGAGAGAGCATCCAAATCAACAAAATCAGAAATGAAAAGGGGGACATAACAACAGACATTGAGGAAATCCAGAGAATCATCAGGTCATACTTCAAAACCTCTATTACACAAAACTGGAAAGCCTAAAAGAAATGGATAACTTTCTGGATAGGGACCACATACCTAAGTTAAATCAAGACCAGGTAAACTATTTAAATAGTCCAATAACCCCTAAGGAAATAGAAACAGTCATTAAAAGTCTCCCAACCAAAAAAAAGCCCAGGACCAGATGGTTTCAGCGCAGAATTCTACCAGATCTTCAAAGAAGAGTTAATACCAATACTCGCTAAATTGTTCCACACAATAGAAACAGAAGGAACATTACCAAACTCCTTCTATGAGGCTACAATTACCCTGATTCCTAAACCAAACAAGGATACAACAAAGGAAGAGAACTACAGACTGATCTCCCTCATGAACATTGATGGAAAAATACTCAATAAAATACTGGCAAACAGACTCCAAGGTCACATCAAAACAATTATCCACCATGATCAAGTAGGCTTCATTCCAGGGATGCAAGGTTGGTTCAACATTCGAAAGTCCATCAATGTAATACACCATATAAACAAACTCAAAGAAAAAAATCACATGATCATCTCACTAGATGCAGAAAATGCATTTGACAAAATCCAACACCCCTTCATGATAAAGGTCTTGGAGCGATCAGGAATACAGGGAACATACCTAAACATAATAAAGGCAATTTACAGCAAGCCAACAGCCAAGATAAAATTAAATAGAGAGAAACTCAAAGCAATTCCACTAAAATCAGGAACGAGGCAAGGCTGTCCGCTCTCCCCATACTTATTCAATATAGTACTTGAAGTTCTAGCCAGAGCAATAAGACAACATAAGGAGATTAAGGGGATACAATTTGGAAAGGAAGAAGTTAAGCTTTCCCTATTTGCAGATGACATGATAGTATACTTGAGCAACCCCAAAGATTCCACCAAGGAACTGATACAGCTTATAAACACCTTCAGCAACATAGCAGGATACAAGATCAACTCAAAAAAATCAGTAGCCCTCCTATATACAATAGACAAAGAAGCTGAGAAGGAAATCAGAGATACATCACCCTTTACTATAGCCACAAATGACATAAAATATTTTGTGGTAACACTAACCAAACAAGTGAAGGACCTATATGACAAAAACTTTAAGTCCATGAAAAAAGAAATTGAAGAAGATGTCAGAAAATGGAAAGATCTCCCATGCTCATGGATAGGCAGGACTAACATAGTAAAAATGGCAATCTTACCAAAAGCAATTTACAGATTCAATGCAGTCCCCATCAAAATACCAACACCATTCTTCACAGACCTGGAAAGAATAATACTCAACTTCATATGGAAAAACAAAAAACCCAGGATAGCCAAAAGAATCCTGTACAATAACACAACCTCTGGAGAAATCATGATCCCTGACTTCAAGCTCTACTATAGAGCTACAGTAATAAAAACAGCTTGGTACTGGCATAAAAATCAACATGTGGACTAATGGAATTGAATTGAAGACCCTGACATTAATCTACACACTTATGAACATATAATTTTTGACAAAGAAGCCAAAAGTGCACAATGGAAAAAAGAAAGCATCTTCAACAAATGGTGCTGGCATAACTGGATATCAACATGTAGAAGGCTGCAAATAGATCCATATCTATCACCGTGCACAAAACTTAAGTCCAAGTGGATCAAGGACCTCAGCATAAATCCAGCTACTCTGAACCTGCTAGAAGAGAAAGTAGGAAGTAGTCTTGAACGCATTGGCATAGGAGACCACTTCCTAAATAGAACACCAGTAGCACAGACACTGAGAGAAACAATCAATCAATGGGACCTCTTGAAACTGAGAAGCTTTTGTAGACAAAGGATATGGTCAACAAGGCAAATCGACAGCCTACAGAATGGAAAAAGATCTTCACCAACCCCACATCTGACAGAGGACTGATATCCAGAATATATAAAGAAGTCAAGAAATTAGACATCAAAATGCCCAACAGTCCAATTAAGAAATGGGCTATAGAACTAAACAGAGAATTCTCAACATAGGAAACTCAAATGGCTGAAAGACATTTAAGGAATTGTTCAACATCCCTAATCATCAGGGAAATGCAAATCAAAACAACTCTGAGATACCACCTTACGCCTGTCAGAATGGCTAAGATCACAAACACTGAAGACACCTTATGCTGGAGAGGATGTGGAGCTAGGTGAACTCTCCTCCACTGCTGGTGGGAATGCAAGCTTGTACAACCACTTTGGAAATCAATATGGCGCTTTCTTAGAAAATTGGAAATCCATCTCCCCCAAGATCCAGCTATACCACTCTTGGGCATATACCCAAGGAATGCTCAACCACACTACAAGAGCACTTGTTCAGCTATGTTCATATCAGCATTGTTTGTAATAGCCAGAACATGGAAACAACCTAGATGCCCTTCAACTGAAGAATGGATAAACAAAATGTGGTACATATACACAATGGAATACTACTCAGCAGAGAAAAACAATGACATTATGAGGTTTGCAGACAAATGGATGGATCTAGAAAAAATCATCCTGAGTGAGGTAACCCAGACTCAGAAAGACAAACATGGTATGTACTCACTCATAGGAGGATACTAGATGAGGAACAAGGATGACTGGACTGCTACTCACATCACCAGGGAGGCTACCTGGAAAACAGGACCCCAAGAAAGACACGGGGATCGCCCAATGACAGAGAAATGGAATGAGATCTACATGAACAGCCTGGACATGAGTGGGGGTAGTGAAGGGCGAGGGTCAAGGGAAAGAGAGCTTGGGTGAGTGGGAGATCCCAGCTGGATCAACAAGAGAGGGAGAACAAGGAATAGTAGACCATGGTAAATGAAGACCACATGAGAATAGGAAGAAGCAAAGTGCTAGAGAGGCCCACAGAAATCCACAAAAATACCCCCACAACAGACTGCTGGCAATGGTAGAGATACAGTCCGAACTGACCTACTCTGGTGATGGGATGGCCAAACACCCTAATTGCCGTGCTAGAAACCTCATCCAACTACTGAGGGATCTGGATGCAGAGATCCATGACTAGGCCCCGGGTGGATCTCTGGGAGTCCAATTAGTGAGAATGAGGAGGGTTTATATGAGCGAGAAGTGTTGAGACCAAGGTTGGATAAAGCACAGGGACAAATAGCCAAACGAATGGAAACACATGAACTATGAACCAATGGCTGAGGGGTCAGCACTGGATCAGGCCCTCTGAATGGGTGAGACAGTTGATTGGCTTGATCTGTTCGGGAGGCATCCAGGCAGTGGCACCGGGTCCTGTGCTCATTGCATGAGTCGGCTGTTTGAAACCTGGGGCCTATGCAGGATCGCTTGGCTCGGCCTGGGAGGAGGGGACTGGACCTACCTGGACTGAGTCTACCAGGTTGATCTTAGTCCACGGGGGAGGCTGTGCCCTGGAGGAGGTGGGAATGGGGGTGGGCTGGGGGGAAGGTGAGGTGGGTGGGACGGGGGAGCACAAGGGAATCCGTGGCTGATATGTAGAACTGAATTGTATTGCAAAATAAAAATAAAAAAAATTAAAAAAAACTTTGTATGAAATGTATTACTCTTGCAACATTAGAGGTCAATTTAACCTCTCTGGCCTCTTCTGTAGTTATCATGTGTTACAACTCTATATAAAAACTACAAAATACTATCTGCTTTGTTCCAAAAAAAAAAAAACCTCTGTGTTTTTAAAGTAATTAAAAGGAATGAAAGCAGTTTCTAACTGTTTATATATGAACATGTATATATAAATTATATTTGCTTCATTTTAAGTGAATATCTGAAATTCCATTTGAATTAATTTCCTTTTAGCTTGATAAAGAACATCCTTTTGTCAAGAGATCACGCAGAATCTAGGCAGCAGTAGTACAGCTAGGGGATCTCATATTATCTCTTGTGCAGCTACTAAGTCATTTTGTTATAATTCCTTAGACTAGTCCAGAAAGAATAGAACTAACCCCAATGGATTCAAAGCATTACTTAGACAACAAGATCAGCATGGCTTTAGTTCACCAGCTCCAGAGTCCTACATGATTACAATGAACTAGTGGGCCCAGGTGACAGGTTGCATTAACAATTAGTTGTCATGTCCATGAATAAGCAACTCCAAAGTATGGATCAAGGACTCTATGCATCTTTACCCTGAGATGGAGGAATGTGGAAAGCTCTATATTCAACTAACCATGTAATCATAAATAAGAAATGGCCTTGGGATCATGCCTCATAAGACTCTTTACATTGCCTTATCCCAAGATAAATTGCAAGGTGTTTTCCCAAGACCCATGCCAGATTATAATCATTGCATGCATAAGTGGTTTATTGTGAAAAAAGTCACTGAGGTGCCAAGCATTGTTGCTGTTTTTCCTACACGTTTAGTATTTCAGGTAAATTTAAGCCTACTGACAAATAATTTTCTTCATTTTGTTGCAATTAAAAATACCCTTTTTTCCATTCATTCTTAAAGAATGTATTTGTTGAGTACAGAATTATGAGTTGGCTTTTGTTTTCCCAGTATTTTAAAGATTTCTAGTGCCATTGATTTCAGATATCAGCCACTTGTACTATGAAAGTTCCCCATCTTTATGTATCTTTACATAATGGATTGTTTTTGTCTGCCCATTTTTTATGAATTTGCATTTACAAATTATGTGATCATTTGTAGCCTTAATTAGCATATATTAATTGTATAAAAATGTGATTTGTTTTGATATTTTTATACATGAATATAAGGTACTTATACTTGATCTTATCCTTCCCCTTTTGTGCCCTTCTCCCACCTTATCTCACTCCTTTCTTCTAGGCAAATAGTTCTTTTTCTACTTCCATGTCTATTTTTCAGAATCTGACCTCAGCTATAAAATAAAGGATATAATGTCTATGTTTCTGGGTGTGGATATTTTGCCTAACATGATTATCTTCAGTTCCATCCATTTTCCTGTAATCACCATGATTTTGTTGTTCTTTAGGTCAAAACAATGTTCTATTTGTATATGTATCATATTTTATTTATCCATTCAACTGCTGGTAGATACTTAGGCTGATTACTATAACAGTTCCATAACATTGTTATAATGAACAGTGCTGAGACAACCATGGATGTGCAACAATCACTGTGGTATGCTGACTTAATTTTTTTGGATATGAACAAGTATACACAGTAGTGGTAGAACTATGTTTGGTTTAGTGAGGAACCTCCATACTTATTTCCATAGTGACTATACTAATTTACATTGCCACTGTCTTAGCCAGTGTTCTATTGCTGTGAAGAGACACCATGACCACAGCAACCCTTATAAATAAAACATTTAATTGTGGCTGGCTTACAGTTTCAGAGGTCAGTCAATTATTATCATGGTGGGGAGCATGGTGATGTGCAGGCAGACATGGTGCTGGAGAAGGAGCTAAGACTTATACATCCATATCAGAAAGCAGCAGGGAGAGAGAGACACTGGGACTGGCTTGAGCATTTGAAACCCCAGAGCCCACCCCCAGTGAAACACTTCCTCCAGCAAGGCCACATCTTTTAATCCCTATCAAGTAGCGCCACTACCTAATGACCAAGCATTCAAGTGTATGAGCCTATGAAGGCCATTTCTATTCAAACCACCATAGCCACCAACAGTGAATAAAGGTTAGCTTCTATCTCCATCCTCTGCAACATTTGTTGTTTTTTATTCATGGTAACCATTCTGATAGATATGAGATGGAATCTGAGTATAGTTTAGACTTGCATTTCCCTGATGGCTAAAGACATATGTTTATTCATTTATTTATTTGGCTATTCATACTCATTGTGGATACTGTCTGTTCCATCTACTTGCCTATTTATTCTCTTCATTAAATTTTTATTCTCTTGGTTAGTTTCAGAGTTTTCATTCTTACATTGTTTCAGTTCTCCTTCTCCTTTATACAGTCCAGGATCCCATCCAGGTAATGGTCCTCCCCACCCTGACAGTAGGTAGATTTTCCTGTTTAATCAAGAAAAACTTTTGAAGTTCTTTATAGCTTTTACATATTATTCATTCCATGTCAGGTATGTAATTAGGAAAGATTCATTTCTCAATCTGGCAGACTGTGTATTCACTCACTCAGGTAATTGTTTCTTTTACTGTACCAAAGGAGTTTCTTGGGGTAATAAGGCCTTTAGTTGAAGGAGGATAAGAGAGGGGAATGAGGGTAAAATGACCAAAATGTATAGACATTTGTGAAACTTTCAAATGAAAGAATGATAAATAACACCCCAAATTCTGTAGGTTCATCTTTCACCTATTTATTAAAACTTAAGATTGAATGATTTCTAAGCATCAGAATAACACTATTGAAAATTTCACATAATGAAAAACAATTGATTACTGACTTTCATCTCTTCCCTGATTAATGACAGAGACATAATATCACCACCAGGGGTATTAGATAGATATTAAATACACATTTGTATACATAAGATCTAATAGTATAGGAGCTAATTTTTATTTTCATAAAACATTTTATCAATAAACTATAAAGTAATGAATAAATTTACATTATGCCATTACTGATCATAGGGCCAAGGCTGTAATATGTACTATCCAATAAAACTAAAAATATATGATTTTTGTTTGCTTGTGGGCTTTGCTTATAGTCTGATGAGAGGAAGTCATAATTTATAGCTTCTGAAGAGATTAGGATGATATAAAGTTTGAATAAAAAGTCATGCCAAATTACTCTAGTCCTTAATTTTGCCTGAGCCATTAAAACTCAATTAGACACAGACCAAATTCCTATTTATTAGAAGGTTCAGAAGTCTTATAAATGAGTACTTACATAGTTACATAAGCCTATTGAATTCAATGCCATGCAGTCTTTTGCAAAAAGGCATTGCATCATTTTAATAACAGGCACATTTTTCATGATTATACTTACTCATGTTGAGAAAGCAGCCCCAATCATTTTACACTCTGGTGATGTGGGCTGTTTAAGCAAATGAGAGTATGAGCCATTAGCCAGTTTCTTTCCTTCTTACATCTTCTCTGTAATTAGCACTTCATCCACACCTCCATGCTTGTTGAAACATTCTTCACATTCTCTAGAATCAACTAGAATTGTGTCAAGTCTAGTCCTTCCTCTACCAGACAGAATTGATTGCTTCATCTCCTCTTCTCACTACATGTGTAGCTGAGAAACACATACTGTAGTAAGCCATGTTAGTGAATGCAGTCAGATTAAAACCAAATATAATATGCAAAGGGAAAATAAAGCTTCCAAAAAGAACTTTCTGGGACTAAGGAGATGGTTCAGTGGTTAAAGTGCTGCTATGCAAATGTGAAGAATTGAGTTTGGATCCCCAAAACCCATTCACAAAGCCATGCAAGACTACATACCCTGTAACCACATTGCTGATGAGGGCAGAGACAGGAGGATAGCTGGGGTGTGCTGGCTCTTGTCCAGTGAAAGACCTTGTCTCAAAAAAATAAGTCAGAGTGTTATAGGGAGATATCTACACACACACACACACACACACACACACACACACACACACACACACTGAATACAACAGAAATAAAAACAATAAAATAATTTTTAAAATGTTTTAAAACGAATGTTCTGCTTTACTGCCAAGACCCAAAAAACATGTTAAGAACTTGTGCAAGACTTACTGTGGCTATTTCCACTGGTAGCAGAGAGCACCAAGGAACAGTTGTTGAGAGTAATATGTGCCTTGCTCTAAGTTACTCCATATTGTATAAAACACTGTTTTTTCCAGGCAGTGCCTTACCCTGAAAGACTCCATTTTACTCCACTTCTTAATACAAACAGAGAAGCACTATATGACTCTGCACCTTGTTAGGCACAAAAACACCACCATCTATCTGCTACCTCACAAGGCACAGACTGATAAATATCTCACTTCTGAAAGATGAAACGGTAAACTCTAAAAATTTACCAAAGTAGTTTGGGAACATATGCACACATAGGCTGTAATGATTGATCTTCACTGTGAACTTGATTGGATTTAGAATCACTATGGGAACAAATCTCTGGGCATATCTGAGGGGTTATCTAAATTTAGTTCACTGAGATGGGAAGTCCCACCTTGACTGTGGATGACACTATTCCATGGGCTGGAATATTGCACTAAGTACAAAGGAGAAAGGGAACTGAGCACAAGCATTTGTCATTTTCTGCTTCTTGACCAGCCATCTGCTTCTGATGCCACACATTCCCTGATACGAAGAACTATATCCCTGGAATTATAGACCAAAATAATCCTTCTCTTCAAGTTTTTTTTGAGGGAGAGTCAAGTATTTTGTCACAGCAATTAGACAAGTAATTTCAGTCTAGATGTACTAAAATCTTATCAGGAAATATCAGACCTGGGAACTTGTTAAACATACAAGACCAAGGAGAGAATGCAACACTCTCATGTAGATTCCCATAAAGAAGAGCACACTTAACATTGTGATGGTGAGGCCCCCAAAACATGGTGTGTACATAAAGAGACTGACAGGCAGAGAATACCCAACTGTCCCATGGCCTTCAGCTCAGCTCAGTCCCCACTACTGATGAAGCCTACTCAAATTGTCATCTGTCCACCCATCCATTTGTCCATTGTGTTCTTAATCTCTATGGCCTCCACCATTTGGAAACTCTCTTTGGATGCTCGAATTAACCCCAAGACTTAGAGATTGCTCAATTCTAAATTCATGGCTTGACTCTGCAGCATTACCTCCAACATTATTTCCAACTGCTTTCCTTAATATTTTATGTAACCACTTACATTGCCTCTCTTTGTATCCTTGTCAGATTTCTACTTGTTTCCAATAGGCCTCTCTGGAACTTTGTCTCACTCTTTTTAACACCTTTGCAGCCATTCTATTACATACACATGGACTACTAGATACATAGATTAGTGTATTATATGTGATGTGATCTAAGAATTAATATTGGTAGTTAAAATTAGATTAAAAGAACCTGAATTTGTCTTAGTCAGCTATTGGGGGAAAATTAGAACTATGTGGCAAACCAGAGCAAAAGAAATCAAGATAACCCATAAAAGTATTGCTATGCAATAATTTCTGACATTGTGGAAAGACCCAAAAATGTCAATTTGTGCTTCTGATACTGCATACTTATGTTTCCTGAACCTGTGAAAATCTATTTTCACTGAATTGTGCTTGGAGGTGCAGGGTATGACATTTCTGACACGGAAATGTATGACATGGATATCGAGACAGGCCTCTTTCATCAATCATATGTGCCTGCAGTAGCCATGACCCAGCAGCACAATGGGAGATAACAAATGTGTTTTGGTGATTTTTTTTAGGAGAAAAAGTGCCATTGGAATTTTAAGTGTTGATTTTCATCCATAGAAAGTATCTTGCCCTTTCTATGAGACTTCCTTTTCAACTAAAAGTATTAGAAATTCATTTCAATTATATTGGTGAATTAGTGATTCACCTTTGCCCCCTCCTATTAACTTATATCTTTAGATTAACTGTCAGTAAAACAACTTCATGTGTCCCCACCACCAATTTTGTTACTTGAATTCTGGTAATAACATTTCTTTTCACTTTCAAATAAAGCTCACTTTAAGAAAGACTAGAGCAAGCAGCAATTGTGGCCTTCTGTTTTGCACAACACCTCTTGTAAGCAAGGAACTTGTAGAATTTGGCTCACTTTCCCACAGCCATCGGATAAGAATTGCATGTAAACAAAAATATCTTGGGCGACTTGGGGCTCATTTAACTGTTCTTATTGCTTTAGAATGAATGGCCTTGTTTCTTTCTCAGAGGTCATGCCTGATATTGCAGAAATGGGTCGACTTTAAAATTTATACCCCACACCATCAAGTTTGGGGCTGACAGAACACTTTGTTTGCCATTGGGCTTAGTGCTGGCACAGTCTTTCAAATATCATGGAAGGTGTGTTGTCCTTGAAGAAAACATCTGGTACTTTGGAGCCTTGCCTGCCATTGCCAGATGCCTTTGCTGTTAGTTACCACTTGGGTGTTTTCCTAGAAAAAGTGATAGCAGTCAAAAACTCATAGCTTCTGAGGTCTTAGGTCCTAGGGATGAACTTTTTACTGTTGTTTAGCTAAACTGTCACAATGCCAAGGTATCTCATAAATATACTCATAGACAAATGCTACTCTCGCCTTAATCAGAGAAGCCTCCCTTTGCAATGAAAGGGACTGAATGCAAAGATGAATGGCTACTCAAGGTGCAAAGAATAAGTAAAAGCTGAGTGCTCTAAACAAGATATTTATGCCGGGCGGTGGTGGCGCACGCCTTTAATCCCAGCACTCGGGAGGCAGAGCCAGGTGGATCTTTGTGAGTTCGAGGCCAGCCTGGGCTACCGAGTGAGTTCCAGGAAAGGCGCAAAGCTACATAGAGAGACCCTGTCTCGAAAAACTAAAAAAAAAAAAAAAAAAAAAAAGAGATATTTATACTATCCCTTCTAAGTCTCAGGGATCATTGCTAAAAAGGGGGTGGAAAGAATGTAAGAGCCAAACAATAGAGAGAAGGGCTGTGAAATGCTAACTTTTGGGCATGGCACAGCTAATTCAGTCATGACCTCATAACAGCTATGACTGCCTGCAATGCACCTATGTAAGACTGGACCCATCAACCATCAGTTGTGGATTGGGGAGGGGCTCACAATACTTGCCTAGTGATGGATCTGGGAAAGTGGAACATGCTTAATGAACTAGGAATAGAGCAACTTTTTTTTTGAAAGAAAGCTACTATAATCCCCATACTTGAAGTATCAAGTCTTCAAGACTCCCTTAAGGTTACACAGCAAATCAAATCCAGTCTGGAGACCTCATTTTTTAAAAAAGTAAATAAATAAAAGAACAAAAGAAGAGAAGAGAGAGAGAGAAAGAACGAAAGAAAGGAAGAAAGGAAGGAAGGAAAGGAGAGAGAGAGAGAGAGAGAGAGAGAGAGAGAGAGAGAGAGAGAGAGAGAGAGAGAGATGTAGGTGTAACCAACCTTCTTATTAAATAAGAAACACAGAACCAATGCAAGAAGAAAGCCAAGAGGTCAGAGCTAAGAGCTAAAACTTTACCCTTCCTCCTGCAGTGGTCTTACCTCTCCGAACCAGAGCTACCCCTGTGTTAAAGTCTTTATATAGAGTTCCTGTTCTGCCTTCTCATTGGTTGTAAACCCAACCACATGACCACCTCATCACGGCCTGTATGTATAGGCCTCCAGGTTTTCCATGCTTGGTATTGAGATTAAAGGCATGTGTATCCAATAATGGCTGTATCCCTGAATACACAGAGACTTACCCAGCTCTGCCTACCAAGTGCTGGGATTACAAGTGTACACCACCACTGCCCTGCTTTCCTATGGCTTGCTAATAGCTCTGACCCCTGGGCAACTTTATTTATTAACATACAAATAACATTTTAATTCAAATAAAATATCACCAGAGAGAGAGAGAGAGAGAGAGAGAGAGAGAGAGAGAAAGAAAGAAAGAAAAAAAGAAAGAAAAGAAAGAAAGAAAGAAAGAAGGAAAGAAAGAAAGAAAGAAAGAAAGAAAGAAAGAAAGAAAGAAAGAAAGAAAGAAAGAAAGAAAGAAAGAGAAAGAAATAAAGAAAGAAAGAAAGAAAAAAAACATTTCTTCAGCACTGAACTGGGAATTAGGTGATCTGGACTGTACTCCCCAGCTTGCTCCTTGGTCTTGGAAAACATTCTTATTGTCTCTGGCCTGTTTTGAATTCTTGAAATAACTAGATTACACTAGATAATCTGCAAATTCCTATATTCATCCAGGCAACTTAAAACATCAAACATCAAACAGGAAGTTATAAAATAAAGTGCCAGTTCAGGCTCTGGGGCTCTGACTTAGGCACACTTCCCTCCTGTGGTGATATATTGTATACCCTAATAAAATTTGCCTGAAGATCAAAGAAGCAGAGCAAGCCACAGCCACCACCTCTTACCTTACCAACTCCTCAGCCTGAAAAAAAGCCTCTAGCTGAAAGGGGTTCCTCAGCTGAAAAGCCTTTAGTTCCTGTCTCCTCATGCCTTATATTCCTTTCTCCACCCAGCCATCACTTCCTGTGATTAAAGTAGTGTGTGCTTCCCAGTACTGGGATTAAAGGTGTGTGCCACCACTTCTTGGCTCTATTTTCTCTCCTAGACTGAGTCAATCTCATGCAGTCCAGCATGGTTTTGAACTCACAGAGATCAGACAGATCTCTGCCTCCCGAGTGCTAGGATTAAAGGTGTGTGCCACCACTGCCTGGCCTGTATGTTTAATCTAGTGGCTTGTTCTGTCCTCTGATCTTCAGGCAGATTTTGTTAGGGTACACAATATATCACCACACCTCCCAGCCTCAGGTCTCTGTCTTGTCTAGATATTTTACTGGAGATTGTGCCTAGTGTGTAGGGAAACAGCTGCTTCACTCAGCACCTGAGCAGTTATTATGTGGTAGCAACTTTCCAGATGTGAGATATGTGAAACTTACCATAATATCTATTACTACTACAAATACTAGCTACAATTTGAGCCAGATTCCTATACCATGTACTTATATACAGTATCCCATTCTGTTTTTACTTTATGGAAGAGAAAACTAGGTTGAGAGAGTTTAATAACTTGATCAGGATCATGTAGCTTCACAGGGCAGAAGGCATGGTTTTTGCTAGTGTTCGTTCTTTATTTTATTTTGAATTGTAAATTAAAAAAAATTATTGATTCTTTGTGAATTTCACATCATGCACCACAACCCTACTCATTTTCCAGTCCCTCCATATCTGCCATCCACCCTTATAATCTCCCCCTAAAAAGAAAATAAAAAATAAATAAAAAATAAAACTCTCACTGTGGAAGCTGCCATGTGCCACAGTGTGTCACACTGTATACCCTTTTACCCAAACAGCTTTACTTGTAAATATTCGTTGCAACAAGTCACTGGTCTGGTTTGAGGCCTTTGGCTTCTGTTACACCATCAATGCTGGGTGCTCACTGGGACTTCTCTTGGATATCCTGTTGTTGCCCTGTGTCATGGAGATCCTGCAGCTATGGTTCTGTAGGACTAGTCTCTTCATGTGCTCCAGCAGTTAATAGATGAGGAAGATGTTGGGGTGGGCCAACTCAAAGCCCTGGTTCTGGGCCTGGGTGGTAGCTGAATTGGTCAGCCCACCAGCTTTTCTACATCCAAGCTACCTAAGCCAGCTCTCCTGCTTTGCCCAGGTGAAAGGTGGGGCCAGGTCTCCCAAGTCCATGTCACCTATGGTGCCACTGTGCACAGTGGCCAATGAGGGGCACAGCCAGCTCAGTGCAGTCCTCAGACATTAACATGGTCCCAGGCAGCAGCCCACACCATGAATGTCCCCAGGGCCTTTGGTGGTAACATGGGCCAGGGACATCAGCACAGAACCCCACTGTGGCAGGATCATGGATCCAGATATGGCCCTTGGTGGCAGTGCAGGCCTCTCACATGAGGCTGTTCCTCACCATCCTCACATCTCCAGTCCCACCTCTCTTTCTAGTGCACCAACCACTCCACGTCTCTTTCTCTCCCATCTCTCCACCACATACTAGCTAATTGTTATGATGCCTGCTGGCCTCCACTGAGGGGCAGTGGGCAGGACTCTTTTTACTTTATTTTTGTTTCTTTTTCTCTCTTGATATTTTATTTTTGTCATAGGGGCTCAGTCTATAGCTCAGTATGGTCTGGAACTCATGGCAATCCTCCTTCTTCTGCCTTTTGAGTGCTATCTGGCCTCAAACTCATGATGATCTTCTTACTTCAGACTCTTGAGTACTAGGATTATAATCATAAAGCCCCATATGTGTATGTGTATTGTTCTTTCTTTTTAAATCTCATTTCTGACAAGGAAATGTGTTACTATTATCTTTGGGGGGGCAAACTGTCTGAATCCTGTGGACTAGAAATTATATACATAGGGAGAACACTGGCTTGGCTACATAGTCCAAACTAAGGGACCAGACAGAAAGCATCAAGGTTGCAGGCAGAGGAAATATGGAGAAGAGCACGTCCTATGGGTTTCAGGAAGGACACATGCTTTAGTTGCCTAAGTTAACTCCCCCAACTCCCTCCCTCTTTATTTCCCTGTGTATGTTCATTCTTGCATGTGTGTATGTGTGTGTGTGTGTGTGTGCATGTGTGTGTGTATGTTCATGTCTCTGTATATGTATATACAGAGAGACATGTATATATGTCTCTCTCTCAAGAGAGAGAGGAAAAAGGAGACACATGACACCTGTATAGATATCTGTACACATGCATGTGTGTGCTTGTGTGTGTGTGTGTGTATGTGTGTGTGTGTGTGTGTGTGTGTGTGTGTATGCATGTGTTTGTGGAAGCCAAACATCAAATTTAGAGTGTCTTCCTCAACCATTTCTCCACCTTATTGTTTTTTATAGGAAAGAATTTATTTTCAAAATTGTAATTTAAATACACTTCTCCCTTCCTTATTGTTAGTGAAAAAGGAGGCCAAGAGTTTGAAGGAGAGTGGGAGGGGTATGTGGGAGGATTTAGAGGGGGGAGAAAGGAAGGCATGTGTAATCCCAGCACTTGGTAGGCAGAGCTAGGTAAGTCTCTGTGTGTTCAGGGATACAGCCAGCATTGGATACACATGCCTTTAATCTCAATACCAACCATAGAAAACCTGGAGGCCTATACAGACAGGCTGTGATGAAGCGGTCATGTGGTTGGGTTTACAACCAATGAGAAGGCAGAACAGAAACTCTATATAAAGACTTTAACACAGAAATTAGCTCTGGTTCAGAGAGGTAGGACCACCGCAGGAGGAAGGGAAAGGTTTTAGCTCTTAGCTCTGACCTCTTGGCTTTCTTCTTTGCATTGGTTCTGTGTTTCTTATTTAATAAGAAGGTTGGTTACATCTACACATTTCCACCTAATTTTTATAAGTACTGTTTCTCACTATACCTGGGGCTTGGTGATTGGGTAGACTAGCTGACCAGCAAGCCTCAATGATCTTCCTGTTTCCCTCTCCCCAGGCTGGGATTATAGGCATGTCCCAATGCGTCTGAGTTTTGGTTTGTTTGTTTGTTTGTTTGTTTGCTGTTTGTTTTGTTTTGTTTTCATGTATGCTGGATATTTGAACTCAGGTCTTCATTCTTATGCAGCATACACTTTATCAACTGAGACACCTCTCCAGCTTCCACCTTGTTTTATGAAAGACTGAGAGTCTTCTTACTGGGACTCAGAGCTTGTAGATTAGGTTTACTAATTAAACCCAGGTCCTTGTGGTTGGGCAGTAAGCACTTTATCCCTAGGCTAGGTATTCTTTGATGCTGGTTTGGTAGTGGTACTCATGCATGTTGAATTGGTTAACATCTCAAAAGAGTTTGGTGGATGATAACACACTGCCATCGCCTCATTTGCAGAAGAACAGCATTGAGTTAAATGAGCTCTGAAGCCACACCTAGGTCAGACATCCCCAGCACCAGGAGGTCTGAAAAGCAGTTCTCACATGAGGTTCTGAGGAGCAAGCAAATTTCCCTCTCTAGGGCATTGTTCTCTCTTAGGAATTGAATTTCTGAGATGCTAGGATCCTGATTTGATTATTCAGAAGCTTCCTATTGCTTGCCTGTCTCCTACAGACCTGGGAGAGATTAACTGGTGGGAGGAGACAGATTTATTAAAACCCAATTTTGAAGGAGACAGAGGAGACTCTAGTCTCAAATCTATCTCATGAGACTTTAGGGTACAGAGAAATTTTATGGGGGGGGAGGAAAGGCGGGGAATACATAGAGACAATGATTAGGAAGTCCATGAACCGGGCAAGGCCTTCCTCACCCAGAGGTGTGTCTTCTTTCCTCTTCTCTGACAGGAACCTCACAATTGAATTTGCATCTAGTTAGTCAGAATTTGAGGAAAGGCTTCTATTCAGAACAAAGCACCAGGGAAGGTCAGAAGCAGAAGGAAAGGAACAATGAAGAGTTTCAAAAAAACTCCCATTATAATTCCTCTTTTGTTTTCTACATGCTTGCCTTTTGAGGGTTTATGAACTGTGACTGACTGATCATCTATGCTGTGATCATCTATTGCTGTGTGGATTCTGTCAAGGTCTCCTGAAGTGTACAGTGAGAAAAGGAGCCACATGCCTGAAAGACCAAGAGCAAAATCGAAGTAGGAGACAAGGTTAGATGATGTTGGATGTCTCCACCTAGTGGAAAGATAGGCACCATGCATATGATATGCAGGGTTTCCCCTTCATCCCCATCTTGACAATTCTTTTTGTCTATGAAGGAACTTTTTTTCTGAAGCCATCTCTGAATGATTCTGTGCCTTTGCCTTTCATGATGAGGGATGTGGAGGAATGCATGTCAGTCTGTTCCCAAGTAGCAGGACAAAGTAGTATAGGGAAAAGGCCATTCTTGGGCCAATATAAGCAACACGGGATGTTTAGAAAGAGTGGCTCTTGACCTGTGTCTTAGTTAGGGTTTCTATTGCTTCAACAAAACACTGTGACCAAAGAGCAAGTTGAGAAGGAAAGGGTTTATTAGGCTTACTGAAGCGTTTAACTAATTATTCTTTACCAATAAAAATTGGGAGTTAGATATTGGCATAAGAACCTGAATGATCAGAGAAGCTGCGGAGAAGCCACCAGTCACCTCCTACCTCTTCTGTTCCTTTCTCCAAAAGGGCTGAGAGGTTCTCAGCCCTTACTTACTACTTCCTGTCTCATATCTTTCCACAGTCCTCCAAATTTCTATGGTTAATTTTGGCCAGGTAGTGGCTAACTCTGCCCTCTGACTCAAAGCAAGCTTTATTTACAGAAAGAAACCAAAATATCACACAACAGCTTACACTTCAGCATTGCTGTTCATCACTGAAGGAATTCAGGACAGGAACTCAAATCTAGGCAGGATCCTAGAAGCAGGAGCTGATGCAGAGGCCATGGAGGGGAGCTACTTACTGTCTTGCTTCCCATGGCATGTTCAGCCTACCTTCTTATAGAACCCAAGACGAACAGCCCAGGATTGCACCATCTACCATGGGCTGGGCCTTCCACCCATTGATCACTAAATGATAAAATGCTTTACACCTGGATTTCAGGGAGGCATTTCCTCAGCTATGCTCCTTCCTCTCTGATGACTCTAGTTTGTGTCAAGTTGATGCACAAAACCACCAAGTAGAGCCTGAGTTTATCTGGAGTCCATGGTAAAAGCAGCAGTTAGCTAGAATCCTAGAACAGAAGAATAGGCTAGCCAACTATTGGGCCACAGGAATCCTCCTGTCATTGCCTGTCCATATCTGGAATTGAAAGCATAATCTATTACACCTACCATTTTTCACAGGTGCTGAGAATCAAACTCAGGTTCTTGTGCCTATATGGCAAGCACTTTACCCATTGAGCTATATCCTCAATTTTCATCATGCCATTTTGTACATCCAAATGATTGTACTTTGTCATATTTACTACATCTCTTCTCTCTTCTCCTCTCCTACTGGCTGACTTCCACCCTCCAAATAGTTCCCTTTCTGTTTTCATATCATATATACATATTTAAATTTAGATTTCACACTTGAGTGAGAATGCAATATTTGAAATGATCACACATGAAGTCTATTTTGTAATATGACTTAGTATTTTGGTGTTTTGAGATAGGACAATTGAGATACCATCTTTATTATAGATTTTATACATATCCTTCATTAAAATCCTTTTTATTTTTAATTTTATCTATTTGTTTTTTAAAGGCCTATTTTTATTTTATGTATATATGTGTGTGTGTGAGTGTGTGTGTATATATATATATATATATATATATATATATATATATATATATATATATATGTGCACCACAAACATGCAGGTACTGATGGAGGCCAGAAGAGGATGTGGATCTCCTGGATCTGTAATTACAGGTGGTTGTGAGATGCCCGACATGGGTGCTGGGAATCAAATCCAGGTCCTGTGCAAAAGGAGCAGATGTTCTTGTTAGAGTAGAAGAAAATCTCCTTCTGGCTAAGAGACTAGAAGTGCTGGCTTGAGTGGAGACCATTCCAGTCGGGCTGTGTCAATCACTTGGCTGAGAGGCAACCTCTAGCAAGGTGGTCTTACTTTAAGTCATGCTAAAAAAAGATGATAGGCTGAATAATTAGTTCCTCAATGAGATATTGTACTTTTCCTCCCTATAATTCTCCCAGCTGGCACAGTAGTTTACAGGGGGTACAGTCATGCAGCTTCATAAGTCTGCCTGCAAACCATGTAACTTCTTTTCTTCTGTCTCTTTTCTAAGCATCCTTTCCTTGATGCTTTGGGTTTCCCGAACAGTTTGGGTTTCCTTACTCTTTATCTATAGAATCCTTCCCAATCTCATGGCTATTTGTCCTTGACCTGTCTGACCTCCATACCAACTTGAATGGCATGGCTTTTTTTCTTTCCTCCATTCTCCTCTGGGCAGCTACTGAAATTTACAGCTTGCCTGTGGTGTTTTTTTTTAAACTCTAATAAAATTGTTCTTGAGCTTCTGTTTGAGTCTATTCTTAAATTCTTTTATTAATGAGACTAAGGGCCCAAAGAGAGGACCCCAATTTCCCTGTATCACTCTTAATCTATGACTCATCTCTTCAACCTTTACTAACATCTTAATTTAAAATTTGGGGAATGTAGTTAAATAAAGCAGAGATATTTCTCTTAGAGATTGACAAAGATGTAGGTCATGCTATTTAAAATGACTATGACAATGTTTACTGTGTTTAGAAACTCAGGAATCCACTAGGCGGTGGTGGCACACACCTTTAATCCCAGCACTCGGGAGGCAGAGGCTGGCAGATCTCTGTGAGTTCGAGGCCAGCCTGGACTACAGAGTGAGTTCCAGGAAAGGCGCAAAGTTACACAGAGAAACCTGTCTTGAAAAAAAAACTCAGGAATCTGATGATAGTTGTTTTATAGCATGTTCAAAGAATTGTGTTAAACAGCATGTACTGGGATGATCACGCTTTTAAAATTTCACAAAACTTGTGTCAGTAAAATAACAGTGTCTCATTTAACCAGAGTTATAAATTGAACCTCATTTAAAAAAAACTTACATAATCTTTAAATTTGTTAAAGATTTAATTATCCTAAGGAGTAAAAGCAGCAGAAAATACAGGAAATTTTTTTCATACATAAAACCTTTTTTCTTTAAAACTGATTATTTTGTATATTTTATTAAAAGCAGCTCATTATTTTAAGAAAATATAGTTGTATTAAACATAAAGAATTAGACTCTTACATGGAAAATATTTTTTCAACAAAAGATAAATTTAAAAAATTAGATTCTGGTTTATGACTATATAATAAAATTTAATTGTAAGAAGCTTTATTAAAGAATTTTAAGATTATATTCAATTTAATTACATGTCAATCCTCTCTCATGATGGCTCTGTGGTTAAGAGTGCTTGCTGTTCTTCCAGAGGACCTGAGTTCAGCTCCCACCATGAACATCAGGTAGGACACAATTGCCTTTAACTCTAGTTCCAAACAGTTTGGATTCTCTGGTCTCCACAGGTACTCATACACATGGCATACACACAGACACACATGCATATTCAAAAATGAAAGTAAAAGATGTCTCTCAATTGTCCTTCCCAAACCTTAAACTTCTTTCAATGGCTTACAAATGTGTACCTTGCTTAATAGAACTTCAGCCATAGCAAAACCAATCCTTTGACTGTTTACAGAATGGTATCACCCAAGAAATAATAAACTACATCTTTGAAAAGTAATCATTTATTTATTTCTGTCTTTATTGTGGGACACTGTGGGAGATCGGGATGTCTCTCATGGGTATGGCAAAAAGAGGGCCAAATACTTTGCTCTTGGCAGTCAAGGTAGCAATTTTAGGACTGAAACTCAGCTAAGTCGAGTGGACTGAAGCCCTGCCTATGGGATTGGATTGCTTTAGTTCACATGTTGCTCAATGTCACTGAAGGTGTTGCCTAATGTCTCTATGGAACATAAAGAAAATAGTGAAATTAGAAGGGTTCATCCCTCACAGGATATGGTGAAGGTTGCCTGGCTGCATATATTTTACTTAGCATCTGATCCACAAGTAGCATTTGGGGAAAGTTGGCTGTGGCTAATTGTTGATCTCTTTTCTTCTTCCTTTCATTCTTCCTTATCTCTCTTTTCTCCCAGACTCATGCTTAAACTTTCATTCTGTGTGGTCTTGAGCAGATTACCTCTCTCTGAAAATTCATGTGTAAAATGAGATATGAATAGACTTCCTTCAAATGCTTCCTCACAAGCTTCATTTCTTATGTAGCACTCTCCTATAATTTGTATAGTTATTTTATTTATAGTTCTTTTCACAATCAACTGTAACTCCAACTCCTTTACAGCGTATGTTCCAAACTTCCTGCAGACAGGACTACTTGTTTATCTTTGTATCTGTGGTGCTTCTTATACGTCTGGCCCAGAATTTACATTTAATAAGTTCTTGTTGAAATGTTTGTACTATATTATAATTATTTTTTTTAGTTCTGTCTTCCTCATTACGCTGTAAGATTCTGGAGGGCAGATATTTTATTTGTCTCAGTATCTGCAACATGTAGCTTGGAGTAGAGACTCTGTGAAGTTAGTTAAATGAATAGCTGATAGAGTGAGGGAATGAAGGAAGAAATGAATGAAGAAATGGTGAGGGTTGATGATTAAAGAAGTTTCTTATATGTTCACTATTAGTTGTAGAAGTAACCATCTTATTAAATAAGAAATACAGAGCCATTGCAGAGATGAAAGCCCAAGAGGTCAGAGCGATAGCTAAGAACTAAAAACCTTACCCTTCACTGTTGCAGCTATCCTCTTTATCCAAGAGACCTACTTCCTGTGTGTTTGTCTTTATATAGACTTTCTGTTCTGCCTTCTCATTGGTTGTTAACCTAACCACATGACCACCTCATCATTGCCTGTCTGTACAGACCTTCAGGTCTTCTATGGTTGGTATTGAGATTAAAGGCATGTGTCTCCATGCTGGCTGTATCCTTGAACGCACAGAGATCTGCCTAGCTCTGCCTCCCAAGAGCTGGGATTAAAGGCGTGCACCACTACCACCCAGCTTCTGCTATGGTTTGCTATTAGCTCTGACCCCCAGGAAACTTTATTTATTAACATATAAATAAAATCACATTTCAGTACAAATAAAATATCACCATAATTAGTGAGGTCTTTGTCAGCTGGAAATTAATTAGGATATATGGTAGAAATGGGTGGATAGGGATTGCTTCATTTGCTGAGGGTTTTCCTTTGCAATGCTGTTCTGGAATGTAACACAGCTGGCTACCTTTCTCTTGATATCCTTCCCTTCTTTAGCCTTCTTTAGATCTAACTGTTTCAGATTTCCTCATGGTTTTCTGCCTTCTTCCTGTTTTGCTTTTCTTGTCTGCTCTTTTATTCTCAACACTTTATCCTTCCATTCAGAGCAGCCTGTCGAGCTTATTTATCAAAAGGTTCAAAATTTGATAGAATTACTGGGAGATAGTGGAAACTTTAGGAGGATGGGCCTAACAGGTATAAGTGAGTCACTGGGGACATGCCCTGGAATGGCATATCTCATCCCTGGACCATTCCCCAGGCTCTTTTTTTTCTTCCTGGCTATCCTGACAGCAGCTTTTTCCCTCTGTACCCTCCCTATCTTGAAGTACTTCTTCACTGAACATCCACAGTGAAGGATAAAGCCAAGTGACCATGGCCTGAAAACCTCTTTATTTATTATTATTATTATTATTATTATTATTATTATTATTATTATTTTGGTTTTTCGAGACAGGGTTTCTCTGTGTAGCTTTGTGCCTTTCCTGGAACTCACTTGGTAGTCCAGGCTCGCCTCGAACTCACAGAGATCCGCCTGGCTCTGCCTCCCGAGTGCTGGGATTAAAGGCGTGCACCACCACCGCCCGGCCTGAAAACCTCTTTAACCATGAGCCAAAAGTAATCTTTTGTGTTTTAAGTTGATTTTCTTGGATATATTAATCAGAACAATGGAAAGCTGAATGAAAGAATATACATCTGTGTGTCTTATCTATGTATCTATCTATTACCAAATACTGAAAAATGAATATTTATAAGTATTATTTAATATCCAACTCATAGTCAAATTTTCCTGATTTTCTTCAAGATGAATATTTTTGTTGGCTTACTTGAAATAGAATCCAAACAAGATCCAAATATGTATTTGGTTGTATCTTGTAACTCACTGCTTTTAAGTTGTCAGAAAACTCAGACCTTTTATCCCAAAGAATGTCTCATATTCTTAATTTATCTGATTGTTTTATTGTGTTGTTGAGTTTTTTCTCTATCCCTTCTATTTCTAGTAATCCCTTAGCTATATGTAGAGACTTTAATTAGATGATTCAAGTTAAACTGGGGATAGATGTGTTGCTCAAATTTTCTAAAGGCCTTATAATATAAAAAACCGGGAGTCAGATATTAGGGGTGAATGCTGAAAGATCAGAAAGACAAAAGAACAAGCCACTGCCATGTCTTACCTCTAGGACTCCTCAGCCTGAAAAGCCTTTTAGTTCCTATCTCCTCATGCCTTATATACCTTTCTCTGCCCAGTCATCACTTCCTATGATTAAAGTAGTGTGTGCTTCCCAAGCAGAGGCGTGAAATCTCAGTGCTGGGTTTAAAGGTGTGTGATTCCCAAGTACTGGGATTAAAGGTGTGTGCCACCACAGCCTGGCTCTGTTTCTCTCCTAGGTGGAGTCAATCTCACGTAGTCCAGGGTGGCTTTGAACACACAGAGATCCAGAAGTATCTCTCCCTCCCAATTGCTAGGGTTAAAGGTGTGCACCACCACTGCTTGGCATTTTTGTTTAATCTAGTGGTTTGTTCTGTTCTCTGATCTTCAGGCAAATTTTATTAGGGTACATAATATATCACCACATGGGTGGGTGAAAATCCTTCCTGACATCACTTTATAAGTCAATTCTGCTTGTCTCATGTTTAGTGATACTGGGATTGCTCAGTGGGTTCAAATGGTGTCATCCCAAGTGTTCCATTCTAGAGGGCCCCTTTGTCCCTTTACCTAATGCTTTTAGTAGCAATTGTGATTATAGCTTAGGCCTATTATTTCATTAAGGGTTACAAAAGGGCACTCTTTCTAGTTCTGGTATTTCTCCTACATCTATTAGTTCAATTTTTTTCTACAAAGAAGAACTTTATTCACCAATCATTTAGTTACCTTGAATGACAGTGTAAACCAAAAAGGCAGGATAATTATTTGATACCTTCCCTTTAAAAATACCAATTTTCAGGATGAGTTGGTATCCTAGCAACCTTCACTAATGGCCAATCAAGCCATTTAAGTACTGCTATGAACTCATGGGTTTTTATATATTTTGTGTATTTTGATCCACCGTAGTTGTTACTCATTTTTTTCATAAAATTATATCAACATAGGCTAGTGGGAATCATCCCCTGTGAGCTCTTCCTTCCTTTTGTTTTGAAAGAGCCCTTCATTTTGGTTTGAAAAGAAGTTTCATGCTCATTTTGCACAGTTCCAAATTCAGACATGGAGTCAACTATTCTCCAAAGAACTCTAGCTCTCCTTGATTAGAATGGGATCAGGCAGTGCTACCCTAGTTGTGGGTTTTTTGTTGTTGTTGTTGGTACTGGGTTATCATGTCTTTTCTTTATAGGGAATGATTTAGAAAACAGTAATCTTATACTGACATTTCAAAGCCAAATTTAAGTGTGTATGTGTAGTTTTTATTTATTATCACAAAGCATAAATCTGATTGTCTGGAGATGACTTATCAATAGGGTAGGAGGAGTCCAAAGGCCCCAAATCCTAGGAGAGCTCTGTTTTTTCCACTTTTCCCCAACTGAAATGAACAAACATGGTGTTAGTGTTGGGGAAGACAGGGAATTATGCAAACCTCATGCTGTCTTGGCAAGCAGCCAGTGGTATAGTGATTGCCCCATCACCCGTTACAGAACAATGAATGTTATACTGCTTCTTTTCTGTGCTTCTGTTGCTTGCTTTCATCAACCTTTGTTTCTTAAATTTACATCTGAGGCTATATACAACTTTTGTTTGGATTACTTATTTATAATTTTTCCTCTTCTCCTAAAAATGTTTTTATTAATGATTTGAGAATTTCTTAAAATGTATTTAGATCATATTCACCTCCTTTTCCACCCTCTAACTCTTCCTAGATCCACTTTATATCCCTACCCCCACAACTTCATATCCCCATTTTAAAAACAACTCAATTAGTCTAATCTATTCTGCCTATATACCCCAGGGGTGGGGTCATCCACTGTAAAGTGGTCAACCTACCAGGGATTATACCATTGAAGAAAACTGACTTTCCCTCTTTCAAAAGCCATCAGTTATCCATAACTCTTTAGTATAAGGTGGAGACTTCTGAGCTCTTGCCTTCCCCATGCTAGAATGTTAACTGGTTTGGTCATGTGCAGGTATTCATGGAGTGCAGCATTCTGGTCATGTCTAGAAAATACTGTTTCCCTCTAGTCTTCCTTGACCCCTGGACCTCACAGTCTTTCTGTCCCATCTTCCAGGATGTACTGTCAGCCCGGGTTGGGGATCCCCTTTACTTCTACAGCTTACACATTTAAACAGAATGTAAACTAAGACAGACAGAATTTCATGTAAAAAAGAAATAGCTATATATCAGATTTATGGAACATGATGTCTCTTGACACCAACTCCAAATTTTTTTACTATCATTTGTAAGAAATATAGTTGTAAACATTGCTTGAGCATCAGAAACGAAATGGGGATATATTCTCCCTTTAAACTCAACTGAAACTCCAGTAGGAATATGTAATAGGAAATCTGTATAAGCACATTAGGTACATAGTGGCATATGCCTTTAATTTTAATTGATACAATAATACAGAAATACCAATCAAATCAACATTGCTTGTGTGAACTAAAGTAGAGTTTTGCTTCTACTGTTGTTAATGTAAATTTGAACAATTAATTCAACTTGTATACTCTATAAATTCCTATAACTACTTTAGAAAGTTGGTTGATGGTATCTACCGAAGCTAAATAAATATCTTACATATGACCCAGAATTCTATTGTGTATGTTCAGCTTAAGATATGGGGTACAATAATTTCTTTAGAACATTAATCAGTTTATGCTGTTTAGGTAATGGTAATAACTCAGATGTCTATCGACAGTGAATAAGTTATAGTCTATTTATACTATGGATTACTCTACAGTAATGAAAATTAACTATAGCTAACACACACTCATGAACTGAGACTTACTGATGGAGTACCACAGACACAGCTTCTACTTTACCCTCTTCCCATGACACATCAGAATTACTGAATAGCATAGTAGAAACAACCTGCTACATCATTTCAGTGGCTGTGCTCTCTCTCTGCTCTCTTCTATCTTTCAGTGTCTAGCTCTGTTCCTGTGTTTTCTTTATCCCCCTCTACATGGTAAATGTACACATTTGAATTTATGTAACTCCCATATGCATATGTGTATAGCATGGCTTTAGTGTGTCCATGATATTAATGGTAAGAGGTGGAATTTCGGTCTACATGTCTTTACATGCATCTTGAAATCAAATGTATATTTATTATATAGATATAACTTCAGTGATGAAAATTTTCAATCACATATAAACTTAGATATAATTATATAATGAGCCTTCATACACATCACTAAGCCTTAACAATAATCATATGTGGCCACTGTTTTATCTATACTTACATCTGCTCTTTTCCATTCTGTAATATCATGAAAAAAAGAAATCACATTTGATCTGTAAATAGTTTGGGATGTATTTATAAAGTATTATGACTCTTAAAAATGTATTCCATGTTCACTATTGTCTAAAAATGAATAAAGCTTCATTAAAATCTAGACAAATATCAAGACAAATGTTTAAATTTCTGATTACTTTAACACTTGAAATGAGTGAATATTTGCTTGAATAAAATATGTTTAATACATAGGTTTTCCCCATTTGTTTTCTTCTTGCTAATTTTCCTTCTGTGAAAACAGATTGGTTTCCTTGTAACATTTCCTAGTCTGGGTTTGTTTAGTTAAGTTAGAATGATCCACAGTATTTCATATGGTCTATTTATTTATTTATTTATTTATTTACATTGTGTTTGTTTTTTGATTACACTGTTTCATGTGTCATTTTGTGTTCTCTTTTAGGGAAAGCTATTTGGATGTCTATTATTGTGACTTTTTTAAAACAATTGATTGATCCTAGATTCACTCATTCACTGAGTATTACAAAATGATGTTTCTATTTTTTTCCTTTCCTTCTTTGCTAGATGAACTATTTCTATAGTCCTAATACTTTGTCATTTAGGGGGACATTTTGTCTATGAAGGCAACATGAATGCCAAATTCAAAATTATAATCTATTTCACTAGCATCCCCTAGTGTATTCAATGAATGGTTTAAATTTTTAATGATAAACTTATGGATTTAAGCACATTTGGTGTTCTAATCCCCTCACTTTCTTGATATTGAGGCTGACACTGGTCCTTCTTTGGCAACTGGGAGCCTGCTTAAATAGGCTTCTTAGTCCTTTTCACATAAACTTGATAGTCTTTGAAAGCTTCCTTGCTAGGCATGATAAGATATTCCAGGATCATCATGTGAATTTCATGCTCCAGATCCAAAGAAGCGTATTTTTAGATACCAATATGGTCCAGAGAAAAGAGCACAGACTTTTGAGTCAGAGAAACAGGACTGAACTGTGGCCTTACCTCATGCTGCCTGCATGGTCATGAGCAAATTGACTAATACATACTGATTCAAGACTACTAATTTTGAAAATGAGGCAATATAAAATGTAACTCTAATGATTCTTAAGAGAATTAGAATGTATATATGTTCTCATCCTATCAATATAGAAACCTGAATAGAGCTTAAGAATTAGTAGGTACTCAGCAATCCAGGTACTATGGTGATATTTTATTTGTACTGAAATGTGATTTTATTTGTATGTTAATAAATAAAGTTCCCTGGGGGTCAGAGCTAATATAAAGCCATAGCAGAGCTAGGCGTTCGTGGCGCATGCCTTTAATCCCAACACTTGGTAGTCAGAGCTAGGTAGTTCTCTGTGTGTTCAAGGATACAGCCAGCATTGGAGACAAATGCTCCAATGTGTGTCTGGAGGTCTGTACAGACATGCAGTGATGAGGCAGTCACGTTTGGGTTTACAACCAATGAGAAGGCAGAACAGAAAGTCTATATAAAGACAGACAGAAAGTAGGTCTCTTTTGGAGAGGTCTCTTGGCTGAAGAGGATAACTGCAGCAGGCAGGTAAGGCTCTTAGCTCTGATCTCTTGGCTTTCTTCTTTGCATTGGTTCTGTGTTTCTTATTTAATATGACAGTCGGTTACATCTACAAGTTACTTTATCCACTTCTTATTCTTACTCTAGTGGTAACATCATAGATGTAATCACCTAAGCATCTGTGTTTATAGCACAGAATGCTCTCAATTATGTATGATAGACTTTCAATTCATACTTCCAAACCAACTGTGAAGATATACACCAGCAAATAAATTATTCTAAGAATTGTTTCAATGCAGTTGATTATTAGAAACACATTCTCTTTATTTTCAAAATCAAATAAAAATTTAAATTATTAAATTTATAATTTTAAATTTTTAAATTTATTTTGAGAATGCTTTTCAACAATCAGGGACCTCTAAAGACTATAAGAGCCTGAGGGAGCAGACATCTTCAGTGAAACAAGAAGTGACAGTGCTGTTGCACATATGAACTCACAGCCACTGGGATCATATACACAAGATCAAGATCTTCACAAGATCAAGCCAGTGAAAATCTTAGTATGGATCAGGTGGGGGTCAAGGTCATCCAATCCCTAGCTGGGGAAAGGAAGTCAATTCTCTTTAGTGATGCAGCCCCCTGTGCTCCAGTAAATGCGTCTACACTCATGCACATACTGTCAGTAGTAAGTGGACTTAGTGGGTTCAAAAAGAGCACATGAAGTTAGGAGAGGGAAATAAGTGGCTAAAAAGATAATGAAGGAGTTGGAGAAGAAGAAATGAGGATGGATTTGATCAAAGTATACATGTATGAATATTAAATAAGAAAAAAACACACAGCTAGAAAGTACACTCCTTACATTTTATGCCCCCTCCTTGGTTGTGTTAAAGGAGGCAAAAAGAGAAGTATGAATAATTCATAAGGATAGTATGAGGCAGTAAGTCATTTTAAAATCACTTGTATCTTTTGAAAGACATTATTTTATACATGTACAGCAAACTTCCTTCCTTCAATTAGCTATATTTATACTACAGTTAAGTTGGATTTTCAATCCTCTATGTTGCAACAAGCAGTGAGAATAATAAATCTAAGATATGCTGAACAAGCCTCAGAAGCCAACTAGAGATAAATGCTTACTGGGTTGTGGGAGATCACCTCCCACTTTTTTATGACTGGGAACTCTTGAGAAGAAAGGGATAAGAGATTGAGGCAGAAATATAGATGTAGAAGGATAGAAGGGAGAGAAACAGATAGAAATACATAGCCGGGCAGTGGTGGTGCACGCCTTTAATCCCAGCACTCGGGAGGCAGAGCCAGGCGGATCTCTGTGAGTTCAAGGCCAGCCTGGGCTACCAAGTGAGTTCCAGGAAAAAGGCGCAAAGCTACACAGAGAAACTCTGTCTCAAAAAACCAAAAAAAAAAAAATACAGTATAGTCTCAGGAGGACCTGGATCCTTATTCACCAGCCCCTTCTGTCTCTTCTAAAGGGGTATTTATAGGAATGTCAAGGGGTGGAACAAAGACTTCCCTTTAGCTCAGCCAAGTATAGACCCTTCATCCTCTAAACGCAGCCCTGCTGGATCAAGCAAGCTCAGTTCTCACTAGGAAACCTTTGTAGACCTACACGCTGGAAATATTCTGCACTAACACTGAGCTGTTTCCATACCATTGTACTAAATCTAGGATAGCAGCCAGGAAGCCTCAGGGGAGTAGCAGCTGATACAAAGTACGTAACCTTTGACAACTAACTGGAAAACACTAGCCTAAAAGAGTGTAGGGGCAATGAGAAAAGTCACTTCTGTTCAAAGTCATATTTCCTGGTGACCTTCATTTATTCTAGTGTGACCTGGAGAGCTCACTGAAAAATTATTTTGCTTTGTACCTTCTTTCTTTGAAGTAACCAGTGAAGAGCATGTTGGTCACAAGGCAGTACTGACACAGAAGTGTTGACTTTCGCCCAGGGAAAGCTGTTTGAAAACCTCCAGTAGGTTCTGTTTGTAGACCAGGCTGGCCTCTAGCTTTCAGAGGTCTGCCTGCCTCTGCCTCCTCTCCTTCAGCTCATTTCCTCTTAGTTCACAGGTCCTTGCCTTTCCTTGCTTTATCCTGCTTGCTCTCACATTAGCTTCTACTTTTCAGTTGCTTCAACTTTCATTTTAAGGACCTTACCAACAACCAACTTCTAGTGAGAAGGCATACAGGGAAAAACAGTGAAGGTTTGAAAACATGTTGTAGCTAGAGTTTTCCTGCCTGGCCCACAGTCAGGACAAATCTCTATCACCTGCCAGTCCCACAGCCTCAGACCTGACCAAGTAAACACAGAGACTTATATTGGTTTGCTCTGGGATGTATGGCAAATGTATTGCTGATTAATCAATAAAACACTGATTGGCCATTGGCTAGGCAGGAAGTATAGGCAGGGCAAGGAGGAGAATAAAGCTGGGAAGTGGAAGGCTGAGTCAGAGAGACACTGCCAGCCGCCACGATGACAAACAGCATGTGAAGGTGCCGGTAAGCCATGAGCCATGTGGCAAGGGATAGATTTATGGAAATGAATTAATTTAAACTGTAAGAACAGTTAGCAAGAAGCCTGCCACGGCCATACAGTTTGTAACCAATATAAGTCTCTGTGTTTACTTGGTCGGGTCTGAGTGGCTGTGGGACTGGCAGGTGAGAGAGATTTGCCTTGACTGTGGGCCAGGCAGGAAAACTCAAGCTACAAATGGCGTCCAACGTGGTGGCAAGAGTTTCCACCTAAAAACTGAGAAAAAAGATTCTAAAACAGAGCTAAAAACAGCTTCCTAATTGTCTCTCTCAAATGAGTGGCAGCTGCTGGTTTGAGCTACTGGAGGGTTCCTAGTGTGCGTGCTCGACCTGCAGTATGGCAGGAATGAGGCCTCTGCAAGTGGCACATTAAGCTGCATGGTGGATTTAGCCTTTGCAGGTACAAAACAAAAAAAGAGGTTTCTGGACTACACACTGCTTGGATAAAAGCATAGACCCACGATAGCTCCCAGAGATGGTGGTAAAGTACCATGGCCATGCTGGGAAGCTTAGGTGGGTGGAGCCAGCAGCCACAGCTGCTGCAGTTTAAGGCAATAGATTCACAATAAGACAGATTCGGATGTAATAGTTTACAATGTGTGTAAAAGATACGTAGGCTTGAAAGAGACAAAAAAGGTGATATATGGAGTTATAGAAACAAATACATAGTTTTAAAAAATAAAGTCTTTAAAGAGACAGTAAAGGTAGTATAAAAAATAAGCCACGTAAAAATGGATATTACACAGAGAATCTGGATTGTGTTGTCTTTGGGATTTTTAACTTCAGAAAAACATTTGATTGTAAAAGCTGTTGAGTTATGCCAAAATGTATATTTTAAAGGTAACTTGACTTCAAAATTTGGATATAAGGATATGTTGCTTTGGAAAAGAGTCTCTGCTTTTGTTCCCACAGAAAGCCAGAGGCTATGGATTTGTTCAAGATTAAGATACATCAGGTTTGACCAGCCAAGACCCCCTGAAAGATCTCCGATGACACCATGGCCCAGATGATCCAACATCCAGAATGGTTTGAAGGCAACTGGCTCAGACGATACACCATCATGGACTATTCCATAATTCTAAAATTTTCTTTGTATCCCCATAAGATACAGCGCCCCCCTCCAGCAGGAAGTAGTAAGAGAAGCTATGCCCAAATTCCCAAATTATATGTAATTTTACTTTGTTAAGGTTAAAACCTTCCTTTTTGAAAAAAAAAAAGGAGGAAGTGCTGTGGGATGTATGGCAAATGTGTTGCTGATTAATCATTAAAACACTGATTGGCCGTTGGCTAGGCAGGAAGTATAGGCAGGGCAAGGAGGAGAATAAAGCTGGGAAGTGGAAGGCTGAGTCAGAGAGACACTGCCAGCCGCCACGATGACAAACAGCATGTGAAGGTGCCGGTAAGCCACGAGCCATGTGGCAAGGGATAGATTTATGGAAATGAATTAATTTAAACTGTAAGAACAGTTAGCAAGAAGCCTGCCACGGCCATACAGTTTGTAACCAATATAAGTCTCTGTGTTTACTTGGTCAGGTCTGAGTGGCTGTGGGACTGGCAGGTGAGAGAGATTTGCCTTGACTGTGGGCCAGGCAGGAAAACTCAAGCTACATTGGTTACAAACTGTATGGCCATGGCAGGCATCTTGCTAACTGTTCTTACAGCTTAAATTAATCCATTTCCATTAATCTATACCTTGCCACATGGCTCATGGCTTACCGGCATCTTCACATGCTGTTTGTCATCGTGGTGGCTGGCAGTGTCTCTCTGACTCAGCCTTCCACTTCCCAGCTTTATTCTCCTCCTTGTCACACCTACACTTCCTGCCTAGCCAATGGCCAATCAGTTTATTTATTGACTAATCAGCAACACATTTGCCATACAGAACATCTCACAGCAACATGTCATGCAGTTTTCTTCTATTTTGCTATGTGTTCCATCTCTTCTGCCTGTATCTGAAATTCTCCTAGCCTTGCATTTAAAATTATATTTCATATCCAAGACTTGTAACATGAATTGCTAAATGGTCTTATTAATAAAAAACCCAGAGCCAGATATTGGGGTTAAAGCTGAAAGATAAGAGAGACAGAACAATCCATAGCCAATCACACCTCACCAACTCCTCAGCTGATCCTGTTTCCTCAGACTGAAAGCCTCTGAGTACTCACTGGAATGTATCTCAGCTGAATTGCTTAAAAGCCTCTAGTTCCTGGTCCTCACACCTTATTTACCTGTCTGCTTCCTGTCATATTACTTCCTGGGATTAAAGGCGTGTATCCTTCCCAAGCAAGATATGAGATCTCAAGTGCTTGGATTAAGGTGTGTGCCACCATGCCAGCTCTGTTCCCAGTGTGGCCTTGAACTCACAGAGATCCAGATAGATCTCTGCCTCCTGAGTGATAGGATTAAGGGTGTGTGCCACTGCTGTCAGACTTCTATGTTTAATCTAGTGGCTGGCTCTGTCCTCTGATCCCCAGATAAATTTTATTTGAAAAAGAAGAAAAGGGGAAGTGCTGTGGATATCGCTCTATATAAATAAAACACTGATTGGCCAGTGGCCAGGCAGGAAGTATAGGTAGGACAAGCAGAGAAGAGAACTGTGGGAAGTGGAAGGCTGAGAGAGGGAGATACTGCCAGCTGTGCCATGATAAGCAGCATGTGAAGATGCCGGTAAGCCATGAGCCACATGGCAAAGTATAGATTAATAGAAATGGGCTAAATATAAGAGTAAGAGCTAGACAATGATAGGCCTGAGCTAATGGTCAAGCAGTTTAAATAATGTAAGAGTCTGTGTGTTTATTTTATAAGTGGGCTCTGGGAAAGGTGGGACTTGGCAGGAGCTAGAGAGAAATTCTCAAGCTACAAAGCACAAATAAAATATCACCACAAAGGCTCATTGTCTGACAAGAACAAATGTATAACCAGATATTATGGCATTTGAAAGACTAAGTAGGATCAGAGTTTGAGGACACCTTGGGCTCTATCACTGAGATCCTGTCTCAAATTTGAAGTCAAATAAATAAAAAAGAACAGTTGTATTTAGTGTATGACCAGTGATGTTAACTTGTGGTGGTATTGTGTTCCCCAAAATATTGTGTACCCTAATAAATTTATCTGGGGTCAGAGAACAGATAGCCACTAGATACAGAGGCTAGAAAAATGGTGGCACTCACCCTTTAATCCTAGCATTCCAGAGGGAGAAATCCATCTGGGATCTCTGTGAGCTCAAGGCCACATTGGAAAGAGCCAGGCATGGTGACACTCCTTTAATCTCAGGGAGTGAGTCTTTAATCTCAGAAAGTGAACCTTTAATCCCAGGGAGTGGTGGTAGAAAGCAGAAAGGTACATAAGGCGTGAGGACAATAAACTAGAAGCATTTGACTGGTTAAGATTTCAGGCTTTTGAGCAGCAATTCAGCTGAGACCCATTCTGGATGAGGACTCAGAGGCTTCCATTCTGAGGAAACAGGATCAGCTGAGGATCCAGCGAGGTGAGGTTAGCTGTGGCTTGTTCTGTCTCTCTGACCATCCAGCATTTTACCCCAATAACTGGCCCCAGGTATGATTTAATTAATAAGACTTGCTAAGATTTATGCTACATTAACTGTTAAATATGGACTTGCCCTGAGAAATCTGGTATTCTTGGTTATAACTGTAAGTTTTTTTCTGGTCCTGCCTGGCTGCCACAGCCCGTGGTCCCACAGCTGCTCTGACCCAAATAAACACACACAGGTACACAGGCTTATATTATTTTCAAACTATGGCCATGGCAGGCTTCTCACTAGCTAGCTCTTACATCTTAAATTAACCCATTTCTATAAATCTATACTTTGTCACATGGCTCATGGCTTACTGGTACCTTTACATCTTGCTTCTTCTTCTGGCGGCTAGCAGTGTCTCCCCACTCTGCCTTTCTCCTTTCTCCCTCTCTAGCTGGAATGTCCCACCTAACCTTATTCTGCTTCACCATTGGCCAAACAGCTTTATTTATCAACCAATCAGAACAACACATATTCACAACATACAGAACGACATCACCCATTACTTGGTTATGTAGCTTTGAGTCCTTTCTGACTCTGTTCCCGAACTCATATAGTCTGGTAGCCTCCACGGAAAGTTGAATGCTGAAACATAAGGGTACAGTACACTTGGCACTGCTGGTTGAACCATACACAGACTATATATACTTTCCATGTTGCTCTAATCAACTGAGCTACAATAGAATCAATGATGGAACAACTATATCTCCATACAAAACTAGGGTTAAACAGGATAGGAAGCAAAACTTGGATATGAAATGTTTAATCTGAGAAGCAACAAACTAATCAGAGTCATGGAAACTTTAGGTTAAAGCTAAGTGACAATTAGGAAGAAAAATTATCTGAACATGAGCTCATTATAGATAGTGTTTTCCCTGTTTGTTTTATTCTGCTGAAATTTTACAGATAAATGAGAAAAAGTAAAAGAAAAGGACATTACTGCTGAGGTTTTACTTCACTGCCAAAAATTATTTTCACACAGTGCACCTTTAAAATAGGTAATAAGAATTATTAAATGGGTTTTTTAAGAGAAGGATGGTATCCAGCCAGGAAATGTGAATCCTTCTCTTGCTTTAAAGCTGCGTCCTCACACCTGCTTTCTGCTGACACAAAACAGGGTTCTAATGAATCATATGCTCTCACCAGAATTATTCTCCTCAGGTTGTCATTTTTTTATAGCCATGTTATATCACAATACTTTATTCCTCTGTGTGTACATGTGTATACACTTTGGCATAAAGACCAATTGTTTTGAAGTCAGATTTAATTCACTGTCTTAGAAAACTGAAAGCTCAACAGTTCTGGTAATTTCTTCAGACCCCTCCTGCCCATCAGACATACAAAAAGATATTTTCTAGTTCCATCCATTTGCCTTCAAACCTCATGATGTCATTGTTTTTTACTGCTGAGTAATATTCCATTGTGTATATGTACCACATTTTATTTATCCATTCTTCAGTTGAGGGGCATGTAGGTTGTTTCCAGGTTCTTGCTATTACAAATAATGCTGCTATGAACATAGTTGAGCATGCGTCCTTGTGGTATGATTGAGCATTTCTTGGGTATATGCCCAAGAGTGGTATAGGTGGGTCTTGAAAGAGGTTGATTCCCAATTTTCTAGGAAAGTGCCGTATTGATTTCCAAAGTGGCTGTGCAAGTTTGCATTCCCACCAATCAGAAAGACAAACATGGTATGTACTCACTCATGAGTGGATACTAGATATAAAGCAAAGGACAACCAGACTGCAGCTCACAACTCCAGGGAGGCTACCTAGTAAAGAAGACCCTAAGAAAGACACAGGGATCACCCAGCAACAGAGAAATGGATGAGATCTACATGAACAAACTGGGGGTGAGAGGGGGTAATGGAGGGCAAGGGTCAGGGGAAAGAGAGCTTAGAGGAGCAGGAGGTCCCAGCTGGATCAAGAACAGAGTAGGAAAACAAGGAAAGAGATACCATGATAAATGAAGACCCCATGGGAATAGGAAGAAGCAGAGTGCTAGAGAGGTTCCCAGAAATCCACAAAGATAACTCCACTATAGACTACTGGCAATGGTCAAGAGAAAGCTTGAGCTGACCTACTCTGGTCATCAGATGGCCCAACACCCTGTCATGACAGAACTCTCATCCAGTGACTGATGGAAGCAGATGCAGAGATCCACGGCCAAGCCCCAGGTGGAGCTCCAGGAGCCCAATTGGCGAGAGAGAGGAGGGATTATATGAGCAAGAGATATTGAGACCATGATTGGAAAAAGCACAGGGACAAATAGCCAAACTAGTGGAAACACGTGAACTGTGAACCAATAGCTGAGGAGCCCCCAACTGGATCAGGCTCTCTGGATGTGAAACAGTTGATTAGCTTGAACTATTTAGGAGGCCCCCAGGCAGAGGGACTGTGACCTGTCCCTAGTGCATGAGCTGGCTTTTTGGAACCTAGGGCCTATGCTGAGACACTTTGCTCAGCCTTGGTGTAGGGAGGAGGGGACTGGACCTGCCTCAACTGAATCTACCAGTCTGGGCTGACTCCCCAGGGGAGACCTTGCCTTGGAGGAGGTGGGAATGGGGGGTGAATTGCAGGGGAAGGCGGGGGGGGGGTTGGTAGGAGGAAGGACAGGGGAATCTGTGGCTTATATGTAAACTTAAATTGATTATAAAATAAAAAAGACATACAAATTTAAATATCAGAGGGATGCCTGTTCATCTTTTCATTCACAGGCATATCCCTTCGGTGTTCTTTATACTCCATGATTGTCCTTCAGTTGACCCCACCTAGGATAAAGGGCAGAATCCATATTGCTATTACTATTCTTTCTTCCTTTTCACAGATCTCACTATCATGATCTCCTTTCTACATCTATTGTCCAGCTGAGGATATGTTTCAAACATCTACTCTTGTTCTACTCTATGAAATATATCTTAGATGTCAATCCTGAGCTAACATAGGAGAGATAAGCAAACTATGATCCACAGATAAGTTCAACATCCTGGTTTTCATTCTAAAGTTCTAATGGCATACAACAATACGCACTTGTTTACATGTCATCTATGACTACTTTTGTGATTTAGCAGCAGAGTTGAGTAGTTGTCACAAAGATTGAAATATTTACTATCTGGTCATTTGCAGAAAATATTCTCCCATCTCTGCCCTAGAGAATAGATCTTAATCCTAACAGGTACCCAAAATAGCTCAGGGCACTTACAAATGATTTAAAGTGGAGAGTGAAAGACCGTAAGGAAGATGCAGCTGGAGCACTTGCATGATATCAGGAAAAGTTGTTTTAATTTATGTTCTTGCAACAGTTAAACCAACTTGGACAGATTCTGTTTCTTTCTTGATCCAAGTTTATCCCAAAGGTCAAATGAGAGACTTAATTAAGATAATATATATGGATGTGTGCAATTTTGCCATTTTAAGATTCTAACCTTAATGTCTAACATGATTTGTTATGATATACAAATGTATATCCATAGTAAAAACTATCAAATGCTCTAATATTTAAAATATTTTAATTTTGAAATAACTTTATATTTAAGGAGAAGTTATAAAACTACCACAGAAAAGTGATAAACATTCTTCAAACAGCTTCTCACAGGTGAATGCTTTATATAATTATGGTACAGTCTTTGTCTTAGGCTTTCCATTGTTGCAACAAAACACCATGTTCAAAAGCAACTTGGGGAGGAAAGAGTTAATTTCAGCTTTTGGCTCTCAGATAACACTCCGTTATTGATGGAAGTCTGGGCAGGAACCAAGTGTAGGTACTTGGAGGCAGGAATTCACACAGGTCATAGAGGAGTGCTTCTTACTGCCTTGCTCCTCATGGCTTGCTTAGCCTGCTTTCTTACAGCAGTGAGGACCACCTACCAAGAGGTAACACAAGCCTCAGTGAGCTGGACCCTCCTGTATCACATTAATCAAGAAATGACATAAAAACTTGCCTACAAACCAACCTTGTGGGTAATTTTCTCAATTAAGATTCCCTCTTCCCAGATATGTGTAAGTTTGTGTTAAGTTGACAAACCCCAACTAGTACAGTCTTTAAAACTAATACATTAACCTCAGAACAATACAACAGATTGTAGACTTTATTTGAATTTTTGATAGTTTTTTCACTAACATATTTTTTTTCTGTTTCTACTCCAACCCTATGCCCTCCATTTTGGTCCTCATATCTTCTTAGTCTCCTCAATCTATGGCATTTTATTATGCAAGTATCAGCCTGTTATTTGTAGAATGTCCCTCAACTTGGTTTTGACTACTTTTTTCATGATTACATTTAAGTTATGTAGTTATGCCTGCTCAGTTCAACATACAGAGATATAGAACATCAGTATTTATTATTGGGGATATTAAACTTATTGCCTGGATAATGTGGTTTTTGTCAGGATTACCCAATATAAATTTATACTTTTCTCTCCTCATCCATGAAACAAATGACTATTTTGAGAAAAATACTTTGAGAGGATGCTGCATTTTATTCTACTTAAACTTTATTGCATCCATTGATGGATCACTCCTGTCATGGTTCCTAGTTCTTTCATTTCTTCTACATCTATTAATTAGAATGTTTCTATTTAAAAGACTGCATTAGTTACTTTTCTCATCTTTAGGACAAAATGCCTGGCAGAAACAATTTAGTTGAATGGAATAAGGATTTATTTGGTCTCACAGTTTGAGAGGATACAGTCCATCATGGAGGGGGAAAGTGTGGAAATAGGGGCTGCTTGTGGCTGTGGCCATAGAAGTGTGAGACAGCTAGTTATGTTATACTGGCAGTCAGAAAGCAAAAAAGTTTGGGCAAGAACTGGAACTGGACTATAATAATGCACAAGGTTTTCCCATCAGCTACTAACTTTCATGAGCTAGGGTCCACCTCCTATAATGGTTCCAGCACCTCCTCAAACAGTGCTATAGCTAGAGACTCTCAAACACAGGATCCTGGTCAGGCAGCAAGCATTCCACATTCAAACCATAACAAAGAATACATTGCCTCTTGTATTTACTTATTATTAATATGAAATAAAAGATTTCATTTAACACTTTGAGTTATAATAGAGTTTTCCCTCAATATACATGCAGGTTGGTTCTAGGCTACTTCCAACCCTCATGCATATGCTGTTGTCAATTGGTATAGCATTTAAGTATAAATCATACAAACTCTGTTGTATACTTTAAATAATTCCTAACTTGCTTAGCATACCTAATACAATATAAGAGCCAAGTAATAAGTTATACCATATTAGATAGGAAATAATAAGAAAATGTCTATATCTATATATGTTTGGTAAAATGTTCTCCAAGTAGTTATGATCAAATATTGGCCCAATTAATAAATAAGGAAGCCAAGGACTTGGAATACTGAGCATACTCTCAGCATTTCTTATTAATTGCTCAAGCTGCAGCAAATTTGCCCTTTAGGAACTTCTTCAGTTTTTCTGCTAGGTCCTTTCTTAATTTTTATGGTGTTTAATTTTTATATAAAATGGAAGGGCTCTCTGAATTGTCACAGTATTGAAATTTAGTTCTCAACCAGGATAGATTTTTCTCTTCCCTCTGGGGAACAATTGTTCAAGAATCAATTTCCATATAATTTGTCTATATCCCAGAACAAAACTCAACAATATTTGGAATGATACAACAAAATCTAGTACAAAAAGCCCCATAAAATTACCAATGTAAAGCATTCAATGAAACACTGTTGGCCACGCAAAAAAAAAGAAAAAAAAAGAAAAAAAGAAAAAAAAGTCAGAAAAATGTGATTCATTAGGAGAGACAACAATCAAGGAAAATAGAAATAACAAAGGTGGTGAAATTAGCAAAAATCTCCTTAAAATAGCTATTATAGACACGTTGCTTATGATATGAAGGTAGAGAAAAACATGCTCATAACTAAGGATATAGGGATGGAAATACAATATATAAAATTAGAGTTATACTGGATGAGGGTAATGGAATAGAAAATGTAGCAGAGTTGTTAAAGTGAGTTATGTAATATAAACTACTTTAAATGGACTACAGAGAGAAAATCTGAAGAAAAGGACATAACATAAATACATGATCTGTAGAAGATAAAATGATCTAACATCTGCACAACCAGACCAGAGGAAGTGCTGTAGACAAATTTCTAAGAGGTCTTATTAAATAAAGAACATGGAGCCAAATATAGGGTTGAAAGCCTTAGAGATCAGGGAAATAGTGAGAACCAACAATTACCTTACCTCACCAGCTCTATAGCTTCCAAAAATGCCATGGCTTCCTGTCTACCCAGGCTTTTATTGCCTTGCTGTTCTGCCGTCTCATTGGCTCTTAGCCCAGCTACCTCACTTCCTTGTTACTGCCTGTACAGACCTTCAGGTCTCTATGGTTAGTACTGGGATTAAAAGCATGTGTCATCATGCTTGGCTCTGTTCCCTAGTGTGGCCTTGAACACACAGAGACTCTGCCTACCAAGTGATCGGATTAAGGGTGTGTGCTACCGCTGTCTGATTTTTGTATTAATGGCTTGCTATTTCCTCTGATCTCCAGGCAAACTTTATTTATTAATATACAAATAAAATATCACCACAAAGCCCAACTATCTTGACTGCAGCAATGGTGTTCAAAAGAGATGCTTGTTATGGGGTGTGGAAGAGGAATGAGGCTGGGGGCGAGGTTCCAAAAGGGAGCAAGGGTAGCAGAGAGAGAGGAAGGAAAAGAGAACTAATACAGTACACTTTGTCTGAAAATATATAGATATCTAATACCTTGTGTGCTGTCTTAAAATAAAAATGAGACACTTGTGTCCCTCCCTTTGACTATCAGGCTAGTAAAACAATTGACCACAAGGAGTTGGAATTGCCCCAGGAATCTCACTCTGGAGGAAGAAAATCCTTGGATCCTGGGTGCAGACAGAAGGGAACTTGTCTTCTAAGAAGAGATTACACAGTTCTAACAACTTGTCAGACCACCTTGTAGGACAGACTGGAGCTAAGCAATGATGGGTCAATGATGGGTAAGGCTACATCTTGACCAGAACTGCTTTGTTACACATACCCATCCCCTTCTATTTAAATCTAAACCTTATGTTAGGACCTTAGAGATGGACTTAGTGGTGTATATGTCACTGGACCTCTTTGTTCAACTTAACAGTGTGGCCACATGGAATAATTCTCCTTTCTCTTCTTTTCACTGTCACTTGTCTCTTTAATTTGCCTGTTGAGAATGGGTGGCTGAGCCTGGCATGTTAGGGTTGCTAGTGCCCAGCTTTTGATGCTAACAACTCTGATTACAGAAGGTGCAAGAAAAACATTTGGAAAGTAAGGCTGAATATTTTTAAATTTTATGACAGCAGAACATTGACAGATCCAATAATCCCAAGAATCTCCAACAAACCAATTGTTGAAATCTGGATCATAACACACTGTAATCAAATTGATTAAAAACATTGATAAGGACAAATATTGAAAGCAACAAAGAAAAAGCAATATATTACAAAATGACAAACAAAAAGTGAATCAGATTTTTTTTGCCAGAAATCATGCAAGCTAGAAGACAATGAGTTGATATCTTAAATGTACTAGAAAAAAAAAATAGTCATCCTAGAAATCTAAAGCCAATGAAAATATTGATTCAAAGTGAAAGTGAAATAAAGACGCTAGGGAAAAAATCAGGGAGAATCATAGCCAACAAAAAAATGTGCCAAATAATTGTGTAGACATGTAATATAAAAAATTAAATTATTATAGTCTACCTAAATGACATTATTGATTTAAATGAATATCAGTACATTTTAGTATAATATGTCCCTACATAGTCAATATGTGGAAATAAAATATATGACAACTGTAGCACAAAATACAAGAAAGGGAAAAATTGAAGCTTAATTTTGCAAATTTTATAATGTGTGCTTAGTGGTATAATATTGCTTGAAGACACATTGGGCTAAGTTAAAGGTTTTAATGTGAAGAATAGAACAAACAATACAAATGAAACTGAGATAACTGATGAAGCACATGGTGGAGAGAATGAAGAATCATGAAAGTAATTAACTGAAAAGAAAGAAGAGGAGGAGAAAGCATGAATCAAGACCAGATGGAGCAAATTGGGTAGGAAGGTTGTAGACTGAGACTGAAAAAAAAACAATAATGTAATAAAATGTAAAACTCTGAACATGGTCATCAAAAGATACTCAGTTTTGATAAAAAAATTTGCAAGACTAAAAACATTTTAGTTGTAAATATGCATACAAGTTAAAAGGTAAAAAGATAAGAAAAGATATTGCAAGCAAATGGTAATAAAAGAAAGCTGCAGTGGTCAACCAACATTTGGCAAGACAGACTCCAGTGCAGGGAATGTAACTAGGGATAAAGAGGAATTGTTTATAATCATAAACAGGTCAATTTATCAAAATGCTTTTGTATTTAATAGCAAGCTTTAATATGTGAAGCAAAGCTGATGGAACTGGAGGAGGAATAGTCAAACCCACCAAAGGAGGAATAGTCAAATCAAAACAATTATAGTTGGAGATTCTAATACTGTTTTTCACTCATCAGTGGACAAATAGGAAGCAAAGCAGTAAGAAAATAGAAGACTTGAATTTCCTTATCAATCAAATTGATCTAATTGACTTTCACATGACACTCTACCCACACAAGAACAGAATACACATCATTACCAAAGAACATTCATTAACAAAGACTGTATTATGGGCTATAAAAAGTTTCTGCATGTTTAAGAGAACTGAAATCATTAAAAGGACATTTTTTTAACCTCCACGCAATCAAACAAAAGATCATTTCCATGTCATATATTTTTAACAGCTTCTAGAATATCTAATTCACATACCATAATATTAATCCATATATTCATGTAGAGTCACAGATCTGTGCAACCATTACATAGCAAATTTTATTTTATTTTTAAGATTTATTTTTATTTTTAGATTTACTTGATTACTTCTATGTGTGTGAGTGTTTTGTCTACATGTATGTATGTGCACCATATGTGTGCCTGGTTCCTGCAGAATTCAGAAGACGGTATTGGAGCCCCTGGGACCAGAGTTACAGATAGTTGTGAGCTACCATGTGGATGCTGCAGCAAGTGCTTTTAACTGCTAGACCAAATCCTGATCACTTATTTTCATTTTAATTACATATCTGTGTGTGTGTGTGTGTGTGTGTGTGTGTGTGTGTGTGTGTACCATGTAGCTGTGAGTGCCCGTAGAGGCCAGAAGCTAGAGTTACAGGTGGTGGTGAGCTGCCTGATGTAGGTGCTAGAACTAAACTCAGGTCCTCTGGAAGAGCAGCATCTCTTTAGCTTTCTCCTCTCATAGCTAATTTTTAAACATTTTCACTTGAAAGAGAAGCTCTGTGTCCTCTGACTAACATTCCCTTATCTCCTACCCTCCGTAGACCTAAGCAAGCTCTAATCAATTTTCTGTCTCTTTATGTTTCTCTATTCTAAATTTCCCATTAATAGAGTTGTTATATGGTATATTTATCTGATTGCTTGGAGTTGACTGCTGTTTCATGTATTTAATAGCCTTTCAGGTTTCATTCTCTCTGTAGTTCCTGCTCATGTTTTGGCATATTTCAATTTCCTAGGATAACACATTTTGTGTGTGATGTGCTGGCAATGGGACTCAGTGCCTTATACATACAAGCACACACTCCACCTGTGAGCTACATCTCCAGGTCATTTGAACTGTGCTGTTTGTCTTTTATTTTCAAAAAGTTATGAATATGAATCTTTGCTGATTATTTAATGTTAAAATATCTTTTGTCAGTCTGTTGTTTTATCTTTAAACTTTATATTGTCTTTTTGTTTGTTTACAGATTTGTTCTTTCACTATTTTTCTTTTTCTATCTCATGTATTACAACAAGTCCCTCACCCCACCTGCCTCTCCCCCAGATTCACTCCTTCTCTGTTTTCCCCTTCAAAAAAAAAAAAAGAGCAAGCCTCCAAGGGATATCCACTGAACAAATGAACATGGCATAAGAAGTTACAATAAGACTAGGTACAAATCCTCATATATTGCCTTTGTTATAGGAGTGATTTAATTAAACCAAATCAAATTTATTAACATTTTAAAACTTTTCTGTATTTTTTCTGTTATAGTAACTGTATTAATTATTTTTCTTGCCGCTATAACCAAATACTTGATTAAAAACAACTTAGTAGCAGAAACGTTGATGTTGGTTCATACTTCAGAGAAGTACAGTCCATCATGGTGGAAAAGGCACAGCAGCAGCAGAGGCTGCATCCTTGTGACCAGGAAGTAGAAAGATGTGATGCTGGTTTTCAGATGGCTTCACTCCTTTGCCACTGTGGTGATATTGTGTTCCTCGAAATATTGTGCACCTTAATAAACTTATCTGGGGTCAGAGAACAGAACAGCCACTAGATATAGAGGCCAGAAAATCTTTAATCCTAGCATTCCAGAGGCAGAGATCCACCTGGATCTCTGTGAGTTCAACGCCACACTGGAAACAGCCAGACATAGTAACAAGAGCCTTTAATCCCAGGAAGTAATGGCAGAAAGCAGAAAGGTATATAAGGCGTGAGTGAGGACCAGGAACTAGGCTGGTTAAGCTTTTAGGCTTTTGAGCAGCATCTCAGCTGAGATACATTTGGATGAGGACTCAGAAGCTTCCAGTCTAAGGAAACAGAATCAGCTGAGGAACTGGCAAGGTGAGGAAGCTGCAGCTTGTTCTGCGTCTCTTATCTTCCAGCATTCACCCCAATAACTGTTATCAGGTTCAATTTTATTAATAAGACCTTCTAACAATTCATGCTATATTTACTCAGTCTGGGGCTCCAACCTATGGGATAGTGCTGCCCACTTTTAGGGTGGATTTTCCCTCCTGAGTTAAAACTCTCTAGAATGCGGTTCACATACAAGCTCGGAGGTGTTTCTGGTTAATTCTAAGTGCTTCTCAATCTAATCAAGCTGACAGTTCAAATCAATAATCAAAATGGCTGACTTAATAAATGCAGGTTTCTGTGTTTTCCTTTAAGTGTTTTTTAATTATTGCTTTTATTTTTGAGATTACAATGTAATAAGTTGTTCTTTTAACCATTTTAGCTTTTACATTGTTTATTCTTATCTGTAATTTATTTCTGTGGAGTTTATTACTACTACTCTGAGCACCATTTTTTGTGACTACTCCATCCTTTCCTTGCCCCTTTGCTATTCTATCATTGTTATGCATCAAACTTATCTACACTTGTAAGAAATATCCTGTGTAGATGTAACCAACCATCTTATTAAATAAGAAACACAGAACCAATACAGAGATGAAAGCCAAGAGGTCAGAGCAATAGCTAAGAGCTAAAAACCTTACCCTTCACTGTTGCTGTACCTCTCTGAAAAAGAGCTACTTCCTGTATCTGTCTTTTTTTTATAGATTTTCATTTCTGCCTTCTCATTGGTTGTGAACCCAACCACATGACCTCCTAGTCACTGCCTGTCTGTACAGACCTCCAGGTCTTCTATGGTTGGTATTGAGATAAAGGCGTGTGTCTCCATGCTGGCTGTATCCTTGAACACACAGGGATCTACCTAACTCTGCCTACCAAGAGCTGGGATTAAAGGCATGCGCCACCACCACCCAGCTTCTGCTATGGCTTGCTATTAGCTCTGACCCCCAGGCAACTTTATTTATTAACATACAATTAAAATCACATTTCAGTACAAATAAAATATCACCATATTTCCCCCTTTCTATTTTAATAAATTGAAAAAAGGAAAAAGGTTATAACTAACATAAGAAAAACTATATACAAAAGTACAATAACTATATACCATATATACAAGTAATAAATACCTAAACAATGTCTAGTCCATTTGTATTTGACAAATTCAGAGAAAATAATTCCATTATCTATCCTATTTTGATAAGTCCAAAATGTACCTAATTCACTTTCTATCCTATCTAATCTTCAACTATAACTAACTAATCTTCAACTATAACTAACTAACCTTCAACTATAACTAACTAATCTTCAACTCTAACTAACTAATCTTCAACTCCCTCAGAGACCCAAGAAGGAAATAATATTACCTAACAAAAATAAAAATAGGAAGTGCAAGCAAGTAACTTCCAAAAAAATTATGAGTAGATAGCAACAGCCAGCTGCCTGGCCAGTCATCTGAGGTTTCTGTGCAGTGTAGGGGCATCATCTTCAGCCTATAGGCTTAGTGTATCTGACAGACTCATTTGTGAAGTAGGATGTAAACAAGGTCAACAGTTCAACCTCACATTGGGTGAGAGCAGTCCATGTACCAGAAACACCTGAATTCCACTAGTGTCATGTCATGATTCAGGATTTTAAATTCTGGAAATTGTTGATGTTTTTTGAATTCAGCTGTCCATTCTTCTTGGCTGTGTATATGTGGCTTCATCTCAGCATCCCGTTCTTCTCTATATCCCTCTATTAAATGCCAGTCTACTATTGAAAGGTGTGAGCTTAGTTACTCTTCAAGAATAACTGTTTCAGCTGCCGTTCCACTGCACATCAGAAGCCATCAGCCCACTGCCTGTTCAGCTGCCTTCAAAGAAAAGGGCACTGTACCTTTTCTGGATTGTGAAGGCCACTTCAGGGATGGTACTATATTATCCTGGCCTAACACAATGCATTTTGATAAAGCCATAACAACACTTGTTTTGGCAAGAATCAGTAGTCCTTTGTTTCGTGTCCTGTCTGTCCATTTTGTCCTGTTTGTCAGCAGTTGATTCGAGGATACTTTGTTGTTCAGTGGCTAACTTTTGCCACAATGAAAGTTAACTCCATATGCAGTTTCTTCGATGCCCATATTTTCTCTGAAGTAGATTGGTACTGCGAGGAGCTGACATGTCTCATAGTCATAACAAAAAAGAAAATTTTCTAAGTTATTAAAACATTTTAAATGTCATATTCTGTAGATGTCTGAAGGGTTTGAAGATGGCCTGTCTATCTAAAATGTATCTGCTCAATTTTGAAAACATACTAATATTACTACAAGTTCTATTATAATGTCTAACTACTAACTTTCATTTCTTTATATCCTAACAGTTGGTAATAATAACATTCAAGGATCAGAAAATTGCATTACATTGTTAAATGAATGGTATAAGTACAATTAGAAATATACATGTAGCATTTTCTAACAATATCAATTTCAATATATATAATTTGCATACAATATAAAAAATCCAATTCAATATAAAGTATTTAAAACTAGTAATTGTCTTTTTCTTTTCTTTGTTTTAAACAAGAACCTTAAATCTAATCTCCTTTGCTTAGCCCTTTTCCTAACCTTTGACAACAACTTGTAACCAACCCCCCTAAACAATGAAAATTATCCCAGACCCAAAATGCATGAAAAGATAAAGAAAAACACCTGACACACACGACTTCTTTGGGAATGTAGGCATCATATTCTTAAAATTGCTTCCTGCTGGGTATGGGCGAAGGTATCTTTATCCTGAAAAGAAAAATTTTAGATTAATTGTCAAATTCTAGGAAATGTAACTATATCCTTCATTATCCAGTTTGTGTATAATGCCAAAGTTCAGGGTTTAACTCAAGTCCTTATTCAAGTAATCTTTGAGACTGGATCATCTCAGTTAGCCCTCTCAAAATTGCTCTGAGCACTTTGTAGTTCAAAGCTGATTTGTAGATGATGTTTGTCAACTTAGTGATATTATTATTGTCCACATGGAATTATTGTTGTTGTGGGGCCCCATCTTCTTCCTGGAGACTTCAGTTGATGTTAGGCCTGGCCGTGATTTCCTGCAGAAAACTGATAAGAGACTCAAACACAGAGACATATATATGCAGCTAAATGAAGCCTTTTTTCTAGAATTAGTTAGTACTCTATATGACCATTCATATCTTAACAAAGTTTAAGATGTGTATATATATATATATATATATATATATATATATATATATATATATATATACCATGTAAATTTTGACATAAAATTTATACTTTAAGAAAAGTTTAAAGAATCAGAATAGAATCAAAGAATTGAGATTAGTAATAGAATAGGCCCTTAATTATTTTGGTTTTTTTTCTGTCCCATAGCAGAAGATGGCTCTTTTATTCTGGCATGATACAGGGAGTTTGCATTTTCCTTTTAACAACATGCTTGAGTTTAAAGAAGGAGAGAGCCATTCTCCAACTCCAGAGTCAGCTTTAAATTTTAATTTAACTGGGATTACAAGAAGACCAATAGTGCTATGCTGTGGGATGTTCTGTATGGCAAATGTGTTGCTGATTAGTCAATAAATAAAACACTGATTGGCCATTGGCTAGGCAGGAAGTATAGGCGGGACAAGGAGGAGAATAAAGCTGGTAAGTGGAAGGTTGAGTCAGAGAGACACTGCCAGCCGTCATGATGGCAAACAGCATGTGAAGATGCCGGTAAGCCACGAGCCATGTGGCAAGGTATAGATTAATGGAAATGGATTAATTTAAGCTGTAAGAACAGTTAGCAAGAAGCCTGCCACGGCCATACAGTTTGTAATCAATATAAGTCTCTGTGTTTACTTGGTCGGGTCTGAGGCTGTGGGACTGGCAGATGATAGAGATTTGCCCTGACTGTGGGCCAAGCAGAAAAACTTTAGCTACAGTGTTAAATGTCTTTAGAGAAGAGCAGAAACAAACATTTGGGAAGACTTATAAAATTTTATAGATGATATACCAATAGACCATTTCACTCTGTTTCCTGGGACAGATGATTTGTCCTTTTTCTTCAGTTGTCTCATTTGTCCAGTGTTCTTCAGATTCCTTAGCCTTCATTTTCCTAAAAGACAAAAACAAAAACCTTTCCCCAAGACTAATTTTGGAGATGTTCCCTTTTGGCAAGTTATTATCTGATTAAAAGAAAAGGCATGTGTTAATGGTATAAATTAGTTTAAAGTGATAGTTATGCTGGTTGATGAACTATCACCTCCTCTAATTAAGAGGTCTCTTGTTCAAATCGAACCTTTATCAATTTTGATGGTATCCACGGCTTATCTTCTCCTGTAGAAACAAAAGCAAAACCTCGTCGCCAACGTAACACATATCCTGGTTTCCATTCTGAGGTCAGCACATCCTTAAAGTATATAGGCTGATTTAATTCTATAGTTTTTTCTATTATTCAGTGTATCTCTGCAGCTGTTGTTCCTATCTCATTGGCATTGAGAAAATTCAAAGTTAATAGAGCATTATGCAGTCTATTTCTGGGGGTTTTTGTTACCCCTTTCTGTTTATTTAGCATATCCTTTAGAGTTCTGTTTGATCTTTCTATAACTTGACCTGTAGGATTATGTGGTATACCTGTAATATGGTTTATATTATAATAAGCAAAAAACTGTTTCATTTTAACAGAGACCTATGATGGAACATTGTCAGTTTTGATTTGTGCAGGTATACCCATGATGACCATAACTTCTAGCAAATGAGTGATTACAGAATCAGCTTTCTCAGAACTCAAAGCAGTTGCCCATTGAAATCCTGAATAAGTATTGATGGTGTGGTGTACATATTTCAATTTTCCAAATTCTGCAAAGTGAAACACGTCCATCTGCCAGATTTCATTCCTCTGAGTACCCTTTGGGTTACATCCTGCTGGTAATGCATTTCATTGTAGAGGAACAAGTAGGACATTTCTTTACTGTTTATTTGGCTTGTTGCCAGGTTATGGAAAAATCCTTTTTTAGACCTTTACTATTGACATGATGGGTTTTTTTAATGAAATTCTGAGGCCTCCAGCACATTTCCTATCAATAATTTATCAATCTCATCGTTACCTTCTGCTGGAGGGCCTGGCAGACCAGTATGGGATTGGATGTGAGTTATATATAAAGGATGACTCCTTTTCCTGATTGTATCTTGTAATTGAATAAATAGTGAAGTTAATTCTGAAGCATCAGGGATAAATTCTGCAGTCTCAATATGTAACACCATTCTTTCAGCATACTGAGAGTCAGTTACTATGTTGAGAGGTTCTGAAAAATGCATTAACACCAAAAGAATAGCATACAATTCTGACTTTTAAACTGAATTATAAGGACTTTGAACCACTTTACTTACATTTTCTGATTTGTAACCTGCCTTTCCTTGTTTGTTGGCATCTGTATAAAATGTATGAACTCCAGATATGGGTTTTTTCCATACAATTCAAGGCAAGATCCAATCAGCTATCTTTATAAGATCAATTATATCACTTTGGGGATATTTGCTGTTAATTTCTCCCAAAAAATTACTGCAAGCTCTTTGCCAAGGTTCACTTTTTGTCCATAATTTTTCAATGTCCTCTTTAGTTAAAGGTACAACAATTTCTGCTGGGTCTATTCCTGCTAATTGACGAAGTCTCAATTTTCCTTTCCAAATCAAGTCAGAAATTTTTTCCACATAAGTTTTTAATTTTTTATTCAGTTTATTCGGTAAAAATATCCTATTCCAATATAATATCTTCCCTCTGCATTAATATTCCTGTAGGAGAATGCCTAGAAGGTAAAATAACCAAAATGCAATCCAGCTTTGGATCAATACGATCTACGTGCCCTTCATGTACTTTCTTTTCTACCAAGGCCAATTCTTTCTCAGCTTCAGGTGATAATTCTCTTGGACTATTTAAGTCCTTGTCACCTTCTAAGGTTTTGAACAAATTATGCAGTTCATCATTTTTTACCCCAACAATAGTTCGTAGATGAGAAATGTCTCCAAATAATCTTTGAAAGTAATTAAGAGTCTGTGTAGTCTATCTCTCCTAATTTGCACCTTTTGGGGTCTAATTTTTTGTAGCTCTATTTTATATCCTAAATAATTAATAGAATCTCTTCTTTGTATCTTTTCTGGAGCAATTTGTAATCCCCAGCAAGGCAAAATTTTCTTTACCTCTTCAAACATTCTTTCTAAAGTATCTGCATTTGAGTCAGTTAGTAAAATATCATCCATATAATGATAAATTATAGATTTCAGAAATTTTTTATGTATCACTTCCAATGGCTGTTGTACAAAATATTGGCACAGAGTTGGGCTATTCAACATTCCCTGTGGGAGAACCCTCCATTGAAATCTTTTAACCGGTTGAGAATTATTATAAGTAGGCACTGTGAAAGCAAGTCTTTCTCTATCTTTTTCTTGTAAGGGTATTGAAAAGAAACAGTCATTTAAATCAATAACTATGAGAGGCCATCCTTTTGGTAACAGAGTAGGCAAAGGAATTCCAGATTGTAGAGAGCCCATTGGCTGAATTACTTTGTTAATTGCTCTAAGGTCTGTTACCATTCTCCATTTACCAGATTTCTTTTGAATAACAAATATAGGAGAATTCCATGGGCTGCTTGATTCTTCAATATGCTGAGCATTTAACTGTTCTTCTACCAGCTCTTCTAAAGCCTGGAGTTTCTCTGTTGTTAAAGGCCATTGAACCCATACAGGCTTGTCTGTTAACCATTTTAAAGGTAGAGCTCTTGGTGTTTTTGGAAGATCATCAGTTGTTGTGCCCTGTTCTTGTATAATATGGATGGTTGGTGACCATTCATTAGAATAATATCTTCTAACATTACTCTCAGAAACATGTGCTAGTTTATGATTTGTTTCTGAGATTGTAGGGATGTTAATCTGAATATTCCATTGTTGCAACAGGTCTTGACCCCATAGGTTCATAGCTATGTTAACCACATATGGTTTTAATTTTCCTCTCTGTCCTTCTGGACCTATACATTCAAGCCATCTTGCATTCTGTTTCACTTGAGATAATATCTCAATTCCTAACAGTTGAACGTTTCCCTCCTGAAGAGGCCAAGTTGGATGACAAAATTCTGGTGCAATAATGGTAATGTCCGCACCTGTGTCTACCAGACCAGACAACAAAACACCATTTATATTTATTGTTAATTTTGGTCTTTGTTCATTAATAGAAGTTTGCCAAAAATTTTTTCTTTATATTTTCTCCTGAATTTTTTATTTTCTCTGATTCATCACCCTGACCAGCATGATTTATTCCAATAGGCATTTGGTTATTTAATTGCTCTGAGTAGGGGTTTCCTCTATGACTGCAGGAAAGGTTTGAACTGGATTTGCTGTGGGGGCCTGTCTGAGGCCCCTCTGGAAGTTTCCTGAAGACTGAGGCAAAGGATTACCTTGCCTGTCCCTTGTTGATCTACATTCATTGGTCCAGTGTTTTCCCTTACCACACCTTCTGCATACTTCAGAAGGACGGGGCATTCTGTTGCCATTGTTCCTTGAAGAAACATTGTTTCTGGGGATGACCTGTTTACAGTCCCTTTTCAAATGTCCTTTCTTTCCACATCCAAAGCATCTAACATTCCTCAAACCTTTTGAAATTGCTTCTCCTACCCAAATATTATCATGGTCATGAGTCTCAACATTAACCATGTCTCTAATCCAATCTTCCAAGGGTGCAGATCTTACCTTTAATGGCCTGATTATTCTCTTGCATGCTGCATTTTCATTCTCAAAGGCCAAAGATTCAATTATTATCTGACTAGCTTCTGAATTCAGGACCATTCTCTGTACTACTGAAGTCAATCTTTGTAAGAAATCTGTGAAAGATTCTTTTGGACCTTGTATAACCTTTGTAAATGACTCAGTTTTTTTCCTCGTTCCTCAACTCTGTCCCATGCATTCAAGGCTGCTGTTCGACATAGAATTAGGGTTTAGACATCATATAAACATTGTGTTTGTACTGAAGAATATTGGCCTTCTCCAGTAAGCTGATCCTGTAAGACTTATGTTCCTTTATCCCTCCATTGTTTTTCTATATTGTAGCCTCCTCCTTGAACCACATTTGCCTCTGGAGCTGTTGTCTGGGTTCCAGAACAGCCTGTGCCAGTTCCTGCCAGTCCTGTGGTATAATCCTATTATATGTTTACCAGGAGTTTAACATTTGCTTCACATATGGGGAATGCATGCCATAAGATCCTATTGCCTCCTTAAAACCTTCATAAATCTATCATTTCAGTTGGTGTCCAAATATTTTGTGTATTCACTTGATCAGGTATCTGCTGTACAGTTACCAGAAAAATTAAGGGTGACTGTGTGAAAACAGGCTTTCTTTCTGTAACCTTATGATCCAATTTTGAATAAACTTCACTGTTAATTTTTTCTGTTTGAATTTGAGTTTCTCTATAATTCATTTTAACAGGTTTAACTGTTTTTTCTAAAACTTTTATCCTGGCACTTAAATTGACTATCTTTTTAAATAGACAAATGAGGATAAGAAAAGTAATAAAGTGAATAATTCAAACAGCATTAATCCTCTCATATAGTTGTTCCATTATCCGACTGCCTAAAATTTCAAACAAAGCCCAATTTTCTTCCAATGTACACATAAAACCAATTTTTTTTAATGTGGAAAAAAATTCTCTTTTAAATAGTTTCCTTTAAAATATCTGATATCTTAATTGACTTACCAAGTCTGCATAGAACAGTGGAAATCTGAGAGAATTTCAAAACAGCCACCTAGTGTCCGAGGTGTGAATCCAAAGAGAGAGGGTGGGGTGGAAGAAAGCGTAGCCACAAGTTCTAGCTAAAAGCTTAAATCCAGCCACGTGTTCCTGCTTGAGTCCAGTCAAGCCTGGGCTCCAGCTTCCTTAAGCTGCCTCCAATCTTAGCATTGGCTGGGAATGGTGGTATATCCCTTTAATCTGAGGATGCAGGAAGAAGACACAAGTAGATCTCTTTGAGTTCCAAGTGAGCCTGGTATACATAATGAGTTCCAAGCCATCCAAGGCCACATAGTCAGCCACTGTCTTAAAACAAAGAAACAAAGAAACAACAACAAAATAAACCTACCATCAACCTAATGTGATCACATTCAAAGGTACTAGAAGTCAACATATAAGCAAGTGTAGGGTGGTACAATTCATCCCATAACAAATAGTAATGGTTTAGTCAATGCACCATCATGAGAAGTTCTATACAAATGACTGACTGCTAAAGCAAGAACTGGGTAACCCATGACCTCTTGACCACACCACATATTGACAGCCAGGACTGAACATTTTCATCTATAAATAATTGAGCTAACCAATAAGCATAGACTGAGCTAACCAATAAGTCCATCAATAAGCATAGATTCATTTAAGACTGCAGCCTCTATGGTTCCAATTGTATACATTATTGGATCAACCATGAAAGTTTCTAGTTAAGAAGTGTTGTAGGATATTTTTTTAAATTTTAGTTTATAGATAATTTAATTTTACATATCAGCCATAGATTCCCCTGTCCTCCCTCCTCCTACCCATCCGCACCTTTCCCACAAATCCACCCTCCATTCCCACCTCCTCCAAGGCAAGGTCTCCCCTGGGGAGTCAGCCCAGACTGGTAGATTCAGTTGAGGCAGGTCCAGTCCCCTCCTCCCTACACCAAGGCTGAGCAAAGTGTCTCAGCATAGGCCCTAGGTTCCAAAAAGCCAGCTCATACACAAAGGACAAGTCCAAGTTCCACTGTCTGGGGGCCTCCTAAATAGTTCAAGCTAATCAACTGTCTCACTTATCGAGAGGGCCTGATCCAGTTCCGTGGGGGCTCCTCAGCTATTGGTTCACAGTTCACGTGTTTCCACTAGTTTGGCTATTTGTCCCTGTGCTTTTTCCAATCATGGTCTCAATATCTCTTGCTCATATAATCCCTCCTCTCTCTCGCCAATTGAAATCCTGGAGCTCCACCTGGGGCTTGGCCATGGATCTCTGCATCTGCTTCCATCAGTCACTGGATGAGAGTCCTATTATGACAGTTAGGGTGTTGGGCCATCTGATGACCAGAGTAGATCAGCTCGAGCTTTCTCTCGACCATTGCCAGTAGTCTACAGTGGAGGTATCTTTGTGGATTTCAGGGGACCTCTCTAGCACTCTGCTTCTTTCTATTCCCATGGGGTCTTCATTTATCATGGTATCTCTTTCCTTGTTCTCCCACTTTGTTCTTGATCCAGCTGGGACCTCCTGCTCCTCTAAGCTCTCTTTCCCCTGACCCTTGCCCTCCATTACCCCCTCTCACCCCCAGTTTGTTCATGTAGATCTCATCCATTTCTCTGTTGCTGGGTGATCCCTGTGTCTTTCTTAGGGTCTTCTTTACTAGGTAGCCTCCCTGGAGTTGTGAGTTGCAGTCTGGTTGTCCTTTGCTTTACATCTAGTATCCACTTATGAGTGAGTACATACCATGTTTGTCTTTCTGAGTCTGGGTTACCTCAATCAGTGTGAAATTTTCTAGTTTCATCCATTTGCCTACAAACCTCATGATGTCTTTGTTTTTTTTTCTGCTGTACTCAGAAAAATACTCCATTGTGTATATGTCCCACATTTTATTTATCCATTCTTCAGTTGAAAGGCATCTAGGTTGTTTCCAGGTTCTGGCTATCACAAATAATGCTGCTATGAGCATAGTTGAGCATGTGTCCTTGTGGTATGATTGAGCATTCCTTGGGTATATGCCCAAGAGTGGTATAGCTGGGTCTTGAGGGAGATTGATTCCCAATTTTCTAAGAAAGTGCCATATTGATTTCCAAAGTGGCTGAACGTGTTTGCATTCCCACCAACAGTGTAAGAGTGTTCCCTTTGCTCCACATCCTCCCAACTGTAGCTAGAGTTTTCCTGCCTGGCCCACGGTCTGGGCAAATCTCTCTCACCTGCCAGTCCCACAGCCACTCAGACACAACCAAGTAAACACAGAGACTTATATTGCTTTCAAACTGTATGGCCATGGCAGGCTTCTTGCTAACTGTTCTTACAGCTTAAATTAATCCATTTCCATTAATCTATACCTTGCCACATGGCTCGTGGCTTACCGGCATCTTCACAAGCTGTTTCTCATCGTGGTGGCTGGCAGTGTCTCTCTGACTCAGCCTTCCACTTCCCAGCTTTATTCTCCTCAATGCCCCGCCTATACTTCCTGCCTAGCCAATGGCCAATCAGTGTTTTATTGATTAATTAGCGACACATTTGCCATACATCCCACAGCACTTCCCCCTTTTTTTTTTCAAAAAGGAAGGTTTTAACCTTAACAAAGTAAAATTACATATAATTTGGGAATTTGGGCGTAGCTTCTCTTACTACTTCCTGCTGGAAGGGGGCACTGTATCTTATGGGGAAACAAAGAAAATTTTAGAATTATGGAATAGTCCATGAGGCTGTATCGTCTAAGCCAGATGCCTTCAAACCATTCTGGATGTTGGATCATCTGGGCCATGGTGTCATCGGAGACCTTCAGGGGGTCTTGGCTGGTCAAACCTGATGTATCTTTTTTTTTTTTTTTTTTTTGGTTTTTTTTTTTTTTTTGAGACAGGGTTTCTCTGTGTAGCTTTGCGCCTTTCCTGGGACTCACTTGGTAGCCCAGGCTGGCCTCGAACTCACAGAGATCCGCCTGGCTCTGCCTCCCGAGTGCTGGGATTAAAGGCGTGCGCCACCACCGCCCGGCAAACCTGATGTATCTTAATCTTGAACAAATCCATAGCCTCTGGCTTTCTGTGAAAACAAAAGAGACTCTTTTCCAAAGCAACATATCCTTATATCCAAATTTTGAAGTCAAGGTATCTTTAAAGTATACATATTGGTTTAACTCAGCTTCCTTTACAATCAAATATCTCTCTGCAGTTAAGAATCCCAAAGACAACACAATCCAGATTCTCTGTGTAATATTCATCTTTACGTGGCTTATTTTTTATATTACCTTTACTGTCTCTTTAAAGACTTTATTTTTTAAAAACTATTTATTTCTTTATTTAACTTTATATATCACCTTTTTTGTCTCTTTCAAGCCTATGTATATTTTACACACATTTTAAACTATTACATCTGAATCTGTCTTATTGTGTATCTATTCCTTTAAACTGCAGCAGCTGTGGCTGCTGGCTCCGCCCACCTCAGCTTCCCAACATGGCTACGTTTACCACCAGCTCTGGGAGCTATTGTGGGTCTATTCTTTTATCCAAGCAGCATGTAGTCCAAAAACCTCTTTTTTTGTTTTGTACTGTCAAAGTCTAAATCCACCATGCAGCTTAATGTGCCACTTGCAGAGGCCTCATTCTCGCCAAACTGCAGGTCGAGTGCGCACGCTAGGAACCCACAAGTAGCTCAAACCGGCAGCTGCCACTCATTTGAGAGAGACAATTAGGAACTGTTTTTAGCTCCGTTTTAGAATCTTTTTTCTCAGTTTTTAGGTGGAAACTCTTGCCACCACGTTGGACGCCATTTGTAGCTAGAGTTTTCCTGCCTGGCCCACGGTCTGGGCAAATCTCTCTCACCTGCCAGTCCCACAGCCACTCAGACACAACCAAGTAAACACAGAGACTTATATAATAATGGCTGTATCCCTGAACACACAGAGACTTACCCAGCTCTGTATACCAAGTGCTGGGATTACAAGTATACACCACCACTGCCCTGCTTTCCTATGGCTTGCTAATAGCTCTGACCCCCGGGCAACTTTATTTATTAATATACAAATAACATTTTAATACAAATAAAATATCACCATACCCAACATAAGCTATCTTCAGTGTTTTTGATCTTAGCCATTCTGATGGTTATAAGATGGTATCTCAGAGACTTTTTGATTTGCATTTCCCTTATGATTAAGGATGTTGAGCAATTACTTCAGTGTCTTTCAGCCATTTGTGCTTCTTCTCTTGAGAATTCTCTATTTAGCTCTAGAGCCCATTTATTTATTGGACTGTTGGATATTTTGATGTCTAATTTCTTGAGTTCTTTATATGTTCTGGATATCAGCCCTCTGTCAGATGTGGGGTTGGTGAAGATCTATTCCCATTCTGTAGGCTGTTGTTTTGCCTTATTGACCATATCCTTTGCCCTACAAAAGCTTTTCAGTTTCAAGAGGTCCTATTTATTAATTGTTTCTCTCAGTGTCTGTGCTACTAGTGTTATGTTTAGGAAGTGATGTCCAGTGCCAATGCATTCAAGGCTACTTCCTACTTTCTCCTCTATCAAGTTCAGTGTAACTGGATTTATGTTGAGGTCTTTGATCCATTTGGACTTAAGTTTTGTGCACGGTGACAGATATGGATCTATTTTCAGTCTTCTACATGTTGACATTCAGTTATGCCAGCACCATTTTTCAAGATGCTTTCTTTTTTCCATTGTACAGTTTTGGCTTCTTTGTCAAAAATGATATGTTCATAGGTGTGTGGATTAATGTCAGGGTCTTCAGTTCAGTTCCATTGATCCACATGTCAGTTTTTATGCCAGTACCAAGCTATTTTTATTACTGCAGCTCTATAGTAGAGCTTGAAGTCAGGGATTGTGATGCCTCCAGAAGTTTTTTTACTGTATAGGATTCTTTTGGCTATCCTGGGTGTTTTGATTTTCCATACGAAGTTGATTATTGTTCTTTCCACGTCTGTGAAGAATTGTGTTGGTATTTTGATGGGGATCACATTGAATCTGTAGATTGTTTTTGGTAAGATTGCCATTTTTACTATGTTAATCCTATCTATCCATGAGCATGGGAGATCTTTTCATTTTCTGACATCTTCTTCAATCTCTTTCTTCAGGGACTTAAAGTTCTTTTCATAAAGGTCCTTCGCTTGCTTAGTTAGAGTTACCCCAATATATTTTATATCATTTGTGGCTATTGTAAAGGGTGATGTTTCTCTGATTTCTTTCTCAGCCCATTTATCATTTGTATGTAGGAAGGCTACTGATTTTTTTGAGTTAATCTTGTATCCTGCTACATTACTGAAGGTGTTTCTAAGTTGTATCAGTTCCTTGGTCGAATTTTTGGGGTCACTTATGTACACAGTCATATCATCTGCAAATAGTGAAAGTTTGACTTCTTACTTTCCAAATTGTATCCCTTTGATCTCCTTTTGTTGTTTTATTGCTCTGGCCAGAAATTCAAGTACTACATTGAATATGTATGGGGGGAGCGGACAGCCTTGTCTTGTTCCTAATTTTAGTGGAATCACTTTGAGTTTCTCTCCATTTACTTTGATGTTGGCTGTTGGCTTGCTGTAAACTGCCTTTATTATGTTTAGGTATGTTCCCTGTATTCCTGATCTCTCCAAGACCTTTATTATGAAGGGGTGTTGGATTTTGTCAAAAGCCTTTTTAGCATCTAGTGAGATAGATGATCATGTGGTTTTTTCTTTCAGTTTGTTTATATGGTGTATTACATTGACAGACTTTTGTATGTTGAACCACCCTTGCATCTTTGGGATGAAGCCTACTTGATCATGGTGGATAATTGTTTTGATGTGTTCTTTGAGTCTGTTTGCCAATATTTTATTGAGTATTTTTGCATCAATGTTCATGAGGGAGATTGGTCTGTAGTTTTCTTTCTTTGTTGAATCTTTGTTTGGCTTGGGAATCAGGGTAATTGTAGCCTCATAGAAGGAGTTTGGTAACTTTCCTTCTGTTTCTATTGTGTGGAACAATTTAAAGAGTATTAGTATTATCTCTTCTTTGAAGATCTTGTAGAATTCTGCATTGAAACTACCTGGCCCTGGGCTTGTTTTTGGTTGGGAGACTTTTAAAGACTGTTTCTATTGCCTTAATGGTTATTGCTATATTTAAATAGTTTATCTGGTCTTGATTTTACTTAGGTATGTGGTACCTATCCAGAAAATTATCCATTTCTTTTAGATTTTCCAGTTTTGTGTAGTACAGGTTCTTGAAGTATGGCCTGATGATTCTCTGGATGTCCTCATTGTTAGTTGTTATGTCTCCCTTTTCATTTCAGATTTTGTTAAATTGGATGCTCTCTCTTTGCCTTTTGGTTAGTTTAGATAAGGGCTTGTCTATCTTGTTGATTTTCTCAAAGAACCATCTATTTGTTTCATTGATTCTTTGTCTTGTTCTCTTTCTTTCTATTTTATTCATTTCAGCTCTCAATTTGATTATTTCCTGGCATCTATTCTTCCTGAACGACTTTGCTCCTTGTTGTTCTAGAGCTTTCAGGTGTGTTATTAATTCACTAGTGTGAGATTTCTCCAACTTCTTTATGTGGGCATTTAGTGCTATGAATTTCCCTCTTAGCACTGCTTTCATAGTGTCCCATAAGTTTGGGTATGTTGTACTTTCATTTTCATTGAACTCTAGGAAGTCTTTAATTTCTTTCTTTATTTCTTCCTTAACCCATTGGTGATTCAGTTGAGCATTATTCAGTTTCCATTCAATTGTAGGCTTTCTGTAATTTTTGTTGTTGAAATCTAACTTTAAATCATGGTGGTCTGATAGAACACAGGAGGTTATTCCAATTGTTTTGTATCTGTTGAGATTTGCATTGTGGCCGAGTATGTGGTCGATTTTAGAGAAGGTTCCATGGGGTGCTGAGAAGAAGGTATATTCTTTTTTGTTAGGATGGAATATTCTGTAGATATTAAGTCTATTTGAGTCATAACATCAGTTAAGTCCCTTGTTTCTCTGTTAAGTTTCGATTTGGCACATCTGTCCAGTGGTGAGTGTGGGATGTTGCAATCTCCAACTATTGTTGTGTGGGGTTTTATGTGTGATTTAAGCTTTAGTAATGTTTCTTTTACATATGTGGGTGCCCTTGTGTTTGGGGTCTAAATATTCAGAATTGAAACTTCATCTTGGTGAATCTTTCCTGTGATGAATATGTAATGTCCTTCTTGATCTCTTTTGATTGACTTTAGTTTGAAGTCTATTTTGCTGGATATTAGGATGGCTATAGGACCAGCTTGCTTCTTAAGACCATTTGATTGGAAAAACTTTTCCCAGCCTTTTATTCTGAGGTAGTACCTATCTTTGAAATTGAGGTGTGTTTCTTGTATGCAGCAGAAAAATGGGTCTTGCTTTCATATCCATTCTGTTAGCCTGTGTCTTTTTATAGGTGAATTAAGTCCACTGATATTAAGGGATATTTATGACCAGTGGTTGTCAGTTTCTGTTATCTTTTTGTTGGTAGTGTGTGTATACTTCTCTTCTTTGGGGTTTACTGCTGTGGCATTATCTATTGCCTGTGTTTTCAAGGGTGTATCTGACTTCCTTAGGTTGGAATTTTCCTTCTAGTGCTTTCTGTAGGGCTGGATTTGTGGATAGGTATTGTTTTTAAATCTGGTTTTGTCTTGGAATGTCTTGTTCAATCTGTCTATGATGATTGAAAGTTTTGCTGGGTATATTAGTCTAGGCTGGCATCCATGGTCTCTTAGTGTCTGCATTACATCTGTCCAGGTCCTTCTGGCTTTCAAAGTCTCCATTGAGAAATCAGGTGTTATTCTGATGGATTTGCCTTTATAAGTCACTTGGCCTTTTTCCTTTGCTGCTCCTAATATTATTGCTTTATTCTGTAGGGTTAGTTGTTTAATTATTATGTGGCAAGGAGACTTTTTTGGGGGTCTAGTCTGTTTGGTGTTCTATTGGCTTCTTGTACTTTCATAGGTATTTCCTTCTTTAAGTGGGGAAAGTTTTCTTCTATGATCTTGTTGGATATATTTTCTGTGCCTTTGAGTTGGTATTCTTCTCCTTCTATTCCTATTGTTTTAGGTTTGGTTTTTTCATGGTGTCCCAGATTTCTTGGACATTTTGTGTTATGACTGTTTTGGCTTTGGTATTTCCTTGACTGATGAATCTATTTCTTTTATTGTATCCTCTACACCAGAGATTCTCTCTTCCATCTCTTGTATTCTGTTGGTTATGCTTGTATCTGTGTTTCCTGTTACCTTACTAAGATTTTCTTTTTCCAGCATTCCCTCTGTTTGTGTCTTCTTCATTGTTTCTATTTCCCTTTTTAGGTCTTGAACAGTTTCCCTGACCTTTTTAATTGCTTTTTCATGATTTTCTTTAAGGGATTTATTGTTTTCTTCCAATTTTTTGTTTGTCTTTTCCTCTATTTCTTTATAGATTTCTTCCATTTTTTTGTTTGTCATTTTCTCAATTTCTTTATTGATTTCTTCCACTTTTTTGTTTGTCTTTTCCTCAATTTCATTTTTCATTTTTTTCTTGAAGGCCTCTAGCATCTTCATGATGCTATTCTTAAGGTCACTTTCTTCTGCTTCTTCTACCTTGTGTCATTCAGGTTCAGATCTTGATATTGGAGGAGGGCTAGGTTCTGATGATGCTGTATTGCTCTTTATGTTGTTGTATGTACTTCTGGCTTGATGTCTGCCCATTTCCTCCTCTAATGGGTATAAGAGGTGGCTGTGTCTGAGTGAGTTGCTGTTGGTCCACAATGTGCCTGTTGTATCTGTGTCTCAGGGGGCCCATCTGGGTCCTATCTTAGCTCTTGGTCTAATTGGAGCAGGCAGATTCTGTGTCTCAGTGAGCTTCTCTTGGGTCAACCCAAGCTAGTTGATTCTGTGTCTCACTGATCCACTCTTGGTCTTATCAGGGCTCTTGGTCCAGTCAGAGCTGACTGATTCTGTGTTTCAGGAAGCCTCTTTTGGTCTAATGAGAGGTGGCAGATTCTACTTCTCAGAAAGCCACTTATGGTGATATTTTATTTGTACTGAAATGTGATTTTAATTGTATGTTGATAAACAAAGTTGCCCGGGAGTCAGAACTGTCAGAGCCATAGCAAAAGCTGGGCTTTGGTGGTGCACGCCTTTAATCCCAGCACTTAGTAGGCAGAGCTAGGTAGATCTCTGTGTGTTCAAGGATACATCCAGCATTGGAGACACATGCCTTTAATCTCAATATCAACCATAGAAGACCTGGAGGTCTGTACAGACAGGCAGTGATGAGGCAGTTTACAACCAATGAGAAGGCAGAACAGAAAGTGTATATAAAGACAAACAGACAGGAAGTAGGTCTCTTTTGGAGAGGTCTCTTGGTTGAAGAGGCTAGCTGCAGCAGGCAGATAATGCTCTTAGCTCTGATCTCTTGGCTTTCTTCTTTGCATTGGTTCTGTGTTTCCTATTTAATAAGATGGTTGGTTACATCTACAGCCACTCTTGGTCTAATGAGAGCTCTCTCTAGGCCCAATGAGCACTCTCTAGGCCTGATGAGAGCTGGGGGTTGGTTTCCAAGCCTCAGAAAGTGGCTGGGTTCTCTGGCAGATGGGTAAGGGGGCAGGGCATGTGGATTCCAGGGTCTGCTGGGAGGTCTTGATGAGGGAGGAGCTTTCCCGCAGGAGCCCTGTCTGTTGCCTGCAACTGGGGCCGAGTGGGCAGATGTTCCTGGGGGAACAGCTGAGGCCTAGGAATGGGTCCTAGGGACAGGACTCACTGAGTATGAACAGAGTCACTCACCTCTAGTCAGCCAAGCATTTATAATTAATATAAGCCTCTGAGTGGTTATTTGAGAACTGGTGGATGTGAGAGGAACATCTGATTACAATTTATCCTCCAAATTCTTTAATTCACCCCCACTTCACTTCACACACACACACACACACACACACACACACACACACATACACACACACACTCACAGACATTTTTCATCAGAAATACAGCTCTGGTTTGTCATTCATTCTCTTAAATCTGTGTTTTAAGAGCCCCATCATCACTGGATTGTCAGCATGTAGAAGAATGCAAATAGATCCACATCTATCAACCCTGCAAAAACTGAAGCCCAAATGGATCAAAGACCTTAACATAAAACGAGACACACTGAATCTGATAGAAGAGAACATGGGAAATAGCCCTGAATGCATTGGCACAGGAGACAACTTCCTGAAAAGAAGAACAATAGCACAGACACTAAGATCAACAATTAATAAATGGGACCTCATGAAACTTAAAAGCTTCTGTAAGGCAAGGGACACTATCAAAAGCACAGAACAGAATCCTACAGAATGGGAAAAGATCTTCACCAACCACACATCTGACAGAAGGCTGATTTCCAAAGTATATAAAGAATTCAAGAAACTAGACACAAACAAACCAAATAATCCAATTGAAAAACAGAGTACAGATCTAAACAGAGAATTCTCAGTGGAAGAATCTCAAATGGCTGAGACACACTTAAAGAAATGTTCAGCAAACTTAGCCATCAGGGAAATGCAAATCAAAGCAATTCTGACATTCTATATACCTGTAAGAATGGCTAAGATGAAGAACACAAGTAACAGCTAATGCTGGAGAGGATGTGGAGCAAAGGGAACACTCCTCCACTGCTAGTGGGAATACAAACATGTACAGTCACTTTGGAAATTAATATAGTGGTTTTTCAGAAAATTGGGAATTGACCTACTTCAAGACCCAGTTATATCAGTCTTGGGTGTATACTCAAAGGATGTTCAATCACACCACAAGGACACTGTCTTAACTATATTCATAGCAGCTTTATTTGGAATAGCCAGAAACTAGAAACAACCTAGATGCCCCTCAACTGAAGAATGGATAAAGAAAATGTGGTACGTTTACATGATGGAGTATTACTCAGCTTTTAAAAACAATGACATCATGAAATTTGCAGGTAAATAGATGGAACTGGAAAGATCATACTGAGTGAGATAACTCAGACTCAGAAAGATAATAATGGTACATTGTTATTTCTCATAAGTGGATATTAGCCATAAAGGATAATCATGCTACAATCCACAGACCCAGAGAAGCTAAGTAACAAGGAAAGCTCAAGTGGGGGGATGCATGAATCTCACTGTGTAGGGGAAATAGAATGGACATTGCCAGTGAACAAGGGTAGTGGTCTGGATGGGGAGTAGGGATTGGAACAGAAGGGATCAGGTGTGGGGAGGGTGGAGAGAGAGAGAGAGAGAGAGAGAGAGAGAGAGAGAGAGAGAGAGAAACTAGGAGAGACAACTGGAATCAGGGGGTATCTCTGGGATGAGCTAGAAACCTAGAGTAATGGAAAGTCTCAGTAAACTATGAGTGTGACCCTAGCTAGCATTCCTAGCAATGTGAGATATGGAGCCTGAACTGGCCATCTCCTGTAACCAGGCAAGACTTTCACTAGAGGGATTGGGACCCCAACCTAGCCACATAGTCTTTAGCTTACAATTTTTCCTGCCTACATGATGTTCTGGGGTAAAGGTGGCACAGAAACTATGGGAGTGGCCAACTAATGACTGGTCCAGCTTAAGACCCATACCATGAGAGGGAACCCATCCTGCCTGGATGGCCAGGACCCAGAGGCTGGACAGCCCAGAGACCTAGGATAGAGCCAAACATGACTGGTAAAATAAAATGGTCAATATATATACTCATAGATTGGTGCCTAGTCCAATTGTCATCCAAGAGGCTTCATCCAGCAACTGATAGGAGCAGATGCAGAGACCCACAGCCAAACAAGAAGAGAAAGGAGGAGAAGTGGATGGGGGTAGCAGAGGTGTTAGGCAGGGACTAGGAGGAGAGGAGGGATGGGGCTCAAAAATATATTAATTAATTTTTTTTTTAAAAAGAGACCCATTGTCTTGGATGGAGAGGACCCATCAGGCCCACAGATACATTTGAGATGGGAAAGGGGTCATAGTTTTAAGTAGCCACAAGGCACAAGTCTACTTCTTTGCAAATATTTTCCACCTCTTGTCCCATATACCTCTGAGTAATCTGAAATACAACAAACATGATATATGTCCCAGCTCTGTGTTTTGGACTAACTATGACTTAAAAATATGTATCATACTGAAATCCCCCAAACATAGCACACAAAAATAGTTTAATACCAAACAACCCTGATTCCTTTCCACAGATACTTGGCCCAAGGAAAGCAAATATTTCCACAGTTAACCATTTCTCTCATTCTTTTCTATACATGCTAAGTCCCCATTTAGGAAGGAAAAACTATTTATCATATTCTTCCATGGTCATTCTACACCAGATTGAGTTGGTGACAGGCAGAGAAGCTGAAAAGGAAATGCCTGCAATATTTAGTTAGTGTGGTCATCATATTTGACTTGGCCCCACTCCCTGAAATGCAAATACAAATTTCCCATTTTATTTGCAAGTCAGTCCTTTTTCAATAGGGGATACTGGGTGAGCCAGCCTAAGTCCTAGTGATACTGGAGCAGAGAGGCACATTACTGGGAGGAACAGCAGTAGTGCTGGGCCCCAAGTAGCTATGGTGTGGTATCTAGGAAGCTGCTGAGGGGAAGAGGCCACATGCTCATACTTTACTCTCAACTGAGCACTTGAAAAACCATCACAGTTCAGTCTTTCTAAGTCCGTTTCACTAGTTCCTATCACAGAGAAGCCCACAAAACACTGGAAAGAGCAAATGCGCTAAAATAGAATTTCTCAAGTCAGATACGAGTGTTACCACTTGGCCTGCAGTAAATATCTAAGATCTTTGGAGTCTGCCTTCTCTCCTTAATAAAACAGGATTAAAATCTCTGCTCTGTAAACCTCATGGAGTTATTGTTTCATTGACTGAAGAGCACAATGCTTTGATCATCATTATCATTATTAAGTGAAGAGGTTAGAAAATGAGCATAAAGTCAGGCAACAGATTTAAGTAGAGGTGAATTAAGTTATTTAGAACATGCACATTTGTACTTAGTGTCAGGGCTGGTGAGATGGCTCAGTGAGTAAAAGTTCTTGTTGTGCAAGTCTGGTTACTTGCATTTAATCCCTGAAACCTATGGTGGAATGAGAAAATTGACCTCAGAAACTTAAGTTATTCTCTGACTTCCACATGTGCACTGTGGCATGATGTACACACACACATACACACACACACACACACACACACATACACACACACACAACTAATACTAATACTACTAATAAAACAATAACAATATATTTTTTTTAAAAAGAACTCAGTATATGAGTCATAGACTTGAGGCTAGAGAGCAGTTTAACACACTAGATGATCTCTGAGGCTTGTTGCCCTCTCTGGATCCTTTTCTATTTCCCATCTGCATCTTCTGAGGTTGGTCTGGATGCCATCTCCATATTCTTCTTTATGTAGCCTGTTCTGTTTAACATCCATCACACTTTTCAGCATGACTGAGTGGTGACTGGAAGCACTGAGCAAAGAAGAATGGCAAGTGTGCTGATAAAGCTACAGGAGGGATCTGGGAGGAATTGGGAGAGGGAAATTAATATAATAAAAAAATATACAGTAGGGCCGGGCGGTGGTGGCACATGCCTTTAATTCCAGCACTTGGGAGGCAGAGGCAGGTGGATCTCTGTGAGTTCGAGGCCAGCATGGGCTACAGAGTGAGTTCCAGGACAGGCTCCAAAGCTACACAGAGAAACCCTGTCTCAAAAAACCAATATATATATATATATATATATATATATATATATATATATATATATATATATATATATATATATATATATATACACAATAGGGAAGAACTGCAGAGACCTTCCTTGTAAATAAATTTAGTGTTTTGTCCTCTGCCTGTTTGGTTGACCTGCTTCCAATCTGTGTGTAGGGACCCCAGAGAATTCTGACATAGGCTGGGCAGTGTCCTTAGCAGGATAGTCTAGTGAGGAGGAAAAAGGAAATGGGACTTCAGAAATCATGTCCTTGTAAAGCTGCCGAGGAGGCTTGGGAATTGTTTAAAGTGATAAGCACAGTGCTATGGTTGGAACTTTGTGATAGGGCTTTTTCCTAACATATATGACATCCTGAGTTCAATATCAAGCACTAAGAAATGCTCTTCAAGATATGATAGTACATGACTATAATCTCAGCACTCAGGCTGCTGAGGTAAGAGTTTTACGAGTCCAAGACCAGCCTGCGTTATAAAATAGGACCTTGGAGAGAGAGAGAGAGAGAGAGAGAGAGAGAGAGAGAGAGAGAGAGAGAGAGAGGAGGGAAGGAGGGAGGGAGGAACAGAGAAGTGAAAAATGTAAAGACAGTGTACTTGTGAATTGTACAGGCATTAGTGTCTGAAGTGTAGGCTTATATTGTAGGCCAAATGTAACTAGGAACCTGGAAACATTCGGTGTTTAGTACTTGAATGTCAGATGTTGAACTATTGATACCAAAAACTTACCTATCAGCAGCTGGGTGGAAGAATGGCTGTATCTGTCACCTCTGATAGAGGCTAGGTAGGAGGAGAGATTCAGGTTTGACAGTGAGCAGTGGGATGTGCAGGGCTGACAGTTCCTCTTGGCACCTTGTCTGTTTTCACTTGTACACCATATTAAAGGTGATCTGACTACTTAGGCCTTACTTACCTAACCAGTTTTTTTTGTTTTTTATTGTTTGTTTTGTCTTGTTTTATTTTGTAACAAGGTTTTGTGTAGCCTAAGCTGGCCTCCAACTGGATATGTAGCAAAGAATGACCTTAAACTTCTGATTGGTTCTATCACCCTAGTATTTAAAGGTGTGAGCCACTATACGTGTGTGTGTGTGTGTGTGTGTGTGTGTGTGTGTGTGTGTGTGTGTGTTGTATCAACCAACAGTTTTTGTGAGGCACCTTCTCTGGTCAGGACTGCTCTTTTCTGAGCAGAGTAGCAGCACTGTAGGCTGTGTCCTTATAGGCCTCCCTTCATCTTTAGAGGTTCCAGTCAAGCAGATTGACAGCAAGAAAGTGGAGTAGACAACATGTTGACAGAGTGCAGCAGATTCCAGTAGGGGGCGTCTAGTGAGAAGTTGATTCCTATTTTCTTTACCTCTTTGAAAAGGCACTATTTTCTTCTTATTTCTTCCTCTTATTCTTTATGTTATTAGTACAGAACATGCTTAGGAGTGGGGTGCAAAGCAATAATGGTTGGATTTCATTCTCACAGCTAGAATTAAACATGAAGTTCAAACACAGAGATAGGTAATATATGATTATACAAGTATTTTATCTAAATCTAGTTCTGACATGGACCAGAAACTGGCAAAAATAGGACAGGGCATTAAAAAAAGGGGAAACAGTCAATTTCATCTGGAATTCTCAAGTTAACAGCAAAGCTTCATGAGGGAATTGAAACACCAAGGATGCTCCACGCACTTTTCTGTTTCCCTCTGGATAAGAAGAATTTGTCCTTTGGTGAATGCTATGCAGAGGTCCTACATCCTCCTGGGACAAAAAGAAAATTACCTTCAGTGATTGAGAAGTGGAGATTTTATTTCAGAATGTACTGACAATGGCAAGAAAGGCTTTCTTGGAAAATAGTAATGTAGTGCCCAGGAAATTTAGTCTGAGACAGTACAATAATGCCCTGCAGCTCAGGACCCACTGAAGAATTGCAACACTAGGGACTGACTATCATAAAAGTAAAGACATTTGCTCTTCTCTCTTCCCAGGGAGAACAGCTACAGCACAAGAAGAAATCACCAAAGGGTACAATGGAAACCACTAGTGGGAATGGTATAGCTTGCTTTAAAAACAATATTTGGCAAGTGGTAGGGGGAAATTTTCAGTGTGCCAGACAGAATTCATGGCAGGGGAAGGAGGAAGCAGGTCTCAGTGGGCTCTCTGGCCTCTTTCCATGTTAAAATGTTCTATTTTTCCACCCAGAGTAGGAAATGCATGTGTCTCCATGCTTTCTTCCCTCACTGCCTTTCTGTGCTCCAGTTTCAGAAAACCACAGGAAGGAGCAGCTTGTGGTTGTTCTCCAAGTTGTGGTCTCTCCCCTGCAGCTGCCTGCTACCAGGGCTCTTCTTCTGTTTGGCTGGGAGAATTCTGAGTGCAACAGTCCTACTGGAACTGCTTTTCTTTATAGAGCAGCTCAAACATGCCCCCACTGGAAACTACTTCCAGTTGATAACTCAAGGAATCACACAGGATAAGTATTCACAAAATCCCTCAGAGGCCTACCCTGTCCTCTATTATCTATATGTCAGTTTTCCAGATGGACAGAGAGAAGAGCAAGGATATGGAGAAGAGAGCACACAGTAAACTTGGCACCAGGCTGCACTGGCACTGCTTAGTATTTACATGCATGGTTGTTGATTATAGAGCAAAGTGTTGAGCTCAGCTTGGATATCAGGTCAAATGAATCCCTGTTTTTCCAAAGCTGAGGCTGAGCTTCTCTAAACCATATTTCTGAGAGGACAAAGGAGACAAAATTAATTTTAACACATCTTATTCCTTCTGAAATAGTGAAAAAGCTACAGATTGGAAGGCAAAATGCATGAGCTCAACTCCCTCCTTTGTCACTAGTATGTGACCATGGTAAATCTGGTTACTCAGTCTGGTCCTCAAGTTTCCTCATTGGCGAAGGGACAACATATCTAAGAATAGACTTGTTGAGGGAGGAATGTGGTTTTTCTGCGAAGTGGTGGTGAGTTCATTGTCATTAAGCCCTCCATGTTGGGTTTGAAGTGGACATGCTTGGCTAACCTTCAGAGATGGCCAGCCATAGTTATTCTGGAGTGGCTTTATTCTCAACCCCCCAACAGCTTTCTAGAAGACTGTGTAAAAGATAGGTGCTCAGAACAGAGAAAACAGCCATGAACTGTCCCCCAGAGGCAGCATCATAGTCCCCCAGTGATACAGTTACAGCAGCTATGGGAAAGTGGGGAGATCCTCTCAAAGGGACTGCTTTCAAAGGAGGCATTAGCTCAATGGTGTAAGTTCTGGTTCCATAAGTAGTCTCAGTGTCATATCACTTCTTATGTGAAATACTAGTAAGCTGCATTCTGTGAGCCTCCATTTTTCTGGTAACTGAGACTACTGGGGAATCCATGCTCAACTCCAGTTATGATTATGATTATGCTCCAATGAATTAAAGAGTGGTGAGATAGTCCCTTAGGAATTGGAATGGAGTGTGAGACTACTAGCATACCCCTGCAGAGCCTTATTCTTCCCCGAGAAATATAGTGTTATCATCCTTGTTTGCTAGATGGGGAAACTGGGGCACAGAGAAATAAAATTATTTTCCCAGCATTAAGCAGCAGATAGGAAGCTGAAGAAACTGAATACAAATTGAGGAAGCCTGGCTCTAGAAATTCATTCCTTGTTTTACAGGAAGGGACCCGATTAGCCAAAGTTTCCAGAATGATCTTGTCTAATAAAAGGAGTGAGAGCACAGCATGTCTACACTAGAATGTCTCTCCAAATCCTTCCAATTGGCTCAGGAAAATAGTTGCTAGAGAGAGAGTCATAGGACATATTCTACTCTAGAGCCTACTGAAGGGGCATGACCTCAGACAGCTGTGTTTCAGTCTTTGAGCTTCCACAATACATTTTAAACCATCCCATTTGTAGCTATTTATATGGCAGCCTTGGGAAACTAAGACAGGGAGTGAGCCTGAGGGGGAGTCTCGACATACCATAGCTTTTCAGAAGTCACTGAGGGGCAATCAATAGGGACTCAATATTAATAACACTTATCCTTCAGAAATATTGGGGGGAAGAGTTGGGGATGACATGGACTCCTTCCTCTTCACACAGAAACAGCTATCTCAAGCGACAGGGACATCTGCTTGCTGAGCTGCTGGAGAGGGGCCTTAGTTCTCAGTGGTATCTAGGAAACCCTAAGAGTAGCCAGTCATAATGGCCCTCCAGAGGGTTCCTACATTCCGGTTAATTTACTTCTCAACTCGCTTGAGCTACATTTCATCCCTTATGGCATATTTTGTTTTGTACCTGATAAAATGGAGAGAAAATGGATGGTGATGTAGTGAGGGGGTGAGAGAAGTATATTTGTTCATTTGCAGAGCATTTTCATATTACTGACACTGAGATTTCTCTTGCCTGGAGACATATTTGAAATGAGGGTCTTAGATTAATGCTGTCAAGACTTTAGGGCTACAGAAAGATCTTCTACTACATGTACCCCTCTCAGGTTCTGACTCAAGGGATTGGGTAGTGGGAGCTTCTGTGTAGTTGGGAATGACTAAAGGATGACCAATAAGCCACATATATGAAGGCCAGACATCTGGGCCCCAGTTCAGGTGCCTCACCTTATGAGTATTTTCAAGGCTCATCAGGTCAAAATCTCTTACCTAATACCTGACAAATAGGTTCAGGTGGCACATTCTGCTGACTGCTAATCTGGCATTGAAAATCAGGTCTTTGTTTTGTTTTTTTAACTCACATAGGTAGTCAGGCTTATGTCCATCTCTGGGTCACTGTAAGACCTAGGCAAGCCTGCTGAATCTGGTTTTTAGCTCCAGCTCTTCTGTCTTTCCTGGAACACTGTGACCACATTCTACTTGGTTATTGATATTCCTGCCTTGGCCGCTCTGTTAGCTCTCAAGGGTCAAGGTTAGTGCCTGAGTTTAATGTACCTCTTTGTATTCTTCCCCTTCCTCCACAGCTCAGGTAAGCAGTTGGAATGGAGTAGGACCTCAGCATGTGTTTAAGAAGTGAATGAACAAATGAATGAATGAGAACAAATATGGGAATGGTGACGTTTTGTGTTAAAGTACATACTGAGAGTGAATTAAAAATGTACTCATTTTCTCTTAAATTGCATTAGAAGTACATTAGAATTTCAGATTTTAGCAGAGAAGAAAATTACAGGCAAATTCATATATTCTCATTCCTCCGTGACAGCTAACCCCCAAAGATTTGAGGGAGAAACAGTAGTTTAATGTTGTCATTCTAGTTTCCTCTTGTTCTCTCCTGCTGCTTGAAGAGCTGTGAAATGATTCATGCTTTGAAATACACTTTCTAGAATATTGAGCCTCTTACATGAATACTTAAAATTGTTTCCCAACTGTTTCTCTCTTTCTTTTTTTTTTTTTTTTTTGGTTTTTCGAGACAGGGTTTCTCTGTGTAGCTTTGCGCCTTTCCTGGGACTCACTTGGTAGTCCAGGCTGGCCTCGAACTCACAGAGATCCGCCTGGCTCTGCCTCCCGAGTGCTGGGATTAAAGGCGTGCGCCACCACCGCCCGGCTGTTTCTCTCTTTCTTAGTCTTTGCTCCTGCACCTTTTTTCACTCTATTTGAAAATGCCACTGAGTCCCACACATGGGATCCCTGGCTAGTGCCATGGAGGCAGTGCTTGGTCAGCTCTGCTTAGTGCTGCTTGAGTAAGGCCAAGTGCTGATCTGGGATGCTATGGAAGGTTGGATGTGGAAGGTGGACTCTCCTTATAGCACTATGAGAAGAGACAGTGAACATTATGCTGATGGGGCATAACTTGTGAAAGGGCTTCTTTTAGAGTAACATAGGAAATGCTCCCTGCCCAGAAGTCCCTCTGGGCTAGAGCTAGTGAGAGCCACATCCTGGAGGCCACTCACATCTGGATTTCCTATATTCATGCAATCTCTGTGAAAGCAGCTTAACAATATAGTCTGCCATTAGAGAAATAGTAGTAGAGAACAAATTGGTCAGGTTCCCTTTACTGCCACATTTCAGAGCCAAGAGATCATGGGCAAGTTATTCAGTATCGTTAAGCCTAAGCCCTCTCTTGTGTAAGTGGGAGGTAATGGTGTTTTGACAGATAGAAGACTAATCTCTGTGAACATTTGGCACAGGGCATAAATGGCACTTTGTGCTATTGTTATGAATTGTGAGGGAACTGGTGAATGGCATATATGGCCATCATGGGCTAGAACCACTTTCTTCTTGAGTGCCTTTGTTGAGCAGGCAGTACCATTGTCTTTATCTAACTCTTGAGGAAAAGGACGTGCTGAGAAGTGAAACAACTTGTTTGGGGGTCACAGAGCCACATTCCAGGACTATCAAGAGAATCCAGTGAGGTAGCAGTGAAGACTAGGATGCTATGTCTCCATACTTCTTTACCTTCTCTCTCTTAGAGGCTGGTCAAAAGAGTAGAAGTACTGGACTGGGGAGATGACTCAGTGGATAAAGCACTCACTGCACAAGCATGAGGACCAAAGCAGAATCTTAGAATTCATCTAAGAGCTTGACACAGTAATCCTGGTGCTCTTATGGCAAGATAGAAACAGGAGAATCTCCATAAATGGAGCCAGCTAGGTTGGCATACACAGCAATGAACAATTATAAGCCCTATCTCAAAGAAGATGGAAAGTGAGGACCAGCACCTAAAGTTGTCCTCTGACCTCCACACAAATTCACACTCTCCCCCCACACACACATTTTAAAAGACTAGAATTGAGACAGACTGTGCCTCCAGCCTTCTACTTTGCTGATCTGGCATCTGCTCAAGGCTAGCGAAAAGATTTCCTAAGAAGGGATGCACCACATGCTGTCATGAACTATGTGCACCACTAGCCAGGGAGAGGTCATGTCTGGAACTGTAAATAATCTTTCTTTGAAGGGGGGAGAAGTCATATCTTGCAAACCTGTGTCACATTAACTGAAACCAGACAAGCAACTGGCTTTCCATGTTATTCTCCTCACTGGTCTTCCCAGCTAAGGGAACTTGGAAGCATTTTCTAGCCCACAAGAAATGTGGAGGGGACACTGGAAAACCAGGGGAAGCATACAGCCCTTGGGTGAGTGGAATGAGGGATTTGTGACTTCCAAGTATCAATTAGGCTATGAATGCATCTAATAGAACCAACCAAGTATTTATCTGGTATTTCAGGTGGAGTTCTCTGAGGAGATAAATCAGGGAAATCTGAAAGGGAAGGAGAAAAGCCTAGCAAGAAGGCCACATTTCACCCCAGTGAGAGACACTTAGCCTCCTCCTATATAAACAGATGGGAAAGTTACTGCTAGGCCCAGTTCTTCCTAATCTGCCATGAGTGCATGTGGGAAGGGAATGTAGGTCATTCTAAGCAAGATGTACTGTACTAGTAATGCCTACAACCCCTGTCTGCTCTCTGCTGGTATGCTCTTTAATATTCATGCCTCAATGTCCTTATCTTCAAATTAGAATAAATGAAATGCCTGTGTTTTCTGAGCCTGGTGTTGACAACTTCCTAGAAGCTGCCTAGAAATGTAGGGACACCAAGAGAAGACAGATCATTGTTGCAGGATGATGCTACTGAGCTGTGAGGTTAACTTGGGGGCAGGAAGTAATAGTTTTAGAAATATGGAGGTAGATGGAATAATACATCATGCCAGCCTCCAACTTCCCTTTTCCTCCTTCCTAGCCACATGTGAAGGTTCCACAGCCTGTTTGGGCAAATGTTAACCTTTCCTTGCAATTCCCAGGAGTATTGTGAAGTGTTTATGGGTAATACACTTCTGGATGAAGATTTTTTCATTTTCTATGACTTTGCCAGGAAGCTGAAGGGAATGGGTCTTTGAAGTAACGCTACTTTCTGCCTTTGCTTCAAGTGCAGATAGGGAGAGCACTGACATTTGTCTTCCAGAGGCTGGAGGAATGCATCTGACACAACCTAGAATATTAGGAGGAAGCAAGACATCATTTCCAGAGGTCTCTGCATTCTGCAGGAAATTTCATCTTCAGGGTTACTTGGATACGTGTAAAGAAATGCCACCCATTACTTCCCAAGGCCACCTGTGCTAATATCAGACTATGCCGATGACTTGGAAAGCCTTCCTTCCTTCTTTTCTTCCTTCCTTTCTTTCAACTGAAAAATAGATTCTTCTTTTATACAATATATCCCAACCACAGTTTCCTCTCCCTCCACTCCTCCCAGGTCCTCACCCAACCCCATCTCCTCCAGACACACTTACCCTCCATTTTCTCTTCAGAAAAAGTAGGCCTCCAAGAGACAAAGTATGGGTTGAAATGGATTTCCATGAAATATTTGCCCACCAGTCTTGATTTTTTTCCCATCTCCCATGATGGCCACCATGAAACTCTCAGCATCTGTCCTCCAGAAGTATCATTCATTCTTTCTAGGTATTGATTCTGTCTACCATCCTGTTCTCCCTTCTAGTTTTTCCCTATAAATAAGCTTTATTGTTTTATAGTTCTAGAGACCATAAGGCCAAAATTGCTGTGATATGTGCACACATGCACATAAAAAGACAACTTTCCAGAGTTGTGGGAGCCCACAGAAGTTTCTGAGTGAGATCTGAGCTTGTTTTTCCAGCAGGGCTGCATAAAAGAATGATTGGACCATGGGCCTGGGTACCAGGTGTTTGGAAGGGTCTACATTTGGCTGTATCTAGCAAGAAGGAGGTTTTTTGTCTCACCCCATTCCATTGTTATAAAAAGCCCCTTTGAATAAAGTTCTGGGCCAGTGGATAAGGCTCCAGGCCCTCCCAAGGCTATCCTGTGTTTCTATCTGTCTCTTTTCCTTCTATATTTCTATCTAAATCTCTTATCCCTTACTCCTCAACAGTACCCTGGGGAAAAAGGTGGGAGCTGGTCCCCCACAAATGACACCACAAACAGGGACCACGGACTTTGTAAAGTAGAGAGGGGGTGTCACAGTTATAAGGAAGCATGCCGATAAGAAATTGAAAAATAAAGGTGACAATATTTCATTCTTGAGAGTGAAAGTAAAGTGGCTGAAAGATGCCCAAGTGAGGCTGAAGTGTATATCTCTTTCTATCTAGGTTTCTCTTTTTCTTTCTCTCTTAATCTCTATCTTCTAAATTAGGTTTAAAAATGGTAGTATAAGTAAGTTATAGAAATGTAGGCTTAGGTATATTAGGATAGAATATAAGCTTTAGGTCTAGGGACATGGTAAAGGTTTAATAGAGGGTTTAATTTAGAGTAGAGTATTTTTTTTCCCCTGAGTGCAAGTAGAACCTGGGATACAGAAAGCAGTGTCCATGGCAAACTGTGAATTTGGCAGTCTGAGAGGCTTCAGAAGCTCCAGCAGCTACCAACAATGGTGGATGCCAGAGCCAGTGCAAGTGGCAGCAGCCAGGCATTAGCAGCTGAGGCCTGCGGGGCATCAGCACATCACAGGTGGCAGATGCCTGAGACAGTGCAAGCAGTGAGGTTCTGCAAGCTTTCTGCCATGGAAAAAGCTGTGGTGAGCAGCAGAGACACTGTGCCTTGAGAGAGGCAAATGGCAGGCAGTGGCTTGGAGAGGAGCAACAGAGACTTCAGACCGCAGCTGCTGGAGCAGGTCTGTCTCCCAGAGCCACAGTTCCTGGTGGCCAGAGTCCAGCAGGGATGCAACTGGAGAGACAGAGAGCAGAGTGGGTAGCTGGAGAGTGAGAGCACAGGGTGCTGTGGCAGCTGTGGGAGGGACGAAGCCTCCATAGAAAGATGCCCTTGGTGCACACACCAGGATGGTCAGAGAACAGGCCCTCTGAGTCTGAGTGCATTCTGGGAACTCTGGTGATCCTGAGGCAGTGTTTGGCAGACCATGGGATGCAAGGACCACTGGCAGTGCAGGTAACACAGCTGCGGTGCAGCGGCCATGACTGGCCTTGGCTAGGTTCCCTCCCAGACCCTGGGTGCTGAGAGCAGTGGCTCATAACAGCAGGGGAGGCCTCTTGAGCTAGTGTGGCATGAAAGCCCCTAGAGTGATTGAAAGCCCTCAGGGTCTAAGGATACAGGGGTCCTGGGAGTGGCCAGTTAGAAAAGGCACAGATAGACCAGGACTATGAAAGCTGTAAAAGCCTGAACAGAGCCAGGAGCCAAAAGCCGTGCAGTTTCTGTTTGCTGGCTATAAGAAAGTCTCTTTTGAAAGGACTCTGCCCCAGCCAGCGAATAGCTTTTGCCCTGGAGCAAAAATGGCTTTAGGGGAAGGCTACAAACTGCAAAGCACTGCTGTAGCAGAGAGCAAAAGTTTCAGAGAAGCTCGCTTTAACTGAAAAAAAAAAGTTTTGGTTATGGAACTCCTCATATTTGGAGCTGTTTGCTTCAGAGTCATTACGACTCTGACAGCTATACAAAGACTTAAAGGCAGCTAATAAATAAGCCATGCCCTGATTTTGAGTGCTCAGAAGAACTTTAAGACTGATATCAGATAGCTTCCTGGAACTTTAAGATTCTTGATAGAACTGTTCTTTTGAACTTTTGGGACTTAAGAAATAGGATGGACAGGAATGACTTCATTGCAATGGGACAAATTTGACCTTACTTATGCATATAGACTCTACTTGCAAACTGTTTTGTGTTAAAATGGAATTGTTTATGGAACTTGTTTTGTGTTAAAAATAGAGCTATTTAGCTGGGCGGTGGTGGCGCATGCCTTTAATCCCAGCACTCGGGAGGCAGAGCCAGGCGGATCTCTGTGAGTTCGAGGCCAGCCTGGGCTACCAAGTGAGTTCCAGGAGAGGCGCAAAGCTACACAGAGAAACCCTGTCTCGAAAAACCAAAAAAAAAAATAAAATAAAATCAAACAATAAAAATAGAACTGTTTAAATAGAGAAATTTGTTTTTTTTTTCTACTCAGGTATAAGATGCAGTTAAAAAATTATAAAGAAAAGGGGGAGTTAATATTTCTCAGTCTCTTTAATTTTTAAAAATTTTTTTTGTTACTTGAGTGTATTAATGTTATGTTAATATACCCTATGTTTTGTATAGTTCTATTAAGAAATTGCTTTTGGATGTTTGATAAAGTTGTTGAAGTGTTAATGGTTATGTTGAGAGTATTGCTTTTGGATGTAGGTTTGTAGGAACTGTAATTGTGTATAGTAATACTCATGTTAGAGTTATTATGTTAACCTATTGATATTGGTGCACCATTGTTTGGTGAAGTTAAGGGACTATTTGAGTTTATTACAGATTCATCAGTAGTTTATCCTATGTTTTGTTAGCAAGAAATGCAAGTGTTTCTATTAAGAGATTGCTTTAAAGTATAAAGAGTTTTATTAAGAAATTGCTTTTGGATTTTTGCTAAAGTTTTTAAAGTGTTAATGGTTCTATTAAGAGTTTGCTTTTAGATGTAGTTTGAGAGAATTGTAATTATATATAGCCATGTTTATGTTAGAATTATGTTAACCTGTTAATGTTTGGTGAAGCTAAGGGAGTCTTTAAGTTTGATGCAGTTGCATCTGGAGTTTATTGATTTATTTGATATGGTTGCACCAAGAGTTCTTTGATTTAAAAAAAGACTTGGTGAAGCTAGGACTGCTGTAGTCACCTTAGACCCATTCCAAAAAGGATATTCCATCTTTATCATCCTCTACCTCTTCACTGGGAAGTGTGGCAGATATGGGAATTGCTGTGGTTGTTACAGCTACTTGCAAGCTCTTAAGTGGGAGCTTTATAAAATATTAAGAAGAGGAACCTGTGGGAGCCCACAGAGGTTTCTCAAGAAAATCTGAGCTTGCTTTACCAACAGGGCTGCATGAAAGGGTGATTGGACCTCAGGCCTGGGTACCAGGTGTTGGGAAGGGTCTACACGTGGCTATGTCTAGCAAGGGGGAGGTCTTTTGCCTTGCACTGTGGCATTGTTATAAAAGGCCCATTTGAATAAAGTTCTGGGCCAGTGGATAAGGAACCAGGCCCTCCCAAGGCTATCCTGTGTTTCTACCTATTTCTCTCCCCTCTATCCTTCTATCTAAATCTCTTATCCCTCACCCCTCAAGAGTACCCAGGTAAAGGCGGAGGCTAATCCCCCACACAGTGTTGGTTCTCAGCTTCTAAAAGTGTGGGTGGGATTATAATATAATTACATCATTTCTCCCTTCCTTCTCTGTCCTTCCTCCTCACCCTTCCATAATAAACCCTTCCTTGCTCTAGTCTCTTTTTTTTCATTAAGGGCTGTTACATACACACACACACAAAAAAAATATGTTACTTGTATTATATATGTTTTAGGGCTGGCTATTTGGTATTGGATACTCAATTGGTGTATTCTTCCCCAGAGAAGACTGTTTCTCTCTCTCTCAGCATTCATTAGCTGCCTATAGTTCTTGTCTTGTGTTGAGGCCTCAGGAGCTTCTGATGGGGATGTCTTTCTGTGTGCTGTGAATGTGTTGCTCTGGTTGATTGATAATTAAAATTCTGATTGGCCAGTAGCCAGGCAGGAAGTATAGTATAGGTGGGATAAGCAGAGAGGAGAATTCTGGGAAGAGGAAGGCTGAGTCAGGAGTCACCAGGCAGAGATAGAGGAAGCATGATGTGAAGGTACCAGTAAGCTGCAAGCCATGTGGCAACTTATAGATTGATAGAAATGGGTTAACTTAAGATATAAGAACTAGATAACAAGAAGCCTGCATGGCCATACAGTTTATAAGTAATATAAATCTCTGTGTGTTTACTTGGGTCTGAGCAGCTATAGGCCCTAGCAAGACTGGAGAAAACTCCAGCTACAAGCTTCCCTCTTTCACTTTAGCATGTCTATTGCTGTCATCCTTGTTTAGGTCATATTTACACAGCCATGTTGGTGAGACTTCAATAGGTGTAGCTTCTCATGTTTCTAGGAAACACAGTCTCAAAGCAAACTTTGTTTCTCTGACTCTCACAGACTTTCTGCCCCCTCTGCAATGATCCCTGAGCAGATACAGAAGTGTTTTGTAGGTGTATCCAATGGGGTTGGGTCCAACAACACTGCATTTTGATTGCTTGTGGTTTTCAGGAATGGTCTCTATCTTTTGCAAAGACAAGTTTCCTTGATGAAGGACTACACTTATCTTTGGGTATAAGGACAGATATTTAGAATGCAGTTAGAAATTATACTGGTTTAGTTAAACAAGAGTTGTAGGTTCTCCTCCAAGATCCACAACTTCACCAGTCTGAACAGCTCAGTCTGGTGAAGCTCTCCCTGCCATTTGAGCCCTACAGTCTGGCTTAGCTTTACCTCTTACCTTAAATGCACACACCACTGCCCTCTAGCATGGCTGGCCTGAGTAGGATAATTGCAACAAACATTGACAGAGAACACAAACTCAGTCCTTTCCACAACCCCACAGGTGGGTACATAATTATGTGTTTTTTGATGTAAGGAAGTGATCTTGGAGTAGTGGAGCATTTCAACAGGTATTTGGCTAGTAAGCAGTGAGTAGATCTAGGATTCTAACTTGGGCATCTTGTTTTCAGAGTTTATGGTTTTCACCATTGTAGTAGAGGCCTCCTATCAAAATGTTCTCTGCTGCTCTTCTGTATTCTCTGTGCCTTTACCTTGTAACACTGCCATTCAGTAAGCTAGTTTCTCCTTTATGCATTGCAGTGGAAGGCTTCTCCCACATCTGGCCTCTGGAGACCAGCAAGAGGTCTCATAAACCTTAAGTGTCCTTATATTTCAGAGCTCTATATCTCATTGGGACAGCTCAGAAAGGTTCTAGAGGAGAGAGTTTAGATATAAAAGGAATTCTCTGGATCAGAAGTCCTTAATTTGGTGGATCATGGAACTTTTATATATTGGAAATAATGGGACTTTTGCCTATGAGAGCTTAGACACATTCCCCTACTGTTTAGTCCTAAAGCTTACCTCAGGGAAGGAAAGCTATAATTTACAGTGGACATCAAGGATCTTGATCTCATTCAATTCTTTCAGCTCCATGGGAAGCAGACCACACTTGCTACCTGTGATGGTTAACTTTAAATTGTCAAGTTGGCACAACTTGGGAAAAGAATCTCAATGAGGGAGTGTCTAGATTTTATTGGCCCATGGGAATGCCTGTGGGAGATTATATGGATTGCATAAATTGAGGTGGGAAGAGCCAGCCCAACGTGGGTGACACCATTATCTAGCCAAAGGATCCTAAACTATATAATAGAAAGCTATCTGAATTGAAGAAGTGTGCATGAATTCATTCTTTCTCTGCTCTTAACTATGGATGTAATGTGACTGGCTGCTTCAAGTTTCTGCTTTATCACTTCTCCCCAGTAACCTGGAACTGAACTAAAATTACCCTTAAACCTTCAGTTGCTTTTGTCAGGGTGTTTTATCACAGCAACATGAAAGGAAACAAACATTCCTCTAATCACAAAGCTGGTAGAGAGCATTGTAGACACTAACACTCCAGCTTTCAAGTCTCTATTTTCTTTCTTACCTCAGCCCTTGGTTCTGCAGCAAAAGCTGTAGGTATGAGATCTGCAGATGAGGGAGTGGCTAACATAGGACTGCAGCAACAATTCAGTTTCTACACAGAACAATAAATAAGAATCAGAGAAGTAACTTCACTTATAGGTCAGGACATTGTGGACCCTGAGCCTTAACCTCCTAGGTTCCTAGATTAGAGTAGCTAGGGGATGGGCTGACAGCAAACCTGTCTGAGCACAGGGGCCTGGATGCTGATTGAAGTAGACAATGGCTAGAACAGGATTTTCTGAGGTGCTTTCAAGGTCAGAGAGGAGATCCCGAAGTCAGGGAATAACATGAGGTTTCACAATGCAGTATCTATGCATGTCCTCCCACCTTATTCCCAATGAATAACCACCAAGTGGGAGCTTTTGTGCTGTCTTCCAGGGTCTTTGCCTTTAGAGTTCCTGGAGTGGCTTGCCTGGATTGAAGGTGGCTAGAATCTTACATAAAATACAGGATCACTGGAAGTCAAAGGGTGAGGATCATTTATTGGTGACTCTGAGAGATACCTTCTCTCATGTGGCTATACATTTTTTCTACTAACTAGACCATCTCTGAAGGTTTATCCCTCGCTGTGATATCTCCAGTCCTATGGTCTTCATCCCTACCTCTGTCAGTGGCTTAGAATGGTCCTTGGGATGGTCTTGAAACAACAAGGATTTGAAACATCAAGGATTTTATCTGTGATAGAGCAAGACTTTCATCACCAATTCAACATGTTTCCTAAAGCTGTGTCAAGCACTTGACTGATTTGATATTTGATAATCTCCAGAGGGCCCAGGAGCTACACATTCTTGATATGAACTTGGTGCTGGGCACATCTCCATGGAGAGTGGGTATAGGGCAAAGAGTGAGTAGGGAGTCATGTGGATGTTGTTACTACTGGCTACTTCAGGCCAAGATCCTGGGATGAGAAAAAGCACTGAAACAATGCATCTGGAAAGGCTGTTGAGTTTCATAAAAAAAAGTTGTTATATATGCCTTCAGGCTAGCTAAGACAGATACCGTGCAAATGAACCAATGCAGACTCAGTTGAGGCTAACTTCCAACCACTCCTCCTGCCTTTTGCTCACATCATTTGACTCTTTATTACTTTGGCTTGTTCTAAAATCAAGAAATCTTTTATTCAAGTTAAAGATATGCCAGCATCATTAATCTATGTACAACTTGAATACTGTGCTGTGTACTATCAGCTTTTATTTTATGAATATAGGTGCATGTGTACACACACACACACACACACATACATGCACACATGCACATGTATGAGCACAGACATGCACACTTATCTATACTCTGCTGTGCTTCCTACCATTTATTCTTGGCAAAGACACATGCTCATCAGTTGTACTCTGATTACAGTAGAGGTAGATGACTTGGAATGAGTGTAGCAATCCTCACCTAACTTATTTTTTATCCTCAGTGTATCTGAGGTCTCTAATTTCTTAGAGGTTATTAACTATCCCAAGTCCACTGATGCATTTGTTATGAGTGAGAGTTGGAGAAAGTCTCTAGAAGGCATGATAGGGAAAGACTAGGATCATAGTGCCCAGCCTCAGCTGTCATGGGCTTGACTTGAGACAGAGCCTTCCTCTGTCCTAGACTGTGGACTTAACTGGGCATGGATTGCTGCAGTGCCATCACAACCATGTTCTTGTACACTCTGCTCTGGTAGACTTGGGAATGAAGGTAAGACCAAGAATTTGCTTTGTCTAAAAAATATTGTCCATTAGAGAGTTGAAAGGCACTGGGTCCAATAGCGCCTGTCAGTGTCAATTGTCAACTTGATACATATGGGAAAAAGAGAGCCTCAATTGAGGAATTACCTCCACAGAATGACCTGTGGGGAATGTATGTGGGACATTTTCTTGGTTTCTAATAAATATAGGAGTGTCCAGATTTCTGTGGGTGGTACCATTCCTGTGTTTGTGAGCCTCAAGTGTAAAAGAGAAGTAGATAAGCAAGCCAGGAGAAGTAGGTGAGTGGGCAGAGATTCTTTGTGAACTCTGCCTCAGTTTCTGCTCCTAGGTTTCTGCCTTGAGCTCCTGTCCGGAATTCCCTTGATTATGGAATGTATGCTGAAATAAACTCTTTCCTCTCTAAGTTACTTTTGGTCACTGGGCTTATCTCAGAAACAGAAAGTAGATTAGAACAGTCTTGAAACATTTTTCCATTCCTGGTACTTCACGAATATGTGTTCGTAGGTGTTTAAGAAAAATACACTGATTTATTTTGGTGTGTCTGTATATTACATGTGTGTTAACATGTGCTGTATCACCTTCCTTGAACTTCCTGACTAGAAGTGTCAACTCTATGCTCCCATGGTTGCTATCATATTATCTTGTATTTTATCTTCATATAGAGATTTGTTATGATATTATTTATAATGTTTATTATAATAATATTTATTATGAAGTCATTGTGTAGTTGACTCCTTACTATTCTGTCTTCTCTACATAGAATGCCTCTTCCCAGAGGAAAAGAAATCTGTTGGTCTTACCCATCAATTTGTCCCTAGTGTCTAGCACAGTGGCTGGTTCACAGTGGAGGTAGGAGAAGTATTTGTTGATTCAATGACTGTATGGGTCATATTTGCCTCATTGTGTTTTAGGGGTGTGGGTATACTGCAGGAGTTCTTAACCTTCCTAATGCTGTGGCCCCTTAATACAGTTCCAATCATAAAATTATTTTTGCTTCTATTTCATAACTATAATTTTGTTACTGTTATGAATCATAATATAAATATTTTTAGAGATAAATGTTTGCCAAAGGAGTTGTGAGAACCTGAGAACCACTGTTGTATTGTATAAAATGGTAATCTGGAAGCTACTCTGAACTGAACAAACCTAGACTTGGCTTCTGTCTGAGCTAACCCCTAGTCCTGATTGTTGCCTAGTCCTTCAGAAAATAGTTCCACTGGCTTTCAAGAGCATTAGGCAGGCGTAGCAATTACAATAGTAAAGGAATTGTACTGCTGCCTACTTACCCCAACTTTTACCAAACTGGGACTTTGCCATTGGTATTTTTCTTCTGTAGTCAATATTAGCCATCCTCCAAAGCTCTGAATCTTAAGGGTCCTTGTGGGGTGCACAAAAGGGTTCTTAATGAAGAGAAGAGCCCAGTGACATGCTCCTAATGCTGTTTTCTTGATCTCAGCATGTTTTATAACCAGTTCCCAGGCCATTATTCCAGATAAGTGTGGCCTTCCTGGCCTCAAAATGATTTTCATTGGACTGAGACTGGTCTGCATAAGGCATGCAGGACAAAGATGATTCTATTTTACATTATTTTATAGAAGAGGAGCTATGTAAAGAAGTTTGAGTGACTTCTTCCAGTTCCTTAAACTGGTTGGTGGTGAGGCGAGGGGGTGGTGTTTGAAGTACTGCTCTGGAGTCTTCAGAAGCATTTTAATTTTGTTGGACATTTCATTCTGGATTTAAACATGAGGGCTGTCTGCTGTCAGCCAGACAGCTGCAGAAATAACTCCTAAGAAGTCTGGACAGTATCCTCCTCCACAGCAGCCCTCTCTGCAGTTATTGTCCATTTGCATGTCCTGTTTTCTAATGTGCTTCTTAAACTATTTTGTTACTTTTTCTATTAGGTTGTTTACCTTTTTTGTTTGTTATTAAATTTTTAAAAATGTATTTTATATGCCAACCACAATTTTCCCTTCCTCCTCTCCTCCTGTTACCTCCCCTCACCTTTCTATCTCCCCCTACCCCATCCACTCCTCCGAAAGGGTAAGGCCTCCCATGGGAGTCAACAAAGCATGACATATCAAGTTAAGGCAGGATCAAGCTCCTCCCCCTGCATTAAGGCTGAGTGAGGAATCCCACCATAGGGAACATGTTCCAAAAAGCCAGCTCATGTGCCAGGAACAGATCCTGGTCCTACTATTAGGGGACTCACAAACAGACCAAGCTATACAACTGGGAATCAACCAGCAGGCACAGTACCTTCCTCTGCACTGTTCTCTCCCCTAGGCACCTCCACCATCTGGTAACAGTATCTGCTCAAAGACCAAGTTTAACAATCCCATTCCCCGAGTGTAACCATTCCTATGAAATAACAACCCTTAAAAGGTATTAGTGACCCTCAATTTTTACCATGTTGTGCATTTTTTACATATATGAATTAGCATATGCATGTGGGCACATGCATGCCACTGTGCTTGTATGGAGGCTAAAAGACAATTTGTAAATCAGTTTTCTCCTTTTATCATGTGGATCCTGGAGATTAAAGTCAGGTCCACCAGCTGGGTGGCAAGTGCCTTTACCTGCTGAGCCACCCTACCAGTCCATTATGCACCTTTTCTTACTATTTTGAGACAAAGTCTGTGTAGCCCTGGCTGGCCTGGAACTCACAAGGTCCACCTGCCTCAGCCTAGGATTAAAGGCATGCATTACCACAGCAAGTCTATTATGCACTTAAAAGTCTAAAGACTAGATGTCAATAACATTCAGTTTCCCCAGCATATGCACAGTGCAGTACAGTAAAGAAACTGCACAAACCTAACAGACTTATATAGCAACGTTCTGGTCTAGAACTACTCCCATTTCTCTTAACCCAGGGGTCAGGTTTATGTAACTGTCATGTTTTTGTGGGGTATTAACAATTTCACTTCCTAAGTGTTTTTCCCTACGAATTTTAATACAACTTTAAATCATGTCTTTTCACTAACTCTACTTTGTCACACACTGGCAGCCTCTTTACTGTATAGGAAGACTAGGCACTACATATTTGGACTTGTCTATCTTCTGTATACATGATATATCACAAAATAAGACACACATAAAAGGGACAATGGCTAATCTTGCATTACCAAAACTTACATTAGTATTAGGCTCTTTGTACGCTTTCTTTCTTCCCCCCTCCCAAACCAGCACAAGTCTGTGTTGCTCAGAACTGGTTTTATCATTTCATTTCCCAAAGACAGCATTTCACCACGGGTTTAAACAAGAGTCTACAACATGTATTAGTTACTACATCTACGTTTAACATACTCTGTGCACTTCTAAACACCTAGAAGGACTAGATGTTTCAGATGAGGACATAAATTTGTCCCCTATATACACAGTAGTGTGGAAAACACACACACATGTAATAATGGTTAGATCTCAAAGTGTCTTCTACTGAGAGCATTCTGGTCTCATCCTTTTTCTCCAGCCTCTCCCCTGTACCACATGACATGTGCACCTGTCACTTGGATACTTTCACAACTCTCTTCAGAAGACAACCTTGCTATGAACTTTAACAGAGTATACAGGATGTGTTAGTTCACTAACTCTACATATGTTGGCAACCTCTTCAACACCTAGAAACTAGAGATCATAAAATGAGGACTCCTTTGTCCACTCTGTACACTATATACAGAAAAGCAACATTAAATGAAGTGTATCTACCACACGGGGTGACTGGTAAGCTAAAGGTGTCTAGCACACTAAGAGAATCTTTTTGCAGTTTCTTCCCTCCCACCTCCTCAATCCACTGAACAAGTACAGCTAGTGCACTGTTCTCAGAGGTGGATTAACTATTCTAAACATAGTATCTCCAGTTTTTCAAAAACTATTTACACAAAATAGTATTCTACTACTTCTACTTTTAAATATATCAAGCACTTTTAAATATGTAGAAAGACTAGGGATTTCATTAAGACCTTATCTGCTATTCACACTGCACTGGTAAATAACTATTTGCAAAGCAAAGGTTATTACCTGAGGTATCTTCTAAACACAACCCTCTGGGCTTTGATGACCCACTTTCTTCCTCCTGTCTGCCTTCAAACCAGTAGACAAATACAGGTATATGTAATGCTTAGAAATAGCTGAACAAATTCATATCCCCAAATCATTTACAGAACAATCTTTCCTATAAATTTTAACAGGGTACACAATGTGTTAATTTTACTTTGTCATAGACTGGCAACCTCTCTAACATCTAGAGACTAGAAGCTGAAGATTTCACAGATTTGTCCATTATTTACAGTATACACCCACCAACACAAAATGCAAATTTACAGAAATGGCATCTGAAAGGTCCCATATAAACACTAGCACATGACTGTGCTGCCTCCCAGTACTTCCTCCAAACCACTGAGCAAGTACAGACAGTACTGCTCACAGAGGGGTTCAAATTCTACTCCCAAAAGGCAGCGTATCATGAATTTTAGCAAAAAGATATTTACAAAGTGATTATTTTACTACCTCTACATTTAACATACGTTGGGCACTTCTAAACATCTAGATAGACCAGACGTTTCAAGTAAGAACTGTTGTCCACTATGTACACAGCAGTCCAGTAAACGGCACACATGTAACAAGAGTAATAAAATTTTTTAACACAAAAAGAAAAAAATTTAACACAAAAAGTACAAAATGTATTGTTCTACTACCTCTACTTTGTCATACACTGGCAACCTCTTTAACATCTAGAGTGACTAGATGTTGTAAGTTAGGACTCCTATGTCCTTTACATGTACTATGTACACAGCAAAGCCAAACACAATGGGACAGTGGTTTCTTTTCCACCCATAGAGCACAATGGCTTGAGCTCTGCGTGTCCTTCTCCCGGGAACCAGGGCCCAAACACAATGTGGTCAACTCAGGAGGGGTGTGGCTACTCCTCCCCAAATAACATTTCAAATGAATCTTAACAAAAACGTATTTACACGATGTGTTGTTTCGCTACTTATAAAATACGTCAGGCACTTTAGAGCATCTAGAAAGATATTTCCAAAAAATACTTGGCATTGTCAAACACACACACACACACACACACACACACACACACACACACACACACACACGGGTGGGGGTGGGGAATGAATACACAATACAATAGTTAGAACATCAAAAAAAGATGACGTCTTCACACGACCAATCTGGCTCCGGACCTCTTCTTCCTCTGGCTGGCTGGGTCCTCTAACTACTGAACAAACAAGGACGAGTGTTGCTCCTGGGTCTTTCTAGAGGTGGCCTAAACAATTCCTTTTCAAAGTCACTTCTAGAAGATACGTCTACGATGTTTTCAAAGACGACTGGGTACACACCTGATTTCTGATTTCCTACCCCTACTTTACCCTGCATCGGCAATCTCTACAGCTAGATGTCCAGATTTAGCCACAGGTCTCTCTAAAAGGGTCGGGGATAAGGTTGAGAGCAGCTTTTTCATATTATGTACAACGCCTTCTACCGGCGGTGGGTAAATCTCCGCCAGAGGGCAGCATGCGATGTCACGTCCTGGCTTCTCGGGGTGGGAGGAGGGCCCTATGATCGATGTTCCTCTGGCCACTATGCGGGGCTCTGCTCACCTTCCTCCAGGACGGTCGAGGCCTCTGTTCATCCAGGTCTGGGGGGGCTCGTCAACCGGGCGGTCTCCTCCCAGGGATGGCCCAGTGTTCCTGCACAGACCCGCTGCCTCAGGCTGCAGAGGCCCAGAAGGGCTGAGCTTGGCCTTCAGGTGGCCGCCATTCTTGCCGCCATTCTTTCCGCCGTGCCACGCCCGCCGGCAGCTGGAGAAGTCCTCTTAACTAGACAGGAAGTATGTACATCATTTCTAAAGTTTGGAGTTTATAGTCAGCTTTGCTATACAATACTGGGATTTAGTGAGTGTTGTTATAGAGTTGTGATACTTGTTGCTAGGGGACTGTAACATTCTCAGGACAAAGCCACACCCCAAAGTTGCCGAATTCTCTCAGCCATCCTGGAACCAGCAGAGATGCACTGTCAGCGGTAAGCGGTTTTTAATTAGAAGCTGTCCCTTCACCCAAATTCATGATAGCTCCCCTAAGTGCTTCAATTCACACAAACGTTTCTATTACGGCAGTACTTTTGGTTTGCTCTACTGAAAAACTTCATTTCACGCTGAGGGTGAAATTACCATATTTAGCTGCTGTAAAGCTCTTCGCCAAATACTGCACAGCTATTAGGTGATATAAAGTATTTTTCTAAAGGAGCTAGTAAAGCCAAAAGCAGCACAGCTCTGAACTCTATTTCCTCACTGTTTGCATTAACCAGTGACAAAACCTCAGAAACATTAATTGAGCCACTTTCATTCTGGTTCCTTTCTCCTTTTGTGAAAAAAACACGAACATGTCCTCCACCCCATATTAACACAGGATTGGGACCCTTCCATAATCCTGAGCAGGGATCTTTCCATCTTAAACTCTTGCTATTTTGATGAGGAGCATGTGACTGTTGAGCCATTTCCACTTGGGATAATGCTCAGCCATTTCATTACCCTCGGCTAAAGGACCAGGAAGATTGGAGTGAGCTCTAATATGGCCCACAAAGCATGGCACCTTTCTTTTGTGGAATAGCGTCTTAAATTTGTTGAAACATTTTGACTTGATTGTTAAGTTCCAATATTTTCACCAAAACTGTTACTGTTCAAAGGAGTCAAGAACATAGATGTGTAGCTGGAGTTTTCCTGCCTGGCCCACAGTCAGGATAAATCTCTCTCACCTGCCAGTCCCACAGCCTCTCAGACCCGACCAAGTAAACACAGAGACTTATACTGGTTACAAACTGTATGGCCATGGCAGGCTTCTTGCTAACTGTTCTTACAGCTTAAATTAATCCATTTCCATTAATCTACACCCTGCCACATGGCTCGTGGCTTACCGGCATCTTCACATGCTGTTTCTCATCGTGGTGGCTGGCAGTGTCTCTCTGACTCAGCCTTCCACTTCCCAGCTTTATTCTCCTCCTTGCCCCGCCTATACTTCCTGCCTAGCCAACGGCCAATCAGTGTTTTATTGATTAATCAGCAACACATTTGCCATACATCCCACAGCATAGATGTTCTTTCATGAAACATTTCCTTCATTAGATTACTTTAAGAAAAAGCATTTTCAGGATTTAGTATTTTCAGTTCATTAGCTTTAACTCCTGATATTAGCAGCTGTGATATTTAGCATTGATTTCTTATAAGGAACTTTCAGGTGAAACAACTACTTTAAGACAGCTAGATTTTCTGAAGTTTGTTTCCCATCTATAAAGCAGTCATTTCTTTTTGAATGACTGTTTCTTATCCCCTTAATTAGATTTGCAAAGGAATTACTCATTGCAAGCTGTTTGTTCAGGAGGTAAAGAACTTTTTAAATTTCAACGTAAGTTTTTTTATATCTAAGACAACGTTCAGTGTATAAGCTGCTTTCCCTTGTTTTAAGGATTTTAAAGTGGCTTGTTTGCTCGTATAGGTAGTATTTTTGTCTGATCTGAGTTCTCAACAGGTAAGATTAAGCTTTCTAGCATTGCTTTGAAAAGAAACTTCATTCTGAGCTGAAAAGTTTTTGGACAGTATCGCCATCTTTAGCCAAAATAGTACATTTCCCAGAATGCATTTTCCTTATATCAGTCCCTTATAGCAAGCTAGGTTTTAGACTTCATTTCCTATAGTTCTTTTCGGGTCTTAGAGTCAACTGGTTCTCTTTTACCAGACTTGCTTACAAATTCTTGCCTGGAGGTTTGAACAAAGTTTTTTGCTTTTGCAATGGAAGATTAGAACAAGCATTTTACATTTTCAATTATGGCACATTGGGAGATTTCTATTCTCTCCTCAACTGGCTTTAACAGGTGTTTCTCCTTCATCAGACACTGGCCCCAAATCAGAACCACACCTGCCTCATTAGCCAGCATTGAAGCTGGCATTTCTGATAGCAACTTTCCTAGGGGTTTGTGTTTGCCTTAGCCAGTCAGTGAAAAACAAGATCATTTACAACAGAGCTTTTCCATAGCTCCTTCAGACAGATTTTCTCCCACTAATTTTATTCTCATTTTGCTTGTTCCTTCCCCCCCAGATGCAGAGCTTCAGGTATCTCAGGCTGCTCTGTTCCCCTGCTAGCTGCCTTTGGAGGTAGGGGCTTTCTTCCTCCCAATCTGCCTCAAACTCTTAGCAGCTTTCACAGGTCATGCATTTTCTGGGGAGGAATCTGTCCCTTCTGTTTCTTCAGAGTCTTTCTACCTAACAGTATCCAGTTTGGTCTCAATTTATCCCCTGTACTCCAGAAACAGTTTCTGACACTACATTGGCGGCTTTCCCTGCTCCTGAAGGTAGGGGCTTTTTGTCCATTTGTTTTCCGGATCTGTGTGGTTTGCGTACAGATTGAAAATTTAACAAGGGATGTTTTTGCCATTTATAAACTCACATTAGGACAGATGTTTTGCTTCATCAGGCCTTCACCTGACCCAGTCCCCCATTGGGTTGTGTTTGTTTGTCTGGGTGCTCAAGGACAGGGCTTATGCCAGAGGCAATCACCACTTAGGGCTACACTCCCCCTCATCTCACAGGAGTCAGTTGAAACAAAGCTTTTCTCAAAGAGGTGCTTTCTCTGACAGAAAAGAAAGCTCTACTAGTTCTGTTCTGCCCTGGCTGGGCTCCTTCCCCAGACAGCATCCTGACTCAGCAGCACAACTGCTTCAGACACAGTTCATCTTTACTGTTTTCTCATAAAGGTCCTTACTCTGATAGGAAAGCTTTTTTCAGATTTCTTTTTGCAGCTGTGGACCTATCAACCCGGGACTTGTAGGAAAGTGGACAACTGTGCTCTTCCCACTGGCTTTAGTTTTGTTTGTTCATTAGCAATTTTCCCCTGGGTCCTGCACCTTCCTGCCTCAGCTCTGTGCTCCAGGAAGTTTGCAACTGCAGGAACCCTAGTATCCCCGAAATGCACTCCAACTCGGAGGCGCTGGCCAGTCGCCCCTGGAATTTTGGTCAGAAGAGAGGATACAATGCTAACAGTTTGCATTGCTTCAGGGGATCTTCGCATTAGGACCATTAGGAGCACCTTTTCATTCTGAAATGCTCAAACAAAACTCTTGATGCCTCAGCTTGGCTGTAACTGAAAAGCTTGGCTTTTTTTTTTCTTTTCTCAGGTAAAGTTTTCTGCCCTTTTGGGCTCTCTGTAGCTCTTTACCCACACTGTCCCAAGAGTTTCTCTCAGGGTACTCTGGCCCACTGTCTTTTACTAGTTTGAAGAGACAGAGCTTAGAAGAGGTGTTTAGGAACTTGTCCCTGCCTCCTGCATTGCAGGGAGGATTTTTAAAGCTTGAAAGAGAACTTGGAGAGGTTTTGCCATTTTAAGAGGTTTGTTGTTTTCCCTTTGAGCTAATCACAGATGGTCCCCATACTAATATCTTCAGGTGATTCTAATTTGTCCTTCTGAGAGAGAAAGTTAAAGGCTTTAGTTTTTAAGTTTGAGAGCTTTTAGTTTGAGAAAGATTAAGGCGTTTTAGAGAGATTCCCCCCCCCCATGTTTTCCAAGGAAAGCTTTAATAGTTTAAGAGAAAGACTTTTTCCCCAAGAGAGAAAGACCATCTTTTCCCAAAACTTCCCAACTTTAAACTTTTTGGCTTTTTATACCCCCATTTTTGCTTCAGGGAGAAATTATTTTCTCCTGCTGCTTGGACTTAGCATTTCAGCTGTCCCCAGGTCAAAAGCTTCCATAGGAAACTTTTTCTTCCCCATAAGCTCAAAGAAGAGCTTTTTTTTACTATCCAAAAAGCCCAAAGAAAGATTTTTTTTCCCAGTTTGAATTTATAGCCCCCAAAGTTAGAAAATTGTAGAGTTTTTCCTGTCTAGTTGCCTTACTTTTTTTCTACATGATCTTACACTTCTAAGTTTTTCCTACACTATATTACTATGCTATACCTTATACTTATTTTTCACAGATAGAAATTGAGAAAGGGATAGAAGATAGAAAATTTTGACAGAAGAGAATCTCGCTGCAGCATCAGACATCCTTCCAGTCTGCTTTCCTTTTCTCTCGAGGATAAAACCCCTGCCTCTCAATATATATAAAAAATATATATTTTCCATAACACCGGCATGCCTTTCCACTGGCAGGGCTGACTCAGCACTTTCGCCAAAAACTCTGTAATAAAACTATTATTTTCCTTTATCTTTAGTCCCTATTACTTTGTCTTTAGTTCCTGTTCATTTGTCTTAGTCCCCCCTTTTTTCTTTAGTTCCCCTTTTTTCTTTAGTTCCCCCTTTTTTTCTTTTTTCTTTAGTCCCTGTTCCTGGCACCATTCTGTGGGGTGTTTACCCACCACCCCCACAGTTCCCCAGAGTTTTCTTGAGTGCAAGCAGCAGGAAATATTAGATAGAAAGATTTATTGTGGAGAATATTGCGGAGATAAATAGAAAATAAAGGATAGCCTCGAGAGGGCCTGGAACCTTTTCCAATGGGCCCCGACTGTCTCTGCCCCAGGGTTTTTATAGAGACCCCAAGGGGTGGAGCAAAAGACCTCCTCCCCCAGCACAGCCAAGTGCAGACCATCTCAGACACCTGCACTCAGGCCCGTGGTCCTGATCATCCTCTATGTGGACCTGCTGGGTAAAGCCACGAGAAACCCAAGAACGGGCTCCCACAAGATGTCTTATAATATTTAGGGCCGTTCCATTCTCTCCCAATTACCTATCCCTTAGAAGGAGGAATGGCATCATGAATTTTCCAGTAAGAATAGGGGCATCCTATGCTTTTCTCTTTCAAATAAGTTTTGCAATTGTGAAAGTCTGAGTATACAAAAAACAGATAGCAGGAGCCACCTTGCCGGGGGAATTATGGAAATCAGTAAAGTTGAGTAAAATGGGATTCTGACATCCTTGCAAGGGGCAATCAGTGATAGCCAATAGGTAACCAAAGGTCTGTGTTTTAGCATAATTAGTATAATTTTCAGTCAAATAAAAATGCCATGCAAACGGGGATGTGTCGACTGGTCTCTGGTCCTGATAAGAAGGTACAGGCAGCAGCAAGATCCAGAATATCCAGGGAAATTCTGACAGTTTTTTCTTTATCAGCATCTGTAAAGAAGGAGAAGGAAAGGGAAAAATGACCTCAGGGGTTATCCTTTTCCCTGGGTGATTGGTTAGAGTTGACTTGTTTAAGTAATCTCTCCGGGAGCCAACGAGGGCCACCCTCTGTTTGGTCATAGATGCATGCTGACCCTCGACCCCAAATCAGGACTGGGTCAGGCCCTTTCCACTGGGCAGTTAAGGGGTCTTGCCACATGACCAATGCTTGGTGGCTTTGAGTTTGTGGATGTCAAAAGTGATCCGCTGCAGACCTTTCATTCTTGTCCAAGGTAAAGAAATTAAGGACAAAAAGGTCATGATGTAAAAGATTTTGGGGTTGCCTCATGTGTCATACAGGCTTCCCTTCTTTAATTTATGAAGCATGGATTTTAGAGTCTGATGAGCACATTCAATGATGCCCTGGCCCTGGGGGTTGTAAGGAATGCCAGTGACATGCTTAATCTGAAGTTGTTGGCAAAAAGATTGAAATTTTTTTCTAGTATATCTTGGGCCATTACCAGTTTTTATAATTTTAGGCTTTCCTAGGACAGAAAAGCATTGTAAAATATGGGAAATAACATTTTTGGAGGCCTCATCAGCCTGGAGAGAGGCAAATATAAAACCACTAAAGGTATCAACTGTAACATGTATGTATTTAAGTTTGCCAAATTCAATTAAATGAGTAACATCCATTTGCCAAATTTCATTGGGAACAAAGCCCTGGGGGTTAACTCCCAGATGTTGAACCAGGAGGGAGACAGCACAGTCAGTGCAATTTTTAACAATTTCTCGGGCCTGTTCTCGAGGAAGCTTAAACAACAAACGAAGGGAATGAGCATTTAAATGGTGAAGAGAGTGTGCTTGGGCAGCCTGAAAAAGGGATCCTGCAAGAACAGGAAAAACTAATTGTGTGGCTGCATCAGCCAAGGCATTTCCTTCAGATAGAGGACCAGGCAATTTTAAATGGGCCCGTAGATGGCCAATAAAAAAGACGGCCTGTCTAGCCATAATCAGGGAGTGCAGCTGAAGAAAAAGTGAAGCTGCATTGGTAGAGGGTTTAATAAAGGGAACAGTTTCAAATAAGGGAACAGAATGGGCAACATAAGCACTATCAGTATACAAATTAAAGGGTTCAGAATGAAATAATTGAAAAACTTGAATGACTGCATAAAGTTCAACAAGCTGTCCTGAGGAATATGGGGAGAGGCAGGAGGTAGCCTTTCCATTCACAACATAGGCGGCAACTCCATTGACTGAGCCATCTGTAAATATCAGAGGAGCCTCCCTTATAGGTTGTGAGGCAGTTAATTTGGGGAAAACAAAGGGATGAATTCTGGCAAACTGTAACAAGGGATCACTAGGATAATGGTTATAGATAGTACCAAGGAAGGAGGAGCAGGCAATGGGCCATTCATCATTTGTTTGAAGCAGCCAATCTAATTGTTCTCGCATATAGGGAACGACTATGGAATCAGGATCTTTTTCAAAGTATTGGCAACTTGTTTCTCTGCTCTTAATAATTAGCTTGGCAATTAAAGATGGATAAGTGGCCAGGACCTTTGAGGGAGAGGTGGATAGGTGGACCCAGAGTAGAGGATTACCTCTTTTTTCTTCTCTGATGGTTATTTGTTGCCAGAAGACTCCTGTGGGTACATGGGATATTGTAAAAACAATGTATAACAGGGGGTCAGAATAGGATATCTGAAAAACAGTTTGGTTTTGAATAGCTTTATTGACTAGAGCCAGAGAGGCCTGGGCCTCAGGTGTAAGCTTTCTGGTGGATGAAGGGTTTGAATCTCCTTTTAGAATCTCATTAAGGGGGACCAGTTCATCAGTGGTAAGTTTTAAGTAAGGTCTGAGCCATTGAATATCACCTAATAATTTTGGAAATCATTTAGGGTTTGAAGATGGGAAGTTCGTAATTGAATCTTTGGGGTTAAGACTCGTTGTTGATAAAGCTCAAAACCCAGGTAAAGATAGGGATCTGCTAATTGGACTTCGTCAGGGGCAATTTGAATTCCCCTTGTTGAAAGGCTATAGGTTAGCTCCTGATAGCACTGGAAGAGTTGGTCTTGATGTTGGCCTGCCAAAAGAATATCATCCATATAATAGAGAATACAGATGGAAGGCCACTTTACTCTGATGGGATCTATTGCTTGAGCCACAAATTTTTGGCATAGAGTGGGACTATTTGCCATTCCCTGGGGCAGGACCCTTCATTGGAAATGTGTCATTGGTCTCTAGAAATTAATTTTGGGGACACTAAAAGCAAACTGTTATTTATCCTCAGGGTGTAGGGGAATAGTAAAAAAAAAACAATCTTTGAGATCAATAACAATTTTATGGTACCCAAAAGGAATTGCCACCGGAGAGGGCAAGCCAGGCTGTAAGGCACCCATAGGAGCCATGACCTTATTTATGGCCCTAAGATCTTGTAATAATCTCCATTTTCCTGATTTCTTTTTAATAATAAAAATAGGTGTATTCCACGGGGAGTTTGTTGGTTTGATATGACCTGCGGCAAGTTGTTCCTGTACTAATTCTATAGCAGCCGCAACCTTTTCTTTTGTTAAAGGCCATTGATCAACCCAAACAGGATCATTGGTATTCCAGGTAATTTTATCTGCATGGGGTACAGGAATGTCAATGGCCATTAGGATAAATTTTGAGAAGACCCTAATCCAGCCTTATCATTTTTAACAGATATTGGGATAGGTGTTTTAATGCCCTGAGAATTTTTTCCTAAGCCCTTGCCAGGAAGGAAACCTTGTTTAAGCATCTGATTGGTGACAATTTCATTGGGACTGCACATGATGACATTTATTTGGGTAAGAATATCTCGACCCCAGAGATTAACAGGTAGGCCAGGGACAACAAAAGGTGTAACAGTACCAGAATTGCCTTCTTCATCAGTCCATCTAAGGACTCGTGAACTCAGTTGAGGGTTTGAAGTCTGGCCAATGCCTTTAAGATGGGTGTGGGATGTGGTAAGAGGCCACAAAGTGGGCCAGTCTCTATGGGATATAACAGTGGTTATATCAGCTCCTGTGTCCAAAATTCCTTGGAAGGTTTTGCCATTAAGCTTGAGAGTTAAGAGGGGGCAGGATCGAGAAATTTGTTGAAACCAATAAACATCGGAGGAACCAGGACCATCCTCACAGTGGGCAATTTTTTTATACTTAAGGCTTAAATGTCAGAGAGGAAGTAATAGGAGTTGGGCAATGCGGATGCCTGGGTGGATAGTAATCATGTCTGTATTTGTAGAGGCAAGAGTCTTAAGTTCTCCAGTAAAATCATTATCAATAACCCCTGGGGAAATTTGAATCCCTTCAAGGGTGGTGCTAGCTCTTCCAATGATTAGGCCAAAGGTATCAGGAGGTAAGGGGCCATAGACTCTGGTACTTAGGAGCTGAGGGCACGTTTCAGGGGTCAGTATTGACTGAGTGGTGGAACAAAGGTCCAGTCCTGCACTCCCTGCGGTTGCTCTCCAGAGATCTGAAATGGATTGGTGGGGTTGGGGAGTGGCTGAGTCTGGGCAGGGGATACAAACCTGATAGCCCCTGAAGTTGTCCTCTGGGTGGGGGCCAGGGGCTGGCCCCTCTGGAAGTTTCCCAGCTGTTTAGGAGGTAATGGTTGACCCTGTGCGTTTGTTTTGGATCTGCATTCTGAAGCCCAATGTTTGCCCCTGCCGCACCGCCGGCAGAGAGAAGTGGTTGGAGGGTGCTCATTGGGAGCCGCAGGAGGCACAGTGCATTCTCTGGAGAAATGGCCAGGTTGTTTGCAGTTAAAGCAGGTTTTAGGGTCTTTGTTGGCTGCACGGAGGGCAGCTCCGATGGCAAGTCCCATGGCATGGGCGGAGCCAATTCCTGAACATAGCCTGAAGTAATCAGAAAGTTCAGACTTAGCGATGGGGACGAATGGCAGCCTGACAGGCAGGATTGGCGTTTTCAAATGCTAGATGTCTTATGAAAGAGCTTTCATTTTCGCCATCACTGAGAAGCTGCTCAGCAGCATCATTTAGGTGGCTGACAAAGTCACTATAAGGCTCATCAGGCCCCTGCCGAATCTTTGCCAGGGAGGTGGTAGCCGACCCTTTAGGGGGCAAGTGTTTCCAGGCTTTTAGACCTGCATTTTGAATTTGTACTAATAAGCCTGGAGCAAAGCGGGCTTGAGTTTCATTTTTCTCATAGGGGCTGTTACCCAGGAGGTTTTAAGAGTTCATCTTTTGGAAGATTTTTTTTTGTATTGCGTTGAGCCATCTCCCTACAATTTTCAGTAAAATCAGTTTTCCATAAAACATAATCTCCACCTGAAAGTGTAGCTCTAGCCAGGAAATACCAATCATTAGGTATAAGCCAATGGTCACTCACATTTTCTAAAAGGGCCAAAGTAAAGGGAGCTGTAAGGCCATAATTGGCAACTGCTGCTTTAAGTTTTTCAAGATATTTAAGACTGAGGTATTTGTATTTTTCGGAAGTATCAAAGGCTTCCTCCTCAGAGTTGGAGCCCTCAGATCTGCTACCTTCATTATCTGAGTGTTTGGATACTTCACCCTCAGTATCAGGGGATGATGAGCTTGTAACTTGTCAGCCTCTTCCTTAGCAGTCTGGCTACGAGTCACTGGGAAGGCATAAAGAGAGTGAGAAGCTTTAGCAGGAGGAGCCCTTTTTAGATTTGTTTTTGTGGGTACCTTTTTTGGGCTGTTTTTAGTATCCCCTGGGCTATTTTTAAGGTCTTTTTGGGATTTTAAGGCTAATGTGGTTAATTCTTTATCAACAGCGTGGAGTTCTTTTATGAGTTGAAGATGTTCACGCTTTTGTTGGAGGACCTCCTTGAGGGAGGAAACCTCAGTGAGGAGAAGGCTCTTGACTCTTTGTAAGAGGGCAGAGGTTTCCTCATCCTCAATAACAGGCACACAAAAGTGTAGCTGGAGAATTTCTCTCCAGCTCCCGCCACCAAGTCCCGCCAGTCCCAGAGCCCACTTATAAAATAAACACACAAACTCTTACATTATTTAAACTGCTTGGCCATTAGCTCAGGCCTGTCACTGTCTAGCTCTTACTCTTATATTTAGCCCATTTCTATTAATCTTTACTTTGCCACATGGCTCATGGCTTACTGGTACCTTACATCTTCCTTCTCCTTGTGGTGGCTCCAGGCAGTCTCTCTCTCAGCCTTCCACTTCCCAGAATTCTTTTCCTTGTCCCGCCTATACTTCCTGCCTAGCCAATGGCCAATCAGTGATTTATTTACTGACCAATCAGCAACACACTTGACATACAGACCATCCCACAGCACTTCCCCTTTTCTTTTCTTAAAAAGGAAGGTTTTAACTTTAACATAGTAAAATTACATATAACAAAACAATTATCAAGCAAGAATTACAGTTACAATATTAAAGAAGAGATCCTATCTATCTTATATTTGTAAGTTTAAGGTTTTATATCTAACTTATCTTTTATTATAACTAAGGAAAATTGTAAGTATCTAGTCTTTAACCACATCAAAGACCTCAGAAGGATATACTACTACCTGAGAAATGGAGAAGGATATAAGCAACTTTTAGGAGTCTTGTAGGGTAGACAGAGACAGCTGGCAGCCTGGACAGTCATTCAAAGTTCTCTTGTAAAGTTGGGGCATCTGTCTTCAGCCCACAGGCCTAGAGTCTCTTATTCACTTTTCTCTGTGTCCTGTAGAATGTCTGGCAGTTTTCTCTGCAAAGCAGGAACCTGAAGGACCATTTTGTCAAGCAAAGTTCAGTGGTCACCTTTCTATGGGTCCTGCAAAAAATAGCCAAATGGCTATTTTTGTCAAGGTGAAGATAAACTCCATATGGAGTGTCTTCGATGCCCATCCTCCTCTCTGAAGTAAATCGGTGCTGTCAGGAGCAGACACGTCTCACTGTCCAAAAAATCTAAATTTTTAAAACATTTTAAATGCCATATTCTGTAGGTCTTTGAAGTGTTTGAAGACTACCTATCTATCTGAAATATAACTATGTATACCTAGAAGACTTAACTAACATGGCTACAAATATGATTATCATAGATGACTAATTATTAATCTATTTTTTAATTATCCATTATAATTTTAAATGAGTTACATAAACATAATACCTCAAACAAGAATAGAAATATATATACAGTATAACAAAATTAAGTTTAAACTTGTATCAATAAACTAAAATTTATAGCAATGTAAAACACTTTAAACAAGTTGTTATTCTTTAAAAGTAGGTTCATTAATCTATCCTTTCATCCTATCATATCTAAACTATCCCCCTTTTTGTTTTAGAAAGAGATTGTATTTATAATCAACCTGATTTAAATAAAAATATTGTTTTTTCTCTGTCCCACACCAGAGGGCTCTTCTGATTTGGGACACAAGAATCTCTTAACCATTTTTTTTTTGAGCAATATGTCTGGGTTTAGAGGGGGAGTGAGCCAATTCCATCTCTAAAGCCAGCTTGGTATATTTGGGAATTTGGGCGTAGCTTCTCTTACTACTTCCTGCTGGAGGGGGGCGCTGTATCTTATGGGGACACGAAGAAAATTTTAGGATCATGGAGTAGTCCATGAGGCTGTATCGTCTGAGCCAGTTGCCTTGAAACCATTCTGGATGTTGAATCATCTGGGCCATGGTGTCACTGGAGACCTTTCAGGGGGTCTTGGCTGGTCAAACCTGATGTATCTTAATCTGGAACAAATCCATAGTCTCTGGCTTTCTGTGGAAACAAGAGCAGAGACTCTTTTCCAAAGCAACATATCCTTATATCCAAATTTTGAAGTCAAGGTACCTTTAAAATATACATTTTGGCATAACTCAACAGCTTTTACAATCAAATGTTTTTCTGCAGTTACGAATATCAAAGAGAACATAATCCAGATTCTCTGTGTGGTAGTCATCTTTACGTGGCTTATTTTTTTATATTAGCTTGAGCCTATTCCTTTTAAACTGCAGCCTTCTAAGCCTGAAACCGGCGCAGTGGCTGCTGGCTCCGCCCACTTCAGTTTCCCAACATGGCGGCGGTCCGTTTTCCGCCAGCTCTGGGAGCCATAACTCTCAGAAATAGTGGGTCTACACTTTTACCAAAGTAGCGTGTAGCCCAGAAACCTCTTTTTTTGTTTTGTACTAGCAAAGGCTAAATTCACCACACAGTTTAATGTGCTACTTGCAGAGGCCTCATTCCCACCATACTGCAGGTTGAGAGCGCACACTAGGAACCTGCCAGTAGCTCAAACCGGCAGCTGCCGCTTATTTGAGAGAGACAATTAGGAAGCTGTTTTTAGGTCCGTTTTAGAATCTTTTTTCTAAGTTTTTAGGTGGAAACTCTTGCCACCACGTTGGACGCCATTTGTTGCTGGAGAATTTCTCTCCAGCTCCCGCCACCAAGTCCCGCCAGTCCCAGAGCCCACTTATAAAATAAACACACAAACTCTTACATTATTTAAACTGCTTGGCCATTAGCTCAGGCCTGTCACTGTCTAGCTCTTACTCTTATATTTAGCCCATTTCTATTAATCTTTACTTTGCCACAGAGGTCATCACACCCTGTGGTGGAAACTGGTACGGAGGGGGTTTAAAAGGAGAAAGTTTGGTGGTGGGCATGTTTGAGGACGGGGGACAATCAGGATTATGATATTAGCAGCTTCTTCCTCTAAGGAGACTTCCTCCTCTGGGGATAAATCATCTTCAAAATTTTTGAGGGAAGGCTATACATCTTGTGAGGAAAAGGGGGGAGGAGGGTGGTTGTTCTTTGGGGGGTGACAGGGCAGCCGGAACAATTTTAGACATGGGTGGTTCAGGAATATTAATACTGACAGAATGACAGACAGAGGGTGGACGGGAGGACTCTTTTAAGGCTTTTTCTCCCTCCTTAATTAATTTTCGAACATCAGGGGAATGATTATAAGTTTTTAAGACATCATTAATTAAATTCTAGTAGGAAAAGGTTTGGATGGGGACCATTTCAGGACCAAAGGTCTGGTAAAAATCATTTAAACAGTCACCAACCCGTCTCCAGCGTTTTTCATCTATGGTTCCTTCTTGGGGAAACCAAGGACAGACATCTCCAATATAGTCAAGAAATTTTTTAAGTCTTTCGTTTTAACCCTAGTTCCTCATGTCTTGAGAGACTGTTTCAGTCCCAAAATAAACAAATCCTGTTTATTAAATATTTGTCCCATGGTAAACTTACCTTGTGTCGTCATTTTACAATTCCTCCAGATCTGACTCATGGCCGAGCATTTCCGTGGCGATCACTGACCAGACCTTCACTCGTGGAGCCGTTTTCCACAGTGGTTCAACTCTTAGGCAGGCCTGCCTTGGTGTGTGACGATGTTCACCACTCCTCCACATCCCAGAGCCTCATGCTGGGCACCAGTTGTCCCGGCCAGTGGGATCTTCAGCAGAGACCCTTGAAGGGGGAATGTCGAATGGCGGGACAAGAGACACAAAGAATTGACAGCAAGACAGTATTCTGATCAAGCTGCAAAATTTTATTTTTCTCAGGTGGGTTTTATAGAAGCAGACCATGAAACTTTCTTTGGGAAAAGATCAGGGGACTGTTGAGTTGCCAAGCAACCCAACCAAGCAACCTAACCACAAAACATTGTTACTAATGGTCACTGTAGCAGAAAGATAAGGAAATGTTAAGTTATTTTCTAATAACTCAGGACTTGTCTAGGCATGTCAAAAGTTTCTGGTTAGTGGCTCAATTCTGGACAACAGAAACTTAACTCAGGCAGGCAATATGGCAGTGATGAGGAAATCATGTGATTGGGTTTAGAGCCAGTGAGAAGGCAGAACAGAAAGGCAATAAAAAGACAGTCACACAGGAAGAAGGTTTCTCTCTCTCTCTCTCTCTCTCTCTCTCTCTCTCTCTCTCTCTCTCTCTCTCAGAGATGGCAGCAAGTGGTAAGCTAAAGGCTATTCACTAGTGCTCTGATCTCTTGGGATTTTAACTCTGTATTTAGCTCTGTGTGTCTTATTTAATAAGATCATTTAGAATTTCATCTATACCTCTCTCTCTTCAACTGAACTCCAGGTGCTTTGCCCAGTGCTTGGCTGTGGATCTCTGCATTTGCTTCTATCATTTATATTTTTTTTGTTGACCTGTAGGAATCCTAACATTTCCTGAAATACTTACACTTTGTGATCTCTCTCTCTCTCTCTCTCTCTCTCTCTCTCTCTCTCTCTCTCTCTCTCTCTCTCTCTCTGTGTGTGTGTGTGTGTGTGTGTTACTGAGTATCAAATCCTGAGCCTGTTGTACATTAAGAAAACATTCTACCTCTAATCTATAGCTCCAGTCCTCTTTGAAAAATTTGAGACAGTTATTAAATCCCCTTCTCACTTTATTTCAGGCAGCCTTTGAACTTGTGGCCCTCTTTCCACAGCCTCCTAAATGGCAGGGATCATGAGTCTGTACCACCAGGCACAACACTTGTTTCTTTTCATGTGTTGCAAATGTCTTCTCCAAAACTGTGAATTCAGTATATAACTAATATTTGTTTATACTTTTTATTATGTAAATGAATTTGCACTAGTTGAAATGCACAAATCATAAAGATTCAGTTTGCCATGTTTGGAATAACTCATATGCCTATGTATCCAAGCTTCTATCAAGAATTAAAGACTGGAAAAAGTTCCTCCTTGAAGCTATGAGATATTAAACAAAATCCTAGTGTCACGTGTTGGATAACTCTCTATCAGTTGTTGCTCAAGGAGGCCTTAGCAGTCCACAAAACAACACAAGTTTTTAACATTCTTCTTTTGGCCATCAGAACTTGATGATGGATGATATCCTACTGTTGAAAATACTACACATCTTGGTTCCATGGTATGGAGAAACCAAGCTGGAACTGAGCTGCAAGCCTCCTCATTGCTCACTAGCTTTCATAGTGTCAGAAGGTGCTATGAAAGCTGCTGGGAGAGATAAGACATCAAGAATCTTATTCATCTGTGAACCCTATGAACTAGATGACCAACTTTTGAGGCAAGATATGCCCATTTCTACAATAGTGGAATGAATGTTATTGACCTAACAAAACTCTTTGGTTGGATTTGAGTCTTACTCTACAGGGAGTTCAGGGTGGGTTTCATACCTGATACTGTAAATATTCTCAAAAGCCCATAGCATGATAGGATATAGGACCAAGGACAGAAGGACTTAATTTTGCTATTTAGTTAAACTGACATTAAATCACTTTCTTTTTTGTGAGATAGGATCTCACTTTTTACCTTGGTAGGTATGGACCTCACTCTGTCGACCAGGCTGGCCTCATACTCCCAGAGATCCATTGCCTCTGCCTCGCTAGCGCTGGGATTAAAGATATGTGCCACCATGCCTGGCTCATTGAATCACCTTCTTAATAGATACATGTGCACTCATAGACAATTACCACTGTCAGCCTTAATCAGAGAACTGCAAGGCAGCACAAGGTACTGAGAATAAGTGATGGTTGAATGCTTGGTCCCAAACAAGATATTTTACCATCCTCTTCATATCTCAGGGAACATTATGAAGAGGGGTCAGAAAGAATGGAAGAACTAGAAGACAGGGAGAAGGGCTATGAAATGCTGACTTCTAGGCATGACACAGCTAATGCAGCCATGAATTCTCAACAACTGTAAGTGACTACTGTATTAAGCCTATACAAGAATGGGCACATCAACAGCTAGACAAGGTTAGATAAGGGACTCAGGGGTCCCTACCCTTCACTGCTGAGCTATTTCCTATGAATAGATTCAGAAAAAGAGGAGATTGTTGCCTTTGGTTGTATGCTCACTGATAACCCCACCAGGCTCCAGTGGACAGTCCCAATGAAAAGGTCAAACAGATGGCCCTGGCTAAATTTAAATGAATCACACAGTAAAACCAAAAGATATGTATTTGGAATGGGACAGATTGGGAGTGGGGGAGGGGCTGACAGGGGTGAGAGGGAGATAGATTAAAAATAGGAGAGAGTGTGAAGAATGCATTATAAGCATGCATAAAAATGTCAAAGAACTAATTTATCTTTAAAAGGAGAATTGGAGACTTCCATTGCCCTGAAAATCCAGTTCCCTCATCTTCCTTCCTAGTCCATCTCTGGTTCTGTATCCTTATAGACAACTGTCTGAATCCCCACTAGACTT